>NC_090842.1:4480000-6880000 GCF_028021215.1 Eschrichtius robustus
ATTTACAATTGTTATATCTTCTTGGATTGATCCCTTGATCATTATGTAGTGTCCTTCTTTGTCTCTTGTAACAGTCTTTATTTTAAAGTCTATTTTGTCTGCTAAGAGTATTGCTACTCTAGCTTTCTTTTGATTTCCATTTGCATGGAATACCTTTTTCCATCCCCTCACTTTCAGTCTGCACATGCCTCTGGGTCTGAAGTGGGTCTTTTGTAGACAGCATATATACGGGTCTTGTTTTTGTATCCATTACAAATCCCATTAAATTTTAGGTAATTATATGTATGTTCTTATTGCCATTTTGTTAATTGTCTTGGCAGGAAAGCACCTAGCCTACCGTCTCATTGTGACTTCTTTTTTATCTTTGAATATAAAGTATCTTTTTTGGTAGGTTTCAGTCTTTTTTGTCGATGGTTGTTCAGCAGTTCGTTGTGATGTTGGTGTTTTTGTGAGAGGAGGTGAGCTCGATCCTTCTACTCCGCCATCTTTTCCAGAATGGAGGGGCTGCTTTTAGTTTGGACGCTTGCTGTCTGTTTCCTCAGCACGTGCTGGCTTTTATTCCCTTGATATGGGGTGTGCAGGTGCAGCCGCCCTTGTGCGCTCCCGGGATGGCGGGGGCAGCACTTGGCGACTGCTCACAGGTCTCATAGCGGTGGCCTGTGCCTGCCTCTGGAGCCCGCGATGGCGGCAGCGACTCGTGCCCGCCCGCAGAGCTCCTGCAGGCAGTGTCCTGTTGCCTGGGAGTGCACGTAGGGAAAGAAGCTCTTATGGTGGCCCCTCCCCTCTCCTCGTGCACCCCTCAGTACGGCGCCTTGGCTCTCTGACAGGCCCGGGCTTCTTGCGAGCACACCCTCGGCTGCCACAGTCCAGCCTCTGCAGGCCGTCTCCGTGCAGCCCGCCCCGGTCCTCTCCCTGGGTCTGACCTCCGAAGCCTGAGCTTCAGCACTGGCAGATGAGCGTCTGAGGCCGGGGAGCGCCGGGTGGCGGCGCCAGCCTCCTGTGCAGGCTGCTCTCTGTGCTGCCTTCCGCACACTGGCTGCTGTGCTCTCCTGCTAGGCTCCGACGCGCCCCGTCTGTCCAGGCTGATCTCCTCGCCGGCGAGGGGGCTTCTCAGGATGCGGGAACCTGTCCTCCTCCACAGCTCCCTGCCTGGGGCGCAGGCCCCGTCTACGTTCCTTTCTTTTTCTTTTTCCTTTTGTTCTACCTGGTTACGCGGAGGTTTTCTTGCCCTTTTGGAAGTCTGAAGTCTTCTGCCTGCGTTCAGTAGCTGTTCTGTGTGAGTCGTTCCACTTGTAGAGGTATTTTCAGTGTTTTTGTGGGAGAAGGTGAGCTCCTTGTCCTACTCCTCTGCCATCTTGGTCCCGTCCTCTTATTTTATTATTATTATTATTTTTACTAATAAAGATATTTATTGGAACAGTATAAAAGGTTTTATATAAAATGAAAACAAGGCATCACATCAATTAAATACTTGGAGAAAGCAATCATTTGTTACACAAATTAAAATTCGTTGCAGAAGCCACGTTAATTCTATTTATTGGGAGCCAGTGAGGATGAACTCAGCTTACACAATAAATAGAATTTTGTCTTGTTGAAAGGTTCATCATAGCTTTATTTTTTTTTTTAATTAATTAATTTATTTTTGGCTGCATTGGGTCATCGTTGCTGTGCACGCGCTTTCTCTAGTTGCAGCAAGTGGGGGCTACTCTTTGTTGCGGTGCGCAGGCTTCTCATTGCGGTGGCTTCTCTTGTTGTGGAACACGGGCTCTAGGCGCGCGGGCTTTAGTAGTTGTGGCGCACGGGCTCAGGAGCTGTGCTCGCGGGCTCTAGAGCGCAGGCTCAGCAGTTGTGGTGAAAGGGCTTAGGTGCTCCGCGGCATGTGGGATCTTCCCGGACCAGGGCTCGAACCTGTGTCTCCTGCATTAGCAGGCGGATTCCCAACCACTGCACCACCAGGGAAGCCCCACCGTAGCTTTAAATGAGATAATACGTAAGAGGGGAAATTGAAAAAAATGTTTTTTCCTTCCAGCTACATATGTCCTTCACTTAACCGCATTTAAACAAATTTGCTTCTTTAATTTTCTCACCATGCAGTCTGCAAGCTCTTGGCTCTTTACCGAAACTGCTGGGAAAAGGTCCCGGCCCCGTGTGTGTGTTGACTGCTGCAGCCAGCCTTCCTGCTCCTAACCCCGGCTCGTCCCCTTCAGGCCCCTGCTCCCCTCCTGGCCCTGCCTCTGTCAGCTCTGCTCTGGGGCGTGGCAGCTGCCTCCCGGTTGCCCGTCTTCCTCCTTCCATCCTAATCTTAGTTTGTCACCAGTTATCTTGCTAAAACGTTTGTCTGTTGACCGAAGTTCCAGTCTCCCTTTGCAGCAGAATGACGTACAGAATTTCAGGCTGCCTAGCTCGGCCTTCGGAGTGCTTTGTGCGGGGCCCCGGCCTCCCCTTCCCTGCCTTCCCGCCCTCCCTCACACTGAGCCCGGGGCCCTGCAGCCCGCGGGTTGCCCTTCCCGCCTCTGTGCCTCTTGCACTGTCCTCTCCTGTGCGGATCTAGCCTGTCCTGTGGGCCCACTCCTGCTGTCGTCCTACCCGACACTTTTCTGGTTCCTCTGGACGGGATAAGCGATTGTCATCTCTCTCCCTTATTGCCCTCTGCGTGCCACTGGGGATAACACGGAGCACCTCGCTTACCAGGCCGGTCCCCGCCTCTCTCCCGCGAGCCCTCGTGGGCTGAGGGCCTGTCCGAGGTTGCGCATCCTCGGCCTGGCCTCCGTGGAGGCTGCAGCTTGGAGGCCCCGCCCCCACGTTTGAATTCAGCACATCTCACGGCCTGTGTTTGCCTCACATGCTGCTTCTGTGCCTGAAGCAGAGATGTGCTTATTCCTGTTTCTTATAGGTCAGCAGTGGGCGTATGAATAGTAAAACAGTGATGAGTTTAAGCAGTGTTTTAACATACACGTGAATACCAGACTCTAGGGTAGACATTTCCTTTTATTGCAACAGTGAAAATCATTGGATCTTCATTCTTTTTTGTAGCAACTGATCACCAAAGTATATTGATGTCTTTTGTTTACCTGTTTTGTTTGTTTATGAGAAATGCATTTTCTGTTTATAGACATGGGGAAAAAAGTGAGGGGAAGAGTTTAAGACACTTGCCCGAAGATACTGTTAAAAGTAAACTGAGACAGGGTCTGGCTCAGAAGGCAGTGTCTGTAGGGAGAGAACGGTTTCAGCAGCACTTAGAACTTGGCTGTTACTACACCCTTTTACACCTGCACGTGTACCCGTGCTGGTTATTTTTTCTCCTGTTCACGTTTTAATTGAGGCATAGTTAACGTACAATGAAATGCACAGTTTTAAGTGTGTAATTTTAACAGCTCATTGAATTTGGTTTGACAGCGCGTGCGCCTGCGTAGCCTGCTGCCCTTTCCGTCAACTCAGAAAGCTACCTTGGGCTCTCCGTCGTTCCCTCTTGTGCTCCAACCCCGTTCTGATTTCTTTCAAAAATAAATTAGCTTCGCCTGGTTTAGAGTGCCATGGAGATGGACTCCTCCTATACATATTCTTTGTCTGGTTTTTTCACTTAGCGTGATTTTTTGAGATTTATCCACATCGTTGCATGTATCCGTAATCCCGCCACCCCGTTTTAGTATGCCCTTGTACGAAGATACCATGGTTTGTTTATTCATCTCCTGGTGAGGGATGTTTGGGTTGTTCTGGTTTGGTGACTGTTATGAATGAAGCAGCTGTGAACGGTTCTGTACATGTTTTGTGTTCATATTCACCTTGAGGAAAATACCTAGAAGTGGAATTGCCGAGCCACAGGGCGGGTGTTGGTTTAACTCTGAGAAAGTGCCAGACCGCTTTCCGAAGTGGTTGCCATGTTGGTTATTTTTTAAAATTTATAAAAGTAACTGGGGATTTGGTCTCATTGTAGAGATTGTGCTGTAGACCTGAGGACTGCAATGGGCAGTCCTGTGTTTTGCAAAGCCGGTTTTCTTTTAAAACAGTGCTAACATAAGCTCATTTGAAGATATTCAAAATGAATGTGAATGAAAAGTTGAAAGTATTACGAGGCGTAATTAGGCATTACTGGTTCAGCATGTTATTTGGCATTTAAAGTTGTTGGCTACTGCATAGATGTTTGAAAAAAGTTACCATATATATAAATGCCATATTTTAAAAGTCACCTCCATTAGTTTAAGCAGCCTGTGGTTCACGGCCACATTTGTTACGGAAAAGTTCAGAGGGGACTCAGAGCCACTGATAGGCTAGGGAACGTTTGGTGTGCAGGGTGGCGGTGACGGGTGCGGGGAGGTTGTCCAGGTCCTTGTGGAGGGAGGACGGGTCCTGAGGAGACTTGCAGGGTCGGGTGGGCAGGGGAGCCTGACAGCAGAGCCGGGCCCGGCGGCCGGGGGCACTCCCGGTCAGGAGGCAGCGAGCAGCCCCCAGTTACTGGGAGGGGCACCAGAGCATGTTCCGTGGAGGAGACCAGGGGTGCTTACCCTGCCCACCCCTCGACCCCCCCCAGTCCCCTCACCCTCTTTCACGCCAGCCTCCTGGCGTCCTAGTCAGGGGTCTTGGTTTCAGAAAACAGACACCAACTGAGGGTTTGCGGGGAGAAACATGTTACGTTGGAAGGATATCAGATGCACACAGAGTGTACAGGCTGCGAGGCACACGGGGCCGCCAGCCTGGGTGGCGGTGGAGCGGTGCAGAGGAAGGACGTCTTGTTCGGCGGTGCCTTTGCCAGACCTGTTGTTTGGAAGATGGACCTCCTGGGTTGGTCCTCTGATTTCATTTTATTTTCTCTCCTAAGGTCTTTGTCTTTGTCTTTGTCTTTTTGTTTGTTTTGTAGTTGATTTACAGTAGTTGATTTACAATGTTGTGTTAGTTTTAGGTGTACAGCAGACTGATTCAGTTTTATATATATGTATATCTATTCTTTTCCAGATTCTTTCCCAGTATAGGTTATTACAAGGTATCGAATATAGTTCCCTGTGCTGTACAGGAGGTCCTTGTTGGTTATCTGTTTTCTGTATAGTAGTGTGTATATGTTAATCCCAAACTCCAAGTTTATCCTTCCCCCATTCCCCTTTGTTGTTTAGTTCTCCTTTCTGGGAAATTTCCCCATTCTCTCTTCCAATCCTGTTTGTAAGATTAAAAAATTCTACCGTCATATTTTTATTTTCCAATAACTAGGAAGTTCTCAGAATGTTCCTCTTTGTCTCACAGATGCAGTCTCTTATTTCTTAAGTTTTCTTCTCTGTGCATTATGCCTGCTCTGAATTCCTGTGTCTCTCTTTTCTTTCTGGGGCTCTTTCATGAGACCTGTTTGAGCTTTCTCCAGAACATCCGTTGGCTCTTGGTTCATATTTAAGAATGAGATGTACCAGGAGCGTCTGTGTCCATGGTCCTTTGTCCTCTGGCGGCCCTGGTCTTAGGGAAACCTGGCAGCAATCTGACCTCTTTGGGAGGGGGACACCCCGCATCTTGGTGTCTTCGGCCTTTTTTCTTGGGCCAGATGAGTGCCTCTAGGGAGGCTGTGTCTGCTTGCCCACCTGCCAGTGAGCCCAGTGGGAGACGCTGCCAGACTGGAAGGCTCCTCCCTCATTCCGCCCGCTCCCTCGTGCACCTGGCCCCTCCCCCCGGGGCACCCTCCCCCAGCGGGGCCTGGGGCCCCTCTCACCTCTTTCTCGTCTTTTCTGTAATTCCTCTGCTGTGGCTGGTGAACAGTGAACAGTTGTCGCCTGTTGAAATGCAGGTTGACCAGATTTGGTCTGGATTATCCCTGGGGCTCTTTCTCAGGGATTTTGGCTTAGAGATTTGTATTTAAAACCAGGGTTAAAGTAACAAGAGGGTAGAACAGAGAGGTTTAAAATAAATTACTTAATTTTCAGGATTGTCAATCAGTTTACTAGTAACGAAAACCTAGAGGAGTCATGATTTCATAGTTAAAGATAGTTCTGAATAACGGAATTTCAGGTGTGAAGCGTCACATTGGTTACGTGTGCTCCAAAAATTAATCATGCACTAAGAAATAGTGTGCACTTTGGTCATAAAATAAGTACCTTTTCTAATCAGATTTTATTATCTTTCAGATCCTGTCACATAGGACAGTATGCACCTTAAGATCCTGAAGAAAAGGCACAAAATGTTCAAGTAATGTCTAAAAATAATTTGTGAGGTAAGTGATTGTTTATTTAGGTCTCTAATCACTGTTTCCTCTCTAACAGCTGACACTAACTTGCACACCTTTGAAAAGGCAAATACGGGCAGTTCAGATGGCTAATGGTGACAAGTAAATCTTTTTCTTCACGTATCGTCTTTGGTTTGCTTACCACCTACGCTAAAAGGAGAGTGTGTCCCTGGAGGAAGATTCCATGAAGGGAGTCGATCAGTTAGTAGCAGGTATTACACGATGAGGGGTGTTCTCAAGTGTAAGCCACTGGAAGGGTTTTGCTTGAGTGGCTGTCCCTTAAATAATGGAGGTCCACAGTGTTGCTCTTAGTGTTCTGGGAAACGGGGCTTGATCTAACACGAGGATAAACAGCTCAGGTTCAGGAGTGTAGACAGAATCCCATTAAACTGGACATTAAAGTAGATAAACCGTCGGTCAGTGCACAGTGCTTGCAGGTTTTTTTCAGACATGATCTTGCAGAGTATTCAGTCACCAGCGATGGGTATCAGCGCAGAGTGAGACTGTGCCCTCGCCCTGGCTTCGCATCGCCAATTGCTGTGCCATTTGCTCTTGTGTTCCCAGCATTTTTAGATTAGTTGAGTGTAAAGGAATTGTTTCTTCATTTCCTCCCCTCCCTTCCTGTTGCATTAATGCAGTGTAAGTGCTGTGACTCAGCGGAAGGTGCCTGCGCTTGATGACAGATAACCGAATGTGTTCAGCCTACCCTCGCCGTGTTCATCGATTGCTTTCTTGCAAATGCAGTGACTTTTGGGTATATCAGATTGTTTTCCCTTTGCCTTCTAGTGGCTTTTACAAATTCGGCTCTGAAGCACACAGGCATGATGCCTCACTATCCTAACGTGCTTCTGGGAATGTCCCTCCCCGCCCACTGGGGTTGGTATGTGTGCGGTCACCCTTCCTCACAAATAGAGCTGCCATCTGCACCCCCGGGGGAGGCCTGCGGCTGCTGTCACCAGTGCCTCAGCCAGGAAGGTTAATCGGGACTGGGTCAGGCATCCAGAAGACTCGGGTCCTGATTTCTAGGCAGAACTCGGGCTGCACAAGTGTGCTCTGATAAAAAGCTAGCCTGTCTCTGGACACATGGCCCCGCAGCGATTGCGCACTGCCCAGCAGGCGGGCACCCATTTCTCATAGAAAGCGTCCTACCTGAGAAGTAGCCGTAGAGCAGAGGGATTCTGGTCAGAGGAATTCTTCAGCTTAAGCCTTTGATGAACATTTATGATTCACTAAAAAACTTCTGTGGCCATCACTAGGCCACTCTCTGGATCTGAGGTGGGGACCAATTCACGTTGTTGCGTCTGCCTGTAAACAGATGCGCGCTTGCCGTGAGCCCAGGGGCGTGCGGGCACCGACGGGGAGCCCGGAGAGAAGACCCAGGCCTTTCCCACGAGGGCTGACAGCCAGCCGGGGGCTGAGACACAGACGCCCTCTCAAGGTAGGGAGTGCTGAGCGCACTGCCCATGGAGCTGCTGAGCTGGTCCTCCGTCCAGAGGGTCTCAGCCCCCCGACGGCATCAGGCTTTACAGTGGTGTAGACAGAACCGCGCTCCAGCACCCTCTCCAGACAGCCGTGTCTGATGTTCTGAGTCCCTTTTCGAAGTGCTCTTCAGAGGAAGGAGGACTGTCTCTGCAGGATGACTGGCTTGGCAGAGAGACGCTTCGGGCGCTGTAGGGCGGGTGGCCTCTGCGGAGGGAAGGGGCTCGGCAGGAAGGCAGCCGTCGGGTCCAGTATGTGCTGGCTGAAGAACGGCTGGTTTGGGGCTGCCCAAATTCTTATCTTCAGTTCTTCACTTCAGTAATTATAAAGCTCTTTTTGTCTGATCTAAGAGCAGACTGGGGGGAACAATTTCATTTCTGTCTTGTACTAGTCAGTATCTTTGTATCAAGAGGGAATTCTGCAAAATATTTGCAGAAGGAACTCTCATCAGCAAATTCATTCATTCAGTAAATGTTTTCATCATTACCGTGCTCTAGTTACAGTTAAGGAAGAAAGTAACGCCAAGATTCCAAAGCCGATGCTGTGAATCAGTTGTAGCAGACCCGACCCCAGGAGCATTCTTATCCCTCCCCCTCCTCCCCCACGTTGGGGAGACCATAGTCACTTGCTCTCTGCTTGTTTGAAAGAAGCGGCGCCTGAGTGGAGAAAGCCCTTGGGTCGTCTGATAAAGCGCTGTCAGTGTTTTTCCATCCCCTGCTCGAACAACAAGGCCAAATGAACTGACTGTTTCCCTTTCTTTGTTTATCATGAGTATTACTACTCATATCAAACACTGATGAGAGGAGGTTATAGGTTTACAGAAGCAGCAAAATGTTTGCTAGGAAAAGTGTAAGTTTTCCTTTAGTTTCTGACCCTATGTGTTCTCGGGTATCAGGTACTTTAGGAAATATGGGAGAGTTGTCGAAAGAACGGATACGTGAAGGAAACTGTTAAAAGACTGAAAGAGGAAGGGCGTTCTAGAAACAGCAGAGAGTTAAAGAAGCCTGCCTCAAAAGCACGGTCGCACGTTGTCACAGTTAGAACGAGGGAGAAGTGAGAGTGAAGGGCTCAGTGAAACAGGGAAGAGTGAGGCGAGAACTGGGGGCTCTGCGGTCGTGGGCCAGCGTGGAAGCGCGCAGTGAAAGAGCCCTTGTCTGTCAGCCTCTCATCAGCCGCTGGCCTGTGTGCGCTGCGGGCCGTCGGGCCTTGGCCCCGTGGATGGGGCCGTGGTACCCCAGGCCCCGTCTCCGCCGGGCTTGGAGCCTGGGTGCCAAGGGCGTGCGTCTGGCTCCCGCCCCGCGTCGTCCTTGAGCAGTGCTGCTGGGGCCAGCCGCAGGTGGCCGTGTGTCCCCGGGAGCCTCACCAGCGTGTCCCGTGCCCCTGCAGGGAAGCCATGCCGTCATCAGGACACCGGCTCCGCGATGTCGAACATCATCCCCTGCTGACCGAAAGTGACAACTACGACTCTTCTTCCTCCTCTTCATCCGAGGCCGACGTGGCAGACAGGGTCTGGTTCATCCGCGACGGCTGCGGCATGATCTGTGCTGTCGTGACGTGGCTGCTGGTCGTGTACGCAGACTTCGTGGTGACGTTCGTCATGCTGCTGCCTTCCAAAGACTTCTGGTACTCCGTGGTCAATGGAGTCGTTTTTAACTGCCTGGCGGTGCTTGCCCTGTCGTCTCACTTGAGGACCATGCTCACCGACCCCGTGAGTACCTGCCCTCTTGCTGGGGTTTTCGGCCGGGTCTGGGCTGCGGAGGCACCAGCGGCGGCGCCGGGCGGAGGGCCTCGTGCTCCCGTAGCCTCGGGGTTCACGAGTTCCTGGACGCAGGCTGGTGGCATTGCTCATGGCTTCGCTGGAGGAACCCAGCGCCCAGAGAGAGGTGATGTCACGGTATATTCATGGAAAACATTCCACTGAGCTGTTTATTCACATGAAGAAAGTGTACTGAATAATGCCTGAAATCCTTTCTAGTTTATTTTATTTTTTAATATTTATTTATTTATTTGGCTGTGCTGGGTCTTAGTTGCTGCGCATGGGATCTTCATTGCTGCTTGCGGGATCTTTTTAGTTGTGACACGCGGGATCTTTGGTTGTGGCATGTGGGATCTAGCCCCGGACCAGGGATCGAACCCAGACCCCCTGCATTGGGAGCACGGAGCCTTAGCCACTGGACCGCCAGGGAAGTCCCCCTTTCCAGTTTAAATACTTCGTTTCTCTAAAGTATGGACTGAAAGCTGAGTATGTGGCATCTAGGGCTTTACTAATTTTTCCAGTTGCCTTTTGATCACACGCAAGTAATGTAACTTCTTCGGGCTAGAGGTTAGCTATTATCTTTAAGTTCGCTGTAGGAAGAGCCCCGGTGGTGTCAGCCATCTTCCTGCATGTTGAAAACGGGGCTGGGTCCATCGTTTGTAGGCGTTTTGGCGAGGAGGCCACCACGTCGGTGCCCGGGTGCCAGGCTGCGGTGTGCCCGGTGGGGCCGGGGGAGGGAGGGCTACCCGGCCGGGCCCCTCTCATCACAGTGCTTGTGTCTTCTGACCAGTGTAGGCCTCCCTCCCCCCGCGGTCCCGCTCCTGCTGCAGCCCCTCTCCCGCGGGAAGAGGCCTCAGAGCTCTCTTCAGGAAGCCCCGAGAGCCGGGGGTCGGGTAGCAGGTGTGTGCAGCGCGCTGCCTCTGCGCCCGGTGGGCGTGTTCGCTTCACTTGTTTCGCTGCCGAGAAGCTGGATGGAAGCACTGAGGGCCGGAGCGTGAGGTGGAGGAGGGTGTGAGTCCTGGATGCAAGCATTTTTTAATCACATTCCGCAAAATTCACCCTTTTGCAGTGTATAATAGTTCGATGATTTTCGTGTATTCACATCACCGCAGTCATTTTAGACATTTTCATCACCCAGAAAAGAAACCCTGCCCCCCCTTAGCCGTCACTGCCCCGACCCCCCAGGTCCCCCAGCGCCAGGCAACTGCTGATGTACTTTTTGTCTCTGGATTGGCCTGTTTTGGACAGATCACATAGATGGAATCATACAAGGATACGTGGCCTTGACGTCTGGCTTCCTTCACTCAGCGCGAGGTTTCTAGGGCTCATCCGCACAGTGCACTGTCAGTGCTTCGTTCCTTTTCACGGCTGAAGACTGTTCCACTGTGGCGATGGGCCACGTTTTGTTTATAGGCATCATCAGGTGGTGGCCATCGGGGTTCTTCCCACTTTCTGGCTGTTATGGACAATTCTGCCGTGAACATTTGTGGACCAGGTTTGTGTGGACCTGTGTTTCGTTTCTCTTGGGTAGAGATCCAGGAGTGGAATTACCGTGTCATGTGTTCACTCTACGATAACTTGCTGAGGGTGGTTTTTCATGGCGGCTGCAAGGCATTAAGATTCCCCCCAGCAGCGTAAGGGTTCCTGCTTCTCCACCTCCTCAGGTGACTGTTCGTGTGTTTGATGAGAGCCATCCTGATGGCTGTGAGGTGATATCTCATTGTGTTTTGATTTGCATTTCCCTGATGACTAATGATGCTGGGCTTTTCGGCCATTTGTAGGTCTTTGGAGAACTGTCCGTTCAAGTCCTCCGTCTTGACATCTAGATGTCACTGTTTCCGCCATGCCACACGTCAGGACTCCAGTTGCAAGTTACAGAATCCACCGGGAGTCAGTGTGAATAGAATCGAGGGCACCCAGCGGGGTGTGAGGAGCCCAGGGCAGGGGTGCGTCTGGCCCCGGGCAGGCGTTGGGACGGGTGGGGAAGCTCTCGGGAAGGAGGCGGGGGAGAGGCCGACCGAGCCGCCAGACACTCCTGTCCTTCCCGGCATCCTGGCCCCTCTGCCGCCTAGTGAAGACGGTGGCCCCTCACACCAGAGGGAATTGGGAGCGTTGGGTTCCAGACCCACAGTGGGGGGGAGACTGCGTGGCCAGCGGGGTCGGGTGTCCGCTCCGTCCGCTCATCAGGGCGGCTGCTTTCTCCTCTCTGCAGATCACCTTCAACCCGGGGTCCAGTCTGGGCTGAACGAGAGCCGTCATGCCACCCGGGGTGAGGCCAGTTCTCTGCTGGACGTCCTTTTACTAAGCCAGTAGGAACAGTCACTCTTTGCTAGGATTGGCTCTGGCTTGGGTTGTTTCTTGAGAAGAGTTATTGGTCCTTTGAGGGGGGAGCAGAAAGGGAGATGGGGTCTCTGACGTTTGATGGATCAGGGAGCTGATCGGTCACAAGGCAGCAAGCTCACCTCCGGCGGTGAGTCTCAGTGTTCAGAAGCATGAGATTGTGCAAGGCCACCCGCTGCCCCGCACCCAGAGCCTGCTCTCCTCTGTCCCCAGCCTTGTTTGACAAGCATCAGCCTTATTACCAGCAGATGTGTGCCGAGGGCCCACTAAGGCGCCTTTGTGCCGGGAGCCGTTGGTCCCGTGCCGGGCGCCCTGGGACGCCTTTGGGCGTTCATTAACCCGCCAGCACCTTGCGGAGGTGGGCGTACATCACGTCAGAAGGTGAGACCCACAGCTGGCAAGAGGCAAAGCTGGGGTTTGAACAGTTATCTGTTGCCAAAGCCCTTGCTTTTTCGTTAACTTCTTACAGACATTTCATTGTACACAGAAGTGGAGAGAAGAGGGTCATGAACCCTGCTTATCACCTCGTGGTCAATCTCGTGTCAGCGATATCCTCGCCTACTCCCTTTCTTTCCCTCCCCAGAATATTTGGAAGTACATCTCAGACATTATAAAACTTTATTTGTAAATAATTGTGTGTATCTTTAAAAAGGGCTCTTTTTTTTTTTTAATATAAATTTATTTATTTATTTTTGGCTGCGTTGCGTCTTCGTTGCTGTGCGTGAGCTTTCTCTAGTTGCGGCGAGCAGGGGCTACTCTTCGTTGAGGTGCGCGGGCTTCTCATGGCAGTGGCTTCTCTTGTTGCAGAGCACGGGCTCTAGGTGCGCGGGCTCAGTAGTTGTGGCACGTGGGCTCAGGAGTTGTGGCACGCGGGCTTAGTAGTTGTGGTACGCGGGCTTTAGTAGTTGTGGCACGCGGGCTTTAGTAGCTGTGGCGCGCGGGCTCAGTTGCTCCGCAGCATGTGGGATCTTCCCGGACCAGGGCTCGACCCCTGCATCGGCAGGCGGATTCTTAACCACTGCGCCACCAGGGAAGCCCCAAAAGGGCTCTTCTTTATAGAAGCACGGCTCCAGCGCCAGCGGCTCGTGTGGAGCGGCTGGAGAATTCCTCACTATGTCCAGTGGGAGGCCACGTCTCCTCAGTCGTCTCAGTCCTTTTATATTCTTTTGTTTGAATCAGGGTCCAAATAAGATCTATCCCTTGTGACTGGCTGACGTGTCTCCTTTTTCACCTCGGTGGTCCCCTCTTGTTCCTTGGGATTTTTTAAATTGAAGAAACACGGTCCTTTGTCATGTGGCTCTCCTTCCACTGTGGAATTTGCAGCTTATATCCCTGTACGTGTCTTTACATGCTTCTCGTCCCCTGTGCTGCCCATGAATTAGCAGGTAGACTTAGGGGAAGCGCCACGCTCCCGTGCCCCCTAGCTCAGGTCCTGGGGATCCAGAATGCGTGACAGGGAGGGAACCAGGGGGTCAAGATGGAAAGATATGCGGGGGGAAAATGTGCTTTGCAAATCATAACTTCCCTGGGTATACGTATGCCGTGGTTGGGAGCACTCTTCCTAAGCGTGGGCACCTGGTTTCCTTCTCCAGGGCGCATCAGAGGCGGGTGGGTGCGGGTGTGAGAGGTCGGGCGCTAGCAGCAGCAGCAGCAGCGAGTGGCAAAGCTGTCCGGAGGACGCTGTGCCGAAGGGGAGCCATCTGGGCCGCACTGGGGTAGGAGGCGTGGCTATGGCAGGGACCACAGTCCTGGCGGGACACAGGTGAAACACGCAAGGTGCGTCTTAGAAAAAACATGCCCTGAAAATGGTTCGAAGGCGAACGCGAGCTTGAGGAAGGTGCCTCAGCTGTTCGGAAGGTTTCTTTGATGGAGCGAAGAGGGGCCCCCACTGGTGCCGAGGAAGCGGGCGCTCGTCTGGTGTGACCTGGTGAGACCCGGTGCTGAGTGGACCTGGGCCCGCCCTTCTGCTCCGTGTCAGGCCTGCGAGAGCGCATCTCGGAGTACGGAATCGAAGCGCAGATCACCAGCCGCGGGGACCTGGGTGGGTCATCGGGAGGCACTGCGGGGAGATAAGGGCCGCCTGCCCGGGGCTCTGAGCCGCAAAAAGGACCAGAAAACGCCTTCATCTCCACGCGGGCTGGTTGTTACGTGTTACCTGACGTGTCTCCCCCTCGAGATGCACACCTGTTCTCCGTGAGTGGTCGCAGGAGCGCTCTTTAACCAGCGGGCGGCGTGGGGTGCCGTGCTCCGCAGAAGTGTGTCAGGTCACGTGTTTTACCGTGGAAACAGCGTGTGTGTGGCTAAACCTGGTCCATTCCATCGTCTTATGAAACGTGTGACCCGAGCTGTCATCAGGAGCGGCCGGTGTTGGGAAAATTGAGTGAGTAAAATGCTGGACCTGACCTTCTGATGTAAATTCTCAAAAGTGAGCCTTTAAACCCTGAACTTTTTTTACGCTGTAGATTAAGGAGACAGGTGGCGTGTTAAGGCCAGGATCTTGACCACAGCAGCTTCCCTGTGTTAGGATGGGGGACTGACCGGTGCCCATCTGGAGGGCAGTCAGCTGCAGGGGAGGGGAGGGCAGTGAACCTTCCCATTTTGCCTGCAGCCCTTCCTGTGCTCCCCCCCGAACCCGGGGCACCTTGTGGGGCCTCACTCCTGCTGGTGACAGGGCCGCCTGTCCGGCTCCCCGGGGGCCTTGGAGCCAGTGGTCCTGGGTCTCCACACGCGCCTGCTGGGCTTTGCAGACGTGGGTGTCGGCCCTGGCCCCGCAGAGGTTGGCTCGGGCTCCCGTCCAGCCGGGCAGTGGGCTTTCAGGAGCTCCAGCGCAGCTCCTGCTGACAGCGGCGTGCCTGCCATCTCCCCGTGCTCTCACCCCTGCTCGGCTCCTCCCAGCGGGGCTCCTTCTCCAGAAACGTGCATTTGTGTGAAGGACAGGCTCCGTGGGGCACAGAAACGGGGTCTGGGCCTTGTTGCCAGTCCACAGGCCACGGTGCCCAGAATGATCTTCCAAACGTGATCTCCACTTTCTGTCTCCACTGTCCAAAGAACAATTCCTCCCCCTTTGCAGCCTACTCGGGCCCAGTGCCCTCTGCTCGGGCCCACTGCCGTCCCGTGTACAGGGCTCTCCGGCTCTGGCTCCCATTTCCAGATTCCTCGTACCTCTCAAGCTCCCCTAGTGCTCAGGGCTCCTGCAGACACACACTTACAGCCCCGCAGCTCCTGCCCCTGGGGCCAGACGCCTGGGGGAGGCGGGGGGCTTGGGGCTTGTGTGTGACACTCTCGTGATTAGGTTGGCAGAGATGCATTACATAACTTTAAACACACAAGATAAAGTCCTTTTTGAGATTGCTTTGTTCAGCGCTCCCCTGCTGCAGCTGATAGGAAACCTGTGGGTGTGCTTATCACGGAAGCCCTGCCCAGGAGCTGTGCGCAGGGCCGGCTGCACCCTGGGGACGCCAGCTGCCCTGGGGCTGGAGTGGCTTCGCAAACACACCTCACCTCTGGCACGACCTGCGTGAAGTTTGAAAAACCCAGGTGACTCGCCTTATGAAGGATGACGCACTCTATATTTTGAATTCATTTTAAAGCATGTTATTTTCCATGAAAAATAAAACTTCTGGTCCTGCCTGAGTAATAGTTATTTTTCATATTAACATAAGTGGCAACTACAGCATTATAAATTATATCACGATACATAACACCCAAGACTAATTCCTAAATTTACTGATGTTTTTTAACCTTCCTTCCCCCCAGCTAAAATGCATTGTTATTAAACCATAGGGGGCAGTACCCAAAGGGAATGCTACTAAAGAATACATGGAGAGTTTGCAGCTGAAGCCTGGAGAAGTGATCTACAAGTGCCCCAAGTGCTGCTGTATCAAGCCCGAGCGCGCCCACCACTGCAGGTATGGCGGCCCTCCCCCAGGGGGACCCGAGCGCCCAGCACTGCAGGGACCCCTTCCCCAGGGTGGCCCGAGCACCCACTACTGAAGGGACACCTTTGCCAGGGCAACCCGAGCACTCAGCACTGCAGGGACCCCTTACTTGCGGCACCAGTGCATCCACCAGTGCTGGGACCCCTGCCCCGGGGAAGCCCACGCGCCCATGACTGGAGGGGCCCCTGCCTCGGCGCAGCCGGAGCCCACGCTGAAGGGATTTCTTCCCCAGGGCAGTCTGTTCACCCACCACTGCAGGGACCCCTGCCCCAGGGAAACCTGTGCACCCACGATTGGAGGGACCCCTTCCGTGATTCAGCGAGAGCAACCCCTGCTACAGGGACCCCCTTCCACAGGGCAGCCCAAGCACCCACTCCTCCTAGGACCCCTTCCCTGTTGGCAGCCATAATACCCACTGCTGCAGGGAGCCCTTCCCCCAGGGCAGCCTGTTCGCCCACACCCACCCTTACGGGGACCCCTTTCCTTAGCCAACCCGAGTACCCACCACTGGAGGAACCCCTTCCCCAGTAGCCACAGACCCACCACTGCTGTAACCCCTTACTTGGGGCTGAGCCCCCCCACTACTGCAGGCACCGCTTCCCCAGGGCATGTTGAGTGCCCAAGCCGCAGGGACCCTTCATGGTGCAGTCCAAGTGCCCACCACCGGAGGGAGCCCTTCCCCGGTGCAGCCAGAGCACCCACCCACCGCTGCTGGACCCCTTCCCCAGGCAGTGTGAACACCCACCACTGGATGGAACCCTTCGCAGGTGCAGCCAGAGCCCCCACCACCGCAGGGACCCGTTCCCCACGCAGCCATAGACCCGCCCCTGCCGGGACCCCTTCCGCGGGGCAGGAGGCCCCCTGGGTGGCCCCTTCCCAGCGCTGCCTTCACTGGGCGGTGTTGCCTCGGCGCGTGGAGGGGCGAAGATCTAACTGTGCCGCTTTTCAGCATTTGCAGACGATGCATTCGGAAAATGGACCATCACTGCCCTTGGGTGAACAATTGTGTCGGAGAAAAGAACCAGAGATTCTTCGTGCTCTTCACTGTGAGTAAAGATACTCGCGTCGTCAGTGACTCGTAGTGAGTTCGTTATCTGGAATCGTACCTGGAGCCAGTAAGTCTACTCTGACATCAGACCTGCAGCCTCTTCTCTGGGACTCACGTTGTACCTGTGCTGTCACTGGTAGGAAGTAGTCCACCAGACGAGTGTGTGTTGCTTGTGTTACTCTAGGTGTTTTACTGTGATTCGATTCTCTCCCAGATACCTTGAACCACAGTTGTTAACAGGCTCTTGCCGAAGTGGTAGAGCGAGCGTATTTCCCCACTGTGGATTACTGTCCTTGGTCCCGTGTGGGCCTTGCGAGGCAGAGGTCCACTGCTGCTGCCATTCCTTCCCTCACTCATTTTCACTGACACGTGAGATCAGGAGTGAACGTGCGGTTCAGCAGCCTTTCGTCCTCGCGTGGGCTAACGGGTGTCTCCCCGCAGATGTACATCGCGCTGGCGTCCGTGCACGCGCTCGTGCTCTGCGGGCTGCAGTTCGTCGCCTGCGTCCGAGGGCAGTGGAATGGTAAGCGCACGCCGTGGGGGGCGAGGGGAGGCAGCGGAAGAAGGGAGGAAGAAGGGGTCCTCCGGTTTCGAAGGAAATCCGCTTCGGTGTTTTAGCAATTAATTGAGCTTTTAAAGAAAAGAGGATGGGGCAGTTCTTACACTGCCCTTTTGCTATAACGAAGCCACGTACATACGCTTGGTCCTCCTGAGTCAGCTAATAGTTTCTGCTGAGTCTCGTTTGTACTTCGCAGATTTTTGAGGCTGGGCGAGAATGCGTCGTGTTCCCAGCGGGCCTGTGTGTGCGCCGGCTGGTCGACCGGGCGTGGCTGATACCAGTCGCCCCGCGAGGGGAGCCAGGCCAGGCAGGCGCGAGCTGGGCGGCCCTGGACTTGGGTGTGCGCCCGAGTGGGGCCTGCTCACAGGTGGAGGCACACACGACTCTCGTCTTTTCTGGCTTTAGCTGTATTTTAGTACGCAGTGGAGTACACGAATACAGTCTCAGTAGAAACCTGGGGTGATACAGAACCTTGCGAATCCGCTGACCAGGTAGTGGTGGTGTGGATTCTTGCCTGGCAGGGCTGCCTTCCACCCCTGGTGGACAGCGGGTGTGCCTGTTTACAAAACGAGCTCCTTCCTCCGTGGACGCCGGCCTGAGGGTGGCACGGAGGGGGCTCTTCCGTGACCTGAACCCCCCCAACCTGTGGCTTGGGATGCCCGCCGCGCTCGGATGTCCAGTCACAGCCAGCCTCTTCTTGTTCACAGAATGCAGTGATTTTTCACCTCCAGTCACTGTAATCCTGTTGATCTTCCTGTGCCTTGAGGGTCTGCTGTTTTTCACTTTCACCGCAGTGATGTTCGGCACCCAGATCCACTCCATATGCAACGATGAAACGGTACGCTCCTTCGCCGCCTTGTCTGCTTAGGCCTTGGTGTGAGCACGAGTCGGGGGGCCGCACTGCTGTGGACAGCGGGGGCCCGCGTGTTACCTGGGAGGCGGCCGGGGCAGCCCCGAGGGGCCGCGACAGCATCACCGCACGTGCCCCCCCCTCACTGCGTGCAGCTCGGGTTTCAAGCGTCCCTGGGATTTGAGAGTCAACAGAGCCGGGCAGGGAGAGCCGGCACATTCCGTTTCTAGGAGGCCCTGCCCCCTGGCAGCTGCAGGGAGTTGGGCACCTTCATGTCTTTGAACTGAAGGCCCAGAGCAGGCGCTTGATGAATATTTGTAATACAATACGTGGAAAAAAAAGATCAGTCCCTGGCCCGGAGGACTGGCTCCCCGTTTGCCTCTGGGGCTGCCTAGGCTGTCCACCCCGCTGGTGGCTGCAGCCTGGCTGTGCTCGGGGGGCCGCGGGGCTGGTGCCAGGAGAGCCCCCGCTGCTGACCCCGACGCCCCGTTCCCACGTGCGGAGGGACGTGAGAGTCTGGTGGGGCTTCCCCTGTTTTCACCGCTCGCCTGAGCCGTACCTGCTGAGGGTTTTCCTGGCGCTGCCGCCCACTTGGTTTTCTTTCTCCCCCAGGAGATTGAGAGGCTGAAGAGTGAGAAGCCGACGTGGGAGCGGAGGCTGCGGTGGGAGGGGATGAAGTCTGTCTTTGGGGGCCCCCCCTCGCTGCTCTGGATGAACCCCTGCGTCGGCTTCCGATTCAGGCGACTGCCGACGAGACCTAGGAAAGGGGGCCCCGAGTTCTCGGTGTGAGGCTCGCGCATCGTGCTGGGACTTGTTCACGGACTTTATTTTATTCGGGGTCGGAAAGGGTATCGACAGCTCACCTGCAACCAGTAGGGCAAGTGCAGACCAGCTGCTTGCAGCAAGCAGAGTTTTATACGTTTACGGTCACAGATGGCGGAGTTCCCACACTAACTGGGTGCTCTGATCCGTGTCACCGTCCAGTAACAAAGGGACGTGGCCGCACGAAGAAGCCAAATGTCATTATCTTCCTGCACAGCTAGGAGTTTTGTTAACCATACTTGGCATTCTTTAAGAAATTTCGTGGGTTGTTAACACGGGTTATTAAAATCCTGTGTGCTGAGCTGCTTTTCTCAGGCATGAAGAAAACGAGCCAAGCCAGTGACCAGGGATTATTCTGCGGCTGGTGGCTTCGGGGAGCTCCGCCGGCCCCGTGATTCCCGAGGGCCCGCCTCGGTCCAGGAGGGGCCTGGACGCAGGAGCGGCGGGGCTGCAGGTTCGCTCCCCGCCCGGGGCTGGTGGGCCCTGACCCTGTGGGCAAGTCCACACGTGTCTGTGTGTGTGCGTGCACGTGTGTTTTAAAGTGGGCCGTGTTGTTCAGGCAACATAACACGTCATGGGCGTGTGCCACAGACAAGCTATTTTTTAGAAACCGACGTTTCAGGGAAGAGGGGAGAGCTGCGCGGGGTCCCCCCTCCCGTGGGGTTTACTATGAATGTATTGCATACTGGAGAATATCTCAATCCAAAGAACAATCATTCCTGTGTGGTCTTCTGTTGCCCTCCTGTTTTAATTTTTTAAAAAAAATCTTGAGTGTGTGAGAGGGCTTTGGCACTGACCTGTTTGGTTCCGGCCAAATGAGCAGCGTGTAAACGGCCCCTCGGTGAGCGGACAGCAGCGTCTGCGGCGGCCTGGTACCTGCAGCCTGATGCGCAGCTGGCCGTGCAGGGGGCGCGCGCGGCCGAGGAGGTGAAGGGGGCCGCGAGGCAGGAGCCCCTGGGCCCCGTGGGCCTCGCCTGCAGGCAGTATTCAGGATGGCGACAGCTTGTTTGATTTTTCAGTTTTTACCTTTTTGGGGTATCATTTTGTTTCTTTACCCACGTCACAAGCGATAGGACCCTTGGTGCAGAGCTTAAAATTATGCCAGAAAGCAAACAGCTCCCCTCCCTGGGGACTCGCCTTAAACTTGCCTGGTTTGTCGGTGTTTCACGGGACTGAGGAGGAAGCCATCTCTGACAAGGTCTGGGGGGGGTCCCCGGAGCCCACGTCCCACGCTGAGAAGAGTGGGCGTCTCCCTCCTGGTCTCCACGCCTCTCTGCTCATCTGTGAGCTGTTTTGCTTTCGTTTGCATTAACCCGTCCCCCGTCCCGATCAGGGTTTCTACCACTGCCGGCGCAGAACCACAAAGGGCCTACTGGACAACGGTCTAGCTGAGTAGACGAGCTGTGGGATGGGTGTGAAATGGACTCAGTCACTGCAGAAAAGTGGGCTGTGAACGGGGGGCTCTGAGCCGCAGCCGGAGGACTAACAGGAGAACAGGAGACTGATGGGTTTCCCGAGATTGTTCTGCAATATCTGTCATCTGGGTTGGACGTGTGTATTGGGCTTCAATGTGAGGCTTTTCATATGTATATCCTGGTTATCAATAAAAACAATTATCTAAGTGGTTGAATCCTGTGAGACTTGGCAAATATGTGCAAATCAAGTATACTTGACTTTTCAACCTCTTCTTTCAGTGTAACTTTTTTAAGAAATAAAGCCACCAGTTGACATTCTCCAGCAGTTTGTTCAGTGGCGCGGTTCTTGGTGGGTCGTTGGCGTGTTTCCGTGCTCGGCTCTGACACCGGCACCCGGGCCCCTGTGGTCCCCCCTGCTGCTTCCAGAGCCCCATCATCGCCGGGGACAAGTGAGCCGCTCTCCCAAAGGTCGCCGTCTCCACATTTAACATTTTACTTCCAGTAGACGCAACTGATCTCACTTAGCTTTGTCCTAAACGTCCCTTCATTTTTTTAGTGCAGTTGGAAACAAAAACAATTTTAAAGATCACTCTCTTCCATCCAGCATCTCAGGTGCCCACAACTTCATTCAACAGTGTGTCTGGTACTTGCACTCGAGGGACCCAGAGAGGCGAGGCGAGGCGAGGGTGGCCGCCGCGTAGGGAGGCACTGGCCGGCCTTGGAGACACGTCCCCGAGCACGCCGCCGCGCGGGCAGCCACCCTCAGGCTTGCGTTTGTGGCTCTGTAGAATTGTGCCGCGCTTTTGTGTTCTTCCTGTTGGAATGTTTTATAGGCTCATCTCAGATGACGTCTGCATTAAAATGGAAAATGAAAAGATGGCCCAACTAGGAAGGTGGCTGAATCCTGTCTTCTGTTAGGAGATTTGGGTTTGGCTGCTTAAGGAGTGAGAAGTATCCTGAAGGAGAGTCGGCCTGGAAAAAGCCCGGGAACAGTGGGCGGGGTGCCCGTAAAATCCTTGTTGATCCCAAAGCAGCATTCCGGAGGCTTCAGTGACAGGGTCAGCTGCCCAAAGTGTTGACTGAGGATCCAGTATGAAACCAGATCGCTCCTTACACAGGACACAGGGAAGTTGCGGCCAACTGCAGGTGTGCGGCTGGGTCAGCGAGCGCTCCCCGAGCCGGGTGCTGATCTTTACGGAAGGAATGGCTCTGCCCCAGGACTGATGGGAGGCGTGGAAATTACGGGGTCTCTGTGCACTGTGGAGACCCCACTGCGGCCTCCCAGCCTTGCCGCTGAGAGGGTCCGGGAACTTCCGGTTCCTGTCTCATGCGACCTGCCTTTTTTTTTTTTTTTTTTTTTTAACTCAGGAAGCCTTTACTATCTTCTTTTTAGTCCTTGGTTCCTCAAAGTCAACAGTCCTGTGCCTTGATGCCTTGTGCTAATGCTTGGTGGACCCTTTCCACCTGAGACACGTGCTCCTCGGTTCTGGCAAAAGTGCTGTGTTCCAGGGGCTTCCCTGGTGGCGCAGTGGTTAACAATCTGCCTGCCAATGCAGGGGACACGGGTTTGAGCCCTGGTCCGGGAAGATCCCACATGCCGGAGAGCAACTAAGCCCGTGCGCCTAGAGCCTGTGCTCCGCAACAAGAGAAGCCACCGCAGTGAGAAGCCCACGCTCGCCGCAACTAGAGAAAGCCCATGCGCAGCAACAAAGACCCAACACGGCCAAAAATAAATAAAATTAAAAAAAAAAAAAAGACTGCCGTGTTCCGTCTTTGGGAGTTTCACCCTCTCCAGTTTCTTATTTTTCTGACTTTTACACACTGGGCTGCCTAGACTCTCCTCTAATTTCCTCTCATTGCCTCCTCTTTGGTTTCTGGAAAATATACTTAACTTTGTCTTCTATCTCTTCTATTGGGTATTTTATTCAGGCTGTGATAGTTTTAATTTCCAAGAGTTTTTTAAAAGACTACTTTTTTTAGAGCAGTTTTAGGTGCACAGTATAATTGAGAGGAAGGTAGAGAGACTTCCCACATACCCGCTGTCCCCACACACGCACAGCCTCCCCGCGCTATCAGCGTCTCCACCAGATGGTGCACTTGTCACTGATGAACTGATGAACCTACACTGACACGTCATCACCACCCAGAGTCCACAGTTACATTAGGTTCACTCTGGGTGGTGTACATTCCATGGTTTGGACAAGTGTCTGATGCCGTGTATCCACCATCATGGCAGCACTCCGAGTATTTTCACTGCCCTAGAAACCTTCTGGGCTCTGCCTCCCTATCCCTCCGCTCCCGTGCCCACACTGGCAACCACTGATCTTTTTACTGTCTTCATAGTTTTGCCTTTTTCCACAATCTCATAGAGTTGGAACCATAAAGTAGTCTTTTCAGATTGGCTTCTTTCACACAGTAATATGCCTTTAAGGTTCCTCTGTGTCTTTTCACGGCTTGACGGGGCATTTCTCTTTAGTGCTGAATAGTATTCCACTCTCTGGCTGTGCCGCAGTTTATCCATTCGTCTACCTAAGGGCATCGTGTTTGCCACCAAGTTTTGGCAGTGATGAGTAAAGCTGCCATAAACATCCATGCACAGGTTGTATGGACACTGTTTTCAACCCCTGTGTGCTATGCTAGGAGTTTCAGGCCTCCTGTTTAAGTCTGACCCACTTGGAGTTAATGTGTTTTATGTGCGGCATAAGGTAAGGGTCCAGTCTCTGTGGTGTAAGATATGTGGACGTCCAGTTTTCTAAAAATCACTTGCTGAAGAGACTGTCCTTTCCCCATCATGTAACACTGGCATCCTTGTTGAAGACCAGTTGACCGTACACGCGTGGTTTTATTTCTGGGCTCTGTATTCTGTTCCATTGGTCTATGTTTGTCTTCATGCCAGTACCATACTGTTTTGATTACAACAGCTTTGTGATATATTTTGAATCTAGAAAGTGTGAGGCCTCTAAGCTTTGTTCTTTCTCAAGAGTGATCTGGCTCTTTGTGATCTTTTGTGGTTCCATACGAATTTTAGAGTTTTCTCTATTTCTGTAAAAAAAATACTGTTGGGATTTTGATAGGGATTGCGTTGAATCTGTAGATATATTTGGGTAGTATGGACATTTTCACAATATCAAGTCTTCCAGTCCAGAAACATGGATAAACGTGGATGTCTTTCCATTTGTTTGTTTCTTCTTTAATTTCTTTGATCAGTGTTTTGTAGTTTTCAGTGTACAAGTCTTTACCTCCTTAGTTAAGTTTATTCCTAAGTATTTTATTCTTTTTGGTGCTATTGTAAATAGGATTGTTTTCGTAATTTCCTTCAGGTAGTTTGTGGTTAGGGTATAGAAATGCAACTGATTCTTGCATGTTGATTTTGTATTCTGCAACTTTACTGAATTTATTAGTTTTAGCAGTTTTTTGGTGGCATCTTTAGAGTTTGCAACATTACGTTGTCTGCCAACAGGGACAATTTTATTTCTTCCTTTCCAATTTGAATGCCTTTTACTTCTTTTTCTTGCCTAACTGCTCTGGCTAGGACTTCCAGTACTGTGTTAAATAGAAGAGGTGAGAGCGGGCATCCTTGCCTTGTTTCTGGTTTAGAGGAAAAGCTTTCAGTTTTTCACTATTGAGTATGATATTAATTGTGGGCTTTTTATATATAGTCTCTATTACGTTGAGTTACTTTCCTTCTATTCCTAGCTTGTTGAGAGTTTTTATCATGAAAGGGTGTTGAATTTTGTCAAATGCTTTTTTTTTTTTTTTTTTGCTTCTATAGAGGCGATCATATCTTTTATCTTTTATTCGGTTAATATGGTGTATCACATTAATTGACTTTTGTTTGTTGAAACATTCTTGCATTCCAACGATAAATCCCACTTGGTCATGGCATATGGTTCTTTTAATGTGCTGTTGGATTCAGTTTGTTGGTGTTTTATGGAGAATTTTTGCATCCATGTTCATCAGGGATATTGGCCTGTAGTTTTTTCTTGTCGTGTCGTTGGCTTTGGTATCAGGGTAATGCTGCCCTCATAAAATCAGTTTGGAAGTGTTTCCACCTTTTCAGTTTTTTGAAAGAGTTTGAGAAGGAATGGCATTAATTCTTCCTTAAATGTTTGATGGAATTTACCAGTGAAGCCATCTATTCCTGGACTTTTCTTTGTTGGGAGATTTTTCATCACTGACTCAATCTCTGTATTAGTTATAGGTCTGTGCAGACTTAATAAAACTAGAGATGAAAAACTAGACATTATAACCGATGCCAGAGGAAGAAGAATGGTCACAAGAGACCACTACGAACAATTTCGGGCCGGCAAACTGGATAACCCAGAAGAGGATCAATTCCTAGAATCAGAAACTTACCAAGACTAAATCACGAAGAAAACAGCACACCACTTGAAAACGCCAGCCGAGGTGAGTGCTGTGGTGGGTCTGGTAGAGAGTTAATGGTCGGCATCACTGCTCTGGGGGTTGCAAATGCAAGCGTTAGTGGCACATACTTTGTTTTGAGGACTTTTGGGGGGAGGTACTTGAGACCTCAAATTGATAAAGAAGCAATGTTCATAAGTAGTGTATTGTGTAGCCTCCCTGTGTTTGTATTTTTTACAGATCTTTTCCTGTAATTGATATCTAGTCTCAATTACAGGAAAAGATCTGTAAAAAATACAAACACAGGGAGGCTACACAATACACTACTTAATAACGAAGTGATCACTGAAGAAATCAAAGGGGAAATCAAAAAATACCTAGAAACAAATGACAATGGAGATACGACGACCCAAAACCTATGGGACGCAGCAAAAGCAGTGCTAAGAGGGAAGTTTATAGCAATACAAGCCTACCTCAAGAAACAGGAAACATCTCGAATAAACAACCTAACCTTGCACCTAAAGCAATTAGAGAAAGAAGAACAAAAAAACCCCAAAGCCAGCAGAAGGAAAGAAATTATAAAGATCAGGTCAGAAATAAATGAAAAAGAAATGAAGGAAACAATAGCAAAAATCAATGAAACTAAAAGCTGGTTCTTTGAGAAGATAAACAAAATTGATAAACCATTAGCCAGACTCATCAAGAGAAAAAGGGAGAAGACTCAAATCAATAGAATTAGAAATGAAAAAGGAGAAGTAACCACTGACACTGCAGAAATACAAATGATCATGAGAGATTACTACAAGCAACTCTATGCCAATAAAATGGACAACCTGGAAGAAATGGACAGATTCTTAGAAATGCACAAACTGCCGAGACTGAACCAGGAAGAAATAGAAAATATGAACAGACCGATCACAAGCACTGAAATTGAAACTGTGATTAAAAACCTTCCAACAAACAAAAGCCCAGGACCAGATGGCTTCACAGGTGAATTCTATCAAACATTTAGAGAAGAGCTAACACCTATCCTTCTCAAACTCTTCCAAAATATTGCAGGGGGAGGAACACTCCCAAACTCATTCTACGAGGCCACCATCACCCTGATACCAAAACCAGACAAAGATGTCACAAAGAAAGAAAACTACAGGCCAATATCACTGATGAACATAGATGCAAAAATCCTCAACAAAATACTAGCAAACAGAATCCAACAGCACATTAAAAGGATCATACACCACGATCAAGTGGGGTTTATCCCAGGGATGCAAGGTTTCTTCAGTATACGCAAATCAGTCAATGGTGATACACCATATTAACAAATTGAAGGAGAAAAACCATATGATCATCTCAATAGATGCAGAGAAAGCTTTCGACAAAATTCAACACCCATTTATGATAAAAGCCCTGCAGAAAGTAGGCATAGAGGGAACTTTCCTCAACATAATAAAGGCCATATATGACAAACCCACAGCCAACATTGTCCTCAATGGTGACAAACTGAAACCATTTCCACTAAGATCAGGAACAAGACAAGGTTGCCCACTCTCACCACTATTATTCAACATAGTTTTGGAAGTGTTAGCCACAGCAATCAGAGAAGACAAAGAAATAAAAGGAATCCAAATCGGAAAAGAAGAAGTAAAGCTGTCACTATTTGCAGATGACATGATACTATACATAGAGAATCCTAAAGATGCTACCAGAAAACTCCTAGAGCTAATCAATGAATTTGGTAAAGTAGCAGGATACAAAATTAATGCACAGAAATCTCTCGCATTTCTATACACTAATGACGAAAAATCTGAAAGTGAAATTAAGAAAACACTCCCGTTTACCATTGCAACAAAAAGAATAAAATATCTAGGAATAAACCTACCTCAGGAGACAAAAGACCTGTATGCAGAAAATTATAAGACACTGATGAAAGAAATTAAAGATGATACAAATAGATGGAGAGATATACCATGTTCCTGGATTGGAAGAATCAACATTGTGAAAATGACTCTACTACCCAAAGCAATCTACAGATTCAATGCAATCCCTATCCAACTACCACTGGCATTTTTCACAGAACTAGAACAAAAAATTTCACAATTTGTATGGAAACACAAAAGACCCCGAATAGCCAAAGCAATCTTGAGAACGAAAAATGGAGCTGGGGGAATCAGGCTCCCTGACTTCCGACTATATTACAAAGCTACAGTAATCAAGACAGTTTGGTACTGGCACAAAAACAGAAATATAGATCAATGGAACAGGATAGAAAGCCCAGAGATAAACCCACACACATATGGTCACCTTATCTTTGATAAAGGAGGCAAGCATATACAGTGGAGAAAAGACAGCCTCTTCAATAAGTGGTGCTGGGAAAATTGGACAGGTACATGTAAAAGTATGAAATTAGAACACTCCCTGACACCATGCACAAAAATAAACTCAAAATGGATTAAAGACCTAAGTGTAAGGCCAGACACTATCAAGCTCTTAGAGGAAAACATAGACAGAACACTCTATGACATACATCACAGCAAGATTCTTTTTGACCCAGCTCCCAGAGAAATGGAAATAAGAACACAAATAAACAAATGGGACCTAATGAAACTTAAAAGCTTTTGCACAGCAAAGGAAACCGTAAACAAGACCAAAAGACAACCCTCAGAATGGGAGAAAATATTTGCAAATGAAGCAACTGACAAAGGATTAATCTCCAAGATTTACAAGCAGCTCATGCAGCTCAATAACAAAAAAACGAACAACCCAATCCAAAAATGGGCAGAAGACCTAAATAGACACTTCTCCAAAGAAGACATACAGATTGCCAACAGACACATGAAAGAATGCTCAGCATCATTAATCATTAGAGAAATGCAAATCAAAACTACAATGAGATATCATCTCACACCGATCAGAATGGCCATCATCAAAAAATCTAGAAACAATAAATGCTGGAGAGGGTGTGGAGGAAAGGGAACACTCTTGCACTGTTGGTGGGAACGTAAATTGATACAGCCACTATGGAGAACAGTATGGAGGTTCCTTAAAAAACTACAAATAGAACTACCATACGACCCAGCAATCCCACTACTGGGCATATACCCTGAGAAAACCATAGTTCAAAAAGAGTCATGTACCAAAATGTTCATTGCAGCTCTATTTACAATAGCCAGGACATGGAAGCAACCTAAATGTCCATCGACAGATGAATGGATAAAGAAGATGTGGCACATATATACAATGGAATATTACTCAGCCATAAAAAGAAATGAAATGGAGGTATTTGTAATGAGGTGGATGGAGTTAGAGTCTGTCATACAGAGTGAAGTAAGTCAGAAAGAGAAAAACAAATACAGTATGCTAACACATATATACAGAATCTAAGGAAAAAAAAAAAAAAGCCATGAAGAACCTAGTGGCAAGACGGGAATAAAGACACAGACCTACTAGAGAATGGACTTGAGGATATGGGGAGGGGGAGGGGTGAGATGTGACAGGGTAAGAGAGTGTCATGGACATATATACACTACCAAACGTAAAATAGATAGCTAGTGGGAAGCAGCCGCATAGCACAGGGAGATCAGCTCGGTGCTTTGTGACCACCTAGAGGGGTGGGATGGGGAGGGTGGGAGGGAGGGAGATGCAAGAGGGAAGAGATATGGGAACATATTGTATGTGTATAACTGATTCACTTTGTTATAAAGCAGAAGCTAACACACCATTGTAAGGCAATTATACTTCAATAAAGATGTTTAAAAAAAAAAAAAAAAAAAAGAAGCAATGCTCAAACCAAATGAAACGTTTGGGGTTTAACTGTGCTTCTTCTTTTATTGTATCTCCTCGTTTTGATTGTCGTCCTTGAGGACATTGTGTGGAACGAGTCAGGAAGGGAGAAATGAAGGCTCCTACCCAGCCCCAGACCAAGGGTGACGAGCTGCTGTAGACCACGTGGACCTCCCGGAGCTTTAAAGATGGCGCCACAGGAACGGTGTGACCTGGTTGCAGGTCACATGGTCACCACACGTTTTCCAAGTAACAAACACAGCAGCTCCGGGTAAGACTAAACAGCGGCAGGAATCAGCAATGACGTCATTTAATTCCAACTCATGAAACTTGGTGTTGCCACCATTATGCCATCTCCCTTCCTGTGGCATCAGCCCATCGTTCCTAAAAATTTCTGGCCCATTTTTTGATCATCTCCTCTCTCCACCCAAGTGGGCAACAGACACTTGGCTCTATGGCTGTGATTTTTTTTCCAGTGCTGGAACATCCCAAAGAAGCACGACTTTGAAGGCTGACTGGAGATGAGCTGGGAGCAAGCACTTACATTTACTTGGGTCCCTAAAGCCCCCAGCTTCTTCTCAAGAGTCATTTACACATGAGGACCCACAGAAGTGAACGCCCTGCAAGGCCTTCTTCTCGTGAGGACATCACCGTGTTGTCCAAATACATCCAACATTTTACACACTGACACCTTAATGAACACACAAATTCCCTGCATCCAAGTAAAATTCAGATCCTGATTCAGCAGGTCCTGGGTACGGCCTGAGACTCTGCATTTCTAACCAACTCCTGGTGGTGCTGTTGCTGCTGGTCCTTGGCCCACACTTTGAGTAGCGAAGTCTAGATGCCAGCCAACATGGGAAGCGTTAATTACCCTATGGTAGCTGCGCATTCAAAGTACTAACCATTTGGCAACGTTGAAACATACTTCGCTTGTGCGAGCGAAGAGGACAACCCTCGCTTACACGCCTACGTCAGGATGACGTGCACGGGCGCACATGCACGTCTGTATAAAGTCGAAACAGGAAGGGAACAGAGAGCAATGAGAGCATTGGGGTTTGCTCAGTGACGAGCCTTTCAGAAAATCTCAATTTTTAAGTCCTCATAGGTTTGTACAATAAACAGTTTTTTTAAAGTACATGACCCAGAAAGAAGGCTACTGAGTTGAGCCGCTCGCCGTCTACTTTAAAAGGATGTTTAGAACCGCCTCATTCTGAGGACTGCCTATGGCTTAACGAGACAGGCCTGGACGGTGACACGGCTCATACAGGCTGAAGGAAAAGGCAGAAAAAGGCAGATGATTTAAGCAGGCAGCGCGTCAGTCGGTGGGGTGGTCCCTTCAGCGGGGTCACGTGGGAGGGGGGAGTCGCAGTGCTCCAGAGCCAGCACCCCGGCTGCTGTTGGGGTCTGGTGAGGCCTGCGGCAGCGCAGGGCGGTCCTCGCTGACCTGCCGCCCTGCAGTGACCCTGGCTGCTTCCCAGCCACCCCGAGGAAGGGGTCACCCAGCTCTGAAGCCACTTCCCCTGAGTGGCAGGCCTGTCTTAAGGCCCGGAGACATCATCAAATCAGTGCGGAGGTGGCCAGGGCCCACTTTGAAGGGGACATGGTCCTTTGGGTACACAAGCTCTGGCTTATTCGAGACAGTGTTATCTTGAGTCCACAGGCGCACCAGCACACCAGCCCTGAAATCCTCTCCCCAGCAGGCGCCCGGTGTGGGACGGCCAAGCTCGATGTGCCATCTAGCCACAGGTCGACAGGCCCGTGGGCACCAGGAAACTGAGGCTCACAGGCAGCAACCAGCCCTCTGGCAAACCAGTACCGTCCCCAGGCTGGTAGAACCTGCTTGAGTTCCAAGAAAAGCTCCAAGTGCGAGGTTAAAGAATAGTAATGATCGCCAGGACGCAGTTTTGACGTTTCCGGTTTCCAAAATGCCTTCCTATACATGATCTGATTGCATTTTCCCTGCGACCTTCAGGCAGATAACAGTATACCCATTTTATAGACCAAAAAAACTGAGTTTCATCCAGGTTACAGGATGTGCCCAGGTTCTCACAGGTAGGGAGAAAGGAGGGATTCCCCAAGGGCGTTTTGGCTAGAATAAAAGCACTGTTTTCTAACCTAGATCCGTCTCTGTTTTTACTTTTTAAAGTACTGAATTTAAAAACAGTAAAAAATAATAACTTCTTGAATAAACAGAGGAGTCGAGGACAATAAAACCTTCACCGAGATTTTTCCGATAATATTTTCAGTTCGGGGTTCGAACCGCAAAGTATACGCCAGATGAACTTCACCCTTGTCTGCAGGCTGACTCGTGCCTCCCTCAGACTTGAGCGATGCCTGTCAATTTCCCGGAGCTGCGCCCGCTCCCGCGCCGGAAGCCTCTGTGTCGTGCTCAGCGTGTGTGCAGGTGCCAGGCCCAAGCGGGAACTTGTGGGCTTCCTCTGATGTTCAGACTCTGCTTTCTGAGTGTCTGGGATGTGTGTCCCACAGCGTCACATTCCCTGGCTCAGGATATGAACTCGCTTGACCTTTTCCCCATGAGCTTTAATGCAAATCCAGGGGCGACGGAGATGGGTTAATGCCAGGGACGTGCCCACCACGGTCTCCATCACCACCTGGAAGAGCAGAGAGGGAAGGGACCCAGGCGACGACAGGGAGCGGCTGCTCAGGGATCCACGGGTGGCGCACAATGAGTGTTTTATGTTGAACATTACTAACGCTAGTTAATGACAATGACAATATTATTAATGATAATAATGTGAGAAGCTGGCTGACTTCCAACTCACCTGGTCATCCAGAAGCAGCTCACAGAACTCCAGGAAGACCCATTTCTGCTGCTTCATGTACTCACACGCGTCACCGATGGTGGCCACACCTTGGCGGCCAGGTCCCAGGTGGCACGGGGCTGGGGACGATGCTGAAAGGAGAGGAGAAAGGGGTTAGTCTCAGCCTGGCATCTGCCTAATGTCCACCAGAGGACGCCATGGGATAGCAAATGCGTGGGCACCGCACACTGCTCAGGCCACAGAAAAATTCCTACAACATTGGCGCATCCAGCCGGCTGGTCCACAAATATTTACTGAACACCTACTGTGTGCTGGCGAGGCCTCTGCCCTCAGTAAACACAAATATAAGAAATTAAATGTATAATTATATGCTGTGATTCGTGCTATAAAAGAACAGAGCAGCAGGGAGAGGGAGCATTAGCGAGAGTATCACAGAGAAAGAAGAATCAGGGAGGGCCCCTGGGGGAGGGAAGGGCTGTGCAAAGGCCCTGGGGCAGGGAAAGGCTTGGTAGTGAACTCAGAATTGGAGCTGGTTAAAATCAGAGAACACTGGGGTTGGAAGAGTTGGTGAAGCTCACGTGTCAGCCTAGCGGGCTCAGAGAAGATGCTGAGGGGTTAACACATGTGCACAGACACAAAGGTCATCAGCTGGGGCGGGCAGGGGCTCACCTGAAGCAGATTTCTTAAAGATGGGCTGACCATCTCCCCCAAAGCCCAGGAGCAAAGCAAACGGACTTCTCAAGATCAGGAATTTCAAAGACATTTCCCTCTTGGGTGGATTGTTAGGGGTCCTTGGTGGCAGCAGGGGTTGCATCTGCTGTGGAAAGCCACCCCAGTGAGGTGCAGGGGTGCGGGTTTAAGTGGCCAGGGAGGGGGGTCTGCACATGGCCTTTCTCTGGCCTCGACCTGGGTGACACCTTGCCACCTGGGCACCGGGGGACGGTTGCTCGCCGGTGGCCTTGCAGGCTCGCTGGCAGACACAGGGCTCTGCTCAGCGCCCCAGAAATCTCGGTGACCAGGTGGCCTCCGTGAGGGTTACTCTGAGGGCAGGTCTGGTTTTCAGCCTCAGTGGCTGTGAGATACCATTGAAAGAGCCAGACAGGCTACAATGTCCATCCCTGCCACCTCCCAGCTGTGTGACCTGGGGCAAGCACCTTCACCTCTCTGGGCCTCAGTTTCCTCATCTTTAAAACAATGCAACAACAGTTCCTGCCTTGTGAAGCCTTTGGCAGGATTGGAAAGAAGGAACCATACAGGGCTGACCGGGACGGTTGGTACACAGTAGGCACTCCAGAAACGGTAGCAACTATGACGGGTGGGTCCGATGAAGGGCTCTGCAGCCAGACCCGACGTGCAGCGGGCAGTCAGACTCCTCGTCCATCTTGTTTGCCCTTTCTGGTTTTTTTTGGATTAACGTGGAGTCCTCAGGTAAGATGATCTTGCACGGTTGGTTTTTTTTAACCAAATAAAACCATAACCAACTAAACGAAACCAAGTCCATTTATAACAAAGTCCCACCAGAGCAAACATTTGCAATCTCCCCAGAAAGCATTTTATCCATGGCAGGGAAGCCTGGGGAATTTTAAGAGGCTGCAGCTCGTGTCTTTGAAAACCACCAGCGTCTTCAGTTTGTCTGGGACTCTCTCCCCACTGGGGGTACTTTTCCATCTGCCCTCCTATTTCCCAGCAAAGCCCGAGGCCTGTGGGCAGCCGTCAAGGCACTCTGGACCAAGGGTGGATGCTCTTGGGCAGAGGCCACAGACTGGTGACCGTGACCTGGAACCGGCCCCCATGGGTGGGTCAAATACCCACAGTCAGTTGCTCCCATCTGCAAAACAGGTTTCACCTAGAAATGCAGAATCATGGCTGCCTGGGCCCCATTCTTCCCTGGCCAGCTGCCTGGGGCCTGGGGTGGCTGTCCTCACATGCACGGTCATCGGGACAACGTTTGAATTCTTTTAAAAGAATTTATGGGGGCAAAATTCACATAACATAAAACTGACCATTTTAAGGCATAACGCTCCCAGACTTCAGATAATACTACAAAGCTACAGTAATAAAAACAGCATGGTATTGGCACAAAAACAGACATATGGATCAATGGAACAGAATAGAGAGCCCAGAAATAAACCCACACACCTATGGTCAATTAATCTTCGACAAAGGAGGTAAGAATATACAATGGGAAAACGACAGTCTCTTCAGCAAGTGGTGCTGGAAAAGCGGGACAGCTGCATGTAAATCAATGAAGCTGGAACACACCCTCACACCATACACAAAAATAAACTCAAAATGGCTTAAAGACCTAAATGTAAGAGAGGACAACCATAAAACTCCTAGAAGAGCATAGAGGCAAGACATTCTCTCACATAAATCATACCACTGTTCTCTTAGGTCAGTCCCCCAAGGCAACAGAAGTAAAAGCAAAAATAAACAAATGGGACTTAAACAAACTTACAAGCTTTTGCACAGCAAAGGAAACCATAAACAAAATGAAAAGAGAACCTATAGAATGGGAGAAAATGTTTGCAAATGATGCGACCAACAAGGGCTTAATTTCCAAAATATACAAACAGCTCATACAACTCAATAACAAAAAAACAACCCAATTGAAAATGGGTAGAAGACCTAAACAGACATTTCTGCAAAGAAGACATACAGGTGGCCAACAGGCACATGAAAAGATGCTCAACATCGTTAATTATTAGAGAAATGTAAATCAAAACTACAATGAGGTACCACCTCACACCCGTCAGAATGGCCATCATTAAAAAGTCTACAAATAATAAATGCTGGAGAGGGTGTGGAGAAAAGGAAACCCTCCTGCACTGTTGTTGGGAATGTAAACTGGTACAGTCACAATGGAAAACAATATGGAGGTTCCTTAAAAACTAAAAATAGAGCTACCATATGATCTAGCAATCCCACTCCTGGGCATATGTCCAGACAAAACTGTAATTCAAAAAGATACATGCACCACTATGTTCACAGCAGCACTACTCACAATAGCCAAGATGTGGAAACAACTGAAATGTCCATTGACAGATGAATGGATAAAGAAGATGTGGTACATATATACAATGGAATACTACTCAGCCATAAAAAACAATGAAATAATGCCATTTGCAGCAACATGGATGCAACTAGAGATTATCATACTAAGTGAGGTAAGTCAGAAAGAGAAAGACAACTACCATATGATATCACTTATATGTGGAATCTAAATTATGACACAAGTGAACATATCTCTGAAACAGAAACAGACTCTCAGACATAGAGCACAGACTTGTGGTTGCCAAGGGGGAGGGGGCTGTGGGAGGTTGGGGTGAGCAGCTACGTCTTTGCATACAGGATGGATAAACAACAAGGTCCTACTGTAGAGCACAGGCAACTATATTCAATATCCTGTGATAGACCAGAATGGAAAAAAATATGAAAAAGAATATATATGTATAACTGAGTCACTTTGCTGTGCAGCAGAAATTAACACAACACTGTAAATCAACTATACTTCAATAAAAAAAAAAAAGAAGAAAAACAACTGACCATTTTAAAGTAGACAATTCAGTGGCATTTTGGTACCTTCACAGTGTTGTGTAACCACTACCTCTGTTTAGTTCCAAAGCATTTCCATCATCCCCCAAAAAACCCCGGACCCAACATCACTCACTCCCCCTTCCGCAGCCCCCAGCGACCCTTCACGTACTCTGTCTCTATGGATTTGCCTGTTCTGGACACTGCTTGTGGACGGACTCACACACTGTGCCTGGCTTCCTTCACTCAGCATGTCTTCGAGGCTCACGCGTGGCGGAGCGGGTCACGGCTGAGTCACACACCCCATCACATGTCTGTATACACATAACAAGCATCCACCTCAAGGTCACACGGCAACCCCGTGTCGGGGCGGGCCTTCACCCCAGCCTTGCTTGCCTGCTCTGGGCCTGTCCCCTCTCCCCCCAGCCCTGCTGGCTTTCTGCAACCCCGTGGGCTCCTCAGATGAGCAGCAAACATCCTCCCAGGGGCAGGGTCTCAGGTGGGTGAGAGACTTGCCAGTCCGTGTCCTGGGCGCCCCTTACGTGTACTCACACACACACGTGCACACGTATGTAGCATAATGGCCCCATCCTGTAGTCTGGCACTTTGCTGTTTTTCACTTAACGATGTATCTTGGAGGTCGTTCTAAACCAGAGGGAGTGCCACCTCCTCTTGTTCTTGGCTGCATGCTACTCCACCACACGGCTCTCCCATACCTAACGGGGTGCGGGCCCTTGGCTCTGGCCCCCACGTGGGGACAGCCCTGCCAGCACTCCCGCACCCAGCCTGGCCACGCCCTGGCCCTGTGCAGCCTGGAAAGGGAGGTCTGAGACGTCCTCGCCACTTTCCTGGCCTCAAATCTCCCAGGGCCAACACCTGATGTGCCCTTGTTTTCCCAACACCTGACTTGGCATTTGTACTCTGTAGACGTGCTATAGATGCTTGTTAATCACACAGATGGAAAAATGAACGACTACTTTTCACACACTGTTTAAGGCCTGGCTCAGTCACCACCTCCTCCAGGGAGCCTTCCCTGGTCACCCCAGGCTGGATTAGGCCCCCCTTTAAGCCCACAGGCCCCGTACTCTGATCAAAGCAATTACGCCCACTGGGTGAAACTGTCAGCGACCACCCCGGCAGCTACTATTCCTCGGGTATCAGCAGGAGTTGGCGGGACGCCCAGCACGGAGCGGTGAATGGACAGCCGGCAGATGCCTGGTGCAGAGAGGGAATGCACGGAGGCCCACAGCTAAGCGTGCCCAGCAGGTTCAGTTTCCTCTGAGACCTGTGCCGTGAGGGGGCAGGTGCAATCACGACCACTTCGCAGAGGAGGAGGGCGAGGCTTGTAGAGGCTCAGCATCCTACGTGAGGCCGCCCAGCTCCTAATGAGGGGGCCGGCTGACCCCAGGCTGACCCCACCTCTCCAGCTCTCCCGCGCCCCGAACCTTGCTCCGCCCTCCCGCCAGGGCTGGACGGGACACACAGGGGCAGAGCACGCTCTGCATCTTAGGGAACAGGACAAGGTTCAGGGCGAGGCTGAGGTGGGGCTCGGCACCCCGGCGCTCTCAGGACCCCAGCAGGAGGGTGAGGGTGGTGGCGGAGGGAGAGGCGACCCTCGGTGGAGTTGTTTGAACACATGCTGGGTAAGCACCGGGGCCCTCTGCCAATGGGGGGAAGAGGCTGGAGAAAGAGGCAGCCCCTGAAGACGACCTCCCACCAGCCCCAACCTCCCACGCCTGCCTCTCCCAAGGCTGGGCCGCCATGCCAGTCTGGCCCCAGAACTCGGGTTAAGAACTCCCCCCCACCCCCCCCCCCCGCCCACCTCTCTTTTGGGAGAGTCAGAGGAAGAACAGAACATGTTCACTACAGGGAAAGCTCCAAAGATGTTACAAAGCTTCAGTTCAGGGAGAAGTGACGGAAGCAGGGGAGCCAGCGGCAGCGAGGAGCACACGTGGATGCATTTACAGAACGGGTCCCCGTCAGTTAAAGAGTTTTTTGTCTTTGCCCACTCGGCTCCCTCCCACCCCGCTTCCCGAAGAGAGTTCTGTCTTTCTCAGACTGGTTCCACGTTGTAGGCAGAGTCGGGAGTAGGTAGAGGGAAACAGGACCCCCAGAGGCCAGAGAACAGAGGGGAGGGTCCTCCCTTTCTTGTGGAGAATCTCGATTCTAGGGGAGGCCATGAGAAAACAAGCAAAACTGGAGAGAGGAAGCTCATTTCCATGACAAAAGCAGAGCGGAGGGGGCAAAGGGCAAAAGTGAGAGCTGACCTTTGCGGGGGATTGGGGGGCTGCGGGGGTCCTGGAGTTGCCGCAGGATGGACGCAAGACACGCAGGGGGCAGAGGAAGCAGGATGTTAAGAAACACAACTGTGGGCTAAGGAGTGGATTCCCCTTGACGTTTGAACGGAAGGCAAGGGGGAATCCAAATTCCTTCCTAATCCATTTTGGTGGCTGGGCTACACCTCTCTGCGATGCGCTCTGGATTGGGCCACCTGGAACCCCAGCTCGTATTAGGGTTCCATACGCAAAGCCCATCTCACAACGAGGAAATGATTTAATCCCCATCAAACTCAGAGAGGTTGGGGCTGTCGTTATCCCACATCAAAGATAAGGAAACTGAGGTGCAAAAAGCTCCCGTGAGTTGCCCAAGGTCACGGAGCTAGAAAGGGGCCAGGTCAGGACAAACCCTCGGGTGTTCCTGACTCCAAATCCCAACCTCTTTTCTCTCTCCCACTCTGCCTCGGGGAAGGATCCTATGACACTGAATCTTCTCTTTTTCAGAGTTTAATATTTCGGGCCAAATCTGAGTGCGGTTTGCTGTTTCCTCCAAAAATTTGGCATTGGCAAGAGTCCTCTGCTGGCAGCGATGGGCTGGTGGGCAGGCTGCTCTGGGCATGACTCGGTAGAAACTCAGATAACTCAATAAAAGCTCTATTTACCTTTGTGGTCAAAACACACAGGACAATTTATAGATGTCAAATACGATAATGGCCAGTGTTGGCACAGATGGGAGAATGGGTACCGCTGGTCTGCGTTAGTGGAAGTTTAAATCTGTACAACCTTCTGGAGAGCAGTTTGGCACTATGAATCACATGTCTTAAAAATGCAAAGCCTTTGACCCAGCAAGTCCACTTCTAGGAACACAGCCCAAGGAAATAGTCTTACACACTACACTGTTCTCATTCCCACAGTGACCGACCTCAGACTGAGCCCCTACGGGGTCAGTGGCGCTCACATCTGACTGCTTAGCTAGAGCTGGTTAACTAGAGCAGCTGTTCTTCCCCAGATTCGTTTTGCTTCCCCACAATTGCAGGAGCATTTTGACTATACTTAAAATTAGCATCTAATCATGCATACAATTTTCTATTTATTTCATGGCTTGGCTTCCAATTCCAAAAGCAACAGAACTTTCAGCCTGGAGGGGACGTCAGGAATTTTCTAGTCCAACATTTCCCAAAGTGGGTCCCATGGGAGGTGAAAGGGTAGTTGCAACTGGATGCTTGCATGATGGGATAAGCTCGGGAAAATGGAACACGTGCTTCCTTGCAGGATTTCTCAGAGCCTTTGCTAGATGATGAGCACTGCAATCTCCACAAGGCAGATAGAGGAGGCGGTATTAGTCTCCTGTGGCTGCTATATAACAAATGGCCACAAACTGGGTGGCGTCAAACAACAGAAGTATATTGTCTCACGGTTTTGGACGCCAGAAGTTTGAAATCAAGGTGTCAGCGGGGCCAGGCTCCATCTGAAGGCTCTCAGGGAGGATCCTTCCTTGTCTCTTCTGGCTTCTGATGGCCTCAGGTGTCCTTGGCCTGTGGCTGCATTCCTCCCCCCTGCACCTTTGTCTTCACACATGTGTCTTCCCTCCGTGTCTGTGCCTAAATTCTCTTCTTATAAAGACCCTGGTCATTAGATTAGGGCTCACCCTACTTTAGTCTGACCTCATTTAAACTTGATTACATCTGCAAAGACCCTATTTCCAAATAACGTCACACTCACAGGTCCAGGCAGATGTGAATTTGGCGGGGGGATGCTATTCACCGCAGTATAGATGGAAAGACCTCGGGGGCTTCTGAGAGGGGAGGCCCAGGAGCAGACTGAAGTCAAGTTCTCCGAGCATCCCTCGCCTGCTGCGCTGGGACAGACCATGCGGGGTGAGGGCGGGCTCACGGGGACAGAGCACGGCGGGGATACCACAGCACAGTCGAGGCGAGAGGAGACAGCGGCCTGGACCAGGCAGAGGCAGTGCAGGTGGGGAGAAGCAGCTGGCCTTGCACTTCCCTTTGAAGGTGAGCCAGTAAAAGGCGACGCAGCGTTTGGGTGTGAGATGTGAGAAAATGAGGCCTCCAGGGTGACCTCTGGGTTTTAGCCAGAGACACCGGAACAGCGGAGTAGCCATCAGTGCAAAGAGCCGACTAGTTACCGGACACAGTTCCAGGCAGAGCGATGTGGACCAGGACGGAGGAACTGGTCCTCCAGTGGAGCGTGGACCTAAACACAGAGCTGACCCCGCCCTGCCCCACGACCGTCGTCCTCTTCTGAGTCCAGGAGAAAGTCCACTGGGGCCTGTGTACGCCGGCCTCAATCCAGTCACTCCCGACGCCCCTGCGCTCCCCTCACACCCGTCTCTCTGTGCGCCCACTGCCTGTCAACGCGGGGGCCGCAAATCTTGGGCCCTCCCGTGTTGACACGGGGCCCTCCCGGCAACTGGGTTGTCCTAGGGAGGACTGGGCTGGCCCTTCCCGGGGGGGGGGGTGCCACCAGCAGACAACAGGGGCTGCACAGGGCAGGAGAGGTCCCTTGGGTGGGGACTCTTGTGGCTTTCGGCGACTGAGTCTCTGGCTGGGCTGACCAGCTGGGCTCAGCGAATCCTGCGGGCACAACCTCAGGCCTGGAGCCCGTTGCTGTTTCGTCGGGGCCGAGGGCAGTTCACGCTCATGAAAAAGGGTCTTGCTGCCCAGGCTGAAGGCACTCGCCAGCCGCCATGCCACAGGGTCACTTCCCAAGCTCGCCACAAAGCAGGTTAGGGAGCCCCAGTCCACAGTCCTAATTTGAGCTCTGAGATGTCTGTGGACCTCTCCCTTCTGCCGGGAATTCAAAGGACTTGGTCCAACATCTGGGCGAAAAGGAGGCTGGCCCAAATTCCGGGCAACCGCCTGGTCTGGGCAGCAGAAGACGTGGCTGTGAACTGCTGAGGAATTTCTCGGGCGAGGAGTAGAGCCCTCAGAGCCTCAGTTTTCCTGTCTGTAAAATGGGATCTCGCTCCCATGTGTGCCAGGCGGGGATGGCTCTGTGACTTTCAGGCTCTGCTCTGTGGAGAAGCCTGGACGAGGGTGGGAGGGAGGGGACTCTGAGCGCTGCTTCCTCTGTCCTTCCCTTCCTGCCTCAGCCAGAACAATTCTGGATGGTCTTCCAAGTAAAAGTTCACTTGAAAATAAATCCTGGGACTTCCCTGGTGGCGCAGTGGTTAAGAATCCGTCTGCCAATACAGGGAACACAGGTTCGTTCCCTGGTCCGGGAAGGTCCCACATGCCGTGGAGCAACTAAGCCCGTGCGCCCCAACTACTGGGCCTGCGCGCCTAGAGCCCGCGAGCCACAACTACTGGGCCCATGTGCCACAACTACTGAAGCCCGCGCACCTACAGCCCGTGCTCTGCAACAAGGGAAGCCACCGCAATGAGAAGCCCGCGCACCGCAAAGAAGAGTAGCCCCCTCTCACGGCAACTAGAGAAAGCCTACACGCAGCAGTGAAGACCCAATGCAGCCAAAAATAAAGAAATAAAAATTAAATCTATCTATCTATATCTATCTATATATGTATATATATAAATCTCTTGAAGTACGAGATGTGCAAAACCCACTGACCAGCACTTCAGGATCTCGTGGGTCTGATGTCCAGTCTAGGGCTCCTTGGGTTGTGGTCAGAGGGAGCTGGGGCACAGCTGGGGCCTGGCTCTGTCCACCTTCCTTTCCAGCCCCTGGAGAGCTGTGCTCCTCTTGTATCAGTCATGTGATGCTGGGTGAGCTGCCAATCACAGGGCCCCACCTGCTGAGTGGACATGTGATTCAGGCCTGGCCAATCATAGAACTCCCCTCCCCCCACCAGTGATAAGTCCAAGGCTTAGCCATGTGACTAAGGCTGGCCAATAAAGGTCCTTCCCTGGAGCACCTATATTCTGAAACAGGAAGAGAGATGCTCTCCCTTCTCTTTTTTCATCAAGCTGGAGGACCTAAGCCTGAGGATACCAGCACTGTGTTTCCCACTGCTGGGAGAAAACCTGTTTACTCTCAGAGAAAATGAGGTCCCCATAGAGACCCCAAGATGGGGAGAGATGGAGAGAGCATGAGATCTCATGGCACTGAAGTACCTGATTACAGCCTTCATGGCTCCCAGAGTGGCCTTTGATTGGGAGCCTCTTCTGGTTTGAGTTTCTGTCACTGACAAATACAGGAGTCCTGCCCGATCCAGAACCAAGGGGGAAGGTCAAGAAAGCTCACTCGGCAGCAAAGTTCCCAGAGGGAACTTTTTTTAAGTTTCTCGAGGGTAAGTGTAACTAAGAACTTTGCTTTTTGTTTACTTATTTATTTAGTGGTGTCCTTCCCTTGAGAAGCCAAATACAGTTTGCACCACCCAGACAGCACTTGAGACCAGCTTAAGGGATGGAGAGAGGGGAGGCAGGAGGAGCAGGCGTGGGGCTGAGCCACTTTTAAAGGGACCTGACAACTGGCCAAGAGCTAGGCATGCTCCAACCCTCCTGATGGCAGGAAGACCCCGAGGGTTTAGGTGTTCCTCCTAAATCACACACAGGGCATTTGAAGCAGGACCTGACCCAGAACCAGCTCTCTTAAATCCAGAGCCCATGTCACCAGACTTCTGAATTTCATAGAAATTCAGAAAACTCTTTTTTTAAAAAAATTAATTAATTAATTTATTTATTTTTGGCTGCATTGGGTCTTTGTTGCTGCACGCGGGCTTTCTCTAGTTGCGGCGAGCGGGGGCTACTCTTCCTTGCGGTGCGCGGCTTTCTCATTGCAGTGCCTTCTCTTGTTGCGGAGCATGAGCTCTAGGCGTGCGGGCTTCAGTAGTTGTGGCTCGTGGCCTCAGTAGTTGTGGCTCGCGGGCTCTAGAACGCAGGCTCAGTAGTTGTGGCGCACGGGCTTAGTTGCTCCGCGGCATGTGGGATCTTCCCGGACCAGGGCTCGAACCCGTGTTCCCTGCACTGGCAGACGGATTCTTAACCACTGTGCCACCAGGGAAGTCCCAGAGAAGTCTTTTGAGAACTAACGAAGGATCAGTAAAGTTCAACGGCCATCTCTGACTAGCATCCTTTTGTAAAATGATAACCCCCCAACAATGGAGGTAGGACATAAGCTGTGAGTAAAGGCCAGGCCTCACGTTTGGATATGTTCAGTTTGGAGGGACACTAGGTGATTTCCTCATGTTTCCTCAAAGCAATGACTACTGGGAAACGGGCAAGAGCAGGCAGTGGGTGTGTGAGTGTCCTGGGGCCGCCGTAACAAAGCGCCACAAACTAGGGGCTCTTAAAACAGCAGAAATGTATAGTTCTGGAGCCCTGAAGTCTAAAATCAAGGTGTCAGCAGGGCCGAGCTCTCTCTGAGGGCTCTAGGGACGATTCCGTGGCTTGTAGAAGAAGCACTCCAATCTCTGCCTTCATCGTCACATAGCTTTCTCCCTGTGCGTCTGTGTCTAAATTCCCCTCTTCTTATAAGGACACCAGGCATTAGATTAGGGCCACCCTAATCCAGTATGAACCCATCTTAACTTGATGACATCTGCAAAGACCCTATTTCTAAATATAAGGTCACATTCACAGATTCTGGGGGTTAGGACTCGAACAGACCTTTCTAAGGGACACAACTCAAGCTGGCTGAGCGGGCCAGCATTATGGGGCACCCCACCCCCAAGGTCCTTCCCACGCTGACAGCAAAGTGTGAGAAAGACGGATCTGAGGCACGATGCCCTCCCAGATTTGGGAGAAGGGTTGGACTGCCAGGGACAGCTGGGGACCCCTGGGCTGTCCCACCTTCCCTCACGTTTCCCTTCCAAGGAGTAACTGTCTGGAGGTCAGCCAGTTGCCCGCTGGCAAAGCCAGGCCAGAACACAGACCTTTAGTTCCCGGCCAGGGCTGGACCGTAACCTGGGGACCTTCCTGGGGAAGAAGGCCAGGAAAAGCCTCAGCCCCAGACCAGGAAACCGGCCCCGCCAAGGGGACAGATTCACAGCAGAGGGAAATTCACACTTTGGCCTTTTGGATGGCAGGAGGGCTTGACTTTGCCGTGAGGGCCCCTGTGTGCCCTCCCAGGACGCATGTAGAGACACAGCAGCAGCCACTAGCCTGGCCTGACCTCAGTCCTCTGGACGGGGACCAGAGTTTGCTCACAGACTCCCTGGAGACTGACACTGCAGGGGGACTTGAGTCAACCGAAACTACACGCTTCCCAGAGAGGGGGCGGTAACCAGCCTGAGGTCACACAGCAGTCATTCAGAGCCAACGTGAGAGACCTGTCTCCCAGTTCTGCCGGTGAGAGCCTTTTACCCACCGTGATGGCCTCTATCAGGGAAGGTTTTTGCCCTTGGGAACCAGGGTTGATTTTGTAATGGTTTTATAGAGCAGTCAGGAAGAAAATATCACCCACTTCACAGCCAGACCTGCTGGACACCTGATGTTTGGGAAAAGGAAAGAGAGAAGTAACACTGACTAAACACCTACTGTGCACCACATGCTTCAGGCTCACATTCCTACCCATCTTACCTGTGAGCAGCGCGAGGCCCAGGGCGGCTGGAGTAGGCCAAGGGTTCCCATTCCCTCTCAGGATGTCAGTTCACCTCGCTGAGCCTCAGTTTACTCACCTGTAAAATGGGATCACGAGCTCAGCGTCACAGGTGGTCACTAGGATTAGGGATCCCATCCCAGGAATGGGCACACAGTAGGTGCTCAAGAAAGGCGACGTTCGCTAATTATTAGAGAAGTGCAAATCAAAACTACAATTATTTCTCACACCAGTCAGAATGGCCACCATTAGAAAGTCTACAAATAACAAATACTGGAGAGGATGTGGAGAAAAGGGAACTCTCCCACAGTGTTGATGGGAATGTAAATTGGTGCAGCCACTATGGAGAACAGTATGGAGGTTCCTTAAAAAACTAAAAATAGAGTTAGTGTATGATCCAGCAATCCCACTCCTGGGCATACATCCAGAGAAAACTATAATTCAAAAAGATACAGACACTCCAACGTTCATAGCAGCACTATTTACAATAGCCAGAAAATGGAAACAACCTAAACATGCACCAACAGATGAATGGATAAAGAAGATGTGGTACGTATATGCAATGGAATACTACTCAGCCATAAGCAGTAATGAAATAATGCCATTTGCAGCAACAGGGATGGACCTGGAGATTATCATACTAAGTGAGGTAAGTCAGACAGAGAAAGACAAATACCATATGATATCACTTATCTGTGGAATCTAAAGTATGACACGAATGAACTTATCTACACAACAGAAACAGACTTGTGGTTGCCAAGGGGGGTGCGGAGGGATGGAGTGGGAGTTTGGGATTAGCAGATGCAAACTATTATACAGAGAATGGATAAACAACAGGCCCTACTATAAAGTACAGGGAACCACATTCAATATCCTGTGATAAACCATAATGGAAAAGACTATGAAAAACAATATATGTAGATGTATAACTGAACCACTTTTCTGTACAGCAGAAAATAACATAACATTGTAAATCAACTATACGTTAATAAATTTTAAAAAAAGAAGAAAGGTGATGTTTTGATTTTCTATCGCTGCTGCAATACATTTCCACAAACTTTGCAGCTTCAACAGCACACGCCCATCATCTTCCATCTGGAGGTCGGAAATTCAACACGGGGCTCACTGGGCTAAACCAAGGTATCAGTGGTGCTGCCTGAGGTTCTAGGGGGCAAGCTATTCCTCGCCCTTTCGGCGTCTAGCAGTGGCCCCTATTCCTTGGCTCATGGCCCCCTTCTCCGTCTTCAAAGCCAGCGACACTGCATCTCTGACCCTGCTCCTCTGCCTCCTCTTTCTCTGACCACAGCTGGGAAAGGGTCTCTGATTTCAAGGACTCATGCGATTCCACTGGACCCACCCGGATCACCCAGGTTCATCTCCCCGTCACAAGGTCCTCAACTCAAGCACGCCTGCAAAGTCCCTTCTGCCACGTCAGGTCACGTACACAGCGATTCCGGGAATTAGGCTGGGGTGGGGGCAGGCAGCGGGCATTACTCTGCCGACCACAGGTGAGCTGAGCTGAATTTCATAGAGCAAGGGATGCCCGGGCTGGTCTTGGCAGTTCTTTTTGGAAGAAGAGGATTCCACTAAAACCAGCTCCCTCAAGGGCCGTTTCCCATCCCTGCTGTTTTTGACTCTTTTCAAAGAGGCTCTGTCTAGCCAAAGAGACAGGGTCAGGGCTGCCAAACCTTTGCTTCAAAATAAACCCTACTAGGAAATTTCCACGGGACCAGGCCCTTCTCTCCCCCCTCCCCCCAGAGACCTGCCTGAAATCCCAAACCAAGCGGGACGTCTTATAGCAAGACCATCAGACTCCCAGCTCTCCTGAGAAGGTTTTTGTTGTCGTTTGGGTGTTTTTCTTTTGTTTGTTTTCCCCTGTCAAACTAAATAGCACTGGGCATACCGTTACGCAGGCAGAGTGAACCGGGTTAGGACATCACCCTCGACTCAGGAAAGGGTTTTACGGTTGTCATCCTCAAAAGGACCTCATCCGTCCCCCCACCCAGCTTACATTCTCCAGGGTCCCTCCTCATTGCCTTCAAAGAGCGCTCAGCTATTTCACAAGCTCTGCACATTTACAGCGAGCGTATTTTATGCCGACAGTGAGGCAAGCACGTAAATCCCACTTGCCTAACACCCAGCATCTTTTGATTTTATTTGATTCACCCAGGAAGTCACTATTTACCATGGGCTCAGCATCAGATGTTTTGCACGGGAAGGCGTGCACTTGTTTTGGATTTCAAGCAGGTTCACAGGGACAGACTCTTTGGTCCTAAAACCTGTGTACTTTGCTGACGGGGAGATAGGGGTGTCCTTGGTTATCCCTAACAAGCCCCTCTCCACCACACCTGAGTTTATGCTTAACGAGTTGACTCTTGGTGGCTCCAGAGAGCTTCAGCATGGGGGCCAGTTGCCGGAGGCACCAATCATGTGAGTAGAGGATGGGAACTTGCAGCTCCATCCCCGACCTCCAGGGAGGCGAGTGGGACATCACCAGCGGCAAATGAGGTTATCGGCCATGCCTGTATAATGGAACCTCCATGAAAACGCTTCTGGGTTGGTGAACGCACCCACGGGTCGAGAGGGTGTGCACCCCAAACTCCATGGGGACAGAAGCTCCTACACTTGGGACCCTTCCAGACCTCTCACTATGTACCTCTTCGTCTGGTTATTCATCTGTATCCTTTACAATAAATGTAAAGGATTTACATTTACAATAAAAGTAAATGTAAGGAAAGTATTTCCCTGAGTTCTATGAGCCGTTATAGCAAATGATTGAACCTGAGGAGGGGGTTGTGGGATTCCTTGATTTGTTGCCAAGTCAGAGAGAAGCGTGGGTGAGCTGGGGACCCACCACTTGCGACTGGCATCTGCAGTGGGGGCAGTCTTGCGGGACTGAGCCCTTAACCATGGGGTCTGCTCTCACTCCGGGTGGTTAGTATCAGAATTGAATTAAGTTGTAGGACACCCAGCTGGCGTCCACAGAGAACTGGAGAATTGCTTGGTGTGGAAAATCTACATGTTTGGCGTCAGAAGTGTTACGAGCAAAAAACAGATCTTAGTAGTAACTGTATTCATTCATGTATCAATTCATTCAATGTTTAGCAAGTTCGTTAAGTCAACTTTGCACTGCGCTAAGTGATGAGCAAGAAAGGCACATCCCTACCCGTCCCGAACGCGCTGACAAGGGAAGAACAACCTCCAGATCAGTGTCTCTCCACCCTCTATGCCCAGGACTGTGTAACTTATCAACAAAAACAGCAGAGAGTCTGATTCAATTGGTGTGTGGTGGGGCCATCACACTGGTAATTAAAATTTTTCTTTTAAATTTAATTACGTAGTGGGCTGAATAAGGGCCCCCAAACTTATCAGGTCCGAATCCCTGGGACCTATCAATGTTACCTTATATGGCAAAGACTTTGCAGATGTAACTAAGGATCCTGAGATGGAAAAATTATCCTGGATTATCTGGTGGGTTGAGATGCAATCACATGTATCCTTATAAGGGAGGCAGAGGGAGATTATACATCCACAGAGGACATGGCAGTGTGACAGCAGAAGCCGGGAGAGCAACGTGGCCACCAGAAGCTGGAGGAGATAAAGAAGACCCCTCCCCTAGAGTCTCCAGAGAGGGCACAGCCCTGCAACACCTGATTTCACACTTCTGGCTTCTCGAACTGTGAGAGAATACACTCCTGTTTCTTTAAATCACCAAGTTTTGGTAATTTATTACAGCTGTCACAGGAAGCGAATACAAGGCATAACATTTTATTATGTGCCAATCTTAAGCGCACGGCACGATGAATCGTTATATCCGCACACACCACGTGTCACCACGAAGATCAAGATAGAACATTCCCAGTGTCTCAGGTTTCCGGTCACTACCCTCCCCAGAAATATCCACTCTCCCCACCTCTATCACGATAGATTGGTTTTGCCTGTTCTTGAACTTCGTATACAAGGGATCATACGACAGGTACTCTTGTGTGAGGCTTCCTTTGCTCAACTTAATAGCAGTGCAATTCATGCCTGTTGTTGGGTTTATTTTTCTTTCTTGATGAGTATTATTCCACTATATGAATAGATATGATTTGTTCATCTAGTCTCCTACGGATGGACACCTGGGCTGTTCCCAGCCATCAGCTATTAATAATACGCCGGCAGGAACACAGTCCTACAGTCTTTTGTGGACGTGCCTCATTTATCTCAGGCCCATACCTAGGAGTGGACTTGCGGGGTCTGGATTGGTAATTTTCTGTAGCTTCCAGGTGATTCAAATGTGTAATCAGGCGTGAGAACCACTCTCCAGGCCAATGGTTCTCGACTGGCAACAGTTTTGCCCCCCAGGGGACATTTGGCAAGGTCTGGAGACATTTTTGGTTGTCACAACTCAGAGCTGTGCTAAGAGTGTCTTGGGGAGAGAGGTCGGGGCTGCTGGTAAACCTCCTGCAGTACATAGGGCACCCCCTACCCAGCACACACACAGAAAGGAATTATCCAGCTCCCACGGTGGGACCTGAGGGTGGGAAACTCGACCGTAGCCAGGACTCGCGACCACACACATGAGTAACCCACCTGCACGTAAGCTGCAGCTCGCAGGGCCTGGCCCCGCTTGGAGGGGTGGGACCGGCTGACGGTGGCGAGGCGCCGAGGCTTGGCTGCTCTGGGTGCGCCCTGGAGAGAGGGCAGGCCGCCCTGTTGAGGACGGGGAGCTGACCTCAGCCGTGGGCCTTTAGCTGAAGCTCCGAGGCATCTTCCTGCCCCACGGGTGCCAGTGTGGACTTCTGACATCATGCCTCGCTCAGTCCTCTCCTCCTGGGTCTGTTGACTCCGGGGACACAGAAAGCCCCAGAGGACGGGGACCATGTCGTAGCCAGTCCTCCGATTCTGCGCAGGGAGCACTGAAGTGAGGTTGCCGCGTGGCACACGGGACATGGGAACAAAGTTCCAAAGGGCAGCCTTTCCCCCAGCTCTGCCTACAGGGGGACGTTTAACGGCGTCGCACAGGCAATCTCGCGGGGTCCGTCTGTGACGGAGACCGGCTGGCTGTTCACCTCCCCTCCCCCCCCCTCCCTCCCTCCCTCCTTCCCTCCTCCTCCTCCTCCTCCTCCTCCTCCTCCGAGGCACACAGCCGGACTGGTATTTCCCAGCGTCCCTTGCCGGCAGGCGAGGTCACGTGACTGAATTCTGGCCAATGGGAGTCGTGTGGAAGTCACGTGCTCCTCTAAAAACCTCCCACACCAGCTCCTTCCTGCCCTGTGCCTTCCCACCAGCTGGAAGCAAAGGGCTCCTGGGGGCTGGCAGAGAGTTCCCTGCCTTCAGTTGCTAAATTGCCTTGTGGAAAAGCCACCCCCTTAACACCTGCTCTCCGTTATCGAGAGGAAAACAAACTTCAATTGCATTTAAAGTCATTGAAATGTGGAGACTTGCTTGTTAGGGCAGCTAGCATACCCTTAACTAGTAAACTATGTTTCTGCCAACTGGCGGGGGTGCGGGGTGGGGTGGGGTGGGGTGGGGTGGGGGGGGGATTGAGTTTCAGCTCCACTCCAGGTTAAGAAGGGATTCCTTCCCGCAAAAAGGACTTAAAATGCAGAATGAGGAAGAGGATGCTGAGTTTGCAGAAAAAGCACAGCTGCCAAGGAGACCACTGAATAACGTGTAACTCGGGAGCTGGGAGAGCTGGAGCATGGGGCAGGCATTTCTCAACCTGTGCAGGGGGGTTGTTGAAATTTCCGGATGAGCAAAAATGCGTGATCATTCTTTGCTCTCATTTAAAATATATGTACATAATATTTATTTTATATTTACACATTCATATTTGAAATCATATTAGAGATTTCCTTAGAAATATGGCTATTTTCTACTCTCACATTTCATGGACTCATTCTATTCAAACTGTCCTTGGGCTTTCACAGCAGGGTTTTGTCATCCCTTAGAGCCACGCTGCTGTTCTGTCACTCGCATTACGACATCTGAGTTGGGGGACTCTCTGAATCCAGATGTTGCTTTGACCGCGCCCCAGCTTCACTGTTCCGTGATCCTCGATCAGGGTCCCTGTGGTCCTTCCAGTGGTGACCCCCTCCCCCCATGAGCTCACCAACCTGCCCCCTCAGCCCTATTCCACATTCCCCGCTGGGGCACACGGAACTTCTCAAACCCCACATGCCACTCACAAGCCATGGGAAGCAGGGGTCTTCTCTGGGGCCCCAGTCTCCACCGTTTCTATCATTCAGGGCCATTTGGGAAGCGGTGCTGGGCTGTGGGGTCCTGGGCCTCTTTGCCTTCAAATCCCCTCCTGGCCCTTCCCTTCCTCTGTCCGGTTTCTCAGCCATTCCATCACCTGCATCATCAATTCCCTGCATTCAGTACCCTCTGTTGAAATGCCCAGGAGGGTGTCTGCTTCCTGGGCTGGACCTTGATTGCTGCGTGGGCCCACAATGAGGCTCTCTGCCATGGGCCACCTTTCCAGGCCCACCAGGGAGCAGGGAAGGGCTGCATGGGGCCTCCGTCTCCCCGGCAGAGGGCTGCAGCCCGTCTCTCTCTCCCGCTGGCCCTGCTCCCCGGCTTTTCCTCTCCATGTGCTTTTCTCTTCCCTCGGCTGCCTCTTGCATCCTCCCCGCCCTGACTCACACCGAGGTCAGTCCTCCATGCGTGACTCTTCATGGGAGACGGCCCAGCAATGGGAATTCCAGGAATATTTACTCACGCTTGAAAGCCCGGCTTTCAAGACCAGTCTCACCAAGGATTAAAAAGAAAACTCAATTATTTTCCTGCTCAAAGCTGCATGTTTATACCTTTGGAGTCATTCTCCTCTGCCCTGAGCAACAAGCCACATTTCGTGGCCCTGTTGTGATAGCAGAAGGGGTGCTGATGGGGGCACCCCAGAAGAAAATTACTGGGCTATTTCAAAATCTTCTTCCCCTACAGAAGTAAAGCCAGTAGTCGGCAAGGAACAGAGCATATTCGTGGAAGCACAACTTATGTAGAAATTGGTGGATCCGTGGTTGCTGCTCTGTGCCTGGTCCTCTGGAAGGGCAGATACTGGCGACTGGGAAGGGGAACTGGGTTCCGGGGCCAGAGGGAGCCTTGAGTGCACTTTGGAACGCTCACACTTTCCGAAAATGAAGGAGGAAAAACATCTCCTCTCCCTTTCCACAAAGTTCAGTTGGCTCAATCGCCCTGTCTGAAAATAAAGAAGAAAAGCAGCTGATAAACGTCTCCTGCTTGAGGCCGTCCTTTGAGGAAGAACCCAAGCCATGACTCATCACTCGCCTGTGATAAGCATTTGCCGTTTCAGGCAGAAACAGGCCACAAGCATGCAAGGGAGGGTGGGGGCAGCGGCCACAGGATCCCCTGCTTCTGGCTGGTTGGGGTTTATCTGCCTTCGGTAATACGGGGGATTTGAGTGGCCATCATTCCATCGGCCCTCGTTTGGGGAGGGGGGGGCGGTGTCTGTCCGAACACTCACAAGCACACACCCATGTGAGGTCTGAGATTACCCAGGATGGGAACGGGAAGGTAATCAGGGTCCCTCCCGTCCTGTCTGAAGTCAGACCCAGACCAGGCACCCGCTGGAGAAAACGCAGGCCAGCCAGACCTTTCGCTGTCTGGGTCTGCTCCACGCAGCCCTGGCATGTCCGTCTGGTGTCTCCTGGACAGCGTGGCTTGGTGGCATGCCATCTGGGAGGCTGCCCCTGTGAGCTGTGTCCACCAGCATTAACGAGGCGGGCAGTCTCAGAAGGATTGCATCTCCACAGCCCGCAGGGAAGGCTTAGAACCAAGCCCAGGACAAGCCCTGTCCCAGAGCACTGCGGACGCCACTCCTCACACAACCACCAGAGGGCGCTGTCCAGCTCCCCCCCCCCCCCCCCAACCCCCGACCCCACTCCCCTTCTGAAAACCTTCCGTGGCTCCCCATGGCTCTTAGGATACAGGCCAGCTTCATAAACCCGCTTACAAGGCCGTGAATGATCTGGCCGCTGACCTTTCCAACTTCATCTCCATCTCCATGCTCCGTGCTCCAGCAGTGATGGCTTTCTTCCAGTTCCTGGAGAGGACACTTCCTGCATCCACAGGGCTTTTGCAATCACTCCGCCCACTTCTCAGAGGCTCTCCCGTTCACCTTCACCTACAGAACCCCGGTCGTCATCTTTTAGGTTTTATCTTAAGCATCAGCTCAGCCGCAGAGGGAGGTCTTCCAACACGCCCAATGAGGTTATGTGGCCGTGTTTGGTGCCCTGGTGTCCTGCACTTCTTGGTAGCCCTTGCCATAGATGCAATTAAATAATTAATTCTGTCGTGGTTCGTTCACTGTCTGTCTCCCCAGCTAGACCGTCAGTGAGTTACCGTGTTCACTGCTGACCCTCAGGCCCACACAACGCCCATGCTGCAGTGATAGTAGACGTTAGTGCCCGTCTCCAAATACCTCTGGACCGCGTTCTTCCGGGCACCTGGTAGGATTGCATTTTCCGCCCCCTTGTGGTGGGAACACGTCACTGCCTAGGTGAGAGCCTTTAATTGCCAATGTGACCCCTGCCACAAAGTTGAGATGGCGGCTGCTCCCTTAGCTGGGGTCCCTCAGTCCCTATGACAATAAGAACTCCCCTGCCCACGGTGAGGGACATGGAGAAGGAACAGTCCTGCCACCTGTCACCTGTGTGACCCACCACCTGCTCCTCACATAGAAATATCTCAAACACACGTACCCCGACACACTCAGAAACACACACACACACCGACACACTCACACACACACACCGACACACTCAGAAACACACACAGACACACGAGCATGGAAACTCCTACCACCTAGGATAGTGCCCGGCACACAGTCGGTGCTCAACAAATATCTATTTAGTAAAAGAATAAATCATTAAATGAATAAATCACTAAATCAATTAAGTGCTCACTATGCTATACGTGCTGGAGGAAACCCCCAAACACACAGTGTCTGGGGTCAAGAGTCCCCACATCACACCCCCGAGGTGAGGCTTTGCAGGCAGGCGATACGGAAGTGCTCCTGGGATCGCCGCCTGGGAGTCGGGGCGCAGGACGGGACAGGATGAAGCAAGGGTGCGATTTCAGGCCCAGTCCCGGCCTCAGCCTCATCCAGCATGATCTGCAACATGCAGGAATCACGCGTGATACACACGGAAATGCTTCAGGAGGGAAAAACATCTTAACGAGTTTGCCCTGAATATGGAAGGCGAAGGGAAGGGGAATTAGCTGGCCGCCTCTGCCAGCATCAGCCAGGGCCCCAGGGGCCTCAGTTTCCCCCTTTATAAATGCACGATGACCCAGGGTCTGGCCTGCTGTTAGCCTCAAGCCGGGGGCTCATACTGTCAGCTGTGACCATCAACCATCAATCCGCTCGGGCACCCGAGGCTGCCCTGGTACAACTTCTTTCTGGTTGGCGTGGGGGCCTGTCCACAGCATGAATTTAACCACACACCCTTCTGACCAAGGCGAGGTGGCATTACAGTATGATCGAGACAAAGTGCCAGCTTCTGGCCAAGCCCATCCGCTGCTCCTGACCCGCCGGTCCCACCCCGGATCTGCCCTGCAGCCCAGCCTCACGGCTCTGCTGCTGGTAAATGAGAGGAGAGCGCCAGCTGCGGGCAGGAAATGGCTTACAGATGGTAGGTGGGCCAAAGGCAGCTAAAAATGGGCCAGATCGGGGGTCATTTAAAGGCTCAGTACGTCGAAAGCCCTGAGCTGGCCTGGCCCAGCCCAGCCACAGCTGAGCAAGCAACAGGCAGGCAGGAAACAGTGGGCTTTTTCAGGCTGGACAAGTCTTTTTAAGTGGAAATGTCAATAGGCTTTGAGAAGAAGACTCAGTCCTCGGAGAGAGGCCAGGGCTCTCCCTGACCGTCAGCCTCGGCTGCACACGAGCTGACCCAACGGGGAGACCCGCTCCTACGTGGCGTTAGGAACTCGGGGGCCCTTGAGGAGACCCCCAAATGGAGCGGAAGAGGCTTTGGCTTAGGAGGAGGTGCGATTCCTTCCTTCTCTCCCTCCCCATGAGCCAGTGAATGGATAAACCAAGGGTGGTCTGTCCTGATAGTGGGATATGATTAGGTCATAAAAGAGAATGAAGCACTGACACAGCTACAACATGAACGAACCTCGAAAACCTTATGTATGCCAAGCGAGAGAAGCCAGACACCATGGGTCCCGTGTCGTGTGCCTCCATTTACACGGAACATCCAGAAGAGATAAACCCATAGACGCAGAAAGTAGGTTGGTGGTTGCCAGGAGCTGGGGGAGATGGAAAGAGGGAGAGACTGCCTAACGGGTGTGGGGTTTTACTCTGGGGTGAGGGGGAGGGTTTGGAACCGGATGGAGGTGGTGCCTTAACAACACTGTGAATGTGCTGCATGCCACTGAAGTGATCACTTTAAAAGCGTCAATTTTATGTAATTTCACCTCAGTAAAGTATTTAAAAACCAAAACGAAACCCACCAGAGTGGGCAAGACTGAACTCCGGGGAGACCAGCTGGAGCTGCCGATCAGAGGAGGAGGGGTGTGGGCAGAGGAGGGGCGGGGGGAGCTCGGGACGTGCGGAGGTTTCGGAAGGGTGGCATCCCCTGAATGGAGGGAAAGGATGCGGTGCCCCAGCTTCTGCAGGACTGGGTTGATGGTGGGACTCGCCGGCGCCTGGAGCACAAAGGCCCCCAGAAGCTTCTGGAAGAAGAGCGGTGAGCCATCTGTGTGCTGAGTTCGTGGTGCCTGGGGCCCTCCCGGGGTCGGGGGGCGGGGGGCTGCTCCCGTGAGCACCTTCCACCAAGTGAGTCAGAGGGAGGGCTGCTGACATCTATCTGGAAAGACAGGCCACATGTCCTGTCTTCCGGAACCAGCCCTCCCTCCCCACCCCGCTTCCGGGCTGAGCCCCGAGGTCAGAGTGACTGCCGTCAGCTCAGCGGGCGGCAGACGGGGGGTGTGTCTGGGCCGGGTGGGGTCGTAGAGGCTGGGGCTTCCCGTGGGTGGCAGTGGTGCTGTGCTCGTGTCAAAGGCACGGCCAGGATCCTCCCAGCTCAGCCAACCTTCCCTCGGGCTCGCCGGATTTGCCTCCAGCCATCTCTCTTTTGGGGCAGAATCCGGCCATTTGGGCATTAGGAGCCCCTCCTATCCCGATCGGGGCAGAAACACCGGAGGGCCCACATCGAGATGCCCGGGGATCGCCGCGTGCTCAGCCGGCCAGGCTGGGGGCCCCCGGCCTCACGAGGGTCAGGAGGGGGACTGATTCTGCTGTTTATAAACCTCGGAGAGCCTAACAGCCCCTCTAGAAGCCGGGCTGGGTTCGTGGCCATCTGGAAGCTGTTAGCCTACTTCCCAGTCTCCGCCGATGCCCCTGGCGGTGGGAACGCTGTCCACGGGATGCAGAAGTGGGCCCGAGGAGAGGCCGTCCCCGCAGGAGAGGGGACAGGGCCCAGAGCACGGTGGGAACGTCACGCTTGGTGGCCAGAGGGTCAGCTGAGGAGGCAGATCTCGCTTGGGTCCTGTCTGATGTGCAGACAGACATGGAGAGGATGGGCAGCTGTTCCGGAACCTTCCATGTGGTGCACCAGGCCTCATCTTAGGCCTTCTCCCCAGACCCCGGGCTTCATTTCCTCGTACGCCCCAAGCCTTCCCCGCTGGGGGGGGGGGGGCCTTCCCTGGGCTGTGGCCTCTGTCTGGATGCTCACCAGCCCCCTTCCCTCCCCAGCTCCCCACACCCCTCAGAGCTCATGGAAACATCCCCTGTCTCCCTAAACTGGGTTGGAGCCCATTATAGGCTCTTGGAGCCCCTGCTTAAACAATGAATCACAGGTCTGTCTCCTGGTCGTCAGCCCAGGCAGGCAGGGGTGTGTCTGGCTACTCACGTCTGTCCATGCCTTGTACACGGTGGGAACTCAGGAAGGGATTTGTTGAATAAATGGATGGATCATTGGAAACCCCTGATAAAGGGTTTTTCTCGACTCCATTTGGTTTCTCCTATTGTAAACATGTTCAGAGACCTGTGGATGACAGAATTCCTAACTTTTCTTGTACTTGTGCTGTTCTGAGGGAAAAGGAAGTAGAAACAAGCAGCAGCTACTTGTCAATGTTGAAGCGACTGAAAGTTGCAGGGGCACATCTTCACAGCGCTTCAGCAGCTCTGAAACCTTCAGAGGTTTGCACCCTGCATAGGCAGAGCTGCCCTTTGGACTGGGTTCGGGAGGCGGGGTCGGGGTGGAGGGCTGAAGGGTCCTGCAGCATTCCAAAGAACTCTTTCCTGAGGTCTTGGGTTCCCACCTGCGCTCTGGGAACTGTGGTACAGGATTCTGCGTGCCTAGGTTTTCTTCAAGAGAGCCGGGGTTGAAAACAGGGGTGTGCATCAAAATGCAGATACCTGGGCTTTGCCAATTCAGGAGGTCTGGTTTGGGACCCTCAACGTGGAGGGGCTTGAGGAGCTCCGGGTGATGGCATGGCCTGTTGCCTCTCTAGGGAGGGCCCCCAAATCTGGAGCCCAGGGATAGGGAACTTCCATGAACTACAACTCATTTGGACGTCACCTCCCCTCCCCCACCTTGGTGACTTCGCGGGAATGAAGATCATTGGGGACCAGGGTGGCCCTGGTTAGCATTGAGATAAGCAGAATGGTCTGAGTCATCAGCAGCCTCTCCGAAAGCCAGGTCTGGAAAATTTACGCAAGGGGGAAAAAAAAAAAAAATGGACACAAGCAAACATGAAAAGAGAGGGGAAAATTGTTTTTTAAAGAGGCTGGAACTAATTTGGGGGTTAAACCCAGCTGCCCACACAGATTCATTTCAGCTTTTCCAGTGTTATCCTATATGATTTATTTCCTGCTAAAGCATTTGACAACTATTGTGTAAACGGTTTCCATTTATCCTGGAAAGGCGTCTTTTCCTGCTTTGGGGAGGTCCGACCAGGCCCCAGCTAAATCAGAACCACCACCACCAGTTTTGATTTGGAAAAAACAAAACCCACAAAAAAACAGAAGAGTAAAATAAATGCTGAGTCCAGAAGGAATCTTTAGACAACCCGGAATGAGTCACCCAGGGCACCTCTGGCCCTTGGAAAGATCTCGGTTTGAGTCCTGCTATGTGTCCTGGGGCAAATTACTTAACCTTTCTGAGCCCCGCTTTCCTCATCTGTACGATGGGGACAGGAGTTGGACCACCTCACAGGGAGGTTGTGAGCACGGCCCAGCATAAACACTTAAAAATGGCAGCCGTTACTATTCTTATAAAACGGAAACATTGTGAACAGTAAAGGACTTTTTCTCCCTACGCATACGATAGGAGTTCATGCTGCAAAGTCTCCAAAGGGAACTGATAGCTCCAGGATTCCAGTTTTGGACAGGAAGGTCACTTGTTATGGAGGAAACAGGTGAGGTTCAAGAAAGGCCAAGGGATCCCTCTGTTCAAGGCTCACAGTCAGCTAAAGGCAGGGTTGTCTTCTGAATCTAAGAGTCCTTTCATCTGCAAGAAAAGGGACCCTCCTTTTGAAAAAAATGGTTCGCCAACCCCTCACCTGAGTCATTCTTTCATCACCATGACCAAAGGAAAATCTTAAGCCAATGCTGTGAAGCTAGTTAGGGGAAAAAAGAACTTTCCGTGAACTGATATGGAAGCAGGATGGAATTCAGGTGTCGGGAAAGGGGCTTCCGGAAATGAGTGAGAGAGGGTTTCTTGTGTGTGCCAGGGTCCGGGGCAGTCTGGAAGGGGCTTGGATTTTGCCATGAGTGCGAGGAGGGGGCTGCAGGAGGGCAGGGCGGCTCGCCACCTTGCACCCCTCCAGGGCAGCCGCCATTCTGTGGGTTGCGATGTGAGGGGAACCCCCTGACTTTGGCCCAGGAAGTCTACACCGGCCCACAGCTGCCGGCTGGACCAAGGGCCCCGCAGGTCAGAGCACAGGGAAGGGCCACTGCCATCCGGTAAGTTCATCAGCACATCTGGGCCCCCCGTGGAAAGAGGAAGAGAGAGGCCAGGGGCCGGAGGCCAAGGGAATGATGCAAGGTCAGTGCTGGCAGAGCCAAGCGAGGGAGAGAAGGAGCAAGTGCAGGCCGGGGCCAGGGACCCCACGCAGCCCCTGGGTTCCCACCAAGCCGGCAGCAGGCCAGGGTCGGCACAGGAATGCTGACCGGGCCTCAGGGAGCCCAGGGGTTCCCGGCAGTGACCCAGGCTGCGGCCGAGGACACAGACCATTCATTCTTGCCTGTGACCTTGGCTGCCTCCTGTAGGGAGGGGCAGGTGAAGGGTCGGCAGGGGAGGCGGCCATAGCAGGGCAGCTGGGATGACCTAAGAGTCTGGGGAGGTACCCTGTGTTTCGGCCTTTCAGCTGTGATGTCCACTGACTCAAAGCCAGGCTTAGCACAGGCCAGAGGGGCCTCAGGATGGGGACACCCCCGCAAATTCCAAGAACCTTGCATGCAAGTCAGGGCAACTATAGCTCCACCCCATATTCTAATGAATATCTATGAATCCCCTCTGCCTTGTGTTTTACGTTGAGTTCTCTGGACGCAGGGCCTGAGACAAGGATTTGGTACAAACAGCATGTTGGGGAGGTGCTCCCAGGAAGCAAAAGTGAGGAGGTGCCGGAGGGAGGCGGGCAAGGGAAAGATGATAAAGAGAGCGGTCCTGAGTGGGCAGCCTGCTGGGGACCCCACGACTTGGGGCGTGGTGCTGAGTTGTCCCATGGGAGGGGCAGGACCTGGGGTTTATGTACCATCCTCGTTCTTCCTTGCTTGAGGGCTGCTCCCTGGACATTAACTCCTCTGCAAGGTGACCACCTGCCCCGGTCTGCCTGGGACTGAGGGTTTTCTGGGCTCTGGGACTTGCAGTGCTAAAGCCAGACACGAGCGGGTCACCCGACTCTCTGGCCCTTCTGGGGACCCCTGCTGCACCCCGAGCTTGCTCCTGTGGCCAGAGAAAGCCCTTGGTTAGGGCACGGCAGGTAAGAAGCCGTTGGCATGAATCATGATGGCGAGTTCAGAGGGGACACGGGCAGAGGACATCTAGCATTACCTCCTACACCAGGCCAGTCACCCCCGTAAATCTATGACTGCCGCACCTCCCCGCATCCTTCCTGCTGTCTTCCCTTATCCACCAGCCACAACAAGCCAGTCAGCCGCGACGCCCCGCAAACGCTCCCGGCACCTCTGACCTCAGGGCCTTTGCACTGGCTGCTCCCTTTGCCTGGAAATCTTTTCCCCAGACACACCCATAGTGAAATGTAACCTGCATGAGGGAAGTTTGTTAGGTACGATCAGTGCAGTATTCCTACTGCACAGAACAGTGCCTGGCACTTAGTAAACACTTACCCACTAATAAATGAACAAAAATGATCTAAAACAACATGAAGTAGAATGAATGGTCTCAAGTGCACCTGGAGATGAGACTCCAGGCCTTTCCACCCATGGAGATCGCTTCCTCCGAAGGAAATTGGGGAAATGTCGTATAGACGCCCGAGAGACAGAGGGGGTTCCTGATACTTGTCTTTGGCTGCCACCCCTGCTGCCTTGTGCCCTGTGAGCCCCCAGCAATCCCCGCAGTTGTCATCAGAGGAGGCATGGCCCAGAACCAGCACTTCCATACTTCTTCACTTTAGAAAATTAGTCTATGCAGAACCCCATCAAATAAAACCAAAAACGTGGTTTTGCCTTCATTAAAGCAAGGGTGAGGGGCTTCCCTGGTGGCGCAGTGGTTGAGAATCTGCTTGCCAATGCAGGGGACACGGGTTCGAGCCCTGGTCTGGGAAGATCCCACATGCCACGGAGCAACTAAGCCCGTGAGCCACAACTGCTGAGCCTGCGCGTCTGGAGCCTGTGCTCCGCAACGGGAGAGGCCGCGACAGTGAGAGGCCCGCGCACCGCGATGAAGAGTGGCCCCCGCTTGCCACAGCTGGAGAAAGCCCTCGCACAGAAACGAAGACCCAACACAGCCAAATAAATACATAAATAAATAAATAAATAAATAAATTTATATAAAGCAAGGGTGAGGGATCTAGGCCCTTGGACAACCCTAGAGATTCAGGGGACAGCTTGATATCCACTCACTTGGAGTGGGAGGGGTCTCAGCACGGACATGTACAAAATCTGAAGAGCTGAGACCAGAGCTTTGCAAACAGCAGCTGCACACCCATCAGCTGTGGGTCGTGTTAAATGCAGAGTCGGACACATAAGGTTTGGGCTGGAGCCAGAGCCTCTGCATTTCTAACAAGCTCCCAGGTGATGCTGAGGCCGCCAGGGCTTTGAGCCTGCACATTTGGGAAAGTCTCCCCTCTCTGCCCAAGATAGGAAGAATTTAATAACCTTGCCTGCAGCTTCCACCAGCTCAGCAGGGGTGAGGTCTAGGAGAGAGGTGGCAGAGCCCTTGGAGTCCTCAGCAGTGGGCAGAACAAGGCAGCCTCTCAGATAAACAGGCCCATGTGTCTGAGTCAGGGTACTGTGTACGCTGCTGTGACAAAGAGGCCCCCTAGGACGCTGGTTTAAACAATATAAGATATTATTTCTCTCACAGTCCAGAGGGAGGTGACTGCTAGGAGGGCAGTTTTGTGAGCTTCAACACATAGTTTTTATCTCTGGATCCAAAGTGGTTGCTCCAGCCCCTGCCATCATGTCTACATCCCAGATAGTGGGAAGAGGGAAGAGGCAAAGGGAGCCCATGCCCATTCTTTTTAAGGGTGCAGTCTAGCAGTGGCACATAATGCTTCTGCTCACACTCTGTTGGCCAGACAGAGTCACGCAATCATTTCTAGCTGCACAGGAGGCTGGGAAATGAACGGTCTTAAGCCCAATGAAGGCTGAGGCGTTCTACCATTAAAGGAAGAAAGGGGATGGATATTGGTGGTATCTATAGGAAGAGAAGTTGTTATATTAAAACCCTAGACTTGAAGTTGTGTGAACGATATTCCAACAGCCTCATTAGGCAGAGGTTGCCTGCCCCAACTCTGTACTCTGTGCGTACAGAGTGTGTGGTCAGTGGAATAGTGGCCCCCAAAGATGTGCATGCTCCAATCCCCAGAACCTGTGACTATGTGACCTTACACGACAAAGGGGACTTTGCAGATGTGATCAAGGACCTGGAGATGGGGAGATTATCTTGGGTTATCCCATCGGCCCAGTGTCATCACAAGGGTCCTCATAAGAGTCAAGCAGGAGGGTCTGAGTCAGAGAAAGGAGATGTGAGGACAGAAGCAGAGGCTGGAGGGATGAGCACTGAGGATGGAGGAGGGGCCACGAGCCAAGGGATGCGGGCGCCTCTAGAAGCTGGAAAAGGCCCGGAAACAGATTCCACCCCCCCTGGAGTGTCCAGAAGGAGCAGCCCTGCCCAACACCTTGATTTTTACCTGTAAGACTCATTTCAGACTTCCGGCCTCCAGAACGGTAAGAGAATACATTTACGTGGTTTTAAGGTGCTGGGTCTGCGACAGTTTGCTAACAGCAGCCGTAGGAGACAGTGCTAGGGAGAAACAGCCCTGCCGCTCACCTGGGTCCTTCTGGTTGCCTCCACAGAGCCCTGGGCTCTTTATCGCTCCCACAGGCCCTCCTCTTAGACCAGGCCTTCAGTGGCCTGCAGAGGCCTCTTTTTGGAGCCATCCTCTACCAAGCACAGACTTAGCTTCCGCTGCCCAATGACAATCATATGTAACCCGGATAAACCGCGGGCCCCATGGGGCTCAGCAAGTCCTCAAAGAACCCGTCAGTCTCTGCCTTGCAACTACCAGGGAACTTTGAGAGAGCATTCGAGTGCATCCAATCCAGCGGTCATTGCAATAGCGCTAGATACCCCTTTTCTTTCCTCCCTGTTCTCTAATACAGTGGCTGGTCTCACTGAGCCCCCCAAGCCAGGCTCCGCTCCCCGATTCCCAGTGTCCGCTCTCACCCAGGCCTCAGCAACCCCAGCGTCCAGCGGGACGGCGGCTCCTGGCCCCCACTCACTGAGGAGCCCTCTATCCTCTCTGACTCCAGAACCACAGTTCTCTCGTACTCTGCCTCTTCCTTGAGGATTTCTGATGAATTCTACAAATGAGCAACCTTTTTACAAATAAGTGATATTCACCGAGGGTTTCTTGTGTGCCGGGCACTCTGCCCAACGCTCGCTAGCCTACATGACCTTTAAACTTCATGACCATCCTTCAGAAGAAGGGTGGGTGTTATTACGCACCCCTCGCCCCTGTTGCAGGAAGGAAACGGGTGGAGAGGTCCGGTGCTTTGCCAAGGTCACTTTACTGGGAGGCAGAGGAGCGGGGGCTGGACCCAGGACTGGCCAGGCACAGCCTCCAGCCCTCCACTGCCTGCAGAGAGCCATGCCCTCCGCCAGCCGGAGCAGCTTGTCCATGTTTGCTTCCAGAAGGGTGGCCCTCGGGGTCCCCTAAGGCCACGGCTCTCTTTCCTGATGGGAAGAGAAACGGAGCTGGCGCCGTGGGTCGGCAGCTGGGCGGGGGGCAGAGGGACTCTGGGGCCAGGAGTGATGACTCAGCACGCACACAGCCCGGCCCAAAGGACGGGTTCTTCTCTGCCAGAGGACACGTGACCTCTTGCTCTGGCCGGGCCGGGAGGCTTTGCCGAAACAGCATCCTTTCAAGGAGCCGTACGGGACACAGAGGGGCCGCGGACGGCACCACCCTTGCCCTCTCCCACCGTCTTGGAAACCTGGGAGAAGCTGAGGAGGAGGAGCAGGCTGGCTGGGAGCCCAGAGCTCAGAGACTCAGTTTCTCATCTGTAAAATGGAGCAATAGCCTGTTTCCTGTGCCCAGGTGCCGGGGAAGACCCAGTGAGATTGTGGAAGAGGAAGTATTTTGGAAACTCACTCACTCCCTTAAACACTTCGGTAGAAAGCCTGTGACGGGCTAGGCTGGGGAACGGGACATGCAAGGGGGACCGTCCCGCGAGCCCTGCCCTCCAGGTGTTGTCAGTGTGGCCAAGAAGCAAACAGGCCACCAGACCATCATAGATGGGCCTAGGAACCTGAGAGTGCCAGGACATTCCGGAAGGTTCCAACGTCAGGAGGGGAGCTGCAGCTGGAAGCATGAGAGGGCAGTTAGCAGTCTGACTCTGGGGAAAGAGCAATCCTGGAGGCATGAGGCAGTCAGAACACGAACTCACTCCGAGACTCTGGGCCCTCCGATCCCCACTGGTCATTGAGGAAGCTCCTCAAACGACCAGTGAGGATCTGAGGCCCGGGAGGGAGTGACTTGTCCAAGGGCACACAGCTAGCACCTGGTGGAACCTTCCCATGACAGCCTGTGCGAAGGTCCTGGGGTGTGGGGGACTTGGGAGAAGCGACAAGTTTGTACTGGGGGTAGGGGCAGGCTCTGAGACCTTAGGGCCACCCCCAGCCCTGAAACTGAAGTCGTGAGATGGTGATGGGAAGGTGTGGGGCGATCTGAGCCAGAGGGGAGGCTGCGGACAGAATCCTTCAGTCCCCGTGGGAAGCACACGTGCCAGGAGCCCCATCCATTCCCTGGTGACTCTCCTCCTCCAGAGCGGGGTGGGGGGAGACTTTCTGGCTGGGGATGTGGGACTCTGCTTGGCCCTATCCTTCTGGACAAACATTTGGAGCAGGGTGGGGACATTTCCTCCTGGAGATAAGGCCAGGGCAGGCCTCCCGGGCAGCTGCCTGCAAGGACAGCTGTAGACACAGAGCCTGGCTCCCTGGGCCTGGAGATGCTGCAATTTTTCTGCTGATAATTTAGTCCCAAGCCCCCAAAGATCTTAGGGGCTTAACCCACCTCAGGGACTGTATGATGTTTTCAGACAAAATCCAGCTGGAAAGTCTGTAGCCTTTAAAAAAAAAAAACAACCCACAATTTGATGGGCTGCTCTACTTTGCTGTGCTATGTCTGAAGGGCTGACCTTGAAGGAGGGGCTGCAGGACAGAGCCCTAACTTGGAGATGAAATTGAACTCAGGTACCTTTTCTAAACTTTTCTGCTTAGGGGTCAATTTGGGAAAAAATCAAAATGTTCACAGGTCACTCTTTCCCTCCCCGCCCCTCATGAACAATAAAAAAATAGCTTTAGGGCGTCTCACGGGGAAAACATGGGGTTTTTTTTTAAAGGAGCTCTTTTGGGATATAATTCACACGCCACAGGATTCACCCTTTTGAAGTACACAATTGGGTGGGTTTTAGCATATTCAGAGTCTTGCAACCATCAATACAATGACTTCTAGAATATTCCATCACCCCTAAAAGAATCCCTGTACTCTTAGCCATCCCCTCCGATCCCCCCACCCCCATCCCAGCCCCGGCAACCACGGATCTGCTCTCTGTCTCTATGGATTTTCTTCTGGACGTTTCATATACGTGGAATCCTACAAGCTGTGGTCTTCCGTGTCTGGCTTCTTTCACCCGAGCATAACGTTTTCAAGGTTCATCCACGTTGCAGCCTGTGTCAGTGCTTCATCCCTTTTTATGGCCAATATACTATTCCATTCTGTGGAGGGACCACGTTTTGCTTATCCATAGATCCGTTGATGGACATCTGGGTTGTTTCTACTTTTTGAATGCTGTGAATAGTGCTGCTATGAACGTTCGTGTGCAAGTTTTTGCGTGTACCTAAGTTTTCATTTCTCTTGGGTGCGTAAGTAGAATGGCTGGATCATACAGTAACTCTACAACTTTTTGAGGAGCAGCCAGACTGACTGGGAAATCACAGAGTTTTACAACTTAAACGACCCATTTATTAAAAACTCACTAACACTTGTTGAGCACTTACTCTGGCCAGAGTGTCACATGAATTATCATATTTCGTCCCCACAACAAGCTTATATGGTGTGTACTACTGTCGTCCCCATTGTACAGGGCAGGAAGCTGGGGATCAGAGAGGTTGAATCACTGAATAGGGTGGCCCAGCTTCTGAATGTACAGCAGGGATTTGAACCCAGGTAGTGGGTTCCCTTCCTTCCTGAAGACCCCTGATGGGCAGCCTCTATTCTAGTGTCAGGAAAAGGACTGGGCTTCCTTTTTAGCTGTAGATGTTCTCATTTTGGAGAACTGACAACCCAAAGACCACTTTCTAATTCCTCCTCCTGGGAATTGATTAGGGACTGGATGACCATAACTGACTCATTCGTCCTTCACATTAACCACCCACCTGGTCCAGCTCGGGCCAAGTCCTGCCGGGCTGGATCCCTGCTCCAGACCAACATCCTTGTAGCAAACTGCACCAAACTGGGCTTTTCTTCCTCAGAGCAGTATTGACACGTGACTGAACACGAACCAGCATTACCATCTTGCCTGCTTCACTGAAAGCAGTGGTTCTCAACCCTGAGCTGATCAGAATGCCCTGGAGGGATGTTAAAACCCAAATTGCCTAAACAACCTAAGTGTCCATCAACAGATGAATGGGTAAAGAAGATGTATGTATCCACAATGGAATACTACTCAGCCATGAAAAAGAACAGAATAATGCCATTTGTAGCAACATGGATGGACCTAGAGATTATCATGTAAAGTGAAAGAAGTCAGAAAGAGAAAGACAAATATCATATGATATCACTTATATGTGGAATCTAAAATATGACACAGGGAATTCCCTGTGGTCCAGCAATTAAGAATCTACACTCCCAATGCAGGGGGCCCGGGTTTGATCCCTGATCAGGGAACTAGATCCCACATGCCGCAACTAAAGATCCTGCATGCTGCAACTAAAAAAACCCAAAATGACACAAATGAACTTATCTATGAAACAGACACAGATATAGAGAAAACACTTGTGGTTGCCAAGGGGGAGGTTTGATCCCTGATCAGGGAACTAGATCCCACATGCTGCAACTAAAGATCCTGCATGCTGCAACTAAAAAAACCCAAAATGACACAAATGAACTTATCTATGAAACAGACACAGATATAGAGAAAACACTTGTGGTTGCCAAGGGGGAGGGGGTATGGGGGAGGGATGAATTGGGAGTCTGGGATTAGCAGATACAAACTACTATATATAGAATGGATAGGGCTTCCCTGCTGGCACAGTGGTTAAGAATCCACCTGCCAATGCAGGGGACACAGGTCCGAGCCCTGGTCCGGGAAGATCCCACATGCCGCGGAGCAACTAAGCCCGTGCCCCACAACTACCGAGCCTGCTGCTCTAGAGCCCACGAGCCACAACTACTGAGCCCGTGTGCCACAACTTCTGAAGCCCGTGCGCCTGGAGCCTGTGCTCCACAACAAGAGAAGACACCGCAATTAGAAGCCCGTGCACCGCAACGAAGAGTAGCCCCCGCTCGCCTCAACTGGAGAAAGCCCGCGCGCAGCAAAAAAGACCCAACACAGCCAAAAATAAATAAATAAAATAAAATAAAAAATAAAATCTATCTTTAAAAAAAAAAAAGAATGGACAAACAAGATCCTACTGTAGAGCACAGGGAACTATATTCAATATCCTATGATAAACCACAATCAGAAAGAATGATGAAAAAGAACATATATATGTATAACTGAATCACTTTGCTGTACAGCAGAAATTAACACAACATTGTAACTCAACTATACTTCAATAAAATAAATAAATAAATAAAACAAAACCAAATTGCTGGGCGTACCCTCAGAGAGTCTGATGCTGTGGGTCTGGGGTGGGACCTGAGAGTCTGCATTTCCAGCGAGCTTGCAGGTGAGGTTGACTCTGCTGGTCTGAGGCAATAGGAAGTCAGCAGTATCAGGGCTGGTCCGTATGATTTGAATAAGGTGTAAAGTGCTTCTTTCTCTAGTTGGGCAAAACTGCATGTGAGGAATGAGGTTCCTGATTCATTTGGGACCTTTCTGGACCTCCACCTGGGGGATGCTTGGAGAGAATGTGGATTCAACTGGAAGGAAGAAGAGGGGCTGCCTAGACGGGGAGGGCAGGGGTTTCACAACTTATCAAAGTACCAATTCAGACCCCTCCCTTTGCATTTGTAAATTGATCCCTGGTGCTCTGCTGCCCCCTAGTGGTGGGCAATTCTGTACCGCCTCCTTTGGGAGGTGCCCCTTGATTGCTGACTGTAGGTGGGGGGTGCCTGCTCCCCCGACCCCAAGGCCAGGGTCCTGGTACTTGCTCTTTCTTGGGAACTGATCTGCTGTCAGTCCTTTACACTTTAGTAAGAGTCAGTTCAAGTCCTTGAGCTCCGTTCCAGGGGAGACTGCCACTTAAATCCCAAAGCTTATGCTGGAGAACAGGAAGGATTCCCCACTGGCTTGAAGTTTCATGCGACAGAGAATAAAGGGAAGGGTCCTTCCAAGAACCCTGCAGAGCAGCTGCCTCCTCTGACCTGGCAAGGTGGGAGAACCTGGCCGAGGTCCTGTTTCCCAGCTCTGGGCACTGCAACCTGGAAGGGCGGGTGTGCATTTTACATCTGCCTTGTGAGATGCTCACCTCTGATTCTGGGCGCTTGCCCTGTGCTCAGCATTACTGCTGCATCTTACAGCAGCCCTCCAAGGTCACAGTTACCAGCGGGGGCTCAGACAGGCTCAGAGGCTTGCTACCTTCATAACCGGAAAGCGAAGTGTCTGGAAGACATCTGAGTGGGCAGGCCAGTGGGTGGTTGACCCTGGAACTCTATGGACCTGGAACTCAGGGAGGCAAAAGCTGAAGGGGGATGTAGGGTGACCTGCACGTTAATAGCACTTAAAGCTCTTCAGGGAGGGTGGGTCCAAGGAGGAGGGAAGAGGCCCAGGGTCAGGCGTCAGAGGGGAAGGAAAGGAGCTGGCAGGAGACGCCAGGAGAGAGGGGAACGGGGCGGGGGGTGAGGACTGTAGGTGTAGACAGGCAGATGCCAGCTGGAAGTGTGCAGTCTCAGAAAAATCCGTCGTTTGATCAGCCACTTTGCTGGCTGTAGGGCAAAGCCTGACTGCTTTGAAGAGGGGCCAGGGACCCAGCCTGCGGCTCCGTCCCTGGGGTGGAACTGAACTCAGGCACCTTCCCCGTCCTTTTGCTTGAAGGCCAATTTGGAGGGATGCGGCCACAAGCCAAAGAAAGTCTGGGGCCACCAGCAGCTGGAAGGATCTTCCCCTAGAGCCTTCCGAGGGAGGTGACCCTGCCAACACCTTGATTTTTGGACTTCTGGCCTCCAGACTGTGGGAAAATATATGTCTGGGGGTTTTTTTGTTTTTGTTTTTAATTAATTTATTTATCTTTGGCTGCGTTGGGTCTTCGTTGCTGCGTGCGGGCTTTCTCTAGTTGCAGCGAGCGGGGGCCACTCTTCGCTGCGGTGCGCAGGCTTCTCATTGCAGTGGCTTCTCTTGTTGTGGAGCACGGGCCCTAGGCCCGCGGGCCTCAGTAGTTGTGGCACATGGGCTCAGCAGTTCTGGCTCGCGGGCTTTAGAGCGCAGGCTCGGTAGTTGTGGTGCACGGGCTTAGATGCTCCGCGGCATGTGGGATCTTCCCGGACCAGGGCTCGAACCCATGCCCCCTGCAGTGGCAGGCGGATTCTTAACTACTGCACCACCAGGGAAGCCCCATGTCTGTTGTTTTAAGTAACTCAGTTTAGGTACTTTGTTATGGCAGCCCTAGAAAACTAATATAATAAATACCGAAATATCTGTATACATATATAGATATAAAATAGATAGCCTCCCTTGCCTACATATATCATACATTGTATAAAATGAGAGTATACCGGCCGTGTCAGTGTTTTTCAAAGTGTGGTCCGAGGAACCCCTGCATTGCCTGGGGACCTCATCAAAAATGAAGATCCCCGGACCCCTCCCAGACCTACAGGACCAGGCTCTCTGGGGGCAGCCCCCAAATGGGCATTTTAAGCCAGCTTTCCAGGTGATTCTGAAGGACCCGGAGGCCTGGAACTCCAGCGGTCCCCTGGATGTAGCCGTGAGGGTGACTTGAGGGCAGGTGGGAGGACAGTCATCACGGAGGGCCCCGGCAAGCATCCGAGCAGAAGAGGAGGGACAAGGACAGACTGTTCTGCTGAGGGGAGGTGGCTGGCGTGCCTTCCTCGAGGCTGGTGTGTGCTCGGCCCAGATGTCCGGGGTCACAGGGACCCAGCTCCTCCCCCTTGCAGCTGCCTGTGGGAGGAGCCAGGAGCACAAAGGCTGCTTGACACGGTCCCTCTGCACGCCTGGCCTTCCCAGACACTTCGGCAGCTGCTCCGTGTCAGGCTCCTCCAGGAATTCCAGGGCCCAGGAAAGAGGCCGGGGCTGACATCCCAGAAGCAGCTGGTGGGATGGGCCACAGGCCCATCTGGAAGTTTCCGGGCCTCAGGGAACATTTATGTAACCAGTTCAGAGGGGACGTTTGGACGGTGGATTAGCTGAGGACACAGGAGCCCCCCACACGCTTTGCCGAGGGTCAGGGCAGCCCCTCCCAGCCAGTCCGTGTAACGAGGACCATCCCTTATCCTCAAGTGGGAGCCAGGGAACCCGGGAGAAACCCTTAGCCCAGCCCTGGGAGGGGACTGTCCCTTATCCCACATGACCCCCGCCTGCTCCACGCTGCCGGGGGAGGAAGGGCAGATGCACATGTGTAAGCTCTCCTTTTGCTTCGTCACTCACAGTTGGCGGAGGGCTTGGCACGCAGTAGGCGTTCGCTAGAGTTTGCCGAGTGAACGCGTGGACGCATGGACCGGGTTTCTGCCCGGGAGGTGGGATCTGGGCCGAGCAGGGCTTCTCAGAGCGGGGTGCCCTGCCGGCAGCATCAGCATTCCCTGAGAACTTGGCAGAAATGCAGGTTCCTGGGCCCCGCCCAGACCTCTTGGATCAGAAACCCGATGGGTGGGTGATAAGCTCTATAACCTTTGGGGGTCCTGCTGCCTCTCCGAGGGAGAGAACTACTGTGTAGCGGGGTGACGGTCAGCCCTGGCTGAGTGCTAGCATTACCTTGGGAGCCTACAGCGCCAAACCAGCACCGGGCTCCCTGCAGGCTGGCGGATCAGAGCCCCTGGCGCGGGGCCGGGCCTTAGCTGCATCCCGTGATTCTCTCGGGCAGCCGGATTGCGAACACACACCGGGCCTGGGGAGAGACACGGGTTTGGGTTCAAATCCTGGCCCTGCCTCTTAACAGCTGGGAGACTTTGGGGAAATCAGTTTCTTCATCTAAAAACAGAGGACCGTGGTAACAGGACCTTTCTCATAGGTGCCATGGAGAGTAAGGTGTTCACTTCTGTCTCATGCTCCCAACAGCGTTTGGGACAGAGCGACTAGTAAGTGGGGGCTGCTATTATTGGTAGTAGTAGTATTACTATTCTTACTATTCCTCCTACTATTATTATTACTACTACTATTACTACCATGATTATGATCACTACTATTACTCCTGCCATCACTATTATTGCTATTACTACCATCATTATCACTGTTATCACTATTGCTACTGTTGCTACTAGTATTAATACTATTATCACTGTTATGATTACCACTGCTATTACTATCATTACTAGCATTGTTATCATTGCTACTATTAATACTATTACCATTATTACTACGATTAGTAGTACATTGCTATTGCTACAGCTTCTATTATTACTGCTGTTAGTATTATTACTATTAGTATTATTGCTACTATGACTATTACTACTGCTGCTACTATTTTGTCAAGGCAGAAGAACTCTGTCCTCCAAAATTCTTCAAGGAGGGACAATCACCTCTCATGCAGGCTGAGTTCTGGACTCTTGGATCAGGAACGCCAACTAAAAGTTTGCAGAACCAAAGGCGTCAAGGTCTTCCCGGGCCTCCAGTGCTACAGCACCTGGCTGCACCCATGGTGGGGGGGAGCCCTTTGGCAATCACTGGCTGGAGGCCGCAGAGGCCTGGAGCACGGCCTCCTTCCCCTGCATTTGCATTTGGGGGGTTTATCTCCCTGGAATGGGGCCATGATCTTCCCCAGACAGTCGGGGGATCCCCCTGTGCCAGACTCAGTCCTTCAGGCTCACATTTTAAAACGTTTCAAACTTTTGTCCTTCCTGAGCAAACAGATGAGATTTACGGGGGAGGTTGCTTCCAAGTGGCTCTTCCCCACCCAAATCCTATCTTCTCGGGGTTAGACGTGAAACAAAACAGTGCACCTCTCCACGCTTTTGAAGCCAGGGAAGGGAACACCTCATTTTTTTAGAAAGGCCCAAGTACTGCAGGAAGATGTCAAGCACTTGGAGCTGTGGTGTGCTTTGCACGTTCCTTTGGGAGAAAGGGAGAAAATATGACACTGCACTCAAAAACGAAATTCTTTTAGAATTCAGAATACAATCCACACACCTGGACTTAACAAATGGAGCAAAAATTTCTTGCAGAGATGGTGAGGACAGAGCTTGGCTGGCAGCTCCTGGTGGAAACAGGTGAGGTTAAACTATGGAGTCCCAACTATGGGACTTTTCTCTCCCTGCTCTGAGCAGCCAGACTTACTCTCTGGAAAAAGCTGAAAAACTACCTCCATCAGAGGCAAGGATTGTCCTAGAATTGATCGAATGCATATTGATTTTCACTTGTGGTTTTCCCTAATTATTGTATTAGTACATGGTCATTAGCAGTCATTTGGGAAACAGAAAAAGGTAGAAAGAGGAGAATCCTGTGTTCAGAGAGAACCTCTGTTGATCTTTGGTGAATTTCCTTTCAGTCTTTTTTTTGTACATTTTAAAACAAGGATATTGTACTGCAGATTACGTTTTGTATTTTTTAAATTTACCACGACAAAGATTTTTCTTTCCCCCCTCCCACCACCTGGACCAGTTTCTCTAAGCCAGTCACCTGGAGGTGACTGTGACCCTGCCTTCTCCCTCTACCCAAAGCCCGTGAACCCCCAAGTCCTGTCAGGGTGGCCCCCTCAGTATCTCTCAACCCACCCACTTCTCTCCATCCCCTCGGCCACGCCGCCCAGAAGTGGAGGGAAGCACTTTAGAAATATTTGGCTGTGGGCCTCTCACCAGGGCTGGGCTAAGGTCTCCTCCCGGGTTCCCTGGCTCCCACTCTGAACTCCAACCATCCATTCTCCACACTGTAGCCAGAACACGCTTTCAAAATGCAAATGTGATCATGTCCCCCCACCCCCACCCCGGTTAAAACCTCAATTGCCGTAGCCCACTGCTCCTAGGATAAAGACCGGATTCCTCCTCCAGGAAGCCTCCCTGACTGCACACATGAACACGCCCACTTCATGGCACCACACGCCCCTGACTGCCATTCTCGAGGGTGTTGGCGGGTCCACTGTCCAGCATCCCTGAATCACGGCACCTTTGGGAACCACTCCATCGGCGGTGCTCAGCCAAGAGCAAGCACTCTGAGAACACATCTGTGGATGAATGAGCGCCATCCATAAACAGTGCTGGTGCAGCCTTATTATTCACATCGCGATTTCTTAAGTCTTGCCTTCTAGCCGGAAGTTAGGATACGTGATCACGCAGTGTGGTGCATCTCTACACAGCCACAAAATTTTGGCATTGCCATCTTAAATGCTGAGGATGGTATGATCACTCCAATTTCATCTGGTTCTTAGTCTATAGACTTTCTGGGGAAATAGCTCGGCAAAAAAGTGGAGACTAGAGACAGTGGTCCCTGGAAACCCTGTTAGTTACCTGCATCCTTGCCTCCCAGGCATGGAAGGAGCAGCCCCAACCTGGGATGTCCCCTCTCCTGGGGTCAGGAGATGCAGTTGTCCTGTGACCATTATACTAATCACTGAAGACCACTGTCAAAGAGGGAGCCGCCTGGGGCCATTCTGAAAGGCAGCTGCCCAGGTGAGCTGAGGCCACAGGTCCAGCCCAAACAAAAAAACTGTTGGAATCTTCCCAGGGGCCAGCTTCTGAACTGTCTCTCCTCGACTATACCTTGGGGTTAGGTCCCCAAGCCCCTGGGGCCAATGCAGCAATGACACGGGAAGAGGCTACTGAGGGGTGAAACGTGGAGCCTGCGGTTTTCTGGGACCCGTCCCTGCTGACACTTCAGGGTTTTCCTAAGGTTCCCTAAGGTTTGCCATCACTGTTCTTTCGGTTAAAATAATAATTCTCTTCCAAAGGGGCAGGTGGTGAGGTTTGTGACTCTTGCTTTTGGCAAAGAAACAAGGGGAAAAACAAACCCACACAGTCTGGAAGGAAAGGAGCTGGCCAAAGAGTGAGATTTGGACCTAGTTCCTCAGCATCTGGGCCACGAACGGAGAAAATGAAGTGTTTCAGCCTCAAAATCATCGTCATTCTGATCAACATCGCCGCCGCCGTTATAAAGTTTGTCCAGCCTTGAGCCAAGGCTGTGGGCACTATTACTGTCTGTATTTCAGGGACAAGAAGGTGGAGGTTTAGACTCAAGATGTCAGGGCTTCTAAGTGGCAGGGCTGGGCCTGCCCCGCACGCAGATTCCTTACCTGGGCATCCTTGTCTGCGGTGTTCCCCTGCGCCCCGGACATCCAGGCAGCTCCGGCAGGTAGAAGGCTGGGAAGTTGAAAGATCAGGTTGAGTGGGGACCTTGGACCCAATTTTCCCATTGGTGTGATCACTCCAATTTCATTATCAGGGGGAAGAAATCTGGCTCTTAGTCTATAGAATTTCTGGGGAAATAGCTCAGCAAAAAGTAGACACTAGAGACAGTGGTTCCTGAAAATCCTGTTAGTTATCTGCATCCTTGGCTCCTGGGGATGGAAGGGGTGGCCCCAACCCCGGACGTCCCCTCTCCTGGAGTGGGTGCTGGTCTCCCCGTAGATGTCACCCCTCTTGCTCATAGGAGGGTGTGGCAGTGTTCCAGTGTGGATCCCAAGGCCACCACGTCCTAGCCACAGCACCTCGGGCAAGTTAATTACACGCCTGGAGCCTCAGTTTTCCCACCTATAAAATGGGCTCAGGGTACCTAACTCACAGATTTGCCGGGAAGCATTTTGCCCCCTCTCCTCCTTTGGGCCTTGGTGTAAATTATTTCCACCTGGAAGCCTTTCTGCTCCCACCCTGCTCCGGACAAGTAGGTTCCCGGAGCACCTCTTCTTGGACCCTCCTCACCCTTGAAATTCCTGTCCTGTGTTCGTTGCTTCCCTGAGGGCGAGGGCTGGGGCGGGGTCTGTCTCGTTGACCCTGGAACCACCAGGGTCAGCTCCAGTGCCTGGCACACAGTGGGTGCTTTTGGCATCTCTGGAGCTGGGAGGGACAGGCAAGGATGTCCAGGGCAGCCGGGGCCTCTCAAACAATCCGAGCAATGGGCCGCCCACCTGAACGTGGTAATCTGCAGCAGCCACTGGGGGACTGAGAGGGCACAGGTGTATTTCAGTGTTTTTGGATGTCGAGCATCTGAAAAACAGGTGCTGGGCTGCGCTGTGACATCACAGATTTGGGGCTACTTCCTTTTTTTTGGTTGTTATTTTCTGTAACTTTTTATTTTGGTATAATTACAACAGAAAAGTTGCAATAATATAAGGGATTCCCGTGTACCTTCACCCAGATTCATTTACATTTTGCCCCATTCTTCCTCTATGTTTTCATGTAAATATAATATATACATAAGTTGCAAACATCAGCCACTTTTCTCCCTAAACACTCTGGTGTGTCTTTCCTAAGAACACGACTTTCTATTACCTAAATGCAAAAAAATGACCCAAATCAGGAAATTTAACATCTTACCAGAGTATAATACAGCCGAACCTCAGAGATATTGCTGGCTCGATTCCAGACCACTGCAATAAAGCAAATATTGCAATAAATCACCCGAATTTTTTGGTTTCCCAGTGCATACGAAAGTTATGTTTATACTATAGTCTGTTAAGTGTGCAATTACATTATGTCTGAAAAAACAATGTACATGCCTTAATTTAAAAATACTGCATTGCTAAAACATTCTAACCATCATCCGAGCCGTCAGCGAGTCAAAACTTTTTGCTGGTGGAGGGTCTTGCCTGGGTGTTGATGGCCGCTGACTGATCAGGGCGGTAGCTACTGAAGGATGGCATGACTGCGGCAATTTCTTTCTTTCTTTTTTTTTTAGAGAGCAGAAAAATAATTCATTCCAAAGGAGGGCAGAAATAAGAAATTCATCCTGAAAACATACTTTGGTATAATTCTGGTGGGACAGATTTTCCCTCTGAACACGTTCTCCTACTGACTGCCCCACTGGAGTCTTATTGTCACGTAACACATTTTAAACACTTCGCTGATTCTCGTGTTGTGAGCAGGCAGGAGCCGTCTTCAAATCCACAGTTTCCAAGGAGAGAGTAATGTTATTTCTCCGAAGAACAGCATTTTCTATCTCGGAAGAGTACATAAACATTTTATAGAGGCAGCACAGTTTAGATTCAATAGGCACATCATTCATCAAAGTGCAAAAGAGGTGACAGGAAAAAATACCGCATTGTAGAATAAGATATTCAAATGTGGTGGGAACGTTTAAGGCAGCTGACGGCCAAAGTGGGCGAGTCAAGGAAGGTGGTCTGGGTATGGAGGTGATTTTGCATCCAGAGGAGTTCTCTTCGTGACCTCAGTGACTGAGCACTGACGAGCAGGTCTTCTTACTCAAGGCCAATGATGCTTGAGGTTCCAGATGGTTTCATTTTTCAACTGTGGTCCAAAGAGGGGGTTGAGTTGGGCCAGAACTGCAATCAGCCAGAAGAGGTAGCTGCAAACGGAACAGGTCACCAACATGGCGATGCTGACTACCCGGGTGGGACCCTCAGGGATGAAGCAGGGCACCAGGAAGCCGGCGAAGCCCCAGAACACGCGCATCACGATGAGGGGCACGGTGAGGCCGGTATACGCCATGGTTGCTATGGGAGGTGCCAGCCCCTGCCCCGCCGCCTCACTCGCGGCAATTTCTTAAAATAAGACAACAGGGGCTTCCCTGGTGGCACAGCGGTTGAGAATCTGCCTGCCAACGCAGGGGACACGGGTTCGAGCCCTGGTCCGGGAAGATCCCACGTGCCGCGGAGCAACTGGGCCCGTGAGCCACAGCTACTGAGCCTGCGCGTCTGGAGCCTGGGCTCCGCAACGAGAGAGGCCGAGACGGTGAAGAGGCCCGCGCACCGCGATGAAGAGTGGCCCCCGCTCGCCGCAACTAAACTAGAGAAAGCCCTCGCACAGAAACGAAGACCCAACACAGCCATAAATAAATAAATTAATCAATTAAAAATAAATAAATAATAAGACAAGAGTCAAGTTTGCCGCATCGATTGACTTCCGTGAACAATTTCTCTGTAGCATGTAATGCTGTCTGATAGCATTTGACCCACAGTAGAACTTATTTCAAAATTGGAGTCAGTCTTCCCAGACCCTGCTTTATCAACTAAGTTGATATAATATTCTAAATCCTTGGGACATCCCTGGCGGTCCAGTGGTTAGGACTCCACGCTTCCACTGCAGGGGGCGCAGGTTCCATCCTTGGTTGGGTAACTAAGATCCTGCATGCCGCGCGCGCGGCGTGGCCAAAAAAAAAAAAAAAAAAATCTAAATCCTTTGTTGTCGTTTCAACAATCTTCACAGCGTCTTCACCTGGAGTAGATTCTATCTCAAGAAACCACTTTCTTTGTTCATCTATAAGAAGCAACTCCTCACCCGTTCAAGTTTTATCATGAGATTGCATCAATTCAGTCACATCTTCAGGCTCTACTTTTTTTTTTTAAACGTTATTTCCAGTGCACTTTTGTTTTCTTAATTAATTTATTTATTCTTGGCTGCCTTGGGTCTTTGTTGCTGCGTGCAGGTTTTCTCTAGTTGTGGCGAGCAGGGGCTACTCTTCATTGCAGTGCACGGGCTTCTCACTGTGGTGGCTTCTCTTGTGGACCGTGGGCTCTAGAGCGCAGGCTCAGTAGTTGTGGCGTGCGGGCTTAGTTGCTCTGTGGCATGTGGGATCTTCCCGGACCAGGGCTCGAACCTGTGTCGCTTGCATTGGCAGGCGGATTCTTAACCACTGTGCCACCAGGGAAGCCCCCAGGCTCCACTTCTAACTCTAGTTCTCTTGCTGTTTCCACCACATCTGCAGTTCCTTCCTCCACTAAATCCTGAACCCCTGAAAGCTGTCCATGAGGGCTGGAATCGACTTCTTCCAAACTCCTGTGTATGTCAATATTTGGACCTCTTCCCATGAACCATGAATGTTCTTAATGGCTGTTTCCTCTGCCGTGACCATCTCTCGTTCAGTGCAGCCACCTTCATGGATGACCTGAGCCGCAGCTTCTGGAGGACTTGCTGCAGCTTCCCCCTCGGCACCTGCGGCTTCACCTGGCGCTTTCGTGCTACGGGAGGCGAGGCGGCTTCTGTCCTTCAACCTCATGAACCGACCTCTGTTTCAGACTTTCCTCTGCAGCTCCCTCCCCTCTCTCAGCCTTCGTAGAACTGGAGAGAGTTGGGGCCTTGCTCCGGATTAGGCTGTAGCTTCAGGGAATGTGGCTGGTTTGATCTTCTATCCAGACCATTCAGACTTTCTCCATATCAGCAGTACGCCTGTTTCATTTTCTCATCATCCGTGTGTTCACTGGAGCAGCACTTTAATTTCCTTCAGGAACCTTCTTTTGCATTCACAACTTGGCTGACAGTTTGGCAAGAGAGGCCTCGCTTTTGGCCTGTCTTGGCTTTTAACAAGCCTTCCTCACTAAGCTTCATCGTTTCTAGCTTTTGCTTTAAAGTGAGCGATACACGACTCTTCCTGAAACACTGAGAGGTTATTGCAGGGTTATTAATTGGCCTAATTTCAATATTGTTGTGTCTCAGAATAGGGAGGCCCAAGGAGAGAGAGAGAGGGGGAAACGGCTATGGACTGGTCAGAACACACATGATATTTATGGATTAAGTCTGCCTTCTAATATGGGTGTGGTTTGTGGTGCCCCCGAACAATTACAAGAGTCACATTAAGATCACTGATCACAGATCACCATGACGAATATAACAACAATGGAAAAGCTGGAAATATTGTGAGAATTACCAAAGTATGACACAGAAACAGGAAGTGAGCAAATGCTGTGGGAAAAATGGCACTGATAGACCTGCTGGACACAGGGGCGCCACAAACCAGCAATCTGTAAAAAACACAGTATCCGCGAAGCGCAATAAAGTGAAGTGCAATAAACCAAGGTTGGCCTGTACTATTAGGGCATCATAGTATATTTCGTGTACTCTAACGTGTCACAGTACTACTGTGTAACCCACAGCTCACTCTCTAGGTCATCCCAGCGAAGCCTCTAGGAAGCCTTTATTTCCCGGGTCCAGGACCCACTTGTGTGTAGTTACCCCGTTCCTTTGTCTCCTCCGATTTGGAATGGTTTCCTGGACTGTCTTTCTTTCTTGACTTGCTTTTAAGAGTGTCCTTCTTGGACTTCCCTGGTGGCACAGTGGTTAAGAATCCACCTGCCAATGCAGGGGACTCGGATTCGAGCCCTGGTCCGGGAAGATCCCACATGCCGTGGAGCCGCTAAGCCCATGCACCACAACTACTGAGCCTGTGTGCCGCAACTACTGAAGCCCGTGTGCCACAACTACTGAGCCTGCGCGCCTAGAGCCCGTGCTCCACAACAAGAAAAGCCACTGCAATGAGAAGCCCGCGCACCGCAACGAAGAGTAGCCCCCGCTCGCGGCAACTAGAGAAAGCCTGCGTGCAGCAACGAAGACCCAACGCAGCCAAAAAAATAAATAAATAAATGAATAAATTTATAACAACACCAACAAAAAGAGTGTCCTTCTTGTTTTGACGCATGAGTTGGGAACTCTGAAAGCCATTCGGAGCCAAGTTTGGAGAATTAAGTGTGTTATGAAACTGATGTGCACCTTTCTGGTCACATTCTGTCACATGGCCCTGAAATGTGGCTGTGAGCGACCCTGGGTCAGGGACTCCCTCTGAGGGTGGCGTGGCCTATCAGGAGCAGGCAGTTTAACCCAACTGCTCGGACTCAAATCCTGGCTCTGTTCCTTCCAGCCTGTGTGACATTGGGTAAGTCACCTACCCTCTCTGTGCCTCAGTTTCCTCATCTGTGAAATGGAGATAATACTGGTAGCTACCGCATGAGGCTGTTATGAGGATTGATAAGTTAATATTTGTAAAGAGCTGAGAACAGTGCCTGGCACGGGTGAAATGGGGAGGATTTTTGGAATACGGTGGCTGTCGGGTTTCAACCATACAATCTTAAAGATGCAGTGTGTGTCACATTAATTCTGGGTACAGTGGCTCGGTCTTATGAAAGTATTCGTGCTCCCCACTGTTCCTTTACCCTGGACTCTCCCTTTACACACACACACACACACACACACACACGGGAGGAAACACAAGACCTCCTTTTCTCCGCTGATTTTCTAAGCCCAGAACACCAGGCGGGAAGGACATTTAAACTGTCACCTGAGGCTCCCAGCCTCCAATCCACTGCCTTCTGAGACTCTGGCTGGAAAAGGATTGGTTGCCACTCCACAGACAACTCACCGGGAGAATTATTCCCCTTCACTGTTTTCCCTATTTTAGCTAGAATCACTGAACGAGGCGGGCAGGGTGAACATGGGGAAGGGGGCCTTGCAGAAACAAATCCTCTTCTCGTAGGGCTGAGGAAGCAGCCTGTGGATCCAGCTCGCAGGTTTCCTGCACAGGGAAATCAACTTCTCCCCCTTCCATCCGTGTGGGCTCGGTTTACAACCACACACATCCTCACCTACAGCCCAGGGCTCCTGACACCGGAAAACAGGGCCAGGCTCCCATGGGCTTCTCCTGGTCTAGTCTGGTCAGTTTCATGTTCATTCATTCACTCATTTGTTCATCCATGTGTTGCTGGTATGAGCACTTTCTGTTGCTCAGCTATTTTTATAACCAGTCACTTATTATTGTGATACAATCAGACACATTTGCAGGGCTATCTTTGTTATCGTATTATTCATCAGCCTTTATTAAATAGTCCAGGTGTTGTTTTAAACACCTTACACACACTATCTCATCGACTCCTCGTGACCGCTCTATGAGACAGGTACTATTATTGGGCCCCTTGTACAGATAAGGAAATGGAAGCACAGAGAGGTTAAGGAACTTGCCCAAGATCACACAGCTAGAAGGGACCCCACAGGGACTCTGACCCGGGGGCTCCTCATTCTTTAGTTATACCCCCTCGCTTGATGATACCAGAGATGAAAAAGAGTTTTGAGATGGTGAGAGAAGCTGATGGTCACGTGGTTTGAGGATGAAGCCCAGCTCAGGCCTATCAGCTGTGGGACAAGTCTCCAAGGCGTGTGGGTCTCCCACTGGGGCTCAGAGAGGGACCTCAAAGACCGCCTACACTCAGCAAGTGGAGTGGACCTGGGATCCAGCGCAGGTCTGAGGTTCTGGCTGTGCACCTGGGTGCTGTGTGCCCCGGCGTAGCGGCCAAGGTCACAGAGGGGCAGCTGGGTCTACGGGAAGGTTTGGCCAGCATCTGGTTCTGCCTCTTGTCTGCATGACTTTGGCCCAATGATTTAACTCGGGCCTCTGGCAAGTGGGCATAACAACAACTCTTAGGTCATGGGGCTGACGTGACGACAAGATAAAGCATTTTAGCACGCTCAGCTCAACAAGGAGGAGGAAACAGGGCCCTTCACTTTGACACTGCACTGTATTTGTTACCTTGAAGCAAGCCAAGGGAGGGGAGGGGGTGGCAGTGTGGTTTGAATTAAGCTGTTTATACGCACCCTCGTCCAGTGACAAATGGCTGTAGTGACGGAGGAGCGTGGTTTCAATTTTCCATCTGGGATCAGACGTCTCGAGGCTCTGCCAGCCTTGTCCGGAAGTGGGCAGGTCATCCTAGCAGCCTCGGGAAGGGGGGAAGGGGGCTCTTGATCCGCCTGCCTGCGCCACCAGACCAGCCGGGGGAGGAAGACAGTCCTCTCTGACCTCGCCTGGGCCTCGCTGGGACTTTCGCGCTGTCCTCGCCGCTGTGTCCCCCCGCACCCCTGCGTGACAAGGCCATCTTATTTGGGAGGCAAAACCGTGTTAGCCCAGGTCCACGCCCATCAGTAGAGATGCTTCATCTCAATCCACCCACGGGCCAGGTCTGGTGCTTCCAGGCCAGCCCAGCAGGGAGGGTCAGGCCGTATAGGCAGCCGGAAGGGCAGGCTGGGCTTCTGTTCATTTCCGTCTTGATTTCCGAAGTCCCACAGGGTGCAAGGGCTCGCCAGAGGCAACTCAAGCTGGAAAGAAGCTCGCGATGAAGGCAGGTCTGGGATTGAGCTCAGGGGACAGATGGACCTGGGCAAGGTGCTCGGCTGCGCTGGGCCTCGGTTTCCCCATCTGTAAATGGGGTATGTGGGGTTGTGGCGAGGAGTAAATAGGGGATGCCTGTGAGGTGTGGTGAATTTTCCAGCCACCCACTCCTGTGAGGAAACTTGATCTTTAGATCTCAAGTCCCCCCCCTCCTCTCCCCACTATCTAATGAACTTGGTGGAATAAAACTGGTCATTCAGAGAAAGACATCCTGGTTTTCCTTGTTGTTTCAAGTTTAAATCAGTTCATTCAGAAGGCCCTCCTTCCCCCCTTCTCCTTGAGGTGGTTTTTAATGGCCTTTAAAAACAGAAGTCAGAGCCCAGCCCTCCACGGCCCTGGACCCACCTGTGGCCCCCATTTTCCTGGAGTCAAACCCCAGTCCTTTCCACGGCCTGATGACTGTCCCCAGTCTGTCCTCGGCTCTCGCTGCCCCTGCCCGTGCTCTCCCTCCCCGTGGCCTCCGTTGGGCCCTTGGACCAGGCACGTTCTCTCTCCAGCACCTTGGGGCTCGCCGCTCCCTCCACCTGGAACTCTCCGCCCTCTGACTGCCACTGGGTTCCTCCCTCACCTCCATCCCCCCCTTTCAAATGTCACCTTCTCAGGGACCTGACCTCACCTTCCTGACCACTCAGTGTAAAATACCAACAGCCCCAGCCTCGGCACTCCCTGTCCCCTTCCTCATTCTTTGATCTTTATAGCACTTCTCACCAACTGACATAGAATGTGTGTAACTTGTTTTGTTTAATGCCCGCCTCCCTCACATGAATGTAAGCTCCATGTGGGAGCAGACACACTTGTATCTATTGTTTTTTTTCATCTGTAGTGTCTCTAGGACCCAGACAGTGCCTAACACACAGTAGGTGTTCAATAAATGTCAGATGGATGGAGGGAGGGGTGAATGGATGGATGGATGGATAGATGGATAGATGGATAGATGGATAGATGGATGGATGGATGGATGGATAGATGGATGGATGGGTGGATGGGTGGATGGATGGCTGGCTGGATGGTAGATGATGGATGGATGGACGGATGAATGGATGGGTGGATGGGTGGGTAGATGGTAGATGGTGGATGATGGATGGATGGATGGACGGAGGGATGATGGATGGATGGACGGATGAATGGATGGGTGGGTGGGTGGGTAGATAGTAGATGATGGATGATGGAGGGATGGGTGGGGTGGCTGTCTTCAGTCTGCAGGCGGGGGAATCCTGCAAGTTCTGGAAGGAAGTGGGGAACAAGTCCCTTCTACTCTGCAGTTTCCTGGAACTGAGCTGGGGGTTTCCTCCCTTTGTCCCCACCTGACTCCAGCACAATGAGAGGCAGGCACAGGTGGCCCTTCACAGCACCCTGTACTTATTTAAGCAAAAAAGGGACTTGTTACAAGAACACTGTGGCTCCCACAGAATCTCAAGGAGGGCTGGAGGACCAGGCAGGAGGGTTCTGCAGCCAGAAATGACACCCAAAATCAGAATGGTCTGGTGGGACCAGACCTGTGGGTAGCTGCCATACAGCCCGCCAGGGTGCGAGTCCAGACTCTCCTGTTATCCCATGCCTAGGGTTGCCAGATGAAACAGAGGTGAGCCAGTTCACTTTGAACTGCACAAAAACAACAGTATTTTAGTAAAGGTATGTTCCATACAATATTTTAATGTTATTATTATTATTTTACTTTGTCTAAATCTGGCACCCCCACCTGCTATCCCTGAAGTCCCTCCCACTGCTCCCCCGAGAAAAGTCTCTGGACACCAGCTTCCTTGCACCAGGGGCTCCCAACTGGAAGTTACAGAAACACATCCCAGGCATGCACCCTAGCTGCAAGGGATTCTGGGAAAGCAAGTGTCTCCAAGTTTCTACAGCACGAGGTGGGCTCAGCCTCCTGGGGTTGGGGAGCCCCTCAGACCATGGCCAGCAGCTGGGTTTAGGCTTCTGCTCTCCCATTCTCTGCAGAGGCTGGGCAGGGTGAAGAACCAGATTCTCCCCAAACCTGTTGTGTGGTCCATGAGATGTGGCTTTTGAGATCCGAGCATCCTTTTCCTCAACCTATCTTCTCCACCAGAGAGTTTCACATATCTATTTAGATACAGTCTCCACCAAAAGGAAGTAGGGCTCCTTGGAGAAATGACTGATTCCAGGACTAGGGCAAGGAAAGTACAAGGCGAGCCAGGAACACCTTGTGCCAGAAAGCTGAGCCAAAACTGATGGGCTGTGTCAAAAGGACACAGAGCCAGCTGGAAGGGGCTCCCGTTGCTCAAATCTGGGATGATTTGAGCATCAAAAAAAAAAAAAAAAAAAAACAACCAACATTGTAATACACTGCATAAAATAAGAATTAATGAGTCCACAACAATATATGCCTGTGTGTATATATATTTGTATATAACGTGTGTGTATATATATTGTATATAACATGTATATTCCAAGTAATACACTTGGAATATACGTTTATAAAATACAATGTGTGTGTGAATAAATAAACGAATACGGGAGAAGGGAAACCTCTTCCTTAGAGGAAAGAGCCAACTGATAAATGTGGAAGGTGTTAGCATAATTAGAGCAGTTACCATTTGACAGCCATCATAAAATACTTGTGAGGGTGAGTGAAGGTTTTCTGGGGATAGGATATTTACATAGTTCCAATATATCTCTCTGCAAGATAATTATCTATTACCAAAAAATATAGGAACTTCACAGTGGAAAAATCTGGCAGACACCACCTTAATCAAGATCTCAAAATTGACATCAGAGCCCACAGCAAATAGACACATGCCCTTGGTATGAGGCACTGAGAAGCTTACAATGTCACTTCTGTGAGATTCCTTCCAAAAACGTGTCACCTGAATCTCAAGGAAAAAACATAAGACAAACTTGATTTGAGGAACGTTCCACAAAATATTTGGTCAGTAATCTTTTTAAAAATGTCAACATCGTAAAAGAAGAACATAAAGTAAGGAGTTGTCCAGATTCAAGGACACTAATAAGACATGAAAACTGAACGTGATTCATTAGCTGAGATTTTCTTTTGCCATAACGGACATTCCTGGGACAATCAGCAAAATCTGAATAAGGTCTGTAGATAAGATCACATAATGCATCCATGTTAACTTCCCTGATTCAGATAATTATACCAGGGTTTTGTAAGAAAATGTCTCGTTCCTCAGAAGAGAATGTTCTTGTTCTTAGGAAATACTGAAATATTTAGAGATAAAGTGGGTCTCATGTCTGCAACTCCCTCTTAAATAGAAAAGAAAAAAGGCAAAGAAGATGATCAAGGAAATGCAGTAAATGTTCATATCTGGGGAAGCTGCATGAAGGGTAGAGGGGAATTCTTTGGAGTATTTGTGTGACTTTTCTGCAAGTCTGAAATGACGTCAAAAGAAAAAATTAAAAAAACCAGAAATCTGTCTAGTAAATCAAAAGCTAAATAAAATTCACCTCTTTGTTCCTGCTGTTCTGCTGTGGTCTCCCTTCCCTGAGAACAGCAGGGGCTGCTGCCTGAAGGCCCAGGGCAGGGTTTTAGATGGAAAAAAATGGCAGGAATGCACAACATATTTGTTAAAATAATGGTATACAACTAACATATATACAGCATTTATTATGTACCAGGCTTCCAAATGTTTTAAAAAAACTGTACTAACTTCTTTGAATCTCGTAACAACCAAAGTAGCTGCTATTGCAGCACTACTCACAACAGCCAAGACATGGAAACAACCTAAATGTAAACAGATGAATGGATAAAGATGTAGTACATATATACAACGGAATACTACTCAGCCATAAAAAAAAACCATAATGCCATTTGCAGCAACATGGGTGGACCTAGAGATTATCATATAAGTGAAGTCAGACAGAGAAAGACAAATACCATATGATATGACTTATATGTGGAATCTAAAATATGACCGAAACGAACTTATCTACGAAACAGAAACAGACTCACAGACATAGAGAATAGATTCGTGGTTGCCGAGGGGGAGGGGGAGTGGGGGAGGGATGGATTGGGAGTTTGGGGTTAGCAGATGCAAACGCTTATATAGAGAACGCATAAACAACAAGGTCCTACTGTAGAGCACGGGGAAATATATTCAATAGCCTGTGATAAACCATAATGGAAAAGAATATGAAAAGATATATGTATGTGTGTAACTGAGTCACTTTGCTGTACAGCAGAAATTAACACAACATTGTAAATCAACTATACTTCAATAAAACTAATTTAAAAAAAAAGTAGCTGCTATTATTGTTCCCATTTTATATATGAGGAAACTGACGCACAGAGAGGTTGAGTAACCTGTCCAAGGTTTCACAGAGTGTCAGAAGTAGAGCTGGGATCTGAACCCAGGCCCGCTGGCTCCAGATTCCTTTCCCATCTCTCAGAAGTGTCATATTGGGAAGATTTAAAGATTCAAACTATGAGGGGCTGAAAAGGGAAAACGGGACAGGGCACAGACTGGAGATTGGAACCACATCACTCACTAATTCCCAGAGTGCTGCCCCAACAGCGAGCTACGGAGGGGCTGGGGCAAAGACCCCAAAGAGTGAATGGTGGCCAATCCAAGTGTCCAGGGAGGTAAGCTATCACGTGGGCAACCAGCTACCACTGCTCAGCCTGCAGGACTGCTGTCTACCTGTTAGATTGGGTTGAACAGTATCCCTCCCAAATGCATGCCTTCCTGGAACCTCAGAATGTGACCTTGTTTTGAATTGGGATCTCTGCAGATGTAATTAGTTAAGGATCTGGAGATGGCCATGTAAGCTGGGGCAGAAATTGGAGTGATGTGGTCATAAGCCAAGGGATGCCTGGGGCCCCCAGAAGCTGGAAGAGGCAGGAAGGACCCTCCCCTGGAATCTCCAGAGAGAGCGTGGCCCTGCCCACACCTTGATTTCAGACTTCTGGCTTCCAGGACTGTGAGAGAATACATTTCTGTTGTTTAAGCCACGGGACTTGTGGTCATTTGTTACAGCAGCTCTAAGAAACTACACCTGTGGAAGTTCACAGGTGAGCTGCACCTTACCTATCCAAGGTCCCTTCTCCCATTCTTCTTCATAGGACCCGCTTTACAGTTGGATCTGCAATGTGCTCAGGAAAAACTATGCATCTCTCTCAACTTCCTTGCAGCTAGGAATGCCTGTGGGACCCAATTCTGACCAACAAGTTGTCAGTGGAAATTTACCGGCTGCGACTTCTGGGAAAGCTATGCTTCCATTGTTTTTCTGGGTGAGTTAGACTTGGGTTCTACTCTCCCAGCGATGGCAGAGTAGCTGCAATCAGACCAACCATTCTATGCGTGGCAACCATGAACTCCAGACAAAATATAAAATACAACGCTCTGATGGTTATTGTGAGAAGCAAAGGCAGGCAGAAACTGCATGGGAGTCAACACTTGGAGGAAGGGGACTGCACTGTGTGAGTCTCCAGTGTTTTTCAACTTTTTGCCGGAACACAGCCCTAGTCAGCATCCTAGAGGGGTGGCTAAACGTCTAAAAGAAGCCTCAAATCTTGAAGAACCAGAGGATGCAGCAGCTGGAAAGTGAGAAGGGAACCTCCAGAAAGGAGAGAGTTGCAGAAGGGGAATGCCAAATTCTGGGTACAAGCTCTGCCCAAGTCTCTGGCTCACCCCTGAACCAGGCATGCACACAGCAGACTCCCAGCAGCTCAGCGGAGGCCAACAGAACCGAGAGTGATTTCAGCTGCAGGCCACTGCAGTGGAGTAGAGTTTGAGTCCAGACAAGTTAATTCCCTGCTCAAACAAAATGCAACAATCTAGAATCTCCAGGATGCCTTACTGACAATGTCCAAGATATAATCTAAAATTACTAGACATACAAAGAAATAAACAAACCAAAAAATGTGTCCATCCTCAAGAGAAGAGGTCAGCACACTATGGCCCAGGGGACGGTCGTCTGCTTCTTCGTTTTTCTTTTCTTTTTTTTTTTTTTTGGTCTACTTTTAAAAATGAAGTTTTACTGAAACACAGTCACGTGTATCCACTTACATATCGTCTACGGCTGCTCTCAGACCACAACCACAAAGTTAAATCGTGATAGAGATGCTCAAAACCCTAAAATATTTATCAATCGGGTCCTTTAAGAAAAAGTATGCCAACCCCTGTTCAAGAGAAAAGACAATGAATGGTGACTGGTCCAGATAACAGGGATTAGCTGATCTGTATCTAGGTTGAAGTCATAAAGAAAAATACATTCAAAATAAATGAAAAACTGAGAAATTTCACCAAGAATTAGAAAATTAGGAAAAGAACCAACTGGACATTCTAGAATGGAAAAATACAATACCTATAATAAAAGGGGGCAAAATCAACTGCCATATGGCTTCTGTCTTTTGAAATGTCTCTTCCTTTCTGGAATGCCTATGACTTGCTGGAGGTGAACCAGTCATCTTTCTTTTTTTTTTTTTTTAATTAACTGATTAATTAATTTATTTATTTATTTTTGGCTGCGTTGGGTCTTTGTTGATGCGCGTGGGCTTTCTCTAGTTGTGGCGAGCGGGGGCTACTCTTTGTTGCATGCGTGGGCTTCTCATTGCGGTGGCTTCTCTTGTTGCAGAACACAGGCTCTAGGCGCACCGGCTTTAGTAGTTGTGGCACGCAAGCTCCACAGCTGTGGCTCATGGGCTTAGTTGCTCCGTGGCATGTGGGATCTTCTTGGGCCAGGGCTCAAACCTGTGTCCCCTGCACTGGCAGGCAGATTCTTAACCACTGCACCACCAGAGAAGTCCAAAGCCGTCATCTTTCAACCGCAAGGACACATGCCATGTGCTGAGGATGGCAGAGCAGTAAGTGGGAAGGAACCTGGTCCTTGAGAACTCCCCAGCACTGCACCCGCTCATCTAGGAAATGGGAATTTCTCACAACATCCTCACCCTCCTACCTTCCACCGTGGTTGGGTCTCTGTTACATGCAGCCCAACACATTTCTAGCTGACATGTTGACGAAGAAAATCTAATTAGGATTTGAATTATTATATTCAACAAGTATATTGAATTAGCAAGTTGTTGATGGAGACGTGTGCTTATTAGATGAGACAGCATGTGTTTCGTGCCCATTCAGTGCTGGCACATAGTGGTACTTGGCGCAGGTGAGGTCCTTTGCCACCTTCCTGGGTCAGGTAGGGGCAGGGGCAGCGGGCCTGGGCTATTGACAGCAGGATGGAGAGGAAATATCCTTGGGACCACAGCCATGTTTGGTGTAAGAAGGTGAGAGCAGGTGAGCTGCGAGCCTGCTGCCTGATGAAGCCAGCCCATCCCCGTCCAGCGTGGTGGCAGCCAGGTCCCACAGGGAGGCCTTTTGCCCACCTCGGAGGCAGGCCAGGCACTGACAGAAGAATTGGTTTAATGGTCTGTCTCCCTGGTCTTTGGGTGAAGGCTGCTACCACTTTAGTTGGCCAAGATGAAAGAGCCAAAGGAATGCCATGAGGTTTTCAACACCTGGGCCTTTGGCAACAAATTTATTTTTTTAAGGGGCTAAAAGACTTTTTAAGGCCCAGTGGTAGTCTAGGACAGGTTTTGGTTTGGTGTGAAAAACTGGAAGGAAAATGGATAAAACAAACAAAATTGAACCCAGTAAAACATAACGGTTTCAGGACCACCTACAAAGCTGTAGGGTTTTTGTTTTTCTTTTATAGAATGAAGTGGCCATGGTTTGAAGAGCCAGGATTCCATAGCTCATGTCACCCCTTCTGTGGGTCCCCAGGGCCCTCTGGGCAGGGCGGAGGAGGGAAAGGCAGGTCTCTGCTGGGAGCCAGAATCAGGAAAGAGGATTTAAAGGAGATCTAGTCTGAGGATCTTCTAGCTTCTGCTTGTATTCTTCCAAGGATGAGGAGCTCACTCTCTCTTCACAGGGGCCATTTCATCTTTGGAAGTTCCACCAATTTGAATCTTCTTTATTGTATTTGGTAGAAATCTGTCTCCCTGTGGCATGTAAACCCTGGCACTAGTTCCATGCTGCAAAGCGATATAGTGATCAAATGTGGCAGCTGCGTGTGCCCACCAAGGGCTGAGCACGTCTCAAGTTCGACCTCATTTAATCCGCATAAACACCCCTTGGAGTAGACACTGTTATTATTTCCCTTTAACGGAGGAGGTCACTGACGCTCAGAGAGGTTGAGCGACTTGCCCGGCGTCACACAGCTGGTGAAGAGCTGATGTGGGATTCAAACTCCGGCATGTCTGCGTCCTAGCTCTTAACTTACACCACATGACCCCTTCATGGCCCCCGGTCAGCCTCTCTTTACTCTAAACCTTCTCGTTCTATCACGACTCCTCGTGATAAACCTAGGAATGGGCACGTGACCCATCAGTGATGAAAGGGATTTAGAAACAAGTCTGCTGGGTGATCCCGGGAAAGATTTTCTTCCCTGAGAAAAGAGAGAACACTGTGAGAAGGAAGACCCTCCCCCTCATCCCTTCGTCCCGTCTCAGACTCAGTGTGGGGACAGTTTGCGGCCGGTGGCCGTCCTGAACACAGAGGACGGGGCGAGGTTTGCAGGGATGCTGACCATGTGTCCCGACATCTCTGAGCTGCTGTCCCCGAATCATCTCCCTCCTGACTTCTCACGAAAGATATCTGAACGTTTCTCCGAGCGATGATTCTGCAACTGAACCGGCAGCAGAATCACCCTGAGGGCTTGTTAACTCCCAGAGGTCTGACTCACTGGGTTTAGGCTGGGGCCTGAGAATCTGTCTTTCTGACAAGTCCCGGGGCTGTTAGATGGGCTTTGTGTTATCTGCAGCCCCGAAGCATGCCAACCAGTACACACGGTTGCCATTATTAGTCGAGCACCTTTCAGCCTACAGCTCCCCTGTAATCTCTGCACTGCGGTGAGGATGCTGAGAAATTCCCATTTCCTAGATGAGCAGCCTGAGGCCCAAAGAGGCAAGAGTGACTTGTCCGAGGTCCCTCGATTGGTAAGAGGTGGAGGCAACCCAGGGACTCCCAAGTCCGTGCTCTGTCCCTGTGTCACCTTGTGCCGGAGCCCCCTCTGTCGGGGGTCCCCAAGCAGCGTGGCGCTGGCATTCAGCCTGCTTACAGCACTCCTGCAGACCTTTGCTGCGTCTCAGGCCGATTCTGCAAGAAGGAAGGGCCAGCTCCCTCCTCAGCTGCCAGCACATCGTTTGTATGTTGGAGGTTTGCGGCCCAGAAGTTTGGGGCCCAGGATTGTGGCGTCCTGGGAGCTCAGAAGAACTTCCAGATACAGGAGAAAGAGGCACACCAAGGAAGGCTGCAGATTCTGCGGGAGGAAAGCCGGAAGGAAGGCTCCCAATGCCCTGGGGTTGCTGTCAGTGGGGTTGGGGAGGGCATTTCTACGGCCTTGACAATGCATTCGTCAGAAACCAGTATTTCCCAAACATCAGTCACTATTACCCCATCTTCGTGGGTTCTACGGCCCACCTGCACACCTGCTTATGTGATATTTTAAAATCAACATTTAAAAAGCCTTAGATATACTTATTAAAAAGGAAAGCTGGGAATCCCGTGGTGGTCTAGCGGTTAGGACGCTGAGCTTCCACTGCAGGGGGCACGGGTTTGATCCCTGGTCGGGGAACTAAGATCCCGCATGCCACATGCGCAGCCAAAAAATTTTAAAAACTTGGGACTTCCCTGGTGGCGCAGTGGTTAAGAATCCGCCTGCCAATGCAGGGGACACGGGTTCGATCCCTGGTCCAGGAAGATCCCACATGCTGCGGAGCAACTAAGCACGTGCGCCACAACTACTGAGCCTGTGCTCTAAAGCCCGCGTGCCACAACTACTGAAGCCCATGCACCTAGAGCCCATGTGCCTAGAGCCCGTGCTCCGCAACAGAGAAGCCACCACGATGAGAAGCCCACACACCGCAACGAAGAGTAGTCCCCGCTCACCGCAACTAGAGAAAAGCCCACACACAGCAACAAAGACACAACGCAGCCAAAAATAAAAATTAAATTAAAAAATAAAATTTAAAAAACTTAAAAAAAAAAGGAAAGCTAACCCCGCCATCAATGAAAATGAGAAGCACTTGTTATAAACCGAAGAACCACGAAAGAAAAGGCAGAAGGCAGATGGCGAGAAGAAAAAGTCAGCCAGGAGCTCCCAAAATCGCTTGTAGGTGACAGCGTTTGGAACACAGGGGGACACACGACTCAACTGGACAAAAAGGGGCTGATGCCTGGGAAGAAGGTGACTGTTAAGGACTGAATTGGGTTCCCCCCTCCCCAAATGCATATGTTGAAGCTTTAACACCTGATATGACCGTATTTGGAGATGGAGCCTTTCAAGGAGATAATTAAAGTTAAATGGAGTCTACAGGATAAGGCCCTGATCCTATAGGACCCGTGTCCTTATAAGACGAGGAAGAGACACCAGGGATGCTCGAACAAAGAAGAGGACACATGAGAAGGTGGCCATCTGCAAGCCAAGGAGAGAGGCCTCAGGAGAAGGCAGCCCTGCGGCCCCTTGATCTTGGACTGCCAGCCTCTGCAAGTGTGAGGAAATAAATCTCTGCGGTGTGAGCTCCCCCGCCTGCGGCGCTTTGTCACGGCAGCCCAAGCTGACTAGGACAGTGCTGGAATGAGGCTAAGCCCGTCGTACTCACCACGCACAGTGTGACTTGGAGGTCGGCAGTCTCAGCGCCACCGGGAGCCCGTGCAAACTGCAGCCCCTCAAGCCCCAGGCCCAGACCTGCCGGACCCGGAACCTGCGTTTCGACAAGCCCCGCCCCCCGCCCCACGTGATCCACGCACATCTCAGGTGAAAATGCTGCAACAATTAGCATCCGGACGCCCCGTGCGCCACGTTCCCGGGAGGAGTGGCGTAGAAAAAAGTAACGAGCCTGCAAGGAGGTTTTCATTGTTTTATTCTACAAACTGTTGAGATGTGTCCGTAAGAGATACGTCCCAGAAACGTTTTAGAAATCAAACCAGTTTTATTGAAACGACAGCAACGTGGTCCCTGTTCATGCGAAGCACACACAACATTTACAATAAACTTTTGTACATAGGAAGTAGTAAAATACATCATTTTTCATAGAAAAAAGCACACACGTAAGCTGCGGGCTGAGTGAGCCTACAGACAGTATGAAAAATCAGAACACGATGGGGAACAAATCAGAAGGAAACCAACACTTTTCATTTTGGGGGGCCCAGTAACACTGTTGGCCGGAGTTATCATGTTTTTATGGGTGAAGTGCTGAAGGCACGATGGCCCTTTAAACACGCTAAATTAGAAGGGGGTCCCTGATTACAAGGTCTTATACTTTGTAGCACTGTGTCCATTTCCGGAAGATAAATGGTTCCAGTTTCAAAATGTTTGTGAAGGTGAAGAAGACAGCAAGGTCTGGCTCTGGGCGAGGAGTTTCTAGCCCATTAGAGGGGGCGGTTAATGAGGCATTCGGGAACTCGGGAATTTTATTTCAAAATGAGACCGTCCACTCACATTGGACGTTTCAGATTCTCCCTCCGGCAGGATGCTTCAAAAGCAAACCTACTGAAATTCCCCGGGACCGTCACTAATTCTAAAAACCCAAGCTTGCAGTCTGGACGTGGCCACAGACACAAAAGCCTGGTGACAAGCGAGAGTCCGACAGCATAATACCTAGCATCCAGAGGGTTCCAAAGACTCAGATCTTTGGCGGGAACTAGACGCGGTATCTGACAGTCTGAGCAAGTTCTTCCACACTGACATTTGGAGTCGAACAGTCAGTACTTATGAATTAAAACAAGCCCACAAGGCACAAAGCAAAAACAGTTCTACTCATTTCAGCTCTGTTAAGCTAAGAGTTTCATTACTTTTACAAACTCCTTGGGGGAGGGGGGGCGGGGAAAGCTATTTACCTTCTGTTTCTTCACTAATTAGGGTTGCCCTGAAACAACACACCAGCTTGGTTCCCCAGGCAGAGTTCCTTGTCCAGACTATCTTAGGTTTTGTTTGTCTGTTTGTTCGCTTTAAACTTTCTGCTAGTTCTTTTGCCTTCGAAATATTCTGATGGAGAGTGAAATCAACTTTGAAATCAGCATTCACGAAAGTGATCTACTGGCCAGGCTGGTGGAGGACGGTGGAATTTCACCTTCTGCAAAGAAATGCTATTTACAAAAGGGTATTTTATTTCACTGTGGGTTTTGGGTCTAGGCTGATGAAGGAGTTTTGTACAGTGATGGCAGCCAGAGAGCACCGTACTCCTCGGAGCCTCAGGAACATTTGGCAAGAACTGTTTCACAAAAACAGGAAGAGAAATCCTTCTAGTGTGTTACCATCTCTCGTTGTTATGCCGCAGGACGTTTCATAACTGCAGGCTGTCCCTCTTCCCAGAGCTGCTAACCTCGGCGAGGAATGTACCGAGGAATGAAGCCATTCCTCTCATTGCTAAAAAAATAGGTCATCCGACGGATGGGAAATCTGCACAATTCAGTGCCATTTTTTAAAGGCAGCAACAAAACAGCCCTTCTTTGGCTGTTCTTAGACATCTCAGTGGAACCCACAGAGACAAGGAGTTGGAAAGAAAAAAGCGGGCTTCAAACAGAATTGTTTGCCAAGCAAAGACCCTGGTGGGAGACACAGAAACCAGTCTGGGCAGGACGTGAGCCACAGCAGGGAGGGGATCAAGAAAGGGTCCTGGTTCATTAGTCCTCAGTGAGACCAAAGGTCACGGCAGCAAATAGATGGGCCACGTGGACGAAGGGAAGGACCAAGACAAGATACATCTCTGGAGTTACGGCTGAACTCGAAGTAAACCAGCACTGCTGTGCATAGAACCAGCCCGCACACAGCAGGACGGGAACAGGACAGGTGCCAGGGCAGAGTCCCCTTGTTCCGGCCCATTTGTCTGACCAGCAAACATGAAACCCATTTTTCTCCATTGGTAGGGACGGACTGTGTTTTTTAATGTTTTAAATAGCTACCTTCTACTCCATCCCTGAAACTCCCCCCTGAGCGTTCTCAGTTCGCCCCTTCCCACACGCCTGAATGCCTCGCAGCATCAGCTCCAAATCCTTTGGAATTCTCTCTCCATCCACAAAAGAACACCTCCCAGGGGGAGACCCCCGGGCCTCGGCAGGATGGTCACCGGCTGTCTGCTCAGGACCCCAAGGATGCTCCCCTGTGTCAAGCTGAGACCAAGGCACGGCGGATGGGACACAACGCCAATCAAAGGAAGTTTCCTGACTCTCCATATCCCCGGCCCACCCCCCAAATGACAAAATAAAAATAAAAAGCGAACCCCCGAAGCACTCTTGAAGACGCCCCCTTCTCCCCGACCCTGCAAGCTCACTGCCTGACAGCAAAGATCCGGAAGGCCCTTCCGTCTCGAGGGGTCCTCAAGCTGAAAAAGAAGGGAGAGCAGATGTTACCAAAAGATCTGCAGAGATGGAGCGGGGAGGGGGGCGGGGAACTGGGTGTCCCCAGGTCCCTGCGGTGGAAGAAGCATGGCCGAGGGACACTTCGCGAAGCTGTTTGGAGCAGAGCATGCCCCAGCTGGAAGCAGCTGGCAAAACCCTTTGCCTCTGCAGACGCGCCTGGGTCTCAAATGAGGTCAGGGTTGTTAACTTGGAATTTGCTGGCCCCCGTCTGCCTGAACTGAACCCAGCCTCCAGGACTTCTGCCTGGTTTTTGCTACCACCTGTCAACCCAGAGAGTGGCCACCTGCTTGACCGATGAATAGGATGGCATTATAACAATAATGCACGTGCTCCTGTTACTAAAATGGGCACACCGATCCGATCGGGCTCAGATACTGTGCAAAGGATTTTCTATACGCCTTTACCTCCTTCCGATGAAGAGCCATTAGTATCCCTATTTTGCAGGCAGTGGAGAAATTAAGTTTCTTCAAGGTCACACAGCCAGTAAAAACCACCCTCTCAAGATAGGAGCTAAATCCCTTAGCTAACTGAACGCCTTTAAAAAACAACAAACAAACAAACAAACAAAAACATCATTAAGATATAACATGCCATGAAATTCACACTTCTGAAGTGTACAATTCAATGATTTTTAGTGATTTTGGGGGGCGGGGCTCGTGCAATCATCTCCACTATCCAGTTGTGGAGTGACCCCGGCTGCCCTGCTGGTTTCTCGAAAGCTCAGATTCCAGCGCCCTCCTCAGGCCTCTGGGCTACAGGATTTCCCTGGATCCTCTGCCCCAGTGACGAGTCTGGGAGAATCACCTGGGGCTACGAGGCGCTCAGCTGTTCCACGTGGTGGGGAAGCCACACTGGGGACCACTGCCAGGGTTTGTGATGTTGACTCATTACCAGCAATTCTACGGACGGGGCAGTGGGTGTCTCCACGCACAGGGCCCCCCGACAACCCAGGGACAAGGGGCCACTCAGGCTGTCGTCCAGGCAGGTACCCTAAGGTTCCTAGAGGTCCTGCCCAGTCCTATCAAGCACCCCCGTTGAACAACCGGCCCACCCGGAAGGCACGAGCGGGCCCCGCTGAACCGGGTGTGAATTTCTCAACACGTCACACAGCTGGCCGCCTAGGTATCATGTGACACCAGCTGTGGTCCCTTCCACTGCTTCAGGCGAGGGGGGGGGGGTCCCTATTGTTCAAGCTTCAAACATTTACTGAGCTCTAGTTCCGCTAGGAAAGTTGCCAGTGGTGTGTGTCTGATGAAAAACAAGTGTGATCGGATAGATTATAAAATAATCTCCTTTTCTAAATCTTGCCCTCTGACTCTTTTTAGCCTAGTTTGTAGCTCCCACAGGCATACGAAAAGGAATGTAAATTGGCACAGCATTTCTGGACAGTTTTCACAAAAGGTACTGGGTGAATTTTCTAAAAGATATTGAACAATTTTCGTTAACGGGCGTTAAAAATCCTACAAGCAGTTCTGAACAAATAGCTGAACTCAGCGTTCTGTCTGTCATTCAACCAGTGTTGACTGGAGACCTACTATGTGCAGGCATCAAGTTGGGTGTCAGGGACACAGGGTTAACCAGACCGATGGGATTCTTGCCTTCATGGAGCTTATACAGTCTGGGGGGGGGGTGGGAGATCAACAGCTAAATATGTGTGAGAAATACAACAATTTCAGACAGTGGTGGGTCCTGGGAAGAAAACAGCACAGGGTGACGGGATCAGATTAGATCGGGGAGGAGGGCTACTGCAGACCCAACAGCGGGACGACGCTTCCTCGGGCAGGTGGCATTTGTATGTAGGTCTGAACGACGTGCGGGCCCAGCCATGGGAGGTATAGGAGCTGGGAGGGTCCGGGGTTGGATACCGGCAGGTGCAAAGGCCCTGAGGCGAGATCTTGGTATCCAGGAACAGAGAGAAGGCTAGGGACAGGCACTGCTGTGACGAGGAGGGTGATACACCAGGAGGGTGGAGAAGCGGGTGGGGTGGTGGTAGGTGTGGACCACCCGGTAAGGGGCGAGGATTTTATTCTCAGCTCCAGGGGGCAGGGTATCAACAGGAGAGAGACACACCGTGCATCCCAGAAAGAAGTCTATTTGGTAGCTGTGGCTACTCTGATAAAAGGAAGTTACCTAAGAAAAGTGTGGGGAAAGCACACGGGCTTGTGCAAAGATGTCCTTTGCTGTGTTGTTTACAAGAGCAAAAGAAAAAAAGGAAACAACCCAGATGTCAGTCAGCTGGGTGAAGAAACGATGGTCTGGCCACACAACGGAATAGCGTGGAGCCACAGAGATGACGGCGTGGCTATGTCAGGCATTGGAAATATCAGAAAGACACTCACAACCTGTTGCTGATTGAAAAAAAAAATAACAGAACGATGCAGAGAGTCTGATCCCTTTTTTTTGTAGGAACAAAAACAAAAAACAAAACAAACAAATAAGAAATAAGCTGTTAGTGTGTAAACAAAAAATCTGGAAGGGAACATACCAGAATGTTTACAGTGGGTGTTTCTGGCTATGGGGTTTTCCATGATAGTAATTTCTTTTCTCTATTCTTTTTTAATTAAAAAAAATGTTTTGGCCACACCGCGCGGCACGCGGGATCTTAGATCCCCAACCGGGGATCGAACCCGCGCCCCCTGCAGTGGAAGTGCAGAGTCTTAGCAACTGGACCTCCAGGGAAGTCCCAAGATAGTAATTTCTTAATATTATTTTCACTATTTCTTGAAGTTTCTCTAATCTTATTATGAAAAGTAGGGGGAAAAAAGGAAGGAAGGAAGGGAGAAGGAGAGAAAGGAAAAGAAAGAAAGAGAGAGAGAGGAAGAGAGAGGGAGGGAGAGAGGAATGGAGGAAGGAAGGGCGGGATGGATGGAAGGGAAGGAAAACCAGCACAAAAATCCCCTTGCTGAACTGGGAAAGAACCTCAGCTGGACTGAGAAGCTTCTGGGGCATTCCCTTGGGCTGACTTAGCGCCCAAGGGTCGCTGACCTATTGGATGAGCTGGGATGGGTGCTCTGGGAAAGGTCGAGTGTCTGCAGCCTCGGGCGGTGTCACCCGCCCAGCCCCGGGGAGTGATTCCAGGCTTCTGATGGCCACTCACCCTGCCCTCGGCTCCAGTGCCCAGCTCTTCGTGCCAGCGGCTGTACCCGGCACACACACCACCATACCCCAGACGCCACCTCCATCCTTTAAGTAATCCTACCCCGTCCATGCCTCACAGCCCCACCCACCCCGAGATCTCTAGGGCTCCTCCCACTTACAGAGAGGGAACCAAGGCTCTGAGAGGGGATGTGATTTGCCCCAAATCCAGCACCTGTGCCAGGTACAGCTGGGGGGTGGACGCAGGTCTGTCGATGCTCTGCGACCCTTTCCTAACCCTTATCCTAAATGGGTGGGCTGTGGCCACGCCATCCCTGAGGACCACATTGGCCAACCCCGCATCGCAGTGGGGGGACTCAGAGGCTGGGAGCCCCTCGGAGGGGGGAGGTCGCAGGTCCTCCAGGAGCCGCAAGCATAAGGCTGCGTCCTGGAGGCTCACTCCTGCCGGTGAAAATTACTCAGGGAGGAATTGATCGGCGTGCAGCAGCACACGACACAGACTGGATTAAAGAGAGAGGACCGCCAGCCATCTGTCCTGGGAGGGACGGAGGGGTCATCCACCAGTTGTCCGCTGACCCCATGGAGTCATGGAACCCAGCGATAAAAGGATGGCAGAGGATTGCTCTTCTGGCTTTTAAATGTGCAATATCTTGTTTATTATTAGCATCACTTATATGTGCACACGTACATATTTGTATTTATATATGTGTGTGTGTGTTATACATATATATACAATTTTTCTTTTTAAGATTCTAACCCTATTCTCCCACAGTCTCACCCTCTACTGATTTCCAGGAAAATTCAAGAGTCAGACACAGTTTCAGATCTTATCTGTTGGCCCTTGGGGTGGTTAATCTATTTCTCTGCGTCTCAGTTCCCACATATGTAAACAGGGTCTATAAAAGTACCCCCTCCTCAGGGACCCTGTAGGAAGTGAAGGAGCTTATCCAGGGAAAGCATCTGAGTCAGTGCCTTGCATTTAGCCGGCGCTCAAAGCCATGGGCCATGGATACCGTCACCCTGCTAGGTTTAAGCCTCGTTCTCCCATCAGGAGAACGGTGGGTACATGCACGGCGATGAACAAATTATCCACACAAAAGCCCAATCCCCAAGGAATCATCAAACCTCTTCATCTTATTTCATGAAATATGAAATATTGTTTAGAGAAAAAAATTTCAGAGCAGGGTGTATACACAATCTCCATTTTCATTTTTATGTGTGTTGCCCAGGGGGAAAAAAAGGCCTGGAAGAGCTATAAATAAGCAGTTAACAGAGGTTAATAGGGTGCCTGCAGGAACTCTTTTTTTCTAATCCCTAGACATATTATTTAAATAATAAGTGTGTATTTCTTTTCTAATAAGTATTTTTAGGGTTACAAACAAGTATACCTTAGGACTGTAAGGCTCACCTCAACCCCTTCTGGGAGGGGCCTGTGCCCCAAGGTCAACGACTTGTCTGCGGTGAGGAGTCATGTGTGCTGGTTACAAGCATGGGTGCTGGAGCAGGCGTCCTGGGTTCAAGTCCTGGCCCTGCTGCTTGTTGGCTGAGTGACCTTGGGCAAGTCGCTTTACCTCTCTGTGCCTCCCTTTCCTTACTGATAAACTGTGGTCCCCGCCTCACGGGGCTGTTGGGAGGGCGAGAAGAGCTAATGTGTGTACAGATCTTAGAGCGCTGGGAAGCGGGTACAGGGAGGGAGGGAGACGGCAGAGGAAACCAGTCCAGCCTTGGTCCAGCCGGCCTGGGGGAGAGTGCTAAGCTCATTTGATCTGGAAATAACGGCTCAATGGTTTCTGCTTCCCAGAGTTTCTGGACATGTCGAGAGATTTTCAGACGCCCAACCCTCGAGACTCCCGGAGCTCACAGTGGCTACCGAGTGCTTGAAATGCAGCTCGCCCAAACTGAGATGTGCTCTGTGTGCAAGATACCCGGTAGGTCTCCCAGCTCTTATGAATAAAGGAGAGGGCAAGTTTCTCATCAATACTTCTTCTATTCATACGTATTGAAGATAATATTTTTGATACACTGGATTAAATGAAATATACTCTAAATTCTCCCTTCTGTTTCTTTTTACTGTGATTACTAGAAACTTTAAAATCCCATATGTGGCTCGCGGTACGCGTCTGGGACATGCCGCGGTAAACAGAGGCCCCTGAGGATGAGGAATTTTGTCTCTTCTGTCCCTGCCATGGCTCCAGCCCCGAGCACAGTGCCCAGCACACAGGAGCTGCCCCATAAATGCTAGGTGAGTGAGTCTACTATTTGGATAAAGGTCCATCCACATATATACCATCAACCTCTGTAAATAGGTTATATCTGTTAAAACCAAGTGACCAAGGATGTTATCTGTCATTGTGTGGTATATTTCCCAATCTCATTCTAAAATCTGTCTTAAAAAATGGTCCTGGTCTCAGAAAAAATCCTGAAAGGATATTCATCCAGATGTCCAGCTTCTTTCCGAGAACATTTGGACAAACCCTGGTCCCAACATCTAAAGCTCTTCCACACCCCTTTTTCCTTCCCTTCCTTCATGGGCACGTGTGTGAGAGAGAAAGTGCCTGTCCTCTTACATTATCCCAATTCTGCATGGTCATCTTTCAAAACTTTCAGGAAATCCTCCTCTAAAAACAGACAATTGCTAAACCAAAGCCACTCTGAAGCAGAAACAACTTTTGGCCCATGTCCTGAGGATTCTGTATAGGAGGTTTTGTTTGTTTGTTTGATGGATTGAAGGATTCCCTAAATTTAGAACGCAGCTTGCTGTGAACGGGTTGCTATATGTCCAGTGTCCACGTCTCCCTTGGGACCGCTGTGACCACTCCAGGGTCCCAGCAGACACTGGGGACAGAGCCACCCTCTGGCCCCAGGCTGGGTTCCCAGAGTTCCTAATGGGAACAGGCTCTGGGGAAATTTCTCAGCCCTCGTCTCTACGCAGAGGGCCACTGAGGTCCCATCTAAACGAGGGGAGGATGGGGCATGGCCCTGCCTGGGGCATCCAGATGTCTCCGCAGGACCCATGTCACCAGGGAGGCACCTCCAGATAGTAAGATGGGGCCCCGCTTGGTATACTCAGCTCCCTGGTACCTCCCTCCATAGCCATGATGCCTGTGCCCTGCTACTGATGTTATTATTTCTGCATGGTCTGTCCCCCAACTAGATGATAAGTCCCACCAGGGCAGAGATCAGCCTGTGTGTTCCCTGCTAGGTCCCAGGGCCTGGGACATCGTAAGGGCTCACCACGCGTATGCCACCTCATGGGCGAGTGCAGGTGGAAAGGATGGATGCCAGGGCGAAAAAATAATTCCTGTAGGATGCTTTTGCCCTTGTCCAGAAGATAATCCATGCAGGCTATTTCCTACAATCGAGTTACTTGCCCCTACGTGAAAAGAACCATAGCGTCTTGAGGTTTGCAGCAGGCCTTAGAGGTTATGTCATAGCAACGAGGCCAGCGGATCTATCAGACGCTTCCTCAGAGCCACTGGGTGAGTGCTTTGCACATACTGTCTCATTTAATCCTCACAGTAGCCACTGATAGAGGAGGAACCGAGGCGTGGGGAGACTGCCCGCCCAAGGACACCCAGCTGGGGAGCAGTGCGGCGGGGCCGCAAACACCATCGGACCCTGTGTGCCCTCCTGGCCTGGCCTCTTCCCTCTGTACGTGCAGGGCGGACTCTATCTTCCTGGTGCCCACGGATCCCAGCACCGGTCCAGGCCACCCTGAATACGTAGTAAACCAAAGACCCTTCATCACAAACTATCAGAATCACGGACCGTGCCGCCTGTGTGCCAGGGGCGTGGTCACCCTTGCGTCACCCTCACAGTAGCGGCTCTCCCCCTCCAGTGGGCATCAGGACCCCCGGAGGGCAGATCCACGCAGACTGCCCAGCCCGTTCCCCGAGTGTCTGTCTGAGGTGGGCCGTAGGGTGTGCTTTCCTAGCAAGCTCCCCATTGATTTGGATGCCACTTGGAGACCCACTGTTTTACCACCACCCCAGGGGGTAGGTGCTATCATTTTCCCCTCTAAAGCTTGGGAAACTCACCCAGACATCACCACAGATTTCAGCACGCAGGACCTACTCAGGGGGAAAGGGTTCGAGAAGGAAGGGAAGCAGCACCTCCACTCGCTAAAACTTTTCTGAATAGTGCGGAGGGCATCAGCCACCTTGGGGCCTGGGGAAGGCTGCCTGGAAGAAGATACAGTCGGCCTTCCGTATCCGCGGGCTCTGCGTCCGGGCACCCACGATTCAGTCATCCGTGGCTGTGGAGTCCGTGGATGCAGACGGCCTCCTGTACTCTGACATTGTATATAAGGACCTGAGCATCCGCAGATTGGGGTATCTTTGGGGGATCCTGGAACCAAGGCCCCGCGGATACCAAGGGGCCACTATACTTATTATGACAGCGCAATTTGGGCGGGTCCTTTGGACAGAGAGAACTACAGGTGGCGGGGGAGTTAACAGGGGGGAAGAAGACACTTTGGGGGAGCCCCTCTCAGTCCCTAACCCTCCCCAGACACCCACCTGTGTCCCAGCCCTGGGATGGGGGTGGCGGCTGCTGGGGTCTCCTCTCTCTAAGGTGGGCATAGAAAACAAAGCCCAGCCTACCAGCTTCTCACCAAGACAGTTTCTCTTAAAGGGGCACCAAGAGCTCAAGAGATTGGTGCCCTGGGATTTCTTTCCAGCCTGGCCAGGAAATTCCACCTAATCAGCTGCTTCATTTCCCTCCCATTAAATCCATGGAATTTCCCTTCATCAAACTTCTCCCAGAGGGTGCAAACTTTGAAGGAGGAAATGCAGAAGCTCTTAACTCTAGCTCATCGGGGCTGACGGCCGTGACCGTGCAGCTCCCTCCCCCCCCTGGGATTCTGCATCACTTGATTCTGCAGGGTCTTCCCATACAGCACCGTCCTGAGGCTCAAAGCACCCCAGCAGGCTGGGAGGGTGAGGACAGCCGAGAAGCTCTCTGGAGCCGTGAAAGCCCAGGCTTCAAGGGACCCAACATATTTTGTATTCTTGATTTTACATTCCTCTTCTAAAGCGGTCCCTCAAATATAAAATCTTCAGCATTCCCCTCTGGTATGGGCTGAATTGTGGCCCCCCCAAGTTTATCTGGTGAAGTCCTAGTCCCCGGTACCCTCAGAATATGACTGTACTTGGGAGATGGGGACTTCAAAGAGGTGATTAAATTAAATGCGGTCATTAGCGTGGGCCCCAATCCAATGTGACTGGTGTCCTGGCAAGAAGAGCTAGGCGGGGTACTTCCCTGGTGGCACAGTGGTTAGGAATCCGCCTGCCAATGCAGGGGACACGGGTTCGGGCCCTGGTCCGGGAAGATCCCACATGCCGCAGAGCAACTAAGCCCGTGAGCCACAACTACTGAGCCTGCGCTCTGGAGCCCGTGAGCCACAACTACTGAGCCCGCGTGCCACAACTACTGAAGCCCACGTGACTAGAGCCCGTGCTCTGCACCAAGACAAGCCACCACAATGAGAAGCCCGCGCACCGCAAGGAAGAGTAACCCTCGCTCACCGCAACTAGAGAAAGCCCGCGCAGCAGCGAAGACCCGACGCAGCCAAAAATAAATAAATAAATTAATTAATTAAAAAAAAAAAAAAAAGAAGAAGAGCTAGGCAGAATCTCCATCAAGCCTCCCAACAGCCCCCTGAAGGGGAGACTATGGTTATCCCCATGTCACAGGCGAGGAAATGGAGGCTCCGGTGGCCTGCTCAAGGTCACAAAGCTGGTAAGAAGCACAGCCTAGTCTGTTGCACTCCAGACTTGGCTCTTATTTATGTAACGAAATGCAACTACATTCTGATGTAGCTGTACATAACCATTGTGTGACTATAATTTGATCCCACTGTTTTGTTGGGGACGTGGGCAGGGGGACGCACACACACATATAGAAAAAGGACCCTTCTTTGGGACACGCACCAAAAATCTCAGCAACTCTCCCAGGTGAGACGTAATGGGTGGTTGTTTTCCTTTGGGCTTATCTGATGCCTCTAAATTGTCTACAGAACATGTGCTGGTCATAGAAAAAGTTCTCATTGTGAAAAAAGAAAGGAAGAGAAAAGAGAAGGACGGGCTTGTCCCGGGTGTTCTGATATTTTAAAGGGCACCGTCTTTGGCCCTCCTCCAACGCCCCTCACTGGCCTTGGGTGTCGAGGGTCCGAGGACGCAGCCCTACCTTTCAGACTGAACTCCGTTCCTGAGAGAGCCCACGTAGATCTCCTTTTTGTCAACGGGCATCACGTCCACGTAACCCCCGCTCTTGTTCCTGATGACTCCTGCATGCACGGCGGTCCTACAGATGCTTGAACTCTGAAAGCCCAGGAAGAGCTGTGATCAGTGTCAAGGTCAGGTGCTCGGGTGAAGCCCTGTTGGGGTCAACCGTTACTTGGCCTCCTGGCTGGTGGCCAAGGAACCCCTAGGAAGTAACCACGGCCTAGGAAGTAACCGTGGCTACCTCGATTCCTCAGTGGTCTCTCCAGGGAGACCTGGCCTCATCCATCCATTCATTCATTTGTTCATTTCATCGACAAGTATTATCTGAGCACCTACTATGTGCCGGGCACTGTACTGGATACAGGAGGATTCAGCGGGGAACAAAATAAAGACTCTGCCTTCACGGAGTCAAGGGAGACGGACAAACAAATACACAAACAAGGGACGCAGGCTACGAAGAAAACAAAACCAGATCATGAGATAAAATGACTGGTGGAGGGGTCTCTTTTAGAATGGTTAACAAGCGAAGACGGCTCTTGATGTGACATTTGAGCTCAGATCAGAGTGACAACACGGGAACCAGCCACAGCCATGGGAATATCTCTGGGCAGAGCACCCCAGGCAGAGGGAGCAGCTCGTGCAAAGGCCCTGGGGTGGGAATGAACTTGTCGTGTCCGAAGTACAGAAAGAGGGAGAGGGTGGCTGGAATACAGTGAGTCCAGCAGAATGTGGCAGGAGACGGGGAGAGGTGAGAAGGGGCCAGTCACGTGGGTCTGTGAGGGCCACAGGGTGGGGTCTGGGTTCATTCCAGGTGCCAAATGAGCCACTGGCTTTCAAGCAAGGGTAGGATGTGTTGTTTTCTAAAGTCATCACATCATCTAATTCCTGGGTAACAAAATTGTCGAGTTAAACTTTCATTAGGGTCTTAACTTATCCAATAGAAAAATGGTCCTCAGATTGGATTGTCTGAGAGTAATTCATCATTTCTCAAAGTTGGGGAAATTCATTCAGGGGTGGGGTGGCTGGTGCCTGCTAAAGATGCAGGTTCCTGGGCCTCACCCTGACCTACTGACTCAGAACCTCCCCAGGTGAGGGCCAGGTGATGCTGACACCCACTCAAGGTTAACAACCAGGTAAGTAGCACCCTCCTGCCTCTTCCACGGTCCTTGCATCTGGCCTGTGCTGGAACCTGACGCCGGCCTTGGCAGTGAGTCCCCACCCTCACTGCAGCTCAGAGCCACCTGCAGCATCTTTATGTGAAGATGATGGCCAGGTGCCCGCCCTTCCCATCCCTCCCCCCCCCAGATTCAACTGCTCTGGGGTGAAGCCCGAGACTGAGTATTTTAAACACTTGCTGGGTGACTGTCAGGTGCAGCCGGGGCTGCAGACATGAGTGGAGCTAATCCATCTGTGGGGCGAACAGCCTCCTTCATGGTAAGTGGAGCTATCGTCGACCCTGAGCTTATTAAATACGAGCCTGGGCTGCCTTTTGTTTGTCATCTCATTTAATCTTCCAATGACATGGGGGACTACTGTTATTCCCACTCTACAGGCCAGAAAGCACAGGCTCAGTGAGATTAGATGACATTGCCAACGCCCTGCAGACAGTTCAGGGTGTGGTAGTGATTCCAAATGAGATCTGGCCGACGGCAAAGTCTGTGCTTCTATGGTCGGCAGAATAACGGCCCCCAAAATGCCCATCCTCATCCCTGGAACCTGTGGATATGTGACCTGACATGGCACAAGGACTTTGCAGATGTGACTAAGTTAAGGACCTTGAGATGGGAGAGGATCCTGGATTACCCACGTGGGCCCAGTGGAATCTCAGGGGTCCTTACAAGAGGGAGGTGGGAGGGTCAGAGGCAGAGAGAAGCAGCATGAGAAAGACCCAACAGCCTTTCAGACTGTCAGCTCCTGCCACGTCCCTTCAAATTCCAGGTCATTCCAGACAAGTTACTGGTTTTGCAGAAGAAGGAAAAAATGCTCACACCAGAAGGCCCCGCCCTGCCTGCTCCCCGGGAAGTTAATACTGCTGTTAAAAGGTGGAGAGTCTCAGAGTTGAAAGGCACCCTCATACTAAACACGGGAGAATTGGATTTCTTGGTTTCCAGCACTAATTGACTTGAGTAACTGAAGGCCAGTTTTTCTAACCCCACACAAACATGTCTTGTCTTCAGTAAATAAATTAAATGGATGAGGGCAGGGTTCCTTAGCCTGAAGTGGGCTCTGGGGGTGTCTGTGGGGCCCTGAGGCTACAGGCATAACTCTGTGGGCCTACAGAGTCAGCAAGAACTTTCGAGGTTTTAGCACCGAGCCCAGGAAACCCCGCATCCCAGGCAAACTGGGATGGTTGGTCAACCCTGTCGGCACAAGGAAGCCTTTTTATCCCCCTGGAGGAAGGATCCACAGCTTTTCAGTTCTCAGAAGGGTTTGTGCCCCCAGAAGATTAAGAAGCAATAGGTCTGCCGCCATCTAAAAGAGAGGCAGGGAGACTTTGGAAATGAAATGATCATTGTAGAATCCTTCGAAGTTCGCTGTGAGCGGGGCTGAACGGTGGAAGCGAGCGTGGGCGGGGCTTCTCACCGGCAGGCAGAGCTGGGATTTTTTTCTGTCTCCCTCAGTATTGCTCACTCTCTGAGTTACCAGCCCCAGGGCCTGCCTGGGGAGGCACATCCTCTGACAGTAGCTGCTAGGAGGTGGGCGCTTTGGTGCTGTGGTCTCTGTGACAGTCCTTTGCCCCGTCCCCGGAGGATTTCTGGGCACCAGAGGCACAGAAGTTTCCCATGATAACATCAAGCCGTGGGAGTGGAAACCACACACACATAGCCTGATTCTCCTCCCTGCACGGGCCCAGCGATCACTGCACACGTCTCCCACCGCTGATGCCGGACAAACCCTTTCCTCCCCTTTCCCCCTCCCTCTTCCCACCCCTCTCCTCTCCCCGCTTCTTCCCCAGAGGTACAAGTTACCTGCTTTCTCTCCTCAGGACCCAAGGCAACACCGATATCTGAATATTTATTAACAACCACTATCAACAAAGATCTGGTCTCAGCAACCCTGTCCCCACCACTTGTTGGCTGTGTGGTCTTGGATGACCTATTTTAACCCCTGGAGCCTCTATTTTCTCAGTATAAAGTGAGGATCAGGGTCTTCCCTGGTGGCGCAGTGGTTGAGAATCTGCCTGCCAATGCAGGGGACACGGGTTCGAGCCCTGGTCTGGGAAGATCCCACATGCCGCGGAGCAACTGGGCCCGTGAGCCACAACTACTGAGCCTGCGCGTCTGGAGCCTGTGCTCCGCAACAAGAGAGGCCGCGATAGTGAGAGGCCCGCGCGCCGCGATGAAGAGTGGCCCCCGCTCGCCGCAACCGGAGAAAGCCCTCGCACAGAAACGAAGACCCAACACAGCCATAAATAAATAAATAAATAAATAAATATTTTTTTAAAATTAATTAATTAATTAAAGTGAGGATCATCATGGGTAACCCTTTTGAGCATTTACCACGGTGGGCCCAGTTCTAAGTGTTTCACATGATTGATATGGTAATCCCCCAGTAACCTACAAAGTAGGTATTATTATTATTATTATTATTATTATTATTATTATTATTATTCCCTCTTAACAGGGGTTAAATGATGTGCCCCAAATCACTGGGCTGGCAAACAGCAGAGCTGCGACTGCCACCCAGAGCCAGCAAGCTGCAGACTACTCTACAGGGGTCAGTAAGAACCTAAGAGGGCCCATCGAGACGGTTAAGTAAGATCAAGGGCTAAACGCAGGCTTGCACAAAATAAGTGCTCAATAGATGTTAGTTGATAAGACAAATATCACCATAATCATCACTCTCACCACCACCATTATCAAAAATTCTCAAGGGACTGTCATCTCTAACCCAGTGGTCCTCAACGTGTACTCCCAGACCAGCAACATCAACGTCACCTGGGAACTCGCTGGAAACGCAGATTCTCTGGCTCTACCCCAGACCCCGTGAGTCGGAAACGCGTGGGGTGGGACCCGGAACTCTGTGTGAACAGCCCTCTGGGGGATTCTGATGCATGCACGAGTGTGAGAATTTATCCAGCCACCGAGGGAGACAGGACAGATAAGAAAACTGAGGTTCAGAGCAGGGAAAGGCCTGTCCACCATCCCACGACCGGTAAATGTCACAGCTGGGGCTTCAGTTTGCATCTTCTGACCCAGACTTCGTTCGTAGGCTACACCCTGCTGCTTCTCCTGCCTGCAGCTCACCACAAAGCATGGGCTCTGCCAGCTAACGCACTCCGGGGGAGCAGGCAGGAACTGCAGGCATTATTAGGCCCTTCGAAGGTCTGGAGACAACTCTCCCAAACTAAATCTCTCAGCTACACAGACATTTTCCAAAAGGTATCATCATTTCCCAGAATACAGAGTGACCTAGAAACCAAGGCCAGAAAAGAACCTCTGAAATGGAGGTAGCTTTCTCTTTCTCCCTTTCTTCCTTCCTTCTTTTATTCTCTCAAGAGCTGTTTAAGCACTGACTACTGTAGTATTTTTGCTGATTTATTCTTTCAACAAACATGAATAGAACAATTATTGTGTGCCAAGCCCTGCCATGAGCACAGTGGTTCCAAAAGCTCAAAACCCTAGTGAAGAAGTAAGAGACTGTATACAAGTTTTCACAAACAGGCCTGTTCACACCTGTGTATTTTTGAGTGTGGGTGCATTCACACAAGGCAGGACAGGGTAGGGAAAGAACAGACCCTAAGGCAAGATACACCCTCATTTGCATCTCGCCTTTGCCACGTACTAGCTGTGTGATTTGGGGCAGGTTATTCTGAGCCTCACTTTCCTTCTCTGTAAGACGGGGATAACAATACCTAGAGACAGTGTTTTTTAAGAGCCTAAAACATAGTAAAAAGTAGCCTTATAATATTACTAAATTTTTATCAAGTTCTCCTTGTATTTCTAAATGATTTTTTCTTTTTCTCTTTTCTTTTTCTTCTTCTTTTCTTTATACGTTTAGCTGCTACACTGTTTGGAGCATACAGATTTGATTTTCGTATCTTCATAAATTGTACCTTTTGTGCCACTGCATAACGAATTGTCTTGTCCCATTCAGTATGTTTAACTTTAAATTCCACTTCATCCGATAGCAATATTGCCACTCCTGGGACTTTCCTGGTGGCGCAGTGGTTAAGAATCCACCTGCCAATGCAGGGGACATGGGTTCGAGCCCTGGTCCGGGAAGATCCCACATGCCACGGAGCAACTAAGCCCGTGCGCCACAACTACTGCCTGTGCTCTAGAGCCCGTGAGCCACAACTACTGAGCCCATGTGCCACAACTACTGAAGCCCGCATGCCTAGAGCCCGCGCTCCACAACAAGAGAAGCCACCGCAACGAGAAGCCCGCGCACCGAAACGAAGAGTAGCCCCTGCTCACCGCAACTAGAGAAAGCCCGTACGCAGCCAAAAATATAAATAAATAAATTAATTTAAAAAAAAATATTGCCACTCCTGCTTTATCTATTTGTTTCTTTGTATTTTGCTGGACTCATTTTGCTCATCCCTTTATACTTAAAGCACTTGAAAATCGAAGACGCTGTCTTCTAGTAGCAGATTTTGGCTCCAACATTTAGTATAACAATTGATACACAATATTTTACTCCTTCATGAAACTTTTAGAGCTCAATTTTGAATTAGCAGCTTTCAAGGAGAAAAAAAAGACTCATTTAATCGGGAAAGAAAAAAAGATGGGAGTGGGGGGCAGGCAGCCACGAAGGTCGCTTTGACTTTGCAGAACTCGGTGAGCTCACATTTACAGGCCTCCAGAATAAATGAAGGCAGATGGGGGCGAAGGTGATGGTCGTGGGTGAGGGAGAACGGTAGAAATGAAGGCTGAGTAAAAATGTCAGCTGGGGATGAGCGATGCTGATCTCCTCACGGACTTTTAAATCTAGAAGATTTCCTGGACTAGAAAATCCCAGCTCTGGCTCATTCTACAGAGAGATAAGCAACTTGGCCAGAAGATCAAATAGTCTGTTGGGCAGAACCGTGACCACATTCACATCTTCTGGGTCACCGTGTCCCTAAACCCTGGACCACTGGAGTGAGGAGACTACTTTCTGTAGGATTCACTTCAGAAAAATCAGGCTATGCAAACTAAATGTTATATGTAGGATGGATAAACAACAAGGGCCTACGGTATAGCACAGGGAACTATAGTCAATATCCTGTGATAAACCATAATGGAAAAGAATATGAAAATATACATATATATGTGTAACTGCGTCACTCTGCTGTACAGTAGAAATTAACATAACACTGTAAATCAACTATACTTCAATAAAATTTTTAAAAAAGAAAAAGAAAAAGAAAAATCAGGCTAAAGTTAGGAGGGAAAAATGGAAGAATAGACTCCAATATAATAAGAGTGGTTATTCACAAGTAGTAAATTGGAGGTAGTTTGTATTTTCTTCCGTGTGCTTTTAGCTCAGTGTGTACACAGCCAAAAAGAAATGCAGTGAGTAGAGTGCATGAATAGCTATAAATGCATCAGGAGAGCCAGAAAGGTTATTAAATATCTGGGGGAATGAAGTGTGTGATGCATGGAAGCCTTCACATGAGAAAAGCACGTCAGCAGAGAAGCAGAATTCAATTTACCAAACTCTGAAGCCATCTGTGTAAGAGGAGGTACACCTGTGTCTGTATTCATTAGCACACATTGGTGGAAGTTCAAGTATTTCTGTAAATGGAGAAACTAGGGCAATGGTAGCAAAAAATGAGTGATCTACATTTAGCTAGAGGCACAGGAATGGGATCTCAAGTTTCTGGTGTCCAGACCTTGCAATGTGGTTTCTGTGGGGTGGCAGCTGAAAAGGCCAGAATACTCACGTCTGCGTAGATGTTGGTTCCAAGCACGGGAGCCCAGTAGGATGGCTCATCTTTGCAGTGCGCCGGACAATGAACTCTGGAAAACAAGAAGCATTTAGGTGATGGTTATAATCAGCAGAAAACAAAATTTCTTGAGAAAAGCAGCTGGCCCTCTTTATTTGAACGTCAAGATTTAAGTACTTAGGTGAAAGGCAACTACCACACGGTTTACTCTTTAAGAAAAAAATACGCCTCTCCTACCCTAGCAGTGATAAAGATATTCTTCCTTAAAAGTGCATATAGAATTTTAAAACCCCATATGGGGAGGCATAAATTGGGAGATTGGGATTGACATATATACACGACTATATATAAAATAGATAGATAACTAATAAGGATCTACTGTATAGCACAGGGAACTCTACTCAATACTCTGTAATGGCCTATATGGAATAGAATATAAAAAAGAGTGGATATGTATGTATAACTGATTCAGTTAGCTGTACACCTGAAACAAACACAACACTGTAAATCAACTATACTCCAATAACATTTTTTTTAAATAAGTAAAATTTTTAAAAATTGTAACTAAAATGAAAGGTTTTAAAGGTTTTTGGGTCATTTGCTGGTTGATTACTTGATTAAAATTGCTGGTTTACTCAGTGTACCTTAGTAATACATGCTTTCTGTTTCTTTTTTCTGACCAGTCACTTATTAATAAAATGGAATATCTTTATGGAAAAAAAAAGCCATACGACAAGACCTGTACAAACAGCAAGGTGAAAGGAAATAAAAATCTAAGAGAGGGGAGTATGGGATTGTAAGGGCTTGTTCCTCCCATTCTTGGATGTCGGCTGGTTCATACTGTGGCTACATTATGGAGATTACAATCAATAGGTTTTTTCAAAGGCCACTTCCCTGTGTAGGGGAGGAAAGGGTGGAGGCCTTCACCTCCGTGAGTCACAGAATATTCCAGGCAGGGGGCACTGATAACCTGGGGCAGGAAGGGTTAGCTCACCGCTGTGGCAGTCAGCACATCCCTGCCATAGGGGATGAGGAGAGGGCCTCAAACTGGAATCTCTCACACCAGGAAAGAGCGTGAGCTTTACTTAAAAAAAAGGTCTTTTGTCTTTATCCGGAACAGGTACACCATGGGCTGGAGCCCAGGGACCAAGGAACCAAAATGGCAGCCGGGAGCCCTCTGGCTTGCGAGTAGCAAAGGGGAGGATTCAGGAACCCCATCTGGTCCCCTCACTGGCCCCCGCCCGGGGCTCTTCCCTGCTCACACCTTGGGGTTCTCCACCTGTTAGGTTTTTGTTTTGTTTTTGTTTTTGTTTTGGCCATGCCGCACAGCTTGTGGAATCTCAGAGCTACATAACCCAGCTTCTGACAGGATCTAACAGGTACTTTGGAGATACCCCTTCTTTTGTTCTGATGCACCATCCTCCCAAAACTCAGCCAATTAAGGTTTGGGCAGATGCATGTAAAACCCACTCCTTAGACAAACAAATTGCGGTACATCCACAGAATGGAACGCCACTCGGCAACATGAAAGGATAAACAAGTCACCGATTCACTCAACAGCACAGATGTATTGCAAAGCACCGTGCAGAGTGGAAGAAGCCAGATACACAAGTCTCCGTGCTGTGACGGCTCCCTGTATATGAGATTCCAGAAAAGGCACGATTGTAGGGACAGAAAGGAGGTCAGTGGTTGGCAGGGATAAGGGTGGGAGTTGGAGGGAGGGGGGCGGACTACAAGAGAACTTGCTGGGGTGATGAAAATGTTCTCTGCCTGGATCGTGGTGTAATTTGTCAAAACACATCGAACTGTATCCTTTTAACAGGTGGCTTTTGTTGTGTGTAAATTATACCTCCAAAAAGCTGAGTTTTAACGAGCTAGTTCTCAAGAGACCCATAGAAAACATAACAGATCAAGTAAAAGAATCAAAGAGCTGATTCCAAGGGGACCAGTGGCACCCAGCTTCCAGAGTTCTCGACTGATCTAAGAGGCCAAGGACGACAGGTCCCAAGGTCTGTCTGGGGGCTTGGGAAGAGCTTGGTGGCAAATGAAGTCAAATACGCTCTCCTTCAAGTGGAGGTGACATCGACAAGGGCAAAGTCATCTTTTCAGTTAAGTTCCCAGAGCAGGGCCCTGGGGCCTGGCTACACACGGGGCTCACCCAGAAGCTTCTAAAGATGTGGGTGTCCTGCGGGGCCACGCCCGGAGACGGGGATTTGTTCTTTTAATGCCTCTCAGGCAATTCCAGTGTGCAGCCAGGGTTGAGAACGAGTGGTCTCAGGGAGAGGTCAAGGGGGTCCTTGACTCGGAGCACAAAGCGACTGACTTCCTGGGTGGACACACAGCAGGGCCACGTCTAGGACTCAGCTGTGCATGGCAGTGACCCGCAACCCAACCTGGCCCTTCTTCTCTCGGCCCCCACGTTTGCCGATCCAAATGCCAGGGAGCCTTACCTGGGGCAGTGGGTCCCCGGCCTCTCATATGGGCAGAGCTGGGCCACGGTGGTGTAGCAGTCTAGGTCCTGCTCTGTGAACAGGAACACATAGGGGAAGGGTCAGGTCACGGGCAAGCCTGGGCCTCAGGCTACTGGCCTGTGAAACAGGCTGCTGGACAGCAGGTCCTAGGGGTTCCTTGGGCCCCTGAACCGGGATGAGAGCCGGGATGAGGCCCCAGTGCTCCCGGCACCTCCCCCAGGGGCACTCTGGGGATGAGATAAAGCCCAAGGCCCAAGTGTTTTCACAGGTCAAAGGTGTCAGCACCCTAAACAGTTTCTCTGTGGGGCGAGCAAACTTTTCACTTGCATCGTGCTTTTCCACCTTGAAGCCTCTGCCTCTAGTTTATCCTGCTGGAGCTTCGTGGCGGGTATTATACTCATTATACAGATGGGGAAACTGAGGCCCAGAAAAGCTAAGAGAACTCCTGAGGCTGCACAGGGCATGGTTGAGGGTCCAGGTTTCTAATTCCCAGCCTAGAGCTCTTTGCTCACACCCTTCCCAAGGGGCAGCTGACTCTTTCCTTCAAGGTCACACGTTGTGTTTTAACAACAGATGTAAGAAAGCAGTTCTAATACTGGCCACCTGTAGTCTCTGACAGGCTGTCCTTGTCCGGTCCAGGGCTCGGCAAACTCTTTCTTAAAGAGCGAGAGAGTAAATATTTCCAGCTCTGTGGGCCCTCTGGTCTGTGTTATAACCACTCAACTCTGCCATCGTAGCAGGAACCAGCCACAGACAATGTGGAAAGGAATGGGTGCGGCCAGGTGCCACTAAAACTTTATTTACAAAACAGTCAGCAGACAGGATTTGGCCTTGAGGTTTTGTTTTTTTTTTTTAAAGAGAAAAAAAATTTATTGCAATATAAAACGCACTTATAAAATGTCCACAGAAGGCATGTAATTCTTCACTGCTATATAAATTCACTGGGAATACTTTATTCACCTTCTATTGTTATGATGACATCACCTAAAACCCTGGGCAAATTCTAGTTTGCCCACTCTTGGTCCAGCCTATCACTTGGATGGGCCAGGGGTCTATGCAGCAATCCAGCAAGGGGATTGGTTTACTACACCAAGGGTCTGCTATACAATGGGATGCTGGGGAAATCATTAAAACGAGGTTTAGAAGTCCACTTAAAGGCACAGAAGACTATTCTTGATATATTATTGTTTGAAAAGAAAATCAGGTTACCAATTCCATTTCAATTTTTAAAAAAATATCAATGTATACATTACCAATGTATATACTCTTAAGGCAGAGGGAAAAGAAACACTACAGATATCCACCAAAATGTTCAGAGCAGTTATCTCTGAATGGTGGAATTTAGGTCTTTTTTTCTTTTTTTCAACAATTCTCTGTATTTTTAAATTATCTTGAATAAACAGACATTACTTTTGTAACAGGGGGAAAAGCTGCTATATGTTTTTATAAAGATATCTAACCAGATATTCTTGTATCCAGGGTAAATGACAAGAATTGCTTTCCCAAAGGAAGAAAGGGTCAGTGGGCAAGGATCCAGGGGAGGGTCCAGGGGAGGGTGCTGGGTGGGGCACCCTGGCATCCCTGCCTGCCTGAGACTATTCCAGTCAAGTGCCCGGTCTGGGCAACTATAACACAGACCCCAGTTCTGGTTACAGCGTGCTCTCCTGTGGATGCATGTCACCCTGCCAAATGAACATCCCGGAGGCCATACAAAAAGCTGGGCCAGAGACAGCAAGTATGGGCCACGGACTTCCCCACGTTTCCCTCTCTTGCCCATGGCAGACATTACTAATCTATCAAGCTCCGTGCTCTGCTGAGCCCAGAATGAGGCCTCAGAATCCTTCTCAAAACAACGCTCCAGGTAACCACTATCACTCACTAGAAATTGACACTCCCTATGCAACCTATTAGCTACTCTAGACCCAGGCATTAGTATTTCTGTGACAGTCAGCTGGGAACCCATGCCTGTGTTTCAGGTTAGCTATCTAGGTCCATTGCGAAGCTCAGATTTTTTTTTTTCACCATGCCCCACGGTTTGCGGGATCTTAATTCCCAAACCAGAGACTGAACCTGGGCCACAGCAGTGAAAGCACCAAGTGCTAACCACTGGACTGCCAGGGAACTCCCCCTAAGTTATGATATTTAAAAAAATTAGTTAAAGAATCGACCTCCTCAGGAACCTCTTAAACATCTTTACAATGCTGAGAACAGCAATGTCAGCAGACATGGTAAACATTAAATCAATAACTAAGAGGAATGAAATTCCAGGGAAACCCAAGATAACCTGTGTATTGTGGTCATATAAGAAAAGACTGGCCAGCTTACCTTTCACTTTTGACACCGTGAATGAGCTGGAGGACTTGTATTTGCTGTAAAAGGAATCATTAGGTAAATGCAAACAGAAATGCGTCTAAAAGTACACGCTTGTTCCTGCACTTATTTTACTTACGGCCTCAACTTTACATTTTCCTACTTGTTTCCCATGAGCCTGAAAGCCCTTAGGACATTCCAGAGCAGGATCTAGAATGAGAACATTCTAGAGCAGGGCTCGTTAATCTTCTTTGTGCCAAGGATCCCTCTAGCAGCCTGGTAAAGCCTATGGACACCTTCTCAGAACAATGATTTTAAAATGCAATGATAAGTTTAGAAGATTAGAAGGAAATCAGGTATTATTCATATAATTATCAAAGTATTAAAACAAATTTGTGTTAGCGTAATAGCTGTGCATCTTTATTAACGTATTAAAAACAGAATCTAGCGGCAGGTCTTCTAACTACTGTCATTTGGGGATCGTGACAGCAGAGACTGTTTCAAGGTGTCTCCATCACGTGGATTCCTACCCGTGAGAAAGTCACTGGCCCTACGAGTGCTACTCAGATTGGGGGCTAACATCCATCACGGAAGAAAATACCACATTTCAATTAGAGGTTAGTGAAACTAAAGCTTTAATTTGCTTTGCGTTTACAGACTCCCTGACTCTAATTCTAAGACGTGAAGAACCCCACTCTAGATGTAAAGTTGGCCATTGGAAGGGACCAGAAATGGATTCAGGACAAGGGTCCCAGGCAAGGCAGGACCTGAACCCTTGGTCAAGCCCACAGCTCCATCGGTGGCGGGGCTGAGCTTCATGAAGGCTGGGGTTGAGGTCACCCAACCGATCTCTCCATGAATATTTTCTTTGCTTTCGTTTAAACTTCCTTGCTCTTTTTTTGTTTATATAAAATCCCCAGCTAAGACAGAAGAAGGACTATTGCAACACTGCCCGAAGAACCAGGCCTTTCCAAACAGAATGACTCACATAGTTTTTGAAATGTTCTGAGTGGCCTCACTATTTGGAAGGGACATGGACATGCCACCTTGTAACTATCACAGGAGCGTCTGCTGGGTGCCTTCCGGCTGCAGACCCTGGGATGGGCACTGACACGGGGGTCCCTGACATGCTGCCTCGTGGTGGGTTAGCTGGGTGTCAGCCCTGGGTCCTGCCGTGGCCCTCATTTATAAATGAGGGTACTGCCACCCCGACGCGATGAAGAAGCCAGCCCAGGTCACGCACAGGGAGAAGGCAGAGCCGGGTCTGTTTGACCCTAGAGCCCCCAGTGGGTCCCACCAGCTCCTGGTCACCTTATGCCTCAGATGCCATGGACAGATCAAGACACGACCTCCTGCTGTTCTTCATGGTCCCCCCACCCCACCAACCCCCAAAAGTCAGAATGGCGAAGATGGTCTGCCCCGTCAGCCATCCACATACCTTACATGAAAAACATCTTGCAAAAACAAGTAAGTATATTTAAAAAATGAAAAGCCTTGTTCTCAGGGGGGGAAAAAAATGTGCCAATCAAGAATTAAAGAATTAGCCTACGGGGTGGGATATGGAGGGTGGGAGGGCGGCTCAAGAGGGAGGGGATATGGGGATATGTGTGTGCATATAGCTGATTCACTTTGTTATGCAGCAGAAACTAACACACCATTGTGAAGCAATTATACTCCAATAAAGATGTATTAAAAAAAAAGAATTAGCCTACAAACTCAAAGATACCATCAGTCATTACTGAAGTGTCTGAAGAGTTCTCAGGGACAAGGAAGGGAGAAAAAGCAGGATTCAGAACTCATATCAGACTGCAAGACTATATGCTTTTGAAGGTCATGTACCTAGATTATCTCTGGGAAGTGGGAATGAAGAGATTAGTATTTCCTTATTTCCGTTTTTCTGTATCTTAATGGTTATGTGTACACTTCATAATTAAGAGCAGTGTTAATTTTAAATACACAATAAACTTTCCTCACACCTACAAAAACAAACAAACAAACAAGAAACAAAACTCAACCACATTAAACACACACACCGAAACCCACTGGGATGAAACAGGTTAAATGGCCTATAGGGGAGATTTCTGAGTTATGGGATTAAGGTCATCTTTACTGTTTTCCTGCTTCTTTATATTGTTCAGTACTTTTCAAAGTTTCAACAGTACTCTCATAATCAGAAAAGAAGTTTTCAGGAACCCTGATCACCGAATAGTTACCTCAAAGACTGCACGCCGTTCCTCTCAGACTTGACGAAAAAGGGGACCTTCCCATTCCTGGTGACGTCCACCAGGCCTCCCTTGTCGTCCAGGACCCCGTAGTGAATGGCGGCCCGGCAGATGCTGGACACCTGCGGGGGACAGGCCAGACTGTAAGTACATCTGAATTCACCTTTGTCTGCGATCATTTCCAGAAACACCCAAGATGTTTGTCCTCAACCCACAAAAAGCCAAAAAGTCGGGCCAAGGCTCGCCCCACTTCTCACTCTGACTGCACTCTATAACATGTCTTTGTTCCAGGGGTGGTTGGTTATCTTTAAGAACCCATACGAGTTGCTTTACAAACTAAGAACAGAGACAAACAGCCCCTTCTCCCCATCCAGTGGAGCAGTTAACGCTCGGGCTAAAATGGAGACTGGTCTGCTCGAGGGTCAGCCCCAGTTCCCAAAAGTGGCTTCACAAGTTTGTGACCCCAGAAACACACACGGATCAGCTCTACAAAAAGGGAGGTTTGACTAAGGAGCGGGAAGAAAATCTGTTCACCTGAAAACCAGCCACCTGCTTTTAAAACATAGACAGGAGTCCACACAAGCCATTTAAAGAAATGTTGGCCATACTTACGCTTTCATAAAAGAGAGTCCCAAAGATCTTTGCCCTGTTGTGCAGGCAGCCTGCTGGGCACTGGTACCTGATGGAGAAGAAAGAAGATGATTTTCGGAGGTAAACATGTTCATGAAACCTCATCATGAATTTATTGGGGTTTTTTCCTTCAATAGCTCTATTATCACATATAGAAAAGCGTCAGTGATATAGCATGCATTGTTTTGGAGCAAGTCACGATTCACCCAGGCTGAAGTTTCTAGTCACACGGACACAATTAGGTTCAACTTGACCTCCTTAAAGACTATTTTCACGTGCTTCGGGTTCAAATTGAATAGATGGACAATTCTATGAATAGATGGACAGTTCACAGAATAAAGACAAATGGCTTCAAAGGCACCACCAAAGATGTGCAGACTGAAAGGAGGTGGCATTTTCCAGGCGTCAAGGGTTTTTTAATAGAATAAAACTAAATGATGGTGATCATGTTCACAAATAACAGTTAATCGTTCCAGAAAGCCTTCAAAATTCATATCCCTTAAACCACAAACAAAACGAAAAGACGACCTCTGCACTGGGAAAAAACATTTGCAAATGATGCTACCGACAAGGGATTAATTTCCAAAATATACAAACAGCTCATACAGCTTAATATTTTTTAAAAAACCACAACCCAATCAAAAAATGGGCAGAAGACCTAAACAGACATTTCTCCAAAGAAGACATACAGATGGCCAAGAGGCACATAAAAAGATGCTCAATATTGCTAATTATTAGAGAAATGCAAATCAAAACTACAATCAGGTATCACCTCACACCAGCCAGAATGGCCATCATTAAAAAGTCTACAAATAACAAATGCTGGAGAGGGTGTGGAGAAAAGGGAACCCTCCTACACTGTTGGTGGGAATGTAAATTAGTACAGCCACTATGGAAAACAGTATGGCGGTTCCTCAAAAAACTAAAAATAGAGCTACCATATGATCCAGCAATCCCACTCCTGGGCATATATCCAGAAAAGATGAAAAACTCTAATTTGCAAAGATACATGCTTCCCAATGTTCACAGCAGCACTATTCACAATAGCCAAGACAAGGAAGCAACCTAAGTGTCCATCAACAGATGAATGGATAAAGAAGATGTGGTATATATATACAATGGAATATTACTCAGCCATAAAAAAATAAAATAATGTCATTTGCAGCAACATGGATGGACCTAGAGATTATCATACTAAGTGACGTAAGTCAGACAAAGACAAGTATATGATAGCACTTATATGTGGAATCTAAAAAAATGATACAAATGAACTTATTTACAAAACAGAAACAGACTCACAGACATAGAAAACTTATGGCTACCAAAGGGAAAAGCGGGGGGAGGGATAAATTAGGAGTTTGGGATTAACATATACCTACTACTATATACAAAACAGATAACCAACAAGGACCTATACTGTATAGCACAGGGAATTATACTCAATATCTTGTAATAACCTATAATGGAAAAGAATCTGAAAAACAATATATATATGTATAACTGAATCACTTTGCTGTACACTTGAAACTAACACACTGTAAATTAACTATACTTCAATTAAAAAAAAATTCATATCCCTTGATTCTTGAATCTCCCAAGCAAAAAAGACAGAAAGTCAGACCTCCATGTTATTCCAACCATTTGTAATAGGGAAAAACTGGAAATAAGTCAGCAGGTGTCAAAGGAATAGCCAAATATATTTTTGTGTGGCCAAATGTCAGAGTATTATGCAGCCACTAGAAATGAAGTTTTTGAGGAATAGTTATTGACCTTGGAAAATCTTAAGTGAAACCAGTACCACACAAGATCGCGTAACAGTATTAGCCCAATCAGTGCACAGAAACTACATAGAATTGTTACGGATGTTCATGAGATTCTGGGACACTTATTCTTTCCTTTATACTTTTTTTCGGTTGTTGTTTTCCTGAATTACAGTGAACAAGAATACCTTTTAAAGTCAGAAAAAAGTCCAGTAAATATTATTTTTGTAAAAGCACCACGTACAGAAAACTGATGTGCCAGATGGTGGGACGGCTTCCAGGAGCTGCACCGTGAGCGTTCTTGCGGTTGCAGGTGGGCTGAGTTCTATATCTTGACTGGAGGCATCTAACAGTCTTCATGTGGACAGACCCCTGCCTTTTCCGTGCTCGGGGAGGGTCCCATCTATCCCCAACCCTGCAACTCTTTTGATGCCGACAACAAATGCTCTCCAGACCCTGTCATTTTTTCCCACTGAATATTCAGGCGTGATGCTCTTGTAACAAGCTTGCGGTTCAGATAGGCACATCACCACCAAGGGGCAACTCGGGAGCGTTCCGGGAATCCCAGACTTGTGAGTTTGCAGAGTGGAGACCCCTTCCGGTGCGAGGGGACAGACGGTTATTCCACCACCCTCATTGCCACGTCTTGCTTATCTCACCAACAAACTGCCTGGATCTGCTTTCGTAGTACTTGCTGGCCCATCGCCAGCTGCTCGTGGGATGACGTACGAGCCCCTTGAACATCTGATCCTGGGCTGCTCTGTCTGTCCCAGGGCACTCCTGCCAAAGTCTGAGTGATGCACTGCCCTGGTAAACCAGATCCCAAAGTCCCCATGGTATAAAATAGGACCCTCTCTTTTAGGTAATACAATATACCTTCTCTTTTAGCATGTGCTTTAAAGAATATGATTCAGGGCTTCCCTAGTGGTGCAGTGGTTAAGAATCTGCCTGCCAGTGCAGGAGACACGGGTTCAAGCCCTGGCCCAGGAAGATCCCACATGCCGCGGAGCAACTAAGCCCGTGAGCCACAACTACTGAGCCTGTGCTCTAGAGCCCGCGAGTCACAACTACTGAACCCGCATGCCACAACTACTGAAGCCCGCGCGCCTAGCGCCTGCGCTCCGCAACAAGAGAAGCCACCGCAATGAGAAGCCCGTGCACCGCAACAAAGAGTAGCTCCCGCTCGCCGCAACTAGACAAAGCCCGTGCACAGCAACGAAGACCCAACGCAGCCAAAAATAAATATAAATAAAATCAATTAATTAAAAAAAAAACAAAAAAAAACGCAATTCAGCTTTAGATGAATGGATGCCAGAATCCATAGGAAGAAGACTAAGGCCCCTCCACCGATAACACAGTTTCCTGCCATGAACCTGAGGATCTATGTAGGGCCGCTGCACCTGTTGGCCACTCACTGCCAGAAGGGGCAGCCCAGCAGCTACATTGCCAAAACCAAGCTTGTTCTTCTTGGCAGATGTTTTTCAACAACTGAAATGGACGATACTAAGTGACTCCATCAGCTACATGAATTTGTTCAACGCTGGGGGACACGCAGGCCGCTCTTTGTCTGGTGGGGCCCCTGTGGAAGCAGGCCGACTTGGATTCCACAGCAGCCATGCTGGACCCGTCCACGGTCACACCTGCCCTAACGCTGCCGCAGCCCCAGTCGTCCCCGGCACAGAGCTCTGGGCTAGCCTGTGCTAGCTCTGGGTAACCCCTTCACGCACAGAGATGGGAGGGAGCCCCCAGCCTCACAAAAACTTCAGTCAAGATCTCCCGGTCGATAGCACATCTGCTGCTGGCACATCTGGCATTTCTACAGATGTAGATCAGCTGACAGATCATGATGTGACCCATGACCGAGAGCAGGTGCTTCAGAGGGCTGTAGGCGGCGAGATGGGGATGGGCCAGGCCTTACCTGTTGCACGTGGACCCTTTACACTTGTCCTTCATCTTGGTGTCACACCCGATGACTTGGGCTAGGAGACAAATGCAGAAATACTTGTCAAGGCAAGAAGCGGAGAGGATGAGTCTGAGTTAGAAGACCCCATCCCCCCTCTGAGGAACTCTCTGGAACATTCTGGAATCCATGTCATAACGAGAGCAGGAGCATGGCCCAGTGGCTGCAGGCTTATTAGGGTGAGGTTCAAATCCCAGATCCTCTTTCTAGTAGCACTGTCACCTTGGACACCTGACTTCCCCCTCTCTGAGGTTCAAATTCTGCTTATTAATGGGGATGAGTACAGTATCCACCTCCAACGGTTGCTGTGAGCCTTAAATGAGAAAGTAAATGTAGGCTTGGAAGGGAGCCTGGCACACTAAGTGCCCCATAGCCTCACAGGGCTCTGGAGGGCAAGCCTTGTCCAGCCCGGTTGGCGGGGACCCAGCCATTCTCACCAGTGTCGTCTCCCCGCCCCCAGCCAAGATGACTTTGCCAAGCTTTCCTTTTTGGTTTATTTTATAGGGACATATTAGAATCTTGCAGTAGTGTCGTAGTTTGACAAAAAGACATATTACTTTGTAATGTTACATTATTAAAGGAAAAAACAACTGAAGTGTTTGGAATTTCTGGACAGACAAGAACATCAGCGTATTTCCTGGTCAAAGAAAGCCACAGCTGACTAAACAGGCAGGAAGCCCAGGAGAAAGACATTTGAAGGCTCAGAGGAGAGAGAATGGTGGGGGCTGAGGGCGGGGCAGTTGACAAAATAGCAGAGGATTTTTGAGAAAGATGGGCATGAGCTGGCCTCCTACTCAGGGGTGAGTCCGGTTTTATGCTGTGTGAGGTTTGGAGGGAAAAGAGAGACACTGGTGGGCAGAGAACCCACACTTGGTGCCGTGTCTGTAAGAAAATGCCCTCCAGAGCCTCAACCCTTCAGTAAAGGTGCCGCATACACAGGTGAGCAGGGGAGGGGGTAATCGGAGCCGGGCAGGGGAGGGCAGAAAGAAAGGAGCGAGCCCTAGGAGGTGAAGTGTCTTGGGAGACCAGGGAGAAGAAAGTGAGACAGAGGTGAGCGTGAGAACACTAGGCATCTGGGGACTTCCGGAAGTCTCTGGGAGAAAATCCAACTTCCGGCCTTAAGGGGGGGTGTCGGAGGCAACTTGATGGTGAGTTCAAACACAGCTGACACTGGGTGGCCCCGTTTACTGCAAATAATCCCCACAGCAACCTGACAGAGCTGCAACAGCTCTGGCAAGGAGATGTGTGAGAGTAACAGATGAGAACGTTGACACACAGCCCAGGAGGCTTGTCCCAGGTCTAGAATCCATGGCCTTGTTCCTTAGTAATTGCTTCAGTTCTCCTTTGTCAAGAACACAATGCCGGGCTTCCCTGGTGGCGCGGTGGTTGAAATCCACCTGCCAGTGCAAGGGACACAGGTTGGAGCCCTGGTCCGGGAAGATCCCACATGCCGCGGAGCCACTAAGCCCGTGCGCCACAACTACCGAGCCTGTGCTCTAGAGCCCGTGAGCCACAACTACTGAAGCCTGTGCACCACAACTACTGAAGCCTGCACACCTAGAGCCCGTGCTCCGCAACAAGAGAAGCCACCACAGTGAGAAGCCCGCGCACGGCAGTGAAGAGTAGCCCCCGCTCGCCGCAACTAGAGAAAGCCTACGTGCGGTAACGAAGATCCAACGCAGCCAAAAAAAAGTAAATAAAATAAATTTTTTTAAAAAAAAGAACACAATGCCTCTTGTAAAATATGGACATATGAAATGCACAGGTCCATATCTCACTGATTTAAAAAAATGCTGACAGAGGCATTACTGCTCCCACTTTACAGATGAGCACATCAAGTCTCAAAGAGTCGGGTGACTGTCCGAGTCACAGGGCTGGTGCATGATGACCACGGGAGCCGGGCGCCACGCTGCACGTTCATTCTCCCTTTGGGAGCCAGGCACTTCCAACAGGAACCCGATTTCAGCCCAAGTCCTCTTTGAAAGGTCAAGAGAAGGTCTAACCTTAAAATACCTGCCAGGGGCGAAAAGGCCACCCAAGCACAACTCCTATAATGCTTCTTTTGAAATGACTTAAAAATATCATTTTTTAGAAACGTCTTCAGGTTGTGCTTTTTGCAAGCTACACCCCACCCTGTTCCCTGCTGTTTGTCGACTTGGAGACCTCTCAACCCACCCGTTTCCCTCCTCTGCCCACCCCAAAGAAAACTGCCCCCTCCAGAGGTGGCTGGCAGAGGGCAGAGCCCCACTCACCCATGTAGTTCACGGCGGGGGCTTTCTTGGGCTTCGTGGGTCTGATCACCCTCGAATGGACCCAGATGTGCTTCTCTTCAGGAATGGGGGCCATTTCCACCTCGTTCATCTCGTCCGTTTCAGGTTTTTGGTCGTACGTCTCTTAATAGTGAAGAAGGAGAGAAAAGCAACATGCCGGGCTTCAACCAAAATGCATTTCGGAAAAAATAAAGAAGCAATTTGGAAACTAAACTTGTTTGAGGTTTGGTTTCACAAAGGGTCATTTCAGTGGCAAAGAGAAAGTTACATTTCAGGACAGCGCTGGCCAGGTGGAATTCTCCCCGCCAAGGGGTGATGGATGGCCCTCTGCTCACCGTGTTTGCTTTGGACACAAGAGCGGCTGGGCTGACCAGAGGTTAGAAGGCCCTGGCGCCCACCCCTGGATCATCAGAATGGTTTCTTGTCCCGTCTCTGCCCGGGGAAGCAGCTTCAGGAAGCCACCTCATCCTCTGACCCCAAACCGTAGCTGTCTCCGCTGAGGTGCCTCCGGCCCTAGGTTCTCACTGGAGGAGGGGCCCGCCTCATTTACACGCCATCATGGCACACGAAGACCCTCGTCAATGCTCTTGGACCCCACTGCCCCTCACCACCAGCACATTCTGCTTCCTTCCCCACTCCTGCAGGTCAAGATCACTTAACCTGGGCTTCCCTGGTGGCGCAGTGGTTGAGAATCTGCCTGCCAATGCAGGGGACACGGGTTCGAGCCCTGGTCTGGGAAGATCCCACATGCCGCGGAGCGACTAGGCCTGTGAGCCACAATTACTGAGCCTGCGCGTCTGGAGCCTGTGCTCCGCAACAAGAGAGGCCACGACAGTGAGAGGCCCGCGCACCGCGATGAAGAGCGGCCCCCACTTGCCGCAACTAGAGAAAGCCCTCGCACAGAAACGAAGACCCAACACAGCCATAAATAAATAAATAAATAAATAATTTAAAAAAAAAAAAAAAAAAGATCACTTAACCTTTCTCTGCACTGAAGTTTTGAAGCCCAATAACATTGGAACCATCATCTAGAACGAGCCAAAGACCCAACTCTTGGTTAAAAAAACTTAGTTCTTCGGGTCCCAATATTTTCCCCACCCAAATATTATTATTTCTCCAACCATGACCATGACCTTCATGTTTCAAAACATTCTAATTCACCGAATACACTGCATTTACTAAGCATCAGTTTATCTTCCAGTTTTCATCATGAAAGTCAACTATCAACCACTCACTGTGATCTGTAATCAGGCCAGCTGAATACCAAACCATAAATTCCAGCCAAAGTAAAGCAAAGTATTGCTGTTTGAGTTTGCTTGAGCACCCTTATCAAAGATGAATCGGTGCGCATCTCTGCTGGGGGACCCCCGCCCCTCCAAGGATGTCTGTGGACCCGAGTTGGAAACCCCTGCCTTCCAAGCTCCTCCAATGAGAAAAGACAACAGATGTATTTGGGTAAGAACGATTTCAAGGAGCAGGAACGAAGCGCCCTCGCAGGCCTCTTTGTGTCAACGGATTAAAACTCAAGTCCCATCAAGTGTTCACCAATCCCCAGCCTTGTCCTTACTTCTTCTGAAGAGCAACAACTTTCCTCCAAAAAAGCAGACCAAGGGTTTGTGTTGATACAAGACATTCAAGAATATGAAGGGCAAGTGACATCTTCTCTGATGCTTTTCAAGGCTGGGATACTCTGCAGCTGTTTCGCTGGACGATTCATCACAGCGCAACCACTACCCTGACCCATGAGGAGGATGGACAGGATTTAAGCCGGAGGAGAGCAGCAATCCTGAGTCCCAAGTTCATTATCAGAGCTCACGGACCTCCATGTACTGCTCGTGGATGGCGTGCTCACCACCACCCACCTCCCCCACCAGCTGTAAGCTCCCTGAGGCCAGCAGCCAGCCTGCTTCACACCACACTACACCCAGCTCCCAAAACATAGTAGCTGCTCAACAAAATTTGCTGAGTGAAGGATGATCAAAACGCCCAACAAATTCTGTCTTTGAACTCTTTTGGGGAAAAAAAAAAAAAATAGTCCCAGCAAAGCTTAAAGACATTCAGGAAGGGAATTCTGAAAACATCATTTGTAGCCAAACGCTATAGGTGAAATCTTTATGAAGACGCTGGGTTTGCAAACACCACTTGGGACCCAGCGGCTGTCTCTTGTCTGTCTTCCCGTCAATGTGGCTATTCAGGTTTGTCCTACACTGAAAGCCAGAGCTGTCTCTGGAATAAGCTGGGTTTTCTTCCACTGGCCTTTAGGATTTTTATACCTCATAATCGTGGCTTTATTTAGCCAAATATAGTTGGGTAAAGCAGTCTAAAGCATTTGAGGGCTCACTATTTAAGAAAATGGGTAGACGGTCCTCGCCCTCAGACACACACATGAAAAGTGGAATGCTTACCCAGAGGACGGGCTGTATTTGATCACATCCTAATTAAGATCCCCTGTGTGGACCAGCACAGGCCTGGGGAAATTCCGTGCCCGAGTTCGCTGCAAGGTTACCCTGTGCACCGTCCAGCTCCGGACCAGGGGTCCCAAGGCACACAGCATTGCTACATTGTTCTGCAGACTCCCGCCTGGTTCCATAAGTGGGGACGAAGCTCATAACTAATGTCAAGCTCTCACGTCATCCTCTCGTTGCCCTGGGAGGCATGAGCAGCCCCATTTTACAGACGGGAAAACTGAGGCTCAGGGAGGCTATGTGACCTGCCCAAGCTCACACAGCTGAGAGTCGAACCACCTTTCCCCAAAGTCCACGCCCTTCATCACCACACAGGGAAAGGCTGGAGGGATGGAATCTTCTCTTACGGTCTATCCTTATCCCTGTTCCACCTCCATTATAGGTCAAGGCCTTGCCAGGCACCTCAATAAACGGTTACTAAGTAGCTTATGCAGATAAGCTGCTTTAGAAGAGACTTTCTGCATGGTTAGCTAAGAAAATCGGGATGTCCGCCAAGTGAAGTTGGGCATTTTCCACCAAAAATAAACAAGTCCAGGCGGCTTCATTGGGTGGGTTAACCAGCATCTAGGCTATCCTTGTGTGCATTTGTTCTTTGAAAATGACCCTCTGTGGATATTGGGGGTATATTTATTCAGACAACATGCAGAACACACCTGCTACGTGGCCCTGGAGGCCCGGGAGTGAACCAGCAGTTGTAACTACAGGTGAATCAAGTTCAAGGAGAGTCTGGGTGCAGTAAGAGCACGGAGGCAGGTGGGCTGCCTGTCTGTGGACTCAGGGAAGTCTTCCTGGAGGAGGTGTGACACCAGAGCTGTGTTTCCCGAGAAGAGAAGGGGTCTGCCAGGATCCTGAGATGGATGGGGCTCCCAGGCTGGGAGAGGGCCCCCAGTACCTCCCATGTGAGGAAGAACCCCATGCCAGGTGATAAGCGCAGTCATACCTCCCCACTCCCACCTCTCCAAGGAAGTAATGAGCTGTGTTCATAAAGCGCTGACTATGTGCAGGCTGCTGTCCTAGCAACTCACATCCTCCTTGTTGCATCCTCCCAGCAAATCATCTGCGGGAGAACGATGTCATCACTCTTACAGATGGGGAAACCGAGGCTCAAAGAAGGCAAGAAGTGTGCCTGAGCACACACGTCCAGGAACGCAGAGACGCCCCGCTCTGCCTGCCCTGCACCTGACAGCCTGCCTCGTGCACACACGGAGCCCCCTCCCAATGGGAGAGCCAAGGGGGACCCCAGCGGGCATCCCTCCCTCACGGTCCCCAAATCAGCACTCAGGATCTGATGGGGGGATTTGCCCCTCGGGGTGACTCGACAGCAGCCACGGGACCTGCCTGAATGGGGATTTGCGGCCTGATATGCCTGGAGTGTCAGCCTGCGTTCTTCTCAGCCCTCCTACGACCCACAGGGGCTGACACATCACCCCACTTTCACACAGGAAGACTGAGGCTCAGAGAGATGAAATGCCCTGCCCAGGTGCCCATCGCTGGAACATGCAGGGCTGATATTCCTCAGGCAGGTGTGCCGAACTCTAAAACCCATGCTTGTCCCACGAATCCAGGAATCGGAGCTGGGCTATCTGGGAATATGTCACTAAGGACAGGCGTGGGCACCTCCCTCTCGAAGACAGTGAAGAGGTGTTGCCTGAGAGGGGGTGGGAGAGCAGGAGAAACTCCATCTAACAAATGCTTACAGAGCCCCTGCTGCGTGGCAGGCACTGCCGGGACCTGCACATCCCTGTGGGCCCTTGTGCCTCACAGTCTCGTGACCGCGGTGCCTCATCTTCCAGGCCTTTGCACATGCTGTTCCGCCTGCCGGAAACACCTTTCCCTTCTCTCATTACTAGGCCGTGTCCTCTGCCGCAATAGCCGCCTGCTTGGGAAGCCTTCCCTGACCTGGCTGACGGTGGATACTCCTGCTATTACGCCCTGAGGCAACTGTTACTTCCCCTGAAAGGTGCGCGTCACTCCTCGGGGCAGTGGCCCCGCTGGACCTCATGTTCCCGAGGGCAGGACCGTGACTGTCGGGTCCCCACGGTCATCTCCATCCCTATCACCCAGCAACGTCCTGGCACACAGCAGGCGCTCAATACATTCACACCAAATGCACCGACTCTCTCATCGGAGCCTGAGATACGTCATGGAAGGCTGGAGTTATCATACCCATTTTGCTGATGGGCAGAGTCATCAGCTGGTTTGAGCGAACAGCCTCCAATCATGGAGAGCCAGACCCAGAAGCCTCATGTCCAGACCTTGGGTTGAGCCCCCTGAGTTCCCCCTGGAGCCTCAGCCACCCGCATATAACTCACGACCCAGGGGACCAGCACGGACTGGACCGTCAGATCCTTGCTTCTCCCCCCCTGCAAGATCCCCACGCCCGCCCTGCAGTGGGCAGAATCAGTAGCAAACAGCGGGCCTGGGAGGGTCTGGGAGCCCCACTCTTCACCCCGGAGCCCACTGGACTGATCCTGCGTTCCCCCCCCACCCCACCTCTCCTGAAAGACCCCTCTCAGCCATCACAAGCCCTGCTGATGGAGCCACGGGAAAAAAAACACATCTCAACCTCAAAAACACGGTCAGCCCCTTGGCAGGCTCTGCTCCTTCTGGGACGGAGCCGGAGGAAACAGTCCCAAATGCGAGGCGCACTTGAGGCATGAAAAATGTGCATTATTCACAGGAGGGGGAACGTGGGAACATTCTGAGCGGCCGGCAATAAGCAAATGCTGGCATCGCCGGAAAACACGGCCTCTGAAAGCTCCGGCTTGGCCTGAGCTGTGGGGTAGGGGAAACACAGGATTCTGACGAGTAAGGGCTGGACGAGCTGCACACGCGGCTGGGTGGCCGACGGGGGACAAGGACGGGCAGGAGGGGCTCTGACAACCCGCGGGGGCGGCCCCTGCCCGGCCTGCAGCTCGCCTGGACCATCAATCACGTGGCTGTTTTAAATTCCTTGTTTGTTGTCTGTTTTATACCAAACTCTGAGCACCAAGAGGGCAGGGACGCCTCCCACGGGAGACGCCCACTGGGGGGATGTCCCAGGGGCAGCCGTGTCCCCGGGGAGCTGGGGCTGAACCCTGAGTCCAGAGATGGGGAGGGGAGGAAGGGAGGGCCGAGGGTGAGGGCGGGAGGGACCAACTTTCCCCCCAAATTGTCCAACTTCCCCGTTTCACGTCAGCCACTCTATGACTCAGGGACTGAGGGGAACCCCGTTCCAAAGGGTTTTCAAGTCGTTTCCTACCTCGGTAACACAAGTTGTTCCTGCAGCTGCCTCCGTACCTGGGCGGGCACTCGGAGCAGGGCCGGCCAGTTCTGTAGGGGGCTTCTCCGATCCAGTTCCCCCTGAGGACAGACCAGAAACACCGTCAGGGGGCCGCCACGCCAGGGCCCGGGGGGCTTCTCTCTCCTTTCTGGAGCCTCTCGGGACCCCAGACACGGTCAGGGAGGAAGGAAGGTGTGAAGGGGGAAAGGCACGTGCCCTGAGCCCCTCCTGTGTACAGAGTCTAGAGAATTCCGGAAGAATCCCAGTCGGGAGCTACGAAGCATCCTTCTCCCTGCACCTCTGTCCCGTGGCCTCACACCTACCCACGCTGCTCCCTCACACAGCCCTGACTGCTGCCGGCCACCCCCAGTCCCAGCCCCGGTGCCTCTGCACTGGAAGATGCTGGGACCCTCTGAAGCCGTTTCTCAAATGAGTAAACGTCAGCCTGTTCCAGGGAGTGCCTCGTGTTTACCACGTACCTACCTGCTCACTCCATCCTTCCAGCACCCCAGGAGGGACGTGCTGGAGTTCAATCCTTTTTCAGAAGAGGAAACTGAGGCCCAGAGAGGTTAAGGGACTTGCCCAAGGTCACACAACGAGGGAGTGCGAGGGCTGGGATTTGAACCCAGGCCGTGGGGCTCAGAGCCTCTGACCACGCTCTGCTCTCGGGGCTGGGACCAAGGTCCCTCTGGGCATTACAGGTGCCATCCGCCTCCCTTTGAAGTCCCCAGGGCAGGAAAACCAGAGGCCGGTCTGTGGGATTTCTCCAGGGGCCGGGTTGCAGGTGGTGAGTGGAATTCCCAAGCCCTCCTCCCAGCACCTGGGCCTTTAGCAGCACAGGCCGGAGAGGTGAGTGATTGGGAGCCAGTCTCCGTGATTTGTTCTAGAAACTTCCTTCATGGGTGCCCCGTCACCTGTCTGTCCACTCAGGAAAGAGGTTCGCGGCCCCGATCCTGGGCCAAGCATGGCCGAGCGGTGATGAGCAAACGCCCGGGGCTGGACCTGGCCCTGCCAGCCGGGTGACCCCAGCCGATGCCCCTCGACCCTGAGCCTCTGCCCCCTTCTCTGTAGTGGGGTAACCACGGGGGGTGGTCACGAGATGAAGGGGGCGACTGTGTGGATGCCTCAGACTGGGGCCAGCCCCTGGTGACAGCAACATGCTCTCTGAGCATTTGCTAAACCAACATCCTCATTGGGTGACGTTTCTGACGGCTGTCCAGGGTGGCCGAGGAGGGGTCCTGGGAGTGATGGCCAGGAGACAAGTGCAGAAAACACACACTCTGCTTGCCCCCGGACGGCTCAAAATAGCGGAACGGCATCACCCAGGGCTACGTGGGCATCGGGCCTGGGGAGGGTGGGAGGGGGGCGGGGGGGGTACTGTTACAATCTGCACCCACGGATGGCAACATAACATCCCCCACCAGGCTGCAGACCCTGCTCTGCTGAGCACCTCTGCCCCGTGTGCAGGCGGGCTAGGGACTCACGGGGGCTTCGGGATGACCCTCCCAAATGGACCATCACAAGGCGGACCCAGGGTGCCCCAGCACCTGCCCTGTCACCGGGTGGGGCTCAGTAGGTTTCTTCAGACCATCCGGGCCTCCCAGACAGGCTCCTCCCCTGCCCCAGCCAAGTTCGCCAGCAGAGGCAGCTTCCACATTTCCTCAGCGACAAACCGGGTCTCCCACACAGCAGGAGCAGTAACTCTCCGGGTCACCGGTCGTCACCGGTCGTCGATGCGGGCTGGGTGCCAGGCGTCCTGTAGACGGGCAACCTCCCCGCTCCCAGCAGCCCCAGGAAGTGCGCATCCTCTCCTCACCCATCAGGCCGTCAAGGTGCAAGACCACCCCACCCCACCCCCTCCCAAAGAGACCTGAGCCCAGACACCACCCCAGGGCCCACCCTCTCAGCCACTGCCCCCTGCACGGCCGGGGGCTCGGACTCTTGAGGAAAGAGGCTGTGGACATCAATGGAAAACCACAAAGACATCTGAAAAAAACTGCCCACCGAACACACAACACCACAGACCAATCTCCCAGACACGGTGTTGAGAGGCAGACGACAGGCACAAGACGGCGTATCTGTCCATTCACAGGAGGGTCCGAACCAGACAGACTGACCGATGGGGAGGGGTGTCAGAATGTCAGCCACTCTGGGGGGCATGAGGGAGCCCCCCCCCCCTTCCAGCCTGGGGCCCTGGAAATACTCCCTCCCTTGACCTGGGTGCTAGTTACACAGGTATACATAACGCATACATAATGCATATACATATGCATGGACTGAACGTGTGTGCCCACCCCCCAATCCGTATGATGAAACCCTAACCCCCAACGTGGCTGCATTTGGAGATGGGGCCTCGGAGGAGGTGATTAAGGTTAAATGAGGTCACAAGGGTGGGACCCTGATCTGACAGGATTAGTGTCCTTATAAGAAGAGACACAGAGAGCTCAACTCCCCCTCCCTCTCCCTCCCCCTCCAACCCCCGGCACACACTGAGGAAACGCCACGTGGAGACACAGGGAGAACGTGGCCATCCGTGAGCCAGAAAGAGACTCCTCACTAGAAACTGACCCTGCTGGACCCTGATCTGGACTTCCAGCCTCCAGAGCTGTGAGAAATAAACGTGTATTGCTCAAGCCACCCGATCTGTGGTATTCTGTTACGGCAGCCTGAGCTGACTAATACATGTCTATATGTGTGAAAATTTATCCAGCTGTGCTCTTAGGATTAGTGTACTTTACTGTACACAAGTCACTATTTTTTCAAGAAAGTGGTAAAGACTAAATAAGGGAAGAATGGTATTTCTGGTTGGATCTTCTAGTGTATTTTTTAATATAAAGACTTAAATCAAATGATTCCTCACTCCCCACCTGCCACTCTGCAAGGAGTTCCACCATGGGGACCACCTTACTGCTCTTCCACGGGGCTCAGGTCCCTCCCATGGATGACATAACCCCCCTGCCCTCATCCCTGTGGGCTGCTTGAGACACCATTACCACAGGCGTGCCAGATGGTTTACAGAGAGTTTCTATTTTCCTCCCAACCTCAGCGATTCTCTCTTCATCCCACCTTCTCACGGCCACTCCTGATCCAACCCAGTAAATGAGGTCATTCCTGTTTCATGCAGTCATGGAGAAAACATGCCTCAAGGGCACACTGCGTGCAGGGCCCAGTGCTAGGATGGCGGCCAGCCCAGTGGCCAGTGTGCAAACCACAGGCTGTAAACTGGGTGAGCCAGTCTCTGAGAATCAGCACATACTTGTCTGATGAGCAACGGAGGTGAATGAGTAAAGGGATAAGTGACACATTGATGACATCAGGATGCTGTAAAGAGGAAGAGAGACTATGACCTAAAGGTGTGATGAGGTCCCTTCTGGGAGGGGAAATATAAAGATGCAAAAACTAGGACTAGCATGAATACCTATTTTCTAGAGTGCTATCTGCTGCGTATTTTCAGAGAAAAAGAATCCCTATGACAGACCCCACTGGTTGCCCAGCCAACTACTCCTGCTTCTGACTTATTCAAGTAGCCCCATGGGATGACTTGCAAAGCCAACTGGGGCAATTTCATTGGTCAAAGCCAACTGGGGCAGTCTGGTTCCCCCTTGTCCATGAGTGGTCTAGTTCTGGCCAATGACATAAGGAGAAAGTGGGCCAGGGGTGAGAAAAGCCTAAGGAGAGAGGCCTTTTCTACCATTCTCTTCCCTTCTGTTTGGGAAGATGTGATGACTGGTGCTCTACAGCCATCTTGGGACCGTGAGGAGAGGACAATACAGCAAGAAGACAGAAAGTTCTCATTGACATGCTGAGCTATTAAGCTAACCTAGATACACCAACCTCTAGATGCCTTGTTATGTGAAATAATAAAGAGATTTTATCACTGAAGCCAGTTTTAGTTGGGTCTTCCATAGCAGGCAAACACACCCCAACCCATAAAACCATGTCACTTGTTCTTACTTTGGAGAGTAATTGCAGACGAGGTAGACCGCATTCTCCCAAACATCTCCCCAGACATTCATCCTCTGGCAGGTGTTCACGGCACAGCCAATCTTGGTGGTTGTGGCCCAAACTATCTGAAAAGATGACATCCATACATCTGAGCTCAAGGGACAAATGACCAGGGTGACATAATCTGGCCTGGATCCATAAGGTGCTGGCATGAAAGGGGTGTGTGGTGAAGAGGTGAAGGACCAGATTCTTCCCCTAACCCATTAAAGATCCACACATTTGTTTAAAACAAAAGCAAACAAAAAAAAAAAGAACAAAAAAACACACAAGGAAAATTCCCCAGCAATGTAAAGCTGCCATATAAGTTTCTAGTGCTTACTCTCAGTTTCCATACTTGTGAACTGGCCACAAACGGCCTGGCCCACCAGCTATACTTTGAGTAGCGCCGAATTAAAGGAAAAAATTAAGGCAATGATAGAGCAGAGGTTTTCTGACTGGGCAACAGTCCCACAGGGCCAGGTGAGTGACAGTGTTTGGGGGTGCCAGGCTGAGGTCACACCTGATCTTCAGCCTTACCTGTGTGTAGTGGGTGCACATGGTCCCAGAGCACCTCTCCGGACACCAGGGGTTGCACTCGTGGGGGTAGGGGTAGGTGTAGTCCTTCACCTCGTCGTACCACGACTGCACGTGGAAGCCAGGAGAGCGATACCTGCAGGGGCAGATCAGCTTGTTATGTGTCGGCCACCAAGCACCCAACGACGGAGACCCCTGCTGGCAGCACCGCCACCCATGGGGCAGCTGGAGGGGGCGCTCCTTTGGGCCAACAGCCCCGTATCCCACCCAGTATCTGTTAAAAGTGCTTAAAACCCGAATTGGCCTCCTCTGGGTTCCAGGAGTGTCCCTGGGTGACCTACAAGCCACCAGTGTGTGTGGGAAACTTTTACCTGGCCCCCGGTGAGTTCTTTTTTATGTTAATAATTATGTATTAATTTTCAGGTACATTTGGGGAATCCCATATTTCACAGATATTACCGCTTAAGAAAAATCCCATATTTCACAGCTTTTACTGCTAAGACAAAACTGAAGGTGCAAGTCCATTTAAAGTCAACGTAGAGAAAAACAGTAAGTAGATAACTGAACAGATCCTGACCAGATAGCTGAACTGTGGCAGGGGAGGGTCTGGAAGTTGGGAAACAGCTGGCTATGGGGGACAGGGCAGACAGGTCCCTGTCACACACACACACACACACACACACACACACACACACACACACACACACACACACCCCAAAGAGCATCCTAAAGCCTCACGTTTCTGTAACGTCATGACCAGCTTCGTTCCTTGGCTGCCAGGGAACCCGAGGACTCAGACACAAGGCAGAAAACTCATTCAAGGCACAGGAACCCGCAGGTGTGCACAGCCCTGCAGTCAGCTGGGCAAACCCTCATACCAAGCTCCCCTTTGGGATTTTATCACCTGAGCCCTCCCTCGTCCCCAACCCTGAGGAGCACGCCCCCAGCCACTGTTGGTGGCCACCGCCCCCTCGCTTCAACCCTGTCTGCCCGGTTGGCACCGGGAAAGAAAATAAACCAGATTGGAACCCCTGCCGCTGTCACCAGCAAGCGTAAACAAAGTGGTTTCAATAAAGAGAACAGATGTGGTGGCGACTGGTGACTTCTGAGGGCAGTGCGGGGACCCGGGTGGTTAGATGTCTTGTAACAATTACTGTCAGCACCCAGGGAATGGTGGCGGTCAGTGCCGTGGCTGAAGAAGCAGCCTCCCTTCCTGGGGCCAGCTCGGGGAAAGAGACACACGCAGCAACAGAGCTCTAGGGCCACGGGGAACCCATCACCAGTCTGTCTATTTCCCTGGAACCTCACAGCCAGGCTGGGGTGGTTTCGGAAAGAGAACAGTTGGCTGCAGAGGGGCCTTCAGAAGAGGGTCTCTTTTGTAAAGTGAGATGGCAATATTCATCCAGAAGGGGGACAGTCTTTGTGCCCTGGGACCCATCAGTCCTACTCCTCAGAGTTTTCTAATGAAATTATTCAAATGAGCCAAGCGGGAAAAGAAAAAAAAAAAAACCTAGCTACAAGAATGGAATGGCTTGGGCTTCCCTGGTGGCGCAGTGGTTAAGAACCCTCCTGCCAATGCAGGGGACACGGGTTCGATCCCTGGCCCGGGAAGATCCCACACGCCGCGGAGCAACTAAGCTCGTGCACCACAACTACTGAGCCTGCGCTCTAGAGCCCGCGAGCCACAACTACTGAACCCGTGTGCCACAACTACTGAAGCCCGTGTGCCTAGAGCCCGTGCTCCGCAACAAGAGAAGCCACCGCAGTGAGAAGTCCACGCACCGCAACAAAGAGCAGCCCCAGCTCGCCGCAACTAGAGAAAGCCCGCGTGCAGCAACGAAGAGTAGCCCCCACTCGCCACAACTAGAGAAAGTCCAAGCGCAGCAATGAAGACCCAACACAGCCAAAAAAAACCAAAAACCAAAACACAAATAAATAAATTAATTTAAAAAAAAACAAAAGAGTGGAATGGCTAAATTCCAGTCTGTCAACTTGATGGCCCACAGGCAGCCTTGACGACGTGATAACCATGACAACCATGTAACAGAAAATGCTTTGATATCGTATGAGAAGGAAAAAAAAAAAAAAAAAGAATTAACAGCTGTCCTGGCCACAGTTACAACTACGTGAAAACATGCCGGCCCACAGCCAGATGCACCTCAGAAGCCCAGGAACACGCAAAGAGCTGAACCAGGGCAGTGGATCGATGGGTTTGGTTCCCTTTAGACATTTTCTCTTAATGCTGTCACAAGACTGACTTCATAAAAAGCAGAAAAGAATACTGGGTTGCTGTGGTTCCACGAAGTCACACCTCTGGACCCGTGGTGACACCTGCCCAGGTCCCTCCCGGAAAGGCACTGGCTAAAGGAAAATGCAGCTGCTCGTGGACCCATTACACTCCACGCTTAAAGAGCTGGAAATAGAGTAAATAGGCAGCTGAAGGCAAGCAAACCCTGACCTGAACTTTGAGGGGCTGTTTCCAGTCCAGACCAACTTTTCAATAAGTGCGGCAAAACGAAAGCAGACCCCGGGACCCTGGGCCCCCATTCGGAGGACTCGTGTGCACAGCACGTGGTCAGAGAGTCTTAACCGGTCAGAAGACAGTTTGTCCATTTCCTCTAAGGCAACCAGCCCCCAGCCCGGGAGGGGCTGCCAGCTGGCTTGGGTGCTCGGGAATGTGGCCCGGTTGACCGGGGGGAAGGTCCGTGGGTGACATTTAACAGACACTGTCAAGGCCTTGGAGGTTCGGCGGCGTGAGTGAGACCCCCGTTCACAAGCAGGGGGTCACAGCGGCTCTTACCTGCCCCAGTGCACGGCCAAGTTCTGCCCGATGGACACCAGCAGGCTGTTGGGCCCATGCTCCCAGATGCACTCCTGGGCCCAGGCCACCGCCGACTTCTCCAGCTCTTCATCCCAGGTCTGCAAGGGGACGAGAAATGGGCACCAGGAGGTCAGGGTCAGGGGTGGGTGTAAGAACCCAAACTGCAGAGACGTCCCCAGCTCAGGCCCTGGGAGACCCCGAGGGCCGGGCTCCGGCTTCCACAACACTGGACACAGGGACGTCGTGCATTGTCTCTGACGCGTTCCTTGCTCGGGAGGTGGGAAGTGGCTGGTCAGCAAAGAACCTAGAGGAGCCCCGATCCTCAGAGCACCTGCTCGGCCCCTAACTTGTCAGGGACACTGGCAAGTCCCTTCTCTCAGCTTCAGTCTCCTCATCTGTGAAATGGGAGGATGAATAAATCCTGGAGATGAATGATGGTGATGGTGGTGATGGTTGCACAATGGTGTGAATGTAGTTAATGCCACTGAATAGTGCATTTAAAAATGGCTGAAATGGTAAGTTTTATATTACACATATTTTACATTATACATATGTATATATATATATTTTTAGGTAGCAAGAAATGCCTTCAACTCGCCCAGTCCTGTTCCCCTCCGGCACAGCCCTCCCTGAGTCAGGGGTCTGGGCCAAAGAATCTGCAGCCCTCTCGCCTCCCAGCCGGCCCAGGGAGCACACATAACTCCTCAAGAAACAACACGGTGAACAAGGCAAGCAGGGTCACTTCTCTTCTGCGGAGGAACAGATGCCAAGCGGCCCTCCCACCTGCGAGCCAGCGGCTGCCCCGCCCCCTCCCAGACTCTTGGGGAAGATGTTCCAGCTCATGGGCAGCTAGGGGCTGTCCCTCGCTCTGGGAAGCCCCAGCCCTGGCACACAGTAGTTGCTCACTGAAAGCCTATCCAGGCAGAGCCCCGGGACCATCCAGGAACAGGAACAGGAGACTGGTTGAACCAACTGTGGGACCCCTGAACGGAAGCTGCCCACTGCCCTCTCCTCCTCCTGTCTCGCCGTCTCCTTCTGGCCAAGATAACTGCGACTCCTCAACATCCAGGGGCAAGTCCTGCCCCAGGGCAGACGCCTCGGGGGGCCCGGGGTCACACCTCTTGACCCGCTGCCCATTTCAGCTGCAGGGGACATTCTGGGTTTCTTGCCGACAGTGCCCCACCTTCAGCGCCCACCAAACCCTGCACCACTTCTGCCTCGGATCTTTCTCCAGTGCCCAAGCACAGCCTGAAACAGGGGGTCAACACCCCCGGGGGCCACACTCAGTCAGTGGGAGACAGGCCTGTTGATAAGAGCACCCACCTCCCACCTTCAGAGGGCGGGGCAGTGAGGTGCTCTTGTTAGGTCTTGTTCACTTAACAAGAGCGTTCTTGTTAGGTGAACCTGGGTATGGTGCCAGGCTCTGCCTCTTGCTGGCTGTGTGACTTCAAGCAAATGGCTTCACCTCTCTGTGCCTCTGTTTCCCTATCTCTAAATGGGCTAATGGTACCTGGAATAGGATTTGGGGGAAGGTTGAATGAGAGCAGGCATGGAGCCCCCAGATGAGAAGCAAAGTAGTTCTCAGTCAATGGTACCTGGATATTAAGGAAGTTAACTTTCTCAAGCACCCACCAGGTGCCAGGGCAGTCATCTTCTGAACACCTGCCAGTTGCAGGGAACATTAGCACGATTTTCTTATTTAATTCCCCCAACAAGCCCTGGAGGTATGTTTTATCTCTCCACTGTTGCAGATAAAACAAACAAACAAAAACCTCTGAGGTTAAGAGAGGTTAAGTAACTTGCCTAAGGTCACCCAGCTAGGAACTTGTTAGAACTTTAACAACCCAGCCGTGTCTGCCTTCCAAGGGGGCTCTTCCTGCTCTGCACGCTGCCACCAAGTGCTGGTCCCACTTCACTAAAATAATAATGGTTACTAAAATCATAGCAACAGTATAATTCACATTTATTTAGCATCATGCATTATCTTATTGACTCCTCCAAACAACTCTGTGAGAAAGGTACTTTTGTCGTCCCCATTGTGTTTGGTGAGGAATTATAAACGCAGAGAGGCCAAGTAATCTGCCGAAGTCACACAGCTAGCACGTGGCAGCTACCTAACCCCAGGCAGGCTGGCTCCAGAGCCTGTCCACCCATAAAACCTCGAAGTGGGGTATCTTAACTTCTGGAGGTTTAAAATCCACCTCTCAGTGCTGAGCGTGTTTCAAAGGACTGTGGCTCGAAGCCCCAGCGAGCAGGGCCGAGCAGGAAGCCAGGGATCTGAGACACTTTCTCAAATCAGTGCCACTTGTCTGGGTGGAGACGGGCCGGGCAGCTCTGGGCCGAGGATGCCGGGAGGGAGGGGACGGTGCTGAGCCTCGGACTGCCGGCCCCGCCCCGCGGCCCCCTGCTCAGAGGCGGCCCCAACAACACCCCTAAAGGCTCTACTTCCCCCACAGGGGGGCTGTTGAGACCGAAGGAGCCAGAGCCCAGCTCCAACCCTGAGATACCATGAAGTAAACAAATAGGAAAACACAGCAGGCTAGTCACAGGCTGCCCAGGGCCTGTGCCTGCCTGCTGCGTCCCCAAGCTCCTTTCCCCTGCCCTGTATCTCCCCCACAAGCACCGAACAAGCACAGGGCATGAGGAAAAGACCGGCAGAAACCCAGCCTGCTCCCCATAGGAGGCAGGAAACGGCCAGGACCCTGGCGGGGTTGGGGCTCAGTCAAGCTTCAGGCCCAGGAAAATGCCTGCTCCCTGGTAGGCACCACACAGGGCCTTGGGGTGGGGAGGGGCACAGGATGCAGGGTGACTGATCCAGAAAGAGGTGGAGAGTGTCTTTTCCCGACGGGGACAGACGCCAAATGACCAGTTGCTGGGAAGGAGCGGGGAGGAGTCCGTGCCCTAAAAAGAAAATCCACCCTGATTCTCTCCATCTTTAACCCCATAAAGGTCTGCGCAGTTGCCCCATGCATTAGCGTGTTGAAAGGGTGCCCACTCTGCCTCCTAAAATTATCACAGCCCCTTCGGAATAAATGTCTGGACCATTTTCTTCAGGGAAAAAAGAAATGGTTTCATAACGAGTTCCCAGAGGACTCGGGGCTTGCTTGGGGCTCTGCGCAGACGGGCATCCATTCATCCGTCCCACAGCTGGCGATGGGCCACCTCGCGCAAGCACGGACAAGGACACCGAGGGACTCACAGGCACGCGGGCAGGTGACCGACCGTGAGGGTGGCCGAGGTCGGAGCACAGGCAACATGGAGAGCGGCAGCTGAGAGTCCAGAGGAAGGAGAGGGCCCGGGGCCAGGGCTGCAGGGAGGTGGATACGGGAGTGTTGAAGGTGCAGCCCTCCTGGGGGCGGGGGGTGGGGGCGGGGTCTGTAACACACACAGCACCCAGAGGCCTCTGCGGCCAAAGGCAAGGGAGGGAAACAGGCTATCCAGACAGACAAGGGCTCCTGATAGGAGGCCTCGGATGCGGGGCAAGAAGCGCAGAGGGCACCGAGGCTCCTGCCAGGGCAAAGGCTGGAAGAGAGTGAGATTTAGGAACTATAACGTGATACCAGGATGCAGAATGGGCCGGAAGAGGGCAAGATGGGAGGTGAAACAGCCCCCGCCCCCACCCCAGGGCTGAGGCTGCCCCGATAATCAAGGGAGGATGGAAAAGGCTGGAGAAAGAGCCCCTGGTACCGGTGGGGTCGGGGGTGGGGGTGGGGAGGGGTTAAACTGAGCGTGGACAGGGGACAAGAGCATGGGTCCTGGACTCAGCCGGACCCAGGTCAGCATTCGCCTCCGCCTCTACAGCTGTGTGACCTCGGGCCTCGGTTTCCCAGTCTGTAAAGTGGGGGGATACCACGGCGCCCGTTTCACAGGGCTGGGGGGATGGGACACGGAGACACACGAGTGAGGGCAGAGCTGGGGACGTGCACTGGGGAGCCGGCTGCCCTCCTGCTCCGAAACGCGGGGCTTCTCCAGACGCACAGGGGACCCTCCACTGTCCCCCCTCTACTGCTCCTCCCCAGCAGACACCCCATCACTCATGGACTCGGCCACCCCTCGCTACTCAGACGGAAGGCGCAGCTAAACGGTGGGGTGAAGCTAAGGGTGACACAAGGACAGCGGTAACAGCAAAGCCCCAGCACTGCGCACCTGTGCCAGGCAGTCAACACATATGCCGTTAGATGGTCACGGGGGCCACATGAGGTGGGATTTCCAAAGTAGACGCTGAGGCTCAGACTGGCTAAGGAGACGTCAAGGTCACACAGTGAAGACGTAGCAGAGCTGGGGTCGGACTCACCAAAGCCCAGCCCTTGACCCTCCCCCTCCCCCTCCCCCTCCAGGAGGGTCTGGGAGGAAGAGTCAAGGGCGGGGAGCTCCAGCTGAGCTACAGAGAGGTGCAGCCTATGCTGATCGGGTAGGGCATCCCGAACAGAGGCAGGGGGCCCTCTCTCACCAGGAGTCCCCAAGCCTGCCATCCCCCACCCCTCCCCCCGCTGATGGGGCCAGCCCCTGTGGTGCCCCAGCGCTCACCATGTACTCCATGTTGGAGGCCGGTGGCGACACCTGGCCCCGCAGCTTGTTGTGAAGCATGAGGATCTCCTCCTTGTCCACCCTGGGGATGGCCCTCCGGACCCGGGAGTGGGGTCTGTCCTGCTGGTATTTGCTGAGCAGCTTCTCTAGGTGTGTGACATTGGGCAGGAAAAAGCCTTGGGCTCCACAGACCAGCAGCACCAGCCCCAAGGGCACAATGCCGTTCAGGACACAGCTCATGGCTCCACGCTGGCAGCAAGGGCTGGGATGACAGGGTGGCCTGGGCTCCTGAGGTGCTCGTGTGGTCTGAAAAGAAGCAGAGGGAGGCGGGAGAAGTCGGTCAGTGTCAAACCCGTGACGGCAGTGACCGGACCGGACATCATTCTCCCCACTTTGCAGATGCGGAGACTGAGGCCACAGAAGCTAAACCACCAAGGTCCCGCAGGCAGGAAGTGGTGGAGCTGGGATTCAAGCCAAGGGTCTCCAGCAAGGCAAGCTGCCTGATGCCACATGGGACATCCTGGCTCAGTCTCTCCTGGACTCAACTTCTCATGGCGCCATCTATTCTCGCTCTGAGTCAGCATTTGGACTCATTCAGGACTGCGGTGGGTCTTCGGCCTGAATTAAGTTCCATCTCCTGCCCCCAAAAGAGATTGCTAAAGTCATTTCACATCATGAAAGGATGTGCCGTGATCCAACGTGAGTGGCAAACTTCCTGGTCCCTGTGAAGTAAGACTCAGTTCCCAAAGCGATTGTCAGGCATCCCCAGACCCATCACTGCATGAGGCCCCACCTATCACGGCCCTTCCACCGGGCACCACCCGTGTAACCGTCACACACTACGACACAATCTCCCGGGACCCAGCCAGGGACCCAGCCATGCACTCTGCCGATTTGCTCCTTGGAGAAAGTAGAAAGAGAAAGAGAAAGGACCTCCAAGGGGTATCTGCGTACCCACTCTCATCCCATCCCTGCCTGGCAAACCCCCTAAACAGCCTGGCATGCAGCCTCCCTCAGGCAGCTTCTGTCTGACAATGAGCTCGCTACAGGCACTGCCGGATGTTAGTTACCCTGTTGGCTGCTAAGTTAGTGCTTCATATGGGTTATTAGTACCCAACAACTGCATCAGCAGGGCCGAGGGGACAGAAGATGGTGGCTGGGACTCCCGGTCCTTCAAGGCCCATCTTGGAGCTGCACTTCCCAAGGAGCATTTCTGGAACCCTAACCCTGACACGTGCCGGGCTGAGGGCCGTGGCGCACGGCCTCGCGGTCCCATTGGTTGGGATTCACCCCTCTCTGAGACCCCCGGTGCCGACTGCGGTGAATCCCTCACTTTATGACCCATCAAGGATCTTGACGATCCCTCCTTGCCTTTGGGCTACAGGCCCTTTTCCCAAATAACGCCGCTTACTAACCTTTCTTAGTTAGCGTCTTAGGAAAAGCTGCCTTAGTCTTGGAATACACTTAGTAATTCTAAAATTCCACAGTCCAAAGTTAATTTATTAGGTGAATTTCCGCTGTGCCTTGTGTTCCTTCCCAGAACCCTTCCTGAGCATCTACGTGGGCCAGTCACCTCATTATGTTATTTCCAATCCTCACGACAACCCAGGAGGTCGGTCTGTTATCACTCCCATTTTACAGGTGAGGAGGCTGAGGCTTGGAGTGCCGGTCCCAAGGCCGCTGTACTGGTAAGACTCGAACCCAGGTGTGATGTCTCTGAGGGTCCGGGATTTCCCATCATGCCACCCTGGCTCCATGGGTCACACTAAAGGTCACAAGCCTGGTCTTCCTGCTGGCTTATTGTCTGGTCCAAGAAGACAAGGCAGGGCTTGAATGAGTGTCTTCGTTCACCCTCTCGCCTCTGTTTTACTCCCAAGGAGAGTCAGTCAGTCACCCAATGACCTTTATTAGACACCTATTTTGTGCTGGGCGCTGGGACACGAAGATGAAAAGGGCGCTGTCCCGGCCTCAGGGGGCTCCCAGTTGGGCGACAGGCGAGGAAACCCACAGCCCCTACCCAGCGGGACAGGCCTGACAAGACGGCGCGGGGAGCTGGTGGGAGGGGCTCCAGGGCCCCCTTGGATAGGGGGGGAGGCAGCCAAGCCTGGACGCTGACCCACCCGGAACCCCGGGTGGCCCCTCTGGTCTTCTCCTATACCAGCAACAGCTGGGTTTTCACCAGTCGCGTGGTCTGGGGCTGCAAGCTGGCAGCTGGAGGAGGACATCCTCAAGCGCGCATCTGGGGCATCCCAGGAGGCAGAGCTGGAGTGGAGGAGCTATGGGAACGCGGCAGTTCCCATCTCCAACCCTGGAAACTCTCCAGGGTGCTGACCGGGCTTACGCTTCAGATAAATATAACCGCCATCTAGGGGGAGGCCTGACTCCTTGGAGTGGGTGAGATGTGGCCTCCCTCCCGAGGAGTTCCCTTTGGGGCAGAGCCGCAGGGACCTGGGTTAGGGTGGGGGACTTCTGAGTGCTCGTTCGCCCTGTGGGGATCAAGCCAGGAACGCAGAAGCTCTCAGGGTCCCTGACGTCTCCCTGCTTAGTCACACCACCATATACGAGCATTTCCCAGCTGCAGAGGCCAGGCTGAAAAGGAAGCCAAAACGCACTGACACTGGGTTAAGATTTAGGACAAAGAAGGAGTGGGATCAACATCACAGAGTGTCCACTCGGGCGTCACGGCAACACCCGATTTGCTTTACTCTTCAGCATCCCGAGGGGCAGGGCACCCCAAAAGGCATGAAATAGGAATTGCTTACATGACTCAACTAAACTGGGTTTGGTTTAAATCACCAACGGGCACAACTCAAATGACTCTCAGTAGGGGGATGGGTAAATGAATTGTGAGTCAGTGTGGGTGGAATATTATACAGCAAGTAAAAATGATGACCTGGAGCTCTGTGAGTGTTGGCATAAACAAAGCTCAAATCTGATGTTGGGCTAAAAAAGCAAGTTGTAGAATACTATGCTAATTTAACCTGACTGCCACGATTTGTACATATAAAACTTATAAGGAGTATTTTATATTTGGAAGAAAATGTAAAAAATAAAATTAAAAGTACAGCACAAAAGAGGAAAAGAAAAAAGAATACTATGCTAATGGTACTATCTGTGTGCATTTTAAGGCATATAAACCATACCTTGTATAGTTTACAGATATGTATATATGTACACACATCTGTGTATATGTGTGTATTATATACACATGTATTATACGTGTATGTACATATATGTATATGGTGTGTGTGCGTGTGCACGCGCGTGCACCTGCATGTGTTTGTACGGTAAAACCAGGACTGAACAGACCAAGTTCATGGTGGTAGATGATGCCAGGGTGAGGGAAATTGAACCGGGAAGGAGAATATGAGGGAACTCGTCTTTATGTCTAATATATTGTTTCTATTAAAAATCTCAGGACTTCCCTCGTGGTTCAGTGGTTAAGAATCCACCTGCCAATGCAGGGGTTTGAACGCTGGTCCGGGAAGATCCCACATGCCGTGGAGCAACTAAGCCCGTGTGCCACAACTACTGAGCCTATGAGCCACAACTACTGAAGCCCGCGCGCCTAGAGCCCGTGCTCTGCAACAAGAGAAGCCACCGCAATGAGAAGCCCGCGCACTGCAACAAAGAGTAGCCCCCCCTAGCCGCAACTAGAGAAAGCCCATGTGCAGCAACGAAGACCCAACACAGCCAAAAATAAATAAATAAATAAATAAATATATTAAAAAAAAAAAAATCTCAAGCAAATACGGCAAAGTGTAAGCTCCGTTCACACTGTGTGGATGGGCTGAGTTGGAGGAACTGTGATGTAGTCGCCAGAGGAGGGTGTCCTCGGGGGCCAGACCTCGGTGGTGAGTGCATACTAGCCTTTGGACTTGTCTATTTTAAAATTTTTTAAATATTAATGAATAAAACAAAGCAAAGTGCCAAAGCATGAAAGGACAGTGAAACCACTGCTGGTTCCAAGTGCATTCTCCCGGCATGTTCTCCTGAACGAGGGCGACCTTATTCCAGAAGACTTGGGTCGGCTGCCTTCACTCTGAACCTTCAAGGGCCTTGCTTGGTCCATGGGCCGCAGACGGGTCCTTCCCTCCAAGGTTCCGGAGACAACTGATAAAGCCTCGGCTGGAGCTTCAGAGTCGGGAGAACCATGGGGTTGGTTGGTTGGTTGGTTGGTTTATGGCCACACCGCGTGGTTTGCAGGATCTTAGTTCCCCAACCAGTGATTGAACCTGGGCCCTCAGCACTCAGAGCACAGAGTCCTAACCACTGGACCACCAGGGAATTCCCAACCCTGGGGTTTAGTCAAACCTTCCCACGGGGAGAAACACAAGTGAAAAGAGGCGTTTCTCCAAGTGGCTTCTCCACCTCGAGACAGTCGCTAGCCTGGACCACACCGACGTGTCTTGGGTTGGGCCATTCGGGGCATGGTGCTGGGCGGCGCTATTGGGTCTGAAAGTGGTCTGGCCTGGCTGGAGCTCAGGGAGGGTTGGTGGGGTCCACGCTGGGGAGGGGGCAACGCCTGGACCTTGATGGCTTCTGCTAAGTTTGGGCCACAGGAGAGCACTGAAGATTTAAGCAGAATTGTAACAGTAAGGGCTGGCATCTCACATCTACATTCCAGAGCACAGCACTGGGCTGGCACACAGGGAAAAAAAACAGAATCCTGGACTGAGTTGTGTGGCCTGCAAATTCCTATGTCGAAGTCCTAACCCCCAGCACCTCAGACTGTGACTGTATTTGGAGAAAGGGTCTTTAAAGAGGTGATTAAGTTAAAATGAGGTCATATGGGTGAGCCCTACTCCAGTATGACTGGTGTCCTTATAAGAAGAAGGGATTAGGACACAGACACACACAGAGGGACGAGAGTGTGAGATACGGCAAGGAGACCACCGTCTACACGCCAAGGAGCAAGGCCTAAAAGGAACCAGCCCCGCCGACACCTTGATCTTGGACTTCCAGACTCCAGAAGTGTGAGAAAATGAATTTGTGTTGTTTAAACCACTCAGTCTGTGGTACTTTATCCTGGCAGCCCTGGCAAACTAATACAAGCATCAGATAATAAGTGAGGAAAACTGTTCTAAGTATCCCACTGGCAGCTGTATGGAAGGGGGTAAGGGAGGAACAGAGAGGCAAATGGGGAGGCCAAGGCTGGGATCGTGGCTGGAACCTGGGCAGTGGCGATCGGCGCTGGGTCACAGCACGAGCCCACCAGCCGAGGCGACTTCGCCGGGGCCACGCCAGCCCCCGTTGGCCTTCAGCCCCTTGGCATTCAGCTTCCACTGCCGAAACAGCTCGATCAGAACTTAGGGAAAAAGCAGTTCAGCCCCCTTTCCATCTACAATTTAAAAGAAACAGACTCACAGACAGAGAATAGACTAGTGGTTGCCAAGGGGGAGAGGGGATGGGGGGGGATGGAGTGGGAGTTTGGGGTTAGCAGATGCAAACTATTATAGAGAATGGATAAACAACAAGGTCCTACTGTATAGCACAGGGAACTACATTCAATATCCTGGGATAGGGCTTCCCTGGTGGCGCAGTGGTTAAGAATCTGCCTGCCAATGCAGGCGACACGGGTTCGAGCCCTGGTCTGGGAGGATCCCACGTGCCGCGGAGCAGCTGGGCCCGTAAGCCGCAACTACTGAGCCTGCGCGTCTGGAGCCTGTGCTCCGCAACAAGAGAGGCCGCGATAGTGAGAGGCCCGCGCACCGCGATGAAGAGTGGCCCCCGCTCGCCGCAACTGGAGAAAGCCCTCGCGCAGAAACGAAGACCCAACACAGCCAAAAATAAATAAATAAATAAATAAATTTATTAAAAAAAAAAAAAAAAAAAAATCCTGGGATAAACCATAATGGAAAAGAATATGAAAAAGAATATATATTTGTATAACTGAGTCACTTTGCTGTACAGCAGAAATTAACACAACATTATAAGCCAACTATACTTCAATAAAATAAATTAAAAAAAAAAAAGTTTTCCCAATGAGACACACACACACTGCCCACCACCACCTGGGGCTTTCCAATGACCCGTACAGGCCCCCACCAGGGAGGCCGGCGGGGCTTACACGGAGGGAGACCCACCGCACACCCGTTGCTGCATTTCTCACTTCACCCTCCCGATGATTCAGAGGTTTGGGCTCTATTGCTCCCATTTTACAGATGAGGAGACTGAGGCCCCTGGAGTGTCAGGAACCTGCCCAGGGTCACACAACTGCAGGCAGAAAACCTGGGGCTGGAACCCAGCTCCGTCTGACCTCCAAGCCCCTTTCTCAATGCCACCGTGCCTTCCCGAGGGTGGGCTTCCTTGGGGATTTCCCGTCACCACCCCCACAGGGGAGGGCCGCCCACAAACAACCCAGCACTCACTGCAACCCTCCCTGCCCTTCTCTGCTTCCTGCGTGGAGAGTGGGGCTCAGTGGAGACAGGCACCGTGCCCCACCCCAGGTCAGAGAGTGACTCTGTCAAGAAGGCATCCATTTGTCGCCCCCAGGGGAATGAAACCTTTACATCATGGTGACATTTCACCAAGATACTTCCCGTCATGGGGCTTGGCACCCACCCAGTCTCTATCTGCTGACGCACCTTTGACTAAAATACGACGCCCGCACCGACGGACCCTCTCTGCCGGGCACCCTCCAGCCCTCCTAACGTCCCCGAGGGGCTCACACTTCAGGGGGTCGACCCGAGCTCCCTTCGGTTCCTGGAGATGGAGGCCCACACTCTCCAGCTCTGCACTTTTGTCCCCGGTTTCTCCTAGGGTTGCCAAACACAAGCTTCATTTCCAGAGAAGCCCTTCTCCACTCTCTGTCCCTGGCCTCCTACCAAAAGCCTGAAACACCCGCGTGGACGGCCGTACAATTCACAGAAACGCTGTCTGGGAGACGTCGTCTCCTTGGCCCCAGTTGCAAAACCCAGCCCAGGAGACCACAAACAAGATAACGGCGCCAGGGTCCCAGAAGCACATACCGGGGGTGGGGGGGGGAGGGGCGGGGGCGGGAAGGGGATCAAGAAAGCTTTCAAGCCCCACGGTCAACGGCCAGACCCAACCTGGGGTCAGATTCCTGCAGCACGGCCTCAGCTTTCAGGTGCAGCTGGACTCTGGCTGTTTTCTACCCCATTTTCTGGAAAACAAAACTGAGCCCGGGAGACGTTACGTGGTATCTGTGAGGTTGCAGGGCTGGTTTGCGGTGGAACCAAGGCTTCAAATCCAGCTTTCTGGACGCGTGGGAACTCTGAGCACGTGACTGCTGCACCGTCGGCTCTGCCGTCACCCCTCCACCCCGGCCAAGGCTCCGGGGACATTTAGGGCATCCACAGCCCCACGTATCCCCAATCTAGCGGGGGGTCTCCTCGAGGGCCAGCTCCTGGGGGGATGCAGCCACCAAATTCAACTCTCAGGAATGAGAGAAAGAAAGAGAACGTGGTTGAAGTTCGATGTCATCCCGCCTGGGCTGCCTTCGCCTATGTTTAGGAAAGCCTGCCAGAAAGATGACTCTTAGGACGGAGCCTGCCAGCCGTCAGCCCCAAGGCCGGGCCAAGCTCTCTGCTTCTGCACATGCTGTTCTCGTGGCTCACCCCATGACCCCAGCCTGCCCCGCCCCCGCCCGGGTCCCGCTGATGAATGAAGTCCGGCTCGTGGGTTAAGACTCAACTGCAGGGTCGCTGCTTAATCATGGCCCCAGACCTGTCCGCCTTGTTCACCGGTGAACCGCCAATGCCTGACCTCGTTGGGACGAGGAGATCCGTACATTCACTCCGTAAATATTTACTGAACACCGCTGGCGCCTCTGGGGGTGAACAAGACTGACAGGTCTGCAGATGTGATTCAGCTCCAGGAGGCTTCCAGAAAGCAACGACCCTTCGGCTGAGTCTTCACTGCTCAGCAGGGATGGATCAGCCTGCAGGGGAGGGGGCAGGCTGGGGTCAAGGGTCGAGCCGTGGTATGAGGAATGACGGAGATGAGGAACACGAGTGTTACGGTATTACAGGGTTCGCTACGTGGTCTATGGCTAATAGTACTGCCTATGACAATAGTGATGGTGATGTTAAATGCTCCACAGATGCATTGTTTGGAGGGATTTGGGGAAGGCTGGAATTAATAACGGGGAACACAGTGAAGAAGGCTATTCTCTCTTCACCACATTATTGCAAAGCCCCACCTCTGCTTTGAGACAAAATCTAATTTTTAAAAATTCAATAAATGTCTAATGCTTGTCGGGGGCGGGGGGAAGCCCACCCCTAAACTTGAGACATGCTTCGGCTCACTGCATGCCTGGGGCCTTGGACACTTCTTCCCAGCTTTCCAGGGAAGTGGGCTCCGAGACGTCACAGACCGGGTCTGCGGCGTGAATGTGACCAACTGGCCGGGAACCGGATTCACAGTGGTGACAGTCAGCCGGTTCAGAGGCCAGTGCGGTTGCAGCGCTGGGTCCCCTTCCAGGGCTCAGCTCGGCTGAGTTCACCGGCCGTGGGTGTCGAGGCCTCAGCAGCCTGCCTCCTGTCTGCTCACACTTGCTGCCTTGCCAGCTAAGACTGGCTGCTTCTTGACGGCTGGAACCATTGCTGTGCTGGTAAATGTTTAACAACTGAGGCTCGAAAAACCCCAAAATACCCACCCTGATCTGTAGTGTCTGCCAATTCCCTTGGTGTAAATATTCCCATCACAGCAATTTGAAGCCACCAACGTGGGGTCACTGAGCATGGAGTGTCTGGAAAGAGCCTCACGATCACACAGAATGATGTCGTTTTTCCATCACATGCACAGAATAGACATCAACCACCCCAAGAGCAGAGAGAATAGTAAAGCGAGGTAAAAAAATAGGATGCGCTAAGTTTTGAGTACTTATTACCTTTGTTTTAAATAAGACTTATTTCACTGTAAGTTTCTATAACACTTAATGTTGGTGGTGTTCACAGGGAGTTATACTCAACATTTTGTAATAACCTATAAGGGAAAAGTATCTAAAAATACGGGTATATATACATATATATGTGTATATAACTGAATCACTGTGCTGTACACCTGAAACTTACATGACATTGTACATCAACGATACTTCAATTAAAAAAAAAAATGATGGCTGGGTTGAACTTTTTGGAAACTTAACCACAACTTTTCTGAATACTTAACCATGGGCTCTCACAAGCCGGGACAAGCCGGGACAAGCCAGCATGACCCAGTCGGCCAGTTCCAGCACAGCACTGGCCGACTGGGTCTTATTCAACTTGAATCCTCAGCGCGTATTAACTGCCCAGCAAACACTTATCCCCAATGACCCAGCCAACACTTGATGAGTGAGGGCGAAGCGGCAGACATCGTTCTGGGTCCTCTACTCCCAGAATCTCGTATTTCATCCTCTGCACAGACTGATGGGGTCACTGCAATTATGATCCCTATTTTACAGATGAGGGAACTGAGGCTCAACACAGACAAGCAGCTTGCTCACGGTCATACAGAGTGCCTGCGGACGATGCAGAGGAGCCTGCCACCCTCTGACCGCCTACCCATCCTGCTCTCCAAAACGTCAGGGCAGTTCTGACCTGTGCCCCGACGTCAGCCGGACTCAGCGAGAGACCCCGAGGCTAAGCCCCAAGCCCGGGGTACCCCAGGCTCCGCTCTTCTTCAGAAGCACAAAGGAGAACTCAAAACGTGAGCGAGGCCAACGGCAGAGCAGAGTCAGACCCACAAACCACCCAGAAATTCCAGGAATGAAGTGGCGGCTGGGAGGAGGGGCGCGGGACACCCCAGCCTGTCTCAGGCAGATCCCAGGACTGGGTAAGTACCAGACACCCCAGGGGTGGGGATCTCCCTCCTCCATTGGAGCCAGTTTTCCTTAAACCCTTCTCAACAGAATCAGGGCAGGACAATGGAGGAAACAGGCCTGTCCCTTCCCTTGCCAACTGCTCTGCCCTCAACCCCACAAAGATGGACACTAGGCTTAACAAAAATGCCCCCGGCCCCCCGCTGCAGGCACTTTCTTTCCTCCTGTCCCCTCAGCCAAAGATACGTCCTTACAGGATACACAGGGCAATATCTCAGGATGCTTAATTGAACAAATACAATATACAAAACCCATTCGGTTTTTTAAATACTATGCTAAGAATATACACAGAAAGAGAACACTCGCTCAACAAACATTTACTTAATCTACTCTGTGCGAAAAAAAAAAAAAAAAAGAACTAAAACCAGGTTTGTTCAGTGCAAGCCAAGATAATATATAAGAGAAGCCACTTTAAAGTGACTGGATAATAAATTAATATGTTCTTAAAATACCCAGTACATAACTCCTGGGGCCCCTTTCTCCCTTCTTGCAGATGTGTGGATGTTTCCTTGGAAACAACGCTCCCAGCGAAGCTTTAGATAAATGGCAAGAAACCTCCACCTCCAAAGGACAAGAAATCAAGGACTCCCAGGAGGCAGCGTGGATAAGCGTGGACACTGGGTCAACCCTGGTTGGAATCCTGACTCCACATCATTGAGCTGGGTGCTGCCCAGAGGGTCCCTCAACCTCGTGGAGTCTCCAATTCCTCATGGGCAAAACAAAGCCCTGAATTTCTCCCAGGGCTGGGGGAGGATTTGCAGATTATGGAGACAGTGGTTCTAAAGAGCCCAGCAGCAGAGTCCCAGGATTTACCGGTGTTTAATGACTGTTTCTTTCCCTCCTCCTCCTGGGTGAATTCGGGCATCCCAGATCATCTCTGCTCCAGGCTACGAGGCTGACAGCATCTGGACCAGCCTCCCACCTGAAATGCACGATTCACTGGTATTGGGTGGTACCTGCAAGGATGAGTCACAGCCTTGAACCAAGCTCAAGAATTCTATAGCAGCAGGCTATGGAATCTTCACACTGCTTCACAGATGAATATCCCCAGGGCAAACCCTCAGGTGGCCACGGAGTCCTTGGGATAGGCCAGTGAACAAGACTCTGTCCCCAGGAATCGGGGGGCGGGGAGGGAGGGAACATCGCAGCAAATAGACGATACAGAGGCTGGAGGAAGACAGCCCTGGGACGTGGGATGGTGAGGTTGGGCAGAGGGAGGGGCAGGGACCACTCTGGCTGGGGTGAGCTCCAGGCAGCAGGAACCGCGAGGACAAAGGCTCAGAGATGGTCACCATCTTGGCCTGACCAACGAGGGGTGCAAAGCCAGTGTGGCCGGGGAGAAATGGCGTCACAGAGGCAAGCAGGGCCAAGCAGCCAGGGGCCTTGAGGGCCATGACAAGGATTTTATTCTAAACACAAAGAGGGGGAACTTCCCTGGTGGTCCAGTGGTTCGGACTCTGCGCTTCCACTGCAGGGGGTGCGGGTTTGATCCCTGGCTGGGGAACTAAGATCCCGCATGCCATGCGGCATGGCCATAAAATAAAAACAATAAAAATTTTTAAAAATGATTGCAAAGAGGGGTGTGTGTGTGTGTGTGTGTGTGTGTGTGTATGCGCGTGTCGGGTGCAGGGCAGATGAAGCCAATGGTGACAGGGTCTGATTTATGCTTTGAGAGCCTGGCAGATGTAGCATTGCAGACGAAGGTCACAGACATAACACTGAACCAAAGAAGCCAGACTCCAGTGATGAAATGTGCACGGTTCATTTATGTAAAGTTCAAAACCAGGCAAAACCAACCTATACCATCAGAAGTCCGGAAATGGTTACCCTCGGAGGTGGGGCTATGGGAGGGTTCCTGGGGGACGGTCAGGCTCTGTAGCTCTGGGGCCGTAGCACGGGCATGCGCACTTGGAGAAAATTCATCCCCCAACGCACGAGTGCATGTGCGTTCTTCTCTAGCATGTTGAACTTTAATAAAAAGTTTAAGAGAAATCTAAAGAAGTTCTGGCTTGTGTTGGAAGAACGGCTCCAGAGAAGCTGGAGAACAGATTATGCAAGAGAAAATCCTCCAGGGCTCTCCCCAGGAGGCTCAGCGAGGAAACAAGTCCGGGGCCTGGTCTCCTGCAGCCCTTCAAAGTGAACTTGAAGGCGCTGGAGCCCAGGTAAAGCTCCGTGCTGCCAGAGCCTCCCACTTGGGCCAGACACCGACTCTCCCAGACAGGGCCCAGTTCATCCCCAGTCTGAAGGGCACTTTGTCCAGCAATGCCAAAGCTGAAAATATCTCAGTCCCCGGGAAGCCCGGCCTTGAAGGTTCCCGGGAATAAACAGTGTTTTTACAGCAGCCCGTGCTTCCCCCATGAGAACAGACTGGCTGTGTTGGGAGCCGGTTTGGGGGCGGGATGGAGAGGCGCAGCGGACACGTGCATACACACAGATGTATTTTAAATGCTGGGAAGCAAACAGCCCATTCTTTCACAGGGGCCGCTTACGGGTTACAGACAGACGGACTTCACAAGCTCCTGGGCACACGGGGCTCTAAACACAGGCTGAAGGAAAAGCCGGGAATCCTCAGGACACTTGCTCGGGCCCCAGAGCAACGGGTGCCAACAAGCCGAGCGCTCTTCCAGAAGAAAGTCCTAGGCACACGTCAAGAGCCTGTTCTCAGGGGCCTCGGCTCTGGACAGAAGAGGTCATTCTAGCTCCCAAGCCACTGGCTCCATTCTCGCCACGTGACCTGTTTCTGGTCACACCGGGCCCTGTAAACAGAACCTTCCACCCCATCAGCCAGCCCCGCCCACCCCATTCTGGGGCTGGGGCCCAGGGCAAGTCTTCTCGGCTTTCCAGGGCAATGGGTCCCACCCTGGAGCCCGCACCAGAAAGTGCTGGAAGCCTCGTGAAAGCGCAGATTGCCGGCCCCACCCCCATAGCTTTAGGAGGCTTGGGGCAGGGTCTGAGAATCAGCATTCGGACGAGCTCCCGGGAGCCACTGCTGGTCCGGGGACCCCACTTTGAGAACCACTGCTCTAGGTGGTAACAGCCTCTCAAATCTTCTCATGCCGCACCTTAGTCCAGTGTTTCCCAAACTCCAGCCCTTGGCACACCCCCAAGCTTTGCCCACCTTCCTACCGTCTCCCTGTTCTAGTTCATACTGCCTATTTTATTGAAGTTGGCTTGCTTTGGGGGTTCAAAGAAATTTACTTTAAAAAGGGAACCTTCTCGGGACTTCCCTGGTGGCGTAGTGGTTAAGAATCCGCCTGCCAATGCAGGGGACACGGGTTCGAGCCCTGGTCTGGGAAGATCCCACATGCCACGGAGCAACTAAGCCCGTGCGCCACAACTACTGAGCCTGCGCTCTAGAGCCTGCGAGCCACAGCTACTGAAGCCCACGTGCCACAACTACAGAAGCCCACGTGCCTAGAGCCCGTGCTCCACAGCAAGAAAAGCCACCACAATGAGAAGCCCGCGCACCGCGACGAAGAGTAGCCCCCGCTCGCCGCAACTAGAGAAAGCCCACACAGCAACGAAGACCCAACGCGGCCAAAAATAAATAAGTAAAATAAATAAATTAAAAAAAAAAAAAAAAAGGGAACCTTCTCTCATCAGCAGGTGCAGAGAACCCGAGGCTGGAGTAAAACGGAACACGAGGAAAACGGAAGAGAGTTGGGGCCAGGGGCTTCACTGTAGAAGGCGCTCTCTGTTGTAGCGAGGTCAGGGCGGGGAGGCATTCGGGGCAGAGGGCACCCCCTGAGACGGTCGCCTTGCTGTGACACAGAGGAGAGAACAGCGCCCGGGTGGGAGGACTTTGCTGCTGGGTCAGTAGACACACTCAGTCACCTCGGGGACCAGCAGGATGGGCTCCCCGCACTTTGGGGGATACTGCTCATCCCACAGTGATCTGTTCTCAAGTACAAAGGCCACCCTGTGACTCTGCTGCGCCCCGCAGCCCAGAGCAGGAAATCCAAGCTCAGTACAGCTGACCCCACCGCAAGGCAGGCTCCTCCGCCCTGAGCCTGACCCTCAGACCCCAGCCCCCCTGAGCTTCTTGTCATTCTCAGGGTGCCAGGCCCCTCCCCTCCTCCAGGCCTCTGCGCACACCTGGTCCCTCCCCTTGATGTACCCCCCCAACGTCACCTTTCCCTGCCAGAGAACGCTGCCTCTTTGCTCTAAAAGGACTTCTAGGATCTTACCAAGTCAGCCTCAACAGTTGCCAGCTGAATGCCAGTTCCCAGTTCTAGAGAGACCCAGGATTTTTTCAATACAAAAGAACCTCGGGGCAGGGTCCATTCTGGGACCACCTGACCGCAAACAAAATGGAAGCTGGATTCTTTTCCTTCCTGGGATTTCACCATTCTGTACTCACAGTGGGATGCGATCCAGAAACTTGGACTGAAAATGTGGGATTTCATAATTTATATTTTTTTAAAATGATGGTCCAAAAGTTGCATAATCCTCATTAGGACTTTTCTTTTTCCTCTAAATCTGTGGTTTTTGTCTAAGCTGACACAGCATTTGAGACAATCAGAGAAGATATATATCTTCCTCCGGCTGGATCATGAGAAACTGTCTATCCCCACAGCCTGGAAGAGGGGGTGTCTGTCGGTGAGTACCCACAACTGCACAGCCTGGGGTAGAAAGCTGAGCTCCCCCAGGGCAACATCTCCGACAGAAATCTCTGTCACTTGCTCTCCTGGTGCGGAGGCAGGGGAACTGTGAACACCTCCCCCAAAACACCCAGACGCCAGATTCTCATTCCTGAATGAGATGATCTCAGTTGATGTTTCTTCAAGAGGGAAGTAAGAAAATGGGACATGTGTTCCTTAATACCATGTGACCCAGCTATTCTACTCCTAGGAGTAGACCCAAAACAACTGAAAACAGGTGTACAAACAAAAATGTGTACACAGATGTTAATAGCAGCATTATGCACAATAGCCAAAAGGTGGGAATGGCCCAAACTTCCATCAGTGGAAGAAGGGATAAATGAAAGATGGTCTATCCATACACCGGAATAGTATTCAGCCATAAAAAGGGATGCAGCACTGACACAGGCTACATCATGAATGAACCTTGACAACGTTATGCTCAGTGAGAGAAGCCAGACACAAAAAGCCACATACTGTAGCATTCCATTTATATGAAATGTCCAGAATAAGCAAATCCAGAGAGACAGAAAGCAGATGAGCAGTTGCCAGGGGCCGGGGAGGACAGAATGGGGAGTGACTGCTAATAATGGTTATGGGGTCTCCTTTTGGGATGATGAAAACAGTGGTGATGGTTACAGAACATTGCTAATGTACTAGATGCCACCAAACTGTGTACTTTAAAATGTAAATCTTACGTTGATGAGTATTTTACCACAATAAAACCTTTTTTTTCAAGGAAAAAAAGAAAGAAAGAAAAACGAGCATGGCTGGCCCTACCAACCACCACCCAGATCTGCCTGACCCTCCCCGTTCCAGAACAGAGTGTGCTCCCTTTGGGACTTTATGAGGGGCTCCAGATGCCCTATCCCATGAAGGTCTGAGAAGCTATTCAGCTCAACGAACTGAAGATGAAATGAAATGACGCCTGTGTTCTATTTTCCTTTCTTGACAAGCCATGAGCCCCTTTGAGTGATGCTGGGTTTGCACATCTGGGACTGATCAAAAACCAGTGAGTCTGCAAAAAAAGGGGGGGAAAAAAGCTTCCTAGGTTGGGAGCAAGCAGACACAGAGGCACCTCCCATACGCAGTAAATTACTCTGGTGACAGAGAAAAGAAATGTTCCAGCTCCCACAAGGCCAAAGAGGTCGGCATTTAGGGGTCCTGCCTTTAAAAGCCAGTTTTCAAATGCAACCTACCACAAACCCCAGATATCCAACGTGAGGTCTCTGAGGGAGGGATACAGTTTGGGGGCTTTCAGAAGCTCATGCTCTTCTGCTGAGCTCCAGCCCCTCCCCATCAAGCCAGCTCTCCTTTCCAGACGCAGGACTGTGGGAGCAGCTGGCATTGCTCTGGGCTCCCCAGCGGGGCCCTCTGCACGTTGATACAGGTACCTGCCAGCAGAGTGGATCCCAAGCCCCTCTCCAGGCCCACCCCTCACCGGGGCCAGGGATTCAGAGCCCACATGGCAGAAGCCTTGCGCGGCAGCACGCTCTGCGCTGACAGCCCTGTGGCCAGCCACTGGACCGGCATCTTCTTCCAGAATCTCGGGCGGGGTCCAGCCAGGATGGCAGCTCTTCCCCGCTCTGGCCGTGTCACGTGGGGCACATACCTTAATCACTCTGAGCCTCGACTGCCTCCTTGTAAAAAAGGAGGACAGTCCAGCTCATAAAGAAGTCATCAGGATAGGTCATCCATGTAAAACCCCAGGCACGTCTGGGCCACAGTAAGTGCCAGATAAATGTCAGCTGCTGGTAGGATTACAGATGCTATCATTACTATTCCTACTCCTATTTTTTAAGAGACTGTAAAAATCAAAATCACTCTCTTCATTCTCCTCCCTGGCTGCGTCATCAGGGCCGAGGCTGGGGCTCAACTCTGCTGCTATTTCACTCGGAGCCCCTCTCAAATGAAACAGTTCCTTGTGGAAGGTCAGGTTCAGACGTAGAGTCAGCAGTTGGGCAGAGAAGTGCCTTAAAGGAGGCAGGACCCAGCCGCTAAGTGTGTAGGGTAAGTAGACAGAGAGACCTGGGGTGACAACATCACACACAAGCTAGGGGACCTTGGGCAAGCACTTCACCTCTTTGAACCTCGGTTGCCTCATCTGTAATGAACATCTAGAGGCCTTGTGCCCAGGTGTGTTGCAGGTAAAGAGGACGGCAAGGGCCCTCACAGCTAGCGCACCAGCAACACAGCTCTCACACCTTCTGGTCCTTCCCCCCACGTGCAAACAGCCAGATCAGGGGCAGAAACAGAAAATCAGGTGCACAAGACAAAGGGCCCTGAGAGTTCCCCCCTGGGTCTATCTGGAGAAGGGGGCACGGCCTTCACCTTGTCCTTCACATGGTCTCTCATCTGTCAGGCTCTAGACCCTTGGTGTCCTGACCCCACTGGGGAAGGCAGGCTCACCCTTTTCTGCCCGGGCAAGAAGACCAAAGGTTCAAGGTAGAAACTCACAAGCCCACTCTTGGTTGGAAGTTGAGCTGGGCACCTGCCAGACTCCCAGCTGCTTCTCTTGACCAGAGGAGTAACTCACCTCTGGCTAAAATACAGCCAATTCAAATCGGACTTCGATGAGCAGACATCAGCTAAGCCCTTCCTGGCTTGTCCACCAGCCCAGCCCTTTCAAGGGAGGTTCTGGGTCTGCACTGCACGAGGGGCTCGCCCTGGCTCTTCCACCTGGGGCTGCAGATCTCCTAGACCCCAGAGCTGAGCCCTCAGCTCCCAGCCGTCCCCCCACAAGAAGTTTACGCAGATATCCACTCTGGTTGAAGAGACCCAGGAACTCTTCCCAAACCTGTAGGAACTCTGATATGCCCCACGCCTGGACGCACCCACAGCCATATGGAGCTTTGGAGGCAGACAGAACTGGGTCCCAGCCTCCGCTCTGCCTGGACACTTCACCTCTCTGACCCTCAGGAAGACTACCTGGAAGGTTTGTTCCAAACAAAATCATAAAGGGGCGTGGCCCTGTAAACTTGCCAAGCAGAACGCACACGCCGCCCTTAGGATCACCCCGGCCCTCCACACGTGGGCAGGACACATTCGAAGTCCTGCCACATACACACCATCAGCTTTCTATTTATTGACGCCCACTGTGTACACAGGAACGCAACAGATGACGCCCACTGTGTACACAGGTGAGGGAGGAGCACACAGCCTCAGGGAGCACGATTCTGCGGTCGGTCAGCCTTTGAGTCCTGGCTCCCTAGCGTCCAGCATGTGAGGTGTCGGGCAACTTGCCCTCGCTGAGCCTCAGTTTCTCCATCTGTGGACGGGCATGCTGCCGAGCATGGTTCTGAGATGCAGGCGGCGCGCTCAGCTAAGTGCCTGCACACAGTAAGCCCTAAGAGGTGGCATCTGCTCTGGCTATTTCAGCTCCTCGGAGACTGCGGGAGCGGATCGTACAGTGCAGAGAGGAGGACAATTTAAGTCACACGTACCTCCCCCCGCAGGGCTCCAGCCACCTCCTCGCCGGTGTCTTCTGAGTGGAGGGGCGGCAGCGGCAGCGCGGGCACAGCGGACACAGCGGGCAGGTCGCGGGACACGGGACACCGGTGCCGCCGAGAGATGCAGTGGGTCCGAGGACCCTGCGCGCCGCCTCTTGTAGGTTGCCCGGAACGCCGGGGCCACGCCCCGCGGCGGTGGGCGGCGCTGATGGGGCCGCGCCGTCGCGGCCCCGCCCCTGTCCTCCCGGCCTCGCCCCGCCAGGTCCTCCCCCACCCCACCGGCCCCGCCTCTCCCGGCCTCGCCCCACCCCAGGAGCCCGGAGGACACCCGGAGGCGCGGGCGCCTGGGGTCGGGTGGGGGGCGTCGTAGGGAGGGCGGGACCACCCGCGTCCAAAGAACTCGGCTCGACAAGAGGAGGACGCGCTCAGTTTCTCGTCATGACCATAAAAGTATCGTTTCCATTGACAGCTTAACGATGCACCCAGCGCGATGCCAGGCACTTTCCACCAGGGGTGTGCAAATTTACCAAATTCCACTTCTCTGGGGCTCAACTGGAAAATGGGAAAAGGGAAGCTACCTCCCGTGGATTGCAGCAAATGAAATCAGGAAGGGCGGGGGCTCCATCAACTATGGTGCAAAATACACACTTGCTAAATTTATTTCCATCCTCTATGCGTGGATAGAAAACTTCACTCTTGCCACCCTGACACACACACACACACACACACACACACACACACACACACAATTTCCAGGGTGCGAATGAAGACAGGAAGACCTTACTGGATGAAGGCAGTAAAGCCGAGGTCCAGGCTAAGCACTTTACCGTCATTATTCCAGTACAGGTTCACAGGAATCCAGTGAGATGGAAATGAACCCATTTCACAGATTGGGCAACTGAGGCTTGGAGAAGCGAGTGCCCCAAGTCCCCGGAGGACAGTGCAGTTTAACACTCTAATCAATTGAGAGCCAGAAGCAACTGCCTTTGAGAGATGTAAAGCCAAGGCCCTTGTTGGCAGGGGAAGAAACCAAGGCTGCAGGAGCTAAAGGACTCCCCCGTGCTCCCCACTCAGTCACACAGTGTGGACCAACTGCGTGCTGGTGGTGCCCAAGGGCGAGATGGAGCCTGTCCTCACCACGTTGCTTATTCCTGCATGAAGACACCGAATCAGCTCACTCAGTATTGACTCCACCCACACAGCCCCCATCCAGTCACTCTGCACCCGCCCCTGTGCTATGCGGGGATCTCAGAGTCTGGGGCACCCGGACAGGTCAGAGCACACCGGGCGGGGAGGGGGTGTGGACAGGGTTGGGGCAAAGATAAGGGAAGAACCTCAGTGATTGGCCAGGCATGTGTGACACGGATTCAGAAAGCTGGAAGCTCTTGAAGATTTTGGTGCAGCTCAAATGCAGATAAAAAAGTTATCTTTTTTAAACTCATATTATTTTCATTTCTTTTACTTTTCTTCCTTTTCTCAGTTTTTGAAGCATCATTCTCAGCTCAACATTCATTTATCCAATACTTATTAAGCACCTACTATGTGCCAGGCTCTGTCCCAAGTACTGGGGCATTTAGTGGTGAGCAAAAGACTGCTGCAGAACAAGTGTCCTCGGTTTGACAAAGAGCAAATCCAAGGGGAGAAGAGATTTGTATTCTTTTTTTTTTTTAATTTACTTATTTACTTTGGCTGCATTGGGTCTTCATTGTTGGGTCTTCGTTGCTACGCGCGGGCTTTATCTAGTTGCGGTGAGCGGGGGCTACTCTTTGTTGTGGTGCGTGGGCTTCTCATTGCGGTGGCTTCTCTTGTTGCAGAGCACGGGCTCTAGGCGCACAGGCTTCAGTAGTTGTGGCACACGGGTTCAGTAGCTGTGGCTTGCGGGCTCTAGAGCGCAGGCTCAGTAGTTGTGGCGCACAGGCTTAGTTGCTCCGCGGCATGTGGGATCTTCCCAGACCAGGGCTTGAACCCGCGTGCCCTGCATTTGCGGGTGGATTCCCAACCACTGCGCCACCAGGGAAGTCCCAGATTTGTATTCTTGACGGATGCCTCTCAGGTACCCAGCCTCATACCCATCATCCTGGCAAACTCCCCGCTCCCAGCGGCCCTCTGAGGCTGGTGCTGTCATCATCAGGAAACTGGGCACAGAGAGGTAAGTAGCTTTCCCAAGGTTACACAGCTCCCTAGTGGAGGAACTGGGATTTGTTTTTTTGTTTGTTTTTGTACTAAGGGAGAAATTTTATTTCACATTTACAATTTCAATTAAACTTTGGTAGAATAGTGACTGTGCATCTGAATCTCAGGAATACTGAGCAGCTTTCTTAAGGCCTCACTCACCTCTCACCTCCCAGGCTGGTTCCCTGCTCTCACGCACACTCCCTCCCATCACAAGGAACTGGGATTTCAACTCATGCTCACCCCCACTCAGCTGCCACCACCTTGTGTACCATGAAACCTGGGGTCCGGGGGAGTGGGAGAAAGTGGTCCCTGCCCCAGCAGAGGGGAAGGGAAGCCACACAGAATCAGATTTCTCATGGGCCCAGCATCTGGGTGGGGGTGGGGGTGGGGGTGGGGAGGCGTGGTCAGTACCGAAGCATCCACAGCTCAGCTTGCTCGGGCCTCTGCCTCCTTTTTGTGGCGACTCTGCAGGCTCCTCGCTGGTCCCGGATGGCTCTGGGGACACCTTTCCCAGCTCAGGTGTTCCAGGGGGGCTGTTGGCAGAGCTGCAACCTGAGGGCACCTCTCTACAATGTCGCCCCCCAGCCGAGCTGCCAACTCCTGTCCAGACTGGCAGCCGCTGCCCCAGCACCCTGCACCAAGGAACTTCCAGACCCCCACCTCCACTGTTTCTCCTTTCCTCTCCCTCTGTGGTCTCCTCTTCATCGGTCCACCTGCTTCTCGTCTGCCGTGCTGAGAGACGGGATCTGACCGTGCCCAGCACTGCCCGCTGACTTCCATCCAGCAAGCGCTCACGCCTGTGACCTTGGCCCTGAACCAGGTGGTCTGAGAGCAGGGAGCAGGATTGCCCGCAGTGTGAACCCGTTGGGCAATCTAAGCGACTTCATTTCTCTTTAACACCTCAGTGGGGTTAACATTTCTCATATGGGATGTTATGGTCACTGGTGCTGTGTAACAAACCATCCCAAAATGTAGTGGCTTAAAACAACCATCTTATTTTGCTCGTAGTTTTGTAGCTCAGGAATCTGGGATGGGCCCCGTTGGATGGTTCTTCCTTGCTTCATTGTGTGGTTGCAGTCAGATGTTGGCTGGGCTGCAGACGTCTGAAGGTTCCACTGGGCTGGTCATCCGAGCTGAGTCACCCACGTGGTAGGAGCGCCACGTGGCCTTTCCAGGAAGGTAGTCTCAGGGTAGTCAGACTTTTTACTTCCCCCAGAGCAAGCCTCCCAAGAGAACCAGGCAGAAGATGCAGGACCTTTAGTGGCCTGGCAATGGAAGTCACAGAACATCACGGCTGCCATACCCTTGGTCAAGGCACAGAGCCTGCTTGGGGTCAAGGAGAGAGGGCACGGACCACACTTTTTAACAGGTAGAGATCAAAGAATCTGCAGGCTTGTTTTAAATCCTCTCCAAGTTTTAAAACGGACACGATAGGGAATTCCCTGGCAGTCCAGTGGTTAGGACTCTGCACTTTTACTGCCATGGGCCTTGGTTCTATTCCTGGTCAGAGAACTAACATCCTGCAAGCTGTGCCGTGCAGCCAAATTTATTAATTAATTGTTAAATAAGTAAATAAATAAAACAGACACAATATGTGATAACACACAGACAGTGCCAAGCACCAAGCAGACACTCAGTGAAAGATAATCAATCCTTCTCAGGGAGCTAACTAGTTAGTCCAGGGGAAGGAGGGTCTAGATGGATGTTTGAATCCTGACTCCACCAGCTCTGTGCCTTTGCTCAAGTCACCTGACCTCTCTGAGCTGCAACTGCCTCCCAGGCTGGATCACCCAAGGGGCAGGTTGAGCCTGAGTCTGTAGCTTGTGGGTCGTGCCATCTTCTGGAACCAGTAGAACAGGGTTCAAATCCTGGTTCCTCTACTTCCAAGCTTGGCCTGTGTTCAGCTGCCCATCTGTACAGTGGGTTGATGATAACAGCATCTTCCTTCTTCAGGGCTGCCATTAAATGGTTAATATATGGAAAACAGAACAGGGCCTGGCACTTAGCAAGTGTTAGTTAATATTATTGTTATTAGGGGCCAACAAGGTACAAAGAGAGAGGTTTGCTTTCCATCAACTTTTCCATCATTGTGCAATCTTAGACTCTAATTTCCAAAAAACAACATATGAATTTGAATAAAATGGTGTGTCATGGGCAACATGGGCTCCTGGGAGGTCCTGGACGGGAAGAACCGAGAGGCACCCAAGAGTCCTCCTGAGAAGGGACTAGCCACTTATATCCTTGGAAATCCCAGCAAAGGATCCCGTTTGTACCCAGGCAGGAGTTAAGTCACGGAGAGTTTGAGACCAAGGAAAAGGCCCTTCTGGTCATAATGAAGCCCAATCTGGAAAAAGGAACGCTCCGGCCTGGAGAGGTTCCATCCCTCTCTCCACTCGCTCTCTTGGAACCAAGGTGGGCTGATGGGAGGACCACACACGTCTGCAAAATGGTGGGGTCGCACCAGACGGCATCAAGGTCTTTCTTTCCTATCTCGTGAGGTGGTTGCCGTAAAACTAATGGGTCTTGAACTCACATCAACATCTTCTCACCAGTTGTTTTGATTGGCGTCTCTGGTTTGGACACCAAGAGCCAAGGTTGTGGAGTTCCAGCTTCTCGTTTGTTCCTGCCACACCCATTCAGCAGCTGCAGAAAGCCACTGAGCCTCAATTCGGCATCAAAGACTACTAACAATTTGAGTCAAGGAGACATAGGCGTACCATTTTGTGATGGGCATGGCTTAGAAAGAGGAACGAAAAGGATGGGAAAGATGATGGCACCTCTGTGTTGACAGGTGCCGATCATGTGGTCCTCCGGGATCTCAGTGGGGTGGATTTGCTTGACTTGTTGGAGAGGAAGGGTACAAGCGTGAGTTCCACATCTTATATTGGCAGGCAGCTCTTTGGGGGAGGGGGTGTAAATCTAGGGTAAGATCTTGATCAATTGAAGTTGCAAGTAACAGAAACCCACTCAAGTTAGCTTAAGCACAGAAGTGGGGTGCTTGGTAGGATACTGGGTTATTGTGGAATTCAAGGACTGCCAAGACCCTCAAAGAACTAGCATTAGTCCTGGAAGGGTGTCAAGCACGCTGGCAGTACTGTCTATTTCTCACACTCTGAAAGGGGTCCCTCCCTTCTCCCTCTGCAGCCAGGCCTTGCCCATCCCCTGTGGACCCGACCATCCCACCAGCATGGGAGTTCACATCTCCCTTGTTCCAGGGACCAGCTCAGGTTGTGCCCCATCATCGCCCAGTTCTAACTTCGTAGACAGAGAATCTAACTGGCCCTGTTGGGAGCACATGTCAATCCATGGCCAATCAAATGAGACCAAAGCCCCAAAATGCCTGGGACTTAATGCCCCTGAGGCATCGGCTGACAAAGGCTAACAGGGCTGGGGGTGTAAATACCCCAGATCCTGCGCTCTCGGCTGGGATGATTCAGAGGTGGACGTTTCCCAGAAGGATTCTCTAGCTGATCACATAGTTGTCGGCTTAACGCTGTACACTTTACCACGTTCCTTCCCTTCCCTGTATCTCTTTCCTGTATTCCTTGCATCTCTCAAATAAGCTGCCTGCCCTCAAATCCTCAGTTCAGGGTCTGCTTCTGGGAACCCAAACTAAGACAAGGACCCTGAAGTCTGGGGAAGGGAATCCAGGAGTCTCTCTGTTCTCTGAGGATATCTGTGCCTTCATTCTTCTATGCACTGAATATTAGTTGAGCACCTACTATATGTCAGACAAAGTGCGGGCAAATATAAGAGAGAAATAGGAAAGAACTGAAAAAGTCTAGCCATATAAAGAGGAGGGCTTTTTACAAGAAGAAATTGGGAAGCCAAAGGCTGAGCTGTGGTATTATTTAACTATATAAAAACTATGACTCACATAGGAAAAGTGAACACCGAATCCCAGAATATGATGAGTACCCCCTTAAAGTTCGGGAGAGGTAGTTTAGAGCAAATTAAAGGAATTCTTCAGCCAACAGTGAAAAGCAAATTTATCCACCTCAAGTTACCCCACAAGAAGTAATACAGGCAGAAAATGTAAATATATTTTTAAATTAAATGAATGCTGGAGTTCACTTTTCATTCTATTTGAAGACATTTACTGAGGACTTCCTTTGGACCAGGTATTCTGGGAATAAAGAGATGAATAAGGCAGACATGAGACAAGCCTTTTGATGGGGGGACCCCGGGTGGACAGTCAATGCATCCTCTGTGCTGAGGGCAGTGACAGGGACCTACAGGCTTCCAAGGAGCCCAGAGGGGGTGGGTGTCTGGACCAAGGGGTGAACAGAGGCATCACGGATAGACGTGATGCGGGGCCAGATGCAGGTTATGGAAACGTAACTAGGACAGACTGAGGAAGAAAAAGAGGTGATGTATCGGCTACTATGAGTGGGAGGCCCAGGGGAGAGACAGTTTCAGGTACACCTGGGACCAGGGCCTCAAAGAAGATGGTCACATCCCCCTCCCCTCCCCTGACCTCCCCCCTTCTCTCTGGGCTCTGCCTGGCTCCTCTGGTCACCCCACAAGGCAGAGAAGGTGGCCACTGGCACCTATGATTCAACAGGCCACACCTTCCACCTGGCTACAAATTGAGAAGTAAAATCCCGAAGCAAAAGACACGACTGGCCCGGCTCAGGCCACATGCCCACTTTGGCAGATGCTGTCATGCCCCATCCTGGTCCTTGAACCCTGACGGCTGCAGTGCCTGCCTGCCTGACTGCCTGACTTTCAGCTGCCGGCACAGACATTCCTTTGCCCCTGGGCACGGTGCCCATGGCAGGCCAAAATTGGCGTGGAATCACACCCGTTAGAGCAGCATCAAGCAATAATTGAATAAGACCTGGAGTATAGATACCCCAGCTCCCTCACCACTCAGGGGATGACACTTGCTCCCAGAGAACCCAAGGGACTACACTCCAGGTGCCCCAGTGATAGCTGATGTGATGCCCACTCTTCATTCACTCTTTCCCTTTTCCCCCTCCTCCTGGTATTTCCTGGGATCATCTCCCCATTAAACTACTTGCACTCACATCCTGTCTCAGAGTCTGTTTTGGGGGAACCCAAACTAATACACCCAGCCATCACAAGCCTGTGGCCAGGGAACAGGACCTGGCTCACGTGTTCACCCAGTGGCCAGGGCAGCCCGAGCTGTTGATCCGACTGAGGGTGGATCCAAGGCAGGGGGGCTGGGCAGAGAGATGGCCCTAGAAGGATGAACAGGAGACACAGGGACCATACTGGGGAGGCGAGGCTGGGGGTGGGAGCCTGAGTGAGCCTGCTAAGCAATGTAGATGTGAACATGGGGGAAGAGAATTAGGAGCCCCCAGAAGGCAGACTTCCATCTGGGGCAGATCATGAGGCAGCCATGGGGAGGATGGCCTGGGGCCAGGGGAGCTGGAATGGATGTCTCGGGGGGAGCTCCTGGCACCAAAGAGGACAGTCAGCCATAGCCCCCCAAACAGCTCCCTTTCTCTCTGGGCACCTGGGTGCTGGGTGAACCCCGAGCCCACAAGAGGGAACTAGGAACCCAAGCTCATCATCTACTGAGTGCTTTGGGAATTCTTTGGTTAGAAAGTACTGGAACATTCAGGGAGCTTTTCTTTACAGGATTTGGGATGGAAACACTTTAATGGTTTTGAAGTATAAACAATTATCCTGGAACACTCATGAATCCTTCCTCCTCAACCAAGGAAAAGCTTATGAAAAGGGATAAGGTTGCCAAATCATCAACACCCAGGGTGACACAGTTTGTGGCCATCCTGGGACAATATTGCCAGCTTCCCAATGCTCCACCTCAGTGCTAGATCCCTTTAACCACAAAATTCCCCAGCAGCGACACAGAATGCTCAAGTTGCCTCCAGACAGCTCCTCTCTTTTCTTCCTTAAAAATAGGAAGATTCTTGATTTCTAATCGAGTGCACTGTCACTCAGCTAAAAAATGATACTTCTCAGCCAGACTTGCGCCTTCTCCTTTCTGTAGAACTTCATCTAAGTCAAAGAGGAGTGAGTGGAATAGTTTTGTGTGGCTTCAAGGAAGTCTCCCTAAAGGGAGGGGGAGGTTTGCCCTTCGCGGTTCTCCTTCTTCCTTCCTGCCTAGAATATGGGTATGATGGCTGGAGTGCAGCAGCCACTTTGGACCATGAGGTACCTTGGGAACAGAGCCATAAATGGTGGCACTCGGGTCCATGACTGATATAGGTCTCTATATCAGTTCTACTACCTACATCAGTCTTCTTTTATATAAAAGGGAAAGAAACTTCTATCCTTATTTAGGTGGGGAGGAGGGGTGGGGTTTTTGTTCCTCCCCAATAGCCAATCCTGATAACGCCTTTAGTTTAAAAGTGATAATAAATCTAACGTTAGAACAAGGGAGTTTATTTTTTGCTGTTATTGTTTCTTTGTTTTCTCTTGTTTGTTTGTTTGGTTGGTTGGTTGGGTCTTTTTTTTTTGGGGCCGCACTGCGCGGCATGCGGGATCTTAGTTCCCAGACCAGGGATCGAACCTGTGCCCCCTGCAGTGGAAGTGCAGAATCTTAACCACTGGATCTCCAGGGAAGTCCCTGTTTTCTCTCTTTTGAATTGTCCGTCTGGAACCTCTTCATTCGCAGAGGCAAACAACAAAATGGAAGTATGATTATATCTTTACGAAAACAGAAAGACTACATTTCGCAATTTCATGAGACTCATTGCTCACGCCGCTTTGAAATCATTAACCTGAAACACGCCTGGGTTCCCGCCATCATCAGGGTTTCTGCCCCCCTCTCTTCTCTCCAATATCCAAGGAGAAGAGCCAGAGAACACCGATGACCGTGGCTGGGAACGCCTCAGGAAATGCGGCTCTTTTGGCAAACGCTCCAACGGTGATTGCTTTCTCCCCAGATGACAATCAGGCTTTGCCAGAGGAGGCTGGGCCCTGGGTTTCACACCCAGGGTGTGGCATTTCCGGAAGATTCTAAACCTTTCTGTCAGCCTCGGGGGAAGCCAAGCATCCCAATGCTGCCTGTTCTCTCACGAACGGCATCCCCCAGCGTGTGTGCTCGGTCCTTATGTGAGCTGGACCCCTGCACACCAGCCGGGGGAGTGAGGGATGAACAGAATGAAAACTGGTCTCCCCTCCAGCCCCCAGCAAGGGAATCACAGCACTGCACCCTCCTGCTAGGGAGGGGCCCTGAGCCTCTAGATCTCCTGCTGGACCTTGAATCCAAGCTCCGTCCCTCCTGGCTTGAGACCCTGGGCAAGTGCTTTGACTTCCCCATCCCTCAGTCTCTCCATCTGTGAGATGGGAATAGTAACAGACCCACTTTACAGAGCTGCTGTAGTAACGAGTTAATTGTCGAGAGTTCTCAGTATCATCCCTCTCATCCATGTCCTCTGAGTCGTCAACACCCCTGTTTCTTTTGTAATATATTTATTTATTTTTGGCTCTGTTGGGTCTTCGTTGCTGCGCGCAGGCTTTCTCTAGTTGCAGTGAGCGGGGGCTACTCTTCGCTGCGGTGCGCGGGCTTCTCATTGCGGTGGCTTCTCTTGCTATGGAGCACGGGCTCTAGAGGCGCAGGCTCAGTAGTTGTGGCACGTGGGCTCAATAGTTGTGGCTCGCGGGCTCTAGGGCGCAGGCTCAGTAGTTGTGGCACATGAGCTTAGTTGCTCTGTGGCATGTGGGATCTTCCCGGACCAGGGCTCAAACCCGTGTCCCCTGCATTGGATTCTTAACCACGGAAGTCCTGCCACTCCTGTTTCTATAAATACCGTCCCTCCCAAGCACTATCGCCTACGGGACACCCTCCCTAATCTCCCCCACCCCAGAAAACTATCAAATAAGTGGAGTCAGCGGTCAGTGTTTGAAAAGCAGGGTAAATGAGCGTATCCGTGTCACAGGTGCGCCAGAACAAACGACCACAAACTGGGTGCCTCAAAACAACAGAAGTTTGTTCTCTCACACTATCCGAGGCCAGAGTGTGAAATCGAGGTGTCGGCAGGGCCAGGCTCCCTCTGGCACCTGGAGGGGAGGATCCTTGCTCTCCTCCTCCAGCTTCCGATCTGCCGTGTCCCCTCCTCTCCGTATAAGGACACTAGTCACAGTGTATTAGGGCCATACTAGTTCAGTATGACCTCACCGTACTACATCTGCAAAGACCCCTTTTCCGAACGAGGCCCCATTCTGAGGTGCCAGTGGACATGAGTTTTGCAAGGACACTATTACCTTGACTCTGAACTGTGTGACCAAGAATGTGGCAGAAGTAACGCTGTACCAGGCCTTAAGAGCCTGGTAGCTTCGACTTCTTCCTCATGGGACACTTGTACTTGGAAGCCCACCGCCATGCCGTGAGGAAGCCCAAGCTGCCCCGGGGAGGAGAGCCGGCAGCCAGCACCAACATGCAGTTGCAAGTGCGGGTCCTCCAGACCCAGCTGATGCACGAGCAAAATCAATGATTGGTGTTGTTCTGAGGTGGTTAAGTTTGGCGGTGGCTTCTTGTACAGCAGCAATAGGGAACAGGAACAGGAAGGGTCAATCCGCTCCTTGCTTTTACAGCACAGGGCTGGGCACACAGAAGGCGGTCACCAAATGTTTGCTGACTGTAACAGAATCATCTCTGACTCCCAAGAAAGCACTCGACAATGGCAACAACCGAAGTCATTTAATACCCCGTGATCTATTGAATAGAACGTGACAGGGCTCTGTCTTCCTTCTTGCCTAAACCGAGATAAATTGAGATTCTTATTTCCAAGTGATGGTGTGGCCTCTGTGTTCCTATTAAATACTGGCCCTAATGGAAGACAGACTTCTGGAGTCTCTGGCAGGCTGTGGCGGGGTGAGTCAGGGGATTCGTGCAGATGTGCAAGTCCTAGCGGGTCTCTGACCCGGGGACAATTGTAAGAATGGCCTCTCCCTGCGCGCATGTGTTCCCAATCGTCAGTTGAATGACCTGGGTCTGTTGCTCACTGGGTGTTGCTTTCAACCCAAGCCAAAGCTGGAATCGTCTCCTCAGGAGAGTCATGACCACGTGGTCCATCGTTACCATGACGGCTCCCAGTGACCCCCGCCTCCCCGTGTCCTCGCCCCGCTGTGACTCTGCCCCTCAGCTCCTTACCAGGTGGAGGCTATTCTTCCGCCCTTATACCTGGCTTGGCGGTGTGGTTTACTTTGAACAGTAGATTACGGTGGAAGTGATGGGGCACCTGTTCCAAGCTTGGGACCCACAGGGTCTGCAGCTTCTGCTGTCACTCCCTCAGACCCAGAGACAACTGTGCTATAAAGAAGCCTGGTCTAGCCCACTGGAGGATGAGAGGATGGGGAGTAGGCGGGGCGGGGGACCCCAGTACCTGAGGTGACAGCCATCCCCAACTGCCAGGCACATGAGTGAGCGGCCTTGGACCCTCAGCCCTAGCCAAGCTGTCAGTCCCCAGCAGTGACACCACAGAAGGACCACCCCACAGAACCTGAGAATAATACACTGCATTGTTTGAAGCCCCTATGATTTGGGATGCTTTGTTACGTGGCAAAGGCTGACCGAAACAGACCACGCCATGTAACCTGGTCAAGGATAGAATGTTCTGAAAGCCATACATTTCCCCTCCAAACAGCCAACTTTCCAGTGAAATATCCCAGGGAATATTTTGTATTTCTCTTATAGGCTGAAATGTGTACCCTGCCCCCCCAAATCTGCATGTTGAAGTCTGTTAAAAAGAAAACCGCAGGCCCGAAATGGCGTCACTTGCGCTAAAGCTCATGGTAGCAAACCTAGACTTCATACCTGGGTTAACTGCAGTCTCCAGCAACCCAGCTCCTCCCCAGCATGGAGGTTTCCCCTCACCTCTAAGGCTCTGTGATAGGCTGAATAATGGCCCCCCTAAGATGTGCACATCTTGATCCCTGAAGCCCGTGAAGGCTGCTTTATATGATGCATGAGTCTCCTAGGGCTACTACAAAGGACCAAAAATGGGGAGGCTTGAAACAACAGAAACTTATGCTCTCACAGTTCCGGAGGCCAGAAGTCCAAAATCCAGGTGTCAGCAGGGCCTTGCTCCCTCCAAGGCTCTGGGAGACGATGGGTTCCACGCCTCTGGCAGCTTCCACTGGTCTCCAGCAAGTTGGGGTTCCTAGGCTCTACATCCCTCCCATCTCTGACTCCATTGTCACACGGCCATCTGCCCTGTGTGTCTGTGTCCATATTCCCCTCTTTTTACGAAGACACCAGTGACTGGATGAGGACCTACCCGAATCCAGTAGGACCCCAACTTGATTACATGTGCAAAGACCCTATTTCCAAATAAGATCACATTCTGAGGGCTGGGTGGAGATGAAATTGGGGGCAACACCAGTCAGCCCACTACACATTGTAAAAGGGACTTTGTTAATGTGATTAAGGATCTGGAAATGAGGACATCATCCTGAATTATCCTGTGGGTCCAGTGTGATCACAAGCGTCCTTATAAGAGGGAGGTGGGGTATTATAGGAACGGTGGCGACACGGTGTTCCGGAACCAGAGTGGGGCGTAAGTAATCTTGCTGCTATGCTTCCAAGCTGTAGTTCTGAATCAACCGAAATTTTAAACAGAAGGTGAACCTCTGAGAAAGTCAGATATACTTTAAAAGTCAGGATGCGGGATCAAGGAGGACGGCCTTGGCAGCAATGGCCCTTTGCGTCAACAACAATGGATGCAGTCACTCCAGCACCAGCAGGACCCCAGCCAGATCGACTGAGCTGCACTGGCTCAAGCTTGGATTGCCCAAAGAGAAGCTTCAGGGCAGCAAAGCATGGTAGAGCCACCACCAGGAACGATGCCAAGTGGACAAGATGTGTCTACAATGGAGTCCGGTCCAAACAATCATGGGAATTCCCAAGGGGATTCAAGCTTCAACAGAATGTGGCAACAGGCTGACGGGGGCTGGGAACACCGGAAACCTCACTCGGCATCTAGGGAAGACAGCATTCTATGACTCTCTGTTGCAGCCTCTGGCCTTTTTAGCAGCAGCGCTGCCAGAGCAAAACATGTCTGGTCTCTCACTAAAGAAAAACTGTGTCACTATGTGACAAATTAGTCTGTCAGAGATACTCTGCCCCTACCATCCACCCATCTTCCTCTTCCCTTTTTTTGCAGATAGTGAAGATCTTCCATACGTTTTTATCTGTTTATTTTTTTGTTTGTTTGCTTTCTTTACTTCACAGTATGATTAGGTTCCTTGATGCTAGTTCAGTTTTCTATGACTTGTGTTATTATTATTATTATTTTTTTAATTTATTTATTTTATTTATTTATTTTTGGCTGCTTTGGTTCTTTGTTGCTGTGCACGGCTTTCTCTAGTTGCAGCGAGCAGGGGCTACTCTTCGTTGCGGTGCGCGGGCTTCTCACAGCAGTGGCTTCTCTTGTTGCGGAGCACGGGCTCTAGGCGCGTAGGCTTCAGTAGTTGCGGCACGTGGGCTCTAGAGCGCAGGCTCAGTAGTTGTGGCGCACGGGCTCAGTTGCTCCGCGGCATGTGGGATCTTCCCGGACCAGGGCTCGAACCCGTGTCCCCTGCATTGGCAGGCGGATTCTTAACCACTGTGCCACCAGGGAAGCCCTAGTGTTATTATTTTTAACAGTCACTTCAAATTATTTATAGGTGAATCTTATTTTGATTATGCTAATGGTGAAGTCATAGCTCCTCTTCCTGATTAGTACTTATTATTGTTTCTCAATGTAAGAATGGAAAACTCAGTAAGTAATCCTCTAATATCACTTTTAAAAGAATGACGAATATTCTAATCTTTAATACTGGGAAGTAGTTCATTTCTAGTTTTCTGGAATCTGTGCAAAATTTTCCCACATTTGAAAATGTTTTGGTTCCTAAGTTCAGCAGTGATTCACCCTGGCATTCCCACTTCCCCGACTTTACTCTGCTGGTGTTCTTTGGGTCCCAGGCAAGTGATTTAACCTCTGTGTGCCTCAGTTTCCCTTCCTGAAATTGGCAAAAATAGTACCTGATTTCGCCCTACCTCACAGGGATGTTGTGAGGATACATGTGTTCACGGAAGAAAGAAATTATATAAAAATCTCAAGGTATTGTTTTTATGGCATTGTTACTGAACAGAAATAGAAAAATTCAACAGGAAAAAAAAAGAAAAGGGAGGCGGGGGTCAGAGTCGGAGAAGAAGGAGGTGTGATGCAGAAGCAGAGGCTGGAGGGAGGCACTTGGAGGATGGAGGAGGGGCCACGAGCCAAGGGATGCAGGCGCCTCTAGAAGCTGGGAAAGGCCAGGAAGCAGATTCTCTCCTGGAACCTCCAGAGGGAACCAGCCCTGCAACACCCTGACTGCAGTCCAGTGAGACCCATTTTGGTCTTCTGACCTCCAGGCCTGCAAGACCATAGGTTTATGTTGATTTATGCTGTTTTAAGTCTCTAAGGTTTGGTTCACTTATTACAGCAGCCATTGGACACTAACACTGATCTGTGATTCGCTGTGACTGCAAAAGGGCATCGGGGCAGTCACGAAGCTGGGCCACAGGCTCCCGCGCTGCCCCTCAAAGGGGAAACAACGGTGAGTCAGCTGCCAACGCAGGCAGCAGCTTCCAGGCAGCGTGGCTCGCGGACCACACAGCTCTCGGCTCAGCCCTGAGTCATCTGGCTCCAAAGGTGCCTCCTTAGGGCCTCTCTACCGGAAACGACCCGGGTTCGCCTGGTTATTTTTCTAGCAATCAAGTAACACTTTCCAGATGCAAAAATCGGACAGGGGCCAGGCTCAGCCTTCATCCCCGCGGGCAGCAGCCACCCTCCACCACTGCGGGAGCCCCAGGACGCCTGCAGAAGCTCGGACCAGACTGGACGTGACCGTGGCCGAGACCGTGGGCAGAGACCCCGGGCATCCTCGGCGTCTCCCCTCACTGGCCTCCTCCTCTGTGCACTTCTCATCCCCGTGGGACAGACGGCTACGCTCACACCACATGTGCTCAGAGGTGTGTGTCTATTTTCTATAACAGGGCGGTTGGAGGTGGTGTGGGAAGTGGTACTTGGACTTGACAATAAGCAATATCCCAGTTTCTCTCACCTGACAGCACCTTTGCTCATTTGAAAAGTCTCAGGTCACTAATCTGAGATGCACCACCCAGAGCCTCTCACGGCTGCTGCTTCCCTCTCTCCTTCCTATGATGCCTCCTGGGGTGGGAGGAAAGTTTAGGGTCTTTGTGGTTTTCCCAGGGGAGGGGAGGGGAGGGGAGGGGAGGGGAACCCACCCAACCCCCAGATCCTTTTACAAGACACAGGAGCCAAGATTAGTGTCCTGGGGCTGCCAGAACAAATGACCACAGACAGGGGGGCTTAAGACAACAGGAATTCATTTTCTTGCAGTTCTGGAGGCCAGAAGTCTGAAATCAAGGTGTGGGCAAAGGGTCTGGGGAAAATCCTTCCTGCCCTTTCCAGCTTCTGGGGGCTCAGGCGTTCGTTCCTGTGGCTGCATCACCCCAATCTCTGCCTCCGTCCTCACACAGCCTCTCCTCTTCTCAGAGGGACACTGGTCATTGCATTGAGGGCCCACCTGGGTGATCCAGGATGATCTCATCTTGAGATCTGCTACATGACCACTTGATCACATCTGCAGACTCTTTCTCCAAATGAGGTCACATTCGCCATTCTGGGGGTTGGCGCGTGGACACAGCTTTTTAGCAGCCCCCCTTCAACGCACTACAGCAAGCTTGGGCTCAGCTCTGGCCACTTCCTCCTAACCAGGCCACTGCAGCAGCCTGGGCCCATGGCACTGCCCCGTGTTGGAGCTGGCCCGGTGCACGGTGGTCTCCCCTCCACGTCGCACTGGGGGTGGCTCCGAGTCCTTCTGCTTTCAGCCTCCCCCTTAATCTCCCTCCCTCCCTCAGCTCTGGCGGGAGGGGGGGCACCCAGGGGGACATCCCAGGGCACTTCGCCACCCCCATTTCTTTCTCATTCCCCCCTCACCCGGCTGGAGCTGGGAAGGAAGGATTTCCCACCTTCTTGTGTTGCAAGGATGCCCCTTTCACGAAGCCCTGAATTGTATTCCCTCTGCCTGATAATCAGCTTGGAGGCCAAGTTCAACGTGTTTTTGGTTTTTTTTTAATTGCAGTACAGTTGATTTACAATGTTGTGTTAGTTTCAGGTGTACAGCAAAGTGATTCAGTTATACATATATGTATTGTTTTTCAGATTCTTTTCCATTATAGGTTATTAAAAAATATTGAGTATATTTCCCTGTGCTATACAGTAGGTCCTTCTTGTTTATTTTATATATAGTAGCGTGTCTTTGCTAACCCTAAGCTCCTAATTTATCCCTCCCTGCTACCCTTTCCCCTTTGGTAACCATAATTTGTTTTCTATGTCTGAGTCTGTTTCTGTTTTGTAAATAAGTTCATTTGTATCACTTTTTTAGATGCTACATATAGGTGATATCATATGCTATTTGTCTCTGTCTGGCTTACTTCACTTTGTACGATAATCTCTAGATCCATCCATGTTGCTGCAAATGGCATTATTTCATTCTTTTTTATGGCTGAGTAGTATTCCATTGTATATATGTACCACATCTCCTTTATCCATTCATCTGTCGATGGACACTGAGGTTGCTTCCATGTCTTGGCTATTGTAAATAGTGCTGCTGTGAACATTGGGGTGCATGTATCTTTTTTTTTTTAATTTATTTTTGGCTGCATTGGGTCTTCGCTGCTGCACGCGGGCCTTCTCTAGTTGTGGCGAGCGGGGGCCACTCTTTGTTGCGGTGCGCGGGCTTCTCATTATGGTGGCTTCTCTTGTTGCAGAGCATGGGCTCTAGGCGCACGGGCTTCAGTAGTTGTGGCACGCAGGCTCAGTAGTTGTGGCGCAGGGGCTTAGTTGCTCCGCGGCATGTGGGACCTTCCCAGACCAGGGCTCGAACCCATGTCCCCCTGCATTGGCAGGCAGATTCTTAACCACTGAGCTGCCAGGGAAGCCCGCATGTATCTTTTTGAATTAGAGTTTTCACCTTTTCTGGATATATGCCCAGGAGTGGGATTGCTGGATCATATGGTAGCTCTGTTTTCAGTTTTTTAAGGAACCTCCATACTGTTCTCCACAGTGGCTGTACCGACTTAAATTCCCACCAACAGTGTAGGAGGGTTCCTTTTTCTCCACACCCTCACCAGCATTTGTTATTTGTAGAATTTTTGGTGATAACAGGCCTGGCTCTTGATGCATAAGTGGGAGCTAAAGGGATTTAGAAAACCTTTGTCTTTACCAGTGTCCACTTTCAGGCCTCTGATCTCAGTAAGAACTCTAAAAGCTAGACTCCGACTCCTCTCTCATGCTGAGCTCCTGAAGCATCCCTGGTCCCCCAGAGGCAGAAAGACGCCTCAGCTGAGAAGGGGAAAGGCCAGGTACTGCGAAACACAAAAGAGGAAGGGGCATCCGCGTGTTCTCACATGATCCCCTTCCACTGACTAGCGGCGCCCACACTGACCCAAAGTCACCAGCAGGGGGCCTCAGAGGCGTTTTAAAATCAAACCTATAGGAGGTTGACTTCAAATCCAGCTCAACCAGTTCCAACAAACGTCTATACCACACAAACACAATCACAGGTAGAATGTTTCCACCACCTCATGCCCCTCCCCAGTCAGCCCTGGGCCCTCCCTCACCTCCCACCTACCTCCCACCTCCCCCAGCTTTGGCTGTTCCAGAAGGTCCTGTAAATGGGATCATAGAGTGCATTAAGAGATGACCCTTCCCTTCCCCTACTGGTGAGCACATTCAAGCCTCCAGCTCGTCAAGTCTGGCCAGTGAGGAGAGACTTTACAATAAGTTAAAACTCACTGATTTGTAGGCTAAAAAAAATAATACCGGGGACTTCCCTGGCAGTTCAGTGGTTAAGACTCCGCGATTCCAATGCAGGGGGCACGGGTTCCATCCCTGGTCGGGGAAGTAAGATCCCACACGCCGAGCAGAGCGGCCAAAAAATTAAAAATTAAAAACTAAACCCCCCCCATAATAATAATACAGATGTCACGAGGTTGTTGTGAGATTTAAATGCGAAGTGCCCAGCACTTCTTTAAAAACCTGTAAGCGATACTCATTATTGCTGTGCCTCCTCTCTTCTCCACTTTGTGGCCAGAACTGTCATCTGAAAGTTCAAGCCTGACCAAGACACTCCAGCTTCATCCCTGGCTGCCTTCTGGGGTCCTCTCCCGCTACTGCAGCCACTTCCCTGCCCCTCCCCTCACACACACAGCAGCCCACGCTTCCGCCTCCTGCTGCTGAACCCACAGGGGCCTTCCGTGCCCCTGGGCCTTGGCACATGCTCTACCCCCTCCGCCTGGGGAGCTCCCGCCTCGCATGACCCAGCACAAATGCCACCTCCTCTGTGAGGACAGATGGTTGGCAGGTCACAGGTGCTTAGGTCACTCTTCCTCAGCGGCACCTCGGGCTTCCTCTTTTTTTGCATTTATCATGCAATTTACTTTACTCACCTGTCAAAACAGATGAAGTAAATCGAATCAACTGAATTACTGATTCGTCACTAGGCTGGAAGACTGTTCTGTGGCCCCATGGCCTGGGGGCTTGCGTGGCTGGTGGGCAGAGAGTACTTCCCATCTCTTGACTTTGAACTTGGCTACGTTTGATCACTTTCTTTGCTCAAAGGGCTTCTATGATGGCCACAAGGAGAACACGCCCCAGGCCACACTTGGGGGACCAGGCACAGAACAAAGACGTGGGAGCTGGAATGGGATCCAACCTGCAGCCTGGAGGCAAGCCCAGCGGAACCTGGCACAGATCAGGTGATCCCCACCCCCATCCCCAGCTACCTGCAGACGTGGAAGCCAGGTAACGCCAGTAACAGCATCTCTACGACAAAGACCATGTCTCGTTCCCTCTGTCTGTTCAGCACCAGCACAGGGCTGATTCCTGAAGGGGAAGACGTTTCAAAAGGCTCTGTTAAATATTTCATTGTTCATCTCAGCCGTGGGGAAGAACAGACAAAAATAGGAGATCCAAGCACGACGGGCCCTCCCGGGGACAGCTCCGGGGTTCAGAGCATGGGTTCTGATGGGTGGACAGCCCAGACATGAATTCCAGCCGCTGCTGGAAGGGCTGGGGCCTCAGTTTCATCACCCACAAAGTGGGGCTAATTGCAGCGGGGACCTCCCAGTGCTGTCGGAAGGAGCGGATGAACTAATGCAGATAAAGCTCTGAGTGTGGTACCTGGTGCGTTGTCACTCACGCCCTTCACCAAAATATGCCCTAAAATCGATGCACTGGAGAGACACGCCAGCTAACCCAAGAGCTGGACTTCGCAATTACTGGAAAACACTAGTCAGAAGTATGCTTTGGCTGGGGACGTTTTGGAGCACGGAACACACAGCTCCGGGGAGAGACGTTTAGGAGAGAGAGGCTTAGCACAAGGGAACGGAGGAGAACCACAGGGAAAAGGGGAGCTGAGGTGAGCTCGTCACTGCTGAGGGCTGGGCTTTTAGCCGTCACCTCATTTCTCCCAAGTTTCCAGAACTCTCCATTTTGCTCCTTTGACAATTCAAACCATAGACACCACACCTGTGAGCTTGGGGAATAAAAGGCCCTTGGCTTCTGGGGTAGGTTTACTCTGTTTCCTACTGGTAACCAGAGGCAAACCCAAATATGCATTTTTATTATTATTCACCTTTTCCTTAACCAATTAATTGTCTCATGACTGGTCTCATTATTTTAGGGAAAATGGCTACTTTCTATACATCCCTAATGAAACTTCAACTTTCTAAATATCTACAAGTAAATAAAAGAGATAAATCAGAATCAGACAAGCTATGCAATTAATCTAAAAGAAGAGAAGAAACAATGATAAAAAAGTAACAAAGAAGAGATAAGACAAATGGAAAGCAAAGAGCAAGATGGCAGGTTTTAACCCAACGAGGTTATCTCAACACTCCAATTAAAAGGCAGAGGTTGTCAGATTGCATAAAAAAGCAAGGTGCTGGGGACTTCCCTGGTGGCGCAGTGGTTAAGAATCCGCCTGCCAATGCAGGGGACACGGGTTCGAGCCCTGGTCCGGGAAGATCCCACATGCCACGGAGCAACTAAGCCCGTGCACCACAACTACTGAGCCTGCGCTCTAGAGCCCACAAGCCACAACTACTGAGACTGCATGCCACAACTACTGAAGCCCGCACGCCCTAGAGCCCGCACGCCACAAGTACTGAGCCCATGCGCCGCAACTACTGAAGCCTGCGCACCTAGAGCCCGTGCTCCGCAACAAGAGAAGCCACTGCAATGAGACACGCACTGCAACAAAGAGTAGCCCCCACTCACCGCAACTAGAGAAAGCCCGCACGCAGCAACAAAGACCCAACACAGCCAAAAATAAATTTTAAAATGTTTTTAAAAAAAGAAAAGATTAAAAAAAAGACACCTGCACCCTTATGTTCACTGCAGCATTATTTACAATAGCCTAAGGTATGGAAACAACCTAAATGTCCACTGATGGATGAATGGATAAAGAAGATGCTGTGTGTATATACAATGGAATATTACTGAGCCATAAAAAAGAATGAAATCCTGACACTTGCAACAACATGGATGGATTTAGAGGGTATTACGCTAAGTGACATAAGTCAGAGAAAAACGAATACCATATGATTTCACTCATATGTGGAATCTAAAAAACAAAACAAAACCAACAAACAAAACAAAAACTCACAGACTGTACACTTAAAACTAACACAACATTATAAATCAACTATACTTCAATTAAAAAAAAAAAAAAACTCATAGATACAGAGAACGGATTAGTGGTTACCAGAGAGGAAAGGGGCTGGAGGGTGGGTGGAAAGGGTGAAGGGGGTCCACTGTATGGTGATGGGTGGTAACTAGACTCACAGTGGTGATGACTCTGTAGTATATACAGATGTTGAACTATAATGCTGTATACCTAATACTTATATAATAACAACACAAAATAATAATCCCAGCAAGTTATTTTGGGTAGACATTAACAAGCAGATCCTCAAATGCATATGGAAACACAAAGAATATAAAATAGTCAAAACAAATTTGAAAACAGAATAAAAGTTAGAAGGTTTACATTTCTATTCAAGACTGTTATCATAAAACAGAAAGCAAGACCCACACACATATGGTCAATTTTTTGATTGTGAAAGTGCAAAGGCAAATTTGATGAGGAGAGGAGAGTACCTTCAGCAAAAGGTGCCAGAAGAATTAAATATCTAAATGCAGAAAATTAACTTTGATCTATACCTCGTACCATATACAGAAATGAACTCAATCAAATCAGAGACCTACATGTAAAACCTAAAATCATAAAACTTCTAGAAGAAAACATAGGAGAAACTCTCTGAGACCTTGGGCTAGGAGGTGCTTTCTTAGATACAATATCAAAAGCACAATCCATAAAAGAACAAGTTGATAAATGGGATGACACTGAGTTGTTGGTTTACAATGTGTATAGAGATGATACACGTGGCTACAGTAGCATTTAGTATGGGGGAGGGGTACATGAAAATATACTGTCGCAAGGGTCCTGTATTCTCCTGGAGTAATTCAATATGAACACTACGTAGGTTGTGATCAGTTACAGATGCATATTGAAATACCTAGAACAACCATTAAAAATAATGGTGTTTTCCATGACGAGAGGGAATGCTTCTAAAACATACTAAGCAAAAACAGAGAAAAAGAGCATCATATAAGGGTACAAGCCTAAAAACATATATATACATACCCATATATATATATGTGTGTGTGTGTGAATATAAAAAGGCCAAAAAGAAATATTCACACATATGAATGTTGAGATTACAGAGGTTTTGGATTTTTTTCCTTATTGTTCAATGACTAACAAACACGTTTCCAGTGAGCATGTATTACCTTAGGGGGAAATGTGCAAAACAGGAAAATGAAAGAAATATGAGGAGGGAGGGAAGAGAAAGGAGAAAACAAGGAGAGAAGGGAGAGAGGGAGCAAAGGAACACCACCTTTTGCCAGGGATCTTAGAGAACAGATGGAGGAGGGCTTCCCCGCCCTCTAAGGCACCTGCCAGGTACCTGCAAGAGCTGGGCATCTGGTGAACGTGGAGGAGACACGTGCCTGTCAAACAGTTCACACCTGGAGCCGCCTGGTCTGTCCTCAGTGTGGACTGAGGGCAGCTGGAGGCATGGTGCTACTTTCCTATTAAGTGAGAACAGCAACCAAATCCACTTCCTGCCTCTGTGCAGGCGCGTACACAAATGACGGGGATGAAGTGCTTTTGGTGCGTGGATGGGGCCCCAGGGTAGCCCCACTTGTGGCCTGTTTCTGAGATTGATCAAAATGATAAGGAGTCGGGGAAATTCCTACTTCCACCTCTTGACAAGCCCTAGGGGACGGGTCGGGGTTCGGGCCGCTGAGTCAGTCTTGCTGACCAGGACAAGGATGGGTCAGCCCAAGAGAAGGTTCTAAAGTTCCTGGGAGTGACGGGATCTTGCTGCATCCGCAGAAGGAGCCAACTCTGGCAGGGAAACGGCAGCTCTCTACACAGAAAGACGTCTCTGGCCTCCCAGAATTCTTAATCAAAACAAAACATCAACGTACAAACTCTTCAAGGGTCACTCTTTCTTTACCAGTATTTCCTGCCAGTAAACAAAACTCATCTGAGAGGTTAACGACTTAGCTGGTTTACGAGGTCTCTGTGACACAGGGGCTGATCCGCCGGTTATGCATCAGAAAAGTTGTGATCAGCAGACCGCTGAAATTACGAAAGTTCGCCCTTGAAAGATAAGCCAGCTGGCCCGCTGTGTTTACCGGGAAGACGTGTCTTCAGAATTTGATTTTTTAGTTTCTCCTGGCTAAGAGGCACCATAAAAATGGGCCTGGGTTTGAATCCCTGCCGTAGTGCTTCCTTGCTGTGTGCCCTTGGGAAAGTCACTTGCCTTCTCTGGCCCTCACTCCCCTCTGTAAACGAGGATAGTAAGCATGATCTACCTCAAAGGGCTGCTGTGGAGATACATGAGAGGATTATGAAGTGCATAATGGTCAGGATGCATTAAGTGCTTACTGAGTGGTAGCTCTTATGATTAGTATTTAAAATATAGACTCTGCGCCACGTGCGATTGACCCAAGCGTTTCACTGCCTAGATGCATCGTGCTCTGTTAGCTGAGACCCCGAGCACCCTCCAGTGGTGTCACAGCCTGGCCCTGGGACGCAGAGACCAGGTAGGACCCTCACTCTGCCACACCTGTCCTCTCTGTGCCTCAGTTTCTCAGTTTCTCCAGACGGAGAAACGTACAATCGGGATGGAGATGGACGCACATGCGCCCAGGAGAGTTGAATTCAGGGTGAACCTTACGCTATTGTAGAGGAAAAAGTCTTCTAAGCTTAAACCTGATTGACTTCTGGGTCCCTGCGATGCCAGGACGCGCTGAGTTCCTTGACACCCTCAGCTGCCGTGGGCTCCCACACTGACTACCATTATTAAAAATAAAACCATGGAGGTTTGGTGCTGTCAAGATGAACCAGCACTGTCCTTCCTGCCTCTCCCACTGAAATCAACTCAGAAGTAAACAGAGGCAGACAGACTGGGGGAGGAGCCAGAACTCAAGGCATCCTGGGGCGGCGGTGAGTTTCCACGCTTCTCCTGGTATCTCCTGGCCTGAGCTCATAGGCGCTGGAAGGGAACCATGCACCAGGCGGGGCAGAGAGAGCTCCGAGAGAACCCTTCTGTTTCTGCACTGGGCAACGCCAAAGGGAAGAGTCAGAGAGAGTGGGGAGTGCCCTGAGTTATTTTCCCTTTGTTCTGTTTTTCCGGTTGTCTCCTGTCCTGGCCCCCAGGGAGTCTGCGGCAGGGAGGCAGTTGGGCAGGCACCTAGAACTTCAAAATCTGAAAAGCTTCTCTCTAATCAGAAAAACTGTGGTCCCAAGAATGCGGGGGCACCCCCGTAGCTTTTCCCTCACTCTGACCTCTTGCCACTTGGTCCTGGAGGCAGACAGGGGCAGGAAGAGCATGGCAGAGCCAGGAACTAAGGCACAGGCTCTGTGGCCATGGGAGGGGGAAGGAGAACCGGAGTTAGGGGAGGTGGGAGGAGGAGGGAACTCGAGAAAGCGACCCCATGAAGTGGTAGAGGAACTCCTAGGCTCATCTCTGTGCTGCACATGCATGGAAGTCTCAAGACATATTAGAAAATGTTTTGAACGGAAAATGAAAATACAAAGTGTCAAAGTTGGTGGGATGCAACTAAAGCCATCTTTAGAGGGAAACTTATAGCATTAGAAAATACTAGGAAAAAAATAATAAAGATCTCAAATCCACAATTTAAGCTCCCACCCTAAGAAACTGGGAAAACAAGAGCAAAATAAACCCATAGCAAGCAGAAGAAACAAAATAATAAAGACGAAAAGCAAAAATTAATGACACTGAAATCAGTGACAGAAAACCAATGAGAAAATCAATGAAATCAAAAGCTAAAACTTTTAAAAGGCCAGTAAAATTTGACAAATCTCTAACAAGGCTGACAAAAGAGAGAGACAGACAGACACACACAAATGGCCAATATGCGGAATAAAAAGGAGCTAACACCATAGACAGACCACAGAGACACTAAAAGGATAATGAGAGAACACCTTGAGCATCTCTTTGCACTTAAACTCAACAACTTAGATGAATTAGAGCTATTCCTGAAAAGCCACAGATGACCAAAACTCACCCAAGATGAAAGAGATTATCCAGGAGTCCTATATCTATTAAAGTAATTGAACTTGCAGTTTAAAACTTTCTGAAAAAGAAATCTTTAGGCCCAGATGGTTTTACTAGTGAAAACTACCAAATGTTTCAAGTAGATATAACACCAGTCCTACACAAGGAGGGAATATTTACCAATTCATTTTAAGAGGCCAGTACTATTCTGACACCCAAACCGTACAAAGACAATACAGGAAATGTGTATGGACCAGTGTGCATCACAAACACAGACACAAAAATCTTCAACAAATATTAGCAAATAGAGTCCAGCAATGTATAAAAAATACACTACACCATGACCAAATGGTGTTTATCCCAGGAATGCAGGCTGGTGGAGTATTAAAAAACCAATCAACACACTCCATCATATTAATAGACTAAAGAAGAAAAAACACAGAATCATATGAACTGGTGCAGAAAAAAACATTTGACAAAATTCAACACCCATTCTTGATTAAAAACACTCAAAAACCTCAGAGTAGAAAGGAACTTCCTTAATCTGGTAAAAGACATCTACAAAAATCCCACAGCTAGCATATTTAATGGTGAAAGAACTGCCTTCCCTTAGGACCAGACACGAGGCAAGTATATATACACTTTTTTTTTTTTTTTGGCCGCATCGTGTGGCATGTGGAACTTCCCCTACCAGGGATTGAACCCGTGCCCCCTGCAGTGGAAGCATGGAATCTTAACCACTGGGCCACCAGGGAAGTCCCAAGGCAAGTATATATATTCTTAACATTCTTATGCCTCATTTTACTGGAAGGTCTAGCCAATGAAATATGGCAAGAAAAAGAAATCACAGGCATAAAGACTGGAAAGGAAGAAATAGAACTGTCCCTATTTACATACATCTTTGTCTGTGCAGAAAATCTTAAGGCATGTATAAAAGCTTATATGAGTTTATCAAGGTCTCAGGATACAAAGTCAACATACAAAAATCAACCCTATTTCTATTCAACAGCAATAAACAAATGATAGCTGAAAATTTTAAAATAATACCATTTACAATTGCTCCCCAGAATGAAATAATTAGGTATAAATCTAACAAAACTTGTACACGATTTGTGTTTTATCAAAAGCGCTGATGGAAAAAATCAAAGAAATCCTAAAAAAGGAAGTTAAAGAAGACCTAAATAAATGGAGAGACATACCGTGTTTAGGGGTTGGAAGACTCGACACAATTCAGTTGTAAAATCTCCCCAAATGGATCTCTAGGGCTTAAGACATTTCCAATCAAAATTCCAGCATGAGTCTTTGTAGACAGAGGCAAACTGATACTAAAATCAATGTGGAAAGGCAAAGGACCTAGAATAGATAAGACTAGGGTTGAACTCACATTGCCCAGACAGCCCCTCCTCTGAGCTCTCCCAGCCCCCAACTCCTGTTCTCTGACCAGCACTCACTGCTTTATCCACCCCACTGCCTAGGCCCTGCTTTCTCCCACTGACTGTGAACCCTTCAAGATGGGAGCTGTCAAACTTCTCGCCTCATTTCATTTATGAGCTGCCTGCAACAACAACAAAAACCTAGCACTGAGTCGGTACCAAATAATGGTCTGATGAATGAATTAAATTCACTTAAAATTAACCCAAGATCTGATTCTCGTAATAGTTCCGAGCATTTCTGGGGGAGGAGGAGGCTGTTTTGTGATGGTGGAGACACACTTGCCAGAGCAGCCTGATCCCCAGACCCCACTGGCACCAGCATAAATTCTCAGCGCAGAGGTCTCCTTGGCATTTACGGTACTAAGAATGGACAGAGAAAGGCCGCGTAGACACAGTTATTATCAATTAGGACCGGGCTGGAACTACCTAGGTTTTGGAAAAATGTTTTCAGATTATTTTCCAAGTGTTTGATGAAACCCCAAAGACATTTTCCCAGGCATATTTCCCCTCCCCCCCCCCAGTTGTAAACCCATAAGCATTTACATAAGAGTTTAACCCTCAGGTTGAGGATTTGTTTGTGCTGAACTCATCCCAACAGAACAGCCCACGGTCCCCAGACAACTTATGCTCTCTGTATTTATTCAAACGTGGACTTAGATGCTTGCATTCGAGTGCACTCAACTGAATTTCATATTAATTCTCAAACCAGTGCTTGAATTCCAAGAGGGTACTGGTTTGACATGTGTTTCTCTAATTACTGGAATCAAGATAAGCCTCTGGCATTGCAACATGGCCAAACTCCAGACCTTAGAGAACCCCGGACACTTGGTCTTCGAGAAGTGGGGGATGGGATGGGGGGGGGGCGGCTACAGCAGCTACCTGGTCTGGCAACACAGGCTTGGAGACACAGAGGAGAAAATATTTCTAAATTTAGAAAGTAAAAAATGCCCAGTGTAGAAAAACTGGAATACACAAATAGACTGGGGGCAGGTACCTACAGAGACAAGCACTGGTGATGTTTGGATGAAGGTATTTGCTTTCAGGTTTTCTGGGGAAGGGTTTTTTTTTGTTTTGTTTTGCACTGGGCTTTGGGAATTGGCTTTCAAGGTGGCAAATGCATGGGTGAGAGGAAGGGGCAGAGTTGTGTGATTAACCAGCCGTTGGCCCCTCCACTAAAGCTTGGAGCCACCAAGATGCACCAGTCGCCCTCCTGTGGGCAGCAGGGTGAGCTGGCCCGGGGACCAGAAAGCAAGATCCCGGCACTGTCACTCATGCAAACTTACCCCAGAGAACAGGGACACTGGTTTCTGACCATCTCTCCAAGGCAGAGTGACAGGAGGCGTTCCACGGTGGACGGAACGCAGTGAGTGCAAACAACCACCAGCTAAGCTTGTTTCCTCGTTTATCAACGGGCCTAGCTGGCCCCCTTCCTAAGATTTTGGCGAGGATTAGGAAGATGCTGTGCGAAAACTCAATGTCACCTGGTTACCCTGGCATTTGCTTATCAGGTGACCATTCAATCACCAGTAACCAGGAATAAAAGGGTTTTCTATCCGGACTATGAGAGTTTATCATTTTGAGAATCATTTACCAGTGGATACACTGATACTTTAGTAACTGGCACACTCTGCATATATTTCTGCGAGCTTAAATCTGCCTCCCACCCCGCCCCCGGCCCCCTGGGGACTTCAACACAAAGGGATTGTGTTAATGCTGCTATGGGACCAACCGCCACGGGGATGATTATAACTGCAGATTATCTTGGGTGAAAGAAGGTGCGGAGTACATGCTGTATGATGCTGTTTCTATGAAATCCTAAGCAGTCAAATTCGCTATGGCAGTGGTTCTCACCTAGGGGTGATTTGGGTCCCCAGGGGACATTCGGCCATGTCTGGTGACATTTTTGGTTGTCGCAACTGGTATGCAGTGGGTGAGGCCAGGATGCTCACATCCCACAATGCACAGGACATCTGGCCACACGCAGGTGGCCACGGTGCCGAGGGTGAGAAGTGATGTATGACGGACGTCAGGTACTGGTGACCCTTAGGGAGCTTGGGGGCCCTGGGGCCCTGGAAATGCTCTACACATTTACATGGGTGTATAAACATGCAAAAGGCTCCTGAGCTGTCCATTTCGACCTGAGTGCCTGGCCGCGTGCAAGTCACAGTTCGAGGCCCCGCCCAGCCTGGGTCCCCTCCAGCGTGACATCACCGCCCTCGCCACAGCCCCCACTTAAGTAGGACACGGCGTTTTAGTCAACGCATCACTTTTTATTCAAGTGAAATTAAAGGGTTTGGTTGCGGGCGCTTCGAGTCAAACACGAACCACGTGAATGTGCAGACTCACGGTAGCCACTCGGTTCCCTTTCACAATATTTTCCAAACCACCCAGACGCAGCCAGCAGTTCTGTGAGAACGGGAGGGCCTGGCCCACCCCTTCCTGCTCCACCAGCTGCAAACGTGCTTGGGGTGTCAGCGCTGGGGGCGTGTAAAGACCCAGGGGGTCACCTGCTCAGTGGGCCAGGAGGTCAGATCTGAGCGCTCAGCCACCGGCTGTGCTCACACCATGAGCTGTGATGTCACCCACCCAGCCCAGGGCAAGGGCAGGCCGGACCCTGTGAGGATGTCTTGGGGCGGCTGCCGCTGCCCATTTACTCTATTCTTTCTGCAGTGCCTTTTATTTTCCCTTTGAATCGTATTACGTACTGTCACCATTAAACAGGACAAAAACACTGAAACAGACTTGGTTGCAAGAGGGAAGCACTCAGAGGTCAGAATAAATGTGGGCTTCAGAGGACAGCCTCAGGCACAGGGACCTAGCGGGGTGCCTGAGAAGGCGACACACCCACCATGAGCAGTGAACAGGCCGAGGAGGTGGACAGCTCCTTACACCCAAAAAGGAGGTCTAAACGAAGACACTGAGCCCTTCAGAGCTCGGAGTAAACTGTTTCCAGAAGAGAGGTGATGACCGGCCGTTCCCTGTAGAGACCGGGGGCTAGTGCTGAGTTCACTGTTGGCACCGTCTCCACAGGAGGACCAGGCCGGACCCACACGCTCCCCTGGGTCCGCGCCCCCCTCCCCGGCATTCTTCCTCCCCCTCTTAACCTCCATCTCCTTTGCCTCTCCCACAGTATCATCCCTTCTGTGCCCTGAACTGGTCACCAGACAGAATAAAGGCAGATTTCAAGTTTGTTGTGTTTATTGAATGAAGTGTACGTTTTCTTAGCTGTAAACGTGGGTGAGTTGAACTTTTAAACTTTCTTTGAAAACAAACGTTAGGTTGGATGCAAATCTTAGGTTGGACCAGTCTTTGGTTCTGTTTTCTGTGCACTGATGAATTTTACTTTTTTCTTTAAACAGTCCCATGATAGCTGTAAAGAAGAACAGTAACAGAAAACTCCAGGGCGTGTGTGTGCAGCTAGCCCTGGGTGGGCATCTGCATAAAAGGAAGACAGGGAGGAATGAACTTTTCTACTGAGCGATTCAGGGGGCACCGGGGGGCAGTTGGTGACAGGCCGCCCACTACCCAGACACTCACACTATTTTCTAGTGGAAACTGGGCCAGCAGCAAACGTCTCCCTATCCTGGGGGGCCCTGACCAGACAGGAGACAGTGCCCAGCTGCCTGGCTTCAACAGAAGCATCCAGAACTGACAGGACAGCAGAACTCAAATGAGGGGACAGGCAAGCAGGGCCAAAGGTCGAGGCAGGAAGAAGACGGAAAATTCAAAAGGCGAATTATCAGAGATGAGGCCCGGCCCCAAGCCCTGTGATGACGCCAGAAGGGACATAGGTGACCAGGGCTCACTGAGCCCCAAGGCTCTGCCTAGAGATCACACCTGTTACCTGGCCTAACCCTGTCCCTGACCCCATGTGGCAGTGCCACCTCCAGCCAGTTCAGACACTGGACCACCGCCCCAAGATCACAGGCTGATTAGCACAGGGAGAGTTTGGAGCACAGGCTGGGTGCTTCCGCACCCGTTTTTAATCATTTCACTACTTTGTTTTGTTTTAATGCCATAGCACTGAGAGTTCATCCAGATTTCCCTTCTGTTTCTCTGCTGCATCACCAGCCTCTCTTGGCCACTCTAGTTTACTCTCGAGTGCCAGGACTGACCTGGGCAGGCCACGGGGATGAGGGGTGGGTGCCTGCACACAGCACAGAGCAGGGGCTCCGAGCAGACTCTGAGCCGATGCCAGCTCCCCAGCTGCGCAGTGTAGGCAGGAAGTCCTCCCGGGACTGTCAGAAGGCCAAGTGCCTGGAAAGAGCTCAGAAGTGGGCCTGGTCTGTAGGAAGCCCCACGTCTTCTTAGCTATTATGAGCACCTTAATATGCTGTCCGGAGAGGGGAAGGGAGGCGGGGAAGCTGGAGGGAGGTGCCTAGGGAGGGGGGCAAGCAGGAGCGCCCCAAGGGTGACCACAGAGGACGCTGCTGTGAGTCGCCGGTCCCGACACCCCTGGATCTGCTCCAGGTCACGAGCCTCACGTCGGCAGCGCCCCGGTGGAGGGCTCCACTGGAGTCAGTGGCCTTGCAGCGGGAGGTGTGGTCCCGGCGCAGCAGGGAGGGTTTGCAGCCATAAGAAACAGGAGAACTCTTCCTAGAAAGGGAATGTTACTCACTGCAAAGTTAATTCACACCTTTACGAACACAGAACAAATTTCGCATCAGTGCATCACCCCCTTGCTGGCCTCGGATGTGAAGGGTGGGTGTCCGCAAGAAGGTCAGGACGCACCAGCTGATTCTCCACCGAGCATTCCTGTGCTCGGCTTTCAGCTGCAGGTGATAAGATAAGCAGAAAGCAAATCCGGCCCGACAGCTACCAGAGTCCAGAGCTGGGCCCACTGCTGACCACAGGGAATAAACGAGGATGAGTCAATCTTAAGATCTGGCAGGAAATCCCCGCTTACGTAAGAGTCCTTCAATCTTTTTTTTTTTTTAAGCAGAGGGATTATTTTTTTTTCTTCAATCACGTAGAGAATCCCCAAATGCTCATAAAATGCGTAAGGAGATCTGCTTTCTTTGGAGGACAGATGAGCTCAAGGTCAGGTTCACCAGACCCAACCCCAGCATCCCAGGGCCACCCCGAACACGACGCAAGCCTCTCAGAGGGCCCGACAGCTGAAACCAAAAGCACTCCGCATGGGTGAAGATGTTCAAAAAACAAAAACCAACTGCAATTTCAAAAAAGGACAAAAAAAACCCCACGGGGTTGAGGTTCACCCGATTCCTGAACGTGCCGACAGGGACATGGGGTTTCTCAGGAAGGGATCGGGAACGCTTCAAACGCACACACGCATCTGACTGGATCGATACCACAGAATGAACAAAGCTACCCTAATATTTATTTGTTAGAAAACCAACAATAAATACTTCCAACACACGATAGATAAGACAAAGAGCACGCACTTAAATGGGATCTGGGAGGAAATGGAGTTTATGAAGATGAAAACATCTTGGACGGTATCACTCAATCAATGTGAAGTCCTAGAGTCAAAACACTTCCTAAATCACACGGCAGCTAGGATCAGGTACATTCCCCTTAATTGAAAGAAAAAAAACACTAATTTTTTTTAATTTAATTTTTATTTTATATTGGGATATAGTTGATTTACAATGTCGTGTTTGTTTCAGGTGTACAGCAAAGTGATTCAGGTATACATATACACATACATATATCCATTCTTTTTCAGATTCTGTTCCCACACAGGTTATTACAGAATATTGAGTAGTGTTGCCTGTGCTATATGGTAGGTCCTTCTCCATTATCTATTTTATATATAGTAGTGTATGTTAGTCCCAAAGTCCTAATTTATGCCCCCCCCACCCCGCCTTCTCCTTTGGTAACCATAAGTTTTCAAAGTCTGTGAGTCTGTTTCTCTTTTGTAAGTAAGTTAATTTGTATCATCTTTTTAGAGTCCACATATAAGTGATATCATATGTTTTTGTCTTTCTCTGTCTGGCTTACTTCACTTAGTACGATCATCTCTGGGTCCATCCATGTTGCTGCAAATGCCATTATTTCATCCTTTTTATGGCTGAGTAATACTCCATTGTGTGTGTGTGTGTGTGTGTGTGTGTGTGTGAGTGCGTGTGTACATACATATAACATCTTCTTTATCCATTCCTCTGGCGATGGACATTTAGAAAACCCCACTAATTTAAAAGCTTACTTGCCAGCTGTTTCCAACAGAAGACACTTGACGAAATGCTACTGTGCTCAGCAAATCAGAGCTTAGCAAGTCATCCCCAATTATGACCAGACTATGTCTGAGAAACAAAAGGGAAGCACAACTGGCAAACAAATTTACACTGTAAATCTGCTAAAAGAAGCCCACACTCATTAACCAGGATGATATACCCTTTCTTGTAGGGGTTGGGGGTGGGGGGAGGTAAGAAAAGAGAGTGAAAGATCAGAAAAGGGACCAAGCATTTGTTCACTGGTTCGTTTGTTTACTTCTGAAGAGAACGAACATCACCACAGGGTGAAGCCAGGCTACAAAGTGAATCTCATTTTTCAAACAAATACATTTGTCTCCAAAAGGTATAAGTAAGATGGGAATAGTCAGTCCAAAAGATGAATAATAACAGATTAAAAAAAAAAAATCCTAGGAAGCAAGAGCAAACATCTGATGCGGAAAAAGCACACCTGCTTGGCAATCTGCTGTGATTGATTTTAAAAAGAAAAAATAGCATTATGTGTAGAGCAGGCTGTTAACACACGGCCTTGTTAGACTTTTTTTAAACTCTAAGATTTTTTTCCTAATGTTTTCGAAGCCCACTGACCCTCAGGGAATTGGTGTAATGGGTACTGTCCTCACCGGGGCCAGTCGACAAGGTATCTTTCCTTCTTGAGCCAGAGAACTAATAGAAAAGTCTTTGGTCTCTCTTGATGGACTAAGCACTTCCAAAGAGAAGCTTAACGAAACATGAGTGAAGTGGCCACCCTGGCAGGACACCGACTCCTGCAAAGTTAGCTGAGCGCCGTGCAGCACTGAACTCACAGGTTTATTTGGTTAATCCAAAGCAACTGACTTTGACGGCAATCTTAGCTTTCTCACTAGTTGGCCCGGTCAAGTACAAGCAGCCTATGAGAGCAATCACCAGAAGTTTCCACTAAGGAAAAGACATAAAATGATGCATTTGCTGATTCCAAAGTTACTACTCGTGGGACCCACACATTAGACCATGATTACATGACTGACCACCTGAAAACTTAAAGAAACAGCTTCTCTGAGCCACCGGGCAGCTGAACATGGCTGTACAAACAGGACAATGGAAGGACCGCCGTTTTTCATTCTGAATGGAACCCATTTTTCATTCTTTCCTTCTGAAAGAGGCACGTGCACTTTCTTGGCTTGGGGCAAACAATACACCAACCAGATAAACCTGATTACGTTCTTCGTGTAAGAGAACTTCCAAGTCTTGTTAGCAATATTTCACACAGTAAAGAAAAATCTCCCTGTGATGTGCTTCTGACGATACCCTAGCATTCACAGTGGTTTAAAAGACACTGAGAAAGACATGTCAAATGCTAATGAAGGAAAATCACTACATTTGTATCCCCAACACCAAGGTTAATGGGCCACGTTCTTAGTGTAAATGACCCTAAAGCCAACGAAATAGTCTTGGAATTATAAAAATACTAAAAATTGCAGCACGAAACACTAAACATGTAGCTCAAAATGTCAAGAACAACATGGATAGGCCCAAAATTCACCTGGGACCCTAGAAAGCACTGGATTTGCTAGAATGATCGGATTTTCTATCCAAGGGCCAATCAATCACTGCAGGGACCAAATGCAGATAATCGTGAACTCCAGGCTAGCCATCTCCTTGCTATATATTCGGCCCCTTTATGAGCTTTGCTCTTCGTCTGCAGCTGGGCATGCTGATCCCACTTAAGCACAGGAAAACTGGGAAGCTGTTATCTGTCATAAATACAATTGGCGCTGTTAGGGGGTGTGGGGTTATGCATGCTCTTTCAGACAACACACTCATGTACAGGGTAACAGAAGAGCCATCTGAGGGCTACCAGACAGCTGAATCTAAAAGTCCGAGGTGCCAGAGGGGACAGCAGCCTGAAGAGTGAATGCAGGACGTGCCTGGTGGCACAGTGGTTAAGAATCCACCTGCCAATGCAGGGGACACGGGTTCGAGCCCTGGCCTGGGAAGATCCCACGTGCCTCGGAGCAACTAAGCCCGTGCGCCACAACTACTGAGCCGGTGCCCTAGAGCCCACGTGCCACAACGACTGAGCCCACGCGCCACAACTACTGAAGCCCACGCGCCTAGAGCCCGTGCTCTGCAACAAGAGAAGTCACCGCAATGAGAAGCCCGAGCACCGCAACGAAGAGTAGTCCCTGCTCGCCACAGCTAGAGAAAGCCCACATACAGCAATGAAGACCCAACACAGCCAAAAATAAAATAAATTTTAAAAAGCGAATGCAGTACCTCCACACGTTACAGGGTCACCGAGACACTGGATGCCCCACTGCACTTAATTCATCTCTAACCACTTTTGAGAGAGACAAGACCTTCCAAGGGAAGGCCTTAGTATCTCAGTTTCCAACATATTTTGGGCTTGACAGAATATATAACTTAGCAATTTAATGATTATGTAGAGACCCTCAAATGACATTTGAGGGGAAATTTCCTCATCTAAATCCACAAGACGTGTTCTAACAGTTGGAAGCAGGCTGGTGCACCAACGACGGCACTGTCTGTCCGGGCTCTTGTTACAGATCCCTGAGAGAGGCCTTGTTCTGGACAGGGCGTTCACTGACTCACGGGGACACCTTAGCCAACATCGCTTATGCAGGCTGCATACTCAGGACAGATAAGCCACTTGTACGGATCGGACCTGACCTGGCTCACGGATCACAACGCAGAACTCAACGCCGGGCTTCAGAACAGGCTCCTTATTCCACGTGTGGCTGGGTTACTGCTGGTGTGGGTTGAATCCCCCAAAGTGAATTTAGCTTCCGAAGTCCACATGTTCCATAAGAATTGTACATTATTTTAATAAGAGGCTAATTATGCCTTGTGAATAGCTAAGCAAATCAGAGTAGGGTTACAGCAGGGCAGGCGGGCCAAGGGGGCAACGTTAGAACTGCACGTTTTTTTTTTTTTATACATATATATATTTATTGAAGTATAGTTGATTTACAATGTTGTGTTTCAGGTGTACAGCACAGTGATTCAGTTATATATGTGTATATATTCTTTTTCGGATAATCTTCCCTTTAGGTTATTACACAATACTGAGTATAAAGTTCCCTATGCTATACAGTACTGTAATTTTAGAAGTAAGCTCCGAACCTGCACTGGCACATGGCTACAATTAGCAACAGCGGACGGTAAGCGGAAGAGCTTGGGGGAGAGGCTTGGACCATGTAAACCCGCTACTCGGGGGACCCCAGCACACAGGCTGTGAGCGGCTTGCACAGGGCCTTCTGGAACCAGGGTGCCATGGGCACGAGAGCTGCCGGGAGCGGCCTGACACATACGACGGCTCTTCTCTCCGTCTCCTCCATCTCGAAAGGCTTCCTTTCCACATCTGGAGGCGGCATCCGAGGCGCAGGTAGCATGCTCGGTAGCAGGCAACGACAAAGATGCTCAGCCATGACCCGCATCCGCCCCCCCCTTGAACTGAGCAATGCAGGCGACAGAACAATGGAGAGAGCGCTTACCTCCTCTTTTCTGCTATTTGAAGATTTTTAAAAATTCATTTATCCAAATCACTGGAGTTAATAACTTTGGAACTAGTAAACAAGAATCACCTGAGGGCTTGGGTCAGCTTTCACAAACACGTCAGGCTGCCCCAGGGGCTAATTTTAATTCCAGCAGCCCAGTCTTTGCCCACTTGAACTCCGGTTACTGGAAAAGGCATTTGCCGTCAAAGAAACACCACACACGCAGCTTTAAACCAACTGTGTGATTTTTATTGATGGGCGACAACTTTATACTCCTAGCTATCACTAACTGTGTACAATTAGAGACGCGGCATCGTAGAAGAGCAGACAGCAGAATTAGACAGCAGACGCAGGGAATTATCGATCTTCATTATTTTGCCCATTTTTCATTATGTGTACACAGAAGCATGAATGCAATTTGAAATCTTTTAATGGCAATAAAGTTACAATCACCCATCTATGTGACTGACATCTTAACTCCAAATATTTGATCTGCAATGTGTACGTAAGCAGCTTCTCATCGCACAATTATTAAAATGTATTTTTCCTATTAGGAACCAGCAACTTATTTTTTGTGTTTGTTTATCTTTTGAAGTAAGAACTATTTCTTCTCTGATAACTGGCTCATTTTTATCATTTATCAAAAACTAAAGGGTGAGGGAGGAAAGTGTGATGGATTAAAAAATTTATTTTTTTAAGGAAAGATAAAATTCATTTTCACAAATTTACAAGTGTTGTTGCTGGTGCAGGATTTATTCTACTATGCAGTTAGACTGGGAATCAAATGCAAGTTCCCCTTCTTACTCAGGAATCGGCATTATTTCGGAAATGTGGTTTTTTGTGTATTTGCTTAAATCAAGCGACAGTCTGTTTCAACCAGATGATTTTGATTTGGAAGTTAGAAGTCAACATAAACTATGTTGTGCACAAACCCCAGGCGTCTCCTTTCATTCTAGCCCATTTTTGCAACAGGAAGAAAGAGTTTCTCTCTAAAGAGCCACTAAAGAGAGGAGGGGAGTCGGTGAGAGCCGGTGCTCTACAAGCAGCGTCGGGCACACACAGCGGCGGCTACAGCAGGTCCACGCGGCGGTAATACAGGAGGTAGGCTGTGCGCTCGGCAGCGGGCTTCACCACCTGGTACTGGTTAATCACCTTGACCGTCTGGTCGTCAATGCGCAGCCAGCCGTTGAGACCGATCTGGAAGACGTCCGTGGTGTAGTGGCCGCCCGTGGCGCTGCTGCCGTGGTGGTAGACCACTGCAAGAGAGGGCCCGGGCGCCCGTGAGAGCGGCTCCGCACACCAGCGCCTAAGGTGCCCGCCTGCTCCCGCCACAGGCCTGCCTGTCCCACGAAAGGCCTGGCACCAAGGCAGGTGGGACAGAGAAGTGGGATTATACAAAGCAATGCTGTTTCAACTCAAAACCGTTCAACAATTTACAATACAAAGTCATACATCTATGTCTTAATAACATATTTAAAATGCTCAATATCTCACAAACTATAAAAGAAATGTCAACTAATGGGGTCGTCCCATCTGTCAGCCCCGTAGGCAGGCTCGCCAGCGCCTTAAGACTTGATACAGGAGACAGTCCCCTGGGAAGCAGGACACAGAGACGCTCCCTGCAGAGCCATCAGCCAATGGCCCTCTGGGAACGCACACCGAGGCCCAAACATCAGGCCCTGATCCAGCCAATTCCACTTCTAGACTGTTCTCAACAGAGTATCTCAATCTTGGACAAAGTGAAAACATGCAAAAGCCTATATTCACACTAGAAGGAATGCTGAGTGCATTACATTACAATAAGGTGAATTTTTTCACAGACCAGATTAAAAGTATTTGGTGGTGTAAGAATATGCTTACATTACATGAAAAAAACAAGAATCTGAGGTTTACTTGTCACCCGTGACAAGGACAGCACTGCCCCAGGAGGGTCACCAGCGCAGTTAGCTGGGCTGAGTGGGCAGTTGTGGAGTCACCCTGCAGACACTAGTCATTGCTCTTTTTTTCTTTTAGAAAAAATTTCCAATTTTTCTACAACCATGTTTTAACAGAAAAAAATACCTGCCATGTACTTGTTCATTAAAATTGTGTAATTCAAACAGGAAGCCTGAGTCAGAGGTCTAAAACAAATATAACTGTTGGAAGATGCTGAAAAGGTATTGAAGACAGTGGAAGGGCACATCCTCCCCCTTCTATGCAGAGAAGGGGCTGGGAGGTGGCCCGGCCACCAGCAGACCTGACCCCGTGTGAGGGAAACAGCCTCCAGTGACATTCCGGGGAGGGGGGCAGCAGTGTGGCCAGGGTGAGCTGTGCGTTGTCGTGAGTGGCATGAAGGACAGTCACCTGGAGAGAGGGGCACAATCTGGTACGAAATTTCAGCAATAAATAGCCTGAACGTCAGCGCACTCTCCCACTTGTAGGGACATCCAAATCCACCGTAAGCCAGTGACGTGGGCTGGTCAGAGCCGGGCTCTGCACGGAGGCCATTCTGCTGGGGCTCAGAGGTCACTGGGGCCCCGGCCTGCCGGTGACGAACGTGACTGGTCACTGAGGGACAGCAAGACTGTTGGGCCATCAGGTGGGAAACCAGCAACGGAACCAGCACCAGCTCACGGCTGCATCGAGTCCTGCAGGCCACAGCGATGGAGAGGCTGCCGCAGGGCAAGGGGAGCCCCGACACCAGCATGCCCCTCTGACCCCAAATCCAGCTGTGGGGCGTCTGTCCTGGATTTTCACCTCTAAGACCTACCAGACTTGGTTTTGGTTTTTTTAAAGTGACCAGGTCAGTAGGATTTAAAGGACCTGTGGGTTTAACTGATTTGCATTTCCTCTACGACACTTCATTTTAAATATTCAGAAGAGAAGCGCTCTACCCGTATTCAGGTTTCTCAAGCAGCAGACCTGTACCTAACGTGGTGATGTGTCACAGACGCGCAGCAAGCCCGCGTCACAGAAGCAGAGCTGAGAATGAGAGTTTTCCAGAAGCTCACGCACTATACTAACTCGTTTTCTTTGTCCCGCAATCAAAACCATTTTTAAAAGTACCTCTTTACTCACAGTTTACAGAAAACTGCAACCAATCCGGTGACCGTATTTCTGAGATTAGAAGGCTCAGATGAGGATTCAGGGGTGCAGGCGAGAGCGACTCCAGAAGCAGCCCCGGGCCGGGGCGGGAGGGACAGGTAGGGGTGCACTCACACCAGGGCCCCCTGACCAGGAGACAAGACTTGCTAACCCTGCCCTTGATCATCACCTTGCCCTGACAGGGCCCCAAGGGAGGCTGCAGGGAGACTCGGAGAAACACGTCATCAACCTGGGACCTCAGTACCAAACCCCAGGGAGCCAGGTTGGACCCCGGGGGCCCTCTGGTCTCAGAGGAAGCCCACAGAGAGGCCTCCGAGCTTCCAGCCCAAGGCAGGTCAGGGGGAGGGTGGCTACACCACGGAGTGCGTTGCCCACCAGGTCCCAGCAGGCTGGGGTGAGGCCGTCATCAGCCACCTCCGGGGAGAAGAGCGAGTCAGAGGGAGCAGGTCCTGGTGGGAAGAAAGGGCCAACCGGGCCCAACACCTTCTAACCTGGCACCCGACCCACCCACCGACCAGGGCCCAATCCAACATGCCAAGAGCTCAGGGGTGGACCGAGGGCAGGAGTGGGAAGCTCTGCTCTGCCACTTAAGGGCACAGAGCGGCCAGCGTTCCTCCACGAGTTTCAGTTTGTCCTTTTACAAAATGAGGACAGCACCACGTACCTCTCAGGACACTGCAAGGACTAAATGAGATACTACACAGAAGGTATCCAGTGAAAATGCTCAATGACCATGTGAGGGCCAATAAACAACAGTCATTACAGACAGGCTCACCAAAGGCAACACCAAAGGAGCGGTGGGAGAGCAGCTAGAAAATTCTAATAAAAACAGCCAGAAAAGCAAACACGATTGTTGCAACCAGCAACTCTTAAAAGACACATAAGGCCTCAAAGGCATAAAAGACTCGGGCGGTAAAAGAGAAAGAAGGATGGAAGGACAGGAGGCGGAGAAGACGGACGGGCTCCGCGGGGAGCTCTGGGGGGGGCAGGAGGTTGTGGGCGGCTGAAGAGCCCATGCTCCCCTAGCTGGCTGGGGCCACGCCTCAGCACCCACTCCTACAGGCACTACGGCCGCAGCAGGGAGGGCTCCCAGCCTGGTAACCCCACACCTCCGGCTCCAAGACAGAGACACTCGTGTTAAACGACGTCTCACGTTGGGCTGAGCTTTAGAGACAAGAGAATATTCTGTCAAACTCCAAACACACCAAATTTTAGGTAAAAAGCACATTTTCAAATGATTTCCGGACTTATGAAGTCCACAGGGATACCAATAATCTATTCTCTACGTTAAGTGGCATTACAACAAAACTGCGCCTGGGTATAAACCTTTTTCATCATTGCTTTAATAGGAAAATGTCGTACAAATTTACTTACCTGCAAATAGCCTATAGGTTCTGTGGCATTTAAAATTCTTATTTTTAACCCCTGGAGAGAGCAGTTCTGCAAAACAAAATATCAAGAGCTTTAATCTATAAAAGCGCTGACACACAGAGCTCCCAGAAAGGGGCAGACAGCAGCCTCCATTCAAGTAACCCACCCAGTGGACCAGGGAGACCAAACAGAACTCCATCCCCTCATTTGCATAAAAACTGAGCAGTGAGGAAGACCAGCTGCAGGGTGATAACGGACGTCACCAGAACCCACCCATCAGAGGACAGGGGCATACACTGAGCCTCTAGCTCATGCTAGAAACCCCTTACAAGCAGATATTCTAAAAAATGGGAAAGAAAAAAAACAGAAGCAAAGCAGCCCTGAAAAGCCTAAGGTTTAAAATGTTTTACACGTGAGTCAGACCACAAAACTCCAATAAACAGTAAGATGATTTTCGGCTGGCGTTTCTTCCCCTTTCTGGTCCTCAAACGGACCATGAACTGGCACAGGAGGCAAACCTATCAGCCGAAGGCGGCAACTCGTGAGAACAGGGCTGAGAGCCAGAGTCCGAATCTTAGGGGGAAGGAAATGCAACGTGCCTGGGGTGCAGGTGAAGCGATGGTGACCCCAGGCCCACTGCCCGACAGGTGCCAGTGCCGGGCAGCGTGGGGAGGAAGGAAGGAGGAGGACGGCAGTCTGCTCCTCCAGGAGACCAGGGACGACGCCCCGCGTCCTCTCTTCTGTTCTCCAGGCACCCGGACACTTCGAGAGTCACCTCTAGCTCGTGACGCTCCTGATCGAACTTCATGTTTGCACAGAACAAATTCTGAAGCTTTCCAGGAAAGTTTTCCTTCAAGCTCACTTTCAGCAAGACAACTAGGTGCTTTCACCACGATGTGCCCAAGCTGCCGAGCCCCGGAGATCTGGCGGAGACCCGGGGCTGGGGCTGCAGATCTAAGGCCGGGGTCCCTGCCGCTGGAGGGCAGGGGGAACACTCCCCGTCCACTAAAAAGCCAATCAGCTGGCTGCTCCACGCAGCTGTTAATACTTAGCATGAGGAAAAGTATTTTCTACCACCGACCCATAAACTTTTTATATTTAGTATTTTTCTCACCTAGTAATATTTTCATATGGTTTATTTATTTTTGCCTTTATTTTTAAAAGGCCATTTTAGTGAGAAATTTTAACCTAAAGGTCTATTAACAGTCAAGAAATTTAAAACAAAAAAGTCATGAAAGAGAGCTTCTGAATCCTGACATGACACAGAAAATGCTGAAGCATCAAGAAGCTGGCTGATTTCCAGAGTACTGTCATCATAAACGCTTCTGCCTTATGGAGTCGTTACCTTTACTAATTTCCAAGTCCACAGGATATTCAATATTTTTGATAAGCTTCTGACATCCACCTGTCTTCTCGTAAACAAACCGTTTCAGGTGCAGCACGAGGACAGGAGGGAGCTTTTCCAGAGTCACCCTTCGACTGATCTCAACCTGAGACACACAAAGCACACGGGAAACGCCATCTTACTCCGAGCGGCAGACGCCACACCACGTCCCGCTCCAAGACTCAGATGTTCCGGGGCAGTGCTTCTCAAAGCTCCCTGAGTCACAGGATCTTCTGAGAATCTAATGGGATCTTTTGAGAGGTACTGACCTTCTTCTTAGAAAAATGCATATATCTCTACAGACACAACTGCAGGGGGTCCCAAAGGTCCCTGAGCCAAGTTAAGAACCTTTGTCCTAGGGCATTAAATTGGCATAAAAATTTAGATGCTAACTTAGTAATACCTTGAATTACATATGTATTAACTTATTTTTTAATAACTCTCACAGTAGCGATAAAGCTGAAGCCAATGTGTTTCTTGAATTAGACGCTCTAAATAACTCTAAAGCTATTTAGTGTAACCATTGGTTTTATAACAGTTCCGCTTTTATCAACTCAAAATGCCCCTTATGAACTTTCACGGTCTACTGAACGCTGCTTTTTATTAAAATGTATCTTCACAAGCAAACTTAACCCCTTTATGTACTATTCTCTGTATCTGCAAACGTGTTGACGCTTCTGGTATTTAGACGGAGAATACTTTCGTTAGAAGTACTTGTCCACGTAACAATCCGAAAGACAGCGGCATATAATCAACACCCAGAAAGCTTTCGGAGGACTACACGCGTATCTGGCTGCAGGTACCTGGAGCGAGCCTAGCGGTCACCGCCGCCTGGTTTATTAGGGTTGCAGACCCTTTCCGGCCTGTCTTCCCACCCAGACTGAGGTCCCAGGCATGGAAACAGCCCGATCACCTCGACATTCCCATTGAGTCTCTGCAGTCCAGTGTCTCACATACAACAAGAATTGTGAGTGAAGAAAAGCGTGACTCCAGTTCCACAGTCAAAACCAGCGATGACGATGTAAGACTCCAGCTTCCTCACTTGTAAAATGATAGTCAGACTAAAGTACCTCTGGGATGGTTTCTCAGTGCTAGTGACCCGCGATTCTGTTCGTTAAGGGGCTAATCTCAAATCCTTAACTGAGTGTTCCGGGTTTCCAGAGAAACTGAGCCACTTTCTAACACCCAACAAAACCAGACCTTTTTTATTTAGCTGGTATTTTGTATAATCATATTTTCCCACAATCTTCCTTTCTGTGTTCCCACAGAAAAACAACTTTTGACCTAAAAACCTAGTAAGATTAAAGTAGGTACTTCGAAAAGTAAATCAAAAAATCACATTCCAGAAAATGTGTTACTTGCTCTTCACAGACTCGCTGTACAAGCTCCTTCCTCAGACACCTGCTTCCACCGCCATGGAGCGAGAACGGCCAGCAGCCTTCTCTGCCGTCTTCAAGGCTCCACCGAGATGCCACTTCTTCCGTGACTCCTTCCTCCAAACCTGCCATCTAGAATCCATCACCTTTTCCTCACCCTCCTCTGACCCCAGGCCAACAACCACAGCCACCGCTACCTCAGTCATCACGCCCCACCCACCTCTGCCCAAACAGCAGTTTAAGTGCAGCAGGAGCAAACGAGGAAAAGAGACATATCCCCAGAGGGCTCTCCTGGGAGCGCAGGGAAAGGCTGCCCGCCTCCCCAGCAGGATCAGCGGCTCCAGTGGGGAGGGGCCAGGATGGCGAGTCCACCTCTGGAGTCACGGCTGCCCCAGACGAGCAGGTGGACAGTCCCACAGCCAGTACACGACCCGGCCTCCCGAGAACAAGTACCCACTCTCTCTCTCCCATTAAGTTCCACCGTTTCTCTAAGGAAAAACTGCCGGGATTCTCTTCCGGCTCCTACCACTTTTACTTTCTGAACACAATTGTCCATGAGAAGCAATTAGAAAACACGGGGGAGGACTAGGCCTAACTTCTGCAGATACCCCGAGAGGCTGGCTTGACCAACCCGCAGCAGACGGACGGAAGCTCTCCACACCCCGCCTTTGCTCCTCTTCACGTGGATGGAGCCCGAGCTGCGAGGCAAGGGCAGGGCCCTTGGCCCCATGAGGTGCTGGCAGGTTTCCTACGCTGGGCCGTGCTGGCTCACCCTGTAGCCATCACACACGGCTACTGAAATCAGGCCTCACAGGAATACTCTAACTGTTCAAGAAAGCACCGCCCTAGCTAGTCTACATTCATCTCCCCAACACACTTCTACGAATTCACAGCCATGACCTAGGATACATAACGGAGAAGGCACGCTCCACTGCGGAGAAGTCGGGCCTAACCGGCGGCTCCACTGCGGAGAAGTCGGGCCTAACCGGCGGCTCCGCTGCGGAGAAGTCGGGCCCAACCGGCGCATCTGGACGGCCAGCAGCTAACGAGCCCTCAGAGAGCAGAGAACTATCGCCTCTCTCGACGGAGCTGACACGCTTCCTCTTGACTCCTGAACACTGAAAGACTCAAGACTGACTTTATCTTTTTTTCAGATCAAAGAGTAATAGGCACCACAACAATTACTTTCTATTTTTCAACGTCCTTGAAGATCTACAATCAAATGCAAACCAGATTAGAACATCTTTTAGAACATCTTTTATATCCTAACTATCTCATGAAATTGTGCTCCACGGTATCAGGAATGTGAATGAGCTATCGGCCTTTGTCAGAGGTGGTATTCACTCTACGGTGCCATGACTGGATGGCCAGCAAATGAAACGCAGCTCAGAATAAATAACCCCAAAGACCGTGACCTGTGTTTCATGACTTAGAGCCAAGGGAAGTTGGGAGGATCATCTGTTTCAACCATTTCATTCTCAGAATGTGGAAGCTTTCAGTCCAAAAAAAAAGTTAAGCAACCGATTTGAGAGGCAGAGCTCAAACCCACTTCTCCTCATTCCAGAGTCTGTGCTCTTTCGCCCACCCCAGAGGGCCCCCAGATAAAGGTCCAAGACCAACTGTGAACGTACCTCTTGTTTGGTTTTGGTGGTATAACCCTGGACAGACTCTCTTGCCACCAGGCTTTCCAACGCATCCTGGACGGTGCGTATCTTGTCCGACTGGATATCCAGCTGCAGCGTGAAGAACGGCTGCAGGGTGGCAGATTCTTTCGAACTCTGCTGGTAAACCACAGACCTGAAAGTGGAAAACACACCACATCTAAGAGCTCGCCTTCCCACTCTCCCTGAGGTCATCCAGCAGGACAAGAGGAACAAACGCTGCAAGCGAGGTTATTCAGTATCACTGCCAGAAGACCAGAGAGAAGAAATGCTAAAAACACACTGAAGCATTTTAAAATAATTCCACTCAATACCACCTCGAAAGAATTTCTAGCAACTCAATCCACCAGCTGAAAATTTTCCCAGCTGAATAGCTCTGGAAGAAGACCTATTTCACCTTCCAAATGCCTCCCCTCCACTTTATTTAATAATGCACAGGTTAGCAAAGGTGACGATCTTCCCAGAGTCAAAATGCTGACACTTTTTATCCTCTCAGGCGTCACAGCCTGTTGTAATAAAAAAGAGGAAACCCTGAGGTAAACAGAATGATTTGGATAGCATTTCCCCTATGAAAACGACTTTACAAAGGGAGGGGAGCAGGGTGTGTGCGACAGGAAGGTGGCCACCACCCTCAAGGAGGAGGCTGCCAGCTGAGCCTTGCTTCCTTAGCTGGGTTTTCATTTCATTTTTCCTTGTCCAAGTTTTTCTGAGTAAAAATCTGTGTTGGGCCCACGTCTCACGTAGCGTCAGCAAGGAGAAGTTCCAGGAGTCCAACGTGGGATTCTCTCGCTGCAGTCTGAGCGCCCCAGTTTATACACGAATAAGAGGGGTGGGCAGGTAGACTGCTGCGAAGGGCAGGTGAGCGGCTCTCTGGCCCGCTTTCCGTCGCACACACTGTTTTCCCGACGCACAGCACGGGAAGCACCTCCAGGCTCCCTGTGAGAAGGAAGCCTTGAGGGGGCGGCCGTTCCCCTGGTTGCAGAGAGGGACAGTGGGAACAGCAGTAATGGGCCTGGACTCTACCAAAAGGGTGGACACGGTGGAGAAAGGTGCTGGTCTTTCTGGGGTAACTGGAAAACCACCAAAAGAGCGTGAATTTTAGGAGAAAACCTTTCAGTTGGTCTGAATAAAGAATCATGCTTGGGAGTTCCCTGGTGGTCCAGGGGTTAGGATTCCATGCTTCCACTGCTAGGGGCCCGGGTTCGATCCCTGGTCGGGGAACTAAGATCCCGCAGGCCACACACCATTAACAATCACGCTTAATGGTGCCTACTACACACACAAAAGCAGCTCCTAAGTTATAAGGAGCAGTTCTGTATCTTTGCTTTATAGTTTAAAAAAAAAAAAAAAAATCAACACCCAATTTCAACGCAAAGAGCCCACAGAGGCTGAGGCTACAGGGCGATGAAGAGTCATCTGGGGCAAGCTAGAAATTTCTCCAAAGTGGATTCTGGTTTTTCCCACTGCTTATTCTCAAACACACTTGGGATCTTCGTGGCCTTGCAATCCGGTTGCTGTGCCTCCCCACAAACACGGAACCCCCGTGTCACAGCCACTGGGCCGCGCCCTCGTCCCTCCCCCACCCTCAGTGAGCACCCCGAGGGGGACAACATCAGGCTGCTCGGCTAACAAAGAGTTAATAAGGGCGCAGACAGCCTCCCCTCACTGCTGGTCACAAAACTGGAGCCCCGCTTCCCTCTCCCAAAAGGGCGCCTCCCGAGGCTCTGCATCTGGCGAAAGCAAGTTGCAGCCATAGTGGTGGGGCTGGGTGTCGGGAGGCTGACACGAGACTCCAAAACAGAAAGGGGCCTGCAGAGTCTAGCTCACAGCGAGGGCACAGAAATGATGTGTTCAGTGTCGTGTGACCAGCTTGGGAGGGGGTCGGGCACATCTCTGAGGTTTTCATTAGCCTGTTGAAAGGTGCTCAACCTAAGCTGTTTTAGAGCAGAGAGACTGAACTGACTTTCGATGCCTTGAAAAGGGTGTTACTTCTTGCTTTGGGACGACGAAAGGCTAAGAGGCTCACTAAAAAAACCAAAAACACTCCTGTAGGTGAAGCTGTAAGGTCTTCAGAAGGAAATCATGCTATAATGCGGTCCTTTCAGACTCTGGATGAGTAAGGAGGTCCTCGGAGTCAGTGCAAGTTCTACTGAATTCCACATAATGGTGGTACTGAACGGCTCTAACGTAAATAAGTAAAAACCTTCCAGAAGGACTCCATGAATGAGCAAAGGGCAGCTGGTTTGAGGGAACTGGGGCAGGGGAGGTGCCCAGGTACTCCAGAAGGCCACGTGTCCTCCTCTGTGTAAAAGCATCTCCCTCTGCACTCTCTCAGCTTCCGAGCTCACCTGGCTCCCGTGCCTACAATTCCTCCAATCAGATACATGAATTTCTTCTCTTAACAAAACATGTATTTCCATTAACTTGTCTTTCTCTTCCTACCCGGCTGTGAGCAGCTGCACGGAGGGAATGTCAGTGTCGCTGAGGGGTGAGGAGCCCCTGGCAGACAGGCGGGGGCAGCGCCCTCTGCAGGAACCCACCGTGGGTCGTGTGAGGGCCGTGGGGCCGGCAGGAGGTCCAAGAACAGAGCGGGCACAGAGTGCAAAGGCAAACCATTCAGTCCCAGACTGCTTAGGGCAAATCTTACACCTCCCCCCCGCCCCCAGCAAAATGGCAAAACCCTGAAAAAGGCAAATGCTAAATTATTCCAGAAAAGCATAAAACCTGATGTGGCCACCAAAAATGCCAGTGATGGGGGTCTGAACAAAATCCGCCTGGCGAGTGACCGAAGTCTTGTTTCGGGGGCCCACTTGCTCCCATTCGTCCTCACTTCCTTCGCCTGGTTCTTCCTGCTCGTCTTCGTTCACTGAGTGGCTTCTGGGTCCGTTGGAAACAGTAAGTTCTGAAAAGCAGACAGTCTGCTTAGGCTACTATTTACACAAAGAGCAAAAAATAAAAATAAAAGTTCTACATAAACCACCTACACAGATTTGTCAACTGGAGCTTTAAGGTGAGATCAGGGTGTATTCTACACTGAGGACAAAAGCAATGTGTGCAATGCTACAGCAGCTCCCTGCTGGTGTGACCGGCGGCAGAAGATGCCGTGGGGCACCTGGAGAACTCAGGTGGGACGGGGACACCGACTCCGCTGCGTAACTGCAGCCGGACTCCGTCACGTGCGAAGGGACTCGGGTCACGTGAGAGAGCCATCCCTATCTCAGGGGACCCATGCTCTACCATTTGGGGTGAACTAAACTGCCATCTGCAACTTGATTTTGAATCCCTTGGGGAAGAATGTCGTGGGGGGCTGGGGAAGTAGAAAGAGAGATCAATAAGGATGACACGGCAGCAACTGTGGAATCCAGTGGTTATGCAGGTAACCAACCTATTCTTTCAGTTTTTCTCTATGTGTAATCATTTTCCTAATTACAAACTGAAGGGGAAAAAGCAGAGGTTCTGGAAATACATTTATCTATTTGAAATATACAAACACAACATTCTCAATGGTACATAATAAGCAATGTAAAAGTAACTAGTTATCTTAATGAGTAAATAAGTGATTTCTGAAGGGTGAATGGCAGTTGGGGGGAAAGGCAACTTATTATATGAGCATATATATAGCATTTGTTTAAGGATGATTCTTAAGAAAACGTTCTACACAATTCTGTAGCAAGCACACCATAACCTACTTTCGTTATTCGGTGAGAGAAGTTTCTTCAGGTTCAGCATTTCCTCATGAAGTCCGTTTAGAATGAAGCCTAAGTACTCCTCGGCATCTTCTTGTCGACCCTGAGAAGGTCAAACAGGGTCATGTTAATCTTAACCGATTACTCTTCAAGGCCTGCACGGAATGTGTTACCTGCATATACAAACTATGCCTTCTCTTAAATTTTCAGTAAGGTTTAACATGAAGTGTTTCCCAAAAATCACATGAATTTTTCTTTGGACAGTTAAGATGTGTGAAGTGGGGAAGACTGGGTGTATGAGCGGGGGAGGATTAAATATCTATCTCTAAGCAATAGAACAGGGATTTCTTTTTAATTTTGCTTTTCTGTATTTTTGAAATTTTCTACAATGAGTATACGTTACCTTTATAATAAAAAAGTTATAAGTTGCTTTTTTGTTTAAACGAAATAGAATGCACAACCCCAGGGGTTACCATTCACACTGCAAGTTGTAAAATTAGCAGCCCTGTATGTCTCCTTTTATTTTTGATGATGGGCAACCATAGGAGAAAGGACCCAAATTATACGTGAAAAACTCTATTGATTTAAAGACTTAGCCGCCTGCTTTACAAACACACATCAGCACAACCATTTGCAGATGAATCACACAATATGGTCACACACTAGCTGTATAATCTTACATTGGTTTCATCTGATTATATAACTTATCATGATTGGTTCATATTTCATTCTTTGGAGCATAACGGCGTGAGTGTTCCAAGGATCTGCAAATTCTTCTGCTTGCGGTCTCTGAGTAGATCTGTTTGCTCCAATGGAACTGTAGCTGTGGACGGGGCTGTTTGGTGTGAGTGTGTCTGTGGGAAAGGGCAGAGGCGAGGCTGGCACAGCCCAAGACGTAGAAAAGAGTTAACAGTGCTGGGAAAGGCCTGCTCGCTGGGTTGGTCCTTGGCTGGCATCTGGGAACTTGGATTTCAGGAGGGTTCCCACCATTCCAAGAACTGGAAAGGGAGCGTGCCAAACTGTGCGAACGGTGTGGTTTGCGCCGAGCACTGGCTTTCCCTCCGGGAGTCTGGGCCGGAGTCTGCGCGAGGCAGGGGGTGCCTATGTGACCAGCCCCGAGCAAAAGCCTTGGACGCCGAGCTGCTGAGGAGTCTCCCTGGGGGACCACGAGCCACACGGCTGCCACCGTCTGATGTGGGAGGAACTGAGCGAGCCCTGTGTGCCGACACCCGGAGAGGAGTCTCGAGGTTTCCTGCAGACGCTGCCCGAGTCTTTACTCTGTGCTGATTTTGCTTCGTGTCCTTGGGCTGAACTGAATCTGAACTGCGGGTAACAGCTCCTGAGTCCCGTGAGACCTTCTAGCGAATCCCCAACCCTGAGGGTGGTCCTGCAGGCCCCAGCAAGCCGGAAGTCATGTAACTTCGAAAGCTGCAGGATCTCAGCGCTGCTCAGCCACGAGAAGCATCCTGAGCTCTACTTCTGCTCCCCGAGCTGGGGGCCCGCCCTCGGCTTCTAAAGCATCTGTACACTCATCTGTCTTAGTACTTGTCTTGTCTGCTTCCTCAGATGATAGATCTAACTCCCCTACTGGACGAGGCGCTCTTTGAAGCAGAGGGCACTGTTTACTCCATGCCCGCCTTCCTAACACTAGCAACACCCCCAAATCCTGAGCTTAACACCAAAGGCTACGCCATGGGCACATGAAGAGCCCCTCGTGGTATGCTGCTGCAGTGCCCTGAGTATTCCCTCTTCTTCGAAACAAAGGGGCTGCAAACAATATTACTTTAGTCAGTTTTAACACAATTTTCTTGAATATTTCCTAAAGAATTCCCCTTTTCTAGCATCGTTTCAATTGCTTGTACTGACTCATCACGAACTCTGTCGGGGAGGAAAAAACTCTCCAGTTAACTGTGCAAAGGGTGCCCCTGATTTACCCTGAACGCCGTCAGGGCCCTTTACAAGACCTCCGTGGCCCTTGGCCCCACGCCTTCAGCAGCAAAGTGTATGATTAAAAATGAAGGCCCGGAGGGAGCGTGGAGAAGATGCAGCACTCCTGAATGCTGCCATTGTTCCCGGCCCGATGGCCCCGCCCCTGCTGCAGGGCAGTCCGTGTGGAAGTGAAGGAGCTAACTCGGCTGCCAGGCTCCGCCACGTCTTAGCTGTGACCTTGGACAATGACTTCACTTTTCTCAAATGGAACAAGCAGACAATAATCACACTTTATTCACAGGGTTAAGTAAGTTAACGGATGGAACGAACTTACAGCAGTGGTTGGTCACAGTAAATGACACGAGTTGTCTCTGATTACCATCATTATCATCCCATACTCTAATTCATCCTAGCAACTGACTCCAGAGCAAGCCTAGATCCACTGAACACCCACTTAATCGCCACACTGCAAGCAGAGGGCAAGCACTGAATACGCAACAGGTAAGGCACAAGCTTCACACTGGCTACGGAACGGCAGTCCCAACCTTTTCAGACAGGCTCGACTTGATAACTGTCAGGAGTCTATAAATATACGTGGGTTCAAAGGCAGCTCCAGGGCGGATATCCCTCACGATTTTATCCCCAAGAGCTGCAATGGAAACAGGACACAGATTTTTACAACTGAAGAAGTCTTAAAATGACTAAAGGCATAAGCATCAAAACTCCCCCCCCCAACACCCACCCAATGCTGAGAATAGTATAGGTGTAGCAACCTCCAAGTAAAGAGACATTTTCTTTCCAGCAAACCTGAATTTCTCAAACTCAGTCACCTGACTTCATAACTCCCAAAATGTAATGGCATCAGAACCCTCGTTTCTACTCACCTTGTCTGGGTTTTGGAGGTACTGGCATATTAGTAAACTCATTCATTAGCCGAACACTAGACACGGGGGGAAAAAATGTTTAGTACATTTTTTAAAAAATACATACTATTAACTAAAAAGCCTTGATGGCTAAGTAGAATGTTACCTAGTATGAAGATAGCAAACTTTAGATAACCAATGCTATAATAGCTAGTGAGCTCGTAAATCTTTTCTACACAAGTTTTTGGTATATTTCAAGTGATATAATTTGGCAAACACTAAAATTTATTCAACTGAATCTAAAGAACACAGATAAACAACGTTCCAATTCCATTTCTGGTTAACTTCCACAGAAAATCATGAACAGCACATTTAAAAAAAAATAGAATTACAGGATTCATCTGCAGGAAATCAAGAACTTTGCTATTTGAATCTAATTATCAGAGGGGGAAAAGCCCACCCCTTAACACATTTTCAGCAGCTTACTTACAAGCTATCTATCATGGGTGTGGACGTACAAGGCCTCTGCACTTTTGAATACAGAGGAATGAACTTCATCAGGTGATACATCGGAGGGCAAGCAACCAATGCCTGCAGTGTCTAAATGACGGCAGTAAGGAAGCGTAAAGGAAATAAAACCAATGCTCCAAATTGTGGAAAGGCACGTAAAACACAAGAGCATATAAAACTAAGCAAGCCAAGGACACTGAACCACTTAGATATGTAAACACAAAAGGGAATAAACCAAATAATCCCGGGGAAAACTGCCTTGTGATATCCAAGTAGTTTATAAATAAGAACTGAATTCAACCAAGATAATCAAGTCGATTAACACAGGACTTCCAGTTTAAGTGGTCACTCTGCCCTGTTATTCAGGACCATTTTAATGAGAAACTTGCCTGATTCTGTCAGTCACAGGTCAACAAATCATCTCTCTCTTTTTGGTCACGAATAGCCCAGTTAATAGGCAGTAAGGAACCGAGGTTTTGGATTCAAAATGTGGGGTAGACACCCCACAGAAGCGGAACTAAGTCGAATGTGCCCAAGGAAGAGAAAGCTGCAGAAAGCCAGCCTTGGGGACAGCCTCTGAGAAGGATACAGCATTAATGTAGCACCAGTTTCCTTTATTGATCAGCCCGCGGGGTTGCAATGACACTGGTTTATGAATCAGGGTTACGTTCTCCAGTAACTCTGAAAGAGGGAAGCACAGTGAAGACGTTAATGGCATCTCGTGAACAACTCTCACGCTCTACTCTGGGAAGGGGACCCCCCTTCAACAGAGCACACGTCACATCCAAAGGGAAGGCAGGCTGTGTTACAGCTTCGTTCCGTTCAACATCATGTAATTATTTAATGATTAAAATGTTCAAAAATATTTCCCCCCAAACACTGATGACATTTATTTATCTTCCCGTGGTAGTATCGCTAGGGAGCACAAGGACTGTTTTAATAAGAAACAGAAAGGGCTTAAAAAAACGATATCACAGTATTAGGGAACAGACTTAAAAAAGATACAGGCTCTTTTAACACTGACAGCTGGGCAGGCCTCCTTGATCGTGTGGTCCTCAGACACCATCCAGAAAGGCGTTTGTTTACGTGCAGGACCCGTCTCATTCACCTCTGGATGCCCAGCACATCACAGTGGGTGTTCGGTGACTGTCCAGCAAGTGGTGATCCCTCTTTTAGGGGCAATTATCTCCTACTAACTGAACTGTATTTCCATCAGAAGTCCCATTCACAACACTAAAATCCCTTATTCCATTTAGAAATAAGCTTCGTTATCCTCAGATTCACCTTTTGACATCACTCTTCCCCGTAGTCTTAAAATAGCTGTGAATGCCATCTTTACAAAAGAATGCTTTAAATATTGGTAAGTAACTGGCCCTTTTCCTTTTTAGAAATGTGTTATAACAAGGTCTCCCCACGTCCCTTACGAATGCTTTAACAGTGACAGCCACAATTTTTGGCTACCTTCTACTCTTGGCAAGCGCGTTACAACTTACAATGTTAACTCGCTGCACTTAATCCTCAGGGATCCCAGAGTACCACCAACCATCCCGCTTCCACCAAAAGGAAACAGAGGCTCAAGGTTAACTCGCCTGCCTGTGACCTCACAGGAGCCAGGCAGCACAGTCGGTACCCAAATCCATGACGTGCGGCCACACGACACAGCCCCTCCCGTAACTTTTAGACTGTGTACTAGGGAGCACGCATTTGATATCAGCACCCACCCAAAGCATCACTCAAACAAAAGAAGCCTTTTTTTCCTAAAAACATTTGCACTGGCAGATGTCAGACTCAAGAATTAAATGAAGAAATTAATTTGCAAGATTCTAATGTCAACACACACACTCCCTCCCTCTCTCCTGTGAGGGTAAATGCCCTCTGGCCTCTAACTGAGGAAGCACAGAGAATAATTTTCCCATTTATTAAAAAGTGGAACATAAGTGACTCAAGAGAACCCATGAAATCTGTTCAGTCAGACTAAGCTTGCCAAGGTCCTCTTGTCTCTCTCACTACGGGGCACAGCGCTGGGCCTTCACGGAGGAACAGATCAGATACAGAACTGAACCACACGCCCACGTGACTGACACCCAGCACAGACACCGCTAGGAGCTCCATCTGTATTATTCATAATCGGCCTAACAACCCTGTCAAAGAGACACCATTATCATCCCCATTTCACAGATGACAAAACTGAGGTCCAGAGGGGTTAGGGAACTGGTGCAGGGCACATGACTGAGCTGACATACGAGCCTGGGTCCCAGAAGCCGGGCTCTTTGCTCTCAGTAGACAACAGACTCTGCTTTAAGATCCTTTACTCTAAGGTTTCTGATACTAACTTTTCCCCACAAGCTGAAGATCTTCTTCTCACAGGGGATTTTTACATCCGTCTTTGAGCCATTTTATCACAAAAGCCCAGAATTTCCAATGTGTGCCACAGAATGGCAATTATTTCATACAGTTACTCTGCAAAATATCTGTGCATTTTCAAACAAGCATCAGTCCCAAATGAACGCTCCATCAAGACACCTGTGAATCTTTGCCATAGTATTTTTATATCTAAAAACAATATTAAGCTTTCACATAATCATACAACTCAAAACCAACTGCCTTCCTAACACAAGGGCCTCTGATAAATGACACGCTGCAGTTGGCTAAGCCTTGCCTGGGCACCAGGACCTGCAGGTGCAGAGAGGACTGAGCGGCGGTCCTGCTGTAGCAGGGTTTGCAGACCAGGGAAGAAGGGACCACACAGTGCAGGCTAAGCTGGGTGGGGGCAGTGGAGGGGATGCCCCGCCCTATCCAAGAACTGGAGAAACCTGAGGGGGCCAGGGGCCTGTGACAGCAAATGGTACCAGGAGAACGTCTCCAGCTTGGGGTGATGGTGCCTTCCACCCAGAGGAGAGATGCAACAGGACAAGCGGGTTCTTTCCTGTTTTGGGCAGTGATGAAATAAGGAGTTCAGTTTTAAGAGTTTTAGAGGCTCAGATAAAAAGGTACGCGGAAGACACCAGTACACAGTACACTGACACTCACAGACCAGCCAGTAACATATCTCCACTCACACACACAAACACACACGGGACCCTGCAGCTCGGGGCCTGAACTGTACGTTCTGACAGCAGTGGCTCAGAAGCGGAACCCTAAGCACCACCCACATTCAACTGACAGGCTAAGGAGACCCCGTAACGGTGATCTAGAAGGATAGGGCAGCTGGAATCAGCAGTGGAAGCAGAAGCACGTTCGAGGGCCTCAAGGAGGAAAGCAAGAGTGGAGACCACTCGTGCAGTCTCCCTTGGCCAGGAGCCTGGTTGAGGAGTAGGCAGAAGGGGGTCACTAAGGGGCTCCCAGGATCGCAAGAGGGAAGGAGCTAGGGAAGGGCAGACTCACCACAGTTTACGGTGGGGAAAGAAATGAAATAGCAACCTCAATTTTCTTGATGATACTGGAAGCAAAGTCTCCCGGGGTTGGGGGCAGGGGTGAAGGTGGGAGGGGAAGTGGCTTGACAATATCAATTCCTGTTCAATACAGACACTGAAGGAAAACAGAAAGAAAATGATCAGGGGCAGGCATGCATCTGAAACTTCCCTTCCATGCATCTGTTTTAACAGACTCAAAAATATGTTTATACGTAGTCAAAAGTGCTTTGGATGCATATCTTGTTAAACTAAAAACAATCATTTATGACAGGCCAACTCCACCCTCAAAGGGGAAGCAAGGGGCTTCCCTGGTGGCGCAGTGGTTAAGAATCCGCCTGCCAGTGCAGCGGACGTGGGTTCGAGCCCTGGTCCAGGAAGATCCCACATGCCGCGGAGCAACTAGGCCCATGCGCCACAACTACTGAGCCTGCGCTCTAGAGCCCGCGAGCCACAACTACTGAGCCTGTGTGCCACAACTACTGAAGCCCACACGCCTAAAGCCCGCGCTCCGCAACAAGAGAAGCCACCGCAATGAGAAGCCTGCGCACCGCAACGAAGAGTAGCCCCCGCTCACCCGCAACTAGAGAAAGCCCGCGCGCAGCAACGAAGACCCAACGCAGCCAAAAATAAATACATAAATAAATAAATTTATATTTTAAAAAAGAGTTTGAGAGAACCAACACTTTTCAGTTCTCCAAAAAGAAATGTTTGCTTCAATTCCTTAAAATTGTTTTGAATATTTTGTGAGTATACAGTATATTAATAAAGTCACATTTCAAAAGGAATGAAAGGTTGTAAAAAATTAAGATTAAATATCTTATTGCCTAAGATTTTCTCTTAAAAACCAAACATCCACACAATTTAAATGTTCAGTGTTATAACACACTGTACATTGAGCGTTCCTCCCCCTGAAGAATTTCAACGACCACAAACTGAGCCAGACGCGAACGTCTGACGGAGCCCACCGTGCTCTGCTCCTCTTCTACCACCCAGTCGAGCAGCACCTGTGCAAAGACAACGCTAATCCCTGTAAACAATCTCCATTCCTGTTACTGAATGTTCCTAAAATAAATGAATCTTACTGCTGTATTTCAGAAGTCAATATTCATGAATGCAGACAAGCGAGTATGAATACTGCTTTTAATTTTTTGGTATAACAGCTGGCTCTATTTAATTAAGTTCCTTTTATAATAACAACATCACCGTTTCCATTTAGATTTTGCTAAAGTCCAATGAGCACTGAAGGGCAGCCAAAGAACAGAGAGAGGAGGGTATTTCCTGAGGTTGAACCTTTAAATCTGACCTATGGTCCCAAGTCATCACTGTTGGTTTTCTATTTTACTTTCTTTTAGGGCAAATTATCAGAAGTTGACTGTAGAAACAAACTTTCCCCCCAGAGGCCTTCTTTTCAATCCATTGTTGTTGGTATAATTTACTACTCAGATCTGTTTAGACAGTAACTTTAGGAAGGTGGCCTCCTCAAGCCATCTTTTCCACAGGAGTTGGCAGGGTTGCCCAGGAATGATGTTATAGGCACGGCACAAAATGCCAGAATGACTGCATATCACATAAAAGCTATGAAACTGAAAGCATTATCTTCACCTTCGTAACAGCTCAAACATCGACAAATATAGTAGCCCACATACATAACCACAAATCATTCAAATGAAATGATCCATAAACTCAATGGCAATACTGGCATTGTAAACTTTTAAGTCCACATAAGCTATGATTATTCTTATATTTTTATGCATCAAATCTTGTTTTCCTAAAATTAGCATTTAGGTCATATTACCATTTAAAATCCATGAAAACGCAAGCTGCAGAACTTTCACTGATTCTTAAGGCTCAATAACTGGCTCGTAATTGACATTCTGATGCTGCTGACCTGTTGTTCTGTCATCTTCCTAACTGTCCAGAACATTCTCCAAGTGTTTTTCTTTTCCTCATTACATCACTTTGGAAGAACACACGCTATCTCGGTTACCTAATCAGGTGGAGGACAGCAAAGTGACCAAAATGTACCACTACCCGTTGGCTATAGATCAACTTATGTTTTGTAAGTGGAGGAGTGTCCATTTAGTTCTTTAAAAGAGACAGAACAGAAATATTAGCAAGGACATACACCTATCAAGTTAGATATGGACTGAACTCTCACCCCACAAGTGCGATTTCTGCAAACAGGTGCTGGACCTCCTCAGCTCAGGGCCTGCTGCATGATCACTGCCTGTGTTGCTTAGGAGAATTTGAAGAGAAAACATAAAACGCTGGAGAATTATTTCCCAAGGACAGGGAAAGTATTGAATATAAACGTGATTTATAAACCACTAAAACAAAGATCAATCGGGGTATATTTTTGTTTACAATAAATACAGACCCAGGAATTCATTCTTCTGAGCAGATCCAACTTGTAGTGATTTCGTTGCTCTCTCCAGCAACAATTTTTAGGTATAAAACTGTGCAAAATCATCTATTAAGTGTGTTTTACTAAAATTCATAATAAATGACATTACCAGATACCTCAATTCCCCCACAGAATAGAATTTTTTTAAAGCTTTCTAAGACCTCAGTTTACCTAGTTCTCTTACACTGGAATTTTAACTCCTTCTATTTGGGCATTTGGCCTAGTCTCTCTCCTCGCCCACCATTATTTACACTCCTTTGAAACAAAATACACTGATGCAAAATATAAAATACAAAATAGCTCTATGTGTGATTTGAAAGCATTTGACACAATTTAGGTTTGGGATAGGACAAGTGATCCTCAGTAAAAACCCAGGAAGAGTGTAATGTTCATCACAAGGATATGTTTCATTTCAAACTCTGACCCTGAGCTAATGGAGGGAGCACAGGCAGAGATCACTCCTACTTCTCTGGTATTTGTCATACTTACTCTCCAACAGGGGTGTGCCTCAAGTTTTGCAACTGCTTTCAATACAAGCTAGAAGAATTAAGATTTTCAAGTTGCTTTTGCTCACCTCCTAGCTCAGTTATTCCTCCTGAAAAATGGCATATATCCCCTCGCAGACACAAAGCACTCACTGAAACACGGACCCCGTGGGCCTCTTGTGCAGGTTCACGCTCCCTGCGAGGTTAGGGAAGGCATTTGGTGTTTCAGAGTAAGTGTTCTTCCCTTCCATCTCCTTCTTAAGTAAGAGTTTACACTTAAGAAAAACAGCAAATGCAAAAAAAATGTTGACAAATGACACCAAGAAGACGGCCTTGCCACCAAAAAGGTAAAAGCAGAAGCCATTACAGCAACAGGTAAACAGACCATGGGTAAGTGAAAGCTGGCTATATTTCATTTCAAAAGGCTTTATGTGATTCTTATTCTTTGTTTACAGTTGATTTGTCTTTCTAATTTGTGTTTCACTTGTGGTTATACAAAAACTACTTGGCATTTATTAAGCACAGACTTAATGACAGGGCAGATGATCCAGAAATGCAGACATCCAAAATAAATGACCCTGGGGTCGAAAACTGGCCGTGGATATTTATATTATTCTAAGAACTCAAAAAAGAATAAACTTATCTGAACTGTTGTTCCCTCCTCTTTCTTTCCCAAAAGTTAATATAACGATAAACACAAAAATTATTCTCTCAGTAGAACCACTTAGACGTTAATGCAAGTCAAATTCTATGATAACCAACATCAACAGATCTTTTAATGGAGCTGGAATTTCACACAGTTAAATACTGCTTAAAATAAGTGGGCCTAGGCTTAAAAGCGTGCCCATTTAGGAGAAGTCTGTGGTAGTGATCTGACCTACAATAAACTGAACCTACCTTATTGTTTTTATAAAGTAAAACCTCTCAGGAGGAGAACAGGACAGAAGAAAAAATTCCAAACAATCCTCTTTACCTAAGCTCGGTTTGATTCCAAGAGTGACGACTATCACTGCATTATTTTACAACATGAAATACTGAAAACTGTCAGCAACTACACTGTGTATTTCTAAGGTTCAATAACCAGGCTCAAAAGAATGAAGTATTTTAAAAGGAACCACACTTCTGCTCAGATAATTAAAACATCTTTACAACTGACCTAATCAAAAATAGAATAAGAAAATAAATGGGGGTCCCCCGCGGCAATGGAGGAACACACTGCATCAATTCAAAAATGATTCGATTGTAGCAACACTCTCCACTAATACAAATAACTAAGAGCCCCCACTTTCACATCATTTTAATTTACTTTTCTTTTTTTTTTGCTGTTGGCCGTGCCGTGGGGCTTGCAGGGTCTTAGTTCCCCAACCAGGGAACCCAGGTCCCAGCAGTGAAAGCGCCTAACCACTGGACCACCAGGGAATTCCCTTCACAGTGTTTTAGAAAGCAGGTTAACATTACATTTTAGCAGGTCAACTAGATTTTAACACACACAGCAAACTACGTTATCAAACCACATTTAAAGTCATATGACTAGAATGCTTTAAAACATTTAAAATGAATCTTTTCTTTATTTTAATAAAGACTGAGAAAATTTCCCAGGAATGGGAGGTTTTTCCTTTGTGAAGCAATTTTAAGGAACAAATACAATTACAACGCCTTCTGACTTTAAACTCAGAATGCACGTTTTTAAAAGCGTCACACCATGTATCTCTCATTACAGACTAAAAATAAACTTTTAACTTAATGATCTATTCAAAGGCTTTTACTTCCCTTTCCTGACCTTGACAGCTTTCCCTTGCAATGCACACATTTTAATAATAATAAAACATTACTAGCATTTTAATATTTATAATAAAAAATTCACCCAAATAACCTAAAAGTTATCACTTTAAAGCCCAAAATGGTGATTCATCTATCAATTAACTTCTCATTTTAAGAGAACTCCAGACACCTAGATTATTCAAAATAATGTATTCTGTATAAGAAATAAAATGCTCATTTAAAAAAATTTTAAAGTATTGCTTGCTGTCATCTTACTGCCATCAAAAGGATGTGTTTTATATTTGATGGACTTCTGACCATTCATAAAAGGGTATGCATTTTGCATCTTGCGACTGCTTTCACCCTCACCCTGGTAATGAATGCTGTCAGGCATACCAAAATGTTAAATCAGCAAACATCACATAAAGCCTAAATAAGACAGCTAATTTTAACTCGGCTAAGGGGCAAAAACCTGAAGAGGTGGTTACTAGTAACTCCTCGGAACAATGAAGCCTGAAGAGCAGCCCCGGCTTCTTAGACGTGTATAGACAGACACGGCTCCTGTTTCTGACTTTCTACTTCAACTTTAAAAATCGCAAGTCATGCAGCTTTGTAGTTTTACTGTGAACTGGTCCTACTTTTGAGCCTCAGCATGTCGAATAAAACATTAACTTTAGGCCAAACTGTTACAGTTTTTCTCATCTTGTCAAGAGTTGGCCTTGGTGTGTTAAAACTGAGTAAAATCCATTTACTCAATCCAAAATAGGCATTAAAAAGAAAAAAAACCCAAATACTTTCTTATATCCTGGGAAATAAAGAAAAGAAACCATGCAAAGTGAGTCCAAATCAGGGGTTATGACAGCAAAGGTACACAACAGCTGGAACACAGATGGCACCGCCTATCACACAGTCACACAATGAAGCACAATCGCTTGATCAAAAGGCAAGAAGTGGAAACGTCATTTGTCAACAGAAAAGGACTGGTAAAAAAGTGGTAATGGACATGGGTTTTCCACTTAACATAAAGGCAGGACACCCCTCCCCACCCCATTTTGCTCATACACCATTATACTTCTAGTAACATTTAAGGTACAGGCATTATTCAGAAAGTCCTCTTAACACACGGTAAATCAATCTACTACCGCTCTGGGTAACAACATACCACCAAAGTTTTTAGCCCAGACTGTCTGCTCCCATCTTGGCTTCACACTTGTATCTTTTGAACTATACCTGCAATCTTTATGGCTACAGGATCTTCTGAAACTGGAACCAGCCCTTCCTTGACTTCGGCCTGCTTTTCAGAGACCAGGGAAGATGTGGCGGGAGGGGAATACTTAGCTTCCATGGAAACCACGGGCGAGGAGGAGGAGCAGGAGGAAGAGGGCTTGGAATCATGAAAGAGGCTGGCCCACGACTTGGCGGGCTGGCTCTGACCGGCAGGAGCGGCGGCTGCCGCAGAGGCCGGGGCGTCCGCGGGAGGGGGCCCGCTCTCGGCCTTGGCGGGGTCCGAGTCCGAGCTCTCCACAGTGTGCAACTCCACCCCGTTGGCAGCTGTGCCCTCAACCAAGGATTCAAGTATTTGTCCGTTAGTGACTCCAAGGTTCTCAGTAGTATCGGTCCCAACGGCAGGCTGAGCCACAGCTGTCCTCAACAGGGTGTCCCTGCTGGCCTCTGCAGGGAGGCGAGAGGGCTCCAAGTTGGCCCCGGGGCAGCCCTCAGGCTGCCCTGCAGTCCTGGCCCCGCTGTCAAGGGCTCCGGGGAAAGAACCAGCTGGCACGGCGTCGCTGACGAAGTCCGTGGTGTCCTGGGGGCTGCCCCAAGTCCTGGGTGTCCCCACGGGGGGTACATCACCCATCGAGTCCACATCCTCGATGCCTACACTGTTGGGGACTGCTGGACCAGCATGGCCATTGACCAGGGCTTCCGTGGAAGGACCACCCTCGCCGCCGTCTTTCAAGTAACTGTAATATCCAGGGGGGCGCTTTTTCTTCTTTTTACGCTCCCGTTGTCCAAGACCACCCGAGACGCCATCGTTCTCTAAAACTTCCGCCTCCACGTTAGAGCTGCCATCCAGGGCGAGGGCAGAGCCTGGGTACTGGCAGTCAGCTGAGCTGTAGTTCACTTCTTTATCGATGTCATTGGGGATCTTTTTGGAAGTTGTGCAACTAAGGATAAATTCAGGGGCCTGAGGATTCAATGTGCTTGAAATACTGTAGTTGGGCGTTCTCAGCAAAGTGTCATTGGGTTCAATTACTTCATTAACACCAAATTCAATTCTCTGACAGTCCTGTCCTGTTTAGAAAGAAAATGATCAGTAAACATCCCATTAGTTAAGAACACAGCTATACAAACTATAAAAGTCTCAGTAATTATGTCTTTTTGAAACTGAAACCTGAAGTCTTGTAGTAATTAACGAAGCTATGACATTTAGTTTCTGTGCTGAATAAATAATTTGCTGAAATAAATAATAACTACAAAATTATAGTTAACCTGGGGATATGAAATACAGAAGCCTGTATTTATTTTCCACTCTCAGGGTAGCTAAGGGAGACTTTCAGAAGGTAGAAATTAAAACAAAATTATAATAGAAAACAAATAATATTCTGCCTATCTAAACACATCCCTCAATAATGATATCTGACTTTATTAGCTAACTCTATAAGCCTGAGACTAGGGCATATGTATCTTGGAAAACTAAATTTCAAAAAACCAAGATGACTAACATGGGGACTTAAAAATCAATGCCATATATATGGCTTCTCTAATTCGTGTAATTTAGTAATTCCAAAAATATGAATTACACAAAAGCACTCTTTCAAATGATCCATCTCCCGGATCTTCTCTACTGACAACCTTAGCTGAAGTCCAAAAATGGCCTTACATGAGTGCATGTGAATTCTACATTAATTCATACTGGATTAACTCCATGGGTAATGAAGGTACTTCCAAAAATCCCAAAAAGATAAACTTAGGACTGCAAACCTTTAAAAATCTCCTTGCAATCCTTCGATTACTTTCTCCCCACTGACAACCACCTACATATTCTATCCATTCTAACATGGACTTTTTCCATAGGTCACATCTCAGAAATTAGGTTGAGTTTTAGAATCAACTGAGTCTTTCAACAGACACCGAGCACCAATGTCATCTTATATCTGATGAAGTAGTTATACATTTAGAAGTTAAGGAATGGACAAGTGCTTTTTAACTCATTTTTCGTGCATAACTGAAGATTTCTCCAAGTCTAGCACAAGAGACCCACTTTTTTTCCAAGGTATGTATTTCAAGGGGAAAAAAAAAAATCACCATTAACAAAATAATCATATTCTATTAACAAAACTGAATATATTTTACTTTGGAAGTCTTTTTAGAGAAGAAAAAACAGCCCCACAGAGGGACCAGGGCCCTAAACAGTTTGCTAATTCTCCGTCTGTTTTGATATCACATGCCCTGAGGGTGGGGGGAATACAACAGCCTGACAAACAAAAAGTTCCTGAAAAAAGAATATTCATGATGGTTACGCCTAACAGCAGGCTTTACTATAAAGCCACCGACAGGACAATTTGAATCCTTTGGCCCCTGAGAGCTGATCTGTTGTCTCCTTATTTTGAAAACAATCACCACAGAGAAATTAATTTCTCTATTATTATACCTAAAAGTGAACTGTCCAGTCTGCTTCCAGGTATCCCCTATCCTGTGAGGTTTCAAGGGTGCAGGGCTGCTAAGTGGACTGAAATGGGTGTACCTGAAGAAGTGCAGGACACTTGGCATGAGGAGGCTGCCCTTTGCAGACTGTGATGTACCTTGTGAATCACACTAAAAATTAGTGTGCTGTATCATGCAGCGCGTGCCAGATTTTGATTATTTCCGGTAGACACAGTGTCTTCCACATCTCAGTTCTTAATCTTATCATATCATACAACATTCTAGAATGTGATGTGACATTAACGGAACCATTTCAATATGCTACAGTTGTCATCAAAACATTTACCCAACAAAGTATCTGACCACAACCCTGGAAGTCCGATTCCTACCCAGAACAGTTCCTTTTCTTATTCAGGAACACCGGTCGTGGACACACACGTGCACTGCACTCCAGGGCAGAGAAGTCAGGACAAGACCCAACCTGTCAGGCCAGAAGAGTGGTGGAAGGCCTGGAAGCTCCTGAGCACTCGGGTCATGCAGGCAGTGGATTTGTTGAGGGAAGGAAAACCAGCTCAAATAAAACAATTACATGCTAACACAGCACTTCTCAAAGTCTGCGCACTGTAGCACACACGGTACAGTGGCCTGGGGTGTCCGGATGGGGTCCCGGAGTCTGCGATGTTCAGAGGCCCCAGGAGATTCTCATGCCCAGGACTGTCTGAGAGCTACTGCTTAAGTGGCTTCCTCGGCTGATTTCTCTGATCAACTCTTAGTGAGTCAATTCAACAATCACGGAGCACCTAGCTATGTGCAAAGCGCTTATTATCAGGGAGGGGGGTCGGGTACAGAGGTAAGGCAAGGTCTCCGCCTCAAGGAGTTACATCTACTAGGGAGACAAACATTTAAGACAGGAGATGACAATGCAGAGGGTGGGTAAGATGAGGCCTCAACAGCTTTACAAAAAGAATGCTTCCTGACACAGGGAAAAGAGATCTATGTTGATCAGAAGCTAGAGAGAGGTCAGTGGAATCGACAGGATAACTGGATGGGGTGGGTGGTGAGAAGTAGGGGCTGTTTCCCGCTTTGGGAACTGACTTAAAAAGGCAGCAGTATAAAAGGCACGCCATGCAGGAGCCCCCGCCAAGAGTGTGAGTCGCTGGCTATGGTGGGCAGTAGAACAAATCCCTCTAAAGTGTTCATCCAAAACCATCCCGAGGGTCTACAGCATGGCAGATACTATACTGTGCAGCTGCTAAACACAGAAACGGATGAACTGTGGTCTCTGCCACCCACAGCTGAACTCAGCCTAAAGAGGGAGGCAGAGTGAGCTAGCACTGCAGGAGAAACAAAAGTAACGGAAACAGAGCAGAAAAGGTCTTGGAGAAAAGGAGCCTTTAAGATGGCCTGCCACTAACAGTGGGAGCAGCCGTGTTTTTGGAGGATTAAAAGATGGACTTGAGAAGAGAGAGGAGAGAATGGAGAAAAAGAGCCAAGAAGGGGATTCCCTGGTGGCGCAGTGGTTAAGAATCCGCCTGCCAATGCAGGGGACGTGGGTTCGAGCCCTGGTCCAGGAAGATCCTACATGCTGCGGAGCAACTAAGCCCGTGTGCCACAACTACTGAGCCTGCGCTCTAGAGCCCGTGAGCCACAACTACTGAACCCACGCGCCACAACTACTGGAGCCCGTGCACCTAGAGCCCATGCTCTGCAACAAGAGAAGCCACCATAACGAGAAGCCCGCACACGGCAACGAAGAGTAGCCCCGCTCGCCGCAACTAGAGAAAGCCCACGCGCAGCAACAAAGACCCAACGCAGCCAAAAATAATTATTTAAAAAAAAAAAAAAAAGAGCCAAGAAGCGTAACTGAGCAAGGATGCCAGCCTAGAAGGAGGGATGTGGCAAGAGAGAGAAGAAGAGAGAGAAGAAGGAAATGGATTAGAGGCGAGTGGCATTGGCACACTGGGGGGTCGGACGAGGGGAGGAGGGGGAGGCGCAGCCTCCATCTCCAGCCTAAGCGACTGGGAGGATGGTGAGGCCACTACCTGGACCAGGATGGAAGGACTATTATGACAGGGAAAATAATGAGACATCTGTTAAGCACTGAGTAAACACCTGTGGCACACCTCCTATGCGCCAAGTGCACGAAGACAGGGAGAACCTCAACCCACAGATAACAAAGCCACTCTGGAGGCTGGGCGGCCCTGCAAGGGCACGTGGGTCCCTCCAGCCTCACTTAGTTTATTGTCGTCCTAAGCCATCATTGGAACTGTTCTCTCCCTTACGTTCCTTACAAAGTCGCTAATAATTTTAGATATAATCACTTTCGCGTTTTACTATAGATACAAAGTTTACATAGTCTTTTCAGGGTTTATATTTAAATCTAAACTATAATAAAACCCTTTCGTAAGTCAGACAAGGCTAAAGAAACAGGGAACCAAATCCCTGCTCTCAAAGAAAAGGTTAGGCTTTTAGCTTCTCCAAGGCCAGCGAGGACCTTTAACAATGCAAACTGAAAAATGGTCTAACTGGTTTGACACGTGCAAGGCCCCTGCTGTTAGTAACACTGGGCACTTAAATAATACGAAAGGGTTGCATCTCAACAACCGCCATCTCCACTTATCATCTCAGTGTCTGGGACAGAGGCAATCAATCAATCAATAACAGGCCAAGAGGTGAAGGGGTCACCTGAATTTCCAAGAGCCTTGGTGACAGACGGGGACATAAACACAAACTGCAGGACAACAGACCCGAGCTGCCACTGAACCAGGCAGAAAGCACGTGCTCAGAGAATCGCCAGCTCTGGACCCAGCAGCCAGTGCATCCAGAGAGAAAGCTCACTTCAGAACCTTTACAAAGAGCTTTGGCTATGAAGGAATATATATCTGTGTCACAGAGGACTGTTAGGAAAAAACAGAAATGAGCAACTATTTCCTTAACTCCCCTTTGTACGTCTGGCACTCTGAAGCACAGAATAAACTTTAATTCATTAGTCAAAGTGGTTCGGTGATTAAATCTGCTATAGCTTACAGCAAAAACATCAAGCAATAAGGGAATGCTTATCCAAAAGGTATGGACCGACAGGAGAACACCACTTCCAGGAAGCCTGCCCACCCAGCACACACGTCAGGGAATGAAGGAGAGCACAAGCTTACCATCGGGTAGCTCAGCAGCGGCCTGCGCGCCACACAGAACTGCTCCACCGTACGGAGGAAGCTGCACAGGGAATCGGAAAGCAAATTTTAATTCAACAAATTGTTAAAATGCAAAACATGCTATTTCATTAAAGCAACCTTCATTAAAACACTTTATCCATGCAACTTCTCGTGACATTATTTTTAACAAAATAACACAGACAGAGAGACAGTAAGATTAAACATCTTCATTTTAAAACACCATTGGAATGCTTTCAAACATTTATTGTTAATAAACAGATCCAAAAATGAGGCAAAAAATAAAAATGGGCTCCAATGGACATGTCAATCCACTACAATAAAAGGCTCATGACACACCCTTCACTTCACAGGAGCTGCAGACTGCCCACCAATACAACAGTGCTTGTCTTTCTCCATCCACTGGTAAAGAGTCTTCGTGACCATCTGCGCTTGACGTTCACCGTCACTACATGTCCACTCAGTCAGAGGCAGGAACCAGGCCCAGGGGCAGAGAGTGGACAAGGCCCCTGAGAAGGAAAAGCCTGGGAACCGTGGCTCCCTTTTTCACAGGGTGCCTTAGATAACTGAGTTAACGGCTAGTGGTCACATTCCTTGTTTGGAAGAGAGAAAGCAAAAGAGCAGGTGTCTGAGCTCTTTGTAAATGCAGGAAGGTATCATGAATACACCAAAATTTTCCTTCCTAGCTATTCCATAATACTTAGAGGAGTTAGAAATGTTTCAAATGGATATGTTTGAGATGAGAAAGTTTACGATGGGAAGGGGTAAGGTTAAGTGGACAGATAATTGCTACCTGAAAGCAGAACAAAAGAACAAAACAATTATCGATACATCCTAACACAGAACTTCTCAAAGTCTGCACACTGCAGCACACACAGTACCATGGCCTCGGGTGCCTGGATGGGGTGCCGGAGTCTGCGATGTTCAGAAGCACCCATGAGATTCTCATGCCCACGACTGTCTGGGAACTACTAAAGTGGCTTCCTCAGCTGCTTTCTGCAATCAACTTACTGGGTCAATTCAACAATCACAGAGATAAAAGTTCTCGCCTCAGAGAGTTAATGACAAATAAGAAGCTAAGAAAACAAAGGCAGATTTGAAAGGAACTGACCACTTTCTGGACTTGAGAACAGCACAAGTTTCCACCACACGGGGGCACCCCAGCATTCATCACGGCAAAGCCCAGGTGGGCTGCCCTTGGCCCGGCACTTGCAGCGCAAGACCATTCCACACAACAACCAAATGCTCACACCCGGTGCCCCAGCATTTACCGCTGGCACGGACACACGGAGCAGAAAGGTGCGTCTGGGGAAGCCACAAATCAGGGTGGTGTCCCTCGGCAGTCACGAAGGACGTTCAGCAAACGCCCATACACAGAACTGCCTTTTTGTTTCCATCAGTGATACTAGGGTGCCCCCTGGTGATGAAAATTACACAGTTGTAAGGTGCTCAAAGTATTTTACTTTGTTTTTTAAAATCACACTGCACTTCCACAAAATCTAGGGTGCGGTAGAGGCAGGATCTGAAAACAGCACCTGGCACACTCCAGGGCAATACTACCATTTCTGTTAGTGTGTTTGAAACACTTATTTTGATTTACTAATCTGGTAAGTGCATAATTGTGGGAATTACTGAATGCTGGAGTGAGTTCAGGCAGAGAAAAAATGTGTGTTTTATTTTTACTCTATAGCCTCGTACATGGCGCCTTTAATTCAATGAGCCTCTGTCACTTGTAAGATGCCCCTTAGTTTGTGGTAAGTGGGTATAATAAATACACAGCAGAATAAAAGTGTAAGAAGTGTTCAAAGTTCTCATAGCTACTTATAAGAATAGAGAATTTTAAAAGCACAGCAAAAATATAAAATCTCGCACACAAATGCAAACTGAGCAGTGTAAAAAATGGAAGTCTAGTTATATTAGATACAAAATCAAACCGACTCAGTCTGAAAATAGTGCTACCATACTGTGAGGTCAATACTTGTGCCCTTCAATAAGAAGGTAATATTTTTAAATCTTTTTGGTGCTGCCACTATTTATTGTGCTCTCTCTAAAAGACCCTCATGAACCCTGAATCTCCCCTCTGAAATCCCATTAAGACACCAAACCACTGAGAATAACTGTCTTAACTCTGCTTCACTATACACACACACACACACACACGCACACACCTCTACAGCTTGGACTATGCTATCCTGGGCTTGTTTATTCCGCGGCTGGTTGAGGTGTATGAGTTGCCCAATGTTGAGTTTCTGGAAAGTTTAAAGAACAATAAGCATTCTCTCCCTATTTTTGAACACCCATATAATAGGATTATGACTGGAGCTCAAAATACGCTTTTTCAGTAAGTATACTGTATATTTTTTCCAGTTGGAGAAATTCATTTTTAAATTGCCCTGGCTTATCAACTGGAAGGCAGCTTTAGTAAAGGTATCAAGGCTCTCAGTTGAGAGGTATGATGCTTTTGTAGAAAGTTAGACTATTTTTACATTTTAACACCCTGTATTTCTCAAATTTGGTTTCTCAGTCCTTGGTCCCAAGCAGAGAAAAAATACTTTAAAGTTCCTAATAGCCAAAAAAATATACGACAGGGTTCTAATAATGCCATGGCCACATGGAAGGAACTGTGAAGGTATGAGGTGCAATCGTTTTACCTCTGAGATAAAAGGTCAAACAAATGATGACGCAGTGGAATGAGATAACCATTCCTCACCCACCAGTGCAACCACACACCACCCCCACTAAGCAGTCCATGTCCCATGTGATGATATTACTATTATAATCCAGCCCCCGTGTTATAATAATCACACAGTGAGAAAGATACCTCAGCCTAATCATGCTAATTAGCCTGTGTTTCTCTTTTGCAGGTTGCTGGACCATATGTGAATCTGACAGACAACACTTGTCATACCTCCCCCCAAACACTGATGACACACAACTATAGCTTCCGCAAATAAAAAGTCTGGGGACTTCCCTGATGGCACAGTGAATAAGACTCCGTGCTCCCAATGCAGGGGGCCTGGGTTCGATCCCTGGTCAGGGAACTAGGTCCCACGCACCACAACTAAGAGTTCGCATGCCACCACTAAAGATCCCGCATGCCACAACTGAAGATCCCACGCGTTGCAACTAAGACTCGGCACAGCCAAATAAATAAATAAATATTTTTTTTAAAGTTTGATGTAACTTTACTATCAAAATCCTTCGTATCTACTAACATGTGGTACACACGAGATATTACACAATGCATTAATGGCTTCCCAACACGTCTGTGAGGTAAATAAGCATCCTCCACTTTCCAAATTCACAGTTTTAAAAAAACACACAATGAGATGGAGGAAACTGCCCAAGACCATCAAGCCTGTTTAAGTAGCAAAGGGAGAAAGGAACCCAGCTCTTTAGACCTGATATATGGTATATTCTCCATTTTCATACCACAGGAAAGCCCAAGTTTTTATTCTGAGACTTACTTGCAAACAGGCACTCACAGACTCACACACACGCACTCACTTGAGACAAGCTATAAAGTACAGAATTGGGCTTTTACTGTTTTTTTAAACTCTTAATCACAAAGAGCACAGTTACAGTTAGACTGTGGTGTTCCCAGCAAGTACGACCATATTTTACTGTGAGTCAAGACAGAAATTGTGTAAAACTTGAATCATTAGTACAGTACACAGAGTACAACCTCAATTAACACTAACACTTGGGGAATATAGGATTTGATTATGTTTGTCCTAATTAACTGTTTTTTAAATTAGAAAAGACTAAACTTCAATCCTTATTCCACAGAATTCTAAAATGCATATAGATACGTTTTATTGCCTGAGGAAATACGATATATAATCTAGCTTTCACTATTTCCCAGCTCATACCCTTAGATTTCTTAAAATCATAACTGCTAACATCAACAAACACAAGAGACAGAGGTGGCATTGAGCTGAATTTATTCATTTTCTAAAATAAAACCTGATATAAGCTTTATCTTCTGATATCTTTTTCCTAAAGTGAAGAAGACAAGTAATACATCTTTCTTATATCTGCATAGCCTACATAATGCTTTCAATATGCTCTCATTTAATCCTACTTCCACAATCCTAAAAAATTTTAGAATTCAAGAAGCCAAGGTGCAGAGCCAAGGACTTGCCAAGGTCACATGTAGGTGGCCCACCCAGACCCTAACCCTACTTAAAGCACTTAACTTCTCCTGCCCCATTTTAACAAACAAAAGAACTCCATACATGAATATCTAATATGCATGCAAATATATCCCTTATTAAGGGATCCAAAATTAAGGAGTCTAAAAGGCTAGTTAGATTTCATTAAAAGTTAACTAAGATTTTACTTAATATATACACTTACTTCTCCCTTTTCTCCTTTTCAATGCAATTTCAACAGTCTTCATATTTAAAACATCAATCTGAAAAAATGTTCCAGATAAGTTTTTATTAAACTAAAATAGTAACCATCAATCACATGAAGAGTGGACATAAAAGAGGACCTGGATGGAGATATAGCACAATCCTGTTCAGGAAACTATCACAGAGATGTTAACTCTCCTACAAATTAATGCATAATTTTAACACAATTCCAATTGAAATTTCAATAGGGTTTTTCATGGAACTTCAAGTGCTGATCATAAATTCCTAGGGAAAAGTTATGGATGAGTAAGAGACAAAATACCTCTAAGTATAAAGGGGTGCCTGTCCTACCATAAGACTGATTATAAAGCTGCTGCAATTAAAACAGGGGAACCAGAACCCACTGAGCCCCTGTGGAGATGTGCGGTCTGACTGTGGCACCCCAGCAAAGGGTGAATGGTGCTGGGACAACTTGCTATTGCCATTGGTGGGGGGGGGGGGGGGGGGGTGGGGAGGTTAACATCCCCAACACACACACCATCAACACCGCAATCTCAGTTTCATTACATACTAAACTGAAAATAAAAACTTTAAAACTTTTTAAATGTCTTTATTACCTCAAGGAAAGGAAGAATTTCTTAAAGATATTTTTTAAAAAACCAAAAATCCACAAACCATGAGGAAAAAAATCAATACATTTAACATTAAAACTTAAAAATGTATTCCCGAAGATTATTAATCCTATAAATCAATTTTAAAAAAGACAAGCCATTTGATAAAAATATGGACAAGGGATATAGACCAGGTAATTAACAGAAGAGTAGGCGCTCGGTTTACCCCTGCAGCGACGCCCCCTGGTCCCACCGGTACCACTGCTGCTCCCGCCCCTTCGCTTCTCGGCCGCGCAATGGGCACCCGCGACGACGAGTACGACTACCTCTTCAAAGTTGTCCTTATCGGAGATTCTGGTGTTGGAAAGAGTAACCTCCTGTCTCGATTTACTCGAAATGAGTTTAATCTTGAAAGCAAGAGCACCATTGGAGTAGAGTTTGCAACAAGAAGCATCCAGGTTGATGGGAAAACAATAAAAGCACAGATATGGGACACGGCAGGGCAAGAGCGATACCGAGCTATAACATCAGCATACTATCGTGGAGCTGTAGGTGCCTTATTGGTTTATGACATTGCTAAACATCTCACATATGAAAATGTAGAGCGATGGCTGAAAGAACTGAGAGATCATGCTGATAGTAACATTGTTATCATGCTTGTGGGCAATAAGAGTGATTTGCGCCATCTCAGGGCGGTTCCTACAGATGAAGCAAGAGCTTTTGCAGAAAAGAATGGTTTGTCATTCATTGAGACATCTGCTCTAGACTCTACAAATGTAGAAGCTGCTTTTCAGACAATCTTGACAGAGATATACCGCATTGTTTCCCAGAAGCAAATGTCAGACAGACGTGAAAATGACATGTCTCCAAGCAACAATGTGGTTCCTATTCATGTTCCACCAACCACTGAAAACAAGCCAAAGGTGCAGTGCTGTCAGAACATATAAGGCGTTTCTCTTCTCCCCTAGAAGGCTGTGTATAGTCCAATTCCCAGGTCTGAGATTTAAATATATTTGTAATTCTTGTGGTCATTTTTGTGTTTTATTACTTCCTCATACTTATGAATTTTTCCATGTCTTAAGTCTTTAGATTTTAGCTTTATAAAATCATCCACTTGTCCCGAATGACTGCAGCTTTTTTTTCATGCTATGGCTTCACTAGCCTTAGTTTAATAAACTGAATGTTTGGATTCCTCAATTATTGTTTACTTTTCATCATGGAAGCTGTCACTGTAGGACATAATACAACTTGATCCCTTGAAGCTCAGACCTGTTGGTCTTGATTAAATCAAATTAAGAAGACTGTAGAAATAAGCTATCATTTTGCCACAGAGCAGCTTATAATTAATACACTCTTCTCTCAGTACAGTGTATATTTCCATAAATCTAAGAATTGCCCTATAAACATAGCAGAATTTTGAGAGCTTGAAAATTTTCCATTATTCTGGAAGTCAATTTCTAACATGCCTTAATAGTAGTTTAGTAAATTTTGTTTTTTAATTTTTGTAAACATCAAAGTTGATTAGAGAGGGGGGCACTTTTTTCTGGACAAGAATTATCTTAATAAACACAAAAGACTGTGATGATTTCAGTAGCAGTATGGTTATGGAGCCATATGTTAAACAATGCTGCCTGGCAGGCTGGGAACTGGAGAGACTGGTGGAATTCCACATGAGGTGCCTCTGTTACAGTAATCAGGCAGCCCAAGTCATTTAACTTATCTAATTTCCCAGCAGTAGATTGTGTGGCATTTTATTGCTCAGGCAATAACTGGTTTAATGCTCTTAGTATCCAATGGTGAAGTGTTAATTTTATCTTAAAACCTTCCAGTAAATGAAACGCAACCTAGTTTTATCACCATATCCACCAGCAGGTATGGAAAATTATTTTAACAATGCTGATTTTTGAGTTTTGGCAGTATATTATGGAATATAGTCCAGTTAATCTGGTTTCAGTATGTCTAAAGAGTACAGTGAGAGGTTAATTTCTGCTCAAGTGGTACCACTTAAAGGCATGTATTCTTTTAGTACGCAAGATGAAATAGTACCTTGAGTTAAATAGAATGCATTTAGGCATTGTACAAACCGGAAAGTTTTCTTCCACTACATTACTGAAATCAATGGAGCAACTCATTTCTCATTCAGAAATGTGCACACTAATATTTAGTTTTGTTTTCTTGTGGATGGTATTGAGCACTTAACTCTGAAGTGTTCTGCAAGTTGTGTCAACTAAAGTGATACTATTCAGGATGGTGGAATATCCCCAAAATATACATGTGTGTGGGCTTGCATAGATGACTATGTTTCATAGTTGATCTTCTGTCTTTTGCGGTGCTCATGACGTGTGGGGTGCACGGAAGGCATTGCTGTGATTAGTGAATTTAGTTTTTCTCTGTAGCTATTTTATTATTTTGGTGTATTGGTTATGAAGATACTACTATCTATTTGTAAATCGCTACTTTGTATTTTATGCATGCTCTGTAACTTGATTTTTTTTTTTTTTTTTTTTAGTTATTGATTCGGAATATATTCACATTCTAATAAACAGTTATAGGGGGAAAAAAAAACCAGAAGAGTAGAAATCTACACTGCCAACAGACATATGAGTAATGTAATGGTGCTCAATTGTTTGTAATCTCGAAAATGCAAATTAAAATAATGAAAATCCATTTATTACCCATCAGATTAACAAAAATTTTAACTATGTCTATGCTGACAATTAGCAAGAATTTTTTTAGGGACTTCCCTGGTGGTGCAGTGGTTAAGAATCCACCTGCCAATGCAGGGGACATGGGTTCAATCCCGGGTCCGGGAAGATCCCACATGCTGTGGAGCAACTAAGCCCATGCGCCACAACTACTGAGCCTGTGCTCTAGAGCCCGTGAGCCACAACTACTGAGCCCGCATGCCACAACTACTGAAGCCTGCACGCCTAGAGCCCGCGAGCCACAACTACTGAAGCCCGTGTGCCTGGAGCCCATGCTCCGCAACAAGAGAAGCCACCTCAATGAGAAGTCCGTGCACAGCAACGAAGACCCAAAGCAGCTCCAAAGAAAAAAGAAAAAGAAGAATTGTTTTAAAAAAATGAGATCTAAAAACCCTCATGCACTGCTGATGGGAAGCGAGACTGTTAAAACCACTTCGAAGGCAGACGCACAGTCTCTAATAAAACTGAAGATGCTTATTCCTTGCAGAGCCCCGCAACTCCATTCCTAGGAATAGTTCCTGGAGAAACCCACAGAGGAGCATGAGGAGACATGACAAAATATGTTTACTGCCACATTTTTGTAATAGTGGTAGAACTGAAGACTTAAATAGTCCTGAACAGGGGAAAAGGTATGTTCAATATTTAACAATTAATGGGGAATTCCCTGGCGGTCCAGTGGTTAGGACTCGGTGCTTTCACTGCCGTGGGCCCAGGATCATTCTCTGGTCGGGGAAGTAAGATCCCACAAACCACGCAGCGTGCGGCCAAAAAAACAAACAAACAAACAAACAAAAAACAATTTAACAATTAAAATCAAAGACCAAGAACAAAATGTACAGATAAATCTAAAGAATATTTAACTTAAAATAAGCAAACTACAAAATGATGAATACAGTATGAAACCACTTATGTGACATTTTTAACCACAAAAACAATACACTGTACTATCTATCAATACATATGTATGTAGTACAAGGCGAAAACCATAGTCAGGAAACAATGCTGAGCAATTTCAGCAGGGTCAGCATTTCTGGAGAAGAAGAATGAGAGGATACAATGGGGGTTTCCACTGTCTCTGTAATGCTTTGCTATTTATAAATATAGCAAAATGTTAACAGTAGTCAAATCTGATTGGTGGGTTCAGTCATTTCTCATGTTAGTCTCTACACTCTTCTGTACACTGGAACTCCTAATCAAAAGACATAAATTAAAAAACAAGAACTAAAACATAACCATCAATTAAATCTATGCACGTACTCAATAAAGCAAAGTTGTGTCTTACCTCAACTGAAGAGCGAGGAGTCACAAAGAACTGATTGAATTCATCAGGGCTAAAATCTCCAAAAATATACTGAAAAAAAGAGAATGACTGATCACATACAATACACAAATTATACAGTTTCAGAAAAAAAGTGTTACATCTCAATCCTATGAATAATTGGGCCCGAACCCCCAAGACCCTTTCTCCATTAAACAAATCAAGGATCTGCAAACAGATTTCTAGATGTAGTGTTTTCCAATTACAAATAAGAAAATACTTCGGTTTTCCATAAATTGTCAAAGAACAGCCTAAGGTTAATAGAGCTTACTTTTGTTACCAAGGCTGTTGCCCCAGAATCATACCCCTGCCCCTCCCTCAAATAGAAACCTTATTCTTATCTAAGTTTCAGGAGGAAGCTGCAAAGAGGAAAAAACAACTGGTTAGGACCAACAAGGCCCAAGATGGCGGAAGATGTGACTTCCAGCAGAAGTTGAGTCTCATTACAGTCTCACTGTAATACGTTAGCATATGCTAAATGACCCACCCACCGGCACCATGACAGTTGAGGACTGCCATGACAACAACTGAGACAGCCCGTACAAGGACTGAAGAGGAGAACTGCAACAGTCCCAGGTCCAAACCACACCCCTGTTCTCCAATAAGTCATGAATATTCCTCCCACTCTTTCCAAATCCTTCTCTTTTACCTTGACCCTCCTATATGTTTGGTACCTCTGCCCAAATTGGGGTGAGACGTTGATTTGGAACTAGGTTCCTGCTTCTCCATTCTTTGGCCATTGAATAAAGCTTGTGCCGTTCCAGTCTCAGCATCGGTTTTGTTATTGGCTGCACAAATCCGATCAGAAAAAGAACCTCCCTGTCGGAGACAGGTGGCCTCAGCTGGGGCTTAGGACCACAGAAAGGGACCAGTCAACTAACTCGGCAACACTGTGAAACAGGTCAACTCTGCACACCAAACTTGTAAGTAGACTCCTGCTTGCAGGAGAATTTTTTTGGTTCACAAACATTTCTAGTTGTTCCATTTACCTTTCGGCTGACTCATGTCACTACCTCCATTTCAGTTTTCCCTACCGTACATACTAAAGAAAAGCAGAAAACGTGGTTCCAACGGGAAGATAAGGAAATCCAAAAAAAGGAAATGTTAATGACTCTGATGGATGAACTTTAAAAATATATGTGTAATTTTTTTACCTTAAAAGTACACTGGAATGTGATACACAGATAAACATACTGTTCAACAGACACAAACCTCGCTGTGAACTCTCACTTCATAGAATTCTGAACGTTACTTTCTGAAAAACTGGTTAACCCGCACGGAAGTAAGTTTGACGAGTGCCAAGCAGTTCAGATTCTCCCTGAAGCTTCAAGAAACAAGTCATTGATAAGAATCAGTATGACCTGATTTCCACAACAGAGAATCACTCACTTCATCAATAATTATTTAGAGCCTATTAAATGTCATGCACAACAATCGATATTAGATATAAAAATGGCAAAAGCAGAGTCGTGGTTCCTCTATTCTAACAGAACTGACAGTCTAATAACTTGTGAAGAAATTTACAGTATCCAAACATATACAAATAGATAATAACCATTATTATGGTAACTGAGTAAATGGAAACTAAGTCTCAAAATCTGTTGGTAAGAATGCACCAGTAGGGACTTCCCTGGTGGTGCAGTGGTTAAGAATCTGCCTGCCAATGCAGGGGACATGGGTTCGAGCCCTGGTCTGGGAAGATCCCACATGCCATGGAGCAACTAAGCCCGTGCGCCACAACTACTGAGCCTGCGCTCTAGAGCCCACGAGCCACAACTACTGAAGCCTGTGCGCCTAGAGCCCGTGCTCCACAACAAGAGAAGCCACCGCAATGAGAAGCCTGCGCACTGCAACGAAGAGTAGCCCCTGCTTGCCGCAACTAGAGAAAGCCCGTGCACAGCAACGAAGACCCAACGCAGCCAAATAAATAAATTAAATTAATAAATAAATTTATTTATTAAAAAAAAAAAAAGAATGCACCAGTATTTCTGGGGAAAACATTTTTTGGAGGGCTCTTTCACAGTAGCTACCAAGACCGTGAATATATATTAAAAACAAAAACATCTTGACGTAATATTTATGTATACTTGCAAAAGTCCACAAAGAAATTGTGCACTGACAGTAACGGTGAAAATGCAGAGTCCCAAAAAACAACTTAGAAATAGTCTTCTCCTGAAATACTGTCATTGTGAGCTTAATTAGACTTATCACCAAAACCGGGGAAAAGCTTATTTTAATTTCACTCCAACACAACACAAAGCAACGTAAGGGAAAGTTATCTTTAAATGAGAAGAAAGAAAGGTGGGGTGGGAGAAGAAATGACACTGCTGCCTGGCATTCCTTTATAGTCCCACCGCAGAGAGATCCTTAAGTCTAGATATAAACCTTAAAATTTACTCAGAAGAAAATAAAAAGATGAGCGATACAATGGGAGAAAATATTCCAGACAATACCAACTGCTGGCAGGGATGTGAAACAACTAGGGATGCGGAATGATACAGCCACTCAGGAAAAGAGTTTGGCACTTTCTTATAAAGTTACTTACCATACAACCCAGGAAGCCCACTCTTAAGTACTTACCAAAGAGAAATGAACACCTATGTCCACACACACACAAAAAAAAGCCTGTATGCTGAAGTTTACAGCAGCTCTCTTCATAACGACCAAAAACTGCAAAGAACCCAAACGGCCATCAAAAGGTGGATGTGCTACATCTACATGATGAACTGCTACTCAGTGACTCGAAAGCATCATGCCAAGTGAAGAATTAGACTTAAAAGCCCACAAGCTATATGACTGCATTTGCACAACATTCTAGGGCTAAACTCTAAGGACAGAAAACAGACCTGTGGTTGTCAAGGTCTGGGGAAGAAATGATTACAAAAAGGCACACGGGAACTTTTAGGGGGAATGGAAATATTCACAGGGCAAGCCTGTTAGAGAAATAGTAAACTTCCTACCTGCCAAGGGAACACACCCACGAAAATACTAATGATTTCAGCCGTTGAATGTGAATGGACAACAAAAAAAATCACAAGACACGTGTGGGAACAATCAACAGCAATAAAGAGAGTTACTACTAAAATGAGGGGGAAATGAATCTGTGTAAACAAAACATAGGAAACAGAAAAGAACTTAAAATTCTAATCTGTATCCTGAAAGAAATTCGAGCAGGTAAAATAAGCAGACTGCCATGAAAAAAGGACGTATTAGGGACTTCCCTGGTGGTCCAGTAGTTAAGACTCCATGCTCCCAATGAAGGGGGCCCAGGTTCGATCCCTGGTCAGGGAACTAGATCCTGCATGCTGAAACTAAGACCAGGTACAGACAAATAAAAAATATTTTTTTATTTAAAAAAAGGGACAGGGGACTTCCCTAGTGGCACAGTGGTTAAGAATCCACCTGCCAATGCAGGGGACACAGGTTTGAGTCCTGGTCCGGGAAGATCCCACATGCTGTGGAGCAACTAAGCCTGCACGCCACAACTACTGAGCCTGCGCTCTAGAGCCCACAAGCCACAACTACAGAGCCTGCACGCCACAACTACTGAAGCCCGTGCGCCTAGAGCCCATGCTCCGCAACAAGAGAAGCCAGCGCAGTGAGAAGCCCGTGCACCACAACGAAGAGTAGCCCCCGCTCGCCGCAACTAGAGAAAGCCCGTGCACAGCAACGAAGACCCAACGCTGCCAAAACTATAAATAAATAAATAAATTTATTTTAAAAAAGAGGGGGGACCAATTACAGAACCAGAAAGTATTCACAGAAATCAGAAAATTATTAAATTTAAATTACTAAATTTACAAGCTCAACAAATCTCAGAATCAACAAAATAAATACAAAGCAAGACAGCAATGCCTTGAAAGTTCCAAGAAAAAAGTATTTTGTTTTTGTTTTCACAGAATTCTATTCTATAGTTTATTACTCAAGTGCAAAAGGCAAAATAATTCTCAGACACTCATACACCCTTGGGATGGGTGGGGTGGACTGCTTAAGAATTCCAGAAAATGAATTCAAGAGATAGAAGAGCAGTAACAAAGAGGATCCAAAAGATGATTGATACTGTAGCTGTGAAGCCCAATGCAAACACTAAGACTCATGCTGTTTTATTTAATACCAACAGGAGAAATGTTGTCCACGTAAAAGATATCCACTCTACCTTCTGAGTGGCTACTTTAATTCAGAATGTGGGGAAGACATTAGAATGAGAACTGAATGTTCTTTAGGATTGCTAAATTATTCTTTTTTTTTAAATTTAATTTTATTTATTTTTTATACAGCAGGTTCTTATTAGTTATCAATTTTATACATATTAGTGTATACATGTCAATCCCAATCTCCCAATCCACCCCACCCCCGTTTTCCCCCCCTTGGTGTCCATACGTTTGTTCTCTACATCTGTGTCTCTATTTCTGCCTTGCAAACCAGTTCATCTGTACCGTTTTTCTAGATTCCACATATATGCGTTAATATACGATATTTGTTTTTCTCTTTCTTACTTCACTTTGTATGACAGTCTCTAGGTCCACCCACTTCTCTACAAATGACCCAATTTCATTCCTTTTAATGGCTGAGTAATATTCCATTGTATATATGAACCACATCTTCTCTATCCATTCATCTGTTGATGGGCGTTTAGGTTGCTTGCATGACCTGACTATTGTAAATAGTGCTGCAATGAACACTGGGGTGCATGTGTCTTTTTGAATTATGGTTTTCTCTGGGTATATGCCCAGTAGTGGGATTGCTGGGTCTAAGTTATTCTCTTTAGGCTGGTTTTCTCTTGGAAAAATAAAAATAAATGAAATGCTCATCTAAATCACATTTCTAAGTAAATTTCTTTAAGTTCCTATATAAAGTCTTTTAAAAAAGAGAAATTGGCCAATCCAATAAGAGAATTAAAATTCCAAAAGATATAATAAAATCTTGTCAACGGAGGGGAGAGGGGATAGAACCGTGACGCCCCCGCAAGCCTTCTTGTCAAGTCCCTGTGCCAGTCTACTGGGAGCAACCTCATGGTCAACAGTCAGAATGCTTAGAAAGGCTCCAGGGAAAGCCTTTTTCTATTATTTTCAATTTTACTATTTTACTTAATTCTTTATTTGTAAAGTATTATTTGAAAAACTTCGCTACAGATTTTAAATGTGCTTTCTCATTACAACTTCACGGATATGCAGCTTTAACCTGATTACAAAATCCACGCGGGGGTCGGGGGGCGGGGCAAGGCACGGATTCCCCAGCAGTCCGGTGGTGAGGGCTCCACTGCAGGGGGCACGGGCGCAACCCCTGGTCACAGGGAACTAAGATCCCGCATGCTGCGTGGTGTGGCCAAAACAAAACGAACAGCACACACACCAAACTGACTGGGTGGGTGGGGTGGGGGTGGGGGTGTGGCTGAGGAAGGAGCATGTAAAGAAATTGAGAAATCTCCAGACACAGGGAGGGTGGGAGGGAGGGAGGCGCAAGAGGGAACAGATATGGGGACATACGTATATGTATAGCTGATTCACTTTGTTATAAAGCAGAAACTAACACACCATTGTAAACCAATTATACTCCAATAAAGATGTTAAAAAAAAAAAAAAGAAATTTTCATGGCAAAAAAAAAAAAAAGAAATCTCCAAGACACTGTTAAATGAGAAAACATTCTTTGGGTAAAAAAAAAGGAGGAAAATAGAAATATTGATCTGTGTTTGCATAAAGAGATAGATATTGGAGAGGGAACCAAGAAGGGAGTAAAACCCTTGACTATACAGAGTCGGGGGCGGGGCGGATCCCTGTGGAGGTAGTGGAGCAGGGAGTGAGATTTCTTAGCGTATACCTTTTCAGAGTTCTTAGTTCTGAACCATATAAATAACTATCGAGGGCTTCCCTGGTGGCGCAGTGGTTGAGAATCTGCCTGCCAATGCAGGGACACGGGTTCGAGCCCTGGTCTGGGAAGATCCCACATGCCACGGAGCAACTAGGCCCGTGAGCCACAATTACTGAGCCTGCGCGTCTGGAGCCTGTGCTCCGCAACAAGAGAGGCCGCGATAGTGAGAGGCCCGCGCACCACAATGAAGAGTGGCCCCCGCTTGCCGCAACTGGAGAAAGCCCTAGCACAGAAACGAAGACCCAACATAGCAATCAATCAATCAATCAATCAATCTTTAAACAAACAAACAAAAAAGCAGGGGGAGGACTGTGCTCTTCCAAAAACTCAAATGTCACAAAAGGCTGTGGAAAAGTTCCAGATTACAGGAAGCTAAAGAGACAGGACAGGCACTTCCCTGGTGGCGCAGTGGTTAAGAATCCACCTGCCAATGCAGGGGACACGGGTTCGATCCCTGGTCCGGGAAGATCCCACATGCTGCGGAGCAACTAAGCTCGTGCGCCACAACTACTGAGCCTCCGCTCTAGAGCCCACGAGCCACAACTACTGAGCCCACGTGCCAGAACTACTGAAGCCTGCACGCCTACAGCCCGTGCTCCGCAACAAGAGAAGCCACCACAATGAGAAGCCCATGCACCACAACGAAGAGTAGCCCCCGCTCACCGCAACTAGAGAAGAACCCGCGTGCAGCAACGAGGACCCAACACAGCCAAAAGTAAAATACATAAACTAATTAATGTATTTAAAAAAAAAGAGAAAGAAACACATCAGGAAAAGGGGCACGCCCACAGCACATTTAGGGTAGAAATGAGCCACTTCACTGCAGCCCAGCCCGGGGGAGCCTGGCCCCAGAGGGCCTAGGGCTGTACAGCCTGGGGAAGGGGCAGGCCGAACTGGAAATACCCATGTTCCTGCTAAAAGAAAGCAAAGACACAATCTCAGCCCAAGGAAGGTAAGAAGGAGGAAAGACATTTGCCAGTCGCCCGCATGACCTACAGTTGGTTCTCCACGGATCTAACGAAGCCACAGGAAACAGCACTTTCTGCTTTCTACAGAAAGCAGGGGACACGGAGGACGACCACCACAACGCGGCACTAGGGGGCGCTGGAGCACAGCTTCCAAAGCTCCATCTCCAGAAACACGAGTTATTATATAGGCTGCCACCAAATCCACGTCCTCTGCCTGCAAAAGGACTCAGGAAAATAAGACGTCAGCCTCTGAGGTAAAAAAATCAGGATACAAAGGCATGATCAATAAACACGTTGCTGCGTGTGCACTGTACACACTGTACAGGTTCCAAGGCAATCACTGGAACCACTGTGAACCCAGCCCCTGGGACAGTGTCCCGAGAACAGACGCAAAGCCAAGCCTCGCAGGGTTCAACGACAGAACCAAGCACAAAAAGTACAAAGTCTTCTCTCTCTTTTCCCAACCCAAGGAAACTGAATTTGGGAGATAGGAGGAAACATTAAGGACTAATAAACTGTTCCAAGCGACAAAAACTTTAATTTCATCTCTAAAATAAGGGTATACCAGACTAAGCAACCTCCAAAGTTCTTCCCAGCTCCAAAAGGATCTCCTGGATATAACCAGGAGAAACACAGGTTTGGAAATGCTCTCAGACTAATATGGCTACCAGGTGGTTGGCCCCTGAACACATCATGCTGACCGAAAGAGGCCAGACTCAAAGGGCCACACGTTGTATGATTCCCTTCATGTGAAATGTCCAGAAGAGGCAAATCCCTAGAGACAGAAGGTAGATGGTGGTTGCCAGAGGCTGGGCGGGGAGGGGATTACGGAGTCACCACTGACGGATATGAAGTTTCTTTTTTTTTTTTAAATACATCTTTACTGAAGTATAATTGCTTCACAATGCTGTGCTAGTTTCTGTTGTACAATCTTTCTGGAATGATGAAATGTTCTAAAATTGACTGTGGTGATAGTTGCACAACTCTGTGAATATACTAAAAACCACCAAAATGTACAGCTATTTAAATGGGAGAATTCCATGGCATGAAATAATTTCAACTAAATAAATGAATTAAAAAAAAAATCAGGTCAGTACTTGCATTAAAAAAATCTAAATTTCTTTACACTTTTTTTTTGATCAGGACCCAGTACTTGAGGACGCTAACGACATCTACTGAGCAGTCACCGTGTGCTCTTAACTTTGGAAAGTGGTGTGGGTGACACTTCAGTGAACGCACAGCAGGAATTTCACTGATTTAACAGTATGGATTGAGCACCAACTACCCACACTGAACGGTGCTAGATTATGAGAATAAATTTTGAATAAGACAGAAATAAGGTTTGGGACATCATGACAATTACAGTTTCGTCACAGTGCAAGTGGACTGCAAGTTGCAAAGAGCATTACAAATGGCAGAGGCAGACAAAGGAAGAGGGACACAGAGAAAGGCTTATTCCTCCAACTGCCTGGGTAGCAGCAGGATTCTGCTTACTTTCTTGGGGCCAAGGAGTCCTGAGAAGGGAACAAATGGACAAACTGTGACAAAGCCACTCCCACAGAGAGCAACCCTCCTTAGGATTCAAATGTCAGCCTACTACAGTTTAGTGTTAGCTTCATGTGGTTTGTGTATTTCATTCTGACTACTAAAGTCCTATCAAAAGTTATTCTCTCACTTTTCCAAGTAGGATTTTTGATAGGTTGGATGTATTTCTTTTTTTTTTTTTTTTTTAAATTTATTTATTTATTTATTTATGGCTGTGTTGGGTCTTTGTTTCTGTGCGAGGGCTTTCTCCAGTTGCGGCAAGCGGGGGCCACTCTTCATCGCAGCGCGCGGGCCTCTCACTATCGTGGCCTCTCTTGTTGCAGAGCACAGGCTCCAGACGCGCAGGCTCAGCAATTGTGGCTCACGGGCCTAGTCGCTGCACGGCATGTGGGATCTTCCCAGACCAGGGCTCGAACCCGTGTCCCCTGCATTGGTAGGCAGATTCTCAACCACTGCGCCACCAAGGAAGCCCTGGCTGTATTTCTTTAAATGCTCTCGTGGAGAGTCTAAGCTAAAACTTGTTGCACAGACTGCAATCTCCAAATTAGAAAACATGATTCACTTAACAGAAATCCACTTTTACCAACTTTCAAGGCCTATTGTACATTACACAATGCCAGTTAAATTTTAACTTGTTTTGCTCTAAACTATTACTAAACAGCCCTCATTATACAATAACTTGGTATACAGACTTTTTATCACATGGAACAGAGCTGATAAATTAGGGAGTCAGTGCTTGTTATCTGGGATGGCCCTAGTAGAAAGAAGTTCAAAATTCCACCTATTTTCATATCCATTACAATCACCTTGGTGCTAATCTAGGAAGGAAAGGGAAGGGAAGGGAAGGGGAAAAGCAGAACACCAATAAAAAAGAAACATTTGTCAAAATTCGTCAAACTATATACATTAAGTGAATGAAATTCACTGCACATATATAACGCCTCCATAAAGCTGGTTTTTAAAAAGGAGCAGACACCAAGTTCAATTCATCTTTCCATCGCCTGCAGTTAATGCAGTACTTGGCTTATAGCAGGTGCTCAAGAGTTCTGTTGAAAAAAATGAATTCAGGTAGGGCTTCCCTGGTGGCGCAGTGGTTGAGAATCCGCCTGCCAATGCAGGGGACACGAGTTCGAGCCCTGGTCCGGGAAGATCCCACATGCCGCGGAGCAACTAGGCCCGTGAACCACAACTACTGAGCCTGCGTGTCTGGAGCTTGTGCTCCGCAACAAGAGAGACCGCGATAGTGAGAGGCCCAGTGAGAGGCCCGCGCACCGCGATGAAGAGTGGCCCCCGCTCGCCACAACTAGAGAAAGCCCTCACACAGAAACGAAGACCCAACACAGCCAAAAATAAATAAATAAATAAATAATAAAAAAATAATAAAAATAAAGGGAAAAAAAATGAATTCAGGCAGAGGAGGAAGAAAAGCAAAGCTCACAACATATACAAGTTCCAGGGCTGAGGAACGATGTCCTCTCCCTACTCTACACCAATAGTTCCACTCCCAGGTGTCAGCAGGATGACAAAACTCCAACTGAACTACTCATTGTTTCTTATGCTCCTGTTTTTACTATCACCAGAGATGCGCCAGCAGGGGCACAATTTTCATTTTTAAATATAAACTTTTAATATAGTCACGATATAACATTTAATTTTTAAAGGTAATATTTAAACATAATCAAGAAAACTGAATTAAAGCTTTACAGAAAACTTTAATAAGAGGATACCTATTCTGTCCTAGAGGAAAATAATTCACAATTATCACGTGGTCTCCCAAACTAAAGAAAAATCAACATCCAAAACGTTAAATCTTGAAGGGGAAAAAAAAGGGCAAAACAAACCATGGATGTACACCAGGGCAGGTCAACCTTTTGAAAGTCCATTTTCACTCCCCATCCCTACATGCCTGACCACCAAATAAGTCTTCTGTGTCCAGCGTGAAGGAGGCATTCTCTAGTCTTTCTTGCCCCCTCTCTTTTCTACTTAAACTTTTTAAAAACATATTTCGGGGGACTTCCCTGGCGGCACAGTGGTTAAGAATCCACCTGCCAATGCAGGGGACACGGGTTCGAGCCCTGGTCCGAGAAGATCCCACATGCCACGGAGCAACTAAGCCTGTGCGCCACAACCACTGAGCCTGCGCTCTAGAGCCTGCGAGCCACAACTACTGAGCCTGCACGCCACATTTACTGAAACCCCGTGCGCCTAGAGCCTGTGCTCCACAATAAAAGAAGCACCACAATGATAAGCCCGCGCACTGCAACGAAGAGCATTGCCCGCGCACTGCAACGAAGAGCATTCCCCGCTCACCACAACTAGAGAAAGCCCGAGCGCAGCAACAAAGACCCAACACAGCCAAAAATAAATAAAATAAATAAATGCATTAAAAAAATAAATAAAGGGGCTTCCCTGGTGGCGCAGTGGTTAAGAATCTGCCTGCCAATGCAGGGGACACGGGTTCGAGCCCTGGTCTGGGAAGATCCCACATGCCGCGGAGCAACTAAGCCCGTGAGCCACAACTACTGAGCCTGCGCGTCTGGAGCCTGTGCTCCACAACAAGAGAGGCCGCGATAGTGAGAGGCCCGCGCACCGCGATGAAGAGTGGCCCCTGCTCGCCGCAACTAAACTAGAGAAAGCCCTCGCAAAGAAACGAAGACCCAACACAGCCATAAATAAATAAATAAAAATAAATAAATAAATAAATAAAATAAAATAAAAACATATTTCACTACGAACTCCCTATTTGCAGACAGATTCACTTTTCTGCCATAGATGCAGCTCATGTTCCTGTGGACAAAAAGTCAGTCTTTCCTTTAAAATTGAGGCACAGTAAAATTAAGAAGACTGACAGTACCAAGTGTCAATGAGGTTGCAGACGGGGAATTAGGCACTGCTGGTGCAGACATGAAAGGATACCACCGCTTTGGAAAAGCTTGGCAGCTTCTTACAAAATAAAACATATACCTACCATATGACATATAACCATTCTACTTCTGGGTATTTTAACCATGAGAAATGAAAACATATGTCCACATAAAGACTTGCACATGAATGTAGTCAACAGCTTCATTCACAATAGTCAACGCTGGAACAACAAATATCCATCAAGAGGTGAAGAGATAACTTGTGGTCCATCCATACAATAGACTATTACTTAGCACTGAAAAGGAAGGAACTCTTACAACATGGGCAAATGTCAAAAATGTTATGCTGAGTGAAAGAAGGCAGACAGAAGAATACTCTCTATATAATTCCACATAAAGAAAATTCTAGAAAATAGAAACTTAGCCTATAGTGACAGAAAGCAGATCAGTAATTGCCTGGCTAAGGGATGGGGATTCATGGTGAAGGGGCATGAGGGAAATTTCTGGGCAATGAAAATGTTCTATATCTTTATCATGGTGACAGTTACCCTGGTATATACATTTGTCAAAACTCAAACTGCAAGCTTAAAATTGGTACATTTATTGTATTAAATTATACCTCAATATGGCTGACTTTTTTAATTAGACGCACATCTATAAATAAGGTGGATGAGGCAGCTGTATTATAAAAACAACTCTTGAAGACCAAAGACCACAATATTGATTTTTCATTTACATAAGTAGAATTCTTAAGTACTCTATAAATATTCACACATCAGGACTTTTTTTTTTTTTTTTTAAAGATTTCATGTTCCTTGGTTCAAAGACTCTAACTAGTGCTACACAACACCACCTAAACTAGTATGCATGTATTTGTATTTTGCTACCTGTTATCATTGTAACAGGCTTCTTTAAGCCTCCAACCCCAGATTGTTCATGACTGGCTTGGCCTTTATAACTGCCTAGATCCCCTGACCACCTACTCAAACTCCACACTACATACAGACAATAACTGCCAACAACGCTGAATCAAAACTAGTGTTGCATTAAACAGAATGCTACATGAGCAGAAACTTGTTAAACCCATCTGTTCTACAGGATTTTTCACTTAATGAAATATGCTGGAACCAAACCAGCAAAAGCTTGGCTACTGAAGGCCACCTGCCAGAAAGGAAAGTGCACCACTAAACCAGAGCTCCACATTAAAAGACATTCAGGAAAAAAGAAGTGTGACTACCTAAATTATTTTCTTCTAATCTAATGGTCACTGCCAATGGTCTCTTCAAACACCTTGGAAAATCTAGAGATGCCTAAGAAAAAGGACTCATGTTAGCTGTTACACACACCCCTCTCCTTCCAATTTTAAGGAGGAAGTATATAGAATATTCCCTTTCATGAATTACTTTGGTTGTTAATGAAAACCAAAGTTAGAAGAGTTGGTCGAAGCAGTAAAAGCTGCAAAATTACTATCTGCTGAATATAAAAGAATGCAAAAGCAGGTGCTGAGGGCTTGAGGACCACCATGCCTACTGAGGAAGCAGTCCACTGCTTACTTTCTCAATTTAACCACCACCTAATGGCCTGTTGAAAAATAGCCTCCGAAGATTGTAATTATGGTGGTACAGTTTACTTTACCAGCCAAAACAACAGACTGCACTCCATTCTTAAATTATGTAAGTTCACTGTTATGATTAAAAATCTTTTATTAGAAAAATGAAACTCGGGACTTCCTTGGTGGCACAGTGGTTAACACTCTCTGCTCCCAAGGCAAGGGGCCCAGGTTCAATCCCTGCTCAAGGAACTAGATCCCACATGCATGCTGCAACTAAGAGTTCACATGTCACAACTACGAAGCCCGAGAGCCACAACTAAGGAGACAGCCTGCCACAACTAAGACCCAGCACAACCAAATAAATAAATAAGTAAATAAATTTAATAAAAAAAAGAAAAATGAAACTCAAGACTTTCCAGAAAGTCTCCCTTATGGTAAATATGTGAAGCTCAGGACTTCAGTATTCTAGAAGTTTTTTTTCACCCGATCAAGTCACAATACTCTGTTTTTCATACAAAGGCAGAAAACCAACCCCAGGAAGAGCTCACCAAGCAGGGGAACAGGGTCAGCTGTGCAGGACAAAGGCCTCAAGCAGTGCTTCTCAGCCTTGACTATACCTTAGGATCACCTGAGGATCCTCAGGCCACAATTCTGGGTTCAATGGCGGGAGGCAGGCTTCCTGTGTGACTCTGAGGTGCAGTCAGGGTTCAGAATCACTGAACACAGGGGCATTCCCACAACCCAGCGATTCAGGGATGGAAGAAACTAAGCAGACAACTGGAGGGAGGGCCAGCAGAGCGATTTCGACACTCAAGTATGCCCCCAAACCGGACAGAAGAAACTGTAAAACAACTGGAGAGGACTGTTCACTCTATAGGAGGACCCACTGCTTGATGAACAACAACCAGAGCAAATGTTTTCAAAATGGGAACTATTTTAGTGCTTTTAAGGATTTATTGATCATTAACAAGCTAACGGCAAACAATCAGAAGAAAAACTATAATGCAACTAAGCTAGAAATAATTTGATAGAAAAATTCCACTCCAATGCAACTTTTCAGAAATGTCTTTTCCACAGAGACACTTCTTTGTAACTGAACTCATTTCCCATTTGCTCTTTTGACTCAGTGAAATCTTTCACCTCCAACATTCTGCTTTTTCAAAAATCACCTCCCAATCTAAACCAAGACCATTTTACCTCCTTAAGCTAGTCAATCTATCAAGCACTTGATTAGTAATAAGATGTCTCTCACACATACTTTTCATAATAATTTCACCTTCAGGGGATTCCGAAACTCTACAAGACTTGGTTCTGTTTCTTTCACCATTCTCTCTCCTCTGGGATGGCACCTGGATATTCCCCCGCTAAGCAGCTCACCTAGTCTCAGCTTCAAGTATGTTGATGAATTCCAAACCCACACCTTCAACTTGGATTGCCCAACTACACTCCAGTTCCATATTTCAAGCTGCCAGCCCCTAGGCTCTTCCACTGTTATGTTCTAGTTTAACCTTAAAATCAAAAGGTCCATTATTTTCTCAAAACCAGGTTTTACACTTATGCCAATAGCAAACTTCACTGTTCTTCCAATCTTCTAGATGAGAAACCTTGAAGGTTATCTTGAATTATATACCCCAATTCCTGGCACAATCTCATCAAAATGTTCAAAAATTTTTATTTGGTAAAAACAGTAGCAACTGCATGAATTGAAATAAGCATTCTAATTAAGTGATGCATCCTGACATCCCATACACCTACACCTGAGATCCAGAGAACAGGATCTCAATGAGTCAAAGGCAAGAGGAGAACCTTTCTGAACACAGAATATACCTCAATAATAAGATTACTAAAAGAAAATTGGGGGAATTCCCTGGTGGTCCAGTGGTTAGGACTCCACGCTCTCAATGCCGAGGGTCCAGGTTCAATCCCTGGATGGGGAACTAAGATCCACAAGCCACAGGGCACGGCCAAAATAAACAATTTTTTTTTGATGCATCTCATCTTCAATCCTAGTGTTACTGTCCAGCCCAAGCCCTTACAACCCCTCCATGCAGGGTATCTGCAATAACCAAGATTAGACTTCAGCATCTCAATACCTAATAAAATGCTTGGCACATAAAAGACCCTCAAATGTTGACAGAATGGCCAACAGTCCTAAAACACTCTGTCACCAAACTAAACATTTTTATTGAACACCAATGGCATAGAAGATATAAAAAAAGATATTTTAAATGTTTAAGCAATATTTACTGCCTTCAAAAAACTTGGGGGACGGGACAAACACCTAACACATACTGAATGACTACTGTGGGTTAAACACTGCCCTAAAGGCATTTAATATACAGATCTCATTTAATCGTCACAGTATTTCTAAAAAACAGTGATTCCCCTAACCTTTTTTGGGTGGCAGTAGACTCCCCCGAGGATACGATGTAAGCAAATTAAGCCCACTACCTGAAGAATGCACATACACATATTTTTGCACATGATTTCAGGACTTGCAGACCCTCTGATGCTCCTAATGTCCTATAGTACCCTGTTACTCAAAGTGTGGTCCCCAGCCCAGCACCAAAGGAATAACCCAGGAAATTATGCAGCTCTCAGGCCCCACCCCAGACCAACTGAAGCCAAATATGCCATTAACATGATCCCCAGCTGATTCTTAATGTAGGTTTAAGTTTGAGAAGCAGCGGCTGTATCTCACATAGTCCCAGGGTCCTACCGTAGGGTAAGCCCTGCATCCTGTACACCACCACAACACAGCTCCAAACTCCTCTATTAAGCTGGGTGACCGTTTATCATCCAAACTGGAGGCACCTTTCACAGTGAAAGGACTGCATGAATTACCCTGGAACAGGTGTCAACTAGGACATATGGTCAACTCCTAACTGTAAGGGATACAGAGATGGGACCTAAACTCTTGGTGTAATGGCCTAAGCAATCTAGCCTCATCTCCGTGTGCACGTACGAGCCCAGCCACTCTAAATGTACTCACTACTCCTCTGCCCTCCATGCAGGCAGCTCCCTGGTGCCTCGTCCTCTGCCCTCCATGCAGGCAGCTCCCTGGTGCCTGGTCCTCGGCCCTCCATGCAGGCAGCTCCCTGGTGCCTGGTCCTCGGCCCTCCATGCAGGCAGCTCCCTGGTGCCTGGTCCTCGGCCCTCCATGCAGGCAGCTCCCTGGTGCCTGGTCCTCTGCCCTCCATGCAGGCAGCTCCCTGGTGCCTGGTCCTCGGCCCTCCATGCAGGCAGCTCCCTGGTGCCTGGTCCTCGGCCCTCCATGCAGGCAGCTCCCTGGTGCCTGGTCCTCGGCCCTCCATGCAGGCAGCTCCCTGGTGCCTGGTCCTCGGCCCTCCATGCAGGCAGCTCCCTGGTGCCTGGTCCTCTGCCCTCCATGCAGGCAGCTCCCTGGTGCCTGGTCCTCTGCCCTCCATGCAGGCAGCTCCCTGGTGCCTGGTCCTCGGCCCTCCATGCAGGCAGCTCCCTGGTGCCTGGTCCTCTGCCCTCCATGCAGGCAGCTCCCTGGTGCCTGGTCCTCTGCCCTCCATGCAGGCAGCTCACTGGTGCCTGGTCCTCTGCCCTCCATGCAGGCAGCTCCCTGGTGCCTGGTCCTCTGCCCTCCATGCAGGCAGCTCCCTGGTGCCTGGTCCTCTGCCCTCCATGCAGGCAGCTCCCTGGTGCCTAGTCCTCGGCCCACCAAGCTCAACAGAGGCGTCACCCCCTCAGGGAAGTCATCGCAACCCCTATTTCTTTCAAACCCTTTTTCATACCTCACGGTAATTCTCACTTACCTACATGTTTCCGTAAATGAACTACGATCTCCTTGTGTCTTTCAGTTCTGGATCCCATCCACTTAAGCACAATACTCAGACTCTAGTAAGTAGCTGTTGACCGAGTGAAGATGAAAACACTTGAGGTTCAGAGAAATAATCTTGCCCAAGAGCCCACGAACATAAAATGGGAGAGCCAGGACTGGAAACTGGGGCTGGCCTCAATGCACAAACACATAGATAATAAAGCAACAATAAAACTTAAGGAAGACTATAAGATATAGTAAGAAAGCATCAGACAGTCCAGGATGACCTGCTAAGGAGAAAGGACAGAGTCTTAAGTCTGAGGAGCCCAGAAGGAGGAAACGATAAACCTGGAAAAAGAGTGGGGAGGGATGAAGCGTCAGGTAAAGGACTTTGCGGCCATCCTCCCAATGTTCATTCTCTTCCTCCCCTGTTGGATAGTGGTCACCCAGTTCAGAAGGCTGACACACACCCACCCCCAACTCCAGAGGGGAGCCAGCACGGCATGCCACCCCTCTAGCCCAGAGCACTTGGTTCAGGGTGACCCAGAGGGCACAAAGCTCAGGGAACTGCCAAGAATTCCGGGACACACACACACTCTCTTGCGCCAGTCTGTGTGCTGGGCACAAATGTGAAGCCCGCAACTACTGTAGCCATTTTGCCATTGGGGGGAAAACTAGCCTTAGGATAATAGTGATACAACACAAGTGAAGAGAAACCAGGTCTTCAAAGATGTCACTGAACTGATGAATCAAACCAACCTTGAAGCCTGACCTACCTACAGAATTTCTAGTGCCGTGAGCCAGTAAATCTCTAGTTTATGGTGTAAACCAGTTAGAGCTGAGCTTTCTTTTACTTGTTATCAAAAGCATCCTAACTGAGACAGAAATGCAGGGAGTGATCCAGGGGATTCATACCAAGTAAGATCACTCAAAAAGCAAAAAAAAGGGCTTCCCTGGTGGCACAGTGGTTGAGAATCTGCCTGCCAATGCAGGGGACACGGATTCGAGCCCTGGTCTGGGAGGATCCCACATGCCGCGGAGCAACTAGGCCCGTGAGCCACAATTGCTGAGCCTGCGCGTCTGGAGCCTGTGCTCCGCAACAGGAGAGGCCGCAATAATGAAAGGCCCGCGCACCGCGATGAAGAGTGGCCCCCACTCGCCGCAACTAGAGAAAGCCCTCGCACAGAAACGAAGACCCAACACAGCCATAAATAAATAAATAAATAAATAAAAGTTGTATAACTTTAAAAAAAAAAAAAGTTAATCTGAAACCTAAGTCCTACCCACTCTCCCACATGGAATGCCCTCCTCCTTTCTCTCCATTTGCCCAAATCCTATTCATTTTCAAGGTCACTCATTGCCCACTTCCTTCACCCCCTGAATTCCCCCTGCAGAACTTGACACGTGCACCACCTAGTTCAACACATTACACATCTGAGAACCTGCCCCAATGGTTCCCTCTGCCTCAGTCACCTGCTGAGTCACCCGCTAACCTACACAGGGTAAGAACGCTTTAGTTACCTTCCTGAGCAGCTACAAGCAGTAGCTAAAACAGCCTTCAGCAAACATGAGCCAGCTGATTGACAAATATTATATAAAAAGATCTTTCTCAATCTTTTTCAAATATTTCATAGTGTAACTTGCTTTTGATCAAATTAGTATGTAGTTTAAAAATAAAAACATAAAAAAACTTCATGTTTTAATTTATCACTAATTATTTCCTGAATATTGCTAAGCAAAATGTATCTCCCATTCTGCCTCCAAGTAACCAATGAATTAAAGATGTTCATCTTTCAGTTTACAGTACTGTGCTTTAATTATCTCTGGGAAATAAGATCATCCACTCACAATGAGAAACATCTAATAAACGGATCCAAAAAATGCCAAACATCACTGTTTTTAGTATGCATAAAATATAACTTGTGGATACTCCACAGTACTTAAAAATAACACTGAAGCAAAATGTTTAATAATCAAGAGTGTTTACAATACAAGAAATGGGGAAAAAATACTCAACAACATACAGCATAGTCCTAGGTTATTAAAAAAGAAAATGCATTATCACAAATACATTACAAAGAAGCTGCCTTGCTCCCTATGCCTCCCGTTCCAACTGGTCATCCCAGAGCCTTCGCTTCCTCCACCGCCTGCCCCAGGCTGAGTTGAGGCCTTCAGCACTTCTCAACTGGATCACTGAGTGCCTAACTGGTCTTCCTGCCCCCGGACTCATCCTTCACCCTCCAAACCACATGCAGCCACCACAGTGTTTTCTCTAAAATGTGAACCTGATTATTTTGGTCCCCAGGAACAGGCTTGCAAGGCCCCCGAGACCGTTCAAGACAAAAGGCTCCAGCAGAGCACGCAAGAGCCCCCAGGGCTGCGCCCCACAGCCCAGAACTGCAAGCTCAGGGCCATCCACACAGGGTCTCTTGCCCAGAGCGCCTTCTCTCCTGCCAGGAGGGGCGCCGCTGGCTTCTCCTCACATTACAGAACTCAGTTCCAAAGTCTCCTCTTTGGGAACTACTTTCCTAGCAAACTGCTGAGTTACTCACTCTGGATTTCAATAGTTGATGGACTCTTTCCCACATTCAACCATGGACTTCCTGAATATACCGACGGTGTTATATCTTTAATTAATTTATTTATCAATAAATATTTTTGAGCATTTATTACATTCTAGGCCCGGGGAATGTAATGTTCAGTGAACAAAAGAAATCCTTGCCCTCATTAATCTTACATTCTAGTAGGAAGAGAGAAAATGAACAAAATAACTATGTTAGGATATCAGATACAGGATATCAGAAGGTGGTAGGTGCTCTAAAGAAAAAGCAAGGCAAGAAGGTGGTGAGGGTTCAGGAGGCTGGATTTTAAAGAGGCCAGGGAGGCAGACCGTCCTGAGAAGACATCACCCACACCGAAAGCCGCCCAGGGCCAGGCAGCAAGCTCGTGGACAGAGGGGGGGCATGTTGCAGCAGAGGGTCTCGGGTAGAGAGGACTTACTTGTACTCATTTTTGTAGCACTTAGCTGAGCTCAAAAAGTAACCGGTGGATGGGGCTTCCCTGGTGGCACAGTGGTTGAGAATCCACCTGCCAATGCAGGGGACACGGGTTTGAGCCCTGGTCCGGGAAGATCCCACATGCCGCGGAGCAAGTAAGCCTGTGCGCCACAACTACCAAAGCCCGTGCGCCACAACTACTGAAGCCCACGCACCTAGAGCCCGTGCTCCACAACAAGAGAAGCCACCGCAATGAGAAGCCCGCACACCTCAACGAAGAGTAGCCCCCGCTTGCTGCAACTAGAGAAAGCCCATGGCAGCAACGAAGACCCAACACAGCCAAAAATAAGTAAATAAAACAAAATAATAAAATAAATAAATTTATTAAAAGTAAATAAATAACCAGTGGATGAATGATGACATTGGCTGAGATATTTAAGGTGACAAAGGTGGCGAACACAAAAAATAACTGAGGCAAGCCAATGAAAAAGTTCTCTTTCCACACTCACTGCTGACACACATTTGGGCTCTCCACCTTGGAAGGTAGACAGCTCTGTGGCTCTTGAATTTGGGGATAACAGCATCTGTTCAGAGCAGGCCAACAAAGGATCAGTGCTATGGACCACTAACTGGGACTGGGAAAGCTATGGTGAAGGCATTTTATTTACATCAGTAATGGTCCTCTGATCTCAGCTACACCTGTTGAGAAACAGCCCAAAGAATGAAACAAAACAGCTTATTAGCTGATACACAGATCAGTCACCTGGATTCAAGAAACTACACAACAGAGATAAAGAGAGTTGTGAAACCCTTAAAGAAAGCTTAGAGGTCACCTGCATTCTTAATGCAAGAATTACAACCGATCTGGATACCTCAGGAGCAGCCCACCTCTTCTTCATCAGCTCTCATTACTATCAAGGTATTTCTAGGGAGGGCAAAGCTGTCCCGTGTGGTTCTGCACACCGTCATCCTGATCTTCATTTCTAGAACTGGAAACACCAAAACAAACCCTCGTGCAGGCCTGAACCTGACAGCCAGCCAGCTGCTCCCACATGCAGGACAGGATGCTGTGCCCGACAGTGGGGCCACTGGAGGGGAAGCAGACCCCTCAGCGCTCAAGAAAGCCTTCCTGAGTCCCAGGTCGCTCCTGGGCCCCTGTGCTCCTACCTTGGAGCACCTGCCAGACTCTAGCCAGACGACGGTCTGTGTACTGTGCCCTCCACCAGGCAGGGTCATGCTGTGACTTCCGCCACTCAGGCACTTGGCCCATTCGGGGCCAGCAGGCTGCAGGCCTCCAGGAAGGGCTGACTGACCAGGGAGGAAAGACACGGCACCCCCAGAATCAAAGTCCACAGGGCCCTCCAGGCTCGCTGTGCACGACATACGTGGGCGTCCTTCCTTTCTTCACAGGGAAGGGAGGAAGCTAACTCAGATCTGTTTTCAACCAAAAAGAAATCAATGGCAAAGAAACAAAATGGCAACGTATTTTACTTTCTGTCCACCTTAAAAAGAAAAGAAACTCATTTTTCAACATGTGTCAGGGGGTGAGAGGCAAACTCTTTCCAAACTGAGCTGCAGCAACTCTGTGTCCAGGACTAGTCATGGCTAGGATATTGCTACAGTGTCACTGCGTGTGAAGTTCAATTTACAGCCAGCTAAACCTCCAGCCAAAACTGAAGAGAACGCTTTTGAAGATTTTTGTTTTTAAAGCTATCTGTTAGCTCTTTCTCACTGAACAGAACTCTAGTCACAGATGAAAAAGGAAGTTTGTGCTCCTGGCACTTAACTCACACTGTGTAGTGTGGCATGGAAAAGCCAAGAATTCAGTAAGAACCAAGACGGAACCAAGAGTGATTATTTTAACACCGATTTGTGACAAACTGGAGACAAGAACTTCTGACAAATCCATGACCAGCAGCCAAAAGAAGGCAGCAAGAGATTCCGACGGCAAACTGGCTTAATGCTCTGCACAAGTCCCCAAAGGGATCATGACCACAAACGGGCTTTGGGATGAATTAGGAATTCTGTTCCATCTCGCTGGGACATCAGACAGTCACAGTTAAATCGAGCTGTGGCCGAGTCTGTGCTGCCCGCACGCCGTCCACAAGGGCCCCATCTCACCGCACAGAGCACAGCAGTCTCTCGTGACTACGGGGAACATAATGTTCATGTATATATATATATGTATTTGTAATTGTGTTCTGCAGCTTATGAACCCCAACACAGGCCTCAGCATAGAGCAAGAGCTGGATAGATGTGTGTTGAGAAGGAATTAGTCAATGAGTTATTTACTGAACTTCAAACAAAACTGAACCCTCAATTCTGAAGACCCAGCGCGGCAGGTCTTCAAACAGCAACATTTTCAGGCTCCTCAGTTGGTTCTGTTCCCAATTCACTCCACTCAGTGCTAAAATTAATATTATCTCTCAGAGAGCCACAAACCTGTACCTTTTGTTGTTGTTCATACCTAACCTAGACTGGAAAAGTCTTAAAATGTCCAAAATATGATTTGGTTAATCCTATTCATGGAAAAGTGCTCACCAGGTTAACGGAAAAGGCTGTAAACAAAACTATGTGGAGGGGGACTTCCCTGGTGGCGCAGTGGTTAAGAACCCGCCTGCCAGTGCAGGGGACACGGATTCGAGCCCTGGTCCGGAAAGATCCCGTATGCCGTGGAGCAACTAAGCCCGTGTACCACAACTACTGAGCCCGCGAGCCACAACTACTGAAGCCCGCACGCCTAGAGCCTGCGCTCTGCAACGAGGAGTCACCGCAATGAGAAGCCCGCGCACCACAACGAAGAGTAGCCCCACTCGCCCCAACTAGAGAAAGCCCACGCGCACCAACGAAGACCCAACACAGCCCCAAAAATTAATTAATTAATTAAAAAAAAAAAAAACTATGTGGAGGCTGTGACACCTGCATGTGGCTGAGGCCCCGGGGGGCTTCCCTGGTGGTGCAGTGGTTGAGAATCCGCCTGCCAATGCAGGGGACACGGGTTCGAGCCCTGGTCTGGGAAGATCCCACATGCCGCGGAGCGACTAGGCCTGTGAGCCACAATTACTGAGCATGCGCGTCTGGAGCCTGTGCTCCGCAACGAGAGAGGCCGCGACAGTGAGAGGCCCGCGCACCGCGATGAAGAGTGGCCCCCGCTCGCCGCAACTAGAGAAAGCCCTCGCACAGAAACGAAGACCCAACACAGCCAAAAATAAATAAGTAAAATTAAAAAAAAAAAAAAAAAATATTAACAGAAGTCATCTCAGAGTCGTGAGCTAATTAGGGGTGATGTTTTTCCTAACATTTTCTTTATTTTCTAGGAGCATAATCAAGTACCTAATGCTTGTTTTAAAGGTGCCCCCCAAAAAACATAAAGGGAATACTGGCCCCAAATGACCTTCCCTAACGACTCTATCCAACTATCACTGAGGACATTCAAGGGCTATTTGCCTTGCATTAATCTGCCTCAGATGACCCCAAAAGAATGTCCTAATTCTTCCCCCCCTCAAAGTTTGGAGATTTAAGATGCTTGAGGTGCCGAGGCGAGCAGAGCGAACACTCTTGAGATCTGGAGGAGAGCCAGAAGAGGGACACGCCCTCGCCACCCCATGCAGGACCCCAGGCGGGCCCCTGCACAGCCATCTCCTTCAGCAACGCTAACACAGAGCGCGACGACCCACTTCCTTGAACCCATGACTTCCCACACATACCCACCTGCTGACAGGGCAGACGCCCATCTAGGCTGGACTCTCAAGGTCCCTCGCCCCTCCTGACTTCGGTCCCGGCCCCTCACCCTACACACCAGTCACCCATCGAGCCCACGAGCCCACAAGCCCACGTGCTCCGGCGTACCGCAGGCTTTGAGGCTTTGTTCCTCCGCATGCTTTCCCCCCACACCCTGTCCCTGTGCTTCTCTGCCCAAATGTCACCTTTCTAGGAGAGTCGTCTTCCCAGCTTCCCCTGATGCTCCCCCTTTTCCAATCCGCGTGACGCTGCCACTCGTCCCCACCTCCACGGTACCCTCCCCACGGTGGCTCGTGGGAGGCCACCGTGAGCCCACTGGCACGGTTCTGCAGGGCAGGCAGAGTGTGAGCGCGTGCCGCCCTCTTCCACACTCTCCCCGGGGTAAGGCTGGCCGCCCGCACCTCAGCACCCAGCGTTCTGAGTTCTCAGGGGCTCCCCACACCCTCCAGCTGCAGAGCCGTCTCCGGCTGGGTATCAGCCAAGGCGCCGCTTCCGGGAGCCCGTCCTTGACTTCCCAGGGCCACGCCGACAGACCTTGTGCCCTCCCTCCCGACACAGTCCTCAGTTTGGAATGACACAGGCATTACTGGGACTATCTGATTAGCATCTGTCTCCCTCACTAGACAGTAAGCTCCCTGGTAAGAGGGACAATGCCCGTCTCTGCTCATCACTCCATCCTCAGTGCCTGGTACACAGCAGCCACTCAATAACTACCTGCTGAATGAATGAATGAATGAAAGAATTTGACTGTATTGTTCACACCTCTGTTACAGGAATTAACACCCTAAAACAGTATTTACCAATTAGCCTGTTTCCCTCTCCCACTACCCTGTGAACTTCTAAAGCACAGAAACTCTCTTTTCAGCTCTATCCTGCTAATGCCTGGCCACCAAAATTTTTTGTTTGAACAATCACAAAAGATATAAAGTCCTTTACATGTAGTTCTGAATAAAGGTGTCTGGTATCCTACAAATTAATTCCAAAAAACACAGAAGGCTACCCCTAAAAGACTTGATTTTGCATTTTATTAGAAGTAGTTGAATATGGTTTCTGGGGAGAGGACCTGACATGAGAAATGGGAGAGTTTTTTTGGATTTTTTTCTTTCTTTTGCCATTGCAGTACTTTGATAAAAACAAAGTGGGAGCGACTTCCCTGGCAGTCCAGTGGTTAAGACTCCACACTTCCACTGCAGGGGGCATAGATTCGATCCCTGGTAAGGGAACTAAGATTGCGGCGTGGCAAAAAAAAATAATGATAAATAATGATAAATAAATAAACAAAAACACAAACGGGGAGGTGAACAAAGCCTGATTTTGGAGAAGACGGGGAAAACCCAGGTTCGTTACCCAATTCCCCACAATTCACTAGGGTTGATGACCTACCAACCTGTCCAACAAAAGGTTTGTCCTCTCAGTAATCTTCTTTAGTGCAGAGTTGACCAAGAGACAAGAATTTAATTTTGAATCATTTTTTTTACAATACAGAAACTGAACAGCATGGCTGCTATAATAAAGGGACTGAACGTCTTCAAGATATCATTTCTTTTTTAAAAAATGGTTTGGGCATTTTAATAGTCATAAATTTCTACAGCACTTCCACAGCTCTCAGTATACTGGGTCCCAGGGGACCACTTTAACCTCCAGAACACCTGCTCCATCCCCTGGCAAAATCTGGTAAAAATAAGAACACTTCCTATACTTGAATAGATGCCTTCAATAATTTTAGAAACAAGACTAGCTCCAAAAAATCCAGCTCAGTGACTACCTGGTTAGAAGAGACTGCATTATCAGAAAAGGGAACAAAAACAACAATGCCCAAACAGAAAAAGGCACATAAGACAGACATCAAGGTGAGGACCAAGGATCAGGGAGGAAGAGGGTGACATACTTTTTACTTTAAACATTTCTGTTTCAGAAATTGCAAGTCTTTATTTTGTATTTAAAAATAAAATCAGCGGGACCTCCCTGGTGGCGCAGTGGTTAAGAATCCGCCTGCCAATGCAGGGGACACGGGTTCGAGCCCTGGTCTGGGAAGTTCCCACATGCCTTGGAGCAACAAAGCCCGTGTGCCACAGCTACTGAGCCTGCATGCCACAACGACTGAAGCCCTTGCGCCTAGAGCCCATGCTCCACAATGAGAAGCCACAGCAATGAGAAGCCCACGCACCGCAACGAAGAGTAGCCCCCGCTCGCCACAACTAGCGAAAGCCTGCGCACAGAAACAAGGACCGACACAGCCAAAAATAAATAAATTAATTAATTAAAAATAAAATCAGTAAGAACATTCACCAAAATGCACTCTACACAAAATCTTGTAATAATTCGTAGCAGATTAGCAACCCTTAGTAATTACTAACACATTAATGTCTTTAAACATGTAAACCATTATTTCATTCACTTGGCCATTCCATGAACCTTCACTGAAGAAGTCACACTGTGAAACATCAGGCCTTTATCAGTTTGGCCAAGTAGAAAAGGCAAAGGATAGAAGTTCAAAGACCTGCTCTTCAGTCCCTGATAGTTCATTTAAGAGCCATGAGACTTCACATCACAACCTCTTTTTTTAAACTTTTTTTTTTAAATTTATTTATTGATTCATTTATTTTTGGCTGCATTGGGTCTTTGCTGCTGCGCACGGGCTTTCTCTAGTTGTGGCGAGCGGGGGCTACTCTTCCTTGCGGTGCGCAGGCTTCTCATTGTGGTGGCTTCCCTTGTTGTGGAGCACGGGCTCTAGGTGCACGGGCTTCAGTAGTTGTGGCACGTGAGCTCAGTGGCTGTGGCTCGCGGGCTCTAGAGCACAGGCTCAGTAGTTGCGGTGCAGGGGCTTAGTTGCTCAGCGGCACGTGGGATCTTCCTGGACCAGGGCTTGAACCCGTGTCCCCTGTACTGGCAGGCGGATTCTTAACCAATGCGCCACCAGGGAAGTCCCACAACCTCTTGAGTCTCACTTTATTCATCTGTACAATGGTGATAATAACAATACATTACAGAGTTGCCGTAAGGATCAAACCAGTCACGGCACTTCGTGAACCATGCAGCTTATACACTGCACAACTTTCTCCACATGCTGATTGCTGCAATGCTTAATTTTATAATAAGTATGTTCTTCCTTATCCAATTATCAGGTCTACCCAGAGGCCTACTCTCCCGGGTCTCAAATAAATACACACATCTTGGCAGCCACTTAAGGGGAATTACTACTTAAATATCGAGAGAAGTTTTTTATAACATCAGGCAAGAATCTCTGAAAACTCCAGAATTAAACGTCATTTTCAAATTCTCTTCTATTTCCCTCCCCAAGTCCTATCACAAGAAAAAAACTGATGTTTTCAAAAACAAAAAATAGAAAGGGTATATATTTTAACGATGATAGTCTCTCAAAAGAGGCAACTGCTTCACTCCTCTGGAGTTATGAACTGTCTGAAATAGGAGAGACACAAACAAGAGGAACACTAGAAATCCTCTTGACAATTATCAGAATACCAAATAAATTCACAAGTTGACTGGCCCTGACTAAACTTAAATGAATATAATAAAATTTAAAATGTATTGCTTATGTCCAGAGCAAAGGATACCATCATGTTTATGCAAGAACAATTAAACCATGCAGACTAACTCATTAGACCAAAAGGCAAATCAAAATTTCCCACACAGAGCCATATATTAAATGTTCTTGGGCAGGGCTAGTTCTAGTTCACAAGGCCCATGGCTTGCTTGCAACATGTAATTTATACAGATATCCAGCTTTATTCAACATATTTTAAAACACAGAAATGGGTATTTTTGACTTGTACTCACAATAATGATAAACTTCTATTTTTGTGAACAGTGAGGAGAGTAAGTTGAGAAAATGGTCTGAAAAGCTGTCCCCACCACTTCCGTGCAACCAGTGCACCTCATGGGACTAAAGCCCCAGGAGCGGAGGCGGGGGGGGGGTCGTGCTATTCATGGGACCCCTCCCTTCCCACCCCAGCCAGCTCGTTCACAGTAACAGGTCTGTAACACGAACCCCTCTATTTTGCGCAGTCTTTTTTTTTTTTTAATTTTTTTTTATTTATTTTATTTTTGGCTGTGTTGGTTCTTTGTTTCTGTGCGAGGGCTTTCTCTAGTTGCGGCGAGCGGTGGCCACTCTTCGTCGCGGTGCGCGGGCCTCTCACTATCGCGGCCTCTCTTGTTGCGGAGCACAGGCTCCAGACGCGCAGGCTCAGTAGTTGTGGCTCACGGGCCTAGCTGCTCCACGGCATGTGGGATCTTCCCAGACCAGGGCTCGAACCCGTGTCCCTGCATTGGCAGGCAGATTCTCAACCACTGCGCCACCAGGGAAGCCCTGCGCAGTCTTAAATGTGCGTTTTTTCCTACATTCAGTTTCTTACAGCAGGAATACCTCTAATATTATTCAATTAACATTTAAGTTTTTTTTTTCACAGTAGCTCCAATGACAACATAAGTTTGCAGCTGTCACGGTGAATCTTTTGAAACTTTAAAGACTACTTGCCACAAAAGAGCTCAGGCATGCCAGCATTTCTTCATAAAATAAGTACAAATGGGGAAACAAAATTGTACCACCAGAAAAAGAGAGAGAGAGGGCAAGAAAGAGAAAGAGAAAGGCAGGCAGCTATATGTAAAACTCAGGTACCAAAGGCACATGAGTGGGGCACCAGCCTTTCTATTAGGAGGTACTTTCATTCCTAATGTACTACTTGTGAGACTTAAATCAGAGAGTGTAGGCTTACGAGATGGCCCTTGAGCTGATACCAGAAAAATAAACTGAGAACTGATCTGAAGAATGACAACCAGTAAAGCTGCAGACGAAGCCCAGGAGGGAGGGGCCCGAGGGAGGAGAGCAGGCGTCCTCCGCGGGCAGACCCTTGGTGCAGACCTGGGCTAACACACTCCAGGCACATGGTCATCTCTCAATTCTCAAGTGAGCCAGAAAGGGAAAGTCCAGGAAGACACGCTGTATTCTCTCACTCCCTGCCCCAAACCACACTTCCACTCTACACCTCACGGACCCTGTTCCCAGGAGAGGGCAACCTGAGCACCGTGCCTTTCAAAACAGGGAGCAGCATGGAGCTATTGGTTTCTTGGGTCTCCTGCTGAAAATGGGGTCATGTCTGAGGAGCTTTTAAACAGTCAGAAAGTAGCCCACTCATGAAAAGTCTACACTCTGAAGACTCCACATCTAGGTTTACGATAGGTTCTACAATTTCTGATCCTTGAAACAAATAGTACTATAAACCTACCCCACGGGCTATCTTTATTTTGCCTATTGTTCTTAGTACAGACTGCACTGACAGAAATGGTCCCAGAAAGACCTATTGGGAGATCACGTCAATAAACAGGAAAACTGCAGTCCAAGCACATGTAAGTCTTTGGAAATGAACATCTACACTGCTGAAGTAGCACTAAAGTGACAAATGACAGTAATCCAGTGGCCCAAGGCCAGTAAATTCCATTGCAAACAGATTTATCTGTCTTGTGCCACAGTGATTCTTGCATGTGTGGCAGTAAAGACAACTGTAACAGCGTAATTACAAATTCAAAAGCAAGTGCTTCCCACTGTTTTCATATTTAGTATACTATCAGTAAGAAGTGTCCTCAGCCACCACCCTTAATGTGCCACTTGAAAAACCAGATCCATTAACAGCAAGTACTTGCCTGTCTGAAATTTGTAAAAACACAAGAACAAACAGAAAATAACCTTGATGAACTATAATTCAAATAGAGATAATACAACTTTTCTCAATTACTTCAATATTATATTCTGAACACAGCACAAAGTAAATGTGCCACTAGGCCTGGCATTAAATAATCATTAAGCTTTGGAATTCCTTTCTCCTTTAAGTTTTCCTATGCGAACCACTATTCAAATCACTTCAGTTCCACACAAAAAAGCTCTCGAATATATGTCCTAACTGTTGCTCTAGAAAGGAATTTGGAATGAGGCGGTCCACTTACTATTTGCTCATTTCAGGACACTGGTCCCCACAAGACAGGCTCCAGAGGGTGAGGGTGAGGCCCTGGATAAGGCTCATCTCCACGGCTCCTGTGTAGAAACCACTGAGGCGACCATCAACGCACAAGCTTTAAATGGCTTATCTAGTCTTAGGACATGTTTCAAGATTTTGCTGTCACTATGCAAAGGAAAACTGGTATCTCCAAATATCCCGTATTTCAAATAATTTTATTTACTTCAGTTGCTCACTATGAAACTCCAATAAAAATGTATCTCTTTGGAGAACTACTAATACAGCTGTCACTTACAAAGATATTCAACGATACAGCAACACTCTACCATATGCTGTAAACCGGATCCAAGAAATTCCACAGTGTAAAATGTGGGCGCCACATTGCTGTATGTGAGGCAGTGGAGAGATGAGGGCGAGCCCACTGCACAGGACCAGACGGGAGCAGCCACACCGTGTCCAAATAGGGTGTATGAGGCATTATCGTAGAGATTTCACTATAAATGACTGCAGTGATCACAAAAACCTCTTCTGGTTTACGACAGAATTGGTCAGTTCAAATTAAATACCCCAAATCATTTTAATCAGTTCCCTCATGCCAACAAATGTCAGAGATGTACTTTCACTTCAACTGTCAAAGTTCGTTGTATTTGTTAAAATGCGTTGAAAACTACTGGCATTAGAAATGTTTCTAAGTTTTGCACTGTTTCATGTCAATCCAGGGAAAAGTGTTCCATCAATGGTATGGAAATAGGCTATAAACTATATAAATGTTTTAAATTGTAACCTTAAATATCCAATTTTAAAATAGGACCCTTGGGGCTTCCCTGGTGGCGCAGTGGTTGAGAATCTGCCTGCCAATGCAGGGGACACGGGTCAGGGGACACGGGTTCGAGCCCTGGTCTGGGAAGATCCCACATGCCGTGCAGCGATTAGGCCCGTGAGCCACAATTGCTGAGCCTGCGCGTCTGGAGCCTGTGCTCCGCAACAAGAAAGGCCGCGATAGTGAGAGGCCCGCGCACCGCGATGAAGAATGGCCCCCGCTTGCCGCAACTAGAGAAAGCCCTCGCACAGAAACGAAGACCCAACACAGCCATAAATAAATAAATAAATAAATAAATTTTTAAAAATTAGAAAAAATTACTTGATGGGGAAAACTGTGATTAAAGTAAAAACTTGTCTAAAATTATAAATTTGGAAACCATTTATATAAAAAAAAAGGACCCTTATAAAAACTTAATAAAAGAAAAAAAATAAAATAGGACCCTTACTGTTAATTTGTGATTGATATCCCCAATAATAAACAAGTAACACGCATAATAACAAATAACAGTGCTTAGCAGAGGGCGAGAGCCCAACCAATATTTGTTGAATTAATGAATGGCCATGACTATGGCAGGACCTTCAGGACAGCAGGTAACTGAATAAAACAAAATTATTAAAATGCTTAGCCTGACTCAAGCAGGATCCAATCATTAAATCCTATCACCTATGATTTCATTACTTGTTTTCATTACTATTCTTCTAAAAAGAAAATTATGAAAAAAAAGAAAGAAAAATATGAGAACTCATACTATTTCCTTTCCTACCTTCTGCATGCTACAACTTAAAAGCATTTTAATCATACTTTAATTTTTTTTTACAAATTTATTTATTTTATTTTTGGCTGCATTGGGTCTTTGTTGCTGCACACGGGTTTTCTCTAGTTGCAGCGCGCGGGCACGCTGGCTTCTCACTGCGGTGGCTTCTTTTGCTGCGGAGCATGGGCTCTAGGCACGCGGGCTTCAGTAGTTGTGGCACGTGGGCTCAGTAGTTGTGGCACGTGGGCTCAGTAGCTGTGGCGCTCGGGCTTAGTTGCTTCGCGGCATGTGGGATCTTCCCAGACCAGGGCTCGAACCCGTGTCCCCTGCATTGGCAGGCGGATTCTTAACCACTGCGCCACCAGGGAAGCCCTAATCAAACTTTAAAAGAATAAACCCAAAGTGCTGCTAACGTTTATGTTCAGCTAACTGTTGCCACTCCAATTTTCTAAAGATGTGTATAGGCAATATCGCTATATAACACATAAATACTAGGACATTTAGGAAAGTAAATGAAATTACAATCACTTTTACCTATTATCACTACTCATTAACATTTCAATTTGCATTGTGATTGGTGCTTCTGATAATGGAAGTGGGGACACAGTGGTTAAGAATCCGCCTGCCAATGCAGAGGACACGGGTTCGAGCCCTGGGTTCGAGCCCTGGGTTCGAGCCCTGGTCTGGGAAGATCCCACATGCCGCGGAGCAACTAAGCCCGTGCGCCACAACTACTGAGCCCATGTGCCACAACTACTGAAGCTGGCGCACCTAGAGCCCGTGCTCCGCAACAAGAGAAGCCACCGCCATAAGAAGCCTGCGCACCGCAACGAAGAGTAGCTCGCCACAACTAGAGAAAGCCCGTGCGCAGCAACAAAGACCCAACGCAGCCAAAAATAATAATAAAATTTAAAAATTTTTTTAAAAATAAGAGCAAAGCTTAATTTTAAAAAAAAAATTAAGTTGAGAAAAAGGCAAACACCAAATCTCTTAAGGAAAGAAATCTTTAAATTGCACACTTGTAAAACTTATTCAACCACTACTAAGCCCTTTTTTTTGTGCAGAGAACTATACTGAGTTACTTTAAAACGCAGATGTACAAGTGAACAAAAGTTTAAAGGGGAAAGTTATAGAGCAAACTAAAGTGCCAAAAATTTAACAAAATTGCTGCTTCCTGTAAGATCTCCTTTTTTTTTTTTTAAGTTATCGAGTCTCAAATTCCACGACACGCGTTAATTCCAATAGTTAACTAAAACCGACTCCATTTCCAAAAGGGCAAGAAAAACCAATTGCTTTGAAAGGGTTACGATTTACAGGCCACCAGTTTTCCAACAGCTACTTTGCTTCATTTTCCCTTATTTGATACAACAGCACACTGAGATGATATAAAAACGTTCAATAACTTCTAGGGCTTAGAAGTCAACACATCAGCGGTCCACAGCAAGCCTGACAAATAACACCACATGCCGATTTTTATCCAGACCAATTGTATTTGTGGGAGCGGGGAGAGGGAATAAGAGTTCAACTCTACACTCATATCTCCCTAAAAGCGTACGTTTTACTCTTTCTTTCCACTACGGGATTATCACAAACGACCCCTAAGATACCGCTCTGACAAGGTGCGTTAGTAGTGTCAGCCAGGCTGAGGCGGATTCGTGCAAAAGATGTCACTCAAAGGCAGGTACAAGTATGGTCCTGGCGAGTTATTTCGAGTTTTCTTTGCACCAGTAACCTTAGGCTGCTTCGTAGTGACTTGAGTCTAAAAGTCAGAACACCGGCAAGCCGCCCCCCCGCCCTGGGTCAATCAAACTGCGAAAGCAGCCTTTGGGGCCATGAGGAAAACGGGCACCCCCGAATCTTGGTGGCTCGTTCCGGGCAGAGAGCCGACCACAGGGCGTGGAAGGCTTTGCCGCCCCAGGGCCTCCCGAAGATTCCCGGCTGCCTCCCGGGGCAGCCAGGGCCCCATCTGCACCGCCGGCTCGCCCCGCGGTCCAGCCCCGAGGTTAACCCCTTCGCGCCCCCCACGCCCTCTCCAGGCCGGCCCGGGCGCCCCCTCTCCGCCGCCCCTCTGAAGCGGGGCCCGGTGGTTTCTGGCACGGGGCGGGCCGGGCTGCAGGCGGCCGAGGCGCGGAGGCGGCGGGAGGCTCGGGGCCTAGTCCCGGGCAGCGTGTCCCGGCGCCCTCCCCCACTCCCACACGCTCGCTCGGGGCCGCGGTGCGCCCGCCCGCCAGTCCGCCCCGGCGCCAGCCCGCCCGCGGCCCGGGGCCCCTTCCCGCCGGGGGCGCCGGCCGGCTGCTACCTGCGGGTTGCGGAGGGCCATGGCGGCCCGTTTCAACGAGCCTCGGCGCTCCTCCGACTCCTCACGCTGCTTCCCCCGCCGCCGCCATCTTCTCGCCCGCACATACACACTCGCATCGGCCGCCGCGCCTGCGCACCGGCCGCGTGCCGCGGGGCGCGGGGAGGCCGGGCGCGCCGCTGCGCATGCGCGGCCGACAGGTGGGCGTGCGCGGCGGGAGTCGGCCCGGGGCGGACCGCGAGCCCGCGGCTCTCAGCGGATGCGGGCCCGGCCGCCGCGGACCAGGAGCTCCCGGGTCCGGCTGCGGCGCCGGAGGGGAAAGGGCAGTGGACGGAGGTGATAACGCCAAAGCGCCCGGTCGGCTCGGGTTTCTCACCAGCCGGGAGGCCACCTGGGTGCTGGGCGGGACGCTGGATGTCCGGAGCCCGGGAGCCGCGGCCTGAAGTCCGCCCGCGCCCCCGAACCCCAGGGTCGTCCTGGGCCGGGGTCTCCGAAGTGCGCGCTGAAGATCTCAGAGTAGTCCCAGTTTATGGAGGTCACATCCGTCCATTCATTAATTTATTCACTTTTCATTCATTCCACAAACACTATCTGAGCGTCTACTCTGTGCCACGCCTTTAGCTAGGCATTGGAGAATATCTTGAAAAAATAAAAATGAAAACGCACCGGTAAAGCGTTTAGGATTGGGGCCTGGCAAATAGTAAGCACTCAGCGTTGCCTATCACACACATACATGCACGCATACAGACAGGCCAGCTTTCGGGTCATTGGTTCAAGAAACAGTGAACCCCCTACCTGACCATGCAGTTTATCACCTACTTTGGCCCTTCTAGCTGAGTGATTCGGGCAAGTTAATTCCGTTTCCTAAGTCTTTGGTTTCCTCGCCTGTTAATGAGGCTAATAAAATTTCTTAACTCCCAAGATTTCTGTGAGGATCAAATTAGGTGAGTGTGTACGCACCAGCCCTCAATAAACATAAGCTTCTGTGATTATTATTCATAACCATGATCACTGTTTTCAAGTGCTCAGCGAACAGACAGAGAGGCTACTATTACCAGACCCCGTGCTGAGCAGAGGGGATCAACAGTAAGATCCATTGCCACATTCCATAAGGCAGAGGGCCTGGTCTTTTCAAAAAGGGGAAGCCCTGAAAAATATAAGAAGGGGAAGGGATTGTCTAAAATAAAAGAGCTAAACTGATACAAACTACTATATATAAAATAGATAAAAAACAAGGTCCTGCTGTATAGCACAGGGAACTATACTCAATAGCCTGCGATAAACCACAACGGGAAAGAATATGAAAAAGAACATATATACATATAACTGAATCACTTCTCTGTACAGGAGAAATTAACACATTTTAAATCAACTATACTTCAACACAAAATTCTAAAAATAAAAGAGCTAAAAAAAAAACTTAACCGAATACAATGTGTGAATCTTGATTGGATACTGGTGTTTTTTAACCTGGTAAATTTTTTTTGACAGTTGGAGAAAGTTGAATATGGCTTGGATGTAGATGATTTTAGTGAATTATTGGTAACTTTCATAGTATAATAATGATATTACGCTCATGTGAGAGAATGTTCTTTTGTTAGGATATGCGTCTGAAGAATTTAGGGGTGAATGTCATAATACCTGAGTTATTTTTTAATGGTGCAACAAAAAATAAAATTATATAAGCACACACAAGTACACATAGATGGAGAGAAAGTAAATAATGCAAAATGTTAACAATTTTCGGATCTAAGTGGTACCATCAACTTTTCTGTATGCTTGAAAAAAAAATTTAACAAAAAGCTAGGGAAGGGAATTCCCTGGCGGTCCAGTGGTTAGGACTCCGTGCTCTCACTGCGGTGGCCCGGGTTCGATCCCCAGTCAGGGCAATATGATCTCACAAGCCCCCGCGGCTCAGCCAAAAAAAAAAAGCTAGGGAAACAGAATACAATACTGTATCCATGCTGTGATTAAAACCACAGAAAAATTCTGCCTACATATAGAGAAAGACACGGAGGGATATGAAAACACATTGGTGACGTGATGGTTGATATCTGATTTTCATCATAACGGTTCTTGAACAAAAAATCAAAATTATGGGACTTCCCTGGTGGCACAGTGGTTAAGAATCTGCCTGCCAAAAAAGGGGACACAGGTTTGAGCCCTGGTCCAGGAAGATCCCACAGAGCAACTAAGCCCACATGCCACAACTACTGAGCCCGCGCCCCTAGAGCCCGTGCTCCGCAGCCAGAGAAGCACCACAGTGAGAAGCCCACGCACCAGAACAAAGAGTAGCCCCCGCGCGCAGCAACAAAGACCCAACTCAGCCAAAAAAAAAAAAAAAAAATCAAAATTATGATCAATGAGACCCAGTTCTAATTTTCAAATCACTTACAGAGATATTACCACAATTTTTTTTTTTTTAATATTGACACTATTAGGGTTTTTTGGGGGGTGGTTTTTTTTTTTTTTTTTTTGGTTGTTTGTTTTTTGGGGGTTTTTTGGCCGCGCTGGGTAGCTTGCAGGATGTTAGTTCCCCAACCAGGGATCAGACTCGTGGCGTGCCCCCTACAATGGAGTCCTCTCACCACTGGACTGCCACGGAATACCAACAGTATGTTTTTTGTTTGTTTGTTTTTAATGGTGGCACCACATAATTTCAATACAAGGAGATAAATGTGAAAAGGAAAATATGAACAAACACTGTGGGCCCTGCAGTCCTTAGCAAACCCTCATACTTGCACTACGAGCCAAGGGAGGAACCCAGAGTCAAGACAGGCCTGAAATAAAATCCTGAGTCCCCCACTCACTGGGTTGCATGTATTTCAGCAGGTTACTTAGACTTTCTATGACTCTTTTGTAAAAGGAGGTGTGGTAGGCAGAATAATCTCATCCCCAAAATGTTCACTTCCTAATCTCCAGAACCTGTGCAGATGTGACTTTACATGGTAAAGGGACTTTGCAGATGGGATTAAATTGAGGACTTTGAGATGAAGAGATAGTTCTGGATTATGTGGGTGGGACCCATATAAACACAAAGATCCTTAAAAAAAGAAAGAGGGAGGAAGCCAGAAGGTCAGACAATCAGAGAAGTAACAAGGGGCGGAGGGGGGGAGGGGGGGGGGGAGGGGGCGGGCGGGGGCCATGGGGGTGGGGAGGGCGGGGAGGGCGGGGGGTGGGGAGGTGCGGAGGGGATTTCAAGATGCTAAGCAGCTGGCTTTGAAAATGAAGGCAAGGTCATGAGCCAGGGAATGCAGGAGGTTCTAGAAGTTAGAAAAGAAACAGACTCTCTCCTGAAGCCTCCAGGAGGAACAAAGCCTTGCCTACACCTTGATTTTAGCCCAGTGAGTCTTCTGACCTACAGAACTATAAAATAATAATTTGTAAACCAGTCAATTTGTGGTCATTTGTTACAACAGGAAATTAACATAGGGGATAATACCACCTCCTTTGCAAGCCTGTTGCCAGGAGGAAACAAAGTAATGGATCTAGCACATGGGGTATGGTGCTGAGCACTTTTTAACTACCAAGCAATAAGTGATAAGGGACTTTTTATTGTATCCCAGGGAGGCTGTATGTTTTCTCCAAGGAGGTAACATTTGAGCTAAGCCTTGATGGCTATGTCTTGAGAGGGCACCCATATTTCCCCATCTGAACCAATGGATACATGTTCTGACAAGCAGGAGTTAACTCCTGGGCCCAAGGGGTCAGAGTATTTCAGTTAGACCTGTCCTACCTGGAAAATTCTTTTCTGAAACTCTGATAGTATAGAAGAGTACCACTAGCTGTGTGACCTTGGGCAAGTACCTACCTCTCTGGACCTCAGTTTCCTCATCTGTAAAATAGGAGGAACAATACCTTTCAGGAATGTAGTAGAAATGAATATAATGACAAGAAAATGTACGTAAATTGCTTAGTAAGACTTCAGCATAGAACAAGGGCTCGATAAATGATGGAAATTATCATTAGGATTCCCAGACTTTTTGGAAAGGAAGGTGATGTTTGCACAGGCTCAGTGCATTTGACAGGATTTATTGCCAATGATAAAATTCAAGCTTTCTAACAAAAATTAGAATTTGAGGAAATGTATCCACCATTGTGAGCTGGGCAGCTTCCCAACACTGAAGGACTTTTCTGATGAGATTGATGGTGATAGTAACAAATGAGATTTTTTTTTTAAAATATTGACTAATGGAACATTTCAACATTTGGAAGATGTGTATAACTCACTGAATCAATATTTTCCAAATGACCCATGTAGGATGTTATAAAATCATGCATGAATAAAAGATCCATTCAAAGTACAAGATAGACCAATGGACTTTAATCTAACAGTGTACGAAAAATTCAGAGATGATTTCAAATTCCACTTTCCAATTTTCCTTTAAAAAATTTGTCTGCTTTTCACAGAGCAACAGAGAAAAATATCCATAATTGCCAAAAAAGGTCATTCCTTTTTCTTTCTTTTTTTCTTAAAAAAGGCCATTCCTCATGAGGACTATACTTTTCAGGAAAATACTCCTCTCTCCCTTTCCCAACTGCATGCCCTGTGTGAGGCTGGATTTTCTTCACACTTCAATCAAAGCACTATATCACAACCAACTGAAGTCACAAGCAGGTATGAGAATGCAGCTGACATGAAAAAGCTTTAAAAAAATACAAAATAATGCCACTCTTCTCACCAACATGTTTTGTTTTGAAAACAGTTATGTTTCATTAAAAATGTTATTTTTTACATTGACATGCAATGAGTTTATGAGAAATAAATTGCCATACGTACTTGTAAACGTCTTGGTTTTCATTCCGAAGTGATAAATAGCAGTAAGATAGAACACACAAAAACAAAAGCTTCTGGGGGTCAGCAATAATTTTGTAGGTGAAGGGAAATCTGAGGACCTCCCTGGTGGTCCAGTGGTTAAGAATCCGCCTGCCAATGCAGGGGACACGGGTTCAAGCCCTGGTCTGGGAAGATCCCACATGCCGCAGAGCAACTAAGCCTGTGAGCCACAACTACTGAGCTTACGAGCCACAACTACTGAAGGCCGCACTCCGCAACAAGAGAAGCCACCGCAATGAGAAGCCCGCGCACCGCAATGAAGAGTAGCCCCTGCTTGCTGCAACTAGAGAAAGCCCATGAGCAGCAACAAAGACCCAAGGCAGCCACAGAAAAAAAAAAAATTTATTTTATTGAAGTATAGTTGATTTTAAATGTTGTGTTAATTTCTGCTGTACAGCAAAGTGATCAGTTATACAAATATATATACATCGTGTTTTTCATTTTTTTTCATTATGGTTTGTCACAAGTTATTGAATATATTGATAGTTCCCTATGCTATACAGTAGGACGTTGTTTATCCATCCTATGTATAATAGTTTGCATCTGCTAACCCCAAATCCCAACCCATCCTTCCCCTAGCCCCCTCCCTCTTGGCAACCACAGTCTGTTCTCTATGTCTGTGGGTTTGTTTCTATTCTGTAGATAAGGTCATTTGTGTCATATTTCAGATTCCACATATCAGCGATATAATATGATATTTGTTTCTCTTTCTAACTTACTTCACTCAGTATGAGAATCTCTAGGTCCATCCATGTTGCTGCAAATGGCATTATTTCATTCAAAAAGACATTTCTGAGACAACCTAGTAGTGTGCATTAAGGCCTAGAGGAGACCAGAGAATTATTCACCAACGAATGTGCTGGGTGTGCTAGTGGCTTTGAGATTATGCTAGAAAACACTACTTCCTGTTTTAAGGGATATATGCTGAAATATGTACAGGTGAAATGACAAGATGTATGGGATTTGCTTCAAGAGATGTGAGAAAAAAACAGAAAGGAAAAAGGAATAGATGAAGCAAAAAAGGTGAAATCTTGAGAACCACTGAATCTGAGATATGAGAGTGTCCGGTCAGTTCCTCTGAGAAGCAAGAGGGGAAATGGGAGGGAGCTGGGGGCGGCGGGGAGAGACCTGGACTGGTGTCTGGCTGTCCCCTGGGCAGGAGTGGGGATGGGGAAGGGCTGGGTAAAAGTCCTTGAGCCAAATTTGCCCATCAGAGCAATCCCATTCCCTCGGGAGAGGAGCTGCCTAGTAGGTCATACTGCTCATACTGCCTGTATGAGTTTCCTAGGGCTGCTGTAACAAATAGATGCTCTGGGGAAGCAGCTATTTCAGGCCTCTCTCCAGCCTCTGGTGCTGCTGGGGACCCTCGGCTTAGAGCTTCAGCACTCCAATCTCTGCTTCCATTGTCACACGGTCTTCTTCCCTCTGTGTCACTTAATAAAACCAACTCTGAGGGTTTTTCATCCAGAGCCGAAAGGAAAGGAACCTCATGTTGTCCCCCTGAGCCCCTAATCACGGCTTGTTCTTCAGGGCATGTTATCTCAAATATGTTAAATCTTTAAACATCAGCATCAAATTCAGCCCAGCAGATGGAGGAGGGAACACAGGTTGCTGCCTCTCATCTCAGCTCCCTGAATGGTGTTGTTCACCCATTTATTTCTTCTTTTGCTCTTTTATTCTTGGTGGCAGAACTCGTATAGTTGATGTCTCTTCTTGAGTAAAATACCCGCACAGCACCGGTGCCGTTCCTCCCTTCTCTTTTGTACTTATTTCCTTGTCTCTGCCCTCCCCAGGGTGGGGCACTGTCCCCAGATATCAGAACAGGTGCCACTATCTCAAAGGACCTTGGCCAGGGGGAAGAGTGCTCAAGAAAAGGAATAAGACAAGGTAAGATGCGCAATTGGTCTGGGTTGCGTTAATTCCGGCCTCAAGTCACTTTGAGAACTCAAAGGAATCATTGATTTTCTGTAACTTGGTTCCTACATAAGCAGGAAAGGCCAGTGTGTCCTGCCTGCCTCTTGAGGTAGATACTGAGATCAACTGGGACGACGAAAGGCAGCTTGTACCATGTACATTAATCCATTAACTGCAACACATTCACATTACTAATTAGTTAAAGTGGCGACATCACTATTTAATACCCTTTCATGTTTCTTGATTCAGTCACCCCTACAAACCCTTCCCTTTCCCATTCATCAAAGAATTTCTTATTTTTCATTGATTTTCATCTAACATATTTTATTTTCCTTCCAGACAGACAGCTGGGGGTGGGAAGAAATAGTGTAGCATTCTTTCAAGCTCCTTTAGCCTACCAAAATAAGTATCTTTTCTACTCTCAAGTGAAGATTGATTACTGTAACAAAATCAAGAGATTTGGAAAAAAAAAATAATAATCCATGACTCCAGCACTCTGGCACAAGCCCTGTGATTGTTTGATTTTTTTTTTTCCCCCATGAGCTTGTTATTAGCATGGATGTGATTGGAATCTATAACATGGGCTTTGGTGTCCCAGAGGTCCAAGTTCAGTTCCCAGCTCTTGCCAGTCAGTAGGGGGTGACCCGTGGGCACGTCCACTGCAGGAAGCCTTGGTTTCCTCCTTTGACACCTTTTTCAAAGTGTGGTCATCAGGATTAAATGAGTTCGTATATAACAGCCATATAACGGCATCATAAATAAGGGTCAGCCCAGGCACCCCAAGAAACAGACACCACTGACCCTCCACGTGGTGTGGTGGAGCGTGAAGGGGTGGAAGGAGTGAACTAGAGGCGTACACTCAGTACCTCTAAAGCCCAGGGTTGGCCTAGCAGCTGAGTCGGGGGTGAGGGAGCCAGGGAGTCTTGGCAGAGATGGTGTCGGAGAAATGATAACAACATCTACCATTTACAGAGGGCTGTGTGCTAGGCACTCCAATTAAATCCTTTAAATGCAAAAGACGATCTTTTGGGGCTTCCCTGGTGGCGCAGTGGTTGAGAATCTGTCTGCCAATGCAGGGGACACGGGTTCGAGCCCTGGTCCGGGAAGATCCCACATTAAAAAAAAAAAAAAAAAAAAAAAAAAAAGTAGATTAAAAAAATAAAAGACGATCTTTTTTTTTTTTTGGCCACGCTGCACATCTTGCAGGATCTTAGTTCCCAGACCAGGGATCCAACCCGGGCCCCCTGCAGGGAAAGCTCGAGTCTTAACAATAATTCCCCATAAGCCGATCGTTTAATTCACGTATTTATTCATTCGGCAAAGCGTAGAGAGCTCCTACTCTATGCAAGTGTCCATATAGACGCTGGAGATAGGAAGGTGAGTAAAACAACGTACATGCAGCACGTATCCATACACGGACTGTACATACAGAGACACACACGTGTTCTCAGCTCACATTGTCCCAGGCAGGTTGGTCCCAGTATTTCCATCATGGAGGACGCTGTCATGTGTTTATTATCTTCCCTGGACTTTTTTTTTAATCATTAAGTAATAAAATAAGCAATGACTTGGTGGCTGGTTGAGCACATTTTAGCTGGGGGAACCACCCAAGGGTTTGTTTCTTTTTTTTTTTCTAATTTATTTATTTATTTATTTAGGCTGTGGTTGGGTCTTTGTTGCTGAGCACGGGCTTTCTCTAGTTGCGGTGAGTGGGGGCTACTCTCCGTTGTGGTGCGCGGGCTTCTCACTGCAGTGGCTTCTCTTGTTGCGGAGTATGGGCTCTAGGCACGCGAGCTTCAGTAGTTGTGGCACGTGGGCTCAGTAGTTGTGGCTCGTGGGCTCTAGAGCGCAGGCTCAGTAGTTGTGGTGCACGGGCTTAGCTGCTCCGCGGCATGTGGGATCTTCCCGGACCAGGGCTCGAACCCGTGTCCCCTGCATTGGGAGGTGGATTCTTAACCACTGCGCCACCAGAGAAGTCCCCACCCAAGGGTTTCTTGACAGCAGTGACTCCTCTTAAGGAGGCCACTTACTGCTGATGAAATCGAACAGGAGAGTAAGCGATGGTTTTGTCCCATCACATGCTGGTTTCTGCTTCAGCCCCAGCAATCACGATTCTGCTCTGGGGAGGTGGGGACCACGCTCGCCTTGCTTTCCACTGTAGTCCCAACACGAGGCAGAATCTCTAACACGTGGTGAGTACTCCATGAGTTCCTGATGACTTCATGAAGAGTTAGGGCCCCAAAGAACATTTGAATGGTAGCTAGCCTCTCCAGACAGGGGGGTGACAGCTTCAAGCCTTCAAAAATCACCTTCCTGTCTTTTCCTGAGTAGGGATTCTCCTTCTCCCATTCCAGGACAATCTAGATTTTGCAAACTTGGCAAGCTCACCCAGCTAGTTAGAGACAGAGGAAAATTAGCCCCTCTCTCCTTGCCTGGACGGTGGCAATTCTCTACTAATAGAATATCCTACAGTTTCACCCTGGTCTCTTTCCGTCTACCCTCCATGCAGCAGCCAGAGGGATCCTGTTAACACTCCAATTGGATCCTGTCCCTCTGCCCATCGCTCTGAGGAGAAGTCCATACGGTGACCTATGAGATCCTAGGAGAGCTGGTCCAGCCTCACTTCATCTCCTGTTCCTCTCCCCCATATTCCCTCTGCTCCAGCACACTGGCCTCCTTGCCAGTCCTCAAACAGGCCAGGATGCTTCTGCCCCAGGACATATGCACTAGCTGCTCCCCCTGCCTGGGATGCCCTCCCCACGTCCCCGTGGCCACTCCTCCCTTTTCTCCAGGGTCACCCTCTCGTGACAACTTCCCTGGCCGCCCCAGATAAAATGGGAACATCCTTCCCAACACTGCTTATCCTCTTGTTTCATTTTTCCCCTTAGAACTTATCACTCACAAGCCATATATTTAATTAATTCATTTCCTTTAATGTCTGTCTTGCTCCCTGAAATGGAACCTCCTCAAAAGCAGAGATATTTATTTGTTTTGTTCACTGTAATATCCTCAGAGCCTAGAGAAGCCCCTGTCACATAAGTGTTCCATAAATAACATGCTGAATCTGTGAAGCAGTTAGTTAACGAACCAGAATGGAGGTCTCCTGAGAACGAGTACAAGCCACTTTCTGTATCTGGGGTCTTCTCTAGCAACACATGGAGGATGGCCTCAAATTTCCAAGATCTCTTTTATCTCTGAAAACTATTACTTCCAAACATCAAGATTTTGACTCTTCGTCCATTGGTTCCAAAACATTCTTTCCCGCCACACCCCCTTTTGAAATGTGCTCTAAAGCATGCTAGCCTATAGCTCCACCAGGTTCAAAGTCACCGTGGGGATTTCTTCCTGAGTTGACACCTCAGAGCCACCTGTGTGGAAGATTAAAGATGGCAGCCAATCCTCGACACTCCACGTAGAGAGATGGAGTCTCCTTTTCTCCCCTTGGATCTGAGCTGGCCCCGGGACTTGCTTTGACCAACAGAAGGCCGTGGAAGTGATGCTGTGTAGATTCCTAGGCTGAGCCTTTCTCTTGAGCACTTGGAGCGTTTCCTTGGAAACCAGCCCCCATGGTGTGAGAAGCCCAAGTGACAGAGAGACCCTGTGGAGGAGAATCAAGAATCCTTGACCTCACCCTGGCTGGGCTCCCAGCTGACAGCCAGCACCCACTGCCAGCCACGTGTGGGAGACCCCCAGGACGTCCCAACCCGGTTGAGACCCTATAAACAACAAACATTCATTTCTCAAAGTTATGGAGCCTGAGAAATCCAAGATCAGGGCACTGGCAGAGTCAGTGTCTGGTGAGGGCCTGCTTCCTGGTTCATAGGTGGTATCTTTACTCTGTGTCCTCACACAGCAGAAGCAGGAGGGAGCTCTCTGGGCTCTTGTTATAAGGTCACTAATGTCACTCATGAGGGTTCCACCCTCATGACCTCATCACCTCCCAAAGGCCCCAGCTCCTTTTTTTTTTTTTTTTTTTTAATTTTTAAAATTTTTTGGCTGCAGCCATGTGGCATGCGGGATCTTAGTTCCCTGACCAGGGATCGAACCTGTGCCCCTGCAGTAGAAGGGCAGAGCCCTAACCAGTGGACAGCCAGGGAATTCCCCGGCCCCGGCTTCTAATACCATCATGTTGGGGGAGAGATTTCAACATACAAATTTGGGGGGTGGTGTGGGGGACACAAACATTTAGTCTGTGGCACCAAACAATCTCCAAAACACAGATACAGACATATTCCTAGGACTCCTGTCCCTTAATAAGATTGTCTAATGGCAAATGGAGATAGCCAACTCTGTATTTAGTTGAATTTTATTCACTTATGTTTTGAAGGACCAAAATGCAGATCCTAGGGACTTCCCTGGTAGTCCAGTGGTTAGGACTCCGCGCTTTCACTGCCGAGGGCATGGGTTCAATCCCTGGTTGGGGAACTAAGATCCCATAAGCTGCGTGGAACGGCCAAAAAAATAAAATAAAATGCAGAGCCTAGAAGATTAGCCTTTTCACCTGCAAGAGACTTTGTGGAGACACCGGGCAAATAATCTTGCGTTTCTCCTGAGTCCCCAGGACCTCATCACCCAGGGGATGGACATTAAGTCATGTATAGGGATAGTAGTCCCTGATGACACTCACTACTTAGGCTCTGGGCTGATATTTTGTGTCTATAGGCCTGTGTAACACTCACCACAACCTTATGAAAGAGGAGCTCTTATCATTAGCCCCATTTTACAGATGAGCAAGTTGTGAATCTGCCTACCCTATCTCCCTCCCCTAGTCCCTGGTCAAGTCAGGATTTGAACCCAGGTCTGTTGGATGCCTGAGACCTTGGCCGTGACTTCTACCCTCACTGCCTTCAAATAACTCAAGTTTCACTGCGTCTGCACCTTTACTCTCTGAAAAGCCCTTGAGTTTCAAGGATAGTTCCTGCGTGCTGACCAATAAACCTGCTCCCACCTCCCCACCCAGCACCTTGTTGGGCTCTGTAGCTCTCCTACTGTTACCTGAAACCTGGGTTCTTCTCTTGGTGGGTGTCAAGCCAATAGACACAACCAAGACAAAGATGGAGAGAAGGAAGTATTTATTATCACTTGCAGCAAGTGAGGAGAACACCGGGGATCTTTCCCAAAGCAGTATCTCCCCAAGAGCCAAAGTGGGGAAGTTTGAAGCTAAGGGAATATGACAACTCATGAACGGGCATGAGCAGAGAAGGATTTGGCATAGAATTGGGGCCAAGGTCGACAGAGTCCAAGTCTTAGTTGACTGGCATCCTGCTTCCATCCGCCACCTGGGTGGGGGCCTTAGTTCCTGCAGAACTCAAAGATATATTATTATGTATAACCCTTGTGGAGGAACTAGGACTCCGCTTGTCACTGCCTTTTCTCTATTCCTGCACTCCTGTGTTCTTTTAAGATCATTGATGACTGAGACCTGTTCGAGGGCAAGCATGGTGGCCGGGCTTAGCTCACAAAACGGCTTAGGCCAAACTGGCTTTCGTATGTCAAGAAAGCCATTCCTTTAGGGGACCCCCTAACGTATCTGCTTACACTACCATCTGTCACTATAACAGGGCACCAGGTGACCGGGGTGCCAGAGTGGCTCTGCCACTGGTGTTGGTCTTTGTCTCTTTAGTAACAAGAGTCATCTGCCTCCAAAATCTGGACTTTGCTACCATGTTTGTGCTGTTATGTTAAAACTTCTTGAGGAGTTTTTGCTTTTGCTTTTATTTATAGTTTTAAAATACTGACACTGGGACCCAATCCTAGATCAATTCAATCAAAATCTCTGGGTGTGTTTAATGAACACCCCATCCCCCCAGCTGTGTCTTGTTTTTTTTTTTTTTTTTTTGGCCTTATCGTGTCTTCGTTGCTGCGCGCGGGCTTTCTCTAGTTGTGGCGAGCAGGGGCTACTCTTCATTGCGGTGCGCGGGTGTCTTATGCAGTGGCTTCTCCTGTTGCGGAGCACGGGCTCTAGGTGCCCGGGCTTCAGTGGTTGTGGCGCACGGGCTATAGAGCGCAGGCTCAGTAGTTGTGGTGCACTGGCTTAGTTGCTCCGCGGCATGTAGGATCTTCCCGGACCAGGGCTCGAACCCATGTCCCCTGCACTGGCAGGTGGATTCTTAACCACTGGGCCACGAGGGAAGTCCCCCTCCCCCCAGGTGTTTTAACACGCAGCCTGGACAGAGAACCACCGTGAGGCTCTCTGGCCTGGCCATGGCCTTACTGGGTTGCATTCCCAGACGCAATGTGGTCTCCCACCACTCCATAGCTTAGCAGTGCCCTTCCCTCTGTCTAAAACACCCTTCCCTAATCCCTCCAGTCTAACCTGGCAGACTCCTAATTTATTCATCTTGCAAGCCCCAGCACAAGCACTATTGGAAACCACACAAGCTTCAGATTTGGATGGACTTGGGTCACAATCCCTGTCACTTATTAGCTGTGTAAACTTGGGTGAGGTACTTAGCTTTTCCAAGCCTCAGTGTCTTCTTCTGTGAAATGGAGCTAATGCCGGTAGGAAGAATGTGGAGCTGTTTGTGATGGGAAGCATATTAGGAAGATCAAGCATTTGACACAGTGCTGGGTCCTTAGCATGAACTCAATAATAAATACAGGGCTTCCCTGGTGGCGCAGTGGTTAAGAATCCACCTGCCAATGCAGGGGACACGGGTTCGAGCCCTGGTCCGGGAAGATCGCACATGCTGCGGAGCAACTAAGCCCGTGCGCCACAACTACTGAGCCTGCGCTCTAGAGCCCGCGAGCCACAACTACTGAGCCCGTGTGCTGCAACTACTGAAGCCCGCGTGCCTAGGGCCCATGCTCCGCCACAAGAGCAGCCACTGCAGTGAGAAGCCCGCGCACCGCAATGAAGAGGAGCCCCCGCTCGCCGCAACTAGAGAAAGCCCGCACTCAGCAACAAAGACCCAACACAGCCGAACATAAAAATAAATAAATTTTAAAAAATAATAATAATAAGTACAAGGTATTATTATTATTTGTTGTTGTTATTGTTGTTGTAGGCACAGTAGAAACAGCAGTAGTAGTAGCCGACTACAGTAGTCGTCTGTAGTAGCAGAAGAATTACGCTGGTCTGCCCAGCACCCCACTCCTACTCCGGAATCATCTTGTTCCTTCTTGGGGGCGGGCGGCTCCCACGCTCCCCTACCCCAGGGTCGGGCCCTGATCTGGACCCAGCTAATCAGAGGGTGATTCTCAACAACCGAGCTCAGTGTTTGGCTCCTGCAGGGCACCTGACCCAAGCTGGGTCCATCGAACTGCTCCCAGGATACGTCAGAGCCCATGAGACAAAGACAAGCCCTGTAATGGGGCCACACACTGAATGCCAGGCTTCTAGTGGGTGGGCAACTTGTGGTCACGTGAGAATCCCCTCTTTAGAAGCGAAGCAGGAACTGTATGCAATATCCTGTAATAAACCATAATGGAAAAGAATCTGTGTATATGTATAACTGAATCGCTTTGCTGTACACCTGAAACTAACACAATCTTGTAAATCAACTACACTTCAATTAAAAAAAAAGAAGCCAAGCAGATTTCAGCAGAGACAAAAGATGGAGAGAGGGAGAGAAAGACAGAGACAGAGACACAGGTGAGAGAGAGAGCTGACAATATTTCTTGAGCCCTTGGGCACAGCAGCTTGAAACTGGAGACAACTCAGATTTCCACATGGACTGAGACCCCCGCCCCCTTCAAACTTTTGCTACTTTGGACTGGAATTTTGTCACGTACCACCAAATGAGTGCCATAAATACATTATTATTGTCGGTGTGCAAGTGTCATTTTCCAAAAGTTAAAACATGACATGCAAATATAATAGTGAGCCCATGTCAGAGGTTCGCGTAGCTCAGGAAAAGCAGCAGGGTCAGGGGTGGGTTCAAGGGAGAACACAAGACACTGAGTCTGTATAGTTAATGAGAGAAAGAATGCTGGAATAAAATGATAAAGTCCAACGCAGAAAGGTTAATGCCCTACAAGGCGATAAAACCGTAGCATTTGAGGCTATCTTTTCTTCCAGAAGTAAATCATTTTCATCTCTGTGGGACAAAAGTCATTTGTAACTTACTAATACTCCTACAAGTTAACATCTAAATTGACAGAGTGTAGGTCCTCAGGATAAATAATAAGTCAAACAAAATGACCATTCCTTGGAGAGGCAAACTCTGGGTCAGATAAGGCCCACTGCTTGTTTATGTAAACAAAGTTTTATCAGAACACGTTCAAGCCCGCGCATTTACATATCCCCTCTGGCTGCTTTCCTGCTGCAGCAGCAGAGTTGAATAGTTGCAACACAGATCCTCTGGCCCAGGAAATCTTTACTAACTGGCTCTTTCCAGGAAAAATTTGCCCTAGAGCTGAGGTTCTCGAAGTGTGGTCCCTGGACTAGTTGATTCTGCCCCAGGGAATTGTTAGAAATCTGATGCTCAGGCTCCCCCCAAATTCAGGCCCACCAAATCAGAAATTCCAGGAGCAGGCAGGCCAGCAATCTGGGCTGTGACTCCCTCAGGGGGCTCCTGATGCCTTGGGAGTCAGATGACCCTTGGGCAGACTTGAGAACAAAGCTGTGGTAGTCTGCTATAACATCCTGAGGGCGTCCAGTGTTCCAAACTGGGGATAATTTTTCTTTATATGGCACGTGGGGAAAAAGAGTGGGAGGTGAGATTGGGGAGCTCGACATATGACAGGTCGTGCCAAGGGAGGAGTTAAGTTATCCTGCCATTGAAAGCTTTTGGTGATCACATTTTCATTTTAGAAAGACATCTCAGGGATTGGCAGGTAAATAGATGGGAAGGTGGTGAAGTTGGAGGAGCACAAACAGATAGGAGGACTTGGTGCTAGTTAAGAGCCTGCAACTGAAAACCAGGCTGGAGACACTTTGTGAACTCCTGGATACAGCCATACCTGAAGCTAGAGAAAATTCATAGACTTCCCAATTAAGCCATCCTGAACAGAATGCTGCAGAGGAGCTGGTTCACAGGGGAAAGAACTGAAAGATATTGATGTAATGGAACTCATCAACTGTTGTGGAAGGTGAGAGAGAGGCAATGTTATCCGAACGGCATACGGATTTCTGTTTTGCTGGGCTGGGTAGATGGGACGGTCTAGGAAATAGAGCAGGATCCTGTGGGGCAGTCCCGGGTATAAGCCCTTTCTGTGTCCCTTGTTTCTTGTTTGTAGGAAATAGGCTTCATTCAGCCACCTTGACCTTCCCTGAGTTCCAGAGGGCAAATCCAAATGGTTGCTAATCAGGGAAGGGAGGGGATGCAGAAACAAAGGAGGAGCGTTGAAGAAATAATAGTGTAGCCATGGGGCAGGGTCCTGGTTCCTCCTCAAGGGATATACATAAACAATTTTTTTTTTTCCTTTCTTTTTGGCCTTGCCACGTGGCTTGTGGAATCCCCGACCAGGGACTGAACCCAGGCCATGACAGTAAAAGTGCCAAGTCGTAACCACTGGATCGCCAGGGAATTCCCCATAACAATGTCTTTGAGTTCTTCTGCGGAACTAAGACCCCCACCCAGGTGGAGGATGGTAACTTCAGGCTGAGCACAGGATTCCTGAAGCACCGCCCTGTTACCTCACCACCAACCAATCAGATGAAAGTCACAAGCCCTGCAGCCCTTCCCCCAAATTTTGCCTATGTGAACGTCTCCACGAAAACCATTGGTGAGTTTGGGTTTTTCTGAGCACGAGCTAGCCGTTCTCCTTGCTTAGCTCTGCAGTAAACCTTTCTCTGCTCCAAACTCCGGCGTTTCAGTTTGTTTGGCCTCACTGTGTGTCGGGTGATCGGTAACAGAACCTCTCTGGTTGCTCTCAGTCTGATGGGAGAGAGAAACACAAGCCAAGGGAATGACAGTTCTCCTCTAGAGGCATAGTGCCTTATTTTTTTCTTCGTTTGCGTCAACACACCTTTGTGAACAGAGGTTAAGAACACACCTGTACTGACGACGCAGCGTGCTGGCTAACACTGCCCCACTTCTGAGTTAAATGCTCCAAGGCTTAAATTCCAGCTCTGCCCCCTCAACAAGAGATTTAATTCTTCTGTCTCTGTTTCTTCATCTCTAATCTCATGATTTACAAGATGCATCTCCATCATGGAAGTGAAGAGACATCAAATCCCAAGGGTTCTGCATGGTGCCTGGTCCATGATAAGCATTTCATAAAAGGTAGATGTTACCATGATCATTCTGGCCCCTCCAAACAGACAAACATTTTTTGACTAACTGGCTTGTGACATGGATTGTTTCTTTCCAATTTAAGATGCTTTCTTTTCATGGAAGTTTAAAAATTAATAAAACCGTAATTCCCGTTTGATGGGTAATTACTATGCTGCGCTTGCTCTACGATTAAATAAAAGTGTTTTGCATATAAGATAGTGTTGCTGCGCTTAGCAGTATGGATACATTAGTTATACAATGATTTTGAATTTAACTTCATGAGCAGATTCTGGGGAGGGTAGCCTCCCCGGAGAGGGGGAGGGGCACCCAACCACCTGTCATCATTACCCCCACTAGGACCAACCATGACCTCAAACAAATGGGATGAAGGGTCAGAGGCAGGAGACTGAGGCGCCATCCTACTTGGGAGATGCCAGTTTGTTTTAATTCTTTCCGATTATGAAGGCAATACAAGCTCAGAGTGTTAAAGAGAGTAAAGCAAAGTAGAAAGAAGAAAAACTCATTTCTCTTCAAAGACAAACACTGTTGGCTTCTTGATGTATCACTTTCTTTTTTTTTAATATAAATTTATTTATTTATTTATTTTTGGCTGTGTTGGGTCTTCCTTGCTGTGCGCGGGCTTTCTCTAGTTGTGGCAAGCGGGGGCTACTCTTCGTGGCGGTGCGTGGGCTTCTCACTGCAGTGGCTTCTCTTGTGGCGGAGCACGGGCTCTAGAGCGCAGGCTCAGTAGTTGTGGCGCACAGGCTTAGTTGCTCTGCGGCATGTGGGATCTTCCTGGACCAAGGCTTGAACCTGTGTCCCCTGCATTGGCAGGAGGATTCTTAATCTCTGCGCCACAAGGGAAGCCCTACTCATTCACTTTATAACAGCTTTATTGAGATATAATTGACATAACATAAAATCCACACATTTAAAGTTTTCCACCAGGTAGAAGTCAGAGCTTAAAGTCTAATGGGGACCGTTCCGTGTCCCTAGGTGGAAACATTAACTCCTCTGAGAACTTGGACCTCTAGGCCCACAGAGCCAAAAGTTGGAGGGATGAGAAGCACACCTCTTACAGGGTTGCTGGGAGTGGTACTGACCAGGACCAAACCTGCTTCTCTGTCCCTTGCTTCCAGGACCAATGTATTCTACCTTTTGGGGAGACATCATACTCTACTGGTAGTTAAGTTGGGGAGTAGATTGCATTTGGGGAGATAGTATGCCAAACTCTCAGGGAATCATCTCTAAGCTGGCACTTTGTGCTTTCAAAAGATCTTTCTGTCATGTTATCATGCTGGAAGCTCCTGGTATAGGTGATAGGACCAGGAATCCCATGGCTATATGCTCACCTCCTTACCTCCTTTCCTATAAAATGCGTCTTCTGGTTCAAGGGGATGTTACGTTGGATTCCACGTCAGCAGATCAAGCATTCTGTATGCCATCAGATAGTGACGCTAGCAGAGATCCTTTGGACAGAAAAAGCAAACCTATACCTGGATTATCATTAATTCCGGTCTAGATGAATTGCTGAGCCTTCCAGGGTAGAAGGGGTCTGATGTAACCAACTGGCCGCCAAGCGGTAGGTGGGTCTCCTTGAGGGATGGTACCATATGTGGGGCTTGACACTGGTCTACGTTGGTGGCAGTGGCAACAGCTAGATAAGCCTTGGTAAATGGAGCCCATGCACAGCCTTCATCCCTGTTGCCATGGCTACTCTGGTCATATGCCTGTTGTGTCAGCACTGGGGTGGCCTCTTCCATGGTGAATGCTCTCTAGTGAACATTGCATGTGATACAAAACCTACACGCTTGGTTTTGGTCCTCTTTATCTTCCAGGTCTCTGACCAACCAGTGACGCTATTTACCACTGTCCGTGAATCTGTGTATATTCTTATCTCAGCTTACTTCTCTTTCCTCGTAAAGTGGGTGACCAGCTGCATCGGCAAAAGTCTGCTCTTGGAAGGAGTCCCCCTTGCTGAATTCTTTCAGGGTCTGGCTCATGTAGTGAGTTCCTTGAGTCTGTTCTTTTACGGGTGCCATGTTAATCAGGGTTCTCCAGAGAAACAGAAAGAATGGGACATATATGTATATATAGAGAGAGACTTTTTTTTAAGGAGTTGGCTCACACAATTACGGAGGCTGGCAAGTCCAAAATCTGCAGGGTTGGCCAGCAGGCTGGAGACCCTGGGAAGAGCCAGTGCTGCAGTTCAAGTCCGAAGGCCGTCTGCTGGCAGAATTCCCTCTTGCTCTGGGGAGGTTGGTCTTTGTGCAATTAAGGCCTTCACCTGGTTGGATGAGGCCCACCCACGTAATGGAGGGCATTCTGCTCTACTCAAAGTCCACGGATTTAAATGTTAATCTCACCCAAAAAACACCTTCACAGGAACACTGAGAGTCATGTTTGACTAAATATCTGGGCACTGGGGCCCAGCCAAGTTGACACATAAAATTAACCATCACAGATGCATTAACCAGGTCAAGATTTTAGGTATGCAACATTAAAAGCCAGACCTTAAAACACAGTAACTGGGCTTCCCTGGTAGCGCAGTGGTTGAGAGTCTGCCTGCCAATGCAGGGGACACGGGTTCGAGCCCTGGTCTGGGAAGATCCCACATGCCGCGGAGCAACTGGGCCCGTGAGCCACAGTTACTGAGCCTGCGCGTCTGGAGCCTGTGCTCCGCAACAAAGAGAGGCCGCGACAGTGAGAGGCCCGCGCACCGCGATGAAGAGTGGCCCCCACTTGCCGCAACTAGAGAAAGCCCTCGCACAGAAACGAAGACCCAACACAGTCATAAATAAATAAATAAATAAATAAAATTTTTAAAAAAACAACAAAAAAAAAGAAAAACAACACAGTAACCACATCAAGCCAATGTCCTCCATGGGGAATCCTAAAAAATCAGCTGACCATCTTCTTTGACATCTTTGTGGCATCTTTCCAAGTGGGTGATGGGACAATCGCTGAATCTTTGACTGTCAGAATTGATGGGACACAGAAATCTTTTAGCTTCCCATTCCCCAAGAGGTGTTATGATGACATAAAGTCTCTAAGGTTATTAACAGAGGAAAAAGCAGGGAAGGGGCCGGGGGCAAACAAGCTCGGGAAATCCTGGGTTAACTATAGTCAGGTAGGTAACTTTTTTTTTTTTGGCCGCGCGGCTAGTGGGATCTTAGTACCCCGACCACGGATCGAACCCACGCCCTCAGCAGTGAAAGTGTGGAGTCCAAACCACCGGATCGCCAGAGAATTCCCAAGGTAGATGTCTTTAATGGGATTTTCAGAGGCTGTAACATACAAATGTGTAGCCTGATGTGAATCTCCAAGAGGGGGACTTCACCTCCACAGTCCCCCACACATTTCCTGACCAGAGCTTCTTCAGGCAGCTGCTTAGGGGACAAGGGTGATGCAGGTCACACCCTGAGGGACATCTCATCTCCCAGTGTAAGGAACTGAGATTTAAGAGATAGAGTGTCTTGTCCAGGTGGCATGTGACAGAGCCAAAGCTAAAACCCACATTCCTGGCACTTCCCCGCTGGTCCAGTGGTTAAGGCTCTGCCTTCCAACGCAGGCGGCATGGGTTCGATCCCTGGTCAGGGAACTAAGATCCCACATGCTGTGGGGTGTGGCCAAAATCTAAAAAAAAAAAAAAAAAAAACACCCACAAAATACCCCACATTCGTGATGCACAGCCCCGTGCTCCATCCATGTCACAGAGGTGGGATCTAGTCCCCATTCTGAAAGGAGGAGACACCAAGCACAGCCTTCTTCGAGGCTAATTAGTTACAAAGATCAGACTGGAATCCTGGTCTCTTGAATTTCAGCCTGGAACAAAAAAAGAAAGCCCACAGCATTGGGGCACTTAGAAGTTCAGAACTGCATACAGGAGTGATATATTTTTAGCACCTTTAGGTGACCCCTGAGCAGATGAACCATCACTGTTGTGGCATGCCTGGTAAAATGATTCCATTGAGCCGAGAATGAGGTCCCAGAGCCAGCAGATGCTGGAGACCATTCGAAGGGTTGGGCCACACCCCAGGGCTTCCTGCCTCCTCCCCTCCCCCCATCAACAGGAAGTCCACAGATGAGGTTCACTTTCCCTGGGATGCAGCAGGCGTGTGGCCCCTGCAGAGGTTTGCTCCAAGACTGCGCCAGCCTTCTCAAGCTCAAAGCTTCAGCTACCCCTGGGCTGGGTTGTATTTAACCAGAGGGAAGCCCCGTGGTTCAGGTTCGGCCAGTGCAAACCAGGCACAGCTGTTGGGGATCTGGCCGACTCACAGCTCAGGAAAGCCTTTGAGTGCAGAAAGGAGACAACCCTCTAGAGAGCAGCGATTCTCAACCGAGCATGCGTGAGACTCTCCAGGCGGGCTTGTGCAAAACACACGTCGCTGGGGCCCACCCCAGGAGTGGCTGAGTCAGCTGATCCGGGGCGAGGCCTGAGAATCTGCATTCCCAAACTCCCTGGGCTACAGATGCTGCCGACCCAGGGACCACTGTTTGAGGACCCCTGCTCTAGGGCGCCTTCTGAAGGATGCCACGAGGTCTGCACACACAGAATTGCTCCCTGGTGGGCCTGAAATCAACACTACCTCTACGCTTACCATTTTATCCCCAATTTTAGAACCCAACTAGGGAGGTTTCCATCCTGGCGCTCAACCTGTAGCTATCTGGGAGACCAACACAGGAAACTCAGAGAATGGGGTGAATTACTGCTTTCATATTTTAAACACATTTAATGAGATGTAATTCACATATCATACAATGCAAAGACTTTTCATAGAGTCACAGATGTGTGCAACTACAACCATTGTCAATCTTAGGGCATTTTCATCACCACAAAAAGAAACCCATACCCTTTAGCTCCTGCACCCCTATCCTGTCTCATCCCCACCCCAGCCCTAAGTAAATACTAATCTACTTTCTGTTTCTAAATTTGCCTGTTTGGGCCACTGCATATAAACAGAATCATACAATACGTTGTCCTTTGTGCCTGGCTTCTTCAACTTAGCATAATGTTTTTAAGGTTCATCTACATCACGTCAGTGCTTCATTCCTGTTCCTGGCCGAGTAATATTCCATCATCTTGCTAGACCACATTTTGTTTATCCATTCACCCATTGTTGGGCTTTAATTTTTGCAGTGAATCGTTGATTGGTTATTTGTTTACATTCATAGAACTATACACACACACACAGAGTACATTTTACTGCAGGTTATTTTTAGAAAAAGGACATAGGCGGCTTCTACCTCTTACCTCTTAGAACAGGGCTGCCTTGAGCCAGCAGGCGGGAACTCCTCAGCCTTCTCTGAGACCACCCTGTGGGAAAGGCCAGGGGTGCGGTTATAGGTCTCAGGTGAAGCCAGCCTTCCCCTCCAAAGCAGCCACCCAAGTGAGGTTGTAATACCGAGGGACCCCGGCTGAAGCCACGTGCAGCAGTACAATCTCCTGGTTGAGCCCCACACCAATTCCTGTCCTACAATATTGTAAAATATAATTAAGTTGTTGTTTTGAGCACCAGCAATAGGGAGCTGGGACAGCTGGGGTGTGTTCCCACGGGGGTTTATCGGGGAGTCTCTGCTCCCGGCCCCCATCACTGGAGCGGATGGCGGTGATGGCAGAGGCCTCCTGATGGGTGTCCTGCTTTCTGTCCCTTTTCCCCCTCCTCTGCTCAGACGCTCTGCGATTTGCCCCCAGCATCTCTCTCGTTCAGCGCCTTTTGTTCCCCTGACCTGCCATGTGAACTCCCAGTGCAGAGTTTGAAAAAAAAAAAGCTTTGTTGAGATATAATTCACACACATAACATCTGCCCATCTAAGGGTACAGTTCGATGGGTTTCAGTGCATTCCATCGCTATCCCTACCTGACCTGGGTTTGTTGGTCTGTTTCTCCCACTGGGATGTAAGTCCTTGGGGAGGGCATCTTGCTGTCTGTTCACCACCGTATCCCCCCCTCACCCCCCTCGGTGCCTGCCTGGCACAAAGCGGACACCTAGTGACTACGTGGCAGCTTTGTGAGCAAACTCAGAGTTGTCAAGCTCCAGGGAGGACGTAGGTAGGTCCTTGAGACAATGGCCTTGGCCTCAGCCGACACGTGGTGTGGACCTCGTCTGTAGGTGGATCTGAAGAGATGGGCTTGGGTCCTCAGCCTCCCCTCCCCCAGCCCCCTGCAGACTTGCCTGTCCTGCGCCCACTGCCTCTCTGCTAGCCCTGCGTTAGGGACAGCATCTGTGCCGGTGGTTGAGTGAAAGCTAATGGCTTCCCTCGTTGTTAGCCCCTCAGCTCACATATTTGCATCCCAGCAGGGCCTTCTGGGGACATAATATCCCACACAGGGAACTTACATGGTGATCATTTTCAGGTAGTTGAAAGAGCTGGGTCTGGGCTGGCAGACTCGGGTTAAAATCCAGCTCCAGACGTAGCGGGCGCCTCTGGGATCCGACACAGACCCTCTGCCCTCCTCTGATTCCACTACAGGGTGGGGCCCGCTGGCCTCAAGCTGACAGCACCCCCCTCCGTCACACACGGCGCTTCTTTCTGCGTCAAGTCCTCCCAGACACTGAGCAGCCAGCTCGGTGAGCGGAGCCGCCCCGGAGCGGAGGTTGTTAGGGCCCCTGGAACTCCCGTCCCCCTTCCTTGGGCAGAGGACGTGTGGGAACACACGGGCTCCTGTGGGATTTTCCAATTCATTGATACCCACCCGCCCCCCCCCCCTTCCCGCCAAGAGGTGCCATCTCTGTCGCCCCCGCCACCTCCAATCTGGGGGGCCTTTGCGATGCCCTCAAGGAGCAGGATGGGAGACTGGCTGCCAGGTAAGAAATGTGGTAGGGCCAGCACCTGGAGGGACCAGATAGATAGAGAGAGAGAGACCAGTGGGATGGGGCAGGGGCAGGGGGAGCAGAGCAGGGGGAAAGGAAGGAGGGGGAGGGGCAGTGAGCCTCCAGGAGCCACCACCTGGCCGGGACTGTGTGATACCCAGGTGAGAGCTGCTCACCTGGGCCCAGGCAGCCCTCAGATTTGTCAGCCAAAATAACTGAGGTTACGGCTTTAAGCCACAGCGTGCGGCCCACCCCCCCACCTCACTACTCAGCGGGGGGGGGGGCCTCACTACTCAGCCGTAGATAAAGCACCTGATTAGCAGCTTTTCCTCCTTCCTGGTCTCGCTGGGCTTCCTGGGAACGTGAGGCCCAGCTCCAAGTCCTCACCTAAGGCTCTATGTTCAAGAGGACCCAAACCAAGACGAATGCGGACCTGCTGGGGAGGTAAGGTACTTCCACTTGGGTAAGATAATTAGCTCGAGCTCCGGGTGCTTCATCCGGAAAAGGGGAGGAGTATCGTTTCTAACCTAAGATTCTTCTGGAAATGAAAGAATCCAGGCGAATTTAGCATCTGGTAGCCGGTGTCCCATCTGGGGCAGCTCACTGGCTCAGAGGCAAATTTGAATCCAGTTTCCAGGTGTGATGTGCATGGCAGATACTTCCCACCATCCTCCGAAAGCTGAATTGCCTTTTGCTCGGGGAAGAAATGCCCGACCGTGACTGGGCTTGTCTGCTTGCTGGTGGCCGTGCAGGGGAGCCATCGTCCTCTTCTTGGGCCCTAAGGGCAGTAAAGGGACTCTGTTCTTATAGAAATGTTATTGTATCTTTCCGATAAACATAACCCATTCCTTGTCTGTTTTTCTTTTCTTATCAAATTACCCCAACTGACACAAATTTAAGCAAATAGTTTTAGTTCCGGTCACAGGACTTGGGGCTGCAATCAAGGATCTGAATGAAATTCCTGGTAAAATACAGTAATTAGAAGCACAGTGAGAGCAGAATCGAAACGTCCCAGCCTGCGGAGACACTGAAAGGCAGTCTGGTTAATTTCCAAATTATATTTGGGCTCAACATGCAAAGGGTTCTTTTTCATTTAGGCAGAGAAAATAGGACTGAAGATTATTACAATAACCACACAAGACTAGGGATATAATTATAAAATAAGCCAGACCCTAGCAGGCAAATCATGTTTAATGTGTTTTGAGAATTGAATATTCTTTATGGAATTAAAAACAGAGGGGGGAAAAATCAACGTGCAGAAAATTAATTAAAGAAGAGGTAAGACACAGAAAAGCTTTGGGTGTCATACAACTACAAATACAAAAGCAACAAATTAAAAAAAGAGCACACACGTAATTACAGATTTCGGTAACATGAGTAGCCAGAACATACCCAGTGAATTATCAATACTTAATCATCAAAGATCTTACTCATTTTGCAAGGGGGCTGGTAGTGATGATGGATTTCAGTTGATCCAAAGGACTTTTTCTTCCATCGCAAGCAAACCTGTAAGGACGGCTCAAGTAACTCTGAAAAGTGGAGTTCCTTTTCTCAAAGAAAACTGACACGGGAGGGTTCTTCTCCTCCGCCCCCCCCTCTACCACCAAAATTTGTACATTCATTCAACTCTTTTAACTAAGGCAACCCAAAGACAATTTCTTGAGACCCCCAAACACCCTGCGAAGCCACAAATTCTACCCATGTAAAAAGGGAAAGAAAAAAAAAAAAAGAAATGAACGACCTCCAAAACTAAGGGCAGTCACTCTGCAAAGTGCGGGATGGTTCACTGTGACAGCTTTTGTGGATTTCATGTTAAAATGTCTCTTTAAAAGGAGGCGTGGACGGGAGTGAATCAAGACCCAGCCTCGCCCTGGGTTGAGGAACGGCCTGTATTGGACAGGTGATATATGGGTCAGCCCTCACGTATCTTTTCAACTCTGCACACTCTGCTGAGGTAGGACCTTTGGAAGAAATGCACAACATCTCAGGGCGTTAGAGTGTCCTCATCATAAAGCACTGCCCTTCTGCTCAGTTGGGGGGCCCAAGACAGTCACACTCCCGAGCCACGTGTGCCCTTACACAATTCAAGAGTTTGTATCAGATCGCAGCCACGGAGGAGAGTCACAGCCACAGGAGGTGGGCGAGACCCTGGCGCTGACCTGGGGACGCCTGCTGTATAGCGAAAGCTCGAGGGGTGGGGGGAGGTGGAGAACCCCGGCAGGCAACTACAAAAGGTTATTAGCAAATGGTATCAAAAAGTATCAAAACATTTCAAAAAACTTTAAAAAACTGCCAGGCTTGGCGGACACACAGGGCAGGCTCTCTAAGCACCCGGGAGGGCTGCCCTACATTTCAGAGGTTTATCCTGGAGATGGGGACTCCGCCCCTTTCCCTCTGAAGATGCTCAGAATCTCCACGGAGACAGCAAGGATGTCCACGCCACATGGCTGGAACTGCCCCTCCAGGTTTGGGACCAGTGGTCTGAGATTCTAGCCAAAAGTTCTGAGAGCCAAAAGCTAAGTGAGATGCTGGCAGAGCCACATGCCACGGAGGACCAGGGTAAGAGGAGGGGGAGGCCGCTAAGTCTACAAGGGGGTTGGGGTGGCAGGGTGCCGTCCTTTCCCTTCCCCCACGGCTGCAAATCACCCAAAGGTCACTCCTGGCCTAGGGGCCAGGCACTTTGAGCCACAGGTGAACTCACCTGAACTCAGAGTGGGACCTGGGAGGGACTCCACTTCCCTTTGGCATTTGGGTTCCCATCCCAAACTGAACACCCTTTAGGGCTGGCTTCTGGGGTTCCTATCATTCAGGTCGACTTATCATTCAGGGTCAAGGGGAGGGGCATTCAGAATATAAATACACACATGAGGTTTTCTGCTCAGATCAAGATCTAGAAGGAGTCCTACCTGGTACTCTAGCTTTCTAAAGCAGCAGGATGTTAAAAATACGAATTGAGCCATACACACAAGCAAGGTGCTAAGATAATCTCTGTGTATTTTAAACAGCAGAAAGACCACTGTAAGTTACAAGGTTTCTTCAGCTTTTCTACTCTGCTTAAGCAAACAGGGTTCCAACTTGGGTGAGGATCAAACTCAAAACCTACCATTAATATGAAGTTAAAACTCTAGTTCTTTAAAAGAAAAAAATCAAAACCTGAATAAAAGCCCACCAGGCTCATTTTGAAAGATCAAAGTAAGATGATCCAAGCATTGTCAAAGTTCTAGCAGAACAGCTCGGAGCGTTGAGTTTGACAACATAATGGCAAAAGCTGCTGTTTCTGTCTCAACATGGCAGCCAGGAGAACCCAAGCTTTCATCACCATGGTTTGAAATCACACTATCGTGATTTTGCAGTTCTAACGGCCACCTGCACAAGTACATCCGCAAGCTCTGGCCACCTGGGTTATAAACCATTTTCTTCCGATCTTAGCTGCACTGCACAGCACGGTGATTCCCATCTTAAAACCACAGACAGCAGAGACCTGCCACAGTCCCACCACTTTGCTCTCCCTCATCCAGGCAGGCGCTGCTCACGGGTCACAACGCTCCGCTCCACGGACCCCGGTGAGCTCAAAAACCTTTCTTAGCGCAGTGGAGCCACTGCCAATTATCTGAAGTTGGTCTCCAAAAGGCAACTTCCTCATCAACCCTACCTTTAAAGGAACACTCACCGCCTCAATCGTATTAGATTCTAAGGCGTGTAAATCACAAACATCCTTCACAATGGCAAGGGAGACATCACAGAATAGTAGGGGCAGGGCATGGTATGTTAACCTGCAAGGCACAAGAAAATCAGAATAGAGGCCAGCACTGCACCCTTATCCTGGGACATGTCCTGGAAGTCAAAAATACAACAGCTGGCTTAGGCTAAAAATTCGTGCCTGTCCGCTTCCCAAGGTCAAAGCCCTCCCCGCTCCCCAAAGCACGCATGGTCTTTCCATGTGCTCAGCCCAGCCTGCCCCTGCATTCTGACTGAACGACCACCTCTTTGCTCATGACCTGGGCGGAGGTGGGGAGAACAGACCACAGGTTCTGTGCCTTCTAAAGGGTCTTCATATAATGAAACCTTTCCTGGAACAGGAAGGGGGTAAGCTTATCCCAAAGTTGGCAGTAGTTCTGCAAAACATGTTTCGAGGAGGGCTGGACGAGGTTTGAGACAAAAGAAGGGTTTCGGGCTCAATGGAGTTTGGAAATGCTGGGTTTATGGAGGGTTAGCAGTTAATGCAGGACTCCTCAGAGCCTTTAATACACCTAAATGTTGTTTTAAAGAGCTCCAAGAAGATGACAGTTTTTTGGTTTGACTGTTTGTATGCCTTGCAGAACCTCTCAAGAGTCTGGAAGCCTTTAGCGACTTCCATAGGCAAGAAACCAGCTAAATATGCAGACAGGTCCCCCGTCTCACGAGAGGGGGCAATCGTTTGGGTACCGAAGCTTTCAACTCCCAAGTGGCTCTCAGCTCTCCTGGTTACTAGAGAAAGAGGCCAATCAAAATCACAGTAAACCTTCGAGAGAAAGGAAAGGAAGTGTAGTAAAGAGACAAAAAAGGAAAAGAAAAAAGAAGTTAACTGAGATTCTTATTCTAATAGCAGTGTTAACGATTATTCTTTAAGTGTTCTCTCTCTGCAGTCAGATCTCTGCCACAGTATAGATCACTAAGGCCTCCCTTGGCTCGTGATTAAAACCCACCCCATGCCCATCGTCCTGGTGTGACACAGCGGCTTGGGCACGAGTCTCAAATTCTCCTTAAACGGCACATGCTACTGTTGCGAGTTCCGGTAACTGCAGGAACCAGGCCGGGCCGGTCACGCATCTCATAAGGAGGTGCGGAATCCACTTTCACAGCTTATATAGACTGAGAGAGCTTAACCCCTGGGAGGAGACCTGGCCATTATTTCATCTGTCACTTAATGAAGGGGGAAACAGCTCATAACTTGTTAAAGAAATTTGCCCCCAGCACAGAACTACTCGGCAGCGGACGGCCAGGACCAGGATCTGGCGCTGGAGTCGAGGGAGATGCTCGGACAACCTTCCCTTGTCGGGGATCCACGGGCCCTCACTCACTCGTGTGGGAGCTTCCTGTGGCTTCTCAGAGCTGGAGTCACAGAAAACAATGGCACATTCTGCGGGCTCCCTTTTTCTTTCCTGAGTGATAAATGGAGATCTGTGGGGCTCAGTACATCAGTAATCTGAGAAACAGCGGGTTCCAGAAAAAAGAAACAGTAAAAAGACGAGAGCACAAATCACAGAATAAGGTGCCCTTTTTTACCTTTCTTCCTTGATTATCTATACCCTTTTAGAGTTCGGGAAGATGACCAACCAGGAGAAACAGGGTTATTTAGAAGCAGCAGTCACCCGAGCAAGAAATCCCGGCGGGGAGCCCTCCCTGCTGGGAAGTCCCACGGCTTGCCTGACTGCCGGCGAGCTGGTGACTCCCGGTCACACGGGCATCCTCTATGGGTCTCTGTGCCCCACCTGTAAAAATGCCCTTGCCAGTGATTTCCGAACGTGGCCGACGCTCAGTCATTCCAGGGACCGGCTAAAGGAGTTTCTAGGCTCCGCTACACCACTCCTGGTAGTTGCAGACTCGATTAATTCTGAGGCAGGGCTCAGGAACCTGTTTTCTTCAAAGCTCAGCCAGGTTTGGGGAGGCGTGGACTAGGGAATCTGCAACGTCCCACCGCAGCCCTTCGTTTCGCTAGGAAAATTTCTGCATCACCCCTGCCCTGGCTGCTCTCTGGGGGACGGTCGGGGGGGTCACCCATGGGGGTTCGCAACGTGGGAGCAGCCCTGGCACAGACACAGGGGTCGCTCCTGCCTGGGCCCCGCTTTAATTATTCAAGCAAGATAATATGTCAAGTCAGACAGAATATTTAATCGGTTACTGTGATATCATAGAAATACCAAGAATCATAAAAGTAAAAAAGCTGCTAAGTCGTTGCTAATGGTTCCGGGATTCTACCGAGTGGCTGCTGGTCTCCTGACGCGCCGCAGGCGGCGGCGGCGGCGGCGGCGGCGGCGGGGTCACTGGCCGCGGTCCTGGGGCCTCTTGCCCTTGCCCTTCTTCTTCTTGTCCTCCAGCCGCGGCTTCAGGGCACACACGCAGGCGGACACGCCGGCGATGGCCTTGGGCAGGTCGGTGCCCTTGCTCCACTTGTCCTGCTCGCGGTCGTACACCTGCACCGTCTTGGAGAAGGCCGTGTTCTCCCAGCTGTAGCCGCCCAGGATGTAGATGCGGCCCTCCCACACGGCCACCCCCGACTCGCTGTTGGCGTGCAGCAGCGGTGCCACGCGGGTCCACTGGTTGCACTGCGGGCTGTAGGCCTCCACGCCCAGCACGTCGAAGCGCTCCATGGACTCGAGGCTGTCGTCGCTGCCACCGATGGAGTAGATGCTGTCCCCCAGGCTGCACATGCTGTGCCAGCCACGCGCCGTGGTCATGGGCCGCCGTTCTTCCCACACGTCTGTCCGGTGGTCGTAGCACAGCAGGTTCTTGCGGTAGGGGCCGATCTGGTAGTCGTGGCCCCCCGAGATGTACACGAAGTCTTTGTAGATGGTGCCCGCGTGGCCGTACGTGAACCTGTGGAGAGACAGATGGATGGACGGACCAACAGAGACAGAGGGGGAGCTCAGTGCTGCACGGGCTGGGCCTCTGTGAGCCGGGGACCCGGTCTTCTCCTCGGCAAAATGGGGACAAGCTGCCCTCTGAGGGGGTGGTGAGGATGGGAAGGGGTGACAGACGGAGAAGGGCAGGTGACACACGGGCAGCTCTGCAGCCAGACCGGCCTGGGCCAGAATCCCAGCTCTGCCCTCTCTCTGCCCAGCTGAGAAGTGGTCATCACAAGACTGCATCTGTCTCGTTATGGCTAGAAACGCTACGCTACTGAGGCGCACGTGTGGCCCTGGCCCCATCACACACCAAGCAGGGCCTGCAACGAAGTGCAGCTCCAATTACACGACAGTCTGGAAATGTCAGCCCTAAAGGGACAGAAAATGTCAGTGGCTGCCAGCGGTTCAGGGGAAGCAGGGAGGGATGAAAAGATGGCGCGCGAGGGATTCTTCGGGCACTGGGACTATTCTGTACGACACTGTAATCACGGATACACATCATCATACACGTGTCAAAACCCGCAGAACGCACAACCCAGACAGGCAGCGTAATGTAAACTAGAGAGCTTAGTTAATGCTAATGTATCGACTCTGGTGCATTAGCTGGAAATAATGTACCAGTTACTGCAATGGGGGAAGCTGGGTGCGCTTGGGAACCTCTGTACTTTCTGCTCAATTTTCTCTACACCTGAAATCACTCTAAAAAATGAGATCTATATAAAGACAAAAAAGAAAATACCAACAGCAAAAAAAGTGCACACAAAGGTGGAATAAAAAGGGAATGGCGTCACGACACTCAGGACGGTGATTCCTTAGCTGGAGGCGGGAAGCAAGTGGATGGGAGAAGAGCACACGGGGCAAATGGGTCCCAGGCAGGTGGGCTACCGTTCAACGTCTTTGGCTCTTGGGTTGGGCTGTGGGTTCGTGGAGGTCTCATTATACAAGTCAGTCAATGAATGAAAAAAGGTATGAGTAAACAAAGGGAACAAATGTGGGGCACGCACGCCCTAATGACGGCAACATCCTGGATTACGTTTATTCCAACTCTGGACATGGATGGTCCACTTAGAAAAAAATAACGATAGGGCTGTTGTCGCACTTAAGGTAGACAAACCACCCCGGCTGGCCTAGAGGAAGTGACAGTGGCAGATATTCTTATGTAATTAAGCCTCACTTCTCCATCTGTAAAGTGGGATGGCACACAAGACCTGAACCCGGGAGAACACCGGTCTTGGTTTGCCTAGGACAGGGTCAGGATTTACACGGTTGACCTCTCCGTTCACGGTCATTCGGGTTTGGGTAATCAATTACGTGGGTTATTACCCACCCCACTGGATCACTGTGGATATCAAGGGACTCATCACATCAAGCACATGGCCCAGGCTGGCACGTGGTGATCAACAGCTACTACCATGATCGTCCAATCATCTTATCCACAGGTGTCCAGGTGTTACTTCATCGGCTTCTTGGAACCTTTACCTGAAGGTGGTAGTTACTGTGGGGTTGGGGGGTAGGGGCAGGAACTGGAGGAGCCGTGCAGCTTCTACTACAGGGAGCTGCTCAAATAAATGGCAGGCACCTCTGCTAAGCCTGTGACGTTAACAAATGCAGGGAATGGACACCTTGACAGGGTGGTACTGACATCACATCCCCTTTACAGATGAGGAAAATGAGAGAGTGTGGGGTGAAGACACTTGCTGGAGTCAGATGGAGGGTAGAGAACCCTCACCCTCTGTACTCCTCCTGCCCAAAGTCAGAGGGATTTTTAGTAAATCTCTCACTCTCTGAACTCAGCACTCGTTTCCCCGAAACTCAGGAAGTGAAGAGATTCAGAAACAGAGGGATGTTTGTCTCAGTGGCAGAGCTGACACTTGCACTCCGACGGCCCAGAACAGGCACCCTGGCAACCATGCCCTCTGCTCCCCACGCTGTTATTTACAAGCCAGGAGATTCTTCCTGGAATGGGAAGGCCAAAATATCCAGAAAGGGAGGTGGGCTCAACTGTAACCCCAAAGCCTCCACGTCTGTAGGGTCTGCCACAAAACCCCAATCACCTTGGCAGGCCGGCCACATAGGACCAGGAGTCGGTCTTGGGACTGTAGGTCTCTACTGACGAGAGAGCTCCATTCTCATTCCGGCCGCCGACGGCCACCAGCATGTCTTCGATGGAGGCCAAGTAGAAATCCACGCGGCGCTGGTTCATGGAGGCCACCTGCGGAGGCGAGACACCTGTACCTTCCCTTCCCCAAACTCGGGTCAGCGTCAACATCCAGCACTGCATCCCCAAACACGCTCCATGGAAGGCACAGCCCCGGAAGGTGAGGTGGTGGCCACATGAGCCTGGGGAAGGGAGCCAAACTTGATGAACGCGGGGCTCTGTAGGCGGGATTTCTCAGAGCCCCCAGGACCCTCGAGACCTCGTGAATCCCCAAGAGGTGGATGGAGAATTCACTTCCCCAAACCTGTCTGTCCACGTGGCCGACCCCGTGGACTGGAATTCCGCAGCACACACAGGTCAGAACTGCTGATGTAGGGCTTTCCTGAAATAAAAGTTCATCTTTCCCCTCACCCCCCCACAATCAGATATTTTAAAAATTAATGCTGATTGTCGTCCGTGTTGATGGGCAGAGAGTGGTGCTCCACAGAAAATTAGCAATGGAAGACCCAAATTTCTTTTTTTTCTTTCTTTTTTAAATCATCCAAGCAGAACACACGAATCAACACGGTCCCGCAGGAGACCATGTCAGGCTGCCACCGCTATGAAGGTTTGGAGGACGGGCTTCAAAGCTGGAAGCCTCCGTCTAGTGCAAGTGCAAGACTTACACCTTGGTTTTAGAGTTTTGAGAATAAAATCAAAAGGTCATCCAAGTCCCTTCTGAGCCTTGAGCTCAGAAAAGCACCGAGTTAAGTAAGAAGACTGAGGTCTGAGTATAAGACTGAGACAGACTTTCACGGGTGGCCATCTGGTTCTTGGGAGGAAAGGAGCACATGTGCCAATCAACATGAGCTACAACCACCGACCCTGGAAGGTCAGCATCCCCCCACCCGTTTCCAGAGGGAGAAGCTGAAATTTGGAGCGGGCAAGGAACCGGTCTGAAACCCCTAGCTACGATTTAGCCAAGTTGGGGCGCGAACCTGGGTCTGACATCAAGACCCAGGCCTGTCCCGGAATCAGCTGCCACACCTGCCAAAGGGCCACGACTCCTACCAGGTGTGAGCCTTCGTGGCCTCCTGGGCCAGCTCCAAACCTGTCCCAAAGAGGAGCTCAGCGGAGACTCCGAGACACGGGGAGGTTGTCAGAACTATGGGTCAGTCTTCCAGACCGGTGTCATCCAATATGGTAGCCACTAGCCTCCTGTGGCCATTTACACTCAGATGTAAATTAGTGAAAATGAAATAAAACGGAAAACTCAGTTCTTCAGTCCCACGGGCCACATTTCAAGCGCTCAACTGCCACACGTGGCTGGTGGCTACCGTATCGGATGGTGCAGATGAAGAACGGTTCTGTCGGCGAAGAAAGTTCTACTGCACGGCGACGCTCTGGACACTGACCGTCCCTGTAGAAGGCGGCCGGTCAGCCCTCACCGCCCCCAGCCGGGGGTGGGGGGGGAAATGATGTGGCTTGCCACTTTATCGTCACACCTCGTTCAGAAGCAGGGTGGTGGTCAAGGCCCGAGAGAAGGGGGTGGGGGGCAGTCAAGGCTAAGGTTAAGGAGATCAAAAGTCCTCAAGAGTAAAGAAATAATCTGGCTTTAATCTCACCTTGATCCACTGTTTACAGCGGGGGTCATACCTATAAAGAAGATTGGATGCCGCATCCCCTCCGTTGTCCCGCGAGAAGCTGCCGCCAGCGATGAAGATGAACCCCCCCAGCACGGCGACGCAGTGGTGGCTCCGCCGGGCCGGCAGGGGCGTCTCCTTGACCCACTGCTCGCTCTGGGCGTCCAGGTAGCAGGTGTCGTCGCTGAGCTCCAGACACCGCTCGGAGACCTCGCCGCCCACAAACAGCAGGCACGCCTGGGTGGTGCGGAGGGCCGTGCGCTTGGTCTGCATGACCGGCTGGGCCGCCAGGCTGTTGTGGTAGCGCACAGCCTCCTCGATGAAGCCCTCGCAGTTGGCCTCGCGGGGCAGCAGTGAGCACACGGCCGGCTTGACGCGGTGCAGCAGGTCGTTCTTGGGGATGAGCGGGAAGTGGATGTTCTCCAGCACCTGGTAGGCGTGGGCCTCGCGCTCGGGCTGCTGCGTCAGCCACTGCAGGGCGGCCTGCAGCAGGTCGTGCTCGCACTCCCGCTGCACCTCGCTGCTGCCCAGGTAGGCGCACAGCTTCTGCAGGGAGACGTTCTGCAGGAAGTCGGGCGTGAAGGACAGCGTGCCGAAGCGGCCGAGGATGAAGCCGTCGATGAAGGCGTCCAGCCGCCTGAGGCTGTAGATGGAGGCCAGCTCCTGCAGGTACAGGTAGTTTTCCTCGCTCACCTCCTGCTCCAGGTACTCGCAGCAGAAGTCCACCGCCGTCCAGATCTGCAGCAGGTGGGCCGTCTCCAGGACGTAGTCGATGTTGCCACCGTCCAGCGCCAGCTCCCCGCCGTACAGGAAGTCCACCACGGCCTTGAGCCCGATGTAGGAGGCGCCGATCAGCTCCACCTCCTTCTGGAAGGCCTCGCGCATGCCGAGGGTGAACATGGAGTTGAAGTAGTCGCTGCACACGGCCAGCAGGTTGCGGTGGGCTGGCACGCGCTGCTCGTCGGCCACCAGGACCACGTCGCAGAAGAGGCCGCACAGGCGCTGCTCGTTCAGCCGCTGCAGCACTGTGCTTGAGTGCTCGGCCCAGCGGTACACCTGCGGTGGCGGTGGAGAGCGCGTGTCAGGAGGGGAGGGGGCCGCCGACCCGCCCCCACACCGCAGGGGCCCAGCTAGCGCTACGCGACCAGCACTGACATACAGTGGAATGAGAGAGAACAGGAAACAAGGTGTCAGAGCACCTCGCAGAAAATCAGGGTGTTTCCCTGTACATGTGCATATGTACTTGTACATTTCCTTTCTTCCCTTCTTTACAAATAAAAATTTTAACTCAATCTTTCTTTTTCCCTTTGTTTCGTTTTCCCTCTCTCCTCCTTCTTTGTAAACAGAATTCCCCAAAGTTTCCTTCCTTCCCTCCTTCCCTGTCTCTCTCTCTCCTTCTTAGTGTGTGTGGGTCATGGCACATAGGTTCGAAAACGCTGTCCTATCGGGAGGGTGAGGTTGCCTGGGGTGTAGCCTCTCAAGTCGGACAGAAGCTGGTGGAACCCCAGCTCCACTGCTCTGCAGCTGTGTGATCTGGGTGAGTCACGAGCAGCCTCTGAGCCTCGGCTCCTGGTCTCACCCAGGTTTGGTGCGGGGCAGGGGTCATGAGACAGAACATGGCACAGAGCTGGCCCGAGGAGAGCGGGAGCAAAGTCAGCTGCCGTGACCGTCAGTTCCCACGAGGTCACGGTGCCGACAGTTATGCTACAGAGACCAGTCCGGGGAGGTAGAGGGTCCCAGAGACTCTGCAATATATCCAGACTAACGTGCTCTGGGGAATCTTACTTTCAGAAACACGGCTTCAACAGTCATTGCCAGAAAACGTATGTAAAATGCAGGAACGCTGTCTCTTCCCGGAGCTGCATGTGCCGCAGACCGCACTGTGCACTCGCCTGCACTCTCCCATTTGAGCGTCACAGGAACCCTCCAACGGAACGTCAGTTATAACCCCCTTATTCCAGATGAGGAAAAGGGAGGTTCAGGGAGACTAAGAAACGTGCCCGAAGTCCCACAGGGACTGAGGGGCAGGGCTGGCATTTGAACCTAGGTCTGATGCCAGAGCCCAAACCTTTAATCACCATGCTACACTGGAATTAACGAATCAGTTAATATGAATAGTTAATAGGAATTAATTCAATAAATTCAGGTTGGTGGACATTGCTTGACTGTTATCTGCCTGCCCTGGGCTTTTGAGGATACAAAGAAAAATCAGACCCAGACAACGGTTTCTAAACCCTGGAAGAACTAATTAGGATATTTCACACTGCTTTATTTATTCCCTATAAAAACAACAAGAAAATTCAACATATGGAAAAACAGACCATTCAGAAACATCAACCAGGTAGCAGGGCGATTCAGGGACGATTGGGGAAAGGGGCGGGGCGGGCGTTAAGCCCGAGGGGAAGTGGTGGTGGAAAGGAAGACACGTGGGCGAGGGCTCAGCAGGTGTGAGCAGCTGGGTGACCGGTGCACAGGTCCTTCTGGGTTACTTCTCAACATGTGTCCTACGGCAGGGGGGTGGTTTTTTCTTCCCTTCCAAATCTGCTCCTTACCGCCTCCGATGCATTAGTAATTGGGGTACTTTATTTCCCGTGGTTCTTCCCCGTCCGGCCAATTCCCACATCAATCGCTCTGTCTCTGCAACAGTCTCGGGCAATGTCCTCACATTCTGAGGGTACCAAATAGACGCTCCCTAAAGCTTCCTTCCCTTCCAAGTTTACAGAGCCAGGCTCTCCTACCTTACATTACAGGATGGTTTCTTGTAGGTCCATACACAGATATCTCCGTCTATTCTGGTTATTCAGAGAGAGAGCCAGGCTGGCCTGGTCTGGGCATCAACACATATTGGCTTGGGGCCCCTCTTGGGTGTGGACTGAAGGAAGGAAATGAAAAAGGCACTACAGCGGAAAGCTACCGAGTAATAGTGAAGGCTAGTGTCCTAGAGAAGCAAGTGAGGGGCATCAGGTGGGCTGTCAGCCCACCCCGGGCTCCTGGTTGTTTCCAAGCTGGTGAGGGTGCTGGAATTACCCCGCTTAAACAGGGGCACACGCCCCCAGGCTACGGTATGAAAAGGGAAACAGCCCTGGGGAGGGGCAGGGACTGGGGAGAGCCCCAGACGACAGCTCCCAGGGGAGCCACCTGCTGCAGTGAGCCAGGGCAGGGGAGACGGCGGCCACTGTTTCTACAGCTGGGTCTCCAGGCTAAGTAGGCACGTTTAATTCTTTACCTGGGTCTGGTTATTTAGTACAGCAGCAGAGACCAGAACTAAAAACAGACCAACGTGACTTCCCAACATTAAACTGGCATCAGTAACTGAGTTGCAACATTTCATATAATTTAGAAACTCCGACCTGCAACATTCTCCAGTGGTATTAACCCTGTTCATTCCTTTGTTTCTTACTTTAGCACTTTAATCAGGTGAAGAAACTCAGGATCTAACACTGGGCAGAAAGCAGCAGGTATGGGGTATCTTACATTAAAAACGAACTCGGGGAACTCCCTGGAGGTCCAATGGTTAGGACTCCGTGATTCTACTACACGGGGCACGGGTTCGATCCCCGGTCGGGGAGCTAAGATCCTGCAAGCTGCGCGTCATGGCCAAATATATAAATTAATTAAATAAAATAAATAAATAATTAAAAAGTAAAAAAGAATTCGGCATCAAAATGGATCAACACGTTTTAGAGCAGACAAATGAACAGCAGCAGCCACGCAATGGAAGACTCCACCGCTCTGAGAAGGGCACGATCTACCACCACATGCAGCAATCAGGGTGAACCTCAAAAGCAGGGTGACAAGAGTAAGGAGCCAGGCACCCAGGGGACCCACCCCGACCCCATTTATATAAGTTCAAGGGCAGGCAAAACTGCAGAGCTGGAAGCTGGGCGAGTGGCCGTCTTGATTGTAGGGGCTGGAGGGGTTTGGTAATGTTCTTTAACTGGGTGTGTTGAATGTCTAGAAAATCAAGGGTACATTATGATTTGGGCACTTTTTAAATATAAAGAGTTAGGAACATAAGTACAACGAACCAAGGGATAGAGAAGCCTACTCCTAAAAGCTTCAATTCAGAGACAGGCAAGCTCAGAATCTGGCTTGAAGGGACAAAGATTTCTAGCGCTGTAGAACTTAGAAAGCTACGCTGTCTCTGCAGCCAAGCTCCCAGACAAAGCACCTTTGAGTCAGCAGCAAGACCCTTCTGGGGTTTCGCAGCAGATAAAGCCGGGCTTTGGCAAGAGCCTTCTCAGTCAACTCAAATGGAAATAGGAGAGCATTTCTCAGGAGGGCCAACCTCCCCTGAAAATTACACCCCGTTTTTCTTTTTTACACATCTGTCGAACCTCGTTCCCCCTTCTTCTCCTCTTATCTATAGGCTGCTCCCAACTCCCTTTATCTAAAACAGTATTTCTTCATCTTTTTTCCAGTCTGCTTTTAAGATATTTTTTTCCTAATAGCTCGCCATGTCATTTTAACACATAATATATATTCTATACATCTGTGCGTGTATTATATGTATAGCTTTCTACTTTAAAATAGTAAAATTCTTTCTAGACCCCCAAGAACCCATTTCATCTCCTTGTGAAGAATATCAGCCCCATGGAGAAGGCACGATCTAAGGTAAACATGACATTTAATCTTCAAAAAAGGACACTTTTAAAGAATTCCCTGGTGGTCCAGCGGTTAGCACTCCGCACTTTCACTGCCGAGGGCCAGGGTTCAATGCCTGGTCGGGGAACTAAGATCCCACAAGCTGAGGTGCGGCCGAAAAAATAAATAAAAAATAAAAACTAAAGAAAGAAAAGGGTGTTATTAATATTCATAAAGAGACAGGTGTAAATTGGGACTGTCTCGCCAACTGGTCCCCCAAACCTTATCTACAGCAGCTGTAGGGAAAGGGGCCGCTCCAAGTCACCTGAGGGTTTGCTAAAGGTACAGATTTGCAGGTCCTGCTCTGAGATTTTAATTTAGCAGGTCTGCGGTGGGGCTGGGCATATGCACTTCTCATGAGACACCTGTCCCTTCCCCGTCTCCCAGGGTGAGTCTGATGTAGTCAGTGCGCCACAGGTAGGTAGCCCCGCCGCGGGGAACCCACCCTCACTGGCTCCTAGGGTCTCAGAAAGTCACGACCGGGGAAGACTCTGGGCCCTTAACATCCAGGTATACAAAGTGTTGTCCCCACTACAAGGTTGGGGGCTGGCTTCTCCATGGACACAGTCTTGGAGTTTTTCAGCCCCAAGTGGATAGAGAAATCCCATGGCGTCCACCGTGTACTGTAGATGCCAGGTGTGGGACAAACGAGTCAAGTTGTGTTTCTAACATCCCTCGCACCCCCCAACCCCTGCTCTGATTTTATGATTTTTCCACTCCTTGACTGTGCCACCTCTAGTCATTGTTAAGGAGCTTAACACCAACACCAAGAACAGAAAATCAGTCTGTGCAATAAGAATGAGCTCATTAGAAAAATCTCACGCTTCTTTGGCAATTTGCACAGGTGGTGAGCGACCCATTCACAGACCTTTGAGGATTCGCTGATCTTGTACGGCCGAGACACTCGCGTCTGCCGGCTTCCCTCCATCATAAACAAGATCGCAGCCCTACGACAAGAACAGGACTTCTGAGCGTGTAGTAATAACTCGAGGTCATTCATGAATCGCAGGCTCTGCTGGCAGGTATCAGTGACAGCAAGAGCGAAACAGTCACGTGGAGGGAAGAGGGAGAAAAAACTGTACTACAAAGAACTCCCTTACTCTGAGCTGAAAAAATCAGAGGGTTAGAATCAGATAGAACATTCAATAAGTGTCCCTTTTTCACCTAAAATCCGACAACATCATGTCTTTTAGCCCACCTCCTACAAGTACCTACCTTTGGATGCTTGAGCTGAATTAGGCCTTTTCGAGAGATCAAGATTATAATGACAACAGTTATCATTTCAGAACCCAGACTATGACCCTGGAACCAAGCTGACATGTGCTATCTCAGTAAACTCCCACAACTATTTGGCCGGGCTGATGTCACTTAACCCATTTTATCGATGAGGATATTGAGCTCAAGGTCACAAAGCTAGTGAATGGCTGGGAATCAAACCTGAGTCTGTCCGGCTTCAAAACTGGACAGACATGGGCCCTTCCCTGGGATGCCTGGTTGAATGTGGCCTAATCTTTAAGAATCTCATACTTTTAAAATTTCATGAAGTTAAGGATATGATGCAGTGACGACTACGAAGTGTAAACTACGTTCTAGACACAGGCACTGTCTTAAGTGTTTTCTGTGTCTCACTGATTTAATCCCCACAACAAGCCCACCAGGCCAGCACTATTATTATCCTCAGTTTATAAAGGAAGAAGCTGATGGCAGTGAGGGGAAGTAACTTGCCCAGCGTCACACACAGGAAGAAGCAGACCTAAGGAGGCTTTCCTGCTCTCAATCCCTGGGCTATTTCACTTGACCGTTAAAAAAATGCCCACAGGCAGGAAACCTCTGCAGGGGGAGCCCATGCCCCAGCTGGAACATGCAGGATAAACTTGAACAAGCAAGTTAACTTCTGTAGACTTCATGGTTGAATCCATGGACCGGGCTGGTGTATCAGGGGATTAAGGTTTCTTCCAGCTTTGAAAAGTCAAGCAACCCACTAACAGCACAGAGCCGGGCTTTGGGGGACCTCGGAGGATGGGGGGCACACAGAGGAAGGATTAAGCTAGGAATATGGGCACAAGTCACATACTGGGACTGAGGGTTTAAGGAGGAATTCTTCCCCCTGCTAGCAGGGTTGAAAAGAGTCAATTTGTTACCTACTGAACACACAGCCTTTGCTAATAAAGAACAATGTGACAAGGAGTCAGCTCTGTGTCAAGATAATCAGGGACACACAGAGGGGGCTCCAGCGCTCCCACGTTGGGTGGGGGGACGAATCCAGGCACCGTCCATCCTGCCAGCTCCCTGGGGAGAAGGAAGGGACAACTAGATTTCTCTCGACAAACCAGCAACTTTGTGACAAAGACCAGCTGTCCCCACCCCTGTCCTTTCTGTCTGCTCCTAGGATGCTGGGGGGCTCAGAGAGGGAAGAGGACACCAGCATCCATCCCAACGCTCACCCCTGACTTCCTTGTTTCACCTTCACCCTCTGAGACAGGTGCCACCATCGTTTCTGACACCGAGGCTCAGGTGGCCGTGCGGCCCCGCCCAAGGTCACACAGCAGACAGTCTGCACCACCGCAGGCAGCCAGCCAGGGCTCAGGTCTGCCTTCAGTGCTAAGAGCTTTCTTTTCTAGGCCAAGATTTCTAGAGAGAGTATCCCCTTGTGGAGGCTCCCTTTTGTCTGCGGGCAAGTGGTTTGGGGCTCATTGCTACAGGAGTGTTGGGTATCAGCTGCCTCCTGTGCTTTCTGCAAGCAGGTGAGGGGTCAAGGCCACACGCAGGGACGGTGGCGATCCCCACTGAGGCGTAAAAGGTCTTTTAGTAAACACGGGAACCGAGGCCGCGTCCGGACGGGAGGGTCCCTGGGAGCCTCCTCTCCCGGCTCCTTCCCCGGGTTTCGACCCTAAACGTGCCCGACCGCAGCGCTCGGGGAAACAGCGTCGTGGAGGTGGACGCGGACGCCCGCCGGCACCCACCCGTCCCGGGTCTCGCCGGCAGGGTCTCCGGGAACGCCGCTGTCGCTCGCTCGGACCCAGCACCCCCTGGCGGAACCGCCGGCACAACGGCCGCCCGGGCGGGCTCGAGCCGGCTGAGAGGAGGCGGAGCTGGATTGCGCCCGGGGCTGGCGCCCGCGGCGGGACGCGAGGACAGTCACTCACCTGGGCCGCGCGGGCCGGCCGCACAGGCCGCACCTGTCTCACCTGCGGGGGCGGCGGCCCCCTCTCCACCCCCCACCCCGGCCCCGCGGCAGCCCCTCCGCTCGCCCCCGGCCCCGCGATCCTCCCCCCGCCCCCCGAGCACAAAGAGATCCCGGGGGCGGAACCGGGTCGCAGCTCGCGGGGCCGGAGACCCTCCCGAGGCAGGCCCGCCCCCCGCCCCGGCCCCCGGACGGCGCGCGGCTCTCGGCCCGGGCAGGAAGGGGGCGCGCGCGGAGGCCCACCTGGGAGGGCGCGCTACGGGCGCGACGCGGGGATCCCGAGCGGCGGGGCCGGGCGGGCGGGGCGGCGGGGCCCGGGCGTCGGAGCCCGTTGAACGGCCGGGCGCGCGGCCATGGCTCTGCCAGGAAGTGCGAGGCCGAGGGCGGAGGCGCGCGCGGCCAATGGCGGCGGCCGGGAGGGGGTGGGCTCTGGCGGCGCGGGCGCGGGGGCGGGGCCTGTCCCAGGCGGGCGGGGCCTGCGCGGGGGGCGCGGGGAGCGCAGTGTCCTCGCCCAGCTGTCCCCCTGGCCGCCGGACTCGCTTGCGGCCCAGGCGGGCCACTCACAGTCACGCACCGCGAAATGCCTACTGGGTGTCGCCCGCCGTCTTAGGCGCGGGGACACGGCGTGGAGGGACAGGCATGGTCCTGGGCCTGGGGGGACCGGAGTGCTGGGAGGGGCCATCGCGGTGGCACCTTCGCACCTTCACCTCCTTCCAGCCTTAGCTCGGTCGGCCTCTGCGTTCACCCTACGGTGAGGCCTTCGCTGACCCCGTGATTAAAGTCACCATCCCTCTCTCCTCACCCCGTTTCCAGCTTTCCGCTTCACTTAGCTTTTACCACCGTCTAATCTTCTAAATCATTTCCTTGTTCATTTGACTTATTGTCTCTCTCCCCCACTAGAAACCCTCCAGGGCAGGGTTTACTGTCGGTTTTATTCCTGGCTGGGCCCCCAGGGCTGGCACCTAGTAGCCGCTCAATAAATTTTCGAGGAATGAATGAGTTTAACCATCACGGATCTATCCTTGTCAAACTGATGCTACAGCCTGGATAAACCTTGAAAACATTATGCTAAGTGAAAGAAGTCAGACACAGAAGGACACATATTGTATGAGTCCATTTATATGAAGTGTCCAGAACTGGCAAGTCCATAGAGACAGAAAGATTAGTGGTTACCCAGGGCTAACCAGTTGGGGGGAAATGGGGTGAGTGGCTGTTAAGAGATTTTGAGGGGGGAGAGTGATAAAAATGTTCTGAAATTAGGTGGTATTGATGATTGCGCAACTCTGAATATACAAAAAAACCATTGAAATGTACAATTCAAAAGGGTGAATATGGGATTTCCCTGGCGGTCCAGTGGTTAGGACATGGCGGTTTCACTGCTGTGGCCTGGGTTCAATCCCTGGTCAAGGAACTAAGATCCTACAAGCCGCGCGGCGCCGCCAGAAACAACAAAAATATATGGTATGAGTTGTATCTCAGTAAAGCTGTTGTGCTCGCTTCGACAGCACATATACTAAAATTGGAACGATACAGAAAATATTAGCATGGCCCCTGCGCAAGGATGACACGCAAATTCGTAAAGCGTTCCATATTTTTGTATGGCTGATTCACTTTGTTATAAAGCAGAAACTAACACACCATTGTAGAGCAATTATACTCCAATAAAGATGTTAAAAAAATAAATAAAGCTGTTACAAAAACAAAACCAAACAAAAAAATTTCTCTCTGTCCCTGTTTTTCTATTCCCTGCCTTCTCTGGGAAGGATTGAGAGCGTCTTTTTTTTTTTTTTTTAATAAAGAATGCTCTCTTCGTGGTACAGGGAGGTACCTTTTTCTTTCTTTTTTTTTTTTTTAAATAAATTTATTTATTTTTGGCTGCATTGGATATTTGTTGCTGCGTGTGGGCTTTCTTCAGTTGTGGCGAGCGGGGGCTACTCTTCTTTGCGGTGCACGGGCTTCTCACTCTGGTGGCTTCTCTTGTTGTGGAGCATGGGCTCTAGGCGCACAGGCTTCAGCAGTTGTGGCACGCGGGCTCAGTAGTTGTGGCTCGCGGGCTCCAGAGCGCAGGCTTAGTAATTGCGGCGCACGGGCTTAGTTGCTCCGCGGCATGTGGGATCTTCCCAGACCAGGGCTCGAACCCATGTCCCCTGCATTGGCAGGGGGATTCTTAACCACTGCGCCACCAGGGAAGCCCTCAGGTATCTCTTTAAAGCCTTACTTGCCCATCTTTGACCCCTCCTTGACCCCTTCCCACCCCAACAAAGCTAATCTCACATCTTGTTCTAAGTCTGTATCTTGACATGCAAATCTCCACTATTACATGAATTCATGTACTTCTTCATTCATTAACTCACTCAGCAGACTTTTAGGGAATTCCTACTATGTGCCAGGCACTATGGTAGTTGCCAGGGATAGAAAGAAGATAGTTTCAAGGATTTTAGGGAGGGAGACAAACAAATAAATGAGCAATTACTGTATCCGGGTCAGTCCTGTGTTAGGGATATATTCAGAGTGCTATGGGTGGGATGTATTCTTTTTTATAGCTATACTTAAAGATTCTATATAGAAAGATATGGATAAGGACAGGTAGATATAGATAAAGGTATATATGGATCTCTCTACGCATACATGGATCTATCTATCTATCTAGAGAGATTTAGCTATAGATTTTTTATTGTATTGTATTGTATTTATTTATTTATTTTGGCTGTGCCACATGGCATGCGGGATCTTAGTTCCCTGACCAGGGATCTAAGAACGCATGCTCCCTGCAGTGGAAGCGCGGAGTCCTAACCACTGGACCGCCAGGGAAGTCCCTAGATATTTTAGCAGCCTATAACTTGGCATGGATGTCTGTCTTCCTGGTGATGGGTTCTATATGAATGAGAAGATGTACAAACTGAAGGGAGTGCCTGTAGTAAGGGCCTGGGACATGCTCAGGAATCCCCACGTGACACCGACCTGAAAAACGTGCAGGCTTGGCTAAGCTGACTTTGTCCTGTTTTCCCTATCACCACCTGGAGAACCATCCTTTCACTTTTTTTCCCTTTACGTCTCATTTTCTCTCAAATCAGAAAAGTCACGCATGTTTAAGTTAATTTGGAAAATACAGAAAAGTCCGAAAGGAAAAATAAACCACTCACTCCTGCACTGTCCAAAAATAATTATTAATACTGTTGTCTCTCCATATTTTCCCCTTATGTAGTTTTTCACAATAATATCACCACTACCACCACAACCCCTGTACAGCTCACATGTGCTACACGTTGCTCTGAGCTCCCTGTACATATTCACTCATCTAATCTCCTGGACTCCTTGAAGGAGGTACTGTTTACTTTCTCTGTTTACAGAAGGGGAAACTGAGGCCTGGAAAAGTTAACTCTGTGCCCAAGGTCACAGAGCTCATAAGGAGCAGAGCCGGGCTTGGAACCTAGGCAGTCCTGTGTGTGTTTGTTCCCATGCCAGAGACAACCTGGCTTAGAAAAGACGAGTTTTTCCCAATATTCAAATTTCAATGATCAGACTTGTTTTGGTTCTGAATTTGGTCAGAACTGGGCACTGCAGTCTGCAGGCCTAACCTTGCCTTCTGCACCATCCTGCCTTTGTGCCATGATAAAAGTGAGGCACGCTCCATGCAGAGAACTTGGAATACACAGACGAGCACAAACGGGAAAACACTAACCACCCGAGGAGAACAGCTGTCAGTACTTAAGCGTAGATCGGCCCAGTGTTCCCCCACGCATCCATGCATGTGACTTCATGTGGCGCAGGCCCTTTGGAAACTGCCCCCCCCACACACACACTTTTGCAAATATCACGAGCTTTTCACGTGTCAATAAGTTCTCTTCTATTGGATTGTGGACTTGACCCTCCCTCATTTTTGGGCACCCAGCTGGCTTCACTATTATGATAACACAGGTGAACATTCTTGCAGCCACGCCTGATGGTAAAACGAAGTTGCTGGGTCAGAGGAGCGCCTGTTTGTAAGGCTCTGACCTCCCCGCAAAGCCTGTCTCGGTAAGTACCCCTAGTCAGCGGCTCAGCACCCCATCATTTCTGAGATTCAGCCCCATCAAGTGGATCCAGGGCCAGGTGGTTCCCTGGTTGTTCATAAAGCAGGAAAACAGCTTTCTCCTTTCTTCTGCAGTCTCTCCTGCGACCCGTTGTGGTGCTTTTTATTTGCTGTTTCACGCCTTGCTCCTCTGGACACGGGTACTTGTGGGACTTGTGCAGACAGACCCTCACAGGCACCTAGGGCCATGTGAGCTGGTAGGCAGGGCAGAGGCTGCCCCAAGCCTTCTTGCAGTACCCAGGCCCCCGATGGGCGACAGTGATTGCCGGGCAGGGGCAAAGATGCCTGGTCAAGAACCGTCCTGGACTATGTATGAAACAGATAACCAACAAGGACCTACTGTATAGCACAAGGAACTATACTCCATATTTTGTAATAACCTAAAAGGGAAAAGAATCTGAAAAAGAATGTATACGTTATATATGTATAACTGAATCATTATGTAGTACACCTGAAATTAACATGACATTGTAAATCAACTATACTGCAATTAAAAAAAAGAAACAGGGGCTTCCCTGGTGGCGCAGTGGTTAAGAATCCCCCTGCCAATGCAGGGGACACGGGTTCGAGCCCTGTTCCGGGAAGATCCCACATGCCGCAGAGCAACTAAGCCCGTGCGCCACAAATACTGAGCCTGCGCTCTAGAGCCCACGAGCCACAACTACTGAAGCCTGCACGCCTAGACCCCATGCTCCGCAACAAGAGAAGCCACCGCAATGAGAAGCCCATGCACCACAACGAAGAGTAGCCCCCGCTCGCCGCAACTAGAGAAGAACCCGCGTGCAGCAACGAGGACCCAACACAGCCAAAAATAAACAAAATTATATTAAAAAAATAAAAAATAAAAGAAAATAAAAAATAAAAAAAGAAACAAATGGTGCTGGGGGGCAGGGTGAGGGGAGATGGAGCCTGTGAACGAGGTTCCAAGTCCCCCAGAACATGCACCGTTGTCCCATTTGGCTTTGCTTACAAAATACAATGTCAAAAGATAAAATTATTAAGAATTTCAAGACAACAATTGTAGAGCATTAAACCTCCAGTGCGGGGCCTTTCTGAGTGCAGGGCCCTGTGTGTCTGCTGGCCCTAGATGGAACAGTTGGGACTGTCACCAAAGAACCCTTGAGGCTAATGTTATGTTCATTCTCCAAGCCTCAGTTCCAAAGCATATGTCACAGCAGAACACCCTAGTACAGACGTGCATCACCTGGACACCCAGAATAACAAAAGGAGGGAGGGGGAGGGGCCGAGGCTGATTGTGGGTAACGCACAGGCCCCATGCTAAACGGTCTCTCCATCACCCGTGGAATCCTCTTGGTACCTTGTGGGTCCATGCTACTGTTATTCCCACTTTACAGATGAGGAAACCGAGGCTCTGAACGATTGGCTGGCGCTAATATCACACAGCTGGTAAGTGCAGGAACCGGGATGAGGAACCCAGGCCATTGTATGCCAGCGCCCAAACAGTTACCCAGTTACCCAGCCTGGAAGGGCTGCAAGCTGCTTTTCTTTCAAATTACCTTCTTGGCTCTGACCTTCCTGGTGCTCAGGAGGTTGTAGCTGGTCCTAAGGGGAGGCAGGGAGAGGTGTCAGCGAGCTGCCAGCTGGGTCCCTGGAACAGCTGGGCCTGGTTTTGGGTCGGGGGGCTGGAGGGGGAAAGCTTGTGGGGGGAGGCCCGTGAGCACTGCTACTTGCAGCTGCAGCCCTCACCCTCCAGGGAGTTTCCAGGTCTCTGAGTCTCTTGGAGGAGGAGGAGGAGGGGAGAAGCAGGAGGCGGGGCCGGCTCTCTAAAAACTGTTCTCACCAGAGGTTTGTCCTTGGCCCAGCTTCCCTCCCAGAGCCTGAGTAATGTAGAAAAATCGCAGCCCAGCATAAACGAGTCAGCCTAGGGGCCACCCGGGATCACGTTCGCAAGCGGAATTCTTGGCTCAATCACTCCGGTAAGTTTGTAACTGTTTAGACTGTAGGATAAGAAGCAACAGACCAGCAAATGGGTAGAGCCACAGCGGGAATGTGGGCCCAGGCCTTGGTCGTCCCTAAAATCTCAGATTAAAAGAGACAAGACCTCCCCTCAGTTGGCACTTGCTGTTTCCTCCTTCCGTCTCCCCAAGACTTTTCTCCCCAGCTCTGCCTGGATTTGAGCCCCGGCCTGGCTACTCCCCGGCTGTGTGAACTGGACCGGCTACACCGTGCCTCAGTTTCCCGTCTCCAAATGGGGAAGCCTTTGTTCCTGTCATGGTGTTGACGAATTAATACATGATGGATGAGTGAGTGAATGAATGAATGAATAATAATAAATGAATTACTACATGCTGACCACTTCCGACAGTACCCCATGCACAAAGCTCCATAAATTTGAGCTTCTGCTGACGATGCCTGACTGTCTACCAATTAGAGAACTCTTCTTTGGCTGAAGCCTTTGTTTCCTGTTAAAATAGAAATCATTTGAAAATTGATACTTTTTTTTCTTTTTTAATGGCCACTCTGCACAGCATGTGGGATCTTAGTTCCCCGACCAGGGATCGCCCCCTGGATTGGAAGGGTAGAGTCTTAACCACTGGACCGCCAGGGAAGTCCCCAGAATGGGCTCTTTTCTATTAGCTATTGACACCTTAGCATTCGTTCATCAGCTTCAGGCACGTTCTCAAGATCACGTTGTTGTGTTGTGACCGGAGGGAAAGGAAGATTCCAGCCCCCAAGAAAGGAAGAGAGAAGGCAGGAGGGGAGGCGGGTACCAGGCACAGAATGTACAGGAAGCTCCCTGTATGTCACGGCTTCTCCGGGAGCTGACTCCGTCTTGGGGCCCGTCCGGTCAGAACTGCTTGTCACTTATCGCCGAGGTCCCTAACTAAGCTGGCATTGCCCACAGCCTGACTCTGCCCTGGTTCACCAGACCAGGCACATGCTTCCCTGTTTGCCAACTGTGAAAATGAAGCGCTTGGCATTTCAGGGTCGCAAACCTGGCTGGGGCCCAAGGTCATCAGGTAACCCTGACTGGGCCACGTCTCCTCTGGAATCTTCAAACCTCTCATGTGTAAAGCTAGGCATATGGATAAAAGCCTTCCCAGAATTGTGTGGCCAGAGGAGCACAAATGCAGTTCCTTGGAGATTCATTCACTGATTACACCCCCTGCCCTCCCGGATGGCATTACAATTGAAAAAGTCTCAGTGTTATCGTGTTTGACTTGGAGAACCTGGGCCGGGTGTCTAGGGTGGTCAAGCCTTCAAGCTCTAGAGCTGTGCTAGGCAAAATGGTCACCGTCCGCCACATGTGGCCATTTCCATTTCAATTAGTTAAAATTACATACAATTTAAAATTCACTTTTTCAGTTGCCTGAGCCCCATGTCACGTCCTCACCAGCCACCTGCAGCTAGTGATGCCCATATGAGACAGCACAGATCATAGAACAATTCCATTGTCTCACAACATTCCAGAGACACTGCCTTAGAGCAGTTCTTGCTAACTACATGACTTTGAGCAAGTTACTTACCTCTCTGGGCCTCGGTTTCTTTATCTGCAAAATGGGAATTCACCTAGTCAACAGCAAATACTTACTGAGTGCTGGCCATGGGTCAGGTACTCTTTTAGGTGCTGGGGATATAGTGCTAAACACAGATAAATAAAATCATGACTCTCATGGAGCTGACATAGAGGAGGGACCAGAGTACGCTTCTCCAAGAGTTGGTTTGAAGATGAAATGAAATAGAGCAGGAAAAGCATTTAACATGGTGCCTGGCACATTCTAAGTGCTTAAGAAATGTTAGTCACGATTATTACTAGTAATCTGCCCAGCTCCCTTCTCCCACAGCCCTGCTACTACCTGGGATGGGAAACACATAACAAGTATGCCTTTACTTCCCATCCAGTACCCATGGCAGACATTGCTAATCCATCACAGCACTTTCCCACTGAGCCCAGAGGTACTGATGGGATGCTAGGAACAGCAAGGGGCAGGGCTCTCAGACACATCCTCTTCCTCATCACCTCCAAGCTCTCCTATGAGCTGCATGGCCCCCACAATCCTTAGGTTCTGTCTGTAGAGTTCAAACTCAGACTCCAGGCACAGGCCTGACCCTTCTTAGGGGAAAGAGCAAGTGCCTGGTCGGTACCTTGTCAGCCAAGCAGCTGGTCCTGCTTTGACCGGTCGGTACCTTGTCAGCCAAGCAGCTGGTCCTGCTTTGACCACTTGGCAGTAACTGGCTTCTTGCTTTGGGCCTGTTGGAGTGGGGTCTGGCCGTGTTCTCGCCAGGGCTCCTGGAGTCTTGAATACCGTTCCTCTCTTTTATGCAAGAAAAAGGGATTGTCTCCAGGCCGGACGAATGGTCCTGGCCAAAAAAGGCTGAGTCAAACCCGGCCCCACATCCAAAGTGGGAGAGAGACACGTGGACTTGCAACTGTAATACAGTGAGATAAGGGGGAGGGTGGAGGTTGGCCCTTGGCCGTGGGGACCCAGGGCAGGAAGAACACTGGGTGCCTGGGAGTCTGCTACATGGGAAGGGCTGCGTCCTTCTCCATCCTTCGAACTGCCTGTCCTAGCTCCCGCTCTCCCCCACTGCAAGGAATGACCTGAACAGCCCGACCTGACTCAGCAGGGCTGTCTTCTCTCTGGATCGCCCACCATTTTGTTTCTGCTGGTCGCCTTCACTCAGTCATTCAGTATGACGTGTGGTAACGACACGTGGTGTGAAGATGTCTCAGTTCAACTCTTGCTTCTACCACTTACCAGCTGTGTGACCTTGGGCAAATCACCCAGCCTCTCTGTGCCCTGCTTTCCTCCTCTGTGAAATGAAGTTTACAGTAGAGCCTTTCCGCCTCCCCCTCCATGGCTTCGCATGCTGCCTGGGGTGCGACCCTGGCTCACCGCTGCTGTCATTCACATGCACATCTCCAGATCCCCAGAGACTTTTCTCTTTTACTCTGTTGGCCCGGTTCATTCCAGGAATGAAAAGTTTTTTCAAATGCTAAACTTTCCTGGCACCCCCGGGATAAAGCTTTTCTGCTCATGACATATAAGTATGGGGAATGACATTTGAGCTACGTTTGAAAGGGTAAGTTGGACATCCCAAGCAGATGAGAGAGGAGAAGGCATCCCAGGCTAGAGGGAATGGCATGCGCAGAGGCCCAGAGGAGTGAAGCAGTGGACAGTCGAGGAAGAACCCGGGCTGGCTGGAACATGGGGTGCTTGCAGGGAAACAGCAGGAAATGGGGTCGACAGGGGGAGACTGGACACCACGAGGACAGATACCCTTCGGCAATGAGCTGGGTGCCTGGCAAGGGTGGTTGAAGTAGCTTTATTTTTATTTATTTTTGAAGTATAGTAGATTTACAATGGTGTGTTAATTTCTGTTGTACAGCAAAGTGATTCAGTTATATGTATGTATACATTCTTTTTTATATTCTTTTCCACTATGGTTTATCACAGGATATTGAATATAGTTCCCTGTGCTGTACAGTAGGACCTTGTTGTTTAGCCATCCCATATATAATAGTTTGCATCTGGAAGTACTGTTATTTTCAATTCCACAAGCACACCATGAACTTTGGGAAGGCGAAGCTCTTTTATCCTAATTCTTTGTTACACTCAGTATATATTTGTTGTCTGTGTCAAAAGTTTCAGCAGCCTTGAGGCTCCTTTTCCCTATAACCCGTAATAATCCACAAGCAGAGGATGCTGCTCAAGCCTTGCCCAGATCTCACCTGCCCTGGACAGCCTGGAAGTTTTCAGCCACCCTCCCCCCCCCACCCACCCCCCCACCCCCCCACCCCCCCACCAAGGGCAGCCTGCAGCCAGGGGCTGATCAATAGCAAGGTGTAAAGGTCTGGCTCTTGCCTCAAGGTAGAGAGGACAGTTCTGTGGTTCTGTTCATGCTCCAGGGGTCCTCTGGGATCACGCTAAGGCTAGTTTCCCCGCCGAGACCACCCCTTTGTTGGGCTTTCTCGCTGCCCTGTGCTGCTTCCTTAGCTCCTTAAGGTTTCTCCTGCAAACGCTCACTCAATAAACCACTGCATGAAAATCCAGGTCACAGGTTCTGCATCTTAGAAACCTGACCTAAGGTGCCACAGATGAACAAGTGCATGAAGGGGCAGGGCTATTGGTGACAACTGCCCTTTTTTTCCTTCTCCTCCTCCTCCTGAAACAATTGCCCTTGTCCCCTACCAGTCCTTTTCTCCTTCGTCTGGGTTCCCCCAAAAGCAGACCCTGAGGCTAGAATTCAGGTTCAAGTAGCTAATTTGCAAAGTGCAAGAAACAGTCATGGGGGCGGGGGGTAGGGAGACAGGGAGGGGAAGAGGTTCTAACAGCGCAGGTCAAGGTGGAACTTTAGAGGTGACTCTTGGAAATAACAGAAAACACACGCCTTAGAGCTTTTCTACACAAGAGGTGGGGCAGATGGGGTATTTGCACATCATTCCTGGTGTGTATTGGCTGACAGCTCTTTGTGGGTTGTTAATCAGCCTGCATTCCCAACCTGCTGGGCCAGTGGGCAGAACATTTTCTGTGAATCGGGGGCAAAGCCCTCAGACCCAGAGCTGCAAATACTGGTATACCGCTAGAGGAGTAAGGCCTGAGGAATATGGATGGAACACCAACAGCATCTGCCATACCTTCCTTTACGGAACTATTCCTCCCCAAAGTCCTTTCCAAAAGCTTCTGTTGAAGCCGCCCATATGAGAACCTCACACAGCCCCACCCAGTGGTGTGGGCACATGATCCATGTCTAGCCAATCACGGTAGCCGATTCCTCGGCTACCGTGATTGGCTCAAGGAGTGGACATGTCCTCCAAGCAGGGCCAATCAGAATCTTTCTCTGGGATTTTTTTTTTTTTAAATTTATTTATTTTATTTATTTTTATATTTATGGCTGTGTTGGGTCTTCGTTTCTGTGCGAGGGCTTTCTCCATTTGCGGCAAGTGGGGGCCACTCTTCATCGCGGTGCGCGGGCCTCTCACTGTCGCGGCCTTTCTTGTTGCGGAGCACAGGCTCCAGACGCGCAGGCTCAGTAATTGTGGCTCGTGGGCCTAGTCGCTCCGCGGCATGTGGGATCTTCCCAGACCAGGGCTCGAACCCGTGTCCCCTGCATTGGCAGGCAGATTCTCAACCACTGCGCCACCTGGGAAGCCCTCTCTGGGATTTTTGTACAGTTGCTGGGTGAGAGAAGTTCTACTTTCTGTCACTAACTGGGGAGGGTTTAAACTCAAAGTCCGCATGGAAGTAGCTCATTTGCAATAGAAGCGAATGTGGCCAACACGCAGGGGAAGAGAACTGAGAGATGGGAGAGACAGAGTGAGAGAGAGGATGAAGATGATGATGTTGAATTCCTGGTCCCATTGTACTTCTAGGTGGTTACTTGTGCCAGTAAATTCCCCATCTTTTTTCCCCCAAAACTATTGGCTTAAGCTGGTGTGATTTCTGTTTATCTCATTTGCAACATCTGAGTCCTTACTAATGCAGAGTCTTCGTACTTTAATCCCTCAGTCTCAAAAGTGGCAGCATTTCAGGGATGAAGACATATCTGTTGACTGAGAATCTTGGATTATGAGTCTCTGTCCTCGAGACCAGGCCATTTCCATGCTGTTAGTTCCGGGAAGGCTGAGCTCAACTGGAAAGTTTCATATTTTTCTTTTCCAAGTTACGTAATACGTGTGATTCCAGGAAGCAGGAATTCAGGATGGGGGTTTGGAACAGGGGATCAGAGGTTGTTGGTCCGGGGATGTACCCTCAATTTGCCCAATGCTGGGGTGACTGTTTAATCAATCCCGTGGGACTTCTTGGGGAAATGCATTTCAGAACTGTCCACCCAGGAGATGGAAGGGGCACACATTTGTTTATTGGTTCCTGCACTGTCACTGTTGAGGGTAGCCCATGGGAGTTAACCCCACCGCCAACTTCTGGGTTGTGCAGTATGAGTCCCTAGAGGGCTTTGTGGTATTTCGTGCCATGGTGTCTGCGAAGTCTGGGGATTGAAGACGTAACTTGGTCCTGTGTGTCTGTGTGGGGGTCCCCGTCATTTTGCTTTTGCACAAAATCGGCAAGGCTTGGGCAGAACTGCTGGCTGTAGTGAGATGAGTTAGAGGTGGGGAGAGAGGATCTGAAGAGTGAGCACTTCACCAGTGACAATTTCTCATCTAGCAGATTGAAGACCGTAGTCCACCCTTACCCTTTACTCTCTTAAATCAGGATGGGGACTGCAGAGTTGTCTCTGCCACAACCCTTGTCTGCCTGTTGACCTTCAACCTCTTGCAAAGTCCCCTTTCTGGTCTAAGTGTCACCTTCTGAGCATCCAGAGATTTGGCAGGCCTGGGTCTGCATATTGGTTCCCTGCCCCTACCCACTCCCTCTGACCACCTTGGTGGGCTGGCACCAATACTGCTCTGGCTGGCATGTCCTCCCCTGCCCCTTCCTCTTGGGTCAGTCTCGGAGAGTTCTTAACATTGTAATGGGAGAAAGAATTCTGAAAATATCAGTTATGCCACCCATTGGCAAACGAGGTGGGCTGGTTATTCTCTATTTGCTTGCTCCCCAGATTCATTCTTCACTTTCTCTCTGTCCTGGAAGTCTGACCTTAATGAATGGCATCACCTACGCTCCCTCCCCTGTGACTTCCTGTTGGGGTCAGCCAGTGGGAGGCACCAGCTGGAGACTGGAGTGCGGGAGGAGAGAGGTGGGGGCATTTCTCTCCCTGCCCACCCCCTGCTTTGGGCTGAGGCTCTGTCAGTGGCTTCAGTGACCACAGCTCCTGCCAGGCAATCCTGTTAAAGAGAAACTATTCTGACACTAGCTAAAGATACAAGATAGACTTTATTCAGGACTACTGCAACAGGGGAGAGAATCCAAGCTCACCTCTGAATATAACAGAGACAGCTAAGGGTTTATAGCAGAGTCAGGGGTCAGTGGATGGAAAATTACTAAGGGGAGCTATCAAGGGTTGGGAGATTCTTGCTAAACTGACTTAATAGGATTCTTGCTAAAGGCAGGCCAAGGGCTTAGATATCAAAGGTGGGGGATGAGGAATTTGATCAGATATCAAGGGTGAGGGGATTCTCCCTAAACTGACTTATCAGGATACTTTGCTAAAACTGGGCTAGTCAAGCCAAAGACAGGATGGGGCCATGGTCAAGGCCTTGTTGAGAAGAGGGATCAGAAGAGCATGACTAAAGTTTGGCCAAGGAGGCATCTTTGCAATCCCTCTTCCAGGCTCTACCCTCCTAGGCCCTAGTAATGCTCTTCCCTGCATTTGTGTCTTCAGGCCCAGGGTGGTGACAGCTCTATTCTTGCTGGCCCTGGGTACCTCAGTAGGTTCTTCTAACTCGATTCTCTAAATAGTCCCTTATTTATTTTTAAATTTAATTTTAATTTTAATTTTTGGTTGTGCCATGTGGCTTGTGGGATCTTAGTTCCCTGACCAGGGATTGAACTCATGCCATGGGAGTGAAAGCACCAAGCCCTAACCATTGGACTGCCAGGGAACTCCCTATGGTCCTTTATTTAAATTCTCTTCAGAATCCCATCTGATGTGCCTTCTATTTGCTGTCAGCACTCTGACTCCAAACACAGGGAAAATTTGGCTTTCAATCTATTTATCTGTCATTTTCCAAAATGGCTTGTAGAGTCGTCTGCTTTCTCCCTCATACTGTCATAAGAACCTGAATTTCTGGTCTAAAGGGAAGGGAAATATGAACCCACAGCATTACATGGTAGGGAGCACATGAGGATGTACAACCAGGACACCCAGCACTTGTACTTACATGTGTGTGGCAATGGACAGATGGCTGAGCCTCAGTCGTCCCATCAATAAAATGGGCAGGGGCTTCCCTGGTGGCACAGTGGTTAAGAATCCACCCGCTAATGCAGGGGACACGGGTTTGAGTCCTGGTGCAGGAAGATCCCACATGCCTCGGAGCAACTAAGCCCGTGCGCCGCAACTACTGAGCCTCGCTCTAGAGCCCGCAAGCCACAACTACTGAGCCCATGTGCCACAACTACTGAAGCCCATGCGCCTAGAGCCCGTGCTCTGCAACAAGAGAAGCCACCACAATGGGAAGCCTGCACACTGCAACAAAGAGTAGCCCCTGTTCACCACAGCTAGAGAAAGCCCGTGCACAGCAATGAAGACCCAACACAGCCAAAAATAAATAAATAAATAAATAAATAAGAATACAATAAAATGGGCACAATAAAGCGACCCTGCCAATCAGCCTGTAGCCAGCAATATGTCTAGTATTGTGAGGTCACGGAAGGAATATTTATTGAATGAAAGAATGAGTGGATGATTGATTAAAATGACCTAATGCAAAACAGGCACCTCTGGGGACTTCCTTGGTGGTCCAGTGGTTGGGAGGCTGGGACTCCACGCTTCCACTACAAGGGGCATAGGTTTGATCCCTGGTCAGGGAACTAGGATCCTGAATGCCACGCAACATAGCCAAAAAAAAAAAAGGCACCTCTAGCTTCTAATGTCTAAGCAAATTTTAATTTTTATACATTTATTTTTTTAAGATGCTCTCTTAACCAACTTCCACTTTATTGACTCACTAGATTAATGTACCTGTCCCATTTCTTCTGTGAAACACACAAGTACATTGAACCCTCCACCTATGTACTTCTTCCCCTACCTTTGGCCTCTGTGCTTAGGTAGAGTCAGTTGTGTTTGCTCCCAAATTTGTGTATAGCAGTTGTGTTTATTATTGTCACTAATTGATTCAATTAAGTGTTACAGAAATTGTGGAAACATGAGGGTAAAAAGAAAGAATATTGTCTCTACGAAAACTGATATGAAACTTGGGAAAACTTGAAGCGAGTGACTTGAGGAAATTGACAACAAATGAGCTGTAGAAACTGGGACAGAGAAGTTGGAAGGAAATTGTGATCCCCAGGTGGGGGGCATCATTCTACACATTGATGGCTTTGAAAGCATCTTTAGGTTCTCCAGCTGCCATAAAGAACAGGAAATGGGAAATTGTAGCAGAAGAGTTATAGATGTGGTCCATGTGAGAAAGACCCAGGCCTATAAAAAAGAATGAAATAATGCCATTTGCAGCAACATGGATGGGCCTGGAGATTATCATACTAAATTAAGTCAGACAGAGAAAGACAAATACCATATGATATCACTTATATGAGCAATGTAAAAAAATGAAACAAATGAACTTATTTACAAAACAGAAATAGACCCACAGACGTAGCAAACTTATGATTCCCAAAGAGGAAAGGGGGAGGAGGGATAAATCAGGGATTTGGGATTAACAGATATACACTACTATATTTACATACATTTTTTTTTTTTAAACTTTGGGTTTATTTATTTATTTATTTATTATTTATTTATTTATTTATTTATTTATGGCTGTGTTGGGTCTTCATTTCTGTGCGAGGGCCCTCTCTAGTTGCGGCAAGTGGGGGCCACTCTTCATCGCGGTGCGCAGGCCTCTCACTATCGCGGCCTCTCTTGTTGCGGAGCACAGGCTCCAGACGCGCAGGCTCAGCAATTGTGGCTCACGGGCCTAGTTGCTCCGCGGCATGTGGGATCCTCCCAGACCAGGGCTCGAACCCCTGTCCCCTGCATTGGCAGGCAGATTCTCAACCACTGCGCCACCAGGGAAGCCCCACTATATTTAAAATAGGTAAACAACACGGACCTGCTATCTGGCACAGGAAACTGTATTCAATACCTTATAATAACCTATAATGGAAAATAATCTGAAAAAGAATTAATATAAATGTAACTGGATCACTTTGCTGTATACCGGAAACTAACACAACATTGTAAATCAGCTATACTTCAATAAAAAAAAAGAAAGAAAGAAAGAAAGAAATACACAGGCCTATTTCAGCCAGCCCATGCACAAAGAAGAATGTACACACATGTGTCTGGTCCAATCAAATACTCACGGTATGGATGAATTTAAGGTGACTCCCTGGGATAACTGACTTCTTTGATTCACTATTAGCTGATTGACCAAAATCCTGATTTTATAGCATAAGAAAGCTTCCTTGTCTTTCTGAATTTCTCTGCTTTTTTTTCCTTTTCTTCCAATTTCTCATTTTCTGTTTTCTCTGCTATTTTTCCTTCCTTTTTCTCTACTAAATGTCCAAGTATGAAACTGGTTTTTAAATTTATTTAATTTTATTTAATATTAAATTTAAAATTAATTTTAAATTTATTATATCTATTGAATTCAATGGCGTATTCTCTGTTAATAAACAATATTTCTTTACCTACTGCAGGCTGCTGTTATGGGCTGCTGAAACCCAAAGGGATGCTTATTTTAACACATACTGCAGACAATTGTGGCTTTTTATTTGCATATTGTTCACATTAATTTCTTCCTCTCTGTAGGCTTCCTCTGTATAATAGTTTCCCTTTGCCAGCATAAAATAAACACTTCAGAAAAAAACCTTATTGGACCCTGATAGTATATTTTAAATGCTCTAGGGAAAATTATTGTTGAAAGAAATTCAGTGGTAGATTTTGTTTTGTTTTTTTTTTGGTTTGTTTTTAGTGGAACCAAGAACCAAGGTTTTCATATATTATGTTTGCTTAAAATCAGGCAGAACTATAAACATGTTTCTGTCTGAGAGGAATTTATAGCCTGTTAAGGGGAAATAAAACAGAGGGTTTTTACAAAGCAAGTTTAAAAGTTTAACTGATGGGACTTCCCTGGTGGCACAGTGGTTAAGAATCCACCTGCTAATGCAGGGGACACAGGTTCGAGCCCTGGTACGGGAAGATCCCACATGCTGCGGAGCAACTAAGACCATGCGCCACAACTACGACCGTGCGCCACAACTACTGAGCCTGAGCTCTAGAGCCCACGAGCCACAACTACTGAGCCCACGTGCCACAACGACTGAAGCCTGCGTGCCTAGAGCCTGAGCTCCGCAACAAGAGAAGCCACCGCAATGAGAAACCCGTGCGCTGCAACGAAGAGAAGCCCCCGCTCACTGCAACTAGAGAAAGCCCGCGTGGAGCAACGAAGACCCAACACAGCCCAAAATAAATACTAAATAAATAAATAAACTCATTAAAAGAAAAAAAAAAAAGACCGTGGGTTCAAGTCCCAATCTGGGTTTCACAGTTTAAAAAAAAAAAAGTTTAACTGATGACACAAGATCCTCTGTGTTACTGAAACTTCTTTGTCATGTCAAAAGTAGAATCTAGTTCAGAAAAGCAACAGTCACTAGATCAAGAATTAATGCTCACGGATCCTTTGCTGTGACAGGGGACTCACTACCTCCCAGAGGACTCCACTGTAAGGAGCTTCTTTTTTCTTTAATCAATATATATATATATATTTTTAATGTCTTTATTGGAGTATAGTTGCTTTACAATGTTGTGTTAGTTTCTGCTGTATAAAAAAGTGAATCAGCTATACATATACATATATCCCCATATCTCCTCCCTCTTGCGTCTCCCTCCCACCCTCCCTATCCCACCCCTCTAGGTGGTCACAAAGCACGGAGCTGATCTCCCTGTGCTATGCGGCTGCTTCCCACTAGCTATCTACTTTACATTTGGTAGCGTATATATGTCAGTGCTACCCTCTCACTTCGTCCCAGCTTACCCTTCCCCCTCCCCGTGTCCTCAAGTCCATTCTCTACGTCTGAGTCTTTATTCCTGTCCTGCCCCTAGGTTCATCAGAACGATTTTTTTTTTTAGATTCCATACATATGTGTTAACATATGGTATTTGTTTTTCTCTTTCTGACTTACTTCACTCTGTATGACAGTCTCTAGGTCCATCCACCTCACTACAAATAACTCAATTGCATTTCTTTTTATGGCTGAGTAATATTCCATTGTATATATGTGCCACATCTTTTTTTTTTAAATTTATTTATTTTGGGCTGCATTGGTTCTTCGTTGCTATGCGCGGGCTTTTCTCTAGTTGCGGCGAGCGGGGGCTACTCTCCGTTGTGGTGTGCGGGCCTCTCATTGTGGTGGCTTCTCTTGTTGCGGAGCACGGGCTCTAGGTGCACGGGCTTCAGCTGTGGCACACAGGCTCAGTAGTTGTGGCTCGCAGGGTCTAAAGCGCAGGCTCAGTATTTGTGTTGCACGGCCTTAGTTGCTCCGCAGCATGTGGGATCTTCCCAGACCAGGGCTCGAACCCGTGTCTCCTGCATTGGCAGGCGGATTCTTAACCACTGCACCACCAGGAAGCCCATGCCACATCTTCTGTATCCATTCATGTGTCAATGTACACTTAGGTTGCTTCCATGTCCTGACTATTGTAAATAGAGCTGCAATGAACATTGTTGTACATGACTCTTTCTGAATTATGGTTTTCTCAGGGTATATGCCCAATAGTGGGATTGCTGGATCATATGGTAGTTCTATTTTTAGTTTTTTAAGGAACCTCCATACTGTTCTCCACAGTGGCTGTATCAATTTACATTCCCACCAACAGTGTAGGAGGGTTCCCTTTTCTCCACACCCTCTCTAGCATTTACTGTTTATAGATTTTTTGATGATGGCCATTCTGACCAGTGTGAGGTGATACCTCATTGTAGTTTTGATTTGCGTCTCTCTAATGATTAGTGATGTTGAGCATCTTTTCATGTGTTTGTTGGCAATCTGTATATCTTCTTTGGAGAAATATCTATTTACGTCTTCTGCCCATTTTTGGCTTGGGTTGTTTGTTTTTTGATATTGAGCTGCATGAGTTGCTTGTATATTTTGGAGATTAATCCTTTGTCAGTTGCTTTGTTTGCAAATATTTTCTCCCATTCTGAGGGTTGTCTTTTCATCTTGTTTATGGTTTCCTTTGCTGTGCAAAAGCTTTTAAGTTTCATTAGGTCCCATTTGTTTAATTCTGTTTTTATTTCCAATACTCTAGGGGGAGGTCAAAAAGGATCTTGCTGTGATTTATGTCATAGAGTGTTCTGCCTATGTTTTCCTCTAAGAGTTTGATAGTGTCTGGCCTTCCATTTAGGTCTTTAATCCATTTTGAGTTTATTTTTGTGTTTGGTGTTACGGCATGTTCTAATTTCATTCCTTTACATGTAGCTGTCCAGTTTTCGCAGCACCACTTATTGAAGAGGGTGTCTTTTCTCCATTGTATACTCTTGCCTCCTTTATCAAAGATAAGGTGACCATATGTGCGTGGGTTTATCTCTGGGCTTTCTCTCCTGTTCCATTGATCTATATTTCTTTTTTTGGTGCCAGTACCATACTGTCTTGATTACTGTAGCTTTGTAGTATAGTCTGAAGTCTGGGAGCCTGATTCCTCCAGCTGCATTTTTCTTTCTCAGGATTGTTTTGGCTATTCGGGGTCTTTTGTGTTGCCATACAAGTTGTGCAATTTTTTGTTCTAGTTCTGTGAAAAATGTCATTGGTAGCTTGATAGGGATTGCACTGAATCTGTAGATTGCTTTGGGTAGTATAGTCATTTTCACAATGTTGATTCTTCCAATCCAAGAACATAGTATATCTCTCCACCTGTTTGTATCATCTTTAATTTCCTTCATGAGTGTCTTATAGTCTTCTGTATACAGGTCTTTTGTCTGCTTAGGTAGGTTTATTCCTAGGTATTTTATTCTTTTCGTTGCAGTGGTAAATGGGAGTGTTTCCTTAATTTCTCTTTCAGATTTTTTATCATTAGTGTATAGGAATGCAAGGGATTCCTGTGCATTAATTTTGTATCCTGCTACTTTACCAAATTCATTGATTAGCTCTAGTAGTTTTCTGGTAGCATCTTTAGGATTTTCTATGTATAGTATCATTTCATCTGCAAGCAGTGACAGTATTACTTCTCTTTTCTGATTTGGATTCCTTTTATTTATTTTTCTTCTCTGATTGCTGTGCCTAAAACTTCCAAAACTATGTTGAGTAATAATGGTGAGAGTGGGCAACCTTGTCTTGTTCCCGATCTTAGAGGAAATGGTTTCAGTTTTTCATCAATGGTTTCAGTTTTTCGTCATCATCAAATGGTTTCATCATCACATGTTGGCTGTGGGTTTGTCATATATGGTCTTTATTGCGTTGAGGTAGGTTCCCTCTATGCCTACTTTCTGGAGGGTTTTTATCATAAATGGGTGTTGAATTTTTGTCAAAAGCTTTTACTGCATCTATTGAGATTATCATATGGTTTCTATCCTTCAATTTGTTAATATGGTGTATCACATTGATTGATTTGCATATATTGAAGAATCCTTGCATTCCTGGGATAAACCCCACTTGACCATGGTGTATGATCCTTTTAATGTGTTGTTGGATTCTGTTTGTTAGTATTTTGTTGAGGATTTTTGCATCTATGTTTATCAGAGATATTGGCCTATAGTTTTTTTTGTGTGTGTGTGACATCTTTGTCTGGTTTTGGTATCAGGGTGATGGTGGCCTCGTAGAATGAGTTTGGGAGTGTTCCTCCCTCCCTCCTATACTTTGGAAGAGTTTGAGAAGGATAGGTGTTATCTCTTTTCTAAATGTTTGATAGAATTCGCCTGTGAAGCCAACTGGTCCTGGGCTTTTGTTTCTTGGAAGATTTTTAATCACAGTTTGAATTTCAGTGCTTGTGAATTGTCTGTTTATATTTTCTATTTCTTCCTGGTTCAGTCTCGGAAGGTGGTGCTTTTCTAAGAATTTGTCCATTTCTTCCAGGTTGTCCATTTTATTGGCATATAGTTGCTTGTAGTAATCTCTCATGATCCTTTGTATTTCTTCAGTGTCAGTTGTTACTTCTCCTTTTTCATTTCTAACTCTGTTGATTTGAGTCTTCTCCCTTTTTTTCTTGATGAGTCTGGCTAATGGTTTATCAGTTTTGTTTATCTTCTCAAAGCACCAGCTTTTAGTTTTATTGATCTTTGTTATTGTTTCCTTCATCTCTTTTTCATTTATTTCTGATCTGATCTTTATGATTTGTTTCCTTCTGCTAACTTTGGGTTTTTTTTTGTTCTTCTTTCTCTAATTGCTTTAGGTGTAAGGTTAGGTTGTTTATTTGAGATGTTTACTTGTTTCTTGAGATAAGATTGTATTGCTATAAACTTCCCTCTTAGAACTTCTTTTGCTGCATCCCATAGGTTTTGGGTCGTTGTGTTTTCATTGTCATTTTTTCTAGGTATTTTTTGATTTCCTCTTTGATTTATTCAGTGATCTCTTGGTTATTGAGTAGCGTATTGTTTAGCCTCCATGTATTTGTATTTTTTTACAGTTTTTTTCCTGTAATTGATATCTAGTCTCATAGCATTGTGTTCGGAAAAGATACTTGATATGATTTCAAATTTACTAAGGCTTGATTTGTGACCCAAGATATGGTCTATTCTGGAGAATGTTCTATGAGTACTTGAGAAGAAAGTGTATTCTGTTGTTTTTGGATGGAATGTCCTATAAATATCAATTAAATCCATCTTGTTTAATGTGTCATTTAAAGCTTGTGTTTCTTTATTTATTTTCATTTTGGATGATCTGTCCATTGGTGAAAGTGGGGTGTTAAAGTCCCCTACTATTACTGTGTTCCTGTTGATTTCCCCTTTTATGGCTCTTAGCATTTGCCTTATGTATTGAGGTGCTCCTATGTTGGTTGCATAAATATTTACAATTGTTATATCTTCTTCTTGGATTGATCCCTTGATCATTATGTAGTATCCTTCTTTGTCTCTTGTAATAGTCTTTATTTTAAAGTCTATTTTGTCTGATATGAGAATTGCTACTCCAGCCTTCTTTTTTTAAAATTATTTATTCATTTATTTTTGGCTGCGTTGGGTCTTCATTGCTGGGCGCAGGCTTTCTCTAGTTGCAGTGAGTGGGGGCTACTCTTCATTGTGGTGCGTGGGCTTCTCATTACGGTGGCTTCTCTTTGTTGCAGAGCACAGGCTCTAGGTGTGCAGGCTTCAGTAGTTGTGGCGTGCAGGCTCAGTTGTTGTGGCTCGCGGGCTCTAGAGCTCAGCCTCAGTAGCTGTGGTGCATGGGCTTAGCTGCTCCATGGCATGTGGGATCTTCCCAGACGAGGGCTCGAACCTGTGTCCCCTGCCTTGGCAGGTGGATTCTTAACCACTGCACCACCAGGGAAGCCCGGTGCTGAATTCTCTTAACTTTTGCTTACCTGTAAAGGTTTAATTTCTCCATCAAATCTGAATGAGATCCTTGCTGGGTAGAGTAATCTTGGTTGTAGGTTTTTCCCTTTCATCACTTTAAATATGTCCAGCCACTCCCTTCTGGCTTGCAGAGTTTCTGCTGAAAAATCAGCTGTTAACCTTATGGGGATTCCCTTGTATGTTATTTGTTGCTTTTCCCTTGCTGCTTTTAATATTTTTTCTTTGAATTTAATTTTTGTTAGTTTCATTAATATGTGTCTTGGTGTGCTTTTCCTAGGGTTTATCCTGTATGGGACTGTCTGTGCTTCCTGGACTTGGGTGACTATTTCCTTTCCCATGTTAGGGAAGTTTTTGACTATAATCTCTTCAAATATTTTCTCAGACCCTTTCTTTTTCTCTTCTTTTTCTGGGACCCCTATAATTCAAATGTTGGTGCATTTAATGTTGTCCCAGAGGTCTCTGAGACTGTCCTCAATTCTTTTCATTCTTTTTTCTTTATTCTGCTCCCTGGCAGTTATTTCCACCATTTTATCTTCCAGCTCACTTATCCGTTCTTCTGCCTCAGTTATTCTGTTATTGATTCCTTCTAGAGAATTTTTAATTTCAGTAATTGTGTTGTTCATCACTGTTTGTTTGCTCTTTAGTTCTTCAAGATCCTTGTTAAATGTTTCTTGTATTTTCTCCATTCTGTTTCTGAGATTTTGGATCATCTTTACTCTTATTACTCTGAATTCTTTTTCAGGTAGGTTGCCTATTTCGTCTTCATTTATCTGGTCTTGTAGGTTTTTACCTTGCTCCTTCGTCTGTAACATATTTTTTTCTTTTTTTTTTTTTGATGGGTGGTGCTGTATTCTTGTCTTACTGGTTGTTTGGCCTGAGATGTCCAGCACTGGAGTTTGCAGGTAGTTGGATAGAGCTGGGTCTTGGTGCTGAGATGAGGACCTCTGGGAGGCCTCACTCCGATTTATATTGCCTGGGGTCTGAAGTTCTCTGTTAGTGCAGCGGTTTGGACTCGGAGCTCCCACCACAGGAGCTCGGGCCCGACCTCCAGCCTGGGAACCAAGATCCCACAAGCTTCCTGTGTGGTAAAAAAATAAATAAATAAAAAATAAATTAAAGAAGGAAGAAGGAAAGAAAAAAAGGAGCATTACAATGTCAAAGAATAAAAACAAAATAAAATTAGAAAGATAAAAAATATATTAGGAAAAATAAAACTATAATTGAAAGAACTGGTTGCTGGGGGTTCCTGCCTTCCACTTAGGTGTTCATGGTCCTCCACCAGTGCCTGGTAGGTGCCCTAGTTATGAGGAGACGCGAATTCCGTGTCCTCCTAGTACGTCATCTTGACTCCACCCCCAATCGATATATTTTTTAAAATTGAAGTATAATTGATTTACAGTGTTGTGTTAATTGCTATGAAACGGAAAGACAACTTCTTTATATTGACTCCAACTCTTTCTTCCTGTAACTGGTGTTGATCTGCTCCTGGGAGGGTTTATAAGAAGACTACCATCTGCTGCAAGAGACACCCCCTCCCAAATGGAGGGGCAGTTCCCCTGTCCTCCATGAAACTGCTCTCCTGCAGGATAAATTGCATCTGTGGCTTCTCATCCCCTCCCAGTGTCAGCTGGGGTCCTCCTTTAAGCACGATTCCACATCGGAACACAATTCTCAAGGCGTGGTCAGACCAATGCAACCACATCTTCTCCTTCCCTGGTTCTGGGCATTAGAGCTGCTCCTCCCATCTGCCCTCCTTGGCTCTGAATGGTTGGGTGGATGGTGGTGGCGTGGGGGAAGGGTGTCCCCACTGTAGGCTGGATTTCCCAGCTCCCTGGTCAAAGGCTTCCTGCTGAGTCTGGCAGTGGGAGACCCTCATGAGAGAGTGGAGGGCAGGAGGGAAGAAAAGGCAAGGGTATTTCTGCCCCTCTCTGGAGCAAATGTCCAGCAGCCATACCTCCTCTGAGCTGCAGCAACCCCTGGGTCACCCCAGCCCCTACTCTAGTGTCCCCTCCTCCCCTCTCTGTCTCTCTGACCCAGACCTGGTCACCAGTCTCTGGCCTGTGGCTGATTTCTGGGGGTGCGTCACCAATCTGCTAGGCTTCCCAGCTCTCCTGTCCCTGCTGCAGCCAATACCCTGCGTTCAATTCTTCCTACTTATATACTTCTCTCTCTCATTTGCTTGATTATTTATATATATACAGTTTCTGTTTTCCAGTGGACTCTAGTACTGTGTGTTACTTCTAGTAAGGCAGTTTAAGCTTACATACCACTTGGAAGGGGCAGGGGACTGGCACTTAAAGTATTAGCTGCTTTTATATCCTTTGATATGCATTTTCCACATATGATCCTCAAATAATTCCTCTGTGGGAGGTACCCACTTAATGGAAGAGGAGACTGAGGCTCAGGAAGGGTAGGCAGAGCCAGGATTTGGGTGAGCAGTTGCCTGAACCCTTAGCCATTAGACCACACTGCCCCACTCAGAGACTTGGACCCACCCTGCCCTTACTCACGGTAGATAAAATCCCAGGTCATGTTGCCCCTTCCAGTGTCTTCTTGCTGGATTTCTGGAACTCAAGCGGAGTTCTCTCAGTGACTCACGGTTTCTGAGAAAGACCATTCAGGTCATGGGTATTACGTTCCCTCAGTCAGTTGCTCAGCATCTTCATTTCCCAAAAGTTCCTGGGAGTCTCTTCTCAGAGATTTGACAATGAGTGAGCTCAGCGCTGATTTTATAAATATCATTTTCTGTAAATATCCATTCCATGTAAGGCACCTGTTTCAGAATGACAACCACCTTGCTGAGAACAGCAAGTTTCAGGGTTATGTTTTATTCCCATCTCTAATTACAGCTGAGGTGGGATTTCTTTCTTTCTTTCTTTCTATAGCCCCAAGGAAAGTGTGGAAACCAGGACACTGACCTTAAAAATTCTGTATGGTTTTTTTTTGCAGTGAAAGAAATAAAGCTCATGCAAAAATTATGGTCTTTAAAAGTCAGCACAGGACTTCCCTGGTGGCGCAGTGGTTAAGAATCCACCTGCCAAGGCAGGGGACACAGGTTCAAGCCCTGGTTCGGGAAGATCCCACATGCCGCGGAGCAACTAAGCCCGTGCGCCAGAACTACTGAGCCTGCACTCTAGAGCCGGCGAGCCACAGCCACTGAGCCCGTGTGCAACAACTACTGAAGCCCACGCACCTAGAGCCTGTGCTCTGCAACAAGAGAAGCCACTGAAATGAGAAGCCCGTGCACCGCAATGAAGAGTAGCCCCTGCTCACCGCAACTACAGAAAGCCCGCGCACAGCAACGAAGACCCAACACAGCCAAAAATAAGTAAATAAAAATTTAAAATTTCATTAAACATTTTAAATTTGAGGTATAGTTGCTGTACAATATCATGTAAGTTTCAGGTGTACAACATGGTGATTCATATCATTAAACATTTTTAAAGTGTGCAGTTCAGTGATTGTTCATATATTCACAAAGTTGTGTGACCATTATCACTATCTAATTCCAGAACATTTTCATCAGCCCCCCAAACAAACCCCATACTCATTAGCAGTCACTCCCCATTCCCCCCCTCCCTCCAGCCCCTGACAGCCACTAATCTACTTTCTGTCTCCATAGATTGACTATTCTGGACATTTCATGTCAATGGAATTGTATATTTTATGATCTTTTGTGACTGGCTTCTTTCACTCAGCATAATGGGTTTTTTTTTCATTTTTAATGAAGCTTTTAAATTATTTTTAAAAATTTTTAATGAAATATACTTGATTTACAATGTTGTGTTAGTTTCAGGTGTACAACAAAGTGATTCAGTTATACATACATATACGTACATCTTTTTTCCATTCTCTTCTGTTATAGTTATTACAAGATATTGAGTAGAGTTCCCTGTGCTATACAGTAGGTCCTAGTTGGTCAATATACATACTACTATATGTGTTTTATCTATAGTAGTGTGTATATTTTAATTCCAAACTCCTAATTTATCCTTCCCTTCCCCCTTCCCTTTTGGTAACCATAAATTTGTTTTCTATGTCTGTGAGTCTGTTTCTGTTTTGTGAATAAGTTCATTTGTATCATTTTTTTTTTAGATTCCACATATAAGTGATATCATATGGTATTGATATTTGTCTTTCTCTGTCTGACTTACTTCACTTAGTATGATCATTTCTAGGTCCATCCATGTTGCTGCAAATGGCATTATTTCATTCTTTTTTATGGCTGAGTAATATTCCAGCATAATGTTTACAAGGTCTGTCTATGTTATAAAAATGAATCAGTACTTCATTCCATTTTATGGCCAAATAACATTCCATTGTATGGATAGACCATGTTTTTGTTTGTCCAATCATCAGTTGAAGGACACTTAGGTTTTCACTTTTGGGCTACTGTGAATAATACTGCTATGAACATTCACATACAAGTTTTTATGTAGACGTATGTTTCCATTTTTGTTGGGTATATTCCTATACATGGAATTTCTGGGTCATATATAGTTAGATGTTTAACATTTTGAGGACCTGCCAAACTGTTCTCCAAAGCAGATACACCATTTTACATTCCCATCAACAGTATATGAGGGTTCCAATTTCTCCACATCCTCACTGATACTTGTTATTGTCTTTTTAAAAAATTATTTTATTTTTATTTTTGCCTCGTTGGGTCTTCGTTACTTCATGTGGGCTTTCTCTAGTTGTGGGGAGCAGGGGCTTCTCTTTGTTGTGGTGCGCGGGCTTCTCATTGTGGTGACTTCTCTTGTTGCGGAGCACAGGCTCTAGGCATGCGGGCTTCAGTAGTTGTGGCTTGCGGGCTCTAGAGCGCAGGCTCAGTAGTTGTGGCGCACGGGCTTACTTGCTCCGAGGCATGTGGGATCTTCCTGCACCAGGACTCAAACCCGTGTCCCCTGCATTGGCAGGCAGATTCTCAACCACTGCGCCACCAGGGAAGCCCCCAGCACCATTTGATAAAGGACTACTCTTTCCCCATGAAATTATCTTGGCACCTTTGCAAAAATCAATTGACCATAAATGTATGAGCTTATCTCTGGACTCTCAAAAGTGTTCCATTGGTCTATGTGTCCACTGTTATGCAAGTATCACCTTCCTTGACTCTTCTCTCACCCTCACCCCACAACCACCCATTCAACAACTGTAAATTACCTGCCCCCCTGGGACCAGTGCCGTGCTTGGACCTGAGCATACGATGGTGAGTGAGATGGACACCCTCCCTGTCCTCGTGGACCTGACATTCTTCTGGGAGTGGATAGACAACATAGTTGTAAAGAGATGCAGGAGAAAGGTGATCTCAGATAGCTATGACTGCTAAGGAAAACAAAAGGCTATGTGGTAGAGAGTGACCAGGGGAGGTCCCAGAGGGGGCTGCTTTATATTGGGATGTTGGGGAATCCTCTCTGAGGGGCAACCTGTGAGGTCTGAATGAGAGGTCAGCCATGCAGAATTTGGGATAAGTTGTGCAGCCAGAGGGGCAGAATTTGCCTGGAGATGAAACTAATACAAAAAGGAGGGCAAGGACTTCCCTGGTAGCACAGTGGTTAAGAATCCGCCTGCTAATGCAGGGGACACCGGTTCGAGCCCTGGTCCCAGAAGATCCCACATGCCGTGGAGCAACTAAGCCCGAGAACCGCAACTACTGAGCTCGCACTCTAGAGCTCACGAGCCACAACTACTGAAGCCTGCGCGCCTAGAGCCCATGCTCCGCAACAAAGACAAGCCACTGCGATAAGAAGGCCGTGCACCACAACAAAGAGTAGCCCCCGCTCTCCGCAACTAGAGAAAGCCTGCGCGCAGCAACAAAGACCCAACGCAGCCAAAAATAAATAAATAAATAAATAAATTTATTTAAAAAAAAAAAAGGAAAAAAAGGAGAGCAAAGTAGAAACATGAAGAAAGATAGAGGGCAAGCCCTGATGAAAACATGCCTGATGCCTGAATTCCCCTAAGTTTGGGCCTTCCCATTATGGAGTCATTGCTTTCTCTCCACTGTGTAGGCCTATTTGAAGTGTAATCCCCTAGCCCTCCTAGACTGTAATCCCCATGAGGGCAGGGAGCATATTTGTCTAGTTCAAATTTGCACCCAGGCAGCTTTTACATATAACATTGTTATTACCCAAGTTGAAGAATCCAGAGATTTCACAAAAAGATTCTGATTTTTTTCCTTTTCTTAGACAATTGGAAGGCTTGGTATGGTCATGCTAGGATTCTTGCCTGGCAACTGGGGTGGGTCTGAGAACCAGAGGCCCCCTTTAGATGGCAGTTCAGAAGAAGAAACTGACACCCAGAAGAGGATGACCTTCAGAAGAAATTTTTTACAGGCTGTGTGCTTGGCTCATTTACGTTATGTGCCTGCCCCCTACAGGCAAGTGGGTTTGTGACCCCCCCCTTGGACACATAATAGACCCACTGTCAGGAATGAATGAATGAATGAGTAAATGAATGAATGAATTTATACACTCCCCCAGTTCTTGACACAGTAGCTAGCATATAATAAGTGCCAAATATTTTGATTTGATTTCTCTTCTAAAGAAACATGAGTTGAATTAGATTGCTTTCTTTATTGTACGCATCCTGATTTAAACAAATATTCACACACCGCATTTATTTCTGGTGTACACTGTATTTTTGTGCCTTAGCTGGGCACATGGACCTCAGGCTGCTCAAAATTAGGGTTCGCCTCAAAACCAACCCTTTACACTTTCAGTCCAGCAGAGGGCAACAGCAACTTGGAATAGGAGAAACACAGTTAAGGCACCACCCCCCCCCACCCCCCGCCCCCAGGATCCCTGAACCATAGAATCAAATCCAGGATGGAAGTCACCTTGTTGTTGTTATTTAATATTCTTACTGGGTAATGTATTCATGGGTTTAAAAATAGAACAGAAGAGAAGAGAAGAGAATAGAAGTAAAATGGTGTATGATGAAATCGCCTTCCCTCCCCTTTTCCCCTTGTGTCTGGCTTCCTACCTCACTTCCACCTCAGGTACAACTGTTATTTTTCTCTTGTATGCTCTTCCAGAGGTGTTTATGCACATGTAAACAGATACAAATATCTCTGTAAACCCTCCCCACACTTTACCCAAAGGTAGCAACACAAAAAGGTGTTTTGGACATACTGTTCTATACCTTGTTTTGTTCGATCATGAAGTAGATTGTAGAACTATCCATAGCAGTACATAGAGAGAAGGCCCCCTACTCTCTCTGTTTTTCCAGCTGCAGACTTCTCCGTGGCACACCTTTATCATCATCTATTCAGTGGGGGGCTTCTGCTGCCAGAAACAAAGCTCAGTGAATAACCTTGACTATATTTTGCACACACTTGAGTATGTCTACAACAGTGGCCATTGGCTCCAGCTGCACATGAGAATGACGAAGGGGGCTTTTAAAAATCCCACCCCCCAAGCCATACCTCAGATCAACTACATCAGAATCCCTGAGCATGGGACCAGGGCACACAGGGAGCCCTATGTGCTGTTGACATCTGGGGAAACTGACTGGTCGAGAGCACGTAGATTTCTAAATTTGCTAGATATTGACAAATGGCTTCCATGGCTGGTTCTACCAACTTGCACTCTCACCGGCTTGTATGAGAGGCCTGGGGGTTCACAGCCTCACTAACAAAGCATGCTTGTCAAACTTTGCTTTTTGCTAACCTGCTAGGTTTTTTTTTAAGATATCGCAGTTTCGCTTTAATTGGCATTTTTCTTATTAGGGCTTGAGATTGAACATCTTCTCATGTGTTTAAGAGCCTTCTGTTCTGTCTGGTCATATCCTGTGCCCACTTTTCTTTTCTCTCTCTCTCTCTTTTTTTTTTTTTTTGGCCGTGCCACATGCCTTGCGGGATCTTAGTTCCCTGACCAGGGATTGAACCCGGGCCCCACGCAGTGGAAACAGAGAGTCCTAACCACCGGACCGCCAGGGAATTCCCTCTTTTCTCTTTTTTAGGTTGGTTTCTCTACATGTCAGCAAGACAAATTCTTTGTGATTTGAGTTGCAAATACTTTCTACTGCCTTGTCTTTTGTTTTGTTTTTTCCCCTTGAAGAAGACTTTTTACATATTTGAATGTATCCATCTTTTGTTATGGCTTCTGTATTTTGAGTCATGGTTAGAAAGACCTTTCTCATTCCAGTCTTATAAAGGAAGCTTCCCATGTTTTCTTCTGGCACTTTTGTGGTTTCCTTAATTTACAGGCAAATCTTTGATCCTTTTGGCATTTACCCTGATCTGTGGTGTGAGGTATGGATCCATCTTTGTTCTTCTTTCTAATGGCCGATTGTCCCATTACCTTTATCAAGAAGTAAGGTAGGAGCTGCATCAAACTGGAATTTCTTTGTTTTTGTCTTTGTATTTATAGCAACATCAGCTCCTACTTTCCTGTAAATGTGGTCTCATCCACCCCCTCCCCCCATTTACCTGTTCAATGCTTGCTTGATTGATTTTTGTTTGTTTGCCATTGAGAATTGAGAATTTTATTACTAATCGGACATTGTTCCTGACTTTTGGGGTTTCTATTTAGGATTTATTTTAGTTAATAACCAACAACGATGACCTCTTGTTGAATGTCTAATATATCTGTTTACAAGTATCGGTTCCGTTAATCATAAAGCAAACCTATGGTGTCAGTACTATTATTATTCCATTGGAGGAAAGTAATCAGAGAGTTTTTCAGGCTTGTCCAAGGGCCCACAGTTAAAAAGAGGCAGCGCTAGATGCAATGCAAGAGCCGTGTCTCTGGGGTCTGGGTTTTTTACTTGCCTTGACCCTGTAACTCGTCTTTGTGGAATGATTGCAGGAGGGAATCATTGCAGGAGGGAATGAATGAGTGAGTCAGTGAGGGCAGAAAGAAGACAGAATGAGTCAGCTCCTGCCCTCGGAGGAACCCAAAGGGGGAGATAAGATGTGAATGCAAATAACCGGAACACAAAGTAAACAGTGATCCCACCAGCATTTTGGAAGCAGTCCAGTTTCTATTCCCTCCTATTTAAAAATGCTTAATTCTTTCCAATTCCTCCCTACCTAGAAACCAGGGAGCCATACACTGGGGCAGGGGCAGTCTCCTTGGGTTTGATGCATTAAATCACCCACTTGGAGGTCCCCTGTGGAGCCCTGCAGCCTGGCGGGGGGGGAAGGGAGGGAGGGAGATAGAGGGAGGGGGATAGAGGGGAGGTGGGTATAGGTAGGAGGGAGGGGGGTTAGGGAAGTGGGAGGAGCAAGGAGGAGGAGGGGAGGCAAGGGAGAAAATGAGACAGGCTCAAGGAGGGAGGACGGAGAAGGAGATGAGAAGATAGAGGGAAAGGAGAAAGAGGGCTTGGGGAGGAGGAAATGGGGGGAGGAGCTGGGGGAGTGGGAGAAGGAGGAAAGGGCTGGGGGATAGAGGAGAAGAGGGGGTAGGGAGAAGAAGAGGAGGAGGAGGAAGGAGGAGGAGGGGGGAAAAAAGTCCCCTCCTCCAGCCCCCACCGCAGAGTTGCGCAACTCACTCGGGCTGGGATTGGTCGCTGCCACGTAAAGACGCCCCGCCCTCTATGCCCTACGACCAATAGCGAGAGGAGGCGGGGCGGGATGCGTCCTGGGAGACCAATGGCCGGAGGGGGGCGGGGCGGCGCGGCCTGGGTCTGGCGCGCGCTCCCGGCGCCCTCGGAGCCAGAGCAGCGCTCGGAGCTCAGAGCGCGCTTTCCCTCGCCGCTGTCGCCGCCGCTGCCCGCCGGCCCGCCCTTGGCGCGTCCCCGCCCCGCTCTGCTCCGATCCCTGCAGCCGTCCCGGAGCGCGCTTACCTGTCGCTGCCAGCACAGTATCCCCGTTGCGGCACCGCGGCGATGGCCACCAAGATCGACAAAGAGGCTTGCCGGACGGCGTACAACCTGGTGCGCGACGACGGCTCGGCCGTCATCTGGTGAGGAACTTTCCTTTGCTCTCCAAGCCCCGCTCCCCGAGCTCGCAAGGGGCCTGGTGCACTGAGCGGTCTTCCAGACCGGACGGATTAAGGGTCATCCCGTGCTGTCTTCCCGTAGCCTTAACCCAGGACGGCGTGGAAAGCCAGCGCTGGCTTCTCCCTAGCCAGAGCATCTTTTAGATTGTCCTGCTGGAAGCTCGGCACTGTGCAGCTACCAACGCTGATGTGTGTGTGTGTGTTTTTCTCTTCTCCCAATCCAAAGGGTGACTTTTAAATATGACGGCTCCACCATCGTCCCCGGCGAGCAGGGAGCGGAATATCAGGACTTCATCCAACAGTGCACAGGTAGGGAGACGCGCCATCTGGAGGAGTTCCCCGTCTTTTGGGATATTGTCAGTGCCGGGGAGGGGCGGCAGAGGCCAAACTGGGCGGAGCCTGTGGCCACCCTGGGCGCCTCTGACACTGTAGGAACCAGATTTGAGCGTTCTAAAGCCTCACAAAGCCTTCTCCCCTCTGGGCATCCAGAGCGATCAGAGGCGACCGCCTGGCTTCCTCTCTCCCAAGGTAACCTTTCCAGGCACGGCAGCTCCTTTGCCTCCTGCGGGTCGCTAGTTTTCCACCGTCAACTGCCGCGGTTCCAAACTCCTGGTCCAGCCCTCCCCGCTTTCCCCTTCCACCGGTCAGTGAGCCCCAATAAAAACAATCCTGGTGCTTACTGCAGGAGCTAGAAACGGTCAGCTTCACCCACCCCCCTTCTCCCACAATCATTGTCCGTGTGCTGGTGATATGATTTTATTTGTAGACTATAGAACCAGATATGAAAGGGTGCCCACCGTAGGATCCCATTTATATGAAATGATAGAAAAGGCAAAGCTAATCTGTGGTGTGAAAAGCCAGAAGAATGCTCATATTTGCGGGTAGATAGCCACTGATGGGGGGCGGGAGGGGCACCCGGAAGGCGGTGTAGGGTCGGGTGGGGTTGGAAATGTATTTTGATCTTCGAGGCGGTTAAACAGGTTTGTACATATGTAAGAAATCTTTCAAGCAGAATCCTTAGGATTTGTAAACTTTGTGCCCTTCCTGCGGTGTGTTGAACCATTAGGAGGAAAGAACGCATGCAGGTAGAACCACAATCCCCCATCCCCACCCCATAGAAGCAAAAGGCCCAGCATCATTGGTAATAGGGCCTTTTAAAGCTGAGATTGGAGAATGGGCTCTTTTCCAGGCTGTGGTCTCTAGCTTGGAAACAGATATATTCAGACACAGGCAGTGCAGCCTGGAGGTTAGGGTGGGGACTCATGTCAGCAAGGTGGGTTGGAATCCCCGCGTGGCCACCCTCTAGCTGTGTGGTTTGGGTGGGGCAAGTTACTTAACCTCTCGGGGCCTTGGTTTCCTCACCTGTAATCTTAGAGGGCTGTTGTGAGGATTGGTGAGTCAGTACCTGTGCAAACGACATGGTCATTTGTGAAATAAATATAAAGTACTCATCATGCCCAGGATCATGCGACGGCCCCTTTCCTTTATTCAAATGATATTTCGCATTTACTCTACTTAAAAGAATATTTATAAAGTGTCTGCTATGGGCTGGGTGGTACTGAGGTTTTTTTTTTTAAATCTTCTTTCAACTAGAACGTCTTCCTAAGAGCTGCCTCTAGACGTTCACTCACTGCTTCTGGAAAGGATTGTTTAAAATATCAGACGTGCGAAGTACTTTCACAACTCACACCTAATGAGGTGCACGGGGCCCCTTGTGGAGAGCTGGTGGGGCCTGGGTTCCAATCCTGGCGGAGGACCCCAGTCTCTCAACCACCTCTATCCTTCCGCCACCACGATGACTGCTTTTACAAGTGGAGTAAGTGCAGACTCCTGGCCTTCCCCCCATTTGGGAGGTTCAGCAGTATTTTTTGCCTTGCTGGCTCTGAGGCTTTCTCATAGGCCGGCTTCTTTCCTCTCTGGATGGTAAGGTAGCAGTTTCCTCCTGCAGGCCATCCATCACCCCACCCCCCATCAGACTGGGGTCTCCCCCGCCCCCTGCCTCTGAAGCTATTGTTCTCTCCATCGAGTGGGAGAAGGTGACCCCCGGAAGAAAGAGCATCCTGTGAGTAGGTTCCGAACAGATGCTCCTGGCCATCGGGCGAGGCTGTGGTCAGAGAACACTTCCTCCCTCCCTGGGGCTTTGTGGTTTGCTAGTCAGACCCTTCCCCCAATGACAGGAATGGGAGTGGGGAGGGCCTGGTGGGAGAACTAAAAATGCTTTCCCTGCTGCTTGTTGATCTTATGAATGGGCTGTGGGATCTGAAGGCTCCGTCTGCTTTGGCTGGAAGTCCGCCTTCCTTCCCCAGCCATCTGTTGGACAAATGTATAGGCGAGTTATGGTTGCCGTGTCTGCTCTTGTTTGTGTTAGAAAAGCTGGTTCCATCCCACTGCCGTGTCCTCATAACCCAGTGACCAAGGATTCAGAACGCTGAGTAGTAACTTTCTCTACGCAAGTCACTACACTGGACATGCCTTGTCTCCGTTACTGAGCTTGCTTCCCTTCCATAGGTGAGGAAACCAAGACCCAGAGAGGTTAAGTGACTTGTCAGGGATCACACAGCAAGATCGTGGCAGAGCTGGGACTTGAACCCGGGCAGGCTGGCTCCGAGGTCTGTGCTCTTGGCCCCTTCTTGCTGAGGAAGTGGTTTAGGGTCTCATTTCTAAGCCATGAGGCTTCTTCAGTGATACAGCAGGTTCTGGTCAGGGCTTGTGGGGTTGTTTGCAGGTTACAAAAGACACATTTGCCTATTCGTGTGATGCAGGGAGGCTTCTTGGTGGCCCTCATCCCCAGCCAGGTGTCCTGACAGGCCTGAGGCTCCCGTGCTCTGCAGATAGGCTCCCGCTCTGGTCCAGCTTTCCTATTTCCAAACCTCTCACGAGGTCACAGCGGACCTGGGAGCCTGAAAACAGCACCTGGTCTCTCCTCCATCTGCACTGTGGGGAGGGGAGGAGGGGGTGGAGGGTCCCCCCCCGCCCCGCCCTGGGCTCTCTGTCCTCCCTGACAACCCCTCCTTGGGCATCCTCTGTCTGAAACACCCTCCTTCACCCCTCCTGTGCCCTCTGGCTACTGTCTTCCTTCTCCTGTCCTTCCCCCAGGTTTTCCAGAATGGAATCTGCCCGTCCAGCCTCTCCCTGTCATCTCTCCTCAGCCCGCAGGCTGGCCTGTCCTTGTCTGCAGGAGCTGCTTCCTCAAGGTCGTGGATCTGGAAGGTCGCTGGGCCCTCGTCCTCCTGTTTCTTTCTGCCGGCAGGATTTGGAGCCCTCTGTGCCCCGCGCTGGCTCTTCTGGCGCTGGACTCACCTGGCCCCCTTCCTTCTGTGCTAAGTGCTCCATCACCGCCTCTGCTCTTGCTTCTTACCCCAAACTTCAGTCCGTGTGGGATGGTGGGAGATCTGTCAGGGGCGGTGAGAGAAGCCCAGTGCAGTTAGCTTAAGCAAAAAAAAAAAAAAAATCAGTGTAGCTTCCACGGTTGGAAAGTCCAGGCCAAGTACTAGCTGCAGGTAAGGCTGCCCACACTCAACCTCCCCTCTTCCTGCTCCTAGCTCTGTCTTCCTCCTTTATTGCCCTTCTTGGGGGCAGGAGGGCAGGTTCTCCCTGAGCGGTGATACAGATGGCCACTAACCATCCCAGCTTCCAGGCTGCGGGCAAAGCCATCCTGACGCGGATAGACAGACTCTTTGCCACCGATTTCAATGGAAGTCTCCAGACTGACAGACGCTGTTTGGCCTGGCTGGGTTCATGTGTCCATTGTGAACCAATCACCGCCATTGGTCTGGCTGGCTAGACCTGGATCAGTGCCCACCGCTGGAGTCGGGGAGGGGCAGGCCCACCCAAACCAGGAGACAGAGTGGGGGAGGGTGGTTTCCTAAGGGAAGAGTGGAGGGGGGGCATGTTGCTTCCAGAAGAGGGGCAAACCCAAAACAGGTCCATGGCCCCCCTTTATTGCAACAGTCTCTCAGCCCTTGTTCTTTCTTGTCCTATATCCATTCTACCCGACCCCAACCCCTCACTGGGAGTAACTCTTCCTAAAGAACGGCTCTAATCAAGTTTCTCCTCTGCTCATTAACCATCTATAGCTCCCATCTGCCCATTGCATTTACAGGCTGCCTGCTTGCCATTCCAGTCTGTTGGTCCCCACCCACATCTCCTGCCCAATAGCTCCCAACACCCTTCTTTGTGCACCTGTGACCTGACCCTGTGTAATACTCCCAGCCTGCAGGCCAGTGATTTTGGAGGTTCCCTCCGGGTAGAATTCCTCTCCCCTGTATCTGTCCATCTGGGATTGAGCCGGCAAACCAGTCTAGTGCAATCCCTTCTGTATTTCAACAGCCAGAACCCTGGGGAATCAGAAAAGCTCTAGATTCACATCCCAACTCTGCCCCTTGCTGTGTGGCCTTGGGCAAGGACATCCCTTTCTCTGTGCCATGGTTTTCTGCTCTGTAAAATGTGGGTCCTGATGGTGCCTGCCTCTGATGGTGACTGGGAGGGTTAACTGAAATAATATGTCTAGAAGGAGCGTCCAGCCCCTCCCTGATGCTTTAGTTACTGTTACTTTTTATGTCATTATTTTTCTTCTCCTAGCGCTTAGGATGACAGTGTGCTTTCTGCTCTGAAGCTTTCAGTGCATGCCCCAGCTCAGCACACAGTAGGCACTCACCTCTGGGTTTGCCCATGAGAGGCGCTCAACCCCAGGCTGGCACACAGTAGGCCCCACGTGGGCATGCGTGAGACCTTTAGCCTGGGCCTGCATGCAGTAGGTGCTCAGTACATGGTAAGAGGTGGTTAGCGCAATGGTTAGAGGGCTGGGCTGCTTCAGACGTCCTGGGTTCAAATACTTGCCAGTCATGTGATCCGGAGCAGGTGAGTTCATTTGCTCCTTCTTTTGCTATAATGTGGTCATTAGGAGGATTAAGGAAGCAGGTCCACGGTGCCAAGGATGCAGTAAGTGCTCCATAAATGATAATCACGGTGACTGTCACCTTACTGGTGGATTTAATTGTTGTGGAAGTAACGTATGTGGTCTGAGAGCACCAGAGAGATGGGAGGGGGAAGAGATGATGGGGAGGGAATGGGTAGCGAGCTGTGCTGGAGGGTCTTTGGTTGCCCCAACAGAGCCCCGGGGAGTGGGGAAGAGCCAGGGCTCAGCTGGCAAAGGAGAAAGGAGCTGTTTGGCAGACTGACTGGTCACGTGATCTCTCTGATCTCAGCATAAGGGCTTACAGATCACGTGTGTGTGTTGGGGCAATGGCTTGGGCTGTCTATGAAATCATGTCTTGTTTCTGTACCTTACAAGTAATACACGTCCTTTGCAGGATACTCAGAAAGCAAGACTAAGCAGAAAGAAGAGAATAAAAACCAGATATAGTTCAGATACAGTTTAACGCTCAGAAATTTGTTCATTCATTCGTTTGTTTCCTCTTTCCTTCCTCCAAGGTATACGAGCGGCTACTCTGTAGGGTACTGTTCTAGGCACTGAGGATAAATATAGAAGCAGAGAAAGCCCCTGTCCTCATGGAGCTGATGTTTTATTGTCATCGCCCAGCCTTTAAAGTGGCTCCAGAATGTTCTCTCATATAAATGTAGCATTGTTTAATAGGTCTTTTATTGATGGACCCCAAAATACTCTGTTGCAAGCAGTTTTATTTTAGAAAGAATCCAGCCACCTGGGAATGAATCCAGTTTTCTGTTGGTGCAGATTTTAGAGCTGATCAGTTACAAGCATCGATGTTGGAGCCAGGGTGTCTTGCCTTGACTTGTAGCCTTGCTGCGCTGTGTGACCTTGGTCAAGTCTCCCAGATTCTCTTTCCTCTTCTGTAAGATGGGGATAGTAATTGCACATGGTGTACAGGGTTGTTGTGAAGGTAAATTGACATGATACACATAAAGCTTGTAGGGCAATGCCTGGTATAGAGTGGCATGGCGGCTCAATAAATGTGGTTACTGTTAATGTAGCACTTTGGAAGGTGGTCTGTCTGGGTGCAGATGATATTCCCATGATGCTCTGGTGAGTCTGGAGTGTTCAGCTCAAACATCACTCACAGAGAGATGTGGGGTTGAATGTTTTTGTCTGTCCAGCATCCCATCCTTTGGAGGAACTTCTCCCTGTCATTTTATAATAATCCTGCTCGGCCAGTGTAGTTCCAGTGGGGCTGACTCTGCCTCTCGCCACTGGGAGGGCACATGACCCAGATCTGGCCAATCAGAGTAAGCCATTAACTGTTAACAAGTCTGTTAACTGATTGGGTCAGGGTTGGGCCCAGGTGACTCAAGCCAAACCAATCAGCTCCATCCCTTAGACTTTGGGTCCCTTTATCTTTCTCTGGGATTAAGACCTGTAAGCACACTGAAGGCTTGGGGCTTGCAGCACCCATCAATCATTTGGAGAGGGAACCTGAGAAATCAGGTATAGAGCCAAAGATGGAGGATGGAGAACAGATGACATGGCTTAAACTCCTGGATCCAGCCATGCCTGAAGCTGTCTCCCAGCTGTTTACTTTCATGAGCCAATTAATTTTTTTTTTTTTTCCTTAAGGCAGCTTGAGTGGGTTCTTTCTCATTTCCCTCTAAAAGAGTCCTGGTCATAGCACCCAGGGTAGATGGCTGGGACAGGCTAAGAGAGGAGAATCCAGGTTGGGCAAGGAATTCAAAACCTCTCATGTGAGAACTGACTGAGGAAATGGGGCATATTTCACTTGGAGAGACACCTCAGGGGGACAGGAGTGTTGTCTTCAGATGTTTGAGGAGCTGCCCTGTGGAAGGTGTGGACTTCTTCAGTGTTCCTAGCCTCATCCCAACCCCATGTGGTAGAGCACCAAACAGTAGAAATTTCAGGGACGGATTTTGGGTTTGCCTGAGGAAGAACTGGCCTCAAGTTAGAATGGGCTGTCACTGGAGGTAGTAAGACCCCCATCATGGGAGGTATGTTAGGGGAGACTGCCCAACCCCTTGGCATAGATATTTAAGAAAAAGGCCCTTCTTGACCATGCATTCTCCTTCTCTCTCACAGCCCCCTTCTCTAGTCTGCTCTGCTCCCAAGAAGAGTGACAAAATGCATTAGCTTAGGTATAGGTAATGCCCCTCTGGGATGGGATCAGCCCTACCAGGAACTGAGTGTGGCAGTGGGATGGTTCCTAAGGAAAACGGGGGTGTCTTTATTGTTAAAGAAAAAAACCATTCATTCTAACTCTTGTTAAAGAACAGTAAGGCAGGCTTTGTTCAGGAGACTGTTGTGGTAGGTGTAGGAACCACTACAGGGGAGAGAGATCAGGTCCAACTCTGAATACAACAAGGAAAAGTGGGAATTTATAGTCAAGGAGCAAGGTGGGGAATCCGTGGATAGAAAGTCACCAAGAGGAAGGGTCAGGGATATGGGGGGATTCTGGCTGAACTGACCTAACGGGATACTTGCTGAAGGCAGGCCAGTGATCCGACATCACCGGGGGAGGGTGGGGATGAGGAGCCCAATTAGATATCGAGGGTGATCAGATATGGAGGATGGGGGATTCTGGCTCAACTGACTCGGCAGGATCCTTGCTAAAATCAGATAAGGCAGAGATGAACACAGAAGTCCAGAAGGCGAGACCTAGTCGAAAAAGAGCTCAGAAGAGCCTGGTTAGAGTTTAGTCAAGGGGAGAATCTTTGCTGTTACTGCAAGAGGGATGGGACGGGAAAGAGACAAATACACTTGCTGCCCATGGCCTCTGCCTGTGCAGCTGTACGACACACGTACACGTGGCGGTCTATGTATTTTGCTCTTCTACATGTGGATTTTTTTCCCCTAGCTTCGCTCAAATTTAGAAATTGGAGTGAGAAGGGAAGAAGAGAAATTGTCTAGTGAGTCTAAGGCAATATGAGGTCAGAAGGAGGCTGTAAATCTGTGACAGTGCTTTGGACGTTGTAAAGTGCTAAATAGTCTGTTCCTCAGCATTCAACAAACGTTGACTGAAACATTGTTTCTGTTGCTCCAGAAACAATGTTGGGTGATGGGTCTTAAGTGGCACCTGAAGGGCTATTGAGACATTACCTCACAGTTTTCTGAAAAATTCACTCTCCCACTGCCTTCTTGGCCCACACATCTGTTGCTGGGAGGTCCTGAGCTGCATTGTGTGGCTTCTTTGTGTCATGAGATGCGTGGGCTTTGTGACAGCTCTTCTGGGTGATATTTGTGCTTGCTTTGGAGTTTGTGGCCCCATCTCCCATGGAGAAGGTTGCTAGATGTCCCTTTTCCTGGTAGGTGGGGTGTCTATGGTTCAGCAAAAGTGTTCAATTAGTTGAAATGAATTGAGTTTCTGCTCCTTGAAAATCTTTAGACGTTAATGCAAACCTTTTGAAAGTATTGCTTGTGGATCGTATAGATGTTATATCTACGTCCTCATCTCCCATCCTTTTTTCACCTCGTTACATCCTGGCATCCCCCCCATAACCAGAGCTTGGCACCCCGTGCACAGGTCCTCGGTCACCTTCTGGTGGCCAAATGTAGTGGCCGTTTCTTTGTCTTTTTAAAAATAAATTTATTTATTTTATTTATTTATTTTTGGCTGCATTGCGTCTTCGTTGCTGCACGCGGGCTTTCTCTAGTTGTGGCGAGCGGGGGCTACTCTTCATTGCGGTGCGTGGGCTTCTCATTGCGGTGGCTTCTCTTGTTGTGGAGCACGGGCTCTAGGTGCACGGGCTTCAGTAGTTGTGGCACGCGGCCTCAGTCGTTGTGGCTTGCGGGCTCTAGAGCGCAGGCTCAGTAGTTGTGGCGCACAGGCTTAGTTGCTCCGCGGCATGTGGGGTCTTCCCGGACCAGGGCTCGAACCCATGTCCCCTGCATTGGCAGGCGGATTCTTAACCACTGCACCACCAGGGAAGCCCCGTTTCTTTGTCTTTATTCCACTTTCCCTCCTTCCAGCCCTCATCAGCGACCACTACTCACTGAAAAGGTCATTTTCCCTTTCTTCTGCTTCTGCCCTGCAAAGCTTGCCTAGTTCTCCTTTTCTGTCTCTCATCTCTTGCTCTCACTGCCTTCTGCTGGTTCTCCTTCCCTTTCGTGCCCCATAAGTGGGGGTGTTTCCTGGGGTCCACCCTTGGCCCTGGCTTTTCCTTCTCCGGGACATTATTGAGTGCTTGCTGTAGGGAAGCCCTTTGCTGAGTGCTGAGTTGACCCTTTCCCGACCCTGGCGAGTTTGCCATCCAGGCAGGGGTGGGGATGGGAGGGGGACTTTTCTCTCCGTTTAACAACCTTTTGTAGTTTTTGCCCGTAAGGTCCAAACGCTTAGAGATGACATGGAATGTCCTTTAGGATGGGATGCTGGCCAGCTCACCCCACTCATGCACATTCCCAACACATGATTCTGACCCCATGGATGCCAAATGCCCCACACTGTGTGGGCGCTTTGCATGTATTACCTCATCTATTATAATTTTTCTTATCCATGAGGGGTGTATGTAATAAGTACAATGGACCAGAGTAGGAGTTAGCCCCATTTTACTGATAAGGAATCTGATGGTTTCCTTGGAGAGTCAAAAGTCACTTGCTTGGTAGACTCACAGATATAGAGAACAAACTAGTGGTTACCAGTGGTGGTGGGGGAGGGGCAAGTCAGGGGTAGGGGGAAAAAAGGGTTATTATGGGATTATAGGAAATCATGTGTATGAAACTTTTGAAAATTGTAAAGCACTATGGAACTTAAAGAATGTTTCACCCCATAAACAAAAATTTTTTAAAAAGTCACTTGCTTGAGATGGCACAGTAGGTAGAAAAATTGGACTTTGAACCCAGATCTATGTCCGAGGCTCCCAGCCTTTCCCCTGCACTGTGCTGCCCTGCCTCCCCCTTCCTTGGGACTTGTGCACGGTCTTCCCTCTTCCGGCCCTGTCCTCGTCCATTTTGCTTTCCTGGAGGACTTCTATACACCCGTCAAGGCCCAGTGTAAATAGCCCCTCCACTCAGATGCCCTCCTTGCCTTTGTGATTGATGCTCATCACATTCTGCGGTGGTTACATGTGCGTCTGTTTCTTCAATTCCATGGTATCCTCAGTGGATCATCTCCACCCCTCATGGTTACCTGGTTCCAATCTCTCTTTTTATTTATTTACTATTATTATTTTTTTAACATCCTTATTGGAGTATAATTGCTTTACAAGAGTGTGTTAGTTTCTGCTTTATAACAAAGTGAATCAGCTATACATTACATATATCCCCATATCTCTTCCCTCTTGCGTCTCCCTCCCTCCCACCCTCCCCATCCCACCCCTCTAGGTGGTCACAAAGCACCGAGCTGATCTCCCTGTGCTATGCGGCTGCTTCCCACTAGCTATCTATTTTACATTTGGTAGTGTATATATCTCCATGCCACTCTTTCACTTTGTCCCAGCTTACCCTTCCCCCTCCCCGTGTCCTCAAGTCCATTCTCTAGTAGGTCTGCGTCTTTATTCCAGTCTTGCCCCTAGGTTCTTCATGACCATTTTTTTTTTTTTTTTTTAGATTCCATATATATGTGTTAGCATACGGTATTTGTATTTCTCTTTCTGACTTACTTCACTCGGTATGACAGACTCTAGGTCCATCCACCTCACTACAAATAACTCAATTTTGTTTCTCTTTATGGCTGAGTAATATTCCATTGTGTATATGTGCCGCATCTTCTTTATCCGTTCATCTGTCGATGGACACTTAGGTTGCTTCCATGTCCTGGCTATTATAAACAGAGCTGCAATGAACATTGTGGTACATGACTCTTTTTGAATTATGGTTTTCTCAGGGTATATGCCCAGTACTGGGATTGCTGGGTCATATGGTAGTTCTATTTTCAGTTTTTTAAGGAACCTCCATACTGTTCTCCATAGTGGCTGTATCAATTTACATTCCCACCAACAGTGCAAGAGGGTTCCCTTTTCTCCACACCCTCTCCAGCATTTACTGTTTGTAGATTTTTTGATGATGGCCATTCTGACTGGTGTGAGATGATATCCCAATCTCTTTTTCACCAGTGGGTGTGTCACTCCCTTGTGTGGACCCAAGTCGTGGGCTGTAGCACTTACTAACTCCCCAAGCTATGTCCACATGACTGTTCATGTATCTGTTTGGTGTCTGACTCTCCAGCTAGAATCTGAGCTCCTGGGGGGCAGAAGCCTGCTCTGCCTGGTTCTCTGCTGTACCCTCAGCACCTGGAACAGCACCTGGCATTCTCCCCAGGTGGGTGTTGAATAGATGAATGAACACAGTCCCCTGAAATGCTTGAGAGCTGAGCTCACCCCTGGACGGCCCGCTCTTCCCTCTGCCAACATAACAGCGCAGTGGCCCGTATGGAGGGCCTGCAGGTGCCGAGGCTCTGAAACCCTCACCCGCGCTGGCCTCTGGCCCAGCTCCCTGCCCCGGAGCCTGTGCGTGGCTGCATTCCTCACCGACTTAATTTGATGCTCTCGGCTTTGCAGATTCCGCTCAGTGGCCTCTGCAGGGGCAGGTCCCCAGAGGCGTGTATGTGAAGGCAGGACTGTTAACCTCAGCATTTTGGGTTTTATTTCAGCAGTGCATTTGAAATTAACCTGCCTGACATCCTGTTTAATTCTGGACTTAGTTTCTGGTCATCTGTCTCATTTTTCCTCATGTACTTAATCTTTTTTTTATCATCCGTGCATTTGTGTAAGCTTCCTTGCCAATAATAAGTAATAGTAATACTTCAAAAATAATGGTGAACACTGGGCTTTTATTGTGCCAGGACTTGTGCTGAGGTCATTGTATGAGTTTCCTGTGGCCGCTGTAACAGATGACCACAAACTTAGTGGTTTAAAACAACGTAATTTTCTCATCTTAGAGTTCTGGAGGGCAGAAGTCCAAAATCAACCTCACTGGGCTAACATAAAGGTGTGGGCTGGCTGTGTTCCTTCTGGAGGCTTGAAAGGAGAATGGATTTCCTGGCCTTTTCCAGCTTCTAGAGACGCCTGCATCCCTTGGCTCGTGGCCCCTTCCTCCACCTTCAAGGCTGGCAATGGCTGGTTGAGTCCTCACGATGCCATCTCTCTGATTCTTATGCCTCCCTCTCTTCCCTATTTGAGGGCCCTTGTGATGACTTTGGGCCCACTCAGATCATCCGGGATAATCTCCCCATGCTGAGATCCTTAATTTAATCACACCCACAAAGTGCCCTTTGCCGTGTCAAGTCACAGAGTGAGTCACAGGTTCTGGAGATTAGGATGTGGACATCTTTAGGGGCCATTGTTTTGCCAGCCAGAGTCATCTAATCGTGATTTCATTTCATCGACACCGTGACCCCATGTCGTAGGCCCTGTTGTCATTCCCATTTCATAGACAGGAAAACTGAGGCTCAGAGCCATAAAGGCACTGGCCCGGGGTTGCACAGAGGCGGAGCTGTGTTCTTTACCCAGTGCCTGTGCTCCTGGCCACCATTCCTGACACCCTGCAGCACTTGCAGCTGAAATTCTTTTGAAACAAGGAGGGAAGACCAAGGGCGAGCTCTTTTCTTTTTTTTCCTCTCCCCCTCCCCCAGTTTTATTGAGAAATAATTGGCATGCACCACTGTATAAGTTTAACGGGTACAGCATGATGGTTTGCTTTACATATATCATGAAATGATGACCGTAATAGGTTAACATCCACCATCTGATATAGGTACAATAAAAAGAAAAGAAAAAAAATTTGGTTTTCTCCTTGTAATAAGAACTCTTAGGAGCTATCCTCTTAACAATTTTCCACAAGCTTTTTCTTGAATGCCAAGGCGCAGACCCGAGGCCTGTGCCTCTGGCTGGTGGTACATTTCTAAGAATATGCAGCTCAGAGGTACTTTTTCTGCCTTTATTCAAGTGAAAAACCTGCGATGGTCTCTGGGGAGCAACACTCCTTAATTCAAACGCCTCCATTCTTCCCAGGGAAGAATTCTGACTCTGCTACTTTTGACCGAAAGGATGGCCCTTGGAGGTCATCTGATCTGACCCGGAAGTAGTGTTCTTCCTCTTTTTTGGCTATAATTCTACCCTGGCTCTAGAATGGAGTGTACTGTTCATGGTTTGCAAATAAAGGAAGCTGCTACCTTGGGCAGGCCGCAGGCCCCTCTGGGTCACACGCTGGGGCTTCTGAGGAGGAGCGAGAAGAGCCAGGCTCTGTGCAGGCCCCGTGTGAGCTCCCTGCCCAGCCAAGGAGGGCGCCTGTGTTCACTCCGGTGAGCTCTTGCAGCCCTGAGCTGGGATACCACTTGCTCTGTATTTTTGTGTTTGTGTTTGTTTTGTTTTGTTTTTAACTTTATTGAAGTATAGTTGATTTACATGACTTGCTCTGTTCTTTTTTTTTTTTTTTGGCTGCATTGGGTCTTTGTTGCTGCGTGTGGGCTTTCTCTAGTTGTGGTGAGCGGGGGCTACTCTTCGTTGCGGTGCATGGGCTTATTGCAGTGGCTCCCCTTGTTGCGGAGCATGGGCTCTAGGCGCGCGGGCTTCAGTAGTTGTGGCATGAGGGCTCAGTAGTTGTGGCTTGTGGGCTCTAGAGCGCAGGCTCAGTAGTTCTGGCGCACGGGCTTAGCTGCTCCGCGGCATGTGGGGTCTTCCCGGACCAGGGCTCGAACCCGCGTCCCCTGCATTGGCAGGAGGATTCTTAACCACTGCGCCACCAGGGAAGTCCCACTTGCTCTGTTCGTGATTTGCCAAAACCTACTGCCGTGTGTTCGATTTGGGGAAAGTAACTTACTCTCTTCTTTGTCGCTTTGTAACTACTCATTATCCAACAAATGCACATTGCGGACCTACTATGTGCCAGGCACTCTTAGTACTGGGTAAGTTGGGGGATCCAGATCACAGAGCTTACATTCAGTGGGAATGCAGGGGCAGCTAATAGACAAGCTAGCAAATCTGATCTTTTCAGAACGAGATGAGTGCTAAGAAAATGAAACGAAGCAATGGGCCAGAGATGGGTTGTGGGGAGGCCACTGTTAGCCAGGGTGGTCAGGGGAGGCCTAAAGAGGAGGTGACACTAAGGCAAGACCTGAATGAAAAGGAGCCGGGCATGCGGGTATCTGGGTGAGGAGTGAGCCCAGCAAAAGGGGAGGCCCTCAAACCAAACATCCGATAATGATCTAGCTTCCAGAATATGTAAAGAACTCTTACAACTCAACAATACTAAGACCAATAACCCAAGTAAAAAATGGGCAAGGGATTTTTAAAAAATCTTTTTTTAATTTATTTATTTTAGGCTGCCTTGGGTCTTTGTAGCTGCACGTGGTCTTTCTCTAGTTGTGGCGAGCGGGGGCTACTCTTCGTTGCGGTGCGCGGGCTTATCATTGCGGTGGCTTCTCTTGTTGCAGAGCACCAGCTATAGATGTGTGGGCTTCAGTAGTTGTGGCTCGTGGGCTCTAGAGCGCAGGCTTAGTAGTTGTGGCGCACGGGCTTAGCTGCTCCGCGGCATGTGGGATCTTTCCGGACCAGGGCTTGAACCCGTGTCCTCTGCATTGGCAGGTGGATTCTTAACCACTGTGCCACCAGGGAAGCCCTGGGCAAGGGATTTGAATCGATATTTCTCCAAAGGAGACATACACATGGCCAGTAAATACGTGAAAAGATGCTCAGCATCATTGTCATTAGGGAAATGCAAATCAACCCGCAGTGAGGTACCACTTCACACGCACAAGGAGACTATGATAAAAGGTGTTGAGAGGACGCTGCGACTCAGAACCCTCATACACTGCTGGTGGGAAGGGAAACTGGTGCAGCCGCTGTGGGAAACGGTTCAGCAGTTCCTGAAAGGTTAAGCCTGGCTATTTCATGCCTTAGTATCTACCCGAGAGAGATGAAAACACACAAAAATTTGTACCTGAATGTTCACAGCAGCGTTGTTCACAATCCCAAAAGTGGAAACCACCTAAATGTCCATCAACTGATGAACGGATAGACAAAATGTGGTCCATCCATCCGTGGAATGTTACTCAGTTATAAAAACAAATGAAGTACTAATTCATGCTGTGACATAGGTGAACCTTGAGAACATGACGCTGAGTGAAACATTATGCTGAGAAGTCAGACTTGAAAGGCCACATGTTGTGTGATCCATTTATTTCAAGTTTCCAGAAGAAGCAAATCCATGGAGATAGAAAGCAGGTTAGTGGTTGCCAGGAGTGGTGACGGGGGACGAGGAGTGACTATTCATGGGGATGGGGTCGCCTTTTCAGGTGATGAAAATGTTCTAAAATAGACGATGGTGATGGTTGCACAACCTTGTGGATGTACTAAAAACCAATGAATTGTACACTTGAAAGGGGTGAATTTTATGGTATGTAACTATCTCAGTTTTTAAAACGTAAAGAAGAAAGGGGGTGGGACTTCCCTGCTGGTCCAGTGGGTAAGACTCTGCACTCCCAATGCAGGGGGCCCGTGTTCCATCCCTGATCAGGGAACTAGAACCCGCATGCATGCCGCAACTAGGAGTCCACATGCCGTAATGAAAGATCCCACGTGCCGCAACTAAGACCCAGCGCAGAATAAATAAATAAATAAATAAATAAATAATTTTTTTAAGAAAAAAGAAAAGAAGAAACGGGGTGAGGGGGGTGACAGAAACCCAGCAGGGTGGTGGCCTTGCGTGTGCAGGGAGGTGGGGTCAGAGGACTGATTTTGCCTGAACAGCATGTATTTTATTCCCATGTCTTTTGTCCTACGACCTTGCAGAATTTCGCCTTGGGCCTTCCTGTCCTTCCTTCCCACGTCCACATTTGTGGTTCTGCCTGCCACTTTTCCCTCCATGTCAGACCTCCTTTTCCCCACGGCCCCTTTCCCAACCCACGCGCCCCAGACACGCTGAGCCCCGCCCCTCGCGCTCCCACGTGGACTCGATCGTCTCCCGGCTCTCATTTCCCATGGCCTCCGTGCGCTCTGAAAAAATAGTTACCCACATCCTTATCATCATCACTGGCTGGCGTTTTTAGTGTCGCTGCCTCTGTGCCAGGCTCAGTTCTGAGCCTTTCTGCAATTCTGATGAGGATTGACAGCCAGACACAGCACCGGACCCACGGCTGGGTTTTCATCTTCCAGTTCAGCGCCTGGCACCAAACTGGTGCCCAGGAGATGTTTCGTTGCCTGCAACTGTTGCATCGGACATGGGTTCTTAAAGGAAAGCGGAAGGTCTGTCTTGGATGTTCATGTGCGTTAGTAACTAAGAGAATCAATAAAAGAGTGAGTTGACACAGCTGTAAATGTGTGGGCGGGCTCCAGGGCTGCGAGTGTCAATAGCTACGGGGATGAAAACCACTTGTGTGTCTGTCCCCGCCACTCGGGGGCTCTGAGGCAGGGACAGAGAACCTCCCCCCCACACCCAGCTCAGAACATTGGGTATCAGAGAGGGGATGCCAGTGAGCGCTGGTCACACAGCAGAGAGAGGCAGAGTGGGGACTTGAACCTGGGTTTCCTGGATCTCTGAGCTGCTGAGGGTTGCCGTTTGCTTTGCACCTCTGGGGCCCCGTGCTTGGTGATGTGAGCAGGGAAGGGAGAGAAGAACCCCCGCGTTATGCAGGCATTGCTAATCCTAGCAACACCATGTTCTTGGGCTGCCCTTCCCGTGTACTTTCATTTACAAGGCACATTTGTCCAGACCAGGCAGTTGCTACCTGTCTGTCCACATCTGATTATTTCTGCTGGTCTCTTCATTAGAATCTACACCTTTAAAATCCAGGGAGGGGATTGGTTTTATTCTTATAAGATAGCATCTCCCAGTGAAGTGACACAACTGAGGATGGGGGACCAACCATGCTTCTGAGCTGCTAAAGAAGGTGGGCAGAGGCTCCTCATTTACTCAAGAAATGTTTATTGAGCGTGGACAGTGTGTCAGGCACCGTTGTGGGCACTGGAGATGTCATAGGGGACAGGATTCCTGTCCTCCTGGTGTAGGGATGAGCAGACTGCAGGAGCCCTCAGGGATGTCATTCTGAGCCTTTAAACTCTTGTTTTACACACAGTAATAATAAGCTAATTATATGCCCCTCTAGCCTGTGGCAAGTCAGAGATAGAGAGAGGGGCTGGTAGAGGAAGGCATTTTGAACTTGTCCGCAGAAGCTGGTGCTTTTGTCTGTGGAGTTCTGTCAGAATCTATCCCTCAGGTTGTTAACATGGGCCCCCTTCTTCCTCATCACCCTGTTAGCTGGATGAACTCTAGGTCATCCTTCAAGACCCGGATCAAACATCACCTCCTCTGTGAAGGCTGCCCTGATCACCACCCCACAGGCAGAGTTAATTTCTTTCTTTCTTTGATGTTCCCATATGCCCTGTGATGCCTCGTGGCTATGGTGCTAACTTCATTGTGTCCACATGCTTAGTTTTTCTTATTTGCCACGCTGGGTTGTGTATTTTTTGAGGGTTCATATTGTGTCTTATTCAGCAAAGTCTTTGAACTAAAAATTGTCAACAAGTGTTTGTCAGATGACTAACTAACAGCGATGGAAGAAACGGCAAAACTATAAAAAGTGGACACGAGGATGCAGAGCCGTGCACACCGGGGCATGTGGTGCTCAGGCAATCAGACACCGAATCCTTCAGTGTCTTCGGAGTGTCTCATTGTCAACGCTGCAATTAGGTACTCAGAGCCTCCAGGACCTGGTTACAGCCACTGTTCTCTAAGTCAGAAGGTGAAGCCAGATGTAACACACTGACTTCCATTTAAGGAAGTAAAAGTAATCATTAAAAAAAAAGTTATGGTGCTTTGTCACTGAGGGAAAACCTTTAGCTATCCTGATAATTTGGGTCTCCAGATCAGCCCATTCCCTGAGGGTTCTACCGAAGTAATCATCTCTCTTTTCCCTCTGGCTATTCTGTACTCCATTTTCTTGTGTTCTCTGTCAAACTAGGAAAGCTGGGTCATTCATTTCACGAAAATGCAACGAGGAAGGAATCATTTGAGAAGTCTGCTGCTTTGAGGAAGGGGTGGGACAAAGAATCAATGTGCATAGACAGTGTGATCTCACATGCAAGGGCTGTATACACATCCATGGAGCCCTTGTCCTCCGTGTCCAAGAGAGAGAGGACATTTAGCACTTCCAGGTCTTTGTCTGTCGCTGCCTGGGCTCCCACATCAGCAGCTTGCTGGAAATGATGCAGCTGTGGCTACTGTCCAGCTGTCCCTCTGCCCCAGGCGGCAGGATGTTTGAATTCTTTCCTGTTTCCTTTCATGCCCGCTCTAGGGAGCTTGCTTGGTGGAAGCTGACAGCTCAGCTTTTTGGCGTGTGGGTTGTTTTTTCCCTTACTGAACCTTGTTTGCATAACTTCTTAGGGAGTCTATATAAGGTAAGGGCAGCTTCAGCCCAGCTCTGGGGCAATTTCCTGCTGTCTCCTTCCCCCTTTCTTTTGTCTTGCTCTGAAGTTCAGTGTTGGATGGAAATTATGAATGGTTACTTCTCTCTCTCTCTTTTTTTCTTTCTGTTGACCAGTAGATATTTATTGGGTGCCTACTATGTGGCTGGTGCTGTGGTTTGTGCTGGGGATATGACAAGAATTGGACAGATATGAAAGCAGCTAAAGAGATCAAAGGACATGCACCCAAAGGTTTACTTAGGTGCCACTTAGGGAGTTTACTAGGGTTATTTCGGTGGTGAGGCTTTCTTTTTTCTCGCTTGTTCGTGTTCCTAATTATTCTACACCTAGTATGTGTTTTGTGTGTAATGAAAAAAATTATTCAGAGAATTTGCAAAAGTGTGAGAAAACCTCACACTGCTTGACTCGTGGCAGATCCTCTGTCTCCTCTGGGTTTTGTCCTCCAGCCAGTGCCAGCTTTGGGAAAAGGCAGAGGGGAAGACAAGGGTCTTTTTTTGGGAGAAGGCGGGGTCCCTGGATCAATGTGGATCTTGTGTCAGGGTCACCACCGTGGTGAGCATACTGGGTGTGACCAGTCAGAATCTGTCCCTCAGTGATTCTGAGCCTCAGGAGATTTCAAGTGTGGGTGGGAGGGGTGGGAGAGGGCAGGGAGTCATTAAGAGCTTGGTGGGGATTATGTGCCGTTCATAGTTTTTGGGAAATTTATTAGAGCAGCTCATCCTGGTGGCCTTGGTGATTCCAGATAAATCTGACCCCCCTCTTTTCTTCACCACTCTTCCCATGCCCTCTGTGGTCATCTCTCCCTCTTTGTGTCGTCCTATTTCCTTCATATCCCCCCGCCTCCTGCCTTACCTCTACTCTCTTTTCCTAAGTCCCTCCCTCCTTTCTAGCCCTAGACTGGAGATGGAGGAGAGAAGAGATGGGAGAAGGGGAGGGGCTGGTAAAAGCAGTTGATAGGAGAGAGAGAGGGAAATGCAGCATTGAGAGAGGGATAGAGGAAGGCCAGGGGAGGAAGGGGCTGCAGAGTAGAGAACGCCTAGTGACCACTGCCGGCGTTTCTTTTTTTTTCTTTTTGGCTGCGTTGGGTCTTCATTGCTGCACGTGGGCTTTCTCTAGTTACGGCGAGCGGGGGCTACTCTTCGTTGCGGTGCGCGGGCTTCTCATTGCGGTGGCTTCTCTTGTTGTGGAGCACGGGCTCTAGGCACGTGGGCTCAGTAGTTGTGGCTCACAGGCTCTAGAGCGCAGGCTTGGTAGTTGTGGCGCACAGGCTTAGTTGCTCCGCGGCACGTGGGATCTTCCCAGACCAGGGCTCGAACCCGTGTCTCCTGAATTGGCAGGTGGATTCTTAACCACTGTGCCACCAGGGAAGTCCACTGCCGGCGTTTTTGAGCGCAGTTCTGCCAGGCAGTATCCCAAGAACTTTTCATGCAATGACTTTATGCTGCAAATTAAGTTACTTAGTGGAGGCAAGGAGCCTTGAAAAGAGGAACAGGACTTTGAACCAAGTGGGCCCTGCCTGGGGTCTCTAGGTCCTGAGGGGTCCTTAGGGCTGTGGGATTGACTGGCTCAGGAGCTGTTTCACACTGATAACCCATCCTTGGCCCGTGATGAGGCTTCACAGACCAACCAAAGCGTCAAGTTCTTCTGAGAGTGGAGTTTTATGAACGCCCTGTGAGGACCATCTCTTCATGAACAAGACTCTCACTGAGCGGGGGAGGGGAGGGTGTCCACAGTCCGGAATTGGAGCGAAGGTCAGAAGGCAGCGAGCGGTGGTGTTGATGGTCCTCGGGGTCGGGGCTCCCAACCTTGCTTTGTCATCGGTTGATGGCTCCCCTGAGATGGAGCTCTGTGTGGTTTTGTGATGCATTTGGGAATCCTTGTTAATGATGGCTTATGTCAGCAGACATATAGAGGTCACAGAAAAACTCCCTATTACCAGTACCGTAGCTCAGCAGCTCTTTCTCTAAATACTGCTCTTCTGTCTTGGGCTGTGGGATTCGGGGGAAGGGGGAGACTCTGCGGGGACAGTCCCGCTGGTCTTTGATGGGGAGATGGTCAGGGAACCAGGCCTAGATGCCTCAAATTCTGTAAATTCTAGTGTTGAGAAGACACACCATACCGGAAGCTCCTTTACACGCTCAATTCCTTAAAATAAAATGTGCTGGTGGGGAGGAAGTGGGTGGGGCTGAACTCTGGGCACTTCACCTTTTCTGCCTGTGAGACATTTTGTCTCACTCCCTTTCCCGGCCACAGGAGAGTGGGTCCTCTGAGCTGAAAACCCCATCTTCTCTTCTCACCTCTTCCTCTAGGTCAGTGGTTCTCAGGCTTTGGAGGCACCACAATGCCCCAGGGGCTCATGCAAACTCACTTCCCAAACCCTATTCCCAGAGTTTCTGAATTCACAGTCTAATGAGTTCCTGGGCCATGCTGTTGCTGCTGGTCTGAGCACCACACTTTGAGAACTGCTGCTCTAGATGTAATCAGAGAAAAGGAATGTCTGGCTTCTTATCACTTCACCTCTCTGAGCCTCAGTTTCTCCATCTGTGAAATGGGATCGTGAGCAATGCTGACCGGACAGAGAGGTTGGGATGGAAAAACGTGCAGCTACGTGTAAGTGCTTAGGACGGCGCCTAGCACGTAGTAAGCGCTTAGTAAACAGCCTCTGTCATCTTCAGGACCCTTGGTGGTCTTATCTGTGCCCCCTAGTGCTTGGCACTGTGGTTGACACACAGTAGGTCCTCAAGAAATACTCATAGGACGAGCAGCCACATGACTGTGTGTGCCTAGGAGGGCCCCTACTTTGAAACCGAGCAAAGTGAGTGTAAGTTTGGCAGATACAGAAAGCCAGCAGAGAGGCTGGAAGGCAAAGAGGCTGTCCTGTTGGAGGGATTTTTTTTTTTTTTTTTTTTTGACCGCACCGTGCAGCTTGCGGGATATTAGTTCCCCGACCAGGGATCGAATCTGGGCCCCCTGTATTGGGAGCATGGAGTCTTAACCACTGGAATGCCAGGGAAGTCCTCGAGGCTGTCCCGTTGGGTTTGGCAGTTAGGAGGCCACTGTGGACCTCGGAGGGCAGTTTCACCAGACAGATAGGGATAGAAAAATAGTCACCGTCCCCATCAGGCAAGCCTTTCACATCTCTTTCTTTTTCATTTAATCCTCACAACCAACTTGTGAGGTAGGTAGTTGACCCATTTTGCAGATGAGGAAACTGAGGCTTAGAGGCATTCAGGAATCTGGTCTCATCACAGAGCTGGTATGAAGAGGGGATGAGTTTCTAATGGATTCCGGAACTTGGACTCAACCTGGATGCTGTAGACCAGAATGCTGAGGCTGAATGGTCAAGGGAGCAGCAGGTGTAGACAGCTGTGCTGGGACCTCTCACAGAGGGAGCTCAGAGTGTGTGTCCCCTGGTATGAGTCCTGGGCCCGGGTGCCCCCCACCAGGGTTGTCCAGGGCTGCACCTCAACTTTTCAACCTCAGACTGGAAAGATGTGCCATTGGCCCATTGGGGACCAAGTGCCACCCCGGGGGTGACAATGACCCCAAGTACCAACCTTCTTCCGGCCAATTTTGCCATCCTAGTGTGTATGTGCCCACTCGTGCATTCTCACACACACACACACACGCACAAACATGCACACAGGCACACACACACACTCATATACGCATATCTGATGGGATCAAGCTCTGCCTTCCAGGTGATGCACCCGTGTGCACATCCGTGTTTGGTCTGCCTGGTTTGTTCAGAGGAAGGAAGTTAGCGACTAAATGAGAACTTCCTCCTGCATTGACTAGTTGGAGGTCAAATGGGCTTAGGACCTCCTTCAGGATGCGTGGGGGACAGAGATCTGTGCGGGCAGCTGTGAAAATGTCACTCAGACCAACAGGTTTTTCATCTCAGACTTTCAGCTGACTTTTCAGTGTCATGCCAAATCCCGAGTGGCAGACATTTGTAAGCAAAACGTGACTCTCGGATTTTCAAAACCGTCAGCAATCTTGTTGGCCAGACCATTGTCAGATAAGCACCAAACAGGCACCCAGGAAAGCAGTCTCTCCTGCCTTGATAATTTAAATGACATTGGCCTGCAGTTCTGGAAGGTCTTAAAAGCCAGGTTCCCTGTGTCTTTGGAGGTGGGCGTGAGACTGACTTATCGGACATCTGTCTTGTGCCAGGGCCTGGGCTGGTACTTGGGACACATGGTTTGTAACTTTCCCACTGAGTTTGGCCAGTGATGGGGCAGTTGGATCCAAGTGTGGTCATGGGATCCCAAACGTCCAGGCTGACCAATGAGGACAAGGGAAATAGAGTGGTTGCCATGGAAACAGACTGCGAGTTCTTTTGCTGGTGTTGTCTTAGCCTTAACAAGGCGCGAGGCATCTGAGGTGTGGCCCGCCTCCCCCTCAAGTCAAGGCTGCAATTTAATTAAACACTTTGGAGCTGGTTCTCCTGTTCCTCCAATAACACTGCTCGGAACAGCGTGCTGGCTTCCCAAAAGCGGCCTCGATGCTGGGAAATGCTCGGGAACGAAAGTCCTGCACCAGCCGTGCGTGGCTGCGTGAATTTCAGTTCCTCAGCCCGGACAGCCTCATTTCCTGTGCTCACTTCCCACCCGCAGCTCTGCCTGGTAGCTCAGGCTCTGGGGAGAAGGTTCTACCATGTCGGGCCAGCGTCCTATTTAACCCTCACGGCCAAGGAAGGAGGGAGGTATAAAATTACCCCGATTTGGAAACATCCCGAGTGTCCATCAGTGGATGCACGGATGAACAGAACACAATGCGGTCCATCCGTACAATGGAATATTATTCAGCCATAAAAGGAATGACGATCATGCTACCACGCGGATGGATCTTGCCAACATGCTGAGTGAGAGAAGCCAGACACAAAAGACCACACAGTGTAGGGTTTCATCTGTGAGAAATGTCCAGAACAGGCAAATCCAGAGACAGAAGACAGATTAGTGGTTGCTTAGGGCTGGGGGAAGCGGGGGGTGAGGAGTGACGGCTGGTGGGTAGGGGGTTCTTTTTGGGATGATGCAGATGTTCTGGAATTAGGTAATGGAAATGATGGCACAACATTTTGGATGTACTAAATGCCGCAGACTTCTATGCTTTGAAATAGTTAAAATGGTGAATTTTTGTGGTGTGACTGTTACCTCAATAAAGAAAAAAAATGGGGAGAACCAAAAAAATCTCCCCATTTTACAGATGAGGCAGCGAGGCTCCGATGTTTGGGGGTTAAGTCAGATTCCTCCGGGACTAAGAGATGGAGTTCACATGGTCTCCTGTCCTTGGACTTTTCCTTCCTCACTTCCCACGGCCAGTTGGTCACCAAGCCATGTCAATTTGGCCTGTGAAGTGTCCCTTACACCGGTCTGTCCTCACTGCCTGACCCCCGTGGTCAGGTCCCAGGATGGGCACCCACCAGGCTCCCATGGCTGGGTGGGGTGGTTCCCTAAAGCAGGGGGGCTGGGCAGACACACCGGAGATGTCCTAGCCCTTGGCTTCAGGCTGGCTTTGTCCTTGGCATGTTACCTTGGGCACATCACACAACCTCCCAGCCTCATCTACCAAACGGTTGTTTGGATGTTGATGAGGGTGACAATGACGTCCCCCGACCCCGCGGCCCACCTCCCAGCATCTTTATAAAGACCCAATGAATACTGACCCGTAAACCGAAAGGTGCTGTGCCAGCGTGAATGGCGATTATGATCTGTTTCCTTTAAGAAATGCCCGCATGTGGAGTTTGAGTCAGGAGTCCGTGGCCTGCCAGGGCTGTGTCTCAGCTCCCCCGGTCAGATGGTTCCCCTTTAGACAGCGTAGCTTGTTGTCAGGATGAGCTCATGCTTTGAGGTACTAACCAGCCAGTGTAGACTGTGTCTCCATTACACTCAGAGGGCTGGTGGCCTTGGATCTTGGTGAGAACCTTTACTTTGTGTGGGATTCGGCATGGTGGCACCCGGAATGATTCTAGGAAGAAAGACACCTTGATTTAAAAAAAAAAAAAGCCTTAAAACCTCAAAGTGTGATCCTTTGATCAGCAGCGTCAGTATCACCTGGGAGCTAGTTAGGAACGCAGACCCCGGGGCCCTATCCCAAACCTGCCGAATCAGAATCTGCATTTTAGCGAGATCCCAGGTGATTCAGACAGTGCTTGGGAAACACAGCTCGATGGGTCATTGGGTCGCTGAGAAACCCTAAAGCCAGCGACGAAAAGCCATTTGAGCGTATGAGCTGAATGGAGCGGCAGGTACAAGATGCATGACCCCAAACCAGCATCCCGCGTACCCGCCTTCACGGGGGGCGGGGGGGGGGGGCGTTGGGGGAGGGTGGAATGAGATTTCACCGATAACTGCAATTGACATGTGAACTACTTAGGCATTCATCTGAGTAAGGATATGTGATGCCCTCCAAAAAACGTGCAGGATTTTGGTGGAAAACACAAAGGGGTCCTGATTAAATTGGGACACAAAGTATGTCTAGAATTTGTTTTTACCTGGGGGCGGTTCTGCCCCGATGGAGACATTGGGCAATGGCTGGAGGCGTTGTTGATTGTCCTAGTGGGCCGGGGTGGGGGGGGGGGGTGATACTGACATTGAGTGGGTGGAGGCCAGGATTCTGCACTGCAGGACGGCCCCAGCATGAAGAATGACCCAGCCCCTGATGACTAGAGTACCGAGGTGGACACACACACACACACACACACACACACACACACACACACACACACACGTCACTTTAAAAACTCAGGAATACCAGCTGATATTTTGGGGGCGCAGAGCAGCGGGGGATGGGGGAACTTAGCACACTGTACTATGAAAGAGATTCTGAAGTGATGATGATGAGATTACTGGTGTGGCAATGACGCAGACTTAAATGTAGATCCATCGGCCAGAATAGCCCCCAGAGTCATTTTAATAAAAACAAACATATACCGTGTAACAAGCATAACATACCCAGTGGAAAAATACTCAGAATTCTTTTTTTTTTTAACTAATTAATTTATTTTTATTTATTTATTTTTGGCTGCACTGGGTCTTCGTTGCTGCCCGCGGGTTTTCTCTAATTGCGGAGAGCGGGGGCTACTCTTCATTTTGGAGCACGAGCTCTAAGCGCGCAGGCTTCAGTAGTTGTGGCACGCGGGCTCAGTAGTTGTGGCTCACGGGCTCTAGAGCGCAGGCTCAGTAGTGTGGCGCACAGGCTTAGTTGCTCCACAGCATGTGGGATCTTCCCGGACCAGGGATCGAACCCGTATTCCCTGCATTGGCAGGCAGATTCTGAACCACTGCGTCACCAGGGAAGCCCCAGAATTCTTTATTGGCCTAATTGTCTGGCCATAAGCTAGCCATGCCCAGTGGGCCCAGAGCTATATCCCAGACCAGAACAAGGGCCACCGTCTTTGTTTCCTCCTCTCCTCCCCACCCCAGCCCAGTTCCCATCTCTCCACCGTGTGGCTTTGCTGTTCCAAATAGGGCCTCAAAGATTTGGGATAAAAAGAGTCGACGAACTTCTGTTCCCTAAATCAGATTCAGAATTTGAGCCTTGACTGTATGGGGGAGGGGAGGGTCGCAGGCATGGCAGTCAGAGAGGCCTGGCCTCCTTCTGCCTCTGCAGCCTCAGGAGTGTCACATGGCCCTTCTGTGCCTCCACTTCCTGTCTGTGAAATGGGCATCCCAGCCTGTGGCACTGTTGTCGAGATTGAGCGAGGGCATGTTGGCTCCTGCCATGTGGCTCTGGGCACCCTCGTGGCTCAGAGCCCCTGCTGGCGATGTGGATTTGGGGTGTTTTAACCGAGCACTGTGCCCTCCCTTTGCCGTTGGTGCAGATGACGTCCGATTGTTTGCCTTCGTGCGCTTCACCACCGGGGACGCGATGAGCAAGAGGTCCAAGTTCGCCCTCATCACATGGATCGGCGAGAATGTCAGCGGGCTGCAGCGCGCCAAGACCGGCACGGACAAGACCCTGGTGAAGGAGGTGGTGCAGGTAACTGTCATTGTGTTCTTTTAGGGTCTCGGGTGGGGAGGTGCTGGTCACATCCCACAAAGGGTCGCCATCCAGCAGGGACACAAGGGGCTGGGCTTGGCTCCTTGGTCTGTGAGTTTGAACGTGTCGTGCTACATTTCTGGACCAGTAACACCACTGGTGAGATGTACCCCAAATTGCTTTCTGGGGTGGTAGCCGCATCTGTGATCCTGACCATCAAATACTAGAAACGTGGTGGCTGGTGTCTCCCTCTTGGGGGGTGGGGGGCAGGTGGCTCACCGAGAAGGGGTTGGAGGGATGACCAAAATGGCACCACTTCCTGATTGGGTGATGGATGACTTCCAACTGTGGCCATGAGGACCCGATGGGAGAATTCACGAGTGCTCTCTGAATGGTGTCTAGCACACAGTAGGTGCTCAATAGCACTTGGTGAATGAATAAATGTCAACCTTATGGGCACCAGCAGGGGTTTTATGATGACTTTGATGGCCATAGAATGACAAAGGCTATATCAACAGTGGCAGAGATTCCTAGTCTGGGTAGCTGGGCGTTGGTCATGGCTGACTTACTCCTGTGTCCCTATTAGACGGAGAGGAGGAGGAAAAGGTGGGTGTACCCTTGGTTTTGTCTCTGAGCTTCTAAACAGTTCTACCTGTAGAGTTCCCCATTTTAAAGTTTTTTTTCCATCCTGGACATAACAAAAATTGACACTAAGTGATTCATCTGGGGCTAGGACACTGGGTCATGCTGAGAAAAATAAAATCCAAATTCCAGAAAGATAAACTGGGGAAGAGAGGTGGAGGGGAGATAGTTTTCTCCTTACCAAAGCGTTCTCCATTTTGCAAAACAATTTCCTAAAACCCATGATAGGCAGGTGGTAGCTAACGGGTATGGGGCTTCTTTTTGACGTGATGAAAATATTCTAAAATATTCTAAAATCTGTAGTGATGGTTGCACATATCTGTGAATATACAAAAGGAAGCCATTGCATTGTAAAAAAACCAAAAACAAAACACACACACACAGAAATCGGCTGTGTGCAATGTGGTGTCCTGGATTGGATCCCGGAACAGAAAAACTGGTGAAATCGGAATGAAGTCTGGGGTTTAGTTTAGTAGTCACGTTCCAGTGTTGGCTTCTTAGCTGTGACAAATGTACCACGGTAACATAAGATGTTGACAATTGTCAAAATGGCCGGTGGGGTACATGGGAACTCTTGGTATTATCTCTTGCCACTTTTCTGTAAATCCCCAACTATCCCCAAATAAAACTTTTATTTAAAAAATAACAATAGGAAAAAATTTTCCTATCATTCCATTCTTACAGTTTATTTTTCCATCTTCGCTACGAGATCTGCGGGGGAGCTCACCCACCTGTTCGCATTGCTGCGGTCACGGCCTGTGAATCACTCCCTAATCAGCTTCTTCTTCTTCTTTTTTTTTTTTTTTTCTAACATAACATAATTACATAAATTATGTGGCCACAGAGTCGTTGTAATGAAGGTTTTTCTGGCGGCTGAGCGTCCCATTTCACAAGCGCCCTGTGAGGTACTGAAAATCCCCCTGGTGTTGACCTCTTGAGTTGCTTCCAGTTTTTATTGTTAGAAATAATGTCCTAACCAGCATTTTAATACATGCAACTCCTTTCTGTCATCCACTGGATCGTTTCTTTAGGATATACTTTTAGGAGACGGGGGTTCCAGGTCATCACAGGGGTGAGGTTTGCTTTAAAAACGTATAGGCTGGGCTTCCCTGGTGGCGCAGTGGTTAAGAATCTGCCTGCCAATGCAGGGGACATGGGTTCGAGCCCTGGTCTGGGAAGATCCCACATGCCGCGGAGCAACTAAGCCCGTGAGCCACAACTACTGAGCCTGCGCGTCTGGAGCCTGTGCTCCGCAATGGGGGAGGCCGCGACAGTGAGAGGCCCGCGCACCGTGATGAAGAGGGGCCCCCGCTCGCCACAACTAGAGAAAGCCCTCGCACAGAAACGAAGACCCAACACAGCCAAAAATAAATAAATAAATTTATTAAAAACAAAAAAAACCGTATAGGCTGTCAGATTACCTGCTAACGGGTTAGCACCGTGCCTGGGACATAGTAAGTGTTCAGTACATATCATTTACTTCCTATCCTAATCGGCATTACCAGTGAACACTGCGGTTGGTGCCCTCTCCAGCACCGGCACCCCTGCTTCGGATGGCCACCTACTCAACCCCACGGGCTATTTTTCTTCAGGACAGTTGGGGGTTTTAATGGTTAACCAGCTTTCAAGGGTCTCCTTGATGGCAACAGAATGGAAAATGCAAAAGAATGCATGTCCCAAGTCCGAAGGTCTCCTGCTGGACTCCGCCCTCCACACTTAGCCCTCTGGTTGGCCAGCCAGGAGAACAGGGCACACAGGGAGAAGATGTTTGCTGGGATGCGTCCAGTGGGGGCAGTCTTTTGAATCTTGCAATGCTCCTGTTTTCTTTCCATTTTTAAGATTGTGGTGAAATACAGTAACATGAAATGTTAGCCCTTTTGATGTACGGTTCACTGGCGTGAAGTACATTTGCAGTGTTGGGCGATCATCATCATCGTCTGAAAGTTCCAGAGCTTTTTTATCACCCCCAAAGGAAACCCTGAACCTATTAGCAGTCTGCAGAGTTCTTTATATATCTAGAACTTTTCTCAGTTTGGCTCAATGGGTTAAGAGGGTGATTTGGGGAAATATGATTCTTTGGTAACTTCAATTGGGAATATTGGTTATAATTGATTTGTTGGCAAACTCAAATACATTGCAGCAAAAAGGGGAATTGCTTGGCTCTCTGAACTGGGAAGGGCAGGGGTTGCCAGCTTTAGGTGTGGCTGGATCCAGGGCTGAAGCAGTATCTTCCTTTCATTTCTCTTCTCTCTTTGCTCTGGATTTGGCCTCAGGTGCCCTCTGTGCAGCAGGAGAAATGGTCCAGGCATGGTGGTTCTTCTCCGTCTTGATCCCAGGGGAAGAGAGAGCCCCCCTCCCTCAGTGTCAATCATTCCCTTAAAATGATCCAGTTGGCACATCCTGTGGGCCAGGCAGGTGGGGGTCCCATGATTGGCAGCTCCGATTGTTAAAAGAAAGGGATGCTGGTAGATGAAAAGCACAGACGTGCCCTCCGGTGGTGGTGGGGGGCAGGGGCTCTATCTTGAACTGCAGGTGCAATGTGATATTTTGACCATTACCTTTCGCATTTTCCACCTCTGCATTTAAAAAGGTTTATTACCCGAAGCTATTACAAGACCTCGCATTTATACTACAGTTGCAAATACAGCCATTAATGTTACAAAGGGGTCGATTTTACTGGCATAATGTTATTTTCTGACAGTCACTAAAATCATGCTGATTCTGATGTGTCAGTTGCCCTCTCTGCTTAATGGGGACTCAGAACAGATGTTCTCTAAGGGGTCTCCAGATGGGCCATTCTGGATTCCGTGTCTTGGGGACAGGCTCACATCCCTAGCTGCCTTTTACCACAGTTTCCATGTGAAGAATAAATGGATTGAGTTTTAGTTTAAGATTACTCATAACCCTTGGTTTTTGTAATAATAAAAATAATATACCCACATCCTTATGCTTTGTATGAGATGTAGACAGTGTAAATTAATGTAGAGACATTGAAATCAAGAAGAGTGGATCTTTACGCCACCTGCCTGCCTGTGGGCAAGTCTCTCTCCCTTCCTGGGCCTCAGTTTCCCCATTTAAAAATGAGTTGAATGACTTGACCTGCTGTGTCGTATTCTGTTTTGATTTATTCTGAAATTGTTTCATTTTTTATGGGGTAGTTGGTTTATGACAGCATATTACGTTTAAATGAACCACACTTCACTTTGTCGGACAAAGAGACAGTGTGTAGTGCAGTGGTCTGTGGTATAGCCGTTTGAGCCAGATGGGGTGAGTTCAGATTTCAGCCCCGCCATTTACTGTATGGCCTTGGGCAAGTTGCTTTCCTCTGGGCTTCACTCCCCTGATGGCTAAAACTGAGCTGGTATAGTGTCTGCCTTTTGCGGTTGTTGTGAGGATTAAATGAGCAACTATATGGAAAGCGCTTAGAACTATCTCTGATAGAGGCCTGGAAGTGCGGCTGTTATGACTCCCCGCTGTCCTGTTTAGACACCACCACGATGCACAGCTTTCTAGGTTGTGGAGCGTTTCCCTGGGAGCCGATAGGACCGCGTGCTGAGCCTGGGACACAAGGCATGAATCTTACTGTTGAGCCATCCTGCCTGATTGTCTTGCAGATGGCTTGGATCAAAGTCACATCCATCAGCAACACAGGAAGGTCCTGAGCCTCACCCACCCTTGCTGGTGCTGACTTCAAACAATCCACACTCCTTCAGGTTCCAGCCTGGGGCCTGCGCATAGGTGCATCAGCAAGGGGAGCCCTAACCTTTTTATTTTATTTTATTTTTTATTTTTTATTTATGGCTGTGTTGGGTCTTCGTTTCTGTGCGAGGGCTTTCTCTAGTTGCGGCGAGCGGGGGCCACTCTTCATCACGGTGTGCGGGCCTCGCACTATCGCGGCCTCTCTTGTTGCGGAGCACAGGCTCCAGACGCTCAGGCTCAGCAATTGTAGCTCACGGGCCTAGTTGTTCCGCGGCATGTGGGATCCTCCCAGACCAGGGCTCGAACCCGTGTCCCCTGCATTGGCAGGCAGATTCTCAACCACTGCGCCACCAGCGAGGCCCAGGAGCCCTAACCTTAACCCTAACCCAGAGCAGTGATAGGATTTGCCCCGAACCCATGGTTAACAAGCGGCAGGCCCGGGGCTGGAGCCCAGAGGAGTTAAAAATCAGGAGGTTTGATTCTGGGTCTCTTTAGTCTGTGTTCAGAGCCGGGCTGAGATGCTGAGCTGCATCTGCGGCTGGTGGAAAACAAGGCAACACCAGCAAGGCCACGGGCAGTGGCGGGTGCCGCGCTGGGCCATGGTGACAGCCGGACTCGGGCCCCGGGAATGTGCTGAGTGGCCAGGGCGCGCGGCTGCGTCGTCACAGCCGTCATCTGCTGCACAGAAATGCCCGGCTGGTGCCGGCAACACAACACCCGTCCCATTGTTCCGGCGCCTCTGTGGGATGACAGGGGCAATGCAGTCACCCCCCGTTAGAGGCTTGCCCGCGCTGGGCCAGGCTGTCTTGCTTTAGGGCAGACTCGGTCGATGAAACATTGTGCTGGCCTTGCGGAATCACTTTATTCACGCGGTCCTTTTATCTATTTTGTATTTTTTTTTTTTTTCTTTTTGAAAGGGAACGCTATTTATTTATTTATTTTTGGCTGTGTTGGGTCTTCGTTTCTGTGCGAGGGCTTTCTCTAGTTGCGGCGAGCGGGGGCCCCTCTTCATCGCGGTGCGCGGGCCTCTCACTATCGTGGCCTCTCCTGTTGCAGAGCACAGGCTCCAGACGCACAGGCTCAGTAATTGTGGCTCACAGGCCTAGTTGCTCCGCAGCATGTGGGATCTTCCCAGACCAGGGCTTGAACCCGTGTCCCCTGCATTGGCAGGCAGATTCTTAACCACTGCGCCACCAGGGAAGCCCCACGGAGCCAAGTAACCAGAGGTAGATCTCAGCTTTCAGCACTGGGAAAAGAACGGCAGGGAGTGTTTCCTCCAAGGAGAAGTAGAGGCGGGAAGGATGGGCATGTCAATGACTGCATGGGATCATCAGTGTAGTGTATTCTGATGGCCTCTGAACCCCAGGAGCAGGGCTGGCTTACATTCTGGACCCCCTCCACCTCCAGGGCCAGGACCAGATGTCCTAACTCTCCTCAAGGAGGGTCATGTTTGTGTACCAGTGTGGTAGTAATATTAATAACAAGAGTTTTATTGTGCCACTACCACGTGCCTGGCACTTTCAAGGACTTTCCACACATTAAAATGATTTCTTCTTCACAACAAGGACAGTTCTGTCATTATCCCCACTTTATAGATGAGGAGCCTGGGGCCCGGGGAAGTTGGGGAAGTTGCTCAACGTCCCCTGTGCTTGTAGACTGGCCCCTGGGGCCCTGACTCTGTCACTTCACCCCACTGTATGTTTCCCAAAGTCCTCTAGCACTCTGAGAAGGCTCTGAGAAGTTCTGCAGGAAACAAACCTCTTACATTTATTTTTAAATGTACTGATCTGGTTCTCAAGCTCCTTGATGGTAGAACCTTTTTTTTTTTTTTTTAAACTGGAAACTGAGCATCATTGTACAGTGTTTCTTTTTTTTTAAAAAATGCTGCTGTGTCAAATGGTAGAGACCATGGGCTTAAGGGGAGTGAGACCCAAGTTGATATTCCAGCTCTAGCAACTTTTCATCCTAGGACCTCGGGCAAGTAACTTTATCTCTAGACTCTGTTCTCACTTATGAAAAAGAGACTATAAAATTTCATAGAGCTGTTGGAAGGATTAAAGGAAAGTAAAGGATGTGAAAAGGTTTCTCCTTTTAGTGACTGATGAACTCCTATTCATCCTTCAAAACCCTTATTCTTTACCCCATTCTCCTACCAGCCTCAATCAGAATTAATTGCTCCTTTATCTGTTTGTATGATACTATGACCCAACTTCCATGAATTACAATTAAGTGACCCTAGAAAGTAATCTCAAGGGCAGGGACCATGGCCGCTTTATTTGTATTTCTCAAACCTAGAAAAGTACTAAACAGGTGCTAAAAAGTGAAGAAACAGATCTGTTCACTTAGGCTCTAGTCTGTGTCTTATTCTTGGTGTATTCCTAGGACAGAAGCTAGTAAATGTTCAGTAACTGCTCTTCGGGCTGAATTAAATTGTGGAAGCCATTTACACTCAGGGGGGGATTTGGGGGTGGATTGGAATTTCCAAAGGCTCTGCTTTGTGTCAGTGAAAAGCAGAGGTGAGAGCTGGTTGGGTCAGCCGGGAGAACCCACACACTTCTGTGTCGTGAGATTTAAGGGGCTGCTGCCTGGCCCTCGGGGGACCAGCTTTGGCGCTTCGTCCATCTTTAAAGGGTTTCAGCTGTTTTGTTGTTACAGGGAGTTTTATGCTTCTTCAAGCCTGTGGTTTGTGGAAAGGCCCTTTATTCTTCTCAGAACCAGAAAGGGTCTTTTGTGCTGATGCATTTCACCTGGGCCTGGGCTCAGGCAAGGGGGCTTTCCCATGCTTGTGTCCTTTATTTAACACAAATACAAAGCTCCCAAGCGGCCTGTGAACGGTGGAGCCAGGGATCATGTGTGGAGGGACAGGTGCCCATCTGTATATTATACACCCAATATACAGATGAGGAAACTGAGGCTGGGAGGGGTGAGTCCTCAAGCCAAGGTGAGTGTCAAGACAGAAGCCAGCTGGTGGGGCTCAGAGACCGCTTTAGTGGTGGGAAGGGCAGTGGGGAACCTGGTTCTATGCTCCTGCTACCAGGAGGTTAAAAGCCCTTGGGAGAGGAAGACGCCCAAACCCTGAGCCCAGCATGTAAATGGAAGCCGCTTTCACAAGCCTGCTCTGCCAGTGGGCTGTGGCCGGGTGCCCATCACTAAACCCCAGATGGGTCCCAGCCCTCGGCCAGCTGGCCTTGGCGTGGTGCCTGCCTGGTTGCCCCCCGCCAGCTGGCCTCCTGATGTCTACACAGTGATTCCCAACACTGTCAACAGCAGACAGTTTCCATGCTCTGGGGATGCCAGGTTAGAGTGTGTTCAGGTCTTTACTGAAGGAGCCCGAACGCTGAGTCCAGACAGGTCTCCATGTGTGGCATGCACACCCCACGATGCTTTTTGGGGCTGAAGGCTGCCTACACTCTCTACGTTTGTCTTTCAGATTTTCCCTCCCTCGTTCTCTTCCCTTGCATGGACCAACCCCACCTTTGTCCTTGTCATAGTTTGTCCCTGGACATCCTGCCCTTTGAAAGACCCTCCCAGAGCAAGCTCCAGGCTCTCTGTTTTCTCCCCCTTGGTGGTTTATCCCAGGGTGGTGTGGGTTTGAAAAATGGTTCAGACAAAATTAAGGACCTAAATGATGATCTGCCACACAGCGATTTCTGCTAATTCCCCTGGAGCCCTGGCCACGTGGTACATGTTATTACAAACGTGATTAATCGTAGCAGAGGTACAGTGTGTCCTTTCATGTAACATTTCATAAATGTTTTCAGTTTTCATAATTTTAATGGCTGAATACTATTCTGTTAGTGAATGTGTGATTACATGTACGTGTGTGTGTGTGTGTGTGTGTTCACTCTCCTGGTAAAGACCTTGGCGTGGAGTTAAACACGGGTTTCGGTCCCAGCCCCACCACTCACCATGTGTGCAACCTTTTGCCAGCTACTTTACTTCCTGGAGTTTCAGCATCCTCTGAAAATTGGGGATGATAATATCTAAACTCATGGAATTGTAAAAATTAAGTAAAATACTGTATATCATAAGTGTCTGCTATGTGTGAAGTGTTCAATGTAAATACTACTTACTTATTTACCCAACTTCTGTTGAAAAGTGGAAGCAGTCTGGTATTTACTGACAATGAACATCTGTGAGTATGTGTGTTGTAATTTTTAAAAAATTCTGTTGAATTATTCCTTTGGGAAAAAGTCCCCAAAGTGGGTGTCACTGAGGAACAAGAAATGCTAAGCACAATTTCAACCAGGCAGAAATTGAAGTCCGAAACATGGATTTAATATTGTTTGTCAAGTGATCGATAGCAGGGGCTATTTGGAGGTCTGGGTTAAGGATTTTGAGGTTAAGTCTGGACTCAGTGGGGAAAGTGCATGATTAATTTGTGATGTCTGCCATGGATACTGGAAGAGAGAGCAGAGTTTGTTTCCCACATTCTTACCATCCCTGATCTAGATGGAGCCATAGTCAGAAATCAGGCAGAATGGAGTCAGGGCTTCTGTAAATGTCCATGGTCAGGAAAGCAGGGGGTGTCAGAATCCCGGCAGTCACTCAAATGCTAAAGAGGTGGGTGGCCCTGCGGGGGTCAGGCTTCAAGGCATATGGACGGCTGCTCCTGTTTGGTTTGGACCCAAACCTACCCCAGCATGCTATAAGACATCATGCTTTCCCGCATCCATCTGTGTTGGGCAATTACCTTGTGTCCACTCGAAATGCCACCACATTTCTCTCTCTTGTCCTTTGTCCTCTCCTTAGTGAAATAGGGTCGTGTCATTTCTGCCCTGCGGTGGTGACGCAGGTGCCTGTGTTCCCGAATCTGTCAAACACTGGACCATACCATTTTGATCTATTTGTTTTTCCCTTGTCTGTGGTGACTCATGCCAGTTACAAGAACCTGTTCTTTTGGAGTAAATTACACCTCGCTGGAAGGATTTTTAAAACCTTGGTCTCTGAGGCGCTGTAGAATAGTTGTAGGAGAGAAGGTGTAGGGGACCCAGGAGGGGTTGGCAGGTTTGATACTGTGCATTTTCATCAGGCCCCTGTTCCTTGGAGGGTGCCTTTTCTCCTAGCAAGATGCAGGCTGCTGAGGACCAACTGCTTTTCTTCAGCACACCAAGGTCTTTGGTTTATAATTAATCTTCGCCTACTTGGGGGAAAAGATACAATATTGTGGCCAGCATGTGTCTCATCCACCCCCTGTCCCATCTCACACATGTGGGAGGGGAGGTTCCATCCCCCGTTTTTTTGCAAGAGTTTACTAGCACAAGGCCTCCTTTTCGAAAGCCATGCTCTAATCCCAAAGTTGACAGTTCTGTGGCAGTTTTCCCCATTGCTCCTTGGATTCTTGTGTCCAAGGTGGAACTTTGTCCCACATACTCTGGAGGCTCAGGTGCAAATCCACAGATGGCTGGTGGGGAAAGGGCTGGCCGAACCTGCCTTCTAGAACCTGTGAAAGAAGAAAGCCCTCTTCTTTCACAGAGGTGGAAACCAGGGCCCAGAGCCATTGATGGCTTCCTTCGGGGCATTTTAGAGCCCCCTGGTTCTCTTTCTCTGCTCTTAGACTCTCAGAGAGACCTGTGAGTACCAGATTTTGACTTCCCATGGCCTAGGAGACTGTCTGGTGTATAATAGGTGTTCAGTAAACATGTGTTTATTGGAAGAACGAATTGCATTAGCTCTCATTGTCTTTGGATACAACGAAGGTCACCCCTCCTCCCCGGCCCTGCCTTGTAGAAACGTGCATTGCTGGCACCACAAACTTAACTGTCAAAGACTCCCACTCATTTTTTCTTCCCAGACCTTCCCAGCACCCATATTCTTTGCGTAGGGTGGCAACCCACCATGGTCCTAATGTTCTAGGTGGAAGACCAGACACACTTCTACCCCAACAGGCTTCTCCTCTGTCCTCCTGTGGCTAATCCCGCGCACAGCTTCTGGTCAAGCAGCTGGATTTGCCGTCTTCTTTCTGCAAGGGCAAGGAGAGCCAGTGTCACTACCTTGCTTATTCCGAGGAATTCTCCAGACTTCCCTTCATTAAAAAGTAAACAGTGGGGATGGAGAAATCAGTGTGGTTGAGAGAAGAGGAACTAGCCACTCCCTGTGCATTTGCTCTGAGTGTTTCAGAAAACTTCTTTACAGCTCAGACTCCCCTAACAATCTTGAGAACAAAGGTAACCCAGGATCATTTAAAATATTACCTAATCATTCTTGAGCACTTCCACTGCACACTCATCTGATTCTCACAGCCAGCCCTAGGATGTAGGTCCTCTTATTGTCCCTGCTTGCAGATGAAGAGACTGAGGCTCAGGGGGGGGTAAATTTCTGGGGAGGGTCAGGCTGCTGGAGATGCGTATGGACAGCTGTCCCTATTTGTATTTGGCACAAACTATTCCTAGCACGTTTTAGGACTGAAGCTGGGGTTTAAACCCAGGCAATTGGGAGCCATTAAGAATGAAATGATTTAAAACCAAGGATAGGAAAATACTTATACACTTTTTAAACCAGCCTTGCAAATAGATTCTTGACTATGTACAGAGCCCCAATTCCTAACCCCAGTCCTTCCCTAGAATTGCCCACCTTGGAAGCAGACCAATGTCCATCTTATATCTTTGAAGCATGAACTTAAATGCACTTGAGAAAAGTCACAGGGACAGAATGTGTCCCGAACTTGATTGGTGTGTTTCCAAACCATCTTGGAGTCCTATTTAGCTGGATGAGGCCTCTGCCTTTGAAAAGTCCTGCGCTGGGAGAAAAGGGAGAGACCCTGTCTGGAGGCTATCAGCCAGGGACACCGAGTTCCGAGACATGAAGATCTTTCTAGAACCACAGGTGACATACAGTGCCCACAGACTGGCATATTTTGCTTTGAAGTCTCTGGCATGTGGCTTTGGTAGCCTTGAGGGTATGACGGATGCTTACGTGAGAGGGACGGGCAGTCTGGAGCAGCCTACCGGGTACGCAGGAGTGAGGGCCTGCCCCCAGGGCCCCGAGGTAAGGCTGCTGTGTGCCCTGGGATGAATTGTTTCCCCTCTCTGGGTCTCTTACTTCTTCTCTATCAAATAAGGGGGTGAATGTCAGGGTTTCAAAGGCTCTTTGTCCCCTGCCCCACCCCCACCTTTTTTTGTTAACCAAGGTATAATGTACATAGAGGAAAACGCACGAATCTTAGACGTACAGCTTGATAAATTTTTGAATTTTAAAATTTTGAATTTTTGTACGTACCCATGAAAGAACTGCCCAGATCAAGATGGAACATTTCCCACTCTCCCTGCTCCGCCCCCAAAGGCTCCCACTCTCCCCACTCAGATCGGCTCTAATATTTTATGGTTAATGATTCTCCTTGACTGAACACGTTATTCTCTCAGGTTCTTTCCTGTTCTATCTAGACCTGGGCTGCCACCAGCCACGTGCGGCTGCAGAGCACGTGAAGTCTGGCTTGTCATACCGCTATGTGCCATGCCTATGAGTAAAATACACACTGGCTTTCCAAGATTTAGTATAGAGCACAAAAGGTAGACATTTCACTGATGGTTTTGTATATTGATTACCTGTTACAATGGCAATATTTTGGATATAGAGTTAGATCAAATACTATTACAATGAATGTCACCTGTTTCTTTTTCACTTTTTTTCAATGTGGCTACTAGAAAATTTAAAATTCCCTACGTATTAGCATTGCTCTGGGCCCTGCCGGTCTCCTTTCTGGAGAGAGGACTTGCCCCCCCCTCATCTTGCAGCCCTCGTGTGGCCTGCCTCTGCCCCAGGAGGTGTTGCCTGGAGGATGCCAGCGACAGTGGCTGAGAGCAGAGGTGTGAGCGTGGCGGCGAGGTGGCCCTGCTTTGTGCAGAAGTGTTCTTTGTGGTTTTCAGCGCGGGCAAGTCCTTGCAGGCCCCTCAGGTCCCAGGCGTTGCTCCCACATCAAAGTCTGGCAGTGCACAGAGCTGTTTTCGCTCTGTTTCTGCCTCTTTTGGAAAACTCACACTTAAGCCCACTCCACAGAGGTGGTGGCGTCTCCCTTGCCACGTCGAAGGCCTGCTCTGCGAGAACCCTGGCGGGAACAGAGGTGGAGGAGTGTACAGTCATTTTGAGTTGGGTTGAGGCTGACTCAGACCTTTGCGGGACTTTTTGCAGAGTCCACACCCTGAGGGGAAGCATCGGCTCACCTTTGAAGCCTCTGCACCCCCAGCATCCTGTGATGCAGGAGGCCCACCAGGCCTGCTAGGGCCACATCCACATGGCCGGCCACCTCCTGCCTGCCCTCTGGAGGGCAGGGGCTGGTTCCTATAGTGGGGATGGGTGAGGTTGCTTTTCTCTGTACTTTTGTTTGAAAGAATCATTGTTTGGCAAATCTTTTGGTTTTAAATGTCTCAGATTCTCAGGTATACAGGGTTTGGGGCTGCTTTTTTTGCAGTTTGAGACATAGCTATTTTTTTAAGGTAATTTTGTTCATTTACTTTTATTGTTATGTTTCACTGGGTTCTGCTATCCTGGTTTGCTCCTTCTGGCTATGATTCAATTTCCCATATACCTGTGGTTTGAAGGTGAATTGTCCTCTATGTGCACTTTCATTGTGGATTTCTGAGATCTTATCAAAATTCTTCTTAATCTAAATTGTCTAATGGCTAACAGACACAAGCCGTTGAGTGTTCTTGTTTCTCTAGATTGCCATATATAGCTACCACAGGGCAGAGGAACTTTGGACTTCCTTCTATAGGCGTCTTGAGCTGTGGGCTTCCTCCTTCTGGTCTGCTCTTCGCCCCTCCCCCTGCCGCTGGGGCTCAGGTTGAGAAACACGTTACTTCTGGGTTCCCCTTTCTGGCTCTGCCATTCTGCTTGTGTTCAATGGTGTGCTGATGACTTACACAGACTCTTAGCAGCACAGCATGGCAGGCTGGGAGTAGAAAGGGTTGGAAGGATGTTTGGTCATCTGGGCTAGTTACACAATCTCTCCAAGCCCAGCCTGCGGATCTTATCTTTAAAAAAAAAAGCTAATATACTGAGGGAGGATTAAGTGAGAAAATGTGTGAGCCTGCACCTGGTACATATTGGTTACCTGATAAATATTAACCTCCCATTTCCTCCTTCCTGTTAGTATTCTTGGTGGTTTGGCATGGCGAACATTTCATCTTAATATTGTAAAACTTGACCTTGAGAGTGCTCCTGGTTTAGTCATTCTCCTTTTTTTCCTTTCTCTTGTTTTTTTAAAAATTGAGGTGAAATTCACATAACATAAAATTAACCTCCATTTAAAAATACACAACTCAGTGGCATTTAGTACCTCACAAATGTTGTGCAGACACCACCTCTACCTAATTCCAAAATATTTTCATCACTCCTAAAGGGGATGGTGACACTTTTAAGAAGCCCAGCTTTAGAGTCAGCTGTACCTACTAGCTGTGTGACTTTGGGCAGGTGTCATAATCTCCAGCCTTTGTTTTCTCATCTTCACAATGGAAATAATATTGATCATTTTACAGGATTTTTTTAAAAACAGCTTTATTGAGGTATAATTTACATAGCATAAAATTAACTCATCCTAAGTCTACAATTCAATGATTTTTTTAAGTGAATTTACAGAGTTGTGCAACTACCACCACAATGCAATTTCAGCACATTTCCATTATTTTCTGTTGCAATCTCTAGCTCCTAGAAACCATGACTCTACTTTCTGCCTCTCTGGATTTGCCTTTTCTGGACATTTCATATAAATGGAATCATACAATATGTGGTCTTTCATGTCTGGCTTCTCTCACTGAGCATAATGGTTTTGAGGTTCATCCCTGTTGTAACCTGTGTCAGTACCTCATTCCTTTTTATGACTGAATAATATTCCATTGTATGGACAGACCATGTTTTGTTTACCCATTCATGTCTTGATGGGCATTTGGGTTGCTTCTACTTTTTGGTTGTTATGAATAATGTTGCCATGAATGTTTGTGTTTACAAGCGTTTGTGTGGACATATGCTTTCATTTCTCTTGGGTAGATATCTAGGAATACCGTACTAAAGGTTTTAAGAATTAAGTTTGCTAACGTGTGGCAGTGTCCGGTACCCATAGGTGCTTTGTAAATAGTGGTAATTGTTTACATTATTTCCTTGTGGACTCTTTTTTAATGTGGATGATTTTCTGACCTTCAGACTTGTTATTCATATTTTGGTAAATTTATCTGTATTCTTACCTGTCACCATCCTGAAATTTTCCTTGTTTATGGAAGTCTTATGATGCATGTATTAAAATAACTCTTGATTCTTCATGGTTCAGGGTTATCTTATAAGCCAGATCACCTGTGTCACTCATTCATGCCACAGGCATTTATAAGAGCCTCACGTGTGCCAGGCCTGTGGGGTTTTATGGTTGAAATGTGTACCCTAAGAGGGCACAGTGACTGCCTCCATTTGCTCATCATTGTAGCCCCATCACACGGCATGGTTTTTCTTGAATGTATGGAAACAAACTCCCTGCCTTCAAGTGACTGAGTATGGCTGGAGAGCCCAGTACATCCTTTAGCGCATTCAGTGTCTGGGCTGATCACTCAGGCCTGGGACCAGAGGCCCTGCATCACTATGACAGGGGCGCTTGAAGCTACCTTGTACCTGCTGGTGACAGCCAGTCATGTGTCTCTTCCCAGCTCCACGTACTGGTCCCCTGTTGATAGCCTGTAATCAGATATCACGTGAATATTTACACCATGGAAACGGGTAAAAGCTACAAATCACCCCACCACCACCCCTCTTTTGAGAGAGCCTGTTATTAAACATTTACCAGCCGACCTGCCTACCTTTCCAATCTCCTCTTCTATTATTCTCCTGAGAAGATGGGTTTTCACAGATGAGGAAACTGAGACACAGAGAGTTGAAAGAACTTGCCCAAGGCCACACAGCCAGAGAATGACAGAGCCAGAATCCGAACCCAGACCTGACCTTGGCCCATCCCCGTGGTCTCGGAACTGCACAGTATCTCGATTTCACCCATTTCCTGATCTCTGGTCACGTTTTTTTTTTTTTTTTTTTTTTGGTTTGTTTTTTTTCCCCTGCCACCAGATTTTCATTTTGATCATTTCTTAGTGTTTTAGGTGCCAAGACTTCCTGATGTGTTGCCTGAGCAATGCTCAGATCCCGTCCCCTCCTTTTTAACGGGAACTCTGTGTTCTGTTTTGTTCCGGCAGAATTTCGCCAAAGAGTTTGTGATTAGTGATCGGAAAGAGCTGGAGGACGACTTCATCAAGAGCGAGCTCAAGAAGGCGGGGGGAGCCAATTACGACGCCCAGACGGAGTAACCCCCGCGCACCCCGCCCCTTGCCAAAGTCATCTGCCTGCTCCCCGGGGGAGGGGACCACGGCCTCAGCTACCAGCCCACCAGCCCACCAGGGAGAGGAGACGCCAAGAGAGGCAGCGCCCACCACCCCGTCCGAAACCCAGCTCCCCTCCCCGCTTCCCTTGTGCACCTGCCATGTCCTAGCCCACGAAGCTCATGGAACATCTTTCTTTTCTCTTTTTTTCTTTCTTTCCCCCCCCCTCTTTCTTGTTCTAAAGAAAAATCATTTTGATGCCGAGGTCACGCACATCATCAGATCGGAGGTGCCTCCCATGGTGACCCTTTCCTGGTATTTCACTGACGCACAAGCAGCCTGCCCGGCCTCACCCACCAACCTCGTGTTGCTTGTGGCGCCTGGGCCACGGCTGCTATCCTGGTTTTCCTCGGCGCCTGCCTGCTTCCCGCTGAGGAGGCAGCTGTGCCCTCGACGGCGCCCTCCACAAGCACACGTGTCCCGCTGGCCAGGCTCACACCCCCAAGAGTCGCTCCAGAGTCCCCACCCCCCCATCCCGAGTTGCCTAAGCTCCAGGCTCATCAGAGATGGTGCTCTGTGGTGAGACGTGCAGGGCTGACTCAGACCGAAAGAGAAGAGAGAAATTTTGCCTTAAAAGTTGCCTGGCTTTGCCACCGGTCTGAAGTGGCCCGTTCCCACCCTCTTGATCAAAAATCTCACGATGGCGTGGAGTGGGGACAAAGGTCTAAGTCCAGATTCAACAGGAGGAGTCTTTCAGGGTTCACTTCCCAGGCTCCCAGGTGATGAGGACATTAGGGAGAGAGGCCCGGGGTGCGGGATGGGAACTGAGGTCCAGTCGGTCCTCTGCCCGACGGCACGGACAGCAGGGGACAGAGCGTGTACAGCAGGAGCCCCGCCCTCTCGGGACCAGAAAGTCTGTGGTTTTAATCCTTGGTGGCACCACACCGGCAAAAGGGTTTTCTTTTTTTCAGAGAAAGATGAGATTGGCTTGCTTCTTCGTGAGCACGTTTGGTAGCATTCTTTTTCTCTTTTCCTTGCTCATTTCGTTGGGGGACGTCTGTGCTGTGTTGGGGTCTTGAATAGCATCCGCACTCAAAACGGTTTACAGAAATAAATGGGTTTTTTGTTTTTCAAAAAACGAGGCTGTCTGATTGGTCTTATAAAGCTTCTCACTTTACTGGAAAAACGGAGGCGTTTGTCGTATTCAGATTTAATCGGCATTCACGGAGCTATTGGGGGCTGGGCGTATTCTTATTCCATAGCTTGTTTAATTTTTAGCAATAACCGTAAGAGATAGGTGCTGTTGGGGACTTCCCTGGCAATCCAATGGTTAAGACTCCGAGCTCCCAATGCAGGGAGCAAGGTTCGATCCCTGGTCGGGGAACTAAGATCCCACAAGCCTCACAGTGTGGCAAAAAAAAAAAAAGATAGAAATAGGTGCTGTTGGCATCCCCATTTTATGGAAACTGAGGCTCAGAGAGTCTCAGTGATTCACCTGAGGCCACCCAGCTGGAAGGTGGCAGAGCTGGGATTCGAACCTGGGTCTCCCAGTGGCCCCGGTGCTGTAGCTCGTGAGGGGAGTGGAAAGGCCCTGGATTGGAGAGAGAGAGGAGATGGCAGGATTGTGATGTGTCTTGTGTGGTCAGAAGCCTCCTCTCTGTGTGTTCAGGAAAAGCTGGGAGAAAGCGTCCTCCTCAGCTGGGCTGTGACTTCCTTTATGAGGTTGTCCTAGAGCTTCAAAACGGGATTTCCAGCATGCCGGCCCCAGTGGGAATGCAGAATCAGGCCAGAGGAGTTTCAGATGCACAACCGGGTTTGGAGAAGCTGGGAGTGGGGAGGGGAGGGTGCGTGGAGAGGGCAGAAACCGAAATCAGAGCAGGAAGGAATCCTGCAAGATGTGGGCAAGGCTGGAGGTCGCCCAAGGCCCAGCCCCAGCCATGCCCCTCTGCTCACAGCTGTGTGGCTTTGGGCAAGTTAGCTAACCTCCCTGGGCCTCACTTCTCTCATCCGCGAACTCCTTAAGGAACAGTGAGGATTTTGAGGGTATCCAGCAGGGCTCAGCCCTCATCCCTTCCGGCCTGCCAGTAGGTCTTGAGAGCTCTGGGTGCCCCAGTTTTTCCCTAAACCTAGAGTAGAGGGAGCCAAAGTAGGTCTCTGGCTTCCCGGCCTATGGGCTTTTAGCTGTGGTCAGAGAACTTGGGATAATTACACATGTAGATAAACCCCTTCGGGAAGAAAAGCCAGGTTCTGTGAGAGTAAATCACAAAGGGACTGGGCCTGGTTGGGGGCAAGGGAGGGCTTCCCTGAGGAGGTGACACCTGAGGACTGCAGGAGAGGAGGGAAGCAGGCAAAGGGGTGGAGGGGCAAAGGCTCCGTGGGGATGTTTGCCCAGGGGAAGAACAAAGAGGGTGGAGCTGGGTTTGTGTGTCAAGGAGCTTGGCTTTAATTGAAAGCTGAAGCTCCGGCCTTGGCTGGGATTTCAGAGGGTGCCTGATGGGATCTCGAGGTCTTCAAGGGCAGAGAGACTTTGCCTTTATCTCTTTATCCCCTGTAACTAGCATCCAGCAGGTGTCTGGTCACGTTGCCTGGAGCTGCCTCCACCTACTTCCGACGCTGCCCAGGGCCTGGACGCCCCGGATTGGCCTCCATCAGGGCCTGGCAGGGGTTGGGGCGGAGCTCTGGGTACTCCTTGCTCACAGATGCTCTGAATTACTTGACGCGTTGGGCATTCAGCAGCCGTTCCAGGTTATCCCAAACTGAAGGGTGTAAAACAACCACCATGTTTTGCCCTTGATTTTGTAGAACCAGAATTTAGGAAGGGCTCAGCTGGGCGATTCTTACTAGCAGGGTCTCTCCTTTGGCTGCGGTCGGATTGACTGGGCTGGATGCCCAGGCTGAACGTGGCCGGCAGCTGTTGCTGGGCTGTGTATCAGAGCACTCAGCTTGTCCTGCCACCGTGGTATCAGGCTGTGGCCTTCCTTTTTTTTTTTTTTTTTTTTAATGTATTTGATTGACGTATAGTAGATTTACAATGTTGTGTTAATTTCTACTGTACAGCAAAGTGATTCAGTCATACATACATTCTTTTTCATATTCTTTTCCATTATGGTTTATCACAGGATATTGAATATAGTTCCCTGTGCTCTACAAAAGGACCTTGTTGTGTATCCATTCTCTATGTAATAGTTTGCATCTGCTAATCCCAAACTCCCAATCATCCCTCCCTGATCCCTCTCCCCCTTGGCAACCACAAGTCTGTTCTCTATGTCTGTGAGTCTGTTTCGTAGATAAGTTCATGGGTGTCATTTTAGATTCCACATATAAGTGATATCATATGATACTTGTCTTTCTGACGGACTTCACTTAGTATGATAATCTCTAGGTCCATCCATGTTGCTGCAAATGGCGTTATTTTCTTTTTTATGGCTGAGTAATATTCCACTGTATATATATGTACCACATCTTCCTTATTCATTTACCTGTGGATAGACATTTAAGTTGTTTCCATGTCTTGGCTATTGTGAGCAGTGCTGCTATGAACATTCTTTTTCATATTCTTTTCCATTATGGTTTATCACAGGATATTGAATATAGTTCCCTGTGCTCTACAAAAGGACCTTGTTGTGTATCCATTCTCTATGTAATAGTTTGCATCTGCTAATCCCAAACTCCCAATCCATCCCTCCCCCACCCCCCTCCCCCTTGATAACCTCCAGTCTGTTCTCTGTCTGTGTGCGACTCTGTTTCTGTTTCATAGATAAGTTCATTTGTGTCATATATTAGATTCCACATATAAGTGATATCATATGGTGTTTGTCTTTCTTTGTCTGACTTACTTCACTTAGTATGATAATCTCTAGATCCATCCACATTGCTGCAAATGGCATTATTTCATTCTTTTTATGGCTGAGGAGTATTCCATTGTACACGTGGACCACATCTTCTTTAAGGGCTGTGGGCTTACATGGTGGCCGGCTTCCCCCAGCATGAGCATCCCAGAAGACCAGGGCGAGGCTGCATGGCCTTTTCTGACTATCTCTCCAGAGTCACATGGCAGCATTTCCCCTGAACTCTCCTGGGGGAAGCAGTCGTGAGCCCCTCCACATTCAAGGGGAGGGAACACTGACCCCACCTCTCAAAAGGAGGAGTGCCAAGACCTGTGACCTTTTTAAAGCACCACGCCTGGGGACTTTCCGGGTGGTCCAGTGGTTAAGATTCTGCGCTTCCACTGCAGGGGGCCTGGGATGGATCCCTAGTCAGGGAACTAAGATCCTGCATGCCCTGCGGCCAAAATATATATATATAAAATCAAGCACCACACCTTCTGTGACCAGGCACTGTTTGGGGCATGGGGTGCCCCAGGCTCAGGGGACTTGCACAGGGGTCGGTGTGGGGCAGAGGAGATCTACATGGAAACCAGCCAATAACTGCAGCCAGCGTTTCTGTGCCCTCTGGGGCGGGGCTGGGGTGGAGGGGCTGATTGATCCCCCTGGCGAGGCCCAGCCTCCCCATGGACGTTTGCTCTCCGGGGGGCTATCTGAGGCTGGGAAGCGGGGCTCAGCCCCAGGTGCCGTCCTGGTGAGGGTGGGTTGTCCTCCTCATCTCCCTGCTGCTTCCTGTTCCCCGTATCTTAGTGAGTCACAGAAGAGAGGTGAAAACAAGGACCTAAAAAGGTCAGCTGTGTGAGGAGGTGACTCATTAACAGACCGGAGGCAGCTCTGCACTCAGGTCGAGTCAGGCCGGAGGTGGCCGGCCAGGTGGGCTGCACCTCAGTTTCCTTCTCCTGATGGCTTTTCTTGCCCATCAGAAAAACTCATCCTGAAATTAACAGAGAATTTCACTCCCCACCTGCAGCTCCATCCCGGCCCTTGGCTAAACCCCCCCTAGGAGCACCTCACTGCCCTGTGATCAAGTTTAAACTTACCACCGGGATGGCGGGGGGCAGGGGCCCTGTTTGTCTCTCTGCTCAGGACTCTGTCCACTTCCTCCTTGGACACCCGATCCGGCATCCTTCCTTCCTTCACTTTCCTGAAGGCCCCGTTCCCTCCCTCTAGAGAGAGACTGGTTTCTGCTCTGACCTGCTTCTTCAAGAAGGTTCCCCCACGCCCTGTGTGGTCGGTTGGATGATGGTCCCCCAAAGATACGTCTGTGCCCCGGAACCTCTGCCTGGGACCTTATTTGGAAATAGGGTCGTTGTAGATGTAATTAGTTAAGGATCTCCAGGTGAGACCATCCTGGATTTAGGGTGGGCCTTGAATCCGATGACAGGTGTCCCTTATAAGAGAAAGCAGAGGGAAGCTTGAGGCAGATACAGGGGAGGAGGTCGTGTGAAGACAGAGGCAGAGACTGGAGCGAGGCGGCCACAAGCCAAGGGTGCCCGGAGCCCCCAGGAGCCGGAAGAGGCAGGAGGGACCCCCTGAACCCGCAGAGCTTCTAACATCTGGAGGGAGCCCGGCTCTGCCAACACCTTGTTTTCAGACTTCCGGCCTCCAGAACGGTGAGAGGATAAATTTCTATTGTTTTAAGCCCCCAGTTGTGGTCATTCGTTACAGGAGAGTCCGGAAACTTCCCTCTTTTATTTACTAACTGTGAACCTCTCAAGGGCAGGGACCATGTCTCCAGGGCCTTACGCATAGTAGGTGCTCAGTAAACAATCCATGAGTGGGGCTCCCCTGGAGCAGGTGGGGCTCTGTCCCCCTCTCCGAGCTCCACACAGAACCCAAACCTGCCTAGATTGGGGTCAGACTTGGTCGGTGCTCAACCAGGCAGAGGCTCCAAGGGCTTCCTGGCTTCCACCCGCCGGGAGCTGGCTCTGCCCGAGGGCCGGGACGTACCTCATGTACCTGTCTACCTGTCCCCTTGTCTCATGCCCCTGTCCGGCTTCTCCACCTCTGGGGGCTCAAACCCTTATCCTGATTGCTTCTCCCTTATCATTGTCTCTGGAAGATCCTTAAGATACCATTAGGGAGGTTGCTGCCGAGGCTGGAGTGTGCCCCAGGGCTGGCGTGACTGGGGGACCTTGGTTCCCTCTGGGGGGGGGGGGCGGGAAGGGGCAGATTGGCCCTGAGGCCAAGAGCCACGCCAGTGAGTCTGGGGCTCTGCGGAGGACTCGGCCTGTGGAGACTTGCAGGTCCCCTCGGGATCCACCCTGTTCTGTCTGCCTGTGCCTGGGATCTGGAGCGGGGAGCCCATCACCATCCCTGGTTTGGGGGAGCTGCCCTGCAGCTGGGGGATAAGGGAGAAAAGAGGCCCCTTTGAACTGAGGGCCAACAGACTGCCACGGGTTATTTCTGGTAAAGCCAAGAGAAGTAGCGCAGACATCAACATGCCCTGGCCGCATCCCCAGCAGAGCTGTGTCTGATGTCACTGCCGAGGACGACATGCAGAGCCATGGATGGTGTGCAAGGGCAAGACAAACTCGTTCTTCTGATAAGTCCCAAAGCATAAAGGTGGGTGTAAAGTTGTAAAGGGCAACTTGCCAAACGATGAGGGTAGAGAATGGTAACACCAGAGCTAAATTTTCAGACAAAATAACATGACCTACTGGTTGTGCGTATATACGCACGAGCAAAAATACATCAAATGCCGTGAGGGGTGAGTCGTGGGGAGGGAGGGCAGGAGGGAAAGGGAGGGTCGGAGTGAGACTCCAGCTGTGTCTGTTTGGTTCATTTATTTGTAACAGAGCTGAAGGAAATCTATAAAATGGAAGCATCTGAGTCATGGGCAGGTGGGAATTTGTCAGATGATTTTCTGTTTTCCTGTCTGTTTGGAATATGGAAGTTTCAAGAATTTTTAAAAACAAAAGAATTTGCGTAGCGTACCCAGCAACGGCAGAGAGGAATGACAGAGGGCTCACCTAGACAGGTGACTTTGTCTGAAGTAGAACGGATGGAAGAGGCCGGGGAAGCAAAGGGAACAGCGGTGAGTGTTCTCACAGAGGCCCCGCCCAGAACGGACAACCTGGTGCTGCCCAACAGCATGAGTTTGTTTTTTTTTTTTTTTTTTAATTGAAGTGTAGTTGGTTTACAATGTTGTGTTAATTTCTGCTGTACAGCAAAGTGACTCAGTTATACATATATATATTGATACATTCTTTTTCATCTTCTTTTCCATTATGGTTTCTCACAGGATATTGAATATAGTTCCCTGTGCCATACAGTAGGACCTTGTTGTTTATCCGTTCTCTGTATAATAGTTTGCATCTGCTAACGCCAAACTCCCAATCATCCCTCCCTGATCCCTCTCCCCCTTGGCAACCACAAGTCTGTTCTCTATGTCTGTGAGTCTGTTTCGTAGATAAGTTCATGGGTGTCATTTTAGATTCCACACATAAGTGATATCATATGATACTTGTCTTTCTGACTGACTTCACTTAGTATGATAATCTCTAGGTCCATCCATGTTGCTGCAAATGGCGTTATTTTCTTTTTTATGGCTGAGTAATATTCCACTGTATATATATGTACCACATCTTCCTTATTCATTTACCTGTGGATAGACATTTAAGTTGTTTCCATGTCTTGGCTATTGTGAGCAGTGCTGCTATGAACATAGGGGTGCATGACTCTTTTTGAATTATAGTTTTGTCTGGGTACATGCCCAGGAGTGGGATTGCTGGATCATATGGTAGTTCTGTTTTTAGTTTTTTAAGGAACCTCCATACTGTTCTCCATAGTGGCTGCACCAACTTACATTCCCACCAACAGTGCGGGAGGGTTCCCTTCTCTCCACACCCTCTCCAGCATTTATTGTTTGTAGACTTTTTGATGATGGCCATTCTGAGCGGTGTGAGGTGGTACCTCGTTGTAGTGCTGATTTGCATTTCTCTGATAATTAGTGATGTTGAGCATCTTTTCATGTGCCCCAACAGCACATGTTTTGAGTTAGAAGATTCAAACTCCGACAGAAGTGAGGCTGGTTGCTGTTAAGAACAAATTGTTGGTCTGAACGATCACGAGGAAGAAAGTCCCCAGATGCTCCCAGCGCCCTCCTCCAGGCTGCCTCCCTCAAGACCCGGGGCACCCATTGCCCAGGCCCCCACGTCCTGTATCCCTGCACCCCGTCTCATCAGCCTCAGCAGAAACCTTCTACCGGGTGCTCGCTGCTTCTGGCTCTGCCTCCAGGGTCACACCTGGAGGGCAGGGGTATGGCTTATGCATCTGTCCAGTTCCTGGCACAGTGCCTGGCATACAGTAGGAACCCACTGAATACTCAGTAAATGGATACCACCTAAATGAGCTGGCAGTACAAAGAGGTGCCCGTGCTTCTCAAAGCATGTCCCCAGGCACCCACAGCAAAATCACCTGGCATATTTGCTAAGACGCAGATTCCTGGGCCCCAACCCAGACCCAGTGAGTCACTGTCTTTGGGGATCATCCCAGAATCTGCATTTTTAGCAAGTTTACTGAGTGATTCTTAACTACCCTGATAAGAAGGTCTTTTCAGGGGGTAGAGCCTAGTAATGCATTTTCCCCCTGGTTCTTGGTGTTTGTGGTCCAGGCACTGCATTAGCGTCACCTGGGAACGGGTGAAAGGCAGACCCTTCAAGCCCAGTCAATGGCCTATTGAATCACAGACTCTGGGGGCGGGCTGGGGGGTTGTGCATTTAAACACGCCCTCAGGCCAATGCTGGTGCATGTTTGAGTTTGGGAACCCCTGTTTCTGACCACAGCCCTACTTTCCACCCTTTTGCTACATTTTTTCACTGTATAAGTATTACTTGCCATCATAAAAGTATTTAGAAAGCAGAGATAAAGAAGATAAAGATAGGGAATTCCCTGGTGGTCCGGTGGTTTGGGACTCCGTGTTTCCAGTGCAGGAGGCGCAGGTTCGATCCCTGGTCGGGGAACTAAGATCTCACATGATGCAAGGCATGGCCAACAAAAGAAGATAAAGATAAAAATGATCTGATACTCTACCTCTCAGATAGAAGTCTTGCCCCAATTGGGGGTATATCTTTCCAGATTTTCTAAAGCAGCAAATACATTTTTATTTTCAAAAATGGAGATTGTACTCTGTTCATGTTTTTGTAACTTGCCCTTCCTACTCATCAATATGTGGTGAACACTCTTTCAGGTCGGTGAATACTACTATAGTCATCATTTTTTATGACTTATACTGGATAGTTGGACAGTCATTAATTTAGCCCTACCTCTATGACTGGATGTTTAGAGAGTTGCAGTTGGCAAGCTGGTGACCCATAAGCCAGATATGGCCCCTTGATGTGATGGGATTGCACATACATAGCTGCACAGTTTGCCCCGAACTTACATGAGACTAGTGACTCCAGAGTTGTGCAGTGTACGACCTGCACAACAGTACTCAGAAGCCCCACCCCAAATCGTGAATTCGTTGCCACCATTTAAAAATGGAAAGATTTCACATAAAAACCCAGCTCTCAACTTCTGACAAATCCAAAGATCTAATAACACTGGGATTACATTCCAGCAGAGCGGGGAGAGCCTGGGACTGAGACAGCTGCTCTTACAGATGCGGGTGTGTGTGCACTCTCCAGGGCCCTGCAGTCTTCACCTCTCTGGTTAAACCCCTGGCCATCCTTTTACACGAACTCCTTTCTGTCAACAGTCTGATCCTATAAGCGTTTGAATTTGCCACTCCTGGATGACACTTTTAAAAATTTATTGAATGAATGAATGAATCACTTTTCAAAGCCACAATAGCCTAGAGACAGAAGATGCTTCTTTTATTTCATTTAAATAACCCAGATGGGGAGTTGCTATAGCAACTCAGGGACTGTGTTGTAGATTGCTTCAGGGATGATCACAGCATCCTCCAAGAAGCAGTGTCCCTCCCTCCCCCCCGACCCCGGCCCCGACCCAGTGGGAGTTACTTCCAGCATGGCTATAGGTACAGTGGCTTTTTAATGGGGAGAAGTAGGTGTGCTTTTAGAACAGAATGTTAGCTTTGAAAGGAGCATAGGTACCATTTAGTCCTATAGATTCCAGTTCCTCCCCCACAAAGGATTCCTTTCATTATTTACCTCCCCATGCATCCCATATTTTGGAACAGTTGTCTTGCAAACAAACTGCATTTAGGAAGCACAGACTTGTTTTCTTATTTAAAAAGAAAATCAAAGATGAATTGTGGTAGCTGATGTCATATTGTGGTTAAGTAAATGGGTTCTAATCCTGACTCTGCCGTTCACTTGCTGTGTGACCTTGGGCAAGTTATAAAACCCCTCTGAGCCTCAGTTTCATTACCTTTTTAATAATAACGACAGTCCCCATCTTATAAGGTTGCGGCAAAATATCTGATACATGGCTAGGCATGGAGCGTTCAGCACAGTGCTTGGCTAATAATGACAACCACTCGATACAGAATGGCCATTAAAATTTTGATATCAACAATAATCACGGGGGCCATCCAAGGCTCTCCTTGCTGCCTTGTGAGTGTGTTGTTGGGCCTTGGAGTTGGACTCTGCCCTATCTCCCAGACCCCCGTCAGGGTCCTTGAACTCGTGTCATGTATTGTGTCTCTTGGGTAATGACCCTGGCTACTCAATGTTCATTCTAACTCCTTTGAAAAGTTAAAAACCCATTCCCCAAATTCTCTTGGAGCTCAGGTTCTGGGTATGAGTTTGGTTGTGCCAATTAAATGCGTTCACAGGAGATTTGGAAGGTGGGAAGGAGATGAAGCTGTCTCTATGCGGTCTGTTTTTTCTTGGCCATCAAGGTCGTGGGGACGCTGGTGTCCAGTCTCCAGGTTTAGGGGTGTCTGGAGGCAGGTGCAGGGCAGCAGTGGGGGCTCTCTCACCCCTGGACTGCAGCTCTGAAGATGTGTTCCTCACTCAACAGTCCCCCTGGCAGCTTTCTGATTCTCAGCCCTCCTGATTGTGGCAGCTCCCCTGGTGGGTCAGTTCTGCAACGTCTGGGGGTCATTACAGCAGCTGGGCCTGGGGCTGCTCCTCCAGCCAGCCCTCAGTTTTGTAAGCGCCTAGTGCTTTGTACTAAACTGTTTTCTGCCGGAAATACTTAGAATTGTTTCTGCTTTCTTCATGGAGCCTGACTCATGCCGCTCCCCCGCAACCTCCCACCCCATACCCCATCCCTGCTGGCCTCCTGGTGTGTGTGCCTGCCCTGCCCTTCCATCAGCAACTGGGTCTGACTCTAAGCCTGAGTCAGGTCTCAGGGGTAGCTGCTTACCTCTGGTGTAGACAACCTACTTCAGACTGCAGCCTGCCTGCCCGGAGGCACTTGGACCCCTCTCGAGTACATTGTACAGGGGTGTGGTGGCTCTAAGTTCTCACTACTCTGATTGCTGGGAGCTTTCCCTTAGCAATGAGTAAGTTCGAGAGTCACTAAGGAATATTTCAAAATTAAAAATAATGAGTCTGGCTTGAAAATTACTCCCAGCATCATCATGTCATAAAAGCCTGCGGGGGTGGGGTGAGGGCCAGACCAGTTTCCCTTTATGTGCCTCAAAATGTAATGATTCAACTAGTGACTAAGTCATGAGCTTTTTCTTTCTTTCTTTTTTTAAAAAATAAATTTATTTTTCTTTCTTTATTTTTGGCTGTGTTGGTTCTTTGTTGCTGCACGCAGGCTTTCTCTAGTTGTGGCGAGCAGGGGCTACTCTTCAGTGTGGTGCGTGGGTTTCTCATTGCCGTGGCTTCTCTTGTTGCGGAGCAAGGGCTCTAGGCACACGGGCTTCAGTTGTGGCTCGCGGGCTCTAGAGCACAGGCTCAGTAGTTGTGGCACACGGGCTTAGTTGCTCCGCGGCATGTGGGATCTTCCCGGACCAGGGCTCGAACCCGTGTCCCCTGCATTGGCAGGTGGATTCTTAACCACTGCACCACCAGGGAAGTCCCGATGAGCTTTTTCTTATTAATGTTTTAATCTTTCTAAACGACAAAAGTAATAGATACTCAGTGTAACTAATTCTAAATAATACAGAAGTATATAAAATAAAAAGTCTGGAAGAATACAGACCAAACTATAAATGGTGAGTACCTCAATCATCTGTATTCTTCCAGACTTTTCTTTGTACTTGTACAAACACACACACATGTACAGGCATGCATAGATATTATTTTTTTGATAAAATAAAATTATATATGTAAAATTGCACGTATATGAGAAATTTTACATACATGTGGAGAGAGAGTATATATAGTTTTGCAATGTGCTACTTTAACAGTGCATCAAGGAAGATGTTCCCCGCCGGTGCATATAGATAGCTTTCATTTTATTTAAATTCTCTTCAGTTTTTGAGGTCACAGAGGTACAGTGGTTTACTGAGCTAGTCCCCTATTGATGGACACTGTGGTTGGCAGAATTCTATGATGACTCCCAGTGACCCCCCCTTAAATATATGCCTCCCCTTGAGTGTGGGAGGAACTTACAAATATGATGGGGTGTCACTCCTGTGACTAGGGGGGGTTCACGGCACTGCAGATTTTAAGAAAGGGAGGTTATCCTCGGTGGGCCTGACCTAATCAGGTGAGCTCTTAAAAGGGATGGGTTCTTTCTGGTGGGGGGATTCTCCACTGCTGAGGGGTGGGGGTCACGTGGAAGGGCCTGAGAGAGGTCCCCAGGACTGGAGAGCCACTCCTGGCTGACAGCAAGAAAAGGGGGCCTCAGTTATAAAGCCGCGGGGAAATGAATTCTGCCACCAACCAGAATGTGCTTGTAAGAGGACCATGATCTGCAGGTGAGGCCACAGCTTGCTGACATCTTGATTTTGGCCTTGATACCTTGAGCAGAGAACCCAGCCCAGTTGTGCCGGGACTTCTAACCTACAGAATCGGGAAATCCTAGGTGGGCAGGGGGTTAGAGGGGTCTCATTTTCAGTTGCCAAGTTGGGGGTAATTTGTTAACACAACAGAAAACGAATGTGACATTTAGGCTGTTTCCAGCTTTTGTGTGTTTGTTCGTTTTTAATTAACACCTCTGTCTCGAACCTCTTGCACATGCATATTTATGTCACAGAGTTTCTAAAAGATTTTTGGGTGAAGCATTTAGATTATGACATGAACCACCAAACTGCCCTCCTGAAGCCCTGTGTCAATTGACACTCTGCCCCGTGTCCCCACCTCATCACCATCACTGGCTATTAGCCATCTTTTTTATTATGGTAAAATGCACACAACATAACATCTACCATTTTAACCATTTTATTTTTTTAAACATTTTGTGAGAATTTATTTATGTATTTATTTGGTTGCACCAGGTCTAAGTTGCGGCTTGCAGGCTCTTTAGTTGTGGCTTGCCAGCTCCTTGGTTGCGGCACGCATGTGGGATCTAGTTGCCTGACCAGGGATCGAACCCAGGCCCCCTGCATTGGGTGTGTGGAGTCTCATCCACTGCGCCACCAGGGAAGTCCCATTTTAACCATTTTATTTTATTTTAAAATTTATTTAGTTATTTATTTTAAATTTTTGGCTGCGTTGGGTCTTCGTTGCTGCGCGCAGGCTTCTCATTGCAGTGGCCTCTCCTGTTGCGGAGCACAGGCTCTAGGCACACAGGCTTCAGTAGTTGTGGCACGCGGGCTCAGTAGCTGTGGCTCACGGGCCTAGTTGCCCCGCGGCATGTGGGATCTTCCCAGACCAGGGCTCGAACCCGTGTCCCCTGCATTGGCAGGCAGATTCTTAGCCACTGCGCCACCAGGGAAGCCCCCATTTTAACCATTTTAAAGTCAGTGATTCATTGGCATTATATTCACAACACTGTGCAACCGTCACCACTACGTAGTTCCAGAACTTTCCATCACCCCCTAAGGGCACCTCATACCCCTTAAGCAGTTGCCCCCTATCTCCATGCCCACCCCCTGGCAGCCACTAATCTTTTCTCTTTTTTTTTTTTTTTTTTTTTAAAGATTTTTTGATGTGGACCATTTTTAAAGTCTTTATTGAGTTTGGTACAATATTGCTTCTGTTTTTTTATGTTTTAGTTTTTTGGCCGTGAGTCATGTGGGATCTTAGCTCCCCTACCAGGGATCCAACCCAAGCTCCCTGCATTGGAAGGCGACGTCTTAACCACTGGACCATCAGGGAAGTCCCTTCTTTCTGTCTTATTATTAACCTTTCTACTTTTTTGCCAGTTGGATATGCAAATAGGGGTGTTTTTTTTCCAAACTGCTTTGACAGCAGGATAATGCACCGTCTCCTCCTTGAGCTCAGGCTTGTGTGTTTCAGTTGGACACATCCTCGCCCTCCCGTTCCTCCCTGCATTCCCCATCTCTGTCAACCCCCATCGCGGCATCAACAACCTCCCAGATGGAGACCTTCATGTCCTTCCTCCCTTACTTGTCCGAGGTCTGTTGATTCCAACTGGGAAAGCCTCCTGCCTCCTATCCTGCTCCCCGCCCCCTTCATGCCCTCCTCTGGCCTTCCGGGGGCAGGGGACAGGGGACAGGGAAGGAGGCTGAGTGCCAGGGAGACAGCAGGGAGAGGTGGGGACTGCGGCCACGGGGCGAGGCCATGCCCTGGTAAAGAGACCACCCTCACCCACACTATGGTGGCTGCGTGTTCCCAGATCTTCTGATTTTCAAAAGAAGCCCAGATCTGGATACTTACATAAAAGGGATTGGCATGTTACTTAGAGAGCAAGCTCTCGGTGTTCTGGACAACCCGGGGGGAAGCGGGGGTGGGGGGGGAGGCCTGGAGCCATCTCTCCCCACAGGCGGCTCCTTTGCCAAAAGAAGGTGTGGGGACAGCAGGTCCCAGGTTGCCAGAAGCTTGAAAAGCCCCAGGCAGACGCCCCCGGCTAGTCTCCAGGCCCCGCTCCCTCCTGCTAGGCCCTTTAAAGATTCTGGAACGTTCTCTCCAGCTGCCCGTGTGACTGTGGCCGTTTCCATAGCGCTGCCTAGCGTTTGCAGAGCAGCAGACCCGTGGTGTCGCTTTCCGGGGCCAGGGCCAAGCACCCCACCCCGTGTGACAGGGAGATGTCCGGCGGGGGTGTGCGGTGGGTTTCTGAGCACATGTGGGGGGCAGCTCTAACCTGCCCAGGCTGGTGAATTGTGCTGAGAAAGCATTAGGAGCTGCGGCTGTTATTGGGCTGCAAGAAAGAAAACCTCAGCCCCAGGCCAGGCTTCGGGAGCTGGCAGGGGCCACACCAGCTGTCAGGAAGCAGGGCGGGGTGCTGGGGGTGAGGGCAGGGAATGCTGCCTTTAACAAGCTCCCAGGGACCTGAGAACCTGGCTCCTGCTTGCAAGTTTCTCTAAAAGGCTCTTCTTGGGAGCTCCCTGCTGGTCGAGTGGTTAGGATTCAGCGCTTTCACGGCCGGGCCCGGGTTCAGTTCCTGGCCAGGGAACTGAGATCCCACAAGCCGTGTGGCAAAAAAAAAAAAAGCTGCTCTTGACAATAGCCATTAGGCCCCAAGGTCTGCTGTCACTTAAGATCTCAGGTTTCATTTCCATGTGGGAAGGCATTAGCTCTGGGCTTCCTGCGGAGCCCACCACTAAAACCTCTGTGCTCAGAGGAGAAATTGGCGGGGTGGGTCGGGGGAGGGGAGCAAGAAGCCCTCCCTTGAAGGAAGACCCTTTTAATTGAGGGCCTACTCTGTGACAAGCCTACCTCATTGTCATCTAGGCGGAATGCAATACTATTAAGCCATTTTACAGATGTGGAACCTGAGGCTCAGAGAGGTCAAGCTACTTGCCTAAGGTCACAGAGCTAGGAAGTGTTGGAGCTGGCATTTCAACCCAAGTCTGCTGGCTCAAAAGTGCACCCTGATATCTTTCTCTCCCTCCCTTGCTCCCCCTCTACCTCCTTCCTTCCCTCTCTCTTTTTCCTTTTGTCCCTCCCTCCCCCTCTCCTTCCCCATCCCCTACAGAACCATCCATCCTATGGTCTTTTATAGTCCAGGTTGGATATTCCACCGGCTTCTCAAGCCTAACAGACGGGGGTGGTCCAAGCTGCCACAATCCTTCGCGTGGACCATGGCCACAGTCTCCTGACTCCCCTTTTTGCCTGGTTTTCAAGATCTAAGTCAGATCACGTCCCTCCCCTGCTCAGATCCGGTATAGGTCCCCGTTCACACAGAGCAAAACCCAAAGTGGTTACAACAGCACCAAGGCCAAATGTGACTGGGACCCCAATGTCTCACCAACCTCACTACTTGCCCCTGCATCACCACCTCTGGTCCAGGCACACTAGCCTTCTCACTGTGCTTCATGCTTTTGTGGCACAGTGAGCCTCAGGGCCTTTGCACGACTCCCTCCCCTCCCTGTGCCTGAAGCTTGCTTACCCTGACATTCCTGTGCTGGATCCCTCATTCACACAGCTCTCTGCCCATTGTCACCTATCAGAGAGGCCCGCCCTGACCCCTGTTTTAAAACAGCACCCTGCATCCTTCTCTAGGCCCTGGGCCTTACTTACTTTTTTTCAGAGCGCTAATCACCACCTACGCCAGAACAGATCTATCTCTGCATCCATGTCGGCATCTATATGTCCATCTGCATCTATAGCTGTTTCCATATCTGTATTTCTACTTTATATGTATCTGTGTCTGTATGCATATCTATCTGGAACCCTAGCTACATGGATAAATCGCTTAGGGGGTTTAAGAAGATGCCTACAGTTCTATGACCTTGTTTCACATTGTTCCACCTTATTTCACCTTGTTTTCGTGCCCTTGACTTGAGGTCAGACCGGGGATTCTCAACCACAAGTGACTTTGCCCCCCTAGTAGATGCTGGGCAATGTCTGGAGACATTTTTGGTGATCTTGACTGGAAGGGTGGCGGGTGCCACGTGGCACCCAGTGGGTCCAGGCTTGGACCATCTGCTCCTTCACTTCTCCCTTCCCAGCACCTAGGAGGGCACCTGGGCCACAGTGAACGCTCAGTAAACGGGGTTACTGTCTTCGCCCTAAAATACCAGCAGTGTGACAAGGACTGAGGAGGGAATGTGGGAAACTTTTCTACACCTTGTGCTGAGGAGGCTTTTGTGACATAAAAACCGGGGATGATTGAGATGGTCTGTGTATCGATTTCCCCAAAGGCCAGACTTGTGACTTCACTAGTTATTTGTACTGAAGTCAGAAGAATCTTTAATAAACCTGAAAGGGACTTCCCTGGTGGTACAACGCAGGGGACACGAGTTCGAGCCCTGGTCCGGGAAGATCCCACGTGCCACCGAGCAACTAAGCCCGTGCACCACAACTACTGAGCCTGCACTCTAGAGCCTGTGAGCCACAACTACTGAAGCCCACGCGCCACAACTACTGAAGCCCACACGCCACAACTACTGAAGCCCACGTGCCACAACTACTGAAGCCTGCATGCCTAGAGCCCGTGCTCCGCAACAAGAGAAGCCACTGCAGTGAGAAGTCTGCGCACCACAACGAAGAGTAGCCCCCACTCGCCACAACTAGAGAAAGCCCGCGCGCAGCAACGAAGACCCAACGCAGCCAAAAAAAAAAAAAGCCTGAAAGGAGAGGGTCGGGGACGCAGGGGTGAGGGCTCCAGGTCAGGAGGGAGACAACATGCATCCACACATCAGCAAATGCTCTGGGAACTTCTGGGGATCTATCCTAAGGATGGGGCAAGACAGCTATTTAATTATTCATGATTCACGCTTTATTTCAGTTAAAAAAAAAAAAAAGAAAATGCCAGATGCCACGGTCATGGGGTCCTCAGGTTCCCCCTGACACACTGCTTCTGAGCTCTGGTTTCAGTGTTGATTTCAACGCTTGGATGACCCTGGGCCCCTTGGCCTTCGGGTGCCAGGTGTTGGCCCAGTGACCCCATCTGCTGTGCTGGGAATGGGATTCTGCCCGCCCAGGGTCATGGAGCCGGCACTTGAAAGGCTGTCTCTCTGACTCCCAAACCTGCGCTTTCTCACGTGAAATCGTGTTCCTTTCACCCAGCGGAATTTTGAGAATCAACATGTCCACCAAAACAAGAGAAGTTGAAAGGCCAAAGGCATCTGCTCAACCCTGTGTGTCACTGAGAGGGGCCCTGGGCAGAGAAGGCAGGGTTGGCAGTGTGGGGTCCTGGCTCTGACTCTGGTTGTGCTGGGGACAAGCTGTGTGGCCCTGGGACCGTCCCTTTGCTTCCACGGCTCTCAGTGTCCCTGGGATTAGGTCGGTCACCCCCAGAGTTGCCAGATATGAGACTGGCAATTTGCGTGGTGATTTCAGGGCACACAGAGGAACAGTCATTATGTTGATTGCCATGTAATAATTGGAATGTATTAAAACATGCGACAAAAGGAGCTAACATTTCCCCCAGCAGTTCTGACACTTGGGCCTGCACAGAACTCCCTGGAGGGTGTGTTAAATATCCCCAGGACCACCCCTAGCATTTCTGACCCAGAGGGTCTGGGTAGGGCCCAAGAATCTGCCTTTCTAGCCCCCAAGTGGTGCTGATGCTGTGGGTTGGGGGACCCCACTTTGAGAACCACTGACCAGCAGGGTACTTGCCGGGTGCAATGTGCTCAGCGGTGTGCTGGAGCCGGCTTGACCTGGGGCTCATTCCTCCTAACAGCACGTTTGCTGACCTCACATCTGTAACTTGAAATTGACCGTGATGGAAATATTTACACCAGGGAAATTGGAAATCCGTAAACGCTGCAAATCAGGGCTCCCCTCAGAGCCAGTTGTTAAAGCTCCCAGCATACCACTGCCTGCCCAGAGCTGTTCTAACCACTGCACATGTATTAACTCATTGAATCCTTTCAACCACCCAAAGCAGTACATGCTATTGTTATTCCCACTCTACAGATGTGGAAACAGAGGCCCAGGAGGTTTAAGTAACTTGCCCAAAATTACACAGCTCACGTGGGCTTTTCAGCCTAAACATTCTGGATTCACAGTCTGTGTTTTTTTGTTTTTTTTAAATTTTTATTTATTTATTTTTGGCTGCGTTGGGTCTTCGTTGCTGCGCACAGGCTTTCTCTAGTTGCGGCGAGCGGGGGCTACTCTTCGTTGTGGTGAGCAGACTTCTCACTGCGGTGGCTTCTCTTGTTGTGGAGCATGGGCTCTAGGAGTATGGGCTTCAGTAGTTGCGGCACACGGGCTCAGTTCTTGTGGCTCACGGGCTTAGTTGCTCCGAGGCATGTGGGATCTTCCCAGACCAGGGCTCGAACCCGTGTCCCCTGCATTGGCAGGCGGATTCTTAACCACTGCGCCACCAGGGAAGTCCCTCACTGTCTGTGTTGTTAATCACTGAACTATGCAGCTCATCAAAACCCTGATTTCATGGATGTTGCCTAGGGTATGGCTAAGAAAAGAAAAACCACAGTAGGTTGATTTTTTAAAAAATATGAACTGAATAATAGTGCTGCTGTGTTGCAGACAACAGAGTTAGCTCAGATGAGCTTTCCTGGGTTTATTTATAAGGAAAAGGTGTACCCTCCTTTGGAGAAAAGATTCCAAAGCACTTCCATTGTGGTAGAGGGTCATACCAGGTGACAAGCAGGGGACTCTTGGGGATTAATGTGTTCAGACGATGTTTCTAGATGTTTCTGAGATGCACGTTATGGCTTTGAATTTTATTTTTTATTTTTATTTTTAATATTTATCTATTTGGCTGCACCGGGTCTTAGTTGCAGCACACGGGATCTAGTGCCTTGACCAGGGATCGAACCCGGGTCCCCTGCTTTGGGAGCGAGGAGTCTTAACCTCTGGACCACCAGGGAAGTCCCAAGGCTTTGAATTTTAAACAGTGATGCCAGCTTGAACTTGTCCTAAAATTTGGATCTATGCCCAGTCCTTCAAAGTCTTATCAATATGTAAATAGAAAACAAGATTTAAAAAATCCACCCTACATCGTGCCTGGATGTGGGGAAATCTGTCAAGGTGGCCTTGAATGAAGGTCTCTGGGATGCCACGTGCTCTCGTGGGACCAGGACCAGTGTTGACTGCACACCTCAGATGTGCTGCGTAGATCGTGGGTGTTCACTGCATATGTTACACGATAAGGACCGTCTGCCGACTGAAGCTTGGGGGAAGGCTAAGAATAAAGAAGTAACAGAGAAATCCAGAAGTCAAACTCCGGACAGTCCAGTCTCAAATTCCTATCCGTCGCCTGTGCTGTCAGAGCGCCTCGCAAATCAACTCAGAGCTTTGTGAGTCCGTTCAAAGACAGAATGCCAACTCATGTATTCATGTAGCAAACAGTTACTGTGCTCGTACTATGTGCCAGGCTTTGTGCCGGGTGCTGGGCTAGCAGAAGCCAACGATACAGACTCAGACAGTTAAAAAAAAAAAAAAGTAAATACTCCACATCATTAAAGCTAGTGCCACGAAGGAAAGAAGCAAGAGGGTTTGCTAAGAGCCTAGCCGTGGGTGGGAGAGGTGCCAGATCCCCTTTCAAGCAGGGTGATCCCAAAAAGCCTCTCTGGATGTTGAGGCTTAAGCTGAAATTGGAAGGCTGAGGAGGCGTGGTCCATGGGAGATCTGAGTGTGTTGGGGAGAACGGGTGGTAGGTTGCATAAGAGCCTCCTAAGGTATTCAGGTTTTAATCCCTGGAACCTGCCAATATTACTTCATATGGCCTAAGGGACTCTGTGGGGGAGATTAAGATTCTTGACACAAGGTGCATGATCCTGGATTATCCAGGTGGGCCTATGTGATCACACATTTTCCTCTAGGAGAGGGAGGCAGGGGGATGTTTGATTACAGAAGCAGGTGTGGTGATGGAAGCAGGAGATTGGAGTGATGTACACGGCTGGGAGCCCAGGAATGTGAGCGCCTCTGGGGGCGGGAGGGGCAAGGAATGGATTCTCCCCTGGAGGCTCCAGGAGGGAACCCACCCCATTGACACCTTGATTTTTAGCCCAGTGACACTCATTTCAGAATTCTGACCTGCTGAACTGTAACGGAATCATTTGTATTATTTTAAGCCACTGCCTTTGTGATGATTTGTTACAACAGTGAGCAGTAAAGGATTAACCTTGCCCGATTTGACCTGAGTTCTGGGAGGTGACGTTGGAATATCCTGCCTAAGAGTGTTTTTTTTTTAACCTGGAGCCTTGGGCCACACTGTATAGTCCATGCCGACAATGTGATGTATGGTGGCGGCCTTGGACTCAACCTCTGGAGGGGCTGCAGGTTAAGGTCGACCATGTGGGTGGTCAGCCAAATCCATGTGACTGAGCCCCGATAAAGACTCTGGACGTCAAGCCTGGGTGAGCTTCTCTGTCTGGCCATATTCTGAGCATGTTTTCACATCAATGATGGGAGAAATAAGTGCTGTCCACACGACTCCCTGGGGAGGAAGCAACTAGGTGCTCGTGCTTGGTCTTTCCCGGACTCTGCCCTTGGCGTCACTGCCCTTTGCTGACTTTAATCTGTATCCTTTCACTGTAGTAAACTGTAATCACGAGTATAATGGCTTTTCTGAATTCTGTGAGTCCTTCCAGTGAATCATCAAACTGAAGGGTGGTCTTGGGGACCCCCACGTACAGTTGGTGTCGGAAGTGAGGTGGTCTTGGGATTCCCAAGCCTTGTGTGCAGCAATGGGAAACCACCACAAGTGCAAAGGCCCTGTGGTAGGAAAGTCACATTATGCGCTTGGAGCTTCACTAAAGCCAGTGTAGCTGGGACATAGAGAATGATGGGGGGTAGGGGGCTGCCAGCCATGGAGACACAGGGACAGTGTCTCCACCACTGACCATGATGGGGGCTCATCCACACCCTGACGTCTGGTTTCCCTGGCAGCTGTCCCCTGCTGGAGATGGGTAGTGTGGGCCTCCAAAGCTGGGCTGTTAAATCTGAAACCTTCGCTCCTCTGCCTAGCTCTACCCCTGAGATCCGGAATCTGTTCTGGGATGATCCTTGGGCTCCTCTTAGATCTCTGCTTCTGCACTGGCCTCCGGAAGTTGTTTACACTGAGTCAGTTTCAGACGGCTTGTCCACCAGGCATGTCTCGCTGTAAAGGAATCTGGCTCTTTCTGGCGGATACGTTTCGGCCTCTTGTGTCCTGAGGTAGCATGAGCCCGGGTGCCTAGGAATCTGTCCACCAGGGTGCTGACAATCTCATTATGGGACTCCTGGGGGTCCTGCAGGTCGGGGTAGATCGGAGACACCAGTGATGTCAACGGGAACCACACACAGTAAACATTTTGGGAGCACTCACCCCTTGCAGACCCTGCCATGAGCCTTCCTGCCTTGCCCCGCTCATCCTTACAAGCACCCTTTGGGGTGAGTGGTGATTATTCCCATTTCACAGATGAGGGTCCTGAGGCTCAGAGGGGTAGTAACTGACTCTGGTAAGAAGACACAAATGTGACTGGAATCCAGGTCGGACTCCAAAGCCCAGCTCTTAGGCCACAATGAGCTGCCTCTCACTCAGCAGGAAGCCTTCACACAAACCTTCCGTGGTTTGCTCAGGAAATGGTTTCTGAGTGCCCCTGCTGCTGGACTCTGCACTGGGGATTTCGCGGTTGGTTTAGTTTGGGTTCCCAAACCAAAAGAACTGGAGGCAAGGATTCAAGTGCAAGGGGTTTATTTTGGAGGTGCCCTTGGAGAGTGAGGAGGGGAGTGGGGGTGAGACAGGGAGGGGAAGGAGCCAGTAACGGGAGGGGTTGTGACTGCCACAGGACACTTGCAGGATGCACCTGAGTGTCTTCCCACCCGAGGTCAGGCATTGGCTCAGGGTTGCTCTCAGCCTGTCTGGTGGGCCAGCCTCACAGGTGGATAAAGTGGGTCCCGGCCAAAGAGAGCTGCCAGGCAGAGAAATGCAGGTGCTGGCGGTCAAGGGCAGGTGGGGACATCACAGGATAAAGGCAAAGGGGAGTTGGGACTAGAGTGGCAAAAGAGATTGGGGGGGGGAATGTGATTAACATGTAATTAACTTATCATTAACAGGGTCCCAAACTGTGACTCTGGGGCCAGAGGGACCAAAGTGAGCAAATGGTCTGGGTGGGGACCAGGGTGACCAACTGCCCCGGTTTGCCCCAGGATCATCCAGTTTTAAAACTGGAAGGCCCACGTCCTAGGCAATTCAGAATGATTGGTCTCCCTACCTCCTGCCTCGTGGGGACTGTGGGACCATGCAAAGCAGGTGCTCCCTCTGAAGTGACAACCCCACCTAGCTCAGCGAACTTCACCGTGCTGGGAGTGCGGCTCAGTTCTGCCAGATCATCTAACATTTCAAGAAGAGTCAGGAATCTAGATTTTATGTGAAATTTCTCAATTTTAATTGTTTGGAATTAATCCACATTTTAAAAGCTCTAGGTGTGTCTAGGGAGTGATGGGGCCAGCTTCCCCCGTAAGTGGTCAGAAGTCATTGCTTTGGTGTGCAAGAGGCACCAAGGGGGCAGGACCCAGGGCAGAGCTCTTTGTTCTTTGCCCTTTGGTCCTCCAGGCTGCCTGTGAGGGGGGTCAGGGCCACCTGTGGGTGCCCACGAGGGAGCCCGTGGGTGAGGATGGCCCTCTCTGGGTCTACAGAACCCCATGGGAAGGGTGCTGAGTACCTCCGAGTCTAGCCCCTCATTTCACAAAAGAGGCCCAAGACTGAGAATCCTCTCCAGGGCCCCAAAGCAAAACCGTGAACCACCATAGTTCATCCATCCCTACATCTGTTTGGCCCCCACCCTCTTCCGCCTCACCACCCCTTCCAAGATTTCTATGACAGGGTCTGAGATTCTTCTCGAACACAAGCACCACGGACAAGTAACAAGATCCTTTGGCAAATGGGAAGGGTCAAGGACACAGCTGCTCTTGAGGTTTTATTAGAGAAATCTGCCCAATTAAAGGAAGTTGCTGGTTGACTTTTTTTTTTTCCAAAACAAGGAAGCTAATAAAACATTGTCTTTAGAAGGAAGGATAAGTGTGCACTTTCCTAGTTTATTTTTCAAGAATCCTATTATGGAGAGAAGCCAGATCTCCTCTGATGTTGCTTAGCACACAATTATTTTAATGACAGAAGTTTGGGTTTCTATGCAGCTGAGACCATTAGTTTTGAACCCTTTCAAACACAAGCCCCCTGCTTCATGCGAACATGGAAAGTGTGAGCGCAGCTGTCAGAGTTGCTGGGCGCCACCTGGGCGAACTTAAGAGGAAACGAGAGGAATTTATTGGAAGACGCACGGTTGACTCCTAGGGAGTCAGAACCAGATGGAAGGCCATCAGAGACCCTGGTAGTATCCCTCCTCCATCTTCTCTCTCTGCCAGTCTACTTACTCGCCTCTACCCACGTGGCAGAGAGCTGCCCCCAGCACCTAAAATTATGAATCACAAATCCAGGACACAGTATGATAAGGCATAGGCTCAGGGGAAGAACCTGATTGGCCCAGATTGAGTCAGGTGACCACCCATCGTCCAATCACCAACAGCCAGAGCAGCTGACTTTCAAGGTGCAAATATGGCCGCTAGGGTTCGAGCCGCCCGAGGGGCTTGCGGAGCAGAGTTGTGGGGACGTGGGGTGGGTGGGCTCGAGGATGGAGACCCTACCTGTGCTTTTCATCGTCTGGTGATGCAGAAAATGCCTAAGGACAAAAAGCCACTGCAGATTTAAGACGCCGATGGTAAGGGAGCATGTGTTTTATTCCTTAAAATTTCATTTACATAAATTTGTGAAATAGTGAATATATATTGGAGCCATTTTAAAATTCTGTTCACTAGTGGATTGTAGACCCCTTGCAAGGACCCTACCCGCAGCCTGAAATTCAGGAATGGAGGCCTCAGATAGCTTCTTGCATAAGGATAATGAACCCTTTGCCGATATCCTATCGGCCTTTCTCCCCCAGGGGTGCCTCGCCTGTTTGGGCCCAGGAGAGGAAAGAGCTCGACCTGTCCGCTTTTTAGAAGGTCCCTCTGAGCTGGAATAATCCCCACCAAGCCGAGGGGCAGGGAGGACCTGCCTGCGTGTTTTCTCTGAATCCTAAAGCAGGTGGAGAGCCAGGAAGGGAGTCGGGGAGGGGTGGGGAGGGAGCCAGAGGCTTAGCACGTGGGTTTATCAGCTAATCGCTCACCTCCTCCTTCACTCTGGTAACCCATTCCATTCATGTGTTCATTCCTGAAAGTGTTGACCGATGAGAAAACATGTTTTCATGATGCTGCCAGACCACTCTGGTGAGGGGTGCAGGGGCCCAGGGCCGGGACCTATCAGAGGCTTCAGAGGGGACAGGTATTTGAATTAGCCTTAAAAGGTGCGTTCATTCATTCATTTATTCATTCGGTCACCAAATACTTACTGAGTGTCAGCTGTGTGCAGACACTCTTCTAGGTGCTGGGGACACACTGGGGAGATAAACAACAAAGTTCCCGCCCATGTTACAGGCCAGGGAATTGATTCCACCATTTAGGGATGAGGGCGAAGCCAGCTGCCAGCGTTTAGACCCATAATACTTGTAACCCAGCAAAGGGCTTACATGCCCGAGGCTCAGAAAGCCAAACTCTGGCAGCGGGAGTTTGCAGCAGGGCACCAAGCAAGGGAGTGGGAGACCAGCCTCAGATCCACTTGAACTTGGTCTTTGAGTTGGGGGTGTTTTAAAGGCAAAGAACAAAGAAGCTGGGGTTAATCATGGTCTTGTGACATTTCTGTGACATTTTCTTAATCATAGTTTTGGGAGTCGGAATGTCTCTGGTTTACGATTCTCTGGCCAGGTGGTCCATGGCTGGGGGCTCTGTGAGCTCGTGTTGCCCTGGAGGAACGACCTGAGTTCGTACATTAATGATGACATCTACAATGGCGATTTTAGTACATTAACGATGTTATCTACAACAGCAGTCTTAGTCATCCGATTCTGGCTGATTAGTTTAGTGTTCAGTTAGCCCAGAATTAAGGTCAAAGGGGACAAGAAAGGGAATAAAGTTTCCGTTAGAGAGATTAATCATAAACTCGGTTAAGGTAATTCAGTTTTAGGGGGACTCGGTTTCATACTCAGCTGGTGAGACTCCCCAGGCCAGGGTCAGCCCCTCCTCCCCACCTGGCATGTATTGAGCACCTACTGCCTGCCAGGCACCGTGCTTAGTGCTTGACCTGACTTTCTCATCCCGTCTTCATGCCAGTCGTCCTCAGAGGACACTCGTGTTAGCCGCACTTTGCAGATAAGGGAACGGAGGCTTAGTGAGGCTAAGCCACTAGAGCCTTGTTCCCACCTGTGTGATTTGCTCTGTCCTGTATATGCCGGGAGATTTGTCTGCTACTCTATGATAATTCTCCATTCATCCGGTGCCCTCTCTGGAGGACGACGACCTCCCCTAACGTAGGAAGTGCTCAGTGGGGTTCGTGGAGGGGACCAGTGTCTTCCCCACCCCCGGATCGCAGGTGTCTACCCCCTACCTTGGAACCCTTGTTCTCAGCTCTTTCCTCCACGGTAAGGACCAAGAACTGATAGTAGCAAAGCAGTGCCCTTCCAGGGGAAGAGAAAGGATGACAGGGATGGAGGCTTTTGTGCTGGAATTTCAGGCATCAGGTTGCGGAGAAGATTTTAAGCTCCACTTTCCGTGCTCCTGGAAGTTTCCCCATGGAATTGGTGGCAGTAAAAGGATACGGGTTGGGGAAGGATCTGAACCCAAGATTTTCCATTTCTATGTCACTGTGATTTACTGGCCCATGGGACACCTGCCTGCATTGATGCCCAAGGTCCCCCAGATCTTGGGGAGGGTACCTGATGCTCCTGTTCCCAGAAAAGTCACCCCTCGGCTTATGCCTCGCAGAGGAGTCAGTTCCCCTTTCTCAGTGGGTCCCAGTTGCTTTAAAAAGGAGAGATAAATCGAGAGCTGCGGGGTTTGAAGCAATGTATTCTTCGGGGCAGTCAGTGGAGTTAGAATACAGAGGGGAAGGGTCCCGGGCTTCTGTTCACTGCAGTCATAGTAAGAATGTAGCTTTAACCTCGAAAGTGACGTTGCCTCCTTCCAGCCCAGGTGAAATTAACCTGTCCTGCACGGGTGATGTCCTGAGGGCCCCATAAACCTGGGTTCCAGCTACCGCTCTGCTGCCCACCTCGGTGTGTGGCCTCAGGCAGGCCACTTCCTCTGCTCAGAAGTGAGAGACGCTTAGACTCAGGTGCCTACAGGGGCCAGGGCATGGGTGAAGCAGATAGGGAGGTGGTGCCCAGGCTAAGTGAGCCTGGGAGACCCCCTGCCCTTACTACGTGGGAATGAGGGCTCGGGTTTCTAGAGCTGCTGATTTTTCAAGAGAAACTAGAACGTTGGCTTTTTTTTTCCTCTGAAGATTTTTATCACACTTTTGTCATTTTAAAGATTTTAATTAACATACAACATTCATGCCCCAAAAAGGTGTTCAGATCCAAAGTGTCCAGCCAGATGGATTTTTGAGAACTGAACACAGTTCAGCACCCGCATCAAGAAACAGAGCACAGCTGCCCCGAAATCCCACCTTCCCCCAACCCTCACCATCACTGCCTTGGTGGCTTCCCATCCCCAGAGGTGACCACTGTCCCAGCCTCTAACACCAGACATCAGCTTTGCTGGTTTGTATCAACACTTTACATCCAGGGTGTACTTCTGAGGCTGGCTTCTTTCCCCCACATTGTCTGAGATTCAGACAAATTTGGGGCGCGCTTGTAAACCATTCACTCTCAACTTCTGGTTTAGTCATTTTACTGTGATGGGCATTTGGGTGGTTTCGTGTGTGAGCCCAATAATAAGAGAGCTGCTGTGAGCATCTTAGCATGTGCCTGTTGATGTATAGGCGAACACATTTCTATCGAATTCATTCCAGGGGTGGAATTGCTGGCTCATAGGAAGGCACACATTCAGAGAAAGATGAATTTGCTCTGAAATCTCCCTGCTTTATAGTGACAGAAAGCAATGAATATTTGTTTAAACAGGGATTCAGCCAAGTAAAACATTCTTCAGGCAGATTAGGCCTGCTGGAAGCCAGTTCATAAACTATAGGCTGGGTTGAACTTGACAGTCTGAATTAGCCTTCATAGTCTACAATTAGCTTCATTGGTGTTTTGTCTTGCTTCTTAAATTTTTTAACATTTGTCATCATAAAAGAGCTATAACCATGTTATAGAAAATTCAGAAAAAGGAGAAAAGTAAAAAGTATCCCTGAGAGTTCATCCCCCTAAAACAAACATGGTAGTATCTTTGTATACTTTGTGTTCTAGTGCTTTTTTCCCCCTGTGGATATATGTATTTTTGTTTTTTTTTTTTTACAAATGTGCAATATTGTGCTGCATAAATTATATATTCTGCCTTTTTGATTCAATCATAAGCATTTGCATGTTATTACATGGTCTTCCTATCCAACTGTGGTTGGTTTTAGATTCATTTAATTTTCTGGGAGGAGAGAAAACAATTCCTGTCTCTGTTATTAGATTTATCGTTACATCTATAAATAAAAGGGCTGCTGGTAAGAGAGCTTTTTCTCTTTTAATAATGAGGCTTTATTCCAGGCGCATAGGAAAGTGGTTTTAAGAGCATGAAGTCTGCAGCCACACTACTCGGGTTCAGAATCCTGGTTGTACTGATTCCCCACTGCGTGCCCTCTCCAGGCCTCAGTTTGCTGTATCTGGAAAATGGGGACAATAAACAGTGTTTACCTCATGGTTTGTTGTGAGGATTGAATGAGGTGATACATGTCATGTGCTTAGAACAGGGTTTGGCATTTCGTAAATGTATAGCAAGGGCTAGCTATTTATTCTTAGCTACAAGAACTATTTTTTATGTGTATTTTTCTGCATATAAAACCAATACTTGTTCATTACAGAAACATTAGAATACTCAGAGACCCCCTGTGAACATTTATGGGTATATTTTGCCAGTCCAGTATCAGTGCTTATGTAATATGCATGCTTGTCTACCCATAACTCAAGATCGCAACATAGGGATTGTTTGGTAACCTGTTTCTCGGTGACCCCAAATTTCTCTCTCTGTCATTGTTGGGAGCTGTTCTCCTTGGGCCTCTTATGTTTCTGCATGTTTTCAATGGAAAACACGGACCCTCTGTTCAAGGATGTTTGTATAGTGGTGTTTAGACATGGTGCTTCTCTTCAAGTAAAGGCCAGGGTTGTTTTCTGCTCAATATAATACAGACTCTCCCTCCAGGACAAGGTCAGGCAGGCAGCAGAAGAGATCTGGGTGCCCTAAGCTCAGGGTTCCTCAGCAGGGGAGAACACGCAGTGTGAGTGGCATCCTGCCGGGGCCCCCTCGTGTCGCTGTGGGGAACCTGGGCCAGGGGGCCCGCTGCAGACCTGATGCTCGTGCCGCCTGCTGTGTGCAAGGGATCAAGTCCTTTGTCTCTGATCCAGGAGTCTCGTGTCTCGTGTCTCCTGCAGCAGCTGTGAAACTGCGGCAGGCTCACCTGTGGGCTTGCACGTTAGGTACAATCTCTGCTCATCACAGGCCTTGAGAGCCATTCCACAGTCTCCTCCAGCATGATTTCCAGTGGCTGTGCCGTGGTCCCTCATTTTGCTTTTCTGTCCCTCTCTGGACCAATCTCTCATCATTGGAAACAGGTTATTTTTCATTTGTTCACTATTTTAACCTTTTTAAAAATGTTACAATGTTGTTAATTTCTGCTGTACAACAAAGTGATTCAGTTGTACGTATGTATACATTCTTTTTCATATTCTTTTCCATGATGATTTATCACGTGATATTGAATATAGTTCCCTGTGTTATACAGTAGGACCGTGTTTAATTTTTTCACCGTTTTCACAGCGTTGCGATGGACAGCCTTGTGGCTAAGCTTGGCTCTCATGTGACTATTTCCGTACCATAAATAGAAATTCCAAGGAATGACAAGATGCTGATATTGGCATATCAATACGCCCATCGTAGATTGAGACCCAGCTGATCCTGAGCCCTGGGATTTTCTCTGTCACAGATTCTGAGCTCTTTGAGAGCGGGGGACAGCCTCATCCTTGTGTCCCTAATACCAGGCACATAGTAGGTGCACATCCAATGTTAGTTGGACTCAAGTAGGGTCCATAAATAAAACCAGGAGGGCGCCTCGGCACTGTATTGGATGACGTTGAACCCGCCTCTTCTCTCTCATCACCGTTGTCCTCCAGGAGACCGTCTGAATGCCACAAAATCACATTCAGTGTAAGGAGATAGGCAGAAGGCAAAGGAAACCTAGGACTTGGGGGGCTGCCCTGGGGGGGAGGGGCCCGAGTCAGCTCCTTAACCCCCTAAATCATGCCCACAGTTATCTGTGAGATCCAGCCCTGTTGTCGTTTGTATTTGTAAGTCATTCTTTCTTCTGTGTGGGTCCCGTCACCTGGAAAGACCGCATTTGTTTAAGAATTCTACGGTTGATGGGCGCTTGGGTATTGCATTTCCAGTGTAGGGCTCTTGTGAGCAGGGCTGCAGAGAACACTGTAGTACAAGTGCTCGCACATGTAGGTGCTCCCATTGGGTGTATACGGAGGAGTGGAATTTCTGGTTTATACCGTTATGTCTATGTGCAGCTTTAGCCGGTACTCCCAAATGGTTAGAAAGTGTTTATTCCATGAATGACTTTCTGGAATCCAAGAATCAGGGTGATGGATAAATCGAAGTCATCACTGCAGTCAGGGCTGGCCTCCCGGGCAAATGGCCCTGCGCTTGGACGGGCCTGGGCTTGGGATTTAATGCTCTGTGGGAGCCTTCTTGAAATCCTAAATAACTTTATCTTTATATCTGTGTTTTGTAAGTGATGTGTGATGGGATAATGGAGCATGCGCTGGGAGCTTGACAGGCCTGCCTGCTGCCACCTCCCTGCTTCCCAGAATGAGTTTCAGCCACCGGCTCCCTCCCTCCCTCCCTCCCCCCCTCCCAGTAACCGCTACTGGTCTCCACCCACTTGTCCCACCAGCATCCTCTGTCTGAGGGAGCCTGTCATTAAATAACAAACGAAAAACACCATGACAGGAGAGAAAGAAGAAAAGGGAAAGATGAAGAAGAGGAAAAGGTTTTTTTCTGCCTTTTGAACAAGGGCTGCACGTTTTCCCTGCGCCTGGGCCCACAGATTCCGCAGCGGCCCTGGCTGGAGTTCATCCCCTGCTCCCCGCGGCCAAGCCCTTCTGCCCAAGTACTTCACACACGTGATCACATTTAACCTCTCACCACCCCTGTGCGATCAGCATGATGACTGTCATCAGCCCCCTTCTGCAGACAAGGAGCGTGGAAGGAACCCTCGCGAGCAGTAGCTGGGAAGTGGGCGTTGGGCAGGTTTGAAGGCTACTGTTTCTGCCCCCAAAGCCTGTGCTTGTTACCCCCTTAGGGCACCTGGCCTCCCTGCCGGTCTGGACCCCCTCAGGCAGGGAGGGCCAGCTTGTCAGGGGAAGCGGAAGCGCCTCGTGGAGAAGGGGCCTTCTGACGGCAGGTGGCGGCCAGAGTGGCATCAGCAGAAAGCCTGGCTGGCACTTGTGGCCAGGGGTTAGTCCCCGGGGGCTGGCGTGGGGCAGTGGGGGGCCAGCAGCCTGAAGGGGCCAACGGGGCTCTGCCATGTGTGGCCCGTGGATGGGCAGAAGCCACTTCGGGGTGCGGAAAGCTTCATGAAATGATGATGAGGTCGCGATTCATAATGCATGAGGGGTCGGGTGGAGGCGCCTCTCGGGACACAGGGCCTTTGTTCCCGGCTTGTAATCGTCTCAGAGAGGAAGGAAGCAAACAAGATTTCTCTCCCAGAGTCTAATCAACTTCCTTTTGGGGCGGCCGCTATCTGTCGCGCAGAACTCTGAATGCCCGCCAGGGAATGCTTTGCGATGAGTTAGTATTGGTCAGACTTTGAAGGGCCGAAGATATATAACTTGCTTACAGTGTCTTAGAAAACACGCGTTCTATTGTGTGTGTGTGTGAGTGTGTGTGTGTGTGTGTGTGTGTGTGTAGCTTCTTTCCAGACCAGCCATTTCACAGATCTCTGTATTGTTCACCCTTCCGGCCTCTATGAGAAGTTTTGTTTCTTTATTTCAGTTTGGTTTGTTTTTAAATGGGAGAAGAAAGAAAATGACAAGAGGGGAGAAGGTTTGCCGCAATCAATAGCTCAGCTGGAAATGGACTTAAGGTCAAAGGTCAGCTAATCAATCACCAAATAGGCTTTGAGAAGCTCCGGCCCAGAAGTGAAGTTCATGGGAGAGTGAGCGCCAGGTGCTTAAGCCGTAAATTCCGGGTGGCGGCAGCCAGGGGACTGTTGACCAAGTGTCACGGGAAGCTTCAAGGCAGATTTGTCTCTTGCCAACTGCTGACTCTGTTTTCTGCTGGACCCTGCCCCCTGGGCCAGAACTGATTGCACAGAGGTTGGACACCTGATCCGCGCTGGGCCAGTCAGCGTCTCTGCCCCTTGAAACGCCATCAGGACTGATTCTGGAACAGAGGAGATGAAATCCTGCGTGGGGCTGGCAGCCCTGTGTGTCTTGCTCAGAGAGAGAATTAAGCAGGGGTGCAGAAGGGGGAGCTCAAGGGGGAGGCAGGGGCGGGGGAGATAGATAGCTAGTGCTTCCAGCACTGTGAGACCTAACCACATGCGTGCCTTTGGGTCCTCTGAGACACCCCCTGACCTTCCACTAAATCTCCTTTGGTAATTCAAGTTTCTAGAATGGCTTTATGCAGGACCAGCCACATAATGCTGGGGGCTTAGTGTAAAAGGAAACCGTAGGGCCCCTTGTGCAAACATTATTAAGAATTTCAAGCTGGTGACAGCAGAGCGTGAAACCAAGTGGGGACACTTCTAAGCCAGGCCCTGTGACTATGCAGGTTGTGGGCCCTTGGGAGCCGGCCCTGGGTTCGTGTTACCTGCAACCCAAAGAGTCTTGAGCTAGACAGACAGACCCGGCCGGAAAGGTGGTCTTCCCACCTGAACAAAAGGTATTTCAAAACTGTTCCCAGAACTGCATCAAAGAGCGCAGCCACAGGCCAGGAAACCAGAATGGACAGAACAGAGTCCAGGAATAAAATGAAGGAAAAGACATCTAGCAGGGAGCCCTGCTAGCAGGCATCTAGCAGGCATTAGCAGGGAGCCCTGGGGTGGGATGGGAGCTGGGAGCAAACTCCTTTAAATTCCCTGCTGCCGGGCAAGTGCAGACACAGCTCGAGGTCTGGGGGAGGAACGCGCCGAGGGCAGAGCAGTGCAGCCTGAGGACCCCAAACGGGGCCACCATAGTGTATGACAGTGAAGAGGGGGAGTCTGGATCAGATCAGAGCAAAGAGAACCTTCCCTTCGCCCAGTGCAGCGGAGGGGGGGTCCCCATCAGCAGTGCGGAGAGCGGGGCCGCAAAGCACCATGGGCACCTCTCAGTAATGCAGGTGCACATCCCCTCTCTTGGTGTCTGCTGCTATGTTTAATTAACTGAGGAATTAACTGAATCCTCTTCTCATTCTCCTTTGTGGGTTCAAGTATTCCCTTCCCATCTACACCCCCAAAGCCCCATCCCCAGCTGCTGTCACATTTGGGGGTTAAGGCTTCAACATACACATTTCGAGGGGACACAAACATTCAGGCGATAACATCCAGCTGTGGGTCTTCGCCTTCTGGTCTGGCTGTGTATCCTGACTCCGCTGCTATAATTACATCTTTGCCGTGGAAATGACTCTGCGCTGAAACTCGTGACTTCTTCCAGCGAGTCTCTGAATGTGGGTGCGGTTTGGGAACCCTCGCCGCAGTGGGTGTGTGTGATTTCTTGCTTTTTGTTTCTGGAAGGTAGTTGTATTCCTTTCGCAAGGAACACATAAATATGCTTTAAGATTGTGTCGAACGAATGCGCAGCCACGATGTTATTTCAGCAACAAGGTCACATTCTCGGTGCAACATCCGCATTGACTGTTTCCAGCAGCCGCTCGCCCGGTGGCTTCCTTCCCACTCCTGGCCCTTGGCTCTGACATCCCTCCGATGAGGAGGAGATGGTTGGAACCCACGCCCGCCTCTCCTCCTGCCACTGAAGCCAGGAAACTGCTGGGGTATCCCGGAGCAGGGCCTCGCCCCTGGAAGGGAAACCAAGTATGTGCATGCAGCCAGAAGCCAGAACTCCCAAGGAGAGAAGGAGATGTAAGCAGTGGGGGAGCATGCTTCCAGAACTGGTTCCGAGGTCCTCAGTCGCTCCTGGGGAATTCCTCTCAGGAACGCAGAGGCCACTGGCCGTTCTTTGCTGGAAAGGTCACTGCTTGCGTCCCCTTCACTGTCCCGGTGACTGTCCTGGTTGCGCCCCCGAATGAGAGAATCAGAACAGAGTGATTTCAGCCAGCAGAGTGGGCAAAAGGTCGCTGTGCCAAAAATGCAAACCCGGCAGAGTCCAGAGTGCTCCTAAATTTGCAAGTCGGTAACATTGTTGTGTTTCTTTGTTCCTGTTCTGGCTTGTCTGCTTGGACAGCGCGTTTGTCCAGAGTTTCCCAACTGGTCCCCCGGGGGCCGTGTTCACACTAGGAGATGCCGCCTCTCCTGGCTCCTGGAAGCCGAGGATGGAGGAGGGAGGGAGAGCGGGCCCTGGGGTGGCTCTTAGAAACGCAGTGCGCAAGCCCAGGGTTCCAAACGGTGCAGGCTGAGTGACACGGCAAGAGAGCGCAGTGGTTAGGACAAGGGCTGGGGCATCAGACAGACTTGGTTCCCCTCCTGCCTCGGCCCCAGGGAACGGGGGCAAGTCAAGGGACCTCTCTGAGCGTCTGTTTCCTCATCTGTACCATGGTGACAGTAGTTTCTACTTCACCTGAGGGACGCCGAGGATGAAATGAAATTGTGTATGTGAAGTGCAGGCATTGGGCAACTGTTGCTAACCGCTGGCTCTCCAGGGTCATCGTGATCACTGGCTGGGGGAGGGTGGAGCGGGAGAAGGAGCTGACCTTTATCGAAGCCAATAAGGTACCAGGAACTTTAGATAGATTTTATTGACTCCAAACAAGAATCCTCTGAGGCAGGGCAGGACTTTTCAGAATTTAACGTGCATACACATTCCCTGGAGGACCTTGCTAAAATGTAGATTCTGGTTTGGCAGGTCTGGGGGTTGGGGCTGAGATCCTGCATTTCTAACAGACCCTCAGACCTCACTGGTGCTGCTTGAGCATTACCACACTTTCCTGCAGCCTGGCCTGATTTGTCCTCTCTCCCTACTGTCTATCTCCTAAGCTCCCACCCTCCCTGACCAGGTCGCATTCTTCTTTTTTTTTTTCTAATTTATTTATTTTATTTTTGGCTGCGTTGGGTCTTTGTTGCTGCACGCGGGCTTTCTCCAGTTGCGGTGAGCGGGGGCTGCTCTTCGTTGCGGTGCACGGGCTTCTCATTGTGGTGGCTTCTCTTGTTGTGGAGCATGGGCTCTAGGCGTGTGGGCTTCAGTAGTTGTGGCACATGGGCTCAGTAGTTGTGGCTCGCGGGGTCTAGAGCGCAGGCTCAGTAGTTGTGGTGCACGGGCTTAGTTGCTCCACGGCATGTGGGATCTTCCCAGACCAGGGCTCGAACCCGTGTCCCCTGCATTGGCAGGCGGATTCTTAACCACTGCGCCACCAGGGAAGCCCAGGTCGCATTCTTCTGTGACCCTTTCTCCTGGTCCTGTTGTATTATCCTTCACAACACTTGTGATCGACTGATTATGTACATTTTAAAGATGGGGAAACTGAGGCCAGCTAAAGCGCGGGCGCAGGTCACACAGCTAGGGAATCTGCAGAGCTTGGTTCCTGGGCCGCCTCTCTTTACCCGGAGGCTCTGCCGTCTCTGTTTGACGGTGGGTTCATCACAAAAGCTGTTCGATGCTAAAGGCCAAGGGGATATCTGCCCTTAAATTCAGTGAGTTTTGATCCTGTTCATGAGCCAAACCCACTTCTCTTTTCTTTGTGTTTCCTTTCTTTCCTCTGTGGCAGAGGGCAGCAATTAAAGCTCATTGATTCCGAACCACATGCCCGAGTGTAAATCCCAGCTCCGACCTCCCTGTGTGATTTTGAGGGAGTCCGTTAACCTTTCTGTGCCTCGGTTTCCTCAGCTGTAGTACTTGGCTAATGCCTGAACCTGCCTCCGAGATGATCAAACGAAACGGTGCCGGTGAAGGGCTCAGAGCAGCACCTGGCAGGTTGTGAGCACGATACGTGTGCTTGGTGTTGTTACATTTTAAAATAACAACAAACCTATGTTTGCTCAAAGAACAGAGCTCTGTTGGAAGATTCTTTTGGTCGGTTCCTGGGTGGCCAGACAAGCTGCCCTTTCCAGCTGTGTGACATTGGGCAAGTTCCTAGACCTTTCTGAGCAGCATTTCTCCCACCTGCAAAATCGGGGGTCGTCCTCCCCACAAGATTCCTCTGAGCAGTCAGAGAAATACTGGGTCTAGAGAGCAAGGGACTGAACCTGAGAGTCTCTTCCTTGGAACCAACGATCTGAGATTCACATGGGCAAATACAACTTCAGAGGGAGAATCGTGCTTCTCTGAGCCTGGCGCGTGCACCGCTGGAAAGCCTCTGGGTCCTTGATGGCGCAGCCTCTGTCTCCCCGTTTCCCACCTTGTGGGCTGCCGAGGGGCTGGGCTCGTCATCTCCACGGTGGGGTTGGTGGGCCTTAGAAGAGCATCGGGAACTCTTCAGTCCTGACCAAAGAGGCAACGCACCCGAAGTTCTCCGAGGCCTCGGCCTCTGCCGCGAATGTGCTGGGGCCACTCGCCCCCGCTCTGGGTGTCCCGTGGCTTTGCGGAGCTGGAGGTTATGGAAGGTCGGGGCAGCCTCTTGTACTGGCGGGGCTGGCACAGGCGGATTGTGCTTTCTGAGGGCGATTTGCATGGAATCTGCTTATGCACTTAGCTTGGCCAGTGCGGATGAACAAAAGGTGGAGGCAGAGCCCTGGGGCCACGCGGCTGCAGGGAGGCCAGGAGGGAGTTTGGGGTTAGCAGGAGAGGCGGAGCCCTCCCCAAGCCTGGGGCTGAGGTGCTTCTCTGCACACAAGGCTTGTGGGGTGGGGAGTGGGGTGCTGTCAGTTCTAAGGTCGGGCTGGGGAGAGGGGCGATGGGGGCACCCCTAAGACAGAGCTCCTGAAAGTGTGGTCTGGGGACCACTGGCTGGTCAGGAGGGGCCTTCCTTAGGTTCTTCTGGGCATATGGTCAGCAATTCCCCGAACTTTCATCTTGATGTAAGGGATGCTTAGCAGTAACTCAAAAAACGAGTTATTAAGTAATTGTAATGATTAAGTTGGTGTCCATGGGATGGGGAAAATATTAACAGAAAGTATGCACATCCTTCTATGCGCTTCCAAGTGGGACTGATGGCAGGATTGCCTGATTGGCATCTCTCAGATCTTTATAGCTCTGATCAGGGAAATGTGTTATGTTTCTATGAGAAAGGGCACAGCGGAAAGATGCAGGGAAGAGGAGACCAGGTGTTTAAAAGGGAGAGAAGGATGGGAGAGAGGAGAGAGCAAGGGCGCTGGGGAGGGAGAGAGAGAGTCGGCTGCTGCTTGGGGTGGGACTTTGGGGAGAGAGATGCGCACAGAGGACACTTGTCATGTTGTGGCCATGTGTGTCTCGAATCCCATTCCTGGATGTGGGGACCCACCCACCTGCTGGGTCCTCTGCTAGAAGCCAAGCTGAACTCTGTGCCAATTCAGATGCCTGGTTGGAATTAGACGTGCAGGAGACTGGGTGGGAAGCCTGTGATGGATCTGTGGGGAGAGAGCAGGAGGGGAGACCCACGGGTGCGGGTCTGACACCTGGGAAAGGAGAAGGAGAAGGAAGAGGCTCGGCCTGCAGGGCAGCACAGAGGGAGTCCTGGCCCGGCTGATGGGGAGCCCCAGAGAGAAGACGAGGCGCAGGGCAGCACAGAGGGAGTCCTGGCCAGGCTGATGGGGAGCCCCAGAGAGAAGATGAGGTGATGGAGGAGCCCCCCGGGAGTCCGGAATGACCCATTCCTCTAGGTCTGTCCTTGGCTGGGAGCAGGGAGGCTGCTGAGTTCTCTCTTGGAGAGAGATCTGAGCAGTGCACCCCCATGGCCACCACAAATCCAGGAGCACAGACAGAGTAGCCCCGAAGAGGGTGGGTTCTGGAGGCAAAAGTCCGCTGCAGGACCAGGTTAGAAGATGAGGAGGGTCCCAGGCTGAGAGCCGCTGGTCTACACCAAGAGCAACAGGAAGTTGGATCTTTCGACTCAGCTACGCTCTGGATCCAACAGCCTGTGCTGTCCAGGTGTGTGTGTCACACGTGGCCCAGCTCAGGTAACCTCCAGCACCTGAGCCCCGAGGCCTGGGGACACTTACATTCAGTGGGTCTCATCAAAGCAACTCCCAGATCCTTCAGTGTCGGGTGTTAGGTGTCTCAGAAAGCACCGCCAGATGAACATCCTCTTATTTAGGGCCGGATCGTTCCCTGGTGGCCTCTCCTGGGTGTCGGTGCCCCAGTTTATTTTGTGAAATTTGCTGGTGGGTGGGGCCCTGTCTCAAAGCCACGCCCCCACTCCTGGGGGAGGAGTGCCACCTGGCAGTCCCTCTGCAGCCTCAGTTTCCTGGCGGGTGTCAGTAGCTGCTGTTGCCACTGTCATTGAGGCTGGTGGCACCTGTCTGGGATGAAGGCAGCCTCCGCCATTAGCTCTCAGAGACTGAAATCTCTTAAAGGAGGATGCAGCCTTTCTTCCTCCCAGATGAGAGTGGAGACTTAAACATAAAACCTCCAGAGAAGAGGGGCTGAAATACTCAGAGGTGTAAGCCACAGAGCAGACCTTTGGGGGGCTGAATGGCAGCCCCCCTTAACAGCCAGGTCCCAGCCCTCATACCTGGCCCCTGGGCACGTGACCTTGTTTGGAAGTAGGGTCTTTGCAGATATAATTAAGGCTCTGGAGAGGAGCTCATCCTGGATTAGGGTGGGCCCTGAATCTAATGACGGGTGTCCTGATGAGAGACAGAAGTCACAGCCGCAGCAAGGCCGTGTGGTGACGCAGGCGGAGACTGCACTGATGCGTCTACAGGGTCCCTAATGCCCAGGATTGCTGGCAGCCACTGGAAGCTAGGAGAGGCCTGGGACGGACTGTCCCTCAGAGCCCCGGAGGGAACCCACCCTGCCGACACCTTGATTTTGGATGCTGACCTCTGGGACTGTGAGAGAATACATTTCTATTGTTTTAAGCCCCACAGTTAGTGGCGCTTCATTAGAGCAGCTCCAGGAAGTAGTATTTACAAGATGCATTCCAGGAAAATCAAGCTTGAACACTGGAGGATGATAGCTAACACCTTTCCTATGAAGGATAAGTGGGCTTGGAGGCCTGGGAGGCCCAAAGCCGGGAGGACACCACATTGACCGTGTCCTTGCGTTTTGCCTTTAGTGAACCAGGTTGAACCTGGGCAATGCTGGGTCTCCCGGGGGTCTTGTTAAAATGCAGATCCTGAGGTAATAGTTGGGGGCAGCCTGAGGTCCTGCATTTCTGACAGGCTCCCAGGTGATGCTGCAGGCCCAAGGACCACCCCGGGCAGCAAGGCCTTAGGACAGTGGGTCTGTGAATGCTCCCGGGACCACGTGTGCCAGGGACACCTGGACGCTGAGGAAGGATGGAGACGTCCCAGGCCCCCACTCCTGACCTGCAGAGTCAGCCTCTCTGGGACCACGCACCACATCTGCATGTTTAACCACCTCCCCAGGACAGCCTTACAACCACTGAATTTAAGGTGCCCAGGACCGTGTGGGTTTCTGGGGGTGGTTAGGGCTGGGGAGACAGTGGCCCTGAGGGAGCCAGAGTCCCTTTATATTGAGGCCAGGGAAAAAGCATCCATGTTTTTTGAGCTCCTATTGTGTGCCAAGCCCTGTGACAAAATGCCTTCATTCATTAGCATATTTAATCCTCAGAACAACTCCTGGGAGGCAGCTCTTATTCTTACCCCCATTTTACAGATGGTGAAACTGAGGCTCAGAGAGAGAGAGGCATCTTACTCAGTGTCCACAGACAGACGCGGCGGCAGAGTGGGATGCACAGCCAGCTGTCTGACAGTTCACTGCCCCCACATTCACGCTGTCTGACTGCATGCCCTTCTGGGTCTCTGCAGAGCTTGGCTTGGGCAGCCCTTCTCAAGCTTTCCGGTGCCTGCGAGTCACCTGGTGAAACTTGGGTTCTGGCTTCCAGGTGATGCTTTCTGCTGCCCTCAGACCAGGCATCGACGGGCCCAGTTCAGGGGACATCTGCAGGATCCCTCTGCAAACATGCATAGGAGGTGTGCGACGGCATGCTCTCGGGGAGGTGGGAGGGTCAGACCGCCATCCTGTTTTCCAGCCATTTTAACACCTGGATAGCAGAGACAGGCAATTGAATTACGGAGCAGTTGGCTTCATCAGCTAGAGCTGAGTGAATGAGCACCTGCCAAAGGATTTCTTTGAGAATGAAATCCAGCTGTCTCAAAAATCTCATCAGGCACGTGCTTGGAATTACCTTCCCCGAGCAACTCACTTGGCCCTTCCTCATGAGGACAGAAGGCTCATTCTGCACTAGAGACACCTGGGACAGCAGGGCAGCAGCGCTGAGAGCAGGATGGGGGCACCTGCTGGAGCCTCTCTTTACAAAACGACGCCCTTGGGGACGTTGGTGGGTGAGTGCACGTGTGCAGTCCTGGATCCCTTCTTCCCTCGAAGGATCGTGTTGAAAACCATTCCAGGAGGAAGTTACTGCAGGTCTGTAGTAACTGAGAAACGCGAATCTTCTACGAAGCAAAGCATGTCGGGTTTTTTTGCCTCTTAAAAAAATCTTGTCTTGCTAAGATTTCGGTGTTAAAGTGGTTTTACTTTATGGAACAGAGGTGATGATAAATGGCATTGCTTTTTTTTTTAAACATCCTTGTCGGTAAATAAGAAGCAGGCAGGCAGCCTCGTATCAGCCCCTTGGTGTTTTTAATTCATCTGTGAAATCCACAAATCTGGAGACCTTAGCGTTCGGCCGTTGGTATAAGGTATATGCACAAGGGTGTTAAACGTAACATCACACGTAGAACTAAAAGTTGGGGAGCAACAGAAATGCTCATCCACAGCGGATTGGCTTAAATCCGCTCAGACATTGTTCTCAGACAGTGGCACGTAATGAAAACAGAGGCTTGTGTGGCTCCATGATTAAGTAGAGGAAGGAGAGGTATGAAACTGCAGTCGGCTGCCGGAGTGTGGGTTTAAGGGAAATGGATGGCTGTGAAGGTGGGTTCATAGCAGAGCTCTGGGAAAATCCACAAGAAGCTTCTGGCCATGGTGGCCTCTGGGGAGCAGGACGGAACTATGGTGAGATTTCCTTCCTCTCTTGGACTGTTTGAGATTGTTACTGTGTTGGTGTGTTACTGTTTCAACCAACAAGTTAATTAACAAAGAAATTGGGAACCAGAGTTAGAGGGGGATGTTGGTTAGGAGGTCAGGAAGAAAATATCTGGTTTGTGGCTAGTGATGGATTTTGCTTCTTTATGCTGGTGGTTCTTAAAATTCCCACCGACTGGTTCGGATGGAGGCTGTTAAATGCACACCGAGCTCGGGGCCCGCACCTCTCTGAGGCTTGTTCTCAAACTTGAGGTGCATGGGAATCACGAGGGGGGGCTCTTTCAAACACAGCTTTCCGGGCCCCACCCCAGAGTCTCTGAAACAGGTCTGCCTGGGGCATGAGCATCTGAATTTCCAACGAGCTCCCAGCTGGTGCCGAACTACTGGGCCAGGACCCCTGCTTTGAGGGCTCCTGGCGTTGGGTATTTCTCTCCCCAGACAACTTGCTAGCCCTTCGCCACAAAGCAGTAGGCAGCAGATGATTCGCTGGCTGATGGTTAACTGGGGAAGCAGAGCAGTGATTCCAGCCCTGCTACAGCTGGGAACCCCTCAGGAGCGTTACAAACGCCCACCCCTGAGCCTCTGCCTCAGACCCGTTATATCAGAAGCTTTCAGTGGGGGCTCAGCTGGGGGCACTTCACAGCCCCCCCCCCCCCACCTTGAATACTGAGCGTCCTAGGGCTGGCGCAGCAAAGTACCACAAGTTGCATGGTTTAAACAACAGAAGTGTATCCCGTCTTAGCTCTGGGAGCCAGAAATGTGAACTCAAGGTGGCTCTCCGCAGAGCTGGTCCTTCTGAGGCCGTGGGGAATGGGTCTGGTCCAGGCCTCTCTCTTTGGCTTGGAGACGGCTGTCTACTCTCTCTCTCTCTTTTAAAAAATTTTTTAAAATTTTATATTGGGATATAGTTGATTTACAATGTTGTGTTAGTTTCAGGTGTACAGCAAAGTGATTTAGTTATGCATAAACATGTATCTACTCTTTTTCAGAGTCTATTTCCCATATAGGTTATTACAGGATATTGAGTAGAGTTCCCTGTGCTGTACAGTAGGTCCTTGTTTGTTATCTGTTTTATATATGGTAGTGTCTATATGTTCATCCCAAACTCCTAATTTATCCCTCCCCCCACCTCTCCCCTTTGGTAACCATAAACTTTTTTTCTAAGTCTGTGTGTCTGTTTTGTAAATAAGTTCATTTGCATCATTTTTTTAGATTCCACATATAAGTGATATCATGTGACATATATATCATGTAACAAATAGTCTTTCTCTGTCTTACTTAGTATGATAATCTCTAGGTCATATTGCTGCAAATGGCATTATTTCATTCTTTTTTATACTGTCTCTTCACATCACCCTCCCTTTATGCAGGTCTGTCTCTAATTTTTAAAATAAAGACACCAGTCATATTGGACTAGGGGCCACCCTATGCCAGTCTGACCTCATCTGAACGAATTACGTCTGCAATGACCCTATTTCCAAATAAGATCATAGTCCGAGGTCCTGGGGGTTAGGACTTCAACATATGGATGTTGAGGGAGACAGTTCAGTAACAGACTGGATGTAAAGTTTGTTTCTCAAACTAATGGGCACACGAAGTCTTCGGGACCTTATGGAGATGCAGAACCTGATTGAGAAGGCCTGGGGCAAGGCCCAGGACTCAGCATTTCTAATCAGCATCCAAAGAGTGAAGACCGGGTTATATTAAGGAAATATTGTTAATGGCATCATGGTTGGGTAAGAAGGTGTCATTTTTTACAGAGATGCAGACGGATATATTTAAGGCTAAAATGTTAGGGTGACTATCATTTTCTTTCAAATACTCCCATGAACAATAGGAAATAGGGCAAAATGTTGATCATGGTTAAAGCTAGGTGGTGGGGTAAGGTTTGTTTTATTACCCTGCTTTTCCTCATGTTAGAAATTTCTCTTTTTGTGTGTGTGAATGTTGGTCTGGTATTCTTTTTGTTTGTTTTTTTAAATTGAGGTATAGTTGATTTACAATGTTGTGTTAATTTCTGCTCTACAGCAAAGTGACTCAGTTATATATATATATATGCACACACACACACATTCTTTTCTTTACTGTTCTTTACCATTCTGGTTTCTCATAGGATATTGAAGATAGTTCCCTGTGCTCTACAGTAGGACCTTGTTGTGTGTCCATTCTCTATGTAAAAGCTTACATCTGCTCACCCCAGCCTCCCGTTCCACTTCTCCCCCCTCCCCTCCCCCTCCCCCTCCCCCTTGGCAACCAGGAGTCTGTTAGGCTGAGGCAGATGGAAGGACAGGTGGGGGATGCGGGCCACTTGGGAGGCGGGCCTTGGGTTCCAGGGCTGGCTCCTGAGTTCTCTGAGTGGGAGCAGTAGCTGTATACATCAGGGTCCTCTGTGTGTCAGCACTTTGTTTTTCTACCCCTGTCACTTCCTTCCCTGTGCCTCTCGCTGAGTTCTGGGAGGTGTCAGGAAGGGGGTGGGATTCTAGGATTCCCCTGCTGGATTTACCTGCTCTGGGGGCCAGGGACAATTCGTGTTTTTGAGCCACAGTCTTTGCTTCTGTGTCCCCAGCCCTTAGCGTAATGCCCAGCACACGGCAGGCACTCAATAAATGCACTGCATGAATGAGCAGTTGTGCACTTGCTCTGAAGGCCTGGTCTACTCCAGAGGAGCCAGGCTCGGGGAGGTCAAGTGACCTGTCCTAACCGCCGAGCTGGGTCTGAACTTCCAGGTCAGCGCTGTCCAGTGGAAACAGGCAAGCCCCGTACGCGATTCTAAATGTTCTAGTGGCGCATTTTCAAAGCGGAAAGAAACGGGCGGCATGAACCCTAATGATATATTTTGTTTAACCCAACACAGCCAAGATAATATTTCAACATGCCATCTCTATTTTATAATTACTGTATCTTGATCATGGCGGTGGTTACACGAATGCACACATGCGATGAAAGGACGTAGAGTTATGCACACACGTCAGTTTCCTGGTTTTGATACTGTACAATAATTATGATAATTACATAAGATGTTCACCATATGAAACTGAGTGAAGGGACCTCTGGGTACTATCTTTGCAACTTCCCATGAATCTGTAATGATCTCAAAATGAAGCTGAAAATTTTGGAGATATTTTACAGTTCAAATTTTTTTAACTTAAAATTTAAAGATGCAACCAAGTCTCTGAACTCTGGTGTGTGTTCCACACTCACAGCACATCGCAGCTGGGACCAGTTCAAAGGCTTGGTAGCCACATGTGGCCCGTGGCTGCTGCATTGAACAGCGATCCTTCTCAGAGGGGGGATTCCTGGAGGCCTCTTCAGTCTCTCCCGCTTGCTGGTTGTCTGGTAGAAAAGTTACTTATCGTACCTTAGATAAGTTACTGCCTTCCTCTGAGCCTCAGTTTTCCTTATCTGCAAAGTGGGACTAATAGTGGTACTTATCCCACCCAGCTGTTGTGAGCGTTAAATGAGATACTGTGTGTCGGGCAATTGGTTCAGGCCTGGCCCATGGTTCACTAGAGCCGACATTTACTAGTATTGTCATATTCGAAACCCCAAACTGCAGCTTCATCTGGTTCCCCTAACGTTATAATGCCCTCCTGCCTCTGTCTGCTAGCTGCTGGCCTCCCCAGGCAATGAATGCCCAAGCATCTCTTCTGGTTTTAACTGCTGAGGAGGAAGTAGGACCACGTCCCCGTGCGTCTCTGGTACCTAACTCCTGGTTGTTAACAGATACCCGGAGATACCCTGTAGCAAGCTGGCTGGGGGCTTGGAGGCCAGACCTGCAAAGATCCGTGCAAAGCTTCTTGCGAAACTGAGGACTTCCTTTCTGAGCCCTGGGCTGAACCCGCAGCGGGCGGGGCGGGCAGCTGCTTTTCACCTTATAAGGCAACCCCTCGACGCCCAGGTGAGCAGGGGTGAGCAGACCGCTGCAGGGGCCTCGCTCAGCCCAGCCCACAAGGCGCTCCTAGCTGAGGGTGTGCACCGCAGGATCTCAGCAATGGGGGCGGGGCTGGGTGATTTGACATCTTTTATGGTTTTAGAGAAGAAGAAAAAGACTGTGCACCACAAAAGCAGAAAAACAGAGCTTTATCGTGGTGAGAAATGCTGGGTTGACCTCCCAGACGCCTATTGCAAAACCAGAATGTAAATAACCCCTCAGAGCAGAGCGCCTGGCTCACAAGATACCGCGAAGGAGGCTGTGTGTGCCCCCGGGGTGGCAGGAGGCGGCCACAGGAATCACCTGCAGAATTTAAGCCCCGTTGGGGGGGTGGTCATTGGCTGGGGGGGTGTAAACCCCCATCCCCCCTCTGGAGCCTCAGGGCTCATCCTTGGGGCCTTCCCTGCTGGCCAGGTTAGCTTTTCCCACACGGTCCTTGAACCCTGTTCTGTCTTCAGGGGACATCACCCTCTCTGCTCCACTTCATCGAGGCATCTGGGGTAGGCATGGGGGTGGAGGCAGGAAGGTCTCTGGGATCCGAGCCGAGGCCTGAAGGTGAGGGAGTGCAGAAAGTGGAACACCTGTCCTGGGCAGAGTGGAAGGGCCCTTACGAAGCCCCTGAGCTGGGGGAGTCGGTGTGCCCCTGACGCGATAGGTGGAGAGATGTCCAGGCCCAGGGTGTGGAGGCCGCAGGGTCTGCCTGGGACCGGGGGAGGTCACACAAGGGTTTGTAAGCAGAGAGGTGTGATCTGACTTAACTGATGGAAACTCACTGAGCTACAGGGAGGCCGGCCTGGGCGGAGTGGGGCGGGGGGCGGGTTGGGGGCACCAGTCTCCATGCTGAGCACCTCCTGCGGCGCCGGGGGGTATGTGGGGCGCATGCGCGATGCCGCCCCCCTGGGACGCTGCATCCTCGCGCTGTTCCCAGGGCAGCGTGACAGGGTCCCCTCTCCCACCGCTCTCCCTGGCCGCCCTCTCCCGTGCTCTCCTTCCTGTGACCCCTTCAGGGACACTGATGGAGGTTTACTTGGATCATCGGCGAGGTGGCAAGAGGCAAGAACCCCGAGTAACTGTCCTAGGCTCCAACCCTTGTACACCCTGGGTTGCATGTCTCCACTTACTTCTCACGCCATGTGAGGGGCACCCCCTGCCCCCCTCTTCTCACACCCACCCCCACTGTCCTAACCAGGGTGACAGGAAATGATTTAAAAAAGGAAACCTCTGGGAGTTCCCTGGTGGCCTAGTGGTTAGGATTCCAGGCTTTCACTGCTGTGGAAATCCCTGGTCAGGGGAACTGAGATCCTGCAAGCTGTGCATACAAAAAAAAAAAAAAAAGGAAACTTAAAAACACATGATCCAAGGAGCTCATTATGGAAAAGGGGAGCAAGTGTAGAGAGGAGAAGCTGGACGGGACTGACCTCAGCCAGGTGATCCAGGCCAACGCCAGCAGTGAGGAGTCTTGGGGCCCGCGTGTGCCCTTGATACGCCGTGATGAGAGGGCACTGGACCTCTGGGGTCCTCATCCCCCAAATCCCAACCCCAGTCTAATCATGAGAAAAACCTCAGACAAATCCCATTAGAGAGGCACCTTGCAAAACACCTATCCAGGTCATCGATAACCAGGAAAGTCTGAGAAACTGTCATAGCCCAGAAATGCCTAAAGAGATAGGATGACTAAATGTAATGTGGGATCAGTATTGGTTCATCAGTGCTGACAAATGTTCTACACTAATGTAAGACATTAATCACAGGGGAAGCTCGGTCTGGGACACACAGGAGCTCTTTGTATCCTATTCTTAACGAGCTTGTAAATCTAAAACTATTCTAAAATATTTTTTTGTGACCACAATGACTGGAGCAAATTGATTTGCAGTGGTCCTGAGCGCCACCTTGTGGGCACACGGCTATATTAGCTGTGTCGGGTCTCCTCAGAAACGCAGGGGCACAGGCTGGGCTTGGGGAATGGGATAGGCCTGCTTCCGGCCCTGCACTGGCTCCACACCCAGTGGGGAACGTGCAAAGCAAACACAGCACTCCTCATCGCAGCCAGCATCTATTTGCACCTTTACCTTGGGCGGGAGATGGAGCTGATCCATCCCATTGTCACTGGTCCAAGCCAGCCCGGCAGGTGCAGCAGCTTTATTTTCTCCTGTCCCTCCAACCTTCTCAGTGTGATGGAGGGAGAGAGCCACCTTCTCATCCTTGGATGAAAAGCCCAGACCTTCCCTGTGATTTTTTCTCTCCATTCTTAGGAAATTAGGTCCCGGGGTCACTTTAGATTGAAAGTGGTCCCAATTCATGAATTAAAACTGTCCAGTCCCAGCTAATAAAGTTTGGGGCTTGATTTAATATTAAATCTCTCTTCTCCCCTGGAGCACTTGCCGTGGGAATCAGGGAGAGGGCAGTTTTCCTCTTCTTTGCTCTTTTTTTTGCCCTATAGCTGCTGTTTCTGGCTAGGGTTGCCAGATATAGCCACAATATCCAGTTAAATTTGTATTTCAGATGAAAAACAGATCATTTCTTGTCAGTATAAGTATGTCCCATGCAATATTTGGTACTATCCATACTAAAAGATTATTCATTGTTTATCTGAAATTCAAAATTAACGGGGCGTCTTGTATCTTTATTTGCTACGTCTGTCCATCCTATTTCTGTCCCGTCCAGGCTCGTGGCGGAGGGAGGAGAGGTGGTAGGTAGGCAGAAAGTTTTTACTTGACGGATGACAGTTTATTCATTTGCCATTGCTGCTGGAGCAAATTACCACAAATTTAGTGGCTCAAGACATTCATTTATTCTCCTACAGTTCAGGAAGTCAGAAGTCTGAAATCAAGAATTCCTTCCACTGCTTTTTCCAGATTCTAGAAATCCTTCATCTTCAAACCAGTAGGCATAGCATCTTCCAATCCCTCCCTCCCTCCTTCCTTCTTCTCCCCTCCCCCACATCATCACATCTCTCTGTCTGACTCTGACACTCCCGCTCTCTTTTTTTTTATAAATTTACTTATTTATTTATTTATGACTGTGTTGGGTCCTCGTTTCTGTGCGAGGGCTTTCTCTAGTTGCGGCGAGCGGGGGCCACTCTTCATCGCGGTGTGCGGGCCTCTCACTATCGCGGCCTCTCTTGTTGCGGAGCACAGGCTCCAGACGCGCAGGCTCAGTAGTTGTGGCTCACGGGCCCAATTGCTTCGCGGCATGTGGGATCTTCCCAGACCAGGGCTCGAACCCGTGTCCCCTGCATTGGCAGGCGGATTCTCAACCTCTGCGCCACCAGGGAAGCCCCCGCTCTCTTTTTTTTTTTAAATAAATTTTATTTATTTATTTTTGGCTGCGTTGGGTCTTTGTTGCTGCACGCGGGCTTTCTCTAGTTGTGGAGAGCGGGGGCTACTCTTCGTCGCTGTGCGTGGGCTTCTCATTGCGGTGACTTCTCTTGTTGCGGAGCACGGGCTCTAGGCGCACAGGCTTCAGTAGTTGTGGCACACGGGCTCAGTAGTTGTGGCCCACGGGCTCTAGAGTGCAGGCTCAGTAGTTGTGGCACACGGGCTCAGTAGTTGTGGCCCACGGGCTCTAGAGTGCAGGCTCAGTAGTTGTGGCACACGGGCTTAGTTGCTCCGCGGCATGTGGGATCTTCCCGGACCAGAGATTGAACCCGTGTCCCCTGCATTGAAAGGCAGATTCTTAACCACTGTGCCACCAGGGCAGTCCCCTCCTGCTCTCTCTTATAAGGACCTGTGATGACACTGGGCCCACCTGGATAATCCAGGATCATCTCCCATCTCAAGATCCTTAATTTAATCACATCTGCAAAGTTCCCTTTGCCATGTCAGGTCACATATCCCCACAGGTTCTGGGAATTAGGACCTGGACGTCTTTGGGGGCTGCTGTTCGGCGTCCCACGGGAAGCACGCTGGCTTCACGTCATCTGGGCCTGGCGCATGTTTTGAGCTGACTTTGATCTCATGGCCACCTCTGCGCATCCTGGGGAGGCCTCCTTGGCCGCTGCAGCTCCCCTGACTGGGCACTGCCTGCCCTGGGCTGGCTGGTGCCCTGCAGCCTGTCGCCGTGGGGCCCTGGGGAGACTCACTGTGATTCCAGGCGGCTGCGCCCAGGGTGTGTCCTGAATCCTGTCCCAGATCCTGCTCCTCTGACGGGCTGCTGGGTGGCAGGGTGGGCACCGCCAGGAGCAGACCCCGCTCTGCTGCCCTCGCACCTCAGCTGTGGCATGTGTGACGTGGCCATTGGCTGGAGCTCTCGGAGGGGCACTGTAGCCCCAAACACCCAGGCCCTGAGGTCGGAGGCAGGCTCCCCCCTCTCCCCCTGGGGAAACAGACTCGGCCCTCCAACAAGTCTCTCCCCAGATCTCCCCTCATCTCCATGACCTTGACCCTTTTACACCTTCCTCCTGCGAGGGGTTGACCCTCCCTGCAGTGGGGATGTGAGCTCACGGGAGGGAAGACAGAAGGCATGCCAGGCAGCGGGAGGAGCCGTGGAAGAACAGCCCGGTGAGGCTGGGAGAGATGGGGACTGGGCAGAACTTCCCAGAGAAAGCGGAAATACACAGGGGACCAGGGGGTTGCGGGTCCCCGGCCTGCAGGCCAGCTTGATAGAGTGAACAAGCTGCCTTCGCTGGGTCCGTGATGAGCTGAGGGCCCCCAAACCAAGGTCACAGAGGGACCCTCTGGTCAGAAGGGCCCACTGTATCCACGTAATTTATGACTGTTGATGTCAGCCGTGATCCTCTGCGTGCGGCAGCCTGGTCAGTTTACTGCTCTGTGTGGTTCACTCCCATCTCCATTTCCATCCTGGTCTCTCTGGAGGGAAGTCACCGTGTGCAGCGCAGGCCTAAGGAGAGGGAGTCATGCACGCTCCGAGTCCTCCCCTTGGGAGCATCTGCATAAATTCCTGGGGTTCTTTGGAAAGGGAGATTGGCCTTCTCTTCCACATTTATTTAATCCATTACATATATATATGAACAAATTTTATTAGCTTTGCTTTCTAGATTGCTTTCAGGAAGCAACAGCTGTATGAGTAGGGAAAGCCTTAAGCCTAAGGCTGTGTTTGACAGAGATTCACACAAATTGCATTACACACTACAGTCCAGAAACTGAAAAACCATTTATGCCTCGGTTCCTTTGGGATTTATTCTAAAGGCTTTTGGATTGTTCTGTAGTTGAGAATTTTTAACCACAAAAAGTCCAAGTGGTCGTGTGGCATGTCAGCACTGAAGTAGCCCAAGGCCTGTTTCTTGGTCATGCGCATCTCTGTGTTTATGGTGTTTATTTCAAATCTGCTCTTTCAACGCAGGAATATGTCCCACAGGAGGGGCTGGAGACCCAAACTGCACCCCGAGTGACCTCAGAAAATTCCGGGTATTTCCAACTTGCTTTTGAGTTGAATGCCTGTAGCTGTATCCATGTGTGTTGGGGCCAGATCTATAACTGGGTATTCTCCAAATAAAGCCAGTGTTTTTTAAAAGTCTATTTTTTATTGAAGTATAGTTGATTTACAGTATTGTGTTAGTTTCAGGTGTAAAGTGATTCGCTTTTATATATATGTGTGTATATGTGTTTTTTCAGATTCTTTTCCATTATAGGTTATTACATCATATTGAATATAGTTCCCTGTGCCATACGGTAGGTCCTTGTTGTTTATTTTATACATGGTGGTGTGTATCTGTTAATCCCATGACCCTCTTTTCCCCTTTGGTAACCATAAATTTGTTTTCCTTGTCTGTGAGTCTGTTTTGTAAATAAGTTCATTTGTATCATTTTTTAAAGATTCCACATATAAGTGATATCATATAATATTTGTCTCTGTCTGACTTACTTCACTTAATATGATAATCTCTAGATCCATCCATGTTGCTGCAAATGGCATTCTTTCATTCTTTTTTATGGCTGAGTAATATTCCATTATGTATATGTACCACATCTTCTTTATCCATTCATCTGTTGATGGGCACTTAGGTTGCTTCCGTGTCTTGGCTATTGTAAATAGTGCTGCTATGAACATAGGGGTGCATGTATCTTTTCGAATTATAGTTTTGTCTGGGTATATGCCCAGGAGTGGGATTGCTGGATCATATGGCAACTCTATTTTTAGTTTTTTGAGGAACCTCTGTACTGTTTTCCATAGTGGATGTACCAATTTACATTCCCACCAACAGTGTAGGGGGGTTCCCTATTCTCCATACCGTCTCCAGCATTTGTTATGTGTAGACTTTTTAACGATGGCCTTTCTGACTGGTGTGAGATGGTACCTCATTGTAGTTCTGATTTGCATTTCTCTAATAATTAGTGATGTCGAGCATCTTTCCATGTGCCTATTGGCCATCTGTATGTCTTCTTTGGAGAAATGTCTCTTTAGGTCTTCTGCCCATTTTTCGATTGGGTTTTTGTTTTTGAATTGTATGAGCCATTTGTATATTTTGGAAATTAAGCCCTCGTTAGTTGCATCGTTTGCAGAGATTTTTCTCCCATTCTGTAGGTTGTTCTTTCGTCTTGTTTATGGTTTCCTTTGCTGTGCAAAAGCTTGTAAGTTTGATGAGGTCCTATTTATTTATTTTTCTTTTTATTTCTTTTGCCTTGGGAGACTGACCTAAGAAAACAGTGGTACAATTTATGTCAGAGAATGTTTTGTCTATGCTCTCTTCTAGGAGTTTTGTGGTGACATATCTTATGTTTAAGTCTTTAAGCCATTTTGAATTTATTTTTGTGCATGGTGAGAGGGTGTGTTCTAACTTCACTGATTTACATGTAGCGGTACAGCTTTCCCAGCATCACTTGCTGAAGAGACTGTCTTTTCTGCATTGTATATTCTTGCCTCCTTTGTTGAAGATTTATTGACCATAGGTGTGTGGGCTTATTTCTGGGCTCTCTCTTCTGTTCCATTGATCCGTATGTCTGTTTTTGTGCCAACACCACACTGTTTTGATTACTGTAGTATTGTCTGAAGTCTGGGAGGGTTATGCCTCCGGCTTCGTTCTTATTCTTCAGGATGGCTTTGGCAGTTCTGGGTCTTCTGTGGTTCCATGTCAATTTTAGGATTATTTGTTCTAGTTCTGTGAAAAATGTCATGGGTAATTTGATAGGGATTGCATTATATCTATAGATTGCTTTGGGTAGTACACCATTTTAACGATATTAATTCTTCCGATCCAAGAGCATGGGTTATCTTTCCACTTCTTTGAATCATCTTCTATCTCCTTTATCAGTGTTTTATAGTTCTCAGCGTGTAGGTCTTTCATCTCGTTGGTTAGGTTTATTCCTAGGTATTTTATTATTTTTTTTGGTGCAATTTTAAACAGGATTGGTAAACTCAGTTTTTAAAGAAATGTCATAAAAATGTACAGTTTGGAGCTTATATAAATATTATAAATATGCATGAAAATATATAAATAAAAAATATAAATATTATTAAAACATAAGCTTCTTCGAGCTAATTCTCTCTTCCATATGGTCTGCTCTATTTCCAGTGCTTTTTAATGCGTTTTTCATCTCCTTGAGTTCTTCAGCTCCAGAATTTATTTTGTTCTTTTTTAGAGTTCAGTATCTTTACTAAAGTATTTCTTCTGTTCCTTAATTTTAGTCCTGAGCTCATTGAACTGCCTCTGTGAGTTCTCTTGTAGCTCTTTGAGTTTCTTTATGACAGCTGTGTTGAATTCTCTATCAGTTAGATCATAGTATTCCTTGACTTTATGTTTGGTTTCTGGAGACTTGTCATTTTCCTTTTGTGATACGATGTTATTGTGGCTCTTCAGGCTTGATGAGTTGCTCCCCTGCTGGCACATTTGAAGTAGCAAACACCTTTCTTCTTTGGGTAAAGTTTTTTTTTTTTTAATTCTAAGAATTCATCATGCTAGTAAAAAACAAACAAACAAAAAACCATAACAGTAACTGCAGTCTGGCCACTGTCTGCTTTTTTTTTTTTTAATTAATTAATTAATTAATTAATTATTTTGGCTGTGTTAGGTCTTCGTTTCTGTGCGAGGGCTATCTCTAGTTGTGGCAAGCGGGGGCCGCTCCTCATCGCGGTGCCCTTGCCTCTCACTGTCGCGGCCTCTCCCGTTGCAGAGCACAGGCTCCAGACGCGCAGGCTCAGTAGTTGTGGCTCACGGGCCTAGTTGCTCCGCGGCATGTGGGATCTTCCCAGACCAGGGCTCGAACCCGTGTCCCCTGCATTGGCAGGCAGATTCTTAACCACTGCGCCACCAGGGAAGCCCCGCTGTCTGCTTTTATACAGCCAGTGAGCTAAGAATGACTTTTGCAGTTTAAACAGTTGGAAACAAAATCAGAAGAATAATATTTTATGATGTGTGAAAATTATGTGAAGTTCACATTTCTGTGTCCATAAATGTGTGACATAAACAGCCATGTCCAACAGTTTTTCTATTGCCTGTGGCTGTTTTGGTGCCACAAGAGCTGTGAGTAGCTGTGACAGAGATGGTATGGCTTGAAAAATCAAAAATATTTACTGTCGGGCCCTTGACAGAAAAAGTCTGCCAACCCCTGGTTTCGTGCTTAGCCCAATAAAAGGCTTTTTCACGGAGGAGAATGATATCACTTGATGTTGCTTAGAATTGCTGGCGCTTGGGGATAAAAAGCAGACCGACTTTTAGTTGGTTTTATTGTCGGTATCTCTACAGCCGGGGGGCCCCTGCTGCCCCCCCACTGCCTGCACCTGGGACCACCATAGCCCCCTGGCCCCCTGCCCTGGGCGTGCTCCGGCCTCTGGGAAATTGCCTTTTTGCACAGAATGCCACCACCTCGGATATTCCTGAAAGTATACTCAACGAGGTTTGCGTGCCTAAGTACAGGGGATCTAATCCTTCCATCCCCGTGGCTGCAGGCGGCAGAAACCTGAGCGAGCGGAGACGAAGACCTGGGGTTACTCCCTCGTGTCCAGGAGGGTGAGGGCGCCTGGGCTGCGGAACAGCCTCGGTGCTCAGACCCATCTCTCCACGAGGGCCTGTGCCCTGCGGGCCAGAAGTGTCCAGGCAGGCCCCAGGCAGCAGGCAAGAAGGGGCTCTGGCCAGGAAGCACCCGATTGGCAGGAAGGGCGGGGACGAGGGTGAACAGAGAGAGTCTGGAAGGCAGTAGTCCCTTGACACGAAAAAGGAAAATGTTCAGATGGCCTCTGAGTTCTTTTTTTTTTTTTAATTGAAGTGCAGTTGACTAAAATGTGTTAGTTTCAGGTGTACAGCAAAGTGATTCAGTTATACATATATATATATATATATATATATATATATTCTTTTTCAGATTCTTTTCCCGTATAGATTATTACAAAATATTGAGTAAAGTTCCCTGTGCTATATAGTAGGTCCTTGTTGGTTTTCTATTTTATATATAGTGGTATATATCTGTTAATCCCAAACTCCTAATTTATCCCTCCCCTCCCTTCCCCTTTGGTAACCATAAGTTTGTTTTCTATGTCTGTGTGTCTATTTCTGTTTTGTAAATAAGTTCATTTGTACTTTTTTTTTTTTTTAGATTCCACATATAAGCAATATCATATGATATTTGTCTTTCTCTGTCTGTCTTACTTCACTTAGTATGATAATCTCTAGGTCCATCCATGTTGCTGCAAATGGCATTATTTCATTCTTTTTTGTGGCTTAGTAAATTCCATTGTATATGTACGTATACGTATATACATACACTACATCTTCTTTATCCATTCCTCTGTTGATGGACACTTAGGTTGCTTCCATGTCTTGGCTATTGTAAATAGTGCCATTATGAACGTAGGCATGCATGTATCTTCTCGAATTATAGTTTTCTATGGATATATGCTCAGGAGTGGGATTGCTGGATCACATGGCAACTCTATTTTTAGTTTTTTAAGGAACCTCCATACTGTTCTCCAGCTCTGAATTCCTTTTAAGCCTTGAAGTCTCTGTGTATTTTTTAATATCCCATCTATTTTCCAACCATAGCTTCTCACCGTCCTGGTTTTTCTCCCTCTTACCTTCCCCAGCCTCTCCTCCACAGCCAGAAACCCCCCAACCATCCCCTCCCCTCAATTTAATCATGCTCCTCCCCACTCATTCAGCAGGTGGAACTGAATGATAAAGGACTAGAGGACTGAGGGCAGAGACTGTAATGCTCACTGCTGTATCACCACGCCTGGCATGTATGTAGTAGGTGCTCAATACAATCTGGGGACCTGTGACCAGCACTGCCCTTGCCCTTTGGACCTTACAGCTGTCCTAGCCCCACAGGCCCAAGACCACCAAGATCAACCCTGCAGTCTGACAAATCAGGACTGTTCACCCAGTACACTGGGAACCCTCGGCAGCTCAAACTGACAAAGGCAAAGAGAGTTTTCATAGGACTTTGTGGAAAGGTGGGGTTTGGGTGAAACTTAAAAGGAGCAGTGTTTCAACAGGCTCAGGGCAAAACAGGGCTGTGTGGGAAGCGGCCAGCATCCGGTCTGGGCTGCAATGTGGACTCGGTTCCCGTTCCCTTGGGAACCACAAAGTTAGGAGGGCAATGGACCATCATGTCCAGAAACCACTTATCTGGATCTGCACCTGGGTTGGAAATCCAGGCTGCTTCTCCATCAAAGTTGACTTAAATTCTCAGGCGGGAGCAGGAAGTTTCATTCTGAGTGACAGAATTTCAAACAGCGAAGTTTCTGCTCATCTATGATTTTACAGTTCAGAATTCTTTTTGAGTAAAGCAGTCACTACACAAAAAAGGGGGTTGTTAGGACACTTTACAGCTGCAGCTGAGTGTCCTTGAGAAATGTTGTTCCTTGTGAACTTGAGGACAGCAAAACCCAGCAGCTGGTTTCATCTGTGTCTGTTACTCTTCTTGATCCTGTGATGCCATTTCTCAGTCTTGGGGGCAGGTTAAGGATTTCTGTGCTAACTGTTCCATTGGCTCTGGCTGGGAGATGCGTTGGAGGAGGGAAGGAGGCTGTTACTGGGGTCTGGCCCAGACAGGGGGCCCTGGGGACATGGAGGGAAGTGGGTGGATGCAGGCCAGATCTTGGAGGTAAAACAGATTTAGTAAGTAATGGAACACGGGGAGAGAAAAGGAGGAGGAAGCATCCAGGATGGTTCCAGTTCTCTGACTTGGGCCTGGAAGGTGGTGGCCGGCCCTCAGGAAGGAAGTAAATAGGAGATGCAGTTTTGGAGGGAAGAGTTTGGGTTTGGCTGGGCTGAGTTTGAGATGCAGCCTGATGGGCGTTAGGGGTCAGAGTGCAGTCTAGACCACCAGCTGGACGTGCAGGTTTGGGGGTCAGCAGAGCAGACAGGTGGGAAGTGAAGTCACCGGGAAGACAGTCAGGAGGAAGGAATTAATCTCAGGGAGGATGCGTAGAGTGAAAACTACCAGGGAGGGAGGGGAGAAAAGCCAGGGCTGAGTGACCTAGGTGCCCAGGAAGGAGAGTTTTAATAAGGCAGGAATGCTGACTGTGAACCCCTGCATGCAAGGACTGAAAGTGCCCCATGGATTTAGTGACAGAGCCCCTGGGGCCAGGTTTCAGTGGTTTGGGGAACGAATGAAAGGTGAATAAATCCGGACAACAGTCCTGAGACATTGTGGAGTGAAGCTGGGGCCGAGGGATTGGCGATGGGGTGGGAGAAGCTGGAGAAGGCCTGAGGGTCAAGGTGAGTTTATTTATCAAGACTAGACAGACTTAAGCACGTTTAAATGCCACTGGAAAGGACTGGGAGTCAGAGAACGCAGACAGAAGTGAGGGCTCCCAGGAAGAGAGAGAGGCTGGGCTGCGGAGGGGCAGAAGCGGGGGTCGGGGGTAGGCAGGAGCCCGGGCCCTGGGATGCGAGGCTGCGCCCAGATTAGTTGGGGGAGTGGGGAGGGAGAGGGGTGCCAGAGGAAGGTGGCCTGGGTCTTAATCCATGGAGGCCTCAGTAGTGGAGGGTCCCGCGGCTGGGTTACCTGCCTCTCTCGTCTCTCGCTGGGTCTCCCTTAGGCCCGCTCTCCTCTGTCCCAGCTCCGTCCTCATCCCGGCCACACCCCGTGCTCCCAAGGCCCAGCTACTTTACCCGAGGCCATACAACCCCTCCCTCCCCAGGTGCTCCTCCCTGGCTCCTCCCATGAATCCTCAGCCACTCTCTTTCCCAGGTCCGCCTCCAGCGTCTTTTCCAGCTCCTCCCGCAGCGGCGCCCCAGGAATCCTGCCTCCTTCCTTCCTGCAGCCAGCCCCGCCCACGGCCCCGCCCTCACCCGCCTGCGCCGGCCCGCTCCCCATGAGGTGCATAACCATTGGCTGAATTCGTTATAAGGCTCCGCCCCCTAGACTTCCGCTTCTGCGATTGGGGCAAGTAGCCGTCCGTCAGCGCCGTCGCCTGGCAACGGGGTGGGCTGCTCTAGAGGAAAACTTGTGGACTGCGGAAAGGCAGGTCGGGGGTCGGCTCTGGGGCGGAGGGCGGAGGGCGAGGGCCTCGGTGAGCGGAAGGGTGGGGGTGTGGGAGGGGGAAGGTCGTTGGTCAGGAGGCCTGGGGGAGCAGCCTGATGGAGGCGATGACCCTGGTCCCGGGAGCGGATGGTGCCAGAGTGGAGCTGGGCCCTGCCCCTCCCTGGCAGCCCGTGCCTCTCTGCCCTGCGGCGGGGTGGGGAGTGGTGGGGGGACAGCTGCGAGGGAGGAAGAGTCTCCTCGCGTGGTCAGTTGGAGCACAGAATCACTCCTCACATTCTGCTTGTCGTGTGGTTGAGATCAGAGGGTTCCGGCAGCTTCTTACCCGAGGGTTCTCAGGGTGTAGGCCAGCTGTCGGAAGGGAAAGCGAGAGAGAGAGAGAGAGAGAGAGAGAGAGAGCGCTAGCTGTAGAGAAGCAGGAAGAACTGGGAGCATCGGCGGGAGGAGGCGAGGCGGGGGCGCTGTACTGGAGTGTGTGCCGGGCTGGGGCGGTCTCTATTCTGACCACAGCCTACTCACTTTGTCCCCGGAGAGTGGAGCTGATGGCTAAATTCAGGGCAGAGGGGAGAGAAGAAAGTGCTCCTAGGCTAACACCCTGCAGATGAGCCACTGGGGCTCCCTGGAGGGAGGGAAGCCAGCATAGGGCAGGAGCGGGACAGGTCCCCTTCTGGCCAGCACAGCTGGCGGCTGGCCCAGGCTCAAGCTGACCCTTCGCAGAAGGGCTGCCGGTTCTGGGATGTAAACAAAGCTTGAAGCAGATGAGGCGGTGGGAGTCTTCCCAGAAGGGGCGTACTGAGGGCCAGATTGCTGCTCCCAGGACAGCGGCCCCTTGGAGGTGGAGAGTCCAGGGTGTCCCTCGAGGACAGGAGCCGTCAGAGGGGCTCAGAGAGGCTCTGAAAAGAGGTGCCTGAGCCATGCTAGGATGCCAGCAGGAATTGCGGCCCATTCTGCAGAAAAACAGCTCCTGGCTCCCTCCCTAGCACTGGGGAATTTGTTCCTTCCAAGCTGGGCTGTTTGTCTTGTTCCAAGGCAAGAAACCTTCTGTTGCCTTGGGCTCATGTGTCTCCTTCTCTGGCCTCCAGAAAGCCGAATTATTGATAAATGCCCTATGTTGCCTCATTTAATCCTTTCCCCCTCATTACAGGGCTGGTGGCACTTTCCCTGTTTTACTAGGGTTGGAAAAGGCTTCATAACTTGCCCTCAGTCGTAGCACCAACCAGTGTCAGAACTTGAACTCGGATCTGTGCATCTTTGCTTACACCATCTGGGTACCAGCGCACTTCAGCGCCCACCCTCCCGCTCTGCCCCACGGCCCTGCATCTTTGGAAGCCAGTTTCTCATTCTCAGTCCTACTGACGTTTGGGGCCAGGGACCTCTTTGTTCAGGGGGGCTGTCCTGTGCGTTGTAGGGTATTTAGCAGCTCCCCTGGTTGGTATCCACTAGATGCCAGCAGCACCCCTCTCCCTGGTTGTGACAACCAGACATCATTGCCAGCTGTCCCCCGGCAGACAAAACCGCCCCCAGTTGAGAACTACTGGGGTTAGCGATCTTAAAGGAACACTGAGGCGCGCTTGAAAGAGAACGTGATATACGTAAACCTGCAGGAGACTCAGGCCAGCGTTGGGTTGTTTTATGCACAGCTTACCTGGAAAAAAAAAAGCCTGTGGCACATATCGAGGTGCACCCAGGACAGTCCCGTGAGAAAACCATTGCCAGGGACTGAAAGAAAGTTCAGGAATATGCATCTGGGGAGAAGTAAGGACGCATCAAAGGCCTTCAGTTCCTCCCCAAAGTTGATTAAAGAGATTTCAGGCTTGATTAAACGATGGAGTCCAGGCTGGATGAACCTGGGGACGCTGTACCACTGCCATTACGTCCTCCTGCCTTGTGGGAGCTCTTTAACAGGAGTGGGGTGTCCTTGGAGCTGTCTAAAGATGTGTCCTCTTACCAGTGCCCTGCGGACACCGAGAATGGTGGGCCAGGGGCCCGGGGCATGGTGTGAGAGGCTGCCCTTCCTTCCACCTCTTGTTGACTCCAGGCCTGTGGCTACTGCTTGAGGGTGTAGCAGTTCTCCCTCCTCCTAGAAGAAAAACCAGTGTTGCCAGCTGCCCTGCTTCTGGGCCTTCCCTGGCATCTCTTCCAGGTGCCGCCCTGAGCCTACCGCATGCCGACGGGCCACATCTCTCCTGTGCATTTCTGCCCTCCGCTCCTCCCTGTGGGCGCCTCGCCCAGCTCTGGTCCTTTCTCGCAGGCATTTGGACCCTGAGGAGGCCAGGCTGCTGTTTCCAGACAACAATGCAGGAGCCTGTTTCCGGTGGGACAGAGGAGGGGGCTGGGATGGGCTGGAAGTGAGGGGCTGGGTGGAGGCAGACGAGGCCACCTTGCTCTGTAGCCCCCTCTGGCCCCCTCTGCACACCAGACCTCGCCTGGACGATGTCGGTTTCACCCTGCACCTTTGTGTGCACCGTCCCTGCTTCCTGGGCGAACCACCTGTGGGTGCCGGAAAACCCAGCCGGAACATGTCCTTTGGGAGTTTTTCCACTCTTGCCCCATCCCTGCCGATCCCCGCAGCATTTGCTGGACGGGACGCTCCTGCAGGCCCTGGGCCTTTCTGAGGCTTCTGTCTGCTCTCCCTCTGACGGGGCCTGGCCTAGGAGACACTGAGTTAGTTATCTGTTGAAGGAATTAGATGCATGTGCTGATGTCAGGAAGGCCAGTGTGCTGGAGGGGGCAGGCCCCATGACCTCTCAGTGGCACTGCCCCTGGTTGCACTGATTGCTGAGTCATGGAACAACTGGGAATGTCTGAGGAGAGGCATTTACATGCTGGCAGCCTTTTAGCCCCAGACGTCCCCCTGAAAGAGGCTGGTATCCCCCGGTGGAGCGATTCCTTGGTTTTGAGAAGGAAGGATGCTTTCCCAGGATGTGGGAAGTTTGAGGTGCAGCATTTAGATGGAGCCCCCGTCCTTGCTGTCAGCTCTCCCTGGTGGCCCAGGCCTGGTGGGCCATGGGGTACAGAGGTGGGCAGGGGACTGGTCACGGGTGGTGGAGTGAGTGGCACTGATCCAAGGGGCCCTGAGTGCCTGGGGTCTGGGAGTGAGTCCCGTGGGGCCTGAACGTGAGGGACCCAGGCAAGGCCGACCTCCTGGAGTTAGCACACGGGATCTCACGAGGTGGTGAGAGAACAGGCCGTCCACCCGAGGGGTGGGTGGAGAACAACACAGCCGTTGGACCGGCACGTCCCCGTGCCTGCGTGTGCCAGGGTAGCTCAGGTGCTGGCCAGGTGGCCGTGCGGCAGTCTGTTTAATGGCATTCAGATTCTACGGTGGGTGAGTCAGGCATGCAGGTGTGGGTGCAGCGCAAGCAGAGTGAGTAAGGAGAGACCTGTGTCCATGTCAGTTAAGGCAGCAGTCGGTTCTAGGAAAGTCAAGAATGCCGGGTAGTCTTGGAACCTGAGGCTGAGTAGATGGTGAGGGGTGCAGAGGTAGACTTGAGGGTCCTCTGAGCCAGACAACGGGCAGAAGGGAACTGTCCACAGAGACTGGTGTCTGACGTTCCGAGGGGACCACACGCATCCGCCAGGTCGGCCTTGGGAGCCCACCTGGGTGGGCACGGCTGTCAGCTGGCCTGGAGGGTCCAGCTCTGACATGAAGCTGTGCTGACATCTCAAAAACCTTTCCCCCCAGGTGTTCAGAAGGCCATCATCTCTTCCAGAGTTTAGGTGAGTCAGGCCTTCTCATGTCACAAACCGTAAGGTTTTCTAGATGAAGTGAAAAAGCGTGGTGATCTTTGCTAGGAGGACCCTGAGAACGAAATAGATTTCACTAGGGTACATTTTAATTCATTTACCATTTCCAGGATTTCAGCAGGATAACAAGGTAGGGACGCAGGGAGAGTTGTGTGACAGGTCTTTTGGTGACTTGATAAATTAACACAGATTTTGAGAGAATCTTGAATTTCCCTGGTTGGAAGGGTATGAATCTAAAGATACTTTTGACTAAAGCTATCGTGATTTATCGCTAATGGAAGTAAAGCTGGGGTGGAACCAAGTGAAAGCAAAATCACGCTGTGTAGACAGATCAGGTCACTGTGCGGGGTCCCAAAATAACCTGCAGCCTGCTTTCTGGTCAACAGAGCAATGCAGCGTCCTTCTTAATTATTACCCTAGCCCTTCTCTGTTCCTCCTGCATCCTCGATGAGAAGGATTAAGCTACCCAGTCACTGAATGGCACCAACCCCTTTTTTGAGCCTTCCAAGAAAGCATCCCCCTTCTCACTCTCACCGAGCCCCCCATGCTTCCTCGCTGCCTTGGGTTGGAAATGCAGCTCTGACCACACGCGTACTCCTGCTTGTCTTTAGCCAGGGGGCATCGACCTATTTTCTATTGTGATTTCTCTTAGGCGTTGCTTTCAGACACTTAATACTAAGAGCACTGCTTTGCAGTTGGCAGAATATATTAAGTTAACTGCAGAGTCAGTGATGTTGGTACCTTCTTTCTGCCTTTGCTTGGCACTCTTTCCTACTCTCTTCTGGAAGTGGCGGGTATTTAAAAATCAAATGATGATGGCTTGTCTCCTCATCAAGTCCTACGTGATCAGGTTGTTTCTTGGGGCTCTTAGAAAAGTTGAGGAACAGGACGGGTCTGCCTTGGCATGGCCGCTTGGGCTGTGCCCCCTGGAGGGGACCAGGCACCAGCTGGTGCCGCTCGCCGTATCTTAGACATGAAGAAAGCCTCACGCAGGCTGGACCTTGAGCCCAGGGCCGGAAGTTTTCCTTCTTGGCTCTTACGCTGCTGAAACACTTGAGAATTGGAAGCATTTAGATCAGGTGGCCCGTGAGTGATAGCCCCAAACTCGGCTGCACAAGCACCCGTTTCCAGCAGCCTTTGCAAGTGCGCTACAGCTCCCGTCCAAGGAGCCCTCTGCTGGAGGCTTCCTGTTTGGGGCAGATGGGCACCCCTGCCAGAATGGCTGGATTAAAAAGATGGAAAAATAGCAGGAATGTCAGAGAGGATGTGGAGAGATTGGAACCCTCATGCTTTCCTGCTGGGAATGTAAAACAGAAAATAGTTTGGCAATTCCTCAAAAAGTGAACATCAGATTATATAACCCAGCAATTCCATTCCTAGGTATAGTACCTGCCGCCCCTAAATTTGAAAGCAGGGACTCAAACAAGTATGTGTACACATATGTTCACAGCAGCACTGTTCACAACACCCAGAGGATAGAAGCAGCCCAAATGTCCATCATCGGATGGATGGATAAACCAAAGACGGTATCTCCATCTACCATAAATATTATTCACCCATAAAAAGGAATGAAGTACCGATTATGCTACCATGCAGATGAAATTTTAAAACATTATGCTGACTGAAAAAAGCCAGACCCCAAAGACCATGTACTGGATGATTTCATTTACATGAAATGTTTGAAAGAGGCAAATCCACAGAGAAAGCACATTAGTGGTTGCCAGGGGCTGAGGGATCAGGGATGGGGAATAACTGCTAACGGGTGTGGGGTGTCTTTTGGGGTGATGGAAATGTTTTAGAACTAGATAAAGGTGGTGGTCTAACAATGTTGTGAATGTCCCAAATGCCACTGAATTGTTCACTTTTTTTTTTTTGTGGTACCTGGAGTTTCCTTTATTTTTTTTATCTTTTGTTTTTATAAATAGATCTTTATTGGAGTATAATTGCTTTACAATACTGTGTTAGTTTCTGTTGTACACCAAAGTGAATCAGCCATATGCATACATATGTCCCCATATCCCCTCCCTCTTGAGCCTCCCTCCCACCCTCCCTATCCTACCCCTCTAGGTCATCGCAAAGCACCGAGCTGATCTCCCTGTGCTTTGCGGCTGCTTCCCACTAGCTAACTATTGTACATTCGGTAGTGTATATATGTCAGTGCTACTCTCACTTTGCCCCAGCTTCCCTCTCCCACCCCGTGTCCTCAAGTCCATTCTCTATGTCTACCTCTTTATTCCTACCATGCAACTAGGTTCATCAGTACCATTTTTTTTTTTTTTTAGATTCCATATATATGCATTAGAATACAGTATTTGTTTTTCTCTTTCTGACTTACTTCACTCTATGACAGACTTTAGGTCCATCCACCTTACTACAAATATCTCAATTTTGTTTCTTTTTATGGCTAATATTGCATTGTATCTATGTGCCACATCTTTATCCATTCATCTGTCGATGGACACTTTGGTTGCTTCCATGTCCTGGCTATTATAAATAGGGCTGCAATGAACATTGTGGTACATGTCTCTTTTTGAATCATGGTTTTCTCAGGGTATATGCCCAGTAGTGGGATTGCTGGGTCATATGGTAGTTCGATTTTTAGTGTTTTAAGGAACCTGCATACTGTTTTCCATAGTGGTTGTATCAATTTACATTCCCACCAACAGTGCAGGAGGGTTCCCTTTTCCAGCATTTGTTGTTTCTAAATTTTTTGTTAATAGCCATTCTGACCGGCATGAGGTGATACCTCATTGTAGTTTTGATTTGCATTTCTCTAATAATTAGTGATGTTGAGCATCTTTTCATGTGCCTCTTGGCCATCTGTATGTCTTCCTTGGTGAAATGTCTATTTAGGTCTTCCATCCATTTTTTAATTGGATTGTTTGTTTTTTTGATATTGAGCTCCATGAGCTGTTTGTATATTTGGAGATTAATCCTTTGTCTGTTGTTTCATTTGCAAATATTTTCTCCCATTCTGAAGGTTGTCTTTTTATCTTGTTTATGGTTTCCTTTGCTGTGTAAAAGCTTTTAAGTTTAATTAAGTCCAATTTGTTTATTTTTGTTTTTATTTCCGTTTCTCTAGGAGGTGGGTCAAAAATTATCTTGCTGTGGTTTATGTCAAAGAGTGTTTTTCCTATGTTTTCCTCTAAGAGTTTTATAGTGTCTGGCCTTACTTTTAGGTCTTTAATCCATTTGGAGTTTATTTTTGTGTATGGTGGTAGGGAGTGTATGTCATTCTTTTACATGTAGCTGTCCAACTTTCCCTGCACCACTTATTGAAGAGGCTGTCTTTTCTCCATTGTATGTTCTTGCCTCCTTTGTCATAAATTAGGTGCCCATATGTGCGTGGGTTTATCTCTGGGCATTCTGTCCTGTACCATTGATCTATATTTCTGTTTTTGTGCCAGTACCATACTGTCTTGATTACTGTAGCTTTGTGGTATAGTTTGAAGTCGGGGAGCCTGATCCTTCCAACTCTGTTTTTCTTTCTCAATATTGCTTTGGCTATTCGGGGTCTTTTGTGTTTCCATACGAATTGTAATGGCATTCTAATTCTGTGAAGAACGCCATTGGTAGTTTGATAGGGATTGCATTGAATCTGTAGATTGCTTTGGGTAGTATAGTCATTTTCACAATATTGATTCTTTCAATCCAAGAACATGGTATATTTCTCCATCTGTTTATGTCATCTTTGATTTCTTTCATCAGTGTTTTATAGTTTTCTGAGTACAAATCTTTTGCCTCTTTAGGCAGGTTTATTCTGAGGTATTTTATTCTTTTTGTTGAGATGGTAAATGGGATTGTTTCCTTAATTTCTCTTTCTGACTTTTCGTTGTTGGTGTATAGGAATGCCAGAGATTTCTGTGCATTAATTTTGTATCTTGCAACCTTACCAAATTCATTGATTATTTCTAGTAGTTTTCTGGTGGCATCTTTAGGATTTTCTATGTATAGTATCATGTCATCTGCAAACAGTGACAGTTTTACTTCTTCTTTTCCAATTTATATTCCTTTTATTTCTTTTTCTTCTCTGATTGCCATGGCTAGGACTTCCAAAACTATGTTGGATAAGAGTGGAGAGAGTGGACGTCCTTGTGTTGTTCCTGATCTTAGAGGAAATGCTTTCAGTTTTTCATCATTGAGTTTGATGCTTGCTGTGGGTCTGTCATATATGGCCTTTATTATGTTGAGGTAGGTTCCTTCTATGCCCATTTTCTGGAGAGTTTTTATCATAAATGGGTGTTGAATTTTGTTAAAAACCTTTTCTGCATCTGTTGAGGTTATCATATGGTTTTTATTCCTTAATTTGTTAATGTGGTGTATCACATTGATTGATTTGCATATATTTAAGAATCTTTGCATCTCTAGGATAAATCCCACTTAATCATAGTGTATGATCGTTTTAATGTGTTGTTGGATTCTGTTTGCTAGTATTTTGTTCAGGACTTTTGCATCTGTGTTCATCAGTGATATTGGCCTATAATTTCTTTTTTTGTGATATCTTTTCCTAATTTTGGTATCAGGGGGAAGGTGGCTTCATAGAATGAATTTGGGAGTGTTTCTCCCTCTGCAATTTTTTGGAAGAGTTTGAGAAGGGTTAGGTGTTAGCTCTTCTCTAAATGTTTGTTAGGGCTTCCCTGGTGGCGCAGTGGTTGAGAATCCGCCTGCCAATGCAGGAGACACAGCTTCGAGCCCTGGTCTGGGAAGATCCCACATGCCATGGAGCAACTAAGCCCGTGTGCCACAACTACTGAGCCTGCGCTCTTAGAGCCTGCGAGCCACAACTACTGAAGCCCGTGCTCCTAGAGCCCGTGCTCTGCAACAAGAGAAGCCACCACAATGAGAATACCACGCACCGCAACGAAGAGTAGCCCCCGCTCGCCGCAACTAGAGAAAGCCCACGGGCAGCAACAAAGTCCCAACACAGCCAAAAATAAATAAATTAATTAATAAATTAAAAATAAATAAATAAATAAATAAATGTTTGATAGAATTTGCCTCTGAAGCCATCTAGTCCTGGACCTTTGTTTGTTGGAAGATTTTTAATTACAGTTTCAATTTCATTTCTTGTGATAGGTATGTTTTTTACCAAAAAATATTTATATTTTTTAGGATATATTTTCTAATTCTTCCTGGTTCAGTCTTGGAAAATTGTACCTTTCCAAGAATTTGTCCATTTCTTCATGGTTGTCCATTTTATTGGCATATAGTTCTTTGTAGTAATCTCTTATAATCCTTTGTATTTCTGCAGTATCAATTGTGATTTCTCCTTTTTCATTTCTAAGTTTATTGATTTGCGTCCTCTCCCTTTTTTTCTGATGAGTCTGGCTAAGGGTTTATCAATTTTGTTTACCTTCTCAAAGAACCAGCTTTTAGTTTTATTGATCTTTGCTATTGTTTTCTTTGTTTCTATTTCATTTATTTCTCCTCTGATTTTTATGATTTCTTTCCTTCTACTGACTTTGGGTTTTCTTTGTTCTTCTTTCTCTAGTTGTTTTATGTGTAGGGTTAGATTGTTTATTTGAGATTTTTCTTGTTTCTTGAGGTGAGATTGAATTGCTATAGACTTCTCTCTTAGAACTGGTTTTGCTGTGTCCCATAGGTTTTGGGTCGTCGTGTTTTCATTGTCATTTGTTCCTTTGTATTTTTTTATTTCTTCTTTGATTTCTTCAGTGATCTCTCGGTTGTTTAGTAGCGCACTGTTTAGTCTCCATGTATTTGTGTTTTTTACAGGTTTTTTCCTGTAATTGATTTCCAGTCTCATAGCGTTGTGGTCAGGAAAGATGCTTGATACGATTTCAATTTTCTTAAATTTTCTGAGGCTTGATTTGTGACCCAAGATGTGATCTATCCTGGAGAATGTTCCATGTGCACTTGAGAAGAAAGTGTATTCTGCCACTTTTGGGTAGAATGTTCTTTAAATATCAGTTAAATCTATCTGGTCTATTGTGTCATTTAAAGATTGTGTTTCCTTATTTATTTTCTGTTTGGATGATCTGTCCATTGGTGTAAGTGACGTGTTAAAGTCCCCTACTATTATTGTGTTACTGTTGATTTCTGCTTTCATGGTTGTTAGCATTTGCCTTACGTATTGAGGTGCTCCTGTGTTGGGTGCATAAACATTTATAATTGTTATATCTTCTTCTTGGATTGATCCTTTGATCATTATGTAGTGTCCCTCCTTATCTCTTGTAATAGTCTTTATTTTAAAGTCTATTTTATTGGATACGAGTATTGCTTCTCCAGTTTTCTTTTGATTTCCATTTGCAAGGAATATCCTTTTCCATCCCTTCACCTTCGGTCTGTATGTGTTGCTAAGTCTGAAGTGGGTCTCTTGTAGACAGCATATAGATGGGTCTTGTTTTTGTATCCATTCAGCCAGTCTGTATCTTTTGGTTGGGGCATCTAATCCATTTACACTCAAGGTTATTATCGATATGTATGTTGCTATTACCATTTTCTTAATTGTTTTGGGTTTGTTTTTGTAGATCTTTTTCTTCTCTGTGTTTCCCACTTAGAGAAGTTTCTTTAGTATTTGTTGTAAAGCTGGTTTGGTGGTGCTGAATTCTCTTAGCTTTTGCTTGTCTGAAAAGCTTTTGATTTCTTCATTGAATCTGAATGAGATCCTTGCTGGGTAATCTTGGCTGTAGGTTTTTCTCTTTCATCACTTTAAGTATATCCTGCCACTCCCTTCTGGCCTGCAGAGTTTCTTTTTTTTTCTTTTTTTTTTTGTTTTTAACAAGAATATAGTGCTTTACCATTTACAGATCTTTCACATACATTCCATTTGACCCTCACAACAACCCTGTGAGGTAGGCAGCGCAGACATTATTCCCATTTAACAGATGAGGAAAGTGAATCTCAGAGCAATTAACTGATGTGCCCAAGGTTCTACAATTAGTAAATGATTTGTATTCATATCAGTCTTTGGTCTGAAAATTCAGCACCCCACCTCCCCTCATACTTGCCTACCTACTTCACAGGGATAATGAAGATAAAATGAATTCAAGGCTAGAAAAATACTTTGAGGGGAAAAAGGCACTATATAATTATACCCGCAAACTATAATTTTCCATGATATATGACTCATTCCCCTTCTTGTCCCAGCTTGTGCGTGAACCCAGAATTTTATATTGCCTCTGTTCTGTGTTCAGCTAAGCAACAAGTAAGGCAGGGGAACAGTGTGATTCTCTTTAAAGTTATATAGATTACAGTCAGGATAACTGCTATTATAGCAAGTTGAAAAACAACACAGAAAGGCCAATGTGCAACTGGGACCCACGGAAGCACATAGCAAAGCAAGCTGACATTATCAGATAGGGCATGATTGCATAGAAGGAAACATGGTGTCAGAGTTCACACTGGCACACACACAGTTACCTAAGGCAAAGTGGTGGCAAAGAAGAGTCATTTGTTCCGCATTATATAAACAAGAGCAGAAGATTCATGAGACCCCACGCAACAGTATCTTATGTCACACAGATCTCTCCAGCTGCCTCCAGAAAATATAAACAACACTGTCATCTTCATTTTAAAGAATGACTGTACCTGTGTTCATATCCTGAACTAAACCAAGGAATAGCTCCATGCTAAACTTCCTCGGCTAGAATACAACCAGTACCATCATTCCTAGTCAGACTAATAAACAGAATGTCTTTTAAGGTAATGAATTAGATGGCTGTGTTTAGATTTTTTTTCAGGATTCCCTTTTGATTCTCCTGCTTTTAAGACCCGAAGAAAGTTATATTGAGTTTTTATTGGTGATTCTAAGTATATGTGTTTATAACAGTTAAAGTGTGATAGGTGAATTTAACATATTAAAAGAGTGCTATAGCATCTGTTCGGAAAAGATTATATACTATACAAACTATTCAAGTCATACAAAACCATTTTTCAGTGTCTTTTCAACTGAGAAGAATCCTATTCAGCACGCTTCTCCTCCTGAGGTGGTTCATACTGAGCAAGCTTTGTTTTCAGTTTTTTATTTTCTTCTACAATAGCTTCATATTTCTCTTTCATTTCTGCCAATTCTAGGCAAAGCAGCTCTATTTCTGGATTTTCTGGGGTAGCAGCTCCTAAGTGATGCTTTAAAAAAGCCAAAGCACTATTAGGTTTCTCTGGTTCTTCATACAAGGCTACCAAAACCTTGGTCAGCGTGTCCAGCACCCTCGACTTCTCCAAGTACCTCCGGAACTGCTCGCGCTTCGAGTCGGCGGCTTTGTAATGGGCCATAGTGACAGCGGTGGCGGTGTAGCGGGCGCCGGAGACCGTGGCGGGCAGGCTCGGAGCAGCCTGGCCTGCAGAGTTTCTGCTGAAAAATCAGCTGATAATGTTATGGGAATTCCTTTGTATGTTACTTATTTATTTATTTTTTAACAAATTTTATTTATTTATTTTTGGCTGCGTTGGGTCTTCGTCGCTGCATGTGGGCTTTCTCCAGTAGCGGCGAGCAGGGGCTGCTGTTCGTTGTGGTCTGCGGGCTTCTCATTGCAGTGGCTTCTCTTTTTGTGGAGCGTGGGCTTTAGGTGCATGGGCTTCAGTACTTGTGGCACACGGGCTCAGTAGTTGTGGCTCGTGGGCTCTAGAGTGCAGGCTCAGTAGTTGTGGCGCATGGTCTTAGTTGCTCGGCGGCATGTGGGATCTTCCTGTACTAGGGCTCGAACCTGTGTCCCCTGCATGGGCAGGCAGATTCTTAACCACTGCGCCACTAGGGAAGTCCTGATCGCACAGCTTTGGCCAACCATGATCACAGCCATCTGAGGTTGGGCTGTGATTATCCCCACTTTACAAACGAGGAAACTGGGGCACAGAGAGTTTTGGTTGCTTGCCCAAGACCATACAGCCAGCCAGGTGGAGCCAGGATCACAAAGGGAAAAACATGTCTAATAGCACATCTGCTCTGTAGGTGATATTTGCAGGGTGTTGATTTTATTTAAATATGTGTGATCATCCAGCTTTATACATTATTTTTTCAACTCAGACTTTTAAAAAATGAATATTTAGATTGAAATCCTGTTTTTTCTACATTTTAGTTACATTAGCTTAGAAACTGTTTTCGAATAAAGAAATCCAGACTGTTGGTTGGCAGTTATGAGCAGGCCTCAGGCAGTGAGAGGAATTAGAATTGGGTTTTCCCACTTTGTGTCGACCATTAATTTCTACCACACTGAAACAACATTACATAGCTCTGATGTGTTGTAGCTGCATTTTGCAAGTAGGTCAGTATTGATTACCTTGACCATAGAATTATCGATGTCTATTTTCTGTGATTATTACATTTTGATGTCCCTCCTAACTGGGTGTGAACTTTCCTTCTGCAGAGAATCCTGCCAGCTACAAGGACAGATGGGGAATAGCAAGAGCCACCCGGGGCAGAGTTTCTCCTCGCGGTTTCTTCCTGAGGAGCAGGCCGAGATTGACGGATTGTTTGATTCTCTGTCGTCAGAGGAACTTGGCTCCAGTACCTCGCCCAGATCCTTCTCTCTGCAGGCACTGAAGGCAAGAGTAACAGTCAGAAGTCCATGTTTAGTTTGGAGAGGGGTCAGGCCAAAACTGGCTGTCTGTTCCTGTAGGACAGGTGTGGGAACACTGAGGGATGTGTCTTCTGGAAAGGGACAGATAGTACCTATTTTCAGCTTTGTGGCTTCTGTGGTCTGTGTTGCAGCTGCTCTGCTCAGCCTTCGTGTCACAGTGTTTTGGGGACTTTTCGCGCTTGAGGTTGACTAGAGGGGCTGGCCTCTTGCTGTCTCTTGAACCACTGTCCCCGGTTTCCCTCCAGACGAGTGACAGGCTGCCCTTAGCTGTATTTGTGGGTCCGATAACTGCAAAGTTTCAAGTCCACCTTGGCCTTTAGGATTCGTAAGTATTTGACGTCCTAGGAGTTTTGTGGTTTTCCTAACAAAATAACGAAGTTTCAGAGTCAAGGTTCACCTGACAACGAGTGAGAACTGCCCAGTTACCCATCTTTTGGCCTCGTTCCATGGGGCTCTTAGCCACGCGTTTGGGTGGTTTGGGTGCTCAGAGCGAGACAGCAGCGAAAAGACCTCATCGGCCCACCCCAACATACTCACCTTATAGTTGAGGAAACAGGCCAGGGAGGATTGGGGTCACAGCTTGTGTGTGTGTGTGTGTATCATGTGTGTATCTCCACTAGACCAAAAGCACCCCAGTCTGCTGGGTCGCCCACGATGCTGGAGTAGACAGAACAAGACAGGCCACTTAGGGACTTAACTGCTGAGTTGGTGACAGCATTCACAGGTGTTTATCAAGATAAATAGGGTGGGGCTTCCCTGGTGGTGCAGTGGTTAAGAATCCACCTGCCAGTACAGGGGACACGGGTTTGAGCCCTGGTCCAGGAAGATCCCACATGCCGCAGAGCAGCTAAACCCGTGTACCACAACTACTGAGCCTGTGTTCTGCAGCTCGCGAGCCACAACTACTGAGCCCGCGTGGCACAACTACTGAAGCCCGCGGGCCTAGAGCCTGTGCTCCACAAGAGAAGCCACCACAGTGAGAGGAGCCCACTGCAACGAAGAGTAGCCCCCACGTGCCGCAACTAGAGAAAGCCCACATGCGGCAACGAAGACCCAGTGCAGCTAAAAATAAAATTAAATAAAAAATAAAAAATAAAAAAAAAGAGAAAAGGATATTTACAGAATGTTACTGGCAAGACAATTAAGAACTAGATTTTTTTTTTTTTTTAATCTTTTGGCCGTGCCACGTGGCATGTGGGATCTTAGTTCCCTGACCAGAGATTGAACCCATGCCCCCTGCATTGGCAGCGTGGAGTCTTAACCACTGGACCACCAGGGAAGTCCCAAGAACTAGATTTTATTAATTTTTAAAAATTTTTATTGGAGTGTAGTTGATTTACAGTGTTGTGTTAGTTTCTGCTATACAGCAAAGTGAATCAGTTATACATATACATATATCCACTCTTTTTTAGCTTCTATTCCCATATAGGTCATTACAGAGTATTGAGTAGAGTTCCCTGTGCTATACAGTAGGACCTTATTAGTTATCTATTTTATATATGGTAGTATGTATATGTCACTCCCAGTCTCCCAATTTATCCTTCCCCCCCCCCCCTTTCCAATGCATATTGAGCACAAAGAACTCGGATTGATAAAGCTAGCTAATATATTTGGAAGTCCATAATATAGAGGAGACCAATTTAGCACTACACAGACCGTATGTTCCATATGGAAATAAAGTTAGACATGCAAATGACAGCTACTAGAATCTAGAATTGAGGAGATGTTGTAAGCAGAGTGAAGAGCAGACGATGGCCGGAGGCAGGAATGACACGGCCAGTCTGGGGAGACTGGGAAGTCTGGAGGGCAGGATGGGAACAGACGATGGAAGAGTCTGACGGCCAAGCTGAGCCACAAGCCAGGACGCGTCAGGTGTGTGGGTCCTGGGGTGTCATGATGCCCTTAGGCGGGGAGAGATGGTGCATTTGGGGATCTAGGAAGGTTATGTGCTGGTGGCAGTGGTTGGTCTTTCTCCCTTAGCTGTTTTTCCATCACCCTGCCTCATTTGACTGGCACCCTGTCTGACCTTTTCACCTACCTGTCCCCACAGAGCCACGTGGGGGAAGCTCTTCCCGCAGAGATGGTCACCAGGCTGTTTGAGGGCATGCGGAGGGTGGACGTGACCGGGAAGACCAAGGGGCCCAGTGAGCGCATCTCCCGGGAGCAGTTCACAGTGTCCATGTCCCACCTTTTGAAAGGAAATGCCGAGGAGAAGAGTCTCGTGATCCTGAAAATGATTTCTGCCACAGAAGGTCCTGTGAAAGCAAGAGAGGTCCAAAAGGTAAAAGGCCACCAGGCCCTTCGCAGCCATCCCAAGCAGTCTTGGTGTCCTTTGGTGGGGGACCTAGGACGATTAAGCAGCTGATGGAGGCATTGTGCACAAGTCCACCCTGGTGGGGGGCGGGTACCTAGACCACGTCACTGGTTGAGGTCAGAACTCCTGGACAAAAAGGCACTGGCAATCTAGACCAGCCAAAGGTATCATTAGAAAAATGAGTCACTACCCAAGTTACATGATCTGTTCCGTATTGCGGTCCATCACAGTTGGCCTTAAAGAGATGAGACGCCCTTCCCCATGTTGATATGATGTCGGTCATAGGTCACAACAGAAATACGATTAATGGTAAAATTGTGGTCTTCAAGTTTACAGAGGATCTGGTTGGCTCTGTGGCACACGTGCTAAACTACAGACAGGAGCTGAGAGGCTGGACTCAGAAGCAGGCCCCAGGCTCCCTTTCCAGGGTGCAGGTGCTGGCTGCTCAGCTGTGCTCCGAGATGAAGCTTCAAGGCAAGTGCCCTGCCTTAGTCCTTAGACCTTGGCCTTGTAGAGTGGTACCACGCCATCTCCATGACTGTAGGCTTGTACTAAAGTTTTGAAACCAGCAAATGTGAGTCTTCCAACTCTGGAGGACTATTTAGATTACTTAATTGTGGGCAGTCATTCATAGTATTTCCTTATAATCCTTATTTCTGCAGGGTCAGTAGTGATGTCCCCGCTTTCATTTCTGATGTTAGCCATTTGATTCTTCTCCTTTTTTCTTGGTCAGTCTAGCTAATGGTTTGTTCACTTTTTGTTATTTTCAAAGAGCCAACTTTTGGTTTTATGGGTTTCTCTGTTGTCTAATCTCTGTTTCATTTATCTTCATCCAAGTCTTTTATTTCCTTTCTTCTGCTTCTTTTAGATTTAGTTTGGTTTTCTTTCCTTTTTTTAAAAAACAATTTATTGAAGTATAGTTGATTTACAATGCTGTGTCAATTTCTGCTGTACAGCAAAGTGACTCAGTTATATATATATATGAATATATACATTCTTACTCTTTTTTAAAAAAATATTTATATATTTTTGGCTGCATCAGGTCTTAATTGCAGCACGCAGGATCTTTCATTGCAGTGTGTGGGCTTCTCTCTAGTTGTGGCACATGGGCTCAGTAGTTGTGGCACGTGGGCTTAGTTGCCCCATGGCATGTGGGTTCTTAGTTCCCTGACCAGGGATTGAACCAGAGTCCCCTGCATTGCAAGACGGATTCTTAACCACTGGACCACCAGGGATCTTGAGCATCTCTTCATGTGCCTCTTGGCCATCTGTATGTCTTCTTTGGAGAAATGTCTACTTATGTCTTCTGCCCATTTTTGGATTGGGTTGTTTGTTTTTTTGTTGTTGTTGTTGAGTTGTATGAGCCATCTGTATATTTTGGAAATTAAGCCCTTGTTGGTCACATCATTTGCAAATATTTTCTCCCAGTCTGTAGGTTGTCTTTTTGTTTTGTTTATGGTTTCCTTTGCTGTGCAAAAGCTTTTAAGTTTGATTAGGTACCATTTGTTTATTTTGGCTTTTATTTCTATCGCCCTGGGAGCCTGACCTAAGAAAACATTGGTATGATTTATGTCACAGAATGTTTTGCCTATGTTCTCTTCTAGGAGTTTTATGGTGTCTTGTCTTATATTTAGGTCTTTAAGTAATTTTGAGTTTATTTTTGTGTATGGTGAGAGGGTGTATTCTAACTTCATTGATTTAAAATGCAGCTGTCCAGCTTTCCCAACACCACTTGCTGAAGAGACTGTCTTTTCTCCATTGTATATTCTTGCCTGCTTTGTTGAAGATTAATTGACCATAGGTGTGTGGGTTTATTTCTGGGCTCTCTCTTCTGTTCCATTGATCTATATGCCTGTTTTTGTGCCAATATCATGCTGTTTTGATTACTATAACTTGGTAATATTGTCTGAAGTCTGGGAGGGTTAGGTCTCCAGCTTTGCTCTTTCTCCTCAGGATTGCTTTGACAATTCTGGGTCTTTTATGATTCCATATAAATTTTATTATTATTTGTTCTATTTCTGTGCAAAATGTCATGGGTAATTTCATAGGTATTGCATTATACCTATAGATTGCTTTGGGTAGTATGACCATTTAAACAATATTCTTCCAATCCAAGAGCATGGGATATCTTTCCATTTCTTTGAATCATCTTTTTAAAAATAATTAATTAATTAATTAATTAATTTATGGCTGTGTTGGGCCTTTGTTGCTGCACACGGTCTTCCTCTAGTTGCAGCAAGCAGGGGCTGCTCTTCATTGTGGTGCATGGGCTTCTCGTTGTGGTGGCTTCTCTTGTTGCAGAGCACAGGCTCTAGGCACGTGGGCTCAGTAGTTGTGGCTTGTGGGCTCTAGAGCGCAGGCTCAGTAGTTGTGGCACACGGGCTTAGTTGCTCTGCGGCATGTGGGATCTTCCTGGACCAGGGCTCGAACCCATGTCCCCTGCATTGGCAGGCGGATTCTTAACCACTGCGCCACCAGGGAAGTCCTCTTTAAATCGTCTTTAATTTCCTTTATTAAGGTTTTATAGTTCTCAGCATATAAGTCTTTCACCTCCTTGGTGAGGTTTATTCCTAAGTATTTTTTTTTTTGGTGTGATCTTAAAAGGGATTATTTGTTTACATTCCCTTTCTGGTATTTCATTGTTAGTGTAAAGAAATGCAATTGATTTCTTTATGTTAATCTTGTATCCTGCTACCTTGTTGGATTCGTTTAGCAGTTCTAGTAGTTTTTGTGTGGAGTCTTGAGGGTTTTCTATATATATTATCATGTCATCTGTGTATAATGATAATTTTACCTCTGCCCTACCAAGTTGAATACCTTTTATTTCTATTTCTTGTCTGATTGCTGTGGCTAGGATTTCCAATGCTATGTTGAAGAGAAGTGGTGAGAGTGGGCACCCTTGTCTTGTTCCAGATTTTAGCAGGAAGGCTTTTGGTTTTTCACCATTGAGTGTTATGTTGGCTGTGGGTTTGTCATAAATAGCTTTTATTATGTTGAGATACGTTCCCTCTATACCCAATTTTGTAAGGGCTTTTATCATGAATGGGTGTTGAATTTCATCATATGCTTTTTATGCATCTATTAAGATGATCATGTAGTTTTTGTCCTTTCTTTTGTTGATGTGGTATATCATGTAGATTGATTTGAATATGTTGAACCATCCTGGTGATCTTGGGATGAATCCATCTTGGTTGTGGTGTATGACCTTTTTTATGTGTTGTTGGATTCGGTTTGCTAATTATTCGTTGAGAATTTTTGCATCTATATTCATCAAAGATATTGGCCTGTAATTATCTTTTTTGGTAGTGTCTTTGTCTGCTTTTGGTATCAGGGTGACGGTGTCTTCATAGAATGTCTTTGGGAGTGTTCCTTCCTCTTCAGTCTTCTGGAAGAACTTGAGAAAGATCAGTATAAGTTCTTCTTTGTATGTTTGGTAGAATTTGCCTGTGAAGCCATATGGTCCTGGAATTTTATTTTAGGCAGGTTTTGTTTTGTTTGCTGTTTGTTTGTTTGTTTTAACAGATTTGATTTCTTTTCTAGTGATTGGTCTGTTTGAGTTGTCTCTTTCTTCATGATTCAGTTTTGGTGGGCTCTATGTTTCTAGGAAGTTGTCCATTTCTTGGAGGTTGTCAAATTTGTTGGCATATAATTTTTCATAGTATTCACTCATGGTTTTTTGTGTTTCTGTGGTATCTGTTGTGATTTCTCTTCTTTCATTTCTTATTTTGTTTATTTGGGTCTTCTCTCTTTTTCTTTTTGGTGAGCCTGGGCAAAGGTTTGTCAATTTTGTTTACCCTTTCAAAGAAACAGCTCTTGTTTTATTGATTTTTTCATTTGTTTTTTAATCTCTCTTTTATTTATTTCCTTTCTGATCTTTATTATCTTTCCTTTGCTTTATTATCTTTTCCTTTAGGTTTTGTTTGTTCTTTTTTCTAAATTTTTTAGGTAGTGTGTTAGGTTGTTTATTTGAGCTATTTGTTTCTTAAAGAAGGCCTGAATCACTATGAACTACCCTCTGAGAACTGCTTTTGCTACATCCCATAGTTCTTGTATGGTTGTGTTTCATTGTCATTTGCTCAAGGTATTTTTTAATTTCTTCTTTGATTTCATCATTGACCCATTGGTTTTTTTTAATTATTATTTTATTATTTTTATTTTTGGCTGCGTTGGGTCTTCGTTGCTGCGTGCGGGCTTTCTCTAGTTGTGGCGAGTGGGGGCTACTCTTCGTTGCGGTGCGTGGGTTTCTCATTATGGTGGCTTCTCTTGTTGCGGAGCAGGGCTCTAGGCTCGTGGGCTTCAGTTGTGGCACACGGGCTCAGTAGTTGTGGCTTGCGGGCTCTAGAGTGCAGGCTCAGTAGTTGTGGTGCACGGGCTTAGCTGCTCTGCAGCACGTGGGATCTTCCTGGACCAGGGGTCGAACCCGTGTCCCCTGCATTGGCAGGCAGATTCTTAACCACTGCGCCACCAGGGAAGCCTGACCCATTGGTTTTTTAGTAGCATGTTTAGTCTCTATGTAATTGTTTTTTTCTCGTTTCTTTTTCTGTGGTTGATTTTTAGTTTCATGCCGTTGTGGTCAGAAAAGATGCTTGAAATAATTTCTGTACTCTTAAATTTGTTGAGGCTTGTTTTGTGCCCAAGTGTGTGGTCAATCCTAGAAAATGTTCTGTGTGCACTTGAAAAGAATGTATTTTTTTTTTAGATGAAATGTCCTGAAGATATCAATTAAGTCTAACTGTTCTAATGTATCATTTGGGACCTCTGTTGCCTTATTGATTTTCAGTCTCAAAGCTCTGTTCATTGATGTGAGAGGGGTGTTAAAGTCTCCTACTATTACTATATTCCTGTCAATTTCTCCCTTTATGTCTGTTAGTATTTGTTTTCTGTATTTGAGTGCTCCTATATTGGGTGCATATATGTTGACAAATGTAATATCCTCTCCTTGTATTGATCCTTTTATTATTATATAGTGTCCTTCTTTATCTTTCTTTATAGCCTTTGTTTTTTAAAGTCTGTTTTGTCTGATATGAGTATTGCGACCCCTGCTTTCTTTTCATTTCTGTTTGCATGCAGTATCTTTCTCCATCCCCTCACTTTTAATACATGTGTGTCCTTTGCCCTAAAGTGGGTCTCTTGTAGGCAGCATATTGTAGACTCTTGTTTTTTTATCCAATCTACCACTCTGTGTCTTTTGATGGGAGCATTTAGTCCATTGACATTAAGGTAATTTTTGATAGATATATATTTATTGCCATTTTAAACCTTGTTTTCCTGTTGATTTTATATTCTTTTGTCCCTTTTTCTTTTTGCTTTTCCTTTTGTGGTTTGATGCTTTTCTTTTGTGTTATGCTTATAGTTTTTTCTTTTTGATTTCTGTGAATCTGTTGTATGTTTTTGATTTGTGGTTGCCCTGTTTTTCAAGTATGTTAACCCCTTCCTTTATCTACTTGCTTTAGACTGGTAGTCACTTAGGCTCAAACACATTCTAGAAAAATAATTGTGATCTTCTCTTTCCTATACATTCTTACTACTTTTCTATTTAGAGAAGACCTTTCAATATTTCTTTTAGGATAGGTTTAGGATTGCTGTATTTTTTTAGTTTTTACTTGTCTGAGAAATTCTTTTTTTCTCCTTCTATTCTAAATGATAATCTTGCCGGGTAGAGTGTCCTAGGTTGCAGATATTTCCCTTTCAGGACTTTGAATGTATCTTGCCACTCCCTTCTGGCCTGCGACGTTTCTGTAGAGAAATCAGCTGATAGCCTTATGGGGGTTCCCTTGTCATTAACTCTGTGTTTTTCTCTTGCTACCTTTAGAATCCTCTTTTTATGTTTAACTTTTGACATTTTTATTATGATATGTCTTGGTGTAGGCCTTTTTGGGTTTATCTTGTTCAGGACCCTCTGTGTTTCCTGTATCTGGATATCTGTTTCCTTCTTTAGCTTTGGGAAGTTTTAAGCCATAATTTCTTCAAATACATTTTCGATCCCCTTTTCTCTTTCTTCTCCTTCTGGGATACGTATTATGTGTAGATTGGCATGCTTTATATTCTCCCATAGGTCTCTTATATTGCTTTCATTTTTTTCACTTGATGTTCTGTCTGATGTCCTGATTGGGTGATTTCCTTTACTCTATCTTCCAGACCACTTATTCGTTCTTCTGCATTATTTATTCTGCTATTCATAGCCTTTGGTTCAGCTTTCGTCTCAGCAAATGAATCTTCGAATGTTTCTTGACTCCTCATTATAGTTTCTAGTTCCTTTTTACAGTAGTCTGCATTTCTATCGATAGCCTTTCTTAATTCCTTCAGTATTTTCATTATCTCCTTTTTGGACTTGGTATCTATTAGACTGAAGAGGCCTATTTCATGTTTGTTCTTTCAGGGGAATTCTCTCGATATTTTAATTGGGAGTGGGCCCTCTGCTTCTTCATTTTACTTATATTTCTCTTGCTCTGTGAGTATAGGAGAAACAATTATCTACTGTGGTCTTGGAGGGCTGTTTTTATGTGGGAGTGTCCCTGTGTAGCCTGCATGGGTTTAATATTTTTTTGGTGCAAGGCCTGTTTTTAGTATGGATGCCTGCTGCCTCTTTCCTCAGTGTGTGCTGGCTGTTATCCCCTTGATGGGAGGTGCGACTGGTGTTGCGGTGACCAGAGCCTGCACTGGACAGTGAGTGGGGGGGGACCCCTCTTCCCTCTGTGGTTGTCACTGCTCTTCCAGGGCAGGGTCTGCTCTCTAGTTGTTGGTGTAGAAGCCCCTAGCTCTGTTTCTGAGCTGCGTTTCTGATCTGCAGTGCAAGAATAGGCAGGATTGGAGCGCTCCCACTGGGAGAGGAGCCACTGAGTATTACTCTGCTGGAGCTGTTCACCTGTGAGTGTGTCACCTTTCACCCGCTGTGCGGGCTCACAAAGTGCACCGTTGTTGGCACTGCCCTCAGCCCCACCTCAACTGTGGGTGTGCCAGCAGTCAGCACTGGGGCCTCTCAGGCTTTGTTTTCACAAGGCCACCAGCACAGATCCACTGAAGTCAGGTCCCAGGACTGCAGTAGTTACACACCTGGACCCACTGTGGGAGCTATGGATGCAGCTCAGACCCTGGCCCAGCCCAGCCCCTGCATGTACGCGCCCACAAAGCCCACAGCTGCTAAGGCCAGACCCGTCCCAGCTGCGAGAGCACCAGTTGTCCGTTTGGATGTTCCACAGGCACTGAATTTACAAAGTCGGCCGTGGAGGTATAAATCCAAGGTTCACGCAGCCGTGGGGAGAGATTTCAGCTCTGCTTCCTAAGTCACACGGCCCGTGGGCCTCAGCTGTGATTTCAGCCCCACCTCTGCGCATGGGCAACCCACTGGTTTCTGCTTCTGGGGGCACCAGGGCAGTGGCTGGGGCACACGAGCCTGCCCAGGCAGGAGGGGACCGGGGTGGCCGGGGTGTGTGAGCCTGCCTGGGCGGGAGCCTGTCCTGGAGGCTGCACAGGCAGGAGCCGGCGGGTGGGGAAAGAGGCTGCGATGGCAGCTCCGCCTCTACCTTGGCATGCCGCTTAACAATGGCGCTTCACTTCCGTGGCGGCCCGGGGTTCTTCCGCAAACACTCCTGGTTGCTGCGCCCCACACTCCAGCCCCCTCAGGCTGTCTCCGCACAGCCAACAGCAGTCCTCTCCCTGGGTCTGTCCTCTAAACCCCGTGTTACAGCACCCAGCCCCCACCCATACCAGCGGACGCGCGTCTCAGGCTGGGGCACACAGGGCGGTGGCACAACCGTCCGTGTAGGTCTCTCTCTGTCCTGCCTGCCACTAACTGGTTGCTGTGCTCTCCTCCAAGCCTCTGAAGCTCCCTTTCTGTCCCGGCTGATCTCCCCACCTGTGAGGCTTCCCTGGGTGTAGGAACCTCTCCTCTCCTTCAGCTCCACCCCCTCCAGGGGCACAGGTCTCGTCCCACTTCCTTTATTTTTTTTTTTTTCCTTTGTCCTACCCAGTTACATGGAGATCTTTCTTGTCCTTTGAGGTGTTTGAGGTCTTCTGCTAGTTTTCTGAGAGCATTGTTCCATTCATAGATGTATTCCTGATGTTTTTGTGGGAAGAGGTGGGTTCCATGTCCTACTACTGACCATCTTGATTCTGATCGCTAGTTTGATTTTCTTTTTCTCATTTCTCAAGTTAGAAGGTTAGGTTATTGATTTGAGATCTCTCTTCTTTTTCATATAGGCATTTATGACTATAAATATCCCTTTAAGCACTGCTTTAGCTGAATCCCGTAAGTTTTGGTATATTGTGTTTTTGTTTTCATTCATCTCAGTAGTTTCTTTCTTTCAAGAAAAAATATTTATTTATGTGGTCGTTCCAGGTCTTAGTTGTGGCAGGCGGGCTCCTTAGTTGCGGCTCACCAGCTCCTTAGTTGTGGCATGCAAACTCTTAGTTGCGGCATGCATGTGGGATCTAGTTCCCTGACCAGAGATCAAACCCGTGTCCCCTGCATTGGGAGCGTGGAGTCTTATCCACTGCACCACCAGGGAAGTCCCCATCTCAGTATTTTCTAACTTCCCTTGTGATTTCTTCTTTGGCCTGTTGGTTGTTTAGAGGTATATTCTTTAATTTCTATGTGTTTGTGAAATTCCCAAATTGCCTTGTTACTGATTTGTAATTTCATTACATTGTGGTTGAAGAACATACATTACATAATTTCAGTTCTTTTCAATTTATTGAGGCATGTTTTATGGCCTAACATATGTTCTGTTCTGGAGAATATTCCAGGTACACTTGAGAAGAATATATATTCTGCTATTGTTGGCTGAGAAACAGTATATAATTAAATTTACTTGGGATTTAAAAATACCTTGTGGTGAATCTCTTTGCAAAGTAGATTCGTTTTATAAAAGTGTTACTGTTTTATTATAAAGCTGGATTTTTAAACACAGTTTGAAAAATTAAGTGAGGTATTTGGAACTTGGAAAGAATAATGACATACTGTATAATACTGTTTTTTATATATATGTATACACATATATATAGATATACATATATGTATGTGTATATATATATATGTATATCTATATATATGAATGAAGTACCAATAGCTTGTCTTTTGGTATCACCTCCATGTCACCTCTGTTCTTAGTAGGTAAGAGACGGAAATCAGAATGATGGCTGCTGGTCGGAAACAATTAAGTATAATTTGTAGTTAATGAAACCCGTTCTCCCCAGATAAACTAGAGGGGTGCCCAGGAAGTAATCAACCACTACCCTGCCATAGCCGGAGGACAGCACACTTTCTAAATCCTTTCCAAATGATTTTGTTAGGACTAGTGGCTTTTGGTGTAGCCCTCTCAGGAGGGATTGCTGGGGAGTCTTGGGGCCCTGGGGTGAGGGTGTAGCTGTCTCCTGTGTCTCTGAAATGCAGCTTGGAGCAGAGAGAAAAGGTAAGAGTGTCGATGTTGAATTGTTTAGATGAGCACTGTCCGACAGAGACAGAATGTGAACTCCAAAGCCAACCACATATGAAATTTTACATATTTCAGTAACCACATGGAAATACCGAAAAGAAACAAGCAAAATTAATTTTAAGAATTTGTCCAAAATATACTTTAACATAGGCAATCAATGTAAAAAAAAGTGAGATATTTTACGTTCTTTTTCTTTTTCACGCCAAGCCTTTGAAATGGGGTGTGCATTTTACACTTACTGTGCATCTCGATGCAGATGAACCGCACGTGGCTCCCCCGCTGCACAGAGCAGGTTTAGGTAAGTAGATAAAGGGCGACGTCATCGCCCACTAATACCGTTTTCTCCTCCGCTAGACGGTGAGAAGCTTCTGGGGCCTGAGCAGCTAGACTGTGACCGAACCACGGTTGAGGACTGGGTGTTCAGGGCCCCCCTCGTGGCCACGTTCCTGAGCGTGGTCATCCAGCAAGGCTTTCTCCTCCTGTGCTCGTCCCTCGATCTGGCCACCCTGGTCCCCGAGGGCCAAGACGACCAGGAGCGGGAGTTTGCGAGCGTCCTGGATGTCCTGTCCGTCATCTACATCAACTCCCACCTGCCCAGGGAGCAGCGGCACTGCTGGCGCCTGCTCTTCTCATCCGAGCTCCACGGGCACAGCTTCGCGCAGCTCTGTGGGCGCATCGCACACTGGGGGCCCTGCGTGGTGCTGCTCGAGGACCGTGACGGCCACGTGTTCGGTGGCTTTGCTTCCTGCTCCTGGGAGGTCAAACCTCAGTTTCAAGGTAAGTCTTGGCCACCACAACCCCACGTGGTAGCACCAGTGCTCATTACAAGTTCTGGTCGGACGGCTGCCGTGTGGAGACCTCCGAGCCCCGCCAGCGGCTGTGCGGGTTTCTTCCATCTCCTCCCGCGAGTGTTTTGCTAGACGTGTTTGGGAGGAGAGTGAAACGTGGCGTTTCTTTACGATGGTTTAACTTCATGGATTTCTTTATAGATTCTGGCTGCAGGGTCAGGTAAGCAGGACAGCTGTCCTCACCCCTGGATTTCAGGTGAGGAAACAGTGGATCAGAATCATTAAGCGATGCCAGGTCCTGACCACGGGCGAGGCTGGGCCGTAGGTGCTGCGTAGGGGACTGGGAGATACCGGCTCTTGCAGGTGGGGTGTGTTTTCTCGGGGGACCATCTTCCTTTCCTGGAACCCCCTGTGTGGGTCTGCTTTGCTGCTTCTGCCCGTAGTTTTTCGGTTTTGTGATTTTGCTGGAGATTGGAAGCTCTTTGCTAGACCTTGAATGCCCTGGATGAGAGGCCCTGATGAAATACTTCCCCTCCTCAAAGAACTGCTCTGATAAACGCTCTTAAAGGACTCTGAAAACGCTCATCTCCTGGCAGTGGCCTGTTCTCGTACTCAGAGGTGAACCTGTCTTCCCGGGATTGATGTCACTGTGTGTCCCCTGGGACCTGCCCTGGGCTGCCCGAGTCTGTGTTCTCAGAAGGTCTCCTGGGGGCCAACAGCTGTGAGATGGAGGGCTTTTCCTAGTGGCTCTGAGCAGCCAGATACAGGCCTGTCCTCACTCCCCTCAGCTAAACGGGGCAGCCTGGCCGACGCAGTTCCAGGGAGGGTCCCTCCCGGTGAGGGGGCGAGGCTAACACCCTCCCTGGCTGGGTCAGTGGGAGAACCCAGGGTCCTGAGATGCGGGGGAGAAAGGCCACGTGCTCCTCTGGGATGGGGGCTGCACATCGTAGCCAGACAGCTGTCAGCTGCATCCACGCCGCCTGCGTCCCCGCTCCCCCTTCTCTCCACCCCACTCTCACCTGCATCGCTGCAGGTGCCTTCTGCCTGGCCCTCGGCTCCTGGTCTCACCCGTCCAGTTCATTTGCCACATCCCAGCCCACCTGCCGTGGTGCTTGTCCCCTGGAGACCCTTGGACAGACCCCCAGTGCGCTCAGAATGGTGAATCCTTTATCTGCAGCCTCACGACCTCTACTGTGCCCTGTGCTCTGGGCTCCGTCTCACTGAATTACCCAAAGTTTCCAGAACAGGCTGCGCTCTCATCTCAGGACTTGGCACATGCTGCTTTTTCTCCCTCTTCCACCTGTTTGCACAGTCAGCTCCTTGTCGGGACTCAGTCCAGGGTCACCTCCTTCAGGAAGCCTTCCCGACCACACGAGTGCCAGCTACTCCCTGCGGTCCTCTATGGGACTGCACGCTTCTGGAATTGTTCCCATCTTCTTTGCACCAGAGAAGCTTCTGCTGGTTGGGGAGCCGTGTCCAGGTGCAGAGGTGCCATTACGGGAGAGGTTTTAGCAGTGGCGGGGTGGCCCTTGTCTGGGGTGGGTGGAAGGGATCATGGTGTGAAGGCTGGGTGCCTCCATCCCCGAGATCCTGTTGTTTCCAGGATTTGGTTTTCTCTAGGTTTTAGATTGTTCTAGATCTTTAATCCAGCTCTTGCTACCAGCCCTTCCCCACCGTGTCAGGGTCCCTAAGACCACCCACGTGTCAGTGGGTCGCTGGGAGGACTCGGGGGCTCAGCACAGAGCTGTCGTCACAGCTGGTCTATTACAGTGAGGGGATGCAGAGCACGATCAGCCCAGGGACTGGGTAGGGGTTGGGGGGGTGAAGTCCAGGGGAAGCAGGCTCCAGCGTCCTCTCTAGTGGGGTCGCACAGGACGCGCTGAATTCCCCCAGCCGCGAGCTGTGACAGCACGTGTGCAGTGCTGTCCGTCAGGGACGCGTTAGAGCTTCAGCGCGTGGGGTCTTTATTGGGGGGCCGTTCACACGAGCACCCTCTGCCTGACACGCACCCAGACCCAAGACTCGCAGGAGGACAGCAGGAGTCCGGCCCCAACCCCCCTGTCTGTACACACGGCTTAGGCACAGGGAGCCGCTCATCAGTCCTGGGAGTGGGGGACCCTCCCCAAATCCGCCTTCCCAGACGCCAGCCGAGGGCCGACCCTGGAAGGCGGCCCTTCTGGGCACCCCAGGCTCAGGCCTGGGCTTCCACACACCCTCGTCTCTCTGTCACGGTGTCACGGGGAGGGGCTCTGGGGGGTGACGGGCTGGGTCTCTGTGTGGTTGGAGGATGTGGAAAAACCCTGAGAATCATTATTATAGACGGAACTTCCGCTTCTTCCAGCTCCTTTAGCGTTAACTCCAGGTCAGCTCTGCTGCGTCTTCATGTTTTATTAACAAGCAGAATTCATCTTCTTGAAGAAAGGTGGAAAAATGCGATTACCAAGTTTTCAAACTTGAACTCATTCTGTTCTGAAGCGTGAGGACGGAATTCCAGCAGGGGGCGGCCTAGCATCACAGATTCCAGTCAAGTTCAGGGCGTTCCTGTCCATTTGTCCCGGGAAACAGTCACTTCGAGTATTTGAGCCTTGAGATGATGTGACAGCCGCTGGGTCACTTCATTTTCGCCTCTGTCCTCCGTGGGGCAGCTGCAGGCCCGCAGCTCTGGGCTGAGTCCGGCTCTGTCCTGGGCAAGTTGCTTACCCTCTCTGGGCCTCCGTTCCCCAGAACCACAGGAATGGCAGCTTGTAACCCACTGGGTGCTGGGTGGTGGTGTCACTGTGAGAGCTGGGTGAGGAGCCCCTCTGTGGGGCTGATGCTTTTACGGGTCATGTGACTCCTTGGTCCTTGCCCTGCACCCTCGAGGGTCATCTTCCCCACGGGGCCCTTCTCTCTGGGCACAGACCCCGGGATGGACTAGAGTGGGGTCCGCTGTAGCCAAGGGGCCCACGCTCTGTGGCCCCATCACCTCACTTAGCATCCGGGACGCAGTAAATGTTGGTTCAAAGGCAGCCTTCGGATGGCAAGGCAAAGTGATGCTTAGGCCCAGTGCCCGGGGCCACAGGTGGGACCAGGCAATTCCTTGAGGCTAAACCCAACCTTCTGAGGCACATGGACTCAAGCCGGAGTCTTTAGCCTGGAGGGGAGCCCTGTGCCACCTGGTCCCGGTGACCTCCCCGGGCTCACCTCCCCCTTTCCCCCACCAGGGCTCACACCCTGCGCTACAGCCGAGGGCCCTGCTGTTCCCCCCATGCCCTGCCGTGTCCCCGCGGGGTCCCTCCTCCGTGGAGTGGCTCTCACCCAACCGTCTCCACCTCAGGATATCCTTCCCGACTTTGGAGGAGCTAAGTCCCCGCAGAGGCCCCCTGGGGCCCATCTTGATCGGAGGCCCGAGCGTCACTGGTCCTGACTCTGCAGGTCTCAGGCCCATCTGTGGCCACGGGCTCTCCTCCCCAAGGCCCCTCTGGGGCTCAAATCCCCCTTCCTGTCCGCCCTCCACGTTCGGGCTCTCTGTCTGCTTCCTGGAGCTTCCTTCCCACCTTCCCACCTGACGAATGGCCCGACCCCCGGGTACCTGAGCTCGGTCCTGTGTCAGGTGCCCTCACGCTGTCACCGTGAAGGGGCAGTCCTTCCGGCCACGGTCTCAGCTGTGGGGAGCATCCCTGGTTTGGCTCTCGCCTCGCCGGGAGCTCCCTTGGTGAGGTGCAGCCTCCGTCCCCTGCCTAGTGAGTGCATCAGGGCGGGGAGGGGTCTCTGAGATGGAGGAAGCCGTTCATTTCCAGGATTTTGACCGGTACCTTCTCTGAGTGGTGGCATGCCCACTCCTGTGCCCGGGCAAAGGTAGAGGGTCACCTTTCCCTGTGTGTCCCCTCCCCTCCCTGTGAGCAGCTGTGTCTGCAGGTAGCCTGCCCTCTCCCCTCTGGATGATGTGCCTACCTGAGGCCGTGTGAGTGCCCAGCCAGTGCCTGGAGTGACCGCCTGCCCCTTGCTCCTCGGTTGAGACGAGGCTGCTCTTTCTGACTCTGGGGCGGTGGGGCAGGGCTCCCATCTCCCCGGGCGAGCGCTAACAGGTGTCCCCAGCAAGCAGATGTCACATTCCTTTCTAACGGTCACTCTCACCCTGCACCCGCAGCTCATCCCACGGTCCCGGGCGGCCGCGGGGTCCGGGATCCGCCCGCTGGTCCGCCGGCCCCGCCCCCGATGCGCAGGAGGGAGCCCCGCGCACGCTGAGGACCCGAGTGAGGCTCTTCCTGCTCAGCCAGCTGAGCCAGGGCCCGTTTCCGTTTCCGTTTCCTGCTTCTCCCTGCGCCCAGCTCCGATGGGTGATCTTGCTTCTTTTTGCTGCTCTGATCAATTTCAGGGGATGACAGGTGCTTCCTGTTCTCCATCTCCCCCCGCATGGCCGTGTACACCTGCACGGGCTACAACGACCACTACATGTACCTGAATCAAGGGCAGCAGACCATCCCGAATGGACTGGTAAGGACTTGGGAGGGCAGGGCACGTCCCCCCGTGGTGATGTCCATCCCGATGGCACTGACCCCGACGTGCCCGGGGACACACTGCCCTGCGTCAGGGCAGCCGTACGCGGTCAGTTCGTTCTGCCCGAGTCTCAGGGTGGTGATGCGATGAGCGACAATGAGGACAGAATTTCTCTCGTGGAGAAAAGGGGCCCCTGTTGGGGCATTTCCGGGGTTTGTATGCAAATGACGGAGTCGGCCGGTTTTCCTGGCCATCAGAGGGTTGGTCTGTGGCCTTCGTGGCTGGAGATGCTGCCCTGCCTGGCGCACGACCCGGGCGCGGGGCCGGGGCTGGGCTCCCCAGACCCTTTGGACCCGTTGGGGGTTGTCTGCTCTGGGCTCCAGCCGGGACTCGGCCACAGGAAGAAGAGGACGCGGGGGAAGGCCGGGGGCGGTGGTGGGGACAGGGCTGGGGTGAGGCGCGGGGACGGGCGCCCGCACAGATGCTTAGCTTGGGTGAGAAATGTGTCTCCTGGCAGCACCAGCCTATCTCTTTCCCCTGCTTCGTAACAAAAAGCCCCTCTCGGGAAATTCCAGCCCTGTGTCTGCAAAGCCAAGGGCCGGGGAGGCTGGTGCATCTTGTCGGTGTGGAGAGGGCCCCGTGCTCCTTCCCAGGCTCACTCGGAGACTCCCAGGGGGCCACCTGATGACCCCGGACGCCTTTCAGAAAGGACAGTTTGGTGATGACAGGGGCGAGGGCCTTGGCCTCAGGAGCAGCCCCCAGTGGGTCCCGGTGGTGGTCAGTAATCGGCCCGAGGGGAGAAGCAGCCCCGAGGTTAGCTGCGTTTCCTGCCCCAGTCTCTTGCTCAGCGTTAGCTTCAGGCTCCCCGGACCCGGGGTGGGCGGGGGGGGGGGAGGCGCTGGTGGAGAGGGTGCCTAGAGAAAGGGATCAGAGAGGTTGAACAGCAGTCTGTTCCCATCGGCCGCTAGCTCAGAGCCGGCGGTGTGCTGAGTGGTTCCCGCCTTCCCGGGGCTGCTTCCTCCTTTTTCCCCCTGCTGTGCTGAGTGAACGGCCTTCCTGCTCGAGCACCGGGTGAGGATTAACATCCCTGTCTGGGAAGCGCTGTGTAGACCTCTCCCCTTATTTTACGGGTTGGTGTCTCTAGGCCTGAGGGCCTGTATTCTTTTGTCCTCTGTTGTCACTTGTGTTTCCTGCCAGTGCAGCCCTGGGAGAAAGGGCCATGGGGTAGGAGTCAGGACACCTTGATGAGTGTTCTAGGAACTTGTCATGGGATACTTTAATTGTATCAGTCTGTGAATATGTGTTTCACAGTTAAAAAAAAAAAAAAAAAAGGAAGAAAATTGCATTCACTTCTCATACGCCCTGGTGGCATGACGGCTGGGGTGGGCTTCAGGTGTCTGATGGTCCAGACAGAGGCGGTGCTATGCCCCTCCCTCCGCAGGGCATGGGAGGGCAGCACAATTATTTTGGCCTGTGGATCGATGTCGATTTCGGGAAAGGACACAGCAAGGCCAAGCCCACGTGCACCACGTACAACAGCCCTCAGCTCTCGGCCCAGGAGGACTTCCGGTTCGAGAAGATGGAGGTGTGGGCGGTGGGCGATGCTTCGGTGACACAGCTGGTGAGCATGGGGGCGTTTCTCCCCTTTCTCGGCTTTGTCCCTTTTACTCCTCCATCTGGAGGTGGTTTATTCCAATTTGCTTCCAGCAGCCGTTGCTGGCCAGAGGGATGCCAGGGGGTGCACAGCAGAGCAGAGGATCCTGTCTGGGGTCTGTGGAGGTTTAGTAGAGAGAACCACCCCAGGGAGGTGGGATCCCGGGGGGGTGGGGGCTTGTCTGCAAGATGAGGAGGGTCTGGGGTTCCTTCTAGTTCCGGGGTTCGACGATGAGTCGCCGCTGGGGCCTCTGCGCCTCGTCACCTCCCAACGATGGCATCCCGGGGTGGGGGGACTCAGTAGGGGTCAGGGGAGAGCCTCTACCACATTTCCCTTGTGGCAACAGTAGGAGATTCCCCTCTGATAAACTTGACAGCAGCAGGACGTCACTGCCTGGTTTGGTCACTGTACACACCCATCCTTCCCTTCTTCCCAAGGCCAAGAACACCAAGAGCGTTCTGGACGTGGACCCCGCGGCCCGGGCCCTGCTGGAAGTCAGTGGGCGGATTCGCCACAGCGAAGGGCTCCGGGAGGTGCCTGATGGCCAGTGAGGAGGAGCCCCCAGCACGGGCCTTCCTGGAGCCGGAGCACGGCCTGCAGACTGTGCTTTACTTTAGCCCAGAGCGTGCTGGTCACGTCTAGGTGGTCCTGGAGGTGCCTAATTGAAACAGAGTACACGTCCTCTGATGCCGTGTGTCGATTGCTGGGTGTGTCCCCCCCGAAATCCTGAGTGTCCAATTACCAACTCGATTCTTAGACTTTGCTCGTTTTGTACAGATGAAATCCAAAGACGGTGCTGAGACGTTTGAGGCCGGCTGGAATTAGCAGTGGTTGGAGATTTGAGTTCTTGCTGTAGGGGAGGGGGGGGGGTCCGCTCACTGAGAGTCACTTGGCCTCTGCTCAGGCCTCCCAGTTAAAAGCCTCGATGTCCCATTTCGACTGGTAAAGGGCATAGGTGCTCGGATGGGGATCTCGACGCTTTGGGGAACAGCTTCCTCTGACGTGGAATTTGTGTATTTTGGGGAAAAAAAAAAAAAGCACAGGAGTGTACTAACGGGGGTAATAGCTGGAGATTTTGAAGACAACAGTGACACGGGTCTTCCGTAAGGTTCAGTATCTGCCTTTCTCAGCTGTTTTTAACGCATTACTGACCAGAGGCGTATTAATACGTCTTTTGTCACCCAAACATCATTGACCGGAGACGTTTCAATATTCATTTACATAACAAATCGCCATCCACAGGCGTTAGTTTCTGCAAAAATCCCCCGGTCAGTGATGAGTTAAGTGAATCTCTGCTGTGAGCAAATGGGAAAACCAGGAGGTCTACAGAGAAGCAAAGTTGTGGTTCTCTTACTGATTTAAACGTGGGGACATTCGGAGCCCTGAGGCTAAGAGTCCTGTTAATACACGTATGGCCTGTCGCAGGAACTAGTGGTGAGTAACTTGAGAGGACTGGCCCGGGCTCCTGACCTCCCGGCATCACCCCCCCCCCGCCCCCCACCGTGCTGCTTCCTGAGGGGATGTTGGGTACTTTGACAGCGTGGACTTGCTTTAAACGAACGGTGATCCTGAAGTGCTAGCAAAGATGTTGGTGGGCTGGACCTCAGGCAGAGCTGCCGTGTCCCTTGCAGTCCCTGCATCCCTCGGAGGCGGCCTGAAGAATCTCCGGACACACCGAGAATCCCGCTCGGCGGAACTTTCTCCTTTGCTATACATTGCCCTTCTGCAGATCTGACGAAAATGCTATTGAGTTGCCCCCAATTATAAGCCATAGTAAACGGAGCTGTTTGCATTTTGCAGGTTCTGCATTTTCTACCGAGAGGCTCATCAAACTTTGCACTGAGCCCTGAGCGGAAGACCTTCAGAAGAGAAGTGCGTGCTCAGACAGTGACGTGCACACTCGGGCATGATTGATTTTCCTTATAAAAAGCCAGTTTGTAATAGCTTCTCAGGTACATTTTGTGACTTCTTAATTGATGGGAAGCAGATCAGGATATCCTTACCGTAATCTGAAGAATTAGGCCCCGAGTCTTCAGTGTGTTACAGAATATTTTTTTAGAAAAATGCAGGGAAATAATACCTCACTAATAAAAGGTCCGTTGAAGACCGCTTACTGCCACCTCTCTCTGTGGCTGTCAGAGAGGCTGGATGTGTCTGCCGGCCTGTTTTCTGCCTCGTGCCTCTCCTAACAAGAGTGCAGGTCATACCTGGGGGCCTGACGGTTTCCTAAGACAGCACACCTCCACGAGGGGAGCTGGGCGCCCAGCCCAGGCGCTTGGTAACCTGGGGTGTTCGGCCCTCGCAGGGGGTGTGGGGCAGCCGTGGGATTCCCCAGCACGTGTGGCCCCGAGCACACAGACCAGTTGGGTGTCAGCCGTGCCCGGGGCCACAGGACCCGAGGAACCACGCTCCTCCTGGGCCTGAGAAACCCGTGATGCTAGTCTTAACGTGTGATGGGTTTGTTCTTTGATGAAATGGGAATAAGAATTCAGGTTGTAAGGACTGGCGGTCTCCCTGGAGGTGAAGAAACATAAGGGCCCCCTGATAGGCGCTGGAAGGAAGGGGTGAAAAAGCGCTGTTCATGGTACAGCATGGCGGTTACTTTTTTCCCCACCATGTTTTTTTCTGGAAATTTTTTTCTTTAATTGAATGAAAGAGTCTTTAAATTCTCCAGTGCTTTACAATTTTAAAAGGTTTCACACCCATGATCTTACATAATCCCATAATTTCCCCTCCCCCGCCATATTGCCCCTCCCCACTGGTAACCACTAGTTTGGTCTCTGTATTGGTGAGTCTGCTTCTTTTTTGTTTTATTCACTAGTTTGTTGTATTTTTTAGGTTTCACATATAAGTGATATCAGACAGTATTTGTCTGTCTCTGTCTGACTTATTTCATTTAGCATAATGCCCTCCAAGTCCATCCATGTTGCTGCAAATGGCAAAATTTCATTCTTTTTTATGGCTGAGTAATATTCCATCATATATATATGTACACACACACCACATATTCATATGTATGTATATGTATGCACACCACATATTCTTTATCCATTCATCTGTTGATAGACCCACCATACTTTTTTTAAAATTAAAAAATTAGCTTATGCATACACAGCAAAAAAGGTCAAAGTACAAAAGGATGTAACTTGAAAGCTAAGTCTTCCTCCTGCCTCCGCTCTAGCATTTTGTTCCCAAGAGGTAATGTGTTGTACACACTGGTCTGTCCCTCGCCTTTTTTTTGGGTGGAAATTGCTCTGTATCTACCCATTTATTCTCACTGTCTATGTAATGCCCCATCCTTTCTGGTGTTCAGCCATCCCCGGCTGGGGAACGGTCTGTTTGTAGCTAATTGTTACTGGAATGAATATCGTTTATATACATCTTGGTGTGGTTTTGTCTGGCGGATAAACTCTTTGAAGCTGAATTGCTGGATCAAAAGGTACATGCTTTTTTTATTGGGATATTAACAAATGAACCTCTTTCAAGCTAGATTTATACTTTCGAGACCTGGAATGCCTGTTTGCCATGTTTTCACCAATACTATATTAAAATTTAGTTTTTGTTTACCTGATGCTTGAAAACTGTAATTTTTTTTTCTATTTCTCTTATGAATGACAGTGAAGAGCTTCATTTCTCAAGAACGGTGCGTGTCCTATCCCTCACCTGGTTTCCTAGGGTGTGGGTATTATTGGTTTGCAAGAGTGCTCATTTTTTTTTTTTAATAAATTTTATTTATTTACTTATTTATTTTTGGCTGCGTTGGGTCTTCATTGCTGCACACGCAGGCTTTCTCTAGTTGTGGCGAGCGGGGGCTACTCTTCGTTGCAGTGCATGGGCTTCTCATTGCGGTGGCTTCTCTTGTTGCGGAGCATGGGCTGTAGGCATGCGGGCTTCAGTAGTTGTGGCACGCGGGCTGTGTAGTTGTGGCTCGCGGGCCCTAGAGCGCAGGCTCAGTAGTTGTGGTGCACGGGCTTAGTTGCGCCACAGCATGTGGGATCTTCCCGGACCAGGGCTCGAACCCGTGTCCCCTGCATTGGCAGGTGGATTCTTAACCACTGCGCCACCAGGGAATCCCAAGAGTGCTCTTTTGAATTAAGCAAAATGGCATTGGCCGCGTGTGGTAAATGTTTTTTTCCGGTTTGTCTGCCTTTATTTTTCCGTACATAAATTTTGCATTTGATGTCATCGTATTTGCCAGCTTCTGAGATCTGTGGTTTGCTTAGGAAGTTTTTCTCCACTCTGAGATTAAACAAAAAGAAATACCATGTTTTCTTCTACTGTGCTTTGCACTTATACTTCTGAATCTTTGATCCATTCAAAATGTATTTTAATTTTTTATTTGTTTTTTTGATTCTCTTTTTAAAATTTTTTTTAATTTTATATTGAACTATAGTTGATTTACAATGTTGTGTTAGTTTCAGGTGTACAGCAAAGTGATTCGGTTATACATATATCTGTTCTTTTCCAGCTTCTTTTCACATTTATGTTATTATAGAATACTGAGTAGAGTTCCCTATGCTATACAGTAGGTCCTTGTTGGTTATCTATTTTACATATAGTAGTGTGTACATGTCAATTCCAAACTTCCAGTTTATCCCCCCCACTGCCTTTCCCCTTTGGCAACCATAAGTTTGTTTTCAGAGTCCGTGAGTGTGTTTCTGTTTTGTAAATAAATTCATTTGTATCATTTTTTAAAGAGTCCTCATATAAGTGATATCGTATGACATTTGTCTTTCTCTGTCTGGCTTACTTCACTTAGTATGATAGTCTCCAGGTCCATCCATGTTGCTCCAAATGGCATTATTTCATTTTTTTTAATGGCTGAGTAATATTCCATTGTATATATGTACCACATCTTCTTTATCCATTCCTCTGTCGATGGACATTTAGGTTGCTTCCATGTCTTGGCTTCTGTAGATAGCGCTGCAGTGAACATTGGGGTGCGTGTATCCTTCCGAACCATGGTTTTCCCCGATGTATGCCCAATAGTGGGATTGTTGGATCATATAGCAAGTCTATTTTTAGTTTTTTAAGGAACCTCCATACTGTTCTCCATAGTGGCTGTACCAGTTTACATTCCCACCAACAGTGTAGGAAGGTTCCCTTTTCTCCACACCCTCTCCAGCATTTATTGTTTGTAGGCTTTTTGATGGTGGCCATTCTGACCTGTGTGAGGTGGTACCTCATTGTAGTTTTGATTTGCATTTCTCTAATAATTAGCGATGTTGAGCATCTTTTCATGTGCCTGTTGGCCATCTGTCTGTCTTCTTTGGAGAAATGTCTATTTAGGTCTTCTGCCCATTTTTTGATTGGGTCGTTCATTTTTTTGATATTGAGCTTCATGAGCTGTTTGTATGTTTTGGAGATTAAGCCCTTGTCGGTTACTTCGTTTGCAAATATTTTCTCCCATTCTGTGGGTTGTCTTTTCATTTTGTTCATAGTTTCCTTTGCTGTGCAAAAGCTTTTGAGTTTAATTAGGTCCCGTTTGTTTATTTTTGTTTTTATTTCTATTACTCTAGGAGACAGATCAAAAAAGATATTGCTGCAATTTATGTCAAAGAGTGTCCTGCCTATGTTTTCCTCTAAGAGTTTTATAGTATCCGGTATTACATTTGGGTCTTTAATCCATTTTGAGTTTATTTTTGTGTATGGTGTTAGAGAATGTTCTAATTTCATTCTTTTACGTGTAGCTGTCCAGTTTTCCCAGCACCACTTATTGAAGAGACTGTCTTTTCTCCATTGTATAGTCTTGCCTCCTTTGTCATAGATTAGTTGACCATAGATGCGTGGGCTTTCTATCCTGTTCCATTGATCTACATTTCTGTTTTTTGTGCCAGTACCATACTGTTTTGATTACTGTAGCTTTGAAGTATAGTCTGAAGTCATGGGGCCTGATTCCTCCAGTTCTGTTTTTCTTTTTATCAAGATTGCTTTGGCTCAAACTGTATTTTAAAATATACCTCTATCTTACCCCCAAATAAATTCCAGTACATTTTGTATTAAATGGTGTGTCTCTTTCCCACTGACTTAAAATGCTACTTTCTCACTGAAGGTCTCTGTCTCATGTTTTAATTATCAGAGTTTTATGATAAAAAGATGTAAGAGCTATTCCTTTATTACTACTGGGTTTTTTTGTTTGTTTTGTTTTGTTTTTCCTTCAAATGCTTGCCTGCTTATTTTGTCTGATCTTTGGTAGCACTTTGCCTACTTCTAAGAAGTTTGATAGTATTTTCTTTTTCTTTTTTTTTTTTTGATAGTATTTTCAAGATGGCATTAAATATCGATGAACGTAGGCAGAACTGACATTGGCTAATGCTGATTCTTCCTATCCAAGAACAGGAACATCTCAGTTTGCTATGTAAATTTTTGTTGTCATTGCTGGCACTGTGAGTGGACTCCCCGCCCCCCCCCAACACCAACTGATGATTCTTTGAACATTGGAAAGCTCTTGATTTTTCTACATAGTGTTGTACCCTGTTACCTTGCTGAATTCTTTTATCCAGTGGTTCTCGACCTTGAGCCCGCATCAGAATCACCTAGAGGGCTTCTTAAAGTACAGACTGGGGACCTCCACTCCCAGAGTTTGATTCAGTAGTTCTGGGGAGGGACTAGAGAACTTACATTGCTTATAAATTCCCAGGTGATGCTGCTGTGGCTGGTCTGGGGACCTCACACAGAACCACTGCTGTTCATTGTTTCTGATTATCTATGAATTCTCTGGGAGTTTGCAGCTATTACGATTCTTTTTGTCTGAAAAAAAAATTTTTGCCTTTTTTTTTTTTTTGGCTACATTGGGTTTTCGTTGCTGCACACGGCTTTCTCTAGTTGCTGCGAGTGGGGGCTACTGTTTGATGTGGGCTTCTCATTGCAACGGCTTCTCTTGTTGTGGAGCATGGGCTCTAGGCATGCGGGCTCAGTAGTTGTGGCGTGCGGGCTCTAGGGCACATGGGCTTCAGTAGTTGCGACGCGTGGGCTCAGTAGTTGTGGCACATGGGCTTAGTTGCTCTGTGACATGTGGGATCTTCCCGGACCAGGGATCAAACCCGTGTCCCTTGCGTTGGCAGGTGGGTTCTTAAGCACTGCGCCACCAGGGAAGTCCTTGCCTTTATTTTTGAAGGATTGTTTTTGCTTTTTTTTTTTTTTTTAAAGATATTTTGACATTTTCCCCCTGGTACTTTAAAGCATCTTTCTGTTATGTTTTGGCTTGTGTGATTTTTTTTTTCCCCCCAGCTTTATTGAGATATAATTGACACATAAGATTGTATAGTTTAAGATGTACACTGTGTTGATTGCAGCTATTATGATGGCATACCTGGAAATAAGGATAATTTCCCTACCTGATTTCTAGACCTTTAATTTCTTCCTCTTGGTTAATTGTATCAGCAAATACTTTCCGAATTTTAACAATAACGATGCATCCTTCTTATTCCTGACTTGAATGGAAATGCATCTAGTCTTTTATACAGTAAGTGTGATGCTGGCTTTTGTTTTGAGATGTTTCGTATATATATAAGTATACACTTTTCATGCAAAGAAAGTACCCATTTATATTTGTTATTAAGAGTGTCAAGAGTAGATGTTCAGTTTTATAAAAAGCCGTTTTTTTAGCATCCCTGTTTTTCTTCAGAGTTATTAATAAGAAATACCAAATTCTTCCAAATATTAAGGTTCCAAATACTGAGCCATCTTTGTGCTTTTTAAAAAAAAAATTTTTTTAAATTTAATTAATTAATTAATTAATTTACGGCTGCATTGGGTCTTCATTGCTGTGCGTGGGCTTTCTCTAGTTGCAGCGAGCGGGGGCTACTCTTAGTTATGGTGTGCAGACTTCTCATTGTGGTGGCTTCTCTTGTTGCAGAGGATGGGCTTCAGTAGTTGTGGCACGCAGGCTCAGTAGTTGTGGTGCACGGGCTTAGTTGCTCTGTGGCATGTGGGATCTTCTTGGACCAGGGCTTGAACCCATGTCTCCTGCATTGGCAGGTGGATTATTAACCACTGTGCCACCAGGGAAGTCCCCATCTTTGTGCCTGAAACTGTCACTCTTAATGTGTTCATTCAGTTGGCCCATGTTTAGTGTTTTTGTGGCAGTGTATATAAATGAGTTGGTCTGTGGTTTCTTGTTTTGTTTTGGTCAGATTTTATGTAAGTCACGCTTTAAAATTGTGCTGGCCTTACAAAAATAATTTAGAATCTTTCTTTCTTCCAGGTTCTAGAAAATGCAAATGAAAGGAGTTCCTTAAAGTTTGGGTAGAATTCATCTGGTATTTCTTGGTTTGGTGGTGGGGGGAAGGGGTTAACTATTGATAACCTTATCCTTTTTTTTTTTTTTTTTTAATCATTTGGGTTGTCTGAAATCTCTGCTCGGATCAGTTTTGTTGATTTTTTATATTTCTTAGTAAATTTTCCACATCATTTAAGTCTTCAAATTAATTTACATAGATTGACTGAAATATTTGAAATTTTTCATAGTTGTAGATTTTTTTCTGTGTTTTCATTTTTTTTTCCTAGATTAGGTTCTACCAATTTTGTTTTGTAGTTAATATTGTTTTTATATTATTTTTGCTGCTTTTGTTATATTTATTTTTCATTTTCATTTTTTTTGAGTTGATTATTAAATGACTGAATAAAAAGAGAGAGTAAATGAGAATATATGGGGCTACTACTTTTTTTCTGTGAGCTCTGCTTTACATTGCGGCGTGATCATTGCATTTACAGATTCTGATTGGCGTGTGAGTGATGAGCTTCCAGGTTTTCTGCAGTTCCCTTTTGATTTTCTCTTGGGCCCACGAGTTTTACAATTTTGGTATGCTAGAGAATTTCTCCACAGCTTCATTCATTCATTCATTCATTCATTCATTTTTGGCCGTGTTGGGTCTTCGTTTCTGTGCGAGGGCTTTCTCTAGTTGTGGCGAGCGCGGGCCACTCTTCATCGCGGTGCGCGGGCCTCTCACTGTCGCGGCCTCTCTTGTTGAGGAGCACAGGCTCCAGTCGCACAGGCTCAGTAGTTGTGGCTCACGGGTCTAGTTGCTCCGCGGCATGTGGGATCTTCCCGGACCAGGGCTCGAACCCGTGTCCCCTGCATTGGCAGGCAGATTCTCAACCACTGCGCCACCAGGGAAGCCCCCTCCACAGCTTCTTTTGTGGTTTTGTTGAACAGTGATTAGAGAGGTCGACTGTATCACATCTACTTCCTGGAATCAATCGAGGTTTCAGTGGTGTCCTTATATGGCAGGTTAGTGATGAGCGAGGTCACCTGTATCTACTTTTTGAGATCAATTTCCTTGCTTGTGGTCAGTTAAGAGTCTCCTAGTGAAGTTTCTGTGTTTTTCCTAAATTTCCTCTACTGTGCTCTATGAATTTGGATGTTGTGTTGGTACATACCCAGGCCTGTTAGGTTTTCGGTGGTGGTTATGTCTTATTAAATTCCCTTCTTTGTCTCACTGAATGCTTTTGGCCTGGATTTTTAAAATCTCATCTGACATTAGTAGTGTTACCCCTGTTGCGTGAGTTGTTGTCTGCATTTGCCTGGTACATTTTTGCTCAATTTTTTTGAGTCTTTTTTTTCCTTGAACTTTATTTTGAAATAATTTTAGATTGACATAGAAGTTGTAAAAATAGTGCAGAGAGCTCCTGTGTACCCATCACCCAGCTTCCCCCAATGAAAACATCTTAAATAACCACAGACCAAATAAGCAAAACCAGGAAATCAGAGTTAATGCAATACTATGAACTAAACAGCTCAAACCTTATGTGAATTTCACCAGTTTTTCCATAGTACCTGATTTGAGGCCTACTTGAAGTTAAGGGCACAGTCCTCCAGATGGCAAAGTCTACCCAAGACTTCTGAAACCAATTGCAAGTTCAGGGAATTCCCCCAACCACCCTCAGGTTGGATAATTTGCTAAAAAAAAAAAAAAAAAAAAAAAAAAAACTCATGGAAACCTATCATGCTGATGGTCATATTTATTACAGGGAAAGGATACAAATGAGAACCAGACAAAGGGAAGAATCTGGGAGGGTTCAAAACACAGAGCCTCTGGTTGTCCTCTTCCTGTGAGTCCTTCTAGAGAATCACTGAGCCTGAGGGTAGTCTTGGGGACCCCTGCCACAAGTTACATGAAATTTTATTACACATGTAGATCAGTGAAACCACCACTACAATTGGGATACACAACTGTCCCGTCACCCCCAAACTCCTTCAGGTTCTCCCTCTGCAGTCACACCCTCTTAATCCTACCCTTAGCAACCTCAAATCCATTTTCCATCATTATAATATTGTCACCTTGGGGATCTATGTAAATGGAACCATTTAGTATGTAACCTTTTAAGACTGGATACTGTCACTCAGCATAATACCCATGAGATCCATCCAAGTTGTTCTGTGTATGTTCCTTCTCATTGCTGGGGAGAATTCCAGTGTATGGTAGTACCAGTTTCTTTATCTATTCACCCTCTTAAGGACATTTGGGTTATTTCTAAGATTTGGCTCTTGTAAATAAACCTGCCATGAACTTTCATGCACAGATTTTTGTGTGATAAGTCATCTTTAGGATCAATACCTGGGAGTAGGATTGATGGGTCACGTGCTAGGTGTATGTTAAAGTTTACAGGATGTTGCCAAGTTCTCCAGAGAGGCTGTAGCATTTATGTCCCCATCAGCAACATGTAAGAGTTCCAGATGCTTTGCATCCTTGTCATCACTTAGTATTGTCAGTATTTTATTTTAGCCACTTTAATAGGTGTGTAGTGTATCTCATTGTGGGTTAAGGTTGCCTTTCCCTACTGGTTAATGATGTTGAACATCTTTTCTTGTGCTTATTTACCGTGGGTGTGTCCTCTTTGGTGAAGACTCAGTTCAAGACTTCTGCCCTTTTTCTAAAATTTAACTGTTAAATTTTGAGATTTAAAAAATATTCTGGCTCCAAGCCCTTTGTTAGATATGTGATTTGAAAATGTTTTTCTTTCAGTGTGTAGGTTCTAAAAAATTCTCTTAACTGTAACTTTCATGAGTAAAATTTTTTAAATTTGTGAGATTCAATTTATCAATTTTTCTTTTCTTTTACAGATAGTACTTTTGGTGTCATGTCTAAGAATTCTTTGCCTAATCCTCAATTCCAAAGATTTTCTCTTTTGGTTTCTTCTATGGTTTGGTCTATTGCCCATTTTCGGTTAATTTTTGTAGAAAGTGTAAGAGGTTCTTTTTTGCTATGGATGTCCAGTTGTTCCAGCACCATTTGTTGAAATGAATATTTTTTCTCCCTTGAATCGCTGTTGGCTTTTTGTCAAAAATAAATTGGCTATACTTCTGTGGGACTGTTTCTGGACACTATTCTGACATTGATCTGTGCACCTATTACTTTACCAGTATTGCCCTGTCTTGATTACTGTAGCTATATAGTAAGTCTTAAAACCAGGAAGTATGTTTCTTCCAACTTTTTGCCTCTTTTTCAGAATGTTTTAGCTATTTTATAGTTCCTTTGTCTTTTCATATAAATTTTAGAATAAGATTGTCTATGTCTTAAAAAAAGATCCTGCTGAGATTTTGATAGCAATTGTGTTAAATCTATAGACCAATTTAGGGAGAACTGATATCTTTACTATATTGAGCCTTCCAAGGCATGAACACAGTATGTCTCCCCATTTTTTTAGGTTTTCTCTGATTTCTCTCATTGGCATTTTGTAGTTTGCAGCACACAAACAGACCCTAAACATGTTTTGTTAGTTTATACTTAAGTATTTCAATTTGCTTCATTGTAAATGGTGTATTACGTTTAAAATTTCAGTTTCCAGTTGTTCATTGCTAGTATATAGAAATACCAGTGATTTTTTGTTTGTTAACCTTGTATCTGTGGCTTCCCTAGACTCACTGGTTCTGGAAAGGTTTTTGTGTTTAGATTCCTTGCGAGTTTCTACATACACAGTGTCATGTGAATAGGGACAGTTTTATTTTCCCCTTTTAAATCTCTTTTCCAGTGCCTTTTAATTTTCTTTTCTTGCCATATTGCACTGACTAGGAATTCCAGTATTATGCTGAATAGGAATGGTGAGGCTGGACATCTTTGCTTTGCTCTTAATGTTATGGGGAAAGCATTCAGTCTTTCATCATTAAGTATGATGTTGACTACAGGGTTTTTTGTTTTTTATTTTTTCTAGATACTTTTCATTTGGTTCAAGAAGTTTCCTTCTATTCCTAGTTCATTGAGTTTTTATCCTGAATGGGGTTTGAATGTTATGAATGCTTTTCCTGCTTCAATTGATATGACCATGTCCTTTTCCTTCTCTAGACTATTAATATGGTGGATTGCATTGATTATTGAATATTGACCTAGCTTTTCATCCTTGGATTAACCCCACTTGCTCATGGTGTCTTGTACTCCTTATATATGGCTGGATCCAATTTGCTAATATTTCATTGAGGATTCTTGTCTCTGTGTTCATGAGGGATGTTGGTCTATGGTACTGTGTTTGTATGGTTTTGATATCAGGGTAATGTTGGCTTCATAAAATGAGTTGAGAAGTGTTCCCTCCTCTTATTTCCTGGAAGGGATTGTGCCAGGATTGTTACTTCTTTAAACGTGTAGTAAAATTTACCAGTGAAACCATCTGGCTTTGGTGATTTCCTTTTTGGGGGACGGTTTTAATGATAACTTCAGTGTCTTTGTTAGTTATACAACTACTCAGATTATGTATTATTTCATCTTCAGTGAGTTTTAGTAGTTTGTGGTTTTCAAGGAATTGGTTTATTTCATCTAACTTGTTGAGTTTAAGTGCATAAAGCTCTTCTTAGTGTTCATTTTTGGAATATCTTGAGGGATCTGTATGATGTACCATCTCTCATTCCTAATATTGGTAGTTTGTATCTTCTTTTTCCTTTGATGAACCTCTAGCAAGACTGACACTTTCATTGATTTTTTTCAAAGAACTGGCTTTTTTTTTTTTTTTCTATTTTTGCCTTTGACTTCATTGTTTTCTTTCTTTTTTTTAACGCATCATTTACTTTGTTTATTTATTTATTTATTTATTTATTTATTTTTGGCTGTGTTGGGTCTTCGTTTCTGTGCGAAGGCTTTCTCCAGTTGTGGCAAGCGGGGGCCACTCTTCATTGCGGTGCGCGGGCCTCTCACTATCGCGGCCTCTCCTGTTGCGGAGCACAGGCTCCAGACGCGCAGGCTCAGTAGTTGTGGCTCACGGGCCTAGTTGCTCCACGGCACGTGGGATCCTCCCAGACCAGGGCTCGAACCCGTGTCCCCTGCATTGGCAGGCGGACTCTCAACCACTGCGCCACCAGGGAAGCCCCTTTGCTCTTTCTTTACTGTTTTTGTTTTGGTGAACGGCCCCCTGCTGTTGATGGGTGGAGTTCTATAAAAATAAATGGAGCTAAGCTGCTTAACGGTCCTGTTCTATTATATCCTTGATGAGAAGAGGGTCTTCACTTGCATGTAGTCCAATCGATCCAGTATACGTAACACTTAGTGGCTAGCTCTTTGTGTCTTATTTGGTAAAAATTTACCTATCCCTATTTTTTCTTCCAAAAGCTTTACTGTTTTACCTTTTACATTTGCAGTTTATCCTGGCTTGTTCTGTATGGTATAAGTAAGGGTTAAGAATACTTTTTTGTTGTTTCTATTGCAAGTATCAATCGACCCCAGTTATTTTTATTATTATTGTTTTTTTTAATGAGAAACCTATTGCTTGGGCCAGCAATTTGCTGAAGAATCCTGAAAAGGGAGGGAGCAGCAGGGAGTGTCCCTGACTCAGAGGGAAGCCCGGTAGCAGGCTGTGTGTGTGTGTGATGTGATTTGGCCTTTACGTCTAGGCGGTTGCTAAAGGTTGGTAGCTGTGGGCAGGTATCACCCCTGCCCCAAAGGGGTCTTCTCCAGCCAGCCCCCTCCCTCTTCTTGTGGGCATGGCTTATGTGTGGGTCTCCTCATTTAGCTCTGGTGTCACTTGGGGCCAAGGAACCTAGTGAGGCTGTGAATCTTACTTTGGAGGAATGTGGGCTTTGCCTGGGAGCTTCAGGGGTCCACTTTGACCTTCTTCGCCCTGTCTGGCCTGGTATTACCAGCTGGGGCAGCCTGTCTCGCAGCTCCTGTGGCTGGGTGTAATGATTCACTTCTGTGTGTCAGTTGGGCTAGGCCATGGTGCCTAGATGTCTCTGGGATTTTTTAGATGTGATTAACATTTAAACTAGTAGACTCTGAATGAAGCAGATGACCATCATGTGGGCGGACCTCATCCAGTCAGTTGAAGGCTAGAAGACTGAGGTCCCAGAGAAGAAAGGAACCCAGACCCGAGCCCTGCAGTACCAACTCCTTCCTGAGTCTCCAGCCTGTCGGCCAGCCCTAGAAACGTCGGACTCCCTGGCCCCGACAATCACGTAAGCCAACTCCTTAACACAAACGTCCTTCTCTTTCTCTCCTCTCCATTCTGTTGGTTCGATTTCTCTGGAAAACCCTGCGTTGGGGGGGTTATAGCTGTGGCCTTATTTCTGGAAGATGGAGTTGCATTTCTGGTTCTTCGTGGTTGTTTTTGCCTGGCCACAGACCTCCCTGCTCTGCCGTCTTTCAGCTGGAAGGGCGGACACGTGTTAAGAACAGTCTTGGGGCCAGTGGGAAACAAGCCTCAGGCTGGGGGGACATATTCTGGTTCCTGATTCTGGAGGGAAAGGCCACGTCCTGTTCAGCCTCAAAAGCTGAGGCCTTTGTTTGTTTAGGCTGTTCAGGATGTGACTGCCTATCGCCACATACATGGTCATGAACATGAGGTTGTGCGTTTCCCACCTGGCCACGTGTAGGAAAGGGCTGATTAAATCCATCAAAATAATCATCAGGCCCCAGGCATCGCACTTAAAAATACCCAAAGCCCCCCTTTTATGGATGACGAGATGGGGCCTCAGTTGGGCAGTGTGACCAGAAGCCTGGGTCCTGCCCTCTCCCCCACCCCCGCCCCCGTCTTCCCACCCTACCAGGGGCTGCATGGCACCAAGCTATGGCACAAATACGTAGCCAGACGTGGTTAATAAAAATCATTGTGATTTAATAAATAGTGAGGTGTTTCTGTGCAGGTGCTTCACTGTTTGTTTGTCCCAGGGCCTGGCGGGACAGAGTGGTGGATGGATGCAAGGCTGGGCCCAAGCTCCCGGCCGGTTTCCCAGGAATAGCCAGGTGAGTGACCTGACGCCACGGTGTCCTGAAAGCACCTCTCGGAAGAGGCGGGGCAGGGGGAGGGCCACAGTCACATGAAAATATAGATTTGAGGGATTTTACATGGGTCGGGGTCCACTACACATCTTCCTGGTGGATCTGGGCTTTCTTGGCTGTGGAGCAGAATTTTTCACATAGTTTGAAGAGCTCTGACAAAACAAACACGGAGGAGGCCAATCCGGTTAAAAGCAATAGATCTGCCAACAGGGGAAGAGAGAAAAAAGGTCAGAGAGCGCAAGCTGGCCCCTCTGGTCCCCAGCCCCGTGCTGCCCAGCACTGGAGCCCAGGGGGCCGCGGAGTGCTGTTGCCCGTGCTTGGCTCGTTCTGAGTTACGGAGGTGAGGGGCCAGGACCCGGGAGCTGAGGACCAGACTTTCCACTCCCCTGATGGGGCAGAGATTTCCCCAGCCCAGCATCCAAAACCCTGCAGCGCCAGCTCCACAAGGACCAGCTGGTCTTTGCAGGCGGCTCAGAGCTGGGGGGCGGGCATGATGCAAGCTTCCGCTGTAAGGAGACCCTTCCTCGGGCGGACGCCCCCGACCACGGTTCGGGCTCCGAGTCCAGCCCCCCTCCGGCTCGTTCTGGAGGGTTGACCCCTGAATTCTCCCCCTGAGCCTTTTCTTGGCTCCCTGCTGTCAACGATTCGTGACAGACATGGTGCCCGGCGCAGGCCCTGCACTTCCTTTAGACTCGGTAAGCTTCCTGAATTCCCGGTGGATGGAAACATCTGTACAAAAACATTTTTAGGTTTTTTTTCTTTTCTCCATACCCACAGGGACCCTGCTCTTTAGATTTTTGGGGAAGAAAACGCTGAGGGTTCCCAGTCTTGCCCAAAGGGTTTCAGTGCCCTCGTCTCCACCAGCTCGGATGCTGCTGACCGTTTCATGATCCTGGGATGCGCCCTACCCGGTGCTCTGCCTTGGGGGCTGCCTCACCAGCCCCCTTACCCTCGGCTCCCCGGTGGGGTGTGGGATTGCCGATGGAGAGCTGGGTCGGCGGTCACCCTGGTGCCCTCCCCGCAGCTCTCCAGGCCGCCGCCTCCCACTTCGGTCCCTGTCACCACCGTTTCAGGCACAGGAGGCCAAGCCACCGGCGCAGCTTCCGAAGAGAGACCGTGGATCTGCCAGAAGCCTGCTGAAGACGCAGGGGGGTCCCCCACGTGGCATGTGTGCTTGGGGCCCAGAGAGCTGTGGTCATTGCGTGTGGCCCTTTCAGCAGGAACTGCCAGCTGGCCCACTCCTACCTCCAGGTAAGTGGGGTCCCAGTGACACAGGCCCTGTTAAAACCCCCAACCAGGTAAACTCACTCCTAAGCTGGGGCAGCACATCACAGGCTGAGCCCAGACTGTGGTCGATCCTGGCGCTGCCCCTGGGCCTCCCCGTACCTGCTCTGAGCGCCCCGCTCTGGGGCAGGGACGGGGTGGGCCGGGACGTTGGGACCCCTGTGCCCTCCCCTGACTCCTAGCAGGTACGCCCGTGTTTCCCGCCTTCTCCACTCCCCCCATCACGTCGCCCCCTCCTACCCCGTGCAGATGTCCAGGAACGAGCCCAGTCCTTTGCAGACAGGATGGCCCCATGCGGGGACTTCACGCCCCGGAAAGGTCTGCAGCTGCCCCGCGCGTGCGGCGAGGACGGCTGCGGTCCCGGGTGACCCCTCCCACTCACCGAGCGCCCCCAGGTTCTCTGTCTGGAAGACCTTCTGCAGGGGCGGCAGGTATATCACCGCCAGCTGCCCCAGAACAGACCCGAGCACGGAGTAGAGGAACGTGCGGTTCCTGAGGAAGCCGATCTCGAATATCAGCTTGGTCTGCGGAGAAGGGCACAGTTGGGGCACAGGAGCCGCCCCGAGACTAGGGCCGGGAAAGCATGAGCCGGTGCTGCCGGGGGCAGCGGGGCCTCACCTGGGAGCGGCAGGTCAAGGCGTTGAAGAGGTCGAAGAGCACGAAACAGGTGAAGGTCATGGTTGTGGTGCGCGGGGTGCTTGCCTTGTCTTCGGGCATCTGGAACACGAGTGCACCGGGTGAGAAGGTGCAGGGGGGGCGGGGACCCCACCCTCAGGACCCCTGTGTCAGAACAGGCAGATCTGTGCCTCTCCCACCTTCCGGGCCGTTGAGGATGCAAGAAAGAGCCCAGCTGCTCCACGGAGGTGGCGTGGGGGACACCCCTGAGAAAAACTGAGACCTGGGGGGTGTCCGGCGCCCCATCCCCCCTCCCGCACATGGGCGAGCTGGGGTTTAAACGCCTCGACGGTCACCTGCCTAATTCTCTCTCCAGCTCACTGGCCGTCTCAGCACAGGGGCTGCCTGAACCTGCAGGCCATGGAAAGGTGACCCATAATAAGATCCCCTACAGTGAGAACAGACGGCCTCTTCAATAAGTGGTGCTGGGAAAACTGGACAGCTACATGTAAAAGAACGAAATTAGAACACTCCCTAACACCATCCACAAAAATAAACTCCAGATGGATTAAAGACCTAAATGTAAGGCCAGACACTATCAAACCCCTAGAGGAAAACATAGGCAGAACACTCTGACATAAATCAGAGAAATATCTTCTTTGATCCACCTCCTAGAGTAATGAAAATAAAAACAAAGACAACCCACAGAATGGGAGAAAATATTTGCAAATGAGGCAACTGACAAGGGCTTAATCTCCAAAATATACAAACAGCTCCTGCAGCTCAATATCAGCAAAAGAACCCAGTCAGAAAATGGGCAGAAGACCTAAAAATAGACATTTCTCCAAAGACGACATACAGATGGCCAAAACGCATAAAAAGCTGCTCAACATCACTAACTATCAGACAAATGCAAATCAAAACTACAATGAGGTACCACCTCACACCAGTTAGAATGGGCATCGTTAGAAAATCTGCAAACAATAAATGCTGGAGAGGGTGTGGAGAAAAGGGAACCCTCTTGCACTGTTGGTGGGAATGTAAATTGATACAGCCACTATGGAGAACAGTATGGAGGTTCCTTAAAAAACTAAAAATAGATTTACCCGGACAAAGCTATAATTCTAAAAAGATACCTGCACCCCTATGTTCACAGCAGCACTACTCACAAAAGCCAAGACATGGAAGCAGCCTCAACATCCATCAACAGATAAATGGATAAAGAAGATGTGGTACATATATACAATGGAATATTACTCAGCCATAAAAAAGAATGAAAGAATGCTATTTGCAGCAACATGGATGGACCTGGAGATTATCATACTACGTGAAGTAAGCCAGACAAAGACAAATATCATATCACTTATATGTGGAATCTAAAAAAATGATACAAATGAACTTATTTACAAAACAAACAGACTCACAGACTTTGAAAACAAACACGGTTACTAAAGGGGAATCGTTGGCAGGGAAGATAGACTGGGAGTTTGGGATTAATTTATACACACTACTACTACATGTAAATAATCAACAAGGACCTACTGTGTAGCACAGGGAACTCAGTATTCTGTAATAACCTATAAGGAAAAAGATTCTGAAAAAGAATGGATACACGTATATGTATAACTGATTCACTTGGCTGTACACCTGAAACTAACACAACATTGTAAATCAACTCTACCCCAATATAAAATAAAAATTAAATTAAAAAATCTCCCAAATAGTCACCTCCTGGGAATAAGACAGGAGTTTCTTTTAGTAGATGTCAGATTGTTTCCTGGGGATAACAGAAAGCAGGAGAGGCACTGTGTCCCATCATTTAGGAAGGAATCTGCCGCCTTTTCTCTGCCTGTGAGGCCTCACGTCCCCTCCGCCCGGTCCCACCTCTGCAGTCGTCTCCCAATCCCTCCCCGCCCTCCCCTGCACGTGTATGTGTGTCTCCCCCAGCCACGGCGCCTGCGCCCCTGGGGGCCCGGACCACACCCCTGCCCCGCGTCTGCCACCACACAGACCCGCTGGCCAAGCCCGTGAGGACTCCCCCACCTCTTTCCAGAAGATGAAGAGGGTCCCGCTGATGATGGCGGCGGCCGACAGGAGGATCTTCAGGATGAGGGCTCTGCCGAGTATGACGTCCTTGATGTTCCGTGGCGGCTGCCTGAGGGTGTCCCTGTCGACCGGCTCTACCCCCAAGCTGCTCGGAACAAAAAAAACCTGACGCTTTGAAATAAACCACTGAAGAGACGTGCAGTGGTTAAATGTGCGAGGCCACCCGGCGAAGTAACGCACAAAGGTCCACATCGAAGGCCTGGACGGGCGTGGGCAGTGCCTCCAGGTTGTCCCCGGCCCCTCCTGCCTCACGTCCTCTGCTCCTTCCCGGGGGCCCGCCGCCACAGCCTGGACCCCACCGGCAGCCCGGCAGCTCCGCCGCCCTCCCGCATCCCCAGCCATGAGTGCGGTGACAGAAGACCATGCCTGTGGCCAACCACGTGGTCCTGAATGGTGCCCGGTCGTTCCCCGTCACCTCGGAGACCCCCGCCCCCAGGTCGGGCCTGGCCTCATCCCAGCTGGCCTGGAGAAACGGGATCCAGGCCCCGCCCACTGAAGAGCCCCCCCAGCAACTGAGGGGACCTGCCTTCAGCCAACTCCAAGGCAGCGGGATCGGGGCCAGGCCCGCAGTGGATGGTGCGGGGCACCAAGGAGGGAGCAGGCTGGGGAGGCCCACGCTGGGCAGATACGGCTGGGGTCCAGCTTTGCTCGCGGCCCCGTTCCCAGGGAGAGCACGTATAAGAGGTGGCCCTCTCGCTGGGCGTGGAGGGGGGAGCAAAGCCGTCACCGGTGGTGATTAGATTAATAACTAACAATTCAGCTGCACCGAGAGCAACACCCGCTATGTGCTCACACACAGGGAAGTGCCTCGCTTGCGCACACCGGCCCCCCTGCCTCCAGAGCCCATCCTTCCTCCTGCATCATTCATTCCGTTAGCCTCACGCTCCCTCCTCATTCATCCAGCCAATAACGTCCTGGGCACCTAGTGTGTGCCAGGCACCATTGTAGGAGTCGGGGATCCTGCAGGGAACAAAACAAAAACCTTGCCCCCAGGAAGCTGACATTCTAAAGGGGAGATGGATTCCGATCAGATAAACAAGGAAATATGTTCCCCTCTAGGCAAAAATAAAGCAGGGTAAGGTGACTGGGAGAGAGGAGGCTGCTGCTAGAGAAATCAGGGAGGACTTCTCGGAGGCAGTGACCCGAATGAAGAGAGGGCGCGAGCCATGCAGGTAGCTCAGGGAGAGCATTCCAGGCAGAGGAGCAGAAAGTTCGTTGTCCCCCTGCCCGCCCACCAGACGCCTCCTCCCGTGCCTGGTGCATTCCCCTTGCCGTCTCCCCCGTACGCTCCCGCCAGCCCGCTGCCTTACCTCTGCGCCGGCGGCCCATCCATGATGATGTTGATCCACAGGATCTGCATGGCATTGAGGGGGCTGGGCAGGTTGCACACGGTGGACAGAGTGATGAGGCTCAAGGCCGAGATGCTCCTGCAGGGCACACACAGGGCACTGTCACCAGCTGCTCCCAGACCTGGCACACGGGGGGACGCCGGCCTCGACTTACGTGCTCAGCTGAAATCGGACAAAGTTCTTGATGTTATGAAAAATCCCCTTGCCTTCCTCCACCGCATTCCTGCAAGAGAGGAGAAAGCATTTATTCACAAAGAGGGCCGGACGAGCAGGGTCAGCCAGCTAGCTCCGTCACCTGCTAAAGGAAGCGACGGTGTCACCAGAGGTCATGTTTCTCCTTGCTGGCATTCTCGGGGAATCACCAGTAGAGGGTGCTGATGTCCTAACAGGTGCCATCAGCCGCTGGGGACTGGTCCCCAAGCCACGATCGCCCTTCTGTCCAAAGACTGTGGACCATTCTGTCGTCTGAGCCCTGGGACCCCAGCCCTCACCCAAGGCTCCCTAAGTGCCTCCTGCCCCTCAGTGATCCAGCAAGGAGAAGGGGCCCCCGTGGCCCTGCTTTCCATGACGGGGGGTGGGCCTGGGGACACCGTGTATGTCCACCACAGCAGAGCAGGGGGCTGCCACCCCAGGCATTTTTGCCACTAAAAAAACACCTGAAGAGCAGCTTACATGATGGCTGAGAAGTCATCGTCCACCAGGATCATGTTGGCGGCCTCCTTGCTGACGTCCGTCCCTGTCTGCCCCATGGCAATCCCGATGTCCGCTGATTTCAGGGCGACCGCGTCGTTCACCCCGTCCCCCGTCATGGCCACGATCGCCCCCGACTCCTGCAAAGCCTTTGGAAAGAGGAGGCCAGTGGAGGCCTGCAGCCTGAGGACCTTCCTTCCAGATCCTTCCCTCCTCGTGCCCCGCCTCTCACACCGAGTGGTCCACGGCAAAGGCCCCTCTCTAGAGGGCACTGGGGTCAGCTGGCCCGGGTCTGAATCCCAGTTGCCCCCATATGAGCTGTGGGCACTGGGCAAGCCCTGAACCTAACCTCAGCTTCTCTATCTGCAAAGTGGGAGCACGGTCCCTCCTTATCAGGGCTGTTGTGAGCCCTAAACTAAGAACACAGAGGGGACAGTGCCCAGCCCAGAGCAAAGGCATGAATGTGTTATCCGTCACCATGCCACCTAAAAACTGTCGCTTGCCATCTGGTTCAACAAGGATGAAGTCATTGGCCACTGCAGCCGCTGACCTTCCACACCCCCTGAAAGGAGTTCAGGGCGGAGATCAGGAATGAAGGAAAAACTGGCAGAACAAGCCTTCAGATAGTTAGCTGTTTTCAGGAGCAGATTTTATGAGCCCAGATTCTTACAACTTTTCATACCTAGAAAAGCACTAAAGTCACTGACGGAGACATCTGCTCCTCGTGGCCAGGGGCAACCTTCTGCCAAAATGTGTGCATGACTGCAGTACCCCCTTCACTGAAATCACATACACACCCCGCCCCCACCTCTTCGGAGTGGCTCCTCAGAGCTAACTGAGACGCTGTCTCCCCAGCTGTAGTCCTCATTTTGCCCCCAGTAAAACTTAACTCACAACTCTCACGGTGTGCTTTTTTTTTTCAGTCAACAACCATTAACAAATAATAATCAACTCGTCCCCTGAATCCATGTGGTACCCAGTAAGTATTAATATTTTCTTTGAGGAATGACTGGCACAGAGATTTACTCTGTAGAACTAAAAAACCCCAAAATGACACAAAAAAAACACAAGTGTTAAAGAGCAACCTTTAAAAGCATCCGTGTGCAGGGAAAACCACACAGGAGTCTCTCGTTCTAGCACTTTCGTTTTTGATGCACCATCAGAAGGCACCTGCGGTGGGCCAGGCAGCTGCCAAGGGCTTCACAGGCCCAGCTTCGTTTCTTTCTTTTTTTTTTGGCCGTGCCATGCAGCACGTGGGATCTTAGTTCCCTGACCAGGGATTGAACCCGCACCCGCTGCATTGGAAGCGTGGAGCCTTAACCACTGGACCGCCATGGAAGTCCCCTGGCTTCGTTTCATCCTCTCCTGCCTTGCCTTGAGAATTAGCTGGTGTCATTCTGTCATTCACATTATCCCCATTTTACAGATGAGGAAACTAAGGCCTGGAGTTAAATAACAGGAATACGCCAAGGAGCACCCGACTGACGAAGGCTGGCCTCTGTGTTTCTACCTTGGCACCACCCAATTCCCGCTCCCCGCTTTTGGTATATGTGGCAGGGGGCCCCCAGTTCTCTCCTCCAGAGACCAGTGCAGAGGAGGCGGCCACCGCTGGGCCCTAGACCACCTTGTGAGCAGAGCCGCCACTGCTCTGGGCTGTGCCCTGAGGGACCAGAGAGGCACACAACTGACCTTGATGATTTTGAGTTTGTGCTTTGGGCTGGTCCTGAAGAAGACAGACACCTGGATACGGAGACGGGAGAGGGCCGAGCATCAGTGAATGAGGAGGTGGCACCTTCACCCCACGCCCCTCGGCGGCAAGCCTCGGGAGGACCCCACCTTCCCGACGCGCTCGGCCAGCGCGCCCTGCTCGGCGCTTTCCACCTCTTCCCCAGACATGGCGCTCAGCTTCCCGTTGCACAGGCCGATGTTTCTTCCTGCAAGGTGTGGACAGTCCCCTCTGAGGGCCTGACACTGTGGTCCCTGCACTTGCCCCTCACTTCACCTACCTGACATCAGGCCCCGCCTTGGCCACAGGGAAAAACAAAACCTCGGTGGCCCCAATTAGAGAGCACCTGCTACGGTATCTGACCTTAATTCCACCCACAGAATGAACTGGCAACAAAGGCCTCTTATCCCCACTCTAAAGATGAGGAAACTGAGAGAGCGGTGACTTTCCCAAGGCCATAGGGCTAGTAAGTGCTAATACTGGACCTGACATGGTTCTTTCTGTCTGATTCCAGAGTCTGTGATCTTTCCATAGTGCCAGGCTGCCTCAAGACAGAGGGGGGCAGAAAACCAAGGTGTGGCAACCCTGCTAACAGTAATAAAAAGAGGAGGAGGAGGAAGGTTGCTAGCCCTCTGCTGATGAAAAGCCCGAGGGTCAGAGTGGCTCAATGATTTGCCAAGGGCACACCGCTACTGGCAGAAGCCAGACTGGAAGTGTGCACTGGCAATGACGCTGCCTGTGGAGATGAGGTGAGATCATGGACGGAAGGCCCAGGACAGAGAATGTTCTCGGTGCACACGAGGTCTCTTCCTCGTTAGGAGAACCTGCCAACATCTTAGAGACAAACACCCACTCGGAAGGTGGGATGCTGGTCCTCGAACCTCAGAATCTCTTCCAAGCACGTGGAAGGAAGGTGCGAGCTCTCCTGACCAGGTCCCTCGAGGAGTAAGCACGGGTGGCGACCCTCACCCTCCACCCCACTCCCTGGTTACCTATCGCCAAGGCCGTCTCCAGAGCGTCTCCCGTTATCATTTTCACAGACAAGCCCGAATCAGAGAGAACGTGGACCGCCTCCTCCACGCCGGCCCTCGGAGGGTCGATGATTCCGATGAGACCCAGGAACGTCAGCTTCCCCAGCTCGGGCCCAGAAGCCAGGGCCAGCACTGCGGACAGAGCAAGACCCACAGAATGTTCAGAAGATTTTCGTCCCCAGTCAGCCCCAGCCCCACCGTGTCCCAGACCCTCTTCTGTCCGCGAGGGGCTTGGGCACTAAGTCCCTGGACCGCAAAGGGAAGGGACGATCTTCCCGGTGGTTGTCAGGCCCGTGCAGGGCAGCGGCTCTCGACGGCTCACCCACGATGGAGAGCAGGGCAAGCAGCAACAACTTGCCCAGCGGGAGACGGGCCTCTGTCCACTGGTGGTGCAGTACCCAAGGGGAGTGGCCACGAGAACACCTGCGGGCTGGCACATAAGGGCGCATTTCTGACGTCCTATCTCTCATTGCTCTGCCCTCCTCTGTCATTGCCAGCAGACTCGGGGCAACAGCCACCAAGGTCAAGAAAAATGTGCAGGAGGCAGCACGGGTCAGAGGGCTCTGTGTCAGTGGCACAGAAGCCAGACCCGGCTCTCTGGGACAGGTGCTCTTGGGGGGGTGGTGTGGGAACTGACCTTACTTTGTCACCTTACTGATACTGAAGGGGAGCTATGGCCAACAAGTTCCAGCTGTGACCCCTCAGTCATGAAACTGTACCAGTGGCGCAGGGGGGTGTGCCAGCAATGTGGGTACCATTCCCCCCTTTCTCAAAGCAACCCTCCCTGCCCTGCTCAGCTAAGCTCAGCTCTGTCCTGACATGTCCTCCCCTTACAGGCTGGTCAGTTTATAATTACTGCCCCCTGAAGGGGAAAACTAGGGCAATTGAAACCAATACAGCAAGCCAACGCTTCTCACTTTCCCCTGAGGGAATACACGTGTTCCAGAGTGTTTTTAGACATTTTCTCTGAAAACGGACAGGCTGACATATGACACTACGGGAAACATGAGGTTTAATGTTCAGCCCATCGGGGAAGGCGTTGGCCCTGGTGCAGAAAATTGGAAATGGCCAAGGAATGAAATGTCTGTATTAATTTACAAGAGCTTTGGGTTTTGCTGACAGCAAGCCGTGAGCAAGACGACCAATCGGGAAAATCATCGTTTCAGGGGCGGCCCGTTCACCTGTCTTAGAAAACTCGGAACCTCTTCTCGCACACATGAGCGGCGTCTGGGATAATGGGTGTCATCTGGCAGCTGAGATGGGTGGGGGGTGCCCTATCTTTCACCTGCCCAAGAGAGCCCACCCTGGCTTTGCCTGCATTAGCACCCTACCTGACACCACTCTGACCATCACTGCATTGACTCGGGACCCTGCGTTAACACACTTGAGAAGTCAGTGTTATGTGCAAACTTAGAGCTTGGGGCTGGGACCACAGGCACTGACCCCGCAGGCCGAGAGACCCCATCCTCTTCTCCTCCTGCTGGCAGAAGGCTCGCTGCTGGGGCGTCAGCGGCAGGGGGATACCCCCATGGTTGTACGTGGTACAGTAACGAATCACTTCCTCGAAGGCCCCCTTCATGAAGTAGATGTCTTCCTGCTCCTTGGAAAAGACAAGAGGGAAAAAATCGGCTGACACTGGCTGCTTCAGCTCTTGGTGACCGTCACCTCATCCACACAGAGATGTTCACGGCGGGGTTATTTATCCCGGACCGTCACTGCTCACCAATACAGGACAGGTTAGAGAAGTTACAGGAAATCCACGTGATGGAATACCTTGCAGCCCAGAGAAGGGTGAGGCTGATCTCTGACCCAAAGCAGGCCTGCCCTACATCGGGCTCCCTGGTTAATGTCACTCAGAGCGTCCGCACGTTTCACCAACTGGTCACATCCCAGCCAGTGCTGTGCCTTTAAGTGTGCGACTGACCACTAGATGTCTGTTTCAGGGAGACTTCCAAGCAAGCAGGCACCGTGAACTTGGCTCATGAACCCAAATGAGCAGCTGACCCGTTTCCTGTGTATTTGTTCAGCTCCGTCTCCCCTAGACCGTTAGCTCCAGGTACCTCGTCAGTGTGGGTCACACTATAACCCCCGGCACGAGCACAGCGCCTTCCTGCTCACGGTGGGCAATGAATGAACGTGTGCAAACTGACACGGAAAGCTGGCCAAGACATCATTTAAGGGAAAAGAGCAAATTACACACACTGTATACGGCATGACCTTCTTTTGAAACTACCACCCCACATGTTGCATTTGCACATGTAGAATCTGGAACACTCTATCTCTGACTGCGAAGGGGTGTTAGTGTGGGTGGGGAGTGGGTAGGGAGAAAAGAGGGACAGAATTGTTGGGCGCTTCCATTTTTGAAGTTACACTTCTATAATTTTTTTCAATGAAAATAGATTACCATTGCCTTTGGGGGGAAAATAAGATTTGAAGGTATTAAAACATTAAAAAAAAAATCCAAAACCCCTCTTAAGCACCCGGAATTTACATGCCTGTCCACTCATGGCAAAGACCTGGGATAAGCTGGCCGAGCTACCCGCCACTGTGAATGAGATGGGAAATCTCAGCATGGGCAAGACGTGACAGCTTCCAGAAAGAGCAGAAAGTTTGGAGAAAAAGGTAGAAGGCAATAAAAATCTCTTAAAAAAAAAAAAAGTTTTTTCATTGTAGGAAATCTGAAAAGCTACAGAAAATTTAAAAAGAAAAAAGTGGGGGGAAAACGTGGGCTGAGTCCCCACCCAGGCACAGCCGGTAAGAATTTGGTACCTGTTCCCCTGGTGGCGTAGAACCTATGTGTGCGCACACGTGCAAGCTCACTGTCTACACCGTCTACGGTGGATGCTGGGGTGTGTGTCCTGGATCCCCCTTCGGGATGACGGCTCGTTCCCCCGTGGTGACACAGTTACGTGAGATCATATGTGTAAAGAACTCAGCGCAGGGATGCGAGAAAAGGACCCTAAGTTAGCAACGGGGTCAGTGTCATAGGTAGGAACATGCGGTCCCTCCGGTAGTAATTACTCCGTCATTGTGCTGTAGGCCAGGGAGTCTCGCACGTGAACTTGCATCAGAATCCCCAGCAGACACAGATGACCGGGTCCCAGCCCTGGAATTTCTGATTCAGTGGGTCTGGGGGTGGAGCCTGAGAATCTGCATTTCAAACAAATTCCAAGATGCTCCTGCGGGTTCAGGGACCCCACTTTGAGAACCAGAGGTTCAGATGCCGGTCTCAGAAGAGGACCCAACGTAATCAAAGGTTTAACTGCCATCAGCTGTATTTTCACATATTTGGAAGCTCAGAGAAGTAGCCAGGAACTTTAAAGTCTTCTGATGTCTGCACTTCGCTTCGCTGGAAAGGGGCAGAGAGGCACACTCACCTCATTCTTGGGGCTGCATTGGACCGCCATCCACTTCTGCTCCGAACTGAATGGAATCTCTCTTTTTCGCATGTATGAATCTTTAATATCACTTAAGCCCATCTAGGAAAATAAAATGGGACGTTTTCAGTGAGTCATCCTAAACCAATCTCTACGCAAAGCTCAGTCCATTTAAATTATTCATTATTCAAACCACCTCAGGCAGATGAGAAATCCAAGCTGTTCAGCTCACAGAGAAAAGCCATTTGCTTTCAAACGTCCCACCCGAAAAGAAATCTCTCTTTTCTCTTGTCCCAGGGGCAGAGCCTGATGGCCTCTGCCACAGCTTCTAGCTGGAACCTGTGGCGTTTCTGCCGGGACGAATGTTTCAGACTTGAAGAGGCAGCAAAAGGAGCCCTGGGAAGTGGGGTGCCTGCGGTCACCACCTGGGGTCCCTGCCAGGCCTCACATTCACTCGCTCTTTGATGGCTTTCAGGCCAGTTCCTTGACAGCTCTGAGCCTTGGTTTCCCCAGTTGTAAACCAATCCTAACCCGTGCATCCCATCGCCCCCCAAGGGGTGAAAATGGGTTCTTAGGGGGTGAAAAAAATCTACTCCTTTTATGTATAAGGCACAGACACCCATACAGTACAGGAACAGATGCATACTATTGGGCTGACAAAAAAGTTCGTTTGGGTCTTTCCGTAATATCTGCGGTATTAAAATCTCATGGGGGGAGTGATTAGGGAAAAAAACATCTAAAAAGTCTCCTTAGGGGAGTGTCATCGGTTGCACTGTGTCCCTCAAAGACATATGGAAGGTGTAATTCCCCAGTGCCTGCGAACAGGATCTGATCTGGAAATAGGGTCTTTGGAGGTGTAACGAAGTTCAGATGAGGTGGTGAGGGGGAGCCCACGCCGGTATGACTGGCGTCCTTCTAAGAAGAAGACAAGGCCACGTGAGGACCTCCCTCACGCAGACAGGACCTCGAATTCTGCTGCCAGTGTAGCTCCGAGTGAAAGCATTCCCCACGCAGACATCACAGACCTACCTTCATGGCCAGGGCCATCAAGGCGCCCTCCGTGGGCTGCCCCATCACGGCGTTTTTTCTGATGATGGCGTTGTTGGCGACACAGCCTGCCTGGAAGGAGAGGTTTCCGAAGGTCGTTTGTTAGTATTTGGAGCTGCACCCGCCGGGGTCCCGGGCTTACTCAGGCACGTGAAAAGGTGCAGCCCTAAACGCTGGACCCGTTTTCTGAGCTGGGGCTGGCATGGGGGCCAGGGACAAGTTTACTCTTCAAAATACATCAGTCCCCGATCTTCAAAATCCACACGATTAATATTTACTGATTCTGCTGAATGTTGGTTGTCACAAAGCTGTCATGAGGAACTACAGTGGGAAGGCAGGCAGACTTGGGGGGGTCACGCGTGTGGGGTGATGGCCAGTGCCCGCTAATGGGGACGGGGTTTCTGATTGGGGCGACAAAGCGTCCTGGAATTAGATAGCGGTGATGGCTGCACAACCTTGTGAGTATACTAAAACCCACTGAACTGTACACTTTAAAAGGGTGAATTCTGTGGTGTGTGACCTACATCTCAATTTAAAATAATAACTGAAAAAAGAGAAGTAGAAACAAATGGACAAAAAGAGCACGGGGGTGAATCCCGGCTCCCTCCCACTCACTGGGGGACCTTGGGCACTCACGCTACCTCTTTGAGCCCCCGTTTCTTTTTTTTTTTTGGTCGGCACTGTGCATGCGGCATGCCGTATCTTAGTTCTCCAACCAGGGACCGAACCTGTGCCCCCTGCATTGGGAGCACGGCGTCTTAACCACTGGACTGCCAGGGAAGTCCCGAGCTCCCGTTTCTTAATCTGCACAACTGAGATAATGGGGCGGCCTTCTCAGGGCTCTGTTAATTGTCACCGTGGAGGTGGGACCTGCGCGGAGGGGACGGTGGTCAAACTTCCCGTGGGGAGGGGACGTGAGCTCCTGCGAGGATGGGTATGGCTCACATTACAAGTACTGATGGTCACAACAGGCAGCGTTCATCCCGTGCTTGTTTCCCAATATTCACGGAGCCCCTTCCCTGTCCAGCAAGCAAGGGGGGAGGAAGGGGCTCCCAGCTCTTCCCTTATGTCCCATATTTCCATCTGTATCTGGGCCGCCGTGACAACCTGACCCCTGGGGCGTGGCCCGGTCATCACTGAGAACCAGCTGGTCCAACTGCTGTCTCTCTTTCCGGAGAGAGTCCCCATTAGCTCTGTTTTAAATGCATGTTTACTTCCACAGTGGTGCTTTTGACACTTACCTCCACTAATTTCCCCACTGAGACGTTGGAAAATTGCTTAATGACTTCCTTTGAGGGTAAAAGACAGACAGTCCCTTGGCCGTTGTAGCCAACTCCGCTGACCTACAGGGCAAAGGCGAAAAAACGGGGTGTCACTAGGAGGCAAAAAGACGCTTCCCCGGTTGACCCATATCCCTTTCTGGGGATCCATCCCCAAGGACATGGTCCCACCACGAACACGTCTTCAAGCATGAAATGCCCCCTGCAGGATTACGTATTAATCAGATACCTCACCAAGTGCCGTGCTTCAGTAAATTGCAACAGGGCATTCTTCAGCCAGTAAAAATTATGGTTATGAAAACCAAGTATTAGCATACAAGGGTGCTTATGTTCTAGAACCGGGGCGGGCAAGCTCTTTTTTGTAGAGCCGATGGCAAATATCGTAGCCTTTGCAGTAATCTCTGCTGCGATTACTCTGTGGCTGTGACATGACAGGAAACACGGACAACGTGAAAACACAAGGGTGTAGCATCGTGCCAACCAGAGGGTGGTGCCTTCCATCCGTCACGTTACTCGCTGCTATTTGTAGCAAGGAGACTGTCCAATAACCCATATTTGTTTCTTCCTTACTGTTCTCTGGAAGACTCCGTGTGCTTTCCCTGGGAAGGAAGGGGTCTGGCAGGGCACAACCTGGACCTGAACCTTATAAACTCACACGGGCTCACCTCAGCGTGGAGCCCGTCAGACGTCACAAGTTGGGTGACAGTCATTTCATTGGCAGTCAGAGTTCCCGTCTTATCGGAACAGATGACATTGCAGCAACCTGGCACAAGAAGACACCAGAGTTTAGAGGAACAAGAAGTCGTCACCACCAACTCTCAGGCTTAGGAAACACCCAGGTTGAATTATCACGGCACTAAAATGCCCATGCAGTCCAATTTGTAAGAATCCAACCAGCTGGATTTCCTCACCTAAAGTCTCCACGATCGGCAGCTTCTTCACAATGACCCGCTTCCTGGCCATCCGCAGCACTCCCAGGACCAGCGTAACTGTGACGACGATGGGCAGACCCTCGGGAATGGCGGCCACAGCCAGGCTGGATCGAAAAGGCCAGGCGGATCACCTCTAGCACGCACTTAACGATGACGTGAATCCCAACTGGCGTTGGCAACATGTTTACCCGGTGAAGCTTGTCCGTGGTTTCCCCACCTTCTCTGTTCTATACTGTGCTCCCAGTCCCATGACACACCTGCCTCCTTCTTCAGCATCCACTGCTCTGAGCTTTCCCCCTGCAAAACCCTGCTTTCCTACCAGACATCCACACTTTAGTGTGAATTAGTCTGTCCATTGTTTTGCCTATTTAAGTGCTTTTGCATTTAAATTGTTGTCAGCTATTAGAGACAAAAGTCTTGGGCCCTATGAAAGCAATTTCCGGAATCAGGCACTAAGTGGGAAGTGGAATTACTAGGTTCAGAGGGTCCTCCCTGGGTCCCCTGAATTTTCCTTTAAATTGGTCTAATGGTTTAGACACTTCCTGTGAGAAAACCAGACAAGGAAATGAAAGTTGGGGGAGGTGAAGTGGCACGGCGACGCCTTTGCCTAAGCAGGTTGTTGTGCTGTCTGCTCATCTGCTTAGGACCCCCCCCCCCAACTCTTTCCGTACCACGTGGCCCTGCCCTCCCACAGCCAAGGTTGATTGGGTTAGAGGAGAACATGTGACTCGAGCTGAACCAATGAGCTTCTCCCTTGGGAATCTGCATTGGGACTGAGCACAGGATCCCCTTCCTGTGGGCAGGGTCTGTGTCTTGCCAGTGACCTCAGGCCTTTGGGGGAGGCTGGAGAGTGGGGGGCAGACTGTGCAGAGCTGTGGGGTGAGCATTACCACGCCACGCCCCACCGTGGTTCACCCTTTGCACAGCACGGTCCCGCAGGTAGTCAGTAAATATTTGCTGAGTGAACACACAGCAATGAGTGAATACATGGCAAGTGCAAGAGCCCGGACCCACCCTGGCCTAGCACATAGTGAGCACTCTATATAGGTTGGTAATAATCAGAAAGCCCCGCCACCGAGGACGACCATTCAACCGAAGCCACGCGCGGCTACTGTATTTCATCAGATCTACGGCGCTGCTAACTGGGAAGGGCACCATTATCCTGTGCACCTCTCAGAAAGTAAAAACATGCTGCCCATTAACGGTGCCGGGATGCTTTCTTATCACCTCACTTGTGAGAAGCAGTCTGACTTCAGAGAAGGTAGAAGGTGAAAAAGAATGTGTGTCTCAGAATCAAAGAAATATGGTATACGAATGGCGGCCTTTCACCTGGAGACCATGGAGCATTCAGGGGTAAGTTATATAAACCAAGGTGACGGAATTTGGTCAAGGGACTGTGCCCGGTTTCTACGGTGACAGCAAGAAGGCTTCCTTGGTTTTATGGCACAGGCTGACAAGGCCAGCTAAGCAAACATTTGCAAAGGGTTCTCACGGGCACTTTCCTCCTACATGGCATGAGAAGGGCATTGTGTGTGCCTGGAGGTTTTCATAATAATAAAAAATTAATTGGCAAACTAATAAAGATTACAATAGACCAGGAAAAGCAAGTAGACCTTGGGTCAACCTGAATGTTGCTCAAGGCAGAGGGAAGTAGGATCAAGTTTTTAAAAGAATGATTCTCATGCTATTTATTTTGGAGAATCTCTTCCTCACCAGCTTTCCTGCCATTTCTACCTTATGACTGAGAGGTTTTGAGTGATTTTCTTCTGCTAAAAACTGAAGAATCCCATCCTTTCAAAGTCACAAGTGAAATGACCAGACTCAGTATTCTTTCCGTTGCAAGTTTCCCATGGACCGAGTGGGATGAGAGAGATGAAAGGGGCTGTTAAGACAAGAAATCAGAAACGACCTTGGGGAAGCAGGGATGCGGTGGACACAGGAGCCTTTTCTCTTACTGACCTGGAAATATGTCACCGTCTTTTTGCCTCATGGAACTCTCTGTGGTTTACAAGATGGGATGGAACGCACCCTTATTTGGGGGAGGTTCTCATGCATCACGGCCTCTGAGAGCTCTGCTTTTTCGGGGAGCGCCTCGTGGCTGAGGCTCCACCCTCGGCCACCACCCCTACCTCTGAAGACCTAGTCACCTGAGCCTCCTTTCCGGGGCTCCACCTTCTTCCCTAGCCCCGCCTCTTGCTGGAGTCCCGACCAGGGTAATTGTAGCCATGGCCTCACCGCTCAGAGTGATGCTTCCTGAAACGGCAGCATCAACGTCCCTGGGGAGCATGTTAGGAATGCAGAATCTTGGGCCCCCCCACCCCAGACCCACTGAGTCAGAGCCCCGGCAATCTGCGTGGGACAAGCTCTCCCAGGGACCCTTGTATGGTGAGGTTAGTTATGGTCAAGTCCGAGACCCCCTGCTCTACGGCGTCCTCCTCTTGCAGGAGGCCCCGCCCTCACCTCAAACTCCACCGCCCACAGCGCAGCCAGCTGCCCACTCCCCTGCTCCCTGTTCCCACTCCTCAGAACAAGCCAGGGTTCACACCTCCCATCACCATCCCAAGAATGGCCAACACTTTTCATCTCTCTGCTCCAGAAGAATAGTAGAGATGGCCTGGCACGGCGTGTTGAGAAGGGTTCCGAGGATGTGATTAGAATTCAGAGAAAAAGGGGCCCGTGAGTTTCCACGTGATCAGCCCCCTAATCTACCCCACCGTCTGGTCTTATCACCCAGCCCGACCACAGCCTCCCCCCGGCTTCCGCAGATGCGCTGGGCTTGCTCCGCCTCCACGCCTTTGCCCCCGCCACTCCCCTGCCCGAACGCCCTGCCCCACCCCCCCCCAGCAGCATCTCTCCAGCTTCAACTCCTCAGAGAAACCTTCCCCGGCCACCTTTTCCGGCCACATCCCTTCCCGCCTCCCTTTTAATCTGTCTCTCAACCATCGTTTCCTTTGTAGCGTTGATCGTAAGTTGTGATTATTTTGCTAACATTCACTTAAATTGTTCACGTTTACTTTCCCCACCAGCCTGCAGACTCCGTGGTCCAGCTCCATCAGCACTGGACGATGCAAGTACATAGTAAACAGTTGCTCAAGAAACATGTGTGGGGCAAATAAGCAAACCAAGTGCCATGGCCGGGGAGGGGAGGGAGAGGGAGGAGAGTCCCTGCCCTGCCCGGGAGGTGGCCAGGGGCACTAAGCCAGACCCTGGCTTTGGATCAGAATGCATGGGGTTTGCAGTCTGTCTCCTCCACTCCCTGATCCTGTAACTACAGGCAAATGTGTCGGCCTAACCCTCAGCTTCTCGATCTGTGAAATGGAGACCGGCCTGCCTCACGGAGCTGTGCCTCGATGCACGAGGTCACGTGCTCCTCCCGAGCCCTCCCCCCTCCTCCACACGGCAGCAACAGACCCTGGCTACGCCCCCTTCACTTTCTCGAAGATCCTAGAACCGCCTCACCTAGCTGGTCAACACTCCGACACTGACACGGAGGGATAAATGGCCATCGAAAGCTCTGGGTTCTATTTTCTTTTATACCATTCACGGCACGTAGCTCAGGATATAAAGTCAGGACACCCCACTCGACTTGAGATCATGACCTCGTCCACTCAAAACAACACCTTGGGCGCTGTATCTAGAGCTCTGCAAGCCGTCTGCTGTGGCCACCACCCAAATGTAACGATGATGATCTGGGTGTGTTTCAGGGAAAAGGCCTGAAATCCAGCAGGAACATCTGTACAGCACAATGGCCTGATTTTCATGGTTCCAAAGAGTTCGGGGGGAAAACCCAAGCCCTGGTATCAATCCATTTATTTATAGCTTATTTAAGGTGAAAACCTAAAGACAATTGCTGTTAGGGTGCCTTTTCTTTTTATACTCAGAATTAGTCTGAGATGGCGTTTTCCAAATGTTTGCCATTTGTATTTTGCTTTTATGGTTTTTGTCACATAATATTCTAACTGCATAATATGCTTTAAACCAACTTTTCCTTTTTCTTTTTCATGTCCCCAGGATTTGGCATTAATGAGATTTTGTTTGTTAAGGAACGGCAAAGCTTCTAAAACCAGACACAGACTTTTCCAGCTTCCATTCATTCACAAAATAGTCACTGAATACTATTATAATAGGATACACACCTGCCCACAGGTGGATTTTGCTGGCCTGCCTCTCAATGCACACAGGGCAGTGTGATTAAAAAATGAGGCATTTGAAAGAATGTGTGTGTGTATATATATATATATATATATATATATATATGTATGTATAATTGAATCACTTTGCTGTACAGCAGAAATTAACACAACATCGTAAATCAACTATACTTCAATTTAAAAAAGTGAGGCATTTGGAATTTTAAAAGGCCTGCATTTGAATTTCTTCTATTGCTAATTGCCAGGTAATGGTGTCCACTCATTTTTACACAGACAGACTTGACTCTGTACCAGAGACGTGTACACTCAACCCCCTAAAGCAAGGTTCTCTTGCCCACACTGGCCGGTGCTGGAGGAAGCAGCACCCCACAGCCTCCGTCCCGCACTGGGATCCATTGTGAGGTGCGTCACTGTAATTTACTGTAATGACAGTTACAACGTGGCTGTTTGCAAACAGTTTACTTTTTATATATAAATTAGAAGGGTTCCAAGGATCCTTGCAATAACAGCGTTCCTAATTACCTGCTTTATGTTTTCTTTATTGAGATGTAATTCATGTACCATAAAATTCGCCTTTTTAAAGTATATAACTCAGTGGTTTTACATTCAGAGTTGTATAACTATCACTACAATCACTTTTAGAGCCTTTTCATCACCCCCAGAAGAAACCCCATAACTGTTGGGGTCCCTCCTCGTTCCCCGACCCCAGCCCCTGGCAGCCACTAATCTACGTTCTGTCTGTATGGATTTGCCTATTTGGGGCATTTCATAGAAACAAAGTCATATGGTATGTGGCCATTTGTGTCTGGTTTCCTTCTCTTAGCCTCATGTTTCTACGGCATCCACACTGTAGCATGTGTCAGTGCTTCGTTCTTTTTTTAAAATATCTTTATTGGAGTATAATTTCTTTACAATGTTGTGTTATTTTCTGCTGTACAACAAAGTGAGTCAGCTGTACATATACATACATCCCCATATCCCCTCCCTCTTGCGCCTCCCTCCCACCCTCCCTATCCCACCCCTCTAGGTCATCGCAAAGCACCGAGCTGATCTCCCTGCGCTATGCGGCTGCTTCCCACTAGCCATCCATTTTCCATTTGGTAGTGTATATATGTCCATGCCACTCCCTCACTTCATCCTAGCTTACCCTTCCCCCACTGGCTTCACTCCTTCTTGTGGCTGAATAATACTCCTTCATCTGTTCACTACTTGACAGGCATCTAAGTTTGTTTACATTGTGGGTTTGACGTACTAAGTATATATTTTTGCTCACTGACATTACTCTTCCACGTAACACCTGAACCATCTTACAGACAACAACACAAGGAGGGGGTCACCCTGAGGAAACCGTGAGGGGCCTGACGTGGCTCCTCCACGTCCCCGATTACCAGCTGCCCTTCCGCTGGGACGTGCCCCATTAGGGACAATCCCCAGCACCCCGTGTCCCCGAGCAGCCGTGGAAAAGCTGTGCAACTTCACGCCCCTGCATAGAGCCTGCCTTCTCCTGTCTGCCTCTGCTTCTCCACTGGGACCCAGGGTGGGGTGGTCGCTTATGGGCATCACCAGGTCGGGGAAGGGCAGGTTCCCTGGGCTTAAAGTCAAGGCCCCGGTCCCCAGCCCTGCAGTCAGCCGTGTGGCCTCGGCTACAAGTTCTCTGTCCTCTCCTGCAGCCGCCTCCATAAATCAAGGGCCGAGTTCCAAATGTGTAACGAGAACACGCACCCACTGAGCGCTTCACGTGGCTGCAGGCGCCTGCGTAGGGCACGCAGGGCATCCTCACCGCACCCCTCGGAGGGCTGACATCACACCCGTTTACAGAGGAGGAAAAGGAGGACCAGTAAATGAAGACGCTGGGCCGGGGTCGCATGGCTAGCAAGTGGCAAAGGCAGAATCTAAACCCGGGTGGGCTGGCTCTGGAGTCTGCGCTCAGCCAGGAAGACCCAAACCCACGGGCCAGAGGGGCAGGGACTCCGAATCGTCAGACTTTCATTCCTTTTGCAGACATTCGCTGGGCACCCACCTGCCAGACAACGTGCTACGGGGAGACTGTGGCTTAGGGGGAAGGGCTGCATCTGCCCCACGCCACTCCTGCCCCCCAATCTCCCCACCTTCTCTTGTGCACAGAGGAGGGGGGATGGCCCAGCGCCCTTACCTGACCCCGATGGTGAACATGCTGAGGAGGTGCTTCCCTTGCAGCCAGCCCGTGAACATGATCAGGCCTGGGAGGAGATAAAAACATACATGTATGTATGTATACACACACACACACACGCGCGCGCGCGCACACACACACACGCACGAGTATGTCCTCCAAAGGACGAAGGCATTCCAAACTCATTTCCTTAAAGAGTTTCCAGTAATATAGACATAGGACGATTATGAATAACCTCAAACACGTGCCACCTCTCCCCTTTTTCTTTTTAAGAAAGAAACTCCCCTGCCTACGAGAAAGAGGATGGTTTTACTTTTTCAGGAGAGGATCAAGCCAGCTCAAGTAAAAGAAAGAAACAGCCAACCAGTTTACTTGGGGCCGTTGGCAACATTTCTGTATTATTCCACAAGTTCCCACGGGCTGCACGCCCCCAGGACTTGCCCCAAGGTGTCTGCAGTGCTCCCATGACGCACAGATGGGCCGCTGTCTCTTGACTACTTTATCCTGAGTGTTCATGATTAAATACATTCCTTTTTCCATTTTTCTCCTTTGTCAATCGTTGACCCAACGTTTCCTATACGCCGGGCACTGTGCTATGCATGGGACACACAGTCAGTCAGAGATGGACCCTCCAGGCACAGGAGTGGCATGAGTCACGCTGGGACCCGTGAAGATGCTGAGATGTTCTGACAATGGGGAAAAGTTCAGGGGCCGCCAGGCGTGGCCTCGGTTTCCTCACCTGTAAAGTGGGGACAATGACCACGTCATCCTTGAGGACTTGTTTCAGGATGTAAGATGTGACAATGCACTTGGAGTGCTTAGCACGGCTCCTGGCCCACAGTAACACCCAGTCGTGAACTGCTGGGGCCACGGTTACCGGACAGGTGAAGGGAAAAATGTGTGAGGTGAGAGGAGTCGCCTGTTGACACGTCCTGGGAGACTTGCTGAAAAGCATCAGCTTTGTTTTGCAGGGAAAGGGGAGCCGGGGCAAGTTTTCTGCTGGGTAGTAGCGGTGTGCATGTGTGCGTGTGTGTTGGGAGTAGGGGGGTCAGAAGATGTGATTTATTAGGGGCTATTTTCATACTATGTATCTTTCTAATTAATTAATTTATTTATTTATTTTTGGCTGCGTTGGGTCTTCGTTGCGGTGCGGTGGCTTTCATTGAGGTGGCTTCTCTTGTTGCGGAGCACAGGCTCTAGGTGCACGGGCTTCAGTAGCTGTGGCTCGCGGGCTCTAGAGCGCAGGCTCAGTAGTTGTGGCGCACGGGCTTAGTTGCTCCGTGGCACGTGGGATCTTCCCGGACCAGGGCTTCAACCCGTGTCCCCTGCATTGGCAGGCAGATTCTTAACCGCTGCACCACCAGGGAAGTCCCTATTTTCATACTATGATTAGCAACAGGATTCAGTAGTCAAATAAAATCTTAGCTGCAATCCAAATGAACCCAGATGCAAAAGACTGGGGTGGGGAGGGAACTCTATTAAAAATAGGGGCAGGGCCGCACCCACCAGGACCTGCCCCTACCCTGGGGGCCTCCCTGCAGCAGGAGGATGAGCTTGTTCACTGGGGCTCACAAGAGCTGACCGTGCTCATTTCTTCCCAAACCCACGTTCAGTAACTTTGCACTGGTAGCTTGAAATGGGCGGCTGTGAGTATTGACACCATGGAAAGTGGCAAACACCGCTTTCCGCTGGAGCCCGCTGTTCCCCTGAATCTCCTCCTTGGACCCTCTGAGGGTTCAAAATTCCCACTCTGCCAGAGCAATTCTTAAAATATTCATTAAAAAGAAAAAACGTCTGAATGGTGTCACGGGCCTGGCCATGGACATGCTAATTTACTTTCTAATTTAACTTGAGGAATAATGGCTTATACGAGGCAATGGCCTTGCAGGACCTCTGACTTGGATTTTTTTCTTTTTAAAACAAATTTTATCTTGTGGAAAGGCCTGCTAAGAGCATCTATTTGACAATGTGCCTTGAAGCACATCTACTTGGTATTTGCTCTTGGGGCCATTATTACGGCCCAGTCTCCTTCTGGCAACCCCAATGTCTAGAGCAGGTGGTGGAAAGCTTTTCATATAACAGATCAGATAGTAAATAGCTCGGCTTTATGGGCCATATGGTCCGTTACAACTCAACTTGGCCGTTGCAGTGTGCAAGCAGCTATAGATAATACGTGAATGGGTGTGGCCGTGTGCCCATAAAACAGATTTGTGAACACTGAAATTTGAATTTCATATAACTTTAGTGTCATAACATATTCTTCTTCTTTCTATTTTTTTCAGTCATTTAAAAATGTAAAAAAAATTCTTGGCTTGTGAGCCACACAAAAACAGGTGGCAAACCCGATCTGGCCTGGGAGTCACAGTTTCCATCCCCTGCTCCAGAGTGTAAAAGGGTCCTCTGGCCAGCTGGGGCCGCGTGGGCATCCATTCTACCCCAGAAGCCTGATCAATGTAACCCCGAGGATGGCAGGTGAACGGCGATGCAGAGTCACTTTCCCCTCCTGCGTCCATGACAGACATCACTAATCCATCACAGTTCTCTGCCACCAAGCCTGAGCATGGCCTCCAAATCCTCTCACAAGCACAGAGCCAGCCCCCTTAGCTGTGATCAGACTTGGCAGGTGAAGATAAAACCCATTTTCCATAACTGCTCCAGGACAAAATAGGCTGGAGAGGAGGGAAGAGGACATAGAGCTACTTGAAAACAGTAAAACTACTGACTGAGCAAAGTCTGAGTACTAAATCCAAAGTTGACATTTGGAAAGGAGACTGGATACTAGAAGGTTGGGATGGGGTGGCCAGGGAGGAAAGGGTGGGCAGGTCTGTCCCCAACATGATAGAATTGAGAGCTTTGACTTCAGACCATACCCTCTTAACACTTTGCTAAATTTACCACCTCTTACAAGTTGTGAAGGAGTGGGAGATACCTTCCATGCCTTTGAATCTACCCTTTCCTCTGTCTGGAATTCCCAATCTCTTTTTTTTCACTTGGCAAACTCCTACCCATCCTGCAAGACCCAACTTAATGTCACCTCCTCCTGGGAGCCTTCCCAACTCTCCCATGCAAAATTAACTGCTGCCTGCACATTTTGTATTTGTTCAGGTGTCTCTCTCCTATTTCCCTGGGGTCCTTCAAAGGGCAGAAGCTGTGTTTGACTCATCTTGGTGGCCCCAGAACCTATCATAGGGTCTAGCGTGTCATAAGATACTCACTAAATGAATGAATGCATCTAGATGCCCAGAAGCACAACAAAACTGCTGCTAGGAGGGACAGATGTTTCTCCCAAGAACTTTATCGGCTCTGCAGTTTAGCCAGATTCTCTAGTACTTCCTCCCATCACTGCTCGTGCTATGAGCAGTGGTTGGTTGGTTTGTTCCTTTATTCACTCGTTCATTCAACCAACATTTATTGAGAATCTACAGTGGCCCAGGCACTGGTTGATCCTGAAAGCTGGGAACGAAGGACACAGACTCAAAACCAGAGCTGGAGACAGCAGGAAGGAGCAGGTGAAGGGACCAGGGCAGCCCCATGGGGATCTTCAGGAGTAAGACCTGAATTTAGCTCTGCAGCATCCTGTGGATGCTGTTTGATCTGTTGCCAAAGGCCAGGACGCACAAGCCCAGGCACAACCTGCTTAGTAGAATAGAAACATGGCTGGGTGCACCACCAGACTACATTTCCCAGTCTCCTCTGCAGTTAGGTAGGCCATGTGACTTCACTCCAGCCAATCGAGAATAGGCAAAATTGATGACATCACTTCCTGGTCCCTGCCTTAAAAACTTCCCCCCACAAGCCTCCATATTCTCTCTTTCCCTACCTGCTGGCTACATAGAATTATGGCCCACCTCCCAGGACCTGCAGGAAGGCAGAGCAACAATACGGTAGGGGCCTGGGACCCCGAGTCAGTGTTTGGAGGTGAGCTATCCAGGAAAGCCATTTCACCAGGAACATGCCCATGGACTGTGGTGTGGGCAAGAAATAGATTTTGACCATGTTAGGCCATTAAAATGCGGGGACTGCTTGTTACAGCCATTAGCTTGTTCTGATAGAGAAACCTCTTGTTACTGTCCAAGAACCTCTGATCCCAAACCCCAATTCTCACCCAGGTGAGTAGCAGGGTATTTGAGAAACAGCAGTGGGTGCTCAGGACGGCTCCCTCCACACACCCCAACCCCTCTGGGACCCCGTGCAGAAACTGCTTCACCCACCAATTATGCCGAATGAGAAAAGTGTCAATTGCTTCCCCAGTTTGTCCATGCTTTTTTGTAGAGGAGTTTTAGGCGTCTGAAAGGATGAGAACAATGGGTTTGTTAGATGAGATCCCAGCAGTGTCCCCCGGGCTTCTGCCTGGATTTTTTAATGTCTTAGGCTGAGTGATGATTACACAAGGACACATATATAAAAATTCATTGACTGCTACATTTCAGATCTGTGCATGTCACCGTAAGTTATATCTTGACAAAAATCCAAATAAATGTTTTAAAATAAAAATTTTGAAAAGTGTACTCACATTAATCATATCATCCTTATTCCCAAGGAGTAGGCGGGGCTGGTGTCACCAGCTGAGAATCATCTCAAACCCCAGCTTACAAAAACCCAAAGCCCCACTGCCCTCACCTCTTCAGCCTGCATCATCTTAAACACTTCTCCAAACTGGGATCTTTCTCCTGTTCCAATCACGACGCCCTGTGTTTAGGAGAGAGAAGCCTGAGTTCTGAGGCTGAAAGCCTGAAGGTGAGGGAGGCCAGGGTCCCCAGGCACCCGGGGCTTACCTGTCCCTTCCCGTACTGCACCAGGGTCCCCATGAAGACAATGTTGCTCAGGGTGGTGAGGTCGCCCGCGCCCGTCAGCGGGGTGTCCGTCTTACTGCTCGGCTCGGCTTCTCCCGTGAAACTGGACTCATCCACCAGGAGGTCTGTGACCTGGGGGAGCAAAGTGAGAAGGCGTGGCATCCGCTCTCCCATCTGTGAGCTGGTTTTCAAAGCCCAGAATGGTGTCTAGCACCTTAGCGTCATTGCCAACAGACAGCAAACAGGAACATGCTGAAAGCAGGAAGCGAGTATCAGAACACAGCCTCAGATGCCTCCAGGAAACAGAAAAGCTTTGAATGTACGGCCCCTTTCAGAAAGCATAAAGGTCTCGTATCCTATTTTAACATTATTTTAAATTTTAATAAAATATTTTTTAAAAACTTAGGCAATGGTTAAATTAGAACATCCCTTTCAGAGCATCCTGTCTTTCCCCTAACACTCCACATCCCACCCACCTTGGAAGGTCCCGTACAATCTGTGTAGTCTGAGCAGCAGTGAGCCGGGTTATGCAGTGACCACCTAAGGTCATGTCAACACCCAAAACACATACGCGGGCACAGATACGCACACACACCCAGACGTTTCCAGGGTGACACTTCCAGGGTGACACTTCCACCTACCATGCGCCAGGCCCGGCGCGGAACACTTCACAAGGCTTATTTTTAAAATTTATTTTTTATCTTTGGCCACATTGGGTCTTTGTTGCTACGCGCAGGCTTTCTCTAGTTGCAGCGAGCAGGGGCTACTCTTCGTTGTGGTGCGCGGGCTTCTCATTGCGGTGGCTTCTCTTGTTGCGGAGCATGGGCTCTAGGCGCGCGGGCTTCGGTAGCTGCGGCAGGCGGGCTCAGTCGTTGTGGCTCACAAGCTCAGTAGTTGTGGCGCACGGGCCCAGCCGCTCCGCAGCATGTGGGATCTTCCCGGACTAGGGCTCAAACCCGTGTCCCCTGCATTGGCAGGCGGATTCTTAATCACTGTGCCACCAGGGAAGTGCCACACAAGGCTTATCTCTCAATCCTCACAGCCTCCATGAAAGATGCTATTATTTTCTCCTCTCTACATCTGGGGTAACTGAGGCATGGAGTGATTAAGAAATGTGCTCAAGTTGACACAGCTAGTTAGTGGCAGAGCAGAGGTCTGAACCAAGGCGATGGCTCCAGAAACTGCACTCTTAACCACCTTGCAAAACTGACCACAGGCCCAGTAGGTATCATTCAAGAGGTGAGTCTCCTGTGGCCAGAACTGTGCCAGGTACCACGGAGGACATGCAAGGCATCAGGGTGGGCTCTGCCCCTAAGGACCTTCTCATTTAAGCAAAAAAGAGCAACTGAGAGAGAGAAGCCATCTTTCTGCAAACTCACAAGAGACCAGTTAGATCAGTGTTTCTCAAATAGGGGTCTGTGAGTGCTCTATAATTTCCAAATTTTACAATTCAATAACAGTCTTTAAAAAATAGTCACACTGCCACGGGACCCCAGTCCCCAAGGTTGACAGGGGCCACCACTTGCCTAGCAATGCCCATCTCCCCGTCCCCCTTCCTAACAGAACCCCATGGTGCTGGGAGTGATGATGTGCCCCCCAGCGCACCCCCAACCCTGTTTCCCAGCTTCCCTGGCAGCTCACGGTGTCTCCCCGTCTGGACAATGGGATGAATGGTCTTGGGGAAGATCTCTGAAGGTGGCTGGGCTGACAGGCCCTCTTTGCCCTCCCTCACCTTTCTCTTTCTCTCCGCCTGGGCCATCGTTTTCATGGCTGGAGCTCCAGAAGCTCTCTTACAAGCGTTAAAACGATGACCACACCCCAAGAGCGCAGAGTGGGGGGCTGGGAGAAACCCAGGTCCTTCGTTCCATGATGGAGCTGCCTTACTGTCTCTGGACACTCCACTTCTGGGCTCGCATCATGTGAGCGAGGAATACATCCCCGTTCAAGCCTATCTATCTGCCTTAATTGGTTACCACAAACGCAACTACAAACTGATCTAGAGTTTGTGTTTGTGTTTTTTATCCCCAGGACATCAAATGAGCTCGTGGGGCAGCTCCTAACCCACAATGAAAGAAGAAATGGGAGAAGTGAGTCACCCAGCACCACCCGCTGCTGACTCCACAGGCCCCAGGCAGCAGAAACTGGCACATCTCCATGGCAAGCAGAGATTTAATTTCCAAGGCACTGTCTAATGGGACATGATAATAACACGAATAAGTTGTAACTTACTTACCTTGAAGCACAAGGAATTTGTACCTAACCTGATGTTTGTTAGATTTAAGTAACACTGTAATAAAAATAATAGACAACACTGGAAGGGAACCCCTCCACTAGCTGAGTTTGAGAGACGTAGTTAGAACAGCCTGCTGTCCTAATCAGATCTAATCTGCCGCAGAAGGTTTGGGAAACAAGAGGGTGGAGTGTCTGGTGTGGGGAAGATGAGCTGGAGAGCTTCCTGGAGGGTCTGGGACGTGAAACAGGCCTTGAAGGATGAGCAGACATTTGGTGGGAGAATCAGGCAGGTCTTTAGGGATGGAAAAGAAGGCAGGTTGGAGAACTGCTGGTGGGTGAACTGAGTAATAACAAGCTTCATCAGAGCAGTGGAGAGATGCGGGGAGGTAAAGAAAAGACCGCTCATTTCCCAGCAACCCACCAGCACTAAAAGGACAGAAACCCAGCGCGCTGAGCACTGGTGCCAATTCACCCCCTCTGGGGACAGGTTCTTGGGAGTAGACAGAGGTGGGCACTGTCCCAGGTGCTGAAGCCACAGTGGGAAGGAGAGCTGGCCCTGCTCTCCAGGGGCACTGATTGGAAGAGGCCACAGGCAAAGAGACAGGAGGTTTGGTCCACCTGGGGACCCGTGTGGGGACCAGCATGACTGAAGCAAGGATGTATGGAAGGTGTGGTTGGAACCCAACTGTGTTTGGCATTGGTTAAGAAATTTGTATAATTACCTTGTAAGGAATGAGGAGCCATGAAAAGTCTTGAGCAGAGAAGGATGGACATGGGGGAGATATAAAAAAACGATGTTAGACGTTGGAAGAGGCAGGCCAGTTGCATTGGGAGGGGAAGCATACAGTCCAAGGAATAAAGGCCAAGTGAAGCACAGCAGGGCTCTCAACGAGGGGGCGGGAGTGGGCATGGACAGAAGAGCCAGACAGAAAGAACAAGGAGACAACGGGCAGCAAGTGGAACTAAGCAGACAGGTTTATTTGTTCTGTTTTTAATTCCAGTCTTTACACTTGTACAAGACTATCTGAATGCTAACTGCATGCCCAAGAGCCCCCCTGTACCTCCATTCTGGTTTCCCAGTGGACCCACGAGGGCTAGAGACTTCTTAAAGTTATTTTTTTTTAAAATCATATTTGCATATCTGTGATTTGGGAAGCTTTAGTTTTTCCGTTTATACAATGGATGAGTGAGTTGTTAGAACATCATTTTCCCACTTGTGTCTTGGGGAACCCTCTTTCACAGGGAGTTAATTGGTGCGCTATGGAGAAAGGGTTCCATGGTGAAAGACATTTTGGGAAACATGGAGTTAAGGCCAGTGAACTGGTTCTCCTTAGTGCAGGACTTTTCAGGGCCTTTACTATGCAAATAGGTGCTGAGACTCTCCAAATGGGGGAGATATGTGGATCATCTTGTGGGGTAAGTTTTGGGAGACACTGGGCTGGAAGATCGCCAAGTCTCTTCTAGTTCCAACCCTAACCCCTCCGAACACACAGAGAACCGCATAAGCAGAACTCATTTTAACCATCGGTTTCTGCTGGTTAAAGAAAGACCAATTAGAATATAACCTGCTCGCCCAGTTTCTCAATTGGTCAAGTCAACAAGACTTTAGTAGATGCCTACTATACACCCAAAGAATTTTAAGTCAGACTCTATTCCAAGAACTTTGGAATTCAAGTTCTTGAAACAAACAGAGGGTGATTAAGTGCTAAATAGGATGGTGCTAAGTTAGAGAACAAGAGAAACTCAGAGAAGAAATACTGCTGTTGATGGTATGCTAATGCTAATAAACGTTTGCTGAGTGCTTGTATTTTCTCATGCAACATTCACAATTATCCCATGGAAAAGATGCTGCTCTGATCCCACTTTACAGATGAGAAAACTGAGGCTCTGAGAGCTTAAGAAACTTGCCCAAGGTCCCAAAGGCTAGGTTGTGTCAGAGATGAATTCTAGTGCATTTTCTTAGCTCAGGCTTCCGTTCTCTCAGCAGAGTTAGGGATGGGGCAGTGGGGCAGGCCAGGCTGTGAAGAGTCAGAGGGCGGAGTTTAGTCTTGAGCCACGTGGCGTGGGGGCCACTGTAGCTTCCAGGGCAGTAGGAGGCCCATGAACACAGAGCCTGGGGAGAGGACCCTATGAGGGGATGCTGGATGGATAAGATGGGGGGAGGTTCCAGCTGGAGTGACAGCAGCGGTTGCCCAAGCACGAGGATCTTTCACAGAAAGAACCCCATTAATTGGCAACACATTAGAACCTGAGGAAACAGACCTCAGCCAGCTGATCAAGGTCAACACCAGCAGTGATGGGCCATGGTGACAGCATGCACCCTTGATGGGACATGAAGAGAAGGCCCCGGTATCTCTAGGGTCTTCTTCCCCCAAACCCAAGTCTAAGCATGAAAAAAGCCTAATCAGACAAGTCCCGATTGAGGCACATTCTACAAAATACCTGACCAGCCCTCCTCAAAACTGTCAAGGTCATCAAAAACAAGGCAAGTCTGAGCAACTGTCACAGCCCAGAGGAGCCTAAAGAGACATGATGATTAAATGTAACATGGGACCCTGGAACAACAACAAAAAAAGGGCATTAGGGAAAAACTAAGGCAATCTGGTAAAAGTATGGACCTTAGTTAATAATAACTTGCCTCGATTGGTTCATTAATTGTAACAAAGGTACCCTACTAATTTATGATGTTGACATTAGAGGAAAGGGTGCGGGATCTATGGGAATCCTCTCAACTATCTTCTCAATTTTTCTGTAAATCTAAAATGGCTCTAAAAAATAGTCTGTTTTTCTTAAAAAGAGGAAAGGAAGAGAGAGATGAGACAAAGGTGCCTCTCTGAAGGCAGATGGCCAGAGAAGCAGGAAGAATGGGGCGCGGGGCTGGGAAGGGAAGAGGACGCAGGTGCGGAGGTGGGTGTGGGTTTGGATGTATTGGAATGGAGGTGGGCAACCTGTCCATCTGTCCATCCATCTCCTACGAGGGGCCAGGCATTCTTCTGGGCCCTGGGAATCCAGCAGGGCCGAGACAGACAAACTCCCTGCCTTTGTGGAGGGACTGGCAATAAACATGAAAGCAAACAGACATTGGAAAGAACAGCAGGTACGCAGGGCGGGGGGGCGGGGTGATGCCTCAGGAGAGGGGTCAGGGGAGGCCAATGAGAAGGGGACAGTGAGCTGAGACCTCAGGAATGAGAAGGGCTAAGTCATGCTGGTGGAGAGTGGGTTCTGGCGGCAGAAATGGCCCTCCTGCATGAAGACGCACTGCGGGCAGTTGAAAGCATCAATGCGCCTGGCTTCTAAGTCAGGGCTGGGCATAATGCTTGGGCCTCCTCTGCCTAGAACAGCTGATTCATGTCCATTCCAGGACGGCTCAAAAGCCACTGCCTCCAGGAAGCCCTCTGTGACTGCGTTGGGCCAGGCAAGTCTGTCCTGTTTGGGAAACCCAGAGTTCCCGGTGCTTTTCCCTCGAGCCCTTGCAGCAATCATTACCTGTCATGAGTAGATGTGGTTTGTCTGTCACTCTGGGCAATAAACCCATGAGCACAGAGATCTCGTCTGTTTTCTCCACTGCCTCCTCAGCACCCAGCACAGTTCCTGGCACACAGTAGGTGCTCAAGAAATATTTGTTAACTGAATGAGTGATGAGGATATGGGGAGGGGTGCCCTGAGGCAGGGAGGGAGGGCAGAGAGGCTTAGAGGAGGGCTTTGAGTGTGCTGGGCTGAATAATAGCCCCCGACCACCCGATCCCCCAGACACCCAAGTCCTAATCCTTGGAACGTGTGAAAGTGTTACCTTAATGGCAAAAGAGCCTTTGCAGATGTGACTGAATTAATGACCTTGCGATGCAGAGATTACCCTGGATGATCCTGATAGGGCCTAAATGTCATCACAAGGGTCCTTGTAAGAGGAGGATCAGAGAAGTGTCTGAGAGAAGGAAATACAAAGACAGAAGCAGCGGTTGGAGCAATTTGAGGCCACAAGCCGAGGAATGCGGGCGGCCTCTGGAGGCTGAAAAATGCAAGGGAACCAATTAATAGCTTAATTGGTTAATTGGAACCAATTAAGAGCTTAATAGCGGATGAGAATATTCCACTGTGAGTAAACAAAGCTACTGATTGTTCAGTGGAGTTGCAAAAGGACAAAAAAGGAAATGTGTCGAGTGTTGGCGGCTGGAAGCCTTGAAAAAAGTCCTCGTGGTGGCAACGACCAGGTACAATTTAATTTGACAGAAGCAGGGCAGGAAGAAAACCAGCTGAAGTAGGAAAGGAGTCATTTGGGGTTTAAAAAATTGTTTCAAAGAACTGTTGTAGAGCCTGGTACTGATCAACAGTAAAATCAATTGCGGATATTTGTGACTTTGTCCCCCCATCAGGTGCTGCACAAGCAGGCAGCAGGTCTTAGCGTTTCAGCTTCAGGAGAACCCCACGAGGTGGGAATAAACATTAACCGCTTTGATAGATGAGGAAACCGAGGCAAAGAGAGGGTAAGCAACTTGCTCCAGGTCACACAGCTTATGAATGACAGGATCCGGCTAATGCCCAGCCCCAGGGCACTAACCATTAGGCAGCACTGCCTGTCTGTAGAGCCTGTAGTATATGTGTATCCTCCCTATCGGCAGGTGGACTCCCCACCCCGTACCTGGGGACTCCCTCACATTGTGGGGCAGAGCCCACCCCTAGGGGAGGCGTGGACAACGTCACATTGGCTTCCCCAGCCTTCCCGCAGGTGGGGCTTGGCCACTGGACAATGGTTCCTCTAATGGGACCCACCTGCCCTGGATGTGGAGTCGGAGGCCGGATGCTGGCAGGGGGAGAAGCGGACGGGGAGGAATCCACTCTGGTGCGGGGCACCTCCTGCTCACCCTGCCCCACCCTGCTCACCCTTGTTCCTGCCCTGCCTGGAGATCTGAAAGCCAGGGGCAGAGGGCCTTGAAAGCCTGGGTGCCCTCTGGCCCGTGCCTCTACTTCAAAGTCCGGCTCAGGATGCTGTAAACACAGCTCCCAGGGGTTAGCTCCCAGCCTCTTTGCCTCTCTCCATCCCCCCACTCCAGGCCACCCTTCAAACAGCCTGCTATCGATCCTGAGAACATGTCCTCCTTAATAAATAAATCAGGCTGATAACCTGGGCTTAACCCTTTATCGCTAAAAGCTTTGAACAATTCTTAAGAATTCCCGGGATCATAAAATAGATTACTCCCATCAACGGATCCCTCTGAACTTGATTTAACCTTTTCTCGAGAATCAAATTTATCTCGGAGAGCCTCTGGAAATGTTCTGTGAAGCTGTGACACCCTGAGACCCACAAAGCTTGGGGACAGAGCTTGCCCCACACCCGATGTCCCCAGCTGCGCTCTTCTAAAAGCTTGCGCTACTGTTTATGGCTGTACTGGCTGTTCCCATCCTCGTGATTAAGCAGTCAGACGGCGTTTCTCTCTGACATCAGTGTGGCCGTTTCTAGAAGCAACTTTTCCCTCATTCCTCAGCCCCACCCTGGTTTAATTTGCCACTGCAGTTTGCTATAAACTAGAAAAGTCACATAACCGCAATTTGTTAGGCTTATACTTAAATGAGAATAAATAATTTGTGAAATGCCATTGGAGGAGCTTTGCGCTTAAAATTAGCTTGCTTGCTAACTTCCTGTTTGTGTGCACACATGCCTGTGTCTGTGCACACGTGTGCACGAGACAGAGAGAACGCCTGCCTCCGAGAAGCTAAGTGTCTGCATGGCCCCTGGACCAGGGTCTGGGGCCCCTCACCTCTGTGAGACGGATGTCAGCAGGGATCCGGTCTCCGATGGAGAGAGACACGATGTCTCCAGGCACCAGGTCTCGAGCAAGAAGATGCTGGAGCTTCCCTTCTCTTATGCTGCGTTTGAAATGGGAAACAGCAAAAGCACCCATGTTGACATCTCATTTCTAGGCACGTTGATAAACCTGAGCAAAGATTACAGAAACATACTTTCTCTTTCCCTTATGGACAAACCCTTGTGCCTTTACGGTTTTATTAGTTTTTAAATTCACCTATCCTAAAAGACTTTTGGGAAAGTGTATGGCTTCTAGGAGACCCTGAGCCTCACTTGAAAAGTGGGGTGACTACTGTTCTGTCTGCCTGGAAACAAGGCTGGGCCACACGGCCTCCAGAAACTTCTGCTGATCTAGGGAAGCGATTCCTTAATGAAGCTGGCAGCTAGCGGCACTTCTATCCTCAGAGGACACAGCACTCTGGTGTGCAGAGCCTGGCTCGGGACCTCAGGGACGGCAGAGGCTTGTCAAAGCTGGGAGGAGCATCTTAAGTGCTCGAGAAGCTGGGGACACCCCCTCCCACAGGGCCTGGACCGTTCCTCACGGCCATCTGACGTCTGCCGTTAGACACGGATGTGCTTCTGTGCACGGGCTCCCACTGGAATCCCACCACACACTGCCCCTTGCCCGACACGGCAGGAGCCTCCCAGACGGACCTGTGCCCACCCCCCCGACCTCCTTCAATTCATCCTGTATGTGGCAACCAGAGAGCTCTTAAAGCACAAAATCGGATCACAACTTCCTCCTACTCCAACCCTCTCCAGTGACCTTGGAGTCAAACCCAGCGGCCCTGCCTCCTGCCACCCCCCTCCCCCCGCCGCCGCCCCGCCCCGCCCCGCCCTGCCCCCGAACGCACCCAACTCCTTCTAGTCTCAAGGTCTTTGCTGACCTTGAATGCTGGAGCAGACATTCCCCTCTTCCTTGTTAACAGAATTCAATCTTATTCAGGTACTGCCCTTCTCCCCACAGCCCAGTGCTCTAGCGGGTGGGTCCTGAGTGGCTGAGACCATCAGGGTGATCCCAGCACCTGCCATGACCGGCATAGGGACAGGCATGATCTACAACACTGGCCTAAGAGACAGGATTGGATATTTGCTGGGGGCTTGAGAGAAAGTTTTTTTCACTCTGTACACACACAAACACACACACACACACACAGATGGCCTCTTCTTCTGTTGGACCTTTTTATACCTGGCTGTGATGCCCGGAGCTGTGGCAGCCATTTTGGGATCATGAGGGAAGTTGGCCCAAGAACAAAGATAACAAGCTGAGGATGGCAGAGTAAAGAAATAAAAGGCACCAGGTCCTTGGTGCCATCTTGAATTAACTAACCCCACTGTCCCCCCCCCCACCTCAGATCCCTTACCGTAAGACAACACAATTTCCTTGTGGTTTGCACAGCTGAATTTTCTGGGTTTTGTATCCAAGAGCACCTATCAGATATACATCTGCTCTTCCCTCAGCTCTTCCCATGGCTGGCTCCTGCTGTTTCTCAGGCCTCAACCTAAAGGTCAGCTCCTCCTTAAATGTCAGATCAGGGTGGCCTGCCAGCCAGCTATTTAAGGTCGTTCCCACACCTCCCCTGGTCACTACCGCATCTCCGTGAGGTTCTCTTTCTTTTTTTTTTTTTTTTTTAAAGAAATTCACGTTCTTTTATTTATTTATTTATGACTGTGTTGAGTCTTCGTTTCTGTGCGAGGGCTTTCTCTAGTTGCGGCAAGCGGGGACCACTCTTCATCGCGGTGCGCAGGCCTCTCACCATCGCGGCCTCTCTTGTTGCGGAGCACAGGCTCCAGACGCGCAGGCTCAGTAATTGTGGCTCACGGGCCCAGTTGCTCCGTGGCATGTGGGATCTTCCCAGACCAGGGCTCGAACCCGCGTCCCCTGCATTGGCAGGCAGACTCTCAACCACTGCGCCACCAGGGAAGCCCGGGGTTCTCTTTCTTTTAATTTTTGTGTGGCTTTGGGTTTCAGAGGGTCTTTTTGGCTTTAATGCACCTGCCACATTCCAAAATCATCTCATCCTTCACTTCATCATCTGCCTCCCCTGTTAGAAACGTGAGCGCCCCAAAGGCCAGGGCCTTCCCATCGCTTCGCCTGGAACAATGTCTCCCTGCACACAGTAGGTGCTTAGTAAGTATTTAGTGAATGCATAAAGGATGGAGGTAATGCAGGAAGGGTCTGCAGGGCAGATGCTGTTCCCGACTTGTGACACGGGTCTCAGGGACTCGGGGAGTGAGGCTGTGTCCCTTCAGTGCTCTTTCAACTCTACCAGTCTGTCCGTCTCCGCTGCTCTTGCAAAAAAAATTATCTTTCAGAAGTGACTTCCAGGGACATCAATAATGCATACTATTCACCCAAAAGGCCAAGACTTGATATTTAAACTTAAGATCAGCTCATCAAGCTACTTAAATCATAGATGCTTCCGTCTGCTTATAGGATTACGTCACACATCACACGTCTGGATTTCTGACAGCCTTGTTCATCCAATCGTTAGGCCCAGACGTTTTTACCGCCCCCCGATGAACCTTCTAGAATTGACTCATCCTCTCTCATGCTTTCACATCGTGCTCTTTTGGTCTCTATCTTGTTACTCATTATTCTCTGCCTGTTCTCACACACACATGCACACACTCTTTGCTTGCTGTTTCCATGAGAGGTGGAACTCTGTCTCACTAGATCTTTCTATCCCCCAGCCCTATGCTCCATTTTGCCAAATACACGTTAAGGTTCTTTCCCCCAAATTATCCTTCGGGTAATAGAGAGTTACTGTATGTTTAAATCCTTCCAAAGTACCTCAGATCACAAGATACTTTCAGTTACTTTCTTTTGAGCAACAACGTCTATTTGGGAAAGACACGTGACTTTAAAACAACCTCAACTGATGCTAGCAGGGGTAAGGGAGAAGACCTGGGCCTTTTCCGAAGAGAGTTTCATTTTTACAGGGAAAATAACATAGGGATTACTGATACACTAAAAAATTAAATGGACAAAAAAAAATCAAGCCTAAAACATTCTCCCGGGGCTTCCCTGGTGGCTCAGGGGTTAAGAACCTGCCTGCCAAGGCAGGGGACACGGGTTCGAGCCCTGGTCCGGGAAGATCCCACATGCCGTGGAGCAACTAAGCCCGTGCGCCACAACTTCTGAGCCTGCGCTCTAGAGTCCACAAGCCAGAACTACTGAGCCTGCACGCCTCAACTACTGAGCCTGCGTGCCTAGAGCCCGTGCTCTGCAACAAGACACCGCAATGAGAAGCCCATGCACCACAACGAAGAGTAGCCCCCACTCGCCGCAACTAGAGAAAGCCCACGTGCAGCAACGAAGACCCAACGCAGCCAAAAATAAATAAATTAAATAAATAAATTAAAAAACAAACAAACAAACAAACCTCCTCCCTTCTGCCTCTGTGGCCCCCTTTACCCACGGCGGCAGCCCCTGCACATCCTCTACGCTGAGCTGTCCGACACTGCAACCACTACCCTGTGAGGCTATGTGAACTCAAGTTAAATAAAATGAAGACTTCAGTTCCTCAGGTGAAGTCCTCAGTAGCCATATGGGACTAGTGGTGCCGTCCCGGGCAGCACACATGATAGAACATTCCAGAAAGTCCTATGGCACAGCACTGCGCTAAGCACACAGGCCCAGGAGGAATGGGGAGACATTGTCGTCTTTCTTTTTTCCTTTTTAAATGTCTTTGGGGAGGGCTGTGTGATACCCAAATGGCAAAGCTGGAATGTCCAGGCAGGAAAGAGGCTGGCGGGCAGCTGAGCAAATGGCCGGAGTTCATTACTGAGTTGTCTACCCCCTTCAGACAGAGTTCTGATGCCTCAGCTTGTTCAAGCCCCGCCTCTCAGCCTCTTCCGAGACCCCCTTTGAGAATCCAGTGAAAATTCCGAATGCCTCCCTAGGAAAAACGCACACAGTTTTGCACACTTTATCATAGATTTTGTGGGCCACCCTCTCCCCAAAGCCATTCCCGTCACCCGTGGCCCCCAGGCTGGGCACCCTGATTACACACCAGTGACAGAGTGGAGGCCCAGAGAAGTTGAATGACACACCCAAGGACATGTAGCAATCGGCTGGCAGGGCAGAGACCAGGTTTCCTAACCCCCAGTAAGACATGCTTCTCCCATATCACATTACAAAGGATATAAATATTGCCAAACTTTTGTCAAACTCACCAGCCCACTGGCTCCTCTGATGAACCAAAAAGTCCCAGGGGGGTCTCTGACTTACCAGTTACATTCGGGAGGTACCAGCTTGGTCAGCTCTTCCAGAGATTTTTCCGACCTGTACTCCTGGCAGGAAGCATGTGAAACATGGTGTTTAAGAGGGAGGCCTCCACAAAGCTCCCATCAGCCCGGGTGACCCCGCCCAGGACCTCAGGACACACATTACACACCTGGATGAAGGCGACGGTGACCACGATCAGCACGGCCTAGGGGGCAAACGGGAGGGGACCTTAACACCCAGCTGCCCAACGAGCAGGTGATCGAGCCCAGGGGAGGCAAGGAGAGGGCATCGTCTTGCAAAATATTATTTCCTTTCTTCTTGCAAAATAAGAGCACTGTGCAGAAATTTAGAAAGCAGACGAGCCAGAAAAGCACATCCAACTCTGCCACCTAGAGGTTCACATCTGGGGGTTATCCTTCTAGATTTTTCAGCATAGATACACTTACAACACAGGATCATCTAGTACAGAGATAATCGTTTATATCTCAACAGCAGCTAATAAACATCAGTCCACATCAGAAGATGCGGACCTAGCCTCAGGCTTTCGAACAGAAGCATCGAATTCCACTGCACGGAAGGAATCTGGTTTTGTATTTTAAAAGACGGCACTTGACAGATAGAAGGAAGCAGGAACGAAAGTCATCAAAATGTGTTCAGAGCCACATTTAAAAGGTCACATACTGTATGAGTCCATTTATAGGAACTACCCAGAATAGGTAAATCCGTGGGGACAGAAAGCGATGGTGGTTTCAAGGGGCTGGTGGTGGTGGGTGGGGAAGGAGAGAGTCTGTGTAATGGGAACGGGGTATCTTTTAGGGTGAGGAAAACATTTTGGAACTAGATAGAGGTGGTGGTGGCACAACATTGTGAATATAGTAAATGTCCCTGAATTATTCACTTTAAAACGGCTAATTTTTTAAATTAAAAAAAACATTTTTTTAAAAGGTGCCCAACGGTTCTCTCTGTGTAATGATTACGAACAATGATTCTTGTTTTGTTTTGTTTTCGTTTTTTTGGACGCACCACACGGCATGTGGGATCTTAGTTCCCTGACCAAGGATCGAACCCACGCCCCCTGTAGCGGAAGCGCAGAGTCTTAACCGGTGGACCGCCGGGGAAGTCCCCGAGCAATCATTCTTTGTACTGCGCACACAGCCAGGATCCAGCAATTCCACCCAGGGGTCACAGGGGAGGAGTTCATTACAACATTGATCCCGACGGCAAAGAACTAGAAGCCACCAGCATAACCACCAAGAGAGCGACGGCCAAGGAACCAGGACACCCCACTTGGGGGTAGAGAAGGATGTGGATTTCCTGTCCTTTCTTTCTGTTGTGTTTTCTTCTTCTAAAAAAATCTACTGCCAAACTCTTTTTTCCTTGCATAACAAAGCCAAGCACAGACGCAGCAAGCCCCTCGGCAGCCGGGCAGCTGGGTCTGGGATCGGGGCACTGCCCCCCACGGGGTGCACTCACCATGGCGATGCTGAGGGCATCCTCGTAATTCTTCGTCAGGACGCTCACCAAGGCAGAGGCCAGAAGCAGCAGGATCAGGGGGTTCTTAAACTGAAAAATGAACACAGGGCAGGGGGATCTTTTCTAGGCTCACAGAGATCAGAGATTGGGCTTTCTCCCGTGTAGCAATGTCAGCTCTACACTCACAGCTCGCTTCCAGGCCAACCCGACAGTGATCCGAGGGCTAGGAGAGGAGGACCACCAACACGCGACGGTTCTCCTCCGCCTGAAGACCCACCACTGCAGCTTCACTGACATCGGCTTCCTGGGGTCATCCTGACACTGTCCCTGTCAAGACGCCAGCCCTGGCCCTGCCTTTGAGTTCTTGGTCTTGCTTTGCCACATCTCCACGATGCTCCAGGTCAGAATCTTCCCCTCTGGTGGGATGCCAGCCCTGGTCCAGCATGGCCAAGGGGTCCCCTCTCACCACACCAGTCCTGCAATCCTGTGTGTCCCGATCACAACAACCCACTCTTGTAACTGCCTCTGGGAGCTCCAGTGATGTCCCTCCTGAGAAAAGGTGTTCCAGAAACTTCCCAAAGGATTTTTACTTTATTATTTTATGTACAGTGGTCTTCTCTTATCTGTGGTTTTGCTTTCCACAGTCTCAGTGACCTGCGGTCAACTGTGGTCCCAAGATATTAAATGGAAAATTCCAGAAATAAATAATTCGTAAGTTTAAAATTCTGTGCCATTCTGCGTAGCATAATGAAGTCTGTGCTATCCCATTCCATCCTGCCTGGGATCCCCAACCAAACACATCCTCTGCTCCTGGCATCCAACCACTGACACCCTCGTGGCTCAATGATCTAGGATAACATGAAGCAGATAAGCCTCCTTCTATGTCACAATGCCTGCGTCACTCCCGTCACTTCAGCTCTTCACGTAGGCATTGTACCGTCTCACATCATCACAAGAAAAAGAAAGGTGAGTACAGTATGATGAGATATTTTGAGAGAGAGATTAATTCACATGGCTTTGATTACAGTATATTGTTATAATGGTTCTATTTTATTATTACTGCTGTTAATCTTTTACTGTGCCTAATTTATTAATTAAACTGTATCATAGATATGTATGTACAGGAAAAAACAGAGTATATATAGGGTTTGGTACTATCAACTGTTTCAGGCATCCTTTGGGGTCTTGGCATGTATCCCCCACAGGTAAGGGGGGACTACTGTATCTGTGTCATTTCACACATACATTTCAATTGTTACAGACAAGTGAAAGGAAGCATAAACACAAACATATAAAAACAGGATCGGAGAGAGTAGACCAAAGATCAGGATCAGGGTGGGAGTCAAAATATCAATAAGCAAATCATGGTGGTTTAAATTGGGGCTGTACCTTTGGCTCTGAGCTTCCCAGCAGCAAAGGCAAAAAGGGAAATGTGATCAGATGTGTGATTCGTACTGCTGACGGAAAGAAGCACATCAGCATCATGCCAGTGTGGTACATGAAGGGATTTAATGCCTCTCACCCAAGAACTGCTGTGCTTTAACTCCTCTGAATGAGGGACAGGGCACTTTGCGGTCAGCTCACGGGCCACCTGGTGTTATGGTGTTAGCCACCGCATCTACTGTGAATCTCCTCAAGACTGAGCAACTCAAATGTATTTCACCTTCTTAGCTACAATTTTTCTGCAACTGTATCAAATTATTTGTCTCTATTCTCTGCTAGAATGTAATCTTCCTAAGCACACAGGCCATACCTATCCTGGGGTCCCCAATCCTTCCAGGACCCAGAAGGGGGTCTGAGCACATGGGGAGGCAGGCAAGAGCTCAGGAATCTGATAGAATTCCAGCTCTGTCTCCACCATGACCTCACTGACAGACCTCGAGCAAGCCTCTGACTTCTCCAGCCTCTCTCTCTCTCTCTCGGCTGATGGGAGGACTAAAGGGCATAAGGAGGGTAGAGTGACCTGCCCAGTGGGTGGCACACAGTAGGTGCTCAGTACATGGGAGCCAGAAGGACCAAGACTGATTACAAAAGGCACTGGATAAACACTAGTCAAAGGCAGGAATCGTGGCTGCCTGAGCTCCAGAAAACGGTCCCTCTTATCAGGGCTCTTGATCCAATAGCTGGCCCTCAGGGAAGCTTTCCCATCGGTCCTCGCCAGGGCTGGGCTGGGCTGGGGTAGGGGGGGTCATCACACGTTCAGAGAGAACCACACCTCAAAGCCAGCTTGCCTGGGAGCCCCGGTGCTCCGGTCTGAGACACAGTGGTAGGAGTCAACCCCGGGAGACCCGTGAAAGAGCTTCCCACAAAAACCTGAAACCCGCATCAAAGTTTCTGAGATGGACCTTATTCAATTAGCTACAGGCTTCTTCCCAAGGGTGATGTCTTCAACATGTAAATAAACTATCCATCCATTTTATGGATCTCATAAGCCATTCCATGGGCACGAGTTCACAGATTAGGAAAAGGGATTAGATTTAAAGGGCACGCCATCGAAAAGCAAAGGGTGGGCTTTGTTTAGATCCCCGAGTCTAACAAGTCAACTGTGAAGGGGTGCCTTTGAGGCATATGGGGAAAACCAGCTCTGGACCAGGCATGTGAATGAAGTGCTCATGGTCTTAGTGGGATAATAGTATTGTTGTTATGGTTAAAAACAAACAAACAAACAAACAGACAGTCTTCCCTGGCGGTCCAGTGGTTGGGGCTCTGAGCTTCCACTGCAGGGGGCATGGGTTCGATCCCTGGTCGGGGAGCTAAGATCCTGCGTGCTGCGCAGGGCGGCCAAAGATAAATAAATAAAGGCTTCCCTGGTGGCGCAGTGGTTGAGAGTCCGCCTGCCGATGCAGGGGATACGGGTTCGAGCCCGGGTCTGGGAGGATCCCACGTGCCGCGGAGCAACTAGGCCCGTGAGCCACAACTACTGAGCCTGCGCGTCTGGAGCCTGTGCTCCGCAACAAGAGAGGCCGCGATAGTGAGAGGCCCGCGCACCGTGATGAAGAGTGGCCCTCGCTTACCGCAACTAGAGAAAGCCCTTGCACAGAAACGAAGACCCAACACAGCCAAAAATAAATAAATAAATTTATAAAAAAATATATATATATTAAAAAATAAATAAATAAATAAATAAAAAATAAAATAGAGAGAGAGAGAAAGAACAATGTCCTCCAGGGCAGACATACACACCAAAGTATAGATGGTAAAATGATTCAGTATCTAGAATTTGCTTTAAAATGCTGCAGCGAAAAAAGGGGGATAAAAAATGGGGCAAAATGGGTTGATAATTAGTAAAGCTAGATGGTGGATATATGGGGTTTATTATCTTATTCTCCCTCTTAATGGATATTTTTGAAATATTCCCTAATAAAAGGTTTTGGTCAGAGGAGTTCCAGTTTTGGTCCTGAGAGCTCCTGGAAGCACTGAGATGGGGGTAAGGGGATTGGGGGCAGTTTGCGGAGGGAAGTGGCTGCCGAGAGTCCTTGGGCTGGGCTCAGAGCTGCCCAGCAGAGCTCACAGCCATGGCCAAGCACCAACACCCCATAGAGGGACACGCCCTTTCCGCGGAAGTCCAGGGAGGATGAAGGGCCAGATAAAAGGGCAGGCCAGCTAAGAGTATATCAGTGTCCTGGGGATGCGGTGATAAATGACAACTTGGGGGGCGGCTTAAATCAAGAGACTTATTCTCTCACAGTGCTGGAGGCCGGAAGTCCAGAAGCAAGGTGTCGGCAGGGCCGTGCTCTCTCTGGAGGCCCGAGGGCCTCCTAGGGGAGAACCGTTTCCTGACTCTTCCAGCTCCTGGTATTGCCGGCACTGCTTGGCTTGTAGACACATCTCTCCACCTCTGCTGTTGTAGCGCCTTCTCCCCTCTGCGTGTGTCTGAGTCTCTTCTAAGGACACCAGTCACTGGATACGGGCCCACCCTAACCCAGTACGACCTCATCCTCACTAATCACATCTGCAAAGACCTTATTCCAAATAAGGCCATAGTCTGAGGTTCCAGGTGGATGTGAATTTTGAGGGGACGCTATTCAACCTTGCACAGGGAAGGAGAACCCCTCAGTTCAGTGGAGTTAAGACTAAGATCTCATTTCAGCCCCGAGCCCATCACAGACTTCCCACCCGGTTGGACAGAAGTGAGGGGGGAGGGGGCACAAACACGCCCTGAACACCCGTCAGGCGCCTGCATTCTCCAGGCCACCTTCCGAGGCCGGGTTACCCCACATGCACCAGGCCTCTCCGCAAGGCCTTTGCACGTCCCCCCCTTCAGCATCCTTCATCCAGACCCTCCCACGGCGCCTCTCCTCACTTCACTGGGTCTCTGCTCAGACATCGCCCCCTCCAGGCACCAGTCAGATGCCTCTGCTGACCACCCAGGTCCCCGCAGGCACCTCCTCACTCCTGTCTTGACTCCTCTCCTCAGGCCACGCCCACTGGGTGCTGTTTCACTCAAGGAGTGTCTGTTTCCCTGAAACCAGAAACTGGGGCCACTACTCTATGCACAGTGCCTCGAGCAGGCCAGGAGCACAAAAGGCGTTTATCTAGAATGAATGAATGAACAGCCAACGCGCGGTGTTAGTTGGGGGAATCGGAGGCTTGGTGGGGTTGGAACTCCTGCTTCCGGTCACCCAGCCGAGTAGGGATCAGCACTGGGTCTGTCCTGCCCCAGCTGCGTGGCCTCCTGGCCAGGTCACTTCTGTGACGCCGCCTGGATCCCTGCCCTCAGCTCTCCCGGCCCTGGCTGGCAGCTCCCTCCCTCCCTGCAGGCTGTACCCAGTGGAGACTCAGAGAGCAGGGGGCCTGTTTCTGCACAAGGGACCCCTCCAGCCATGGGCTCAGGGCTAGCTCAGGGGTCCACAGTCCTGGCCGGGACGCTCTGAGAGCTGGGACCAGGTGCTGGCCTCACCCTGAACTCCAATTCCAAGCCCATCATCTCACCCCCTCCCCCTGAGGCTGGACCCGAGCAACCCTCCAGGCGGACACTGATACCACCAGCCTCCCTCCCTCCCTCCCCTCCTGGAGACCATCCCCAGCACCTGCCCCCTCCCACCCAAAACAAGTGAGTCACCGTGAGACATAGCACACAAGTGTCAGATCCAATGGGAAGATCCCACCACATGCCACTAGTGCTGCCCTGGCCACAGATAATCAGACTCTTCTGGCTCATGGGGCCCCTTCTAAGCCCACAAGTAAAGGGGGACAGGCAGAAAGCGGTCTGTTGAAACCTTACTGTGCGGTGAAATGGTGGAACACCGGAGACGTTGATTACAATAAACAGTAACAACCGAAACAACCAGCATTTCCTGAGCACCTCCTCCATGCCATGCCCTGTGCTCAGCGCTTTACCTGCATCATTTCGTAGGCTCCACCCAACCCCATGACACAGGTACTGTTAAGTAGTCCTACTTGATCAATGACCAACCTGAGGCTCTGAAAGAAACTGAATTGCCAAGGATTTAATTAGATCAGGCAACTCCAAAACCTGTGCTCTTAACAGCTACGCTCAAATCAAACCAGGGCTAACTGGCAGACACTGGGACTTGGGGCAAGCTTTATTAAGCACTTAATACGGGCTAAGCTTCTTCTTTTGAAAAACTCAGAACAGGAGGTACTTATTAGTCCTATTTTCTAGATGGGGACAATTGAGGCTCAAGGAGGATCGACAGTCACAAGGCTGAAGTGGGATCTGAACCCGGCTGACTCTAATCTACCTTTGCTTCATGACTCCAGGGCAGGGATCTTGGGTCATGCTAAGGTAGAATTCCTAATGGTGAGTCTCCTGAGACAGAGAAGCAGGGCTGCCTCGTGAAGTGGTGAGCTCCCTGTCACTGCAGGGGACAGACAGGAGAATCACAGCATCTGGCATGTAGCAGACGCTCAGTGAACATAAAGAATTAATAAGTGAGAGCACACGGACTTCCTGTGTGCCCATCAAGGGCGGGAAAACACGGCCATCGGGAGCTGCCTTCCAATCCCGCAAGGATTCCCTGAGATGGATTCCTGAACTGATGAGGTTAAGAAGAATAAGCACGTTTCCTGCTCTTAGAAACTGAAGAGATTTCATTCCTGGAAAGGTCCTGGCTGGAGGCTGGAGGAGAGCCCTTGGTGTGAGGTAGAGGCCAGGTGAGCAGGTCCTAGTGGAAGGGGCAGCCAGGGCAGAACTGACCAAGGCCCCACTCCAGAAGGGAGAAGGTCCCCCCTCACAGCCTGTGTGTCTGCCCCCTTCCCTGAACTTCACCTTCCAGGAGCCTCTGCTGCCTCTTCCCAACACTGGGATTCCAGGAAGTTTCTGGGTTGGCCAGAGCCACCTGCATACCTAGAAGCCTATTTTGGTGCCAAAATGCGTCAATGAATGACCTCCCTAGGGCACTGAGAACCGACCAATGAGCAGGGTGGGGACTGGAGGAGAATGGAGGGTGAAGATGCTGCAAGGAGGGCTGTGATTGGTCCCTGAACTGACCAATCGAGAAAGCCCTAAATGTGAGCCAGGGGAAGGCAGCTGAAGCCGGGCAGCCCTGAGTTAGGCTAAGAGGGAGGTGTCAGGGCTGGGAGAGGGTGCAAAAGGCCAGAGGGGAAACTGAGGCAATCTGCATGGCTTCAGGTTCCCATGGCTTCATGGGAAGTTCTGCCTGTTAACTGGAGCTTTCAGAGCTGGTACTGGGGGGTGGGGGGTTGATTTCTAGACGGGAACTTGCAGCCGTGTCTATTTCCATTTTTTTCCCCCCTTCCCAATGGCTTCCAGGCATTTGACTCATGCACCATGCATTCAGCACCAACGGCAGAGGCTAAGAGGGCCGGGGCTCTGGAACCAGATGCCTGGCTTCACTTCCCAGCACTGCCACTAACTACTGCGTGACTCTGGGCCCTGGTTGCCAGATAAACTACAGGTCACCCAGTTAAATGTGAATTTCAGATAAACAAGGAACTTTTTTTTTAAGTGTAAGTAGGTCCCATGCAACATTTGGGACATAGATAAAAAAAGAACAGTTTTTTCATGTATGTGAAATTCAAATGTAACAGGGCATCCTGTAACTTTATTGGCTAAATCTGGCAACCCTACACAGCCTTGGGAAATATTTCCACTTCTCTGTACTTTACCCTCCTCATCTCGAAGTGGGGATTAGGAGGGAGATTAAGTAAGTTGATGCTTACTTACTTACTCAGTTAGGATGTGCCTGGCACATGGTAAACCCTCCATGAATGAAACAACTACTGTTCACGGCCATGGCTGCTGGGGTAGTTAGTGAGCCCTCCTGCTGGCTAAGAGCAGCCTGAATGTGGAGAGCCTTGTTTAACTTTGTAGTACAGCTGCTCCACACCCTGGGACTTACCCACGGACACCCTCAATCCATACATAAACAATGAATGGCTGTCCCCCACCCCTACCCCCCAGGCTTACACTAGTTCATTCACGGAATGACACCTACAGTCCTACCTGATCGAGATATTTCTTCCACACGGGTTCTGTGTTATCAGCGACAAACTCATTCCAGCCATGGACCAGCCTGCGCTGTGTCACCGAGAACTCTGACAGCCCGTTCTGTAAATCCACCTGGAGGGAGAAGGACGGGCAAGTAAGGATTAAGGAGCCCAAGTCACAAGATTCCCGCTCTGGAAGCCAGCCGCTTCCATGATGATCAAGGAAAATGGGCTGTCCACAGAGGAGAGGGCACCAGTTCAAAGACACCGAGCAAAGAGGGGCAGAGAGAGGAGGAAACCCACAGTCCAATTCTCTTTCAGTTAGACCGCACTCTGCCCTCCAGATACTGCAGAAAAGACACCCGTGGGCCTACATCTCAAGGAGTGCAATTGTAGTATGGACACCTGGAGATGCAGGAACACTTACGCTTCATCTTTAGAAAAATGGGCAGGCCTGGGAATGTAAAATGGTGCAGCGGCCATAGGAAACGTTATGGAAGTACCTCAAAAAATTAAAAATAGAACCACCATATAATCCAGCAATTCCACTTCTGGGTGTATATACCAAGAGAACTGGAAGCCCATCTTAAAGAGATATCTGTCCACCCATGTTCATAGCAGCATAACATACAATAGCCAGAGGTGGAAGCAACCCAGTGTCCACCCATGCATGAATGGATAAGCAAAATGTGGTGAGGACACACACACACACAACACACAACACACACACACACACACACACACACACCATGTTTGCTCAGTTATCTAAGTAAAGATAATTAAAAACATAAAGCAAGCAAAGTCCTTCAGCCTCAGAGGGGAGGCTCATGGAATGGAGGTGGTTTTTCGGTTTGGGTTTTGTCTTGTACTGGCCAGGAATTCAAATTCGCTGGAGAAACTGATGAGATTTGTTTTCAGTCACTGGAAACACCATGGATTAGAAAAGATGAAGGGTGTGCACAGCAGATGGTGAAGAGTTTGAGCTTTGATGTCAAAACACCTGGACTCAACTCTGGCTGTGCTGCTGTGGAACCGTGTGGGTCCCCTGAGACATCCTCTGTCTCCCATCAACAGGTACACAGACAGCTGGGAGGATCCTGGCTGCTAGGAAGGGCCACTGCCATTAATGTGGATGCCATTCCTAGTGGGAAATCAGATCGGTTCAACAGCGATAGTATTTTCTAACAGTGATGATAAAAATGTACTATAGCACAGAATTCTAAAGCCACTTTCAGGACTTTGTATTGCTTTCTTCTTAATCTAAAAACCCTACCACAGATACAAATTCAATTCTTACACAAAATGCTTCGGCCAGATCCTCTCTGTGGCATTTGCTTGCTTCCTTGGGTGGCAGAGCGACCACTGTCTTCTCTTTCTCGATGGCTTTCAACTCATTTTGTCCATCAATCTGTGAAAAAAAGCAGGATTGCTATTAGGCACATTGGTTTTGTACTGATATATCTTTTTAAAGTATAATATACAAAAAGAAAGTGTGCAGATCTTAACTGTACAGCTCGAATTTTCACAAACTGACCCATATAACCAGCCTCCAAAATAAGAAACAGACATTACCAGCCCCCAGGAGATTTGTTTTGCTGGGGGTTGAACTTTGTGTAAATGGTAACATGCAATATATATGCTTTTGACTCAAGGTTATTAGTGAGATTCATGCATGATGTGTGTAGTGATGGTTCGCTAATTTTCATGGCTGCATAATATTCCACCAAATGACTATAGCACAATTTATTTATCTGTTCTACTGCTGATGGATTGTTTCCAGTTGTTGGCTATTCCAGATGCAAGCACCGGAACTCACAAAGCTGACAGAACAAGGCAACAATTCACAGGCTTAGAACCCTGGACGTTGAACGTCTGGGATTCTCAGTTAAGTTTGCCCCATACTACAGAGAGTGCCCCCTGATGGTGACTGGCGATATCACAGCCTGTTCTAGGAGATGTCTGCAATAACCTAAGAAGAGGGGGGAACCCGGCCAAGGTCTGGGTGTCTAGCAGGTCTGGGAAGAAGTCACATGAAACACCTGAAGGGTGTGGGAGGACACGGTAACACAGAGGAGACCTCATAATTAGGAAAACGCTGAGTATTTTTGCAAAATTATTCCTAGTATTCTGACACCTAGAACATGATAATCATCTTTTCCTTTTCCACCAGGTAGTCTGGCACTGGGAAGGAGGAAGGGGAGAGGCATTGGCTAACCTCTTCCTTCAGCTGGAACAGAGACGGTAAATTCCTCTTTTACTTCTTGCCATCCCCCACCACCCCCCCCCCCATCTCCCAAATGCCTTGTTTGCTTAGAAATGCACTGCTAACCACACCCACTTCCTGGGGGGTGCTTCTCACTGTGCCAGTGACCAGGAAGCAACCAATGATTATTACACAGATCATTCGACAGACTCTCTCTTCTTAAGTCAAGCTTACTTTCTTCACTGTGCAAGATCCACTTCCCGGAGAAATGCACATCACAGCCGAGACAGGATGTTTTTCCTGCTCTCAAGACCTGGTTCGGTCGTACCAAATCAAGTGCTCAATCCTGGCTCACACTGCAGATGGACACAGTCCTGGGGTTACAGGACCTGCCTGGCTGGCTGTTCTCCAGCTGACCATTTCTGTCTGGCCTGACCACACCCAATTCACTTTTTATGCAGTGTCTCAAGCAACCCTGAAGGTATAAATCTAGCCCCTCCTCTACCTTCTGCTCTCTGTCTCTTTCTGTCTGTCTGTCTGTCTGTCTCTCACACACACACACACACACACACACACACACACACACACACACACACACACACACCATGCTGGAAACATTTGGATAGACTCCAGTTACAAGACAGTACCCGACTGTCTCCAATATGGCTGCAGCAGACCCTACCTCACATCCACCCTCCATGCTCTCCTGGTCTTGGGTGGGGCAGCAGCATACTAGCTAAAAATCCACTGCCCACTGGAGGAGTCCTGTGTCCCCCAGGAGGGGACTGCTCCGGTGCCCCTGCAGAAGATGGCAAATTTTCCCGACTGCCAAACCAAACTTTAAATCCAGGGTTCTCAACCAAGGGCAGTTTTGCCTCCTGGGGGACTTGGCCAGTGTCTGGAGACATGTTTGGCTGTCATGATGGGGGTCAGGGGTGCTACTGGCATCTAGTGGGTAGACGCTACATGTGCTGCCAAGCATCCTACCAGGAATGACCTGGAACAGAAGTGTCCATACGGCTGAGGGCGAGAAAGCCTGCTTTAGAAATAGATGATGGGGGACTTCCCTGGCGGTCCAGTGGTTAAGACTGCACGTTCCCAATGCAGGGGGCCCGGGTTCGATCCCTGGTCAGGGAACTAGATCCCGCGTGCTGCAACTAAGAGCACGCATACTGCAACTAAAAGATCCCGCACACGGCAAGGAAGATCTCACACACAGCAACGAAGATCCTGTGTGCCGCAACTAAGACCCAGCGCAGCCAAATAAATAAATAAACAAACATTTTAAAATAATAAGTAATATTTAATAAACAATAAATTATAAATAAATATTAAATTAAAAAAATGTTTTAAAGAAAAAAATAGGTGGTGGTCCTGTCCTGATGTCTTCCCAGGCCAGATGAGTTACCCTGCTCTACCCTCTCGGCACCCTGGATGTCTCCTTGACGGCACTTACACAACTTTCACTTGCATAATGACCAGCAAGTGATTATCACTCAAATGCCTCCACCTGCTCATGACGCAGCCCCTCCAGAAGGCGGGACCAGTGCCTGGTACCCAGGGGCTGCTCCGCGAGCATTAGTCAGTCAGAGCCCAGGACACCAATCCAAGTGCATGTGCACTTAGCGCCACGGTGTGGACAACTGGATACGCACTCTCGGCCACAAGCCTCAGTTTACCCTCATTGTCAGCAGTGCCCAGGAGACAGTCCAGCTCCATTTGCCAGCATGTCACCTCAGGCAAGTGTTGACCTCTCTGATCATAATTTCCTCATCTGCAAAATGGGGGTGATGATGGCTAGCTACCTCGTCCTGCTGTTTTGGAATCAAGCATGTGCGTGCCTGTACAGGGCTTGACACAGTCCAGACTCACCATGAGCTCCGAGTAAATGCTGGCCTGGCACCTGTCTCAGGGACCAGGCCTCCGACACTTGGTTGGAATGACGATGGTGACATCACTTGGGTGGCTCAGCCACGTTCAGGCAACTCAAGAGCAGGAAGACGCATAGAGCGGCAGAAGGGGCACGGAGGTTGGAGTCACACAGACCTGGGTTCAAATCCTCCTCTGTCACTGACCAGCCCTGTAACCAGGGATGATAATCTGTCCCAGGTAGTTTTGAAGATTTAAGAAAACCCAACTCCGTAATTGTGCCTTGCACGTGGCAGGTGCATTCAGCAAATATTTCACAAACGACCAGCAGCCTAAAGAACCAGAGGGATTTAGGAGGTGTGGTGACCCCAGCACTGGAGTAGCTTTTCTCTGTGACTTTGTCTTGCTGGGGATGATATTCCCTGATGTTCTCTCAGAGGCTGAGGCTTCTACAAGTGGCTCTAGAAGATACATAAATACTTAAATCTGTGTGGTTTTATTTTATTTTTAAATTTTTATTCATTTTTTTGAATCTGTGTGCTTTTATTTATTTTATTTTTGGCTGGGTTGTGTCTTCCTTGCTGTGTGCGGGCTTTGTCTAGTTGCAGAGAGCGGGGGCTACTCTTCGTTGTGGTGCGCGGGCTTCTCATTGAGGTGGCTTCCCTTGTTGCAGAGCATGGGCTTCAGTAGTTGTGGTGTGTGGGGGCTCAGTAGTTGTGGTGTGCAGGGGCTCAGTAGTTGTGGCACGTGGGCTCAGTAGTTGTGGCTCACGGGCTCTAGAGCGCAGGCTCAGTAGTTGTGGTGCACGGGCTTAGTTGCTCTGTGGCATGTGGGATCTTCCCGGACCAGGGCTTGAATCCATATCCCCTGCAGTGGCAGGCGGATTCTTAACCACTGCGCCACCAGGGAAGTCCCAAATCTGTGTGTTTTTAATCAACACTGAAAGTACAGGCAGGAAGATTGTGAATTCTATTTTTTAAAAATCTCCTTTGATTTGCATTTGATGCTAGGCTCAAATAATTTCTCTATATTTCAATTCTTTTAAAAAAAGAGATCAGGAAACTTACACAAGCCTCTTAGATAGCCGCATTCACCAGAGGGCAGACAGCAGAAGCAAGAAGAACTACAATCCTGCAGCCTGTGGAACAAAAACCACATTCACAGAAAGATAGGCAAGATGAAAAGGCAGAGGGCTATATACCAGATGAAGGAACAAGATAAAACCCCAGAAAAACAACTAAATAAAGTGGAGATAGGCAACCTTCCAGAAAAAGAATTCAGAATAATGATAGTGAAGATGGTCCAGGACCTCAGAAAAAGAATGGAGGCAAAGATCGAGAAGATGCAAGAAATGTTTAACAAAGACCTAGAAGAATTAAAGAACAAACAAACAGAGATGAACAATACAATAACTGAAATGAAAACTACACTAGAAGGAATCAATAGCAGAATAACTGAGGCAGAAGAACAGATAAGTGACCTGGAAGACAGAATGGTGGAATTCACTGCTGCAGAACAGAATGAAGAAAAAAGAATGAAAAGAAATGAAGACAGCCTAAGAGACCTCTGGGACAACATTAAACGCAACAACATTCACATTATAGGGGTCCCAGAAGGAGAAGAGAGAGAGAAAGGACCAGAGAAAATATTTGAAGAGATTATAGTCGAAAACTTCCCTAACATGGGAAAGGAAATAGCCACCCAAGTCCAGGAAGCGCAGCGAGTCCCATACAGGATAAACCCAAGGAGAAACACGCCGAGACACACAGTAATCAAAGTGGCAAAAATTAAAGACAAAGAAAAATTACTGAAAGCAGCAAGGGAAAAACGACAAATAACATACAAGGGAATTCCCATAAGGTTAACAGCTGATTTCTCAGCAGAAACTCTACAAGCCAGAAGGCAGTGGCATGATATACTTAAAGTGATGAAAGGGAAGAACCTACAACCAAGATTAGTCTACCCGGCAAGGATCTCATTCAGATTCGACGGAGAAATCAAAAGCTTTACAGACAAGCAAAAGCTAAGAGAATTCAGCACCAGCAAACCAGCTCTACAACAAATGCTAAAGGAACTTCTCTAAGTGGGAAACACAAGAGAAGAAAAGGACCTACAAAAACAAACCCAAAACAATTAAGAAAATGGTCATAGGAACATACATATCAATAATTACCTTAAACGTGAATGGATTAAATGCTCCAACCAAAAGACACAGGCTTGCTGAATGGATACAAAAACAAGACCCATCTATATGCTGCCTACAAGAGACCCACTTCAGACCTAGGGACACATACAGACTGAAAGTGAGGGGATGGAAAAAGATGTTCCATGCAAATGGAAATCAAAAGAAAGTTGGAGTAGCAATACTCATATGAGATAAAATAGATTTTAAACTAAAGAATGTTACAAGAGACAAGGAAGGACACTACATAATGATCAAGGGATCAATCCAGGAAGAAGGTATAACAATTATAAATATATATGCACCCAACATAGGAGCATCTCAAGACATAAGGCAACTGCTAACAGCTATAAAAGAGGAAATCGACAGTAACACAATAATAGTGGGGGACTTTAACACCTCACTTACGCCACTGGACAGATCATCCAAAATGAAAATAAATATGGAAACAGAAGCTTTAAATGACACAATAGACCAGATAGATTTAATTGATATTTATAGGACATCCCATCCAAAAACAGCAGATTACACTTTCTTCTCAATTGCGCATGGAACATTCTCCAGGATAGGTCACATCTTGGGTCACAAATCAAGCGTCAGTAAATTTAAGAAAACTGAAATCATATCAAGCATCTTTTCTGACCACAATGCTGTGAGATTAGAAATGAATCACAGGGAAAAAAAAGTAAAAATCACAAACACATGGAGGCTAAACAATACATTACTAAATAACCAAGAGATCACTGAAGAAATCAAAGAGGAAATCAAAAAATACCTAGAGACAAATGACAATGAAAACACGACGATCCAAAACCTATGGGATGCAGCAAAAGCAGTTCTAAGAGGGAAGTTTATAGCTATACAAGCCTACCTCAAGAAACAAGAAAAATCTCAAATAAACAATCTAACCTTACACCTAAAGGAACTAGAGAAAGAAGAACAAACAAAACCCAAAGTTACTAGAAGGAAAGAAATCATAAGATCAGAGCAGAAGTAAATGAAATAGAAACAAAGAAAACAATACCACAGATCAATGAAACTAAAAGCTGGTTCTTTGAGAAGATAAACAAAATTGATAAACCATTAGCCAGACTCATCAAGAAAAAGAGGGAGAGGACTCAAATCAATAAAATCAGAAATGAAAAAGGAGAAGTTACAAAAGACACCACAGAAATACAAAGCATCCTAAGAGACTACTACAAGCAACTGTATGCCAATAAAACGGACAACCTGGAAGAAATGGACAAATTTCTTAGAAAGGTACAACCTTCCAAGACTGAACCAGGAAGAAATAGAAAATAAGAACAGACAAATCACAAGTAATGAAATTGAAACTGTGATTAAAAATCTTCCAACAAACAAAAGTCCAGGACCAGATGGCTTCACAGGTGAATTCTATCAAACATTTAGAGAAGAGCTAACACCCATCCTTCTCAAACTCTTCCAAAAAATTGCAGGGGAAGGAACACTCCCAAACTCATTCTATGAGGCCACCATCACCCTGATACCAAAACCAGACAAAGATACTACAAAAGAAGAAAATTACAGATCAAAATCACTGATGAATATAGATACAAAAATCCTCAACAAAATACTAGCAAACAGAATCCAACAACACATTAAAAGGATCATATACCATGATCAAGTGGGGTTTATTCCAGGAATGCAAGGATTCTTCAATATATGCAAATCAATCAATGTGATACACCATATTAACAAATTGAAGAAGAAAAACCATATGATCATCTCAATAGATGCAGAAAAAGCTTCTAAGAAAATTCAACACCCATTTATGATTAAAAACTCTCCAGAAAGTGGGCACAGAGGGACCCTATCTCAACATAATAAAGGCCATATACGACAAACCCACAGCAAACATCATTCTCAATGGTGAAAAACTGGAAGCATTTCCTCTAAGATCAGGAACAAGACAAGGATGTCCACTCTCACCACTATTATTCAACATAGTTTTGGAAGTCCTAGCCACAGCAATCAGAGAAGAAAAAGAAATAAAAGGAATACAAATTGGAAAAGAAGAAGTAAAACTGTCACTGTTTGCAGATGACATGATACTACACATAGAGAATCTGAAAGATGCCACCAGAAAACTGCTAGAGCTAATCAATGAATTTGGTAATGTTGCAGGATACAAAATTAATGCACAGAAATCTCTTGCATTCCTATACACTAATGATGAAAAATCTGAAAGAGAAATTAAGGAAACACTCCCATTTACCATTGCAACAAAAAGAATAAAATACCTAGGAAAAAACCTACCTAGGGAGACAAAAGCCCTGTATGCAGAAAACTATAAGACACTGATGAAAGAAATTAAAGATGATACCAACAGATGGAGAGATATACCATGTTCTTGGATTGGGAGAATCAATATTGTGAAAATGACTATACTACCCAAAGCAATCTACAGATTCAATGCAATCCCTATCAAATTACGAATGGCATTTTTTTACAGAACTAGAACAAAAAATCTTAAAATTTGTATGGAGACACAAAAGACCCCGAATAGCCAAAGCAGTCTTGAGGGAAAAAACCGGAGCTGGAGGAATCAGACTCCCTGACTTCAGACTATACTACAAAGCTACAGTAATCAAGACAATATGGTACTGGCACAAAAACAGAAACATAGATCAATGGAACAAGATAGAAAGCCCAGAGATAAACCCACGCACCTATGGTCAACTAATCTATGACAAAGGAGGCAAGGGTATACAATGGAGAAAAGACAGTCTCTTCAATAAGTGGTGCTGGGAAAACTGGACAGCTACATGTAAAAGAATGAAATTAGAACACTCCCTAACACCATACACAAAAATAAACTCAAAATGGATTCGAGACCTAAATGTAAGACTGGACACTATAAAACTCTTAGAGGAAAACATAGGAAGAACACTCTTTGACATAAATCACAGCAAGATCTTTTTTGATCCACCTCCTAGAGAAATGGAAATAAAAACAAAAATAAACAAATGGGACCTAGTGAAACTTCAAAGCTTTTGCACAGCAAAGAAAACCATAAACAAGACAAAAAGACAACCCTCAGAATGGGAGAAAATATTTGCAAACGAATCAACGGACAAAGGATTAACCTCCAAAATATATAAACAGCTCATGCAGCTCAATATTAAAGAAACCAACAACCCAATCCAAAAATGGGCAGAAGACCTAAATAGACATTTCTCCAAAGAAGACATACAGATGGCCAAGAGGCACATGAAAAGTTGCTCAACATCACTAATTATTAGAGAAATGCAAATCAAAACTACAATGAGGTATCACCTCACTCCTGTTAGAATGGGCATCATCAGAAAACCTACAAACAACAAATGCTGGAGAGGGTGTGAAGAAAAGGGAACCCTCTTGCACTGTTGGTGGGAATGTAAATTGATACAGCCACTATGGAGAACAGTATGGAGGTTCCTTAAAAAACTAAAAATAGAATCACCATATGATCCAGCAATCCCACTACTGGGCATATACCCTGAGAAAACCATAATTCAAAAAGACGCATGCACCCCAATGTTCATTGCAGCACTATTTACAATAGCCAGGTCATGGAAGCAACCTAAATGCCCATCAACAGACGAATGGATAAAGAAGATGTGGTACATATATACAATGGAATATTACTCAGCCATAAAAAGGAACGAAATTGGGTCATTTGTTGAGATGCAGATGGATCTAGAGACTGGCATACAGAGTGAAGTAAGTCAGAAAGAGAAAAACAAATATCATATATTAAGGCAGGTATATGGAATCTAGAAAAATGGTACAGATGAACCGGTTTGCAGGGCAGAAATTGAGACCCAGATATAGAGAACAAAGGTATGGACACCAAGGGGGGAAAGCAGTGGGGGGTTGGGGGTGGTGGTGGGATGAATTGGGCGATTGGGATTGACATGTATACACTGATGTGAATAAAATGGATGACTAATAAGAACCTGCTGTATAAAAAAATAAATGAAATAAAATTCAAAAATTAAAAAAAAAAACCAAAAAAACTAATACTAAACTTTCTTTGGGTTATTTGTATGGAAATATGTTAATATAAATGTTTCAGAAAAAAAGAAAGAAGATCCTTCAAGAGATAAATGGGTAAGCAAAGTGTGGTCTAGCCACACAATGGAGTATTATTCAACCTTAAAAAGGAAGGGAATTCTGACACCTGCCACATCATGGGTGAAGCTTGAGGACATTATGCTAAGTGAAATACGCCAGTTACAAAAGGACAAATACGGTAATCATACCACTTATGTGTGGTACCCAGAATAGAGAAATTCAAAGAGACAGGAGGTAGAATGGTGGTTACCAGCAGCTGGGGAAGGAGAGACGGAGGAATTAGTGGGGTTTTTGTTTGTTTGTTTTGTTTTGTTCTTGGCCACGTCGCTCAGCTTGCGGGATCTCAGTTCCCTGACCAGGGATTGAATCTGGGCCACGGCGGTGAAAGCACCAAGTCCTAACCACTGGACTGCCAGGGAAGTCCCGGGAGCTAGTGTTTAATGGGGACAGAGTTTCAGTGGGAGAAGTTGAAAAAGTTCTGGAGACGGACGGTGGTGATGATTGGAGGACCATGTGAATGTACTTAATGCCACTGAATCATGCACTTAAAACAGTTAAGATGGTAAATGTTATGTACATTTTACCACACACACACAAAATCCACAACAAGAAAAAAAAAAAGGATCAAAGGAATCCACTCCCTCTGCCTTTGTGGGTCAAGATTAGCAGGAGTTCCCACCATTTCTCAGGAACTCACAGTTTGTCCAAGCGCATGTCCCTGGGAACCAGGCAAGTGGCTGAAAGAGGCTTGGGTGTGTAAGGGGAGGGGCCAGGAAGGCAGCCTGGAGGGGGAGGGTCCACATTCCAGCTGTGTACTGTGACCATGACTGTGGGGACAGAGTCTGAGCCCAAAGTGGGAGGGCACCTGGCCTCCAACTGTGTTCTCTGAGTGAAAGTCATTGACACACTCCCATGGTATGTGAACAAGAGAACAGAAAATAGGGACTCAAATAACTACATGTTCGTGGACGTTCACAGCAGCACAATTCACAGCAGCTCAAAGGCCCGTCAACGGATGATGGATGAACAAGATGTGCTCTCTCCACACAATGGAATATTATTCAGCCTCAAAAAGGAATGAAGTGCTGATGCATGCTATGCTCTGGGTTGAACTGTGTCCCTTCAAAAAAGATACCTTGATATGGAAGCAGCCTAAGTGCCCATTAATAGATGAATGAAGAAGATGCGGTGTATATGTGTGTGTGTGTATATATATATGTATGTATGTATACGCACACACGTGCACACTCACACACACACACAAATGGAATATTACTCAACCATAAAAAAGAATGAAACCTTGCCATTTGCAACAACATGGATGGACCTAGAGGGTATCATGCTCAGTGAAATAAGTCAGACAGAGAAAGACAAATACTGTAGGATATCACTTATATGTGGACTCTAAAAAACAAATGAACAAACATAACAAAACAGAAACAGAGTTATAGACGCTGAAAACAAACAAGTGGTTGTCAGAGGGAAGAGGGGTGGTGGGAGGAGAGAAGTAGGTGAGGGAGATTAAGAGGTACAAACTTCCAGTTGCAAAATAAACGTGTCGCGGGTATGAAATCGACAGTGTGAGGGACACATGCAATTATTAAGTAATATCTTCGCATGGTGACAGATTGTTACTAGACATCCTGGTGATCATTCTGAAATACATAGAAATACTGAATCACTATGCTGTACACCAGGAACTAACATAGTGTCGTAGGTCAATTAAACTTCAGAAAACAAAATCTGATCTCATAGAAAAAGAGATCAGATTTATGGTTACCAGAGGTGGGGAGGGTGAATTGGATGAAGGTGGTCAAAAGGTTCAAATTTCTAGTTATAAGATAAATAAGTACTAGGCATATAACGTACAATGTGATAAATATAACTAAGAGTGCTGTACGTTATATACAAAAGTTGTTAAGAGGGTAAGTCCTAAGAGTTCTCATCACAAGGAAAAAATATGAGATGGATGTTCACTAAACTTACTGTGATAATCATTTCATGACGTGCGTAAGTCAAATCATTCTGTTGTACACCTTAAACTTAGTGCTGTATGTCAATTATGTCTCAATAAATCTGGAAGGAGGGACTTCCCTGGTGGTCCAGTGGTAAAGAATCGGCCTTACAATGCAGGGGACACGGGTTCGATCCCTGGTCCAGGATCTAAGATCCCACATTGGTCAGGGAAATAAGATCCCACATGCCTCGGGGCAACTAAGCCCGTGTGCCACAACTACTGAGCTCGCGCGCCTCAACCAGAGAGCCTGCTTGCCGCAAACTACAGAGCCCATGCGCTCTGGAGCCCATGCGCCACAACTACAGAGCCCATGCACCCTGGAGCCTGCGCGCTACAACTAGAGAGAGAAAACCCACATGGCACAACTACAGAGAAGCCCACACACCACAACGCAGAGCCCGTGCGCCGCAACGCAAGATCCCACGTGGCTCAACGAAGATCCCACGTGGCTCAACGAAGATCCCGCGTGCCGCAACTAAGACCGATGCAGCCAAAAAAAATTAAGTAAATAAATAAATAATAAACAGATCTTAAAAAAATAAATCTGGAATGAAAAAGAAGCTACCTTCAAGTCATAACCCCCAGAACCTCAGAATGCGACCTCATTTAGAAATAGGGTCTTTAAAGGGGTAACCAAGTGAGAATGAGGTCACTAGGGTGGGCCCTAATCGAATATGCCTGATGTTCTCATAAGAAGGAGTGCTCTGGACACAGAGACAGACCCACATGGCGGGAGGACGATGTGCAGACACAGCGAGGAGCGATGCCCCTGCAAGCCCAGGACATCAGGGATCGCCAGCCAGCAGCGCCGGAAGCGAAGAGAAAGGCATGGGACAGGTTCTCCACTACAGCCGTTACAGAGAGCCAGGCCCTGCCAACACCGTCATCTTGGACGTCTGGCCTCCAGAACCGTGAGAGAATAAATTTCTGTTGTTTGAAGCCACCGTAATTTTGGGTGCTTTGTCTCAGGAGCCCTAGGGAATGACGACATTCTCCAACACGGATGAACCTTGAAAACTTTGTGCTGAGTGAAGGAAGCCAAACACAAAAGCCACGTATCACCTGATTCTGTTTTGAGGGAATGTCCAGAATAGGTAAATCCATAGAGACAGAAAGTAGATGCATGGTTGCCAGGTACCGGCGGCAAGGGGATGACTGGAGAGCAGCTGCTATGGGTGTGACGTTTCTTTTAGGGGTGACCAAAATGTTTGGAGCCCTCCACTGGGGGTTCCACTAGAAGCAGGGGTCACATGACATTAGGGATGCACTCGGTGCCATTGAATTGGTCACTTTAACGCGGGGAGTTTTATGTTATGTGAATTTCACCTCAATAAATTTTAGTTTTCAAAAAAGAAATTTTAAAAAGCCACTTGGGGACTTCCCTGGTGGCGCAGTGGTTAAGAATCTGCCTGCCAATGCAGGGGACATGGGTTTGAGCCCTGGTCCAGGAAGATCCCACATGCCGCGGAGCAACTAAGCCCGTGCGCCACAACTACTGAGCCTGCGCTCTAGAGCCCGCGAGCCACAACTACTGAAGCCCACACGCCTAGAGCCCGTGCTCCGCAACAAGAGAAGCCACCTCAATGAGAAGCCCGCGCACAGCAACGAAGAGTAGCCCCCGCTCGCTGCAACTAGAGCAAGCTCGTGTGCAGCAATGAAGACAAAACGCAGCCAAAAATAAATAAATTAAATTAAAAAAAGAAAATATTCCTTCTTTAAAAAATAAAAAAATAAAAAGCCACTTAGACTGGAACTCCCTCCAAAACCTTGACCTGTGTCCCCAACTCGCTCCTGGGCCCCAACTGCATCAGGTCTCAGACCTCCGCCCCACCCCTGCAGGTCTCCAATCCCTCCGCCGCATTTCTGTGTGGTTTTCCCCGTACCCCTAACCTCCGTTCTAGGCTTCACGCTGGAGACCAGACACTCACTCCTCTCCTTCCCCACGATCGAGCTTGGGAAGAAGCCGTCTACACTCGCTGTCTCTGCTTTGTTAACGCCCATCCACTTCCCAACCCACTTCAGCTGGGGTCCCAGGTCCCTTGTGTGCTCCCAGGCTGCTAGGACAGGGCGTCCTCAGGGTTGCCATTCTCAGAAAGCAGAGCCCTCAGATGGGACTGGAATGTGGTCCCTGTTCCTAATGGCATGTGGGTGCTCTCGTGCGGCCCCCTCTACCCCTTAAGGACATGTGCTTTGTGGATTCTGCCGGGTTTGAATCGCAGCGTTTTCCTTCTGTAAAGAGTGGCCCATCCTGACTCAGGTCAGGCACCCTCTGGGGCACCCCTGATTCTCCCTTCCTGTCCAGCCTGATTTGGGGGGCACCACCCCTCCCTTCTCCTTTGTGTCTCTCTTTTTTTCTTTTTTTTTTTTACAAAGTTCTTTTTCACTAAGGTGAAATTCACATAACATAAAATGGCCCATCTTAGAGTGAACAATTCAGGGACATTCAGAACATTCTCAGTGTTGTGCAATCACCCCATCTACCTAGTGGTAAGACATTTCCGTCACCCCAAAAGGAGACCTTGTACCATCATCAGTCACACACACCCCCCCACCCCAGCTCCTGGCAACCTCCCATCTGCCGTCTGTCTCCACAGATTTACCGATTCTGCATATTTCATATGAATAGAATCATATAATATGTGACCTTCTGTGCCTCCCTTGTGACCCCGCGAAGGATCGTTTGCTCCCAGAGGACAGACCCACACTGGTGATGGTGAGTGGGGTGTTCCCGAGACCCGAGGAAATAGTCTGGAACGTATGGACTTCTTAGGGCATTTTCACCAAGCAAGACAGCCCAGTGCCGATGCTACCCGGCGTAGGCTTCCGAGGGAACCGCAGAGGCAAACAGCATCGCTGGAAGAGGAGCTGTGAGCTCACGGCAGAGCAAGCGACCACGCGGCACCTGGGGGTGAACCGTCTCCTCGGAGCAGAGCCCGGCTTCCTCTGCGTCCCAGCCAGCTCTGGGAACTCGCTTCACCTCAAACCGAGTTAGACCCCGATGATCGCTTCCCTCTTTAAAGGGTTCATGCAAACATTTATTTCTGCAACATATTTGCCCAAAACCTCCCCCGTGCCTCGATTTCCCCCTCTGCAAAGTGGGGGTTATAATAGCAGGGGTTCCATAAGCTGCCGTGAGGTAGCAGGAAACCAGGGACTCGGAGCCCCGAGTTCAGGGCCTGGCACCCGGGAAGCATAAGCAAACCTAAGCTATGGGGGTGATGAACAGGGACAACAGAGCGGGGGGGGGGGATGTCCTCATCCTCCAGCGGCTCCAAGAACACGGGAGGGGAGGGGGCTCCTAGTACGGCTGCCAGAATAAGCAAAAAAAAAAAAAAGTGCAGGATGTCCAGTTACTTCCGAACTCCAGGTAAACGAATCATCTTTCAGTATATGTACTTGGCAAACACTGCATAGAACTCACGTATACTAAAAAGCGATTCGCTGTTTATCTGAAAGTCAAGTGCAGCTGGACGCCCCCTGGGGATCTGGCAACACCAGGAAGGAACGAGCCAAGAGACGCCCGTGACCCGTGTGGCAGTACCGTGACGGGGACACCTCGCCCTACGAAGGAGCCACGGGGCCCCGGTTCAGAGTGCGGGCGCTCAGGAACTGCGAGAAAACAGCCTTGAAGAAGGTACAGGAGTGAGCTCCCAAGGAGCAGAGGGGGCCTTCAGGTGGAAAGGTCACCAGGAAGAGCCAGCAAGTGGCCCACTTGGGGAGCTCCGAGCTCCCTGAGTTGGGGAGAGAGTTCGCGGCCCTGGAGGGTTTCGGAGGGAGGGATGGGGCCAGAGAGCAAGCCAGGGGCCTGGTGAACCACACAGCCCTGACTTATCGAGAAGGCCATAAAATGGGTGGATGCAGTTCTTGGGATCAATGCAATGGGAGGGGAACGATGTAAGGGTCACGGCAACCCAAGAACAATTGGCCAGGGGTCACTAAGGAGGTGATGTTTGGAACGAGGGGTGAACGAGCCTCACTCAGTGCAAATGCTTCCTTCTTTCTAAGACTTCCTGCCCAGTCTCTCCCAAGGCGCGTATCTGTGAAGTATCCAGTTTTACCTTAGCCTGGTGGTTCTCAATGTATGGTCCTCAGCCCAGCATCATCTGGAGCTCCCTAGAAATGCATTTTCTTGGGCCCCATCCTGGATCTAATGGGTCAGAAGCCCTGGGGGTGGGCCCTGCAATCTGTGTTTTAACACATTCTCCAGGGGATTCTGATGCACTTCAAAGCTGGGGAACCACTAGGATCGTGTAAGAATACACCTGCCGTGGCCTATACCCAGGTCAACTGAGGAGCGGGGGGCGTCCCAGCCACCAGGATTCCTAAGAGCCCCAGGTGATTCTGATACGCAGCCAGAGCTGAGCTGAGGATGCCTGGCTGGGAGACGCATTCAAAGAGCAACCCCAGGATTTCCCTGGTGGTTCAGTGGTTAAGACTCCACGCTTCCACTGCAGGGGGCATGGGTTCGATTCCTGGTCAGGGAACTAAGATCCTATGTGCTGTGCGGCCAAAAAAATAATAAAAATAAATAAATAAATAAATAAAAATAAAAACCTTTCCAAAGAGCAACCTCATGGGTCCTGTTTTTAAGGCGCCGCCATCTTGGAGAGACAAGGCTGTGACAAATGGCCAACCAAGCAGCAGGTGACAAGTGTCAGGGGCCCCAGGAGAGCTGTGGGAGTCCAAGCAGGAAGCATTCTTCTGCTTCCTGGAGGAGGAATGGGGGTGAGGTCCTGAGGCAGCAGGTGCCCCAAGTCCTCCTAGAAGTCGGGGGGACAAGGAAAGGAGATGGCCGGTGAAGGGGAGGCAGACAACAGCTAACAGCTCATGATGACAATAAAACAACTGTAGCTGCAACAATCGACACTCATGGTACAGCAGATAAATAGCTAACATGTTGATATTAGACATCTTACCCAGCATTGGACATATACGAGCTCATCTAAACATCCCGGCAGCCCCTGGGGGTGGATGCAATTTTTTTATCCCCGTCTTACAGATGAAGAAATGGATGACTTGGTCAACTCCCAAGACGGCACTTTTAGTCTCTGCTCTATAAAAACACGAGAAAACTTCATGGTGGGCATTGTGTTGTGCAAGTGGGAGAAAACAGATAGAAAAACATGACTTTCTGGATCTTCCAAGTGGAGAAGAGGGAAAGGATGGTGGGAACAGGGAAAGCTGAGCCCCCCAAAGATGCCCACGTCCTAATCCCTGGAATCTGTGCATATGTGACCTGACCTGGTGAAAAGGACTTTGCAGATGAGATTAAGTTGACAATCTTGAGTTGGGGAAACCATCTGGATTATCCCGGTGGCCCCATGTCATCACAAGGGTCCTTATGATGGGAGGCAGGAGGGTCAGAGAAGGAGATGTGAGGACCGAAGCAGAGGCTGGAGGGATGTGATTCCTGGCTTTGAAGACAGAAGAAGGGGCTACAAGCCAAGGAATGTAATCAGCCTGCAGAAGCTGGATAAAAGGCAGGGAAACAGATTCTCCCCCAGAGCTCCCAGAAGGAAAGCAGTCCTGCTGACCTTTTGATTTTAACCCAGTGAGACCTGTGTCAGACGTCTGACCTCCAGGACTGTAAGAGAATACACTTGTGTGTTTCAAGCCATCAAGCCTGTGGTGATTTGTTACCGCAGCCCGAGGAAACTGACACACCATCCATCCATCCATCCATCCATCCACCATCAGTCCCAGAAGGAACCCAGCTCTCTGAGCTCCCAGACTCCCAGTCCTCCTGTGTCCAGCACACTGCTGACCCACTTGCCCGCCTCCAGCATTGGACCGTGAGCCTCCCCCCGGGCAGTGGCTAGTTCTATCCAACTTAACAGCCAAGCGCGCTGCTCAGCACTTGGCAGAAGAAAGTACTCAAAAGCGTTCGTGGGAGGGAAGAGAGGGAGGAAAGGTGGGGGACGGTGCTGAGCTGCCTGGAAGGTCTCGATGCCCGCGGGTGCTGGGAGCCAGGCCAGGGCTGGAGGGGGCGGCAGTGGCAGGTGGTTGCCAGGGGCAATGAGAGGCACAGATAGCCTAAGGGCACCGCCTCTGGAAGGTGCAGTCATGGGTTACAGAGCACAGCGCTTCTTAATGTACACTGCTTCCCGTGGTGACAGCTGAGCAGTGCTGCGGCCAGTGCCGCTGGCCCAAGTCCTCTAAGGGTCTTCTCTCACCAAACGACCCTGTGTTGGTTCACTTGTCCATTCCCCAACTTCCTCCCTGTGTGCAAGAAACTCTGCCTGGTGCCTCGGGAAAGCAGATGCAGTGCCTACCCTGCCTTGAGAACCTACACAAGCAAGTTCATTTAAAAGAATATTAGGACAATAGGACCTTGCTGTATAGCACAGGGAACTATATTCAATATCCTGTGATATTTAGATGAAATGTCCAGAACAGGAAAACACAGAGATAGAGAAATTAGTGATTGCTTAGGTCTGGGAAAGATGGGGAGTGGGTTGTGATAGCTAAAGAGTACAGGGTTTCTTTCTGAGGTGATGAAAATGTTCTAAAATTGACTGTGGTGATGGTTGCATATATCTGTGATTATATTAAAAACCACTGAATTACACACTTAAAATTTTTTTTAAAATATCCTATGATAAGCCATAATGGAAAAGAATATGAAAAAGAATGTGTGTGTGTATATATATATGTGTGTGTGTGTATATATATACACACACACACATATATATATATAACTGAATCACTTTGCTGTACAGTAGAAATTAACACAACATTGTAACTCAACTATACTTCAATAAAATAAAGTTTAGGACAAGTAGGAACTAAAGAAACCACTGAAGTACCAGAAGAAACCACGGACTACATTTCAAAAACATCTCAGAGTAAGAAAGGACGTTCTGAGTGCCAGATGAAGCCAGAAGCCAGGAAGGAAAAGGCTGATAAATTCACTACATAAAACCGGTTGTCTTCTGCAAGAAGCACCACGTGCAAAGTCCAAAGGTAAAAACCACACTGTGGAAAATATCTGTAGCTTATAACACCGATGAAAAACAATTCCCCAAACAAGTGAAGGGCTCTCACTTATGAAGAAGGGAAAAGACTAGCAGCTCATGTTTTTCAAAAATGGGCAAAGGACATAAACTAAGAGTTCACAGAAAGCGAATAATGATGAATAACTTTGAAACATGAAAAGATCATCAAACTCATTTAAAATCAGAGTTTCGCATTCAAGAGACTCCAGTACACCCTCCGCCACCTGTCTGATAGGTAAGGTTCCAGAAATTTGTAACAGGAGAGCTGTCGACAGCGGGTGGGGATGGAGCCTCTCATCTGGGGCTGGGAGGGGCAGGTGAATCCAGATGAGCCCCAGTGGAGGGCAGTTGGAAGCATCAAAGTTGAAAATGGACCTGTTCTACTCATATCTTTTGCAGATTTATTTACTGCAGAATGGTTTCCGTTCAAAGTCATCCACTGCAATATTGTTTATAATAAGTAAGTACTAGAAACAACCCACATGCTGCTAATAAAGGATTGGTTAAATTAATTACGGTAGCACCATAACATGAAACCCTTTGCTGCCACCAAAATAAGAGCACAAACTTTTTTTTTTTACCTATACGGAAAATGTTAAATATATATGGCAGTATAACTTACATACAGTCCTGTACACAAATCCTGCGTGTGCCTGGACGCACTTTTGCGCATGTGTACAATAGAGTAACCCCACCAGGTGCCATGTGGAACCTCTCCAGCTCCCAAAAGGCTCCCTCGTGCCCACTCCCGGTTGACAGCCCCCCAGAAGATGACCAACACTGGAGCTTCTATCACCATGGATTTGTTCTGCCCGTTTGGGAACTCCATATAAAGGGAATTGTACACATGTACTCCTGCATCTGGCTGCTTAGCAAGATTCATCCAGCTTGTTCCATGATATGTAAGTCACTGTCTTTTGTTGCTGTGTCGTATTTCCAGGATGCCATTGCATGGATATGCATGATGCATGTAACTCTTTGCATATGGTTGGGCGTTTAGGCCAGTTTGCCCTCTTACACATAACACTGCTGGGACCACCGTGCGCACGTCTTTTAGCAGATAGAAGCCCCCATTTCTCCTGGGCACAGACCTAGAAGTGGACTGCGGGGTCACAGGGTGGGTTTACGTGCTTTTAGTGACAGGAGACACTGCCCAACAGTTTTCCCAAGCAGTGGTACCATTAGCAATAGTTTGAGAAGAAAAAAAAAAGGTGCAGCATATCTTGAGCAACACGCTAGCCTACGTATAACCAAAAGGAGAAGAGGATGGATTTGCTAGTATAATCAGGGCACACCTCCAGCAGAAGCCACAGAGACCGGGGGCTGGGTCGCCTTTGGGGCTGGGAACAGGGTGGTGGAAAACCGAGGCAGTGACAGACTCCTACTGGACCCCCTTTTGTATCTTCTTGAATCTTGAACCATGCGTAAGAATTGCTGATTCCAAGGGGGAGAAACCAGTCCCGACCAAGCCGGGGGGCAGAGCTGGTGCAGGAGGGGAGGGGCTACCTGGGGACAGGGATGCTTGGAGAATCAGACTGGGCCAGTGCTAACTTGGGAAGGAGGGGCAGAGGCTGTGACCAGAGGGACCCATAAGGAGGCCAGTAGGGCTGGGCGCACAGAGCAACAGGAGGCTCAGATCCTGGGGCAAGAGTGATGTAATGAACTCAAAGGGCCTGCCCACTACTTTCTTTTTTTTTCCCTCTCTTTTTTTCCCCCTAGTACTTTTTAATACTTGTGGGGGCGGTGCGGGGTGGGGGGGGGACCCTAACTGCAGAACTTGGGTGGAGGCCCACGTCTCACTGATCTGGGCTCTGATTCTAGTCCCCCAGCTACCAGCTGTGCAACTCTCAGCAACTCCCTTGACTTCCCTGAGTCTCAGTTTTCTCCTCTGTAAAATGGGAATAACGATACCACACACGGAGCATTGCTGAGGCGGGGGTTCTTAAAGTCCGGCCTCAGGTCAAGATGGGTTTCAGAGGTGTTTTCCAGTCCCTGAAATCACATCTAGGTAGTGTTTGTGGTCTGTGCGTGTGTAACGGTGGTGTGACCCCAGACAGCAAAGAACTGCCAATAGGACATGAGATACTCAAGAAAACATATGTTGTTGGGGGGTGGGGTGCAGTGCAGTCAAGGGGCCAAGAGAGAAGACAGCCGAGCTAGGAGGTGGCCAATGGATTGGGGACCAGTAGGTGGTTGGCAAGGTGAGGAGCCTGGTGACACACAGGGAGACTGGCAATAAGTAAATTTACCAAAGATCATGGGAGCTGGCACTCTCACTGCTGGTGAAGGGAGTTACAAATATATAAAGAGCTGGCACCAGCCCTGTGGTATTTATTGCATTGAACTCTGTGATCAAATATATTACAAATATGTACGTATACACATACACACAGGTATAAAACTAAATATGGCTCTAACAGTGTACACGTACACACACACCTGCTCTGAGAGGGCCCAGAGGCCGTAATACCGCGAGAGCATGAGAACACATCATACCAGATCTTGATTTCTAAATACCATTCTTCCAGTGAAAAGAGAGCCAAGACTCCTGGGAGAAATGGCTGATTCCAGGGCTGGGGCCGGGAAGGTACCAAATGAGTCTGGAATTTCTTGGGATGCCAGAGAGTAGGCAAGTGCTCAAAGAATGATGGAAAAATGTCCAGAGGATGCAAAAGTCACCATGAGAAAAGGCTTCTGCTGGCCAAATCTGGGCAATCTGGGCATCACAATAAAAAAAAAAATTGACGGTAACCAATTTTAACCCACCTAACAGAATAGGAATTTGTGAGCTCATAACGATATATGAATGAATACACAAACAACTACATGAAGAGGGGAAAGGGGCAGCTCTTCCTGATATCAGAACACAGGAAATAAATGAGGGAGGAATGATGAAATTGGAAAATTTCTGTTTAGCAAACATTATAAAAGTAATGGAGGATGGCCAACAAACACGTGAAAAAACGCTCAATACCACTAATTGTTAGAAAAATGCAAATCAAAACTACAATGAGGTACCACCTCACACCGGTCAGTATGGCCACCCTCACAAAATCTACAAACAATAAGTGCTGGAGAGGGTGTGGAGAAAAGGGAACCCCCTTGCACTGCTGGTGGGAATGTAAATTGATACAGCCACTATGGAGAACAGTATGGAGGTTCCTTAAAAACTAAAAACAGAACTACCATGTGACCCAGCAATCCCACTAGTGGGCATATACCTAGAGAAAACCATAATTCAAAAAGACACATGCACCCCAATGTTCACTGCAGCACTATTTACAATAGCCAGGACATGGAAACAACTTAAATGTCCATCAACAGAAGAATGGATAAAGAAGATGTGGTACATGTATACAATGGAATATTACTCAACCATAAGACTGTCATACAGAATGAAGTAAGTCAGAAAGAGAAAAACAAATATTGTGTAATAATGCATACATGTGGAATCTGAAAAAAATGGTATAGACGATCTTATTTACAAAGCAGAAACAGAGCCACAGAAGGAGAGAACAAACATACAGATATCAAGGGGGAAAAGGGGGTGGGATGAATTGGGAGATTGGGATTGACACATATACACTACTGATACTATGTATAAAATAGATAACTAATGAGAACCTACTGTATAACACAGGGAACTCTACTCAGTGCTCTGTGGTGACCTAAAAGGGAAGGAAATCCAAAAAAGAGGGGATATATGTATAATTATAGCTGATTTGCTTTGCTGTACAGTAGAAACTAACACAACATTGTAAAGCAACTATACTCCAATAAAAATTTTTAAAATAAATAAATAAAAGTAATGGATTCAGGCAAGGATCACCAACAGAATATGAGAAACAGGCTATTGACATAGCCTTAACGCAACTCATCATAAAATACCAATTGATTACAATGGGGAAACAGTAACTTTATAGAAGAGAAACCTGGCCAGTAGGAGTGGAGAATTCAAGCACAGAAATCAGGCAGACCCAGGTCCGAATTCCTGGGCAAGCTGCGTGGGCCTGGGCAAGTTACTTCACTTTCCAAGGCTCAGATTCCTGCAGGGATTTTTGTAAGGATTCAAAGTAATGTGGTGCATCCACAGATGTTCAGTGGAACATTGTTCTAAAAATTAAAGATGGGAAACTACCTAAATGCCCATCAGTTGGGGAGGGAGGTTAAATAAAAATGCCTACACAGCCATTAGAAAAGAATGTGCTGCTATTTACAATAGCCAAGACATGGAAACAACCTAAATGTCCATCGACAGATGAATGGATAAAGAAGATCTGGTACATATATACAATGGAATATTACTCACTCATAAAAAGGAATGAAATTGGGTCATTTGTAGAGACGTGGATGGACCTAGAGACTGTCATACAGAGTGAAGTAAGTCAGAAAGAGAAAAACAAATATCATATATTAACACATATATGTGGAATCTAGAAAAATGGTACAGATGAACTGGTTTGCAGGGCAGAAACAGAGACACAGATGTAGAGAACAAATGTATGGACACCAAGGAGGGAAAGCGGGGGAGGGGGTGGTGGGATGAACTGGGAGATTGGGATTGACATATATACACTAACATGTATAAAATAGGTAACTAATGAAAAAAAAGAATGAAATAATGTCATTTGCAGCAACATGGATGGACCTAGAGATTATCATACTAAGCGAAATAAGTCACAGAGAAAGACAAATACCATATGATATCACTTATATGTGCAATCTAAAATACGGCACAAATGAACCTATCTACGAAACAGAAAGACTCACAGACATAGAGAACAGACTTGTGGTTGCCAAGGGCAAGGGGAGGGGGAGACGGAGGGGTGGAGAAGGGATGGAGTGGGAGTTTGGGATTAGCAGAGGCAAACTATTACATAATAGGACGGATAAACAACAAGGTCCTACTGTAAAGCACAGGGAACTACATTCAATATGCTGTGATAAACCACAAGGGAAAAGAATATGAAAAAGAATACTTAAGTGTATAACTGAATCACTTTGCTGTACAGAAGAAATTAACACAATATTGTAAATCAACTATACTTCAATCACATTTAAAAAAGAAAAGAATGTGTTTGATCGGGATGTATTGCAGGGATGTGGGGAGAGTGGAGGAGCTGCTGACGGTGTGTGCAGTAGGACCCTATGTACGTTAAAAAAAAAAATAGACTTATGTTGTTGTATATAAATAATAGTAACTACTGTGATCAAGTGCTGCCCTGAGTACTCCATGCGTATTGAATCATTCCACTCCATAACAGATCTCTGACGTGTGTACACTTGACCCCACTGGAGAGAAAACAGAGGCACTGGAAATATTAAGAAATTTGCTTAACATCTTCTGCTGGCTGCGGAACTGGACTTTGCAGCCAGGTAGCTGGTGCTGCAGACGCCAGAGTTCCTAACCATAGCCTCTCTAGAATTGCACAGAAAGGGGGCCAGGACCGCCCAAGCAAACGGTAATCTGATTACTGCAAACTGATTAGTGGGCAAACGGTACCTCCTTCCTCCCCCCACCAAGGAGGAAAGTGAAAGCAAAGAAGTGGGGCAGTGAAGGAGGAACCTCAGACTCTGCAAACTTTTACTGTGGTTTATGAAAAAACAAACAAACAAAAACTAAGACAAGTTTCGAAAGGGAAAAGAACAAAGGACAAAGAGGGAGGCAAATAAAGAAAAAAAAAAACATGCAGCGTTCCTGGTTCATAAAAGACAGTTGAAAAATAGCAGCTAACATTCAGTGGTCAATGAAGGCGAAACTGTCACTCAAATTTCAATATGCTGGTACTTGGGGGAGGGAGGGGCAGAGAGAGGGGCAGCCCAGTGGGTTGATTTCTGAAACTGGAGATGAGGTGCTGCTGAATAAGGCGAGCGACCGGCAGGATCCCCCAGGCAGAGAGGTACCTCCCAGATCAGAGGAGGGAGGCCATGTTCCAGGGTGTGCATGACATGTGGCCCATGGAAACAATTAAAATGAGAACGTGTAGCTTGAGTGCAAATCTCATTTCTCCAAGTCCCTGCCACCTCCTCCAGGAAGTCTCCCTGGATTGCAGCAGTAGCATCCCCACAGGTGACAGGCATACACAGGCTGTATCCAACTCCTTTCTTACATGCACTGCTTTCTTTCATGGGCCCTATCTCACTTTGTAATTATATGCTCACTATATAATTACTTGATGACTTACCCACCAGACTATAAGCTCCACTCAGTAGACGGGTGTTTTACTCACTGAAGAGGTCTGGCCTCAGGAGGACAGATGTCACAGGGATGGCGAAGCAGTGGTTCTCAAACTCACTGAACATCAGAACCACCCGAGGGTTGGTTACAACTCAGACTCCTGGGCCGCAGACCACATGTGAGGAAGAGCTGATCTAAAGAAGCCACAAAAGTATGTGAGGGTCAGAAGGCTGTGCGGAGCCTGAAAAGGAGGAAACCAGATGGCAAGAACTTTCCGGCATCTCCAACTACGGACCTCACACAAAGATGCCCACCAGGCCGGCTCGGCAGATGTGCTCAGGAGGGCGCGTGCTGCGTGCAACGCCCTGCCGGCGCTGACCTGAGATTCTCAGTCATTTTTCACGACGGGACCCCACACTTCCGTTTTGCAAATTATGTAGCTGGTCCTGCCCCCATCACTGAGCACCTCCCTGGGCACGGAGCTGGGCACTCGACCCGAGGCCAGAGAACGAACAAGACAGTGATGATTCCTAATAAAACCCGTCGTCAGGTTTTGAACTAGGCATTGGGCAGTGTTTTAAACCATTCTCTCATTTACTCTGTTTTGTTTTTAAAATTTTTTGGCTGTGCCTCGTGGCATGCGGGATCTCAGTTCCCTGACTAGGGATGGAACCCGTGCCGCCTGCAGTGGAAGCGCAGAGTCTTAACCACTGGACCGCCAGGAAGTCCCTCTCATTTATCCTTGTTTTGTTACTACAGTCATACTCGTGTGAGTATCTGCATACATCACCTAATCTAACCTTCACAAAGAGTCAGGGAACGGCACCCACGGGGAACCTCGAAGCCACTATGGGCACACCCCCACTATTAGACAAAGACATTCTGATGTGGAGAGATGAAGTAAGTTTGCCCAAACTCACGTAGCCATAGTGATGGAACCTGGGCTCCACCTCTGGGCTTCTGGCCCCAGTCCCTGCCCTAAACCAAGACCTCCTGGTTAGGAGCAATCTTCTAGGCCAATATTCTTTCCCCCATACCCACAAGGTCCCCCAGATTCAGTGTTACTGGAGAGGCACAGACCGGAGGATCCTGAGATGTACACGGGGTGATCCTGTGTGTCAGCTGTAAATCTACCAGAGCCCAACCTCAGTAGTCCGGTTTCAGTGGTTTGAAATATAAAGAATAATTATGTGTAATGCCTGACTTTATTCTAGATGTTTCAAGTCTCTCTTACCCAGGGGACTCCAGAATCATGAACTTTGAGCACGTCTTCCTTGGCATGTACTTGAGTTTCAAGTTGGGTCAGACACGTGCTCTGCTGGGCTCTGCTCCCTGCCCACGGGAAGTTCACGGGGAAGACGAGCTGGAAGAACAGAGGCCATTTCCAGGGATTTGGGGCACACTGGTGGGGTTGATCAACACAACTTTAGGAGTGTCTGCAACCTCCACAGAAGGTTACATATTTCCCCATGTGACCCACAGCTTTCCCCCCACCCCAAATACCCATCCAGATATTTTCTGCAAGGAACATAGTATTACAGGCTGAATTGTGTTCCCCCCAAATGCCTCTGCTGAAGTCCTAACCCCCAGCACCTCAGACTGTGACTGTATTTGGAGACAGGGTCTTTGAAGAGGTGATTAAGTTAAAATGAGGTCATTAGGATGGGCTCGAATCCGATGTGACTGGTGTCCTTGTAGGAAGAGATTAGGACACAGAGGAAAGACCAGGTGAGGACACGGGGAGAAGACGGCCGTCTGCACGCTGGCTAGTCCCCTCCCCTTAGGAGCTTGGGGATCTAGGATCCGTTATCCTTAATAATAAGGCTCATGACATTGGACTGGGGCAGGGTTTCTAATAGGGCATCTTCAGACGTATTCTCAAGAGTCCACAAGTTTTCTGAGATCTTCCAAACTTTGAATATGTGTTTTAATAATTAGCCTAATATAATATATAATATAGACCTTTGGGTGGCCAGTTTATAACGAAGAGCTGTGATGTGACCCTAGTGCCACATGTGCATCTATGCCAACGATCAGGTGACACACTGAAGGGATGCAAGTTTCTCAGGGGCTCAGAGAGAAGAACCGGCAGGAGAACGGAGCCATCGCACAGCAGGCGGTGGTGACGTCGGCGCATCAGCTTTAAAACGTCTCACTTTTGAAGAGTGTCGTCTTGTTGCAAGCGAGGCCATACACAAACCCAGTCTTTGCACACAACTACCTGCCACAGGTGATGTGCAGCAAGTATGGTCACCACACACAGTGAAGAAACATCCCTTCCACAATGCCTGGCACTCACCTTACCTTCAAGTGAGCCAGCCAGTTCTACAGTTATCAAATGAGAGCCTTTCAAACTGGCATTCACGGGCTGCTTGCTGGCAGTTGGGGCGAAGTATGATGCGGGTGGTCCTAATCTAGCAAACACATTCTTGATCAATTTAAATGCCATTTTCTACATATGCATGTAATTAGACATTCCCAGTATGAGCTTTATCAAGATCAAAATTCAAGAGAGTCTAAATAAAGACTGGACCTCAGGACTAATAAAAACACTAACACAACGAGACAGCTGTGCAGCAGACTTTATGCCAGGTGTGGTTCCACCATTTAAGGAACTATTTCTTTCTACCACTGTGGTCGGCAGGCTCTAAGACACCCCCGATCACCCTGCCTCCACTTAATGACATCCTCGTGTAATCCCCATCCCTTGAGACCCAGCTAGACCTAGACTCCTTCCAATGAACAGAACATGCCACAAGTGAGGAGACATCACTTCCAAGACTGGGTTATAAAAAGGATCACTCTTCCTTGGGGAAGCGAGCTGCTGAGCCATGAGGCAGCCCCGAGGCTGCCCCTTGGAGAGGCCCATGTAGCCAGGGCCAGAGACCCGCCAACAGTCACAAGAGGGAGCTTGGAAGGGGATTCTCTCCCCTTCCACCCAGAGAGCCTTCAGATGAGACCACAGCTCTGGCGAGAGCTGGACGGCCACCTCACGAGAGACCTGGAGCATGCCCCAGATCTGCGACCCAAAGAAACTGGGAGAGAATCAACATTTGTTGTTTTCAGCTGCTGCGTTTGGGAGTGATCTGTTACACAGCAATCCACAATGAACACAATCATTCGACGTCACTGGTTGACATTTAACGATACATCGCCAGTCACGTCAAAATGCAGTTGCTAAAAAAAAAAAAAAAAAATGCAGTTGCTACATGTGTACTTCATAATATTATAAATGTAGTTCGCTTTTATTGAGTTATAAGCACATGGCTATGTTTGTTGCAAATTTTAGGCTTCTACTTAGTTAAGTCACATTTTGATACAAATAATTTAAGACAACACTGGGGGCTTCCAATACATTTCTTCAAGATGCCATATAATGGGCTTCCCTGGTGGCACAGTGGTTAAGAATCCGCCTGCCAAGGCAGGGGACACGGGTTCGAGCCCTGGTCCGGGGAGATCCCACATGCCGCGGAGCAACTAAGCCCGTGCGCCGCAACTACTGAGCCTGCGCTCTAGAGCCCGCGAGCCACAATTACTGAAGCCCGCGTGCCTAGAGCCCGTGCTCCGCAACAAGAGAATATTGAGAAGCCTGCGCACCGCACCGAAAAGTAGCCCCCGCTCGCCACAACTAGAGAAAGCCCGCGCGCAGCAACAAAGACCCAATACAGCCAAAAAATAAAAATAACTAAAAACAAAATAAAAATGATGACATATATTGCTACATTTTGAGAGACACCAATGATGTGTGTGTGTGTGTGTGTGTGTGTGTGTGTGTGTAAACCTCAGAACTCTTCTTCCTGCAACCCAAGTGTGATCTCTTAAAAATGCAAATCTGACTGTGTCTGCTCTGTTTACTGCGTTCCTCGTGTTCGGCACATCTTTGAATAAATGAATGACTATCATGCCCCAACGTAAAACCTTTCGGTGACTCCCTGTTGCTCTATGGATGGAGCCCAAACTCTTTACAAGGCCCAGAGGCTCTGTGTGGTCCACCTCGGCAGCCTCAACCTCTCCCACTAACCCTCGCACCTCACTCCCTTCTGCCTAGAACTCTCCATCAACTCCGCCCTTCCCACTCCCCCTAGTCTTTGCCATTCCTATGAGTCTTAAACATCCCTTCTCATTAAACGGTCAACTATGATCTGTAGTTTGGGACCCATCTCTGCCCACCAGACAGGGTACCACGAGGGCAGGGAGCGTGTGCATCTTTTTCTCCACCCCAGCCCTGGCGTGCAGCACCAGCCTAACACGGGGTAGATGTTCCGTGAATCTGGGCTGAATGAATAACCAAGACACAGGTCTGCTGGAACCCAGCCTTCACCCTGCAGAGCCCCAGGAAGACGGATCAGTTCACAACAGGGAAGGCAGCACAGCGTGGAGCCGTGCCAGTCTCCGTTAAGAGACGGGAGCCCTGAGGGTCAAAGATAACTTCCTGAGTTGGTACCGAGTCATCTGGGAAGCAGGAATTTCTGGTCCAACATTTTCCGTGTCCGAAGCTCAGATCAGCAGAGAGAGCTTTCTTTCCAGTAATGAAAGGGGGTCTCCCATACACTTTTCTTTTCATGACACTGGAAATGCAGCAAGAATGAACCGTCTGCGGAGCCATAAGAACTGTGCTGATTCAGCCTCGAATGCTCCTAACTCTGGGTCCTCCCCCATCCCTGTCTCAACCACCTATATCCCCTGCCCAGTCACTCTGCCATTTAAGACCGTTGGATCTTAAATCAAACTTCTCTAGGCGTCTCTCCTGACTGTCAGCCTCCCCCATGAACTCTGTTTTGGAGACAACTGTATCCTTACCACCTGGCCGACCTGACAGCCTCAGCGGCCTCATCTAACACACCGGTATAATAACACAACTCACCTGCGGGTGAAGAGACACAGCAAGTTCTCAATAATAATTAGTACTATAACTGAGGTGACTCAGCAAAGTGGCGGGGAGGTTCAGAGCCTGCCCAGGACACCACCTGCAACAAGGGCTCATGAAAGAGAGTTACGACTATTATGGAAATGACCACGGTAAGCAAACTTTGCTTCTTTTTCAAATGTTTCTGAGCCAAAAAAAAATGAGTTCAAATTGGAGGATGTAAGTGTGAGAGCAAACACTGTCAGCTGAGGTGGCAGGAAGCAGGTCACCTGGCCCGGCCGGTCTCCTCCCTCATCACACTCCCCATTTACCTTTATTTCAATTTCCTGGGTTTGATGAACTGCCTTTAAAGACAGGATACTTTGTTTCTCCGCCAGCCTTGGCGGCTGGCTGCCTGGGTCTCCTGTCTCGCTCCACGGCCACACTGCCAAGTCGTCACACACCCTTCGGGGTGCAGCTGAGACCACAGCAGGTGGGCAAGCCCCCGCCACCGCATACCTATAGACAGGTTGAAGACCTGTCCCACTCTCGAGGGCCCCTCTGGGGGCATGAAGCCCACTTTGGTGCAGAGATCAAATTCACCCCAGCATCTCTATTCATGATACGTCATCCCCATACCTGGCACACCTGGATACTTGGCAAACCTGGACATCCCATAAAATCTGACTGTAAGCAACTACATCAGGAGTGTTTGAAAGATACCTAGCTTGATGCAAAAATCAAAAGATGGAAAGAAAAAATAAATAGACAAAGTAACATAGAACAGGCAACCATGTTGGCAAACTAACTTCAAACTCCTTCAACAGAATGAGTTTTGTGGCATATAGGGAGAGAAATGGATTTCGGCAAAATAATGGAACTCTGTATCCAATCCATGGTTAACATACATGTCGCTTCAGAATAATAGAGATTATCTGAGAACTGCTCGTTACACAGCGCCGTGCTCTACCACCCTAGCACCAGAATTCTCACGTTAGCATCCATTTATAAAATACTAGTTTTTTAAATGCACAAATACTAACACCCACACAACCAAAATGTTTTGACTGTTGTCAAGTTTTTCCAGCTGACCTCTTTCATTAAAAAGTAAATTGAACTCTGAGGTATCCCTTCAGCCGTGGAAAGGCCACGAGCACCTCCAGAGGACCACGTCAGGAATTTTATTTTTGAATGACTGATTACATTTTAAGAAGTGCAGTGACCCAGAGATGCCTTTGCAGAAATTCCATGCTCTCTGCTCTTGTATCACGCAGTGAGTTCTGCTTACAAGCTACGGAGAAAGTCGGGGGTCACCCCTTGAACCCTGCTTCATCTCTGGGTCCTCCACATGGAAGGAAGGGCTTTTGGGGACAGCTCTGTCAGTTTCTCTGCTGGTTGAAAACTCCCCTGGCCCTAAAATCCTGTTGGCTTATCCTAAAGGGTCCCCTGGAGGCTGCAAAGTCAACACACAAATCTGAGTGGTTTTTTTTTAGAGTGTCTCTGGAGATGTGGGAAACAAAGGTGGGAGGCATGGCCACTCTTACCCTGATTTCCACCATTATTGCTACTATTCATGCTAAAACATTTGCACAACAGTTTTTGTTTTTTACGTCGCTCTAATCCCCCCGCCCCGTTCAAGTCGCTTTAAAAAGTCCGGATAGCAGCCTGGTGTGGAAACCCGGTAATTTAAATTTTCTGGAGTCAGAGAAACCAAAGTTAGGTTCCTAGCTGGGTCATTTGCTAGCTGCGTGTCCCTTAAGGGACATATTTCCCCTGTCTCGGCCTCAGTTTCGAGTCCGCAAAATGGGCTGGCAGGAGAGGGTTAAAAGGCGAGCGCCGGGCCCAGAACAGAAACGCGAGCTGGCGTTGCTATGAAGACGCCTTCTTTCTAGAACCAGGGGTAGGCGGGCGAGCTGGAGGAGCGCAGCCCGCAGCGCGCGGACGGGCTCTTGGGGTGGGACGGCGGGTCGGTGGGGGGGGGGGGGGGGCGTCGGGTCTCACGCCCCGCGCCCGGACTCACCAAGGTTTCCAACTCGCCCCTCTCCAGCAGCTGGTACTGGTGGCCCGCGCCCGAGAAGGCGAGTTTCTTCAGAAACTTGGAGAAGCGTCCCTCGACCATGGTGAGCGGGCGGAGGCCCCTCGCCCAGCCTCCCGTCCCGCCGGCGGCCGCCCCTGCCTGAGTCCCCCGGTCTCTGGCGTGGCCGGGGCTGGCTGCGCGCGCCCAAGCCTCCCGGGCCAGGCCCAGGTTACCAGGTAGCCGGCTACCTGCCCGCCGCAGCTGAGGCCCCGCCCCCGAGGCGGAGCTGCGCCCTCGGCGCACCCGGCCCCGCCCCGCCCCGCCCGGCGAGCCCGCCCGAGACTTTCTCGCCCTTAGGGGCCGCGGCGGCCGGGGAAGGCCCGGGGGCTGCAGAGGCGCCTCAGAGCTTGGGCTGTTTCCCAGACTTGCCAGATGATGAGATGCATCTGGAGCGGGGCGGGGGGCGGTGGGGTGCGGAATGGGTTGGAGATGAGCGATAAACGCTAGTTTAAAATGTAGATTTCCACACCCCTCCCTACCCTGAGTCACTGCGTCTCCAGAGGGCCGGGAAGCTGGACTTTACCGAGCACCCAGGTGCTTCTCATGGGGAGCCACGTGTGGTCAACTAAGGTGTTGGGAGCACGGTTAACGGGAGCTGAGTCAGACTCCTGCAGCTGCTGCGAGGCTCGGGACCAGCCACGTGGCCTCTCTGAGCCGCGGTTCCCAGTTTGTTATTGAAGGAGGAGAAAGCTGAGACCTCACCTCGGCCCTGGGGGTGAATCCCGGGAGCGGGAGAGTTTGAGGACCCCTCTGGGCTCCGCCTGGTGCTGCATGATGTCTGAGCTCTCTTTCCTCACCTGCAGAATGGGCTCCTGGCGCTCACTAATCGTGGGGCTTGGGGCAGGTTTCTAAAATGTTCAGAGCCTTAGTTTACCGATCTGTAAAACGGCCACCACGATTGCACTTCCTTCCCAGTGAAGTTGAGGGGATTTGATGGACCGTGTTATGTAGGAAGAGCTCAGGGCAGGGCTTGGCATAGTGTGGGGGGCGTATTCATCATCACCCTCGTCATCATCACAGGGAAGTCACTGGGCTCAAATAGCTCCCAAAGTATGTGGGTGAATGGGCAGTGTAGGCAGTTCCCAGCCTCCAAGTGGATATATTGGAATGTGTAAGGGCTTTGGCTTCATGTGGGACTGGAATCCAGAACAAGACGCACCGCTTAGTAGGGAGGTGGCTTTAGAGAAGGCTGTGCCACTCTTCTGTGCCTCAGTTTTCTCATCTGTCGAGTGGGGTTACTTAAGGACTATAGGACAGGGCATGTGTATATGTCCATTAAACTGTGCTGCCCCTTTGGAGCAAAGGTTTGCCACTTACCCCACCTGCCCCCCAGGGGGTGGCCACCTCAGCCCCACTCAAGCTGATAGGTTTTAGAGACCCTTCCTGTTTCTCCTGCCTTATCCCCCCTTTGCAGAAACCATGCTGCTTGGTTCCAGCAAAGGCCCAGAAGTGATGGAAAGAGCAAAACTCTGGTGTGACTCAAATTTGAATCCCAGGCCTGTTCCTTTCAGATGTGTGACCTCGGGCAACTTTCACCACCTGTTTCCACCTCGGTTTACTCACCCACAAAATGGGGATGACACTCCCTATCCGTCTGAGTCAGGGTCCCAGCAAAAAACAGATGGTGCCTCACACTGCGTGCTTTGGGGAAAGTTTGATAAACAGACTATTTGTGAGCAGGGGGTGATGTGTTGGGCAAATGCCTTTCCCTTGAAAGCCCCACCTCTGCTCCAGCTCAGAGTTGTCAAGAAGTTGTGGATCATGTATGAGAATGCCCAGGGCATTCAGGAAGTAAATTCTGGGTAGTGGATATTGTGCAACACTCAGACCTGTTGGGATGAAAAAAAAAAAAAAAAAAAATGGAGTGGATCACAGTTTAAGAGACCAGCTTTGTGACTGGGATGGCTGAATGGGCATTGTTACGCTTAAGTTTGCTTAATTTTTGTATTTGCTGCATAGTGATCAGAAAATGCAGCCTGCAGGCAGGTCTACTAACTTTCCTTAATTTATTGAGACTTTGTGCCTGGTTTGTATGCAGTTTTTGTAAATATTTCAATCCCACTAAGGCAAGTTGGTATATTCTTTGAACGAGTATTGGTAAGCTGTACTTTCTTTGTAAATTAGTTCTGTATTTATTCACTCTAACTTTATGACTCCATTGTTCATGTCTTTATTTCTGACTACCTGATCTGATACAGGAAGAAAAGGAAGAGTTTGAAATTTCCCAGTTTAATTGCTTTCCTGTCCATTTTCCCCTTTTGCCTTCAGCCTGTTGAATTCTCGAGTCCACTCTCAAGGAATTAACTCAGACAAGACAGTTGCTGGGAAACTTTCTGAGGTTGGCCGCTCTGGGAGCGATTTATCCTGATGTTCTGGCCTGACCTTGAGAGTCAAGGGCACGACTCAGCCCAAAGCATCCAGCCTTTCCTGAAGTATCGGCTCTGGGCACCTTGAACAGTGAGGTCACACTCTTCAAGGCCCATTCACTCTCTGTGTGAAAGTGGTGTCATTTCATGAACCATAAATTATCTCCCCAAAACACACCCTGTTGGGAAGCCTCAATGCAATCCCCAGGCACCTGAAATGTACGTGCTAATAAACCTCACTGGCAAATTACAAGGTTGGAATTTGAAAACATCCTTTTCAGAAGGGGTATAGAATACAAAGGAGGTATATATATATAAGTTTTAGGACTTAGTTTGAAGTTGTCACGCCTTACCTAGACCCTCAGTTCTGTTTGTTTTTTAATGGCTGAGCATACAAGTGATAATATAATCATTTTACAGATGAAGAAATTAGAGAAGTAAAGCCACTTTCATTCCTTCAGCAAATATTTTTAAGCACCTGCCATGTGGCCGTGGAGACCAGCCCCTGCTACAACAGACTCTATTCCCCCTGTCTTGTATCTTATCTCCTAGTGGGTGTGATAAGGTGCAAACAAATCCACCTGTAATGCAGTGTCAGGCAGTGAATGTAGTGGGTTGAGTAATGGGCCCCCCAAAAGCATTCGTCCATGTCCGAATCCCCAGAAACTGTGTGATGCAACCTTATTTGGGAAAATAATCTTTGAAGACATAATTAAGGATCTCAAGATCATCCTGGTTTAGCTGGGTGAGCCCTAAATCCAAGGACTGGTGTCCTTCTAAGAGACAGAAGAGGAGAGACACAGACACAGAGGAGAGGTTACATGAAGATGGCGGCACAGATGGGAGGGATGCGGCCACAAGCCAAGGACCACCCGGAGCCACCCAAAGCCGGAAGAGGTAAGGAAGGATCCCCCCCACCCCTCCCCAGAGACTTCCGAGGGAGCATGGCTCTACCAACACCTTGATTTCAGACTTCTGGCTTCCAGACTGTGGGAGAATTCATGTTGCTTCAAGCCACCTGGTTTGTGGTCATTTGTTGTGGCCGCCCCAGGAAACTAGCAGAGTGAGCAACGCTATGAAGACAAGGATGGAGAGTGGGGACCGGAGAGTCGCTTGAGCAGTCAGGAGAGGTGACATTCAAGCAGAGGCCTGAACGAGGTGAGAAGTGACGCTTGTGGATATCTTGAGGGGGGGGCAGTATTCCAAGCAGAGGGAAGGGACGGGACCAAGGCCCCAGGCGAAAGTGTGCTTAGCTCGTGTCACCATCGTGAGACCTGCTTATGTGAAATGACTCACATTTGCACCCAAACTCTGGCCACGCTCACCCCACGCCCACACAGAGCCTTATTCCAGGCACTCTTCACGTCATGCCCTTTGTCAGTTCTTCCACAGTCATTGTTTGCTGAGTGATGGGGAAACACTGGCTGAGAACCTTCTGCAGCTGAGGGCATCTCTGGGTTTCCAAGGGGCTTAACTCCACCAGGAGAGCAAGGTCCAGCCCTGTGGAACTTGAGGCCAGGTGCCAAGTGAACGTGCCTTGGGACTTGCTAAATCCCAAGAGGTAAACACCTCGCACGGATGCCACCCATCCTACCTCCTGCACCCATGGCAGACATCACGTGTCAATCTCAGGGGTGACATTTCCCCGTTCGCTGGGACAGGCCCGGGAATCCTTTTACTTGTCAACTTTAAGTAGCTACCAACAATTGTTTAGGCCTGGCACATGAATAAACCTGTTTACCGAAAGATTTTCAGAAGAGGAGGGAATGACCTTGGGTGGGGGCCGTTATAGAACCTTCTAGAAGGTGGTGGTATAGCTGAGGATCTCCATACGTGAAATCTATCATTTACATGAGGGTTTACTCTTGGTGTTCTATAGTCTGTGGGTTTTGACAAATGTAGAATGTCATCTAGCTACCATTACAGTATCGCATGGAAGATCTTCACTGCCTAAAAATTCCCTGGTCTCCACGTATTCATCCCTCCCTCACCCCAAACCCCTGGCAACCACTGATCCTTTTACTGCTGTCGCTATAGTTTTGCCTTTTCCAGAATGTCATGGAGTTGGACATTTGAAAATGTAACTGTCCAATTTCTGTTAGTAAAGAGTTCAAAGTTCTCAGTGCCTCCCCTCTGAAAGTTCAGAAAGCCCCAGGGTCCCCCTGTTAGGTGGTGCTGAAGGGGTGGGGCTAGTTCTCAGTTAAGTAGCTATTAGAATGGCCCCTCTGTCAACCCCGGGCGCCTCTGTCCCAGCACCCCACCCACCTCGGCCTCCTGGCTGTTTGTCAAACAAGCTGAGCTCAGCCCAGCCTCCCCACCTTTGAACTTCACAGGTCCCTCTGCCAGGTGTGTTCTCCTCCAGCTCCTCACAGGACCCCAAACTCCCTGCCTTCAGGCCTAGACTTCAGTGTCCGGGTGTCCACTTTGTAATAACTCATGGAGCGGAACTTGCATTGTGTGTACTTTTCGGTAGGTAAATTTTGTCGCAATAAAAGATTCTGTTAAATAGAGAACAGACTTGTGGTTGCCAAGGGGGAGAGGGGGAGGGGGAGGGATGGGCTGGGAGTCTGAGGTTGGTAGATGCAAACTATTAAGTTTAGAACAGATTTAAAAAAAAAAAAAGGTCCTACTATTTAGCACTGGGAACTATATCCAACCTCCTGGGATAAACCATACTGGAAAAGAATATAAAAAAAGAATGTATATATGTGTATAACTGAGCCACTTTGCTGTACAGCAGAGATTAGCACAACATTGTAAATCATCTATACTTCAATAAAAGGAAATTCTGCTAACCTTTCAAAAAGGAAGCAGATGAAAGTTGAATGAGAAACAAGACATTTACACCATCTTAAGTGGGTCCCCACAGGATAGTTATGAATTACAAAGGGAAACAGTCACTTTAGTTGGAGAAATCTGGCAGACCCCAGCTGGACCCAGGGATCAGGGTCACCAGGACCACCGATGGGACAAATGACATCGTGCGCCTTGGATACGGTGCACCAAGGAAACACGGCTTCACTTCGGGGGATTCCTGGCAAAGTGCTGAACGCAAGTCCCATCATGAGGAAGCAGCCCTCCCATTGGAGAGCAGCCTAGGAAACAACTGGCTCACCCTCTACAGAAATGTCAGGAAAGGCCATGGGATGTTCCAGAGAGACTAAAGAGTCATAATAATCAAATGCAAATGTAATCCTGGGTCAGATCTTGGAGCTGGGAAAAATGTCTTTACCATTTGCTATAAAGGACGTTAGTGGGACAAGTGGTGAATTTGAGTGAGGTCTGGAGATAATGGTTATTGTACTGATGTGAACTTCTGATTTGGATCCTTGTTCTCTAGTTATAGAAGAGAAGGTCCCTTTTGCAAGGGTACCCTGAGGTTCTTAGGGGTAAAGAAGGCAGGGGAAGCAAGAAAGTGGGGGGGAGCCTGCACAAAGACTTGGGTAATCTGGGAAGAATATACGCAAATCTGAAAAGGTCACACAGTGTATGATTCCACTTGCAGAACATTCTTGACATGACAAAATTATAGAGGTGGAGGGCAGATTAGTGGCTGGCGGGGGTTAGGGATGGTGTGGCTACAAAGGCAGTGAGAAGGAGACCTATGTGGTGACAGAGCAGTTCTGTCTCTTGATGGAGCTGGTACTTACACGAATCTGTACCTGAGATCCAGTGACTCGGAGACCACGCCCCCCGTACCTTACCGTGTCAATTTCCCGGCTTCAGTATGGCACTGTGGTTACACAAGATGTGACACTGGGGAATTCTAAGTGAAGGGCCTCGCTGTGTAATTTTTGTAGCTTCCTGTCAAGCTGTAATTATTTCAAAATGAAGAGTTTAAAAAGTAAGAGAAATAGCATCCCACTCTGTCACCCTGTTCCCCTCCCCCCTCCCCCCCCCACCCCCCCCCCCACCCCCCCGCCAATCCTTGCTTTGGGCCATTTGTAGCAGCCAGGACACAAAGAGACTTCTGATAACCAGCCTGGGCAGCCACGGTGGACCCGGTTTAACCAGTAGGCAAGCTGGTTCATTCATTCCACAAATATCTGAGAGCCTGCAGAGGAAGAAGGCTGCTCCGGCCGGCTGACAATACCGCCGGTGAACAGCACTTCTCCTGCGGTGCCAGGCTCTGCGCTCAGAGCTGTGCCCTCAACTTAATCCTCATAACACGTGCCTGATTTGCTGTGAGCACTGCCCGCACCCACCCTTTCACAGAAGAGGGACTCTAGCGGACGATGGGGTCCTCCACCCAGATGCCCTGGCATCCCTTTTCCCATTTGTGGGCTCCCCGCTCTGACATCCAGCACCCGCAGTGCCTGGAAATGTGCTTCCCCAGGTTTCCCTCGATGAGGACCGGCAGAAAGCCCACTCTGTGCCCCCTGAGGGGGACAACTCCAGAGCTCCCCAGGGGCCAGGCTGAACCTGGGACCTAGCCTGAAACCTTGCCCCTCCCATTCCCTTACCAGTTTCTGCTGGAAAGACATCCTTAGTAAACCATGAGTCTTGCCTCGGGCTCTGCTTCTGGGGAACCCGACCTGGGACAGAATCGGAGGCAGAGAGTGGTTGAGTAACTTGGCCCCAGCCACACAGCTAAGAGGGTGAGCCAGAAGTTCTACCACTGGACTCTGACGCCGGAACCTGCACGTCTGACCATCACGCTGCACTGCCTCTGAGGAGGGGCTCATTCATCCCTTCACAAACCTGCTCAGACCATCCCCTACTGCCAGGCTCTTAGCTGATGGAGGGCAAATAGGATTCTCAGGCCGCTTCTCAGAAGTTCTCAGCCTACTTAGGAAGGCAGACCCAACCTCACCCATTTGATCAGGCACCGATTCAATAATCCAGCATTTAGGGGCTATTGTGTACCTGCACCATGCTGGATATTGGGAGAGAGATGAGCTAGACGTGGTCCCTGCCCTCCAGGAGCTCTGGGTCCCGTGGAGAAGGAGCAAACCGCATGGCATGTGTCACAACGTCACTGCGTGCAGGACCCAGTGGGGGCACATGTCAGTCTACCTGGATGACTCAGGGAAGACTCCCAAGGAGGTGATGTAGAGCCAGGACTGTGGAATACAGAGGAGCCAGGCCCGGGGGAGGAGGGTGGAGACAGACAGTCTAGAAGAGGGGCAGTTGCATAATATCTGTGGCTCCTGGTTTGGGCTGAAGGGAGGACGTGTAATCACAGCCAGCGTGCTGCTGGCTGGTGGGGGGGGGGGGACATACCCACAGAGGTGGCCCCGTGTCCCACCCTCCCGTGGGAAGCCCTTCATGTGGGGTGCAGGCTCCCTGGGCCACGTGTGTCACCCTCTCTCATCTCTGAAAGGGGAAAATGGCACACACCTGGCAGGTGGTTATGGAGGAATTATCTGGTGCTGAGTGAGCCTTACTGGGATCAGCAGGGCTGCCAAGTGGGCTTGCACAGGTTGTGCAGAGGTCCTGGGGGCGCCAGTCACACCGCTGCAGATTTGAAGAGGCTCGTGGCAGAGGGTGGGCGCCCTTTTTGAGCCCCTTCCAAAGCTGTCGGATGGACTAGCAATGGTGCTGTCCACGGGGGCTGTTATCACAGGTGGGGTCCCGCCCTGAGAAATGCCTGGGGGAGGCAGCTTCGGTACCCCCACACATGATCCCCACAGCCGACAGCAGTTCATCAGAGCCCAGAGAATCACGCTCTTCCTTGGGTCTTTGGGTCAAGCCGGGCAGTGGACAGAGCATGGGGCGTGGGAAGGGGGGAGGATTTCAGTGCATAGAAGGATTGGCGCAGGGACTTAGGGAAAGCAATTCACGTGACCAGTTTCTACTCTCCCATCGACTTCCGGGAGCCCTGGACAAATGGCCCTGCTTTCTGAACCTCATTTCTTACAAGTTAGAACAGGAGAAGAATGCCCACCGTCATGCCCATCAAGTAAGACCGAATTCTCAGCCACACCCCTGCACCCATGAAACCCCACCTTCCCGAGGTTATTGTATCAATCTCTATGTTTTGTTAAGGTTTTAAATGTTTCATACACTTGTTTTAATTTTTTTTAAAAATTCTATTTCCTCTTCAGAGCCTGGCGAGCATCATGGGATATGGTAACTTACCAAAACAAACAAACAAATAAAAACCAACAACAAAAAAGCTTTTGGGCTTCCCTGGTGGCACAGCGGTTGAGAATCTGCCTGCCAATGGAGGGGACACGGGTTCGAGCCCTGGTCTGGGAAGATCCCACATGCCGCGGAGCAACTGGGCCCGTGAGCCACAACTACTGAGCCTGCGCGTCTGGAGCCTCTGCTCCGCAACAAGAGAGACCGCGATAGTGAGAGGCCCGCGCACCGCGATGAAGAGTGGCCCCCGCTCGCCGCAACTAGAGAAAGCCCTCGCACAGAAACGAAGACCCAACACAGCCAAAAATAAATAAAAATTTAAAAAAATAAAAATTATAAAAAACTATAAAAAAAAAAAAAAGCTTTTCTCCCTTGATGAACTGTCCACTTTTTTCCCAGCATTGAACTTTTGGTCTTAGCTGTCAGGAACCTCCGTGCTCTGTTTCGTGCTCAGTTAACGCTAAGCTTCACCTTACCAGGCTGTATCAGTTACCAACCTCCCGTCTTCGAGCAGCAGAAACTGACCTGTTATTTTAAACAGAAAGGGAATTTGGTGGAAGGATGTCAGGTCTGCCAGGACTATGCAAGGGGAGGGAGAGAGACCCGTCCTTCTCAACTTCCCCAGTGGGAGTGGGATGGGCTCCCGGACCACCCGCCTATCCATCCAGCAGAGAGTTGCTGAGTGGGAGGAGCTGGGGGCGGGGCAGTGGTGGTGGGAGGAAGTGTTGGGTAAAGGCTACAGGTGTTCTCTGTAACCAGGTGTTTTAGGGTAAACACCTCCTCCCACTTCGTTAGAGTTTTTCTCAGTGTCTTGCTTTGGGTTCTCCCAAACCCAAAGATTTGAACGCATGTTGTTTGAGAGGTGACCCCAGGAAACGCTGGCAGAGGGGAATGAGGCAGGGCTGGGAAGGGGGGCATCTGGTCCTCCCTGATGGGGGCTGACCGCGTTCCTGCAGTTGAAAGAGAGCCCTCGATGGGGAGTCAGGTGTTCTCGGGAAGCAGCTTTCTGCAGAGGAGGGGATGCTGAGGGTCAGGGGGCTGGAGACACTGCCACGTCTGCTACCCCCGGGCTTTATATGTACACTGCAAACATTTTCACACCCCATATTCCACGTGTTGATAAGTCTGCTCTGTCCCGCTCCTTTGCATAATATAAGTTATGAGCTCCACAGACCTTTCTTTTCCCTTCGTGCCAATCGCTGTGCTGCTGGCGAAAGAAATGTCAGCAAGATCAGGAAGAGGAAACGTTTTGCCTTCAACAGCTCTGGAGAATGAGATCCTATTCTACCCCACGGAATCGTCCTTGCAACTGTTAGGATTTTTACCTGGTTGAACGGAAATGAAACAGTCTTAGAGGACCACAGAACACAAAGGTACTGCTTAATGAATGATTACCAGGTGAACCCCCTTGGAACCACCAGCCGGGCTCCACCATGTGCCCCCTCCAACGACAACCACCCCCCTCCCCACAGATGTACCCATTCTCCTGACTTACGGTCATATGTTCATCACTTCCTACGTCCTGGACAGTTCTTTAACCAACACGTTTCCCATCTGCATTTGTTTCCTAGGGCTGCCATGACAGACAGTCACAAACTTAGTGGCAACACAAGTAGATTCTCTTAGGGTTCTCTTACAGGTCAGATGTCTGAAACAGCCCTACCGAACTAAACTCAAAGTGTCTGCAGGGCTGCCTTCCTTCTGGAGGTGCTGGGGAGAATCCATTCTCTTATCTTTTCCAGCTTCTAGAAGCCACCCACATTCCTTGGCTCATGACCCCTCTCTCCATCTTCAAAACCAGCAATGCTGGTTGGGTCTTTCTCATGCTGCTTCACCCTGCTTTCAACCCCCCTGCCACCCTCTTATAAGGACCTTGTCACCACACTGGGCCCACCTGGACCATCCAGGATCAACTCCCATCTCAAGATCCTCAACTCAGTCACACACCTGCAAAGGCCCTTTTGCCAGGTCAGGTCATATATTTACAGGTTCTGGGGCTTAGGACGTGGATACCTTTGAGAGGCCATTATTCTGCCCACTGCTCCATCCATCTTTTTCCCCTCCACCCCTTCCATTTTATCTGTTGAGAAACCCTGGCCGTCTGACCTGTAGCATTCCCCACAGTCTGGATTTTGCTGGTTGCACACTCCAGGTGCAGTGCTGCATGGCCCTCTGTCCTGGGAAATTTCCTGCAAACTGGCAGTGGGATCCAGAGGTTGGATCAGGCTAAGGCTCCATCCCCTTGGTCTTGTGTGTTTCCATCAGGAGGCTCCTTGTGGCTGGTGGTCTCTTTTTGTGATGTCAGTATCACTAATGTTCAATATCCAGATCCACTCATTCCCTGGGGATTGCAAACTGTGATATTCCAATCCTATCAATTGCCTTTTTTTTTTTTTTTAATAGCTACTTTATTTATTTATTTATTTATTTATTTATTTTTGGCTGTGTTGGGTCTTCGGTTCGTGCGAGGGCTTTCTCTAGTTGCGGCAAGTGGGGGCCACTCCTCATCGCGGTGCGGGGACCGCTCTTCATCGCGGTGCGCGGGCCTTTCACCATCGCGGCCCCTCCCGCTGCGGGGCACAGGGGCCAGACGCGCAGGCTCAGCAGTTGTGGCTCACGGGCCCAGTCGCTCCGCGGCATGTGGGATCTTCCCAGAGCAGGGCTTGAACCCGTGTCCCCTGCATTGGCAGGCGGATTCTTAACCACTGCGCCACCAGGGAAGCCCCTCAATTGCCTTTTAATGTATTAGTTGGGATACTTTCATCAGGAGATGCTTCCTCTCATCTATATACAGTTTGTTACCAATGGAAACAGGAAGGCAGAATCACTGCTTGATTCCCTCCCTTGACCGGTTTCAAGATAACAAGCCAGTTCCTATCATCCTCCGAAGGAGATCCACCAGTTTTTAAAAACATCCCTGTGAACTCATGAATGTAAACGTAGATGGGTTTCAATCCAATGCAATATTATCCTTCCTGAAGCTCCCATGGTCATGTCTTTGACCACGGGGAGCCTTTTCAAGCTGTCTTCAGAGTTCTTTTAGCATAATCCCAGGAGTCTCTCTTTGACAGTTCCCTTGCCATTTGGGAAAACAAAATATTCCAGCCTTCTCTTGTACATTTCCAGCCCTGGAATCAGCTATGTCTCTGAGAAACCCTGCTTTTTTAATTTTCAAAAAAATGGGAAATGGCATTTCAAGACCACAATCTGTGTGTTAGGTAGGCTACAGAGGTGGCCACTTTTTCTAGGACTTTTAAGGGGGCAGGGTTGGCTAATGTCAGTGTATTTTCAAAATGAAACACCTTGGGAGTTCACACTGTGACCCTCTCCCACGTCTGCAGGTGGATGGTGGTCTCACGTCGTGACTTGTCCTGATCACATTATTTGATTGGCAGCTCTATCCCCTCAAAGGTTAAAACCTATGACTCTTCTGTCACATGCCTGCAGGTAAAAGAAACAAGGTTTCTATCCCTCTGTTAGATTTTTCATGTAAACCAAGGGTTTGAGAGCCTGTGACCTATTTAAATGAGCAATTCTTAACTGAAGTTGCAGAGCCTTGGGGACAACCAAACCTGGGGCAATTGCCTCATCAGTGTTAGCTCGGAACCCGGCCATGACCTCCTGCTCCCCCTGCACCCCCTGCCTTCCTGGTGTCCAGGGCTCCCCGTGCTTGACTGTTCCTGCCTCCTGTCTCCCCACCGGGGCCCTGGGGGAGAGGAACCTTCCTGAGGCTCCCAGATGCATCACAGCTCTTGCAGCTCAGAGGCCCCCCCGCCCGCCTTCCCCCCGGGACTCTGGGGAGCCCATTGCCCTGGGCAACCGTGAGCTCCTCCCGTACCATCTCTGGCCATGGCAGTGTCTTGTAGTCTCCCTGCCTCAGGGGCACTCCCTGCTCTTCCCAGCAGCCCCCAAATCTCCTTCCCGTTCTCTCCCGGGAGGCCCCCCCGCCCCGGCCCTGCCCGTGAGAAGCAGGCTCCCGTGGACGTGTTTCGAGCTCACTCGCAAGCATCCTACGATGGTGTGTAGGTTAGGCTATACTTCCCTTGGCTCTGCCACCCCTGTTTGGTCAGAACAGCTACTCCTTCCGTAATACTCGCTGTGCACCAGGAACCATTCTAAGCACTTAACTAGTTTCTCTGCACAGCCGGACTAGGAGGCTGGTGCCGTCATCCACGTATTTTATGGAGGAGGAAACTCTGGCTCAGGGTCACCTCGGGAGCGGGTGGACTCACTGGGCTCCTGAGTCGGCTGGAAGGCAACACTGCTTAAGACCAACCCCTCAGCATCCTTTGGGGAAGGAGCCAGAAGCTGCATAAATAAGAAATCAACAATGCAAGAAGGGAAACACCTCCCTGGGCCGTCATCCTCCTCAGGAGCAGCAGTTCTGGAGTTCCAGATGGCATCAGAGTCACCGGGAGGGCATGCTGAAACACAGACTGCTGGGACTGACAAGGGCTTAATCTCCAAAATGTACAGACAGCTCATACCACTCAACAACAAAAAAACAAACAACCCAATCGAAAAATGGCAGAAGACCTAAACAGAAGACATACAGGTGGCCAATAGGCACACGAAAAGATGCTCAACATCACTAATTAGTAGAGAAATGCAAATCAAAACTACAATGAGGTATCACTTCACACAGGTCAGAGTGGCCATCATCAAAAAGTCTACAAATAACAAATGCTGGAGAGGGTGTGGAGAAAAGGGAACCCCACTACACTGCTGGTGGGAAGGTAAGCTGGTGCAGCCACTGTGGAACACAGTAAGGACGTTCCTTAAAAACTGAAAATAGAATTACCATATGATCCAGCAATCCCACTCCTGGGCATATATCCAGAGAAAACTGTAATTCAAAAAGATACATGCACCCCTATGTTCATAGCAGCACTACTCACAATAGCCAAGACGTGGAAACAAACGAAATGTCCATTGACAGATGAATGGATAAAGAAGATGTGGTATATATATATACAGTGGAATACTACTCAGCCATGAAAAAGAATGAAATAATGCCATTTTCAGCAACATGGATGGACCTAGAGATTATTATACTAAGTGAAGTAAGTCAGACAGAGAAAGACAAATAGCATATGATGTCACTTATATGTGGAATCTAAAATATGATACAAATGAACTTATCTACATAACAGAAACAGACTCACAGACATAGAGAACAGACTTGTGGTTGCCAAGGGGGAGGAGGGTGAAGGAGGGATGGAGTGGGAGTTTGGGATTAGCGGATGCAAACTATTATATACAGCATGGATAAACAACAAGGTCCTACTGTATAGCACAGGCAACTATATTCAATATCCTGTGATAAACCGTAACGGAAAAGAATATTGAAAAAGAATGTATATATATATATATATATACACATATATATATGTATGTATAACTGAATCACTTTGCTGTGCAGCAGCAATTAACACAACATTGTAAATCAACTATGCTTCCATAAGAAATAATAAAATTAAAAAAAAAAAAACCCACACACAGACTGCTGGGCCCAACCCCAGAGTTCCTCACTCGTTAGGGCTGGGGTGGCCTGAGAACCTGCATTTCTAATGAGTTCCCTGGTAATTCTGATGCTGTGGGCCTGAGGAACCCCCTTTGGAAACTGCTGCTCTAGTGAACTTGCCTGCCGGGGAAGAGCAGGACTTGGCTGGGACCGTGCTCCCTCCCAGGGCACGTGGTGTGGTGGTTCCACCTCAAACTTTCCCGTCCAGGTGGTCCTGTGATAATGACCTTATGAATATGTTAAAAAACATACTTGTCTGTTAGAGATGCATTCGGAAGCATTCACAGGTGATGTATATGATGTCTGGGATTTACTTTAAAATACTCCAGACTCTTACCTCTGCAAGAAGTTGAGGGTCTGGATGAAGCAATGGTAGCTGGCTGATGAGTCCAAAGACGTTCCTTCTACCACTTTCTACGCCTTGTTTACATTTGAAAGTGTTAATAATAAGCCTTTTGATCTCAGGTAGGAAGAAAGCTCTGGCTCCCCACTTAGTAAACTGTTTGACCTTGAGCTAGAAACTTGCAGTATCTGAGCCTTGATTCTTTCTGCTCTCAATGCAGGTGGTGGCATCTTCCCAACCTGGATGTCGAGGACACATTGGATGTTAGATGTTAGCGCTCACCTTGGCATATAACCCATGAGACTTTAATCCCCTCAATTTACTCTGCTCTCGCGCATTCTCCAGCCTGGCCAGGGCAGTGCCTAATGGGCAGGGGACTCGCCCATCTCAAGGCACCCGTTCAACAAGTTCCTGGGCTGAGCGTGGAACTTTCCAGAAGCCTGCCCACTTGGGATCAGGTGGTGTGGATGTGGAAGGTGGGGTGGGGAGGCCACGCGTGTGTTCCCAGGACGTGAGGCTTTTGGGCGGTCACAGGCAGGACGGCCTCCCCACAGTGTGGCTTAGACCTGCCAGGGGTTTCTTTAGCCACTGGGTCTGAGGCAGGAAATCCCTGGCATCCAGTTCAAAGGTGGTTCCAGTGGCTTCCATGGGGCCTTCAGCTTGCCAAACCGTCTCAATCAAGGCGTGTTTTGGTTGGTGTTCTGTATTGTTTTGGTTTTGGTTTGGTTTTGATTGCAAAAAAAAAAACAAACCCATTTGTGCTAGCCCAGGGCAAAGTCATGGGCAGCCGGCGACTGGGAACCACTGAGCTGTTTCCTTGAACCTCAGTACAGGAAGGGGAGGGCGGCCAAGTCTCATATCAGTTGGAAGCAAGTCCTGGAAAGCTGTCCAGAACCTGTTGGCTTCTCTCTCTCTTTCTCTCCTCTTCCTTCTCCTCCTCCTCCTCTCCCTCTGGCTCTTTCTCCCGTCCCTCTTCCTCATGGACAAGGTAGGCAGTGGCCTCCACACAGCCCCAAGCCCCATCCCCCTGTCCATACCACTAGCAGAGCCAGCTGATGTTTGCCCAGCATTGTCTGTGTGCCAGGTGTTGGGCGAAAAGCTTCACCACCAGGATTTCATGTAATCCCACAGCAGCCATGCGGGAAGGTGCTGCTTTCATCCTTCTGACTTCCAAAGAAGGAACTGAAGCATCAAGGGGTTCAAGAAGTTACCTGAGGCCACGCTGCTGAGAGGAAGCTCCTGAGCTAGGCTCCTAGTCACGGCCATGCTACCCTCCGGCGTCAAAAAGACTCAAGAGCACTGGGGGGAAGAATCTGACAGGCTTAGCTTGAGTCAGGTGACCTGTTTCTCCACCAATCAGGTGTGGCCAAGGAGGCTGGTCTCAGAGCATCAACATGGCAACCCGCAGGCCCAACATTAGAGAACCGTTGTCAGGTGGGGCGGTGAGCCTGGCACCTGATCTCACTTCCGTTCCTTTCTTCCTTCCTGAGTAGCCTTCCACGGACACAGATCCCAGCTGCATTTGTCTTCCCACTTGTGGAGTTAGATGAGGCCTGAGTTCAAATCCTGCCTCTGCCATTTTCCTGATGGTCGTCTCTTGGGCAGATGACTTCACCTCTCTGAACCGCAGTGATTTCATCTGTAAATGCAGACCGTAAGTCTGGCCTTCTTGGGGAGAAGCAAACGAGATCATAACCCAGGTAAACCCTTCAGTGGCTTCCCATTGTTTTCACGGTCAAGTTCAAACTCAAGATGTGAACTGGCTGGCACCCGCTTAACTTTCTACCCCGCATCTTCCCACTCCCAGAGTGCCCCCCTTCTCCAGCCATGCCCAGCTGTGCCTCTGCACATACCGTTCCCTCTGCCTCGAATGCCTTTCCTCTTCTCCCCCAATGTAAGTTAGCTAACTTGCTCCTGAGCGGGTTGAATTGTTTCCCCCCCAAAAAGTTCTGTATGCGTCCTAACTCCAGAACCTGTGTATGTGACCTTATTTGGAAATAGAGTCTTTGCTGTTGTACTTCAATTAAGGATCTTGAGATGAGATGGTCCTGGGTTTAGGGTGGGTCCTAAATCCAATAAGTGTCCTTATAAACCAAAGGAGAGGGAAATCTGGGACACACAGACACAGAGGGGAAGGCCATGGGATGACGAAGACAGATGGCAGTGATGGGTCTGTAAGATGAGGAATGGCACGGGTTACTGGCCACCCCCAGAAACTGGACAGGGGCATGGGACAGCCTCTGGAAGGAGCCAACCCTACTGACACCCTGACATGGACCTCTGGTCTCCAGAGCTGGGAGAGGCTACATTTCTGTTGTTTACGGTAATCTGTATGGTAGTTACAGAAAACTCGTACTTGTGAACTTAGCTCAGAAGCCCCTCCTCTGGGAAGCCCTCCCTGACCTCTCAGCCTGCACAGAGGCCCAGAGCCTACATAAGCTTTATCCTAGCCCTTTCCACCGTGCCTGTGATCACCCACACACCAGTGTCTCCCCCTCCAACCTCTTCCAGAGGAATCCACACTCCACAGACCTCCAAGCTGTCGACAACAGATGATTCTCGGATGGTGGAATTTCAGGCAGCAGCCTGCAGGCGCCCACAGGGAGAAGTCTGTCTGGAGCTGGGTGCCACCAGCGCCTCACCTGAGGGCCTGCTCACCTCTTCCCAGGTGGAAGCACGCAGAGGCCTTCCCTGGGGTCATCAGATAAAGTCTGTCCGGCACTATGTCCCCTGGAAGGGCGCCCCTCTGCCTTCCCTTTACACTGCCTTGCTGATCTCTGTGAGATGGTCTACAAAAAGATCTGGGGTCGGGAAGATAGTTAATCCTGTCAACTCTGATGGAAACTGGCCCCAGGGAAGACGGTGGCTATGTCAGCCAGCCCAAGGGACAGAGAGACTGTTTAATTAAGTTTGTTCTTATGGAGAAGCTGCCCCTGTGGGTGAGATTCCTGTCCTCAGCCAAGTGCCCCCAGGGTCCAGCTGCTTTTCAGGCGCCTTGGAGGAGGCCGGGCTGACTTGCCCAACTGTTTCCTGGCTTCCTGGGGCCCTGCTTACCCTCTGGAGGGACGTAGCTCTCTCAGAGGCTGGGCATCCCCCCCCTCAGCCCCCCACAGCTGTGGGACGGTCCCCAGACAGCCAAAGAGGTGGCCATGGCCTCTGTGGTCTCTTCAATATGGGAGGCTTTGTGTGTGTGGCAAGAGAGAAAACTCCAGACTGGGGATTCGGGGGAGTGGGGTCGGCCTCTTGCACTTCCTGGGAGAGTGGGGAAATGGCCAGTTCCAAGCTAGGTGACCCTGGGTGAATCGCTTCTCCCCTCCCAGGTTCCTCTGTGGAACCAGAGAAAACCCACATGCTCTGTGGATGGTGCCATTGCCAGCTTCCTGGTGGCAGTACTGTGCTGTAGTTACACAAGGGGGAGGTGGGCCTCTCTGGACCTTTCCTCACATGTTCTGTGAATTTACTATTATTTTAAATTTAAATTTTGGGGGGGGGGGTGCCGCGCTGCGTGGCACGCGGGATCTTAGTTCTCCAACCGGGGATCGAACCCACGCCCCCTGCAATGGAAGCGCAGAGTCTTAACCGCTGGACTGCCAGGGAAGTCCCTTAAAAATGTTTTAAAATTATTTTCAAAAAAGAAAAATAAAAACAGGTAGATGACCATAGTAAGAAATAGAATCTGACTTCAACAACTAATGGCAAAAAAAAAAAAAAAAAAAAAAAAAGCAGCCGCATTCTTTCCTTCCTACAGTCTTTCCAGAAAGTCTTCCTATAATGTGTATTTCCTGGGAGACTGACAATAACTACGTAATTTCTCTCTGTTCTGAATGGCTGCAGATATAAGAACGTCATAATCAAGTCAACTATTTCATCCAAAACTCAACACCTAGATGTGTTCTTTTTTTCTTTTTAATTAATTAATTTTTATTTTTGGCTGCGTTGGGTCTCCGTTGCTGCACGCGGGCTTTCTCTAGCTGCGGCGAGCAGGGGCTACTCTTCGTTGTGGTGCATGGGCTTCTCACTGAGGTGGCTTCTCTTGTTGCGGAGCACGGGCTCTAGGCACACAGGCTTCAGTAGTTGTGGCTCGTGGGCTCTAGAGCGCAGGCTCAGTAGTTGTGGCGCACGGGCTTAGTTGCTCCGCGGCATGTGGGATCTTCCCGGACCAGGGCTCGAACCTGCATCCCCTGCACTGGCAGGCGGATTCTTAACCGCTGCGCCACCAGGGAAGTCCCCAGATGTGTTCTTAAACCACACAAATTAAAGGCTTTTTCTCGCTGATTTAAAAGAAAAAGACAAAGGTCAAACCTCCCAAGGAGTCAGATCTGGAATTAGTTTACTTGGGTCTGTATCCTCACTCTGCCATTTCCCGGCTCTGTGATCCTTGCTAAGTGACTATTTCTCCATGCCTCAGTTTCCCTCATCTGTAAAATGGGTGTCAAGGGTCTCTTCCTCATGGGTTGGAAGAGCTCGGATGAGTGGCTGGTTTCTGTAAAGGGCTTCCAGAGGCGCCTGGCACGTGATCCGCTCTCAGAAGGTACTGGCGACCACGTTAAGGCTGCCACGAGAGCAGTGAAATAATACAGGGCAACGGCTGAGCGGAGGGAGATTCCTGTAAGAACTGACTGTCCCCCATGGCTGCCTGGCTGTGTGTGACCTTGGGCAAGTCGCGAGACACTGTGGGGTCTTTGCTGCCCTCCCCTGTGGAATGAGAGGTGGAATCTAGGAGACCGTCTGGCCAGCCCCACGTGCGCGTTTTCCTGGGACCCCCTCCTGGCTCGACATCCCCACCCTCACCCCCGTGGCCATTGCTGATGGGGGACCTGCCGGTTCTTCCTCCCTGCTTCCCATGGCCTCAGTCGATGGGCCCAGATGTGGGTGCCTTCCCCAGGGTGTCACAGGGGAGGCGTCCCATTCACGGGGAGCGTGCGCTGGATGGAGCTCTAGTGGCCTGGGGCCACTCTCATGTCCCGAGGAGACAGTGGCTCTGCCCAGAGAAAATGGAGAGACGTGGGGGACTCCATCCCTGGTTCCTGCTGTCCCTGAAGCCCAGGTGTGGTCCTGTCCTCCCAAGCTGTGGCCGCTCACTTCTGCCTTAGAGACGATAACAGCAATAGCAGCGATTGCTTATAGAACCCATGCTATGAGCCAGACATGGTTCTGAGAACTGCACATATTTCCACACTTTTACTTCTCATCACAGCCCAGAGTATCATCACCCCCTTTTGCAGATGGGGAAACCGAGGCACAGTGACTTACTTGTGCAAGATCACACACTAGCGAGTGGCAGGGCCGGGACTTGAACCCCATCAGCCTAGCACCAAAGCGGTGCCCCCATCCTCGCCTCCTGTCTCTCCTGGCGGCCCTCTTTGCCCCAGCTGCTCGGCCGGGATCCTGTCATTGCCAGCAGCACAGCGGACCTCTAGCCCCTGAGGGTCCTTCAACTCCGGTCCAGTGCACTGTCTGCCTTCCTTCTGCCTCTTCACCCTGAGGACCCAGGACAGGCCTTTCCGGGTTTCCCACCTGTTTTCACAACTCTCATCTCCTTCATGCTGCAGCAGGTGTGGCAGGCGTCATCCCGTTCCATCGTGGTAGAAACTGAGTCTCAGAGAGGCTAAGCTCTGTGTCCAGGGGCACACAGCTGCGACCGCCACCGGAACCCGGCTCCAAGTCCAGAGGTCTCTCACGCCCTGGACCACAGGACCTCTGCTCACACTTTAGCTCAGGTGAGCAGCCCTGACACCCGGTTTCCAAATCAATCAGGTCCAAGGAAGGGCTTTGCCAGCTCCCAAGGGGACAGTGCTCTGGGCTCAAAGCCAACAAACACAGCTGAGCTCCGGGTACGTACCCCAGTGCCTGCAATCACCCATTCATCTGTGTGTCTTCCTCCAGAATGAGGACCCAGGGCAGGGACATAAGGGGGAAAGCCGGGGAGGGCAGGGTGGAGGTTCCACCAGGAAGGGGGCTTGCAAGCCCATCCCTGGGGCCGCGTGATGGAGGGGCAGAGCCCTGGAGTCAGAATGCGGTGGTTCCAATCCCCACTAGACCATAAACGCCATGCAGGCAGGGACCGTTTCTGGGCTGTTCCCCTCTGTGCCTCAGATGGAAACTAAGACAGGCAGCATATATCATAATAACCCAAGCAGAACATTATATATAATTAAAAGATACAAAGCACTGCCAACTAAGCTGCTATGATGCTTTCACCTTTCTATTGTAAACTTAGTAAAGACCTCTTTCAGATTTATTTAGACATAGATTTTAATCATGCCTCATTCTTGCGCATACATCAGAAAGAAAATGTAAGTGAGATAAATGGGATAAGGTCTTTCCTAGAAGGTCATCTCGCTTGGATCCAACCCTTCCGAATCACTTTTCCACTCAGAGTTGCCAGGGTCCAAGTTTTTCTGCCAACGTGGCCTCTGAATCCCCAAGATTCTGATGACGCAGAATTTCCCAGAAGGCGGTTCCTTGGTTTTTCCTGGAAGTTTCCACTGAGTTGCTTACACCCAGCCTGCATGTTTAAATGTGCTCACGTGCAGGCAATGACGCCTGGTGGTCACGACTAGGACACTTCCCAGCTTCGGGGACGTGGAAAGGTGAAAAAAAACGTGCATCTTGCATTCGCCAAGAAAAGGTGGTTCGTGCTTGGTAAATATTTCTTGATAGATGGAATGTATGAATGAGTGAATGAGTACCCGATGAGTGAGTGGGAAAGTTAATTAATTACCCTGAACCTAAGGGAAATGCACCAATGAAACTTACTGATGGATGAAGTGAGATAATTAGAGTCTCGGTATTTGGGCTTAAACAGAGGTGCTCAGCTGGGGGCCCATGGACTCTTGGGCCAAGGTAATAATAATAAAGAATGATAACCATACCCGCTGACTGCTCTCTATACACCATCTCTCATAATCCTCCCCGGCAACTCTGAAAGGCAGTTACCCTTATCACACCCATTTCACAGAGGAAGAAACTGAGGCTCAGCGAGGGCAAGTGCCTTGCCCAGGATCAGAACCCAGGTTGACCAGCCTCTACTCTCTCCACCCCACCTAGTGGGCAGCCCCCCAGAAGTGGGGGTGAGCTCCGCCCTGTCCCCAGGGCCCTCTGCGGATCCGTACACCAGCAGTGGCCCCTTCTGGGCCTCAACGGCTGGAGGGAATGTGCTTGGATGGGTCTCTGGAGCCCGAGCTGTGAGCAGGTCAGGCCAGTTTGGAATCCAGACCCTGGCACTTACGGGCTGTGTGACTTCGGGTGAGTCCTTTCAGATTTCTGACACCCAAGTCTCTGCTGGTTGTAATTGTTTACCCCTGCCACGTATGGCCAGCCATGAAGGGGACAGTCCCTCAGACCTCTGGTCCTCAGCCCTGATGGTCTGGCTGCTCATTCCCGCCACCTCCCCGGGAGGGAGCTTCGGCCAGCTGCAGGCTCAGGTCCCGTCCAGACCAGTGAGATGGACCCTCCAGCACAGACAGATGGGGCGCTGGGGATTTCATGGGTGACCCACGCTGTGACCCCTGAAATCACGTGTATAAATTCCACAACATGCCTCGCATGGATTGACATAAACCTCAGTATCTGAGATGGAAATCAGATTTGTCTCTGGTCGGACCTGCCATTCTTGGATAAAGGCGTCTTCCTTTTCCATCAACGGGAAGGTCAAAACCTCCCCCAGCCAGTGTGACAAGGGCACACTTTACACAACTTTGACATGAATCGCTTGACTGTTCTTCTCTCATGTTGCATACACAAAAACAAAGCAAAAACAAAGAAACCATCAAAATAATTCTTGAGCAATGTGAACGCACGGATGCTCAGAAACGACCAAAAAAAAAAAAAAAAGGCCCATCGGTCATCAGTTTCCACTTTAAATTGGACTTGGTGTATTTTCCAAGAGAGTCTGGATGTTATCTGGAGAAGAAGTGTGGATGTGTGGGCTGGGGGAGGGCCGTGAGTGGGGGGCAGGGGTGAGAAGAGATGCTTGTTTTGAAAATATGGGTACTCAGGAGTCTCCGCACAAGCCCATTTTGGAATTTGAAAGGTCAAGTCCTACCGAATGATTGATCATCGATCCATATCAGTCACCAATGGGGCTGTCTTACATGCCCAATGAATTGAATCATTTCCCCCAAAAGCCGTTGGATGTGTGCGTCCATTTTGGTGCAGTCACTGTTGAGATTTGGATTGTGTAACAGATGCCCCCAGGGCTCTGCCCGTGTCCTCTTGGGTCCCCTCCCTGGCAGGGGGTGGGCTGCCCCCGGAACTGACAAGCGCTCCTCCGAGGGACAGCCCTTACCCCATCACTGAGCGGGGCTCGGCTCCCTTGCCTTCTGAAGGGGCCAGCGCCACAGTGGGACTCGAACCCACTTAAATCATTTGCAAAATGAACATGCGGGCCCCTTGCTCAACTCTGTTAAACCAAGTGCGGGGCCCTTCTGAGCACCTGTATAGGTGCCGCCCCTGGAGCTGGTCCTGGTGGGACACAGGCTGCCTCTGGGACCCCCAGGGGGTCTCGCCAAAGGTACCCTCCTCGGGACCGTCTTACATCACCTGGTAGGACCTCTTTCTCTTCCTGCCCCACTGCCCCACCCCTCTGCTAGTTCTTCCCAGGAACCTTCCTAATGAATCACTTCCTAATAAATCAAATCCTCCTCCCTGTGCTTCAGAGGGACCCACACGGACACGGTACACGTGTGGCCCAGACAGCGCAGGGGTCCAGAAGCAGAGCTGAGCTGACACCTCACCCCAATCACACCCATCCCCCTCCCACTCCCAGGACTCTACGGCTTCCGCACCTCCAATTTAAGATCATCAGGTGCTAACACTATGAATCACGCATGAGTAGGTAAGTTCACGTCCATTTTATGATGAGCAAACGTATCTTGAGAACATTTGGGATGGGTACATGCCTCCAAGAGTCAAACCTGGAAGAAATCTGTACCAACCAAGACACTGACCTCTGTCTTAGAAAGGGGCTTCACACAGCTCACAAAGGCAGTGACTTCTTCCCACGGTTGATCTGGGGAGCTGCAAGGTCAAGGGGACTGCTAGGTGGGCCTCATTTCCAGGACGATAAAACAGGGACCCGGAGCTGGCGAGTGGCTCCCACGAAGTCACCCTGCCGGGTGCGGCCACCCAGGGGTTGAGAGCCAGGGGTCCTGTCTCCAAGCATCTCTGGGGTCATGCTCTGTTGAGCTGGGCATGACCTCTGGGGGTCGAATCATTTTTTACCCAACGGTTTCTGAGGCTTAGCAGAAAGTGGAGGGATGTTCTTCCAGGTTGGCTGAAAGGGAAGCAAAGAGGGAACGAATATGAACCACTGCTTGGGTTCATAGGAACCCAAGAACATGGGGTCAAAAGTGTGTGTCATCCACTTCCTCCTCGCCCACCGGAAACACCAGAAAGATGCCAGCTTCCACTAAGACTAAATTCTTAACTCACTGCTAAGTCTCTCTAGGTTCCATCTTCCTCTTCCCTTCCTACCTGATTCTGTGTGGATCGTTCTTACAACCTTGGTTGTACGTGAATCTTTTTGCCAGTTTCCAGTTTGTTTTCAGTGAGCGTTGCTCCACGTGGAGATGTATTTTTGATGCATTCGTGGGGGGAGGTGGGCTCTGTGTTCTCCTCCTCTGCCATCTTGTCTCCCCTCCCATCTTACTTAGTTCCTAACGCATCCCTCCCCATCACTCCCATTTTACAGATGAGGAGACTGAGGCTTGGAGAGTGGAAGTCATTTGCCTAAGGTCACCTTGTGGTGGAGCAGGAATTTAAACCCAGTTCTGGCCGGCTGGTTCTTAAGAGCCATCCCAAATCATCTCTCACTGTCCCCTTCTTTCCCACTGGCCCCAGCACGTCCCTGTGTAAGGTTCACAGACTCAGGTGGGTCAGACCCACTCCAAGGACTGTTCCTGTCATCAGCAGGTAATAGACATGTTGGCATCAATCCCCATGGACTCTAGATTTTCCTGCAGGACTCACACCTGAGTATTCTGAATCTCAAACCTTATGTTTGCCTTTCAAGGGCATTGCGGTGGGTGGGGGAATCGTCCGCTTTCAAGGGCTTTTGTTTACCATGCATAGGCTTGAGCTTTCACAGCGCTGGGTGGGTGTTCAGGTTTTACTGGCCAAGACCCCTGGACCTTTGCATCCACCTGCATCTCACCTTGAAGAGCATCTGAGAGCAGAGCCTGTGCCTTCCTTACCTGGTCACCTCTGATGCCAGCCTTCCCCACCATCATTCTGTTCCCACCCCAGTGGCCTCCCTGGGGTTCCTCAAAGCAAGATCTTTCCTGCCTCGGGACTTTTGCCCTTCCCGCTCCCTCTGCCTGGGTGCCCGTGCCAGATCTTGGCTCAGATATCACCTGCTCACAGCGGCCTTCCTTCCTGGCCCCGATCTGAAGCAGCTCCCTCCTCGCCTGGCTACCCCGCATCACATCACCTGTCTGTCCAGCTTCCTTCACGACACTATTGCAGGCTGGGCCTTTCTTGCTGACTTACTGGTTGCCCGGTTTAGTCTCCTACTAGGATGTAAGCCCCCGAGAGCAGGAGCCCTGATTTATCCACGGCGTACCCCCAGCACCACGCCTGCACACACTGGAGATTTCCACGAATGACTGCTGAACCTCTGGGCACCCGGTTCATGCCTGAGAGTTGGCCCTGGATAGCACCGCGTGGCAGAGGGAGGGAGACAGAGGGACCAACTTCATGGGACAGAGGAGGGCTTGTCTGTCTGTTCACGGAGGCATGAAGGCAAAGGAATGTGTAAGTTACAACCTAGTCTGGTCCTTGGATTTAGGGCCACGGGCTATAGAAACTTCCACTTCTGAGCACGCCCAAAGCTCTCGTATGTTCACTTTGAAATTATAAGGGAATTTTCAAATTCTACCCGCAGATAAAGCCCTACTCTTGCCCTCCCACTGTTCAACTTCGTGATGAAAGCTACCTTGGACACCTGGCTGCCCAAAGCCACCTGCTGTCACTGACGCATCCCGCCTCCCACTTACCTGCTGCCGTCGCTTTATTGAAAGTGCTTCTGCTGTCCTTTCCCGTGTTCTGCCACATTTTTGGAGGCACCCTCTGCGAAAAGAAGTGGGCTCTGTCAGGGAAGGTGTGTGGATTCCTGCTCAGATGCTCACGGCTCACCAGCCAAACTAAGTCCAAACACCTCAGCCTGGCCCGGCGCCCTGGCCCTGCCCCCTCTCCTCCCCCAAAGAGGTCCCCCAGCCCGTGTGGTCTGCCCTCAACTCCTGCCGTTCCCCCCCAGCCCCGTGCTCACGACGCTCTCCGGCTGCTGTGATGGCCAAGTTGATTCCACCTCAGGATTTCCACATCTGCTGTCCCTCTGCCCACTATTTCTTATTCTTGATACTGGACTTCAATATCCCCTCGTTGGGAAGCCTTCCTTGACATCCTAGTCTAAGGTGTCCTTTTCACAGCGTCCTAAATGTGACCTCAATGGCCCCGATCACTGTTGGCACTAAATAACCACTTGGACCTTATTCATCTTTTATTAATACTTTCTTGCTCGCTATCAGCTGCAGGATGGCAGGGACTGGGTCTGCCATGTTCATAAACATAGCAACCTCCAGCAAGGCACAAAGAGTAATTTTTGATAAATATGTACTGTCAATTCTTTAAAAAGATGTGGTGGATGAATGGAAGAATGGAAGAATGGATGGATGGATGGATGGATGGATGGGTGCATGGATGGATCAATGGATAACTGGATCGATGATTGGCTGGAGGGATGGTGTCAGCCATATTTTCTAATTCCCTCAATGAAAGCAGGAGGAACTTCTGCACGTCTAGTCCCAGGTTCTGATGTTCAGCATGAAGCTGTGTTTGCTGTAAGCCCCTCTTGCCCACCATCAGACAACAGGGCTTCTACCTTATTTCCCAATCTAATTCCCATTTTCTCCCCTATGAGCCATCCCTGAGCTGCGGCCTCAGTCCCAGCCTGCAGCCTGGAATGGCTCCTGCCCACGTGGAGGACCGCACAGGCTAGAGGAGAGATTTTTCACAACAGAAGCATCTTGGCATCCTAACACCTTACCCCCAACATGCCATCTGACAGCATAAAAGCAACCAGGGAGAATACAGTCATTTTCCTTCATAGCAGCTTCAAACTGTAGTTCTCAGAACCGTCCACTGGGTTTCTTTTCTTCACCCCAGAAATGCCCACTGCCCTTTTTAGTACTCTCTGCAAAGTAAGAATGGTTCTTCTCTTACCTGGATATTCTTTGTAAAATTTGTGTCGTAAGTATCGCCCATCTGGAAAAGAAGTGAGAGGATTAAACTCCTTTCGGGGAGTTTATAAGGCCAAAACTATTTTCATAACAATGCTAAGAAATTATTTGCGTTTTTCACTCTCATTCTCTCACAAGTGTACAGTGGAATTTTCCAGAAGCTACAGTGACGTGTGACACTGCAGCCAGTTAAATGCAGAAGCAGAACGACCCAATTCCCACTGTTGACTGTCATCAACCAACTCCTTCCTCAGCCCCCACCCTATCACAGCAGTAAAACATTTTACGGTGGGAGTTGGGGAAATTTAATGTGGGAGAGTGGAGAAACCTGGCCAGATCAGGCAGACGTTTCACTTGGCAATGTGTCTACCGGTAAACTCACCCCTCCCCCTCTGTGCATCAGTCTCATATGACTGCTGTAAGGTTAATAAATCACATTTGTGCACTTGAAACTAATATTATATGCCAATCATATCTCAATAAAAATCATATTTATGTACTCAGTGGGCATTTTGTTTCCTTCTCTTCTGTGGCTATCCTAAAAATCATGAGGGTGTCCAGGACCAGCACTGACATTTACTGTACAAGGCGACAGAACCAATGGCTGATCCACACCCTCAGGCAGAGAGCTTATCAGCAACCTCAACGACTACTGTTTACAATGATTTTTCCATTTACAGCTATTTTCTGAAGCAAATGGCAAAATTCTTCCAGGCCGGAGGCTCTCTGAAACATTCCTGCTCCTCCCTCCTCCCTGGGGGTGAATTCTGGCCCCTGACGCCATGGGCAGGAGACGGTGGTCTGTGCGGAACTGGACCCCTTCCTCACACCAGGTGTGTTTACCACAAGTGTCACTTTGACAAAACAAACCTATGGATCTGAGCCCCTGCTCTGGGCTGCGCGCCCACGTTATCCTGCCCAGGCAGCACCCAGTGAGGTCACTTTGTCAGAGGGAAGAGTCGGGGCGGGGGGGTGCTCACCTCCCACATCTCAGTCTTGGATGGTCAGTATAGGAGCAGCATGGAACCCACTCAGAAGATGCACGGGGTGGGGATAAATTAGGAGGTTGGGACTGACATGTACACACGACTATGTAGAAAACAGATAACCAACCAGGACCTACTGTATAGCACAGGGAACTCTACTCAATATTTTGTAATAACCTATAAGGGAAAACAACCTGAAAAGGAACAGATATATATATATGTGTATATCTGAATCACTGTGTTGTACACCTGAAACTAACATGACATTGTAAATCAATTATACTTCAATAAAGTAAAATAAAATAAAATAAAAAGATGCACCGAGGACCCCGACCCTGCTCGCCGAGAAATCAGATCTACTGCCTGTGTTGATGTTCATTTTTCTCTCAAGAAAGACATGAACTCCTCAGACGTCAGGGTCCAGGCTGAACTCAGAGCGGCCCTCGGCCCCCTGTAGCAGCCGGCTCTCGGCAGAGACCTGCATCTTAGGCGTGGGCACGAGACCTGTAACTTATTCTCAGATAGTTCCAAAAAGTAACTATGTGGATTTATATATAGAGAGAGTGCAGGGTTGGGAGAGAGGCAGAGAGAGCACGATAAAGGAAACAGTATTTGACAATTGATGAATTAGGGTGGAGGGTCCAAGGGACTCTCCTTGCCGCTTTTCTGTTAAGTCAGAAATTACTTCAGGACTTCCCTGGTGGTGCAGTGGTTAAGAATCCGCCTGCCAACTCAGGGAACACGGGTTCGAGCTCTGATCTGGGAAGATCCCACATGCCGTGGAGCAACTAAGCCCATGCGCCACAACTACTGAGCCTGCGCTCTAGAGCCTGTGAGCCACAACGACTGAGCCCACGTGCCACAACTACTGAAGCCCACGCGCCTAGAGCCCGTGCTCCACAACAAGAGAAGCCACCGCAATGAGAAGCCCGTGCACCACGACGAAGACCCAACGCAGCCAAAAAATTTTTAAAAATTAAAAAAAGAAATTACCTCAAATATGCAGTTTTTTAAAAACTTAAAATCCAAGGCTTTTTGTTTGGTTACCCTGGGACAAGAGCGCTCCTCTCCTCCCCGAGCCCGTTGCTCCAAGGGAAGTTGTTGGAATTTAAGATGCTTCCAAACTCCTGTACAATTACCAATAATTATTGCTAAGTGACAGCCCTCTGGGGACAAGGCTAGGGGAAATTTCAATTACATTTCTATCTAGAAGGCTCCGATCATTCCTGTGGGTGGGGGAGGACACACACGCATGGGCTTTGGAGCAGGTGGCCAGGCTTGGAATTCTCGCTCTGCTCCCTGTTAGGTGTATGCATTGTCTGGGCACGTTTCTGATCTCCAGTCCTCCCTCTTGCGGAAGACAGGTGACGGCGGCGCACATCAGTTGGGGACCTACTATGTGTCCGGCGCTGCCCTAAGCGCTTTATAAGTGTTCTCTCATTCAAGCTTCATCACTACCCCAAGAAGCAATTACTATCGTGACCCTCATTGCCCCATTTTACAGATGAAGAAACTGAGGCTAAGAAAGCTTAGGTTAGCTGCCCAAGGTCACCCGGGAAGAATGCCGCAGCATTTGAACCCATTTCAGTGGCCTGCAGTCTTAATCACACTCAACGCTGCTCCTAGTCATACTTCTGCCTTTGCAGGCTCGCACTGAAGCTTAGCGGAGCACCCACAAGGGCCTCAATCAACCCCGGGCGTCATCGGTACAGTCACCTGACTGTCTCTTTGTTTACCTCCATCCTTGAAGTGGGTCCTTTTTGAACTGGTTTGGTGCCTCGAGAACGGGTTTGAACCTGTCTGGCTTACCCTGGTCTTGGAGGTCATGTAACTGAATGAGCACGATCAGGAGATGAGAAAGGCCACGTGATTCCAGGCCTTTCCAGTTATAAACATGACATTTCGGTTCAGAGGACTCCTGACTAACCCCCACCATCCCCAGCTCTTTTGGAAAAAGCTGCCCCTTCCAGCAGGTTCCGACAGGCTGGCCTGTTCTTGGGGTTGTATGTCCGAAGGACTGCGTATCCCGTCCACCTGCATACTCCGTCCACTGTGGTGTCTACAGACAGCAGTGGTGCCAACAGAAGGGATTCGGTTCTGTGCTTGAGAAACTACAGACATGGTCTATTTACATGGATTAACTCAGTGGCTCCTCAAAGAGTTCGTGAAGTAGCTTAACTACTATTAGCCCTGTTTACAGATAAGGAAAGCGAGGCCTGAAAAGGTTGGGCAATTTGCCACACACAGCAGCAAGGGGCCAAGTGGCCACTGGAACCCTGGCTGTCTGGCTGGAGAACCTACTCATAACCCTAAATAGCAAGTGGAATGTAGGAGAAATCTCAGATTCCTGGTTGGTTCCAATCCTTTTATACGTAATTTTTTTCAAAGCTCAGAACTCCAGGAACCAGGATTCCCGAGACAGTTCCATGTCTCATAATTTTATTACTTGCAATGATGCTGATGTTAAATGTGTAACAGGTTTAACATCGATGTCTTTCTTGAAACACCTCAGAGAAATAAATTCTCAAATGAGGAAAAAGAAATGCTTCGGCAGATAATGCATGTGATGGGTTCTTTGGGCCAGTAAGGTCGCTGTGATTATCCCCGATTTTGACCGAGGTGCTATCCTCAGCTATTAGGACTAAGAGATGCTGAAGTGGGGACGTGGGCCCTGGAGGGTATGGTCTCAAAGTTCCAGTAAGCTCAACTTTGACATGCTTACCCCCTCCATCTCCCTGAAGTTCCCGATTCTTTGCTTGCCACACATTTCTGGCAAATTCCATGCCTAACCTCTCGACCTTACGCCTTGCATGAGGCAGTAGTGACTTTTAGGTACCCTCAGCAGTCCCTCCTCTGTCCTCCTTGCCCCCCTGGGGAAAAGTATGCAAACTAAAGCCACACTATTCATGCCCTTCACTGAACTATTTATTGCCTTGTCTCCAAAGACAAATACTAATTAAGTCACACTGAACAGTCCTAGCAGAGAGAAGTTAAGGGTTCTCAGACAATTCAAATTCTGTGCAGTTTAAAATGGATAGATAGATATAGATTATTCAGCTTTTACTGAGCACCTCTTTGTCTCTGCTGTGGCATCACACGTATGATTTCAATTAATCCCCATAACCCAGCATGAAGTGGCCCCATTTTACAGATAAGAAAACCGAGGCTCAGAGATTTGAAACAACTGACCCCAAGGTCAGCCAGGCAGGAGGAGGCCGAGCTGGGGTTTGCCCGCACCCTGCTCAGATGAGGAGGGAGAAGGTGGAGAGGAGCAGGGCAGAGAGGGGACAGGAGGAGGGCGTGGCCAGGCTCAGGGGCCGGGGGTTTCCTTTGGGACGGGTCTCCCGTGGGGGGTTCCGGGGAGAGTGGGGTGGGGCTCGGTGTCCACACTCACCTGCCGTCCGGCGCTGCTTGACACACTGCCCGCTGTTGGGGATGCCCTCAGCCAGGTCACCCGGGCTCAGGATGTGGCACTCATAGCCTGAGGGGCAGAGGAGTGGCTCGGCCCCGTCCTCTGTGGTGCTGCAGGCCTCTGCTGCGGGGGACACACACGCGGGGGGCTCTCGTCAGCATCCCAGATTCCACGCTGTGCCTGGGGGTCTCTGCACACACACATGCACACAGGGGCAGCCCAAAGTCACATGATCCCAAACATGCCCTCGCATGCATGAATTGTGACATGCATATTGGGTTGGCCAAAAAGTTCGTTCGGTTAGTGAATGCGTTGTTCAAGGAAAGTTCTTTGTGAAAATGAAAAATGTCGATTTTTACTTAAAACCGAATGAACTTTTTGGCCAACCAAGTACATGTATGTTCATCCCCACACAATGAAACACATATGCTCGTGCTTATAATCACACGTACATACATGTTTACCCACCAAAATCCTATACACACACATATCACATACACACATTTTCACCGTCCCACAAGTCCTAACACACGTATACACACACACACACACACAGCCATATCCACACCCATGTTCACATGCACACAAATCCTGCACACACACGCCCCTACAGTCGCACACATCTGCACAAACACGGATGCACAAGTTCTCAGACACATGGCCACAAGCACAGCCAGCCGGCTTCACGCACAGCTGCACACCCTGACACACACGGTCGCGCAGTTGGATGTATGCAGGGTCACAAGCACAGCTGCACACCCTGACACACACGGTCACGCACTGGGATGTATGCAGGGTCACAAGCACAGCTGCACACCCTGACAGACACGGTCACGCACTGGGATGTATGCAGGGTCACAAGCACAGCTGCACACCCTGACAGACACGGTCACGCACTCGGATGCATGCAGGGTCACAAGCACAGCTGCACACCCTGACAGACACGGTCACGCACTGGGATGTATGCAGGGTCACAAGCACAGCTGCACACCCTGACACACACGGTCACGCACTCGGATGCATGCAGGGTCACAAGCACAGCTGCACAAACGCAAAGGAGCTCCCTCACAGCCACACCCCCACAATGCTCCAGGCCCCTGGGCCTGCCTGCCATTCCTTTCAGAAACTGTTCTCCACCCACCCCGGAAGGAGGCCTCGTCAGCAGGGAACAGTGAACCCCTTATGGTGACTTGAGGGATCTGAAAACCCCAAGACCCCTCCCTCTGAATTCTCCACCCAGGGAGGAGACCCCATTGCCAGGGACAGTCAAACCCCACACTGTTCTGGGGATTCTGAGAGCCTGGCCAAGACCCAGCCATGCCCTTCCATGTCGGGGTGGGGAGGGTCCAAGCGGGCCAGGTATTTCAGGACAGGCAGACTGCCGGAGCAGAGGGTGACCCCGGTTATCAGTTTTCTGGGGGCACCTGAGAAGGGGGGACCCTGGCTCTGCTGTCGGATTGGGCATCACCCTGCAGGTACCTTGCAATGCCTCCTCAGGGCCGTCCAGGAGCCAGCCGTTGCCCCCAAGCCATCGAGGTTTCGGCTGCACTAGCCAGTCTAAAACTGACAAGATAATAGATGGTTAAATCGAGGCCCTCAGGCAGCTGAGAAATGCCCCAGCCTCTGGGGATGGGGAGCCTGCATCTCGGGATGAAACACAGAGCCGCCCCGCAGGAGAAACAACTCAGCTCCCCAGCAAAAGTTTATCCCTTCCTTTTAGTAACAGAACTCTTGAGTTTCAGCTAGGCACTGGCTGGCCAAGCTGGAGACTACATTTCCCAGCCTCCCGTGCAGCAAGGTGTGCCATGTGACTGAGTTCTGGCCAATTGGATATGAGCAGAAAAAACGAGGCCACATCCCAGCTTTCCCTTGTATGGTTACCTGTCGGGTCCCCTCCCTCTCTGTTTCCCGCTTCCTGCAGACTGGGAGCCACTTGGACCATGTGGAGCAACGAGACAGAGGGAACCTGGGTCCCTGGGTGACTGGAGCAGAGACACCTGCCTGTCATGGACCACCTGTCGACTCCGGCCTTTTAACCAAGGGAGAAGTAAATGTCTAATAGGTTGGGCCCCTGAGTTTGTGGGTCTTTTTGTTACAGCATCATGGCCTGTTCTCTAACCAATACATTTTTAACAGGAAGAGTGACCATGTAGTAGACTGGAAGGTCTTCAAAGCCCCAAATAGGGATTGAAAACCCAAATGCCTCTGGGGACAGATAGGTAACATAAAGGAGAAAGGCAGGCTGGGTAGGATCACGGCCAACTGGAGGGTGTCCCTGCCTCAGTGGGTCAGCAGCTGGTCAGCTCTGGCCAGCTGTTCCCAGAGCCTCTGGGTGTTTTTTTTTTTTTTTTTTTTTTTTAACTTTAGGTCTATATTTAAAAAAATGTAAACTCTTGGTTTTAAATGTTGGCAAATAATTTTTTTTAATTTTAAGTACTTTGGAGATTAAATAAAACTGGTCTGGGATCACATTCGTTTATGACCTCTGCTTTAGTCTGACTCCAAAATAAAGAGATTGATGTGCTGTCTAGTGCCTTTGAAAGTACCTAGATAAGGATTGGTAAAAATACCGGTTAGCTTTTTCTTTAAAAGAGCACAATATGGTTATAAGATGGTCGCTCTCAGTGTGGAAATGGAAACAGCAGAACCAGCAGTTTACAACTTCCAAACGAGAGGGGTGAGACATGGTTCCAGAGCCTCTATTTCCAATCTTCTGGTTCTTCCCTCCTTCTCCCCACCGCCTCGGACTTAATGTTAGAAAATGTATTTTCAATGCTATTTTTTACTAAATAGGAAATGTATTAATTTTTCCTGTACAGGGAAATGTACACATTTTGCTATACTTTTTGGAATACTGAAATTTGGTCAAGGTCTCCCATCAATATGCAGACCCTAAAGGCCTGGAGGCCTAGGGTCTCGCCTCTCTGCTCCCCAACTAGAACTTCCTGGGATCACCTGCTAAATAAACTCCCCTCACTCGAGACCTTATCTCGGGGTCGGCTTTGGAGGGAACCCACATGCTGACTGCAAGGAAGTGTGTAAGCTGCTTAGAACAGGGCCTGGTGCATTTCAAGTCATGTTACATCAGCGGTTCTCAATCTGGAGCGATTTTGCCCCCCGAGGAAACATCTAGTAAAGTCTAGAGATATTTTTGGTTGTCCCAGTGTGGGATGGGGACACCACTGCCATCTAGTGGGTAGAGGCCAGGGATGCTGCCCAGGTCAGCGCCCCACTGCCCACCCCAACTAGAATTATCCAACCCCAAACGTCAAGAGTGCCAAGGGTGAGGAACCTTGTTCTAGATATTGTTATCGTAACTCTTATTATGACTGGCTAATATTTTGTCGGCTCTTCCTGTTGGCCAGTGAAAGCTAGACCTCCATTGATTCATCCATTCCTCATTGAGTACCTTTTATGTGTCCAGAGACTATTTTAGGTAGTGGGGATACAGCAGTGAATGAAACAAACCAAACTTCCTGCCTCACGGGGCCGACCTTCAAGTTAGGGGAATGATCAGGAAACAAATGAAACACAATATTCTAGACTGGGCTATAAAGAAAGCTTAAGCCAGAAGGCAGTAAGCAATGGCCAGAAGAAAGATTACCATTTAGAGAGGGAAACTTCTCTGAGAAAGTGACCACCTCTGCCTGAGATCTGAAGGAGGTGAGGAAGTGATCTGTGTGGGTGTCCGGGGGAAGGATGTTCTGGGCAGTGAGGGATCCCACAAATGAGCCTGGGGCCCCATATCCCTACACTCAGAGCCTAAGGCAGTGGACACTTCTCCACAGTCAGAAGACTAAATTGAAATGCCAGCTCTGCCTGCTGTGTGACTTTGGGCAACGTACTCAGCTTCTCTGAGCTCCCGTGTCTTCAGCTGTAAAACAGGGCTGATAGTCGTCTCTCCACCCCATTGGACTGTGTGAGCATTAAATGAGATGGTGTAAGGAAAGGCCATTTGGAATGTCATGGACAGTTGTACAGTTTGTGCACTGCTCAGAAGCACCTGTTCTAGGCAGCAAGTAAGGCTGGAGTCCCTATGCCCTGTCTCAGTCCAAAGGAAGGGGCACCTTTTTGACTTGTCCAACCAGATGGGCACACTTTCACGTACTTCCTCCACCAGGAAGGGGTGCCATTTTGTCTTTCTCATAAAAGGCCCTGTAGGAGGCAGCGTGGCCATGAGGCAGTACTCAGAGGCAGCACAGACTGTAATTATGAGCATTATTAAGGGTGCCGAGTCCCTTGTCGTCGCTGTGACCTCACCCCAAAGAGAACTGGGTGTGTTCGTTCTCACCTTGGCCTTGAGGAGGGGGTAGGCCTCAGTAATGAAGGCCCAGGGGGACCACAGCCTCCGGCTGGAAGTGCAGTCCTAACAGGCTGCTGTCCTCCAAAGGCTCAGCCCCAAGCAGAACTGGGAGCGGAGGAAACTTTTAGGGCACCTTTTCTCCACTCAGCTGCCCATAATCAGCCCCACCCTGTACTCCTCCCAGGCTCCCTTCCCTCCCCTCCCAAACCTCTCCAGAAGGGATCTGAAACTCCTTCCCTCCACAGATGAACCCCTGAGGACGGCGTCTGCCAAAGAGATTCCCCGTTCAGATTCAACAAACATCCTACTGATTCTCTCCTCCTCGCCGGAGGCGGACGGGGCGCTCCGCGTGAGCTGCACATTCTCCTTTCAGCCCTGCTTCACAAGTGCGGGTTTAAGTTGGTGACCAGCTAGCCAGTGGATTTGAACCCAGGAGTCTGCATGCCCACCTGGATCGTTAAGGTGTCAGGTCTCCATCTCAAATATCCCCAGGTCCAGGCGTCATGAGTGAAGTGGGCCTTGTGGGGGTCCCTGGAAACCTGGGGGCCGCCCCCGCTGCCATCTAGGGGCACCTGAGGCTCCAGCAGATGGTGGCCCAGGGAATGCGGTCCAGTATTTTTAAGAAAAGCTGGAGGACTTCCGTGGTGGCGCAGTGGTTAAGAATCCGCCTGCCAATGCAGGGCACACGGGTTCGACCCCTGGTCCGGGAAGATCGCACATGTGGCAGAGCAACTAAGCCCGCGCCCTGGAGTCCGTGTTCCACAACAAGAGAAGCCACCGCAGTGAGAAGCCCGCCCACAGCAAGGAAGAGTAGCCCTGGCTCTCAGCAACTAGAGGAAGCCCGCGCGCAGCAACGAAGACCCAACGCAGTCAAAAATAACTAAAATTTTAAAAAAAATTTAGAAAAAGGAAAAGCTGGAAATCTGGATTTTTTATGAGAAATCGCCCCCATCTTCATAGGAGGGGTATTTTCCTTGGAACGGGCGGCCCCTGGACTGTAGTTCTCTGCCGGCAGTGGCGAGCCCCGCATACAGCAGGCGCTCAGGGCATGCAGCTGGATGCCTGCTCCAGGAGCGCTGTGCTCCCATCTCACAGGGCGGCCCGCCCAGGGGGTCCAGGTGTAAGCCCAGCTGTTCCTCCAGTCGGGCAGCGCCGGGCAGGACAGTTCCCCGCGCCCCCCACCCCGTCTCCCCCGGCCTGGAGCACCTACCTGGCGGGGGCGGCACGGCCTCCAGGCAGGCGTAGGCGCAGCCGTTGTAGCAGCAGCGCCGGTGCCGCGGGCACTCAGAGTCAGCCTGGCAGCGCGCCGCCTGGCAGGCGCCGGGGGGCAGCGAGCGCGGGGGCGGCGGGCAACGGTCGGCGCGGGGCTGTCGGGGGCCACCCGCCTCCTCGGCCTGCGGGAAGAGGGGGCGTCAGCGGGACGGGGCGGGTGCTGTGCGCCGCGGGCGAGTCGCTGGGCCTCTCTGAGCCGCCGCGTCCTCGCGTGATCACAGCAGAACCAGCCTCAGCGGGTTGCTCTGAGGATGAAAGGACGCTGTTTCTCTTCGTAATAGCCCCAAACTGAAATGACTGTAAGCCCATCAGCAGCAAAAAGGATAAATCAATCTGGATAAGAGTTGTATGTTAAGCGTCTATCCTGATGTTTATATGTATGCATGTACATATATGTATGTATTTCCATATAAAATAGGGTATATCTATGTATACGTATGTATACAAACACACATAGATACACACACATATTTATATACTTCTTATAATTCATGTGTTTATATAGAGCTTTGGGAATTTACAAATCACACACAAAATGAATAAAATTCACGTAGCAAACGGCGTGGATAAACGTCACAGGCATAACACTGAGAAAAAAAAAGAAGTCAGCTCACAAGAGAACATACAGTGTGAATCCATCTATAGTTTTCATTCAAAAACAGGCAAAGCTGATGTCTGGTGTGAGACCAGGAGCGTGGTCACCTGGTGGGTGGTGACCTGAAGGGGGTCTGGGGTCCCTGGGGGCTGGCCCCGTTCTGCTTCTTGATCTGGGTGCTGGTTCCATGGTGTGTTCGTTTTGTGGGGATTCATGGAGCTGAACTCAGGATGTTCACACTTTTTGGTACTATGTTTCCAGAAAGAGTTAAAAATATGATATCCTATTTAACATATAGGAAGTGTGGACACATTACCAATAAAAGAAGCATTTTAGAGGTGGGGTTGGGAGAGCTGAAGTCACACCAGACCCCATCTGAGCCAGGAACACTGTTCTGCTTCTGGATATGAAGGTGGGGTGTATGGAGGGCAGGTCTCACACATCCCTACACGGGTGTGCGCACACACGCACGCACACTCATGCACAGAGTTAGATACAGAGTAGGTTCTTTGGGGGAAAAACCGCCCTGGCTTGCCCCGCCTCCGGCTTATGCCTGAACTGCTCCACCCATCTAAAATGCTTTACCTACTGATTCCCCGATCTCCCCCAACATATATGTATTTCAAAATCCTGCACCTTGTACTGTCCAAGTAAATAATGCACGTCTGCAGACTGGAGCAGCACGCAGCCACTAAAACCTGCTGATGAGAGATCCCCAAGAGATGGTGGTTCATGAAGACAATTAAGATACAGAACAGTTTGTCTGCTCGTCACCTATGTTTCCAAATATTCATATGCACACACATGTAATATGCATATGTTTAACAGGCCTAGAACATCCTTGGAAGGATATACAAGAATACACAGCAGCCGTTGGTCAAAGATTGCCTCTGGAGAGAAGAGTTAGGTTCTGAAGCCAAGGGAGAGTTCTCCTTATTGTACACTTTTTTCCCCTTATTGCATGCTCTTTTGCACAGGTTCCAATATGTATATATTGCCATGAACACATTGATTTTCTTTCAATTTAAAGAAGACAATTAAAAAACTTAAAAGGTAGAAGTACTTAAGAAGAATGATTAATGACAGGGAAAACCTTGTATGTTAGTAAATAAATAAATAAAAGGCAAGCTACACAATGGTATATGCCCTCAAAGGTCAAGGATGCATGAACGTCCTTCCGCCACAGCTATTGCGGAAACTCCACGCGCTGCTCCCAGTGACCAGTAGGGGGCGTCGGGTCACCGAGAACAGGTCCCGACCAGACGCATCTGCCAACGCGCGCAATCACAAGGACCAGTGGTTCTCAAACTACCTCCCAGGAACCCTCCCGAAGGGGCTAAGACTGGGCGGTGGCGGTGGGGGTGGGGGTGGGAGGAAACCGTGACCAAGTGGAGCGGGGGAGGGTTGCAGTCTGGGGAGGGTGGGACTCCTGGCCCTCCCTGCTTCAGCCAGAGAATTCTTTTCTTTTTTTTTTTTTTAATAGAAGCAGAGTTGATTTCCGATATTGTGTTAATTTCAGGTGTGCAGCAAAGTGATTCAGTTATACATATATATTTTTTCAGATTATTTTCCATTAGAGGTTATTCCAAGATATTGAATATAATTCCCTGTGCTTTACAGTAGACCCTTGTTGCTTATCTATTTTGTGTATAGTAGTTTGCACCCAGAGAATTCATCTTTTCTCCCTTATATAAATCATTTAACTTGTGAAAAGCAAAAATGAATACAAAGCCAACATTTGGCGGAAACGAAGCCAAAATAAAGGGGCAACCTTGTAACTCCTGGATCTTCTAACTCCTGGTTCAGCCTTTTTGCCATCCTCTGCTCGGCTGGGTGCCCCAAATTCCTGTATCCTCAGGAATAATTTCCAAGATGCAGGCAGGGCACATAATCCCACACCATTAACTCAGTTCATTTTCTTAAGAATTAGCAAAATCGGACCCACGTTGGGGCCCCGCCATTTGAATCCTAATCAGAGGTGGCAGCTGCCTTGGCCTCCTTCGGAGGGTGAGGTAGGATGCCTGGGCGTGGCTGGGAAGGGACGGCTGGTTTTTCCGCCCAGCCTGTTTTCACATCAAGCCTCATTTATGAAATTTAACAGAACCTGGAGATCAGACAGGAAACGCTTTCCACCCACCTCCAGCGCCTCCCAGGTGGGTGACTTCCTAAGGGCAGCCCCCAAAAGGGGCGCTCTCCAGGGAAAATCCAAATGTCGGTTCTCAGAATTTGGAGAAAACAAAAGAGATAAGCGCCTTAGAAGTCAAATCGCCCCAGTGATTTATGGTGCTGCCGGAACAACAGATGGTCCTGGGTGATAAAGAACCGATTTCACGGAGGGGCCCAGATTAAAGGATTAAATGTTTTGAAAAATATTTCATGTCATGCAAGGTGATGCTCACAGAGGGTCCTAAACAAAGGATGTTTCCTGGTGTTCTGAGAAAGAACGGACTTTTATAAACGAAATAAATAGATCACCTTCCCAGCCCACGGGGGTTAAAGGTTAAAGGCCAAAGTCCTCGGGCTAAAGGTCAGACCCCAGCTGGCCCCGTGCCCCTGCCCCTCCACTTCTCTGGCCTCCCTCCTGTCGTCCCACCGCTCTCCCCTTGCTCATTCCTGGCCAGCGCCCTGGCCTCTTTGAGGTCGCACCTCTGGGCCTTTGCACGGGCTGTTTCTCCCTCCTGAGATGCCCGGCTGGTTCCAGCCCTCACTTGGTCCAGGTCTCTGCTCACATGTGCTCGTAGCTGGCGCTCCCCGTTCCCCTCTGCCTGCCTTACATAGCTCCAAACCTCTGATCACCCTTGGGAGGACCGTGTATTGATTCACTGTTCGGTTTACTGTTTTTCTCCCCACTACAACGTGTCCTCCTAGGGACTCGGTCTTCTTCCCACCTGTGTCCCCGGCACCTACGACCGTGCCTGGTGTAGAGCAGGTGTTCAGTTCATTTTTGTTGTGGTTGATTGAAAGCTGTGATGATGAGAATGATGGAGGCGTGACGGTGACGGGCAGCACTTACTGGAGGTTCACCACGTGCCAGGCATCCTTCATCCTTCTAGGCGTTTAATAACCTGCACACTGTCCCTGCGAAGGTGGCTCCGCAGGCCAGGTGGCCTGCACTGATGTGGAGCTGTCCCTTCGTGTTTGTTTAATGCTGTACCTTTCCCCCAGCATCTGCACACGCCTTTGGTCATGTGAGTCCAGGAGGGGCAGGTCCTATTTTATCCACTCTAAAGATGAGGCCCCCCGAGGCTCAGAGAATTAAAGGTTTGCCCAAGGCCACCGGCGGAGAAGGGTCATATTACACTCCTCCCTCCTGAAGCCAGAATAATGCATCCAGAATGTAAGTCTGGGGTCAGTGCTTGAAGGTTTGCTGGGACCCCAAACTCCTCCTGGCCTTGGGGCCTTCTGCACACTGTTCCTTGCACTCAGAACTCTTCCCTGTCCTTGCCCAGCTAATGCCTCCTCTTCCTTTGGGGCAAGAACTTAGGAGTTACATCCCACCTTCAAGTGTACCAAGATGGACGGCGCTGAGGCCGTGACTTCCTCAACAGTCAGGGATTTGAGCTCAGGTGTGGGAATTAGATGAGTCTGGCTTGGACCCCTGTAGCTGTGTCATTATACAGGAAAATGACCTCTCTGAGCCTCCGTTTTCCTCATCTGCAAAATGGGCCCAGAAGTAAGCGCCCGCTGCAGGGATTTCTGGAGGGAGCAGATGAGATCACATCTGTGGGTGCTCTGCTCAGCGATGCTGATCGGTTGGTTTTATCATTACTTGTATTTTTGGTCTTTCCTGCTTCCTCCCTCCTTCCCGCCCTCAATTCACTCACACACTGATGATGCTTTAGATGTGATGCTGAGGCAGATGCAAAAGAAACCTATGAGCCGGTCCCTGCCCCCAAGGAGTTCAGGATCTAACTGGGGTCTAAAGACGCGCAAGCAAGAAACCCTCCCGCAGCAGTGCCATCATTTCTAGGGAGGGAGGGGGGGGCGGTGGCGGGGATGGGGGCAAACAACTGGCAGAGTTCTTAAGAGGAAGCAGCCCCCCCAGCACTGCTCCCTGAGGGTCCCCTGAGGTAGCATCCATCGCTCCCCTGTAGTTACACCTGCTGACCCCATTGTACAGGTGAGGAAACTGAGGCGCATACTCACCATATGGGGAAGTGCCAGGCTCAGAACTTGGGCAGGCTGACTCATAATCACTGCAGGGCAGGCAGCATTTATTAAGCTCCCACTGTGTGCCAACGCTGTGCTAGGTCCTCACATACTGAATTTCACGGAATTCTCAGCATAACCCTCACTGCTATTATTAACCCACTTTACTGATGAGGAAACTGAGACACAGAAATATTAAAGGCACTTGCCCCAGGTCACACAGTTGGCCAGCGGCAGAGGCAGGATTCAAACCTGGGTCTGTCTGACTCTGGCAATTTCCTGTCCCGGGAGCCTGGATCTGGGGAGCTGCTTCCCAGTCTCACCTGTGAGATTCTTTCCGTTTTGTCAGCTCGGGGTCCCCCTCTCTCACACGCCCCTGCCTCCTGCCCGCCTCTGGACCAGCCCCAGCTCTGGATGTAGTCATGTAACTGCCTCCCCCAGGGATACATTCTGGAAAGAACTCGTCCTGGCCTCCGCTCTCTGCAGCCCCAGCCAGCCCCAGCCCTCCATTGCCACTCAGCTGAAAATAAAACAACAGCATGTCAAATCCCAGCTCACCCCAGACTGACAACATCCTTCACGAACATCCCAGACAACCCATGATCTCCATCTTTCATTTTCATCCCTGCAAAAGGATGGTACAGCAAGTCTGCTTCAAAGTAGCTCCTGAACATACATTTACGGTACAGCTCGGACAAGAATGTCCCAGCGCTGCATGCCTTACTTGGATAAAGATGGTTTCCCTTAGGGTTTCGACCTGGTGGCTATTTTTTTTTTTTTTCATACCCTGTGGGGATATTTTTAGAAGCCTCTATAGATTTGCAAAGCCATTCTTCTTCTGATATCTTCAGGAAGCAGGTAGCGAAATGCCAATTCTGGGCTGCTTCAGTGGGAAGCCCAATTCCACTAGTCCAAATCCAGAGTCCACTGAAGCAAGTGCCTGGATGCCCAACCAAAGGAGGCTGGATAAATAAACAACTGCACATCCGTACCTTGGAACATCACAGAAGTCTTTGAAAAGAGGACACGGATCTATCATATTAACATATTCACCATATATCGTTCAATGAAAAATGCATGGTACAAAACAATATGAATAATAAGCCAGACACAAATTCCACGTACCGTATGATCACGTTTATATGAAACGTCCAGAATAGGAAAATTTATGGAGACAGGAAGCAGACTGGTGGTTGCCAGGGGGCGAGTATGGGAAGGGGAGTGGGGAGCAGCTGCTTAACGGGTCTGGGTTTTCCTTTTGGGGTGACGGGAATGTTTTGGAACTAGATAGAGGTGGTGGTTGCACAACACTGTCGATGCACTAAATCCCACTGAACTGTCCACTGTAACGTGGTTAATTGTACAGTATGTGAATTTCATCTCAGTAAAAAAATTTTAAACAATATGAGCAAAATACCATTAAGAAAACAATGTGTGCCGAGCATAACTGCTTCACGAAAAAGTCTAGGCACTCACACGTACCAAAATGTCAACAGAGCTTGTGTCTCGGAGAATTTAGAATATTTTTACTTGTTTGTGACTTTCTGTATTGTCTGAATGTCTTGCAGAGTAAACATCATTGTTTTTATAATCAGGAAAAAATTTGAAACCATTTCCATTTAAGGAGAAAGAATTCAGTCTCCAAAGCTGCCCCAGTTTGCCCGCATCCCTCCCTCAGCACTCCACCCCCTTCATTCCCCTGCAAGAGCTTTACCCTTCTTTGGAATGTTCCAGAGAGTTAACGGCCTGACCAACAAATATGCACCCCAGGACTGGTTTGCTTGGTGCAGGAAGAAAGCCAATTTTTCTTCTAAGCTTTACTTACTCTTCCTCTGGAATTCGGATGTCAAAGATCTAAAAATATGTCTCTCCCTGGAACAGAGGGCTTAGAGTTCAGTGCGCATTGAATGCCATTTCCTGACGCCCTGAGACCTTCAGGACGCGCTGGGCTCCGGGAGCAGAGTTTGGTGCGTGGCTAACGGGACTTCCTCAGAGAGGTACTCAAAAAACCCAGGATCTCACACCAGGACAAGCCATCTCAGTGCATGTCGAGGGCAAGAGTGCAAACTTGGCCAGCTCCTCCGGCTGGTGTCCACTGAGCCCTGCTGTGCACCTGAGAGTCTTCTAGAACTTTCCATCCCTTCTCTTCTGCTCTAGAAGGTTTTAATGTAATTTAGTCATTCATTTCACGGTAAATTCATAGTTCCCAGGCCTACCACGTGCCAGGCACTGGCTGCAGGCGAGGAGAGCTGACCTAAACCAGAAGACACTGGCCCTGCCTTCACGCGTGGCTCAGCTCCAGGACATGTGACAAACACCAACCCAACACCACACAGAAAGCAAACGAATTGCTTTCTTTTTGTTTATCTGTGAAAGTAGGTAATGTAAAATGAAACAAAGCCAGAATAAAAAAAAAAAATCATGCAGAGCATAATAAGAGAGCTAAATGTTAGGAAGAAGAAGTCGAGAAGTTAAGAAAACTTTTAAGAGAGACCTAAATAGGGGATCAGGGAACGGGCCTCTGAGCAGGGGACCATGAAGCTAAGACAAGCCTGACCAGGAGACCCTCACAGAATCCCTAAGATGTACCTTAGGTTCCCGCTGCTTTTTAAAAAACTTATCGTGGTAAAATACATTGGGTTGGCCAAAAAGTTTGTTTGGTTTTAAGCAAAAATAAAAGACACATTTTTCATTTTCACCAAGAATTTTATTGAACAATATATTCACTAACCAAACGAACTTTTTGGCCAACTCAATATAACATAAAATTTGCCATTTTCACCATTTTAAAGTGTACAATTCTATGGCACTGATTAAGTTCACAGTCTTGTGCAACAACTGCCTCTTATCTATTTCTAAAATATTTACATCACCCCAAACAAATTCTTTTTTTTTTTCTAACTGAAGTATAGTTGATTTACAATGTTGTGTTCCTTTCTGGAAAACTTCTATTCTCATTAAGCAGTCCCTCCTCATCCCCACCCCCTCAGCCCCTGGCAACGTCTAATCTACTTTCTGTCCCTATGAATGTGCCTTTTCTGGACATCTCATACAGAGAGATCACAGGCTATGTGGCCTTTGCTGACTGGCATCTTTCACTGAGCATGTTTCCAGGGCTCATCCATGCTGGAGCGTGTCTCAGTGCTTCATTCCTTTTTATGGCTGAATAATATTCCATTGTGTGGGTGGACCCCGTTTTGTTGATCCATTCTGAGCTTATGGACGTCTGGGCTGTTTCCACTTTGGTTACCGCAACTAGTGCCACCATGACAGGTAAGTTTCCCTCTGCTTTCCTGCCTCCTTGCATGCAGGGTCCCAGATTACAACCACACGGTTCTTGGATACTTTTCCCCTTGCTCGTTTCCACCTGGAATCAATTTCAGGACTGAAACCTCAGGTACGGAAGCCAGATTCAGAGAGGAGGAAGTCACCCCCAAAGTCACACTATTCATTTATTTTTCCTTCCTTCCATCTACCCGCCCATCCATCCAGCTCCTCCCCCTCATTCTTAAAATGTTTCTGAGCGTCTGTGACGGGTCAGGCTCTGCGTTAGGCCCTTGGGGATGGCCGAGCCTACAGTGGGGCACTTCACCGCGGTACGTCACATCGCCTCTCTCCAGCCCCCAGGGAGGACCTATGGGGTCTTGACCGTGAACGCTCCAGGGCCCACTGAGCAGCCCCTCCCCTCCAGAAGGATGCACCCTAGTGGTGCTGACGATGGGGTCCTGCAGGGGTGCAATCAATCTCACATCTTTCACGGAGCAAGGAGAGCCTCCAGGGCTCTGAGGGCACAATGATAGCTTCCCCAGTCCACGGCCAGAATGGTGTGGGGTGAGTCACTCTCTGCTCTGGCCGGAATGCCCTCATCTGGGAAGAGTCGGCCATTGGGGTTGCTGGTTGCAAGCAGCAGAACTGACTACGTTGGTTCCCAGAGGCTGACCGTGTGAGTGTGCTAGGGCTGCTGTAACAAACACCACAGACTGGGGGCCTGAAAACAATGGAGCTGTGTTCTCTCACGGCTCTGGAGGCCCGACGTTCAAAATCAAGGTGTCGTGTCGGCAGGGTTGGTTCCTTCTGAGGCTGTGAGGGAGCATCTGGTCCATGTTTCTCTCCTGGCAATCCTCGGAGTTCCTTGGCTTGAGACGCGTCACTCTGATCTCTGCCTCTGTCTCCACGTGACCGTCTCCCTGGGTGTCTCTGGCTCTCTTGTCTTCTTCTGAGCTCACCTGCCACGTTGGATTAAGGGCCTACCTAATTTCAAGATGTCCTCATCTTAATTAATTACACTACAATGACCCTATTTCCAAATAAAGTCAAATTCACAGGCACCAGGGTTTAGGACTTGAACAGATCTTTTTGGGGGTAGGGGAGACAAAATTAAACCCTGAGACTAGGATTTTAGTGCAGATGGTATATTTGCAAGAGGGTCCCAGGCAGCTCTAGCAGGGGAGGGGGCACGTGAGACAGGGAAGGGGGTGCCATCTGGGGACCGTCAATGCCCAGGTGACTGCCCTGGGCACCTGGAGCTCAAACCCAAGGGCAACCTCTGAGAAACTGTCCAGATCACTCTTCGGAGGCGTCCCAGCCTGGGCTGAGGAAGCCAGGCCGTGGTCCTTCAGCTCCGTTTGCTCCCACGGTATGGACCCGAGCACTTTGGCCCGTCCTGTGTGTCGGCCGAGCGTGTTCCGAGGACAGAGCTTCCAGGATGAAGGTGAGGATTCAGGATTCAGGGAATGATGAGAGCGGAGGGGAGGTACCCACAGCTCTAGGCCACCTGCCTCTCCCACTCTTGCTAACTTAGCAAAAAATAAAAGATGCGCCAGAAAGCTCTCGAGCTCACAGAAGTAACAAGGGAAAGGAGGACCAGCCTGGGGAGACTGGGGAACGCGCCTCGCACAGGGCCTCTGTGCTCGTCACCAGAAGCTGCTGCTCTGGGCAGGCCAGTTGCAAAGGGGTGCCCCGTCCGGCAGGATGCATGACATCCTCGCTCTGGGCTGCTGCAGCCCCACACTGCCCCTCCGCTGGGCAGGCACCTTTGGGCAGGGTGCAAACTGCCTAGCCATTTCCAGCTGCCCTGAATGGGAGCTTAGGGTACAAAACAGACACACAGCCACAGTGACACATGGGGACCATGGGGCTACCCAGTCCCCAAGCCGACATGGCGGCTACAATAAGTCCCACCTGGTAGGTTTGTTCAGAGGATCCTGAGATAGCCTGGCCTGACACATAGGACCACTCAGCAAAGAACTGTTCTTATAACTTCCATCAAATGGCAGGAAAGCAAATCCCAAAACACCAGCTCCACAGAACGGACCCTGAGCTCCCCAGAAAGCCTCTTGGGCTACTGACAAAACATCCCTCTTCCTAGCCTGTTCCCTTCCGTCTTATCTAGCCTCGTAAATATCTGTCTTTGTTTTGTTTTTATTAGTACACAGAGAGAGGTGTTCCCTGGCCGGGCAGCAAGCTGAAGGCTCTCGTGGTCTTTCCACTGGATTGCAAAGTAGCACTGCCGTCTCCCACGCGGCAGACAAGGAAACGGAGGCTCACGGAGGACAAGTCTTCTTCTCCTTACAAGCCTCCCTAAAGGGCCTCCCGTGTCTTCCTCTCAGGCACTGTCTCTTGGGCAGGAAAATGCACACAGCATCCAGGAAATTCCCCGGACCCCCTCAGCCCCCTCTGCCCGCTCTGTCAACGGGCGGGGCTTTGAGAAGAGGAGGAGCCAAGATGCAGGCAGCCTCGGGCGGGTCCGAGTTTAACACCCAGTTCTCCATGTGCAGCCTTTGCCAATTTCCATGGTGTAAATACCCTCACTGGGGCTGATTTCAAGCTACCAATGTGAGGCCACTGAATGAGGAGTTGGGAAGAGAAGTGTAATAGCTCCTCGATAGATGGTGTTTCTACCATGCAGATGCCACAGACATGAATGACCTTGAGAGCAGGGAGAATGGTAAGAATGCAACCAAAATAATTAGGAAGTGATATGTTTCTGATAAGGAGGATTTCCTTCCTTCCTTTTTCATGTAAATTATATAAGTTTATATGACTTCATTTTTAATAAGGGCTCTGTTTAACTCTCTGGAGTGGGTATGAGCTGGCTTCAGCATAATCCTGGACACCTGGCCTCTCCTCGCCGTGACCTGCCCCATGGGGTCCAGGGCCAAGGCTGAAGAGCTGACCCAGCTTGGGGTGGGCAGTGGGGGCCACCTAAGAAGTCTTGCCCCTGAACATGCGGAGCTGCTTCCTATTACTCCTAGATTCCCTGTTGGACATTTGCATGGATGTTAGAATCAGAACTGAAAGGGCCCTGGAGGTCATCTGGTCCTTTGTCTTCATTTCCCAGGTAATGACCTGAGGCCCAGAGAGGGGCAGCAAGCAGCCTGAGGCTGCACAGCTCATTACAGATGTCGCTGAAAAACTCCTAGGCCTGGCGCCCTGCCCAACCTCCTTATCCCCTGAGCCACCAGTCGACAGCCTGTCTTTCCCCAGGGGCTCTCTGTGAGGCACAATCTTGGCACAAACCTCTCCCGTGTCTGGGCACCGGAGAGGGAAGCTGATGTCTGTTGATAGCAGGGAAGAGCTCCAGTCCGATGAGTACAAACTCAAAGTGCTTGCATTCTGACAAACGGTGGCTAGAAGTAATTTGGTTCCTGAAGCCCACCCAGGCCTGTGTTTTTAAAGAGACTCCCCCTGACCCCCAGTGCGTATCGTCCCCAACCTCCTAGCCTCCTCGTTCCTCCTAGAGAGATGTCACGGCATCAGCCCCTGTGACGCTCCAGGACAAGGTGGCGATAAGGCCAGATGATGTATTGGACATCTCTCTGTGGTCCTAGAACCAAAGTGCTGGATACTTTGAGGCCTAAATCGTCCTGTTGGAACAGCGAAGAGCACGGGGGAGTCCAACCTGACAAGGGTCTCTCGTCTCCCTCCAAATACCTACCACCATTTCACTTGCTACTATGCTTTTCTACACCCGTGTGGCCTCCTGCCTGACCTATAGAGTGTGAGCCCTGGAGGCTGAGATTAGCCTCAGTACAGTTTCATTTCACATGGTGCCTGGGGTCATTAAACATTCCCTTCTCCCTCTTCTCCACCTGGAAAACTCCTATTCATCCTTCAAAGCCCTGGGTTGAATGTCCCCGATCCTGGAAAACCCTCCCTGACTCTCTTGGGGCAGAGCTGCACACACTCTTCTGTGCTTCCATTGCACTTGCCCATAATTTACCCACAAGAATGTATGGGGCGCCTACTTCATGGCAGGTGCCAGGAACACTGCACTGAGGGAGACAGAATCAGGCCCTACTGTGAGGAACCTACATTCCACCTGGGGAGGCAAACACCAACCAATTTCCTAATATTTGAGTAAAAGTCACCAAGACGCAAGGACCACTCGCTATGCACTGTGTTTGACAGATATGGAGTCATTTACGCTCCTCACCCATATGCTGAGAGTGCTGGTATTGTCTTCCTGAACCTTCTATGCCTCTGTGCTCCCTTTTGGGGTGGGGGACCTAAAGTGACACCCTTCCCACCTCCACTCTCTCTCCTAGTCCCCTTCCTGCTTTATTTCCCTTCTCAACACTTGTCACCAAATACAGTACCGGCACGCCTTGGAGATACTGTGGGTTTGGTTCCAGACCACTGGAAGAAAGCGAGTCACATGAATATTTTGGTTTCCCAGTGCATCTACAAGTTAGGTTCACATTATACGGTAGCATATTAAGTGTGTAATAGCATTATCTCTAAAAAACTCAACGTACACACCTTAATTAAAAAAACAGCCTGTTACAGTTCTGGGTGTACTCTGATGCTTTTGCAAGTATGTTCCTATAAAAGGCTTTCATCTTCAAGAAATTCATGGAAAAGACTCTGACAAGTACAGGTTTCTGGTAACTGACGGTACTGCTGAACTGAATGAATAAGCATTTTCAGAACTCTAATGAAAAACTGATGAACTCATAAAAGTGCTAACAAAAGATCAAGATGAAAAAAAAAATTAATTACATGGGACTGAGTGAACTGATGAGGATGAGTATAATTTTTGTGACTTTCTGTCTGAATTAAAAAAAAAAAATCCCACAAGGACTCAGAGGCAAAGAATATACAAATCAATTTTCACTGCAAAGTAAAGGAGCTGTTACAGTGGAGGATTACTGGACTGCATGTCAATATTATGACATAGTATGAGTGTGTTTCATGTTTGGTAATTGCAATCATTGTTGCTTTTGTTGTGGTCATCCATGTACAATGCTTGGTGTCAGTCTATTTATCTCTTGTAAAAATAAAATACAGTGTGTGTGTGTGTGAAAAAAACAAAACAAAACATATACTTATAAAAAAAAAAAACCAAAAACAGCCTGTTGCTGCGCAACGCTAAGCATCCTCTGCGCCTTCAGTAAGTCGTGATCTTTCCCCAATAGTCACATCAAAGATCACTGACCACAGATCAACATAAGAAATAGAGTAAAAATGAAAAAGTTGGAAGTAGTGGGAGAGTTACCAAAATGTGACACAGAGACACGAAATGAGCAAACACTGTTGGACAAAAGGCGCCGAGAGACTTGCCCAAGGCAGGGTTGCCACAAACCGGCAATTTGTAAAAACACAGTATCTGTAAAGCACAGTAAGATCAGGTGTGCCTGTATACATTTTCCTTTCACGTCTCATTCGTTCGTTCTCTGCAAGCCCAGCCCTGTGGGGTAACACGAGTCCCCCAAGGCTTGGGGACATATAAGTCTGTATCCCCACAGCCTAGGGCAACAGTGACCTAGGTAAATAGTGGCGATCAAACATACATATTTGATGAAAGGAACGCATCAATCTGTCTTTTTCAGATGAGATCACCGGTGCTCACAGATGTCAAACAACTTTCCTGAAGCCACACAGCCTGTGAGTAGCAGAGCTTGGATGCAGACTTAGGGCTGCAGGGCGCATGCTCCTCGCCTCTCACCACAGCGTGCCAACCCTTTGTACTGCTGTCACATGTCACCTGACTGCCTCCCCCACTCGACCACCCTGCAGGGTGGGAGCTGGTGTCTCCACGTTGCACCTACGGGAACGCACAGGGCACCCGGCCTGGAGTAGTTTCCACTAAATGTTTACTGAATGAGTCAGGAACGGCACGGAAGCATAATTGCATCCTATCGACTATCGACGTTTGGTTATTGACTGTTGAGACAAACACTCAGTTTTAAGTCCTTGGACTCTAAAATCAGGTGCTATTTGTCAGGAGAAAGTAAACGTGGGTAGGCAAAAGCACGTCACGGTCCCCCTGTGCATTTTTAGGGGCCCCTGGCTTCTTTACTCCCAGGCTCAGAGTCTTTTGAGGGCTGTGAGTTCCATCGGCTCCCCACCCGACTTTGGTACAACTCAGATGAAGAAAGCAGGACGCCTGCCCTGTCCTGCCCACATCTGGGTGGGGCGCTTGTACACCGTACGGTGCGGGGATCACCCATCTCCTCCCAGCGCGCCCCCCCCCCCCCCAGCCCGGGCACTTACACGGGACCTCTCCGCCAGCCTCGCGTGCAACGCCCGTTTCCAGATATTCTTGGCAGAACTGGCTTCGAGAAGCAGCAGCAGGAAGCACAGAGCCCAGCTGACCCTCCTCCGGCCGCTGCCCAACCTGCAGCTGGTCAAAGGCATTTCCTCCCAGATGGTCAGAGGAGAGGGGCCCTCTGGCCGGGGCGGGGGGGGGGGGGGTCCTGGAAGTGTGGAGCAGAAGCGTGCACGGTCTGCCGGACGGTCTCAGCTCCGCTCGGGCGGGTCCCGGGGATCATGTGTCCGCGCCCAGCCCAGGCCCCCCCTCACCGACCCGCACTCCCGATGGGGGCCGCCCACCGGGTTATTTTTAGCTTGCCCTATTGCATCTGGCCCGGAGACTCCAAGCCAGACGTCTGCAGCCCAGGCAGCTCAGAAGGCAGCGGCAGCAGGCGGGGGTGTCACGCTGCTTGGAGACGTGGCCGGGAGTGGCCTTGTCACACTGGGATAAGGAGCACTTCCTTGCAGGCTGGGCGGTCCCCTCCCCAGGAGGTGTGCTGGCTCTGGGGGGTGGGGTGGGCACGCAGGGAATGGGTTGGGGGCTTCTGGCTGCTACTTTGTCCAAGTTTTGAGCTGGTCTGACAAACTCTTCTGCCCACAAAAGCTTCTTTGGAAGACTTGTTGCCGAACGGGGACCAGGGGAGCGCATCACCGTGGGAAGAGCGTCCTTGAACCCCGGTGACCTCCGCTCTAATGTGGGTGTGTGGACAGTTACTCACATCGTGTGTTTCTTGGGAGAGTTCTATGCAATTGTGTGTGTAAAGCGCTTCACAGACGTCATAAGCGTGCTATAAATGCTGGCTTGCGTGTGTTTTATACAAGGATCCATGTTTCACAAACTCTACACTCTGTCGCCCGTTCTCAGCAACCCCAAGACAGGCACTGCTTTGGTGTCCATTTTACAGACGGGGAAATAGAGGTACAATACTTGCCTGAAGTCAGGCAGTAGTAGCAGAGCTGGGGCTCAACCCAAGCCCCATCTGATCGCTGTGACACGCTGCCAAGAGAAGCAGAAGGGACCCGAGCTCTGGATTTAGAGCCCCTGGGCTGAGTCCCAGCTCAGCCTCTGTGTCTGTGGGATGCTCGCTGCTCCACACTTCTCTCATCTGAGACACTGAGTTTGTGGTCATTCACTACAGCGGCAGAGGGAAGCTGCTACACCCTGCAGCAGGTTGTAGGCTCTCAAGGTCAGGTACCCATGTCTCTCTTACTGCTTGCACCCCGGTGCCTTGCACAGCGCTCAGCAGGCGCTGGCCCAATGCACAGAATAAATGTCATCATCGTGACACAAAGGCGTATCCCTGGTCTACGGACTAAGAGATGGTCACAAAAGTCAGGCGTGTTTCCCAAAGCCCCCATTCATGACTGACCTCCCAGGCGCTTTCCTCAGGACATGGCACAGGGCTTGGCCACAGCAGGTGCTCAATAAATGTTCTTCCGTTGCGCTATCAGTTCCTCAGCTGTATTCAGACCATAGGGACCCAAGGCACCGAGCTGTGTGCCATCAGTTAATTTCTTGAAAACGTTAACTTATAAAAATGGTCTTCCCAAGTCTTCAAGCCAAGGGGTGACTATTCTGGGAACACGGCTGCCCTCCGGGTTTCATGTGGAAGGAGAAAAGGCTCTGAGTCGAGAAATAAACATGGTACAAATCTACCCAGGAAAGCAGCCGCTTTCCTTTGATCAGGACGAGGCAGGAACCTGGCCTGACAGCCAGCCTGGACGCTCCCAGCTGGGGCCGAGGGGGCTGGCCACGGCCTGGGGCCCCTCATGATGTCAGGGCGGGCAACTCCTCCCCAATTCCTGCCAAGCCTCAAAACTTTATGTTCCAAGTGGCGAAGGTCCTTCTGGTTTATCTGAGCTCTGGAGAACTGGATTTGATCCCAAGCTACGTGGGCTGCCCTCCTGGGATTCATCAAGCCTGAGTGTGACTTCCTGCAGATCCGTGGGCGGGGTTTCCTCTGGGAAAGCCTTGGAGCTGGCAAGGCTTTTCAACTCCTCTGCTGCCAGAGGCCAGCTAGCGAGGCCTGCCCACAGGGGTCTGACAGCCACTGCCTGCTGACAGCTTTGCTCCCTCCAGAAAGGGAGGAAGATATCTCCTTTAAAAATACAAAGGGTGGGACTTCCCTGGGCGCGCAGTGGTTGAGAATTCGCCTGCCAATGCAGGGGACACCGGTTCGAGCCCTGGTCTGGGAAGATCCCACATGCCGCGGAGCAACGAAGCCCTTGCACCACAACTACTGAGCCTGCGCTGTAGAGCCCACGAGCCACAACTACTGAGCCCGCGTGCCACAACTACTGAAGCCTGTGCGCCTAGAGCCTGTGCTCCTCAACAAGAGAAGCCACCACAATGAGAAGCCCATGCACCGCAACGAAGAGTAGCCCCCGCTCGCCGCAACTAGAGAAAGCCCATGGGCAGCAACGAAGACCCAACACAGCCAAAAAAAAAGAAAATACAACGGGTGCAAGTGCTCAGGGCCTCCCTCTAAGGAGCAGAGGACATGGCTCGTGGTGCCAGGGTCTAGGAAGAAATCCTGCCCTTCCAACCCCCATGAAACTCCCCCACCTGATCACTGAGGCACCACATTCCTTCCCCAAAGAGGCAGAACATTTCTTCCACAGTGATCAGGTCAGGCAAATAAGTGCTCTAGGAAAGGGCACAGGGTGGCATTCATTCATACTTTATACTAAAGTGTGAGTGACTTCCAGCAGAAAGAGACATAGAGGCATACCAGGAGGAGCAGAAAACATTCATTCATTCAGACCTTTGAATATCTACTCTGTGCCAGGCCTGGGGATGCCGGGGAGAGTAAAACCAGGCCTAGTCCCTGCCTTTATGGGGCTTAACAAGTAGAGGAGTCAGATAATAATCAGTGTTTTTAATAAACACTTAGATGACACTTTCTGGCTCCAGGCGTGGTTTCAAGGGCTTCAAAAATACTAATGTAATCTATCACAACTCTACTAGATAGTTACTATCATCATCCCATTTCATAGATGAGACTGAGTCTCAGATTAACAATGGAGTAATTTGAAAATATTCACGGGCTTCCCTAGTGGTGCAGTGGTTGAGAATCTGCCTGCCAAGGCAGGGGACATGGGTTCGAGCCCTGGTCTGGGAAGATCCCACATGCTGTGGAGCAGCTGGGCCCGTGAGCCACAACTACTGAGCCTGCGCGTCTGGAGCCTGTGCTCCGCCACAAGAGAGGCTGTGATAGTGAGAGGCCCGTGCACCGCGATGAAGATTGGCCCCCGCTTGCCGCAACTGGAGAAAGCCCTCGCACAGAAACGAAGACCCAACACAGCCATAAATAAATAAATAAACAAATACTTTAAAAAAAAAATCACTCATCTAATCCATCAAAACCCCGTTAGGTAGATACTCTTACTATCCCCATTTTACAGACAGGGAAACTGAGGGTCAGAGAAATGAACAACCTGCCCAGCTATGCATGGCTGATAATTGGTAGAGCTGGGATTGCAACCCAGACATTCGCTTTCAGAGTCTGGCTGGGCTCAAAACTATTGCACCGTGTGTCCACAGGACCAAGCTGCAACAAGGGCATATGGGGAGAGGGGGAGTGACCTAGTCACAGAAGTCAGCAGAGGTCCCCTGGCGAAGTGGCCACACATCTGAGAAGTGAAGGACGAGGCTGGACAGAGAACGGGCTTGAGAGGCAGACCGATGCCCAGGAGGAGAGGGAGGCAGGAGGAGAGCCTTGCCTTACCTGAGTGGCGAGGGGGTGTCACCATCCAAACAGAGACATGTTATTCCATGAGCCCTTGGTGCTTTTGCCTTCTTGGGCCCTTTCCTCTATCAGAAAAAAAAAAAAAAATTAACGATGATCTATTATGACTGCATTGATAAAAGGACAAATATAATCCAACCTGGAATATATTCTTTTTATTTCCTCTAATTTTAAGAGAATTTAAAACACTTTCCTGGGCCCCTAAAAGTCTTGTGGGCCCTGGGACGTATGCCTGAAGATGGCCCTGGTTCCAAATAGTGCTGTGTGACGTCAGGTAAGCCTTTGCACTCTCTGGGCCAAGATTAAACAGAGAGGATAGGTAAGCCTCTGTAGGAGGTGCCTGGTTCTCGGCAGTGTCCTCTGCAAGAGCAGGGAGGACCGCTGGGAAAGGCCCTGGAATTGCACACTCAGCCTGCAGAACCGCCCCGCACAGCTCTGCTCCAGCCCGGGAATGAAAGCAGATGTCCCCTGGGCCACCCGTTCTTGGACAGCCAGACCCTGACCTCACTTCACCCCGCTACCCTGTCCCTGACCTCCGCTGAGTGTCCCTCTCCCCACTTAATTCACAGCGGATGCCCTCCCAGCCGGGAAACTCCCAGCTTCCCTCCGCCTGCTCCCCTCCTCCAACGCCCTAGAGTGACTGGTCCAGGGCCAGACCACCCCTGCCGACCCGGAACTGACCCCTCCTCTCTGGCCAATGTGACCTCCCTCGCTTCCTTTTGCCTTTCGGGATTGCCGCAGTACAAGGTCCCCTTTCAAGCAGTAGGAAGCCACGAAGCCAACAGACATGGATGGAAAGGTCCGGCGGGCAGGCTGGCTGGCTCGCGACCCCCTTCTTCCCGCAGCCGAGGCTGGCACCAATTCCATCAGCAGGCTCAGCCCCTCTCTAGCTGCCAGGCCAGGTCGCTAACAGGCTTCTCTTGGTTTTTTTCTGCAGGACCTGGACCCACCCCCAAAGCATGGTTTATTTCTCAGCTGCTTGTTTTTGTTTCTCCCCCAAAGCACATATGATCGTGAAACCCCTCCCCATCCCACCTCCCAAGTTGAAGACCTTGCCATGGCCCTGTTGGGATACGGATAAAAATGCACGCCCCACGGGCCTTGCTGGTCTGGCCCGGCCTTTCTCCACCTGGCCGCGCGGAAGCATCACGCATGGGAGGGGGTTTCAATCACACCCATACCCAGGTCCAGCACAGACCAAGTGAATCAGAACCCTGATCAGGGAAATCAGAACTGGTGGTTTCCAAAGTTCCCCAGCTGATTCTTTTTTTTTTTAATAAATAAATTTATTTATTTATTCATTCATTCATTCATTTATGGCTGCATTGGGTCTTCGTTGCTGCGTGCGGGCTTTCTCTAGTTGTGGCGAGCGGGGGCTACTCTTCGTTGCGGTGCGTGGGCTTTTCATTGTGGTGGCTTCTCTTGTTGAGGAGCACGGGCTCTAGGCACGCGGGCTTCAGTAGTTGTGGCACGTGGGCTCAGTAGTTGTGCTCGCAGGCTCTAGAGTGCAGGCTCAGTAGTTGTGGTGCAAGGGCTTAGTTGCTCCGCGGCATGTGGGATCTTCCCAGATCAGTGCTCGAACCCGTGTCCCCTACATTGGCAGGCAGATTCTTAACCACTGCGCCACCAGGGAAGTCCCTCCCCAGCTGATTCTAATGAACTGCCAGGGCCAGGAGCCCTGATAAAGTTGGCCTCTCCCCCACTGGCCCCCACCCTGACCTCTGGGGCCACATGTCCTTACACGTTCCCTCCTGCTTCTCCCTGCTGCCGCGTGCTGGACTGCCCCCTACACACACTCACCATGTGCCTTAGCCACAGTGCCTTTGCATATGCTGTTCCCACTTCCCAACACTCTTCCCTGTTTTCTTTGTTGAGTAAACTTGTTAAGTCTTCTTCGTATCTCAGCTCTTGGCAAAACAGTTAGTCCCTTCATCCCAGAAACATTCCCTGATCTCCAGAGTAGCTCAGTTCCGCTAGAACAGGCTTTCACGGCCCCGTGTACCTCTGCTTGACGGGGCTCACACAACCTGATGGTGGAAGTGACAATTCTTTCTTACCATGCCTGACTTTCCTGATAGACAGTAAGCACCCTAAGAGCAGGGACAGCGTCTTTATTGTTTTTGGTTTATTCTTTCTCACGTACTGTGCACCCGGCACATAGTAGGGGCCCAGCAAATACTCACTGATCGGCTAAATGGGTGCTCCCACACTCCTCACCCAGGGCTCCTGCCCAGATGGCTTTGATTGGCCATCCTAATGCCAGCCAGCGATCCGAGTCGCTGACCGCCTGGCACCGAGTCCCCTGGCCTGGTTGGACAAACTTGAGCCCCTGCATGGGAACTAAGATCCCACAAGCCACGTGGCACGGCCAGGAAAAAAAAAAAAAAGGACTAGGGCAGAAACAGATTCCAGTTATCTGTGCCCATATCTTACACCAGGGCAAGGGAGTAGCTAAATTCTACAGCTCAGCAATATCACCAAGAACTCAGCTCAACCACCAAGACAAGCATGATGTAGCTGTTTCTTTCGGCCAATCGCTCGGCCGGGTCAACCTCATGCGGGTCAAGGTCAGACAATCCAGGATGCTGCTAATGCGGGCTCCACAAAACCTAAGCCAGGTGAAACCATCCAAGATGTTGTTTAAATGCCAAGGATGACATTTTTAAAAAATGAAAAAAAAAAAACCTCTGACTCCAGATAAGTTGGACGGCAGACCATTCCCCTCTGCTGATACATGGTTGGGAGGTGAGCTGGAGATTCCACAATCCTTTCCCCGAGGAAACGCTTAACTTTCCAGGGAAGCAAATGCTTCCCACGTTCATACACACCAGTCTCATCTTGTGTTTTCCTGGGGTACCCAGGATCTCTGTGTCCTGTGACACAGTAGGACCTGGATAAAATGGGGGAGATCCCCTCTGTCACGAAGGGGACGGTCCAGTGGGGAGACACAGACCAGGAAAGCAGGTAAATTATGCTAAGTGCTGAAATGACACAAAAGTCTGAGGAAGTGACTCTGGGGTGCCGTGTGGGATGGGGAACCCCCTTTAGATTGGGTGGGGAGGAGCGGCGTCCAGGGGGTGACACCTAAACCCAGAGATGGGAAGGAGCCACACGTCTGGGATGGGAGGTGGGAAGAATCTTCCAGGCAGGGGCCACCTGCCTCTGGCTCCAATTCTGCTGGATTGTAAAGTCATGAGGGTCTTAAAGGGTAAGAAGAAGGCTCTAGCTGTATCCAGAGATGAGGGAGGAATTGGAGAACAGGGTGGTGGGAGCAGGATTTCAAAGAGCAGTCACCTAGTGATGAGGTTGGCTGATCCCCCCGTAGCCCTAACCACCTGGATGACTGGCTGAAGCCAATCATGTGTTCCCACCCACCACCTACTGGTGATTGGCTCAGGAATGGGTCTGTCATCTGATCTGGGCCAATGAGGTATGAGGGGAAATCAGGGGAGGTGCTTCTGGGAAAGTGGTCCTCACCCCAGAGACCTGCAGGAAAGTGGTGGTTCTTTTGTGCGTCTGGACTTTACCCAGTCAGGATGCAATGCCAGGATCTGCAGCAGCCACTTTGCCACAATGAGGGGAGCTGATCGGACAGTGAGGCCAACGCTGAAATGGCCACATGGGAAAAAAAACAAAACAAAAAACCTGAATTCCTGGGAACATTGCTGAGCTGTTGAATTTAGTGAGTCTTGGAGCCGTCCTACCTCTGGGCTTGTTATTACAAGGACAAACTAATTTTCCTTAGGGTTAAGCGGGCAGAGTTGGAGCTTTTTCTTACTGACCGCCAAATATATCCCAACTGATACAAATCAAGTTTGCACTGCGTCCAACCTGACTGATGAGCATCTACAAAAGCAGGAGCTAAAGGAGAAAGAAGCTAAAGGAGAAAGACAGTAGGGACTCATATTTCTTGAGCACCTACTATGTGCCGCGCTTTGTACTAGGCACTTTACATAGGCCTCTCCTTTATCCTCAGACCAGCCCTTTGAGGTGGTTCCTACAATGTTACCCCACTTAGCAGAAGAGGAAACTGAGGCTGTGAGCTGAAGACACTTGCCTGATTCCAAGTGGTGGGAGCAGGATGTGAACCCAGGTCTGCCTGGGCACTTGGCCACAGCCTGCTTCCTGGAGGCATGATGGCGCTGCCCTGGCAGGGGAGGAGCCTCAGCTTGGGCTGAGCCAGGGTTTTCTGCACACATCCAGCATCTCCCAAGAGCCGAGGACGCTGATCTGCCCGACGGCCAGCAGCCCCCGAGAGCCAGGAGCCCCCCGAGAGAGAATGGGAGCCTGATTGGGCTGCATTCGACCACGGGGACACCACTGTCAAAACCCACATGATGATTCCACACAAACCCCTCCTTCCTCCTTCTGCCTTCTCCCTTCCTGGGGGTCAGTGATTCGGGCCACTTGACTGGGAGTGGTCACCAGGTACAGCAGGACACCCCTTCCCTGCAGGGATCTTGAAGAACGCTTTAGCTTGACATGAGTTTAAAAAAAGAAGAGAAAGAAAGAATCTCTGACCCTTATTATGCAGTGCCTGGTGCACATAAATCTATCACTTGGCAAAAACAAGCTGTCCCTTCATAAATCATGGTGTGATGGGCGCATAAATTCAGAAAGCGATTTCTGCCTGGCTGGGCGTGCAGGGTCCCAGCCCTGGCAGGTGGGCGGGAAAGGTGGCAGCCCTTCTCGGGCCCGTCTCCTACCCTCCCCCTCACCCATTCCTCAAAAACCAGCCCCCAACCACTTTTCTGGCTTTTATTTATCTTTTTTTCTTATTATAGAGGCATAGATTTTGTATCACAGGAAAACGGAAATAATGATGGGCATTTAAAGCAGACAGATTAATGCAGGGACTTGGTTACACAGGCTACAGAAGGGCTGAGAAATCAAGCATGGGACAGTGAGGTGACCTGGAGATAAACAACAGCAATTCAGTGCTGCCCCATCCCCAGGGCAGGGGACAAAGAGATGGGGTGGTGTTTCTCAGGCCCAGGATCTGGGGTCACCTGGAAGAAGCTGAACCACAGGAAGATGATGCCTGGTGATGCTGGAACCACAGAGGAGACATGGCCACTGCTTGGGGCCCTGCCCCAGGCGCAGAGATGGGGAGAACCCCCTGGCTTCTGCCTCGTGCCCTTCCACCCTCCATCAGGGTCTCCCATTGGCTGAACCCAGTGACACAAGAGCTGGGGACAAGCTGCGCACCGGAATCAGTCCCCTTGTAAAATCCCCCAGAGCAGGAGAGGAGGGTGGATCTAGGAGCAAACAGGCCCAGGCCCAGCACAGGTAGACAGGCAGTCACTGCAAAACAACCCCCACCCCTTACACACACACACACACACACACACACACACACACACACACACACACAGTGACTGCTTCATTTTCTCCCTTCCCTTCCTCCTCTTTTCCATCCTCTAACTGGATCAAAAGCTGATAGAACCCAAGCGACAATGGCAGAAATTTCCCATTCATTTGTTAAACATATTTACTGAGCACCTACTACGTGCCAGTTATTACTGTAGGCCTGGGGAGCCTGCATTCTAATAGGGGGAGTGAGGAGAGTTGCTCCCTGTATCAGAACAAGAAACAAATGAATGAACAAGATAATCTCAGGGTGGTGGGTACTGTGAAGAAAATAAAACAGCCATGAGCAGGGAGAATGAGATGGGTAGGGTGGTGGGCAGGGAAGGCCTCTCTGAACAGGTGACATCCTAGCCAAGATTAGAGTGATGAAAAGGAATCACCTGTATGGAGAGAAGGTCAAGGCATTTCCCAGGCAAGGGGCAAAGCAGGTGCAAAGGCCCTGAGGTGAGCACCAGCTTGGCTTGCTGTAAGAATCATAATGTAATCGACATGCCAAAGGGTCTCGAATCAGCAGTGCAAAACCAAGCAACGGCTTCTCAGCCGTGCTATGTGGGATCTCCTGGCTCCACCCTGCACATCAGGACACTTTGTTATGAAATCTTGTCCAGCTGGGCAAACTCCAAGCTCGTATCTAGTTCCAAGCTCTCTTGGATGGGAGGCTAGTTGGAGGCTCCAGGGGACCACACACCAGGCTTGTCCCTCCTCAACGCCCCAGGTGCCTCAGGCTCTTTGTCCTCTGGGGCAGCTCTTCCTCCCAAAGACTCTTGTTCCTCTTCTTTGAACCTAAATAGCAAAGCCTTCCCAAGCATATTAACAAATGCAGATACGTAGAGGGTGGGTTGGAGAGCTGTGGTGTTGGGGGCACCCAACTCTACCAGCCACAGCGACCTGTGACACATTAGTGGGCAGGAAGAAAGCCCCAAGCCAGGATGCACAGCGGACACCATTCATAGCCTTGGACCTCCCATCAAAAATGCTCATGGTGGCTTTCTCTGGATGGTAGAATTTGGGTGGGTTTAATTTTAGCTCCATTATTACTAATATATAGTTTCCAATTTGTCTACAATGATCGCCTATTACTCAGAGCATGGCCCTGGGCTCAAATCCCAGCTCTGCCACTTCCCAGAAATGTCCCCTGGGGCAGAAATGCATATGTTCTCTGAGCCTCACATGCTGCCCCATCAAAAATGGCCCAATAGGGACTTCCCTGGTGGCGCAGTGGTTAAGAATCCACCTGCCAATGCAGGGGACACAGGTTCGAGCCCTGGTCCGGGAAGATCCCACATGTGCGGAGCAACTAAGCCTGCGTGACTAGAGCCCGCGAGCCACAACTACTGAAGCCCACGCACCACATCTACTGAAGCCCGCGTGCCCAGAGCCTGTGCTCCACAACAAGAGAAGCCACCGCAACGAGAAGCCCGCGCACTGCAACGAAGAGTAGCCCCTACTCGCCACTAGAGAAAGCCCGGGCACAGCAACGAAGACCCAACGCGGCCAAAAATAAAAATTTTTTAAAAATACATCTTTAAAAGAAAAATGGCACAATAATGGCACCTGGCCCATACGACTGTTGTGCAAATTTAAAAAAAAAAACATAAAAAATACTTTGGAGACAGCAGAAGCAAGAAAAACTACAATCCTGCAGCCCGTGGACCAAAAACCACAGTTACAGAAAGATAGACAAGATGAAAAGGCAGAGGGCTATATACCAGATGAAGGAACAAGAAAAACCCCCAGAAAAACAACTAAATGAAGTGGAGATAGGCAACCTTCCAGAAAAAGAATTCAGAATAATGATAGTGAAGATGATCCAGGACCTCGGAATAAGAATGGAGGCAAAGATCGAGAAGATGCAAGAAATGATTAACAAAGACCTAGAAGAATTAAAGAACAAACAAACAGAGATGACCAATACAATAACTGAAATGAAAACCAAACTAGAAGGAATCAATAGCAGAATAACTGAGGCAGAAGAACGGATAAGTGACCTGGAAGACAGAATGGTGGAATTCACTGCTGCGGAACAGACTAAAGAAAAAAGAATGAAAAGAAATGAAGACAGCCTAAGAGACCTCTGGGACAACATTAAACGCAACAACATTCGCATTATAGGGGTCCCAGAAGGAGAAGAGAGAGAGAAAGGACCAGAGAAAATATTTGAAGAGATTATAGTTGAAAACTGCCCTAACATGGGAAAGGAAATAGCCACCCAAGTCCAGGAAGCGCAGAGAGTCCCATACAGAATAAACCCAAGGAGAAACACGCCGAGACACATAGTAATCAAAGTGGCAAAAATTAAAGACAAAGAAAAATTACTGAAAGCAGCAAGGGAAAAACGACAAATAACATACAAGGGAATTCCCATAAGGTTAACAGCTGATTTCTCAGCAGAAACGCTGCAAGCCAGAAGGGAGCGGCATGATTTACTTAAAGTGATGAAAGGGAAGAACTTACAACCAAGATTACTCTACCCGGCAAGGATCTCATTTAGATTTGGTGGAGAAATCAAAAGCTTTACAGACAAGCAAAAGCTAAGAGAATTCAGCACCACCAAACCAGCTCTACAACAAATGCTAAAGGAACTTCTCTTAAGTGGGAAATGCAAGAGAAGAAAAGGACCTACAAAAACAAACCCAAAACAATTAAGAAAATGGTCATAGGAACATACATATCGATAATTACCTTAAACGTGAATGGATTAAATGCCCCAACCAAAAGACATAGACTGGCTGAATGGATACAAAAACAAGACCCATATATATGCTGTCTACAAGAGACCCACTTTAGACCTAGGGACACATACAGACTGAAAGTGAGGGGATGGAAAAAGATATTCCATGCAAATGGAAATCAAAAGAAAGCTGGAGTAGCTATACTCATATCAGATAAAATAGACTTTAAAATAAAGAATGTTACAAGAGACAAGGAAGGACACTACATAATGATCAAGGGATCAATCCAAGAAGAAGATATAACAATTATAAATATATATGCACCCAACATAGGAGCACCTCAATACATAAGACAACTGCTAACAGCTATAAAAGAGGAAATCGACAGTAACACAATAATAGTGGGGGACTTTAACACCTCACTTACACCAATGGACAGATCATCCAAAATGAAAATAAATAAGGAAACAGAAGCTTTAAATGACACAATAGACCAGATAGATTTAATTGATATATGTAGGACATTCCACCCAAAAACAGCAGATTACACGTTCTTCTCAAGTGCGCACGGAACATTCTCCAGGATAGATCACATCTTGGGTCACAAATCAAGCCTCAGTAAATTTAAGAAAATTGAAATCATATCAAGCATCTTTTCTGACCACAACGCTATGAGATTAGAAATGAATTACAGGGAAAAAAACGTAAAAAAGACAAACACATGGAGGCTAAACACTACGTTACTAAATAACCAAGAGATCACTGAAGAAATCAAAGAGGAAATAAAAATATACCTAGAGACAAATGACAATGAAAACACGACGACCCAAAACCTATGGGATGCAGCGAAAGCAGTTCTAAGAGGGAAGTTTATAGCTATACAAGCCTACCTAAAGAAACAAGAAAAATCTCAAGTAAACAATCTAACCTTACACCTAAAGAAACTAGAGAAAGAAGAACAAACAAAACCCAAAGTTAGCAGAAGGAAAGAAATCATAAAGATCAGAGCAGAAATAAATGAAATAGAAACAAAGAAAACAATAGCAAAGATCAATGAAACTAAAAGCTGGTTCTTTGAGAAGATAAACAAAATTGATAAGCCATTAGCCAGACTCATCAAGAAAAAGAGGGAGAGGACTCAAATCAATAAAATCAGAAATGAAAAAGGAGAAGTTACAACAGACGCCGCAGAAATACAAAGCATCCTAAGAGACTACTACAAGCAACTTTATGCCAATAAAATGGACAACCTGGAAGAAATGGACAAATTTCTTAGAAAGGTATAACCTTCCAAGACTGAACCAGGAAGAAACAGAAAATATGAACAGACCAATCACAAGTAATGAAATTGAAACTGTGATTAAAAATCTTCCAACAAACAAAAGTCCAGGACCAGATGGCTTCACAGGTGAATTCTATCAAACATTTAGAGAAGAGCTAACACCTATCCTTCTCAAACTCTTCCAAAAAATTGCAGAGGAAGGAACACTCCCAAACTCATTCTATGAGGCCACCATCACCCTGATACCAAAACCAGACAAAGACACTACAAAAAAAGAAAATTACAGACCAATATCACTGATGAATATAGATGCAAAAATCCTCAACAAAACACTAGCAAACAGAATCCAACAACACATTAAAAGGATCATACACCACGATCAAGTGGGATTTATCCCAGGGATGCAAGGATTCTTCAATATACACAAATCAATCAATGTGATACACCATATTAACAAATTGAAGAATAAAAACCATATGATCATCTCAATAGATGCAGAAAAAGCTTTTGACAAAATTCAACACCCATTTATGATAAAAACTCTCCAGAAAGTGGGCATAGAGGGAACCTACCTCAACATAATAAAGGCCATATACGACAAACCCACAGCAAACATCATTCTCAATGGTGAAAAACTGAAAGCATTTCCTCTAAGATCAGGAATGAGACAAGGATGTCCACTCTCACCACTATTATTCAACATAGTTCTGGAAGTCCTAGCCACGGCAATCAGAGAAGAAAAAGAAATAAAAGGAATACAAATTGGAAAAGAAGAAGTAAAACTGTCACTGTTTGCGGATGACATGATACTATACATAGAGAATCCTAAAACTGCCACCAGAAAACTGCTAGAGCTAATTAATGAATATGCTAAAGTTGCAGGATACAAAATTAATGCACAGAAACCTCTTGCATTCCTATACACTAATGATGAAAAATCTGAAAGAGAAATTAAGGAAACACTCCCATTTACCATTGCAACAAAAAGAATAAAATACCTAGGAATAAACCTACCTAGGGAGACAAAAGACCTATATGCAGAAAACTATAAGACACTGATGAAAGAAATTAAAGATGATACCAACAGATGGAGAGATATACCATGTTCTTGGATTGGAAGAATCAACATTGTGAAAATGAGTATACTACCCAAAGCAATCTACAGATTCAATGCAATCTCTATCAAATTACCAATGGCATTTTTTATGGAGCTAGAACAAATCATCTTAAAATTTGTATGGAGACACAAAAGACCCCGAATAGCCAAAGCAGTCTTGAGGGAAAAAAATGGAGCTGGAGGAATCAGACTCCCTGACTTCAGACTATACTACAAAGCTACAGTAATCAAGACAATATGGTACTGGCACAAAAACAGAAACATAGATCAATGGAACAAGATAGAAAGCCCAGAGATTAACCCACGCACCTATGGTCAACTAATCTATGACAAAGGAGGCAAAGATATACAATGGAGAAAAGACAGTCTCTTCAATAAGTGGTGCTGGGAAAACTGGACAGCTACATGTAAAAGAATGAAATTAGAATACTCCCTAACACCATACACAAAAATAAACTCAAAATGGATTAGAGACCTAAATATAAGACTGGACACTATAAAACTCTCTTAGAGGAAAACATAGGAAGAACACTCTTTGACATAAATCACAGCAAGATCTTTTTTGATCCATCTCCTAGAGAAATGGAAATAAAAACAAAAATAAACAAATGGGACCTAATGAAACTTCAAAGCTTTTGCACAGCAAAGAAACCATAAACAAGACGAAAAGACAACCCTCAGAATGGGAGAAAATATTTGCAAACGAATCAACGGACAAAGGATTAACCTCCAAAATATATAAACAGCTCATTCAGCTCAATATTAAAGAAACAAACACCCCAATCCAAAAATGGGCAGAAGACCTAAATAGACATTTCTCCAAAGAAGACATACAGACGGCCACGAAGCACATGAAAAGATGCTCAACATCACTAATTATTAGAGAAATGCAAATCAAAACTACAATGAAGTATCACCTCACTCCTGTTAGAATGGGCATCATCAGAAAATCTACAAACAACAAATGCTGGAGAGGGTGTGGAGGAAAGGGAACCCTCTTGCACTGTTGGTGGGAATGTAAATTGATACAGCCACTATGGAGAACAATATGGAGGTTCCTTAAAAAACTAAAAATAGAATTACCATATGACCCAGCAATCCCACTACTGGGCATATACCCAGAGAAAACCGTAATTCAAAAAGACACATGCACCCCAATGTTCATTGCAGCACTATTTACAATAGCCAGGTCATGGAAGCAACCTAAATGCCCATCAACAGACGAATGGATAAAGAAGATGTGGTACATATATACAATGGACTATTACTCAGCCATAAAAAGGAACGAAATTGAGTCATTTGTTGAGACGTGGATGGATCTAGAGACTGTCATACAGAGTGAAGTAAGTCAGAAAGAGAAAAACAAATATCGTATATTAATGCATGTATGTGGAACCTAAAAAAATGGTACAGATGAGCCGGTTTGCAGGGCAGAAGTTGAGACACAGATGTAGAGAATGGACATATGGACACCAAGGGGGGAAAACTGCGGTGGGGTGGGGATGGTGGTGTGCTGAATTGGGCGATTGGGATTGACATGTATACACTGATGTGTATAAAATTGATGCCTAATAAGAACCTGCAGTATAAAAAAACAAACAAACAAAACAACTAATACTAAACTTTCATTGGGTTATTTGTATGGAAATATGTTAATATAAATGTTTCAGACATTACATGAAATTTCTAAAAATCTTATATTTGTATTTGTATGGAAATATGTATGGAAATATGTTAATATAAATGTTTCAGACATTATATGAAATTTCTAAAAATCTTATATTTGTATTTGTATGGAAATATGTATGGAAATATATTAATATAAATGTTTCAGACATTACATGAAATTTCTAAAAATCTTATATGTTCTGGTATAATGTTATAATGGTATAATGGTATAATCCTAGTTATTACTTTAAAATGTATATCTCAGAAATAACTAATTTTCTTGTCAACTGCATTATTGTGAACTTTCATCAAATCTTTAACAGTGGTCATTTTTAAGTCTTTTGTCATTTACAGACAGTTCTGGGTGTACTCTGATGCTTTTGCAAATATGTTCCTATAAAAGGCTTTCATCTTCAAGAAATTCATGGAAAAGACTCTGACAAGTACAGGTTTCTGGTAACTGACTGTACTGCTGAACTGAATGAATAAGCATTTTCAGAACTCTAATGAAAAACTGATGAACTCATAAAAGTGCTAACAAAAGATCAAGATGAAAAAAAAAATTAATTACATGGGACTGAGTGAACTGATGAGGATGAGTATAATTTTTGTGGACTTTCTGTCTGAATTTTAAAAAAAAAATCCCACAAGGACTCAGAGGCAAAGAATATACAAATCAATTTTCACTGCAAAGTAAAGGAGCTGTTACAGTGGAGGATTACTGGACTGAATGTCAGTATATGACATAGTATGAGTGTGTTTCATGTTTGGTAATTGCAATCATTGTTGCTTTTGTTGTGGTCATCCATGTACAATGCTTGGTGTCAGTCTATTTATCTCTTGTAAAAATAAAATACAGTGTGTGTGTGTGAAAAAAAAAAGTTACTAAATTTGGATTAAAAAGAATGCAATTATAAAAAAAAAATACTTTGTACAGAACATAGCACGTAGTCAGTGCTTCTTTACGTGTTTATCATGGTGATCTCATTATAGAAAATTAGAAAGTCACTCTAAATAACTAACTTTCATGGTGCTTGTGATCTGGGGGCACCACAAAGTGACACTGCAAAAGGCACTGGAAAAAATAAAAAGCTGGGGGATGATCTCATGCCCGTGGATCAGCCAGAGGACTGGAAATCGGACGGGAGTGAATGAACGATGCGCATGCCTGGGACACAAAGACGTGTGTCAGTGTCAAAGGCACCAGCCGCACTCCTGGCCAAAGCTGAAAGCTTTCGACGTGAAGGGGGCTGTTCAGAGGGTGCCTGACACCCACCCCAACTGGGGGGTGTAGGCAGCAGCTGGGATCCTGTAGGCTTCCAGGCGTGACAGAGGACCTGTGAAAACCCCACCCACTGCTACCCACACCCCTTATTCCTAGCAGTTTCACCCCCTCAGATGCGGAACTTGTGAATTTTGTGTACATGGTCTGGGGCAGGGCATAGGACAATGACAGCTGTAATAATAACTAATCCTAATAATAAAAATAACAATAATCACACTTAAATAGTCTTACTGTAAGCTGAGAACTTCACATGCTCAATGCATATGATAACTCTGTGAGGCAGGTACTGTCATAAGCCTTATGTCACTGACAGGGAAGCTGAGGCTCGGAGGTAGCTTGTCCGGGGTCACCGAGCCCGTCAAGGGCTGGGATGGCTCCATTATAATCGGAACACTGTCGCCCGGGGCTCTGCCATTTGCTGCCCTGACATGTCACCATGGAGATGAGTCCCAAGTCACCTGATGGCCCAAGACATGGATTCCCCTCACCCCCCCGCCCCCACACAAGTACCTGTAGTCACAGGGGCCCCAGCTTCCCTGACCCAAGGATTCCACTTCGACACAATACCCAGCTCCTGCACCCTGGGGTCAGCCTGGCCCAGCCTGGCCCAGCTGAGAACTGGCAGAAATGTCCACACACCCTGCTCGGCTCCCCGGGGACTGCACAGGAATTTGGACCCTCCCTGAGCATCTTCTCAGTGGTGAAGCCTCCGTGTGTTACGTGTGCCATGCCCAAGCAGCCCAGGTACACGCACGGCGATGCGCCTTCGCTCGCGCCCTTCCCTCCTCCCCAAACGTCCTTCCCTGCTTCTAGCTAAATCTTACTACTCAGTGTCAGAGCCCAAACCTCTCGGGGTTGGGGAAAGGCGGAGGTGGCAGCTCCTTGGAGAGCAAATGGATGAGGCTCTCAGCCCCACCGGGAGCCGTGAACCCCCCTTTCTTCAACCAGAGCATCTTTGCTACTCCCCACCTCCGATGGTCGTCTGCTCACTGAGCGAGGGCCCTGTGGCAGCAAGCAGCAAGCAATTTGCTTCCAGCAATGCCCCTTCATACTTGCATCTCAGTTTCTCCTTCCCACCCCTAGATAAAATTGATAAAACTTTCAAGACTTTTTTGGGTCACTCTTAGTAACGAAAAACCAGCCCCCATGTACTTTTCCAGCTTGTCCTAACCCTCTAGCGATCAAGGAGCGACATCTCTGACTCCCGATAAATGTGTCTAACAGAAGTCTAGGAAAACTGGTGCAAGACGGGTAGAGGAAGTGAGCACAATTGAATCTTCAGAAAGAATAAGAGAAAGAAAGAGAGATGGAAGGAAGGGAGGGACGGAGGGAGACATATAAAATCTACAGCAGATTTCAGAGTTGCCAACGAACTCTGAGAAAGCTAGGGACGGCCCCAGGCAATATTCAGCGGGGGACTGAAACCTACCATTAATTATGAAGTGGGTACCAGGTGTCAAGGCTGGGTGTAGGACTGGGTCACGACGCCCCCTGCTGGAAGCAGCCTGCCGCTGCTGGGGAAAGGAGAAAAGGGAACCCACTTGCACTGTTGGTGGGAACGTAAACTGATACAGCCACTATGGAGAACAGTATGGACGGTCCTTAAAAACTAAAAATAGAGCTACCATATGATCCAGCAATCCCACTCCTGGGCATATACTCTGAGAAAACCATAATTCATAAAGAGACATGTACCATAATGTTCATTGCAGCACTATTTACAATAGCCAGGCCATGGAAGCAACCTAAGTGTCCACAGACAGAGGAATGGATAAAGAAGATGTGGCACATATACACAATGAAATATTACTCAGCCATAAAAAGAAACGAAATTGAGTTATTTGTAGTGAGGTGGATGGACCTAGAGTCTGTCATACAGAGTGAAGTAAGTCAGAAAGAGAAAAACAAATACCGTATGCTAACACATATATATGGAATCTAAAAAAAAAAAAAAAATGGTTCTGAAGAAACTAGGGGCAGGACAGGAATAAAGAGGCAGATGTCGAGAATGGACTTGAGGACATGGTAGAGTGGGAAGGGTAAGCTGGGATGAAGTGAGAGAGTGGCATGGACATATATACACTACCAAACGTAAAATAGCTAGCTAGTGGGAAGCAGCCGCATAGCACAGGGAGATCAACTCGGTGCTTTGTGACCACCTAGAGGGGTGGGATAGGGAGGGTGGGAGGGAGACGCAAGAGGGAGGGGATGTGGGGATATATGTATACGTATAGCTGATTCACTTTGTTATACAGCAGAAACTAACACAACATTGTAAAGCAATTATACTCCAATAAAGACGTTAAAATTTAAAAAAAGTAAGAGTAACAGGTCTGACTTTATTCCCTCTGCCTGATTTGCTAAGCAAAGAGCAATAAAGACAAATTGGGAAAGATGCGTGTTTAAGAGATACACTGCATTGTGTATCATCGTAAAACATGATGAATGGGGAGAGGGCAAATGTTCACATCACAGTCACATAGTAAGAACTGAAAATGAACTAGTGGAATACGGGGAGTGAATGAATGAAATGGAGAGGGATGTCCAAAATGAAGCAAAGTGGGCTGGTGTGAATGGGGGAGGGGGATGGTGGGATCCAGTGCATGCACCAGAATGAACAAATGAAATGGAATGGGATGAATGAATGAGAGAGGGTACGGATGAATGAATGAATGAATGAAGGAAGGAAGGAAGGAAGGAAGGATGAAGTGGTTACTGACCCCAAGGGGATTCTGGTCTGGCAGGGGAAGGAGACATGTAACCAAGATTTACAGGAGTGTTTGACCGCTGCCCTACCACTAACAGGCCATTTGTGGAGTAAAGGGCATTTGACCTTGCGGGCTTATGCAGTATCTCATTTAACCCTGACACTGGAGGTTCTGTTAGTTCTGTTTTGTGAACAAAGAAACAAAAACTGGGAAAGCTGTAGTCAAGTCCCTAGAAAGAAGCAGTTCTGGGTCAGGCTCCCAGGAAGCAGACTCTGATGGAGCCTTGCAGCCCGAGGTTCAGAAGGAAAGCTGGGAGGAACCACTCCCATGAAGGGAAGGTAGGAGCCCAGCTGGGCAGAGGGGCACGTTGGTGGAGGTGCAGTCTCCACAAAAGCCTCAGCCCACCCCACTGGAGCCCTGAACCTGGGATGGCCCTCAGAGGTGTCCTGGGGTAGAGCAGGGGGACCCCTTTCCCATTGACCAGTCACAGGATAGAGGCTATTTTGTTCTCTCATAGTCGTGGAGGCCAGAAGCCTGTAATCAAGATGCCGGTAGGGTTGTTTCCTTCTGAGGGCTCTGGGGGAGAATCTGTACCATGCATCTGTCCCAGCTTCTGGCGATGGCCGGCATCCTTGATGTTCCTGGGCTTGTAGACACATCACTCCCAACTCTGCTTCTGTCCTCACATGGCCTCCTCCCTGTGGGTCTGTGTCTCTTCTCATGAGACATCAGTCATATTGGACAGGGGGTCCACCCTACTCCATCCAATATGACCGCATCTTAACTAATTACATCTGCAACAACCCAATTTCTAAGTAAGGTCACATTCACAGGTACGGGAAGTCAGAACTTCAACGTATCATTTTGTTGTTGCTGCTGGGGGTGGGGGAGGAGAAAGGACACAATTCAAACCATAACATCAGCGAAGGACTTTTCCAGAGGGCTGGTAGCTAAGTGCCGTGTGCTGCCAGCAGCGTTCCGTGTAGCTGGGGGACTAAGTCCTTTAGTCGTGAGGGGCTTCTGGAGGGCAGAACATCTAGTACAGAGACCATGGCTTGGGGGGTTTCCATCAGTTTACCAGGGTCACGGGGGTAACAGGAAAATGGGCGAGGACTTGAACTTTGGGTTCGGGCATGTGCTCAGGAGCTGGAACCTTATCCTGAGGTCAAGGGGAAGCCCTTAAAGGAATTTAGTTTTTATTTATTCATTTTTTTAATTGGAGTATAGTTGCTTTACACTCTTGTGTTAGTTTCTGCTATACAGCAAAGTGAATCAGCTATAATAAGACATATACCCCTTCTTTTTTGGATTTCCTTCCCATTTAGGTCACCACAGAGCATTGAGTAGAGTTCCCTGTGCTGTACAGTCTGTTCTCATTAGTTATCTATTTTATACATAGAATCAATAGTGTATATATGTCAATTCCAATCTCCCAATCCATCCTACCCCCGCCCCTTGGTGTCCAATTTGTTCTCTACGGCTGTGTCTCTATTTCTGCTTTGCAAACAAGTTCATCTACACCATTCTATTTCCCAGAAAATCTCCTCTGATAACTCTGTGGAGAAAGGACAAGAGTGTGATGGCAAAAGGCTGTGAGGATGGGACCCCCCCCGACTGTGCTTGACAGAATAAAGACCCCCCCAAAGACATCTGCATCCTGATCCCCAGAACCTGTGAGTATGTGACCTTACGTGGCAAGAGGGACTTTGCAGATTTGGTTCAGCTAAGTATCTTGAGATGGGGAGATTATTCTGGATTATCTGGGTGAGCCCAGTGTAATCATAAGGGTCCTTATAAGAGGGAGGCAGGGGTGGGGGTCAGTGTCAGAGAAGAAGGTGTGACAATGAAAGCAGAGAGAGAGAGATGTCAAGATGCTGTACTGTTGGCTTTAAGAAGGAGGAAGGGGCCACGAGCCAAGGGATGCAGGTGCCTCTGGAAACCTGAAAAGACAAAGAAACAGCTTCTCCCTTAGAGGCTCCAGAAGGAACCAGCCTTGCGACAACTTGGTTTTAACTCAGTAAAACCCTCTTCAGATTCATGACCTCCAGAACGGGAAGATATTAAATTCGTGTTGTTTTAAGCCACTAAATTTGCAGTAAAATGTTATAGCAACAATAAGAAAATAACAGAGGACTAAGGCAGGAAAGATGGGGTTGGAGACACTCATATGGTCAGATCAGGTCACACTCCTCCAGTGGTGATCACTCTATGTATTTCTTAGCTTGACTTTTAGCGTCCTCAGACCTGGCTCCATCCTCCTGCAGATCATCACCCTCTGCTCTCTCCCCGCCTCTCCCTTCCCAGCCCCACTGGCCGTGCTGTCCCTCAAACACACCGAACTCACTCCTGGACCAAGCCTTTTCACTTGCTATTCCCTCCATCTAGAATGCTCTCGTCCCACCACCAAAAAAAGTGTGCATGTCTGTACCCTTACCATTTAGGTGTCAGCTCAAATGTCACCTCCTGAGAGAGGGGTCTTCCCAACTACTCTAGCAAAAGCAGTCACCCCGTCACTCTCATTGCCCTATTTCAATTGTCTCTCCAGCATCCATCACTCTCCTATTTTCTTGTTTACTGCCTGTCTCCTGCTTAAGAAGGTCAGCTCCACTAGAGAAGAGACCTTGTCTATCTTGCGTGCTGGTCACTCCCCAGTGCCTAGAACAGAACCTGAAATAAGTAGGCATTCAAATACTTATGGATGGCGATAAATGGATGGATGGATTGAAGACTGTTGGATGAAAGAAAGACAAAAGGATGGTGGGTGGGAAAATGGATGGATGTAGAGATAGAAAGAAAGATGGAAGCATGGGTAGATGGTTGGTTGGATGGAAGGATGGATGGGTGGAAAACTGGTAAATGGAAGAAAAAATGGAAGGGTTGATGAACGGAAAGATAGGTGGTTGGAAGAATGGGTAGACGGAAGGATTGCTGGGTGGATGCAAAAATCCGTTTGGGTGGGAAGGATAGGTGGATGGGAGGGAAGATGGAAGGATGAATGGAAAGGATGATGAATGGATAAAGGGAAGGATGCGTGGATGGATGGATGGATGGGTGGATGGAAGGAGGGATGGATTGAAGACTGGTGGATGAAAGAAAGACTAAAGGATGGTGAGTGGGAAAATGGATCGATGGAGAGATGGAAGGAAAGATGGAAGCATGGGTAGATGGTTGGATGGAAGGATGGGTGGGTGGAAAACTGGTAAAGGAAAGGAAAATTTGAAAGGTTGATGAATGGAAGGACAGATGGTTGGAAGGATGGGTGGATGGATGGATGGATGGATGGATGAGTGGGTAGAAGAAAGGACGGGCTGATGGGAGGATAGGTGAATGAAAGGATATAGGTAGAAGGAAAGATAGGAGGAGGAATGGATAGAATGATGGATGGGTGAGTAGAAGATGAGTAGATGGATGGAAGGAAGGATAGATGCAAAATCTTCCTGAGGTGGCTGCCAGACTAAGCTGGCTAGATACTGCTGATGCTAAATACTTCCCATCTGTGTTTGAAGGGGGCCCGGCTGCTCTACACCTTTCTGATGAGGACTTTTGTCGCCAAGTGACAGAAGTCAACAGGCTGTTTGCACCTCTAACCCTTGGAACCAGACTCCATAATCATCTTAACTCGTCGGCAAATATCTATATCTAATGAATTCCCCACCCACGCCCAACTATTGACTTAGCAGCTTTATCACAGGGCTTGATAATCCTGGTTCAAAGCATTAGCGTTAACTTCTCCTGCCACCAGTGGGGTCCCTCTGCGCTCTGGCCTCCTTCCAAACAAAAAAAGATTTGCTCACATCGCTTCCCTGCTTAAAAACCTCAGGAAGCAATGTGTGACTCACAGGACAGGTGCAAATTCCAGGGCACTCAAAGTCCTTCACATCGTGGTCCTGGCACAAGCCTCCAGTCTCGTTTCTCATCCTCCTCTTGCCCCTGTCGCTTAAACCCCCTGTGCTGCCATCATACGAAATTCCTTTCTGGTCTGAGGACAGATCCTTCTCCCTCAGGCCTCCAAGCCCCATACATGCTATTGACCCAGCACATAGGCTTCCCTTCTCTCCACCTATGGCATGTCCTTCCTTCTAGAAGCTCACTTGTCAGGGAATGGAAGCGCTGGTCCCTCAAATGCAGTGTCTTCACAACTGAAGCCATCAGCATCTCCTGCCAAAGCTGGTCCTTCTGTATTGTCCAGGTTCTTAAAGGATCCACCCCGTACCCCAGACCACAGACTCAGGAGGCAGCCAGGACACTGCCCTCTCCTCCATCCTTCTCATCCCATCAGACGCCAAGTGTCAGCAACTCCTGCTCCTGCAGCCTTCAAGCTCTCCTGGCCTATCACCCTCTCTGCAACCGCCAGCTCCCAGCCCCCTTCCCTCTGCCATGGATGAGGCAGAGGCCCCCCGCACTCACTGCCCCACCCCCATCCCTGATCCCTCCGCCCACTCCCACTGCAGCCAGCAGGACCGCAATAGAGTATTAAACTGGCCCCAGCAGGCCCCCAGTCCTATCGGCCTCTGCTACCCTTAGAATAAAATCCCCAATCCTTTCCCTACCTCACAAAGGCTTTCTGGTTTACCCCCGCCTACCTCTCCAGCCTGTGACTACCATCCCCCCAAACTCTGCCCGTCTGCTATATAGGCTTCCTTTCAATTCTTTCTGGGCATCAGGTTCTCTCAGCTCCTGGCTGGAGCAGAGGCTGTTCCTTCTGCGTAGGACCCTCTTTCCTATCCCCCTTAGTTTGGATAATCCTCTGCATTGTCAACATCACATCATCATCATGATGTTAACCACAATAATAGCAACGGCAGCTAAATTTGAGAACTTACTATGTGTGGACACAGTGCTAAGTGTTTTACAGGAACATCCTGTTGGGTTATGAAGCAAGGATGATTGTTATGCCCATTTCATAGATGAGGAAATTGAGGCAGAGAGCTCAAGTGTCTGGTCCAAGCTCTTGGCAACTGAAATCAGGATTTGAACCCAGGCAGTCTGACTGCAGAGTCTTCCTCTTAACCATTTCTCTAAGGAGCCACGCAAGAGGAGGTCCCACATCCTCAAGAAAGCCCTCTGTCTATCCCCAGTCCAGGTTTATTGCCTGCTGTCTGAGCTCCCACCCAGCTGGCACTCCGAGCATAGCCCCTAACATCTCTTGGAGCCCGGCTGCCATGCTCTGAAGAGGTCCAGGCTGGACTACCTCCCAAGGAGGGGCTCTATGGAGAGATGCCCCAGCAAATGAGGCCACCTTGGACATTCCAGCCCCAGTCGAGCTCCCTGCCAAGCTCCCGGCTGCAGGACTGGGCTCAGGGGAGACCAGCCAGAACCATCAGCAGAGCCCCAGCCAACACATGGGATTGTGGGAAAATCACAAATCATTGCTGTTTTAAGTCCCTGGCCTGGTTCATCTTTCAGCCTCAGTTTCCCCATCTGAAAAATGGGGAGAGCAATTTTTACCTTCCATGTTTGTTGTGAGAAAGTAAGGAAGACGGTCAGTGATTGGTTGCCAGTTTTTAATTTTGGACCAGCCAAGGGAACAACTCTTTCCTTCGACTTTTCTCCCCCATCCACTGTGACCCAAGGCCAGGCCACTCTCATATCCTCAAGTTGCCCAGACATACAACTCTCTGCTCCCTCCCCAACCTTGTCCTTCTGAGACCAGCCTGGTGCTGGGCTCCAGTCGTACTGGCCAGGCACATCGGGGAGGGCCATCTCCCACTCACCCAGAGCAGCAGGTCCCGGGGGCAGTGAAGGAGTCACAGAAATGACTCCCTCCAGATGGGTGTCCGCTCTCCAGGGAGAGCTGTGACGTGGGTACAGAAGGAACCTGACCCACTTCAACATCTGGCTGTCAAATATATCTCCACTGTGTTGTCTAAATTAAGGGATGATTTGACCCAGACCTGCTCCCAGGCAAAAAAAACCAGAAACAAGAGATACTCCTGTAGGAAAACACTCTCAAGATTGTTTATTCCCAAAGTCACAGATTTGAACGCCTGGGGAACCCAGGCAGGTGATGTAAATGTACAAGACAAGCAAGTGTAAGACCATAGGAATTAGGAGCTCAGTGCAATTCCTACCAGGTACACTGGCTATTCAGTAACTTTTTCATTTAAATATAACTACATACACACTTAAGAGTGTATAACTCTCTACAAATAATAAATGCTGGAGAGGGTGTGAAGAAAAGGGAACCCTCCTACACTGTTGGTGGGATTCTAAATTGGTGCAGCCACTACGGAGAACAGTATGGAGGTTCTTTAAAAAACTAAAAACAGAGCTACCATATGATCCAGCAACCCCACTCTTGGGCATATATCCAGAAAAGACAAAAACTCTAATTTGAAAAGATACACGTACCCGAATGTTCATAGCGGCGCTATTCACAATAGCCAAGACATGGAAGCAACCTAAATGTCCACTGACAGATGAATGGATAAAGAAGATATGATACATGTATACAATGGAATACTCCTCAGCCATAAAAACAATGAAATAATGCCATTTGCAGCAACATGGATGGACCTAGAGATTATCATATTAAGCGAAGTCAGTCAGACAGAGAAAGACAAATAGCATATGATATCACTTATATGTAGAATCTAAAAAAAGTGATACAAATGAACTTATTTACAGAACAGAAACAGACTCACAGACACAGAAAACAAACTTATGGTTACCAAAGGGGAAAGGGGGGGGGGGATAAATCAGAAGTTTGGGATTAATAGGTACGCACTACCATGTAAAAAATAGATAACCAACAAGGACCTACTGTATAACACAGGGAACTATATTCAATCTCTTATAATAACCTATAAAGGAAAAGAAACTGAAAAGGAATATATATATATTATATATACACATATATAACTGAATGATTTTTCTGTACACCTGAAACTAACACAACATTATAAATCAACTATACTTCAATTAAAAAAAAATAAGAGCAGTGATGGGATGAAGTGGGAGATTGGGATCGACATATATACACTAATATGTACAAAATAGATAAGTAATAAGCTGCTGTATAAAAAAAATAAAAAAATAAAGATTGGAAGACAAGTTAAAAAAATAATAATAATAGCCAAAAAAAAAAAAAGAGTATATAACTCATATGGTAGGTTAGTGGTTGCCCTGGGCCAAGAGATGGGGGTACAGAGGGAATGACTGCTAGCAGGTACCAATTTTCTTTTTGAGGAGATGAAAATGTTCCAAAATTAGATGTGGTGATGGTTGCACAACTCTGTGAATATACTAAAAACCACTGAATTTTACACTCTACGTGGGTGGATTTTAGATATGTGAGTTATATCTCAAATAAAGCTGTTCCAAAAAATGATAGGGATATTAAAAAAAAAAAAGAGTATTGAGCTTGATGAATTTCCACAAAGCAATTGGACTCACGTAACCGCCACTCAGAGGAGTTGGGGAACCCTGCCAGCATCCCAGACGCCTTCCCACGCTCTATCTCATTCACTACACGACTGCATTCTCCTCTCATTCTTAAAAGGTAACCACGATTCTGACTTCTACTAGACTAGACTAGTTTTGCCTTTCTAGTCCTTTCTATGAATGGAATTATTCAGTGTGCATTCGTTCATGCCTGGCTTCTTTCACCCAACGGTACTTGTGAGATTCACGTTGACACACAGCAGTGGGTCGGTCACGTTCTCTGGCGTAGAGTTTTCCATTGTACGACAATAGAGTAATCAATTTATCTATGTTGATGGGCATTTGAGTGGTTCTACGTTTGGGCTACTCCAAATGGAGCTGCCGTGGACACTCTTCTGGTCTGTGTCTTTTGGTTGGCAAGAGTATTTACCGTCTTCAGGAAAGAGCTAGGAGTGGAATTACTGGGTTCTAGGGTAGGCATGAATTCAGTTTAGTAGAAACTGCCAGTTTCCCAAAGCGTTTGTTCCAAATTCCACTTCATTCACATAGTTTTAATAACACTGTGAGGGCCAACCCAAAACACTCCTACAGGCTATACCCTGGCTGTGAGCTGCCAAGGTCAAAATCTGACCTACATTTTTAGAGCCATATAAGAACTCCACTAACGAATGGTCCAAGGTCACAGAGCAATGTAATAGCAGCATGCATATTCGTGGGCAAGTTGTCCGCCCCTCAAACCTCAACGTCCTCATCTGTAAAATGGGGCAGTAATAACATCTCTTACACTGAGTTGTGGGGAGGATCAAGTAAAATAATGCCTGGAAAGCAGTTAGCACAGTTCCTGGGTTATGGGTGCTGCATACATGTGAGTTGTAATTGCTGAGGCCACTGTCAGGTTTTCTCAACCTGGGTCTATCACCTTTCATCAAAACCCATTCACACTGGTACATACTGACTGCTAAAGATGAACATTTGATTAGCACTGATGTTTCTTATTCCAGAACTCATACAGCTAAGTTGTATCAGCCCTCAGAAGGTCAAGCCCTATTACATCCCTCTGAACCCTAAGAAACTGCATTCGGATGCCTGGGTTCTGTGACACCACACCGATTATAAAATAGTTGTATTAAAAATGCGTTCTCTCTTGAAACTGTTCTTGAATTATACATTAGTATCAATATGTTGTTTCAACTTGTGGTTTTTCCAATTTTGTGAAAGACAAGTTGATATTAAAGGCTTAAGATTTATAATTTATGTTAAAGCAAAAAAGTTTAAATAAAAGTCTTCAATTTTATTGAAAGAAAGAAAGGGAGGAAAGAAGGAAGGAAGGGAGGGAGGGAGGAAAAGAGCAAAGCAAAGCATTCACCCCGGGAGCTTCTGGAACTCAAAAAAGTTCCAAGTCTAGTCAGTGGTGTCCTTCCACTGAAGGTTAACTTAAGGTTGGAAACATGTCATTCTAGTTACATTGTGAAATGGTCTCATGCGCCATTAACCACTTTGTGGAGGTGTGAATTTTCCCAGGGCACCATTTTTGCCCAGGGAACTGATGGCCTGAGATGGGAAACTGGAGGCTGGGGGAGGTGATGTCCCATAAAACCCAGGTTTCATGACCATTGAGAAGATTAAGCTTCTGTATGCCTTATTGTTCATTTCAAGTGGTCTCAAGGGATGCCTTTTAATCTCCAGGTGAAAGCTGGTGATTCAGAGGGTGATAACAAGCAACTGTGTTCCAAATGGTCTAGAAAGGCAACTCAGCCTGTCCCAGTGTCTTGTCTTCTTGCCTTTTTTTTTCCCTCTCATTTGAGGCATCTGATGAGGAGTTACTATAATTAAAGTGGTGGCAGGGGCCGGAAGATAAAACAGCTATTTGAGAGAGGAAATTTTTCCAACTGAGCTAAGAGGTCAGTTAAATCCCAGGCTGAGATATCAAATCATTTGCGCCTCCTTAATCCAGAGGTGGCTCAAACCTGCCAGGGAGTGTGGAGGAGGGGCATGAAGACCCTGGGCTGGTGCTGACAGGGCACCAGTCAGGGAGTGCAAATGGGGTAGGCGGGTCCTAGGGGTCAAGGTGAGGCAGGTGGCAGGAAACGGAAATGGAATGTGTCAGTTTCTTCCCTGGTGAACTTAGGTGCTGAGCCCAACTGAGCAAACTCAGCAAGCCAAATGCACTTTGAGGCCAGTCCTTTCCTTATTTCTTTCTGAGTGTTAAAAGTTGCCCATCTGCACAAATCAGAGATGGCCACAGGCCCCCAAATCCCACCCCTTGCCTTCTAACTGGGTGGTTGTGTAAATAAACTCCTGAGTTTGCTTACCAGCTACAAAATCCTGGAAGTGGTACTAAGTCTCTCTGGGCCTCAGTTTCCTCATCTGTAAAATGGGAGCAAATAATAAACACACCGCTTCCCAGGACAGCTGTGGGAATGAAATGAATTAAACGATAGCAAAGCTCCTGGTCTTAGGTAGAGCTCATCGGGTGGGAATAGTGGGTGTGTTTTAATTTCTTTAAACCGAAGATGGGTGGGAGAATTTGGAGGTTAAAGGAGACCAGCTCTTCAGATTCATTCTTCCAAACGAGGCCAGGTTCCCTCCTGACCTGAACGATTTCTACATCTCCTACTCATGCTGACATGTGGCCAATGGTACCAGAACTAACCGTACAGGTTGTTGAAGTGTTGAAATCTTTCCATACCAATTAGCAAACAGCACATGCTCAAGTGCCTCCCCCCAACTCCAGCCTCCAAGATCCACCCCCCTCCTCGGCTTCCCCCATGGTCTGGCAACTAAAGGGCTGGCTCTGCACAGTTGGGGCCTCTGGGATCTATGCTCAAGTCTATTCTGACTGGTCAGGGGCCACTGTAGAGGTGCTGCATTGGGCTCACCAATACACGCAACAGGCACTTGGGCTTTACCATCCCCCACCCCTACCGTAGAGGAAACTGGGGCACCCAGAGGGGAGGTGACCAGCTCAAGGTCATTCTTTCAGTGAGTGGCAAAGCCAGGAGCTGCCAAACTCCTGGAGACAAGGTGGGACTGTGCAGGGTGTTTGGGGGGGCATGTTCGGTGCATCCCACACCTTGCCCCATGGTACATGCCAACCCTCACCTCTGCACTGAAACTGCCTGGGTTTGAGTCCCGACTCTGCCACTTACAAGCTCTGTCACCACAGGCAAGTAATTTATGCCTTTTGGCTTCAGTTTTCTTATATGTAACAAAACAAAACATAAAGCAGAGCATTACAACCTCAGTACTATTGACATTTGGAACCGGATCATTCTTGTGGGGTGGACTGTTCTGTGCATTGTAGGATGTTAAGCGGCATTCCTGGCCTTGACCCAGGAGATATCAGTAGCACTCCACACCCACACACAGTCAGGACCATCAAAAATGTCTCCAGACATTGCCTAATGTCCCCTCCGGGACAAAACCATCCCCAGTTGAGAATCCCTACTTTACTAAGGCTGTTCTGAGGGTTAAGCAACAGTGAGTTTATAGAGAGGGCCTGACCTATAGTTAGCCACTGTTATCACCTAGCTCATCAGTTAAAACTGGGTTTGCCTGCAAGTAGCATTGACCAAAAATAACAGTGACCAAAAATAACATTGACCAAAAATTAACCCAGACAGCAGCTTGGTTCATGTTCACATAAAAGGCCAAACGTTAGCAGTTCAGGGCTGCATGGTGGCTCTGCTCCTCTCCTCCATCCCTCACATTCAACCTTGTCCTCAGGAACCAAAGTGACAGCTGCAGACGGCAGAATGGAAAAAGGGATAAGGGGGAAAGGGAGGGGCAGAGGGCACATGCCTGCCAGCCATCTCTTAAAATAGATCCCCAGATGCTGCCAGGTTGACCCTCCACTGACATCCCATTGGCAAAACTTGGTCACATGACCATACCTAGCTGCAAGAGAGGCTGGGAAATGTAGTCTTTGCCCTGCGTGGCCACGTGCCCAGCTGACGTGATATTAGTGTGGAAGAAGGGAGAATTGGCTACACAAGGTCATGGAATCTCCTGAGCCTGCTGCAGTCAGGAAGCTGATTAAGGGCTGTCAGAGCCACCAGGCCATGAGGGTGATATAATCCTTGGAGCATCTGGTGCATTACTTTTAATAAACCACTAGACAAGAAATATTAGCACAGCCTACTCATCTTAAAAACAAATCCTGGGAAATGCTGTGGGACCAGCATCCTTTATAATCAACTCCCTTCCCCTTTCCCCACCCCCCACCGCCCTCCATGCTCTGCGTGAACTTAGGGTAAGAGGAAGGGAACATGGGACACTGGATCAGGAATCTGAGGGACTCCCCTTTTGATTCTGCCACCCAGAGGCTGCATGACATAGATCAAGTCACCAGCAGGGCCAATATTGGAGTCCCAAACATCAAAATGAGACGTATTTGTGTACATGCATTTTGTGAACTTTGTAGCAGCTCTAGCCGATAAAACCTTCTGTGATGATGGAGTGCTCTAGATCTGCACTGTCCAACCTGGCAGCCACCAGCCGCTACATGTGCCTCCGAGCACTTGAAACGTGCACCTACAATAGAGAAACTGGACTTTTGGTTGCATTTACTGGACAGCACAACTCTGGAGCACTTGCTGCATGTGATGGAGCCGTTTATACTGTTTCCTCTCAAGGACTTTCTATCTCCCAGGTCCCTCGTGCTATCATCCTCTTCCCCTTATCTTGAGCCCTTAAAAAAGCCACCCATCACACCCATTAGCATGGCTGTTATTTTTTTAAAGCCAAAAAACAGAAAATAACAAGTGTTGGTGAGGATGTGGAGAAACTGGAAACCTTGTGCACTGCTGGGAATCATGTAAAGTGTTGCAACTGCTTTGGAAAAACAGTATAAAGGTTCCTCAAAAAATTAAACACAGAATTACTACATGATCCAGCAATTCCACTTCTGCGTATATATCCAAAAGTACTGAACATGAACTGATACTTACACACCCCTGTGCATAGCAACATTATTCACAACAGCCAAAAGAACAACCCAAGAGTCCATCAATGGATGAATGAATAAGCAAAATGTGGCATATATGTACATACAATGGAATGTTATACAGCCTTTAAAAAGAAGGAAGTTCTGACACAGGCTGCAGCATGGGTGAACCTTGAAGACATCATGCTAAGTGAAATAAGCCAGACGCAAAAGACAGACACTACATGATTCCACTCATATGAGGTACTTAAAGTAGTCAAATTCATAGAGACATATCATTTCATAGTGACAAGAGTTTCAGTTTTGCAAGTGAAAAAAAAGTCTGCAGATGGTTGGTGGTGATGGTTGCACAACGTGAATGCACTTGATGCTATAGAACTGGACACTTAAAAATGATGAAAATGGTCAATTTTAGGATATGCATATTTTTATCTATATAATTTATATTTTTATTTATATAAATTAAAAAAAAAACACCGCAAAGAACTCAAACTCATCTGTACTATGGAAAAATGTCTGGTAACAGACTGGGAGACTCTGTGTGGGTCCAAGGAGGTCAGGGTCTCCAGCGCTAATGGTGGAAATCAAGGTGGGTGAGGAAGATTTAGGGTGTTCCCCTGAAGCTCTCTGCCAGAAGAGCAGTCCCACAGGATGATGTAATCAACCAGGTTGAGCCCAGAGGGCTAAAAACAGACGAACCATTTCCAGAACAGGGACCTTTTCTGTCTCCTTCTTGGTGCTAGCGAGACTATAATATGGGTCTTAATGTTAAAAGAAAAGGTTAGAATAAAAGATTACCCAGTCCCCAGGGTGATCTTGCCTGGGAATTACGCTGGCCTGGAGGTATGGCTGGTTCAGAGGCCACAAACGTGGGCCAAGTTTGAATCTGACATTCAGACATTTTTGTTTGGGATGTCAGGTATTTGCATTTTCTTTTTAATTAGCTGTCAGCACTTAAGAATTGCGAAGTTCTATATTAAAATCTCTGTTCCGGTTTGTCTTGAACGAACAGGGAAATCTGGCTGTGAGGAGCCCGCTCTCCCATGTGGCAGCAGGCAGCTGTTCCTGAGTTGCAGTGACCCCTTCGAATGGGACTCACCCTCCCCAGTTCACCACAATCCCCACCACTCCCTATTGTCTCCCCTCCCAGCCCATCTGTGTTTGTGACCAGCTCCTTCCCCACCGGTGAGGTTTTGCCATCTGTATGAACTGGAACAGGAATTACAGACTGTAAGAATATCTTATATAGACAGGAAATTTACAGATAATCTAGGTTAAGTTCGTTTCACAGAAGGGGAAGCCCAAAGAAGATAACTTGCCCAGGATTTTAGAATCATCAATGAGCCGCATGGAAATGAGAACTCAGGTCCCCGAGATCCCATTCCTAATCTCTAGCCATTCTCATGGCCTTAAAAGACACGCATGTGCACCCACGCATGCACACATGCACACGGCCACTACCTTTGGCAACAAAAATAATAACGGCGGTGAATGTTTACTGATGGCTTGCTACGAACCCAGGAGGCACCGGGCAGGCCTCCCTACACAGTGCTGCTACATTGTAGACACTACACTTATCCCGTCGAGATGACAAGGGGATAGAGCCTTAGCTGGAGAAGTGAAGCATTCTCCCTGAGCAATGCTGCTTGGAGGAGGCGGAGCTGGGGTTTCTGCATGGGTCTGTCCAGTTACCCGAGGCTTAACCAGAATTGCAAATTCTACCCCATTAAATGCAACAGTTACCATCTCACTCTCTAAAAATTACATCAACCCCAGGCGTTTAATAACTTTGAGCTGGGGAGACAATGGGACTTGATGATATTGAGCTCAAATGGAACATCTGGCTTCTCCACATACACAAGGGTCAGAATGAGGCTGTGGGAGCCCATTCAATGGCCTCATTATAGTGTTGTCACCATCAACTGTTTCCATAACTAAGAGTCCACGTTCTACCCAAAGCAACAGTGAGTCTTCTGTGTAATTTCTGATTGCCTAAGTGTCCCCAGCAACACCATGGGACTTATTTTTATTCCTAAATACGTTTGCAAATGGTTGTTTCTCAGCCTCCAATCAATACATCATGAATAGGAAAAGCCAGAGCCACAAAAGCCTCAATGAATGCTTTCTGCAGCAATGCATATATCTTGGTATTGAACCAACTGCAGAGGAATACTGTACGTAAAAGTCATAGAAACTGAATTTGGGTTCCAATTCCTGCTCTGGTCTTTTGAAGCTGTGTGACCCTGGGCAGGTACTCGACCTCTCTGGCCCTTGGCATCCTTACCCATGAGAGTGGAGTGATACACCCGTATCAGAGACCTCCCAAATCACCTAAGACTGAACTACATAGTGCAAGTTAGTAAATTATAAGGCTTCATGCAAGTGTCGGCTACTGTTCATTTTTGTCGAGCGTGAAGAATATGCTGGCAGTATTTGACAGTTTGGACCTCCTGCTTTTTAATCTAGGTTTATCCTGTCTCAAGTTCAAATGCTTTTCCTTAAATAATTAATTTCTCTGCATACTTTAATCTTCAAACCCGTCGACACTTGCAGTCGGTGTAAGACGGTACAACTGAAAGCAACTAAATTCCTACCACAGCGAAATGAAATTCTACCCTCACCGCCTGGAGAACAGAACCTGATGGTATCAAAGTGATTGCTGACCCTCTGGAAAGAGTTCCAAGTGACAGAGAGGACAGGCTGGCCACCAGGGTTCAAGACTTAAGGCAGTGCCTCTCCTCTGCCCTTCAGCCTCCTCGGCATCCCTGGGCTGTTGGAGCCTGGACTCTGAATGCACTTGCGCCAGGTCTGGGAGAGAAATGATCGGGTCCTCTGCACTTATCAGCCAGCTGTCACCCTCACCTTTGCCCATTAAAAAAATGAATTTACCTTTTAAATCACAAAAAATACACTTGCAAATTAATTTTGCCATATTATGTTTAAAAGGATGGAGCAGTACAGGAGGGTGTTTAAGGGCACGGACTCAGATTTCAGACCCTCAACCCCCTCATTGCTGTGTGACCTCAGACAAGTTGCTTAACCTCTCTGAGCTTCTGTTTTCATATCTGTAAAAAGACAATATGAAAAGCCTTCATCTTAAAGTTGCTGTTGGGGTGGTGGCTAACTGAGGCCACGAAGAAGAGCGTGCAGCAAGCCCTCAAGCATATAATACAAAATGTGTCGAAAAGGGTCCGGAAATAGGCACAACAAGATAAAAACAGTGATTCTTTGTTAAGAGGAGAATGTGCATCTGCTTTCTTTGTACATAGTCATAAATTTTGTATGAATATATGAAAACAACACATGCTCATTCTAGAAAATGTGGAAAATTATTTGAAATAAAATAAATCTTGGGCTTCCCTGGTGGCGCAGTGGTTGAGAATCTGCCTGCCAATGCAGGGGACACGGGTTCGAGCCCTGGTCTGGGAAGATCCCACATGCCGTGGAGCAACTAGGCCTGTGAGCCACAACTACTGAGCCTGCGCGTCTGGAGCCTGTGCTCCGCAACAAGAGAGGCCGCGATAGTGAGAGGCCTACGCACCGCGATGAGTGGCCCCCGCTTGCCGCAACTAGAGAAAGCCCTCGCACAGAAACGAAGACCCAACACAGCCAAATATAAATATTTAAAAAAAAAAAAAAATCTTGTTTTCTGCAACCCCAGCACCACATCCCTAAGGGAGAGATGGTCAGTCTTTAATAAATATTCTTATCTTTAGCCAGGTAAACCTCACGTGGAATGCAGAAAAATGACCAAAATGTGTCCTTTCCTTTGGATTCTGGTCATAGCTCCCAAGCAGAGCTTGGGAGTCCCCAGATGCTCAGGGGTCAGGAAAGTGTCTCCAACTCCACTTAATTCCTCTATTTATCCACCCATCCAATGCTACTCATCTGTAAAATGGGGCTATCAATAGGCCAATAGCACCTACCTCAGAGGTAGGATGGTTGTAGGATTAAATAAGACAATGCATGTAAAGCACTTACTATAGTATCCAGGATAAAGTAAGCAGTCTAGGTTCGGGATTATCCTTAGTGATATTATTACTAATAACTATGTCCACTCCATGCCAGCCCTTATGCCAGGAGCAAAATTGACAGACTTCCAGGTCTGGCCCAACTTTACCCTCTGCAACAGAGCAAGATGTGATGCCATCTCGTCGGACCCAGGCTGGCCCTGCTCCTGAGACACAGTGCTGAGGCGGGATCCGTCTTCCACCATGGTTGGATGAGGGGACCATCACCCCACCTCCCCACCACTGTGTGCTCCTCCAGACTTGCTCTAAATGCACAACTGATAATTCTGTCTGTCCTTCTTATTTATTTAGCTAGAAAGGGTATTGGGTGCAAAAGCCAAAATTTCTGCTGACAGCAAAAGCAGTCAAAGAAACATTTCTTTTCAGGATAACAAATGTTTTTGTGTTCCAGCAGAGAAAAAACAAAGCTTCCGCATTTTTTTTAAAAAATTAAGGTCAATTATTTCATTGCTTTTAGCTTCTCAACCTTGCCCGATTGAGGGCTTGCTCTAGAATATTGAGGATCCACGGGACAGCACACTTTTCTGTGACCTTCTCGCTCCCCTCTAAGGAAAATAACTGCCCTAGATTTTCAAATTCTTCAGGAAGGTGGAATACGCCTGGAGCAATCAGCTCTTAAAAGGTGTGAGAGCAAATTATGAGATATTTTTCCAGCAATAAAACTGGCTTTAGGCTCCTGATAAAACACACACACACACACACACACACACACACACACACACACAGACAGACAAACACTAACACGAGATGCTGTTGTCAGGGCATTAGAAACAATTAAGACCCAGTTATTTTTTTAAGGGTTCTCTGTAATTCTATAATTTGCCTTTTTGTATAATTGTACAACCTTTGGTTGGTTATCTCTTATAAAAAGTTGTTAGTAATAATACCACTAAGAATAATCCCGAATCTAGACTGCTTACTTTATGCTGGATACTATGGTAAGTGCTTTACATGCATTGTCTTATTTAATCCTACAACCATCCTACCTCTGATGTAGGTGCTATTGGCCTATCGATAGCCCCATTTTACAGATGAGGAAACTGAGTTTCAGAGAATCAAAGTAATTTGCCCAAGCTAGAAATTGAAAGAACTGAGATTTGAAACCAGATGATCTGACTCCAGAGCCTGCAAGCTGGATCTCCACATGATACTTGAAATTTGTACAAAAAGAAAAATACCTATTCGTGACAACAAAATAGAAATCACGTCTAAACCTTCCATTCGGAGATAACCACTTAGCACCTTGGTAGATAGTCTTCCATTTTATTTTTCCCTTGCCTCTTTCACTTACCGAGCGTAGAATGAATATTCTCTTATGTCAATAGGCATATTTTCCACCCTCATGATCAGAAAACCAAGAGAAAGAAGATACCATGACTGGATAAAAACCCCAAGGACGAAAGTCAAAACTGGGAACAAAGATAAAATCTGGAGGTCTGGTCTTCCCTTGGCTCTGACAAAGCCTCATGGTTTATTATAATACATGGGAGGTTACAAGTCATCAAATGACCAAAAAGGAAAGAAATTTAAAGGAGCAGTAGCAGATTTAACATGACCACAGAGTCTTTGGCGCCCCTCCCATTGAGGGGCAGGGCTGTGCCCCCTCCTTTGAGTGTAGGCGGGCTTGTGACGGCTTTGACCAATAGAGTACAGCAGAAGTGACACCATGTGACTTTTGAGGTTGAGTCATAAAACACCATGTAGCTCCCCTTTGGCCCACAGGAGCACTGAGCTGCCATGATAGAGGTCCAACCACCCGCTCAGGCCACCGTGCTGGAGAGGCCACCAGGAGATGCTCTGGCCAACGGCCCCAACTGAGCCCAGCTTCCGGCCATCCCTGCCAAGGTGCCAGCCCCAGATGCTGAAGTCACACGGGCCGCTGAGTCTCCTGGCCGACATCACAGAGACACTAGCCTTTTTACTGCAACCAAATTCCTGACCCGCAGAATCCATGATTCTTTTTTATGCATAATAAAGTGCTCGTTATTTTATGACACTAAGTTCGCGATGGTTTGTTTTACAGCAATAGATTCCTGGAACAAAATTTGGTACCTGGAAACACAGACTGACTTAAACAAACTGAGCCGAACTCTGTGCTACTCCACGTGCATCTAGGCACCACGAGACCAAAAATCCTCTAAAAGGTCCCGACAGCCCCCTGGGCCTGCCCTGCCTGGGCCTCCAGCAGGCATGTTTGGCTAGGAAAGGGCATCAAAATATAACTTTCAAAAAGTTTTTTAAAAAATGCCTCTTGTAGGATGAACACATGTGGAAAATCTATTTTGCTCATTAACGAGGGGGCCGACGGGATGGCAAAGCTGGTCCAAGAAGCACATGAGCACCTAGTGTTTATAGGCACCTGACAGTGTCGGGATAAGATTGCTGAGTGAGATTCAAAACCAGTCAGCCTTCTGCAGGGCAAGGCAACCATATCCTTGGGGGTGTCTTTGCTAACAGAGAGAAATCATATTCACCTCTACCAGACACAAATTTGCCGGTTAGCATGTTCACTTCAGAATCTGGACCCTAATGAATAGTAATAAGTGAGCCGAACAAAGGCACGGTTCCTTAGAGAATTAAATATAAATTACTCCCGGGCCGGCCTGTTAGTTGAGGCTGCAGTGTGACATTGAAAGGACGGAGAGGCATCCATTTGCCTTACTCTCAAGTTTTTCGTCATCTTCCTGCTTAGTCCTGGTGGCACCTTGCCACGTTGACCTCACACCACCAGCTGCCCTTGGGACTTTGGGACCCCTCCTTTACAACTCTCCTGTCCTCCTGAACTTGGACATGAGTCTTTGCCTCCGCTTGGCCACTGTTCTCCTGGAGACCTTGGGCTCCCAGCCCTTCTCCTAGGCCCCTGGTCCCTCCCCGGCGCCCCTTCCCCCTCCTCCCTTGGCCCCATTAGGGCCCCTCTGGCCAAGATCCCTGGACCCTCAAGCTTCTCAGAGACCGACTAAAAGATGCACGATTCTGAAAACAAAGCTTCCAAAGCATGAGAAAAAATACAACTGCTATTAATATAGATTTTGATGGTTAACCTATGTATCTGTTCACTGGCCGATGACATCCAAAATATTTCATTACATCAAAACCAATCTGTCGCTTTCTTGTCTCATTTTGAAAAGGCCTATCTGAAACAGGAACAGAGCACGCTGAGGAGCTGGACCAATCCTAAATTCAGCCAGCTCCTCGCAGCCAAAAGATTGCAAAAGCACAATAACAAAGAAATATGTCCCCACATCTTTGCAAAGCAAAGCACATCTTTGATGAGGGGTCGGGGCGCATTTCAGAAGCTGGATGTTCTGTGAGGAGAGACCTCCAAAGGTAAGAACACCTGACTGTGGGCCTGCTTCTCTCCCTCCCTGTGCCCACCTGGAGGCTCCCAACTGCCAACAGGGGCGTCCTGGGCTCCAGAGTTCACATCTCCTGCCATTGGGCATTTTCGCCCCCTGCAGAGACTCCGCCCCTGCAGAGACTCCGCCCCTGCAGAGACTCCGCCCCTGCAGAGACTCCGCCCCTGCAGAGACTCCGCCCCTGCAGAGACGACTCCGCCCCTGCAGAATGACTCTGGGGAGAACTGTCCACCACGCCATGGGCCCTGCTGAAACTCCAGCCCATCCCCCGCTGCGGTGCTGCCTTGCTGTCCTGCCAGGGATCCTGCCAAGCCCAGTGGGTACCAGGCTGAGCTACCCAGCAACGGAGGGTGGAGAGCCGGCCTGTCGAAAAGGGGGACCCTGGGGAGCAAGAAGTCGGGGGGATCACAGGCGACAGCCAGCCAGCCCCTGGTCTGGGAGAAGCACTTCTCACGTCGGATTGGTCAGGTTGCTGAGCAGATGCCCGGGGGGGGGGGGAAACCGCTTGGCCCGTGTCCCCCAAACTCACCTGGAACATCATCCTTCTCCTTGAGGGCCTTGGAGCACGCGTCTTCAGGGGCAGCCATGCAAGTTCAAATACTTCCTGGGGGTGGGGGAGGGGAGTTAGAGAGGTAGCGGGTCCAGGGGAGGCCCTCTAAGACCCTCTTTCACCCCTTTACAGGAACTAATCTGCAGCCTGACGAGGTGTGGTGACCCCCGTGGCGGCTTAGTTGGCCGGGCCAAATGGACTCAGCCAGGCTGTCGTTCAGAATCCCTGGGAAACTCTGAAAGGGCCTCTGTCCCCCACCCCAAGGCCCTCAGGGGGCTCCTCAAGGCTCTCTGGGGGGGTTCTCTTGGCAGGAGGAGAATCCTGCCAGGCCCCCCATGACCAGGCACGGGGTTCGCGGTTCCGGGACACACCCGGATCAGCCCGTTTCCGCTCCCTTCAAGCCCAGATCCCCACTCACTTCCTGCCTCTCATCTGGGACCTGGCCTTGGGGGAAATCCTTTCCCTCGAGGGCTCTCCAGGCCTCCCAGGACCTGGAGCTGCTCCGACCTCCCTCTCGCCTCCTGGGAAGCAGAGGAAATGCCACACAGCATCCCTTCCGGGTCACCCATCACTTGCCTCCCTCCTCCCCGCCCCGCCCCCTCAGCCGCACCTCCCCGAGGGTGATTCCGCTTCCGGAAGGGGGTCTGAGGAGACTCACGCCTGAGCTTGCAGCCCGGAGCTCTTATCTGGGCTCTAAATGCAATTTCCCAAACACTTGCACCTGGGCACCCTTAACCTGACAAGCTCCACCGGGCTGACATCTTTTCCCCCTAAACCTCTTCTCCTCCGCTGCTTCCTAGGTGGGTTACTGGCCCCCCCATCCACTCTGCCACACAGACTGGAGATCTTGGGGTCACGTAGCCTCCTCCACTCGCCAGTCCCCACGAGCAGCCTGCCGACACTCCTCCTGAATCTCGTCTGCATCCCTCCGGCTGCCTCTGACTCTTCCGTCCCTGCTGTCTGCCTCACGCCCTGTTTTCATGGTGTCCTAACTGGGGTCCCTGTCTTGTCTTTCTTTTCATCTGGTCTTTGCATCCCACCCTAGACATATCTTCCCTAAGGTAGGTCAGATCTGGTCATATTCTTCCTGAGTTCTTTTGACGACTCTGTAATGCCTTTCAAATTAAGATCCAAGTGTTCGATCCAACATTCAAAGCCATGTTCTCTCTGACTCCTACTTCCTTTTCTAACCTAATCTCTGACTGTCCTCCCGAGCTGGCCACACATCCCACTTCCCAGACACGCCTCACTCTGCACACTTCTCCTCTCTCCTGTATTCCCCTTAGCCCCAAAGGCCTTTGTCAGTGTCGCTGCTCAGACTCCTACTCATACCTCCACACCCAGCTCAAATGGCCCTTCCTGTAAAAATCTTCCTTGGATCCTCCCAATTAGAATCAATCTCAGATTTCCCTGTCCTCCCGAAACTCAGTGTTTTGTCCCATTAACGTTTCTCTAAATCTTGGCTGCAGGCAATTGTGAGTCCGTCTCCCCAACATGCAGCCCTAAAGTCCAGGGCTGGGTCTTACTCACCCCTGATCACCCCTCAGGCTCCACCCTTGAGCTCTGTCTGTGGCAGAACCCGGCAGGGAGTGTAGCTCCAGCGGGAACCAAGCACTTTCAACATGATCTGCGTGGACCCCTTTGTAACAGGCCCCATAAACTAGCCAACTGTCTTGAACATTAAAAAATAAAATTAATAGAATAATAATAACTCTATGATAGTTACCAATATCTGTTGTATTAAGTCATTATGATCATACGTAGCTTTCAAAATGATACATGAATGTTCAAAATAGATTAAATGGAAAGTAAAATTCAGGATCTTCGTAACCTTAAGGTTACCAATGGCAGCTTAATCTGTACCTGGTCTCATCTCGCATTTCTTACTCAACCTTGAACCCTTCTCCCAGCCTCTGTTACCTCCTGAGGCAGGGACACAGCCCCAGAAATTTAGTCTTAGAGTTTGAGGGGTTGGTGCGATGTAGTAGAGAGTTAGCAGCAGGCAGACCCGGTGTTGAATCCTGGATGCCCGCGGACAGATTCCTTAACTTCTCCAAGCCTCGGTGTCTCCACCTCTAAACTGAGAGAATAATTGAATCTACCACCAATCATCAGGCTGTTGTAAGGGTTAAAATGTTTATTTCCTTCAGCGCGTGGTACACAGAAAGAGCTCAGTGATACATAGTAGTGATCAAAGTGAACAAAGACCCAACGCGGGCAAAAAAAAAAAAAAAAAAAAAAGAGTAAAGAAATATAATCCACCAATCTAATTGGGAGAATCTAAACTAATTGGGAGAATCATATGTGACCCTTAATTGGATGTTGGTCTGAAAAACAACTACACAAGACATTTTGGAGACATGGAAATTTGATTATAGAATGAGTATTAGATGATGTTAGGGAATTTTTGTTAATTATTGTTAATCGAGTTTGGTGTGATGATGGTTTTTTGGTTATGTAGAAATTATTTTTCCAGGTGTCCATGCTGAAGAATTCAAGGTGAATTGTTACAGTGCCTGTAGTTTACCTTGAAATGTTTCAGAAAAAAATATATATATATTGATATATAAAGTCAATATGACAAAATGCTAGCAGTTATGAGCCTAGGCAGGGAATGCTCATTGTACTAGTCTTGCAATTTTTCTGCTTGTTTGAAAAATGTCATAATAAAAAGCTACAGGCACCTGGAGGGTGGCGGGAGCTGAGCCCCTAGCATGTGTTCCGCTCTGTAATCCCCCAACCAGAATATAAAACATCTGATCTCCTTGGAGGGCGATTCCTCCTCCAATAGAAAGGACTCAGCTGCCTGGCATTCAGAAGCAATGGCACATGCCTCCTTTGAAGCAGAGGCTTGTCCCTGACAATCCACAACTTCTGCAAACTGCCTGAGGACAGCCTCGCTTTCAGGAAGAGCTTGCATCTTTCACTGGGGATAATTACATCTTGAGCAATATTTTTAAACAGAAAGCTGAAGCAGCTGTCATTGGTCCAGCCATCTCTCTCCTTCCTTCCAGAAAAGGAAGGTGGAAAGGAGGTAGGAGGTGAGAGGGCAAACCTCCACTGGTGGTAGAGTTTTCTCTAGGACATCAGAATTCCAGGAGGATGCGAGGGAGGGAAGGCAGGCCCATGTAGAGACGGAGCTGGGCGTAACTGCAGGATTCACGGGTGACTGACAAAAAATTAGAGGTTCCGGGGCTGGAGTAGCTTTGAAAGCCTAGCCACTTCAAAGCCATTCACTGTGACAATCTAGTCCTGACTGGGGAGCCCAAGACTGAATCCAGCCCACTGACATGGCTTATTTGGTCCTCCACGTCAGTGGTAGTTTTAAAAAAACAACCCACTTCCAAAGATTAAACACAACATACATACTAAGGTACACACATCACTTGCACGGATTTAAAACACTGTGTAATCAGCCTCCAGAACCCTCTACGCCCCCACAGAGGCAATCGCTTTCCAGGCTTTTATCACCGTGGGTTAGTTTTTCCTGTTTCTGAATGTTCTGTCGATGGAATCACGCTGTATCTGCTCTTTTACGTCCGGCTCCATGCACTTACCATACTGGCTATGAGATGCTTTTGTGTTGTTGCACGTGGTTGTAGTGTGTACATCCTTGTTGCTGTACGGTATTCCGCTGTGGGGACACACGTGACTTATTTACCCACTCTCCTATTAGTGGGTGTTCCAGTTTGCCCCTGTTATAACAGCGCGGTGACAAGCGTCCTAACCCATGCCTTCTGGTGGACACCTGTGCGCGTTTCTCATGGGTATACACCTAGGAGAGGAATTGCTAGGTCAGCAGATGGGCACATGTTCAGCTCCACGGCGCTTTATAAATTTCTCATTAGTTGGCAACATTTAGAATTTGACAGATGTAGCATACAAATCAGGCTTACAGCTCTCCTTTCAAACTGTAAAGGTCCCACAATATGGCACCCACATTCCCTCTCTGTGAGCTGGGGTTTGGCTTCCCCCACCACCCCTGCCCAGCCTGCCTGATGCCATCCTCCTGGCTCCTGGAGGCACCTTGACTTTGGGACTCTTCAGTGGGAAACGATCCGAGTGTGCTTTTACTGCAAGTCCATGATGAAGATTACTGGGCTGCCTCGGTTTCAGCCGTGAGGTCATGCTGAGTGACCCCAGTGGTCCAAGGACCTTGATCAGGTCACTGCAGTGAGGGTGCTGATAAATGATCTCCTTCTTCCCAGATGGCGCCTCCTCCCGCCCTGGCACCAAGATGCCTTTTAAGTTAACTTTAAAAAGAAGTTTTTCAATCAATACATGTCCATGGTTTTTAGAAATAAAATAGTACACAATGATAGAGAGAAAAGGAAATTTCCCTCTTCTTCCACCTCTTCCCCAAACTCCTGGGTTTCCCTCCCCAGAGGCAACCCCAATTTCTAGATTTTACCCATTTTCAGAAATAACTGTTCTCTGCACACACACACACACACACACACACACACACACACACACACACACCTCTTGTCTATTTTCAAACAAACTAGTGCTTTCAGGGTCATCTGTTCCGCACCCTGAACTTTATGCACTGTGCTGGTCCTTCCACGTCAGTACATACAGATTCTCCTGGTTCTTTTTAACAGCGGAGTTAAAGCAAGAGTTTTCTCTTGCCTTTATGACTACCATTTATTTAGTCATAAATAAATGACCAGCCCCCTAATGAGGGCTATTTCAGTCATTTCCAATCTACTGTTATCCCAGACTATGCTGCAATGAATATCTTTATACAATTGTCTTTGCATACATATACAAGCATATCTGCCAAATAAATTCTTAGGCATGTGATTGTGGGTCAGAGGGCACCCACATTTCTTGTTTTGGTCAATAGTGCCAAATTGCCATTTAAAAGGGTGGTACCAGGGGAGTGGTCCAGTGGTCAGGACTCCGAGCTTCCACTGCAGGGGGCACGGGTTTGATCCCTGGTTGGGGAGCTAAGATCCCGCAAGCCATGCAGCCAAAAAAACAAAACAAAAAAACAAAAAGGATCGTGCCAATTTACACCGCTTCCAGCAGTATCCGAGTGAGTTACAGTGGGCTCTGAAAAACGCATATAATTTATCAGATTTCACTGATCTGGATGTGGCCCAGTCGCTGGGGTTTTTTGTAAGCTCCCCAGGGTGATGCTAGAATGTTCCAGGGTGGAGAGCTGCAGCTTTCATCACCAAAGGCTCCCCCAGGCCAGCGTAAAGTCTGTAGCCCTCGGCAAGGTAGAGAAGCACATCGTTTTTGATTCCCACCTGCCTCTCTGCCCTCTTGCATCACATACTTGCTGCCTGCCCATCGAGGCTTAACGGGGGGGGTCCTGCTTGGGGAGTGTTACCCTGGTCGCCTGGTGAACTGCGTGTGCTGTGATACACGGAGCCGAGGGGCACGGGCTTGCAAGAGCCGAGATGTTTTGTTGTCAGCACGAAGTCTAGTGATAGGAGTATTTACACCACAGTAATTGGCAAATGCTACAAATCAGCATTCCCCCCCCCCCCAGAAAGCCAGTTATTATCATTTAACAGCCCACCACCGTTTATTTGCCTCCTCTGCTCACTCATAACACGTTGGGATCTGCTCTTCTCATGCTCTGTTATCAGGAGGCTTGAGCTCCTGTAATAATACACGACAGTGACGATGAAAATAATAATTTCTTATGGAGCATTTCCTATGTGCCAGGCTCTGAAGTCGTGCTTCCGTGCATTTACTCACTCATGCCTTATACTAACCCTGTGAGGTAAGGACTATCATTACCCCATCTCTCCCGAGGCACAGAGAGGAAAGGTGACTTGCCCAAAGTCACACAGCCAGTGAGCGACAGCTGCAGCAGAGTAGATCTCAGTAAGTACTTGTTGCATGGATGGATGGATCTTAACTTCTGGAAGCAGGTGCTGGCAGGCCTGGCTGTGCAGACAAGGCAGGACCTCCTCCTCGACAAATTGCAAGTCTCTCTGATGACTGGTTTGTGACCTGCCTGCCCCTCCCCCAGTCAGGGTTTCTATTAGTTCGCTCTTGCTACTGTAGTAAATGCCACCAAATTAACAGCTTGAAATGGCACACATTTATTATTTCACAGTTCTGGAGGTCAAAAGTCCAAAATGGGTCTCACCGGGCCTAAAGATATCTACATCTTAATCTCCGGGACCTGCAAATATGTTACTGATGGGGCAAAAGGAACTCTGCAGATGTGATTAAGTTAAGGGTCTTAAAATTCAAAGAGTATCCTGGATTATCCAGCAGGCTCAATGTAATCACAAGGGTCCTTATAAGAGGGAGGCAGGAGAGTCAGGGAAGGAGATGTGAGGACAGAAGCAGAGGTCAGAGCAATGCAGCCACCAGCCAAGGAGTGTGGGCAGTCCCTAGGAACTGGAAACAGAGTCTCTCTCCAAGAGTCTCCAGCAGGAGTGCAGCCCTGACAAGGCATTGATTTTAGCCCCTAAGATCCACTTGGCACTTCTGGCCTCCAGAACTACAAGATAATACATGTGTTCTTTTAAGCCACTACATTTGTGTGTTTTGTTACAGCAGCCCTAGGAGACTCATTCATGGTCACAGGCCATCCCTTTATCAGAAAAATATGGCAGGTGGCAGTCTTTCAGAAGAGAACGAGGACGGGCTGGCGTAGGCTGTCCTGTATCCCAGACTTAGAAGAGGCTAGAAAGGGATGGGGGCCTGGCTACATTCTCTGATTAGCTGAGGTCAAGTGTACACAGCGGGGGAAATATTGTGGGCAGGAAGGCAGTGGCATTAAGTTAAAAGGGGATTAGGACTTTACCAAGCCCTGTGGAAGGACTCAGTTGAATGCCCTGGGCGAGGACACCAGGCTAAAGTCATAGGACCTATGCCTGGACAAAGTGACAGCGCTGATAGAAGGCACTGAGGCTGTGGAAAGCGCACTGGCCTGCCATTGGCTGGCCCTGCGAGCTCAGACTCTTTCCTTCCTTTTCTGGGTCTCTTGTGGGTGACTTGTTAAGATAATAATCATAATAACAGCAAGCACTTAAATGGGAATTGCTTGGCCCCAGACACTCTTCTTCTTCTTGCTTGCCTTATAAATGTAAATTGACATGTTCAATACCCATAACAAACCAATAGGTAGGTTCTATCATCTTTATTTCACAGATGAGGGAATCGAGGCACAGAGAGGTTAAGAAACTTGCTGAAGGTCACCCAGCAGGGACGTGGTAAATTCTTGATTGGAATCCATGCACTCCAGATCCAAAGAGAACTGAGAGGTAGGGGAACAGGTTGGGGGAGATTTGGCCAGAGATGTTAAATCGAGATAAGTAGTAAAGAGCTGGGGGAGGTGGGGAGACAGAGAGAGAGAGGAGGGGAAAAAGCCAGCAGGAGCTGGAAAGGTGATTTTGGTATCTCGTGTATGAGAGGTGCTGGAGCAGCTGTGAGGTCTGAGAGAGCTGGGGAGTCAGGTGAAGGGGGCAGAGCGTCTCCATCACTAACAGGCGTCCTGGGGTCTCTCGGAGTGGGCGGAGTGTGGTGACTGCGCCTTGCGGGGCCACAGCCATTATTTGGGTTACACTTATAGACGCACTATGGGAAACCGATCTGATTGAAGCTGCCATGGTGAGGCAGAATCTCATCCTTCCCTGCCCTCTTCTTTGTCATCCCCCCCCGCCGCCCCATTCCAGCCCCCTTGATCATTTGTGCAGGACCCTCAGGTTTCGGGCAATACCCTTGCAAAAGTGCCACCCTAGACCGGCTCCATTCCATCAGCTCCTCTGCTCCTGCCTGGATTCCTCCCACTGCCCGGGCTGCAGAAAGCCCACGGAGGTCCCCCAGCTCCTGCCACCCGCCTCCAGGTAGCTTCGGAAGACTCAGGCTTGGACTTCCTCACTTCCAGATCCTTGCACCAGAACCCGAAGTCTCTGTTAAGGGCACATTCCAACCAGCAAGGTGACTTGAGCAAGCCTCTTCCCTAGACCTCCAGGCCTCATCTGCAGAATGTAGCCGATAATAATGACCCCATTTTGGAAGCCAAGAGATTGGGCCTCAGAACCTCTTAAGAAAATCAGATAGAGCCAGTGAACACTGAGCGCCTACTTGAGAAGATGCTTTTGCAATTTTAGCCGTCGCCGCTTCCACTGTCCTCATTTGACCGGGGAGAAAACTGAGGCCCAGAGAGGTGAAGTGACTGCCCAAGGACACACAGCAAGGCAGTGCGGAGCTGAAGCCAGGACGCAGGCCCTAGAACTGGGCCTCTTCCTCTTTATCCCGACCATGCTGTCAAACCCACAGAAGGAGGCTGCCCTGTGCCTTCTGGCGTGACTCTCCCCAAACGCCCTCTCCTTCTCATATATTTTACAAACAAGGAAACTGAGGCTCAGAGGCACAAAGTCACCTGTCCAAGGCCACCCATCCACTTACATGGGAGCCAGAGATCCAGGTGTGTATGACTCCAAGCTCACACCCCTTCCCGGTCCATCACGCAGCCTCCGGGACTCCCACCCAGCGCTCGGATGCTGGGTTTCTCTGCACCTGTCCCAGGCCTGGGCTAGTTAAAAGCAGTTCCTCCTGCAGCCTCAACCTGAGCACCCCCCCATCATCAGCACATCCCGAGGAGCTTCCGGGATGCCACGGAGAGGTAGCTGCAGATGCCCCAGCCCTAAGTTGCCCTCCGCTCCTTCCGAGTTTTGCTCCTCCTTGGAAGGGAGGGCGGACAGCTGTCCTTGCCTTCCAGGCGGTTGGCAGAGCAGCGGCTGCTCCTGCCTGCTGCCTGGCTGATGGAGAGATTATTTCTAAGCCCTTCCCATCCCCCCACCCCCTCCTCTTGCAGGACCACGCTGGCTTTCCCGGTGGGACTTAGAGTGCAGAGTCCACCGCTGAAGCAGGACGGCTGGCCCGGCTCCCTCCCAGCACGAACCCCTCAGACCCTCACCTCTCATGGGGAAAAGGGATTCTGGGAAAGGGGATTGGAAAAAAACCCACCCCACTCCTCCTGGGCTTTTCTGCAGCTGCTGGAGAGAGAGCTGCAGCATGAACGGACTTCTGGTTTCTGAAGGAGGCAAGGAAAGGAAGGTTGAAAACTAACTCTTGCCAGAAACTGCTGTGTTCAGGCTTTTTCTTCTCTCCCCCTTCATCTTCACCACAAACCTGTCTCTTCCCTGGGCATCGAGACATGGGCTCCCCTTGCCCGGCAGAGAAACAGCTGGAAAGAGGCTCCCTGAGACAGGAGGGTGAGTTAAACTTCGGGGGAAGAAGTTAGTGCTTGCTGCAGTGGCGGGGGGCGCGGATTGCAGGGTGCCCTTAAACGTCCTTTGTCAAAGCACTGTTTTGAGTGAACACCTCTGGAAGGTTTGTGTGCTGGCTATTTCTGGGGGGCAGTGGGTTACAAAGTAGGGTTTGTGCAGTGAATTCAGAAAGAGCAGTTTGGGGGGTTCTAGAAAGAGCCCCCGGCTGGGAGACAGAGTCCCTGGTTGCATTGGGACTCGCTGTGTGACCTTGGATGAGTCACTTCAGCTCTCTGGCTCTGCGTCTTTTCACTTGGAAAACAAGAACGCTTGGGAAGCGGCTCCCCTGATTTCAAAATACTCTTCTTTCTGCAGGCTGCTCATCGTTCTCTGGCCGTACATTGTAAACGAAGTAATGCACGCAGAATAACAGACTATTGTGTGGTGAGCAAGTGTGAAATGCATCGGCTGTGATTCAACTCTTCGCTGTCTGCTGGAACCCAACTGGCTCTGAAATTGAGAGGAACTTTTATTTCCATTCAGCTGCTGAGTTTTTCTCTTGATTGGAGTGCATCTTGGAATGTAAGGTTATGGATGCTTTGGAAACAGCTCTGGCTAGAATGAATAGCACAGGAAACAGTTGTGGGAGGCTGAGGATGAGAAATATTGTGTATTGTGGCGATGATTTTTTTTAATGCATGGGCTAAATCTAAAACCTTTCCTGTAAGTCAAGCATCCCAAATAGGTCTGAAATGGAGAGAGCATTAGAGGCCCCTTCATTTCACAGATAACAAGACCGAAGCCCAGAGAGGGGGAGTAACTGACTCAAGGTCACACAGCAAGGTGGCTGAGGCAAGCACCCAATGAACACGGAGGAGTGCTCTCATTGATAGCAAAGTCCTCTAAGTGGGAAAGCAAATAAGAGGGCTCAGGTGATCGTTGTGGAGCTTCTCCTGGGAGTCAGACGCTGTGCCACATACAGTTCCTTGATACTTAACTTTTCTGGGCCTCAATTTCCTCATCTGCAGAATGGATGTACTAATGTCTACCTCATGGGGTTGTTGAGATGAGTTAACATAGGAGAGGCATGTGGGTCAGTGCCTGGCATGTCAGAAGCATCTAGAAGTGTTCTTAATATACACTTCACGTGTATTACTGCACATAACCCTCGCTGTGCCCAGTGGGGTGGGTACTCAAACTACCCCAGCTGTGCAGATGAAGCAAAGGGCTCAGAGAGGCTGAGAAACCTACCTGGGGTGGCAGTCCGTAAGGGATCGCAACCTGGCAGTGAACTTGACAAAGTTTTACCCTAAGCTCTATTTTCAACAACTGTACTTTGCAAAGTTGGGACAAGTCTTGTCATTGCCATAACAATGCTGAGATCAGAGAGGTTAAGCTACATGCCCAAGACCACACAGCCTGAAAGTGACACAGCTGTTCCAGGGAGATTCTTCTGAGATATAAATAAACGCTCCATCAGGGAAGGGATGTCATCATCATCTCTTTTTGTTCACTGAGATCCCAAGCGCATAGTAGGTGCTCAGTAAATCTGTGTTGGATGGAAGATTAAAAGAATAAATGATGCAGATGCAGTTGCAGGAAAGCAGACATGAGGAGATACTGTCTAGGACTCTGCCCTGAGGCTGATGTCTCCCCCGTTCTCTTGCTCTTGTCCCTTTCGGGCGCCAGGACGTCTTCGGTGATAGCCATGCCTTCCAGAGACAGGGGCCTGCATCCCGGCCACCATCACCTCGGCTCCTGCGGCCCTTTGAGTCAGTTCTTGCCACGCCCCGTGGAGCCCCCGTCCATCAAGGGCATTTACTACCGCAGGGCCCGGAAGCTGGGAGCGCAGGACGCCTCCTGGACGGCGGACCTGAAGAAGGAGATGCTGGTCAACGTAGGGGGCAAGCGGTACCTCCTTCCGTGGAGCACGCTGGACGAGTTTCCACTGAGCCGCCTGAGCAAACTCCGCTTCTGCCGGAGCCACGAGGAGATCGCGCAGCTCTGCGACGATTACGACGAGGGTAACCAAGAGTTCTTCTTTGACCGGAGCCCCAGCGCTTTCGGGGTGATCGTGAGCTTCCTGGCGGCAGGCAAGCTGGTCCTCCTCCAGGAGATGTGTGTGCTGTCCTTCCAGGAGGAGCTGACCTACTGGGGGATCGAAGAAGCCAACCTGGAGACGTGCTGCCTGCAGACACTGCTGAGGAAGCTGGACGAGGTGGCCGAGCTGCGCACGGAGGAGACGCTGCAGCGTCGGGCAGCCGGCCGCCCCGCCGTGCACACGTCCCGCGGGGCGCTCTTCAGGAACCGGCTGCGGGAGATGGTGGAGAACCCGCAGTCGGGGCTCCCCGGAAAGGTCTTTGCTTGTCTGTCCATCCTCTTCGTGGCCACCATGGCCGTCAGCCTGTGCGTTAGCACCATGCCGGACCTGAGGGCGGAGGAGGGCAAGGTGAGTGTTCCATCTCTCTACCGGGCATGGTGCCCGGGACCCGCGGCACTGAGGGCCCACGAAAACGTTTAATATCGTTGCAAACAACAAGGAAAGAGGGACTTCCCTGGCGATCCAGTGGTTAAGACTCTGCCCTTCCAATGCAGGGGGTGTGGGTTCGATCCCTGGTCAGGGAACTAAGATCCCACACTCCACACAACCGGAAAAGAAAGAAATATGATCCAGTGTGAATTGAGCTCGTTTTCAGACCAATGCAGTGGTAAAAGATAGTTTTATACATTTTTTTTTGAAGAAGGAAGCACATAAAGGGCACCCGTGAAAGTCATCAGGGGCCCTGCCTCTGATAGAGAGCGCCAGGCATTGACAAAGCCACCGTGGTCTTAGTGGGCTGAGCTGGCCCAGCCCGGCCTCTCCTGGCTCTGTGACCACTGGCGAATTGCTCCACCTCTCTGAGCCTCAGTTTCCTCTTCCGTAAGACAGCTGACATCACTATGAAGGTGTACACAGTCCATGCACCCATCGCATGTTAACTGAGCAGCTACTCTGTGCCAGGCACTAGACCAGGACCAGATTCCCTACCTCCTTAAGCCAACCTTCTCGTGGGCATCTCAGCTCCATTTGTCAGATGAATAAACTGAGGTTCAGGGCACTTAGCTTCCTTGGAGTAACCGAGTGAAGATGCCGATGATGGCAGAGACTCTCGGCCCTTGTTCCCGAGCCTCCCAATCAGTCCCACCAGATGGGGAGCTCACAGATGAGTTGATGTGGAAGTGACCCTGCCCCAGGAGGCCAGAGCAGAAACGTTTGCTTGCCCACTCCTGCCCTCTCTGTCCGGGAAGCTGTGGGAGACCGCCCACACCCCCCAGGGGGCCAGATGGTCTGAGAAATGAGATAAGAATCTAACATTTTGTTGGGAAGGTTATTGGAGAGCTTCAAACTGAGAACTGGATTGTTTCCTAAGTTAAAATGTTGCTCTATAGTCCTACATGGCTCCCCATCACCTAGCTTATGGAGCTTACGTTATAGCAGAGAGAGAGCCAATAAATAAAACATATACATAAGGCAGTGCAGGCTGTGTATGGTTTATAACTGGTGTCAGTTGACTTAAGTTCCCTTCTCTTAAACATATATCCCAGGGAGGATCAGAGAACTTTCCAGATAGAGAGGACTTAGATGGAGAACCAGCCATTGCTTCACACCCGGAGTAGGCCCTCAATAAATATTTGCTGACTAAAGTGTATCTTGTTCAACCTATTAGTATTTTGTCCTAAAGAAAACCACCCAAAATGTTTTGACTTTCAAACAGCTTTTTTCCGCATAGAGAGGGCTATAGCTCTAATTGTAGGCATTTTTTTTTCATTCTTTAGCACGAAATCATGTAATTTAATAGCCTGCTTGTTCACAGAAATATTTACATGTGGACTCTGCAGTAAAAAGATTAGGACAAAGTAAGGGGCCTCCGTCCCCTGTCCCCTAAGGGTGCCCTTGATCCCCTTTGCTGAGGAAGGACCCCTGGATTTTTCACAAGCCTGTTCCTCTTAGGGATGGATTTTCAGGGAGCCAGGATTTAGACTGTGCAGAGGGACAAGCTCTTTTCAAAGCCTAATGCTTTGAAAATTACCCAGGGTATGAACACAGGTTGGTGTGACAGGGACTTGGAAAATTAAATCAGAGGTGGGTAAGAGGCCCGCAGAACCGGGGAATCAGGCAGCCATTTCTCCTCGTGGGACGAGGGAGGTGATGCCCCCGGTCCAGTTGCAACCTCTGTGCAACTGTGAAGCCCCCCCTGGGTGTTCTGCCCAGAGAGGGGCTGGGAGATGCAGCCCTCCAAAAAAATGTGTGTCTATTTCGATGGTAATTGAGAGAGCCTGGAGGCCGAGGACCAGGCGGGCTTTGTTCTTTCAAACTGCGCCCTTACATTTACATAAAAAGACGATGTTCTTTCCCGGCCACACGTGCCTGGTATTTCGTATTTATCAGTCTGAAAGCAGCGATTCAGCACCGACTGCAAAGCTGGGCAGCTACTTCTGGGGACAGGAAGTGCCCAAGAGGCGTGAGGGTTCAAGTCATCCTGAGGGGATGTGCCTTGCAGAACACCTCCATCAGACACGGAAGAGGTGGCACGCAGGGTTGGAGAATTAGCACACCTGTGAAGAAAGTATTTTGCTTGCCCTTAATTCTTCTAGCTTCTTACAACAACATCCCTTGAGTAAACTTGGCAGTTGGGGTGCAAGGTCTGTGCCCGAGATTACAAATTAAAATGGAGGAGGCAGGAGGCATTGTGGACAGGAAAGACCAAACCAAGTGCCTAAGCACCTCCAGAAGCATTCAGACTCTGCTGGGTTCCCTGGGGGAGCTCAGCCCAGAAGGGATGAGAGAACTGATGCTTATTAAGTGCCCTTCAGGAGGCTGGCATTTGACAGGATGGACTTAATCCTTGTAACAGCTTTGGGAAGTGAATACCACTTCTACTCCCATTTTACAGATGAGGAAACTGAGGCTCAGGGAAGTTTTTTTATCACTTTCCTAAGCTCAAAGTTAGTAAGTGGCGGAGCCAAGATTTGAGCTCACCTCTGCCTGGCTCTAAAACCTGACCCCTTGCACCCCTTCTTCCAATGCTCGGCCCTCTACCTGTAGGCTAGACCCTCAGCCTCAGTGGCACTTAGCATTTCTAAGGCATCTGGACTTTGTGAAGTGCTTCTCTGTCTAGGGTAATGGTTCTGAGTGCCGACGCTCTGGGTTTGAATCTTGGCCTCACCCCTCATGAACTCAATGATCTCAGAAAAGTCACTTAACTTCTTTGAGCCTCAGTTTCCTTACCTGTAAAATGGGGATGCTATTAGCCCTTTCCTCAGGGGGTTATGGTGAGGATTAAAAGAGTAATTCATGTAAAGTGATTGGAACAAAGCCAACACACAGGAAGTGCTCAGAAAATGTTAGTCATCATCATTATTCACTTATCAGGTACTAGTTAACAGGAAGTCACCACAATCCTTTTATTCATTCATCAACAGTCACTGAGTGCCTACTAAGTCTATTCTTCTAGATGCTGCAGATAAGACAAATTTCTCACTTTCTTGGAGCTTATATCCTGAGCATCCCAGCTCCATTTTTTAAATTGAGGTGGAATTCACATAACATAAAATTAACCATCTTAGAGTGAACAATTCAGTGGCATTTAGCACGTTCTTAAGGTTGTGCAGCCAACACCCCTATCGAGTTCCAGTACATTTCCAAAAGAAAACCCTGGACCAATCAGGCAGCCGCTCCCCACCCCCACCCTCAGCCCCTGGCAACCACCAGTCTGCTTTCCGTCTCTGCGTCCCTATTCCAGACACTTCATATAATGGAATCACACAACATGTGGCCTTTTGTTTCTGGCTTCATTCACTCCACATAACGTGTTCAACGTTCATCTGTGTTGTAGCCTATGTCAGTACTACATTCCTTTTTAGGGCTGAGTAATATTCCACTGTCTGTAAATGCCACAATGTGTTTATCCATCCATCCAGTGGTGGATTCATCAGGTTCTTTGCTTCCCTCCGCCCGAGTCCTCTACCAGGGCTGTCACCCCTGCCATTTAGCCCTAGCACCCTTTCCTTGTAGCCCTTGCCTGGCCTCTCTGCTGGTCAGAGCACCTTGTCCCCCCTCTGGGGGAGTCAGAAGGTCACCAGGCAGCTACAGCTGAACACATGGTCCTTTTCTCTTGACCTTTTTCTTCCTCCTTACTGCTGCTACCTGGCTCTGCCCTCGGACGAGTCACTCTGTTTCTCTATGCCTCTATTTCCTCACCTATAAATGAGGATAATGACAGCACCTGCTCAGAGGGAGGCAACAGGACTGACGGTCTATTTATGATGTGCCGGCACAGAGCCAGCACTGGCTATTTTTACCCAACTTTGGGATTCGCTCATGCCCCTCCCACCTGCACATCTGCTTTGTTCCTCAAACTCTCTCCCAGGTCCGTGGGACCCCTGGGGACAAGCACAGGCACATGCTCTCACGTCGCCTCCTGTTCTAGCTTCTACTTCTGCCCAGAGGTTTGCTTGGGACTTCGGGGATGTTGCGAAGGGACACACTCTGGATCGCATCTGTGCAAAGTGCACTGGATGGGAGCAGAGCCTCGGTGACGGTTGGGGGTGGGATGGCGGGGCTCTGCTTCACCCATCCCCTTGTGCCCTGTGCTGTGCTTTCCGCGTCTCGCTGGGATGGGGAAGGAAGGAAGGCACAAAGAGATTTTTTTTTTTTTTACAGAGAGATTTTTAAAGACCAGGTGGAACCACTGGGGGCCCTTGATGGAACAATTCCCTCCTGGTGCGGGTGCAGCCCACCTTTGGGGCTGCAATTCCCTCCCACTCCTCCCCGCCTTTGATAAAAAGTCTCGTGCTGGAGCCAGTGTCTCCTCCTACCTGGCCCTTTCTTGGATCATGGATCAGCTCCATAGAGAACTGCCCGCTCTGTAGCTTCTCTGCGTTCAGTGACATTTGGTAATGGCTTTATGGAATTCTTCTTAACCTGTTTTGGGAGTTTGGTGGTGGTGGTGGGGGGGGGGGGTTCCCTGCCCCCTGCTGAGTCTCCCTATATCCCAGCCAACAAGCACTGTTCCCCATTTCCTGGATGGGCCCCCCTTTCCTGAGTATACATACTTCATGCTGTCCCTCCTGCCTCACCACACTGCCCTGGTCTCTGTGCGTCCAATTCCTAGCGCCCCCCTCAGAGCCCCCATGTGCCAGGGTTGGAGAGTCGGGGCGGCTAGGAAGAGGGAGCCAAGGGTAGGGGCGTGGCTGGGGAGGAGGGACGGCGGCTCAAGGCGAGGGGGACAAGGGAGAGGACCGTGGAAGCGGCCTGAAGGAGGGGAGGATGGTAGAGAGACCTGGCTCTCGGGGAGAGGCATGAGTCTGCACCACCAGGCACCGGGAGGGGGAGGACCGCGGCCAGCGCCAGAGGCACAAATGATGGATTTCACAGCCAGGAGGAAGGAGAGGGAGGGAGGTGGGTGGAACTGATGAATGGGGCAGTGGGACCAGCACTGAGCTAAGCGGGTAAGACGTGGCCGATTCCGGCCTCATTCCCAAAGAGGGAGGTGGCAGGCATTGCTGTGAGAGAGACAGAGGGTGCAAGGGAGACTCCAAGGTCAAGACTTTGGCCCCGAGTCCCTCCCAGATGGAACTTCTAGAACTGGCCCTCGCTGCACCTGCAGCCCATCTGCTGGACAGCCTGTCCGGATGGACCCTCAGGGACAATGGCTTTGTCCTCAGAGAGCCCTGGCCTCCCTCTGACCCCAGAGCCCTTCAGAGCAGCTCTGCTTTGGAGCTTCAGGAAAGGATGGGGCGAGGCTGTGGACCTCACTCCCTGCCTCACCCAGGCTGACTTGGCCACTCAGACTCAAACTCGAGTTTCTTTTTTATTAAGATATAATTCATACCCTCAAATTCAAGTGCACAAATCAGTGATTTTTAGTATACAGTAATGCAACCATCCCCACTAATTCCATAACATTTTCATCACCCTAAAAAGCAACACTGCACAAACTTCCAATTATTCCCCATCCCCCACCCCCATCCCACCAGCCCCAGGCAACTGCGAACATACTTTCTATCTTCATGAATTTGCCTTTTCTGGGCATTTTATAGATATGGAATCATACAATATATGGTCTTTATGTTGGCTTCTTTCACTGAGCATAAGGTTTTCAAGGCTCATCTGCTTTGTAGCACGTGTCAGGACTTCCTTTTTACGGCTGAATAATATTCCATCATATGGAGAGATCATATTTTGTTTATTCATTCATCCGTTGATGGGCATTTAGCTTGTTTCCACTTGTTGGCTGTTATCAATCACACTGCTGTGGACCTTCATGGACAAGTTTTTGTGTGGATGTGTGCTTTCAGTTCCTTCGGGTATATACCTAGGAGCGGAATTGCTTGGTCATATAGCAAATGTATGTTTAAGTTTTCTGAGGGACCACCCACCTGTTTTCCACAGCGGCTATACCACTTTACATTCCCACCAGCAATGTCTGGGAGGTTCCAAATTCTCCACATCCTCACCAACACTTGTTTTTCTTACTGTTGGTTTAATATATCATATTAGTTTCAGGTATACAACAGAGTGATTCAATATTTTTGTATCTTATACTCTATTTAAAGATATTATAAAATACTGGCTGTATTCCCTGTGCTGTACATTACATCCTTGTATCTTATTTATTCTATACCTAGTAGTCTGTACCACTTAATCCCCTTTTCCTAACACTTATTTTTTGTCCTTATAATCACAGCCATCCTAGTGAGTGTGGAGTGGTATCTCATTGTGGTGTTCATTTCCAACTCTGATATAAAAAAAATAAATAAAAACTTTCCCGGATGGAAAATTTGGGGCATTTACAAAGTAAATAGAATAATCTAATGAACCCCCAGTAAGTACCCATGTCTCAGCTTTCACAATTGTCCACAGTCTGCCATTCTGGTTCTCTCTCTCTCTCCACCCCCTCCCACCCGCAATCATTTAGCACCATGATCATTCATTTTATTTTTATTTTACAGTTTTATGGGTGAAATTTACATACACTGAAATGCACAAGTCTTAGCTGTCCAATGTAACAAATGGGGCACACCCACAGCCCTGTTTAATATGGAATATTCCCATCACCCCAGAATGTTCTTTCAGGTCCGTTTGTGGTCTTCCCTACCCCATCCAGAGGCAGCCACTCTTTTGGTGATTCTGTCCACCTCAGGTGAGTTTTGCCTGCTCTCGGACTTCACCTGGATGGAAACATCGCCCCACATCCGTCTGTGACGTTCGTCCATGCTCTCACGGCATTCACCCCTCCGGCCTTCCTGGGGCTGGTCACGTTCCTCTGCATTGCAGGAAGGAATCAGAGCACGCCTCATTCGCGGTGACAAGCCCCCCAGCGGGGCGACCAAGCATCCCGGTTTGCCCAGGACTGAGGGGAAGTTCTGGTGACCTGGGACTGTCTGTTGCTCAACCTGGAAAGTTCTGGGCAAACCAGGATGAGTCGTTCATCCTACCTACAGAATACAACCAGGAACTTCCTCAGAGAGAGAGTGACTTTTTTCTTTCCTTCCATTCTAGTTTTCTTCAAATATTGCCTGGCCTGGGAATTATTTTCTCAGCTCGAACCCCATAAACCCCTGCCATTCCAATGCCGGCCGCTAACAGGGCATTCCTCTGAGGACCAGTGCTGGGAGGTTGGTTTAGGATGCAGAGCGGAGCAGCAATGCAGGGGGTAACTCGGCAGAGCCCTTGTTGCCGGGCAGGGAGGTGGCCGGTGGGAGGTGGGTGGTGCGTGCCTGGAACATCCAAAAGCCAGCACCAGAGGCAAAGGGACGAAGGGCCCACAGAGCCTCCTCTGCCTCCCAGGAGTCACCTTCCTGAGCTATTGGGTCGCTGGTCTGGGAAGACTATTCCCAGGCCACACAAGGCTCTTACACCAAAGAAAAAACTCCCAGAATGTCAGTGATGAAAGAGGCCTTATCAAGAGAATCTGGCCCAGAGGCTGAAAAACTTCCAGGTGCCTCTGAGTCAACAGGAGGCCTTGCCAAAATGCAGATTCCTGGGCCTCACTCCAGGGCTTTCGTTTTGTGATGGGGGCCCCAGAATCCACATTTGTAATAAGCACTCTGGGGCACTCTGATGCAGGGCTTATGAATCAGCTTTGAGAAATACTGATTCTGTTCCACCCTCTTCATCAGAAACTAAAGCACAGAGAGCGGCAGTGACCACGGAAAAGTCACACAGCAAGTTTGTAGCAGGACTGGGGAATCAGGATCCAAAACTCCTGAGCCTTCCAGAATCCTGAAGCAAACCCCAGGCAGTCATGGCAAAGACCTCCAGTGTGTTGGAGAATTTCCTCAGCCTCCTGTAAAATCCAGGATAGGAGAAGGATAGTTACCCTTAAACAGACCAGGCAGGCTATGTCTGCAACCAGTGAATCATCTCATACGGGTAGCTACGATGTTTCATGTACCTGCAGATGCAGCAGCCTGCTAACTTCTTTACCTGCGTCATTTCCGTTTGTCTCAACCCTCCCGAGGCAGAGAACCAAGGGAGAGAGCTACCCAGCACTGCACCGGCAAATAGAGATCAGGATGGTCCAGCCTGTTTCTTTCTTCAAAGGCCAGACAAAAAGAATATTTCAGTTTAGTATTCCTGTGAGCCCAGGCACTGGAAATAATTTCTTTTTCCACGTCAGAGGTTTTTAATCCAAAGAAAACTGCGCTTGTCAACATCTTGCTTTTCACTCAATCAACTGGCTTTGGTCATTGGTTCACTCATCCGTCATAGATACAGATGATAGAGATATAGACACAGATGGAGACAATATAGAGATAGATGCAGATACAGATGAAGATGTAGATGTAATATTTAGAGTCAGGGTCTCAAATCTAGCTCCATATGAGAATCATTGATGGGGCTTCTGGAAAATTCTACCGCTCAGGCTAAAACCTAGATCAAGTAAATTAGAATCTCTGGTATCCCGACCTGGACATCAGGATTTTTCAAAGCCCCCCCAGGTGATTCTAACACGTGCAGTCAAGGCTGAGAACCACTGCACTAGACCAGAGCTTCTCCAACCTTATTGTGCACACAAATCATTGTTAAAATGCAGATTCTGGCTCCGCAGGGATGCCGTGGAGCCCAAGATTGCGTGTTTCTAACAAGCTCCCAGGGGAGTCTGATGCTTTAGGGTCCAGGGCACACTTTGAGTAGCAGAGGGGAAGTCTCTGTTGGGGGCAGGGGCAGGGGTGTGAATGACACAGTGAGGAACCCACTGGAGCCCCACCTGGCTGGGATCTCAGGAGGGAAATAGTTGCAATCTGCATCATAGGGTTGCCGGTGTCCTCCCGGCCTGCCCCAGGCTCCAAGCCCCCAGAAACCACGTCTGCTTCTCTAGTCCTTTACCTCCGGAGTCTAGCATGGGACCTGACACAAGGTGAGTCCTCCATGTAATTTTGTTGGATGAATGAATGCAGGATGGCGAGCAAAATAGTTACAAAACAGCGCATAATCTCTGGTAGACCATCTACTATGAATGTGAGCTCAGGCAAGTTATCTCAGTGCTCGGGACCATTTCCTGGGCCGTAAATGAAGCCGGGCTGCCTGCTCATGGCATCACTGTGGGGCTTAAGTGACAGCACCAGAGCAGTGCCTGGTACCCAAGAGGTGCTTATGTCATAAAGGAGAAACCTGGCTGCTCTAACCAAGAGGCCTCACGACAGAACAGCTTTCAACACAATAGAAGCTGGTTTCTCTCATAAAGAGGGAGCGAGGCGAGTGGGCAGCTCTCATTCTGACACCCAGATTTTTCCCACCATGATGCTCATCCTTCCCAGGGCGTTGGTCCGATCTGCTGGTTCCCAGCTGGGGCGCAGGGCCATCTGGGTTGTCCTGGCTCACAGGAAGGGGGGAAAGAGTGTGCAGGAACTCACGCCAACACTAAACTCCTGGAACTGGAGGTGGCATGCATCACCTCTGTTTATATTCTGTGGGTGGGGGCTTGGTTATGCGGCCATGCTTAGCTGCAAGGGAGGCTGGAAAAGTGGTCTCTGATCTAGCTGACTGGCCATGCGCACAGCCACTACTTGAGAACTATGTAAAAAGGGGGTTTTGGCAGATGACTAAGAGTCTACGACAGGGCTCTATCGATGTATAGATAAATGATAGATAGATAGATAGTATATAGAATATAGAGACCATATACTATACAAAGAATATATAGAGAATATATATTTAATGTTTAATATATGCTATACTTAATATATCAGTATATTGTGGTATGTATTATATAATATATATTACAGTAATATATTATGTGTATTATAAATATTAATATATTATATATTAGTACGTGTTGATATATTATTAATATATATTTAATATATAAAATATAGAGAGAATATATCTTTAGTACAGAGACTCTGCATATGGAATCGATATCGGTATCATTACAGATCGACGGCATTGCTTTTCAGTGTGCTTATTTCGCCATTTCCCACGCTGCTGCCCGGCCCCTCCCTACCCTGCGTTTTGTCGCCTCTCCAGGGGGAGTGCTCGCGTAAGTGTTACTCCATTTTCGTCGTGGAGACCGTCTGCGTGGCCTGGTTTTCCCTGGAGTTCTGCTTGCGGTTTGTCCAGGCCCAGAACAAGTGCCAGTTCTTCCAAGGGCCCCTGAACATCATCGACATCCTGGCCCTCTCCCCCTACTACGTGTCCCTCGCGGTGTCCGACGAGCCCCAGGCGGACGGCGCGAGGCCGAGGCGCAGCTCGTACCTGGAGAAGGCGGGACTGGCGCTGCGCGTGCTGCGGGCACTGCGCATTCTCTACGTGATGCGCCTCGCCCGCCACTCGCTGGGGCTGCAGACGCTGGGCCTCACGGTGCGCCGCTGCACGCGCGAGCTCGGCCTGCTCCTCCTCTTCCTCTGCGTAGCCATCACCCTCTTCGCTCCTCTGGTCTACGTGGCCGAGAATGAGTCCGGGCGAGCTCTGGAGTTCACCAGCATCCCGGCCTCCTATTGGTGGGCCGTCATCTCCATGACGACGGTGGGCTACGGAGACATGGTCCCGAGCAGCGTGCCGGGCCAGATGGTGGCCCTCAGCAGCATCCTGAGCGGCATCCTCATCATGGCCTTCCCGGCCACGTCCATCTTTCACATTTTCTCGCACTCCTACCTGGAGCTCAAGAAGGAGCAGGAGAGGCTGGAGGCTCGCTTCCGCCGCCTGCAGAACGCGGCCACGGCCAGTGAACGCGAACTCTTAAACGACGTCCAAGACCTGATCCTGGAGGGCCCTGCCTTGCCCATCGCATACATGTAACTCAAAATCCCCCCTGAATAGTCCAGATCTTCAGCCCATCGCCCTCGGCTTACACGAACTGGAGAACACCAGCACCTACATCATCCAGTGGTGTGTTTCTAGAGCTTGGGGGTCACTCCCAGAGCTAGGAGGGGCTTGAGGCCAAAGACGTTTGGTTGGGTGATTCTTGACCCTCCTGGCCACGACGTCCACGTCACTTGCCGTCTCCTCTCTCCCTGCCCCTCGCTGAGCACAAGCAAGTTCGCTTGCTGGGTTAGGTCTGTCTCCCTTTAATCTCGTTTCCTTCCCTGCAGAGTCTTCAACAACCCAGGCTAGGTTCCAGACACCTAGAGGACCAAGCCTACAGAATTCCATTCCTCCCCGAAGACCCTCTTTCCTGGGCCAACCCACCGCCAGGAACTGGAGGTTTCAGTCACTGCAAACCCTTCTGATCAGGTCTCTCCACCCAGCTCTACTGGGGGTTCTAGCCGGGGTCAGTTCTCCTACCGCTTACACCACCAATGGCATTTTTCTAATGCAGCTGCCTCCCCCCAGCTCTGGAAGCTCTTAGCCGAGAAGGCAGAGCTGGCCTCCACGTTAAGCCCCACAGTGGGGGATGGTGGCCTGCCACCCCTCCTGACGCACTTGGGACCTGGACAGGAGCGGCACTTGTCAGCACAGCAGGTCCTCCCTGGCCACGTGGGCTCTTGGTGAGACATCGTCCAATTATCCGGTCCTTGGCCTTGGCAGAGGCTACCTCTCACAGGGCACTGCATTGTCCCTTGAGAGAACCATTCCTGCAGCTGGTTCCTCCAGCACTGCGGGGACCTCGGCTTTCCACTCTCAGCTAAGCCACCACAGATGCAGCGTAGAAACGAGGGCAGACTTAGGATCTGCCCCTTGCCTGCTCCCCCCTCCCCCCCCGACCCCTTGATGCCAGAGAAGAGACGTCCTTGGCTGATATTTAAATGAATTCATTTGCTCATCCATTCATTCATTAACAGACCCGGCCCTTTGCATCCAGAGTAGGAGGCAGAGGTAGGACCAAGTCATTAGACATAAAAGCAGTGCATCCTGAGCAGAGGGGAAAGAGCGGTGCCTTCTGGGCAGTCGGCTCACGGACGGCTTCACAGAGACACAGGAAGGGGTTGAATGCGGAGGGCTGTTTGGGCTGTTTTGGGAGATGAAGCTGGAAAGGTGGGCTGGGATGAGATGCTGTGTAGTGGACTGGGACATTTCGGTAGATGGAGAGGAGATATCGCAGATGCTGGAGAAAGGGGTGATGTGAACGGACTGCAGGTGTGAATGATCATGATGGTGGGATGGGTTGCAGGAGGACCAGCTGGGAACAGGGAACAGTCGAGCAGTTCAGGCAAGCCATGAGGGCCTGCCTCCTCCACGTCATTAATCGTACAAGGTGGTGGCAGCCCTGGAGTCTCATCTTTTGTTCCCCAGCTGAGCACACCTGGGAGAGGCCTCGATGGCACCTCCCACCAGTGATTCGGCCGTGCACAGCTGCACACCGTCGGCTGTAAATCCGCTAAGAGCACGGGGTTGCAAATGGATGATGGAGAGAAGATCGTGGACCTGTGGATCTGATGTAGTTCACGTGTAAGCGGGTTAGCATTTCATCAGTGGGGACAACTTAACGTGCTGTTCATTCATTCCACTAGTATTTAGTGCAGGCCTACTATGTGCTGGGCACACGCCTTCCCCTGCCCTCAGTGCCAGGGTCAGTGTGGCCTCGGGCTCTGGCACAGGGGGCACCCACATCAGCATCTAGCTTCAAGCTGGCCTCGATCTCGTGGGGAGCCCTCGTTCCCTTTGACTTCTCTGGGTGCCCTCCCAGCTGACAGACACCCATGTCCCCGTCCCTCTAACCCCCCAAAAGTCAGCAGGGCACCCCCCAGTCCTTCCCATGCTATTCCACCAAATAGGCGCTTTGCATAGTGGCAAGGTGGCCAGTGTCACAAGGAAAAGCCCTACCCCCTAGAAAAGCCTCCTGTGACTTTAGCCCCTCTCTGTCAGTTTCAGGCATTGGGCTAGGTCTGTGGTTTTCCAGCTGGGGTCTCACGAAGACCCTCAGGGCTGCTGTGTGAGTGGAGACCTCTGAATCCCAAGGTGCAGCACTTGCAAATAATGATTTTTTTAAAAATGTGCAAATTTCTAGATACCCTCCCCCGTTTCAGTCATGTCCCCCACTGGGGGCGAGCTCACCCCAGATCAGGGAAGGCCTGGGACCCACATCAGGCCCCATATCGGTCCTTCTTCTTCTGATTGGAGACTTTTCTGTGCTGCGTGCCTGAGGCAATAACTCCCCACTCTGGCTCAGCCCATCCTGTGACTGGCTCCCACCCAGGCCTCTCCGTTTTCCTCTGTTTCCCATACCAGTCATCTGAACAAAATGTGCCAGGACTAAAAGAAAAATAGGTGAGCCCATCACCAACATTATGAGGCTCTATAACGTCTCAGTACATGCCCGGTGGAAATCCTTTACCAAGTTAGAAGTGGAAAATTGGAATTGATCGCTCACATGTGGGGCTTAATTAAAGCCTCTATTTTTTTCCTCCCTGCGACGTCCCGGGGGATGGGCCTCCTTGTGTTTAGCCTGGCAGAGCAGCCTTTCCTTCATGCTGATTGGGTGGGATGGGGATGACCAGCGAGTTGCTAGGCGGTCTCTTCATCCCCATTGGCTGAAAGGAGTCTTGCGAGTCCCAGAAGGGCTTGTTTTTCTCGGAGGCCAATGGGCATGACTGCAGCCAAAAGTCAAAATTTTCCAGCTGAAGGCAAAAGAGCAAAGGCCCCTTTACTTCAAGCTTATTTTCATGCGGCTCCCAGAGGCAACTTTAAAATGTTGGTTCAACACCTCTCTAGCCAGAGTTGAGCCCAAGTGAATTGAGGATGGATGGGTTAATTCTTCAACACAATGCAAGTGGGGCTCGACCCACTGACTCTATTTTCATAGCTTTTAGGACTGGAGAAATTGACACCTGGAAGGCCCATCAGAAGACAGCCGAAGCGGGTGGTTTCCATGAGGTGTCCATGAACGTCTGGAGATTATGTGTGTCTCAAAATGCACAGCTTTGAGAAAGGGTTCAATGATTTTATCAACCCTCAGGGAATCCATGACCCCTGAAAAAGGACAAGAAGTTAAGTAAATCAACTTCTGCATTTTAAGATGGAGCGACCAAGGCTCAGAGAGGGAAAGCCACCTACCCAAGGCCACACAGCATGTTCATTTAGTTAGATCCGAGCAGCCTGATTCCCAGCAGGACACTCTTTCTAGTATATTAGCTCTTAGGTTCATCTGAAACAGTGCCCAAGACCTCAAAGAAAATATTCAAGACAAGATTCTAACACTTTGCCATGCCACCCTGAACAGAGTAAGGAGGGTGGTCTTGGGGTCCCTGAATACCAACACTTAACCCTTTGTATAACATGGGCATGGAAATTGATTTCACTGGGCCTTCCTTTTCTCATTGATCCCGTGGAGAAGGTGGATGAGATGGTTGTTAAATTCCCTCCCAGCGTGGACAGTCTGGGATTCTGGAAGTTCATTGCTACAACTTATACGATGGAGAGAGAGGGGCAGGTAAGAAACGGGGAGAGAGGTGAGAAAGAAAAGCTGACCACAGTTCCTGACAATCCACAGAATTGCTCCCATAGCAAAAATCAGCAAGTAGTTCAAGTTTGAATAGGAGTTCATGAAGATCTCTGTGCACCTGCTGCCCGCCACCTGCCTACCCATCCACCTGGGTGCCTCACCCCAGTGCCTGGCTGCACGGCTCTACATGCCCCCTGCCCACCTCCCTCCAGTGGCGTTAAACTCCCTCCCTCCCGTTCTTCTTGTCGAAATGCTCATGATGGGCATCACTTGTTGAATGATTACTAGGCACCCCGCAATTGATTTTTTAACATTTTATTTGGGAAACATGTCAAACTGACCAGAAGTTGCAAAGAACAAAAACAGTACATAGACAACTCCAATACGCCTTTTAAGAAACATTTGGCCCCATTTGTTTTATCATTTGCTCTCTCTATTTTTTTATTATCTATATAGTATGCTTTTCTGGACCATTTGAGAATAGATGACTATATCATGGCACTTTGCTTTCAGAACTTTAGAAGGTAGTAACTGGAAAGCCTATCAGAAGACCATCGGTCCAAGGATTCCCAGCCAAGAGTTTCCACAAGGGGTTTGGGAATCTCTGGAGATGACACGAAACAAAGCACGTGTACGTTATGTGCATTTCAGAGTGCAGTGTTCAATGATTTCATCAGGTTCTCAAAGGAATCTATGACTCCTCCCCCAAGTAAAAGAATAGAAGCTCTAAGGTAAACCAACTCCATTTTAAGATGGAGAGCCCAAGGAGACCGGAAATACTTTGGTACGTAGATCCTAAGAATAAGGATATTCTCTTACAAAGCCATAATGCAGTTACCAATGTCAGCACATTTAACCCGGATGCAATATTTTAATCTAATCTACTGCCTGGTCCACTTTTGTCAGCTGACCTAATAATATCCTTTATAGACTTTCCCGTCTGGGACAGGGTCCAGCATAGGCTTGGAGGTTGCATTTCCTTGTCTTATCTCTTTAGCCTCCTGTGATCTGGATCTTTCCACAGCCTTTCTTCGACATAGATGACATGGAAATTTGGGGTGAGTATAGACCTCTCCTTATTTAGTAAAACATACCTCATTTTGTGCCCATCCCCTCTCCTTTTGCTTAGACTGAGGTTGTGCTTTCCTGGCCACACGCTATATCCGTGAGGTTGTGTCCCTCTCAGGGTATCACATCTGGGGGCGCCATCACCGGTGACATAGAAGCCCTTTATTTGGGAGGTGACCCCAGGAAGTGCTGGCAAGGGAGTGGAGAGTGAGAAAGAGAAAGAGAGCAGGAGAGTGGTGGCCGGGCCCAAGCATTCAAATAAGAAACAAAATTAACCCCTGCTCCCATGCAGGCCGGATAGAACATGCCAGATGGCCGGCAGTGCATGGACCCTTGGCACCTCGGTGAGGAGGAGAGAGGGTCCGCCTGGCAGGTGACCCCATCCCCGAGGCTCAGAGCAGGTCCTCACTCTCCAGCTGCCACGAGAAGGGGACAGTCCCTTGCCCTCCTGACCCTGCCAGCCTGGGAACCAACCGCCTGCCTCACAGATTCTCAGAGCTAAACGGTCCTTATGGTCACTGGGCCCAACCTGCCCCTTTTACGGGTGTGGACCCGGAGGCCCAGGAAGGGGACGTGATGGGGCAGGTCACACGGTCAGAGGCGGCAAAGCCAGGGCTGGCAGGCAGCACCCACAGCTCTGAGCCTCCTGACCCTCGCACAGCGCTGGGCTCATCCATCATTTGACATCTAACCAAGGGGCACCTCCGGGAACACAGTGTCAGTTAAAAATAAAACAAAGGGACGCCGCTGTCCCCACCAGCCCTGTGGCTCTGGGGCCGTCCGGAACAGCCTGGCTGAGGCTGCATGAGCCCAGCCTCCCTGGCCGCCAGCTCCAGGTGACGCGCAGAGAAGGCACATGACTTCCATAAATCACCTTTCCTGCAAGGGGGACAAAGGGAAAAAAGCATGAAATTGGGCGCCCTGAGCTGAAATTAGCCAATCTTGCTGTTCCAAAGGCTTCCATTGTACTCGGTCAATGACTGGCTTGAAATAAGATCCCCTGGGAAACTCAGCAATTTCACCTGGCGCCTTCCTAACTAAGCTTTCTGGGGCTCCCCCCCACCCCTTGCAACCCCTAGAGAAACATTAAACTGTACTAAGAAGCGATAAGTGGCTGCTCTGGTGTATTGGGGCAGGTCTAGCCTCGGAGACTGCTGGGGCTGACCTAGGGATGTCGGAGGAGGTCGGAGGGTCCCCCAGGTGATGGGTGGCAGGGGTCAGGGCTCACCAACCCCTGGGCTGTGGCCAAATCGGAAGTTGGAAGGGCAATGGTTAGTTTCTGGGGCAGTGTTTCTTAAATGCCTGCCATGTGCCAGGCATTGTTCTGTCAGCAAGGCAGATGCTCCTGTAGACCTGCGTAGAGGGGAAGAGTGGGGTAGAGAGGATAAGTCAAGAAGGAAATAAATAGGACAAGCAGAGCCTGTGATAAGTCCTAGAAGGGAAGAGGGCAGAGTGGCGATGGGACTAACCATACGTGGCACCAGCCCTGAGGAGGTCTTCCCTGGTTCTCCCAGATGTTTGGGTTCCCCCATAAGCAGACCCCGAGGCAAGGATTTACATGCAGGCAGTTTATCTGGGAGATGAACTGAGCCAACACTATACATTTTTAGGACACACCCACAAATATCACTTAGAAATATTTTGTTTCCAAGGACAGGAATCTCTAATCAGACTTCATTAAATAAGCAGACAAACAAAAGGAGACTTATTGGTTCTTATAACTGACAATACACAAGGAGTTCAGGTGGGGTTTAATCCACATTCTCTAGGTCTTTCTGAATGCTTCTACAGGTCAGCAAAAAAGAGCTCACAATAAAATGGAAATTTTCAAAATGTCTTCTAGAGCCGTATTTTAGAAAAGGGTTTCTGTTCTTTCCCTCTAACCCACTCCTGTAAAGAGAAGATACTATCATTCATTCATTTTACATTCAACGCTTGTTTGTTGGGCATGTTCTATGCGGGAGACCTCAAGGAGGGGATGGAGAGAAACAGACAACAGGCTGACCTCCGGGAGCTGGGAGCGGCCAGGCCCTATGACAGCCACCAACGATGACTGCTAACGTTGGGAACAGTGCTCGGCACACTTCTCAGTTCATCCCACCATGACCCTGCAGGCCACGCGTTTGTGACCGATTTCCCAGGTGGGGAAACTGAGGCTTGGAAAGGTGGAGTAGCCCCTCGGCCGCTGGGTCCACACCTGTGCTCAGCAGTGAAGACCACACACGGGGAGGGGCAGCACCGTGCAGGGGTCCAGGGCAGACCCCCGGAGCTTGGAGCTGCAGGGAAGGGAAGGTGGGCATGATGGCAAAGGCGTCGTGGAGGAAGCGGCATTTGAGCTGTGCCCGGCTGGGTTACGTCACCTCCCTGCTCAAATATGCTGTTGTTGGCAAAACTTCACCCAGAGGGGATAGGGCCAAGAAGACATTAACAGGCTCTCCGTTTCAGAAGCAGCCTTCATCGTCACCCTGCAATCATAAATAAGCTGAGTCAAAGGAACTGAGCGAATATTGTGTAATAGGGACTGTCCTGGGAGGGGAGGATTGGCCAGGCAGATTTATGCAACGTGGGGACAAATATTACTTACTGGGCAGAACACAGCAGAGTTAATGTCATTCTGAACAACTTGTTTACCCACTGATTATGTGATTAATGAATATCAAAAGGCTCGTTGCAGAGAACTGCCGTTTGGAATGGCTGGTATATTTCTGGATGTAGTCACCATCGCAGGACAAAAAGGAAATCAATTTAAATGCCCTCCAGGGGGGAAAAAATGTGTAATAAATGTGCTAATTAATAGGCTTGGCTGTTTTAAAAATCCTCTCCATCCCTGAAAAAAATAACCATGAGAGATCATTACTTCAAAGCTGGCCTAAGTTTGTTTTCTTTTAAATAACAACACTGGTGAATAACCTCGCTGTTTTCTCAGTTAAAGAAGAAGAAGAAGAAGAAAGAAACATCAGCGCTTACCTGGCTTTGGAGACCCTCCATCCGGATCCAAACTTCCCTCTGCCCTTCCTTTGCACATGCACATTCCTGGACACCTGTCCTGCCTTTGGCAGCCACTCCCACCTCCCCCAGCCCCTTTCCCGCCCTCTCCCAAGCCCGCCAGCCCGCAGCTCTTTCTCTCGATGGCAGAGGCTGCATCTCCCACCCTCGTGGCCGTTAGGAAAGAGCAGAGGAGAGATGGTCGGAGCCAGGAGGGAGCTCCTGGAACCATACGGTCCAGTCACGGTATAAAAGAGGTCGGGGGTTCTGTCCAAGGTCACAGAAGCAACTCCAGTGGCAGCCCAGGCGGTGAGTGGGATTGAGGGGCTTGGAAGTCAGGTGCCTGGACAGGCACCGCGGCTGCATCCTGACCCCGCGTGCTCTTCTGGAGGCTACCCAGCTTCACCTTGGGAGTTTTCTCACCAGTAAGCGGGGCAGCGATAGCATCTACCTCTTCGACATGACAGCATCTGTAAAGCCTCGGGTGCAGGGCCTCCAGAGCCTCTAGCCTGTCAGCTATTTCCTCTGCCACCACGTCCCTCCCACGTCCCCTCGTTGACAGCGGCACTGGTTGAAAGGGAGAGAGCACGGGCCCAGCGGACAGGCAGAGGGAAAGTCCAGTCTGAGGCCGGATGGGCTGGAGGAGAACAGGCCACCTGGGCTGGCCTTCCAGTTATTTCTCCAGATGAGTCGACCTGAGTGCACCGAGGTTAAGCGGCAGCCGAGGCCACACACACCCGGGGCCGGGAGGTGGCTTGCAGGGAGGGGATGCTATCTCAGGGCTCCATCACCTGCTCCGGCCTGGCCCAGCTTCCCAGCCCACCGGGGAGAGCAGTCTGTAGTTGTGAACCCTGAAACTGCTGGGGGAGCAGGGAGCGTCCGGCCACGGGGTGTGGGGCTGGGGGCTGGCGTGGTCCTCAAGCCCCCCCTGGCCCCAGGTCCCCAGACTTCAAAGCTGCCTGTACTCCTGCTCAGCGGGCCCTGCCCAGGCTGGGGTGGCGCCCAGGCCTGCAGGCCCGTGCGTGGGTGTGTGTGCACGTGCGCATGTGTGCACGTGTGCAGTGTACAGCATCTTCCCTCCACACCCAAGGTCCCGGGAGAGCCCGGTAGTCCCCACACACTCACTGCAGCCCCCCGAGGAGAAGGAAGGAGACCCGCCCACCTGGCCTGAGAGGCAGGCTAGGCAGCCCCCATCCGGCGGGCACAGGGGCTCGGGCGGTCACAGCCTCAGCCGGTGTGACAGCTGGGGCGGCCCGGAGAAAGCCTGGGCTCAGCTCTGCGTGAGCCTCCTGCTGGCGCCCAGCGCTACCCCACCCACTCGCGGGAACCCGGAGGACGTGGAGGGCAGGATCTGGGGCTGCCACCCGCCCGGGGCCCACCTCTCCTCCCAAAGCCACCCTTCCCGGCAGCGGCTGGGCCGACCCAGCTGCCTCTACGGGCCTCGTGGCTGCCACCTCCGGCCAGGTGGCACCCTTCTCCCCCTGCCCTGCCAGGCGAGCCCTGGGAAAGGAAGGAGACCAGGGAGGACACGCTCCCACACCCGCCGCCCGAGACACCACACCGCCGCCCCCAGGCGCGCAGGCTGGGCGACGACGCGGTGATTCTGTGAGGAGGGCTCCAGCCGAGCCCTGGCCACCACAGGGGCTTCTCCCTTCACAAACCGAGGGGCTACGGCTCCCCTCTTCCCCGCCAGAAAGCCGACAACACACGGAACCGCCAGAAACAGCTTCTTTATTCAAGCCCGAATATGCAGCCGCCCCACCTCTCCAGCACGCCAGGCCCTCCCTGCACCCCCAGCTTCACCCTGTGCCCCCGGGCGCCACCCTCCCCCGCCCCGCGCCCCCGCCCAGAAACGGCCCTCCTCCAGCGGGCTCCGCCTGGGCTCAGGGACCTCGGGCCCGGACGTCTGTTTCAGTCTCTGAACGTGCCCACCAGTGGCTTCGAGGGCCAGGCCCCCAGGCCCTGCTGGTCCAGGAGGACAGACAGCTGCTGGCGCGCCTCCTGGTAGGGCCCAGCCTAGGGCGGGAGATGAGCCGGTGGAGAGAGGATGCCTGCTGGGGGTGCAGGAGAAAGGGGGGCTGCGGGGCAGGGAAGCGGCTCACCTTGGCTGCCTCGTAGGTCTTCAAGGCCAGGAGGTGGGACTTCCCGAGAGCACGGGCAGTCTGGCGGAAGGCCCAGAGAAAGGCAGCCTTGCAGAGGCGGGACGGAGGCCCCAGGGCAGCACTGGGGATGGAGAGAAAGGGACCGAAGTTCGGGGGAGGGCAAGGGAGGACAAAACTAACAGGCCCGCTCCACGCCCCTCACACCACCTCCACGCCGTGACAATCCGGGGGGGTCACGGGGTGGGTCACATTACCGGTAAGAGGCTGGCGGCTAGATGCTCCCTCTTTCCCCATGGGCAGGGGGCCGGGGACCCCCACCGCCAGGCGCCCCTCCCGCCTCCCCTGGGCCCCGCTCACTAGGCCTTCACACGCCCGGTGGCCACATCCACCACCTCGACGTCAGGGTCCCCCAGGCTCCAGTTGAGGCTCAGGCCCTGGCAGGTGTTGGAGGGGGGGTCGGAGGGGGCCACTGAGGGCCCCTCAAACAGGTGCAGCGTGGTCCGGGTGTAGGGGGGCGGCAGGCACGGCCCCAAGGCCCTGTCGAGGCCGGGCCGGGCGTGGATGACCCTGTCCAGAGCCGGGGTGTTCTGGCAGGGGTCGGCTGCGGGGGCAGAAGGCCCAGGACGAGGCCTGAGTCTCCGCCACGCTCCCCGCCCTGCCCCAGCCCGCCTCAGCCCTCCCGCCCTCGGGCCTCACCCACGACCAGGCTGCTGGCGTAGACGGGGGGCAGGAAGTGGGCCAGCAGCGCACCGCCCAGCCCCAGGACGGCCCAGCGTGCCAGCTTGTCGCTGGCCGAGAGGCAGGCCACGTGGGTGTCGCGGAGCGCAGGGGCCACGTAGCAGACGGGCTTCAGCCGCCCCTGGATGTGGGCCTGCAGGCGGAGCAGGCGGCTGTGCGGGAGGCCGCCCTCCGAGGCTGGCGGGAGGCTGCAGAGGACGCGGGGCTCAGGGCCGCTCTCCCCACCCGCGCCCACACGGCCCTCCCCGGGCACGCCACGTACCAGATGTCGTGGGCAGCTCCCTTGGGGGTGTTGCTGATGTACAGGTGCAGGAAGATCCGGGGCTTGAGGGCGAAGGGGGGCCCGGACCCCGGCTGGGCGACCACCACAGACTGCTCCTTGCCCTTGGGGCCCCCCTGCGTGGCCAGCAGGAGCTGCCGGAACAGGAACCTGGGGGTGGAGGGAGCGGCAGCTGGGGTGGCCCGGCCCGCCCGGGGCGGCCGCAGAGGGTCCCCCCGACCCCTCACCTCAGCAGGGCCCGGCGGGCCACCACCAGCCCGTGGCAGTCGTGGAGCTGTCGGCCCGAGAAGTCCAGCCACCTGGCACAGCTGCCACTGCCGGTGCCGAGCGCCACCAGCTGGTAGATCTCCTTGGCGTGGCCCTGGGCGCCCGGGACCTCTGCGGGGAAGGGAGCAGAGATGACTAGACTGAAGCGAGAGGCCCAGGGGCCTTCCGAGGTGAGGGGCAGGGCAGCCCTACCTCTCTCCAGGATGACCGCGGCCACAGTCCCCTTGCAGGCCCAGTACCGCGAGCTCGCGTCCACCAGGCGGTCAAAGCCGGCGCTGACCACGGCCGCGCAGCGCTGCTCGTGGGTCAGGATGTTCTCTGCGGGTGAGGGAGACGGCGGAGGTGGGGGGCCCACAGGCCACGCCCCTCCCGTGCCAGGGGTCAGGTCAATGGGGGCCCACCTACCGATGCTCAGGGGGGCGAGTGGAGGCCGGCTGGGGGTCTTTGGGGTCTCTGGAAGACAGACAAGGGGCAGGCTGCCGTAGGGGCTGGGGTCTGCCCTCCTGTCCTGTGCCCTTCAGGAATCCAAGAAGTCCCACTGGCAAGCGGTGTATGTGTGTGTGTGGGGGGGGTCATCCTCCAGAAGCCGAAAGTTCCTGGGCTGCCCCCAGCAGTCCCTGTCCCCAGGGACTGCTAACGTCCTTCAAAGGACGTTAGGGCCGGGGTCAGCTCACACCGCCCCCCCCCCACCGCCCCAGCTCCCTGCGGACCGGGTCCTGATGCCCAGATGGTCTCCGCAGCGACTCACCCCTCCCCACACACATGCACCCGCCCCCGCCGGGGCTCAGGGCCCTGGGTCACCTGCCCCTGTACCTGGGCTCTCCAGCCGACGCTGGATGTAGTGGAGGGCAGACAGAGCTGCCTGCTGCTTGGCCTCTGGCTTATTGTAGGCGGTGCCCGCAGGGCAGACCACCCCATCCAGCTCCACGGACACAGAGAAGGGCAAGCAGGGGTCTGGGGAAGGAGGGGCTGAGAAGTAGCACCATGCACCTTATCCTCATCGTGGGCCCTTTCTAGAAGGGCCATGACACCTGCCAGTGAGGACGACAAGGAGACAGGCCTGCTGACCTCCACCCAGGCCACGCCCACTCAGAGTCCTCACTAGCCCCTCTGTAATAGGTCCCTATGACCCCACTTTACAGAGGGGGCACACAAAGGGCAGGTAGTGTGCCCAGGTGGTGCCAGGACCCACATCCAGGGCTACACTGTTCCCAGGATGAAGGTCCCCTGTCTTTCCCCAAACACATAGCTCTATTTCTTTTCTACATTTGAAAGGGTCATCTTCCAAACACTACCACTTCAGGTGTTACTTATGACACAACAGAGACAGATGAAAATCCTAGAACTGGGATCACTTGGTCAAAGGGCATAAATTTATTTCCGTTCGCGGTATTTACTGGCACCTGCTGCTAAACTGGTTGCCCAAAGGTCTCCCTTTTAGAAGAGAACCCACATTTCAGTACCCCTCCCTAGCACGGAGATTCACCTACTTTAAAAGGGCATCAAAAATGCCAACTAGGAGATGCAGAAGGAAGGCTAGCATCAGGAATCCACGGCAGCCAGCAGGGTGACAATTAAATCTGGCAACAATCATCAAAGGATGCTAGAACCACGAGGTGACGATGTTCTGGAGAGCAGGATAGTCACACCATCTGGAGATGCCCCCCTCGGATGACCGATGACACACCCAGGGGGAAGTGAAGACACCTGGCGGGCTCCACCCTAGTCAGGCCCTCCCATCTGACATCCCAGGGGTAGGACAAACAGATCTCAGGTCTGCTGGTGGGATGCACAGCCAGGGGCACGAGGTTTCTACAGGCGCTCCTGCTGGTTACGCATCACCTGAACCCAATCCTGAGGAAACAGACCCAAGCGAATGGAATTTCTACAGAACAACTGGCCCTTACTTTTCAAAGACATCAATGTCCTGAAGCCAGAGACACTCCGAGGAATGGTTCAGATGAAAGGAGATTAAAGCGGTGTAAGAGCTAATGTGGTAGGTCATGCTGGGTTGGGAAAAAATGGCCATTATTGTGACCAGTGGCAAAATTTGAATGTGAATGGTAATTAGCTAATAGGATCATATCAATGTTCAACTTCCAGAATTCGATCATTGTACTGCAATTATATAAGCCGATGTCCTTGTTCTTAGGAAATATATACTGAAGTGTTTAAGGAACAGTAAATCAGTGTTCAGATTGTGCACGACAAATTAACATGGATATTTATATATAAATATATACAAGGGAGGGAGACAGAGAGACATACACAAAGTAAGTGTGGCAAATGTGAACTGCAGAATCTGGGTGAAGAGTTTAGGGGAGCTCTTTTATACTATCCTTTGAAATTTTACCAAAATAAAAAATAAAAATGACTGAAAATATGCCTACGCATGTAAACAGTGGAAAGGGGGACCTTAGGCAGAAGGGAGGGGCAGTATTACCCAGTGGTTCAGCACAGGCTCTGAAAGCAGACTGCCCCCTCTCGGCTACGGCCTCTCTGGCCTCAGTCTCCCCATGTGTGAAGTGCTGGTAACGGTATTGTGCTCCCTCGAGGAATACTTGTGAGGACTCAGTGAGTTACTGTCTGAAGGCTTTCAAACAACACCTGGCCCATCATCCAGAACTCATGAACTTTAGCTAGCATCATTGCTGTTGAATCGATTGCCTTATTTCTGTATTCCTGATGCTCTGGCACTTGGGGATTTGATCCTGGAGAGACCGACCCTCCCAGGGCTAGCTAATTCCTGGACATAGCAAATGAGTCCCCTGCAAGCACGCCCTTTCATATAGAAACCAACGAATCCAGAGCTCACACCCCAACCACCAAACTCTCACACAAGCCAACACTCCCCATACCCTAAATCACCCCCCAGGTCAGGGACTAGACAACTAGGAACCAACCCCTAACCCCTAAACTTACTGTCTTGCCTTCCTCAATCCTAAACTTACTCTGCATTCCTACCCTGCCTCAACCATTCTGTCCCAAGAAAACCCCAATAAAGGCTCTGGGTTGTGCTCTCCCCTCTCCTCTACCTCCTGACCACCCCCATCCTTTCCCACATGGTCCGGCATGGCAAGCTGTGCCTCCTGTTTCTAGGGATCTGTATTTACTTCTTCCTTCACGGCAGTCATTCTCACGACTGCTGTCTTACCATACCTGATTAAAACAAATCCCGGGTAGATTTTTAATACATTATCTCTTTTTGAGCTGTTCCGTTGGGGTTCTCCTAGGAGGTTTTACAAATGCTCCCAAAAGCTTAAGGGATGATTCTCTTGCTGCCTCATGAGAAGCAGGGAATGTGCTGGCTTAAAGTTGGGAACCTGAATTTAGGACCTGGTGTATTGCTCTTGGGGAGGGCAGGGGGAGGATTGTAATGATTACATCTCTTTGCAGTGTTGCCATCATCAAGCTGTGTTTGATAATGTCTTTGACTTTGGGGCTGGCCCTCACTCAGGTATCTCCTCTCCAGTGCTGGCATGGCAACTCTAACTGTATGTAACTGGCCCTCAAAAAAGCCTGCTGAAAGGCTGGGGTAGCTTGAGGCAGGTCCTTTAACCAACCCAAGCTTCAGATGTGGCCATGACCTGCCAGTTAGAAATCTGATGTACCTGGTGCTCCTGGCACCACGCTGCTCACAGCAGGGCCTACCCTCGGGCACCAGGCTCAGGCCCAACTCACAGATCTCCTGCTTCATTTGGGGTCGGCCCAGGGCACACGGCCGTCCCAGCCTCCTGGGCCTCACCTGCTGTTTGGTCCTCTCGGAAGATCAGGGACACTCCCAGACTGGCCGCGCACTGAGTAAGCAAGGCCACGGCCCGGCCCGGTGGCGGGTCTTTGAGCTGCAGGCCCAGCTGTCTGGCCGCTGTCGGGAATTCCCCGGCGGGCCCTGCGGACGGAAAGGAGACCTTCGGGGACCCCCCCATCCTTCCCCTCGAGTCTTCCCGTGCCCGGGCTGCCCCCAGTTCCCGGGCACAGGCCCCCACCCCGGGCCCACCATGCCCCGTCGCCGAGGCCTGGAGCTGCCCGCCCTGCTCGGCGTCGTCCGAGTTGGGAGCGGGCGCGGTCTCCCAGGGGTCTTGGCCCAGGCTGGCCGAAGGCCTCCTGGGGCTGGGCCCGGGGCTGATCTGCAATGACGCCGCCAGGCGGGGCTTCCTGCGGGCCCCGGTGTCCGCGCTCAGGGCTGCGCTGGCCTGTGAAGCCATGGCCGGATGCGAGGACCCGAGAGGACAGTGGGCACGTTCCCACGTCACCCGCGCCCTTTTACACGCTACAGCGAGCTGGCGCGTGGGGAGCACGTGGCACGACAGACAGCGCATGGAGAGCTCCGCCTCCTACCTCGCTCCTAGCCAATGAGAGCCCATAAAGCTGTGGCCGACAGTGTGCCCAGCCAATGGGAAGGCCAGTCTCCCAGACCGTTGGATGTGGACTGAGTGGCCACCTGGCCAACAGCCTACCTCCGGGGGGCGGGGCTTCAGGTGGGAGGTGGGGATGGGGCACTGTGCACTCCCATTAGCTTCTTCTCGGCCCTTGCCTGGTACTGGGGAGGCAAAGATCAGGGGAGGGGTCTGGGGACCCAAGTCCAGCACCTCACCCCTGCTCCCGTCCTAGGATGCCTCCCAAATCACGCCACGTCATGCCAGCCTGCCCCCAGCTGCTTAACTGAGCCTGGCGGGGCCGTAGGGGCGGGGGCGTAGGGGCAGGGGGCGGAGGGGCAGGGGGCAGGGGGCGGAGGGGCAGGGGGAGGCGGAAAGTCGGTCCTCTTTCGATAAATGAAGGTGTTTTCAATTGCAGCAGCCCCACAGAATCTTTAGGACCTACATTTAAGAACTGTTCGCCGTAGGCCTTCCTGAAACCCACTGTAAGTGCTCCATGTGTGCTCTAGCTAAAATTACTCATTTGGTACCGTCCACCCATCCACCCCCCGATTTTTTTTTTTTTTTTCCCAGAAGGGATTTTGGGTTGGTTCCTAAAAATATCGCAAGACAACAATTCGTTAAGATGAGGGACTAGGGATGAAGGAGAGATAACAAAAATAAAACGAAGTTAGGGATGAAGACGAGTTACACATGGCCTGCTACGACGCAACACAGTTGCTTGAAGGGGTTGGAAATTTTCACAGTCTTGGAGCCAGTGAATGGGAAAAGGTGACCAATTTTTCAGTTTACAGTCTGTAAGCTTTGTCACTCTTTCTGCTGCTGCTGATTGCTACCTTTGGGTCTGAGAACACTAGCCAGGATTGGGGCAGTGTGGATACGGAGGCATAGGAGCAGCAGCTGGTAGAACCAGTAACATTTGACTCGGGAAGAGCAGCTGAGGGGAGCGGCATAGATTCAAACTCCCAAACGTTTCAAGGATTGGCATCAGGAATTATGGGGTTTTTTTCGTGTGTAGCCCAGAGAGCAGAATTATACCTAGTAGAGGGACAGCATAGCAGGTGTTCAGTAGTGGAATGATGGCTACACAAATCCACAAAGACTTCACCAGAGTCACCAAACCCAGAAACGTCACCAGCAGGAAACTGCACAAACAAATGGTGATATATTCAGACAATAGACTATTACTCAGTAATATTTTTTTTTAAATAAACAAGCTACTTTTGTGCTCACAATCACATATGTGTGTTGAGTGAAAGAAGCCAGACTAAAAAGACTATCTTTCACATGATGCTATTTATATAAAGTTCTGGAGCTGGCAAAATTAATCTGTGGTGATGAGTCAGAATCATGGTAATTTCTTCAAGGAGGTATTGACTGGCAAGTGGCACCAGGGAATTTTCTGGAGTGATGGAAATGTTCTCTGTCGTGATCTGGGTGGTGGTTATGTGGGTTTATATGTATGTAAGAACTTGATGAGTGTACACTTAAGACTTGTACACTTTACTGCATGTGAAGTATATATCAGTAACAAGAGGAAACCTGACAGCTTGTTTATAGAAAGGAAAGAAGGAAGGAGGAAATGGAATTGGCCTCCCCAAGCAGAAGCTGGATGGGTGATGTGAATAGTGATGTGGGAGGCAAAATAATGGTACCCCCAAGATGTCCACATCCTGATCGCCTCAGCCTATGACTATGTTACATCATATGGCAAGGGGAAATTACGGTTGCAGATGGAATTAAGGCTTCTAATCAGCTGAGTTTAAGAGAGGGAGATTATCTTGGATTATCTGGGTGGGCCCAATGTAATCACAAGGGTCCTTAAACCAGAAAGAGACTGAAGAGTCAAAATCAGAGAGATGGCCTTGTGAGAAAGATTCAACTGGCCATTGCTGCCTTTGAAGATGGAAGGGGGCCATGAGCCAAGGTGTGTAGGCAGCTTTCAGAGCTGAAAAAGGCAAAAAAAAAAAAAAAGAAGCCTCCCCACAGCCTTCAGAAAGGAACACGGCCCTACTGACACCCTGATTTTAGCCCAATGAGACCCATTTCAGGCTTCTGACCTCCAGAACTGTATGATGTTTTGTTGTCTAAAGCCACTAAGTTTGTGGTAATTTGTTACAACAGCAATAGGAAACTAGTATAAAAGGCCTTCAATTTTTTTGGCATACATACCCCTAAAATAATTTTGAAAGACTATGTATCCCCCAATTATTTAGTCACACGGAGTTACGAAAGGTGCAATTTCTAGTTTATTATATATTATAATCATCTTTCCAATATGTTTTCACCAAAACCGTGGAGATGCAGACTTAGCTTATTCCATTTATGAAAAACACTCTCCAAATGATTTAATCGTCAAAGCTTACTCTCATAGACAAAGCACTCAGCTAAAATGGAGTTACTTCTCATCAGAAACAGGCTGACTTAGCTTTTTCAATGTAAGTAAATGTGTTGATACTTTCTCAGAAGAGCCATCTCATTCATTACCTCTTCCATTGATTCAAATATGCATGAAGCATCTTCTAGCTGTTTGGGATAAGTCAGTGACCAACACAGACAGAAGAATCCCTGCCCTCGTAGAGGGACTTCTGGATTCTGTTTCTAAGGTAGCTGAGAAGGCTGACCTAGAGGTTGAAGTCTCAGTAACATCAAGTGTCACAGCCAGCAGTTTTCTTCCTTTTTCCTTTTCTTTTTAAAAAAGATTCTTTACTGAAGTATAACATACACGCAGAAAAGCGCACGGATCATTCAATGAATTTCCACACACGGCACAGAGCCATGTAACCAGCACTCAGATGAACGAACACAATACTGTCAGCCCCTGGGACTTCCCCGGCGGTCCAGCGGTGAAGACTCTGCTTCCACTACAGGGGGCATGGGTTCGATCCCTGGTTGGGGAACTAAGATCCCGCATGCCACGCAGCCAAAAATAATAATAACAATAATAAAAATAATAAAGAAAGAATTGAAAAAATATATAAACGGCCCCTCTCCTGAACCCTTCCATCACTACTTCTTACTGAGCCTGCTTTTCTTAGTCTTACGGGAACTTTCTCCTGCAGGGACTCTGCTTTTTGGAATAGCCCCCTTGTTCGGCACTCATCTCAGGCAACACTCCACAGAGGAGCAAAAAGCTCGAACCATCCGAAGCCAAGCACCTCCCAGATAAAATCTATATGGATGGAAGCCAAGAATTTGGAAATTGACTCTAATTTAAAGTAATGGTTCTCAAAGTGTGGTGCCTGGGCCAGCAACATCAGCCTCACTGGAAACTCATTAGAAATGCAAATTTGAGGGGGGGAGGGGAGGGTGGGACGAATTGGGAGATTAGGTTTGACATAAATACACTACCATGTGTAAAACAGGTAGCTAGTGGGAACCTGCTGTATATAGCACGGGGACCGCAGGTCGGTGCTCTGTGAAGACCTAGATGGGTGGGACGGGGGTGGGGGTGGGAGGGAGGTCCAAGAGAGAGAGGATATAGGTACACATATAGCTGATTCACTTCATTGTACAGCAGAAGCTAACACAACGTTGTAAAGCAATTTTACTCCAATTTAAAAAAAAAAGGAATTAAATTTAAAATAAGTAATATGTGGAATTCTAAAAAAAAAAAAAGCAGCATAAAGTTTGTAAGGAGAAAGTTTTTTTTCTGGGACTAAATTCTAAGAGGAATTCATTTAAATGAAAAAAAAGTTGAATAAAAAAAAAAAAGAAATGCAAATTCTTGGATCACATCCCAGACCTACTGAACCTGAAAACGCTGGGGGTGTGGTCCAGCAAATGGTTATAACAAGCCCTCCAGGGGATTCTGATGCACGCTCAGGTCTGAGAACTACTGGGCTGGATAAGGGTAATGTTTATGATCGCACAGTAGCTCTTAAAGATTGGCCCCCAGACAAGCAGTATCAGCGTCACCTGGGAACTCAGGAATACAAATTATCAGGCCCCACCCCGGACTCACTGCATCAGAAACTCTGTTTTAACACACCCTCCAGTTGATGCTGATGCATGCTAGAATCTGGGAACCAGTGCCTAAAGCTGTATTTGCCTGACTACTGGGAAAGCCTCATGCATTCCCAGCAGTACCTGTACTCCTATTTGGAAAGCCTGCTTCACAGGATATAAAGACAGTCAGTAGGATTCCTACTGACTAATAAAGTGCCTGGCTTATAGTAGGTGCTCAGTGTTTGTTGAGTGAATTAATGCAACAATCCTGTAAAGTAGGAAGTTAGTTAAGCAGAGGTGAGGTTCGCACGCCCGTCAACCTGGACTTCACTATTGGGATTTGAAGGCATTTGATTTCTACTGCCCACAGCGCCGCCTGCACTCGAATTCCCCCTCCGCCCGGGAGGTGGCGCTCTGGAGCGCCCGTGAGTCCAGGCTGGGAGGCGGGACTTCCTGCTTTCCAGGGAGCACTTCCGGCCCAGCCCAAGAGACGGGTAAACGCCGTTGTGGGGCGGTCCTGTCGAGGGCGCCGGAGCTAGGTTGCTCGGGCTACCTCGTGGCACGAGGGTCAGGCGAGCGTCACGCGGAGGTTCATTTCCCAGACGAGCACGGCACGGCCGGGGCCACGTAAGTGCGCGCGCCGCCCGGACGGGACAGAGAGGCAGGTCCCTCTGCTCAAGTCCACGGGCCCCAAGCTTTGTGGCTTTGGGACAAGTCGCCCAGGCTTTACAAAGTGGGTTATTGGCAGCCGCTGGCTCATGGAGTGGGGAGCGTCCCACCGATGTAAAGCGTGGTAGCAACAGCTGTCTGGCACACTGCGCTTGATGCGAGACCTCTGCTGTTGTTGTTGGGTTGAAATTCTGGGGCCTGGAGGTGGAGTGGGAAGAGGTGGATAGGGAGGGAGTGGGCGAGTAGATGTCTGAGGGGAAGGGCCGCCCGGATCCCCTCTCCCATCCCATTGCAGGCGCACTTTTTGTCGTGCCCGGCCTGGCATGAATGCAGACCCGACTGACTCTGCAGGCTTGGCGGTCTAAACGGGCCGGGAGAGCCCAGGGCGAGGGCGGGAAGTCGAGGCTGTCTTGTCTCGGGGCTTCTGTGAGGTTGTGGGCTCCACCAGTGCCTTCAGCCTGCCTGCGTTTGTTTGAGGCTGTTTGGTTCCTTTTTCCTCTCCTTCATTCATTCCTGGATTTGTTCCTTCAGTTTTTGTTTTTTTTGTTTTTAAAAAAAATTTTTAGATGTATTTATTCATTTATTTAATCTTTGGCTGCATTGGGTCTTCGTTGCTGCGCGCGGGTTTTTCTCTAGTTGTGGCGAGCGGGGGCTGCTCTTCGTTGCGGTGCGCGGGCTTCTCATTGCGGTGGCTTCTCTTGTTGCGGAGCACGGGCTCTAGGCGCGCGGGTTTCAGTAGTTGTGGCGCACGGGCTTCAGTAGTTGTGGCTCACGGGCTCTAGAGCACGGGCTCAGTAGTTGTGGCCCACGGGCTTAGTTACTCCATGGCATGTGGGATCTTCCCGGACCAGGGCTTGAACCCGTGTCCCATGCATTGGCAGGCGGACGCTTAACCACTGCGCCACCAGGGAAGCCCTGTTCCTTCAGTTTTTATGTACTGATTGTTACCACGTAGTAAGTACCAAGGCACTGGGGATAAAGTCTCTTCCCCATGGGGACTCTTAGAGCAGTTTGGAATTAAATAGCTTTGCCTTTAAATATCTAATCACGCATTGCAATGTGTGCTCTGGAGGAGGGATGCAGGGTGTTGTGGGATAGGATTGGGAGAACTGGGAGAGGCTTCCTGACTGAAAATCTGGAGGATGAGAAGGATTTTGTAGGTGGGTAGGAAGGGCAATGGTGTTCCTTTTAAGTGGAGAGATAGTGTGAAAGGGTCCTGCAGTGAAAAGACGCATTCCCGCCACTGTCCTCTCCTGCTACGGAAGAGAATGACAGCAACAGCCAGATGCCAGGAACTCAGAAATGAATCGGATACAGTTCCTGCTCCTGGAGAGCAGTCTCGAAGAAGAAATAAGGCTGTACCCATAAATCACAATTAGAATGAGGCTGACACATGCCCCAAGAAACACACATTCATTCAGTTGGCAAGTATTTACCGGCATTTACTGTGTGGTGGGCACTTTGCCAGGTGCCGAGGGTACATAGATGTCCGGAGGTTACAAACTGAATGGATACAATGCAGCTGCAGTTCCGAGGGGGAAAGTTTTTGCTTACTGAGACTCTAAGGCTGGTGTTTGCTTCTGGATGCATGGGAGAGTAGTGGTTCAGAACTTGGATTTTGAATCAGGGCAGGGATCAGGCTGTTGGCCTCCGACAAGTTGCTCTTTCCCGAGGCTCGGTTTTCTGAACTCCATAATCGGGGCAGAAGAATAAAACACATAGTGCCGTGTCTGGCAGATGCTGGCGCTCGGTAACTGAGCACTGCTCTTATTTTTGCAGGTAATAAAAAAGAGGGATGATATGGCTGTTTATTCTTCTGGAGCACTTTGTACTTACCAAAGCCCTTTGACATAAGTTTATTATTATTCAACACACAGTCAGTTCCTTTTTTTGGAAGGTACTGTACTTGACAGTGGGAAGGCAGACAGATAAGACTCGCCTCTGGCTTTGGGGAACTTGAGTTTGTCTTGGGAGCGTAGCGTAGAGTGTGGGGTGTGTAGTCTATGAACGTGTAATTATAATGTAATACATACGAGCATGCTGGAAGTGGACCCCTCGCCACCTGTCTGACTTCGGCCCGTTACTCACCTCCTAGTTCGTTCCATGGCTACCCAGTTGTTTCTCCCATACTTCCTGCCCCAGAACTTCTGCACTTGCTGTACCCTCTTCCCAGCAGCCTTGTCATTAGCTCAGGGTATGCCGAGCGCCACCTTCTTAACCGATGCTAAGACCACACCCCTCGGCCACCGCCATCCCCTCCCTCCTGGCTGGTTGGTTGGTTGGTTTTAACGTAGCACTTATTACTGTCAGGCATTAGGCGACATAGTCATTTGTTCTTTGTTATCTGCTTCCCCAAAGAAATTGTTCTCCTCTTAGGGCACTCTTCACCCTCCCAGGAGCCCCGGAAGTGGCTATCAGGTTCAGGTCTCTGAGGAAGGCCAGGGTGGCTCCTGTTTTCCAGGATGGACTTCCCCAGCTCCCTCCCTCCCTCGTTGTTTACGACTGGCCCCCTTGGTCTGAGCGATGTCCCTGACGTGTCCTTCATGTGCAGCTGGAGAGACGCGCTGACCCTGCCGGAGTCCCTGCCCCAAGGTCCTGAGGTGAGGATGGCAGGGAGAGCCTTGGTGGCTGCAGGGTGGGTGCTGTCCCTTGGCCCCCCTATCCTAGCATTCACACCAGTTGGCAGGAGTGCAGGGTTGGGTGGCATTGGCACAAATCTGCTAAGACACAGGCTGAGCCAGAATCCCCTCCTTTGGGGACCTAGGATGCCCTGCCAACCGCAGAGGATTTACTGAGCAGGAGCTGTTGGCCCCCGTCTTTTCTTCCTCTATTTGTTCAACAGATACTCACTGAACAGCCCCTACTATGTGCCAGGTGCCTTACCAGGCCCTGGGAATCCAGAGTGAGTAAGTCGGATGCGCTCCCTGCCCCATGGAACAGAGTTAGGTTGAGTGAGAATAGACAGTGAATAGACCAAAGGATAAAATCATTACAAAGTGAGAACAGCTCTGAGCGAAACCGAAAGGATGCCGAAACCGTACAGTAGGGGTGGGGTGAGGTGGGGAGGGGAGGGGAGATCTCCTGGGACACGAAGGACGCCGGCTCTTTCCCTGGAAGCCTAAGCCGTCTGGCTGCCACTTGGAGACAGGCTGGCTAAGGATTACGCCCCGGCAGAGGCAAGTGGGCGAGAAATTTAAAAGAGACACTGGCGTTGGGCGGGAGGGGCTCCCTTGACAAGGAAGGGCTTACATCAGACCTGCCCCTGCGGGAGCCTCGCTCCTCCGTCCCCAGGTGTGGAGCTGAGCTGTCTCAGGCCAGCCCCGCAGTGGGATGGAGCAGCCTGTGGGTGTCCCAAGTAAGTGACCACAAGGTCTCCTGAGTGTAAGTGAGGCTCAAAGGCCAGGGGCTCCTGCGAGAGCCTGTGCAGCCTGGAGGTCGAGAGCACAGACTGAAGTCAGACTGCCTGGGTTCACATCCCAGCCCTTCTCTTTAGTGGCTGCTGCCTGGGACAAGGGACGGCCTCGCTGTGCCTCCATTTTCTTCATCGTTAAAGTGACGATGACCGTCGTACCAGTTTGGCCGGTGCCTTGGGAGGATTGACTGAGTTAATAAAAGACAAGAGTGGGTGGCAGCGCCTGGCCCGGCGCACACTCACTGTTCTGTTGTGGCCACGGTTGTGTTTCCTCAGAACGCGGCGCCGCACGTGGCCAAGGGCCTGCTCTGGGAGCCGGACACCCCTGGGCCGCTGCCCTTGCTGCCTCCTGGTCCCGGTAAGGATCTCGGCCTTGGGGCCCCCTCCCAAGCTGCTCCCCGCTGCTCCTCTCCCCCAGCTCCCGCGCGAGGCCTTTCCTCTCCCTGGTGATTCTGCCCTACAGGGCCCTTGGCACCTCCAGGCACCTAGGACACCTGGTTCCATTTCCGGGCCCTTCCGCAGCCTCACTCTTCCCTCAGATCCCTGGGACCCCGGCGTGACTGCCCAGGATCTGCTTTTCCGGGGAGGTTACCAGTTCCGTAGACAGCCCCAAGCCGTGCTGGACGTTACTGAGCAGGTAAGCGGCCCCACGGTGCGCAGTGCCACGCGGCCGGGGCTGTGCCTAGTGACCTGGCCTCCTTTCCTCCTGCAGCTCAGCCGGTTCTTGTGGGACCATGGGGACGTAGCCTTTGCACCCCTGGGGAAGCTGATGCTGGAGAATTTCAAACTGGAGGGAGCACGGGTGAGTAACCCCTCGCCAGCCGGGAGAGGGGGCGCCCCACTTCCCGTCGGGGTAAGCCCTAGGGCACGTGAGCTTGACGAGGCCTCTCCACACAGGGCCGCTCTAAGAAGAAGACAGTGGTCAGCGTGAAGAGGCTGCTGCAGGACCTCGGTGGACACCAGCCCTGGGGGCAAGTGGCTAGTGAGACAGGACGGGATGGGTATGCCTAGCTGGTGGTGGGGCTGTGGAGGGAACCAGGGCCTGGATGCTGGTTTCCATCAAATTGCTTCCACACGCCCCGTGCAGTCACGAGCCACGCTGCCCCGTGCAGAGCTCCCAGCTGCACAGGCCGCATGAGGGAGAAAAGAACGGAAGCTCATGCACTACAGGCACGGCTGCATCCAGCTGTTCAGGTGTTAATAGGGCTTTTCATTTTCTCATCCTCTTGCCTCTGCTCGGCTTAATTCCTAGACAGGCTGCTTCCAGGTGGCAGCAAGGTGGTTTATGATTCCAGGGAAAGGGCTAGTGTCCTTCCTGAGGCGCCAGCACAAGTCCCGGGAGCGGTGTGGTCGGCTTGGCTGGGCTTGGGTGTCATGCCCATCGTGAGCCGATCCCTGTGGCTGGGCGATGGCGGACTCCACGTGGCCAGGCCTGGATCGTGTGACTGCAGCACAGGAATAGGGTGGGCTGGTTTCCCAGAGGAGGAAGTTCTAGGGTGATGAAGAATGCGTCTGCTACGCCTGGCCTCCCTCGGGATGGCACCCAGCCCTCCTCCCCATCAGCCACAGCCTGACCCTCCTCCTCCCGCCCCCAGCTGTCCCTGGGCTTACCTCAGCCACCGCCAGCGCCGGTTCTCCATCCTTGGGGGCCCGATCCTCAGCACGTCGGTGGCGAGCCTCCTGGGGGAGCTGCTGCACGAGGAGCTGGCCCTGCGGTGGGAGCAGCTGCTCCTGGACGACGCCTTCACTGGGGGCGCGCTGGCCTGGGTGCCCGGCAGGACGCCCAGGGCTGGGCAGCTGGTCTACCCCGCAGGAGGCGCCCTGGACAGGCTGTGTATCCTCCCTCGCTGGGCATGCTCTAGGGACAGGCGGGAAGTTGGGAGCCTTGAGTGGCCATAACGCGTGAACTTATCCTTAGCGAGATGCCCAGACTTCCAGAAGGTCAGCCTGACCCCAGGCAGTGAGCCCCGGGTTCTCGGAGGCCCTGGCCATATCCGGCTCCGGGGACCTGTCCGGCAGGTGGTGACCCGCACCGTGCAGGGAGAAGGTAAGGCCCATAGACACATCCCCCGTCCACTCACTGACCTGTTGCCTGACTCTGACCCTGACCCTGACCCTCTCCATCCCTCAGCTCTGCTGGCTGTCCGCTCTGACTACCACTGTGCCTTGTGGAAGGTCAGTAAGCAGGGGCAGCCGGCCCCTCTCCAGGTGTTGCAGGTCGAGAAGGGGGCCACAGGGATCAGCCTCAGGTGAGGGGCTCACTGAGGCTGGTCTGCGTGGAGATGGGCGTGGGAGAAGGGGGTGGCCTGGCATTCATCACGTGTGTGCCCTGTAGCCCTCACCTGCCTGGAGAGCTGGCCATCTGCAGCCGTTCCGGAGCCATCTGTCTGTGGACTCCCCAGGACGGGTAACGCCCCTTCCCCATAAAAACCCTCCACCCCAACCAGCGGCTCCCGCAGAACCCGGCCCATGTCCTGGACCCCAGGCCAGGTCACCCCAGTCTCCCCCCATCAGCCGGTCTCCCCACCATGGCTGGCCTGTCTCCCCAAGGCTGCAGCAAATCTACAAGGACCCCGAGACCCTTGTGTTCCGGGACCCCTCTCCCTGGCGTTGGGCAGACTTCACCGCCCACCCTCGAGTGCTGACTGTGGGTGATCGCACCGGAGTGAAGATGGTGGACACTCAGGTGAGGGGGCAGGGCAGGTCCATGGAGGGGATGGGATGGGGGGCCTCCCCCGAGCGGGCGTGATGAGCTGCAGGGCCAGCGAGCCCCGGGCCAGCTGCAGCAGGTGGCACCACAGATGGCGGACCGTGGGCTGGCTGACCTGGCCGTGTCCCCCAGGGCCCGCCGGGCTGTGGTCTGCTGCTTTTTCGTGGAGGGGCAGAAGCATCGTGCCAGAAAGGGGAGCGGGTCCTGCTCACCCAGTACCTGGGGGAGTGCAGCCCCGAGTGCCTGCACCCCACGCTCCACCTCATCTGCACCCAGGTGAGCGACACCTTCCCCTCCTCTCCGTCCTGCACCGTCTCAGGCGGTCACTGGAGACGGTCCTGGACAGCTGCTGGGGAAGGGGGAAGGGCATGGGCGTGGGGGGCAGTGGCCAGAGCTGGACAGTCCCCCCGTGTCCGGAAGGGGAGAGGAGGTCTGGCTCCACCCCGCCCCCTCAGGACCTTGGGTGTTAGTGGGTGTGTCTCGGGCGTATGTGCCAGGGTCAGGTGAGGTTGGGGGAGGCTGGGTGAAAGCCTCTCTCTCGAGAGCCCTTCTCCCAGCAAGGCCATCAGGACAGGGGACGGTGCCACCTGCTCGGGGGTGCCTCCTGTGCGGGGCTGGGCAGCTGAAGCTGGAGAGGCGGTCAGGGCCGGTCCCGGAGTGCTGAGACTTACCCTGAGAGCCACATGGGGCCCCGGAGGGGGCCACCCAGGGGGACCTGTCCCGTCCCTCTCTCCAACGCCTCAGTCACGTCCCCTCTGTCTTCTTCCTGGGCCCCCAGTTCTCGCTCTACCTGGTGGATGAGCGCCTCCCCTTGGTGCCCCTGCTGAAGTGGAACCACGGCCTCCCCTCCGCGCCCCTGCTGGCCCGGCTGCTGCCCCCGCCCCGCACAGGCCTCCCGCGGCCGCTGCTCCTGGCGGGCCAGGGTGGGGAGCTGCAGCTGCTGCACGTCGCAGGTGAGGGGCGGCTCGGGTGGGAGGCGGGCAGGAGGGCAGGCGGGGCCGGGCCCAGGCAGGGCCTCAGCTGTCTGTCCCTCCTCCAGGAGAGGGGGCCTCCACGCCCCGGCTGGCAGGGCCCCCCCAGTCTCTCCCTTCCAGGAGCGACTCCCTCTCTGCCTTCCCCCTGCTGGAGCCCAAGAGTCAGTGGCGGCTGCAGGAACGTCTGAAAGCACCAGCCATAGGTGCGCTGGGGCAGGGGAGTGGGTTTGAGGAGCCGCACCCGCACCAGGCTGTGGGGTCACGGTCCTTCCACCTCCAGGTCTGGCCGCCGCCATCCCACCCTCCGCTTCCACGCCGGTGCTGTCGCTCTTCCAACTTTCGGCGGCTGGAGACGTCTTCCACCAGCGCCTCCACCTCCAGGGAGAGCCCGGGCCTGACTCTCCTGCCCCCACGGCTTCCTGGACCCCCCAGGCCACTGCCTCCTGCAGCCGGTGGCTGAAGGCCCTGCTGGAGGTGCCCCCGGCTCCCCCCGTGTGGGCTGCACCCACCTTCTCCCACCGCCGCCTGCTGGGCTGCTTTGAGCCTCAGAAGGCAGAGGGCAAAGCGCCAGAGGGTCTTCGCACGGCCATGGCCAAAGGGCGTCTCCTGCAGCCGAGGGACCTGGGCTTGCTCCCCACGGAAGAGCGGGCCCCCGCCCCCGAGCCAGGCCCCGAGGACGAGCTCAGCGAGCGTTTGGAGGCAGCCTGGGAGGGCCAGGCGGCGGCCTGGTGGGAGAGGCAGCGGGGCAGCGGCTCGGGGCCCGGCAAACAGCCCAAGCGGCACAAGCGCCGGACTCAACTGTCCAGCACCTTCTCCTCACTCAGCGGCCGCTTAGACCTCTCAGACGCCGCCAGCCCCCCTCCCAGCCCAGAGCGGACACTGCCCGAGGCCAGGCCTCAGCCCCCAGTGACCCCGCCCTCCCAGGAGTCCACCCAGGAGCTGTGGGCCCGGGGCGTCCCCTCGGAGCGGCAGCAGACCCTCCGGGACTACATGGCTGAGCTGCCGCTCCGAGGGGACGCCCCGGGGGCTGCCTCTGTGCCTTCCTCGCAGACCTCCAGCGTCCGGGCCACCCCCTCCCGGCAGCGTGCAGCCGTCCGCTCCGGCCCTCAGCCGCACTGGAAGAAGCCCCGCATGGGCTTCTGACGCCCGGGGAAGCTGCCCCCCACCTCCAGGGAGCCCTTTGTCCTGGATAAGCTGTGCCTTTTGTGGTTGAAACGGGCTAGGGTGCAGACCTTCCTGCTTTTTGAAGGCCTTCGTGACTGCGGGAGACATTCAGAAGCGATTTGAGTCCACGTTGGAGGAAGGAGGACAAGGTAGTCGTTTCTCCTGTAGCTCGTGCTCCCAGGGGCACGTTGAGAAGTCCTGGGAGCCCCGTCCTGAAGGTCAGTGTCGCCAGGATCCCCTCCAGCCGACAGTGTCGTGCTGGAAAGCGGGGGCTCCAGGCGGCCGAGGGCTCCGCCACGCACGGGCCGCCGGGGGGGACGTGGCGAGTGACGGTGAAGTGAGCTGCCCAGCCTGCCGGTGCTCCGCTGCTGGGTGTTAGGTGTGTGCGTGTGTGAAGCGGTTTCTAGCACCATCTAACGTTTTGTAGAGGGAGGCACTTTGGACCCACGTTTAGGGGTTGAATAAACTTGTCACCTGAGCCTGGTTTTGAACGATCAAGTTTCTCAGGCTAGGCTGCGTCCCCTTACTTGGCTTTCGACGTTCAGCGCGTCAGGTTCGCTTCCTCCGCAGCTCTGTGGCTCCGGTGAAGAGTCTGCCCTCTTGCAGGGAAAACACCCCCTGGGAATGACACAGGGCCCTGGGGCGGGACCTAGGTTTCTGATCACACGTGAAGAGAGGAATGGTCCTTGTCTCGGGTACCTGATGAAGTGAATCACGTGTGACTCACCCACCGGACATCAAATAAGCCAATAACGTGGGGACTTGCGTGGGTGCTAGAATGTTTACAGTGCTCAAGGGAGACATTTACAGTTACATGGTTTATTCTGCAAATAACCAGGGGTTGTGTTAGGCTTTGAGAGCAGGGAGCACAGAGCCATCCACGTCCGGGGCCCTGCACGCCCTCAGTAACCGCAGCTCTTTGAAGGGAAGGGGAGCCCAGCCAAGGGGGTGACCTGCCCCTGCTGGGGGGTCAGGCGGGGGCCTGTCCCTGTTAGTCCAAGAGCAGAGGGGCTGCCTTGGGCTCAGTCCAGGCCAAATTCAACGTCGCCCCAGTCTTCTCTGGCCTTGGGCTCCGGGCACTCCTCAGGCTCCGTCTCAGACTGGACTTCATCCTTTTCAGGGCTGTTCCCTAAAGAGCCAGGAAATGGGTAACTCGGTGTTCTTGGGAAGTGCGGCCAGCCCTCACCCCTTCCCGCGTGCGGGCCTCGGGGCAGCCATGCAGGCTGGTGTTCAGCAAGAAGCCTGGCTGCCATCCGGTGTGGATTACAGCGGGCGTTGTCTGCGTTCAACAGCTCCGGAGTTGGATACCCGGAGGCACAAAGCTGAACACAGAGCTACCCCCAGTGCGCTTGTGACCAGCAAGCACTAGCCAGCTTCCCCCAAAGTGCCTCTCCCTGGTCATGGGCACAGGCCCCAGCGCCAGGCCGGCGGGCATGTCAGGGTGTGGCTTTACCGGTCCCACCCAGCCGGGCACTGTGGGCACCGTCTCCCCGCCTGCTGAAGCTCCCTTCCCGGCCAGCACCATCTCACAGTCATTCATCCTGGTCCTGGGCCTTCACGTGGAAGACCCACACCCTCCGGCCAGCTGTCACCCTTGTTTTGTCCCATATTCCCAGCTGCGGTATCACCGGTCCCCTCCTTCCCTCAGCAGCCTTGGTCTGGAAGGGCCAAGGATGGGGAAGGTCGGGGAGGGGGTCGGTCTGGCAGCTCGTTGGCCCCGGCCGACGACTTAGGAACGTGCTCTAGCGATTTCCGTGGTCTCTGGAGAGGTCGTGAGTGACCCCTCTGAGAACCCGGGTATTCCTAGGGCAAAGGCCCAGGTGGCCACCCGCTCTGGGTTTGGGTGGTCCACAGTCCATTTCCCCCTGAGAAGCTTTTGGCCCCTGTAGCCTTGAAAGTTAGTTGGGTGACACTACCTGGAGGGGAGGCCAGAAGCAGGTCCTCATCCCTGTCCTCGCTGCACGGGGCTGGCGCGGCTTCCCTTTCGCAGGCTGGGGGCCAGGGTGGTCGCCCTGAAGGCTCATCGTCGTCCAGCTCCTGGATCAGTGGGCGAGGGGCCTTGGTGTCTCTCCTGTGGGTTTCCAAGTCCCTCTCTGCTGCTGCTTTAAATATGCCTGTAAAGGGCGTCTCCGTCTCGGCCTTCCTGCAGGTGTCCTTGGAGACTGCGAATATATTGGAAAGGGTGTCTGTGGATGTGTTTTCCAGCACTGGGGGTGAGGTGTAGTCTAGTTCAGGGTCACTGTCGTCACTCAGGCTCGAGATGGCTGTAATCTTTGGAGAGCACATCTTCTGTTAAAAGAGAAAAGATGTATTTGAACATTTCTGTTTTCACCATAGTCTCTAAAATGCACAATGCTAATTCGGCTTTTTTATTCCATCACGCTGTGGGCCCGAGGGAGCACAGCACTCGCTGCTTGAAAATCCGGCCTCAGGATGGACACTCCTTGGCAGCCGTCTGTGAGCCCTGGAGACCACGGTGAGCTCTGCAGCCAGGTCTCCACTCCCTCCGGCCCTCGTCAGGTCTCCGTGTGGTACGGCCCTCGCCCACTCTGTTCCTGCTGCACCAACACCCTCCTGGGTCCCTGAACGGTTCATCTGTGAGCCTTGGCTTCTGACGGGCTCCGCCTTCACCCGGCCGCCTAGTCGTGCTTTGGAGGTCAGGCCCCCACGGAACTGTGGTCTCCTGTGTCTGTGTCCCTCCTTCGATGACGAGCTCCTGCCCTGAGATTACACCTTAGGCTTCCCTCTCCTTGGGCCCCCCGGGGATGGCCCACACTGGCTCTCAGTACCGCCAGAGGGAGGAGGGTCGGGTCACCTTGGGAGAGGTCCCTATAGGGCCTTCTATGCTCTCCTCCCTCCCTTCCCCTGCCCGTGTGTCGCTGTGGTGCGGACATTCACTAGATGAACATACGGATACATCAAAAGGATAGAAAAAATGTTCAGATAATTATGTGTACAGAACATGATTATTAAAAATCAGTGATAAAAGATCTGTTCAAAAAAACCAAAGCGGCTAGTGGTGAAGCCTCAGCAAGGGGAGCAACAGTAAACAGCCGCATTTCCTTAGGTGAGGCGAGAAGGCTTCAAGCACCAAGCACAAAGGGCTCGCAGCTTCCCGAGATACCGGGTCAGTGACGGGGCTGGAAGGGAAGGTGGGACTGGGGGGACGTGTGAGAGGTCACCTTGTGCTGGTCTCCCGGAGATCCGCCCGCATCCACGTCTTCCAAGTCAGGCAGGTCCTGGAAGAGAAGACGACCCCCGTCAGCAGGAGGGCACGCTCCCAGCGCCCGGTCCACGGGCCAGACGCGGCCGCACAGCCAACCAAGCCTGCGCTACGTGCTCCGAGTGTGGAGGGGCCCGCGGAGTGACCCAGGCCACTCAGGCCACGTGCACGCTCGAAACACACGCAGAGGCAACACCAGGCACCTGGATCTGATCGGTGAAAGAGATTTGCAAGGTGTGACATCTTTCAAAAATTTCCACCTCTTTCTCCACTTCACTTTGGTGTTACTCACCCAGTTCATCTGGGGGGAAACGTACCTCCTATACACAGATTTGTCTTAGGACTCTATGTGGCATAAAGCGAGTCTATTTTGGACCTCCCCCAAAGTAGGGGGGGCTTTTCTGTTTTGTGCTGTGTTTGGGGGTATCTTCATCTATAGCACCCCGTCCAGCGTGTGAGGCAGGCACAGTGTGTGGTTAGATGCCTGGGCTCTGGAGCCACACTGCCTGCGTTGCTACTCCTGCTCCATCGTTGCCTGTCTGTGTAGCCTTGGGCAAGTTGCTTAACCTCTCTGTTCTCAATTTCCTCATCTGTAAAATGGGGATGACAATGGTACCTACGTCTTAGAGTTATTGGAAGGGTTAAATCAGTCGATAACAAGATGTGTTTAAAATAGTGCCGGACAAAGAGGAAGAACAGTCAGTACTAGCTTAGCGTTGGGGTCCTGTATACGGTCAGTTATCAAATGTTAGGGAAGAATTGCCCACTTTTGTTCGTCATATGTATATGCAGGCCCAGAAAACCAGAAACCCACTCTGAATATTGGCTGTACTCAGTTGAACACTTGTTGAGCCACGTGAAATTGTGAGGTTGGGAATGAAACACCCGTGCGGGAGTTTATGGAAGAAGCGGGCGGGGGCAGGCGAAGCTGCGCGCACGGCTCGAACAGAAGGAGCTCACTCGTGGGCAGAGAGGCGGGCCGTCCTCCGGGCGAGCAGGGTGTGAGGCTACAGGTGGGGGGCACCGGCCCCCACCCCTCGCCCCACCAAAGCACCGTTCCCGGGGGTCATGGCAAAGTGTGTACGTCCCCGGAGACCCACTCCTGTGGGCACAGCATGTCAAACTGTTATCAGAGCGGAAGGGCTTCAGGGAGGAGGGCCATGCTCCGGGCCGTGATCAGTCCCAAGGTCAGGCGGCCCCTCACTGAACAAGCCCCAGGGGACGGGCCGCTGGACAGCCAGGCCAGGCCAGGGTGCAGGAGCAGCGAGAAGCCAGGAGGACGGGCAGCTGCCCACAGAGGATGAGGCTCTGACGATCAAGGGCAGCTTTCGCAACAGTTGTGTATACGGCCAGCCAGGCAGAGCTGCTTTCAGTGTAGCTTCTTTGGGGAAAACACGTCAAGAGTTTCGTAGACGTAGTTCAAGGGGACTCATCTGGGCCATCACTTCTCAGTCTTGAAGGTGCACAGGCACGGACCCCCCTGGGGGAGGGCTTATTAACTGCAGGTTCTGAGCAGTGGGTCTGGGGTGGGGCCCGGGGTTCTGCCTCCTAAGCAGCCCTCAGGGGAGACCATGCCTGCTGGCCCAAGGGCCACACTCTGGGCAGCGAGGATTTGGAAGTTTTGTGTCTGATCTGATACCGGCTGTACCGCAGGTACTTCTCTGCAGATGCACCAATTACGTACGTCGATGAAGAGCTTCTCCTTCGTCTCCAGTCGGATGGCTTCCAAGTCTTCAGCTCCACAGAGCTCTGTACCTGATGCACTTTCAGTGGCCACAGTCTGGGGAGCTGATTCTAAGGAACAACAAAGAGTTATATTAATCTTGGAGTTAGTTTCATACACGGTGGACAGACGGGCAAACCCGAGGTTAAGGCGATTCCAAGAGGAAGGACAAAACCCTCGGGTCTGAAAGCCTCCAGCCCCTGTGACAGGAGCTGCAAGAATCCCAGGTTAGGACAAGATTATGTCTGAAAGGAAAGGGAGACAGCTGCCCCCTTCCTGGAGCCTGGAGATGGAAGCACCAGCCAGGAATCCGTGAAGAATACGCAGGAACCTTGGAAAAGGCATGATTGATGGGCCAGGAGATGAAGAAAGAAAGGCCGTGGTGCCAAAGGCCAAGTTTCACAGCCCCTCCTGCTGCACGAGCGTCAGGGAGACCTGTGAAGTCACCGCAGGGTTGCCTGTGGAACGTGGAGTCCAGACGGGGCTTGTCTTCCTCCCCCAGGCCCCTCCTGTCCTGCCCTCTGCTTCCTCTCCAGTCTCCATGACTAGAGATGAATAGCCCCGCTCTGCTCATGACACGCTGGTCCGCTGTCTGCCCTGAGGACTGGCCGTGCCCAGTTTGACTCGAGAGCCACACTGGGGCACCCGTTTAGAATGAAACAAGGGGGACTTCCCTGGTGGCGCAGCGGTTAAGAATCCACCTGCCAGTGCAGGGGACACGGGTTCAATCCTTGGTCCGGGAAGATCCCACATGTCGCAGAGCAGCTAAGCCCGTGCACCACAACTACTGACCCTGCTCTCTAGAGCCCGCGAGCCGCAGCTACTGAACCCGCGTGCCGCAAGTACTGAAGCCCGCGCGCCTAGAGCCCATGCTCCGCAACAAGAGAAGCCACCGCAATGAGAAGCCCGTGCACCGCAACGAAGAGTAGCCCCCGCTCGCCACAACTGGAGAAAGCCCGCACGCAGCAACGAAGACCCAAAGCAGCCAAAAATCAATAAATAAAATAAAATAGGCAAAGTAGATAAATAGATGTTTAAAAAAAGAATGATATAAGGACGTGGGCAGGGGCTTCCGGGGCTGCTGTGGACGATCCCAGGCCCACCTCCCAGGCCCGGTTTGTCGTGGTCTCTTCCACTTGGCTGTGCCCATGGCTTCGCAGCTTCTAATTACGACAGCAGTCTGCTTCCCCTCCAACGAGCCCTTCCCCCGGACCCCTGTGTCCTGCTCGTGGCACCGTGGCGTCCAGCTTCCCAGCCAGCAGAAGCTTTAGTCCAGGCAGCTGCCAAGTCCCTTTGTTTCCTAAAACCTACCTGCTTAGGCTTTGTGTGCCGGGAAAAGGCGAGGCAGGGAAGAGACTACAGTTGTTGGGCGTGTTCCTTACGTTGCCTCATGTGATCCGTGGCAGAGACTGTTCCCACTTCGCAGGGGCTAGAACGGGCTCCGAGAGGTTTTGTGGCTTGCCTGAGGTGTCTCTGCTGGTTACGGGGCTGGACTTGGGTCTGACCTCAGGGTGTCTGTCTACCAAATTCGCTGCCTCACCTGTTCACGGTGTTTTAATGAAATACATGTGTCATTCTCTGTACCATTTTGGTGACCACTGGAAGGAAGCTAAGGCTCCTCTAGACAGAGTGTCATCAGATAGAGGTGGGACACGTGTGTCTCCGTGACGGTATGCGCTCCTATCACGTTTCCCCTGGTCCTGATACTTAGACTCAACATCGGGATGGGGAGCTATTCAAGCCTCCGAGCCCTGACTCGGTCCCCAGGCAGCCTTCCCTGGTTCCTGACTCCATGATGAGAGAGGATGAGCCCAGGAAACGCAGCAGAGCTGCTCGTACCGTTTATCTCCTAATTTCCTGCATCCTTCACTAGGCCTCGTGACTTGTAAGGAAAGACTGTGTGCCATGCAAGAAAGGTAAATGGAAAAGTGATTTTTTTTAAACAGATGGCTTTTATATTTAAATTTGCTTTCCTTGGGGTTGAGTAACTTGCGTGGAAGAGGGACCTCCTTGTTCTGACAGCCCAGCTCCCCTCTTGGGACTCAGGACACCCAGAGGGTTTAGCTCAGTAGGGAGGGGACTATGGGGGAGGGGTGGGCAGCAAAGGCCCTGGGGGCTTAAAAGCAGGGAGGATGGCAGTGAATCGAGGTAGAGACCAGCTTGGTCTCTGTGGGCAGATCTGGCTTCAGTTCTGCCCCCACTATCACGTGCTCTGTGACGTGGAGCAGGTTACGTCACCTCTCTGAGCCCCAGTTGCCAACTCAGTAACATGGGTTCATGGTGAGAGCACCTGATCGTGGGACTTTGGGGAGGCTGAGCTGGAAGTCATGGCCTTGGCTGACATGTTAGATAAACATCTGGCTGTGCCTCCCTCTTCTGACCTGCCGCAGGTTGCCAGCTCCTTGTTAAATGTGCCCCTCGTTCAGGAAGGCAATTGCTGGTTTCACTCACAGGAAACTGCTTCTAGGCTAGGTGCGGTTTCAAGGCAAAAAACTTACCGGAGGGGGAGTGAGGATGCAGGCAAAACCTTGTATCTGGATCTCAGGATACACGTGCCAACACCTACATCAGTAGTTCAGAGGATGCCCTTTTCCCCGTGTGTTTAATACATGATTAGTGTCCCTTTTAAATAATAAAACCTGTAACATCGCCATCTGTGGGAAGCTTGAGGAAAAACGTGACCCTTGTCTAGTAGAAATTCTCTTCCAGAAACCAAGGAGTGACCAGGCCTTGGAGGGTCTACAATCCCATCCAGCAAAGTGGTGCCAGGAGCCATAGAAAGCAGGGCTTCAGTGCCTCCCAAGGGAAATTAAATCAAGACAAGTCACGCTTCTCATAGATGCATTCCAGCCGCACGCAGTCTCATGGCAAAGTCAGAAGAGGAGCTGCGGCAGCCACCTGACAAGTATGAGTTGGGCATCAGAGGGATGCGCGGGGCATGTCCCCCTCCCCGGGAGCCTGTTCTCTCTGTGACTATGGCTGTTTAGATCCCACGCACTTTCCTGCTCCTTCCCTGCTCTCCGCCCACTGCTCCTGCCTCACCTGCTGGAACCCCGGGGGACTTCATGAGCTCCAGCATCCCTGATGGGGGCCAGGGCCATGGATGTCAGCACAGTCACAGGTCACCTCACTCCCTACACCACGCCTCCTTTCTAAGGTGCGTTTCTATTTCCCACAGACGTCTTGTTAAAGACTCTAGGCTACAAGATAAATTTTTCAGATGTTACTGAACAAAAGAGGGGTGGGTAGAAAATCCCAGTGAATAATGAAGCACTGATTGTTTGGGGGTATGGAGTGGCCAGTAAGGTTTTGAAAAGAGTAATTAAAATAGAGCTCAGTTGAGTTAATCTTTTGAGGATAGTCTGCCCTGCCATTATCTTCAGCTGGAAAGATAATTCACCCATCTCTGGTGCCCTGGGGTGTGGCCTTTGCCCCCTTGGCAGTCTAGAGACTAGGGTTACTTCGAGGTCTCTCCCAGACAGTGGGGGCCAGACCAGCTGACCTCCCCAGATGGACCTCAAATCCTGCTCAGGCTGGGAACAGAAGGTTCGGGTCTCCCAGGGCTGCACAGACACAGCAGTAATGGGCAGTGTCCAGGGCCGAGTCCTGGGTTTATCTGTTAGTCAGCAGGACCCCAGGAACTTGGGAGAACCTGCCAGTGGGCTGCCCTTCTAGATCAGCATCATCCACTGTGGTAGCTATGGCCGTGTACCTGCAATGTGGCCAGTACTCCTGAGGGGCTGGATTTTAAATTTTATTTAATTGTATCTACTTTTAATTCATTTCAACTGAAAAACTGAAGCAGCCCAAAACAACTTGCTTCTTTTCATAGAGCTGCATTTCACCTTAACCATTCAAAAGTGAGCATGTGAATTGAGATGTGCTATAAGTGGCATATACAGGCTGGATTTTGAAGACTTAGTGTCAAAAGAGGGAAAGTATCTCATGAATAATTTTATGATGATATAAATTATTATATTTTAGATGTACTGGGTTAGATAAAATACACTGTTAGCGTCTCACCCATTTCTTTGCACCCTGTTGAAACTGATACTAGAAATGCAGTCCTGGCTCCCCTTGGGGTTCTAGATAACTCGCAGACCCAGCAGTAAGAAGTGGAAACCCGAGGCCCCCAGATGGGTGCTGGCCCAGCGGCACCCCTGTTGTTCGCAACCACCTACCTTCCCAGGCAGCTCCGGGGCTCGGTGGCGGGGCCTCGGCAGGGCGCGCCCCTCCCGGCTCCCCGTCAGTATCCACAGGCAGCTCCTCCGGGAGACGCGACTCTTCTGACTTTTCTGGGAATAGCTCGTCCTTGGCCTCGAAGCTCTCCTTGACAGACAGCTCCGTCTTCTGCCACCTTTCTCTGTCCTCTGCAGGCGCTTCCTCCCCTTCCACACTGGCGCCCAGGTCCCCGGCACTGTCTGGCGTGAGCACCTCCCCTGAACAGAAGTCCACAGTGAGCTGAGAACATCCTGGGAGGACAAGGGGGACCTGCGGCGAACTGCCGGGATGGTCATCAGAGCGCTGTTTAGGTGCTAACTACACGGGCTGGAAGTCCACCGGGCGATGCCTAGCGCGTGCACTGCCGGCACAGGACACAGCCACCAGAAAGCTGTGCAGGGGGCTCTTAGGAGACGCAGGCTGAGGTATTCGGGGTTAAGGGCCACGATGTCTGCCTTTGCTTTCAAATGGCTCAGCAGAACAGGAAAGACTGTGTGCGTGTGTGCCCGTGTGTGCCAAAATATGAACGACCATCTGATCTAAACAGACAATTCAGCTGTTCATTTTAACTATTCTTTAAGCTTTTCTTAAAACTTGAAAAATATCAAAAGTAAAAGTTGGGAAAAGGGACATAAAACCATGCTACAGGGGAACATCTATTTTATGGGACTATACTATTATGCTGATTCAAAAGAGTAGGCAAAAAGCAATATAGCTATGCCAGGGGCTTCCCTGGTGGCACAGTGGTTAAGAATCCGCCTGCCAATGCAGGGGACACGGGTTTGAGCCCTGGTCTGGGAAGATCCCACATGCCGCAGAGCAACAAAGCCTGTGCGCCACAGCTAATGAGCCTGCGCTCTAGAGCCTGCGAGCCACAACTACTGAGCCCACGCACCACAACTACTGAGCCCGTGCGCCTAGAGCCTGTGCTCCACAACAAGAGAAGCCACCACAATGAGAAGCCAGCGCACTGCAAAGAAGAGTAGCTCCCGCTCACCGCAACTAGAGAAAGCCTGCGTGCAGCAACGAAGACCCAGTGTGGCCAAAAATAAATACACTAAATAAATAAATTTATATATATAAAAAAGAAAGCAATACAGCTATGCCATTTTTTTCCTATTAAAAAAAATACATAAGTGTTACATGCATGGAGAAAAGCCAGGAAATACCCGCACTGAATACGGAGCGGTTCTTGCTATGATACTGTTATTACTCTTGCCTTTCTATGTTTTCTATGTGTAGCGTATTCACATTTTGTAATTAGGTGAAAAACACTAAATGTCATTTAAAAGCACACATAGAGACTCTGGCTCTTCTACTGGGTGTAAGAGGAGGAAGGGGGTTCCTACTTAATAAGGTGCCCTGAGCACCATCCTTGCATGAGGTCAAGGGCAGATGGATCTGCAGGTACATGAACAAATGGTCCCCACCCCCCACCCCCAGTCCCCGAGATGAAAGACTGTGAGTTCAACAGCCCAGATTTTTAATCTAAACGGAGCTCGGGGTCCTCCTTGTGTCTCAAGCATGCACCTTGCGCTTGGCTTGCTTTCTGCCGTTTCCTCTCCTCAGCCCGGCGCTTGATTGCGGCTAAGGCCTCAATGCTGTCTGTGATCTTCTTCCGCTCTCTGCTCTCCCACTGCTGTCTCTCCTCCTTCTCAGCTGTGTACCCTCCTCGTGCCCAGGCCTCTGCACAAGCTCTGTTTAGGAGTATTAAAAACAAAGAAACAAGAACACCCCAGAAATCGGGGAGGTTTGAATTGTCACAGGTTCGAAGTAAATCCAAAACATATACTATCTGACCAAACGTGCTCATTTTCCCCAAAATCAAACTAAAGGCACAGGACATATGACTGCAAGGATACATATTAACACGTGCACATTTTAATCTTTAAAGCCTAATGGTTTGCAAAGCCTTCCAGATATGAGGCCGAGAGCACAAGTGACAAAAGGAAAAAATAGAGAAATTGGACTCCACCAAAGTTAAAAATGTGTGTCATGCAAAGAATACCATAAATAAAAGACAACCCACAGAATGGGTATGCAAATCATACACCTGATCAGGGGGTTGTATCTAGAACATATAAAGACCTATTGCAACTCATTAATACAAAGATGACTTAAAAATGGGAAGAGGTTAAAAGAATGAGAAGACAAACTGCACTGGGAGAAAATATTTGCAAGAAAGATAACTGAAAAATGGCTTGTATCCAAAACATACAAAGAACTATTAAAACTCAAAAATGAAAAAGCACACACATTTTAAAAAGTGGGCAAAAGAGCTGGACACCTCACCAAAGAAGACAGGCAGGTGGCAAACAAGCTCATCATCATAGGACGTCAGGAAAGTGCAAATTAAACCAATGAGATGCCACTTGACACTCAACAGAACGGCTAAAATCCAGAACACTGACAACACCAAATGCCGGGAAGGATGTGCAGCGACAGGAATGCTCCTTCGTTGCTGGTGGGAATGCAAAATGGCGCAGCCCCTTGGAAGACAGCCTGGCAATTACAAAGCAAACATAATCTTACATATAATCCAGCAATCGTGCTCCTAAGTATGTACTCAAATGAACTGAAAACAAATGTCCACACACAAAACCCTGCACACGAACACTGATAGCAGCACTGTTCACGACAGCCAAAAAGTGGAAGCAACCCAAATGTCCATCAACTGACAGATAAAGAAAATGTGGGCTGAGATAGCCTCATCCACCAGAGGGCAGACAGCAGAAGCAAGAAGAACTACAATCCTGCAGCCTGTGGAACAAAAACCACATTCACAGAAAGATAGACAAGATGGAAAGGCAGAGGGCTATATCCCAGATGAAGGAACAAGAAAAAACCCCAGAAAAACAACTAAATGAAGTGGAGATAGGCAACCTTCCAGAAAAAGAATTCAGAATAATGATAGTGAAGATGGTCCAGGACCTCAGAAAAAGAATGGAGGCAAAGATCGAGAAGATGCAAGAAATGTTTAACAAAGACCTAGAAGAATTAAAGAACAAATACCTAAAATACTTAAAGAACAAACAAACTAAGATGAACAATACAATAACTGAAATGAAAAATAGAGTAGAAGGAATGAATAGCAGAATAACTGAGGCAGAAGAACGGATAAGTGACCTGGAAGACAGAATGGTGGAATTCACTGTCGCAGAACACAGTAAAGAAAAAAGAATGAAATGAAGACAGCCTAAGAGACCTCTGGGACAACATTAAATGCACCAACATTCACAATATAGGGGTCCCAGAAGGAGAAGAGAGAGAGAAAGGACCCAAGAAAATATCTGAAGAGATTATAGTCGAAAACGTCCCTAACATGGGAAAGGAAATAGCCACCCAAGTCCAGGAAGTGCAGAGAGTCCCAGGCAGGATAAACCCAAGGAGAAACATACTGAGACACACAGTAATCAAACTGACAAAAATTAAAGACAAAGAAAAATTATTAGAAGCAACAAGGGAAAAATGACAAATAACATACAAGGGAACTCCCATAAGGTTAACAGCTGATTTTGCAGCAGAAACTCTACAAGCCAGAAGGGAGTGGCATGATATACTTAAAGTGATGAAAGGGAAGAACCTACAACCAAGATTACTCTACCCAGGAAGCATCTCATTCAGATTCGATGGAGAAATCAAAAGCTTTACAGACAAGCAAAAGCTAAGAGAAGTCAGCCCCACCAAACCAGCTCTACAACAAATGGTAAAGGAACTTCTCTAAGTGGGAAACACAACAGAAGAAAAGAACCTATAAAAACAAACCCAAAACAATTAAGAAAATGGTCATAGGAACATACATATCGATAATTACCTTAAATGTGAATGGATTAAATGCTTCAGCCAAAAGACACAGGCTTGCTGAATGGATACAAAAACAAGACCCATATATTTGCTGTCTACAAGAGACCCATTTCAGACCTAGGGACACATACAGACTGAAAATGAGGGGATGGAAAAAGATAGTACATGCAAATGGAAATCAAGAGAAGGCTGGAGTAGCAATACTCATTTCAGATAAAACAGACTTTAAAGAACGTTACAAGAGACAAGGAAGGACACTATATAGTGATCAAGGGATCAACGCAAGAAGAAGATACAACAATTATATATGCACCCAACATAGGAGCACCTCAATGCATAAGGCAACTGCTAACAGCTTTAAAAGAGGAAATCGACAGTAACACACTAATAGTGGGGGACTTTAACACCTCACTTACACCAATGGACAGATCATCCTGACAGAAAATTAATAAGGAAACACAAGCTTTAAAAGACACAATAGACCAGATAGGTTTAACTGACATTTACAGGACATTCCATCGGAAAACAGCAGATTACACTTTCTTCTCAAGTGCACATGGAACATTCTCCAGGATAGATCACATCTTGGGTCACAAATCAAGCCTCAGTAAATTTAAGAAAATTGAAATCATATCAAGCATCTTTTCTGACCACAATGCTATGAGATTAGAAATGAATCACAGGGAAAAAAATGTAAAAAACACAAACACATGGAGGCTAAACGATACGTTACTAAATAACCAAGAGATCACTGAAGAAATCAAAGAGGAAATCAAAAAATACCTACAAACAAATGACAATGAAAACACGATGATCCAAAACCTATGGGATGCAGCAAAAGCAGTTCTAAGAGGGAAGTTTATAGCTATACAGGCCTACCTCAAGAAACAAGAAAAATCTCAAACAATCTAACCTTATCCCTAAAGGAACTAGAGAAAGAACAAACAAACCCCATAGTTACTAGAAGGAAAGAAATCATACAGATCAGAGCAGAAATAAATGAAATAGAAACAAAGAAAACAATAGCAAAGATCAATGAAACGAAAAGCTGGTTCTTTGAGAAGATAAACAAAATTGATAAACCATTAGACAGACTCATCAAGAAAAAGAAGGAGAGGACTCAAATCAATAAAATCAGAAATGAAAAAGGAGAAGTTACAACAGACACCGCAGAAATACAAAGCATCCTAAGAGACTACTACAAGCAACTGTATGCCAATAAAATGGACAGCCTGGAAGAAATGGACAAACTCTTAGAAAGGCATAACCTTCCAAGACTGAACCAGGAAGAAACAGAAAATATGAACAGACCAATCACAAGTAATGAAATTGAAACTGTGATTAAAAATCTTCCAACAAACAAAAGTCCAGGACCAGATGGCTTCACAGGTGAATTCTATCAAACATTTAGAGAAGAGCTAACACCCATCCTTCTCAAACTCTTCCAAAAAATTGCAGAGGAAGGAACACTCCCAAACTCATTCTATGAGGCCACCATCACCCTGAAACCAAAACCAGACAAAGATACCACAAAAAAAGAAAATTGCAGACCAATATCACTGATGAATATAGATGCAAAAATCCTCAACAAAACACTAGCAAACAGAACCCAACAACACATTAAAAGGATCATACACCACGATCAAATGGGATTTATCCCAGGGATGCAAGGATTCTTCAATATATGCAAATCAATCAATGTGATACACCATATTAACAAACTGAAGAATAGAAACCATATGATCATCTCAATAGATGCAGAAAAAGCTTTTGACAAAATTCAACACCCATTTCTGATAAAAACTCTCCAGAAAGTGGGCACAGAGGGAACCTACCTCAACATAATAAAGGCCATATACGACAAACCCACAGCAAACATCATTCTCAATGGTGAAAAACTGGAAGCATTTCCTCTAAGATCAGGAACGAGACAAGGATGTCCACTCTCACCACTGTTATTCAACATAGTTTTGGAAGTCCTAGCCACGGCAATCAGAGAAGAAAAAGAAATAAAAGGAATACAAATTGGAAAAGAAGAAGTAAAGCTGTCACTGTTTGCAGATGACATGATACTATACATAGAGAATCCGAAAGATGCCACCAGAAAACTACTAGAGCTAATCAATGAATTTGGTAACGTTGCAGGATACAAAATTAATGCACAGAAATCTCTTGCATTCCTATACACTAATGATGAAAAATCTGAAAGAGAAATTAAGGAAACACTCCCATTTACCACTGCAACAAAAAGAATAAAATACCTAGGAATAAACCTACCTAGGGAGACAAAAGCCCTGTATGCAGAAAACTATAAGACACTGATGAAAGAAATTAAAGATGATACCAACAGATGGAGAGATATACCATGTTCTTGGATTGGAAGAATCAATATTGTGAAAACGACTATACTACCCAAAGCAATCTACAGATTCAATGCAATCCCTATCAAATTACCAATGGCATTTTTTACAGAACTAGAACAAAAAATCTTAAAATTTGTATGGAGACATAAAAGATCCCAAATAGCCAAAGCAGTCTTGAGGGAAAAAAACGGAGCTGGAGGAATCAGACTACCTGACTTCAGACTATACTACAAAGCTACAGTAATCAAGACAATATGGTACTGGCACAAAAACAGAAATATAGATCAATGGAACAAGATAGAAAGCCCATAGATAAACCCATGCACCTATGGTCAACTAATCTATGACAAAGGAGGCAAGGATACACAGTGGAGAAAAGACAGTCTCTTCAATAAGTGGTGCTGGGAAAACTGGACAGCTACATGGAAAAGAATGAAATTAGAACACTCCCTAACACCACACACAAAAATAAACTCAAAATGGATTCGAGACCTAAATGTAAGACCAGACACTGTAAAACTCTTAGAGGAAAACACAGGAAGAACACTCTTTGACATAAATCACAGCAAGATCTTTTTTGATCCACCTCCTAGAGTAATGGAAATAAAAACAAAAATAAACAAATGGGACCTAATGAAACTTAAAAGCTTTTGCACAGCAAAGGAAACTATAAACAAGACGAAAAGACAATCCTCCAGAATGGGAGAAAACATTTGCAAACGAATCAACGGACAAAGGATTAACCTCCAAAATATATAAACAGCTCATGCAGCTCAATATTAAAAAAACAAACAACCCAATCTAAAGATGGGCAGAAGACCTTAATAGGCATTTCTCCAAAGAAGACATAGAGATGGCCAAGAAGCACATGAAAAGCTGCTCAACATCACTACTTATTAGAGAAATGCAAATCAAAAGTACAATGAGGTATCACCTCACACCAGTTAGAATGGGCTTCATCAGAAAATCTACAAACAACAAATGCTGGAGAAGGTGTGGAGAAAAGGGAACCCTCTTGCACTGTTGGTGGGAATGTAAATTGATACAGCCACTATGGAGAACAGTATGGAGGTGCCTTAAAAAACTAAAAATAGGGCTTCCCTGGTGGCGCAGTGGTTGAGAATCTGCCTGCCAATGCAGGGGACACGGGTTCGAGCCCTGGTCTGGGAAGATCCCACATGCCGCGGAGCAACTGGGCCCGTGAGCCACAGTTACTGAGCCTGCGCGTCTGGAGTCCGTGCCCCGCAACAAGAGAGGCCACGATAGTGAGAGGCCCGCGCACCGCGATGAAGAGTGGCCCCCGCTTGCCACAACTGGAGAAAGCCCTCGCACAGAAACGAAGACCCAACACAACCAAAAATAAATAAATAAATAAATAATTAAAAAAAAAAAAAACCAAAAAACTAAAAAGAGTTACCATATGATCCAGCAATCCCACTACTGGGCATATACCCAGAGAAAACCACAATTCAAAAAGACACATGCACCCCAATGTTCATTGCAGCACTATTTACAATAGCCAGGTCATGGAAGCAACCTAAATGCCCATCGACAGACGAATGGATAAAGAAGTTGTGGTACATATATACAATGGAATATGACTCAGCCATAAAAAGGAATGAAATTGGGTTATTGGTTGAGACGTGGATGGAGCTAGAGGCTGTCATACAGAGTGAAGTCAGTCAGAAAGAGAAAAACAAATATCGTGTATTAACGCATATATGTGGAATCTAGAAAAACGGTACAGATGAACCGGTTTGCAAAGCAGAAATAGAGACACAGATGTAGAGAACAAACATATGGACACCAAGGGGGGAAAGCCAGGGGGTGGTGGTGGCGTGATGAATTGGGAGATTGGGATTGACATATACACACTAATGTGTATAAAATGGATAAGTAATAAGAGCCTGCTGTATGAAAAAAAAACAAAAAAAATGTGGGCTTTCCAAATGGAATATTATTTCACAGCATTATTTTGGAAGTCTTTACTGACACAGGCTGCAGTGTGGGTGAACCTTTAAAATATGCTCAGTGAAAGAAGCCATTCACAAAAGACCACATAGCGTATGACTCCATTTATAGGAAATGCCCAGAATAGGCAAATCCAGAGAGATAGAGAGTAGATTTGTGATTGCCAGGGGCTGGCAGAGCGGGGTTGCGGAGTGACTGCTAATAAGTAAGGGTTACTTTTTGAGGTGATAAAAATATTCTAAAATTGATTGTGGGGTGTGGTTGGACAACTCTATGAACATACTGAAAAAACCACTGAATTGTACACTTGAAATGGGTGAACTGTTCTAAAGGCTGGGGATACAGCAGGTAACATAAGAGATGACATCGCTTGCTCTGTTAGAGCTGCCCTTTTATGGGGAAACAAGTATGTCAGAGGTGGATGTGTCTTGAGAAATCAGGCTGAAGAGACAGCAGGTGGAAGTGGCAAAGGTGCTACTTAGATAGGTGGTCACACTCATGGAGCTCTTCAGAAGATGACAGGTGAGCAGACACCTGCAAACACCTGTGAAGAGCATCCCAGGTGGAGAGAACATCAAGGGCCCAGTGTGGAACAGCTAGAGAGTGCTGGAATGAGGCTTCAAACCCAGGTGAACCCAACTCCTGAAGAGAAGTCATGCTGCACCGTCCAGGGCGGGGGTCTCCCTGCTGAGGGCCCAGCTCAGGTCCCTGTTTACACTTTCCTGCTGGGCGGCACTGCTGCAGTGTGGGGACTCACAATCCTCCGGGACAGCCCCTCCCGCTGGTTCCCTCCTCCTACCAGCTGGTACCTGCTTAAGTCCCACGTGATACTAACGGATACTCACAAGGACCCCGCGGTCGGTATTGTCCCCACTTTCCGGATGAGGAACCTGAAGCTGGGGAGGTTGGCGCTCAGCCATGGGCACAGGACCCACAGCTGCAGAGCTGGGCTTGGAGGTCCGCCCGCAGGCCCTGCCCTCCCGCCATCCCCCTGAACACCCAGGGCTCGGTGCTGGGGAAACGGATGCATCTCGGCCTGACTGCCCAAAAGCAGGGATCCTGGTTCTCTTACCTGGTCCAAGTGGAGGCTCTCCCTTCCGACTGAAATCTGTGTTAGTTTGACTAAAATCTGTGAGTCCAAAAACACACTACCAGCTACGTTTCCTTTTAAGTGTTGGAAAATTCAGATATGCACTTCCCTTCAGGCCATCCCAGTTACTGAGGTTTTATTCTAAGCTGGAATGAATGAATAGTGACCTCAATCAAAAGGTAAATTAAGGGAATTTCCTGGAAGTCCAGTGGTTAGGACTCTGTGCTTTCACTGCCGAGGGCGAGGGTTTGATCTCTGGTCGGGGAACTAAGATCCCACAAGCCACGAGGCGCAGCCAAAAAGAAAAAAAAAGGTAAATTAAAAACCCAGATAAAAGCAGTGATGATACACATGGCAGTCCCGGGTTCAATATTCTCGATATGCAAAGAGCTCTTATGAATCAGTAAGAAAAAGCATCCCCCCAAAAGGAAACTGGGAAGAAATCATGAATGCAATACTCATAGAGAAGGAAACATAAATGCCCAACAAAGGTAGTAAAAATGACCAACTTCATCAGTTACCCAAAAATGCAAATTTAAAACGAGGTACTGGGACTTCCCTGGTGGCACAGTGGTTAAGAATCTGCCTGCCAATGCAGTGGACATGGGTTCGAGCCCTGGACCGGGAAGATCCCACATGCCGCGGAGCAACTCCCACATGCCGCGGAGCAACTAAGCCCATGCGCCACAACTACCGAGCCTGCGCTCTAGAGCCCGCGAGCCACAACTACTGAGCCCATGTGCCACAACTACTGAAGCCTTTGTGCCCTAGAGCCTGTGCTCTGCAACAAGAGAAGCCACCGCGATGAGAAGCCCGCACACTGCAATGAAGAGTAGCCCCTGCTCACCGCAACTAGAGAAAGCCCGCGTGCAGCAACAAAGACCCAATGCAGCCAAAAAAATAAATAAATGAATAAAAATTAAATAAATAAAACGAGGTCCCACCTTCACTCATCAATTGGCCTGGCAATGGTTTTTGTTTTTTTTTTTTACATGGCTGTGTCTGGGGAAGTTATAAGTTGATACAAACATTCTAGAAAACAATTAGAAAATATTTTTAAACACCTTTTAAAAGTCTCAAACCACAGTCTTTAATCCAATAATACAACTCAGGGTTCCATCCTAAGGAAATAACCGGCCACGAGATCAGAGACTTATATAGAAGGATAATTATCAAAGGATTATGAAAAATCTATGAATAAGTGCTCAAAGACGGAATTTCCTATTATAAACAATCATGTAAGCCATTAAACCTATTTCACTGGAATATTTAATGATGTGTGGAAATGCTCAAAAATCAGAAATTTTTAAAAGTTTAATATTGAGCATGCTCAACTATTACCTGTTAAGTATGATCAAAAGGCGTTTCGTTTCCTTACCTGTCCTTTGGAAAAACTGGTCTATCATCCAGGTATGTTAAATGTTTTAGTCGAACAGTGACTGTCCTTCGATAATTAGGGATGTTCCTAGTCACTGGGTTTCCCATCAAATTCAGTACACGCTGGAAGCACACAGGCAGAACCACGTTAATCACTGAAAAATGGATGCGATTAAAACAGTTAATATGTGCAGTGCTCTGAAAATAAATAAACAGGGAGTGTCAACATCAAATCATGAAGACGGTATCAGAGAAGGCAGAGGCTGTCTTTGTTTCTCCGCCATCAGAACTGTCCCGAGAATTGGGCAGCCCTTTCTTCTATTACACTTGAACTTCAGATCCTAACCCTCATCGTCCTTCCAGAACAATATTGGAAAACACTTCCTGAGGCCTTTGCCCAAGGGCGGTGATTGCATTAGTTTTGCTCGCCCAATCTCTTTTACTGAAATTAATCTCCAGTTGATCGTTTTCTGTCCTTCCCAGCCAGGACCCATTTTAAGAAAATGTACACAGCAGCTAGACAGATAAGAAGTGGTGACTGAGGGGATAGGATGCAAAGTGCCTGCTTATCTACTGCCAGGCTTACAGGTCTCCCGGATGTCAAGTTGGGACCAGGAAAGGGAAAGTGACACAGCAGTGCCAGTGCGCCGTCCTCCCCCCCTCTTTAAATACTGTCACCTCCCCTCCTGCCGATGAAACTCAAGAAGGTGAATGGTCAAGGTGACATGTGGGTGAAACATTTAACATCGGTTTGCCTGAACTGGTGAAATGTTTTTCATATCTAAAGTGATTTTTCGTGTTCAGGAAAATAAATACACTGGTTCAAGTGACCTGTTCTGTGGGGCTGAGTGGGGGGAGCAATGTGCCCCAGGGACAGGGGCTAAAGGGCTGCGTGTGTATGGAGAATGTAAAAGCCATCACAAAACAACCATGAGGCAGACTGTTCTTGTTATGGATTGAATTGCACCCCCCCAGCAAGCTCATATGCTGAAGTCCTAACCCCCAGCGCCTCAGAATGTGACTGTATGTGGAGACAGGGTCTTTGAAGAGGTGATTAAGATTAAATGATGTCATTAGGGTGGGGCATGATCCAATAGGTCCTTGTAAGAAGAGGAGATTAGGACACAGAGACACACACCGAGAAGGCCATGTGAGGACCCAGGGAGAAGACGGCCGTCGACATGCCAAGGAGAGAGGTCTCAGGAGAAATCAAGCCTGCTGACACCTTGACCTCGGACTTCTAGCCTCCAGAATCATGAGAAAATAAATTTCTGTTGTTTAAGCCACTCAGTCTGGTACTTTGTTATGGCAGCCAGGCCAAAAAAAGGTATTATAATACAGCTTTATATTATCACCATATACTGGTGATAATATAAATTCTAAATTAGTCTTTGGTGACAGTCTGCTCTACAGATTGTTCTTGAACTATGATTTGCTTACTGTTTTTCTTTAAATGGACTCACTTTTTCCTTCTTATCCACACCCTAAGCAGTAAACAGTGAACTCAAGTTTTTTGTGTGCTACTCGGAATATTTTTTCCTAGTTCACATGACAACACATATACACTAAAAAGCAAGGAAGTCGTCAAAGGCTGCTGGAGTTGAGTCCAGAGGACACAGGAGCCGCCTGGAGGGGCTGCCACAGGCCAGAAGATGGGACCATTCAATCACCCCAAATTAAAATGACAGCACGGGTGAAGTCATGTCAAATACTGTATCTGTAAATCTTTGTGTTCGCGATGAAAACGTGAACCTTTAGAGGTTCAACCTCATTGTCACCTTTAGAGGTTCCTACGTTCTTGACTCATTTCTCTGAAAAGGAATACATAAAAAGAAAAAAAACCGACAAGCGTTTATCCTAGCTTTTTCTTTCTTTTTTAAAAAATATTTATTTATTTATTTGGTTGCACTGGGTCTTAGTTGTGGCAGGTGGGCTCCTTAGTTGCGGCTCACGGGCTCCTTAGTTGCAGCTCACTGGCTCCTTAGCTGTGGCGTGTGCACTCTTAGTTGCGGCATGCATGTGGGATCCAGTTCCCTGACCAGGGATCGAACCCAGGCCCCCTGCATTGGGAGCACGGAGTCTTACCCACTGCGCCACCAGGGAAGTCCCTATCCCAGCCTTTTCTATATGCACTTTATATTAGGGAGGCATGAATTGATGAGCAAAACTGCTCTTTGTGGAAGCATTCCAGCTAATAGGTGCAGAAGGAATAAGACACTTAGAATATGGTCACTGGGTGACCCCTAACGAAATCACACATGGAGGCAACGTGCATCGGGAGCTGCAGGAACAATCAGGGGAAGGGTTGATGAGGGACTTCATGAAGGCTGGGTCTGATTGACAGCAGCCAAAGCCACGAGTCAAGCTTAAAGTTACAAAAAGAGAGGCAACCAGACTTACAGGTGCCCTGATTGATGCAACAGCAAACCTCAAAGTTATATTCTGAGCCTGGATCTGATCAGGTCTCTGGCTCCATCATCATCATTTTACAAGAGATACTGGGGACAGCAGAACACGTTAAACCACACCATGAGGGTGCAGTCAACTGAATCCAGGAAGTGGCTGGCAGCCAGAGGAGGGACCTGGTTTCCTCAACAGATTTATGGGGGTGGGGGAAAACAGCCAAGGGGAGACTGTGATAGATCGAGAGATTTGAGAGGTGCATAATCCAAATACGATGTGTGGATCTGGTTTGGATTTGCAAAACCCAACAGTCAAAGCGCATTTTTGAGACAAGTGGGGAACACTGAATATGGACTGGTTATTAACTGTCATTCTGATAATGTTTTAGATATAATAGCAGTATTGCGATGGTGCTTTGAAAAAGTCCTTGTCTGTCAAGAATACACCCTGAAATATTCATGGGTGAAACGATAGCGGCACCTGGCACTTCAAACACTCCAGCTAGAAATACAGAGAGGGAAAAAGAACGTGTGATGCGTGTTAAGAAAGCAGGGGGAGAGGAAGGGGGAGGGGAGGGAGGGGAAAGAGAAGACAGATTTGCTGTCTGCAGAACACAAGGTAACGCAAGTTGCGTGCGTGTGTGTGTTTTACCAAGTCGGGCATGCTCTCGAGGATGCTCAGGATCTCCGGGTCACTCAGCTTGTTGTGGGAAAGGTCAAGGACACAGAGCTTCAAACACTCCTTGAGATGCTGAGCGTCTTCCACGGTCTCTAAGTGGTTGTGGGCCATCTGGAGCGTGTTGAGGACCGGCAGGCAGGCTGGAAGGGGAGGTCGGCAGGGGGTAAGTGACACGGGTGGAGAAGGGTGTTACGAACCTCCGCTAGGAAACGGTGGTGGACGCGGGGGCCTAGAGAACGCCCACCCCCGCCCCGCCCCGCCCCGCCACGGCGGGGCCTTCGTACAGAGGTTTTCAATGGTCTTGATGTAATTGTTGCTGACGTTGAGAGCATCCAGTTTCTGCAGAGGTTCTAGGTTCTCGACCTTACAGAGCAAGTTCACTTGCAAGAAGAGGCATCGCAGTTCCGTTTGGGCCTCTAGGTTCTCGATTTTCCGTATTCCGTTGCACTCCAGCCAGAGACAACGCAGCCCTGTGTACTCTTCCAAGTTCTCGATGCGGCCAAAGCCTAGTGGGGAGGAAGGGGCAGTTGGTTACGCTTCCACGCGCTCAGAGGCACAGGGGCCACCCTCTTGTTTGCCTACCTGCCCAGCATCCACACCTCCTTCCTCACTCACACCACGGCCTCTTCGGAGGGACATCCCTGTCCTGATACTACCCCTTGGCTCTCTGCAGGGAGCTGGTCACGCTTAGCCAAGTGGAGCCAACCTTCATGAATCCTGGGGAGCTTTGCTGGCTCCACTGGAGAGCGGTAACTCTCTGCGAGAATTGCCGGCCTGGTAGGGTAGAGCCCAACACTGGAGCAGCCACCTTCCCTTCTCGCCCGGGAGTGGGGGGAAGTGAGGGGTGACCTGTCTGAAATGAATGAGCACCAGGGAAAGCAGGGCCAAGGAAAGGGGAGAAACAGCCTCGTGAAGATACGTGGTGAGCACCAGGATCCAGCTGTACCTGAAGCCCGTCCAAACTTCGGGTCTGGTTTTACGGTATTTTTCAGTTTCATGAGCCACATTTAAGGTGAGGAAAACAAACATTTTTGTTTCCTCGAGTGACTCATTATAGATTTGTAATTCACGGCGCACCTGCTAGTACCAAAACTTTTTCAAAGCCATTTGTTTTGTTGCCTGAAAAGTTTTAACCAAAAGTTTTTATTAAAAAAGGGTAATAGCAACGGTGAGGGCAGAACCACCCAGCTAAGTCATTTCCCAGATTCCTGACCCTCAGAAACAGTATCAGATAAAAATAATAATAATTTTTTTAAGTTGGTAAGTTTGGGGATAATTTGTTTGGCAGCAGTAGATAATATAGGCATATCTCTCTCCTAATTCTTCCACCTCTCCGACTCTTTCTACTTGGTCTAACCCACTGGGTCTTCTTCTTCTTCCCACCTCTTAAATATTGGTCCTCTGGGGTCTGCCCTCCTAAGTCATCTTATCACTGTTACACCTAGACGTTGGGTGGAGGGTTTTGGAGGGGGCAACGTGGAGGTGAGGAGACCAGTTAGGGGTCGTTCCACACCTTTAAAGTAGTTGTGCTGCTGGAGCCCTCTGTGAATCTCCCTGAACCTTCTCACAGTGGCCGCCCTATCCCCCAAGACGCCAAAAGCACCTTTACCATACCCGTCTCTGTATCTTCAGCACTTGCCGGGCACACAGAAGGCTCTCAGTAAACATTTACTGAACAAATGAACATAAAGATGGTCCGATGAAGCAGGGTGGCCATCCCAAACTCAGCACAGGGTTGGGAGTTATCATTCTGCTTCCTCATTGCTGGAATAGCCCCGTCTATGAACCTGAACTTAAGTTTATGTGTGATACTGGACACCGACACAGTCCTTCACAACGTAACCCTCCCAAGCCCAAAGTATTTACAAGTAGCTACTGGTTCGAAAGAGTATGAGTCCTTTAGCAAATATAAATAAAAGATACCAATGTGTTTCCCTTGAACCCATATTAACTCCAGTCACGTTAAGACTTTTTCTTCAAAGGAATATTATTGCTTTTCCATGCGTCTCCACTAAGCTCTGAAATTTCTACTTAAATGTAAGTTAAGAACACCAGATGATCCCTGCGAGTAATTCTTAACACCACTAGAGTCTTTCCACCTGACATGAGGTAGCTCCTCCACCGGACCCTTACCTTTATAGTGTAAATACAGCGTATCGTTCAGTGCTGGGGTAATATAAAGCTTGTGCTTCTTGCACAGTTTTTGTAGAAAATTTTTAGTCATTCTGTTGAATGAAAAACGTGAACAAGAAATTTATTTCAATTTGTCAGCTGTAAAATACATCCCATAAATTCTTTGCCACACCCATTCCGTCCACAAATTCCACAATATTCTATATGCCCAATGACTTTGTTTATAGCTTTCAAGGCCTCATCCAATATTGTGACTTTCAGCCTTCTCAAAAACTGCAAAGTGTGTTCTAATAGAAATACCTTTGTGTCATCAAGAACTACTCATGTTTCTCTCTCTCCAGGTCCAGTATTAACGTTGTATAGATCGTGGTTAGTTATGCCAGAGAGCAACGCCATCCTGACTCTGAGACTAATCCTCAGACATGGGGCCGACTATTTAATCTCTATGAGCCTCAAGTTCCTCATCTGGACAAAGGGGTGATTATCACATCCACCTTAAGAGGGTAAAAGCGTGCTGTGAGTGGCAACAGCACACCCACGTACCTGGGGCCACGATCTTCTTTGTCGTCTCTTTGGTGTGCTAAGCGACCATCTGACCAGCTATCACCACTGTGTTTCTGCTCGCTGAGGTAGGAAGTGTCCGAAGGACCCACGTGTGTTTCCTTAGGATCATTAATTTCTGTAAAATAAGAGACTGGTTCTATAGAGATCGAGAAATGTATAAAAAATGTCCCCCAATTTCAACCTGATGAATAACTGTCCGCTTTTAGCATGGAACCGGTACTCTTTAAATGTATCACAGTGATTTTTAAAGCACTGATAAGGACTATGAAAATTTCACTTCTAGGCAGATCTTTGATACAACCTCTTGTACAGCTGGACACGGAGACGTGTGCAAAGATATTCACTTCTGCGTTACTTGTAACAGCCAAAACCTATTAACAATGCAAATGTTCATCCATAGGGACTGGTTAAATAAAGCAACAGATTATTATTCTGCCTTGGAATAGAATGCACTGGAGCTACGTCAATCAATATGGATAATTCGCAGAAACACATATGGAGTGAAAAAAGCAAGTTTCATAATAAGCACAGGATATCATTTACATAAATCAAACCCACACAAACCTATGCTACGCATTGTTTAAGGATAGATAGATCGATAGGGAGATAGATAGGGAGAGAGACAGACGAGATTGAAAGAACCCACACAAAATTCTGGAGGCGGGGAGAAGGTAATGGGACTAGGAATAGAGGTGGGGTAGGGCAAAAAAACATCAAGTTTATCTGAAATGTTTTATTTCTTTAAAAAAAGACTTCAGGTACATGTGATTAAAATGCTAATCATTTTCAATTCTCGGTGGCGATACACGGGTGTTTGTTATAATGTTCTCTGTTCTTTTTAAAAAGTTCTCAAAAAAGGAGGGAGGACCAAGATAGAGGTAGGGGATTAAGAAATATAAACTGCCCTCTATAAAATAAATAAGCTACAAGGATGTATTGTACAGCATAGGGAATACAGCCAATATTTTATAGTAACTGTAAATGGCATATAATCTATAAAAATTTTGAATCATTATGTTGTACACCTAAACTAATATAATATTATAAGTCAACTATACTTCAATTTTAAAAAAAGCTCTCAAAAAACACACAAGAAGAAACAAAAATGATGGGAATATCTTTGGTAGAAAGAAAATGAACACGTTCAAATGCACTTATTTTTCTTTAAAGGTCAATCAAAATTGGCTGATTCAAATGCACTTAATCTTAAGGGCTGTTTGCTGCTGCTCTCTGGGTGTCCCTGTGGACTACCGAATGAGATTCAACACTCCGTGTGTGGGACTGTATCTTATAATTTCCCATTTCCCACTGCATACAATGCCCAGCCACAAGAGGCACGAGATACAGGTTTGTGGAAGAAAGACTAGGTGCTCAATATACATAATAATTGATTGGTTATATTAATAGCAAGAACTACCATTTATTACTGGCCCAACGTATGCCAGACACTCTAATTACAGCTATCTCGCTTGCAAAACAGGAGAGTGCCCCATGGAGAGCTTAAGCTCTGGGCAAACAGCCATAAAGCCGGCAAGTTGCAGAGGGGTAGTGTGAACCCAGCAGGAGGGGCCTCAAACCTGTGTCTGTGCACAGAGCAACATGGCTTCCCTACAGCAACTCTTACAGGGCTTGCCTGGACAGTCAATGCTCAAGATATATTTGTTGGCTGGGTTCAGAAAATGAGACACAAATCAAGTAGCTTCTTTACCAGTCCCTAAAAAGTTTCCCTTACAGTCCAAGCCAAGCAGGAGCGGAGGCTGTTTTCTAAGCCCATTCCGGAAAACTTTGTTGAGGAGTCACGTCAGAAGCACCAGCTTGTCATTCACTCTGTCTACCACAGATCAGGCACTGGACCGGCCACTGCCAGTTCAATCAGGATGTCCTGCCCTGACATAGCTTGCCGTCTAGAGGGGGAGAGAGCCTTTGATCTTACATGGTGCCGGCAATAAAGGGAAACATTCAAAACATTAAAAAGTTGGGCGGTGGGGAGAATGGTGTGTTCAGTGAGGGCTTGGGCTCTGGAGTCAGACTGTCCAGGCGTGAGTCTGTTCTGTCATTGACTGGCTGAGGGTAATCTGTTTGGAGCAAGTTCTATAACCTCTTTAAGTTCCAGGTTCCTCATCTGTATGAAACGGGGAGAGGAGTGCCTACCGCAGAGCGAGGGCGTATGGCTCGAAGGCAGTGAGCGCACGGCACGCATCGTTTAGTAAGTGTGGGTCGCCATTATTATTATTATTATTACTGCTGGCTGTGAAGACTAGGTGTGTGGTGCTGGGGCGCAGCCCGTCGCCCCCCTCGCCTCCCTGGGGCGGCTGTCGGCACCTTCCTTGCGGCCCCCTTGGCCTGCGTTCCCGTGGTCACCCGCCGACTCCTCCATGGCTGGCTCCAAGCCCGGCTCCCGCGCGCAGTCCTGCTCCGCTCCCCCGTCCGCCACGGGCTGCGAGGCCTCGCGGTGCACGTTTATTCCGGAAACACGGAACACCCCGTAGCAGTGGGGACGCCCGGTTGTGTGGGATCACTATGTCCTCCAGCCCGCCAGGCCACTCTGCGTCTGCGTCTGCGTCGTTGGCAGCCCTACGCTTCCCTGGTCCCCCCGGCAACCGCTGCGCACTCGCACTCGGGACGCCGGGGGCGGGTCCCGTAACGGCCCCGCCCCCAGCGCGTGCGCGGGTCACGTGGGGGCGCGGCCCGCGGTAGCTGCGGCGGCGGTGACGGGGGCGGTGGCCGAGCGTCTTTGGTGGGACCGGCTCCGAGACTGCGTCGCCTCTGCAGGTACCGCGCCCCCCACGCCGGGCCCTGGGCCCCGGACCCTCCTGGTCTCCCTCGGCGCCCACTGGGACTTCGGCCCGGCCCCTCCTTCTGCGCCCCACCACGCCCCCCTGGACTAGTGCCCTCAGCGCCGAGACACCCAGGCCTCCCGGACCCTTTCGTCCCTCCCTTCCCTCGGACCCCGCCCCCAGCGTCCTTCCTTCCAGAGTGTGCCCCCAGAGCGCCCCTTCCACAGCTCCGTCCCGGCGTTGCACCCACACGGGACTCCCTTTTCTGGGCCCGCCCCTCCCCCAGGACCCGGCTGACCTGGGGCCCCAGCCACCCCGAGCGCGGGCCCCACTCTTTCCCAGACCTGACCCAGGTGCTCCGCACGAGGCTCTGAAGATCACCCCTTTGTGCTTCTTTATTGTCGTTTCCAAAGGACTTGGTCTGAGTGGGATTGGTTGTCGTCGTCTTTGTTCTGAAGTAGAAGTAATTCACAATAAGGGAGCTCTTGGAGAAAGGGCCCCACCAGTTCCCCAGCGGCGGTCGTTTGTTCGGCCCTGCCCGGTGCTGGAGGGGAAGGGTTCTGGAGACCAGTGAGGCTGTCGCTGTTCCAAAGGAACGTGCAGTCCAGACACAGACCGGCGCTTGAAGCCAAACCCAGCGGCCCTCTCGGTTATGCTAGCAGGATGCCTGCCTGGGGGTCTTACAGTGGGCGTCGCCAGCCAGGGCTCAGGACTTTCGTAGACCTTGATCTGAATGCCCACAGCCCATTTCTTCACTTTACCTCGGTAAGCCTCAGTTTCCCTGTCTGTAAACTGGGAACGATTAAAACTCTGCCTCGTAAGGTTGATGAGAGGGCAAGTCCGATGATAGGAATAAAGCACTTAGCGGAGTCTCTTGCATAAAGCCAGCTCTCCGTTTTAACCCTGAGCACTGCAAATAGACAAGCGTTAACGTTGAACCCTGAATTACAGTGGCTAATAGCCAAGGTTTATGGAGCAGTTATGTTCTGGGCTCTGTGCTGAGTGCTTTTTACATATGATCTACTTTAATTCTCATTATAATCTTAGGCAGGAACTGTTAGCCCCATGTTTACAGGTGATGTAAGGTGAAGTAATGTCACCTTCACCCAAGACACACAGCTCTGACATGGGGAGCGTGGATTCGAATCCAGGATGTCTATTTTCAGAGTCTGTGGTTATAATCGCTACAGTAATGTTCCAGGGGTATAGAGTTCAACAAATTGGTATTTTTTTAGCAGATTTTTTCTTTTTGAGATAAAATTCACATAACGTAAAATTCACCATTTTAGCCATTTAAAGATGTACTGCTCATAGCAGCATATTCACGGTGTACAGTCCTCACCACTAGTTAATTCCAGAACATTCTTATCGTCCCCCAAAGAAATCCCACCCCATTAGCAGTCGCTCCCCATTTCCCACTCCCCCTGTCCTGTGGCAGCCCTCATCTACTTTCTGTCTCTGGATTTGCCTTTTCTGGACAGTTCATATCCATAGAATCCTATGATGTGTCGCCTTTTGTGTCTGGCTTCTTTCGCTCAGCATACTGTTCGCAAGGTTTGTCCGTGGCATAGCATGTATCCATACTTCATTCTTTTTATTGCTGAATAGTGTTCCATTATGTGGGTAGACCACATTTTGTTTATCCATTCCTCTGTTGTTGGACATTTGGGTTGTTTCCACTTTTTAGCTAGTGAATAATGCTGCTATGAACACAGCTGTACAAGTTTTTGTGTGAGCCTAAGTCTTCGGTTATCTTGGGTCTATATCTAGGAGTGGATGCTATCATTATTTTAATTCCCGCTGCACAAAGGGAGACCTGAAGCTGAGGGCTGTCGGATCTTGGATGAGAACTCCCGTGCTCTGCTCTTTGCATGCACTTCAGGGTAGTGGCATACTGCAGCTTGGCAAAGGAAGGTAAGGAAGTTCCAGAAAGTCATGATACACCCATAATAACTTCGTCAAAGTGCTGATGCAAAGTTTGAGAAGCTTCTCAAGTTTTCTCTCCCCGAGAGGGAAGTTTGAACTTTGAACACAAAGCATTATTTTCTTCTATTTACTAAATAAATATCATATACTTAGCACCATGCCAGGTGCTGAGGAGGAATAGTAAAGATGGATGTGATCCCAGCCTCACACCATCACAAGGCTGTGGGAGGATTGAAGAATTAAATCTGAAAAACAAAACTGTAAAAAAAATTTTGGAAAATAATATGGGAAAATATCTTTATGACTTGGGACTAGGATGGGATTTGTGAAATAAAACATGACAAGCCCAAACCATGCAGGGAAAAGATAGATAAGTTTGACTACATTAATATGAAGACATTCAGTTCATCAAAAGCACTATAAAGAGACAAAGCGTACAGAGAACTAGTATCTACAATATGGAAAGAATTCCTATAACTCTGAAAGAAAAAGAAGACAACACGTCAAAAGCTAGGAACAGGCATTTCATAGATGAGAAGACACAAACAGCACATAAACATCCAAAGAGTGCCAGTCAACCATATTAGTAGTCAGGAAATGCCAATGAAAACCGTGGTGAGATCCCATTTCACAGCCAGCCTTTGGCAGGAGGTGAACTGCTGGATGTTGCCAGCCATCGAGAGGAGGCAGCATGAGCTCACACTTGCTGCTGGTGGGCGTGTAAATTGGTGCAGCCGCTTTGGCAGCTTCTCGTTGTACGCGTGGATGCCCTGTGGCCCAGCAGTTCGACTCATAGGCCCATCCCTTCGAGAAACTCTTGTACACGTGCCCAGGAGACATGCACGAGAAGGTTCATGGCAGTGCCGTTCATAATTGTAAAGTCACAACCAACGAGAACAACCCATCAGCAATAGAATGGTTATGTGAATTGTGTGTCTGTACCGGGAGGCAGCGCGGCAGTGAGAGTATACGGCCCACAGCTGCGGAGGCGTGGGTGAGCCTCAAAAACAACGCTGAGTGAAAGAAACAAGTCACCAAAGGATACTTGGAGTTTGATTCCTTTATGTAAAGGTCAGAACCAGGGAAAACGGAATATTTCAGAATCCGTGCTGCAGTAATAGTACAACTGTTAAAAAAAAAAAAAGAAGCAAGGGAATATTACATCAGAATTTAGGAGATTGATTACCACCCCCCCCCCCCCCACCACCGGGTGGCAGAAGGGGATGTGACCAGGGAGGAAGCATCGGGGCTTCTAAGACTCTGCTTTGATTTGTGAAGTAGGGTGTCTGTGGGGGTGTTTTGTTCATTACTCTTTGAACTGTGCATAATAGGTTTTACAACTTTTGTGTACATTTTCCAATTTTCTTAAATTACAGAAAAATTAGTTTTAGATCTATTTCCTGCCCTCAAGAGGCCTTTGTTCTAGTTGAGGAACCAAGATAGAGTCCAGATACTGCACTGCTCCGCATTCTGTTTAAGTGTCACGTGGGGGAGAGAGACGGAGGGGAACTCATGCTGGTGGGTGTGGAGACCTGGGAAGGGAAGGGGAGAGGGGCGTGGGCCTCCCGTCCATCGGTCCATCCCCAGGGCTGGCGTGTCGTGGTGCTTGTCAGCGAGTCCTGGGACTGAGCTGGGGAGAAGGGGTGGGACTTGAGCTGGTCTTGTGAGGAGAGACAGGACGGGAGTGCTGAGAGCAAGGGTCTGAGTGAAGTGAGATTTCTATTAAAAAAAAAAGTTTAAAGTCCTAACCCTGCAGCCTTACTGAAAAGTTGGACAGTGCCGGCTGTTGACGAGGGTGGTGAGGACCACCTCAGCCAGTCGAAGATCTGAGGAGCCTCTGGGGATACTTTCTGGTTCCTGAACACACTGGAAGGTTTTGGTTTGAGGGATGTTTCAGGATTTGCAACTTGTCTCTATACTGTCTTAAAAACTAGACTGACAGTCTGTCCGTCCCTCCATCTTAATTTCCTGTGACTGCTGTAACAAATTGCTACAAGCCCAGTGGCTTAAAACAAGACATAGTTATTCTCTTACAGTTCTGGAGGTCAGAAGTCTCATGTCAGTCCCACTGGACTAAAGCCGGGGTGTCAGCACGGTTGTGTCACTTGGGGAGGCTCTGGGGAGAATCCGTATCCTGGCCTTTGCCAGATTCTGGAGGTGCCTGCCTTCCTTGACCTGTGACCCCTCTCTGCATCTTCAATCCAGTAGCCTCTGGTCTTTAAATCTCCCTGGCACGCTCTGACCTCTGCTTCTTGGTCACAGCTCCTTCTCTGACTCTGACCCTTCTGCCTCCGTCTAATAAGGACACGTGTGATCACGTTGGACCCACCTGGACAATGCAGGGTCATCTCCCCATCTCAAGATCCTTAATCTCCAAAGTCCCCTTGCTACGTGAGGTGACGTATTTACGAGGTTTGAGGATTAGGATGTGGGCATATTGGAGGGCCATTATCTACCGACCCCACTACCTTTTGTTTGGTGGTGTTTTAATTGTCTTTTTTCTATCATACTTGCTTTATTTTCTTTGAAAACATTTTGGACAATCTGTCTTATGTTCTTGTAGCACCACCCCCAGGTAGCATTCATTTGGATAGCCTGGGGATGCCTGTGTTTCAGCCAAGACACTGCTCCCAGAGCTCTTTGATTCCCGAAGGGTTTTGCATTAGGTCTGATCGCCTTTTTCACGGTGAAGTTGAGTCAGCTAAACTGTAGGTCGGGATAATGTTACAGGCACAGCAGCCGTGCTTTGAAGACGTGACTTTGCTCCTTGGAGTCTTGACCATAGTTTTCCCATGATGCCTTCATAGTTGTGAGGTTACCTCAAAGGGGTTTTTTTAGGCTTTTTTGGAGCAGTTTTGGGTTTATGATAAAATCGATAGGAAGGTACGGAGACCCCACATGCCGCCTACTCCGGCACGTGCAGAGCCTCCCGTGTATCAGCGTCACTCACCAGAGCGGTGCCGTTTCTACTGAGGGTGAGTCTACCCTGACACGTCATAATCACTCAAATTCCGTAGTTTACCTAAGGGTCCTTTAGCCCTGATGAATATTGCCCTGGAGAAGTAGAAAATGCCTAGAAGACAGTAGGGAATTGCACTGCTTTTCCTATTCCGGGGACAGTTCTGACTGTTTGCCTCTGTTGTTCACTGATGTTTTAGTTTCCGTAGAGGCAAGAAAACAAAGCTTTATAATAACTTGTACGGGTAGGGTGTAGAGGGACCAGGATTTTACTGTGTTTCAGTGTTGCTTTCTAAGTAATGGATTTCTCTAAGTTTTAGACTAGTACCTATGCACAGAACAATGAACTAGTCGAACCCCCAAAGCAAGTTAAAAGCTGCCTGCTATCTGTGCGTACCTTGGTAGGCTTCTCGACCTAAATGTGTAGTAAACCCCTTTAAAACTGCTTCCGTGAGCTTTCCTAGAACTGAATGGCTTTGGGGGGGGAGTCCTGATTTCTTCTTCCATTAGAAAGACATTATTTTCCATCAGCTACTTACGGATGAGGAGGGGATTAAGAGGATGTCGGGCGTGTAGAACTTCCAATCCTTTGCCATTTATGGTCCATCGAGGTGCGAGCAAATGGGTGAAAATGTCTGGCGTGTCTGAGGAGCGGCAGGGAGTCGGTCACAAAGCCGTGTGCTCTCCGTCTGGCTTTGCTTCGTCCCCGTCTGGATGGACCAGGGCCCAGGCCGCCTGACTTCCTGCCCGCGAGGCCACTGCCCCTCCACCGCCCCCAGCTGCCTTCTGCGCTAAACCTGATGAGCTCCTGCCTTTGGCCCAACGTTTCTGTGTGGCGTAAAGGCATCTCACAGCCTGGGCTCCCCTCCCGGCCCCGTTTCCACCCCAGGGTGCACATCCCGCGCTGTGAGCTCGTTGCTGCTGTCACCGTTTCCCCGCAGGCCGGGCTGTGCCTCCTCTCTGCCCAGGCACGTCTCGCCCCCGCCCTCCTCCCTGGGGAATCGCTCTGTTGAGAGACCCAGCACGGGTACTCGGCGTCCGACACTTACTCCTTTCTTCATTGCTGTCCTAGTAGTTTGGCTTTCCACGTAGACTTTCCTACAGCCTAGTGACCGTGTGTGTTTAGGCTTCTTGGCTGCATCGTTTATTATTCATAACTAAATTGGCGTTTGAATTTATCAGTCTTTTGTGAGTTTGGTTGGCGTGAGTCAGGTCTGTCCACGTTGAGCTGCCTCTGGGGAACGATGAGATGCATCTCAGACCGAGAATGCCGTCAGCCCTCTGATGATCCGCGATTAAAAAAAAGAATCCAGCAACGATAATCAACGTGTAAGGTAGCTGTCTGGGACGGAATTGCAATTTAAAATATCGTGACGGTCCCCCCTGACTGGTGGTGCAGGGGATCCAGTGGGTGGAGTTGAGAAGCGGGGTTGGAGGCCCTGGCACCGCTGGTCTCTGCTCCCCTCCGATGCCTGCACATCTCCTGCTGGGCCTGCGCAGGATGACCCCGGGGGCCTTGCCCACGAGGGGTTTCTTTTTGTAAAGGATCGCAGGTGTTGGTTTGGTGGTCCCCTCCCCGCGGGAGGGGACTGAGAGCTGAGCTAGGCTGGGTGGTGCGATTTCATGCAGCAGCTGATCTGGGAGTTCCTGCTCCGTCCGCGCCAGGGGTTGTGTGAGGTGCTGGAGGAGTATGTGTGTGGGGAGATCTGGCCCCCCAGGGAACGCAGCCTTGGGTGGGGGGTTTCAAAACGGAAACAGGCACCAGGCGGTGTCTAGGGTGGAGGGAGAGGGGAGAGGTGGCCCTGGCGTTTCCTTCCATCTCCTCATCCTTAAGCCCCCGGCCCCAGGCAGGCTGGAAGGGGCCATCCCTCCCTGCCGCTGGCGCCAGCCCAGGACCCACGTGCTCAGGTGGGCAGCCCGGATCAGCCGGGAGTGTGGAACAGGTGCTGCGGCCGGGCGGAGGGTCTAGTGCTCTGTGGCTGGAGCGCAGCACAGTGGTTTGCAGAGAGAAGGGTGAGGCCCGGGGAAGCCCAGCAGATGCCCGGGACACGTCGGGGGCAGGGTGTCTGCTCGCCGTCCTGGGTCTCCCTCCAAGCGGTCTGGACAGATTTTGTCCAGTGTGACGAAATGTTCCTTAAGGAACAAGGTGCGGGAGCCGGGTGCCTCCCAGCCCAGCCTTCCACCGGACGGGCCCTGGCGGCGCCTGCCGTCTTCCCAGACCAGGTGATGCGTCGCTGCCTGTGCAGGGAATCACGGCACGGGGGTGGTTCCGTTTCCTTAACTTTTAAAACGCTTCGGTCGTAGTTTTATATAAAACTTATCCCAGCTGAGCTGTGAAGGAGAGGCATTTGTGTCCTGTTGGTTTTTGTTCACAGCTTGTCCTGCAGAGAAGACAGAGCAGTGTATTCCTGAAGGCCCAGGGCTGGCAGAGGAGGTAAGAGGAAACCACGGGTACTTAATGACTTGAGCAGAAAAATCGGGGAACTCGGTCGCAGTCAGGCTTCTTTTGCTGAAGTTTTTCCTTCTGAGATGTTCGATTCTTGAAAAAAATGGTGTTTGAGAGGGTCGAAGTTCCCTTTACACAGCTTCCCCTTGGGGTGAGGTCATTCCCTGAGGCATACCTGACCTTTTTAGCTGGAACCCTATTACAGACGCTCCTGCAGTTCATTTTCCCACAAGTATTTCTTTGGCTGCGATCCATTAGTCCTTGATACGTGGTTTTCAGTTTTTCATTGAAAACACTGTTTTAACGTTTTAGATGTACGCCCACCTGTTATTTTGAAGAATAGATTTAATGTTCCAAGTATCTAGTTTTTTTGGTCATAGTTTTGTTATTTCGAATTTTATCACATTTTGTTTGAAAAGTTCTGGTGCATGCAAGTATTATGTTTCGCATTTGCTTTCCTCATGGCCTGGTATTTGATTAATTATGACAAAAGGCACGTGTCCACTTTAAAAAATTATTTCAGGAACTCCTAACTTAGGATGGTTGGACTTGGATTCTCAGTTTTTATGTTCTTCCTTGTAAGAAGCTAATGTTTGGGTTGTTTCTCTGGGAATCTTGAATTAGCACCATTCGGGGACGGCAGCCAATGTGAGCGCTCAGTGCCCGGCAGGGGCCTCTCCAGCCAGCACCTGCCTCCTCAGGATGTGGCTGTGTACTGAGATGGGACAGCAGGGGGGACCCTTGGAGAGGGTGACACGTCACTGCCTCATCGCTAGCATCCGGAAGCTTTGAGAGGCGCTCATGCGTAGCAGAAAAGGGGTGAACACATTTGAGGTGGATGGCCGTGACTCTGAACGTCTTTCAGAGGATTTGGAGCAGCGCCCAGAGTGTACTGCCTTAGTGGGGCGGACTGACCCGTAAAAGAAAAGCGTCTTCAGCCCAGACTGCACTGATCTTGATAGTTCATGTTTTAGGGAATCTCAGCCAGTGAGGTCCATGAAGAAGCATTACCCCAGGGGAGCATGTAATTGTTGTTATCTTGTTAAGTAATTGGTTTGTGTGCTTGACAAAGTTTATAATGTTTTCTTTTCTTGACCAATTTTGGCATCCTTATCATAGGAGGTAAGTTTCTCTGAACAGAACCCCAAAGTGTACAGCACTTTACTTACTGGAAGTAAGGTGGCCCCTTCAGTCATTTCCTGTATTGCTATTTGAGAAGGACGTTTCTTTAACTTACTTAGTGCCACACCAGCTTAGAGTTACGGTAGGAGTGGAAATTTTAACATTTGAGGGGTTATATCCTCATTGTGAGGCATTTAGGAATCCTACTGCCTGTTTCTTTCAGTTTTCTGTCATATTTCTTTTGTATGTTTTGTTGGTTTGTAATTTGGACTGCACACTCATGTGCATACTCGAGACACAGATACGTATAGATATATACGTATTTATATTCAGTAGTTTTTTTGTTATTTTATGTGCCTGTTACCACAGTGTGGTATCATTCTTACAGTGTGTTCCATTCCAGGGGTTAATTTGTTTTCTCCACTACGCAAACCTTGGTTGAGCTCAAATTGCATTGCGGTGGAGCGGGAAGGAATTCACTTATTCTTCCTTAAGCTTATGCCAATTTTTGCTGCTATCGTCGGGGATTTTTCTTAGTTCCAGGATTTATTTTTTTCCTATTCTAATGCAGTTTCTATGAAAGGGGCCACTTCCAGAAGTTTTACATAAATGTTTGTTTGGCTTAAATCTATTTTCTTTTATTAATATATAATAAATGCTGTATCCTTGTGTTTGTGCATATCTGAGCTCCCTGTAATTTCATTGTGGTCTGTTCTGGCCTTTCTGATGTTTGACCCTCACTTGATAGCACACAGTTGGCTCAGGCCTCAGTGGCTCCCCGGGTCAAGTCCAGGATGAAGTTCATCAGCCTTGGTCGTGCCCGGCCTTTCTCTGCCTTTCTGAGCACAGGCATACATACCCCAGTTCGTATGGCATTTAAAGTTGTTTTGTTAAATGTTCGTCTCTTCTTCTAGGTAGTTATTTACTTCATCTTTGAGTCCTTAGCGTCTGTCACGGTACATGGCACATAATAGGTGCATCGCGATGCTTGCTGTGTGAATACTTACAAGAATTGAACTGGGCTTTTCTTTCCCCAAACGTTAAGGGGCCAGGCAAAGGTAATGGTGCGCCAGTGACATCAGCAAGATGGAACGTGCTTATAAACTATCATTTGAGAAAACCATTTCCTCAAGTTTGGGGAGTATCTCTTTTTAAATATACATTTATGAATATTATTTATGCATAATCTAATTTATGTTTATTTGATGTTAAAGTTTATTAGAGCTTAGTTTTGTCTCAAATGGGTTGTAAGGTCTTTGAGGCCAAGGCCCTGTCTTAATATTGCCTCTGTTTCTTCTACTTTGTCTCTCCAGGGATTGTAGGCCCTCTGCGCTTGCCGGTTTTGAATAAATGTAAATTCAATAAAAGAAAGAAACATACCTCTCAGCTGTTATGTGAATTAAAAGGTCTGTGTCTGTCAGTGTGCTGGACCAGGAGCTTTTTTTGGCATAGGGCGTATTGTGTTCATCTCCGTAGCCACAACATTTAGCGCAGTGCCTGGATTTTAGTAGGAATTTGGTAACTCTTGATAACTATGTTGACTAATCTTCTTGGAAGGAAAGAACTTTATAAGCTACAGATGTTAAATAATGAGATCATAAATTGTCTGGATCCATGGGCTATGTGCATCTGAACAGTTACTGTTATTTGAATGCAAAATTGTTAAGCTCTGATGTCCTCAGATGCCTTCCTTCCCCCGCACTGTGCGTGTTCCTTTGACTTACTAAGCAAAGGCCACCTCTCTCTCGCTGCCCTCCCTTGCAGGCTGCCATGGCTGCCGTCGACAGCTTCTACCTCTTGTACAGGGAAATCGCCAGGTCCTGCAACTGCTACATGGAAGCCCTCGCCTTGGTTGGAGCCTGGTACACGGCCAGGAAAAGCATCACCGTCGTCTGTGACTTCTACAGCCTGGTCAGGCTGCATTTCGTCCCGCGCCTGGTGAGCAGAGCAGACCTGATCAAGCAGTATGGAAGATGGGCAGTCGTGAGTGGTAAGAGAGGAGTTTTCAGTTCTTGCCTAATCTAAAAATGAAATCATCTTTCCTGCTTAATCTGTGTTTTAAGTCGGATGCATCATTCCTGGAGTTACTGAATTTGATGTAATGTTTTCATGGGATAAAAAAATAAGACTCACTCTTATGATTATGTGCGCATTTCTTACCGCCCTCGTCTTGGAAGAATTTCCCTGTGATTCCTGTGCTTCTTATTCTGCCCCCTCCTGTTGCCAGCCCTGCTCCAGCCCCCGCTTCCTACCCTTTGCTTTTCCTTCTTGCTCTCTGTTTTGAAAGTGTCCTTACAAACTGGTACCACTTTCAGAAACACTTCCCTTATTTTAAATTGCATTTTAATTTACCATTGTTTCCCAGGAAAGTACCTCCTGGCACTCATTGAAGCCAGATGGGAGCTTGAAAACAGTTTCCCACTGTGTCTCACGGTCAACTTGGTGAATGTAAAACAACTCTTCCTCTGCCTGTCAGAGTGTCTGGGCGAGTATTTGACTAGCTTGTGTCCTGGATTTGACCTTGTGCTTGACTGACCACTTGCAGAACTCGGTTTATTCCTAGTGTGAATCCTTCTCTGATTAAACCCGGACACAGGGTATTTAAAGTCCATTTTAAAGGTCACACTGAGAAACGAGTTTGCTCACTTTTCCCGGCTTGTACTGTAGGCGCAACAGATGGGATTGGAAGGGCCTACGCAGAGGAGTTGGCCAGCCGTGGGCTCAGCATCGTCCTGATCAGTCGGAACCAAGAGAAGCTGCAGACGGTCGCTAAAGACATAGCCGACACCTACAAAGTGGAGACTGACGTCATTGTCGCGGACTTCAGCAACGGCCGCGAGATCTACGGCCTGATTCGGGAAGCCCTGAAGGACAGAGACGTTGGCATCCTGGTGAACAACGTGGGCGTGTTCTACCCCTACCCGCAGTACTTCACGCAGGTCTCGGAGGACACGCTCTGGGACATCGTCAACGTGAACATTGCCGCCGCCAGTCTGATGGTCCACATAGTGTTACCCGGGATGGTGGAGAGGAAGAAAGGGGCCATCGTCACCATCTCCTCCGGCTCCTGCTGCAAACCAACCCCCCAGCTGGCGGCGTTTTCCGCGTCTAAGGTAATGCGTTCCCAGTTGGAAAGTGAAATCATCATGCAGGAGAACGTTTATCACAGTGGTTTGGTCCAGTTTGTTGAGCTCTTTGTCAGCAGCTCATGTTTGCTTATGCTGTATATTTTTTCCCTGAAATGACCATTAAGTCTTTTTTTCCTCCTGAATTTCTTCCGAGTTCCTGAAAAATTAAGTCTTTTCCCCTCCTGTTTTAACAGGCTTACTTAGACCACTTCAGCAGAGCATTGCAGTATGAATATGCTTCCAAAGGAATCTTCGTACAGAGTCTAATCCCGTTCTACGTAGCTACCAACGTGTCCACCCCTGGCAGCTTTCTGCACAAGTGCCCGTGGTTGGTGCCTTCGCCACAAGTGTACGCCCATCATGCTGTTTCTACCCTTGGCATTTCAAAAAGGACCACAGGATACTGGTCCCATTCCATTCAGGTAACAGTGTGCGCTCAGCTCTTGTAATTAGGTTAATGCATCCTAAACCTTTTTTAAATGATACATGGGAATCTGATTGAAGCGTGATGCTGAAAGATGAGGATTGTAAATCCTGATTCTCAAACCTTAGAGTGCTCCAGTTTAAGGATCCAGCTCACGTTCTTTGAGTTCTTTTCCGTCTTCCCCATTCCCATTTGTTTCTTACCTTTTTAAGTCCCGCCTGTCTCAGTCTCTTGGGAACGCATGGCATGTGTATTTTAAGCGCTGTGCACTTTTCTGACAAGCTGGATGTGTACCCTCGCTGTGGACGTCCTCCCCTCTGCTCATTGTTCCCAAGTCCTACTGAGCTGGGTCCCCGCGGGGGCCACTCTGTGTCACATTGGTCAGGAGCAGGCCTGGACACACGGGTCAGGATCCCCGAAGGCGCCCAGAGCCTTGCAGAACCCGAACCCCCCCCCCCCCCCCGCCGGCTTTTCCACAGTTCCCAGTGCCTGGAGACTTGGCACCCCTTTCCTGTTACTGCTATTATCTCAACAGGCCGATGAGTCAGCCTCCGGAGTTGATCCGTCAGTACCCAGAGGATGAAATTCTCTCCTTTTCCATTAGCTCTTTCCCTCCCACTGCCCAGGGTACTGAACCTCCCTGGGACAAGCCAGGGAGTCTCTGCCTGCCCCTCCTTAGGAAACAGGCAGAATCCATCTTGATGCTGGTCCCCCTGTAGTGGGCAAGTGGTCATGAGAGGAGATTTAAAACAAACAGATTTTTCGATGCTGCTTCCATCTCCACTCAGTAAATACTGAAAATAAAATGCCCTTTGGAGGGGGATCTGATTACCTAGCCTATGTCAGGCGCCCCCATGTTTCAATGTGACCCTCCTTACAGAGTCCTCCTGAGGGACCGTATATTGCCTTCTTTCATCTCCTTGGATTTAGAGCCTTCTGCTTTAGGACAGTGGCCCCAAGGAGGAGTATTTGGATATTTTTCCCATGAAATCCTGACTCTTCAGAGAGGTCCAAAGAGACCTTGGTCATTTTCACAGGTAGTTACTTATGGCTCCAGGCCAAACACGGGACCCCTGTCTCCAAGGTGGCTAAGCCGAAGCTTCTGTGGAACCTGCTGGGAACAGCTGCAACTCTGGGACCCTCACCCCACAGTTCATCGTGCTGGGACCCCCTCCTTGTTCACTGTGGTTCCTGGAATAGCAGAGTGACCTGGGTCTGTTTCTTAAGGAGAATGTGGAGTGACCTGTATTACTACACCTCTGGTCAAGGCTAGAACATCAGCACCTGCCAGGGGCCCGTCCATCTCCCCTCCTTCACACACAAGGTGTTAAACTTTCGCTCAGTCTCGGACAGATCCGTCAGTGTTGCGCAGGGCTTCTCCACCTGGGCACTAATGGCATAGAGGTTGGCTCATTCCTTGTTGTGGGACCTTCCTGTGCACTGTACGATGTTCACAGCGTCCTGGACCTCTGCCCACTAGATGCCAGTAGCACCACCACCCCACTTGTGACAGCTAATACTGTTTCTGGACCTTGCCGAATGTCCCCTGGGGGGACGTGGCCCTGGAGACCCCCTGGAGCAGAGCAGCGTCAGTGGACGTCCTCCCTGTGTCCCCAAGCCTTCCTCGTCGCACCTCAAGACACTCTCTCAGGGTCCTGGTGTTTTGGACTCAGTGCTTTTGTTTAACTTAGCACCACTCTGCCCCTCAATCCCCAGTTTTCTCACGCAGTACTAAGCACGTATGCAGTTTTCTCTTTCATCTGCCTTTTATTCCTGGGCTGATTTGTAATTCTTATCCACATTCCATGCTATTCATGTCACGTTAAGTAAGGATGAAATCGTATCACTGCATGTAGGTCTGTCCCGCCTCATTAGAGAAAGGGGGCGGGTGGGCGGTGATCACATTTCTGTTCCCCAGAGAGTCTAGCATAGGGTCTTATACAGAAGTAGGTGCTCAGTGCAGTAGCACCTAAGGTTTTTTCCTTTTTTGTATTTAATGGGATTGGTGATGTTTGTTGGTTTAAATGATTGCTGATCTGTGCATTTTGTTGTCGATGACTTTGGGTTCTAACCTTAAAATCTTTTTCATTTTTAGTTTCTTTTTGCACAGTATATGCCTGAATGGCTCTGGGTGTGGGGAGCAAATATTCTCAATCGTTCCCTACGTAAGGAGGCCTTATCCTGCAAAGCGTGAAGCTGGCTGATGGTTGGGAAGTGTTGCCAACTTGGGGAACCTGCAGCATTCTACATTTGGAAGAACACATGTAATTTATCTTCTGCATTTTCTTTCATTACTGATCATTTAGCATACTGTTGACTCATCATTTGCAAAACAAACATAACGCTTTTAAGAATGCTGTGGAAAAGCCTCAAGGGCCACTTGGATGGCACAGAGTAAATAACAACCACCACAAAAGAACTGATGAGGAAACCTAAATTTTGATGCTTTTTTTTTTTTTAAGCTGTTCAAGAGTTGTGTGATTTCTGTTGTTCTAAGACCTACTAGCAATCTGATATTGAAATATGATATGACTTGTCAGCTCTTACAATTTCATGTGTTGTTTCTTAAGGGAAATTATTTCAGTAGATGAATTATAGTATTGGTTTTCAAATGTTCATCAGGAAAAACTATTTAAAAGTGTTATTTTCTAGGTAAGATTGCTGGTATAATTAGTGGAAATCTGTATTGTGTAACTCTAGTTGTTTGGCTGTCTGTGTATGAAATGCTGCTCTTCAACTGATACTTCGTTAGAGAACCATATATGTATGTATGTTGTGTGCATCTAGGCAACTTTATTTATGCGTAAGTTACTTTAAAAAAGATTTCTCGTCAAGACGGCTTAATGTGGAACCTTAAGGGTATTAAAATTCTAGATTTTTCCTTTTCATACTAAACAAGGCTACCCAATTTCGTGCTATAGATTTGCCAAGTATAATATTACTTACGACATTCTGTTTTTTTTTAATCTACTAAGGAATTAATTCATTCCTAGATTTGGACATGTAATAATTGACCCTCAGTCATCTTCTGATTTATAATTACTGTGGATAAGTAATGATTTCGCAGCCTATGACCCATTTTATAACAAATTTAGCCCTTTAGAGCTTGTTATACCTCGTTGTCAAACACTTTTCTATGTAACATTATTCCATTCCAGTGGCATTATGGGTGTAAACATCAAATATTTATAGAATAGTAGTTAAAATATGGACAGATTATGTGTGTGTGATATGACATATTGTATCTGTTGAAATAAGTTAGAAGCTCATTCTTGGTTCGTGTAATGGATTTCTGCGTTATAGTGAATACATTTATTGGTATGAAGATAATTATGCACAACCCACCACAATATGGGTTTGCACTGAAACCTACTGTGAAGTCTTTTTGGTTCAGGTCCTATAAAGCCAAACATTTTTGAGAACCACATACGTAGTGCTTTGACAATTGTAAATCACTATACGAATATGACCGTATGTGCAAATTTGAAATTCACAGTTTAATATTGCAACATTGATTCAGAAACCGGTAAATTGAAATCAGGACTTTTATGAAATTGCTTTCTCCTGAGATAATATTCCATTACGAGTAGGCCTAAGCATGCGTTTATGTTATGCCCACAATTTTGCCAGTGACATTGCCTTAGTATTTCCAGATCTGACTTGGACTCAAGATCAGAAGTTAAGTTCAGAGCTCTTCTACTTACAGATCAGGCCTTCATCATCACATAAGAGGAAGAACTTCAGGTGTGAAAATTTACACACTAGTGATACTACGTAGAACTGACCGTTCTACGATACTACGTAGAACTGACCGTTTTGCTTCCAAGTTGGCTTGGAAGCCTTTATTTTGTCATATTTGGCATTTCCCCACCTGACAGTTTATGGTCATTAAGACTAGAGAAAATTTGACGTCATGCCACAGTGACTTGAACTTTAATTGACATAAGAAGCAGCAACTTGATGTAAAAATACCGTATTTATATCTAAGGTGTTATGTAGTACAGCAGTGTCTTATATTTATAGATTAGGTGTCGGATCATTGTTATATGATGAGACTAAGTAAACCATGTCAGTGATGTTTTAAAGTTCTCTCCTTGGCATGACATATGTAAATATGCTGATTGGTGCAAAGTTCATGAAAGATCAAAACCAAGAATCTTCCTTCGGTTTTACCTTTCCCAGAGCTCATTTGAGAGTCATAATCAGACCACTGTAGATGGGGTTTCTTATTAAGAATGTGGGAAATAAGAACCTTTGAAACAATCTGTGGCCTGAAAACTTAACAATAAAAGCAGTTGCTTCTGCTTCCTTTGGAAGAGGTTTTGCTCCATATGTTTGTAAATTGGTTGTTTGGAAAGAGAGATACCTTTTTTTCCCGTAGGAACAATTATTTAAAAGTTACAAAAAATTAATCTCTGAACACCTGTGATAGTAACTCATTAAAAGCTGGTAAGAAAATTGTGCGTAACCACGTGTCTCATAAATCTTTTGAAACTACAGAGTTGATTTCTTGCTCTCATTCTCCTGATAGGCTGAATAAGATGAAAGCTGATTTTGATCACTGACATCGGCGATGTGGAGGTCACTGGTGGTTTTGTCATGATCCATTTTCATCGAGTGGTGGGGATGAAAGTGGTGGGGATGAAAAGTAGTGGGTTCAAGAAAGAGTGGGAAGAAAAAGGGAGTCGGTGAGCAGAGACAGCTCTTTGGAGGAGTCCGTTTTGCTTTAACCTCAGTTACTGAAAATCTTGGCACATTTGGGAACCGGAGGGTTAAGTGGTGTCCTCAGCGTTGACATTGTTTGCCCTCGGAAACTAGTCTCTCTGTGTGTCTGTCTCAGTATTGGCTCAGGCCGTTACTCTTTAAAATAGCACTCAGTGTTAATAAAGATTTACCTTCCCATGGAATTGTGAATGCTTCATTATATACGTGAAGGGTTAGTTTAGGAAGTTATTAGAACCTGGAGTGGTGGAAAACCGGTAGACCAGGATTCTGGGGCTCTCAGCCTTCCTTGGTCAATTTCCAGGCCACCTCCTGTCATGCCCCAGGCCCCCTGCAGTTTCTAGGATTCTCAGGAGCTGGCAGCAGTCTCTCTTCCCCGGCTTCCGGCTTCACTATCACGTGACAAGGATGTTTGCAATTCATCAGCCTACCTCTGTTCCTAACAGTTGGGCTTTGTATTCAATGGCATAGTGACCTAAAGGGCTGTTAAAAGAACCCTGAGTAGAACAACACAGTTAAGTTCAAGATCAGGTACCTTACGTGGTGGCAGCAGGGAGTGCTTAATTTTGAGGATTTGCGAATGGAAGGGTCAAGAACTCTCTGAAAGTTCCTAACATTGATGTGATCTGGGGCGGGGCAGGGGTGGGGGGAGAACTTAATCAGGTGTGGGTTGATCTAGTGTAACCACCACATTTATTGAATGTGTGTCAAGCTCTGTTATGTGTAGGTTTCATTTAACCCTCATCCTATTAGGTAGGTATTCATATCTCTTTTTTGGATGAGGAAGGTGAGGTACAAAAGAGCTGAGGTACAACTTGCCGAAGATCACAAAGCCAGTAGGGGATTCTGTATTTAGCCACTATATCAAATCAGTTTGGTTAAATATTCTTAAAGGGAAGATGCAGTGCTGTGGTTTCTAATATTGGGGCCATGCAGTATCTTCATGGTGCCGTGGAAAGTTCAAACAAGATGCAAGCAGTTTTGTCTCACTATATAAGCACATCGTTTGTCATCAGCATTACGTAAAACAGGCTTTCAGTCCCCCAGTTGTGTCCAATGTCAAGTGTGGACCAGCTCAACATTTAGACACAAAACAGCCCGTGATCTCAATCACCCAGACATTTTCGGCGGGGGGGGGGGCGCACTTCTACAGTTCAACACATTAATCCTTGTTTCTTCAAAAGGGGTAGCCGCTTGGCGTCCGTGCTCCAGGCGAGGCCGCGAGGGGTTAGGAGTGGAGCGGACCGGACTTGGGGCAGGGGTCTCGCCGGTCAGGGTGGGAGTCAGGGGAGGACTCGCATCCTCACGCCCTGAGCAAGCACTTCACCCGCCCGCGTCCCAGCTGCCGCGCGGGTAAAACGGGTAGCGGTTTGCAGGGGGTGCGCGCTGAACCCGGCTCTCGCTCCGGACACCTAAAGGCCCCAGGAGGAGAGCGCTGGAGTAGAAGCTTTCAGGGGCCGTTTCGCCACGGCTGTCCTCTGCAGGACCGAGCCCGGCCCGGGCCAGTGCAGGTTCCGTGAGCTCCTGCCCTAACTCCCTACGCATCCCTCGCCGGCCCATTCCAACAGTCCTTTCCCCGGACTCCGACCCGGTCCCACCCCAGGGCCGCAAACTTCGCGAGACCTTCGTCTGTCCTCCCAGCCCGGGCCCCGCGGCCCCCGGCGTCCAGAGCGCGCACGCAGGGCACGCACGGCCGGCGGGGCCGGCGCTCCAGGCCGTCGGTCTCCCCGCCCGGATCGCGCAGTATCGCGAGCGTTGGGAGTAAACACCCCGCATGGAGATCCGAGGCGTGTTCGCCGCGGAGGCGCCGTTATCCCGGGCCGGGCGGACCCGAGCGTGAGGCCGCCGCAGGTACGTCAGGCGGCCCGCTCCCCGGAGCCGCCGCCTCTCCGTACCCGCGCGGCCGCCCGCGCTCTCCGGCGTGCCCGGCGTGCTCGAGGCCCCGCGGGCGGGGGTCTGCGCTGGCGGTGGCGGCGGGCGGCGGCGGGGCCTCGTTGCGCCCCGGGAACCGCGGGGCGCCGACTGGGCGGTGCGAGGGCGACGGTGCGGGGCGCGGGGAGGACGGGCGGCTTGACGCTCCGGTGCACTGCATGCCTGCCCGTGGGAGCCTCGCGGTCCCCTCCGCTCGCCCCAGACCGGCCCGGCTCCCGGCTGGTGTCCCCGCCTGGCCCTCTCTGCGTGTTGACACGCTTCGGTAGCTTGCTCCATTTCCCCGTTTTCTTTATCTGAAATACACTGTAACGGAGTCAAACCATATGCCTGGCCCTGGCCCTGGCCCTGGCCCTGGCCCTCCGCCTCCGAACAGACCGCAGTTCTCGGTCTGCTCCCCATAGGGAGCTGGTATCAGATCTTAAGGGACCTCGGTTCTCTGCCCCGTCTCGGTCTGTACGCACTGCTGCACTGATTTTTCAAAAATGCGGGGTAAGAAGCTCGTCGGCAAGTTGGGTCCCGGAGGCTCTGGTTGACTCTCAGAACCAGAATGCCTTTCAGACCTGTAGGATCTTAAAATCTTGCCTTGCCCTGTCCGGAATGGGCTGCCTGCGACTGTTACACACCGTCTACATATGTTCATTAAGATGTGTACCCCTTGTTTGGGTTAGAGCCCCTGAGACTTTTGGCCTGTTTGCCTATGCAGATGAAGTTAAATATTTACAAGTTACTTTAGATTCTGAAGGACACTTCCAAGTGTCCTTTGAGAGTGGCTTAAGATTTGAGTTGAACTGGAGAATTTCGTTTCCTGTGGCCCTTTAGTCTTGATTGTGCTGGTAAGTGGCGCTCTCACTTAAAGGTCTCAGTTTGCCTGAGTATAAAAATGAGGGGTTTGGAGAACAGTGACTCTTCCCAACCTTTAATCTGCAGCACCCATTTTATATATATATATTTTTTAACGTGAGAGCTTTGTTAAGGTCAAGTTACATACCATAAAATTCACCTGCTTTAAGTGTACTTATTCAGTATTTGTTGGTAGTTGTTGTTTTAGTAAATTTGCAGAGTTCTGCAACCACCATAACCCATTTTAAGATGACATCCCCAAAAGATGGCTGGTGCCCATCTGCAGTTAACTGCCTGTTTCTAACCCCAGCTCCAGGCAACCACTAATCTGTTTTCTGTCTCCTTAGATTTGTCTTTTCTGAATATTTCGTGTATTCAGGTGAGATCGTATGTGACCATTGTGTCTGGCTTCTTTTGTTTCGCATACTCTTTTCAAAGTTCGTGTACATTGTACCCTGTATCAGTAAGTCATTCCTTTTTTTTTTAATTGAAGTAGAGTTGATTTACAATGTTGTATTAGTTTCAGGTGCACAGCAGAGTGATTCATTTATACATAAGTATTCTTTTTCAGATTCTTTTCCATTACAGGTTATTCCAAGATATTGAATATAGTTCCCTGTGCTATACAATGGGTCCTTGTTTATCTATTTTATGTATAGTAGAGTGTATCTGATAATCCTAAACTCCTAGTTTGTGCCTTCCCCCAATACTTCATTCCTTCTTATGGCCCAGTAATATCCCAGTGTATGGATATAAAACATTTTGTTTATCCATTCATGCAGGACACTTTTTTTTGGGGGGTGGGGGCGGTGGGGCTGTGTGGCATGTGGGATCTTAGTTCCCCGACCAGGGATCTTACCCGAGACCCGTGCAGCGGAAGCACGGAGTCTTAACCACTGGACGGCCAGGGCAGTCCCCTGGACACTTTTCTCAAATAAAATGTTACGTTTCCATGTATGATGCAGATGGCCAGAGCCCTTTTTGTTAGAGGTGGTGGCAGGGGTGGTGGGTGGGACCCTTGCCCATAAGCTGTCTCCGTTGTGCTCCCCAAGTATCCCTTATATCCCTTATATTATAAGGCTTATAATCAAGAGTTGGTTGCGCCTATAAATAAAGAAATTCTAGTTCAGTGCTTGCAGAGCCTTAGAAGCACCTAGGGTCCTATGAGATCAAGCGGGCTCTCTTCTGAAGTGTCAGGGGGTTTTAGCGTTCCCTTCCCATCCATGTGTTGTTTGATCGCATTTTCTGTCGGTCTGGTGGTAGATAGTTCTTGCCCCGCCTGCTGCCTCTTTCATTTGTGTGGCAGCCACAGTAAGTGCTACAGATAATGAGAGGCCGCAGGCCTGGGCAGACTACACATGGCTCCTAGCGTAGTGCTTTAAGTGGAGCTGGGGTGGGCGTGTATTTGCATCTGCCCGCTGACACGAGGGGAGAGTTGAGGTACTGGTTATATTTTGGAAAAACTTGGCAACTCCAGCCCTCGGTGACTTGAAATATTAAGAACGGGAGGCTGGACCTTGGTTTCTCAGTGTTTGGCCTGAGTCAGGTTAGGGAGACTGATTTCCTCCTCCCTGTGGCCTAATCGGTTTTGACACGCTGAGAAATCTGTTAACTTGGTTTATTAATATTGAGGATGTCTTTTTGCTTAAGAAAATGAGTTTAAAGTGAAATGAGGAAAGTACTAGCCTTATATGGGGCTGGCCAGTACTGGATGGCTGAAGGGTCAAGAGAATAAGGAGACAGGAGGCACATCTGAGAAAGAATAGGCAATAAAAACAGTGTAGACCATGGTCCTTAACTTTGGCACTCTTGACTCTAGGGGCTGAATTACTTGTGTTTTTGCCCCCTACAAAACCTACTAATGGACAGAATGTGCCAGAATGAGTGCTTCAGTCAGGCTTAAGAATACACCTTTGTTTTAAGATAGTGTGGTCTGGCATCTCTTAAACGTTAGCCTGCTAAACAATGGTAATACAGTCAAGTATGCAGTTAGTTACAAAAGTGGTATTTTTACAGTCAAATTTTAATTGAACTGAGTGGTATCCTTCCATGGCCTAAATAGTTCAATTTTCTCTGGATCTATTTCAGTAAAGGGTCATTAAAAAGCAAGGCACATCTTCATAATTAGACGACTATCAGGTGATACAAGTCATTTCCTCTCATCTGAATTGTGTTCTTTAATTATTTGCAAAGAAATCCTTTTGGATGTACTTTAGCTATACCTAGCATCATAATCCTAGTGGTGCTCTTTTATAACGCAAAGTAGAAGATTCTCAGAGCTGTAAGGAATGATAGCTGTCACTTGCCCGAGTAATACATCTCCTCTACCTTGTCTCCCTTTTATACACGTCTCATTAAATATTATTCCTGGCATTGTATTTTTTGAGCTGTTTATTTTACATTTAGTATTTAATGTCAAATATTTTTTGATTGTACCTTTATTGGAGGCATAATTATACTTATTTATGGAAAATCCATAATTTTGTAAATACCATCTTTTAGGGTGTACCTTTGTATGGAAAGATAACCAGGTCTTCTACAGTGAGAATTTATAGAAATTAAATCCAGTAAACACTTAGTGGATCCAGTAATAGCCCTAACCAGGCCTTATGAGTGAGTGATATTACAGATGATAAACCTGTTCAGAATGTACTAGCTAAAAGCATAGCCTTAAGCTAGAAGGTAGACACAGAGAGATTTTTGAAAACAATTCCTAGGAAATAGATCCCTTTTAAGCTCTGCTATATGTACAAATAAAATTACATTTTTAACGTATTTTGACTTTGTGCCACTGTCTTACCAGAAAATTGGTTTTTCTATAAAATTTATTTTAAAAGATTTATTAAAGTATTTAAATAACATGTTTTATCTAATTTAAAAGTGTAACATGTGCTCTTTGTGAAAAGGTATGAATAGAATTAAGAAAATAACTACCTGTAATCATAATATCGAAAGGTAATAGAATCATTGGTACCATTTTGGTGGATATTTTTTCATGTTCTTTTTTCCTTGTGCATATAGATACATATTTAAAAAATCAAGATTTGGATCACACTGTACATGAACTGTTTTACTTAATATTTCATTAGCATTTCCCCCATATTCTTTGGGAAATATATTAGTTTCCTATGGCTGCTGTATCAAATTTCTATAAACTTGGTGGCTTAAAACAACACACATTTATTCTCTTGCAGTTCTGGAGGTCGGTAGTCTGAAGTCAGTCTCACGGGGCTGAAGTCAAGGTGTCAGCTTCATTCTTTCTGGAAGTTCCAGGGAAGAATGTGTTTCCTTCCCTTTTCCAGCCTCCAGAGGCCCCTGCATTCTTTGGCTCCTGACCTCCTCCTATATCACTTCGGCCTCATGTTTCCATCATCAGTTCCCTGCCTCCCTCTTATAAAGACTCTTGTAATTACATTGGACCCACCTGGATCATCCAGGACACTAGACGTCCTTAGTTTAGTTACACCTGCAAAGTCCCTTTGGCCATATAAAGTAACATTTATAGGTTCTGGGGATGAGAATGTGGACATCTTTTGGGGACCATTATTCAGCCTTCCAAAGGAGCATAGTTTGAAATTGCTGCATTGCATTCCATAGTATGGGTGAACTAATTATTTAGCTAGTCCCCTGTTGCATTTAGGTGGTCTCTGATTTTTCCCAGTTAAAATCCTTGGACATAAATTATTGTATGCTTTCAGGTTTATACTTCTATGGATTTTAGGAAAGCAGGGTAACCTACCTCTTAAGAGTGTGGCCTCTGGAGCCAGACCACCCAAGTTCCCAGCCCAGCTTCCCCACTTACTGGCGGGGTGACTCCAGGCAAGGTGCTGAGCCACCCTGGGCCTCAGTTTTCTCATCTGAAAATGGGGGGATGGGTAGGAATAGGTTGTCGTGGGATTAAGTGAGTTAATACATGCACACTACTAGGATAACGCCTGCCACATGATAAATGCTCAGTAAGTGTTAGTTGTTGTTATTACTGAAGTTATTAGACTAAAAGTTTTTTACGTCCATATTTTGGCAAATTACTCTAAAAGGTCATAAGAGTTTTTTACATTCACTAGCAACCTATGAGAGTACTCATTTTATTGGGTTGAATTCTTAAACGTGATTTTATTTTACACTCAATTTTTGTCTCAATTTTTGTCAAAATGTTACTTGATTTTTATAATGTAGATTATAGAGACACTGGGGTTAATTTTACCAGCTGTTTACTATCTCATTTCTGTAATTCCTTAGAATGAGAAATACTTTTAATTTCTCTTTGACTAGCTCAGTCCATCTCTTGGTGTGTTCAGATATCATTCTGTGTGACAGGTGATGGGTGTAAACCTATCTGACAAGGTCCATGGTCTGGTTGTGCACACATGGGTCTGTGCAGACTGAGTCTCACAGAAGAGGCTTAAAGTTGCCCGCACTCCTCCACCACATTTTCTTTTTTTAAATTATTTTATTTATTTATTTATTTTTGGCCGTGTTGGGTCTTCGTTGCTGCACGCGGGCTTTCTCTAGTTGTGGCGAGCGGGGGCTACTCTTCGTTGCAGTGTGCGGGCTTCTCATCGCAGTGGCTTCTCTTGTTGCGGAGCACGGGCTCTAGGCGCGCGGGCTTCAGTAGTTGTGGCACGTGGACTTCAGTAGTTGTGGCTCGTGGGCTTTAGAGCGCAGGCTCAGTAGTTGTGGCTCGCGGGCTCTAGAGCGCAGGCTCAGTAGTTGTGGTGCACGGGCTTAGCTGCTCCGCGGCATGTGGGATCTTCCTGGACCAGGGCTTGAACCCGTGTCCCCTGCATTGGCAGGCGGATTGTTAACCACTGCACTTCCAGGGAAGCCCTCCACCACATTTTCAAATTCATACTCCCACCCTCCTGAGGGCAGCCCTAGCAACTGAGACTAAATGTAGGACCTTTTTTTTTTTTTTTTTTTTTTTGCATATTTTGGAAACCATTCAACCTGCCAGAAAGGGTCCAAGAACAATACAAGCCCTTTTTTCCCCTCTGAACCATTTGAAAGTAAGTTGCAGACCTGATGTCCATTATCCCTGGATACTTTAGTGGGCATTTCCTGCAAGCAAGGACCTTTTTATGCAGTCATAGCACAGCCTTCAAAATCCAGAAGTTAGTCTTGATACGCCACTGCTAGCTAATCACAGGTTGGCCCCATTCAGGTTTTGCCAGTTGTTCATTCCAGTAATGTACTTACAGTAAAGGGATCCAGTTCAGAGTCTTGAGTTGCAGTTAGTGGTCATGTCTCTTGAGTCACCTTCAATCTCAGCCACTCCTTGACTTTCATTACCTCAGTACTTATGGAAATTCTATGCGAGTTGTGTTGAAAAATGTCCCTCGATTTGGGTCCTGATGTTTCCTTAGGATCTGATTCAGGTTGTGCGTCTTTGGCAGGGGCCCCTCAGGTGATGCCAGTCTCTTCCAGTGCGTCTGCCTGGCGGACCTGGGTCCATTTGTCCCATCTCTGGTTAACTTGATGAAGCGTCTCCATTGTAGGGTTACCCTGTTTCCTTTCGTAAATCAGGATTTTGCTGGGAGGCATTCTGAGACCATGTAAATAACTTATTCCTCTTCACAGTTTAAGTTTATTTTACGTATATATGCTACAGTGGACTCATGTTTTCCTGTTGTATTCAGTGGGTCAGGATCTGTTACTTTCATTATTTACTTTGATGCTCAGATTGTCATCCCATGCTGGCCTCTGTGTCCCTTTGACACGTGCCCACCATTCTTTGAGCTTTTCCTTACTTTCTGGCACAAGAAGATGTTCCAGACTCATCTCTGTTTACCCTGCCCAGCCTGGAACTAGCTCTCTCTCCAAGGAGCCTGGTTTCTTTTAATGGAGAATAGTTATTTAGAAAACCAGTTCTGGGTTCCCTCCTGTTGGGATGTCACTGCCCCTGTGTCCTTTCAGCAGACAGAGCTAGGAAATACATGTATGTGTGTTTGTGTGAATGTATTTTTCTACATCTGTCTGTATATTGAAAACCTTGAGTTCACACCAGTACTTCGAGTTTTATTTATTAAATTTATTATTTTGTTCTGCATGGTTCATTCCAGTTTTCCCCTTTCATATTTGAGACTTCCTTCTCTGTCAGTGAGAAATCTGCCTCCCATTATCCACAAAATATTTATTTGATCAAATCAGTGTCCCTTTGTCACTGCCGGCGCCTCACGCAGGCGCTGACACCCCTCGCCAGGGCCTCTCCCCCCGCAGCCTCCATCACTGCACGCCAGGCCGCTGCAGCGCTCCCACCAACGCCTTCTTCTTGTCCTCGGCCCGTTAGTTTTATAAGAAGTGTTTTCTTTTCCTGTGGTGTCTGTGCTCACCTTACGCCTGTTGCTGCGTATGTGTTTGCCACTAGATGCTGAGCCTGCCTTGGGGACACACTCTCCAGGTCTGCACTGTGGAGTGAGAGCAGGAGGGAGCCGTTGTGGACACGGTTGAGGGGTGCCTTCAGAGCCCTGTGGAGGAGTCGGGGGAGCCGTAGCTTTAAAACGAACAGGCCAAGGGCGCAGAGGCCGGTAGACAGTGGCCGGTCTTCCGTCCCCAGTGCCCACGCCATCACTCACCAGCCTCTAGATCCCCCGTGGCGTTTTTCTTTTCCTCGGTGCAAATTTATGTTTTGAAGCTCTCTCTTTCTGGGATTGGGAAACCGTAGAAACCTCCATATCTGTTGTCACTCTTTAAAAGGAGTGTCTTCCTAGAACCCAGATTTTAGTTCATCTTTAAAGAACAGAAGCAGGTCAACCAGATCCATAGAGGGAGTGTCTCCTTGTTCCTGTCCTTCCCGGCCTTCTCGTTCCTCCCCCTCCATGGGAATTTTCCTCGTGAGGGTGTCTTCTTTCCAGCCCCTGTGGTTTGGAGACTTCACTAGTGTGGCCCTTTGGTGAGAGGTTCAGTGACCTTTCAATTACTAAACCAGTGACCGCTGTGCATTATGGAAATTTTTCCCCTAATTTGGGGGTTTTGACTTCCCTCTTCCCCTCCGCCCTGAGCCGGGCCCCCCAGCTCTCACGCTCACCCGAGAGGACTCAGGTCCTGCCCGTGCTTCCTGAGCCGGCTTTTCCTGCAGCCTCCGCCATCCCGTTTGGGGCAGACGCCCTGGGTGTTGGGCCGGAGGCCTTGGTGCTGTCCCTGCCTCTGCACGTGCACGCCCCACATCTGGTCGTCAGCAGGGTCTGTCCGCTCTGCCTTCGCCTCCCCTGCCCCTCCGTGGCCCAAGCCACCCTCTTCACAGGGGCCTTCCAGGGGTCCCCCGCTTCCGCCTGTGTCCGCTCCACGCGGAGGCTGGAGCGAGCCGGCCGGCGAGGCTCCTTTGCTCCGCTCACGCTTTCCCTGCCCGTTCAGCGCTAGGGCACCGGCCTCTCACCTCCCCTTCCGAGGTCCCCTTCCCTGGCCCCTGGCCTCCGCTTCTCCTGACACACGCCAAGCGTGTTCTTGCTCGGGCTCCTGCCCTTGTCTCCCCAGCGCCCGCGGCACCCTTCCCCAGGTGGCTTGGCGAGCGCCCCGCTTCCATCGGGTCTTCACTCAAAAGTCCCCTTCCAGAAGCTTCTGCAGCACTCTGTCTCACCTTCACCCCTCCCCCTGACTTGTCGCATCCTCCTTCTTTCTTTTTTCTGCTTTCAAAATACAGGATTTATCACCAGCTAAATGCCACGTCTTCTCCTCATCGTGCGTGTTACCTGTCTCCCCGTGAAAGGGCCGCTCCACGAGGCAGAGATTTCGGTTGTCTTGTGCTCATTGCTCTGCGGGGCCGGCCGGAGCAGTGCCTGGCTCTGGCGCTCCCGGGGAAATGGGTCGGATCGGACGAGGGAACCAAGCCGCTGGGCCCCCGCCCCCCCCCCCCCCCCCGGCCCCGCGGGGTTCTAGTTCTGCGCGGCGCTCCGCTGGCTCTGAGCGGCTGTGTTTCCGCTTGTCCGCTGGCCCTGCTGCTCAGCCCCGTGCCTGCCTCAGCGTCCAGCCTGGCACCGATGACTGGCCGCTCCTACGCGCACCCTGCATTTCCTCGCCGGGATGTAGCTCTGCTCAGGATGCCCCGCTTCTCCTTCCGTATCTCCACGCTTCCAGCTCTGCCGGGGTAGAGTCCGCCAGAGCCAGCTGCCAGCCGCCTCTCCGGAAGGCTCCTCCTTCCGTCCCACGTCCCCGGCGCTGGCCCTGTGCCTCTCCTTTGCTGTCGTCCTTTCCTGCGCTTGGCTTAGCCGTTGGCGTTTGTGCTTGGCCTCCTTGCAGGATCCCACCTGGAGGGCTGCGTCCCTCACCTACTAACGACACGTGTTTCCTCTGTAACCCCTGGCAATGTCTGCAACTTGGTTAGCACTTCATAAATTTGTATGATGTAGTGAGTAAATTAAGGTAGACTGTCTTACGATCGTACAGTGTCCTGTTTTCCGAAGACCTAAGAAGTTTCCTGTTTCTATTTGGAAGAGAACTGATTAGGCATTTTAAAATTTCAGAATCCCTAACCTTTTCTTTCCATTTCTCTTTCTTTTAAAGTCAGGCTCCTGCCTCAGCTGTAAGAGAACATCAGCCATCTCCCCCCCAGGCTGATTGTAAGTTCACTGTCTTTACCTGTGTGTGAATTATTTTGGAACAGGTTTAATTGAAGTTGATCTAACCCAACGTGTTAGGTCTAATATTTGCTCACTAGTATGGATCACTAATATTTGTGTTATGTCCAGTCCAAACGTGTCATAGATTCTTTAGCATTCTGTTTTTATTTTATTTTTTTAATTGCCTTAATTGAGGCCCATTTAAATCTTTTCACTGTAAGTTCATTTCCTATTAACATAAGAGCTCTTATCACCAGTGATTAGCTTTCTCTTCTTTGACCCGTAATACTATAATTAGGTCAGCTATATGCTTCAGATAGTTGTTTTCTGTGATACTGCTGCAGGTATCAAGGATGAACAAAAACTTGGGCCTCACTCCCAAGCGGCTTGCTATAAAATAGGTTGGAGTGACTGTTGGTGTCCCCTGTTGCTTTTCTTCCATCCTTCTGTTCTGGTCTTTGTTTTGAGTTTCTTTGTTTATATGACTGGCATTCTCATTGTTCTTCATGTTGCTATGGAAATAACTTTTAATATTTCATTTCTATCTGATTAACTCTGTTCCACCAACCTTGGTCTCCAGTTGCAGAGATAGGCCTGCTTTTCAGGATCATTTGTTATTATAACAATGACTGTCCTAATTATTGAACTTCAAAGATTGTTCAGATACTCTTAACCCCTTACTTTTCTTTTCCCTTAATAAATTTATTTATTTTATTTGTTTATCTTTGGCTGCGTTGGCTCTTTGTTGCTGCGCACGGGCTACTCTTCGTTGCGGTGCGCGGGCTTCTCACTGCGGTGGCTTCTCTTGTTGCGGAGCGTGGGCTCTAGGCACGTGGGTTGCAGTGGTTGTGGCACGTGGGCTCAGTAGTTGTGGCTCACGGGCTCTAGAGCGCGTGCTCAGTAGTTGTGGCGCACGGGCTTGGCTGCTCTGCGGCATGTGGGATCTTCCCGGACCAGGGCTCGAACCCGTGTGCCCTGCATTGGCGGGCAGATTCTTAACCACTGCGCCACCAGGGAAGCCCAAACCCTTACTTTCCTTTATCAGTGCTTTCCTGTTTATAGAAGCACACATGAATGGTTCCAGAAACCACAGACTCCTTGTTGCTCTCAGGTAGCAGTTTCTGCCGGAAGAATGGGTTTATTAACACCTTGACACTCCTCTCTTGAAAGGGGGCTAACTCCTTGTCCTACGTGTTTTCTTTTTAGAAATAAGTAGCGATGGAAGGCCCTGTCTGTCTCATTGGTCTGTCTTCCCCCTGCTGGATTATTTATGTTTCTGGTGTGAGCTGTGCAACGGATTTTTCTGGGCGTGCTGCAGCCTGTGTTGTTGTTTTATCACTGCTCTGTTCTTCATTGTGAAGAATTATGATTTTCCTGACCATTCAGATATTTTGAAAGGTATTCGTGCTCACGTGCAGTTTAATACTCAGCAGTTTTCTTTGGCAACAGCTTTTACCTCACAGACTGTCCTCTCATGTCACTTCCAGTGAAGAGGTAATTTGATTTTATAACATATTCAGCAGGTTGAAAATCTTTAAGTTGAGGCTTCAGGTAAAATACACTTAGTGACAATAAAAACTCTTCTGTGCTCTCTTCATAGCATTGGCATAAAGTATTTCAAAACCTGAAGAGGCATAGTTTGAGTAATTTTAGACCATTTATGTCGTCTCTTAAAGAAGGTGGTAAGTACATGACTTGCATGGAAATTAGTTTGCTCTTAGGTGTTAATTCTACAGCAGAAAGTAAGGGTGTATACCAAACTTTTGCCTGAAAAATTGGTGAAATTTATGGGGAATTAAAGTGCTGACTGGGGAAGTACCCTGGAGATGAAGAGCTGCAAATGATAGGAAAGTACGGCATCTGAAATAGAGGCGTAGTAAGGACCACAGGCGAAGGGTCATGGTTCCTCCTCCCCCGTGGTGCTGGGGTGCTCAGGGCCAGTGTGCTTAATATTCCTGGGGTTATTTGTCATCCTTATTTTTCTCATTTATTTTATCCTATTTTATTTTTGAAGCTGTCTTAAAACTTTTTTTCCCCTGAAAGAAGTGAGTAACTAGAGTGGAATAATAAGATGTTCCATGGTTTTATTCTGTCTTGTAGCTGGTGTGTCTTTTTGACCCTCTTATCTAAATTGCAGGGATCACTAACCCTCGCCGGCTCTGTCGGTGCGCTGCTGATGTCTCTGCACTTGCTTTGTTTTGTAGGCTGGCTCACGGAGTGATCACTCATCCCCGTTGGACTTTGGTTCTGTGGTGCAGATGGAGCGTAGGACTCAGGTGTCTGGGCCAGAGTGAGCGAAGCCTGAGGCCCAAGATGGAGAAGAAACGAAGAAAGAAATGAAAGCCTCTTTTCAGGCCAAACCACAAAAGGCCATGAAATTTAACTTTTATTTACCTTGGACAAGACTATAAAATGGCTGATCAGTAATGTTTCAGCTTTTAGCTGAAACAAAAATTAACTTATAATCAAGGAAGAAAAAAGTGCGATTTGAATTTATGCGATTTTATGACCATATTCACTCATGACCATGAAGCTTGTCCACATCTGGCTGCTTCTGCTGGTGGTTTTTCTCTGTGGGAAGAAACATCTGGGTGACAGACTGGAAAAGAAGTCTTTTGAAAAGGCCCCGTGCCCTGGCTGTTCCCACCTGACCTTGAAGGTGGAGTTCTCCTCAACAGTTGTGGAATATGGTAATGATATTATTTTAAAGGTTAGGGACTTCCCCCCACCCCCAATGCGGTTTTTTTCAGATTTATTGTAAGCTTTAGCTTTTGCCAAAAACAATAAATTTCGAATGGGCTGAGTGCATAGTGTTTGGATGTTAATTCTGCTGAATTTTGTTTTTCCAGTATAATTAGCTTATATGAAGCAAGGAAATTGACATTCTGAATTATTTCCCTAAAACTGGATTCCATGCAACAGATGTCATTGTAGCTGGTGAGGGTGGGGACTTCGGAGGGGCTGAAAGTTTATGTGACCAGTTGTGGATAACTAAGCAATTAGTGTTATATAATCTGCTCTACATTTTGTTACTGTTTTCGGTAAAATAAAACTCAGCCTTCGCTTCTCTGAATTCCTTCTTCCTGTTTGAAAAACTTGCATGCATTTCTCTGCCATACACTCAAATTTCTGTTAATGTTTGGTTTTTGAAAAATAGCTCAGGTATCTGATTCTAAGTGATGTGTCCTGTGATCAGTGGGGTTCATCCACATTGTTTTAACTCAAAGCTCTGGAAACTGCCATCCAGGGTGTTTAAACTAGTCTGTTTGTTTACTCCTCTTTCTACTAGGTTTTATGATAATGTAAGTTTTCTTTTACCAGGGAAGTTTTAGATTAAGTATAATCTTATGTCATAATATAGGTACGTAAAGTCTCACTTTTATTTTGTGGTCATTGATTGCAGAGTATATCGTGGCTTTCAATGGATACTTTACAGCCAAAGCTAGAAATTCCTTTATTTCAAGCGCCCTGAAGAGCAGTGCAATCGACAACTGGAGAATTATACCTCGAAACAATCCATCCAGTGACTACCCTAGTGATTTTGAGGTGATTCAGATAAAAGAAAAACAGAAAGCGGGGCTGCTAACACTTGAAGATCATCCAAACATCAAACGGGTAACACCCCAACGGAAAGTCTTCCGTTCCCTCAAGTATACGGAGTGTGAGTACCGTGCCCTTGGGCTGGTCTGTATCCGTTTCTGCTGCGCTGGGAATAGCGGGAGGATGTGCATATTCCCACGTGGCAGAATTTGAAAAGCAGTACAGTGAATACTCCTGTCCCTCCGTCCGGTTTCGTCAGTCGTGAACATTTTCCTGGCAGGAATTTAAAAAACCAAAAAGAGACTTTGTGCTTCTTTCTGATAGAAACAAATAATGAAAGTTTGCAGTAGAGGGTGATAGTGATCTTTGTCGTGTGGGAAGTGATTTTCACCAGGTTCCTCTCAAAGCGTTCAGGCTTTGAGGCCCTGACGCCCCTTCACGCTCTGAAACGAAGACGGTGTCTTTGAGTCTCCTTTTTATTTGCATTTTGCTTCTTTCAGCGCCTGTTTTTATTTTTGAAGGCATCTTGCAAAACACCTCTTCCTTGGGTTTCATTTTGCTTTTCTCAGACCCTCGCGACCGCGCACCGTCACGCCTCCGCTGGGCTTGTTTAAGCTGGGAAGCTGGGCAGGTGCAGGGACGGAAGGAATTTGCTGAGTTCCTTTCAGCCCCAGGGCTTACTTTCCTAGTCCTTACAACTCGGGCCTGTCGAGATAAGTTTATCCTCAGATACCAAGTTGCACATTATTGCATAATATTTTCCAAAGCAAATGTATTACCAAAGGAAAGGTTTTTTTTTCCCCATTTGACATAAACTGGGGCAACAGATTGCTAGTTCCATTACCGTTTATTGTCATTTCTTTCATTAGATGGAAAAAGAAATACAATTTTGCTTTTCTTTTTTTGTCTGTCATATACTAGGCCTGAGAGCCTCTGAGGTTTCAAAAAACACCCAGGGGACAAGCCTGACTAATTTGCATGCTGTGACAGCCAGTTCGAGCGTCAGCTGTGGAATTCAGGTGTCTGACTTCGCAGAGCTCTCTGCTAGCCCACGTTTCGTGGTGCTTTTTCTCTTTGAAAAGCAGTAACCTCAGAGCAATCCAGGAAGATAAAAGCAAACCAAAACTTGTACAGTTGGCCAAATATATAAATTGTGCCTTTTTTATTTTTTAATCTTATCTTAAAGAGCTGCAGAATATTTTAGGAAACATGGAAGGGCTGATTTTAGGACAGGAAGCGTAGGGGCTCATGGTTGGGGTTCCCTTCCGTATCCTGTCCACCATGGTTGTCAGCTGCTGTGCTCGACAGCCCGTAAGGAAATAGTATGTATCTCCCTCTTGTTAGCTGTGACCTTCTGTGGTAAGCAACTCAAAGATTCTTTAAGCTTCAGCGCTTCTCATCCAGAAAATGGAGATAATACTACCTTCCTCAGAGTTCTTACAAAGGTAAAAGGAAGTAGTGCGTGTGAAGAGAGCTTAGCAGATTTCTTAGGCTGTTGTGAGCAGACATTAAATGTTCATTTTTTGGGACTTCCCTGGCGGTCCAGTGGTTAGGACTCTGTACTTTCACTGCTGGGGCCCGGGTTCAATCCCTGGTCGGGGCACTAAGATCCCAAATACCACGTGTCACGGCCAAAAAAAAAAAAAAGTTCATTTTTTTCTGTGGCTCTGTTGTTTGAAGGCTTTGCTTTATTTTGGGTTGGAATCTGTCACACTCTGGATCCCATCCCGGGTCTCTCCATGGGCCATAAGACAGAGCTAACCTGAGTTCCACAAGACAGCACTGCAGGACTGCAGGGTATTTCAAGGCTATCCTGGTGTCCCCCTTAACAGTTCCTTCTCTCCAGGATAATAAAAATACCCAGTTCCTTCAGGGGTTACTAATGCGACCTGGCGTCAAGTCCCCTTCTTCGAACGCTTCCTGTTTTCCCTTAACGAGTGAAGCCAGAGTTGAATGCAGTCCTTTGGTTGCGGCCCAGTCTGCTGAAGGGAGAGCACAGCAGAGCCGTCCTTTGTTCGAATATTGTCCTTCAATTAGTGCCCAGGCTGTTGACCGAAGGAACAGAATCAACATGGGAGGTTCAGTATAGAATAATTTCAGTTGCACTGTGCAAATAATTACTTAATGGAATTGACATGACTGTATATTTTTCCCGGTCCCTGTACTTTCATGGGTGTAGCCTGGTGAGACCAGAAGGAAAGCTAAAGTAATTGGCTTTAGAAACAGAACCTCAGTGGTATTACAGATTTGCCCTTTAGAAACGGATTTGAAATATGGTTTTTTCTTCATTATAGCATGGTTTTTGAAAGGTAAAGGGACAGCCCTTGTGGTATTTCTTCTACTTTTTTCTTCCACTAAAAAAAAAAAAAAAAGTATTTACAGATAGTAAAATCCATGCTTTTTAAAAAGTGCACAGTTTGGCGAGTCTTGGTAAAAGTGTGCAGTCAGGTGCCCACCAGCAAAATCAAGATACAAGACAGTTCCATCACCCCCAGCAATCCCCCGAGTCCTCTGTTTTGCTGTTTGAAGGGTGACGTTCTAGCAGATACGCACGCTGAGGACGTTGAGCGGGTCACAGTAGGAGAAGGCCAGAGCGAGGTGTCCTGGGATCACACGGCTTTTTCCTGCCCCAGGGATCACACTGTAAACGGTGACGCTTCACCATCGCTTAGTGGACATTTTCTTACGCTCCGCCCTCCCCACCCAGCACACACACACTTGTGGTTCACTGGGAATAAGTGGCTGATGAAAAACCAGGCATTTCTTCAGTTTTAGTATCACAGTTGACTTTATTTCTTCAGAAGTGATTATCTTATCAGTCTTTCCCTGCCTTACATTGGTTAGAAAATTCCAGGTAAAGAACTATTTGGGAATAACGTGATGGCTAAATAATATCCTCTGACTATAACCGCACGGGAGAAGCCCCTTCTAGCAGAGGGGAGAGAATATCACCCCCCTGCAGAAGGGATTCCAGAAGGGAGTCATTGCACTGGGGGAGTGACTGTTTCCCTGACAGGTACGTGTCCCCTGCGTTTCTGATCTTTCTCTCCCGTGGCTGCAGCTGACCCCGCCGCCGTGCCCTGCAACGAGACCCGCTGGAGCCAGAAGTGGCAGTCGTCCCGCCCCCTGCGCAGGGCCAGCCTCTCCCTGGGCTCGGGTTTCTGGCACGCCACCGGGAGACACTCGAGTAGACGGCTGCTCAGGGCCATCCCGCGCCAGGTCGCCCAGACGCTGCAGGCCGACGTGCTGTGGCAGATGGGCTACACAGGTGGGCCTTTCAGCCCCGGGGCGGCCTCCCCTCCAGGGCCTCACGGGTCTGTCCTTCTGCGGGTTGAGCTGGACGCCCCTCGTCTCTGGCTCCTGTTGTGCTGGGCATCTGTTTCTGTGGCTTTTCTAATTCTTCAGTCCTGTTCACTTTTTGTGTCTTATTTTCCTGTACTGTTTCTGAGGTTACAAGGAGTAGATTGTGGAGTGTTTCTTTCCTGTTGACACACGTGAACAGACACGGCACTGCCCCTGCCAGAGCTGACTGGCAGTCCAGCAGAGTTCTGTAATTTCCCAGGGAACGAGGTCAAATCCAGAGATAGTTACCTTGATTTGGGCAGTCCCGTGAAATTGAGCGTATCCCTCCTGTGTGGTGCCCTGTGTGCAGCATGGCTAAGTGATTGACTGTCGAGGTTGTTACCTTTTGTTTCGGAACAGGAAACAATAGTAACGACCATATCCTGGGAAATACAACTCACAACCCATCAGATTTTTTTTCTTGCCGATACATCATGGCAGAAAATTCCTGTTTTAACTAATATGGAGGTTTGGACCCTAAATATCAGCCCATGTCTCTGGCTCCTCATACATCACAGTTTGTCTCAGTGTCTTTCCATTTCTCCTTGGCTTAGAGACCCTTACCTTAGAGAACCAAAGACCTTCCCTTACCGCGCCTCAGACTTAACACCCGGGGGGCTGACATTTTATTAAATTATTGTCTCTTCTTGGTTTATCTTTTTAGGGGGAAAACTTCACAAAACAGAAATTCTCTAATCATCAGAAAAGCATTTTTCATTCCCCCCAAACCAGCTGGTTTCCAGTATTGTGTCTGCATTTTTAAAAAGTAAACAATACACTTTGTTGGTTATCTCAGTGTAGTTGATTATTTAACGTAGTATTGATACATAAGTACAACCCTCATACCAAAAAGACATGACCTGTGTTACGTCCGTTAGCCTTTCAGTGAGTATCTTGTATTTTTTTCTACGTGTTTTCTAGAATTCCTTGGTCTCACAGCATGAGTCATGTTTTCCATCGGAACAGATGGCTTTTGGCCAGTATCTGAAGTAGACTTGTTATCATAGAGAAGTGTGCAATCCAGTGGTTTTCCTTAGAGTGTGGTTTTCGCTGTGTGTGGTGGGCAGCCCCTCTCTGCAGCACTGAGTCCTTGTCGGGAGTAGAAGCGGCCCCGCCCTCCCGTAAGTGAGTGCTTTGTGGTGCCCTTCGCCCCACGGGCCTCTCTAAGGAGATGAGGAGATGGCGACTTGGAGAAAATGGCCCAGAGGGGAAAATCAGTCATTGGTGGAGGATCGGGAGAGGTGGTTCCACCCCTGAGAGCTGGTGGCGTTGAGGGGCGTCCAGAGGGACTTTCTGCGTGGCCTCAGGTCTTATTTAGCGGCAGGTGACGGTACTCCCCTGCTGTCCCCTCCTCTCCTTAGCACCTGGCCTGCTGTGTGCCCTCTGGGCAGGCTTTGGCCCTGGATCACCTGTCATTCTCTCTGGGTCCCAAAGAGGGGTGTATTTCATAAACGATGATTTCTCAAACACGATTGTGCTTTCTTTTTGGAATAAGGTGCTAACGTAAGGGTTGCCGTTTTTGACACCGGGCTGAGTGAGAAGCATCCCCACTTCAAAAACGTGAAGGAGAGGACCAACTGGACCAACGAGCGAACCCTGGACGACGGTGGGTGGCCGATGTCCTGAGAGCCCGAGGGGGTGTTTTCTGGTCACAGGCGGGCCTTGCATCACTCCCATCCTCCGTTTTGTCAGCTGAGAGGGTATTTTTCTGTGTAAATGCTTAAACAGTCCGTGCACAACAGCTATTCAGACAGACCCAAGCTGTTTTGTGCCTGTCGGCGGAAGCTTTTCAGAGTAGGTCGGGAGGTGAGTGAGGAGGGAGGGACGCCTGGTGGAGGGGAGCCTCCTTGTTGGGGGGAGGGCCGGAGCGGCTGGACCCAGAGGTGGGGCTGGCGAGGCCTGGGCTCTGCGTGGAGGCACCGGAGAGGTGCCGGGGAGTCTGTGTCTCGGGCTCGGACAATGAGCTCGTTTGAAATGCTGCATCTTGGCACACGTCGTACCAGCTGTGTTTCGTGCCTTCTTCCTTTTGGACAACAGGGCTGGGCCACGGCACGTTCGTGGCAGGTGTGATAGCCAGCATGCGGGAATGCCAGGGATTTGCTCCAGATGCAGAACTTCACATTTTCAGGGTCTTTACCAACAACCAGGTAGGTGTTTTGAGGACCCCTGAGACGTGAAGGGTTGATGTTAAACTGTGAAAAGTCAAAACTCTAGAAAACGTGCTGGTTTAAAAGCAGCACACGGCTGCGGTGCTGAGCTGCAGCTGGCGTCCCCCGTGTGCCGTGCTGTCCCTCGCGCCCCTCCGCGGGGCGGCTTTGCCCTGCTCCCAGCGCCCCTCTGTCGGCCTCACTGGAACCCCAAAGACCCTGCTCCAAGGGGATGCCTTGACCTCCCGTTTCTCCTGTCCCGCCGGCCGGCCCAGGGTTCCTGCCCACCACGTCTCGGCACACTTCTTGTGCTTGAGAGAACAGCCCCGTGTTTGTGTGTTTGCTGCCCCTGCTGGACTGACCGCCTTGAGGGTAGCCTCTGTGCCCAGCACCCAGCGTCGTGTTGGGTAACGTGGATTTAGAAGCTTGTTCCCTCACTCTGCATTCGGAAACGTTACTGAAAAGAGGGAGGGTCCTAGTATTTATTAACTGTTAAAATTTCATTTTTGCGTAGGTAATACATAGTTCCAAAACATCGAAAGGCAGCACAGGGATACTTCTCCCAACCCTGTCCCCGTCCGACAGGTTCTCACCGTGCTTCCCCGTGTTCCCTATGTGGTGGTTTCTTTTTTCCTCATGCCCACCCCTCCTAGAATTTCTTTTGCACATTCAAGCAAGTATAAATATATTGTTTTATTTTTAAAAGCCTTTAAAAAACATAATTCTTAATCATAATGTGGATTCTTTTTCCACTGTAAGGTGTTTTTTTTTTCTTTTAACATTTTGTATTTATTCACATGTTTTCAATTTCCAGTGCTCTTTATTTCTACCTGTAGATCTAAGTTTCCGTATCACGTAATTTCTTTTCAGCATGCATGAAAAGATGCTTTTAGTGTTGCTTGTAATGCAGTCTAGTAGCTATGATTTCTCTCAGCTTTAGTTATCTGAAAATATCTTTATTTCATCTTTATTCTCAAAAAATTATTTTCACTGAATATAGAATTCTGGATTGAAAGGCTTTTCATTCCCTCCAGTGCTTATTTTATTGTTTTCTGTCATCCATTGTTTTCTACTCTAAGTTTAATTTTGTATCTTATAAAACACGTGAATGGCGATACACAAAGTAATTTAACTTTTGTAGGGAAACTATGAGAGAAATAATAACTATCAGAAGTAATTCTGTGAAGTACCTTTCACAGATACCATTTATTCTTCAGTCTATTTAGAAATAAAGAATATTAGACAAAGACATTAAACTATTTGGAAACAGTTAACTGAATAGACGTGTCTTAGGACAAGTCCTTTTATAAGAGGGGCAGCTAGAAGTTTGAGGTCTTCCCTGGGCAGGCAGGCTGTAAGGTCAGGAAGGCGCTGGATGTGAGACCGGGCGGGACAGGACCCTGGGAACCTTGCCTCTCCCCAGAGTCCAGCCCCAAGGATTGGAAGCTCCGGGTGTAGTAGTTTACATCGCAGAGCATTTGTCGTTCTTGGTATCTGTTTCTGAAGTTTAAGTGAATACTTCATGCTGCTGAGAATCTAGCACTTGGAGACTTCCACTGAAACACCTAAAGGACTGTTTTAAAAATGGGCCAGGTCTCCTACACGTCCTGGTTCCTGGACGCCTTCAACTACGCCATCCTGAAGAAGATTGACGTGCTGAACCTGAGCATCGGGGGCCCCGACTTCATGGACCACCCGTTCGTCGACAAGGTTGGTTCTGCCACTGTGCGACGGACGAGGCGTTTGGCGACGACTCCTGCTCTGCCTCGCGCCCTGCTTTGCTTCGTGTCTAGTGTGCTAGTGGCTAGTCCCCCACATGGTGACCGCTCGGTGAGGATGTGAGCCATGGTGACTTGTGTGGGAAGCAGCACAGGGTGCTGTGTTGCTTCCTCTCACCTGAGCACGTGGCCGGTCTTTTCTGGGCGTGCCTGGAAAGCCCGGGTCTGCTCTGTGCGCGTGGATCTGTGTCCTGGAGTCTGTCGTCTCTGGACATTCTGACTGCCAGCCATACTACGTCTGTACTGGCCTGGTGTTGTGCTTTCAGGGGGATCCCTTCTTTTTTTAGTTCTGTTTTGGGAAGTTGTGGTTATTTTCGAACAATTATATGTTGATTGTTTAAAAGTGGTATACTTTCATAAATAAATGCTTGTTAATTTTGTAGGTGTGGGAGTTAACAGCTAACAACGTCATCATGGTTTCTGCTATTGGCAATGATGGGCCTCTTTATGGGTAAGTACCCCTGATAGGAATAACCTTAGAGGTATTTTTTTCCTTGAAATAACTGAAAACCTGTTGTTTGTCTGTCTCTGTATCTTGCTATACCTGTTTATACCTGTCTAAAACTTTGTATTGTGGATATTTTCAACACATACAAAAAAGACTTTGTAATGACTCTCATGTGCCCACTCACTCCAGCAGTTGCCAACTCAAGGCCGATTTTGTTTTTGTTCAATTTTTTTTTTTTTTTAACTTTGCTGGAAATAGCAATTTGGAGGCCTGAAGTTTTTATTCTACTCTTTTTACCCCCAAAATCAATCGGGAAAGTAAATCTGTTAGAAATAAATGGATTCCACAGTATTTATTGAGACCCACTGTACACAAGGCACAGGGGTAAAGAGGTGAATAAGTTGAGGTGCCTGCCTTTTTAGGAAAAATAAGGTACAGATACAATGAGACTAATATGAGGAGAAAGTGCAGGGTGGCATAACAGACACAGTGTTTGGGGGACTGAGGAGAAGGGTCGGATTGGGAGGGACCAGAGAACAGTGTCACAGAAATGTCCCTTTGTGCCGGGTTATGGTGTATTAAAGTGGCTTGAAATGCGGGACATCAGTCACTGAATCACAGGCGGTAGTAAGCTTTTGTCTGGTTAGTGATCCCAATTTTCTTTCTGCTTACAGCTCCGGTTTTTATTCTGTAGATAATGTATATAAATAACCTCTTGTGCTGAAACGCTTCTGCGGTGGGATGTCTGTCACCCCCCTTTACCAGGCTCCCGGGACGTGTGAGGTTCGGTGCCGTGGCAGAGGGCTTAAAGTAACTGCAGGGGAAGGAGAGAACATACAGAGCCTGCCTCGGCGTGCCCTGATCCAGAAGGAGAGCCGCCTGGCATGGCTGTTTGCTCGTGCCTTCAGGAGCACACGCTCTGTCCTCAGGGACATCCTGGCCGTGCTGCTGGGGCAGAGCAGGCCGTCTTGAGCGCTGACTGAGCTCATCCAGGGTGGGGATTAGGCTGGACTCTGTGAAATTAGTGATTCTATAGGTCAAAACCCCTGCACATTCGCAGTCATGGGTCCAGCCTAAGAGCTGTTCTGTCAGCGATCCCATCTCCTTGTAGGGCTCCAAGGTTAGGGATCTGGCTGGGTCCTCAGTCGTGTATGTTGTGACTCACAGGCGTGAGTGGCGTAAACACGTCCCAACTGTAGTTCTGCCACGAAAAGCACCAGTTACTTCGTAATCTCACCCAGTTTCCATGTCTTCTCTTTCTAACGCTTCTCCATTTGTCCCTCCCCCCACTTCTGATGTCCCCGCTCCAGGCCAGCCCTCGGCAGCTCAGCCTCCCCAGGTTACCTGTCAGTTCCCCAGCCCACCCTCCTGCCTCGTCTTCCCCAGCGCAGCTCTCCCTGCACGGGGGACGTGGGGTGGCGGGGAGGGTGCGGGGATGGAGCCAGGCAAGTTTGACCTGCCCTTGGGCTGTGGGGCCTTGGCTTCTCTGAGCCCTGACCCCCTCGCCTGGCTCTGGAGGGCACGAGACCCGCCCCGGTTGGTGGCCGTGAGGATGAAATGAGACAGCCGAGGGAAAGCACCATGAACACTGAGGCTCTGTGAGTGGTAGCTGTTCCTTTCTCTTCCTTTTTTCTGTGTTTCTGTTGTTAAAACATAGTCCAGCAGTTTCTTTAACTAAGGATCTGCAGTGGATCATTATTGCCTGATCAGATCTAAACTTTTCTCCTTGGTTTTCAAGGTCTTCAGTAGTCTGGCCTGGAGTTGGCAAACGTTTTCTGTAAGAGATCAGATAGTAACTAGTTGAGTCTTTGTGGGCCACATGGTATGTTGCACCTACTCGCCTGCCCTTGTAGTGTGAAGGCAGCATGGATGTGTAGACGAATGGGCGTGGCTGTGTCCCGGTAACACCTTATGGACGAGAACAGGGGGCCTGGTTCTGCAGCCGTAGCCTCATTTCCCCCCCCCCCCGCCCCCCCCGCCACGCCCCGTGCGCGTCTCCCTCCAAGCGGGCTCCTCCTCGGGTCTCCCTGGGGAAACCGTGTTTCTCTCGCTCTCCATCACCTGATCCTGCTGCTGACCACCCCCCCTCCCCCAAGCTTGCCTTTCTTTCCGTTCACCCCGGCTCTTCCACATGCCATCCTGACTGCTTTGCACACACTGGTCACTCTTCTGAAATCCTGTGATTTCTGTGGGCGGCCACACGTGAGGGCTTCTAATCAAAGAGCTGCTCGTGCGTAGTGTGTCGGGGATCCCGGGAGAGGAAGCCCCGGTGTCAGACGCGTGTCTGCCCCCAGAGCCTCACAGCATCTGGCGTCCGCCAGCTGCTGGGTGGGCTGGGGGTGGCACGCGGTCACCGTGGCACAGCCTGAACGGGTGTGGCTTACTGCTGGGCCTCGGGTAGGGCTGGTCAGGTGACAGTAATGCACTTGAAGAGCCCGCTTATTTATCGGAGGCGTGGCGCTGCCCGACACGTCCCCACGGGTACCCCTTCTGGGAGCTCTCTGGGGTCCGGCACCCTTGGTGCTTAGATTTCATGGTGCCAGGGAGTCTGCAGCTACACTTCCCCCTTTTCAGCACCAACAAAGATTTTCTGATGCCTTCCCCTGATATTAAGGGTGTAAAGTATAGGGATTGGCAGGTAGAGGCAGGGTGGGAAGGTGGTATTTTTTGGTATCAGCTTCAGTGGGAAATTCTGCCAGTGACTTCTGTTCTAATCTCTGCTCTTTGATGTCATAGAAATTTGTAAACTTTTACTGTCAGCCAATTAACAGATCACTCTTGGTGCTTCTGAACAACCAGCTGGTAGCGTGGTGGTGGTGGGTAAGCTAAGGGGGTGATGCTAGCGTCGACTCCGTGTGGTTTAAACAGTAGTATCTTGCTGCTAATATCGCTTCAGCTGCTCGGAATCAGTTGTGGTTCAGGAGTTCATTTTGTGGTGGTGGAGTGGAAATAGATAAAGCTTGGAAGTGCAGTTCCGTAACTGGTTGTTTTATACTTTCAAGTAGTTCATCTTGACTTCCGTCTTGACTCCGTAGTTGAAACGTTTGTGTCATTGCGGATCTAGTGCCCTTGAAGTGCTGGGGAGAACCGCATGCTTTTTCACGCGCATCCGTGTCTTCCCGCTGAGGAGCCCAGGGTTACAGAGAGATGAGTGGTCCCCACGGTTCCCTTGAGGAAGGGGGACACCTGCCCGAGACCAGGGGAGAACTTTCACTTTCTGACGGTGGCAGGTGCACATGTGTGGCTGCAGTTCCTTCCCAGAGGAGCCGGGGGCCGAGCTGGGGGTGCTGCGCTCGCAGCAGTTGGGAGGTGGTGTACGGACGTGTACGCAGGTGACGGTTCTGGTAGTGGTCAGTCTTGGGAAGCTCGGAGGAAGGGGTCTCCTGCACGCCTGGCACTAGTGAGGGGAGAAGAGAGTCTTGGGCCGGAGGGCGATAAGTTGACAGGAGAGAGGGAGAGCAGGAGAGGGCGTCCCACGTGTGAGGAGACCACTGAGCCGGCAGAGGTGGCGGCGACGGGCCCGCCCCTCACAGCCGCACATGCCTCGCCACGGAAGAGCCTGCCGCGGTCTCTGACCGTTCTGGGGGTGCTTGCCCTTGTTTGAATCTTTCATTTATAGTGGTTCCTCTCCCCCGCCTTTTGTGTCTTTTTCTTGCCTCGATGCAGCACTCTGAATAACCCTGCTGACCAGATGGATGTGATCGGAGTGGGCGGCATTGACTTTGAGGACAACATCGCCCGCTTCTCATCGCGAGGAATGACCACCTGGGTAGGCGCTGCTCCTTCAGTCCGGCGTGCCCGCGGGAGCCGCGTGTGAGGGCCTCGGGGCTGCCTGTGAGCACGGAGAGAAAAGCAGCCTGGAGGCAGCCCGCCATGAGGACGCGCTCTGGCGCCTTCTGTGTCTGCTGTGTCCCCGTGGCCCAACGGGCAGGTGCCGGTTCTCACTGTGTTTCCCGGCTCCACTTCTTTTTAACTTGTTTCTGAGTAACTCGTCATTTAGGTCAGTTGGATTCATGTGCACTGGCCCTGACTGGTAGGGGGAGGGCCGGCAGTCCTCCGTGCTGGGTGGGGTGATTTTTTTTGGCCTTGGGAAGCGGGAGAAGCCAGTGAGCATGGCTTAATTTCAGCTCCGCTGACATGGGCATGATTGTATTTAGCTGGACAAAATTGAAATGACTCTAGCAAGGTAATTAGTTCAGCTGCATGAGCTTTAATTACGCGGCCGACTCCTCCTCCCATCTGAGCAGAGCTGCGGTCGCCGGTGCTCCCTCGGGCGGCACTTGGGGACCCTGACCTGCCCTCGGCGTCCCCCTGCTGCTCCAGCCCCCCTGCCATGTCCTTGGCCTTTATCGAGGCCTGTGTTTTGACGGCATTTTGAGAAGCGTTCCTGAATAATCTGTGGAGCTGCAGGTGAAGACGCCTTTGCTCAGTGTCCCACACGGGAGGATCCAGAGTCCATTTATGCTCGATTGCCGGGAAGGATTTTTTCACTTCAAATTGGTGTACTTCTTTCTTACAGAATATAACTCCTGTTGTAATTCTCATTTTGCCCCAGTTTCTGGGAAGCTTAAGAGAGTTCTCAGTTAAACTCTTATCCCAGGTTACTTGTACGGTTATATACTCACTGTTCTGAGTCATTCTTTCCCCTCTGGTGCCAGATTGAAATATCCAGTCATATCACGTACTTTTTCCTTGTAAAGGAAAATGTTCCTTTTTTTCCCCTAATTTTTAATTTTAATTTTCTGATTTTTCTAGCATATTTTTAATTTTTAAATTATCTAGAAATAAATCAGTTTTCAGCCTTGCACGTTAGCAAAATTTAAAATACTCACTTTTAAAATGCTTTGTGGCATTACTGTCATGCTGGTCGTTACAAAACGCACCAAAAATAATTTTATTTTGTATACTGTCATTTAAGCTTCTTCTGAATTGCAGTGAATTTCAGATGAAAACCAGCATCGTACTAAGGTTACAGTGTGTTTAGCTGACCCACGTTTCTGTTCTGGTTTTATTCACTCATAACTGCACGTGGCCGTGTGCCAGTGTGTGTGCCGTGGTAGAGACCACACTGCTTTTGCTTACAGGAGCTGCCAGGAGGCTATGGCCGCATGAAGCCTGACATTGTCACCTACGGCGCTGGAGTGAGGGGCTCCGGCGTGAAAGGCGGGTGCCGGGCGCTCTCGGGGACCAGCGTGGCTTCCCCAGTGGTGGCGGGCGCTGTCACCTTGCTGGTGAGGTGAGTGTGGCTCGGCTGGGAGGAGGTGGCGTCAGGGGACCAGGAGCTGAGTCTCGCTTGTCACCAGTTTGGCTGGATGTAGAGCACATCCCGGGGCCTCACCCTGTCTCTGCAGAAGAGGCAGGAGTCCGTTCTTTCTTAGGTGGTTCTTGTGGGCGTTAATGAGCCCGTCAAGCCTCCTGCTGTCAGAGGAGTGAGGAGGGGGGGGCCGTTGTGTCTTCCGTGCCCAGCCCAGTGGCTTCCCTACGTACAGATGTTTTCAGTGGGGAGGAAGCCTTTGCTTTCCTCATCTCCCTGCAGCAGGTAAGATGCCTCTGTGGTGGGTCAGGAGTGCTTTCGTGGTGTGAGAAGGAGCTCATAACAGATGCCGAGCGGCAGAGAAGCGCTTCTTCGTTTCCAGCCTCAGAGCCCGGCGAAGAGCCAGAGCCTGCGCCTGGTCTTGCGCTGTCGGCGGGAGGGGCCTTGTCAATCTGTGGCTGAGCTGTGAGCAATTCTTTTTTCCTGCCAGTAAGACTTGATGCCGCTTTCCTCCCCTCGCTTCTCCTTAGGTCAGATTTCCCATCTAGACCTATTAGAAAAGGTCCACCTACACTCCACGACCACCCATCATCGTCGAAAAATATTTAGCAGCTTAGTAGAGTCAGTTTTTCCTTACTGTTTACTGGATTTTCTCCCCTGCATTTAGGGGCTTGAAATTTACTTGTACTTACAACATGTAGATACACAAAAGTGCGTTTTAATGCTGGTGTTCTAAAGCAAGTGAGAATGGCTGGGCGCCGCTGCCCGAGTCCAGCTGCGTTCCGACGATGAACCCTCTACCAGGCCTGACCCACCAGGGTGACGCGTCACACACGGGCCTCCAAACAAAACAAGCACGTGGACGCAGCGGGCCTCACTCCGAGGCCGGGCCTCTTGGCCACGCTGCATCGAGTCCCCGCAGGACCCACCTCCACCCTTCCCTTCTCCCGGCCGGGCTGCGTCCACGTGTCCGGAGCCTGTAACTCCTAGCTGTTCTTGTCTCCTGCAACCTCTGAGGTCGACTGTTAAGTTAGTGGGAAGATGTGTTTTCCTGTTCAATTTAGTAAAAACGGGCGCTAGCCCAAGAGTCCATGTTCTCACAAGCCACGCGCAAGGCTGATGAGTGGTCAGTCCCTAGGCAGGTGCAGAAACGAGCACGTTCGTTCGCATCTTGCACGAGTTTTACCGAAGAAGCTCCTGTTAGATACAGATCAAGATGGGAGGTCACATGACTGCGCACGTACAGGGTAGGGATAGTCTGGTTTTCATTCTGTTGCTGAGAGAAAATGAGCAAATATGTTATTTTCCCCCAGCACAGTCCAGAGACGGGAGCTGGTGAATCCGGCCAGCATGAAGCAGGCCCTGATTGCAGCAGCCCGGAGGCTGCCCGGCGTGAATATGTTTGAACAAGGCCACGGCAAGCTGGACCTCCTCAGAGCCTACCAGGTCCTCAGCAGCTACAAGCCACAGGCCAGGTCGGTGTGCTTTCCTCTTGAACAGGCCTTTCTTCTCTGCACCGGGCTCCTCGGCACAGAGTAGTAGCCTCCAGACGGAACCAGCCCCCATCACACAATGCTCGGGGGCCTCAGGGAGAGCTCTGCAGTGCTGCTTCTGGGGTGCTGCCGACAGGATTGCTCCCCACTTCCTCATGTTCTGCTGTTTGTAACATCAGGGGTCTAAGGTAGTGATTTCCTATTTCTTTTTCTTTGTAAAACTTTCCTTTGAAATAATCTTAGGTTTACAGAAATCTGCAAAAATGGTATGGACATTCTCATATACCCTTTCCTCGGCTTCCCCTCAGGCCAGCACCTCGGTAGTCCGTGATTCCTCTGCTAGAGCTAACAGGTGCACCCTGATGCTGTGCTGGGGTTAGTCTGCAGACAGATGCGCAGTGGCCGGCTCCCCTCGTGTTCTTTGGTCCAGGGCCCAGGCCCCACGTTGCGTGCAGTTGCCATGTCTCCCTGGTCTCCCCGGACCCCTGACAGTTCATCTGTCTTGTCATTCATGACTCTGAGTCCTCTGATGCTTTCTCGTGATTAGTGAGGTTCTGTATTTTTGGCAAGAATTCTTTTTCACTTTTTATTTTGAAATGATTTTAGATTTACAACAAAGTTTTAAAAATTGGTGCACGGGGACTCATAAACCCTTCACTAGCTTTCCCTGATGTTAGCAACTTACATAACCATAGTAGAAGCCTCAGAGCCTGGAAGTTGGCACTGATACGTTACCATCTACTAACCTGCAGACTGTATTTGGGTTTCACCCCGATTTTCCCCACCCCTGTCCTTGGCCTGGTCCAGGATCCAGGCCAGCATCCGCGTTGCATTCAGTCGTCGCGTGTCCTTGGTCTCCTCCAGTTGGGACGGTTGGCTCAGTGTCCTTCCTTTTATTCTGGGTGGTGCTCACCTGCATCATGAAGTTTAGGTGATGTGTCAGGCTGGACCCTCCAGGAGGCAGATGCCAACGTGGACTTAGACGGCCAAGAGACCTCCTGGGGGAGGGGGCCTATGAAGGATGAAGGGGGCGAGGAGGGAGGAGTGGGAGGAGGACCCTCACACCCAGCGCAGGTCTGAAACCTTTCCCCATCACGGAGATTCCCTGAGCCACAATCGCCTGTTAGAGGCACCTGTGTCCCCCAGGGCGGGGCCTGCCCTGGTGCCCTCTGCGCTCAGTCCTTGGCACAGATGTAGTGGAGGGTCCACCGGTGTCCGTCAGCTGGGCTCCGCAGCAGGAGATCTGGTGCCGGGGGTGGCTCTGCCAGGCATCCACTGCAGTGACTGTCCCTTTGTGACTGCGAAGTGTCTTGTGGGGACGCCCTTGAAGATGATCTTGTTTCTTATGGCACAGGGAACTCTACTCAGTGGTCTGTGGTGACCTAAATGGGAAGGAAATCCAAAAAAGGGGGGAATGTATGTATACGTATAGCTGATTCACTTTGCTGTGCAGTAGAAACTAACACAACATTGTAAAGCAGCTATGCTCCAATAAAAATTAAAAAAAAAACCAAACAAACAGATGATCTTGTTTCTTAACATACTTTCCATCACTAAGTTTAGCGTCCTTTGATGGTTCCTCCCTGTAACAGTTCTTACTGTAGAGATTGTCCCATGGTGACTTTCTGTTTCTCTCACTCCCTCCTGCATTTATTGAATGAAATTCTGCTGTAAGGAAGAGCTGTCCTCCTCTCGTATTTATTCAGTTATATCAGCGTGGACACATAGGTACCTATTTTACTCTGTGGGTTATAATCCATTCGTGTCGTTGTTTATTTTATTGCTCATGTTGTCCCAGGTTTGGCTCTCTAGGGCTCCCGCTGGTTGGCTCCCGTGTCTTTTCAGCACGTCTCCGTCAGTTGCGGGGCACTTCCTCACTTTTTGGCAGCATTTCCGTGCCCAGTGTCGGTATCAGTTCTTTGCCCGAGCAGCCCTGGTCCTTTAATTGGAGAGTGGGTTTAGAAACGGACGCCTGGGCACCAGGTGTGCTCTTGGCAGCTGTGCTCATAGTGGTTTCTAGGCCCTTTGAGCAGACAGAGCTGGCGAGTGTCTGTACACACACACACCTGTACCTGTTTCTGTGTCTGTCCATGCAGTCATCTGTCTCCTGATCCCACCTAACATCACGACCCTCATCTTGAGTCTTCCTTCTTGCTGGTTATCCTTCTCCAGCAGCCAGAAGCCTGGCTCTCACTCGCCACGATGTTTATCTGCTCAGTCCTGGTACACACTTGTGGACAAGTTTTAGAACTGCTAGCTCGAACCGTGCTGAGAAGAGATATACTAACTAGAGGATTGTGTTCGTGTGTAGTTCTTTTTATCTTTAGCTTTATAGCATGTATAGCATCTCCTGTTTGCCAGAGTGATTTAGGTTAATATCTTCCTCCCCACCACACCCCTTTCAGTCTGGTTTTGCTGTTTATTTTCATTGCAGTTGAGTTCATTTGTTAGCATTTCTATTTCTTTTCGGATTCCCCCCACATCCTGGTTGATTTCAACTAGTTACGTATCGGGTTGTGGCTCTAAGGTTGGAGCTGCACGCAGAGCGCACCTGGCCACGTGTTGCTCCCCTCAGCCCTTCTGTGCCGCTCCCCCTGCCCTTCCCTCCACCCCCATAGGTAACAACGCCATTAGTTTTTGCTTTATCCTTGCATTTCTTTTTTCACACACGAGCAGATACATACCTACCACCTGATATCCCCTTTCTTACGTGAAGGACAGCATTACTATAAGTATTCTCTTGTACTTTTTTCACCTAACAGTATCCTGGAAATCACTTTGTGTCGGTTCACAGACATCGTTCTCCTCCGTTTTTTTTACAGCTCCATAGTGTAGATACCTTTGTTTATTCAAGCACGTATCTATATCTATATATGGGTATTGAAACTGTTTCCAGTATTTTGTAATTTTAAGCTGCTTGTGCCTGTGCATTTTAGTTTTGTTGGAGGTGTGTCTCCAGGGAAGATTCCTAGAAGTGGGGTTGCTGGGTCCAAGCTGAGAACAGAGGGCACTCTGCCAGGTCTCTCCCTTCTCCTCCAGAAGGGCTGTGCCGTGGGAGCTTGCCTGTCTGCCCAGAGCCTCACCTGCAGTGTCCGGCCATGCTCTACCTTCTGCCAATCTGACACGTGAGAAGTGCTATCTCAGAGTTGTTCTAATTTGCCTTTCTCAGGTTATGAGTGAGTTTGAACACTTTGTCTAGAGTTAAGAGCCGTTTTTATATCTTTCTTGTGAAGTGTTTGTTCATTTCTTTCACCCATTTTTCTTTTCTGGGGTTTTTGTCCCTCGGTTTTTACGTGTTCTTATGTTAGGGTGAGTAACCCTTTATTACAAGTATTTCTCCCAGTTTGTTGGTTGCCTTTTGACTTTGTGAAAGTGTTTTTGGCCATGTGGTTTTTTTCTTTTTTAACAACCATATTTGTTAGTCTGTCGTTGCTGTTGCCCCTGGATTTTGAGGCACGGTTAAGCCTTTCCCTGCACTGAGGTTAAGGAGGGACTCGCCCATGTTTTCTTCTAATGCTTGTTGGCTTTCTTTTATTTACTTGAGAGTATCCGATCCATTTGGAGTTTATTCTTGTGTATGGTCTGAGGTGGGGATCTTAATTTTATCTTTCGCCGAATGGCCACCCATTCGTCCCCGCTCCAATTATTTAAAAATCCATCTTTGCCCCAGTGCCTTGAGACTGAGTCCTAGGTCTGCTCTGGGGCTGGTCACATACTCGTTCTCCGCCAGCCGCAGCCACCAGATTCCAGGCTCGCAGAGGGGAGAGGTGACGCCCACGCATTCCGCCGTGCTGCCGGCGAGGCAGGTTGGCCAGGAGGCCTCCCCAGCACGGGGCGTGTTCTGAAGCCAAGTTCCCAGACCTCAGCCGAGGGCAGCCCTGGAGGCAGGCCCTCCCGAGGCTCAGGCCCGCCCCGCTGATGCTTTCCAACGCCGTCTACTGTAACACTGGATTTTTTTGTTTCAGTTTGAGCCCCAGCTACATCGATCTGACCGAGTGTCCCTACATGTGGCCCTACTGCTCCCAGCCCATCTACTACGGAGGGATGCCGACGATCGTCAACGTCACCATCCTCAACGGCATGGGTGTCACAGGAAGAATCGTAGACAAGGTGAGACTGCCCTCCAGCCAGCGGCCAACTTAGACGTGGCCCAGATTTACTCCTGCAGTTAAAAGGGACAGGTCCTCCTCCTGTCCGGGTGCCGGGGGACTGGAAGGTAGTGGTTTGTTCTCCCCTGAGTGCTTTATGTATGTCAGGGATATAGTGATGAGGCCAGTTTGCTACTCTTTTACTTTGGCATCTTGAGTTTGACTCCTGAATCAGCTAATTGCATTTGAGTCTTCATTTTCACAGTTTCCTGCCTATAATTAAAGGCTCACTTATAATTATTTTATTGTTTAATGAGGACACACGGGCCTTCATGTTTAGAAGGCATGGTCTTGATTTGAATTTTGTGTTTATAATTTGTTTTACACTTACTGTATAAACATTGTCACAAAAATAAAGGGTCGGGAAAAAGAACAGAAAAACCACTTCAGCCCCACACAGTAATAGAGCCACTATTTGAAAAAAAAGTTCAAATCATATTTTCTAACGAATTGCTGTGGTTGTTTAAATAGGTGTATTTAAATTGATTCAGTGCCCACCAACACTTACTGTATTCATCCTTGCTTTTTCATTTCCGAGTCCCTCATTTCATCTGTTTCTTGATTGCAGGATTTCACTTTTCATGAAGCTATCACAGAAAGTACATTTCTTATGATTTTGTGAGATTAATAAAGTCAGTTGCCTGAAGAAAAAAAAAAAAAAAAAAAAAGAATCTTTTCCAGCCCTTATCTGAAATAGATATTTTTAGTTATCTTTGTGTGGTAGACAAAGTTAGTCTTTTTTTTTTTTTTTCAGCTCTCACGTTATAAACATTTTTAAATGTTACTATATATAAGCACCGATGTTCTTTCTAATGGTTGCTTAATACTATGTAGAATTGTTGCTTAATACTATGTAGAATCGTTGAATCGTAACGTGCTTACTATTTCTTCTTGCTTGAACAGTTAGGTGGTTTTCAACTGCAAACATCTCACTGAATATCTTTGTATATATGGTTTTCTTTTGTTCTGAATTATTTTCTTAACATAAACTCCCTGGATTAGAATCCCAAGTGAGAGGGCATGAACATTATTAATGGCTCTTGGTACGTAATACCAGATTCTTTTCAAAAGAGGTGCATCAGCTCAGACTGCCGCTGATGGTGTACAGAGGGGTAGTGTCTCTGCTCTGGTGGTACGTCCTTTTTTTCCCAGTTGCATGAGGTTTTAAAATATTGAGATAAAATTCACATGCCATAAAATGCACCCTTTTAAATTGTGCAGCTCAGTGGTTATTAGTATATTCACAAGTAGCGATGCAACCATCATACTGGATAATTCCAGAACATTTTCATCACTTGAAGGAGAAACCCCTGTTAACACTTCCCATTCCCCTTCCCCCAGGCCCTGGCATTTCCTAATCCCCTTCTGTCTCCATGGAGTTACCTTTTCTGGACATTTCCTATAAATGGAGTGGTATGTTATGTGGGCTTTGTGACTGGCCTCTTTCACTGAGCGTAATATCTTTAAAGAGGTTCATCTGCATTGCAGTGTGTATAGGGCTTCACTCCTTTTCATGGCTGAATAGTGGTTCATTGTATGGATAGACCCCGCTTTGTCAGTCGGTGGACATTTGGTTTGTTTCTGCGTGGTTCATCTTTTAACTTTAAGTCTACAGGGGGTAGTCGGTACCTTGTTTAATGATTTGTAAGGTGCGTATCTGCATGTTTGTTTACTGATTGTATTTCCTCTTGTGTGAATTCGTGTTTCATTTCTTTGGCCCATTTTTCACTAGAATTTAGGTTGTCCCTATCAATCTGAACAAGATCTTCATTTCATAGAGAGATTAGCCACCATTGTGTGTCATGCAAAAAGATTGCCCAGATTGTTGTTTTCTTGTCTCTTCAATATTAGAGGTGGTTTAAAAACTTGGGCGGTCGGGGGGTGGTTCTATAAAAGTTTCACTTTTTCATGTAGTTGAATTTTCATCTTTTGTGAGTTCTTCTGTTTCAAAAATTAGAAGCTTATCCCTCCAGAAATATAAGAAAAATCTCAATTTTATTTTCTACTCACTTTCCTCTTATGCTTGTTAAATTTTAATGTTTTCATCTGTGTTGAGTTAGCTTGATACGTGTTACAAGCGACGGATAAAAGTTAATTTTCTGCTCTGTTGTTAACCAGTGGTCTGAAAAGCACTTATTAAAAATCCCGGTCCTTTCTCATTGTTCGCGATGCTGTGCCCTACGAATATTCTCCTTCTTTCTCACAGTTCTCTTTAACGTGCTGACTCGCTTGCGGGCAGGATGTCGCGCTCTGGCTTGCGAGGGAAGTGAGTGGTTTAGGTTAGCTTGAACCGTTGGTTCGTTGTGAGAGCTGATGTACGTCTCCCGTCTCGTGCTTCCCTTTCGCCTTCCCTCAAGCCTGAGCGGCGGGCGGGCGGGCGGGCGGTCCCCTTCTCGGCCGGCGCGTCCCCTGGGCGCCGCGCGCACTCCGCCAGCCCCGTCGCTGGCCCAGGCCCTGACTGCTGGCAGCGTGCAGCCGTGTCCTTTTATTATGTTATTCCTTTCAAGTCATGTGATTCGTTAAGCATACAGCCAGTTGAGATCTAACCCCAAACCTGGGACTGTCCTTTTCTGTAAGTTCTCTGCAGATACAAGCTCTCCGTCAAACCGTGTGTGTCCGCACTCCCCGCCTCCTTGTAGGCTTGCGGGAAGCTTGTCTTTAAAGGTGGAGTTGGTCAGCGGCCGTGTCCCCAGGCTCCTCCGGTGGGTGACGGCCTGGCGCTGCACGGCGGCCTTGGGCACGGGCTGCTTGGTGCCGGCTGAGCGGGGGGGGGTGACCGGGACGGAGCTTCTCACCCGAGCCTCTGCCTCTTTCCTCCCGCAGCCCGAGTGGCAGCCCTACTTACCGCAGAACGGAGACAGCATCGAGGTGGCTTTCTCTTACTCCTCAGTGCTGTGGCCTTGGTCGGGCTACCTGGCCATTTCCATCTCCGTCACCAAGCAGGCCGCCTCCTGGGAAGGCGTCGCTCAGGGGCACGTCACGGTCACCGTGGCTTCCCCGGCAGAGGTGGACGTACGTGCACGCGGGGGGCTCGTGGGGAAGGGAGGCGGGCTGAGCGCCGGGCGCTGGGGTGTGAGGTGCCGTCCCCGGGGGTCCCGGCCCGGCGAGCAGTGGGGTCACAGCCCGCTTGGTGAACGGGGCGTGGGTGGGCTGTTCTGTGCCAAATTTCAGGCTTAAGATGATTGTAAAAAGTAGGGCTAATGCTATGCAGTCTAGTTGTTTTTAGGAACCAGGTGCCTTAAATTTGAATTCTGAAACCCTTAAAAGAAGAATTGCAATGTAATTAATTATGATACACGAATGTCCTCTCCTAGCGTTGTTGTGAGAAATTCTTGTGTTCTGTTTGGGTTAAATTGATAAATAGAAGTGAGGTTTCCAACCTGAAAACCTGAAAGTTTCTTCTGAGCCAAAGGGACATTTCAAATTTCTTTTATTTTTTTCAGTCAAACAGTGGTGCAGAACAGACTTCAACGGTGAAGCTCCCAATTAAGGTGAAGATAATCCCCGCTCCTCCTCGAAGCAAGAGGGTTCTCTGGGACCAGTACCACAACCTGCGCTACCCGCCCGGCTACTTCCCCAGGGACAACCTGAGGATGAAGAACGACCCTTTGGACTGGTAAGTGGCCGCCAGGCCCGGTCCGTCCCCGCTGCTGCCCCCGTCCTTCCTCGGCGGGGCTGGGACAGGAGGACAGGTGATCAGTGGCAGTGATGTGCGGTCACCCGTGTGTGACCACCCTGGTTCACTCCCAGCATGTCTGCGTCGCCAGGCTGAACTTGTCCAGTGCAGGTGGTTGCTGGCCTTTTACACCCATGCCACCGCTAGAGTGATGCTTCAGTGCCCTTTACGAAACACTTCTTTGGCCACCCCTTCTCGTCATCTTATCTCCTTCGTGCGTGTGCTGCGCAGGTCATTTCCTGTTATCACCCACTTTATGTGCAGCCCGGAGAGAGCTGGTCTGAAAGACTGACTTTCGTGCCAGTGGACTGGCTCCCAGGCCTCTGTGGGCGGTGGAGCTGCTCCTTCAGAAGGGCGCCCTGTGGCCACGTGGCTTTTATTCCGAGTAAGGACTGTTGGTTTTAGTACCGGGCTTCCTGTGTTTCAGGAATGGCGACCACATCCACACCAACTTCAGGGACATGTACCAGCACTTGAGAAGCATGGGCTACTTCGTCGAAGTCCTCGGCTCCCCCTTCACGTGCTTTGACGCTAATCAGTACGGTGAGGGACACGGAGGTGCTGGCCCGGTGGTCCCGCTCAGCTGGGGAAGGGTGGAGGCAGGTTAGGGTCTCCCGCTGCCAGTGGCGGCCAGGACCGGAGAGAGTGGCCCGTGTTCCTGACGTTCAGCTGAAATGAGAAGCTCTCAGAATCACTGGGGACAAGGACATTTGTACACTTCTGTTATATTATTTTTTTTAATTAAAAGAAACTCTAGCACAGAATTTTGCTTCTCTTCGGGTGAGTGAATATCCTTCACACAGAGCATCACCCGTGAAACAGGCCGCAGCTGGCTGGTGTCCGCGTGCTGTTGGGCCCTGATCCTTTCTCTTTCACCCCCTTCTAAAGCGGAGCAGGGCACAGACCAGAGTACGAGCAGCCAGTCACCGGAGTTGTCGAGGCCAGCGCAGCGCCGTGCTCCTGAAGCGGCGCGGTCCTGTGGGGGCGGCGGCCGTGCTCACCCCGGCGCTCTCTCCTGCAGGCACGTTGCTCATGGTGGATAGCGAGGAGGAGTACTTCCCCGAGGAGGCGGCCAAGCTCCGGAGGGACGTGGACAGCGGCCTCTCGCTCATCGTCTTCAGCGACTGGTACAACACGTCCGTGATGAGGAAGGTCAAGTTTTACGACGAGAACACGAGGTACTGATACGAATCGCTATTTGCATGAGAAATCTGACCTTCTGGGAATTAAATTCCCCCCAGCAAAGACGTAAAGTGATCGTTTGGCCTGTCGGTGGTCTTTTCGGCCGTCCCGGTTCCGACGCCTGGTGAGGGCAAGCTCTCTCTGCATTGGCGGACATGTTCTTGAAAGTTGCCTGTGAAGGAAGTAAACTGCTCATTGACCCAAGTTCTGACTGAAAGGGTTCCTTGTCCTTGTTGATCTTAGACGCTTCGGCTTTAAATTTCTGTTAAGTTCTTTTCCGCTCTCCCACCTCTCCTTTACCGAATCTGTATACATTTAAATGCACCAAGAAAACAGTTATTTTTAAAGAAACCTTCCAGTAGATTGGTTATCGATGAAGAATTCCCAGCGTGTTATGAGTATCTCATCCTTATGATGTATGTTCTTTCTTCAGCGTCTGTGGCTTGAACTTCATAAGCTGCTTTCTTCCTTTACTGATCCTCTCAAGGTCTAGGCTCTCTGTGCAGTGCGTTTATGTGAAATGTGGTGCGTTTCATGAAATAAATTGAGCTCTGATTTATTCTGCACACCGGCAGGAGCGTTTACGTTGTAATGTTAGTCAAGCCCAGGCAGTTAGGCTTGTTTTTAGCTGAAACCTAGCGTGGAGGGACTGGACGCTGGTGGGAGAAGTCGGCTTTGTGACAAAAATATCAAGCGTTTGTGGGACGCTTTAATCCTTCGCTAAGTCCCTCTCACTTTCACAGGCAGTGGTGGATGCCGGACACCGGAGGAGCCAACATCCCAGCCCTGAATGAGCTGCTGTCGGTCTGGAACATGGGATTCAGTGATGGCCTGTACGAGGGGGACTTTACCTTGGCAAACCATGACAGTAAGGTTTTGTGTTTGTTTTTAGTAGGGCTCATCATTCCCAGAGATGGGCAAGCAGAAGCCGTGCGTCTTTGAAGTCTAAGTTTCGGAGAGAGAGAGTGATGTGATATCACCTAAGTAAGCAGGGTCTGTGGAGAGAACTGTTCAGTGTCTTCACAAAGGACGCCTGTAACACTGGGTGTTAACCCTAGTTTTTGTCCAGATTTTTACAATGAAAATACTTCCTGCGAGCATTCCTAACTCTGGTACCACCTATAAGGTTCTTTGTGTCCTGTATGTTCCCAAATAGGTCATACCCCCCAGGCCCCTGATAATGTATAAATTCTGTTTATGAAATAATTGCATCTCTCATTTGAGAAGTCCCCCCCCCCCTTTCATTTTGGTGGCTAGTTTCTAAAACAATGTCTTGAACGTTATAGTCCCTATCTCTGCTTATCCTGACTTAGGTCGTCCCCAAGTCTGACAGCTCCAATTCCTAAAATCTACCCAGAAACCTTAGATTAATAGAATAATTCAGCTTGAATTTTGAGGTAATTCCCTGCAGTTTGTGCGACCAGGCAGTAACAGCAGCTCCTCTCTTAAGCTTAGAAACAGCTTTAGAAAATACACGATGTCTACAGATTGCATCTGCGGTAAGTGAGTAGCTGCTGATGAAAGCATTCAGTGTTTCTAGGTTGTAACTTCGAACGACTGTTTTCTAGTGTATTACGCGTCGGGGTGCAGCATTGCTAAATTTCCAGAAGATGGCATAGTGATAACACAGACATTTAAGGACCAAGGTAAGGAATGCTATTCGTATACTTTCTGGGTTCCCTTTTTCTTTCTTTCACATTTTTTAATCACAGTCTTATTACATGTATAATTCACCTACCGTAACATTCATCCTTTTAAAGTGTGCAGGTCAGTGATTTTTAGTGCTTTCACAAGTTGTGAGGTCGTCATCACCATCTAATTCCAGAACACTTTCATCACCAGAGAAGAAACCCCGTACCCATTAGCAGTTTGGATTTTTTAAAAATTCTTTGCAGTATGTGTATGGTACTTCAGGTGAGATGTCTTGTGTAATATGTTCTGGGGGATACACAGAAAGATAAGACAGTCTCTTGCTACTGATTGGAATATGTGTGTAGTGACCACTGCAAAATTAGTTGACTTTCCTACCGGAGAAGAGGGGCTTTTGAATATTTGTAGGGTTTTTTTTTGACACTATCTTCAAAGTTGCTTGAAAGTTTTGTTACTATCTATGAATTGTTCTGCTCTGTGATTGCCAGATTACTAAAATTTTAGAAAAATGTTGACTGTGCTTTGAACTTCTTAACTGTGTAAACATAAAGAATATTACAGTCATCTCCTAAAATTCCCTGAAGAATTAGAAGGGAAGAAAGGTCGTTACTTTCAGTTTTGCCTTTTTACTACAGACAGCCATCACCTAGGAAGGCAAACGATGCCACGTCCCCTGGCATCAGTACCTGTGACACTGCTGAGTGCGCTGAGGAAACCGGGGTGCGGGAGGAGCGGGGTGCCCCGGGCTGCCTCTGCCCTTCCCGAAGGCGGCCGCCGCCCCCGTCCTGCCCAGGGTGCTCTTCCCCCAGCCCCGCCCTCCAGAGCCAGGGTTCCGCACCATGTGTCCCTCTCGCCTGTACGAGGCTGTGAGAGAGTATTCCATGACCAATGTGATGGGCTCACGGAAACTTACAGGCTGGATCCAGTTCCTCGTGCAAGTTGATATTTTCTGTTTCAGAATGGAAGGCCCCCTTCCTTGTGAAGTTTGTCATTTTCTGTAATTGGAGGTCGGGGACAGTTTCCCTAGTTGAAAGTGACAAGAAGTCAGGATTTCTCACTCATCGGTTTGTGTCTACAAGGTAGAATTTACTTCTGTGTTGCCTGGAAGGGGCTCTTTCCTTCCAGTCAAGGCAGAGTCAGTCAGTAAGTAGTTCTGTGTTCATAAGGGTATATTTTAACTTTAAGAACGTAAATGATCCTGTCTTCCCAGCCCGCTGGCACAATTTACCGTGGGTTAGTAATTCTTTCTGAGATCCGTTGCTCACAGGGCAGTGTTGCTTCTGGAAACTCCCCTGGGGTGAAGGCCGTGGTCTCCTTGTCAACTTGTTGCCATCTGGTTGCTCCTTTTTTTGGGGGGGAGAGGAATCAAAAGTGGGTTTAAGGGTGCATACTTTATTTTGGTGTTCTGCTAGCCTGAAAATAAAAATTAATTACCTGGGAATCCTTTTTAAGGGACTTCTTATTTCCAAACAGGCTTTAAGTTGAGTAATCTTTTGGGTACAAAATAGGAATTTGAAAATCTGGGTTATGCTGGATCAAAAAGGACCCTATTGTCAGAAGCAAAACTCTGTCAAACCACGAGGCCAAGTGGCAATGCTGTGTGCACTTTCCCTACATCATCTGTTTTACTGTCGTGTCTCTCCCTCCCAACAAAGAAAATCCTGTTTTCCCTTCCACTCAGTTCCTAGTGGGATTATACGTAGAGAGCAGGAAGCGCTGCATTTTTAGAGCCACAGACATTTTAGATGTGACCAGCGCAGTCGATGCTGGATCCTGGTGCCAGACGTGTGTCGTCTCCAGTGTGCGGGATGCGTTTGCTTCAGGGGTGGAGACTTTGATTATGTGATAGTGTCACCAGCAGTTGCTGCCGTGGCATCTGCGCGCTGTTGGCTTCTTGATGTGGTCAGTGTTGTAAGTTGTGTTGTCTGTTTGGGCAGAGGTGAGAAGTCTCTGCTGTTGGAACGTTTGTACTGTATTTATGAGATTCCTGTAACAAATACCTTAAATCGAAACTGAAACTATGTGGGCGTATGTTCTAAAAATTAGTTCTGGTTGTCCTAGCTTTCAGTTATTAAGCATGAAGCCTGGGCACCAGTGTATATAACTGTGTCCACAGAGGTACCTGTGTGTTGAGCAGGAGCTGCCCCTTGTGTGTGTGGTCCGAAGACATAAGCCTCTCAGCATAATAAGAAGAGACAAAACTTTGGGTTTGGCGGATAAAAAGAGAGAAGCAACACCTCTAGGATTGTGAATACTATGTACCACCATTTCAAGTGAAAATGGAAAAGGAGAGTTATGGGAATATACGTATACACATATGTGAATTTTGCTACAGCCCAAATTAGTGGCACTTTATATGTTGTTTTCTTATCCTAAAAGTTGGCACTGTTGTGATTATTAGACTTTGCTGTGGGTTTTTTTTTTGCAGGGGGGTCATACGGACTGAATGTCAAGGTAAGGGGCAACTGGAAAATTGTTCATTGCTCCACAGAACTTCTCACTGCTGTTTCTGTTGTGTTGTTTCAGGATTGGAGGTCTTAAAGCAGGAAACAGCGGTTGTTGAAAACGTCCCCATTTTGGGGCTGTATCAGATCCCGGCTGAGGGTGGAGGCCGGATCGTGCTGTACGGAGACTCCAATTGCTTGGATGACAGTCACCGGCAGAAGGGTGAGAAGTGCTGGTGCGGCCGCAGCGGGTGGGCCTTGGTGGCTTTGAGGTTCCCGCCCCTTCTCCCCCTTGTCCCTGGACAGGCACCCATGAGATGCTGGTAAATAGAGGCTGCTCAGGTGAGCCAGGTGCTTGGGATGTTTTGATAGGCATCTCGGGCTGGGCGTGTTTAATAAGCAAAGCAAAAGCGCGCTTGCAGGCTGCGCTGCCTTCCCCTCCACGCTCGTTGTGCTGAGGCCGGCGGAGGCCAGGCCCTCCGTGTTTTGGTGGGGAGGCCAGTCTACCCGGTCTCTGCCCTCCCTGGCGTCCCTCTCTGGAGTCTGTGTCCCTGGCACTGCTGCGCAGGCCCCCTCTCAGGTCTGACCCACCCTCTTCCAGCACTTGGCCCTCATCCCAGACTCGGGAGTTTCGGCCCTCGTGAGGGGTGCTTGGTATCATCGCTGGGTGTGAGGTGGGGGCAGAGAGGGGCAGCTGGCCCTTAGCGCCCCTCCTCTTCCTCGGCATCTCTCGATGCACCTTCAGATCTGGGGGTTTGAGCTTGGCCAAAGACTTTCATTTTTCTCATTTTGTAAAGGAGGCATGGACGGGTGCAAGTGTTCCGTCTCTTGGCTGGTGAGATGATGACCAGACCAGGACCAGAACCTAGTCTTTCAGGTCCCTGAGGACGGGGGGCAGGAGGGGCTGGGGGAGTCGTGTCTTCATGTGCAGGCAGTGACCAGGCTTCACAGGAGGGGCCGAGGCGGCTTTGAGCGTGAGCTGGGCGTCTGCGCTGCGTCCGTCCCCCTCTCTCTCTCTCCCTCTCTCTCTTTCTGTGATGTGAAGGTTAAGTGACCACGTTCCTAGCATTTCACATAAATCCATAGAACGTTTTTTTTTAAAAAAACTCAAAAGTGAAGGTTAAAGTCATAGTTGAAAGAAGATTAATGTTTTATTTCTACAGAGATTGTCTTTTAAGACCTGAGATCTCTGGTGAGTCTTTATTAAAACTGTAAATGCCTGAGAGACTGTCCTGGTCCTTACACTTCCCTTGTCCGCCTGGAGGAGCTTTTGGGGCCGGGAGCACTTGACTGGGTGCTCCGTCGGGAGACAGGTGCGTCCTGCCGTCCCCTCTCTGCGACCCTCATCCCGTCTGCGCTGGTGTTGATGGGATGCGGGGCGGTGGCAGCTGGGGAGCAGCGGTCCCAGGTTTAAAGTCAGTGCAGCCCCTCATCTCCTGATAGGAGGGATCCGTCCGTGTGGCCCCGTGACGGGGGCTGTTGAGTGCAGCCCAGCACCTAGGCCCCCTGGGATGACCCCCGAAAATAACTGACCGTTTTCAGCTTTCCTACTTTGTGGTCGGGGCCCACTGACTCAGGGCGGCCCAGACTGCTAGACTTTGTACTTGCGTTGACCTTGAACCCACCTCCCTGGGGCGTGCACCCGGTGGTCCTGGCTCTACCCTCACCTGAAAATCTAGATCCCTCCCCCAGGACAGCCTGCGGGTGTTGGCGGGAGCGTTGGTGCCCGGTTCTCCCCTCCTCTCTCGCGGACCCCCGATCTCTGGGCGGTTCTGCTCTCTGTGGTGGCACGTGGTCCCACCGTCCCTGCAGGAGCCCCTTCCGTCCTTGTCGTGAGGAACCCAGAACCGAGGGGCGCCTGGGGGCTGGGAGTGGGGCCTGCGTGGGCTGCCGATGACCGTGAAGGACGCGAGTGTCCCATGACCAGGGCTGTACTGGGACCCGACCTTCTGCCGTCCTGTTTCCCCCTTGTTCGGGGGCCAGCTCTGATTTTCCTGTAGAGGTCGCTGTAAACAGATCTAGTTGCTAAGCAGCCTGTTGCTGAACCCGCAGACTGCTTCTGGCTCCTGGATGCGCTCCTGCAGTTCACGTCGTACGGGGTGATGCCCCCCAGCCTCAGCCACTCGGGGGCTCGGCAGCGCCCGCCCAGCGGGGCGCACTCGGTGGCTCCGGAGAGGATGGAAGGTGAGTGGCCGCGGGGGTGCCCGCCCCCGCCCGTGTCGTCCCACGAGACGGGCTCTTGGGAGGAGCGGCCGGCAGCTCTGAGCGCTCTCCAGGTACCAGGCGCCAGGCCGGGGCTGCTCACAGGGATTACTCTCTAAGCCCTCTCGGGACCCTTGAAAATAGGTACTTCTTTCCGGTTCACAGAAGAGACAGGGCCCCAGCTCGCCTGGCGGGTGACGGCCCCGTGGCCGCGCAGCCCGAGCCCCCTCCTCCCAGGCTGTCCCTGGACGCTCGGTGCGAGCCGCGGTTGGTTCTGAACTTCCCAGTAGCCGCGTTTAAGGACTAAAAAGGAACAGGTTAAGTTCATTGTGATAAAACTCTTTAGCCCCATTCACCAGAGCGCTGTTATTTAAACATGAGACACCCACCCTCTCAGTCGCTCAGTAGCCGCATGTGGGCCGTGGCTGCAGTAAAGGACGGCACAGATGTGAGAAGCAAAAAGAATTTTGAAAACGCAGATTTTCTTTTTGGCCTGAGCATTACACATTTGAGAAGAGAAAGCTGTTTCCACGAAGTGTATCTACAGGTTAGACTCCTCGAGTATAGCCTCGTGCGTGTAATTACGGTCAGTGAGGCAGCCCGGCCGCTGCCGTGTGTGCAGCGTGGCCACTTGAGAGGGAACGGCCGTCCTGATGTGTTCGCTCACGCTCGGCAGCAGCCAGGCCTCGCCCCTGAGCACCTGGCAGACGGGCGAGAAGCGCGTGTAGCGGGCCTGACGGCCGGGACGCAGACAGACAACTAATGAAGCCTTGTTCTCCCCCTGCATCTTCTTAACAACGATGGCCCGGGTGTCGGCATGGGTGCTGCCCAGGGAACCACCTGCACCGGTACTCCAAGGTCCTTGAGGCCCGGCTGGGAGGCCCTGAGCCCCGGGCGCTGCCGGCCTGTCCGCACCTGTCGTGGGCCAAGCCGCAGCCCTTGAATGAGACGGCTCCCAGGTTGGTGACACTGTGCTTTTCCACTCCTTCTGCTGGGTTTGTGATTCGTTGCCTTTCTTTCTTTTTTTTTTTTTTTTTTAACAAGAGGGAACGGCATTTTACTGACATCATTATCGAATAATCAAGTCTAACTTGTCACTTTGTGATGGTTTTTTAAATTAGTGAACTCCCGTATTGACCTTCAGAGTTATGCACCCTGGTGGTATCCTGCATAAAAGCGCTTTGGGTGATCAGCCTCCCGTTAGGTTTGGTTGGCTCTTGGTTAAAAAGCTTGTCATCTGACAGTGATGTCCCCTTGAAGGGAAGCTCTGGCTCCTTTAGTTCGAGGTTCGGGAGTTGAGCGCTCCCCACGTGCGGTGTTGATTCTGGGATACAGACAGGGTCTTTCTGTGTCACACCCGGGGGCAGAGGCTTCAGGAGTAGATGTGGGTTCTGGCCTGTCGCCGGGCCCGGAGTCGCGTCTGTGCCCTCACCCTGGGCTGAGTGTCATCCCTGGTAAAGGGACCTCTTACCATGACAGGCGCAGACGCTGTTGATCTGCCTGCTTCTCCATCTGTCAAGCTCAGCCTCTTCATTTCTGTTGTTTCCTTTCAGAAGCCAAAAATTGAGTGACCCCTGCTGTTTCTCTGTTTGGGCAGAAGAGCCAGCTCAGGCCGCTGGTTCCAGGTTTTCTCTAGATCAGTCCCTCTCCCTGTTTCTCTCCTGGGCATGCCTGGCCCCAGCAGGACAATCTCCTGCTCTGGTGAGGAGATGTGAGGTCCTGGTGCGGTGACGCAGGGGCGCGTGTTCTGGGCGTGGCTGTGGGGGCAGTCCCACCCCCTTGGCTCCTGGTCCCCTGAGCGACGCCGCGAGCAGCTGTTTCCCCTCACGGGCAGCACACCTCACGCACGCGGCAGCAGGTTCCCCTCGGGGGGGGGGAGGGGGGCCCTGCCTTCTCTCCCCCACCAGCCTGCCCACTTCGTGTGGGTCTCCGTGTGTACAGGTGTCGGGGTGTGTGTGGCAGGGCACGGGGGGCCACTGTCTGCATTGTGAGCCACGAAGAGGGGGCTGCCTGCAGGAGGCCCCGAAGCTTCCTGTGCTTTGCTGTCGTCATGAGCAGAGCACTGAGCGCGCCACTCACTCAGTGAGTGACGAACACGTCATCTTCCGAACATGCTCGATGGGAAGCAGGATTGTGGATTCATCACGCTCTCTACTCGGCGGCACTTCTGGTCCTGAAACTTTAATTACTGAGTACTTTTCCATTTCAGTTACCATGCCATCGTTTAAAAGTTTCTGATAAGATTCCATTTTTACATCTCATTTATTTATAACCTGTCATCATCCTAGTATTCAAACCAGACTTGAACTCCCGCTGTGGTCGGCAGTCCACGCCCAGCGGGCAGGGGCTGTTGGCAGAGGTCCCTGAAACCCCGTTACTCTCCACGGAACTGCTCAGGACGCTGAGAACAGATAACAGTGTCCTTGGCGTCTGCGCGTCCCCATCGAACGACGCCTCAAGGCCCAGCCTGGCCCGTCGAGGGTGCTGATGCTGTGCAGCTCCTAGAACTTGACTTTCACTGTCGCTCCCAACACTTCCTTCTTAATACACCCACCAGGCGTCACCTGTATCTCACACCTCACCTCTTGGTGAAAATTGGTTCTCCGTTCTCATCGACCCAGATCTAGGTCTAGATTCTGAATCTCTGAAGCGACGCGAGACAGTGTCAGAGAGCCCTGGAAAGGCTCAGGGTCCGTCAGCCCAGCGCTGAGTGCAGGCGGCCACTCCGTTCCTGAAACCAGGACTCATTTCCCGGAGTCGTTCCTGGGCGTCAGGCATCCGTACCCGGAGCAGTTGCCGGAATGTCAGACCTGTAAGGAGCCCCTGGGTGAGGCTAACCTTCTGTCCTCCCTTCGGGACGTTGTGAAATTCTCAAATGATAACGTGGTGCGCTGTCACCCCGTCTGCTCCACGAGAGGGGGCCACTGCCAGGTAATTAAATTCCAGAACAGGAAAGCACCGTGAGAATTAACATACAACCCCATGTACATTCACCTGCAGGGTTATAAAGCTGAAATGTCATTGATTCTGTAACTTAGCATTGTCAGTTTAATTTTCAGACTGATTAAACCTGAAAAGTAAACTTAAATTATATGAAATAGAACAGGTTATAATACTCGGCATTTTCTGAGCAGTTGCCCGGTCGGACGGGCAAGATAGCAGCTTATCTGTTTCCTGCTCAGAAAACCTCTTCACAGAGCCAGTGTCTGTCGGCTTCCTGCTGACCTTCATCCTGATCGCTGATAGAACTGAACTCTTTGCTCTCTCTTGGCCAAAGTGAGAGATGGGCCAGCAATTTCCAAATGAATGAGAAGCGGAAAAATGGCGAATTCATAATTTGCAAGCATATTTTATTCTTTTCCCTGATTTTAGCCACAGCAGTCTTCAGATTTTCCATTCTCACTCTTTGCTCTAACCTCTGTGTCTTCCCAGGCTGCTCTTGGCAGTATACCGGCCTCTCTTCCTCAGTTACAAGTTGTATTGGCCTGAACAGGTTCTTCTGCAGATCTTAGAATTAGTGATATGAATAACGGTGCCATCGTAGCAAGTCCAGTACATTCTGCAAAGCACGTGGGTTTCCTTTCTTCATCACTGTGGCCCTGCAGGCTAGGCAGATGCTCATTCCTTTATTCCCATGGTGTCTGTCCGCGCCTCGGTTACTTGTGTGTCTGCCTTGTTCTGCCTCCTGAGAGTGGTGTCCTTGAGCACCAAGGTGACGGCTGGCCCCTGGCACCAGGTCTGCCCCCTTTGCCGCCGTGGTTTGCGTCCGTCAGAGAGCCGTGCCCACGGCTCTCCTGCCTCGCGGTGGAGACTGCGCACCTTCCAGCCGGGCCGTGTCCACTCACCTGCATCCGCCGGCTCCTTTCAGAGGTTACGTGTAGTTTTCTCTCCTTCTGCCGGGTGACGTTTCTGGTTTAGGCCAAGGCAAGCTCGAGTTGCTGGTGGTGTAAACCCTCTAGAACTGATCTTGTGTGTACGGACTTTACTTGGCGTTCTTGTCTTGGGGCCTGGAAGTGCGCTTCCGGTTGTCCACAGTTGTGTTTAGGTAGACGTAGATGGGACATCGTTTCACGTTAATGTTTAAAGCACTTTCTATTTCTCAGGGATTGGCTCAGCTTCCTTGGGCCAGTACAGTTGCTTATTTGTATTTTGTTTGAATCCGTTTTCCTGAAGTAATCTTTGGAAACACCAGAAGCTACTCTCCATCGACCTGGACAAGGTGGTGGTACCCAGCTTCCGACCAAATCGCCCTCAAGTGAGGCCCTTGTCTCCGGGAGAGAGTGGAGCCTGGGACATTCCTGGAGGTCAGTTCTTCGGCGTTTCACTATTGGGCTGAATCATACTATGGTTTGTTCAAAAGAGCCTCCCTCCGTCCCCCAGGAGGTGGGCCAGGCCGTTCGTGTCTCTGCCTTCCTGGGACCACGGGGGTCCTGGCTTTCTTCGTGGTACAAATCAACAAGGCCAAAAGCAGACCTAAAGGATTAACATGTTGTCGTCTCTTAGAAAATTCTACTTGAATTTTCAAATTAGAATTTCTTTTATGATGTCCATCTGTCACAGCATGGCCCCTGAACCCTCAACCCAGACGTCTTCACCGATTCTCTGCCCCGGCCCCCCTAGGATGGGACTTCCCTGAGCTGAGATTCTCAGTTAAATGTGGGGTGTCCCTCACCCCAAGTGACATCAAATGGTCCCCCCAACCGGCCAGATAATGGCTTTGGCCTCACCGGACTGTCGGGGACCGGTTGTCCTTTATCTGGGATGATTGGACCAAGTCATTCCAGAGCGTGGGCTCCTCTTCTGTTCCAGAAGCCCCTGTGCTCTTGCACGAGTTTACAGCTCCCCAGGGGCACTTCTCCTGGTGTTAAGAATTGGCCAGGAGCTCCGGGGATCAGGAAGGGGTACCCTGGCCCACGTGGTCCAACCCTGGGGACTTTGTGTGCTGACGTCAAGCTCCTGAGGGCCTTGCCTGCAGGTCCCGGGGTGCACTGATGAAGGTTAGTTCTGGAACCCCAGCGTCACTCAGTTACAGAGCCGTGTGACAGCACAAACCCAGGTTCCTCCGATGGCCACTCTCAGTTCCCGACCACGTGTCCCATCTGCGGGAGGCCTTCCCAGCGGCGGAAGCGTGGCCGGCCGTCCTCACCTTCCCGCCAGGCCGCCTCCCTCTTCCCCCTGTCCAGCTAGTGTAACACCAGTGCCTAGACCTGTCCGTCTTCCATGGTTTTCATGAAAACAGAGATAGGGCGCCCCCGTTGCAGATTATCCGCGGCAGCAGAAGGGCGACGCTGCCTTCTGAGGGAGCACAGGTGGGGAGGCAGGGTGGAGACCTCACACCCCACCCTCTGCCCCAGGAAGCCCTCCTCTGAGGGTTTGGACGCACTTCTCTCTCATTCTTTCTCTGGGTCACTACGAGCCCAGCTCGTCTCGTAGGCACAGAGGTCGCGGCCGTGTGGACTGACCGTCCCCCGCTGTCCTCCTGCAGGGATCATGCCTGGCCGCTACAACCAGGAGGTGGGCCAGACCATTCCCGTCTTCGCCTTCCTGGGAGCCATGGTGGTCCTGGCCTTCTTCGTGGTGCAGATCAACAAGGCCAAGAGCAGGCCAAAGCGGAGGAAGCCCAGGGTGAAGCGCCCACAGCTCGTGCAGCAGGTTCATCCGCCAAAGGCCCCCTCGGTGTGACGTCCGCCCGGCTGGCTGTGAGCGCCGGGGAGCGCCTTCGAGGGTGGCCGCGGCGGGCGGGCGGAGCCGTGGGCTCCCGGGGGGGCCCCCTGCTCGAAACGCTCTGAGAGCCTGTGCTGAGCGGTCCTCCCCCGGCGAGGAGCGCGGGCTCGCGGTGTGTCGTGCGGGGCGCGGGGCCGCCGGAGGGCCCCGCAGGGCAGCCTGGAGTCAGACCTCGCCGGCCGCCCGTGCACCAAAGACTCGGACAACTTCTAAAGGCTGTCGGGGAGGAAACGGCTCTGACCAAGCTAGACGTGCTCCATAAAGGCTATTTTCTATATTTATTGTTGGGGAAAAGTCACTTTAAAGACTTGTGCTGTATGGAAGCAAAGCTATTTTTTTTGTCAACGGAACGCAGTTTTTTACTATTACATCATGAGGAATGACACAGATGCCATGATCTCCTTTTTGATGAGAGGACAGACAGATTTTGAAAGAAACTTGCACAAATCTGTGAAACATAGCCCTTCGCTTTATTTTTATAAGTATCAACTGCCATCATGTTTTGTAATTTGGGTCTTGATTTCACCATTGTTGGTGAAGAAAATTTTCAATAAATACGCATTACCTGTATGAAGCTAAAAAGTGTGTAATGGGCTCTTGCCCGCCTGTGCATTTCTCTTTGATGACAACCTGGAATGGGTTCTGAGTCAGCCTGTTAAATATTTTTTTGAGGTATAATTCACGTCTTACAAAATTCTGTTTAAAAGTGTACAGTTCAGTGGTTTTTAGTATATTCCAAGGTTGTGCAACCATCACCGCTATAATTCCAGAACATTTTCATCGCCTCCAAAAGAAACCTCCTACCCAGCAGCCAGTCAACCTCTATTCCCTCCTCCCACAGCCCCAGGCAACCACTGATTTGCTGTCTCTATGAATTTGCCTAATCTGAACATTTCATAAAAAGGGCGTCGTATAATGCATGGCCTTGGCGGACTGGCTGCTCTCACGGAGGGCGTCTTAGTGGTTCATCCATGTTGTCGCTGTCTCCGTACTTCACTCCTTTCTGGACCTGAATGACACTCTGTCGGATGGATAGGTCTTATTTTGTTTATCCTCACTTGATGGACCACTGAGCTGTTTCCACTTTTTGTCTGTTGTGGATAGTGTTGCTTTGAGCATGCATGTACCATTTCTAATGTGGACATAAGTTTTCATTTCTGTTGGGTTGGCACCGAGGAGTAAAATCCTATAGTTTTATGCTTCACTTTTTGAGGAACCGCCAAACTCTTTTTCCAAAGCTGCTTCACTGTTTTACATTCCCACCAGCAGTGTATGAGGGTCCCGGCTTCTCCACATTCTCACCAACAGTTAGTTACCCATCTTTCTGACGACAGCCCTCTAGTGGGTGTGAAGTGACATCTCATTGTGGTTTGATTTGCATTTCCCTAGAGATAATGATGTTGAGCATCTTTTCATGTGTTCATTGGACATTTTTATGTCTTCTTTGGAGAAATGTCCATTTCGATCCTTTGCCCATTTTTTAATTGAGTTGTCTTTTTATTGACTTGTAAGAGTTCTTCGATATCTTCCAGGTGAAAGTCCCTTATGAGACACATGACTTGCAAATAGTTTCTTTCATTCTGTCTGTTGTCTTTTCACTTTCCTGATGGTATCCTTACAAGCGTAAGAGTTTTTCATTTTGATGAAGTCCTTTTTATGTATCAGGGGCCATTTCTGAGAAAGAAACCGTTGCCTAACCCAAGGCAGCCTGTTAACTTTTAACCCCTGCCTGTACAGTGTTTTCTGTCCTCCAAGTGGCCAAACATCAGCTTTCAGATCATAGGTGAGGACAGACTGACCGGAAAGGACGGAGGTCCTGTGGGATCGGGGTGCTGGTGAGGTCCTGGGAAGAGAAAGGCCCAGGACGAGGGATGAGGGAGGAGCTGCCAACGCCCAACTCTCCCTGCCGCGTATCACCCTTGGCAGGTCACAGTGGTGACCTGGCAGCTTTTAGCCGCATTCCGTGGCTGCTGTTGCGTCGAGGACTTAGAGGAATTGCTGAGGGTCCCGCAGAGCTCTCCCCGTCCCCAGCAGCCCTTACAGTGTCAGCGTTTACAGGCTCACGGTGGTGTGTTGTCCTCAGAGACGGGCTGTGGACCTAAGCATGGTTTCAACATCTCAGAATGAGGGGCTTGTGCCTCTGGTCTTCCTGCCTGCCCTCCACAGGTGTGGACGGCTCACCACCTGCCCCCAGCACTGTGAAAGCTGGGGTCCCGTAAGCCAGTCGGGTCCAGGGAGTGAGGACACGGCCCTAGTGAGACAGCGGGTCTCAGGGGGCTGGGACTCACCGGAGCGCTCAGGCCACATCTTGGGGATGGCACATGTTTTGATCTTTCAAGAGAAGCCTACAATCTGGAGAATGTGAAATCTCCCAGTGTTTTTTTTTTTTTTTTCTTTTTTTAAATATCTTTATTGGAGTATAATCACTTTACAGTGTTGTGTTAGTTTCTACTGTACAACAAAGTGAGTCAGCTGTACGTATACATATATCCTCATATCCCCTCCCTCTTGAGCCTCCCTCCCACCCTCGCTATCCCACCCCTCTAGGTCATCACAAAGCACTGAGCTGATCTCCCTGTGCTATGCGGCTGCTTCCCACTAGCTAGCTATTTTACATTTGGTAGTGTATATATGTCCATGCCACTCTCTCACTTCGTCCCAGCTTCCCCTTCCCTGCTGTGTCCTCAAGTTCATTCTCTACGTCTGCGTCTTTATTCCTGCCCTGTCACTAGGTTCATCAGTACCGTTTTTTTAGATTCCATATATGTGCATTAGCATACGGTATTTGTTTTTCTCTTTCTGACTTGCTTCACTCTGTATGACAGACTCTAGGTCCATCCACCTCACTACAGATAACTCAGTTTCGTTCCCTTTTATGGCTGAGTAATATTCCATTGTATATATGTGCCACATCTTCTTTATCCATTCATCTGTCAATGGACACTTAGGTTGCTTCCATGTCCTGGCTACTGTAAATAGTGCTGCAGTGAACATTGTGGTACATGTATTTTTTTGAATTATGGTTTTCTCAGGGTATATGTCCAGTAGTGGGATTGATGGGTCATATGGTAGTTCTATTTTTAGTTTTTTAAGGAACCTCCATACTGTTCTCCATAGTGGCTGTATCAATTTACATTCCCACCAGCAGTGCAGGAGGGTTCCCTTTTCTCCACACCCTCTCCAGCATTCACTGTTTGTAGATTTTTTGATGATGGCCATTCTGACTGGTGTGAGGTGATACCTCATTGTGGTTTTGATTTGCGTTTCTCTAATGATTAGTGATGTTGAGCATCTTTTCATGTGTTTGTCGGCAATCTGTCAACTTTGGAGAAATGTCTGTTTAGGTCTTCAGCCCATTTTTTGATTGGGTTGTTTGTTTTTTTGATATTGAGCTGCATGAGCTGCTTGTATATTTTGGGGATTAATCCTTTGTCAGTTGCTTCTTTTGCACATATTTTCTCCCATTCTGAGGGTTGTCTTTTCGTCTCGTTTATGGTTTCCTTTGCTGTGCAAAAGCTTTTGAGTTTCATTATGTCCTATTTGTTTATTTTTAATTTTATTTCCATTACTCTAGGAGGTGGGTCAGAAAGGGCCTTGCTGTGATTTATGTCATAGAGTGTTCTGCCTATGTTTTCCTCTAAGAGTTTTATACTGTCAGGCTTTACATTTGGGCCTTTAATCCATTTTGAGTTTAGTTTTGTGTATGGTGTTAGGGAGTGTTCTAATTTCATTCTTTTACATGTAGCTGTCCAGTTTTCCCAGCACCACTTATTGAAGAGGCTGTCTTTTCTCCATTGTATCTTCTTGCCTTCTTTATCAAAAATAAGGTGACCATATGTGCATGGGTTTATCTCTGGGCTTTCTGTCCTGTTCCACTGATCTATATTTCTGTTTTTGTGCCAGTACCGTACTGTCTTGATTACTGTAGCTTTGTAGTATAGTCTGAAGTCAGGGAGTCTGATTCCTCCAGCTCCGTTTTTCTTTCTTAAGATTGCTTTGGCTATTTGGGGTCTTTTGTGTTTCCATACAAATTGTAAAAGTTTTTGTTCTAGTTCTGTAAAAAATGCCATTGGTAATTTGATAGGGATTGCACTGAGTCTGTAGATCGCTGTGAGTAGTATAGTCGTTTTCACAATATTGATTCTTCCAATCCAAGAACATGGTATGTCTTCATCTGTTTGTATTGTCTTTGGTTTTCTTCATCAGCGTCTTATAGTTTTTTGCATACGGGGCTTTTGCCTCCTTAGGTAGGTTTGTTGATTCCTAGGTATTTTATTCTTTTTGTTGCAATGGTAAATGGGAGTTTACTTAATTTCTCTTTCTGATTTTTCATTGTTAGTGTATAGGAATGCAAGAGACTTCTGTGCATTAATTGTGTATCCTGCTACTTTACCAAATTCATTGATTAGCTCTAGTAGTTTTCTGGTGGCATCTTTAGGATTTTCTATGTATAGTATCATGTCATCTGCAAATAGTGACAGTTTTACTTCTTCTTTTCCAATTTGTATTCCTTTTATTTCTTTTTCTTCTCTGATTGCTGTGGCTAAAACTTCCAAAACTATGTTGAATGATAGTGGTGAGAGTGGGCACCCTTGTCTTGTTCCTGGTCTTAGAGGAAATGCTTTTAGTTTTTCACCATTGAGAATGATGTTGGCTGTGGGTTTGCCATATATGGCTTTTATTATGTTGAGGTGGGTTCCCTCTATGTCCACTTTCTGGAGAGTGTTTATCATAAATAGGTGTTGAATTTTGTCAGAAGCTTTTTCTGCATCTATTGAGATTATCCTTCAATTTGTTAGTAGGGTGTATCACATTGATTGATTTGCATATATTGAAGAATCCTTGCGTTCCTGGGATAAACCCCACTTGATCATGGTGTATGATCCTTTTAATGTGCTGTTGGATTCTGTTTGCTAGTATTTTGTTGAGGATTTTTGCATCTATGTTCATCAGTGATACTGGCCTGTAGTTTTCTTTTTTTGTGAAACCTTTGTCTGGTTTTGGTTGCAGGGTGATGGTGGCCTCGTAGAATGAGTTTGGGAGTGTTCCTCCCTCTGCTGTATTTTGGAAGAGTTTGAGAAGGATAGATAGATGTTAGCTCTTCTCTAAATGTTTGATAGAATTCACCTGTGAAGCCATCTGGTCCTGGGCTTTTGTTTGTTGGAAGACTTAAATCAGTTTCAATTTCAGTGCTTGTGATTGGTCTGTTCATGTTTTCTATTTCTTCCTGGTTCAGTCTCGGGAGCTTGTACTTTGCTAAGAATTTGTCCATTTCTTCCAGATTGTCCATTTTATTGGCATAGAGTGGCTTGTAGTAATCTCTCATGGTCCTTTGTATTTCTGCAGTGTCAGTTGTTACTTCTCCTTTTTCATTTCTAATTCTGTTGGTTTGAGTCTTTTCCCTTTTTTTCCTGATGAGTCTGGCTAATGGTTTATCAATTTTGTTTATCTTCTCAAAGAACCAGCTTTTAGCTTTATTGATTTTTGCTATCCTTTCCTTCATTTCTTTTTCATTTTTTTCTGATCTGATCTTTATGACTTCTTTCCTTCTGCTAACCTTGAGGTTTCTTTGTTCTTCTTTCTCTCATTGCTTTAGGTGTAAGATTGGGTTGTTTATTTGAGATTTTTCTTGTTTCTTGAGGTGGGATTGTATTACTATAAACTTCCCTCTTAGAAGTGCTTTTGCTGCATCCCATAGGTTTTGGGTCATTGTGTTTTCATTGTCATTTGTCTCTAGGTATTTTTTGATTTCCTCTTTGATTTCTTCAGTGATCTCTTGGTTGTTTAGTAGCATATTGTTTAGCCTCCATGTGTTTGTGTTTTTTACGTTTTTTTTTTCCCTGTAGTTGATTTCTAGTCTCATAGCCTTGTGCTTAGAAAAGATGCTTGATAAGAATTCAGTTTTCTTAAATTTACTGAGGCTTGATTTGTGACCCAAGATGTGATCTATCCTGGAGAATGTTCCATGTACACTTGAGAAGAAAGTGTATTCTGTTGTGTTTTTGGATGGGTTGTCCTATAAATATCAATTAAGTCCATCTGGGCTAATGTGTCATTTAAAGCTTGTCTTTCCTTATTTATTTTCTGTTTGGATGATCTGTCCATTGGTGTAAGTGAGGTGTTAAAGTCCCCTACTATTATTGTGTTACTGTCAAGTTCCCCTTTTATGTCTGTTAGCATTTGCCTTATATATTGAGGGGCTCCTATGTTGGGTGCATAGATATTTATAATTGTTATATCTTCTTCTTGGATTAACCCCTTGATCATTATATAATGTCCTTCCTTGTCTCTTGTAGTATTTATTTTAAAGTCTATTTTGTCTGACATGAGTATTGCTACTCCGGGTTTCTTTTGATTTCCATTCGCATGGAATATCTTTCTCCATCCCCTCACTTTCAGTCTGTATGTGTCCCTAGGTCTGAGGTGGGTCTCTTGTAGACAGCATATATATTGGTCTTGTTTTTGTATCCATTCAGTCAATCTGTGTCTTTTGGTTGGGGCATCTCCCAGTATTAATGTTGGCAAATGATTGAATTAGAGAAATTGTTTGTCAACCAGAGTGTTTCTGCAGCTCCATCGTAAGGCCATCCTAACGCTGCAGCCATGTGGTTGTGAAATGAAGTTCTAGACCTCAGAGCATTGAGCTGGGCTCCTGGTCTCCACATCTCCACATTGGCTGCAGGCCTTAGGTTCGCCTCTTTGGGGACTTGGATACCTCGTGCCCTGAGGAGGGAGCTTGGACCTGGGGCTCCTGTTCCCACTTGCTGGGAGGATCCCTCGCCCAGCCTTCGAGGTCTGCATCTACACGTGTTACTTGCTTTGGGAACCAGCTCTCCTGCTCCCGTCCCTTCCCCGTGCTGAGGCTGGTCACTGCCCCACTTGTTCTCCAGAGACCAGCTTCCCCTTTAGCTGGTGGAGCCCCTGGCCCAGCCTCGAGTGCTCTTACAGCAGCCTCGGTGCACACGTGTGTCCTCTGGGTGTGGGCATTTGTAGGGTCATGTAGTTGGGACAGGACGAGGACAGAGATGGACAAGTATGGATCCCCAGGCCACACGTTGAGGCCAGGTCGACAACACAGGAGAGTTGTTAAGGTACCGAGAGCTGTAGGGCCCTGTGGTTCCTGCCGCTCCAGAGGGAACCCTGCATGGGGGTCATGTACAGGTGACGGTCAGCCGCAGCCCAGCGTGAAGGGAGCATCAGAGCAGCACCGAAGGCACAGGACCTGCCTGCCGTGAACAGCTAGGTCACAGATGTGTGGATCCTTTCCTGTCTGCCAGCCAGAACGGGTACCATTGGGAGCTGCATGCCTTGGGATAGAGTCAGGGAGGAGGCGGGTGGTGAAGGAGCAGTGAGACTGAGCTGGAGAGAGGGCTTCAGTGAGGCGAGCGTACGCAGAAAGGGGATCAGCTCTCCGGAGGACCAGTCGATGGGGTCTGCTGTGTGCTGCCCTGTCCAAGAAGGGAGGCCTTGTCGGGTGTTGCAGTGGGATACCCAGGTCCACCTGGGAGGAACATTCCAGAGAGGGTGTCACCATCCAGGGCCCTGGCTGTAGACTCAGACCGCCTGGGGTCCATCCAGTTCCCACCTGGCCACTTGCTGCCCGTGGGCCTTCTCTGATATCGTGCAGCCCCGGGCCGGACACAGAGCCAGTGCTCAGTTACGTCGCCTGTCCCAGTGGCGGGTCCCTTCGCGGTGACAGATGTGCCTAAGGCCTACTCACTGCTTTGAAGATTCCTTTTCATGCCCTGGCGTGAGCTCTCATTGTTCTAGGGAACAGCTCTATTTCTTTTAAAAACCAAAAACAGGAGGAGCCACCCCAGCACAACCACAGGTAGGCCTGGGAGTCCTCGGGGGCCCTGGGGTCCCCGAGGGGCGGGGCATGGAGGTTGGGCCCCAGGGCTGGTCCCTAACCGTGCTCATCTAGCCAGGCAGCGCCCTGACTGCGTGGAGATGGGCCAGAAATAAGGGCAGCAGGGCACCTGCAGCTGCCCACCTTTAGCCCCGCCCTGTGTCGGCAGATGGGTCTAGCTGGGGTCTTCCCTGCCCATGCACTTAGCCCTCCGGTGCCCGGCGTGAGGACCCTGAGGACCTCCCACCAGAACAGGTCTGTGCTCGGTGAGCCTGCCCTGGAACAGCTGTGCTACCTCTGCTGGGCGCACCGCTGGCCTGCTGTTGGCAGGGTCCGCGTGCACTGTGGGATCTGGGGGTCTCAGCCGTCCCGTGATGCTCCCACCACCATTTCTCAGGTGAGAAAACCGAGGTGGGACCAGCATTCCAGCCCAGCTCTGGCCTCGGCCTGAGCTCTGAGCCCCCAGTGCCAGACTGCTTCCCCTTTTCTTATGGTGGGAAGGATGCCCACTTGCCGGTGATAATGGGGGTGCTACTTAGGTTCAGTGGCTACAAAATGAAGTGAGTTAAGGACTGTCATGTGTAGAGTAAGTAGAAGTTTTCAGAGAAAAAAAATTTTTGATTTTTTTTTTTTTTTTTTTTTAACGGTGGTGCCGTTAAGAGGATGTTAACACGCAGAACGTTGGTTTAATTTGCTGGTGACGTGAGGGCAGTGCAGGCGAGTGTCGTAAACATAGGTTCCTGGGCCTTGCTGTAGACTTATTAAATCATATGCTCCTTGGGAAGAGCCTAGAAATCTGTTTTAGAAGCTCCCCAAGGTAAACGGAATGACCATACAACCCAGCTATTCCACTCATAGGTGTAGACCCAAAGGAACTGAAAACAGGTGTTCAAACAAAAACTTGTACGTGAAAGTTCATAGCCGCGTTAGTCACAGTAGCCAAAAGGTGGAAACTACCCAAGTGCCCATCAAATGGATGAATGGATGAGAGCAGGCGGACCATCCGGACAGTGGAATGCTAGTCAGCCCTAAAGGGAACAAAGCACTGATCACGCTGTAGCCTGGAGGGACCTCGCAGACATTACACTCATAGTGTAGGGTTCCATCTGGGTGAAGTGTCCCGAACAGGCAAATCCAGAGACAGGAGGCACGTTAGTGTTGCTTCGGGCTGGGGGAGGGGAGGATGGGGAGTGACCGCTAGTGGGGGACGTGTTGGGGTGTTGAAAATATTCTGGAACTAAGCAATGGTGACAGTTGCACAGCATTGTGAGTGCATGAAATGACACTGAACTGTACACTTTGGCTAAAACGGTGAATTGCATGTAATTTTACCAGAAAACCCCACACAAATCTCCCCAGAGGATTCTTGTGAACAGGCCAGGTGGGAGCCCCCGGCTCAGAGACAGGGAGAGGCTCTCTGGCCCCCGAGACCACACGTCAACATGGATGTGGGGGTCAGGATCCAGGTGACGAAGACCCTGCAGGGCTGGGCGCCCAGCCGCTGCCTTGTGACTTGGCCTCCAGTCTGGCCGCTGATGCCTCCCGGGTGCCTCTTCCTTTGGGTGCAGTGGGTGGAGGAGGGTCAGCAGTTTTCTTTTCCTTCACCCAGAGTGGGACTCCGGATCATGACTCAGGGCACCAGCCCTTCAAAAGAGGGAGGGGACAGCAAGGCCTGTGCCCTTGGGCTGTGTGTCACCTGGAGGCCCCCAGCCTCTGCTCTGCGGCTGAGAAAAGACCCCTGCTGTTGAGCTTGGGGGTCGGGGGGTGGGGATGTCATGGGCCTCCAGCCTCTCAGAGGTGCCCGACTGTCAGGACTCGGGATGCTGGGTATGTCCGTTTCCTGCTGCCACTATAACCAGTTACCAGGAAGCAGTGGCCTGAAACAGCACATTTATTCCCTGCAGTTCTGGAGGTTGGAAGTCCAAAATCAGTCTCGGGGGGCTAAACTCAGGGCTGGTTCCCTCTGGAGGCTCCAGGCAAGAAGTGATTGCCAGGCCTTCTCCAGCTTCTGGAGGCGCCCGCATCCCTTGGCCGGGGGCCCCTCCGCCACCTGCAGTGCACACCACTCCACCCTCTGCTTCTGTCCGCACGTCTCTGCCCTCTGACCCCGCTGTGTCCCTGTTCTCGGGACGCTGTGATGGTGATGAGGGCTCACCCAGACCACCCAGGATACTCGCCCCGTCTCAGGGTCTGGACGTGCTCTCATCTGCAGAGTCCCTTTGGCCAGGTGACACAGCCGTAAGTTCTGGGACGAGGGTGAGGACATCTTTGGGAGCCGCCAGCCAGCCCACCGACCACACTGGGTTCCTGTCCCCGCGCTGGCGCCATTTCGCACAGAGGTTAACTGTCGCCCTGAGAAGTCCACGAGCTCCTGTATCTGCAGGCCTGAGGCTTCATTCCTTCAGTGTCTGGTTCACTCCACCTTTCATTTATTAAGCCGCCTTGTGAGGGCCAAGCCAGGGCACAAAGCTGAAGAAAAGACGAAGCAATCCCTGCTTGACCTTGTCCTAGGCAAAACCCCTAAAAATTCTAAATGTTAACCATGTGTGTCATTCTGTGTGCCCCCTGAGGGAATATCTTGCAGATTCAGTTAACAGTCTTGGGCCTGTGGCTGCCTTCACAGCTGGCACACAGGTGGTATTTGCTTATTGGGATCAAAATATGAAACTAGAAACAAGAAAATACTCTCAGGAGCGCCAGCTAGTTTCATCCCTCAAGCCCTTGTTGGGTCTCCACCCCGTCTCAGCAGGCGGTAGCCGGCGCCGTCCTCTGCTGGGTGCTTCCGGATTCCCGTGCCTTTTCCCCATCACCTTTGCCCGCCTCCCCTCCCTGCCCAGGCTGCCCAGGCCTCAGACCCCTGTGCCTCTTCCCTCCTGACCCCACAGATGCCCCGAGGCCCTGGCCTCCGCTGAGGCGGACTTGAGGTTTGCGCACTTGCCCGCCCTCCCAGTCACATGCACGCTCCCTTGCTTCTGGGGGCCAAGCCGGGGGCACAAAGCTGCGGCTGAGCAGGGGCTGTGAGCCCAGGCACACAGGGCTGACCTCCTCCTCCTCCTCACGGCACGTGAACACCTCTTGGGGAGCTTTATAGAAAACCTGGTGCCCGGCCCGTCCAGACCAGCTTCATCCGAAGCTCTGAGGGTGGGCCTGGCGCCAGCAGTTTGAAGGGTCCCTCGGGTGTGGCGCAGCCCAGGTTCAGAGCATTGTCCTAACTCAGAAGCAGGCGGAGGTAAGAACACAGACATGTACAGATCATGGGATTTGCCCCGTGCGTATTTCAACAGCAGTAACCCTCTTCTCACTGGGTCCTCCTAAGGGCCCTGCGGGGCAGACAGGGGCTGTTACCACCATTTCGCAGGGGACCCCAGTGAGGCCTGGATCTCAGTCCTAGGCACTCTGGTTGCTGAGACCACCCCACCCCCCGACCCCTGCCCTGGTCTGTCTTCCAGAACTTTCTAAAGGGTGAGACAAAGGTTTGCGGAAATGAGCTGAGGTCACTTTCTCCCTGAAGTTCCCAACCTGACAGGTGACCGGTACTCTGTGGAGGCAGAAAGGAGGGACCCTGGAACATCCCTTGACGGTGCTCCCCTGGGGGGCGACGTGGGGCCGTGTGCGGGGTGCTGGGCTGAGCCCCGTGTGCCACCGGGGCTGCCCAGCCACACAGATGGGGCCCCAAGGGGCACCTCTCCTCCCCGTGAAAGGTCACACAGCCCTGAGACTGGGCAGAGTGCAAATCAAAGCCCCTCAGAATTAAGAGGTTTTCCCCATTGAGTGGAATTTCACAGCCCAGTGGCCAATTTCTAAGTCATGCACGTTAATGGGCAGCTAATGAGGGACCCAGGCGGGACAGGGGGGTGCCCCGGGCGCCCAGAGCGGAGATGAAGGAGTACAAAGCCAGGCCGCTCTGAGGGCCCTTGATCTCCTTTCTCACTGCCTCGGGGTGGATGTGGGGGGAGAGAGCCATGTGAATTCCGGAGGGGTGCGCCCCAGCCCCTCGCATCCTGCCGTCTGCTCACCCATTCATTCCCTCCCTTACGCGTCCGCTCCCATCCGGGCACCATCAGGGTCCGGGCGGGTGCAGGAGCCAGCCAGCGTGACACTGCTGGCTTTGAGATGACACACACTCGGGGCTGATTTCCGGCCCTGGCCCTGGCCAGCGCTCACGTTTTGAGCCTCTTGCCCCACCCGCGGGAGCCCTGCGCTCTACGGACCGCGGTGACAGCCCTCGGGATTCAGAGTGAGGACGCGGGGAGCGCTTGCTGCAAGGCCTGGGTCACGGTGAGCACCGCTCACGTGGTCGCAGCAGAACTGCAGCCCGCGACGCCGTCCACCAGCTCCGGGAGGCCGCAAAGTATAAACGGAGCCGCTGCAGGGAGGTGGCACGGTCAGGGGCTTGAGACCACATGAGCAAAGCCTTTGGTGCTGATCTCGACGGAGAAGGACTGATTGGGGGAGGCGTTGAACATGTTTAACTTACAGCAGCAGTTCTCAGGAAGGGGCCCCGGAACCCCTGAGTCAGAAATGCTGGTGACGGATCCCACACTCGGTGTTTTAACATGCTCTCGGGGGGATTTGAGCCTGGGCGCCAGGAATAAACAGGTTCACCTCTGAATTCAAGATCCGACCTTCACGGGGCTGCGTTTTCCAGCTTGGGACCATTTCCAGGATTCTGCCATCCTAGCCGACTGTGTCGGGTCGGAGAGGTGGTCTCTACTCAAAGTGTGGTCCGGGGACCAGCAGCACCCGCCTCCGCAGAGCTCGTGAGAAACGTGGAATCTCAGCTCCACCCAAGGTGGGACGAATCAGCATCTGCCTGTTAACAAGACCCCAGGTGATTCACGTGCTCATTGGCCTGGGGAGCCTCGCCAGGAAGCACCTGCTGACGGCCTGGGCCTTTGCGTGCGTGAGTCTACAGCCCCCCGAGGAGGGCACATGGACCCCCTTCTGCAGATGGGAAACTAGGCTCGGCGCCCCTAGCAGGTGACAGATGGGGGTGGGGGCCTGGGAGGCATCCCGGGAGGAGACGTTGGAGATGGTGAGATCGGTGCAGCCTCCCTGATCTCTCCCAGCTGAGCTGCCTCTAACCCTCGGGGCGGCCGGGAAGGCCCCGCCCCCGGCAGTCTTAAGACTCCCGTGCTCAGGCCAGAAGTCTCAGAAGCTACAAGTTCTTGGGACGGATGGCCCTGACCTCTTGCCCGTGTCCTCCTAGGTTCGGGGACGTGACCCCAGCACGTGCTCTCTAGGGCTCCCATAATTCATGACTCATTTGCCCACCCCGGTGGAGCTAGAGCCTTCCTCCCACCCCTCTGGGTCCTCTGAAGTGAGCCCGAGTCCCCGTCCCTGATGGCCCAGGGCTGTCTGTCGCCTTGAAGACTGGACTTGGTGGTAAGGACCAGGGGCTGGAGCCCCTTCGCTGTGGAAGTTGGCCCGGAGGCGCGTGGGTGGGTGAGAACAGCCACGGGGAGGAAGGCATTGGGGATTTGGAAGAGAAACGGGGTGGGGGAGGGCAAGAGTGCCCATAAACAAGGTTGGAAGTTGGGGTGGGGGGGCAGCGTTGGTTGAGGGGAAAGGCGTGAGGACCAGAAGTCATGGGGCAGGTGGTTGCATAACGCTTTGGAAAGGGGGAGCAGATCCTCGGGAAGAGGGGTATGGAGGCTGGGGTGGTCGAGACAGACGTCTTGGCCCTGGCTGGATAGAGGAGAGACGCATCCCAGCTGGAGAAGGTTACCGTGAACCGGGAAGACGGTGGTGGGACCACCCCCTCTCTCTGCCCCTCTGCTGCTTCTAGCCATGGAGGGACAGACCCCAGGAGACAGAGGCCTTTCGGAAAAGCCGGTCCCCACGGCCGCCCGCCCCAGTCTGTCCTCACTGGGTGCTGTCTTCATTCTCCTGAAGTCCGCGCTGGGCGCCGGCCTGCTCAACTTCCCATGGGCCTTCCACAAGGCGGGTGGGGTGGCCCCCGCTTTCCTAGTGGAGCTGGTAAGCCCCTGGGGAGCATTTTGGGGCAGGGGGTGGTTCTCTGGGGGCAGGTAGGAGCTTAATTTTATTTTTCCAGCTAGAGCCCTGGGCATTGCTTTTGCAGAGCTGCCTGTCTCCGAAATTACTCCTGTGGCTTTTGGTCTTCCATCCCGCTCAGCTCACGAAGGGAGAAGGGAATCCCCCGTAGACCTGGGCCGAGAGCATCCTCTACGCGGCTGAGGGCCTCGCAGCCAGGCGGGGTGTAGGGGGAGGGGGAGGTAGAGGCGCGGCGGGTCCCTGCGGAGCGCGCGGCACCTGTAGCCAATGAACCTGGCCTTTCAGCCGGGGAGGCGCTGTCTCCGAGCCACTGATTGACTTCTCTTGCCTCCCGGTCTCGGCTCCACAGCGAAGGCCCAAATCCCGTGGGCAGGTCAGGAGTGAGGCCGTTGTGACGCCCCCAACCTGCACGGTGTCAGCGGTGTTTGGCCAGTTCTGCTGGCTGCGTGTGGAGCCTGAACTCTCTCCCTTCCCAGAAAGTTCCAGGGCCTGACCGTCCTCAGCGGAAAAGAGCTGCTGATTAGCACAGCTTCATGTTATTAGCAGGCTTTTCCTTGAGCTGATAGGAATCAGGCATTTCGTGGTAAGCTCTTTGACCGGCATCATCTCAAATGCTTTTTTCTGGCAGCTGGCTGATAATGGCCCCGTTGGCGGGCCCACGGGGCCTCTCTTGTCCTTCTGGAAGCTTCCAGATGCTGCCCTGCGCAGTGTCCGGTGTAGCCCGTGCCGCCCCCATGCTGGCTGAGCGCCTGTCTGGCGCCGGGTGTCTGAGACAGTGTGGTCTCCGTCCTTGTGAAGCTTGTTCTAACAGGGAACTCGGACGAGATTCAAGAAGTCGAATGAGACAGTGTCAGATGGTGGGCAGCGTGACGGTGGGATGACATCTGTGGGAGCGGGAGTGGGGCAGAGAAGCCCCCTGCAAGGCGGCGCTGAGCCCCAGCTTGTCCAGGTGCACGTGACAGGCAACAGAGCGGTGTTCGGATGTGTGCGGCAGAAAGGCCGCGCTTCCGGAACAGGGAGCCCGACCTCCAGCCACAAAGGGTCAGCGATAGAGCGGATGGGGCCCGCGTGGGGGTCCGTGGTCAGGCACAGACGGACCAGTCTGAGGACGCCAGGCAGGGCTGAGGCAGGGACGTGGCGCGCCGCTCCCCAAGCTCCGTGCGGCCTCTCCCAGCACCTTTCGGGACTACGGATGCTGACAGCCCAGGTTTGGGTGGGCCTGAGATCGCGCATCTCTGACAGGCTCCCGGGCAACACGGATGCTGCTGGGGTGGCTTGCTGTTTGCACAGCATGGTCTAAAGATCCCATCTTGAGCAGGCAGGCAGCCTTCAGGAGAGAGGACCCCAACTATGAATAAATGGAAACTCCCGACAAGGGAAGAAGTCAGGCTGGTAATCAGCAACTCCCCCATCATTTCCTGACTCTCCCCTCCTCTTAGCCAGTGAGACGTCTGCCCTGTCCCCAGTTACAAGGCCTCCCCTCGGACGGGAGGAATGTTTAAACATCCCTGCTACTGGGAGGTCAGTGGTGTGAGGTTTTTAGGTGTCTAATGGCCCCATGAGCACTGGAGGTTTAATGAAATTAACGAGCCTGCACCCTCCTCGGCTCCAAAGAGAGGTGCGCCTGGCGAGGGGCTGTAAGGGCTGTTTGCTGACTGGCTGCTAAGAGGCTCAGGGACCGTCTTGAGGGTCAGCCACTCCTGCGTGGACAGCTCACTGTGTTAGCAGAGACGCACCTTCACTGGCAGAAGCTTAGCCTGACCCCCCACCCCCCTTCCCTTCCTTTCATCCCCAAATACCTACGAAGCACCTGCTGTGTTCTGGGTGCTTTTCTGGGGCTAAATGGTAAGCAAAAAAGACACGATCCCAGTGTCCATGGAGCTTAGAGTCTGGTGGATGAGAGAGGCAAGGCTCCTCACGCTGTATGCACAGTTGTTGAGTATGTGGCCTCAGGTCCCTGGACCCGAGGACCACAACCTGGGCAGCGTAAAACAACAGAAGTGTATTCTCTCCCAGTCCTGGAGACCGCAAGTCTGAATCAAGGTGTCATCAGGGTCCTTCCCGCCTCTCCAGCTCCTGGGGAACTCCAGGCATTCCTTGGCTTGTGGCCACGTCACTCCAATCTCTGCCCCATCGCCACATGGCTTTCTCTGTGTCTCCTCGTCTTCTGTCGCTTATTAGGACACTTATCATTGGATTTAAGGCCCACTTGGCTCATCCAGAATGACCTCATCTCAAGATCCTTAATTTCACCTGGAAAGACCGTTTTTCATTTAATTACATGTTCATTATTTGCATCTGCAAAGATGGCTGCCAGTAAGTCCCTTTCACAGGTTCTGGAGATTGGAATGTAGACAAACCTTTTGGGGGATTCGACCCACCATGGGGGAAAAAAGTGGGCCCACAAAAGGTGTGGTTCTGCCAGAAACGGAGGGTTGAGCCCACCTCGGGGGTGAAGTGTGGGGAGGCTTACTGGAGGAGGTGACCTTGGAGAGGAGGGGGGAAGAGTAGGGGCTCCCCAGGTGAGGGACAGTGGTGGAGGCGGGGTGGTGGTGTTCCAGGCAGAGGAACCGGCACGGGCAGAGGTCGAGGGGCTGGAGGGAGCGTGCATGTTCCTCCTGGCTCTGAACTTTCAAGTTTCTGTCAGGCGGTCCAGTTAGATGTTCCCTTCAGCAGCCCTGGTTTTGGCTGCTGGCGTAAGAACGAGTCTGCTGTTCAGGGGCACGAACTGTGTCTGAAGACGGTCATGCTGGCTCTCCCCGGGCTTCTTGGCTGAGCACCTCACAGCTCCTGCATGGTTCTCCTCCATAGAAATGCGGGAGGGGAGTTTGGCCGTGGAGACCAGGTCCAGCTTAGGGAAAGGTAGCCGTCCATCCTGGAGAGGCTCAAAAACATTTAACTACGTGGGGCAAGTGGGTCTCAAATGCATCAGTTGAGGCTGGGGGAGGGGCGCGGGGGAGGGATTATCGAGTGGCGCAGATGATTCGGAAAGCAGTTTGTAAGAAATTGCCAGAGTTGAGCACACATCTACCCTGACACCCAGGAATTCCACTCCTAGGTGTGTGTCCAGGAGAAGGAAACGTGGGTCCTCAGAATGACTTATTCTAGAATGCTCAGCTCTTCCTTCATAGTAGGCCAAAACGAAGAACAGCCCAGATGTCTGGCAACAGGGGACTGGATCAACCAATTGTGATTCTATCCACACAGTGAAATAGCACTTGGCAAAAATAGGAATAAATTTTACCGATGTCCCCGATAGGGCTGGCCCTCACAAACGTTACCACTCAGTGGAAAGCCAGATAAGAAAATGGATAAAAGCAGAAAAACATTAGAGTGTTTTTTTTCTGGGCACGGGGACAGAAAGTGACTGGGAAGGGACAGGAGGGAACTTCGGGGACGTGGTAACATTTTGTGTCTTGGTAGGGGTTTAGGTTGCACATGTACGTTGGTTATACCCCTTCCAATGATATACTGATCTACACTTAAGACTTCGTGCGTTTCACTGTGTGTAAATTTTATCTTACAAGGGAGAAGGACTGTAAACAAATATCAAGCTCTAATTAACGATATGCATGCCCAAATCTTTAGGGGGAAGTATGCTAATTAATATCCACAACTTGCCTTGAAATGTACCCCCAAGTTTAGATGGACACATGGACGCATGGTAAAGGTGTGATAAAATAAGCAGAGTGACCTGCTCCTAGTAGAATCTAGGTAGTGGGTACATGGCGTTCATTGTAAAATTCTTCCAACTTTCCTAGATGTTTGAAAATTTTTCAGTGTTGGAAAAAATTCCAACAGAGCACTGGAGAGGGAGTCTGGAGAATAAGAATGACCATCATTTCTTGAGCAGTTACCACGTGCCAGGCACTGAGCTGAGTGAGTTACGTGCTTTGTTTAAAGCAAATGCATCACAACCCTCCAGTAAGGTAGATGGTATCATCCCCATTTCACAGATGGGAAAACAGAGGTTGATGGTGGGCCTCATGCCACAGAGCAGGTGAGTGGCAGAGTTGGAATTGAACCCAAGTATGCCTGCTTCCTAACCGCCATGCTTTACGGCTCTTCACCTGCAACGCATGTGATCTTAGGAAAGTAATTTAAACTCTGGGTTTCTGATACCTCATTTGTCCACCTGGTGTGGAGTGGTGGGAACCGCAGATTCACAGACGTAGAGCCAGCGCGGCCTCTAGAATCCACCTGCTTTGCAGCTCTGGTTTCAAGGGAGGGGGCTGGTGGCTTGTCAGGTAGAGGCCCTAGGCTGTAGGCAGCCGTGGCCTCTGCAGGTGAGACCCGGAGGGAGTGGTATCGGCATCCTGAGGGGCGGTTGTGGGCACGCCTGGCCCCATGGTCCTGTTCTGCAGGTCTCCCTGGTCTTCCTGATCAGTGGGCTGGTCATCCTGGGCTACGCCGCCTCCGTCAGCGGCCAGGCCACCTACCAGGGCGTGGTCGGAGGGCTGTGTGGCCCCGCCATCCGGAAGCTGTGCGAGGTCTGCTTCATCATCAACCTGCTCATGATCTCCGTGGCCTTCCTCAGGGTGATCGGGGACCAGCTGGAGAAGTGTAAGTACCTGCCCTGGAGTCAGGGGCGACCCCGGGTGTGGAGCTCAGGTCTCCCGAGCTCCTGGCGGATGAACAGGATGTGGACGTTGGGCTTGGGCCCTTGATAATAAGCAGCAGAGGCCGAGACCACTCCCAGCTCCTAACGTCGTGGCGAAGGGAGATGCAGGGTTAGTGATTACCACCGTGGTGAGAGTCAAGGAGCTGGAGGGAGCTGTGCTGGGGTGTCCAGTGGTGACTCATTTTACAGACGGGGAGGTGGCACCAACTGCAAGGACACCCCTGTGAGAGAGAACCAGTAACACCTTGAATTTGGGGACGTCGAAGACGCTCAGCCCCATGCCGCCTTGGCCTATAGTCCCCCCACTAACAATTTCCCTCTAAGCACTTCTTTGGCTGCACCTGACCGATTTTGATATGTTCTGATTTCACTTTTATTCCGTTCAAGCCTTTGCTAATTTTTGCTATGATTTCTTATTTAACTCATGGGATGTTTAGAATTGTGTGATTCAATTTCCACTTATTTGGGAGTTTTCTAGTTGCCTTTTTGGTTTCTTTTTTTAAAAATTTTTTTATACAGCAGGTTCTTATTAGTCATCCATTTTATACACATCAGTGGACACATGTCAATCCCAACCTCCCAATGCATCCCACCACCACCACCCGCCCCCCACCACTTCCCCCCTTGGTGTCCATACGTTTGTTCTCTACATCTGTGTCTCTATTTCTGCCCTGCAAACCGGTTCATCTGTACCATTTTTCTAGGTTCCACATACATGCGTTAATATACGATATTTGTTTTTCTGAGTTACTTCACTCTGTATGACAGTCTCTAGATCCATCCGCGTCTCTACATATGACCCAATTTTGTTCCTTTTTATGGCTGAGTAATACTCCATTGTATATGTGTGCCACATCTTCTTTATCCATTCGTCTGTCGATGGGCATTTAGGTTGCTTCCATGACCTGGCTATTGTAAATAGTGCTGCAATGAACATTGGGGTGCATGTGTCTTTTTGAATTATGGTTTTCTGTGGGTATATGCCCAGTAGTGGGATTGCTGGGTCATATGGTAATTCTGTTTTTAGTTTTTTAAGGAACCTTCATACTGTTCTCCATAGTGGCTGTATCAATTTACATTCCCACCAACAGTGCAAGAGGGTTCCCTTTTCTCCACACCCTCTCCAGCATTTGTTGCTTGTAGATTTTCTGATGATGCCCATTCTAACTGGTGTGAGGTGATACCTCACTGTAGTTTTGATTTGCATTTCTCTAATAATTAGTGATGTTGAGCAGCTTTTCATGTGCTTCTCAGCCATCTGTATGTCCTCTTTGGAGAAATGTCTATTTAGGTCTTCTGCCCATTTTTTTATTGGGTTGCTTGTTTTTTTTTGTTTGTTTGTTTGTTTTTAAATTTATTTATTTATTTATTTATTTTTGGTTGTGTTGGGTCTTCGTTTCTGTGCGAGGGCTTTCTCTAGTTGCGGCGAGCGGGGGCCACTCATCATCATGGCGCGCGGGCCTCTCACTATGGCGGCCTCTCTTGTTGCAGAGCACAGGCTCCAGACGCGCAGGCTCAGTAGTTGTGGCTCACGGGCCCAGTTGCTCCGTGGCACGTGGGATCTTCCCAGACCAAGGCTCGAACCCGTGTCCCCTGCATTGGCAGGCGGATTCTCAACCACTGCACCACCAGGGAAGCCCTTGTTTTTGGTTTTTGTTTTTTTCATTTTGAATGTGACTTTTATTCTCTTTCAGCAGGTACAAAACAAAGCAATAAAAATGATTATAAAAATAACTGATGAAGATAACTCAAAGGATAGGTATTATACGCTTAGGCCATATTTGGGGGTTCTGAGAAGCTAGATGTCTAAATATTTATCAAACTTTAACTTCAAATGATTTTGAAGAGGTATTAGTTCAGATTTCATCTAAATCCTACTATTAGCTTTGGGCTTTGTTTGAACAAAATGAATATGAAATAATCAATTTGTTTAACATATAAAAGTGGTGTAAAAGGTAGACATTCTTCTCCAGTCATAAGCGTAGGGCCATAGTTTTAGCTCTAGAGAATAGGATGGAAGTGGAAGAATTTACCTCTGTTCGAAGAAGTGAAATGTAACGCCAAAAATTTCATGCGAAAATTCAAAAGGGAAAACATTAACTGATAATGTCATACATAATCGTCAAGGTCCCTAGTACTTGGAGCATTAGGAATGCACCCACTCTTGTGTCAGGTGCTACCAGATTACTCATGTCTTAATTTTTCTCACTCTCTCACCTTCTTTCTCAGGTTGTCTCTACAGCAGGGAATTCCCTAAAATAGAGGGAAAAGTTTCCAAAAATTAAAACCTAGTCACCTGTTGCTTTTGATTCTATTTATTGTGGTCATTGAGATACACACAACTGAATTACAAAAAGGCCTTTCAAAAATGTGTCGCTTATGCTTTAACTTGGCATTCAGCACCTCCAAAACCACTGAACAAAATAAACCACTGGACAAAATATTTGTTTGGCCCCTCTGTCTCTACATATCCATTCCTGCTTACTTATCATTCCTGGAAGGAGCCATGTGTCAATTTTATTTCCTGACGTCTTTGGTCATGCCATTATCAGACTGCAATACCCTTTTAATTTCTCCCTCTCCTTCTGTCCTGTCCTCAACCAATATTGCTGTCAGTACAACGTTTTTAGCAATGGAAATTCTATTCACGCATCAAGACCAAGCACAAAAGATTGATTTCTCTCAAGTCTTCCTCAACCCTTCCTACCTAATACCAAATTAATTGCTCCTTATCAATGCTTCCACTCCATTTTCTCATTTTATGAGATTTGTTTTATCTATATTTTAGTTTGGCCTCTTCGTTCTTGCCTTTCCTACCCAATGGTCAGGGCCTTGAAAGTAGTAGAACATTGTCATAGCTAAAAGCACAGACTCAATGGGTACATGCACTTCACTGAACACCTTTTATCTTACAAACTAAGGCATCTGGTGAGTTGTTTAACCTTTTTCGCCACCTTTATGTTCTTGCATGAATAATAGCCTCACAAAATAGTATTATGAGAATTAGATTAAATGACATATTACATTTAAGTATGATGCCCGAAAGAAATGTCTGGGAAAAATTTGCTAAAGTAAATGCTAGAAAAAATTTTAATTAGCTGAAAGTAATGGCCATATAACGAGTACATACTCATTTTGTGACTCGTTCATAAAACACCCAGCATAGTGTCGTGCACGTAATTCCACATCTGAGCCCCTATTAAATTGATATCTGTTACTGGTTTCTCTAAATTCTGAAAGCCAAGAGCAAATATCTTTCAACGACTATAGTACTCAGGAACTCTGAGGTTCAAAATTTTCTTGGGTTGATACACTTCTGTAAGTTACCTGCACGATTTTACGTTTCAGTTGCATAAACCATGGTCTCTGCATAATATTGTTTTTTATGGATAAGTGAGTGAAACCCAGAGCATAAAGTCCCAGGTAGATAATAAAAGCAAGGGCTACGCAGGAAAAATACATAAGAGTTTAATATTACATATCTCTCATTCTCCTTTGGTGCTAAGAGCACCTCTAATTTAAAGCTACCAGAAACAGGGAGTCTTTACAAACCACCTGGGTGTGAGAGACACAGTGAACCTGCACCCTGTGAAGGAGAGAATTTCGCCACACGTTCTCTGGGCTGCACAGAACCAGCTGCTTAGACCGGTGGATAATTTCACTCTAGCTGATTTGGCATGAATGCAAGGAAAACAAACTTCTTTAGTGGACTTGACTCTTAGGCTCATATCAATCTTGCAGTAGTAAACTCTGATAATTTTACATTACTGTGTTGTAGTGAAGAACATGATTTATATATATTAAGCACTGAAATCACCCTTTAGAAGAAAATCCTTTAAGATCTGAAGAGACCTGTGTAGGTTTTAATCTTTAAGTTCTATTAACAAAGCAGTCAGAATTTTCCTTTTGTATATATTTTTATATTTATTCTCCTAGCCAACTCCAACTATTTTCTCTACATTCTTCTAAAATTAATGGTAATAGTAATAATAGTTAAGTACATTTTGGAGGACTACTATTTTCTCAATGAAGGTTTAAGTATTGAGATTGAGGAGAAGCAGCTTGAATCACAGACAAGCGGAAAGTTTGAGCATCACAGAAAGACCCTAGAAATATCTTTTGAAATGTTTTCTGTAACAATTCCCGTCAAGCCAGGAGGGCTGGTGCTCTGTTACTAAGTGAACTGAGACGTGGGGGCATTGGCGTCAAATACGTTCTTTACCAAAGTTTTTTTTTTTTTAATTAATTAATTAATTTTTGGCTGCATTGGGTCTTCATTGCTGCGCGGGCTTGCTCTAGTTGCGGTGTGCAGGCTTCTCATTGTGGTGGCTTCTCTTGTTGCGGAGCATGGGCTCTAGGGGTGCAGGCTTCAGTAGTTGTGGCATGCGGGCTCAGTAGTTGTGGCATGCGGGCTCAGTAGCTGTGGCACACAGGCTTAGTTGCTCTGCGGCATGTGGGATCTTCCTGGGCCAGGGATTGAACCATGTCCCCCGCATTGGCAGGCGGATTCTTAACCACTGCGCCACCAGGGAGGTCCAGTGATACACCTCTAGTAGCAATCTTAATGCTTCATCCAGAATAAATATCACATGAGAGGAATATCCAGAGGTTATTTTTATCTCCTTTCTCTAATTTAGATGATCGCTGCATTCAAGTCTTGCTGCGGTCGCCAGGAGCGGAGCCCAAGCTGGGAGCGTGGCTGGGGGCGGCGGGGCGGGGGCGCAGGGTGCCGCCAGGCACTCGGCCCGGAGAACTTGGGCAGAGCCTCCGCCGCGGTCTCCGCCAGCGGCGCGAGCAACATGTCCAGTATGAACTTTCCAGCTCCGGGCCTGGCCGCTTGTTTTTTTTTTTTTAATATTGAGCTGCATGAGCTGTTTATATATTTTGGAGATTAATCCTTTGTCCGTTGATTCATTTGCAAATATTATTTCCTATTCTGAGGGTTGTGTTTTCGTCTTGTTTGTAGTTTCCTTGGCTTTGCAAAAGCTTTTAAGTTTCATTAGGTCCCATTTGTTTATTTTTGTTTTTATTTCCATTACTCTAGGAGGTGGATCAAGAAAGATCTTGCTGTGATTTATGTCAAAGACTGTTCTTCCTATGTTTTCCCTTAAGAGTTTTATAGTGTCCAGTCTTACATTTAGGTCTCGAATCCATTTTGAGTTTATTTTTGTGTATGGTGTTAGGGAGTGTTCTAATTTCATTCTTTTACATGTAGCTGTCCAGTTTTCCCAGCACCACTTATTGAAGAGACTGTCTTTTCTCCATTGTATATCTTTGCCTCCTTTGTCATAGATTAGTTGACCATAGGTGCGTGGGTTTATCTCTGGGCTTTCTATCCTGTTCCATTGATCTGTATCTCTGTTTTTGTGCCAGTACCATATTGTCTTGATTACTGTAGCTTTGTAGTATAGTCTGAAGTCAGGGAGTCTGATTCCTCCAGCTCCGTTTTTTTCCCTCAAGACTGCTTTGGCTATTTGGGGTCTTTTTTGTCTCCCTACAAATTTTAAGATTTTTTGTTCTAGTTCCGTAAAAAATGCCATTGGTAATTTGATAAGGATTGCATTGAATCTGTAGATTGCTTTGGGTAGTATAGTCATTTTCACAATATTGATTCTTCCAATCCAAGAACATGGTATATCTCTCCATCTGTTGGTATCATCTTTAATTTCTTTCATCCGTGTCTTACAGTTGTCTGCATACAGGTCTTTTGTCTCCCTAGGTAGGTTTATTCCTAGGTATTTTATTCTTTTTGTTGCAGTGGTAAATGGGAGTGTTTCCTTAGTTTCTCTTTCAGATTTTTCATCATTAGTGTACAGGAATGCTAGAGATTTCTGTGCATTCATTTTGTATCCTGCAACTTTACCAAATTCATTGATTAGCTGTAGTAGTTTTCTGGTGGCATCTTTAGGATTCTCTATGTATAGTATCATGTCATCTGCAAACAGTGACAGTTTTACTTCTTCTTTTCCAATTTGTATTCCTTTTATTTCTTTTTCTTCTCTGATTGCCGTGGCTAGGACTTCCAAAACTAGGTTGAATAACAGTGGTGAGAGTGGACATCCTTGTCTCGTTCCTGATCTTAGAGGAAACGCTTTCAGTTTTTCACCGTTGAGAATGGTGTTTGTTGTGGGTTTGTCGTATATGGCCTTTATTATGTTGAGGTAGGTTCCCTCTATGCCCACTTTCTGGAGAGTTTTTATCATAAATGGGTGTTGAATTTTCTCAAAAGCTTTTTCTGCATCTATTGAGATGATCATATGGTTTTTCTTCTTCAATTTGTTCATATGATGTATCACATGGATTGATTTGCATATATTGAAGAATCCTTGCATCTCTGGGATAAACCCCACTTGATCATGGTGGATGATCCTTTTAATGTGCTGTTGGATTCTGTTTGCTAGTATTTTGTTGAGGATTTTTGCATCTGTGTTCATCAGTGATATTGATCTGTAATTTTCTTTTTTTAGTATCTTTGTCTGGTTTTGGTATCAGGGTGATGGTGGCCTCATAGAATGAGTTTGGGAGTGTTCCTTCCTCTGCAGTTTTTTGGAAGAGTTTGAGAAGGATGGGTGTCAGCTCTTCTCTAAATGTTTGATAGAATTCACCTGTGAAGCCATCTGATCCTGGACTTTTGTTTGTTGGAAGATTTTTAATCACAGTTTCAATTTCATTACTTGTGATTGGTCTGTTCATATTTTCTATTTCTTCCTGGTTCAGTCTTGGAAGGTTATACTTTTCAAAGAAATTTGTCCATTTCTTCCAGGTTGTCCATTTTATTGGCATACAGTTGCTTGTAGTAGTCTCTTAGGATGCTTTGTATTTCTGCGGTGTCTGTTGTAACTTCTCCTTTTTCGTTTCTAATTTTACTGATTTGAGTCCTCTCCCTCTTTTTCTTGATGAGTCTGGCTAATGGTTTATCAATTTTGTTTATCTTCTCAATGAACCAGCTTTTAGTTTTATTGATCTGTGGTATTGTTTTCTTTGTTTCTATTTCATTTATTTCGGCTCTGATATTTATGATTTCTTTCCTTCTGCTAACTTTGGGTTTTGTTTGTTCTTCTTTCTCTAGTTCCTTCAGATGTAAGGTTAGATTGTTTATATGAGATTTTTCTTGTTTCTTGAGGTAGGCTTGCATAGCTATAAACTTCCCTCTTAGAACTGCTTTTGCTGCATCCCATAGGTTTTGGATCGTTGTGTTTTCATTATCATTTGTCTCTAGGTATTTTTTGATTTCCTCTTTGATTTCTTCAGTGATCTCTCAGTTATTTAGTAACATATTGTTTAGCGTCCATGTGTTTGTGTTTTTTACATTTTTTCTCTGTAATTGATTTCTAATCTCATAGCATTGTGGTCAGAAAAGATGCTTGATGTGCTTTCAATTTTCTTAAATTTACTGAGGCTTGATTTGTGACCCCAAGATGTGATCTATCCTGGAGAATGTTCCATGTGCACTTGAGAAGAAAGTGTAATCTGCAGTTTTTGGATGGAATGTCCTATAAATATCAATTAAATCTATCTGGTCCATTGTGTTATTTAAAGCTTGTGTTTCCTTATTAGTTCTCTGTTTGAATGATCTGTCCAGTGGTGTAAGTGAGGTGTTAAAGTCCCCCACTATTATTGTGTTACTGTTGATTTCCTCTTTTATAGCTGTTAGCAGTTGCCTTATGTATTGAGGTGCTCCTATGTTGGGTGCATATATATTTATAATTGTTATATCTTCTTCTTGGATTGATCCCTTGATCATTGTGTAGTGTCCTTCCTTGTCTCTTGTAACATTCTTTATTTTAAAGTCTATTTTATCTGATATGAGTATTGCTACTCCAGCTTTCTTTTGATTTCCATTTGCATGGAATATCTTTTTCCATCCCCTCACTTTCAGTCTGAATGTGTCCCTAGGTCTGAAGTGGGTCTCTTGTAGACAGCATATAGATGGGTCTTGTTTTTGTATCCATTCAGCAAGCCTGTGTCTTTTGGTTGGAGCATTTAATCCATTCACGTTTAAGGTAATTATTGATATGTATGTTCCTATGACCATTTTCTTAATTGTTTTGGGTTTGTTTTTGTAGGTCCTTTTCTTCTCTTGTGTTTCCCACTTAGAGAAGTTCCTTTAGCATTTGTTGTAGAGCTGGTTTGGTGGGGCTGAATTCTCTTAGCTTTTGCTTGTCTGTAAAGCTTTTGATTTCACCATCGAATCTGAATGAGATCCTTGCCGGGTAGAGTAATCTTGGTTGTAGGTTCTTCCCTTTCATCACTTTAAGTATATCATGCCACTCCCTTCTGGCTTGTAGAGTTTCCGCTGAGAAATCAGCTGTTAACCTTATGGGAGTTCCCTTGTATGTTATTTGTCGTTTTTCCCTTGCTGCTTTCAGCAATTTGTCTATAATTTTTGCCAGTTTGATTACTGTGTGTCTCGGTGTGTTTCTCCTTGGGTTTATCCTGCCTGGGACTCTCTGCACTTCCTGGACTTGGGTGGCTATTTCCTTTCCCATGTTAGGGAAGTTTTCGACTATAATCTCTTCAAATATTTTCTCAGGTCCTTTCTCTCTCTCTTCTCCTTCTGGGACCCCTATAATGCGAATGTTGTTGCGTTGAATGTTGTTGTGTTGAATGTTGTCCCAGAGGTCTCTTAGGCTGTCTTCATTTCTTTTCATTCTTTTTTCTTTGTTCTGCAGCAGTGAATTCCACCATTCTGTCTTCCAGGTCACTTATCCGTTCTTCTGCCTCAGTTATTCTGCTATTGATTCCTTCTAGTGTAGTTTTCATTTCAGTTATTGTGTTGTTCATCTCTGTTTGTTCTTTAATTCTTCTAGATCTTTGTTAAACATTTCTTGCATCTTCTCGATCTTTGCCTCCATTCTTTTTCTGAGGTCCTGGATCATCTTCACTATCATTATTCTGAATTCTTTTTCTGGAAGGTTTCCTATCTCCACTTCACTTAGTTTCTTTTCTGGGGTTTTATCTTGTTCCTTCATCTGGTACATAGCCCTCTGCCTTTTCATCTTGTCTGTCTTTCTGTGAATGTCATCTTTTTGGTTTCTGCCTTAAATGCACCACGGTCAGAGAACACACCTGTATAATTTTGGCATTTGAGACTTACTCTGTGCCTCAGCGTGTGGTCTGTCTTGGTGAGCTCTTAAAGGGTGTGTATTCTGTGGTTCTTTGGTACAGTGTTCTAGAACTCTCCATTAGGTCAAGGTGATCCAGAGCTTTGATCAGATCTTCCATGACCTTGCAGATTTTTGTGGGAGTGGGGCAGTGGCGGAGTCTAGTTATTCTGTCAGGTTATGAGAGAGAGAGTGTTAACATCTCCAATTATGATTGCAGATTTGTCTATTTTTCCCTTTCATTGTATGAATTTTTTGCTCATGGTTTTTGCAGCTCTCTTATTAATAAGCACACACAGTGAATTGCCTTTTTATTATGACATTTCCCTTTTTGTCTCTGTAATTCTTTGTGAATATACCTGTGAATATAGCCTCTCCAGCGTCCTTAAGATTAGTGTTTGCACAGAATTTCTTTTCCCACTCTTTTACTGTGAACTTTGGAATTTTAAAACGCACTTCTTGTAGACAGCATATGGTCGGGTCTTGCTTTTTTATCATCTTGACAGTCTCGGGTTTTAATTGGCATATTTAGACTTCTACTTGGAATGTAATAATGACTGATACAGTTGCATCTCGGTCTACCATTTTACTGTTTGTTTTGTCTGTTCTGTCTCTTGAACCATGAAGAAAGGTCCCTGATGCAGGGATGTGGAAACTAAAGGCTCCCATGTTGTGGGAAGCACTCTGATCCTCCACAAAAATCGAAGTTGGTAGATCTGAACCTCCCAGAGGGTAAATTGGCACAAAAATGCCCTGCCTGACAGTGGTAAGTAGAGGTCATGTCAGATTTCAATTCTGGTCAACTGGTGGTGCTGCTCTGCTGAGATGAATTCTGAGGTGCTGCCATGTTGAGAAGGATTCTGAGGGCCTGACTTATTGGCAAGGATCTGAGGGGCTGCCGTGATGGGAAGGATTTTGATGGGCTGCCCTGTGAGAAGGATTCTAGGGGCTGCCGTGTTGAGGAGGATCTTAGGAGCTGCCTTTTTGAGGAGGATACTAGGGGCTGCCCTGTTGGGAAGAATCTTAGCAGCTACCATGTTGAGAAGGATTCTGAGGGCCTGCCTTACTGAGGAGGATTCTGAGGGCCTGACTTCTTGGGAAGGATCTGAGGGCCTGTCATATTGGGAGGGATTCTGATGGGCTGCCACGAGAGAAGGGTTCTAGGGGCTGCCTTCTTTAGAAGAATCTTAGGGGCTGCCGTGTTGGGAAAGATTCTGAGAGGCTGCTGTATTGAGATGAGTTCTAAGGGCCTCCGTATTGACAAAAATGTTAGCAACTGCAGTTTGGGAAGGATTCTGAGGAGCTGCCATTTTGAGGAGGACTTGAGGGGCCACTGTGTGAGAACGATTCTAGGGGTTGCCACGCTGAGAAGAACTGTAGGAGCTGCCGTGTTGGGAAGTATTCCGAGGGCCTCTGTGTTGAGAAGAATCTTAGGGGCTACCGTGTTTTGGAGGGTTCTTGGGCGCTGCTGTCTTGAGAAGGAACTGAGGGGCTGCTGTGTCAGAAAGACTCTGAGGGGCTGCTGTGTTTAGATGGATCTTGAGGGTCTGCCATGTTGATAAGGGTTTCGAGAGGCTGCCGTTTTGCGAAGGATCTCAGATGCCACCATGTTGAGAAGGGTCTAAGGTGCTGTCTTGGTGAGAAGGATTCTGATGGGCTGCCATGTACGGAAGGATCCTGAGGGGCTGCTGTGTTGAGAAGGATCTGAGGGGTGCCGTGTTGAGAAGGATTCTGAGGGGCTGCCGTGTTGGGAAAGATTCTCAGGGCCTCAGTGTTGAGAAGAAATTAGTGGCTGTGGTGTTGAGAAGGATTCTGAGGGGCTGCCGTGTTGGGAAAGATTCCGAGGGCTTGCAGTGTTCAGAAGGATTCTGAAGAGTTGCCGTGTTGAGAGGGTTTCTGAGGTGCTGCCATGTTGAAAATGCTTTTGAAAGGCTGCCTTGCTGAGAAGGTTCTGAGGAACTGTCTTGTTCAAAAGGAACTGAGGGGTGCCGTGTTAGAAGATTTTGAGCCGCTGCAGTGTTAGAGTGATTCTGAGGGGCTTTCATGTTGGGAAGGATTCTGAGGGCCTGCCGTGTTGAGGAGGATTGTGAGGTGCTGCCTTGTTGAGAAGGATTCTTCGTGGCTGCTGTGTTTGGAAGGATGTTAGGGGCTGCCATGGTGAGCATTTTGGGGAGCTGCTGTGTTGAGGAGGACCTGAGGTGCAGCCCTGTTGAGAAATATTCTGAGCGGCTGTCATGTTGAGGCAGCCTTTGAGGGGCTGTCGTGTTGGGGAGCATCTGATGTGCTGCCGCGTTTAGAAGGATTCTGAGTCGTTTCTGTGTTGGGAAGGATCTGAGGGGCTGCCGTGTTGAGAAGGATTCTGAGGGGCTGCCATGTTAGGAGGATTCTGAGGTGTTGTGTTGATAAGATTCTGAGGGGCTGCCGTGTTGAGAAAGTTCTGAGGGGATGCCGTGTAGAAAGGAGCAGGAGGGCCTGCCTTGTTGAAAAGAGTTTTAAGGGGCGGCTGTTTTGAGGAGGCTTCTTGAGTGTTCAGGAGGAGGCTGAGGAGCTGCCATTTTGCGGAGGGCTCTAGGAGCCTGCCGTGTGGAGAGGGACTGTAGGGGCTGCCACGTTGAGAAGGACCTGAGGGGGCTGCTGTGTCAGAAGAATTCTGCATGGCAGCTGCTGCTGTTGGGAAGGATCTGAGGGCCCGCAGTGTAGCTAGGATTCTGAGGGGATGCTGTGTTGGGAAGGATTCTGAGGGCCTCTGTACTGAGAAGAACCTTAGGGGCTGCCGTGATTTGGAGGATTCTCAGGGGCTGCTGTGTTGCGAAGGATTCTGAGGTGATGCCGTGTGAGAAAGATTCTAGTGGCTGCCGTGTGGAGAAGAATCTTAGGGGCTCCCACATTGCGAAGAATCTTAGCAGCTGCAGTGTTGGGAAGGATTCTGAGGGGCTGCCATTTTGAGGAGGATCTGAGGGGCTGCTGAGTTGAGAAGGATACTGAGGGCCTGCAGTGTTCAGAAGGATTCTGTGGGGCTGCCATGTTGGGAATGATCTGAGGGGCTGTGGTGTTGGTAAGGATCCTGAGTGGCTCTCCTGTTGAGGGCAATTCTGAGGGCCTGCTGTGTTGAGAAGATTCTGAGCTGCTGCCATGTTTAGAATGATTGTGAGGGTCTGTCATGTTGGGAAGGATTCTGAGGGCCTCCATGTTGAGAGGAACCCTAGGGGCTGCTGTCCTTTGGAGGATTCTCAAGGGCTGCTGTGTTGAGAAGGATTCTGAGGAGGTGCCATGTTGAGGAGGATCCTGAGGTGCTGCCTTTTTGAGAAGGATTCTGAGGGCCTGCCGTGTTGGGAAAGATTCTGAGGGGCTGCCATGTTGAAACTGATTTTGAGGGCTTCCCTGTTGAGAAGGATTCTGAGGGGGTGTCATGTGAGAAGGATTTTGAGGGCCTCAGTGTTGAGAAAATATGGGCCAGTATGTTGGGAAGAATCTTAGCAGCTGCAGCGTTGGGAAGGATTCTGGGTGGCTGCCATTTTGGGGAGGATTTGAAGGGCTGCCGAGTTGCGAATGATACTGAGTTGCTGTCATGTTGCGAAGGATTCTGAGGGGCTGCCATGTTTAGAACAATCTTAGGGGCTGTCGTGTTGAGAAGGATCTGAGGGGTGCTGTGCTACGAAGGATTCTGAGGGGCTGCCACCAAGGGCTACTGTGTTGAGAAGGATTCTGAGGGGTTGCTGTGTTGAGAAGATTTCGGGCTCAGTTAGTGGATCACCTGGAGAGATTAGAGTATTGACTGGAGGCATGCCACCCCAGCTCTGGGTGGATTGACTGGTGGGAAGAGAGCATCGTGTGCGTGTTTCTGGTTAGATATTTAGGGATATGTCTTTCTGAAGGCAAGTCCAGGTTACTTGGGCTGAAGGCTAATTGGAGGTTGGGGTTTTTGATGGAGTCATTACATTCATTGGGTACAAATGACTATAAACGATGGTGCCGTGGACACCAAGGTATGGCCTGGAAAGTGAGGGCTCAGGAAGGAGCTGGGTGGCGCAGGTGGCAGAGGGGGGCTTTCCTGGCTTCAGGAGTCCGGATGGCTAAGAAGGGCTTGCCCCCATCCCAGGCCACGTGGGGCCTGGGACTCACGGAGATCTCTGTGCGCCTTTGGGCACGTGCATTCCCTTGGCCTGTCTGGCCAGGAAAGCCTGCCTTGCCTCCCTCACGGGAGGTCTCTGTACCCTGAGCTCCACGTGGAGCTGTCCCGTTGCGTCGCTCCAGTAGAAGCAAGCCATTGTGGTCAGGCTGTTGATTTCTTTTCATCGCTGGCTTTACGGAGCATGTGGTGAGAACAAGGAAGGGTTATGTTACAGCAGTGCCAGCACCCCCGAGTGGGCCGGGAACCAGCTCTCGGCACCTCCACCCACGTGCTTCCGGCCTCAAGCCATCTTGCTCTCTCCCCTTGGCTCGCCCCTCTCCCCCATCTGTCTAGCCTCTTCTATCTGATAACTCCAAATTCCCCGTCTTACTGTGGTGGAACCAAAACGGGCCCAGACTCTTAGGTGTTCCTTCTCTTGAGAGGTTGATGGGGTCTGTGTCCCCTCCCCCTGAACCAGAGCGGGCTCCGTGACGGCTCAGCCTGGCGGAGGATGGCAGATGGGACACTGCCAGTTCCAGGCCTGGCCTTTAAGAGGACGGCACCTTCCGCCTTGGGCTCGGGACCCCCCAGCTGTCATGGACCAGCCTGCTGGACGGTCTGCAGGGAGGGCCCCGCGGAGCCCAGGCATCCCCACCAGGCACCCTGTGTGAGCGCAGCCATCGAGGACCCTCCAGCCCCACCCCCTGCCAGATACCCCCAAGGGACCCCAGCCTATCTGGTGTGGGGCAGAAGCGGCCAGCTCAGCCCCGCCCTAACTCTCCTCTATCTAATAACGGGGTTGCCCTAGGCTGCTGTTTGGGGGACATGTATTCCAGGCCCCGACTTCACCGCACACACCCTTTGAGCTCTTGAGCAAACAAGAAGGATCTTTTACAAACAGGAGGGCCTGGGTGCCCCAAGGGCAGACCGTTGTGTCGTTTGCTGCCGATTCCAGCACTTAGAGCAGCGCCTGCCGGGCGGAAGGGACTCGGGGAAGGTCTGTTGAATGAATTCCTACAGCGTGTTCCCTCCGTCCTGGTGGCACGTGACAAGGTCCCCATCATGTTTGTCATCCCACCCCTTCAAACTCACGGGGATGACTCAGTGCCCACGGCGAACCCACCCGAGGACCCGGAGCTGGGAACCCCACGGCCGCGGCTCTGCAGCTGGGGGGGAGGACCCGCGGGGCTCGCTGCCTCTCCTTCCCTCCCTCCCCCTAGTGTGTGACTTCCTCCTGCCCGGCGCCCCGCCAGCCCCGCAGCCCTGGTACGCCGACCAGCACTTCACCCTGACGCTGCTCTCCATGCTGGTCATCCTGCCCCTGTCCGCCCCGCGTGAGATCGGGTTCCAGAAGTACACAAGGTACAGGCTGCGGCCCCTTCCTGGCAGGGCGATGGCTGGGGCTGGGTCCCCACCTCGGCGCGCGTTTGGTGGGTGGCTTCTGTCCGCCTGGGATAGGGGAGCTGCTAGCAGGGGTCTTCCCGTTTGGAGAAGGGGAAAAAATTTTTTTAATTACACAAGTCATACATGTGCCTGATAGAAAATACAGATAAACAAAAAAGAAAATTACCCGTAATGACAGGACCTGCAGCTGACATTTTGTTACTTAATGATTGCAGACTTTTTCTGCGCACACGTGCGCATATGCTGGCACGGAGAGAGACACACACAGACACACACACACACACACACACACACACACTTTTTTCCATTTTACAGTCTGAGGCTCTCCATGTACTTTTGCAAAAATTAAGTCTGGCAAAAGTCTTCACACAAGTGTGCCACCCGCCTTTCCCTGTCATGTAACGAAATGGAGCAGAGAAAGAGTGGGCAGGACCCCCTTGCCCCCCGGGGACCCCCAGCCCTCGCCAGCCTTGTCCGGGTCCTCCTTCCCCCTGTGCTGTGGCCCAGCGGGCAGTGTCCCGACTTAGATGCTGAATCCCAGCGGCTGTTGGTGGAGAGACGGGGGCGCCCGTAGTGATCACAGCCTCGCGGGTCTGCCCTCGCTGGGCCTGAGTGCGGCCCTGTCCTGCCTGCCTGGAATGCTCTTCCCGCTGTCCCCAATGTGCAGATAAGGAAATGGAGTCCAGACACTGGCCTGACACCTTGCCTGTGTGGCCAGAGCTGGCATTGAGACCCCGCTCCGTGTGGCTCACCATAGAGGCCCCCTAACGCTGCACTCCGTCCATGTGTTAGCGTCCTGGGCACCCTGGCCGCCTGCTACCTGGCCCTGGTCATCGTGGCACAGTACTACCTCGGGCCCCAAGACCTCGCTCGTGAGCCCCGCCTGGCGTCGAGGTGAGTCTCGGGGGATGGCTTCCCGGGGCTGCTGTGAGAGCCGAGGGACGCTTCTCCCCCCGACCCTGCCCATGGTTTGCACAGAGCCCTGGCTCGTCCTGTGAAATCCTTCAAGTCTCCGATGCCGTAGAACTCAGTAAAACCTCCTTTCCTGGGACTTCCCCGGCGGTCCAGTGGCTAGGACTCTGCGCTTCCACCGCAGGGAGCGCGGGTTCAAGCCCTGGTCGGGGAACTAAGATCCCGTGTGCTGCACGGCGCGGCCAAAAAAAGCTGCTTTCCTTCAGAACGGCAGCGCTATCACTAGTGAGGACGGGGGACAGGCTAAGGGACACGGAAGCACTAGACGCCCCACCAGCCTGGGGCTCCTAGGCTGTTGCAGACGCGTTCCCCGCAGTTTAGAGGCGGCAGAACCAGCCAGCAAGATGCAGGTGCAGGGGCAGAGGCCAGTGAGGCCCGACGAGCCTGAGCGAGGCCAAGAGTGGGAGTGGGCATGGGGGGCGGTGTCCTCTAGGGATGCAGAGCTGCAGTGGGGACTTCAGTTTTGCACGGAAGCCATTGCAGGGTTTTGATCACAGCAGGGGCTTGAAATCAAATCGGCTGGTGGCAGGCCAGCTCCATGAGCCTGTGACCTGTGACGTCACCCGGGTCCTGGGCTCAGAAGGGCCCCGCACTTGGTTTAACGCCCTGCTGTCGCCATCCTGAAATGCTTAACCGCTGTTGAACAAGGGGCCGGCATGTTCACTTTGCACTGGGTCCTGCAAATCGTGTGGATCCTCCTGGAGGATAGGTTGGAAGTGGAGCGGGAGAGAGAAGAGAGTCCGGGTGACTCTGAGCTTTGGCGATGCCGTTTCCTGGGCTGGATGGGACGGGGAGGGGTCGGGTGGGGATGTGTTAGGTTGGAGACGGCTGTGAGGCACTAAATAAAGACGTCAGGGAGCAGGTCAGACTGTGCGCGTGGAGTCCAGAGAGGCCTGGGCTGGAGAGAGGAACGTCAGCCCAGAGATGGCATGTAAGTAAGGCCAGGAGCCCAGGTGAGAAGTGTGAGCTGGTGGTCCTCCACCGGGCCCTGGGGGATCAGGGAGAGGGTGGCAAGTTAGGAGCACATGTTAGCTTCTTGGGGCTGCTCGTAGTAACAAGTGACCACCAGCCGGGTGGCTGAAAGCAGCAGAAATTTCTCCCCTGGTTCTGGAAGCTAAAAGTCCAAAATCAAGGTGTGGGCAAGGCTGCGGTCTCCCTCTGGAGGCTCCGGGGGAGGGTCCTTCCTGCCCCTCCCAGCGTCGGTGTTGCTGGCACTCTTTGGCCTTCCTTGGTCTGCAGGTGCTTCGCTCCAGACTCGGCCCCCATGGTCACACGGCCTCCTCCCTGGGTGTTTCCTCTTCCTATAAGGACACCAGCTGTTGGGTTAACTCCCAGCCTACTTCAGTATGACCTCATCTTCATTTAACCAATTACATCTACAAAGACCCTTTTTCCAAATAAGATTTCATTCTGAGGTTCCCAGTGGCTACAAATCTAGGGGGACACTGTGCAACTCAGGACAGAGGATAATAGAATCTGGGTCTCAGAAGTCAGTGAGCAAAATTTGAAGAAGGTTGGGGTGATCGCCACCAAATGCCGCTTCTGGGTCACATGGGGCTGAGCGCTGGCGCCTGATTTGGCCACAGAGGCCGCTCTTGATGTGGCTGGGTTTCGTCAGGGCAGGAGGCGGGGTTGAAGGCCCAGGTGGATTGGGTTCAGGAGAGGGGGAAGGAGCCGGGAAAGAGCTCTTCTGAAGAGGGGAGAAGAGGAATGTGCAAGAGCCGGGGCACACAGGCCATGGCCCGTGTGGCCCATGGCACACCGACGGCATAGTCCAGCAGTGAAGGAAACCCGATCAGAAGAGGCCAGATCCACTGCTGATCTGTGGCCTTGAATCTGCGGAGGGGAGTGTCCTGCTCTCTGGAAATGCAGCCTCCAAGGCTGGAGCTCGGGCAGTCTCCCCCACAGGAACAGGAGAGGACAGCACGTGAGGCCCAGAGGACGCGGGCAGGCAGATGGAGCCGTGGGAGCGTGGGCGCTAAGAAGCTGGCCATCGGCTGACTGTGCTGTTGAGGAAAGTCCAGGAAGGCAGGGCTTGGCTGGGAGGCTCCGTGATCTGCATCCAGAGTTAAGAGTCAGCCGGAGTGCAGCACAGAAGGGAGATACCACCGTGCAACTTTCCCCGTGGCTGCTGTGACACGTTACTGCCAAACGTGGTGACTTAAAACTACACAAATTTATTCTCTTACAGTCCTGATATCAGAAGTCCAGAATAGGTCTCACTGGGCTAAAATCAAGATGTCAACAGGACTGTGTTCCTTTTGGAAGCTCTAGATTGGAATCTGTTCCTTTGCCGTTTGCAGCTCCTAGAAGCGCCCACATTCCTTGGCTCGGGGCCCCTTCCTCCATCTTCAAAGCCAGCAAGTTTCCATCTCTCTGACCCTGCTTCTCTGGTCACAGCTCCCTCTGACCATAGCTGGGGAAGGTTCTCTGACGGCAAGGATCCTTGGGCTGCATTGGGCCTAGATCATCCAGGGTCGTCTCTCACCTCAAAGTCCTGAGCTTCATTATATCTGCAGAGTTCCTTGTGTCGTGTAAGGTTCCCAGGATTAGGACATGGACCTCTTTGGGGCCCACTATTCTACCACAACCAGGAAAACCCGATTCTATAGCAGGTGCTGTTTATGCCCCCTCCACTACATGTCCCTAAAGGTGCTGGAGGCTGGTACCTAGAGCTGCTTATTAAAGGAAGCTGGAGGGCCACCATCTGGGGACCACTGAGAGGGCTTGACCTGAAGACTCTCTGCCCCGTGCACACCTCAGTTCTCTTGGGCAGCTTGGACAGAGGTCAAACCATCCTTGCCCTGTTGGGGTCTGTTTGATGGATGCTGCCTGTGCCCCCTACCACCCCAGCCCCTAAGCTCACTGGGAACGGGCAGCCTGCAAGGGAGGCTGGGAGTTCCTCCTAGCCACGCCCTGCCCAAGCTGTGCCTGCATGGAGAATGTCAAGTTACCATATGTCAGCACAGATGTACTTAGAAAGTGCAGCATTTAACATGCAGCCTTTTCCAACCCCCCAAACCCGGCAGTGGACGTGGTTATTAAAGCCTGTCTTATAGTCACGCTTAGTTACATCTTGCTGGTATTGTTGAAAACTCATCTTCAAGTTGAAGGTTGTTTTGAGTTTAACTTTTTGTAACAAACACCCGTTTTCATCTCTTTACAGTCCTTCCTCCTGGACCTCCGTGTTCAGTGTCTTTCCCACCATCTGCTTCGGATTTCAGGTAACCTTGGCATCTGTGTTGAAGAGGGTGGCATTTGCAGGCTCTGGTGACCGCCTGCTCCCTCAGGAGAGTGTGGCCTCCCTGTCGGGAGAAGCTCGAGGACTTGTTCCGGGATGAGATGGGCTGTCTTTGGGGGACGTGCACGTGGCCGGCATCTGGGCTCAGTGAGCTGGGAACCGGCCCCGCCGACAGCCAGCAGCAGCACGTTTGTTTGTTGGGTCTGAGGTCGAGTGTGTGGGCCCGGGACCTGTCCCCTCCTTTGCACAGTCCTCACGGCCGAGTCGCCACGCCTGGGGACCTGGAGCGGCCCGCTTACGTAGAGTGCCTTCGTGCAGGTGGATTCTGCCGCCGGGGCCTGGAGGCTTGCCGGCTAGGAGGGCCGGAAGGTGTGTGGGAGTTGGCGGTACTGGGCAGAATATATAGACTTTGATAGAATGTCATGGAGTGAGGAATTCCGTGCGTGGAATCCAGTGGAGGGGTTTCCGCCGCAGCGCTGGGTGGGGCAGATTCAGAGATGCCCTTTTCCAGGCGCTGATGCCTGGGCGGAGTCTTGAGGAATGTGTGGGAGGTGGCCAGCTTGAAGGGGAGGCCGCTTCAGCTGGAGAGCCACGGAGGGGAGGGGTCCCAGGCTGGAGAGCTGCAAAGGGCTGCGCGGGGCTGGAGGGGGCGGGGGTGGGGTTGGGCTTTGCCCCCCCCCGCCCTCTGGTCTCTCCTGGGGTCTCGCAGTCTCCTAGCAGGTGGCAGCTGACTCCCTTCCTCCATTGTTTATTTTGGGAAAGATTTGCCTCTCTCCTAAAAACAACCCCCTGCCCACCACGACAACAAGGAAACCGCCCCAAGTGAAATGCGGTTCGCGAGGGAAAGTGCCTCACTCAGCTTCGCATGCGGTTCGCGAGGGAAAGTGGCCCAGGGTTGGCAGTGTCTCAGCTTCGTAGACCGAGTGTCTTCTTCCTGTACTCGTGAACCAGCTTCTCTTTGCGTTCGTCATCTTATATTTTCTTTGAGAACCACTTTTTGGGGAAAAGAAAAGTCCTGAAACATGTCCATTTCTCTTTTTTTATAAATGGGTCGCTGTATCGTTTCTGGGGCTTAGCAAGCCGCTTACAGAGTTTCTCGCGTTTCTTCCTGCACACCCAATATTTTGAAAGATGGAAAGCGATGATTTTGCTGTCAACCTTTTGGATGTCGTTGAGTCAGTCCTCTCTCGGGTGCCCGAGCACCATATGGTGTAGCAGGCTCGCGCCGGGCGGGGGTGCGGGGTGCTTTCCAGATGCTTGTAAGGAGGTGCCCCCCTCACCTTTGCCTCGGCTCCCTCATCCGATTCTCCTAGCAACCGAGGCCTGGGCTGCAGTTTCCAGGGACACGGGATGCGGAGATGGGGGAGTTGGGAAAGGATGCGGATTGCAGGGCGGGGGTGGGGCTGCCAGGATCCAGCTTGGGGAGTCAGGGATCTGGGGGTGGGGAGACTAGACGCAGGTGAAGGTGGAAGGGAGCAGGGTGAGGAGTGGCGCAAGCCTGGAGGGGCTGCTGTGCGGGGAGGGGGCGGGCGGTCACCTGGCGTCATCGGGAGCCCCGGTTCAAACACAGCCCTCCCCACACACTTAGCAGCGGGGCACCCCGTCCAGCCTGCGCAGAGTGGGAAGGAGAGGCCTGGGGGAGCACGGGTTGTGGGTGCAGGCTCTGCTCCCAGACACCATGGCCACACGCAGTACTTCTCCCTGGTTTGTGTTTTTTTAATTGAAGTATGACTGATTTACAACATCGTGTTAGTTTCAGGTGTACAGCGCAGCAATTCAGTTATATGTAGCTGAATATATATACATATTCGTTTTCAGATTTTTTTTCCTTTAGAGGTTATTACAAAATATTGAGTATAGTTCCCTGTGTTATACAGGAGGTCCTTGTTGGTTATCTGTTTTATCCATAGTAGTGTGTACATGTTAATTCCAACCTCCTAATTTATCCCTCCCCCCATCCCCCTTTCCCCTTTGGTGACCATAAGTTCGTTTTCTATGTTTGTGAGTCTTTTTCTGTTTTGGAAATAAGTTCATTTGTATCTTTTTTTTTTTTTTTTTTTTTTTAGATTCCACATATAAATGGTGTCATGATATTTGTCTTTCTTTGTCTGGCTTACTTCATTTAGTATGATAATCTCTAGGTCCATCCATGTTGCTGCAAATGGCATTATTTCATTCTTTTTATGGCTGAGTAATATTCCATTGTATATATGTACTACATCTTCTTTATCCGTTCATCTGTCGATGGACACTTAGGTTGCTTCCATGTCTTGGCTATTGTAAATAGTGCTGTAATGAACATTGGGGTGCGTGTATCTTTTCGAATTATGGTTTTCTCCGGATATATGCCCAGGAGTGGGATTGTAGGATCATATGGTAACTCTGTTCTTAGTTTTTAAAGGAACCTCCATAGCGTTCTCCATAGTGGCTGTACCAATTTACATTCCCACCAGCAGTGTAGGAGGGTTCCCTTTTCTCCACACCGTCTCCAGCATTTATCATTTGTAGACTTTCTGATGATGGCTATTCTGACTGTTGTGAGGTGGTACCTCATTGTTGTCTGGATTTGCATTTCTCTGATAATTAGCGATGTTGAGCATCTTTTCATGTGCCTGTTGGCCCTCAGTGTGTCTTCTTTCCCCTTGTTATTTTTAAACGGCTTTGAGATACAACTTACATGGTATACAACTCACCCCTCTAAAGTGTACAGTTCAGTGGTTTTTAGTATGTTCACAGTTGTGCAACCATCACCACCATCAATTTTACAACATTTTCATCACCTTCAAAAGAAACTTGTACTTATTACCAGTCACTCCCCATTCCCCTCTTGTTCCCCTCCTAGCCCCTGGCAACCACAAATTTTTCTGTCTCTCTGGATGTACCTGTTGTGGGCACTTCATGTAAGTGGAGTCATACAGTATATGGTTCTTTGTGGCTGGCTTCTTTCACTCGACGTGGTGTTTTGTTTTGTTTTAAATTTATATTTTTGGCTGCATTGGGTCTTTGTTGCTGCTCGCAGGCTTTCTCTAGTTGCGGCGGGCGGGGGCTGCTCTTCGTTGTGATGCATGGGCTTCTCGTTGCGGTAGCTTTTCTTGTTGCAGAACACGGGCTCTAGGCGCGCAGGCTTCAGTAGTTGTGGCGTGCAGGCTCAGTAGTTGCGCACGGGCTTAGTTGCTTCGGGGCATGTGGGATCTTCCCGGACCAGGGCTCGAACCCATGTCCCCTGCATTGGCAGGCAGATTCTTAACCAATGCGCCACCAAGAAAGTCCCACTCACCGTGGTGTTTTTGAGGATCATCCGTGTGGAACACGTGTCAGGACTGCGTCCCTTTTCATGGCTGAATGCTATTCCACTGTCTGGGGAGTCCACAGCTTGTTTTTCCGTTCTTCAGCTGGTGGACATTTGGACTGTTTCCACTTCTTACCCACCACATGCTCCTCTGCCCTGCATCCCATCACTTAGTGAACAGTGAGCTTGCTATTGGCCAGTCACCGTCCTAGCTGCTGTCCCAGCAGGGCAGCCCTGCCCTCAGAAGCTTTATTTCCCTGCATAAGACCAAGAGAAACACAACCCAGGAGTCTTGGGAGAAACAGGAAGAAGGGCAGGGCTCCATCCTGCAACCACCAAACATCTTTTCCCCCAGGTCTGGGTTCCGGAGTACAGGAGGCGGGAACATTGATCCTGAGTTCCGCTGCTTGTTGGTTGAGGGCGTGTGTGTGTGTGTGTGTGTGTGTGTGTGTGTGTGTGTAGGGGGGCAGTTTAAGCCCCCCACTGCCTGGCTGAGCCAGCCTGCAAGCCAGCAGGCTCACGTGGGGTCAGGGAGGTCCCTGAGGCTTGCCTGTCGTGGAAGGTGTGTGAGAGCTTGCCCCAGGCTGGACGCCGCCTCTGTGGCTGGAATCGGGAGGCCTGAGGCTGGTGTGCCCCAGCCCCTCACAGTGGGCACTCCATGAGGGTGGGGACTGTGTGAGGCTGGTTGATGGGTACCCCACACTCGCAACAGGGGGGACTGATACAAGGACCTGAGTGTGGAGCGCTGGGGTTGGGTGCAGGGAGGCCTCGTGGCTGCAGGTGGGGCAAAGGGATGGATGACTGAGCAACCGCCGGAGTGCCCTTCACCCGTGGGCCAGGCTCTGTGCTGGGAATGAGGGAGGCAGGTGTGTCTTGACACCACATACCTGACAGACGCTGAACCAGCAAACCCAGATGTGCTCACATCGGGGGCGTGAGAGCAGAACTCGGCCAGCTGGGGAGGAGGGCTTTCCTAAAGGATGAGTGGAAGCCGGCTGGACCAGGAGACATCGCAGGCAGAGCACACAGCGCGGGCAAAGGCCCTGAGGCGGCGAAGAGGGACAGTGGTGGGCTGAGCTCGGTGGGCGGGGGGAGCGGGGCTCTCGAGCCTGGGGAGTGGGCGGGCATGGACGGTCATCGTGTCGGCTTTGATCAGAAGTGAGTAAATGGACGTGGTGGTGGGAACCCTGCCCCGGGAGCCTGGGAGGATCCCAGAGCCCATAGGGCACATCCAGATGCAGCAGCGCCTCTCACCCCTGGCCGCTCATCAGGGTCTCCTGGGCTGCTGATAAAACACCGCTGCCCAGGACCTGCCCCAGATAAAGTCCACATCACAGGTGGGCTCTTGGCATCGGCTACATCTGTTTTACATTTTAAAAAATTTGACCATGTGATACTTATGATTTATATACTTCCTACACACTGTATGTGTCCTCCCATGAAACCGTCACCCCGATGGGGATATAGAACATCGTCAGCACCCCTGGAGTGCTCCCTCAGTAGCACCAAGCCACCCCACTGTTCTGCCCTCTGTCACCACAAATGGTAACTCTCAACTGAGGGTGATTTTGCCCCCTAAGGGACATTTGGCAATGTCTGCAGACATTTTTGATTGTCACAACTCGGGGGGGGGGGATGCTTCTGGCATCTAGTGGGTCGAGGCCAGGGGATGTGGTCCACATCCCACCATGCACAGGACGGTCCCCAAGCATCAGCAGTGCTGCGGTCGAGACCCCCGTCCTGGCTTGTTTGGCTTGTAACTTGAACTTCACGTACATGGAAACATTCTTCTTCTCTGGCGTCTTTTGCTCCACGTTACAGCTGCGGGGCTCTCTGTGTTGAGGTGTGCAGTTACGTTCACCCCTTTTCAGTGCCGTGTAATATTCTACATGTGAATATCTGACGACTTACTTCTACCTTCTGCTCTTGGTGGGCATTTGGGTTGTTACCCCCGTTTTGGGACACTGAGACTTTTTTTTTTTTTTTGTATTTTTAAAAATATCTATCTTATTTATTTATTTTTGGCTGTGTCAGGTCTTAGTTGCGACACTCGGGATCTTTGCTGTGGTGCACGGGCTTAGTTGCCCTGCAGCATGTGGGATCTCAGTTCCCTGACCAGGGGTTGAACCCACGTCCCCTGCATTGGAAGGGGGATTCTTTACCAGTGGACCGCCAGGGAAGTCCCAAGACACTGAGACTTTTTAGATGGTGCCAGGTGATTCTAGCGCCCCGCTGGCCCGACTCCCGTTGACCCCGCTGCTGCCTTGCAGTGTCACGAAGCTGCCGTGTCCATCTACTGCAGCATGCGCCACCAGAGCCTCGGGCACTGGGCCCTGGTCTCCGTGCTGTCCTTGCTGGCCTGCTGCCTTGTCTACTCGCTGACAGGTAAGGCCCGCGCGGGGTGCCCAGGACCTGGGTGCGGAGCAGTAGGAGAGACCGGAATAATCACAAGTGTGTATAGAGACCCTACCGCGTCCTGGGTGCAGTGCTAAGTGGTTTGACTGCCTGTGCTTCTTTTGTCCCTAACACCCCCAGGAGAGTCCACAGTTCATAGCGGCGGCCACTGAGGCCCAGAGGGTTGCCATGGCTCGTCCAGGGTCTCCCAGCTATAGATGAGGCAAAGCTGAGATGCAAACCCTGGCCCGTCTGTCTCCCAAGCCCCTGCTCTTCACCCCCCACGCCCCTACCTGCCTGTCTGGTGGGATGGCGTCGGTGATGGCTGTCGGAGCATTATGTCCAGGCAGTCGTTTACAGAACACGCTCTTGGATGCAGTGGTTTCAGCATCCACAAACTGGCACAGGAGGGTCTTCAAAGGTGACAGCAGTGTGGCTCAGAGAGGGGCTGTGCCACACCCGAGGTCCCACGGCACGTCCGGTGCACAGCCCAGGGCCCGGGCTCAGGCTGACTTCTGGCCGCTTTCCTCCAGCCCAGCAGCCCTTTCTTTCGTCAGCCTATCAGAGTCTCTGGTTCAGGGAGCTCTGGGGCTCCCACGGATGTGTCAGGGGCCTTGGACACTTGCTGGGTGACTTCTGTCTAGCAGGGGAGGTCTCTCTCATTCTGTGGCCCCCTGAGTTGGACCCGGTGATTGAGAGTCTCCTTCAGATGGTCCAGGGCCAGCAGGATCCTGGGACTGGAGAAAAACCAAAGCGAGCCACAGGTCTTGGTCAGCGATGGATGTCTCAGGACCGGGCAGGTGACGCGGAGGCCGAGAGGCAGTGCTGGGTTGTGGGGTAGGGACCTGACCTCTGCTGTAACGAGCTGTGTTATTCCAGACAGTTGTTGACACCTTGGGCCTTGATTTTCCCCATCAGGAAAATGGGCGCACGGACAGTTTCTTTGTCTAGGTGCTGTGAGGGTGGGGTGGACAGGGCACGGAAAGCATCGTTCAGAGTGCTTCCAGCCAGTCCACACCCACGAGTGGGTGCCTTGTACGGGTGCCGGGAGCTGTTTGGAAGAAGGACAAGGGACAGCTTTGCCCAGCAGGAGTTTGAGCCAGAAGGACCAGGATCCTGTAGGCTGAGGACAGGAAAGCCTTGGGAGACTCTAGAACTTTGTCAGCTCCTAGGGGAAAGCTTAGCAGCGGTAGATCCGGGTGCTGTCTGTGTGTCAGAGTTGAGGTGGGGGGACAGCATTTTTCTAATCAGCTCTCCTGTGTTCCCCCCTTTACCCTTCACAGGTGTGTACGGCTTCCTGACCTTCGGGACAGACGTTTCTGCTGACATCCTGATGTCCTACCCAGGCAACGATGGGGTCATCATCGTTGCCCGGGTCCTCTTCGCTGTGTCCATCGTGACTGTCTACCCCATCGTGCTCTTCCTGGGGAGGTGAGGCCAGCTCGTGGGACACGGTTCAGTGCGGAGCACAGCACCCGTCAAAAATTAGCATGTGCCACGCCAGCCCATGTGGCGTGGGGACTGTCTTCACCTCTGTTTCCTAGAGGAGGAGTCGGGGGCAGTGGAGTCAGGTGGTTTGGCCAGCGTCGCCCAGCTGGTGTCAGGACTGGAGCCTGGCCCCCTGGGCCCCGCCCTGTCGGCTACCCACGTGCGGCGGGGGTTCCTGGGGAGTGAGCCCTGCCGGTGTGCAGGGCAGTGGTGGGGGGCACTCTGGGGCACCCAGTGGTGGGCGAGTGCAGGGCTACAGCCCCCGGGAGACCGTGGGAGCCCATGGTGCGTGGCCTCCAGGTCGGTGATGCAGGATTTCTGGAGGAGGGGCTGCTGCTGGGCGTGTGGGCCCCGGGCCCTGGCCGAGCCCTCGGGGCCATGGGTCCGGATGTCGCTGACCGTCCTGTGGGTCACCGTGACGCTCGCCATGGCCCTGTTCCTGCCCGACCTCAGCGAGATCATCGGCATCATCGGCGGCGTCAGCTCCTTCTTCATCTTCATCTTCCCAGGTGAGGGCCCTGTGTGTGGGGGGTGGGAGCCCACGTAGGAGGGATGGCTCCCATCCCTGTCTACCGGGCCAGGCGCGGGGGCCGGGGCTTCGCACACCTTCCCTCATTTGACATCTCAATGGCCCTTGAAGGACGTACTTGGTGGGCGTGCTGTCATCAACCCAGCCTACAGATGGGAAGACCGAGGCCCTGAGGCCTCCTGGGTGGAATAGCTGGCGTGTAGCGGGGCTGAGTCAGCCTCACAGCCTTGTCCACTCTCCTGCTGCTGCCACTCACTGTAGGATTTTATTTAATGTTTTCAATTATATGAAACTCCTATGGTTCAAAGGTGCCCCACAAACACCTTCCTCCTTGTCCCCCCCATCTGGGAGGCAGACACAGTTTCCATGATGGATGGATTCCTAGGAAACCTTCCCAATGTTAGCGAGTGATGATGTGAAATTGCAGTCAAATTGGCCTGAGGGTTATCCCGGTCTGCCAGACCCAGGGCGGCCAAGGCTAGGGGCTCCCGGAGACGGCGTGGCACTGCAGGGGCCGAAACCCCAGATCCTGCGGCCCCTGGCCCTGGGAAGCGCTCTCAGACATGAGTGGTGGGGCCCGAGCGCCTCACCACCTCCCTTGGCGTCCCCCCCACCCCCTGCCATCCACCATCTAGGGTGATGGACTCAGTGATGCAGTGTCTTAAACACACAGTATGGGTTGGGTGTCCATGTCCTGGGTGGGGCCTTGTAGCTCTAGCCGTTTCCCGTGCTGGAAAGGATGGGCCAGGCTAGGCTTGGCAGCGGGGAGACCCACAGGATCTTTAGGCAGAGCTGTCTGGCTTCAAATCCCAGTAGCACGATTAAAAAAGAAAAAAAAAAAAAAATGACAGAAAGAAAAAAATAACAAAGGCAGCTGGCAGTTGTCAAAGGCGTCCCAGGGGTGAGGCCCCGAGTCTGGCCCTGACTCACTACCTCTCATCAGAGACGTGAGTGTGTGCTGTCGATGTCGCTGGAGAGGCCAAGGTGTTAGGGGGTGTCGAGCGGGGACCCCACGGTGGCGCCATGAGCCACCATTCGGTGCCCGCTCTCCAGGGGCAGGGTGAGCCTGCGGGGCCGCTTTGGGCAAAGGCCCTGCCGGCCTCTCGGGTCCCTGGGGACTGCTGGGTGTTGGCCGAGCCCTTGCGAGCTCGGGGCTGCTCTGGGTTCAATAATGAAGAGCTGGTGTGACTCCGTGTCTCCTCCGCAGGTCTGTGCCTCATTTGTGCCATCAGCGTGGAGCCCGTAGGACCCCGAGTTAAGTAAGTGTGTGCACGTGAGGGTGTCAACTCTAGCGTGTGCGGGGCTCAGCGGGGAGGGGCGTGTGAAGGCTGCTCGCCCGCCGGGTCCTGCGTGTGAGGGAACTGCAGGCCAGGCCGGGAGGGGGGCCTTATCCACACAGCGGGGGGGGGGGGGCAGCTGAGCCGGGGCTCCATCCCAGGCCAGCACACCACGCCCTGCTCAGTCTGTGCGTGGCCGCCCTTCCACTCCGAGTGCTGTGGTCTCTGCTTGGAGCTTTATGCGGATTTGGGGTCTTCCCGGCATCTGGAGGCCCGAGTCATGCGTGCTTTCCCATCCTGCACTCAGACCCCGGGCAGGGTGGGTACAGGCTGGTCCTGTTGCCCCACAGATCCCTGAGTTCCGGAGGCCGTGGGCTCCCCCATGCACCAGGGCAACACGTTCTATTAACAGGACAGCAGGTCCTGGTTGGATGACGCCTCAGTGCTGGGCCCCACGCTCAGCCCCTTTACTCCTTCCTCTGCCTGCGATGCCAGGATATTTCCATCCCAAAGATGAGGAGACAGAAACCAACCCACAGGCAGGTGGCGAGTAAGGGCAGAGCTGGGGCTCAACTCTGGCCAACTGGACGTGGGGCCCCACGCTTACCCCTCTCCCTGCTCCACATTGCTGGTTAGACAAGACAGTTTGGACCATCCCTTTTTTCAGCAGAGTACCCTCCACTGGGTCGGCCTGTGGTGTGACTTGGACCATGTACTCTGCCACTGAGGGGCCCAGTTGGACCCCACTGAGAAAGAGAGTGTGTGCATGAGTGATGGGCCAGAGCTCAGCCGGTGCCAGGGACCCGGGAGTCTGTGCAGATCTTGGTCCCATTTCACAGATGTGAAAACCGAGGCCAAGACGGCTAGAGAGGACACTGTAGTAGTTTTCTAGGGCTGCTCGTGGCTTAAATCAACAGAAATGTATTTTCTCCCAGTTCTGGAGGCCAGAAGTCCAAAATCATGGTGTCAGCAGGGCCACACTCCCTCTGCAAGCTCTTGGGGGGATTCCATTCTGTGCTATTTCCTGCTTCTGGCGGCTCCAGGTGGTCCTTGGCTTGTGGCCGCATCAGTCCCATCCCTGCCTCTGTCCTCACACAGCCTCTCCCTTATGTCTGTGTCTCAAGTCTCCCTCTGCTTCTCTCCTATGAGGACACCTGTCATTGGGCTTAGGGCCCACCCCCAGTCCACGGTGATCTCATCTCCATATCGTTAACTTCATCACATCCGCAAAGACCCTATTTCCAAATGAGGTCGTGTTCACAGGTTCCAGGTGGATGTGAATTTGGGGGACCACCATTCAGCCCAGTACAGTTGCTCTTATGTCACAGCAGCCGTGAACTTGGGGCCCACTTGCAGCCTCTCTTTCCCCTTTGTCCAGCCACATGGAGCCCAAGCTTGGTCTTCCCACAGCGGCAGGCCTGGCTGGGTTCCCTTCTGGGTTGAGAAGCATTTTTCTGGGCACCTCTAAAGCTGACTTGGGCTTAGCACCAGCCCCGGTTGCCTGGGGGCCCCCTACACGGTTCTTTCCCTGTAGCGCCCTTTCAAGTCTTGCTGCTTCTGTGTGGTGCCTCAGTCCAAGTTCACAGCAGTTGTTACTGATGGGCTTTCAAGGTATTTTTAATCCTAGCGCCGCTTTAGGGCTTTCTGATCCATCAAAGCTGCTCCCAGGAGCCAGCAGCCCCGTCACGTTCACCTCTCTCCCCCCTTTCAGGCAGGCGGGTGTTTATGGCACCGAGCTGCCGCTCTGCCACGCTGCGTAACTGGAGATGGACTTTCCATGACAACGGATCCTTGTGGCCTTTGTTAACGGGCCAGAAATACCCCTATCATTTCGTGGGAATCTTATTATCGTGGCTCTTGCCTCACTGTCTGCACCTTCTCTCCTGGTTACGTTATGAAGCCTGTGGACGTGGTCTCATGGCCACCAATTCCAGCCACTTCTGTCCCCTCCTCCATGGCCCCCCAGCCGCTGTTCTCATCTGTGTGACCTAGGGCTTTCTTCTTCCTCACTTGGGGGGGGGGGGCTTCAACCCCCTAAAGAAAAGAAGCGGAAGAGAAGGGAGTTTGAAACTAGTGTCTCCCTTCCCCCATTTCTTTGTCTTTGATAAAATATTGGGAAGGAACGAGGTTATGAAACAACAGATTGGGTGAGAGTTTTTTTTTTTTTTCAATTGCATGGGTACTTTGTTTCCTGTTGTCTCAGAAACCCAGCCCTACGGGTAAGGGAGGGTAACCTGAATTTTTTCCAAATTGGTGACTCTACTAGGCTTCACATCATAAGTTTTCTATGTGTGTTTGGCTCGTCTGTGCAAATCTCCAGAAAAGCGCGTGTTGACGTGAGTTTGTTGACTTGGCAGGTGCTTCCTGGAGGCCTGGGGGGTGGTCTCCGTGCTCGTCGGCACCTTCATCTTCGGGCAGAGCACGGCAGCGGCTGTCATGGAGCTGCTCTGAGCGGCGGCCCGCGCCCGAGCAGGACGGGGTCTCCATGGCTGCCCTGGTCCGGCTGCCTGCATCCAGCCGTGAGACCGATGTTATTTCATCATAAAGATGCTGGAGAAACTGATACGTTCTGCCTTCCCAGGCTGCTCATTTGGGCTTCTGCTGGTTCCCAGGGTTTCTGGTGCAGTGGTGAGGAGTTTCTTAGTGTCCTGGGGCTGCCCTGCAAATGACCGCAGACTGGGGACTTCTGGCAACAGCAGTGCATTCTCTCAGTCTGGAGGCTAGAAGTCTGAGATCAAGGTGTGTGCTGGGCTGGCACACTCCCTCTGCAGGCTGTAGGGGGAGGGTCCCTCCTGCCTCTTCCAGCTTCTGATGGTTGCTGGCCATCCTTGGTTCTCCTTGGCTCGTGGCTGCCTGCCTCCAATTTCTGCCGCCTCCCTCACGTGGCCGTCTTCCCTACGTATCTGTCTAAATTTCCCTCTTATAGGGCTCACCCTAATTCAGTATGACTTCATCTGAATTACTTAATTGGGATCTGCAAAGATCCTATTTCCAAATAAGGTCACAGTCACAGTTTCCAGAGGTTAGGGCTTAAACTGTGTCCCCCAGAAAAATAAGTTAAACCCATAACTGGGAGGTAGGTGCTGAGGCCCAGAGAGCCCTGCTTTGGGGTGCTGGGATCAAAGACACGAGGCAAGCGCATTGCTCGGTGGGTGAGAGCCCAGAGGGCATTTGGGGCGGCATCCGTTGGGGATGGCAGTGCCATGGCACGGGGGAATGCCCAAGGAGATGCATGCCCAGAGCTGGCCACACAGCCTGTGCTTGGCCTCTCTCCAGTGGCGGGGGAACCCGAGGAGAGCCCCCCCCCCCCCTTCCACTGGCTGGACCTGAAGAGCCCGGAGGACAAGTGCGCTGTTTGCTCCACGGTTCCCTCCCCGATCCCGGGGTGAGGAGCCACGCCTGCGGCTGAGGGGGCAGGGCTCTGCCCACGGCCGGGGAGGAGAGGAGGACGGGGCCAGGAGCTCCCGCGTCGCCGTGCTCCCCGGCACTGACCCTGCCCAGGGACCGGCAACCCCTGGATGGATGTTGCTGGATTCAGGCCGCTCTTCCTCTGCCCTGGGACACCTGCCAGAAGCCAGCAGTGCCAGAGCCTGCATGGGCTGACGTCCTTTAGACACCTCCCTCCAGGTAGGCAGCAGCCGGGCCTTGTTTGTTATCTCGTGTCACGTGTGTGTGAGGCTGGTGGTGATAGAACCGTTTTAGAGTTTGGTTTTTTCCAGTTTATCCACCTGTATTAATTTTGTTTTTTTGAGATGCAATTCACATATCACGTAGTCCACCCTTTTAAAGTGTACAATTCGGTGAGCATTAGATGTACAGAGGGGTGCAGCCGTCACCAATATCCAATTCCCGTACACGTTTATCCACCCCCAAAGGAACCCAGGACCCGTTAGCCTTGACTCCCTCTTCCTCCCTCTCTCCAGTTCCCCGTAACCATGGATCCGCTTTCTGTCTCTAGGGATTTGCCCATTCTGGACATTCCACATGAATGGACGCATACAATACGTGGCCTTTTGTGTCTGGTTCCTTTGACTTAGCGTACTGTTTTCAAACTCGCCCATTTTCCAGGTGAGGCAACTGAGGCTTGGGAAACTCAAGGCCGCCTGTCCCGTGAGGTGCAGAGTTGGGTTGGGACTGATTTTGGGTTAAATTCCATCGTCCATTTTCTTTCCACTCCTAGGAGTGGCCAAGGGGGGTGGGAACTAGTTGACCCAGGGGGCGGGGATGGGGCCCTTGCCCCTCAGTGCCCTGGCTGTTGGCGGAGACTCTGACCCTGTGAGGGGGACACAGGACCCTTCTCCAAGTGCTCTCTGACCAGCCCCACCACGACCTGCCACACCCTGCAGTGGCCACAGCGTCCTCCTGGACAAGGGCCTCAGAACCGGCACATGTGCTGGGAGAATTGATTTCCTGGGGCATTTATCACCCCCGAGCTGGCAGCGGGTTTGGATGGTCAGAGACTTTATCATTCACACCCTGTGCGCTTGGCACTGTGCTGCTGCCCAGGAAGGCTGGGCTGTGATAGGACCCTTCACGGAGGGTCCTAGGTGAGAACAAAGCATGGCCGGTAGGGGTCGTGCCAAAAAGAGAGGCAGTGTATGAAGTGGCTTTGGAGTTGGACTACTGGTTGTGAATACTCTCTGCCATTTGCTTTCTCAAGATTTGGAAAGTTCATGAACCTCCTCTAAGAATCAATCTCCCCACCAGCAAAACAGAGCAGCCTTATTGTGTATGAGGCAATGTGGGCTTACTGTGTGAGAACTAAAGGTGATCCATGTACCCACAGCAGCTGGTGGGGGACCCAGGCAATGGTAGTTTTATTTCCAGAAAAGCTAGATTGAGAGTATTAGGAGGTGAACACTGAGCTTCCTGGCAGCTAAGGGAAAAAGGGAAATATGAGGACCGTAGGGCTTATGCCAAAGCAGGAAAGCACATCAGGGAGGTGGTGGCCTGGCACTAATGCTAAGAAGAGATGAGGGTGGGGCTCTTGCAGGGGTGACAGGTATCACTCCTGGGTACGATCGTTTCCATCTGTCTGACAGGTAGAGGGGATTCTCATAGGACTATGATCACGCAAGGATGTGATGCAAAGAAATGCAGGCTGGGATGCTGCCCTCTGATGTCTGAGCTCGTGAGGCAGGTACGATCATCTCCTGGACTGACCTGCTCCAGCACCGAGCGCCTCCCCCCGGTTTGGGATAGCAGCTGGAGGACAGAGGGGCTCAAGTGGCGTGCTTGAGATCAGGGCGGTAGCGCAGGGCTCTGAGCATAGGCTCTGGGTCTGGAACATCTGAGCTGACTCCGCCCGCCATGTACCGGCTCTGTCACCTTGGCCAGGCCCCGTCCCTGCTCTTAACAGCCCTTGTCCTCAGGCTGCTGACCCAGGAAAACCTCCGTGAGCCTCGGCGTCCTTCCTCGGACCTGGGTCACCATCTCCTCCTTTCCTTCTTCCTCCGGCCCTTGGTTCCCATCCTCTTTGTGCTCCTCTAAGACGAAACTGAGGGCAGCCCCTCCCTCCCAGCATAGCCATGGGGATGAGCTGAGACAGACCCCCAGAGCCTGGCCTGTCACAGGATCCCGGTCAGTGGTGACACGTGTGCTTGAGTGCAGAGACCCTCCTGTCTCAAGTGACAGCTGTGAATGTGGCCCAGTAACGTTCTGCAGTCGAGGTGACTCGTTCTCCTGCTCTGAGCAGCATGGGCTACAGGGGGTCCGAGTGTCCTGGGGAAGTGCCCTTCCAGTGGCTCTAGGTGCCCCCAGGTGACGCACAGGGACAGCAGCCCAGCACCTGAGGGGTTACCTGTGTCGCACACAGGATGGTGGCCACATGCCTCCCGTGGAAGGCTTGCGTTTTGAACGGGACACGGCAAGGAACACAGATGCTGAACATGTTTGAGCAGGTGAGTTGTGATTTTTTTAAAAATGAGATTCATGTAACATAAAATTAACCGTTTTGAAGTGTACGCTGCAGGGGCTTTGGGTACCTCCACGGTGTCATACACCCACCTCCTCCATCGCTTCCCACACGCCTTCCTTAGCAGTAAGTCCCCCAGCAACCTCTACTCTACTTTCCATTGCTATAGATTTAACTCTTCCAGACGTGTCGTATGAATGCGACCGTACAAATGTGGCCTTCTGTGACCGGCTTCTTTCGCTCAGCATAGGGTTTGTAAGGGTCGCCCAGGTTGTGGCCTGGGTCAGGACTTCATTCCTTTTTTATGGCTGAATCATGGTCCACTGCATGGATAGACCTGGGTTTGTCCATTCGTCCACCGATGGGCATTTGTGATGTTTCTTACCTTCTGGCTCGTGTGAATAAGCTGCTGTGACCATATGGGCACAAGTGCTTGCTTGCTTAAATGCCTCAATTCTTTTGGGCCTAGTATACACCCAGGAGGGGAATTTCTCGGTCACGTGGTAATTCCATCTTTAACTGTTGGGGGAACCTGACTCAGATCTGACCGCATTAACCTGGAGCCATTCCTCTGCACCTGTCTCCGCTGTGTGCGAGGTGGTTAGAGCACAGGATTGGGGGCAGACAGCTGCTCTGACAGCTGTTCTGGGTTTGGATGAAGCAGTGCCACTTACTTGGCTGTGTGACCTCTGGTGAGCTGCTTGCCTTTCTGTGTCTCGGTTTCCCTACCTGCGGATCCCAGGATGACACAGGAAGCAGCGACGGCGCCTGCCAAGTGCCTGGCACTGGAGTGTAAAGTAAGTGGAGGCTCTGATCCCCTTTAGGGTTGATGGTTGTTCTCTTCAGAGCCTGTTCCACCCACTCAGAATCTGAGGAGGCGCTAAGTGCTCGTGGGTGCAGTCAGCTCCGAGCCTACGGGAGGGGAGAGCTGGGGCAGAGGGTGACGGGCCCAGAGGGCGGGCTTCCTCAGTTGCGCCTCCAAGAGCCTCCACCCCCTGAGAATATTATTTTTAAAACAGCTGAGCTGCTTGGAACGGTAGCAGCGTCAGGGTGGGGTGAGGTGGCGCTGCCAGCAGGACCTCCTGCGGTGGCCTTCTCGTGAGCCAGGCAGTTCCTAATCTTCAAAGGAGGGGTCTTCTCCCCACTTCACAGATGAGAAAGCAGAGGCTGTGAGAGGCTGAGTGCAAGGACGCTCAGATGTTCGGCTGGGATGTGAACGTGCATTTTACGCTTCCAACAAGCCCCCGTGGTTTCACTGGGCACCACGGCCCAGTTCCAGGCCCTTTCTCTCTCTCCTCCTTCCCCAGCCCTCAGCGGCCCCTGGCAGCTGCATCCCTACCTACCTGCCCTCCTTTCCGTCCTGCTTTAGGAAAGGGAGGCATGTCTCTCTCCTTGTCCCTTGAGACTTTTGTGTATTACGTCTCTCCTGCGCCACGGCCAGGGAAATAGGGAGTTACAGAGGTTCCAGCATCGGACTTGAAATAATAATAACCTTTACGTCTAGGGTCTTCTGTCTCGTTGGAACAGCACCTTTATGGGTGTGCAGTCAAGGATTGAGTGTGTCCAGGGAGGTCTGGCTTTTGCCCTCAGCTCTTACGAGGTGATGACCTCTAGGACCTTGGAACGTCCTGACACGTGTATCTTTGTTTACCTGGGGCTACTTGGGAGCAGCTTGCCCTCCGCAGGGGCTGGAGGCTAAGGTCAGCCAGAGCCGACCCCCAGTGCAAACTCTGAAGGTGAGCTTCCCTGGTTGGCAGCTCTGGGAGAACCAGGTGCTGTCTGCACGGGTCACTGGGAAGGGACACCCCTGAGCTTGGTCTCTGCGGGACCCTCCGCCATGCTGAGTTCAGTCTGTATGCTTTTGCTGCCAGAATCCGTAACCACGAGTAGAACGGCTCGGCTGAGTTCTGAGAGTCCTTCTAGTGAATTACCGAGCCGAGGGTGGTCTTGGGGACCCCCGAACTGTGCAACAGGCATGAACTTGTCAGTCAAGATACATACATACCTCGGTCGTCACTTCCATTTGACAGATAAGAAAGCTGAGGCGACTGGGCTCAGGCTTCAGGGGCCCCGAGCATCCTGACAGCTTCGCTCGCCAGCTGTCATCAACTAGAAAACACACACGCAGCCGTCCCCAACGCTAGTTTATTTGGTGCCTGTCCCGGGCGGCTGTTTGCCTAGCAGGGCACTGGCTACATGGGGTCTACTGCCGCCTGCGGGCTCGGCCCGGGCCTGGGGGGCACTACAGGGTCCCGGCTCCTACCAGGTGGAGGCGAGAGAAGGGAGAGGCGGTGAGGGGCGAGCCCGGCCGAGGACGTGGGGACTGGTCAGGTGTGGCCACTCGCTGGGGGCAGGGGCCGCTGCCCGTCACCGCCGCCCTCTGGCTTCCGCAGGGCCCAGCAGCTCAGATGCTGCTCTGTCAACAAGCGGGGGGCAGGGGTTCTCCTTCACTTCAAACAGCAGGAAGAGACCTCCTTATTTGGAAGTATATTGAAGAGACAGCTCGCTCGTATACCACAGTTTTTAGAAAAGAGTGGACGTCCTTCATCAGCGGGAGCAGGGCAGCGGGCTCAGCCGCGGGGCCTCGGGCAGGGGGTCAGTCGCGGCCCCGGGTGCACCAGGCAGCTGGAGGGGAGGAGGGGAGGAGGGGAGACGCGTCAGGGGGAGGAGGCTGCAGCGGGCCCCCTCTCCCCTCAGGGCCTGCAGGCTGGCGCTCCTCCTGCTGGTGCCAACTCTGTGCCAGGGGCCAGGCCCTACGCAGGGCGCAGAGGTGCTTGTCCTGGGGGCAGATCACCTGCCCAGGGAGGGAATGGTAGTCTGGCTGGGAACGCGGGGCGGGGCGGGGGCGGGGTGTCCCGCAGTGAGGGCTGCCCTGGCCTGGGGGTGCTTTCTGGGCCCCGGGCACAGGCCTGCCCCATGCTGGGCTCAGGGCCCCGGCCTCCCTGCCCTGTCTAGGACCCCCTCTGCTGGAGCACTCGCTGGTGGACTGCAGTTCCTGGCAGCTAAGGGAACAGAAGAGAGTCTGTGAGGTTTGGGCCTCAGCTCAGCCGTTTCTGCCTGGCACATGGCGTCCCCACTCCCTCGGTAGCTGGTCCAGGCCCTCCTCCCCAGTACCTGGCACGGAGATCCGGGAGAGGACCTCGGGCTGGCTCAGCGTGTCCACCTTGACGTGCCGGAACGCCTTGCACACGGGGCTCTGCAGGTGCCTGCAACCCAGGGGGACACCCGTGAGCTCTCGGGGCCTGGGGGCCACACACCAGTCAGCCGAGCTCGGGGCTCAGAGCCCTTTGTGGGAAGGTAGGGCCGGGGCCCCCGGGTGCTGGGGGCACAGCCTGGCTCTTGCCTCCCCATGAGCAACCTTCAGTGAGAGAACTTTCTCTCTGGATTTTTATCCTTGGGCAGCAGTTTTGAAACAGGAGCAACCCTGGCCTCTGCTCCCAGGGCCCAGCCGAGCACGTTGAGGGGCTCAAGCTCCAGCCTGAGAAACACCGCCTCCACCTGGATTGAGGCCCGGCCTTCTGAGTGGTGGATGCCGCTGGAACCCCGACTCATCACCCAAGGAAGGGCGTGGAAAGGGGGCCGGGGCAGGTCCCCTCCCCCATCCCACCACCTAACCCCCGGCAGAGGGCTGAAACTAGAGAACGTGCGTGGCCAGGCCTACATCTTCCACTCCTCCTCCGTCTCCCAGAACTCGTAGACCACGAAGGTGACGCCGTCCGCCAGCCTCACGGCAGCGATGCTGCGAGAGGAGAGGAGAGAGCGGACTCAGTGGATGCAGCGGGCAGCCCGCCTGCCTGCTCCCCGCTGGGGTGCACACACAGCCCACAGCCGAGCCCAGGCAGAAGCTGCAGCAGCCGGGGGTGGTGACAGGCCCGGAAGCCAGCCTGTCACCACCCCGAGGCTGCTCTCAGCACCACACTCCCTTTCTGATCAGCTGAGTGCCCCTCTCTACCCTCGAGAGCAAGGCCTGGCCCCGTACAGTGGCCAGCATGGCTGTTGAATGAATGACAGTGAAACGTCTTTTTGAAAAAAAGCCTTTCAAGTCATTGAAAAACCTACCTTTAAAACCGAAAGCATCTTCCACCTGCCACGCTGTCCTTCATAACCATCCTTTCATTTAATCCTTAAACGCAGGAGAGGCAGACGTGGCCCAAGCCCCTGAGCGAGCAGCAAGGCACTCACCCCATTTCAAATAGGACTGGGAGACCCAGGCTGGGGGGTTGGAGCAAGCGGGGGGCGCCTCTAAGAATGTGGCCGACCCCAGGGAGAGGGAGGCCCGGCCTCCCAGGTCGCGCTACCACCCCGTCTGGCCTCTCGGACACCCTCCCGGTTCCTTCTCCTTTTCCCACACGCTCAGTAGCACAGCACCCCACGCATCCCCGAGAGAGGAGAATCCTGGCCCGGTGGCATCTGCTGCATAATTACAGGCAATTCCAGGGTGGGGCTGCAGGGAGGACGCCCTCCTGCGTGCCGCCTCCTCCCGGCCCTTCCAGCCCCGGGCCCCCTTCTTCCACGCCTTCTCCCATGATGAGCACACAGCTCCCGGGGCTCCGGGTGACACCTGCATGCCCCCCACTCCCCGCATCTCCCCACTTGTACATCGGCACCTCGAGCGGCATCTGGAATTTAACATGGCCCAGAAGGCCCGTGCGACTCCCCGCACCCACGCGCCTGACCTTCCGCGGCTTCTCCAGCTCAGCCTGTGGCCCCGTCCTCCGTCAAGTTCCTGAAGCTGAAGAATCTCAGACTCCGCCTTGCCTCCTCTTTCTACGGCCCCCCCACCCCATCCTGGCCATGGTCAAGTCCAGTCCGCCCCCCTCCAAACCAGATCCCAGCTCTGCCCACGTCGTGCCAAGGCCAGTGCCCTCTCCGCGTGACCGCAGGGCCTCTCCCTGGCTGCCAGCTGCACGCCTGTTGCCACCCCTCCTTACACAAGGGAGGCAAGACCGAGTCTCCCTCCTGCCTAAGCATCTCTCCCCCGTGGTCCCTGGTCCCCGGAACGAGCAGGGCCTGCCTGCCTCCCTGGCCATCTGACCCACCCACCCCTGGGTCACTCTGTCGAGCCACACCAGCTGCTTGCTTTTTCGCAAGCACGGCTCCCTCACTGCCACGCCAGGTCTGGGCAGCAGCCTGTGGCGGGCCTCAGATTCTGCAGGTGGGGCTGCTCATCACTCAGCCTCGGCACACATGCAGCCCCTCCCCAAAGCCCCCCGTTCGCTGGCCTGCACGGCGCCAACCGGAACCATCTTTTGTCACCTGCCCTCTCCCACCACCTAGGATTAACGTGCAACAAGAGCAGCCGCCTGAGTCACGCCGTACCCCCAGGCCTGGCGCACCTGCTTCACCGGGAAGCTGGTGGAGGCACACGTGCTCTTGAGGTAGGAAAAAAGCAACCGGGGAGGGAGAGACTCGAGGCAGGGAACAGGCACGGAGCCTACAGCTACTGTCCGCTGGGCACCGACGGGTGGGCCACAGACGGGAGACAGAGCCCGGCAGCTTGTGCCAACAGCCCTCTGGGACCACCCCCAGCGAGGATGCAGGCCTTGGCAGCAGGGACCAGAGGGTGAGGCCCCGAGGGGCAGCAACCGTGGCAGCTAACGCTGAGTGGGCGCTGGGTGCCAGGCACTGGCCTGTGCCCTCCACGGTCATTATTCCACTGACGCCTCCAACCCCACCAGGGAGCGGGTCCGGTCAGTGGTCCCACTTTACAGATGAGTAAGCTGAGGTCCGCGAGAAGAAGTCACTTGGCACGTTTGCGCAGCAAGGAAGAGCCCGAGCTAGGGGACCTGAACCCAGCTCTTGGAACCACCCCGTTAGGGGGCTTCCCTGGGGTCCGGTGTGTTCTCAGGGGTGAGGCCGGTCCTGCCCTGTGCCTCAACCCCAGGCAGAGCTCCCGGCCACCACCCCGCCCCGCAGCTTACTCACTGGAAGCAGTTCCTGGCTCCGGCGGTGCCCCTCAGGTACTGACGCAGGGAGTCCAGGAACTCGGCCAGCTGCTCAGGGCACACGGCCATCTCCTGCCGGACCAGCTGCAGATGCTGCGGGGCCACAGGACCAGTGAGCCACCCTGCGGGCCCCCTGGCAGCCCGGGACCCCGCCCAGCCCAGGAGCCCGCCTCCCCAGGACAGGACAACTTCTTCAGAATAAAACCGACCCACTCCCCCCACCCCACACACACTTTTCATTCTTACACGTGGAAACTGGCGAAAAATGAGCTAAACTTAAGAAACCAAATGCGGGAAGTAGTCCCACAAGTGCTGAAAAAACAGGTACGTTTAAAGAGGCTCTAGAGAGACTGGGAGCTGCCTGCAAGGCTTCAGGTCCAGGACACAACAAAATGAGTGACCAGCAAAATTGTTTCTGATTGAATCAGCATTGTGATGTCACTGTCCTGCTGATCACGTTGCTCCAGGCCCAACTGATCACAGCCCTGGAGCCTCTAAGAACGCTCCTGGGAGGGGAGGGTGGCCAAGTGCTGGGGCTGCATCTCCCCTTGTGGTGGCCCCTGGGTGGAGGTGTCAGGGACACTGAGCCACCTGCACCTTGAGGCCTGGCTCAGGCAGGGATGGGGCCACAGGAGGGGTCCTCACCATGTTGGTGCCTTCTTCATCCAAGAGATGCTGCTGGAGGTCAAACCAAAGGGTCTGCAACAACAAAGCACGAAGAGATGCTGGAGACAGAGGCCACCTCTGCTAGGGAGGCTTCCAGGACCACCACAGTGACACCCAAGCACCCAGGGCCACCGAAGAGCTCCAGCCCCTCCACCCCACGATTCCAGAGGCTCTGGAGTCCCCGAGCGGGTGGGAGCTCCCAGGGCCAGAGCTCAGCCCACCCTCCAGGCACGGTGCTGGCTCAGAGAGGAGCCGGGAAGCCAGGCTGGAAGACCAACCACAGGAAGTGGCACAGATCCCTTTTGGCCGTGGCATCTAGGGGGCGCTGGAGCCACAGAGGCCAAGCACGCCAAGTGCAGAGAACACGAAGGCGGCTCCACTGTGCTGAACCCAGGACGCTGGGGTTTTGTCACAACTTCCGCCGACAGCCTTGCTGGCAACAGGTTCCCCGACAACTTACACGTCGCCCCCAGTCACAGCCCCTGGCGCCTCATGAATATAACGGTCTAAATGAGGTAGTCTGTGCTCGCTGGCCTTCCACCGACCCTGGGGGCTAAACCCTCTATACCAAATCTTATGTAACTTTCCAGACTCCCCGAGGTCGCGGCTGCCCTACTGTGAGCTCTAGGAAAGCGGGAAGCCCGTGCACTCTGCTCCTGACCACGTGCTTGTGTCTGTAATGGTGCCCAGCACCACGATTTCAGAGCAGAGAACCCAGAGGCCACAGAAGCTGGTCCAGGGTCAGAGTCTGAGTTTGAGGCCAGGCCTCTCTCCTCCTGATGCACGGAATCATGATCCTTCTTCCTTTAACTTGGGCACCCCAATAAAGGCCACCTCTGTGCCCATCCCTGTCCAGCCTCCACGAGGACAGCCCGTGTCCCTGGCGCAATCCCGCACCCAGGTCTTTCTTCTCTACACAAGCACGTGAATGAGGCGCATCAGCTGGCTGTTAAGGAAAACAGAGAGAGCGGCCGAGGTGCAGGGCCATGACCCATGCAGTCACCACCTGGACATTCTTAATAATGTTGGAACAAGGGGCCCCATAAATTACACAGCCGGTCCCAGAGAGGGTACTGACTTTCCGGGGACATAGGGTGTGGATGTAGGCGTTTGTAGGTGGCCAAGGTGTGCCTGGCAGGGCAAGTCTCTTTCCATGGTTTTAAAACCATATAGGTGGGCTCCTGGAGAGCAGGGGCTGCAACTGGTTCCCTAGGTTTCTCCTGGCCAGCTGGGCCCCGCGGCGGTGAGGGTGGGGATGAGATAAAGATGACGGGAGGGTGGGGGAGGGGCGGCGGCACCCACGTCGTCTGCGCCCCCCGCCCCGTCTCCCTGCCTCGCCGTCCCAGCGTTCCAGGAGCCCAGGCACAGCTAGGAGCGCTCAGGTTGGCCCTTGGAGGGCGGGGCCCACAGCAGGTCCCGGATTGGCCCCTGCTCGCAGCTCGGACCAATCAGAGGCCGGGAAGAGGGCCCCGCCCCGTCTCCAGGACGCCCAGGTGCTCCTTGGTTTCCAGCCAGCCGGTTGTTAAGGCGACTGGGGCGCTAAAAATAAGCTTCAAAGAGCCTCCCCCTGGGGGCGCCCGCAGAGTTGTTATGACAACCGGGCCTCAGGGTCCCCGCCGAGCCTTTCCCACCGCTCCCACCCAGCAGCCGGCTTTAGCTTAGTGGCGGGGTGGCGGGGGGGAAGGAGATCCCACCCCTCGGCCTCAGACCTGCAGGTGGGATGGCCGCCTCCTCCCTCGGACTCCCCTGCAAGTCTCGGCCTCACCTCCTCCTGGGGAGCCCCACCCACTGCCCTCACGAATCCCTCAGAACTAACCCACGAACCCATCAAAGCACTATTTTTCTTTTGCCCTTTTGCAAAAGATATAAAAAAATTCAAAGAAGTAGGAAAAATGTAAACTTGCCACTGCAACCCTACAGCCTGGAGATGCCTGCTATCTTGGTTTATGTTGATATACAGGTATGGTATGTGTATAGGTTCTGGCATCAGAATGTCTAATAATAACTGCTAAATAACATTGTTAATATTAAATGCTAACTATGCAGCAGGCTCTGTGCTAAGCCATTAAGACATCATTTTGTTTAATCCTCACAATGACCCTCTGAGAGGTGCCATTCTGATTATTTTCTCTGTGGTTAGAGGAGGACTCTGAGGCTCAGAGAGGGTAAGTCACTGGCCCAAGGTCACACAGCTGTTAAGTGTTATAGCCAGGATTCAAATACAGGCAGTCTGATACTGGAGCCTGTTGGTAAACCTTAAGGCAAATTATTTTCTTTCTTCCAACGAATGGTCATCGTTATGGGCTGAATTGTGTTCCCCCAAAATTCATATGTTGAAGTCCCAATCCCCCGTACCGCAAAACGTGACTATATTTGGAGACAGGACCTTTGAATAGGTGATTAAGTTAGAATAAGGTCACATGGGTGGGCTCTAATCCAATATGACTGGTGTCCTTATAAGAAGAGATCAGGACACAGACACACACAGACACAGGGAGAAGACGGCCGTCTACACGCCAACGAGAGGCCTCAGAAGAAACCAGCCCCGCCAACATCCTGATTTCAGATTTCTAGCCTTGATCTGTGAGAGAATGCATGCCTGGGTTTAAAGCCCCGGTTCTGGCAGCCCTGCAAAGCTAACACAATCGTATCCTGAGTGCCTACCGAGCCATAAAATGTTCTCCGAAAACACGATTCCGCAAAGGCTGTGCCACTTTCCGTCACTTGTGGATGTGCCACGTCACATTTAAAAGACTTCACGCTGCCGGTCATTCTAATCTCTCCTGGGACGTCACCATCCCTCACCCACCACGTTGCTGGGTCTAGGCTACCACCTGCCCAGACCACCCCGCCGCCTTAACGCCTCCTTGAAGCTCTGTCCCCTTGCTGCCCGTGACCCTGCCGACTACTTCCTGCTCCTTGAGATGCCCCTCCTGGCTGCCCGCCCACCCTCCACAGCTGCTCCTCTCCTCCGGTCCTATACAGTGGACATGTTCCCGGCATCTACCCTTAGTCCGCACTCCACCTGGGGAATGTCCTTTACAAGGCTTCCTGACTTCTGTCTCGAGCTCTGGCCTCACTCTGCACTCCCTGGGGGCTGGGAGGGCGGAGAGTGGATGCAGGGACAGAGGCGAGGGCTCAGTGGGCTCACCTTGCTCTCCAGCCGTCCTATCAGCCCCGCCAACCTGCTGATCTGGGCTTCCAGGCCCTCCTCCTTGGAGTCTGAGGTGACTGGGAAAGAGGAACAGAGATGCTGATGGGGGGGCAGGGCCAGGCCTAAGGTGGAGGGGAGCTCCCGGCCCTGCCCCGGGGCTGAGACCTGCCCCCAGCCCTCCCAGGCTCGGTCCCCATGGGAGGCCCAGGCCCCATGTGGACCACTCTCAGAATTCCCCCCAGGACCCCCCAGCCAGTGCCCCCCACTCTGGGCCACTGCTCTCTCACCAAGTGGGAAGCTCTTCCCTTGCTCCACGGCCGTGAGCTTGTGGTTGTGGGCATAGAGGGGAGTGGAGCTCCCAGACCAGGTCTCCACCACGCTGTGGCTGGGTTTGCTGTGGTTCTGTCTGCAGAGGAGTGGGGAAACACACACTGTGAGGGGGGCTGCAGGGCCCTGTCCGCTTGTGGCAGCTTTGACAAACATTAAGCACCAACTGGGGGCTGAAACGTGCACAAAACTCACTCCGTGGAGCCCCGTCCCTGTGAAGCGAACATCGTGGCCTTTGTTTCACAGAGGGGGACACCAGGCCCACAGGCCAAGGCCACGCTGCAGGCGGGGCCGGGTTGGGATCTGAACTCAGATCCTTTCCAGGAACCCAGACCCTGTTCCCGGGAGGTTTAGTTCCAGGGCCGGGCGAGGCTGAGCCAGGCCCCCAGCCTCCCCGCAGCCCACAGCTGCCCCTACCCCCCCGGCCCTGCTAGGAGCCGATTCAGTGTTCACTGCCCTCTGGGGTGGGGGCCTGGGTTGGCTAACAAGCCCCCTGTCCAAAAAAGGAAGCCCTAAGACACAGTCGAGAGCAGGCATCTAACAGGACAAAGATCCGTGATCCCGACCTCAGCCTGGCCCCATCCCGTCATGACACTACCCGCCACGCACACTACTGATGTGCACACACATGCACAGCCCCCGGCATCCCTGACACGCACACACAGCCCACCAAACACTGTGCCTGGCACGTAGTAGCGACTCAACAAATGCCCAAACCCCCATGTGCAAAAATGCTGGAAAACTCACCACAGACATAAAAATACACCCAGACGCACATATTCCCCCCGCCCCCCCCCCCCCCACACTCCTGTGTGCACGGCCGACACGCCTGGTCCCCAGGGCTGCCTTGGTAATGTTCTGGAATTTGCCTCCTGTGAGCCTGAAAGCCCAGCAGCCTCTCCCTGTGCAGAGGGGCCACCCCCAAGGGAGGAGAAAGGCTGGCAGAGTCCTTGAGGTGTCAATCGTGGCGCCTCAACAGACTCAGACCATGAGTGGGAACAGTGGGAGTCCCCCAAGGGCGGCAGGGTCTGAAGCAGTGGCTCGTGCCTGGGTCACGAGGTCCCCAGGCCTGGGAAAGAGGACGCTCAGGGGACCTGCAGCTGAGAGCCGAAACAGCTGAGATTTGGGCGGTTTGAGGTGGCAGTGCCTGTGAAGGAGATGTGTCTCCCCATCGCGACGTGCCACCCCTGCCAACAACATCCCAAAGTAAGCTTCCTAAAAGGGGGCAGGCAGGTGTAACGGCTGACACGTGACGGAACTGGCAAAGTGCAGGAAATCGGCTCTGAAAATCATGCAGCGGTCTTATCTGTTCTGCAGCAGGATAGAAACCACAGGTTTTAAAATCAAGATAGTGATTAAAAAAAAAAAAAATGAAGAAAATCTACGTGACAACTTCCAGAGCTGAGGCTGTTAACCTTGGGAACCCTCAGAATCACAAGACTGATCAGCTATGCAGAGTCCTGGGCTCAGCTCCCAGGGACCCTAATCCAGCGGGCACGGCCGGAGCCCAGGAATCTGCATTGTGCATATCCTAGGTGACTGGGCTGCAGGTGCTCAGAGCAAAGGCATTTTGCGAACAGCATCACTGAGCAGCCTTTGCAATCATATCTGACTGGGACAAGCCCCCCACCAACCAAAAAAACACATACAAACCCCCATGCCCAGCAACCAACATCCTGCTGTGCCGGGTCTCTGCCTGGGAAACCGCGGCAGAGACTCAAGGCTCAGTAAAGCTTGGGCATCTGGCAGCTGCCCCCGCCTGTTTCTATTTCTTTATTTCCCCTTTGCCCCGGGCACATCAGCTCTTCAGGGAAGAACAGGCACAGAGGAGTTGGCCGGAACTTGGGACAGCAAATGCGAGGGCTCGTGGCCCCCAGGGGCTGGCCCTGCCGAGCCGGAAGGAGACTGCTACTCTCCGGACCCCCATCTCACCGCCCCAACAGTGTCCCCCTGCAAAGAGGGGGGACCCCAGGTACTTTTCCACGGCTTCAAGGACCCACAAACAAGGCCTTAAATAACACTAACATTGGGAGAAAACCACTCCATTTCACTGCTCTTTCAATCTTTCTGAAGTCATGCTTTGATGCTCCTCTGTTTTCAACGCCCATCTATGATCTCACAGCCTCTCTTTTTGAACAAAGAGGGAGCAGGCCTCAGGGTCCAAGCTGACTGCAGGCACCAACAGCGCTTATTTTTACCACTTCTTCACTCACAGCATGTGATAACTTGTTTTCAAATGATGGTAATAGCCACCAGAGTTTCTTAAATTTACTCCCAGGTTTTAAAAAATGAGTCAAACAATAGAATAGTTTTAGCTAAACAACAATGTGAGCAATATGGAAATGTGGCCAAATCGATCAGAGTCTAGGAACTAGTCATAACTCTGTGAGGAGGCAGGTGTATAATCGTCCCCACTGAAAGAGCTGGGGAAGTGGAGGCACAGAGAGGAGCGGCAGCTTGCCCAAGGTCACCCAGCCCCCAAGCACACGAACATCCCCACCAAGCAGCAGGTCAGCACACACACGGCCCACCCCACAGGCCCCCACAAGATCCCATCAACGCACCGGATCTGGCTGGTCTGCTCTTCAATGGCCTCCACTGCGCTCTCCACCGAGCTCAGCAGGGACTGGATCTGATTGGCCGTCTCCTTCAGGAGGAAGCGTGTCACAAACTGGTCCACGTTGCTCCCACCCTCATACACCTGTGGCGGGAAGGGAAGGGGCACAGAGGGGAAAGGAGTTGGGGAGGGATCATGGGTGGAGAGCTGGTGCAGGGGTGGGGGGACACCTGGGGTCAGTGTCTCTGCACTGGGATGGGGGTATCACAGGGCTCCAGCATGAAGGCAGGGGTATGGACTGTGCCTGTCACATAGCAAATACTCAGTATACAGGAGCTGCTATGATGATGATGATGATGATGATGATGATGATGGTGGTGGTGATGGTGATGATGATGAGAAAGATGGTGGTGGGTCACTTCTATTCAACATAGTATTGGATGTCCTAGCCCCAGCAATCAGACAAGAAAAAGAAATAAAAGGTATCCAAATTGGAAGGGAAGAGGTAAAGTTGTCACTATATGCAGATGACATGATACTATAAATAGAAAACCCTAAGGATTCCACAGAAAAACTACTAGATCTAATAAATGAATTCAGCAAAGTAGCAGGATACAAGATTAACATTCAGAAATCGGTTGCATTTCTTTACACTAACAATGAAACATCAGAAAGGGAATGCAAAAAAACAATACCTTTTAAAATCGCACCAAAAAAAAAGAGAAAAACCTAGGAATAAACCTGACCAAGGAGCTGAAAGACTTATATGATGAGAATTATAAAACATTAATACAGGAAATTAAAGAGGATTCAAGGAAATGGAAAGATATCCCATGTTCTTGGATTGGAAGAATATTGTTAAAAATCACGAAACTATGGGGCTTCCCTGGTGGCGCACTGGTTGAGAGTCTGCCTGCTAATGCAGGGCACACGGGTTCGAGCCCTGGTCTGGGAGGATCCCACATGCCACGGAGCAACTAGGCCTGTGAGCCACGGCTACTAAGCCTGCACATCTGGAGCCTGTGCTCCGCAACAAGAGAGGCCACAATGGTGAGAGGCCCGCGCACCGCGATGAGGAGTGGCCCCTGCTTGCCACAACTGGAGAAAGCCGTCGCACAGAAACGAAGACCCAACACACCCAAAAATAAATAAATAAATAAATAAAAAATCACGAAACTACCCAAAGCAATCTACAGATTTAATGTGATCCCTATCAAATTACCCATGACATTTTTCACAGAACTAGGATAATCCAAAAAGTTATACGGAACCATAAAAGACCCAGAATTGCCAAAGCAATCCTGAGGGGGAAAAAAAAAGAAAGCAGGAGGCATAACTCTCCCAGACTTCAGACAATACTACAAAGCTACAGTAATCAAAACAGCGTGGTACTGGTACAAAAACAGACACACAGATCAATGGAACAGAACAGACAGACCAAAAATAAACCCACACACCTATGGTCAGTTAATCTTTGACAAAGGAGGCAAGAATATAAAATGGGAAAAAACAGCCTCTTCAGCAAGTGGTGCTAGGAAAACTGGACAGCCACAGGTAAATCAATGAAATTAGAACACACCCTCACACCATGCACAAAAATAAGCTCAAAATGGCTTAAAGACTTAAACATAAGACGTGACACCATAAAACTCCTAGAAGACAACATAGGCAAAACATTCTCTGACATAAACTGTATCCATGTTTTCTTAGGTCAGTCTCGCAAAGCAATAGAAATAAAAACAAGAATAAACAAATGGGACCTAATCAAACTTACAAGCTTTTGCACAACAAAGGAAACGATTAAAAAAAAAACACACAAAAAGACAACCTACAGAATGGGAGAAAATATTTGCAAAGGATGCGACCGACAAGGGCATAATTTCCAAAATATACAAACAGCACACACAACTCAGTAACAGAAAAACAAACAACCCAATCCAAAAACGGGCAGAGGATCTAAATAGACATTTCTCCAAAGAAGACATACAATGGCCAAAAGGCACATGAAAAAATGCTCAACATTGCTAACTATTAGAGAAATGCAAATCAAAACTACAGTGAGGTACTACCTCACACCCATCAGAACGGCCATCATTAAAAAGTCTACAAATGACAAATGCTGGAGAGGGTGTGGAGAAAAGGGAACCCTCCTACACTGTTGGTGGGAATGTAAGTTGGTGCAGCCACTATGGAAAACAGTATAGAGGTTCCTCAAAAAACTAAAAACAGAGTTACCATATGATCCAGCAATCCTACTCCTGGGCATATGTCTGGACAAAACTATAATTCAAGAAGATACATGCACCCCTATGTTCATAGCAGCACTATTCACAATAGCCAAGACATGGAAACTACCTAAATGTCCATAGACAGATGAATGGGTAAAGACGATGTGGTATCTACATATACAATGGAATACTACTCAGCCATAAAAAAACACAAAATAATGCCATTTGCAGCAACATGGATGCAACTAGAGATTACCATACTAAATGAAGTAAGTCAGAAAGAGAAAGACAAATACCATATGACATCACTTATATGTGGCATCTAAAATATGGCACAAATGAACCTACCTACAAAACAGAAAGAGACTCATGGACATAGAGAACAGACTGGTGGTTGCCGAGGGGGAGGGGGAGTGGGGGAGGGATGGATTGGGAGTTTGGGATTAGCAGATGCAAACTATTATATATAGAATGGATAAACAACAAGGTCCTACTGTATAGAACAGGGAACTATATCCAACCTCCTGGGATAATCCATAATGGAAAATATAAAAAAAAAAGAATGTATATATGTTTATAGCTGAGTCACTTTGCTGTACAGCAGAAATTAACACAACATTGTAAATCAACTATACTTCAATAAAAAAATAATAATAAAAAACTAAATCATAAATAAAAAATGTAAAAAAAGATGGTGGTAGTGATGATGGTTATGAAGATGATGATGATGAGGAGGAGGAGGAGGAGGAGGATGGTGGTGGTGATGGTGGTGATGGTGGTGATGATGGTGGTGGTAATGATGGTGGTGATGACGATGGTGAAGATGGTGGTGGGTAATGGTGGTGGTGATGGTTACAAAGAGGATCCTGATGGTGATGGCGGTGATGATGGTGGTGATGGTTATGAAGATGGTGATGGTGGTGGTGTTCTTGATGTTGTTGTGGACAGGGATAAAGTATTAGGGAAGAAGAATTCACAGCCTCCTTCCTTCCTTCCCCCTCCGAGGTGGATTCTTTGGGCCAGGCATGGTGTCACACGCCTGTAGTCCCAGCTTCTGGGAGGCTGAGACAGGAGGATCACTTGAGCCCAGGAGTTCCAGGCTGCAGTGCACCAGGCCCTAAGTTCGGCATCAACGTGGTGACCTCCCGAGAGCAGGGGACCACCAGGTTGCCTATGGAGGCATGAACCAGCCCAGGTCAGAAAAGAAGCAGGTCAAAACTGTGCTAAGTAACCCCACACACCTGCGGTCAATTAATCTCCGACAAAGGAGGCAAGAATATACAATGGGGAAAAAGTCTCTTCAGCAAGGGGTACTGGGAAAGCTGGACAGCCGCAGGCAAATCAGTGAAGTTAGAACACACCCTAACACCATAAACAAGAATAAACTCAAAATGGCTTAAAGACCTAAACATAAGACATGACACCATTAAACTCCTGGAAGAGAACATAGGCAAGACATTCTCTGACTTAAAACATACCACTGTTTTCTTAGGTCAGTCTCTCAAGGCAATAGAAGTAAAAGCAAAAGTAAACAAATGGGACCTAATCAAACTTAATAAGCTTTTGCACGGCAAAGGAAACCATAAAAAAAAAAAAGAAAAGACACTACAGACTGGGAGAAAACATTTGCAAATGATGCGACCAACAAGGGCTTAATTTCCAAAATATACAAACAGCCCATACAACTCAGTAAAAAAAACCAAACAACCCAATCGAAAAATGGGCAGAAGACCCAAATAGACATTTCTCCAAAGAAGACATACAGATGGCCAACAGGCACATGAAAAGATGCTCAACATCGATAACTATCAGGGAAATGCAAATCTAAACTACAATGAGGTACCACCTCACACCCATCAGAATGGCCATCACTAAACAGTCTACAAACAACAAATGCTGGAGAGGGTGTGGAGAAAAGGGAACCCTCCTCCTCTGTTGGTGGGAATGTAAGTTCGTTCAGCCACTATGGAAAACAGTACGGAGTTTCCTCAGAAAACTAAAAATAGAATTACCATATGATCCAGCAATCCTACTCCTGGGCATATATCTGGACAAAACTATAATTCAAAAAGACACATGCACCCCTATGTTCATAGCAGCCCTGTTTACAATAGCTAAGACATGGAAACAACCTAAATGTCCATCAACAGATGAAGAAGATGCAGTATATGTATATATACAATGGAATATTACTCCCCCAAAAAAGAATGAAATAATGCCATTTGCAGAGATTATCTAGAGTATCATACTAAGTGAAGTAAGTCAGAAAGACAAATACCACCGTATATCACTTATATGTGGAATCTAAAATATGACATAAATGATCTTATTTATGAAACAGAAACAGACATAGAAAACAGACTTGTGGTTGCCAAGGGGGAGGGGGTTGGGGGAGGGATGCAGTGGGAGTTTGGGGTTAGCAGATGCAAACTATTATACAGAGAATGGATAAACAACAAGGTCCCACTATATAGCACAGGGAACTATATCCAATCTCCTGGGATAAACCATAATGGAAAAGAATATGAAAAAGAATATATATATAACTGAGTATATATATATATACCTGAATCACTTTGCTGTACACCAGAAACAACTAACACAACACTGTAAATCAACTATATTTCAATAAAAACAAAACAAAAAAAACCCCAAAACCCGCCTGTGCTGATCAGTAGTGGCATCGTGCCTGGGAATAACCACAGCGCCCCAGCCTGGGCAGCACAGCGAGACCCCATCTCTCTCATTAAGGGAATTCTGCATCTCCTAAGTGTTCTGTATGTCCCCTAAATAAACAATAAACTTTTGCCTTTAAAAATAAAAAGGTGGATTCTTTCATGCTGCTACTCTGAGGAGTGACAGAAGAGAATCCAAAGCAGCCAGAGTAAACTGTCTCCCCAAAGAAAGTGCCTGAGACTCAGTCCCCAGAGGGAGGGGACGAGAGGGAAGTCTGAGGGGAAAGGGGGGGGCGCTTAGAGGCCACGAGAAGAGGAACTCTGGGGCATAAGATGAAGAGGGTCTTCCACGGAGTTTGCTCTGTGATGTGAGACCATTTCCCCGTTTGTCAAGAGTCTGCAGCAGAGACACGGCTCAAGGTTCCTGGATCCCGTTGAGTTTCTTTTGGCTTCAGAAGACTTGAGTGGGAGGGAGAAGGCTCTGGCTTAGCCAGGTCACTCCAGGATGACAATGATCAAAATGACACTGTGCTGGGAAGCTGGTCCCTCAAGCCCTGTGCTGCTCTCTGGCCTCCTCTACCAAGACCCCACCCTCCTGAGCCACCTGCCCCGGCACCTTGGAATTCTGCCCAGTCCCCGGCCAGGCAAGGGCTCTCAAGGAAAGAAAGTTAAACCATCCATCACTCTGACTTGGAATTAATCAGCAATAATTGCACAAGGGAACCACGGCTAGAGACAGAGAGACTGAGAAATGAAGGCCAGGGCGGGGAGCAGGGGAACACGGCTGGGGGTGGAGAGGGGCCGAGAGGAGAGGTGCACGCAGACGGGGAGGTGTGGAGGTGGACCTCCTGCGCCACCCATCAGACCAGGCGCGCTGGCGGCAGGCCCCGACGGGGAAGGAGCCGAGGGCAGAAAGCATGCCAGGTTCCGGCAGCCTAATGCACTGCAGTGATCAATTATCCTTCCTAGCAGACAGCTGAACTCACATGCAATCCAGTGATCGATGGGCTCTGGACAAACAAATGACCCCAAAGAACAGGAAGACATAATGAGGTAAAAAAAACAAAACAAAAACTGAACAAAAAGAGAAAGGCTGCTAGAAGCCATCAAGCAGAAAAACGAGCTAAAGGGAGTATGTTAAAAGCACCCAGATAAGTGACTCAAGGTGCAGTCAGGGATCAATAAGTGTAACTGGTTAGTTGAATTAAAAAAAAAAAAAGAAAAAAAAAAAAAAAAGAAAAAATTTTCAAAAGAGTAAAAATGCAGCTTGTACAGTTTTGTCCTCCACTACCACTGATGCCTCAGCCGAGAGGCCAGCTCCACAGATTTCAGAGGGAAAGAGTCAGAGCTGGGAATTCCGCAACATGTGGACAAGTTATTCACGTGCAGGATAACAGGGAGACCTTCAGAAATCTGCAGATCTCTGAAAGTTCATCAAATGAGCACCTTTCTGGCAAAGAATGCCTAGGAATTTCTCCCAAATCTTCTAGGGCTGAATCACAGAAAAATATTCTTGAATAGGGAAGTTGTGGAAAAAAAGTGAGGGTGATCACCCAAATGAAAATGAAGGTTACAGAGGTTAGGAAATAAAAACATTGATCGCTAACAGTTAAATTTTAATCGCACTGGATTAAGGGAATAAAGAGTGTCAAAGTATGGAAAAAGAGCCAATCATCTCAAAAATTGTTTTAATTTCACAAGAGGGAATAGAAAGTGTTCTTTATTAGCCAGGTATAAAAACAGGATTAAGAGTGTTTAACAATGTATGTTTTAGAAGTCCCTAGTAAAATGAAAACTAGAATATTTACCTTTGAAATCATAATCAATGTTATAAACAAAGCAGACTACCAAAAGGTAAAATGTCAAAAAAGACGAAGGATCATTAAAAAATGGGAAGCATATAAGATTATGACAGCAGCCAGGCCAGACAGATCATAACAATAAAGAAAATCAGCCTAAACTGCCCCACGTAAAGACACAGTCCCAGATTTGACTAAATGAGGTCCATCTGGAGGCATATATAAAGCAAAAGAGCACCAAAGGATTTGCAAAGAAAAGCCTGTGCAAAGATTCTGCTACCAAATTTGATCGAATGATGAGGACGAGTTGCAATATCACGATCAAGGTAGAATTTAATGGGAAAGTATTACATAAGATTAAAAGGGTAAGAATAAATGACAGAAGGCATAATGCATTACACGGACATGACATTATTAAATCTTCGTGCATTATTAAATCTTTGTGCAACGGGACAGGATATTGCTACAAGTACGGCTATGCAGGGTTAGATGAATACAACCACTTTATAAGGCAATTCTACTTTATATCAAGAGCCTTAGACTGCCCAGTAATTCTCTACTTTTGATGATCTATCCTTAAGAAATAATGCAAAATGTGGACAAATACTGATGACCCAAGGATACAGTGTTAATTGATAATAGCAAAAACCTGGAAATAATCTAACATTCCCCAAGAACAGAGGAATAGTATGTAAATTTAAGTAAGAACACTTAAAATGATACTTTTAAACAGTTTTATTAACATGGGAAAGGTGTTTGTTAAAATGTTAGGTGAAAAAAAGAAAATTTTTGTATACAGAATGATTTTAAGTGTATTAGAGAAATACCCAGAGAAAAAAAGGCTCAATGGTAATAAAGTGGTAACAGTGGTTAGAGATAGTGGGAATTAGAAGTGATTTGAAATTTTTCTTTATATTTTTCTCTACTTCCTAAATTTTGAATATTGAATATGTACCATTTAGGTAACAAAAGTATTACAACAAGGTCTATAGGCGTCAAACGGCATGGCTAAATATACAGGAAGGAAATATTAGAATTTTAAAGATTAAATGTCAAAACACAATTTAGTGTGAGAAATTAGTTCACCAGTGTCCCACAGGACAGATAAATTAGAAATAATAAATGTCTATTGTAAAGGGCATTACTGGGAAAATGTGCAAGTCTTTAAAATGGGCAAAAAAGATTACTGGGTTCCTTGTCTAATACACCCTTCTAGGTTATCTAGGTCTTTCCTTCTTTGGGAGCTACTTTTAAAACTCTAGCATGTAGGACTTCCCTGGTGGTGCAGTGGTTAAGAATCCGCCTGCCAATGCAGGGGACACATGTTCGAGCCCTGGTCCAGGAAGATCCCACATGCCGCGGAGCAACTAAGCCTGTGCGCCACAACTACTGAGCCTGCACTTTAGAGCCCGCGAGCCACAACAACTGAGCCCACTCACCGCAACTACTGAAGCCCACGCACCTAGAGCCCGTGCTCTGCAACGAGAAGCCACCACAACGAAGAATAGCCCCCGCTCGCCGCAACTAGAGAAAGGCTGCATGCAGCAATGAAGACCCCACGTAGCCAAAAAAATAAATAAAATTAAAAAACAAAACATTCACTTTGTTATAAAGCAGAAACTAACACACCATTGTAAAGCAATTATACTCCAATAAAGATGTTTAAAAAAAAAAAAAACCAATAAACTCTAGCATGTAAAAACTTGACAATAATGCAAATAATTCTCATCCACAGAAATGCATATGAATTTTGTCTGGCAGAATTCAACTGACTATTGTCCTGTGAACAGTGACCAATTTTGCATTTATTCACAGATTCATCTCAGAATTCCTGGTTGCCTATGTACATGGCAAATGTTCTTTGAATTTTCCTTGGAGACAGTGTAACATCTTACTGGTTCTCAAATTAAGGAGTTAAATAAAATCTTTCACATGTGTATACTTTATATTTGTACAAGAGACAAATTTACCTTTTTACAAAGTTGTCTTTTAACAACATATATTTCACAACAAAGAAGGGATAGCTATTTTCAGATTTTATACTCTGAAAGTATGATCCACATCTTCTTCCCAAGTATCCATGGGAGAATTATAAAAACAAAATAATATGGGACTTCCCTGGTGGCACAGTGGATAAGATTCCACGCTCCCAACGCAGGGGGCTGGGTTTGAGCCCTGGTCAGGGAAGTAGATCCCACATGCATGCTGCAAGAGTTCGCATGCCACAACTAAGGAGCCCACGAGCTACAACTAAGGAGCCTGCCTGCTGCAACTAAGACCCGGCACAATCAAATTAAAAAATATATATATATATTTTTTTCACACACACACACTGTATTTTATTTTTACAAGAGATAAATAGACTGACACCAAGCATTGTACATGGATGACCACAACAAAAGCAACAATGATTGCAATTACCAAACATGAAACACACTCATACTATGTCATAATATTGACATTCAGTCCAGTAATCCTCCACTGTAACAGCTCCTTTACTTTGCAGTGAAAATTGATTTGTATATTCTTTGCCTCTGAGTCCTTGTGGGATTTAAAAAAAAAAAAAAAATTTTTAATCAAAATAATATGTAGTGAAGAAATCTCAAAAAAATTTAAAAAAATAGAATACAAACTACTGGTTACTTGGTTTTATCCTAATACTATGAAATGAGAAATGAGTGAGGACATAACAAACTATTAGAGAATATTGAGAGAGGAAATATTAATCCTATACACTAAAATCTATCATTGCAGTGAAAGTATCATTCAAAGGTAGATTTCTAAAATTTCAAACTTTATTATCCAAAAAAATTTAAGCATTCCTTTTCACATATGAAAAAGTATAGCAACAACAATAAACCTAAGGAAATAGGTGGTAGGAAATAATAATGATAAAAACTATAAATACAGTAGATTCAGTAGTAGATACAGAATCAATATTGCCAAAATGACCATACTACCCAAGGCAATCTACAGATTCAATCCAATCCCTATCAGATTACCAATGGCATTTTTCACAGAACTAGGACAAAAAATTTCAAAATTTGTATGGAAACACAAAAGACCCCGAATAGCCAAAGCAGTCCTGAGAAAGAAAAACAGAGCTGGAGGAATCAGGCTCCTTGACTTCAGAATATACTACAAAGCTACAGTCATCAAAACAGTATGGTACTGGCACAAAAACAGAAATATAGATCAATGGAACAGGATAGAAAGCCCAGAAATAAACCCACTCACCTATGGTCAACTAATCTATGACAAAGGAGGCAAGAACACACAAATGGAGAAAAGACAGTCTCTTCAATAAGTGGTGCCAGGAAAACTGGACAGCAGTTTAAAAGAATGAAATTAGGACACTCTCTAACCCCATATACAAAAATAAACTCAAAATGGATCAAAGACCTACATGTAGGGCCAGACACTATAAAACTCTCAGAGGAAAACATAGGCAGAACACTCTTTGACATAAATCGCAGCAATATCTTTTTTGATCCACCTCCTAGAGTAATGAAAGTAAAACCAAAAATAAACAAATGGGACCTAATCAAACTTAAAAGCTTCTGCACAGCAAAGGAAACTATAAACAAAATGAAAAGACAACCCACAGAATGGGAGAAAATATTTGCAAACAGTGCGACTGACAAGAAATTAAATGCTGAAATATATTAACAATTCATATAGCTCAATATCAAAAACAAACAAATAAGCCAATCAAAACATGGGAAGAAGACCTAAACAGACATTTCTCCAAAGAAGACATCCAGGTAGCCGAAAAGCACATGAAAAGATGTTCAACACTGCTAATTATTAGAGAAATGTAAATCAAAACTACCATGAAGTACCACCTCATACCAGTCAAAATGGCTGTCATCAAAAAAATCTACAAACAATAGATGCTGGAGAGGGTGTGGAGAAAAGGGAACCCTCCTACACTGTTGGTGGGAATGTAAATTGGTACAGCCACTATGGAGAACAGTATGGAGGTTTCTCAAAAAACTAAAAATAGAACTACCATATGACCCAGCAATCCCACTCCTGGGCATACACCTGGAGAAAACCATAATTCGAAAAGATACATGCATCCCAATGTTCACTGCAGCGCTATTTACAATAGCCAGGACATGGAAGCAACCTAAATGTCCATCAACAGAGGAATGGATAAAGAAGATGTGGTACATATATACAATGGAATATTTCTCATCCTTAAAAAAAGAACAAAATAATGCCATTTGAAAATTGTCATACTGAGTGAAATAAGTCAGACAGAGAAAGACAAACATCATATGATATCGCTTATATGTGGAATCTAAAAAAAGGGTACAAATGAACTTCTTTACAAAACAGGAAGAGTCACAGATGTAGAAAACAAACTTATGGTTACCAGGGGGTAAGGGGGGAGAGGGATACATTGGGAGATTGGGATTGACATGTACACACTTCTAAATAGGTAACTAATAAGGACCTACTGTATAGCACAGGGAACTCTACTCAATACTCTGTAATGGCCTATATGGGAAAATAACCTGAAAAAGAGTGGATATATGTATATGTATAACTGATTCACTTTGCTGTACACCTGAAACTAACACAACATTGTAAATCAACTACACTCCAATAAAAATTAAAAAAAAAAAAGATACATGCACCCCCAATGTTCATTGCCGCACTATTTACAATAGCCAAGACATGGAAGCAACCTCAATGTCTACTGACAGAGGAATGCATAAAAAAGATGTGGTACATATATAAAATGGAATATTACTCAGCCATAAAAAAAAGAATGAAATAGTGCCCTTTGCAGCAACATGGATGGACCTAGAGATTATCATACTAAGTGAAGTAAGCCAGACAGAGAAGGACAAGTATCAATGATATCGCTTACATGTAGAATCTAACAGAAAAAAAAAGACACAAATGAACTTACTTCCAAAACAGAGGCTCACAGACACAGAAGACAAACTTATGGTTACCAAGGGGGAAAGCGGGGTGGGTGAAGGGATAAATTAGGAAGCTGGGATTAACATATACACACTACTATATATAAAACAGATAACCAACAAGGACCTACTGTATAGCACAGGGAATGCTACTCAGTATTATCTAATAACCTATAAGGGAAAAGAATCTGAAAAAGAATATATATATATATATATAAAACTGAATTGTGCTGTACACCTGAATCTTACACGATATTGCAAATCAACTATACTTCAATACAAAAGATTTTTTTTAAAGGAAAGAAAAGAATTTAAAAAATAAATACAGGAGAAAACATACTGTATAAATTAAATTTAAATAAATGTGTCAGGGGCTTGTTTCTAGAAACAACTAATTAAAACAGGCAAAACTCTGTTAAATAGAAGTTTAAATGTAGCAAAATAGGACAAAATTTAAATCAAGACCTGAGCTGTAACAGCAGACGTTTTATTAAACGTTATGTGCCTGTTTTGTTTCAATGTTTTAGAATTTTTTTAAAAAAATCATAAGAACATACTATATATAATCGATCATAAAACTGAACATGTCCATGGCAGCTTTGTTTAAAAATATACTAAAATGGACACCAAAAGTTTACCTAAAATTAGGATTGACTTTAAAATCACTATTATAATAATCCCCTCCCCCTGTTTGGTACTTCAACCCAAGCCTATGGATTGATTCTTTCTATTTTTGAATAGAAACATGATTCTAAGTTAAAGGAGCTGATTCACACACAGAAAGATATTCAAAACCACCTACAATTCACTCCCTATCACCCAATCTCAATTCCTGATAGAGACAGAGATAAAACACTCAGCTAGTGACAGGATTCAGCAACGTGGTAAAAGAATAATGTGCCAATTAGGGTTTATCACAGGAAGCTAAGGACTGTTCAATAGGAGAGAATCTAATAATAGAATCCACCCCATCAATAGGTTAAGAAAAATCATATGATCCCTGAAAAAAAATACCAAAAGGGCATTTGAAAAAAATTCACTACCACCCCCTAAGGCAACATTTAACGAAGGGAACACAAAAATATTTTTTAACAGACTGAAGACTTTATTTCTAAAATAAGAGCTGGTATTAATATTATAATTAGTGAAGAACTACTACAGAGATGCATTTGAACATCAGGAGCAAAACAAGGATGTCCGACGTAGTGCCATTACAATGTTTGAGAATTCAGGGTAAATGCAACAGGACACAACAGAGAAATAGGAGGAACACATATCAGAAATGAAGACAGTAACTACACTAGTTAACAATGATACTATGACTGCATATCTACAAAAGCAAATGAGTCACCTTAAATCAATGGACGCAAGAGAAGTATTTGAAATAATCAACGAGCTGCACTTCTCCAAACAAAAACTTGTTAGAAAACATGCAAGAAATGCCAGTCACCATTGTGACAACCTATCATAGCATCACCACCATCACTAGGAAATCATGCAGCCTTTGGTACACTCCAACAGCAAAAATCCTGCAAACTGCTTTAGGTTGTACTGGTAGATGTTAAAATCCTCTCCCTTTTACCATCACATCAAAAAGAATAAAATACCTAGGAATAAAACTACCTAAGGAGACAAAAGACCTGTATTCTGAAAACTGTAAGCCGCCGATGAAAGAAATCGAAGATGACACAAACAGATGCAAAGATATATCACGTTCTTGGACTGGAAGAATCAATATTGTCCAAGTGACTACACTATCCAAGGCAATCTACAGACTAAATGCAATCCCTATCAAATTAACAATGGCATTTTTCACAGAACTAGAACAAAAAACTTTTAAATTTGTGTGGAAACACAGAAGCCTCCGAATAGCCAAAGCAATCCTGAGACAGAAAAACAGAGCTGGAGGAATCAGGCTCCTTGACTTCAGAATATACTACAACTACAGTCATCAAAACAGTATGGTAATGGCACAAAAACAGAAATATAGATCAATGGAACAGGATAGAAAGCCCAGAGATAAACCCACTCACCTATGGTCACCTAATCTATGACAAAGGAGGCAAGAATGTACAATGGAGAAAAGACAGTCTCTTCAATAAGTGGTGCTGGGAAAACTGGATAGCAGTTCAAAAGAATGATACTAGGACATTCTCTAACACCATACACAAAAATAAACTCAAAATGGATTAAAGACCTAAATGTAATACCGGATACTCTAAAACTCTTAGAGGAAAACATAGGCAGAACACTCTTTGACATAAATTGCAGCAATATCTTTTTTGATCCACCTCCTAGAGTAATGAAAATAAAACCAAAAGTAAACAAATGGGACCTAATTAAACTTAAAAGCTTTTACACAGCAAAGGAAACCATAAACAAAACGAAAAGACAACCCACAAAATGGGAGAAAATATTTGCAAACGAAGCGACTGACAAGGGCTTAATCTCCACAATATACAAATAGCTCATACAGCTCAATATCAAAAAAACCAAACCCAATCAAAAAATGGGCAGAGGATCAAAGTAGACATTTCTCCAAAGAAGATATACAGATGGCCAAAAAGCACTTGAAAAGATGCTCAACATCGCTAATTATCAGAGAAATGCAAATCAAAGCTACAATCAGAGGGATTGGTGACGCAGTGGTTAAGAACCTGCCTGCCAACACAGGGGGCATGGGTTCGACCCCTGGTCTGGGAAGATCCCACATGCCGCGGAGCAACTAAGCCCATGCACCACAACTACTGAGCCTGCGCTCTAGAGCCTGTGCTCCACAACAAGAGAAGCCCGCACACTGCAACGAAGAGTAGCCCCTGCTCGTTGCAACTAGAGAAAGGCTGCGCGCAGCAACAAAGACCCAACACAGCCAAAAATTAAAAACAAAACAAAACAAACAAACAAAAAAAACTACAGTGAGGTATCACCTCACACGGTCAGAATGGCCATCATCAAAAGGTCTACAGACAACAAATGCTGGACAGGGTGTGGAGAAAAGGGAACCTTCTTGCACTGTTGGTGGGAATGTAAATTGATACAGCCACTATGGAGAACAGTATGGAGGTTCCTTAAAAAACTAAAAATAGAACTACCATATGACCCAGCAATCCCACTCCTGGGCATATACCCTGAGAAAACCATAATTCAAAAAGACACATGTACCCCAATGTTCACTGCAGCACTACTTACAATAGCCAGGTCATGGAAACAACCTAAATGTCCATCGACAGATGAATGGATAAAGAAGATGTGGCACATATATACAATGGAATATTACTCAGCCATAAAAAAGAACAAAATAATGTCATTTGCGGCAACATGGATGGACCTAGAAATTATCATACTAACTGAAGTAAGTCAGACAGAGAAAGACAAACATCGTATGATACCGCTCATATGTGAAATCTAATTTTTTAAAAAATGATACAAATGAACTTATTTACAACACAGAAACAGACTCACAGATATCAAAATCAAACTTATGGCTACCAAAGAGGAAACATGGGGGAAAGTGATAAATTAGGAGGCTGGGATTAATATATACACACTATTATAAATAAAATGGATAACGAATAAGAACCTACTGCATAGCACAGGGAATACTATTCAATATTCTGTAACAACCTATATGGAGAAAGAATCTGAAAGATAATGGATATATATATATAACATTCACTTTGCTGTACACCTGAAACTAACACAACATTGTAAATCTAGTATACTCCAATAGAAATTTTTAAACAACCAAAAGAACACAATATTTTGAAGAGATGAAAAAAAGCCAGAAACAGATTTACAGATATTGACAAGAAACTTCTGGTTACCAAAGGGGAAACGTGGGGAGGCGGGAGGGATAAATCAGGAGCTTGGGATTAACATACACACACTACTACATATAAGATAGATAACCAACAAGGACCTACTGTATAGCACAGAGAACTCTACTCAATAATCTGTGATACCCTATATGAGAAAAGAATCTGAAAAACAATGAATATGTGTATAACGGAATCACTTTGCTGTATACCTGAAACTAACACAGCATTGTAAGTCAACTATATTCCAATAAAATTTTAAAAATAAAATAAAATCGTCTCTTGATAGAGAATTGTGTCACATCTCTGAATAGTTATGCCCAAAGACCAAGAAACAAGTACGTGTTTTATTAATACAGAAGACAACATTGCTGGGCAGTGGCTCCATTCCCAGATTTCAAAACTGAGGCTCAAGGCGGTGAGTTCAGTCTCAAGGAGTCCCATGTGGGCATCCAGTGTGCCTTACTCAGCCGTGAGGAGCGGAGCTGGGGCTGACACACTGCGCAAGGGATCCAGAGCTTGGGGGCTTTCCATGCTGCCTTCTAACCCCCTGCCCATCTTGATGCTTTCAGAATATCAAATAGTGTCCAAGGATGAACAATGAAAGGGAACTAGTCTCACACAACGTTAAAATATACTTCAAACACCAAGACTCAAAACAGCATGACGCTAGGACACAAATGGAAATGTGGGTTCGTGGAGGTTCAGGATCAGGCCCAGCTGTTTTCGGATATATGGGAAGAAAGGGATTCTCCAGCACCTGGTAGAGCAGGAACCAAGTAGCATCTGAACAAAACATACAGGACTGATCTTTCCTATGACTGGGCACACAATAGGGGCCTAATGATACTACTAGTCGCCTTTGCTCTGTGCCAGACCCTGTGCTAAGCAGCTTAGAGACCTTTTACTTTGTTCAGTCCTTGTAAGGACTCTATAAAGTGAATGCTCCCATTCCACAGATGGAGAAACTGAGGTTCAGAAAGAGAAGTGACCGGCTGGGGTCCTTCAGCCTGGTCTGGCTAACTTTATCAGCTAAGCTCCCTGGCCTCAACCAGCAGGTGGCGCTGGTCTTTCCTGAGCTCCCACAGCTCAGGTAGGCTGCACACCCTCAGGCATTACATGTCCATCACAGCGTGGCCCACTCCCTTCTACACGCCTTGGTCAGCTTGCTCCCATGCTGTGCTCCATACCTCCGGCCAGGTCCCTGACTCAGTTTCCCCTCCCATTTCAGCAGGAAGCTCTGGCTGTCTGGCCACGACCCTACAGGGTTCACCTTTCCGAGCCTCTGTTTCCATAGTTATGCGAGCTATGTTTCCATAGTTATGTCACTTATAGTTATGAGTGAGTGTCACTACCCACAGGGTTGCTGGGGGGATTAAGTGAGCGTTTAATCCTGGCTGTCGTAGATCCTCGGGAAACTCACGGTGACTCTTCTCCGTGGATACACAGAAGGAACACACCCCACTGCTCCCCCCAGAAGCACCAGCCAGAGCAGGTGCAGACTCACAGGTGGGAAACGGAGCTGGGAGGCGGGCTGCTTACGCCCATCTGAGCTACAATGACGCCCAGCCCACAACCTGCCCCATCTCCCTCCTTCTGCCCTCCTCCAGGGCATAAATGCCAACAAGGAGGTGACAGGCCTGCGGGCACAGACTCTGAAGCCACACCCGAGCCCTCTCTCCAGGACACGAAAAGAGTCCTGCACCCGGCTCCCTCCCAACACTCCTAATGGATCCACCGCCCAGCTCACGTCTCCTGGTCTGGACACGGCGTTCTCACCCCAGACACCCTCAGATTCCCGGTCAAGTTCAGATGCTCAAATCCACCCCCATCCCTCCCCATCCGTAACCCTGCTGTTAAGGGCATGGCATCGTCAGGCGTGACACCTGTCCAAGGGCCCTGGAGTCCTCAGCGTGACTGCCCCTCCCTTCCTAGGACTCCACCCCAGGACCAAGCCCAACCGTGGGAAAGGGCCTCACGCTCCAAACCAGACACGGCTGGACAGTGCCATTCACCAAGCCACTCCACTCACTGCACAGTTTCCCTCACTCTCTCTAGAAGCCCCAAGCAAAGCCCACTTCAGAGCCAGATTCGCCCAACACTTGTCATCACAAATCGAGGCACCCTTGCGTGACCATGTCCTGGGGAAATGCAGACCCAAACCAGCACTCAAGCCCTGGCCCCCCGAAAGCCACCCGCACCCACTGACCTCCTTGGTGTAGCCCATGGCCTTCAGGACAGAGTGATTCAAGGTCTCCAGGGAGGCCAGGACGTCCTCGTAGTCCCCCATGTGGTCCACAAAGTAATCTGGGGGAAGGGAAGGCAGGGGTCAAAGGTCATAGGAGGATCATGGCCCTCCCCCTGGGTCCTCCCACCAATCCCGTCTGTGCCCCTCATTCATTGCCTCTCCCCAGGCCCCTCCCCTCCCAAAAAACACACCCCACCCAAGCCTCGGTCCCTGCACAGCCAGCACCTACCACACAGCTCCTTGGTGTCCACATGGCTGCAGAGAGAGAATGAGAGGGACTCAGAGACTAGCCTGTGCCGTGCCTCCCGCCCTCCTTCCCTCCCTAGCGAGCACAGCCTAGTGCAGCTGGTAAAACACCTCCCGGGCCTCTTCTCTTTTCATCCTATGCGCTGGCACCGTGACCCCGGCTTCACAGATGCGGGAACAGCAGGTGAAGAATGCCGCCCCCCTCCAGAGGGTTCCATGTCTGTGCGTCTGTCTGACCCCCTCACCATGCTCCCCACCGCTTTCCTCTCCCAAAGCCTGCCCACAACACATCAGGAGCAGATGGGGCTAAACCGAGGGCTGGCAAAAGGGAGGGGAATAGCCCATGGCTATTACAGGCTGTCAACAAAACTCTCACACGACGCACTGCCCCGGGCATCCCTGCCTGCTGGGTCCTGGGCTCTGCTGGGGGTGCGGGTGGCCCTCCTTGCTCTCACTCTAGGCCTGGGATCCTCCTGTCCTTCCTCAGAGGAGGCCGAGCACGAGAAGGCCACCCACGCCGGGGAAGGCGCAGGCGGCAGCCTCGGAACGCAGACACGGCGGGGCGGTGTGCTGGCGGCGGACGCCAAGTGACCTGAGCTTTGTGCAGGTTCTGATAACCTTCCCTTTCTGGGCCCCAGTTCCCTCACTGAGACACGCCGGCCTACAGAGTGTGCCGGCTTCATCAAGAGGCTTCTGGGAAAAGGCTCTGCAAACTCTGTCTTGGAGGTTCCCCCAATCCGCATCACCTGGTGAAAAGTTCCGACAAGTCCTGCAGAAACGAAGCCTGCTTAATGGTGCTCAAAGCAGCATTTCACCGACCTTTCTGAGCCGTGTGAACGGTTTTGGGCAGAAAACCTGTTTAGCATCCCAAGGAGGGGATGTTTACAGCTCACACTCTGGGGAACGTTGGAAAGAAAACACCCAAATGTCTTTAGAGGTCTGGCCTTTGCTAGTGGGAAGTCCGCCCGCCCGCACTCAGATACGCTCTCCAGTGCCACCTCCTCCCAGACCCAGCTGCGCGATCGACAGGCACCTGCCGCAGCCCTTTCAAGCTCCCCGGGGCGCTGCAGGAACTGCTCAGAACCTCCATCTCGCTCCAGAAACAAAGCCCTCCCCTGGAGCCTGCGGCAGGAAGCCGTTTCTTTCAAGGGGCCTTTCCCCCTCCGCCTGCCCCACCCGGGCTCCCAGGACGCTCCGCCCCACCTCTGGCCCCAGGCGCCCCCGTGCTGTGTCCCTTGCCAACGGGCCTGGTGGCAGCTCCTCGTCCAGACCATCTCTAGCCTGTCACAGCGGACCCCAGCTTATCAAATCTGCTCCAAACAGCCCCGAGGAACTCAGGTGTGGAGTGGAGAAGGGGGCTCGGGCCTCCTCCTGCCTGGGGGTCACTCGGAGAGGGCAAGGCTGGAGTTCAGGTTGGGAAGGGTCGGGTACGTGTGAGTAGAATGCGCACTTTGTACTCGATTTAGGGATTTAGAGTTTTAGGGCTGGGGCCGGAGTTTGGGATTGATTGAGACACAGGTTAGGGTTCCGGCTGGGTTGGAGAAATGGTGATCAGGTACAGGGTGAGAAGGGGAGTTCAGGTCAGAGTGAAGATCAGTTTGGTTTAAGACGGGATCCGGTGAGGATGAGAATCACAGAGCTCGTGTTGGGACCGGGGATAAGCACGAGGCGCTGGGGTCAGAACTAGGTCGAGGGGGCTCATCTCTCGCTTTCGTTATCCGGTGTATATTCTGCAAATCTAGGGTCTCTCCCAGCTTCGCCATGTGTGCTCAGAAAAGACAAACACTTGCCAACGCAGTATCAACCTATCCACTCCCCAGATCGCCCCGGCCAGTCGGGGCCAAACAGATGGGACTCCTGGATTAGCAGGTTTGGGGACTTTGAGGTCTCCATGCCTCCAGGGGAGTGGGCAGTGGAGACTGGCCACTGCGAGAGAAGGGAAACGCTGCCTCCCGGCCCCAGCTCCCCCCACCAGGGCTTAGCTCACTTGGTATTGTCGGAGTCGATGGTGTGGAAGAGACCCTCTAGTTCTTTCTCGTTGAGGACACCATCTGCAAAGAAGAGCTGGAATTCCTCCAAGGATAACTTCCCGTCATCTGCGAGGAAGGGGTGGGGGGAGAGCAGCTGGTGTCTAGCAGATGGGACATCCCCAGACCCAGACAATTCCCAAATCAACAGGGAAACTCCAGCCAGGTAATCCCCGCCTGCCCCGCTAATTCCCAAACTAGCAGATAAACCCCAGCTCAGATCATCCCTGCCGGTGCCGCTAATCCAAATTAACCAGCAAACTCCAGTTCACGGAGATCACAGACTCACCTAGCTGATTCCCAAACCAACAGACCAACACCATTTACAGATAATCCCCAAACCAGCAACTGCTGGGGCTCATTAAGCCCCGCAGTCAACAAGTAGGTAGAGCACACCTGAGCCTGTCAGGCAACCTCCTCTCCCAGTCACCTGACCACCTGGAGGCAGTCTGATGACCACTCTCTTTTGGTTCCAAAAGCCCAGATAACCTCCGCACACTTTAATCATCTCCGCCTCAGCACCCAGGTCCTGATTCTGGGGAGGGAATGACCCCCCCTCCACTCTGCCTTCACAGGGTCTGACGTGAGCCCGCTACCAACGGTGGCACTCACCGGGCCAAGGACGCAGCCCTGAGGATGCCAAACCCCGGGGGAGGTGGTGCCAGGCCTGGGGCTCTGGGGTGGGGAGGGGCTGGGCTCTGGACGAGGGGCCCTCACAGCTGACATACCTGTCCCAACGCTTCCCTCCCCGTCTCACCTCTTCGGCCTCCACTTGCGGTTGCCCTGGGTACCAGCATCCGCTGGGGAAGTTCTCGTGGGTTGGGGGCAGCTGGGCCCCTGAGAGAGAGGCTCCCAGCAGAACTCCAGCGACTCCCCAAGCTTCCAGCCTCCGCTCCTCCCATCTGGGCTCTCCCGCTCAGTGCACCCACCTCCCCATCCCATCCCGGAAGCCACAACCCCCTCCTCACTGATCTTAGACCGCTTCCTGCTCCTCCTTAAAGGGGCCGCATCTGTGGGAGACAGCGGAGGTCAGGGAAACGGGTGAGCCCCAGCCCCTCTCTGCAGACCCCCTTCATTACTTCCGGCAAGTCTGCAGTCAAAGCCCTCGAGAGCCCACATGGCACGTTGTGTGGATTAGAAAGAAACGTGCTTCCTGATGGGGTTGGTGAGGAGATGCAGTACAGCATCAGAGCACTTGAGGGGAGGGCCGTGCAGGCTGGATCTGAGGCCCTCAATTCTCTCAAGTAGCTGCCCTTGAGCAGGGCACAATCCGCCCAATCAGACACGGCAGACCTACTTGGACCCAGGCAGAAGCCACTCGTACATTTTAAAGGCTCTGGAGCTTCTATCTCTGCTGCCAAGAGCTCTGCAGGGGCTCAAAGTAGGGCAACTTTGAGTAGGGAGAGGGAGATCCTCACGCCTTGCGCTGGGCTCCGCCCCGCCCGTGTTGAGAAGGGGAATATGGGAGAGTGGGCACGGGCTTGCACGTGGGGGGCTGGGGCAATGTCCAGCGTGCCTCCAACTTCCTGTCTCAGGTGCTCAGGTTTGTTTTGTTTTCTCTTGTTTTCTCGGCCTTGCCCGCACAGCACGCGGGATCTTAGCTCCCCGACCAGGGATCGAGCCTGCGCTCCCCGCAGTGGAAGCTCGGAGTCCTAACCACTGAACCACCAGGGAATTCTCCCGGCTCATGTTTTAATGTCACAGACGGGAGAATGAATTTCTGACTTTCAAAACCCAGAGTCCCCCCAAATCAAAACAATCCCCCCCCATTCACACATAAAGACCCAGAAACCAACCATAAACAGAGCACGATACCAGCTGTGACATACATAAATGCTAAGTTATGGCTCTGTGTCTTCTGTGAAAGAGGACACTTTCCAGGTTTCCTTTAACAAGACTGATGATGACCCAGGAGCCAGGGAGCAGAACCAGGGCAGACACACAGGCTCTGTGTGTTCACGCATCTGGTCCTCACAACGCCCCACGACATAAGTATACCATCACCTCCAGTTTACAGAGCAGAGAGGCACAGAGCAGTTATGGGACTTGCCCTGATCCCTCAGCGGGAGGTCGAACCCAGGCCACCTGGCTCCTGAGTCCATGCTCCCGACCCAACCTGGGGCAGGGTCTTGTGTCGAGACCCCCAGCCACAGGGCTAGATGGAAAAGCCGAAGCCAAGTCTGGACTCAGTGGAAGCGTGCCGTGATCGATTAGTCACGTCTGCCACGGGCACGGCACCATCCCCGCCACCATCTCCTTCCGCGCAGCCAGGCACCGCCATCCAGTCTGCACTCAGGAGAACAGGCAGAGAGAGGCCCGCCAGGCCTCCTGAGCACAAAGGCTTCTCGGTGACATTTAGCTTGAAAGTCCCACCACAGCCCTACTGAACCCAGATCAGCTAATGAGGCAAGCAACATCTATCTGCCAGGGCCTCTGTCCAATTAGAGGAGCGAGAGGGCCTAGCACCTCCAGGAACCCCCCCACCCCACCCCCGGAGCGGGCCGTTTGCAGGTGTCCTCACTAATTAGCATGAGCTCAGCCTCTGTCGCAGTGACCTTTCAAATGCCAGGAGTCCGCCAGTCTCCCTGTTCCCTGGAGGAAACGCAGTCTGGCACCCACCCCTCCACCCTTCCAGGTCCTACACCCCAGGCTCCCCGGCAGGCACCCCACTCTCTGCCTCCCCTCGGGGGCCACGCCCAGTCTCCAGCTCCACCTCCACGAAGACGCCTCTGTCCTGGGAGCCACCAGGCCAGGCCAGGCCAGGCCAGGCCAGCCAGAGCCGAAGCCCTTGTTCCTGTGATCCCTAAGGCCGATTCCACTCCAACCCGCGGCCTGGGGCCGCGGCAGGCATCTTGCTTCCGTGGACAACTGGGGCAGAGCCAGCATCCATTCCCTGCCCACACGATGTTGGCAAACTGGGCTGGGCTCAATCAGAACCGCCCGCTCTGCTCCCCAACTGAGAATCTGCGATCTTTGACTTGTCCTCCCTGAGCCTTGATTTTTGGCACCTGTAGGAAAGGGGGGTGATGCTTCTTCTCCCACTAGGAGCCCAGGGAACGTCAGAGGAGGTCTGTTAGCGTCTTGGTGCCTAACAGATGCTCCACAGCTGCGGGCAGCCTCCACCAGATGGTGAACGCCCCGTGAAGCACGGGGCGAGAATCAAACACTGGTTGACAAACCAAGGCCCGTTTTCCGAGGCACTCAGTGCTCATCAGCTGATGTGAGGACTCGCTGGCTCCCTGCAGCATGCCAAGACCCGAGCTTCACTCCACCCCCCATGACAGCCCCTCGAAGCGGGTACTAGTATGATTATCCCCACTTACAGATGGGGACACTGAGACCCTGAGAGTTTGGTGACTGGCCTGAGGTCACAGAGCTGGTAGGCGGCTGAGCCCTGGCAGCCCCTGCAGCAAAGCGGGGGCCCTACCTCCTTCTCACAGGCCCGGGAAGCTTCCTGGGAACCAGAATCACACCCCCCATTAACCCTGGTGACAACCCCCCACGGCCACTGGTGCTGGCCGGGAAGACTAAGGCCCCAGGGGCACGAGTGGGCTTGGGCTCAGCCTCTGTGGGGACCGCAGGAGCAAAGTCGAGGGTCCCCGCAGCTGTGCTCGGGGGGCGGAAACACGGCCTCTGATGGGCCGGGGTGCAGGGGGGCGGGGGATGAGCAACAAGGATGAAACCCCATCTGTGCCTGAAGGGAGACCAGGGCGCCAGCCACGCACCCACACAGACACACACACACTGCAAAGGCTCCTGCAGAGCTAACCACCAGGAAGACACACAGACACACACACCCAACTCCACACACACACACTTGGTATGTACAGCAACAGTTGGAGACGGCCATTCAACCCTCATGTGCACACACTCTCAAAAGCATGAATGGTGACGCACAGCCAGACCCACACGGCTGCATCCCAGGGACACACACACCGCACTCCCAGCGGTGAATGAGTCCGTCACCTGTAAGCCAGCAGCTATTTACCGAGGACCTACTGTGTGCCGGGCCCACGACAGGGACAAGCCCAAATCCCTCCCTGGAAGAACCTCGTCATCTGCTGAGGGGCGTGACCAACACACGGTGATGACCTCAGGCCGTCTGCACATTAGAAGGTAGAGGGAGGCCCCCCAAACCCCCTTCTCTAGTCTCTGACGCTGTCCAGGCCGCGATGCCACGACGATTTCTTGAGTGCCACTCAAGTCCCCCCACCGCGTCCCTCTCCTTCCTCCATAGGGAATTACTCCATCTGATGGTCCTGTATCCCAAGAGGCCTGGGAGGGGCCACCGTCACACCCAGGGATGGTGGGTGAGAGAGGGAGACCCCTGGGCACTAGCTTCCAGCCCAGGGCTGTTCCCCAAGGTCTCATGCTCTACCCCCAACACAGTGAGGGGGCAGCTCAATGGTAACTCCCAGGGTCAGGAGGGAGGGGTGCTGGGGCCCAGGGGAGTGCTGCCATCTTGACCTCCAGCCCACGCACGAGAGGGCCTGGGACCTGAAGGCCCTGGGGGAGTGGGCAAGCGATGGGCCATCTGTTCCCCACTCCTTCCCCAGCACGGGCCTTGATACTTAATTAGTATTTTCTCAATGGATGACTAAATCAACACTGAGCACTGCCTGCTTCTCTTTTCAAAAGTTCACCACCCATCTCCTCCCTGCATTTCCCCAACAGCCCAGGGAAGCAGACAGGTTACGTGTTATCACCCCACTTTACAGATGGCAAAACTGAGGCCTGGAGAGGGGCTGTGCCTTGGTTAAAGTCCATAGAGAGTTGCTTCCGGCCCAAGAATAATGACTATGGTATTAATACAAACGCTCTCTGTGGCCACTGTGAGGCTCAGGTGCGCCTTGGTAAACCTTGTTATCTTCTGGCCCCTGCCTTCCAGAAAGGTCCAGGGTGGAACATCTCCAGCAAGTCAGGAGAAGTGGAGTGTCCTGAATTCACTGGCCACGACAACGTGCTCACTTGGTTCGGGAAGCCGCGTGAAGTGGGGAAATCTGCTGGGGTCCGCAGCAGAGCTTCGACTGTCTTCATGCAGCTGGGTGACCCCGGGCAAGTCACAGAACCTCTCTGGGCCACTACGGAGTTGACAGAATGGGGGCAACAGCACCGACTGTATCAGGTGGCTTTGAGGAGGAGGTGTGCCAGGGCCTGGGAAGGGCCTGCAGTGAGGCTAGGGGCTTCCTGGGCCCCCGCCTGGGTTGCTCTGGTCCAGCCCAGCTGCATGAGATTAAAGTACATCAAGCATTTACCACGGGCAAGGCATCACAGCATCACCAGCACCTGCTCTCTGAATCCGCACGGCTCCCCTACTAAGTAGGAACTATGGGGAGTGCCATTGTAAGATGGGGAAACTGAGGAACAGAGCAGAGCCAGGATTCAGAGTCCTGCACTCCCAACCAGAAAGAGTCAGGTCCTCATTCAGGGGACAGCCTGGGAGGGAAACTCACCATTTTTGTCCGCACGGCGGAAAATCTGCAGAGAAGAGAGGTCGAATCAGCGCTGGCCCGGAAGGGGCAGGCTCTGACCACCGCCCCCAACCCCAGGTGGTCCTGGGGAAGCTGGGCCCCCTTCTCCCTCCCCGGGGAGGACACCCTGGCTGGGATCCAGGGGTGGGAGGGTGTTTCAGGCAGAGGTCCTCCCGCTGCCTTCACGGAAGCAGCTGCCCACTCTCCCTTCTGTGCCGGCAGCCTGCCCACGGCCACGCTGACACACGCACACATGCGCGTGGACATACGCTCACGCCCATCACGTGCTTGCGTGTGTGCTTCCAGAGCTGTGGGTCTGTGGGCTGCACGCACTGTCGGACGCTCAGTCGCACGCTAAGAATTCCTGTCCCATGGATGCAGCCACTCGCCTTATACCTCCCCCCTCCAGGACCCCTTGGGAGCCTGGTTTCCTCCAGGGAGGTTGGGTTAAGTCTGAACAGAGGTGTCTGCTAAGGGAACCTCGAGGCCTGATGACTGCATCAGCCAGGGCAGAACTGGATTATTTTGGGGGATGGGGGAGTGGGTAGGAGCAGGCTGCCAGGAGCTCAGAAATCTAAGTGCAGATGCAAGTTTCCGGCTGCCACGGGAAGGGGAAGAGGGGGGAGGGGGGAGCCCAATCCCCTCCAGCCTCAGCTGAAACCAGGTAACTTCTCCTCCTGGTGTTTTTGAGACCTAGTAAGCCTTGCTGATGGAAGGAGGAGAGGGAGGCACGGCCCCTGTGGGTGACCATCACACCTTCAAGGACAGAGCCCCCTAGCCCCCTCCCTCCAAGCAACGGGGCAGGCATCCATCCATCATCAAGCACAAACCAAAGCAGCAGCTCAGGAAGGCTTCTCAAACATCTCCCCTTCCTTTAGCTGAACCCTGAGTCCTGGGCACGGGGCAGTAGCCACCGTGGCTGAGGCAGAAAAGGGAGCAGTTATCAGAACCCCAGCCTGAGCACCCCACACGCCTGCTCCTGACTGCAAGGTTCCCGGAGGCGGGGGTCCCACCGTCAGGTGCCCGTGCCGGCGTGAGCGTTAAACAAGTGGCTGACACGACCACGTGATGTGGCCCCCATGCCTGCTCATCACCCCATTTCACAGATGAGGAAATGGAGGCTCAGAGCCAGCTCACGGCCAGCATGTGAGGACTCCAGAGCCCACCTCCAGTCCTGTGAGGACCAGGAGAGGTCTGGACGAGTCTTCCCTGCAAGGGCGGCCCAGGACTTTCAGCTGTGAACGCTGCTGGGGCTTTGAGAGGGTTCAGCTGTGCAAGTGCGTGTCGGGCTGTGTGTGAGCCTGTTCGGGGGGCACTGAGCCACAGGCACTCACAGAACAGATCCCCCTTCCTGCCCAGCCCTTTCCGCCCAGAGCCAGCTATGGGCTCCAGGAGGAAGGCGAGAGCGGAAATCCATGCTACCCCCACTCACAACGATGTGTGATACACACACACACACACACACACACACACACACACACACATTCTCCCAGAACCCCACGATGCACAAGCGAGGCACCCCAGCCCGCGGTCACCCACCACACAGGACACCCTCACTGGGACATGCACACCCCACTGCCATGCTGCCCCTTGCGGGGGCAAAGCTCCCTCCACCTGCCCCCAACACTCTACAGGGGACGTCCATCCTGTAGAATCTCCCTCCTACGGTGGGGAGTGGGTGGGAGGGCGAGGTGGGGCAATTTGGGCCCCGGAGAGGATGGATAGGGGTGAGGAGAGGAGAGGAGAGGGAGGGAGGGTGGGGAAGGGAATGACGGGGCTCAGAGTGGATGGGGGTCCCCAGAGGGGTCCAGGCTCAGGGAGGACGGGGGATGGCCCCGCCTCTGCTGACAGGAGAGGGGACGACAGAGGTGCGGAGGGGGCCTCACTTAAAGAGGTGGTGCCTGGGGGAAGGGCATTTAGGGTAGAGAATAGAAGGGCTTAGGGTCTACAGCCAGGACAAGAAAGGAGGCCCCCGACCTAGGGGGTGTGCGGTGTGTGCGTGTGTGTGCGTGTGTGTTGGGGGGAGGTGGTCTTAGAAAAGCAAAGACTGGGGCAGGAATCGGGATGGAGAGCAGGAGGGGGCCGGAAGCGGTCCAGAGGCTCCCGTCCCGGGAAGGGATGGGGGTAAAGGATGAAGTGCCGAGCTGGGAAAAAGATGAGGGTTTGGCCAGAACGAAAGTAGGGGGGCGGTGGCCGGGTCGAGGGGCTCCAGGCTCCCGGCTCTGAAAACGTGCAGATCCCCAGAAGTGGAGGGAGGGGACGGGAGAAAGGGGGTCGTCCCGGTCCAGGAACGAGACAGGATTCGCACGGAGACCCGCCGGGAGGTAGAGGGGCAGGGGGCCGCGCTCTGGGACGCGGAGGGGCCGGTGCGGGTCCTGCTCCGGGCCGCCGAGCGGGAGGGGCCGGGGGGTCCGTACCCAGGGAGAAGGGGGCCTCGCGGGTCCCGGCGGGGACGGAGGAGGGCGGCCTCGGGGTCGCCCCCGTGGGAGGAGGGGGCTCGGGGTCCCGGCCGGCGCGTACTCACGTCCAGGATGACCGCGGTGCCCCCGCGCGGCGAGGCGGGGCCCGGGCTGGGGCCGGGGTCCGCGGCGGGGACGGCGGGGGCCAGCGGCGCCCGGGGCTCGCCCATCCTGGCGCCCACCCAGCGCAGCAGCCCGCCCAGCGCCCGGCCCTGCGGCGGCGGCTCCCGGAGCAGCCTGTGCGCGCCGGCCCTGCACAGGCGCGCCGCCCGCTCGCACATCGCGCCGCGCCCGCCGCCGCCACCGCCCGGAAGCCCGCCGACCCCCGCCCGGCCCGCGGACCGCCCCCGCACGACCCCCTCCCCGGCGCCGCCCGCGCGCCCCGCCCTCCCTCCCTCCCTCCCTCCCTGTGCCCCCGCGGCCGCGAGGGGACGGACCGGCGCCGGGGGACGGGAGTGGGGGGAGGGGGCCGCTCCGCCCGGACCCCGAGCCACGTGCCCCGTGGCCACAGCCCCCACCCCCCGCGGCCGGGCGCGGCGGCACGGCGCTACCCAACAGGCGCGGGGTCCTGGGGGGGGGGGTCTGGCTGCAGGGGTGCGTCCCTGGGAGCTGCCCCCCTCCGAAAGTCTCCCGCTGTCCTCTCTCCGGAAGGTGCCCCGCCCCGCCCCGCCTTGGCACCGCCGCAGGGGCCGGAGCGCGGTGTCCGGCGAGCCCGGAGCGCCCTCTGCCGGCTCCGGCTCCGGGTATCAGCGCCCACGCACGGGGGATCTCCCCCACCACTCCGCTGGTACCCACTCTTCCCTTCCTCCCGGTGCACGCCCGGTGAGACCTCACCCGCCCGTTAAACAACGCCCAGAACCAGTCTTCACCCCGGAACACCCTCTTCCCCTCACTCCCCGCATCCATCCACCCACCGACCCAAAGAATTAAACAAGCACCTGCTAGGTGCTAGGCCTGGTGCTGGCACTGGGTTCCAAGGACAGGGAAAACAGAAGATTTCCTTGGCCTCCTGGAGCTTACATCCAAGTGGGCGGAGCCAGATACTGGAATGATTACACGGATAAATGAACAATTAAAACTGAACTGTTATGAAGCGGTGGCACCTTGGGCCATGAGAGGGGAATTTGCCTTAAGGCCACGGAGGGGTATGTGTCAGAAGAGGCTTCCTACAGGAAATGATCCTTATGCTCTGAGAGTGGAAGGAAGATGAGTTAAGAGAGGAGGGGAAAGTGCCCTCTGCTAGAGACTATCCTGTGCAAAGGCCCTGTGGCAGGTGCAAGTGTGGGGAACATGCAGGACAGACTGAAAGGAGACAGTGTGGCTGGAGGGAGAGTGGGAGAGGGTGGGACTAGACTGGAGGGGTGGGCGGAGCAGGAAAGCCTCCCCAGCACCCATTCCTCAAACACAGCTGCTGTCTCCTCTGCTCTCACTCAGCTGCCCTTCCTCTTGGGGCACCATCCATTGACTCCCAACCCCCCAGCCCAAGGACCTTCTCCCACTAGGCCCTGTGCTTCTCCCCCCGGCCCCACTCCCCAGCTCCCAGAGCAGGTCCTGGGCACCTGGCCCCCTCCCCAAGCACAGAGTCCTCAGACACAGGAGTGCAGGCAGGCGCTGGTTTTATTTGGGACCCGATTCTGGAAAGAGCAGGGCCTGGGGTCCTGCTGGCTCGGTGCTCAGCTGGCCCCAGTGCTCCTAGCTCACACCAGCAGCTTTCACCCCCAATTACAGGTCTGGGCCTACCCTGTCCTGTGGTCACTGTTTCCACCCTGGTCTGAGTCCTGGCAGCCTGGGTTTCTCACTCTTCACCTGAGAGGGCTGTTGCATGGGCTCGTGGCCGCTCCTGTCTCCTGCCAGGAGAGGCCCCCTTCCATCAATGGGGCATCTTGGGATGGGCTCTGCATCCAGCAGGGCCGTGGTGCTCTCCCCTCCTCTTTAGGGCCTGGGTGCAAGGATGCCAGGCCAGGTGCTAGGGCGGCTTCCTGGCCTCCTTCCTCAGCAGGGAGCTGGCCACAGCCAGGGCCCCGCCCTGCACAAACCTCACAAAGTTGTCCCCGGCCAGTGGCCCCACGGCGTACAGGCCCTCCTGGTGAATGCTCTGGTAGGTGAAGGGGTCCACGTCAATGGGGTTCCTCTTGGCGCTCAGTGGCTGGTTGGGGTCCATGGCGAGGTCAGCGCCTGCCCCCGGGAGGAAGGACAGATCAGGGTGGGAGCCGATGAGGACCAGCACCAGGGCAATGCCAAAGACCTTCTGGAGGCCCTGGGGGTCCCGGAACACAGCCTGGCGGTCCTCCTTGAAGAGCAGCAGCTGGTGCTCAGGGAGGCTCCGGTAGCCCTCGTAGGGGCTGGGCGACAGGATGGACTGCTCCCGCATCATCTGGTGCACCTTGTGGTACTCAGGGTACAGCATCTTGGGCAGCTGGTTGAACACCAGGCCGGGGTCGTCCACGGACCGGCGGAAGGCGTGGATCACAGGGATGTTGTAGTGGCGGGCGTAGAGGACCGCGTCGGCTGCCGACAGTCCCGCCCCGATGATGAGGACGGGGTCTGAGGCCGGGGACATGGTGCCTGCCCGCGTGGCTGCCTCCAGGGCCGACAGATCATGATGGACGAAGGGCAGGGCCTCCCCGGGGATGCCCAGCCGGGCTGGGCTGTCAGACGTGCCAGTGGCCAAGACCACGTTGCGGGCGCATAGGGAGAAGGGCTGCTGGCTCCGGTCCTCGGCGGTCACGAAGCCGTTCACCTGGAAGAGGGGGCTGGGGTCCCGGGCCCCGGGGCCGCTGGGCTCGGGCGTCCCCCGCTCCACGGCCGTGACCACGGCGCCAGACACGAAATTGTGGCTCAGGCCCTTCTTGATCACGTAGTCGCTGTAGTAGTGGGCCATGTCCCCGGCCGTGGCCCGGCTGTTGCGAAGACCTCTGCGGGGAAGGACGAGGGAGGGAGAGTGTCACAGAGCGGACTGCGGGGGAGGTGCACCACCCAGACGTGTAGGACTTGGTTAAGCGGTTTAACCTCTCGGATCCTCAGTCTCCTCTTCTGTAAAATGGAGCTGATAAGGGTGCCTCATTAGGGTGGGGTTCCGAGTGTGGCCTCCGGTGCCAGATGGCCTGGGTTCAAATCCTGGCTCTGCCACCAGTGAGCTCTGGGCCTGGAACCCTCTGCCTGGGCTCCTCCTTTGCAAAATGAGGCTGACCGTGGTGACAGCACCCGTTCCCTGCCATTGTTGAGAGGGTTAGATAATACGAATGAAGAATTTAGAATAGATCCTGACAGGCAGTAAGTGACATGAGGTCGGCCACTACTGTTTCTTCAAATGACTAAATAATATTTTACATAAGTGTGGTAGGATTCCGTTTTTATAAAGTTCAGAAACAGACAAAACTAATCTACAGAGTTCGAGGTCAAGCGAGTGGCTACCTCTTAGGAAGCGGGTGTTGGCTGGGAGGGGTCTGAGGGGGCTTCTGGGGACAGGGGATCTGTTTTCTGAGTCTGGGGGGCTGAAGCGCAGGTGTATCCACTTTGAGAAATTTCACCCACCTGTGGGCATATGAACTGTGTAGTTTTCTGTATGTCCCTGTATTTCAGTAAACAAGTTGGTTAAAGAATAACCCCTGTAAAGCACTTAGCATAGTCCTTAGCCCACACAGTAGCAGCAGAGACTATTATTATGATATTACTATTATTGTTGTTGTTGTTATTTCTATCGCTATTATTGCAACCCCTTCCGGGGCCATGACTAGGGCCAGTGTTGCCAGTGGGTGACACACAGACTTTGACATCATCTCAGCTCCTCCCTGTAGCTACCTGGGTGACCTTAGGTGAGTTACTTTCCCTGACTTGTGGACACATTGTTACGGATTAACTCACTTGAAGGGAATCCTCTGTGACACGCCTTCAATACAACCCATGATTGCAGTGTGAGCTCAGAGCACATCCCCTAAGGCCGCTCCAGCCAACCCAACTCGTTAGTCTGCTCCTGAAACTGGAAGTCTGGAATCCATGCCTGTGGGCTGGTCATTTCCCCTCCTCTGTTTTAGTAAAAATTGTTTTAAAGGACCGTCCTCAGAAGATGTTCCATCCGGGGCTCTTGATAATAATGGCACATTGGAAAGAATGAAAGCTCCATGACTGGAAAGTGGTTTAGGAACCGTGGCAGCACCACGAGGCCGGGAGGGCATCTGTTGTGGCTTTTGGCTCCAACATCTAAGCACAAGGCTGGGTATGGAGGAATTAGTGGAGATGCTCACCGTCTCTTGGGAGTATAAGTGGCCATGGGAAAGGATGGTTGCAAACACTGTGTAATGGCCCTGTGAAGTCCTCATGACATAATGTTACATTTTAAGAGTCCGATAGAAAAGGGTATGTCCACAAGTTAAATTTACGTTCCCATCTGTCTGTTAACACATCACTACACCAGCCTGGATGTCTTCCTATCAAATTTTCAGGGACAAAAAGTCTTTGCGTCCAAGGGACAGACAGTGAGCCCCGGAGGGGCGGAAACCGAGCTGCCAGAGAGGCCGACTGCCTCCTCGGTGGGGACAACAGGCCCCCTGTCACAGCCCCGAGGGCGGAGGAAATGTACAAGGGCGAGCCGGGGCTAGAATTTATCTATTCAGTGATTCTGCTGTCTCTCTCGGGTGGAGAGAAGTGTGCAGTGTGGTCATTATGGAGCAGGAAACCGGATGGGGAGAGAACCCCCCGAGATGCGGCAGTGCTAGGTAGGGGTCAGTTGTTTTCCTTTTCTCAATTTTCAGTTTTCTATAGTATGGTTATGTTTCTAATGCAGAAACATTTTTTTAAAAAACTGCATCCTATTAGCTGACCTAGACAAAAAGAGTCTGTTCCAGGCCAGGCTCAGAATAGTGGGAGGCCAGAGGACTGGGAGCCTGGGCCGGAGGCTCCGGGGCAGGGCGTGGGGGGCAGGGGCCAGCTGTCACCCTCGCCTTAGAGCCTGGGATGCTACAAGGAGGCCAGGTCCAGGTCGTGCGGCAGGAGCACTGGACAGGGAGTCCTAGGTGAACGCAGCTCTGCTGCTCACTCCCCGTGTGGTCCTGGGCAAGTCCGTTCCCCAGCCGAGCCTCAGCTTATCCCCTGGAGTAAGAGGAAGGGCGGGCTAGCTGAGCCCCGAAGCCCTCTGGCTCCCAGTTCAATGTTGGGTCGGGCCCAGGTCTTCCCTGCCCACCTTGGGCTTTCCAGGGCAGCCCCACCTTCGCTTTCTGCACATCCAGTCCTTGACCTGCAGGTCCGGGAGCCCCATCCAATCGCCTTGGCTCAGGGTCACCATGGAGCCTTCAATGGACTGGGAGGAAAGGAGACCAAAGTCCAGGCTTCTGCTGGGCCCCAATCCACTCAGGGCTGGAGGACAGGGCAGGGCAGGCGAGGGGTGGGGGGAGGGGGAGGGGGAGGGGGAGGTGACTAGGGAAAGGTGGGAAATGGAAGCGTCCTAACCCAAGTTAGGGAGGAGGAGGGGGGGACCCTCCCCCCCTCCCCCCCCTCCCCCTCCCCAAGACTTCATGTAGATTTGGCTCAAGTCCCCTCAACCCGTCTGGGCCCCACTCACATGCCAGGCCCCCCCTGGCAGGTTCCGGCCCAGGACCAGGTGGGGGATGGCTCGCTCCTTCTGGTGCTTCCAGGTGAGGACAGACTCCACGTTGCCCCCAAAGTCTGTGTCTGGGCGCAGGAGGGCATCAAACAGCAGGGCCACAGGGCTTTGGCACCGGCCTTCAAGGCCTTCGGACAGGTAATCTAGGTCCTGGGGGGCGGGGACACAAATCAGAGGGCCCGCTGGAGGAAGGACACCTGGTCCTGCCTTTCCACCCTAATATCAGGGTGTCAGATAAGCTTGGGAAATGCTGCCTCTCAAAAGGAGATCGTGCACATCAGCAAATTAAAGGCTCTGACAAGTCCCGCAGCTGTCATTTACCCGTTTAATTTTGCCAAACCCAGTGTCTCTCAGATTTACTGGAGCAGGGACATTTTTCTCTGCATATTATACTGAGGGACGGCTGTCCTGTAGAACAGCGGTCCCCAACATTTTTGGCACCAGGGACCAGTTTCGTGGAAGACAATTTTTCCACAGACGAGGGTGGGGCGGAGGGGGATGGTTTAGGCGGTAATGTGAGCGATGGGGAGCGATGGGGAGAGGCAGATGAAGCTTCTCTTCACTTGCCTGCCGCTCACCTCCTGCTGTGTGGCCCAGGTTGGGCGGGGGTCCCCCGCAGGGGGAACCCCTGCTGTAGAAGGCATTCTGAAAAATGCCTATCTAGACCCAATGCCAACTTACTTCCTCACCCACCAGCTTGACGCTGGGAGGGGCCCAGGAGGATGGATGCTGCCTGAAGTGGGGGGCGGACACTGAGTGGCCTCCTGGAAGGCGAGGGGCGTGGAGGGGAGACTGGTGAGCCCTCCTGAGCAGGGGCTGGTGGACCTGCAATGTCTAGGGCAGGGGTTCTCAGCTGTGGCACAACTGGCATTTGGGCTGGATAATTCTTTGTGGTGGGGCCTGTCCTGTGCATCTAGGATGTTTAACAGCATCCCTGGCCTCGACCCTCTACGCCTGTGGTGTCACCACTCTGGTCGTGACAACCGAAACTGTCTCCAGGTGGCCAAGTGTCCCCAGGGGGAGCAAAATCATCCCTGGGTTTAGAAGCACTGGTCTAGAGGAGGTGAGACAAGCTGATGTGGTATTTGTAAGTCTTCAAAGACTGCTGTGATTCCTCTTCCCCAGTTTCTGTGGCTGATTTTGTGGTCTCTCACACGTTTGGTCTTATGTCTCATAAATGCATCCTTTTGATTTTTGCCTGGGAGAGTTTTCCCGCAATGGGGGTGTCCCTCCCACCCAGAGCTCAAGCCCACCTGGTCCACGATGGAGACCCCTGGCGCCTCGGTGAGCTTCCTCTGCAGCACGGGGTGCGGGTGGATGGCATCTGGCTTCACGTAGGGGCTGTAGCCCGAGAGCAGGTAGGACAGGCAGATGCCCGAGGGACCATTGCCTGGGGAGAGAGGGTGGGGTCAGAGGGCGGCGCTTTTGAGCACGAGAGACCACCACCACCGAGGGCTTTGGTCTCGATCTGTCTCATTCATTGATTTGCTCTTCATGCATAAAAATAAAAATAGAACACTTATTAGCACTATACCACTTTAACAACAATAAAGTTGTGGAGATAACTGCTGACATTTACTGAGTGCCTACTATGTGTCAAGCTTTGCGTCAAGTGATTTTAATAACAACAAAATAATAAGAAACTGACAGCCGCTGCTGCTGTACCAGGCCCCTCCATAGCCCCGAGCGCACTGAGCCAGACACATACTACTTTTCCTCCTTTTCTACTTGAGGAAGCTGGGGCACAGAGAGGTTAACTGACTTGCCTGTGGTCACACAGCGGCATGACTGAGATCCTGAGATTACTGAGAACTGACAGTGGGGTCAGGTCGGTCAGAAGGATGTGTAAAATATTACAGCACAGATGGCTACGTGCTCTGGGGGTGATCTCGGGGGCCAAGCAAGGGTGCTCAGGGTGGGCGCTAAGCCACCTGTGGGGCTGGCTGCCCCCAGGTCTGGATGAATCGCACTGCTTATCCGAGGCACTTCTTGGGCAATTAACCTCATGACATCACTCCTATTCTTCTCTGTCTTTCCCCTGTCTTATGTTATGCTGTTCTCAGTCTTACTCATATGGAGACAGCTATTCAGACAAACCCTATGAAATCGCCGAGGCTCAACTGTTTTTAACTTACAAAAATGGCCATTTCATGTGGTTCGACCTGCCGTTTGCCCGGAGGGAGGGGCCCTCTGTCCCCCATTTGTGCAGACCTGACGGCAGGACCACATGCTTCGGCTGTGTCCCCGTCACTCAGGCAGCAGGCACAGGGAAAGCACAGGACGGGCGCAGGCACAGAACCCGTCCCCCGACCCCCCGCCCCGCCCTTACTGCGCAGCCTCTGCAGAGCACCCTGCCCTTGCCTCGAGGGTTCTGGGAAGGGTTACTCAGATGATGTTTTATAAATTGCTGAGCACAGCACTGGGCACAGAGTGACCGCTCCAGGCCCTGCCCGCTCCTGACCTCCAACCCTTGGGGCTCAGTGCAGCCCCTCCCCCACCCTGGGCGGCACTCACCGATGATGACGACCGGGAGGGGCTCTGAGCCGCTGGCACCAAGGTGGTCCTTCCACCCGTTGCTCATGGCTGTGGCTCTCGGGGGGGCTCGGGGCTGGCAGCAACCTGGGGGCACAGGGGAGGAGGTGAGCCGGGGTGTCATGCAGTCACTTCCCAGCTGCAGGGTGACCTCCTGTGGCCCTCAGGATCAAGTCCAAGGTCCTCCCTGAGTCTTATCAGGATGACACTCCCCTCTCATATCTGCTATACTCTGAACAGGTCCAATTATGCAGGGCTCTCTCCCCCAGCCTGGTCACCGCCTCTCTCTGAGCCTCACTCCACACTCCCCATCTCATCAGGGGCAGTAACTGTCCTCGAAGCTTATTCAGCTTCCATGAGGCCTCCTCCGCCCAACTGGGGGCAAGCCCTGCCCAGCACTTCTGTGACGGCCACAGCCCTCACCCCACAATCCAGCCCTCGGGTCTTCAGCGGACCTGGCTCTGGAGAGGCACTTCTGAGCTGGCGACCTCTCTGGGTCTCAGTTTCCTCATCTGTAAAATGGGAATAATAATCGTCTCTACCCCATGGGGTTGTTGGAGGGGGGACACAGGTACTGTACGTGAAGCACCTGCCTCGAGAAAACGGGCCACCGGGAAGAGACCAGAGCTCACTGTCTCCTCCAGGGGCTGGGCTAGAACAGGTGGACATGCAGAAAGCACGGAAGCCTGAGCCCCTTGGTTGGGGAGAAATGCATGCAAACCTGCTTGTCTCTGGAGCACCAGCGCCCCCTGCTGGCCACAAGCCCAAATCACTCAGAGAGACCCAAACCCCGTTCTTAGGGCTGCAGGTGCCTGAGGAGAGTCCAGACCCACCTTCTCCACATCCCCCCAACCGAGCTAACGGGGGCCCTGGCCTCACCCACTGTCCAGCAGCCCTGCTGTCCTGACCACCACAGGGCAACATGCACACGAGCATGTGAGGAGCAGGCAGGCACTTAGCACTTTCTATGTCCCAGGTACTTGACATGTTTTTTCTCATGTCCTCCTCACACTGACCCTATGCAGAAAGCACTGTTGGTGCTATTATCCCACTTCACAGATGGGTAAACTGGGGCTCAGAGAAGTCGCACAAGTCGCTCAGTATCACGCAGCCGACTTTTAAATCCAGGGATAATGGTGCCGAGGCTTTGCCTGAATGCACCGTGCACGCTGCTTGGCCTGTCCCCAGGGAGACATGGGGCTGGTAGCAAGTAAAAGGGTGAATGGGGGGGCACAGGGCCAGACCACCCAGAGCAGCCAGGGATGGGGGCCCGGCATCGCTGGCCTTCAGGATTCTTCCAGAAAAGACTGAAATCTGGATTTTTAATGTGAATTCTCTGATTTGGAAAAGTGGGCAACTAATTCACATTTTTTGAAAATCTTCAACAGGCTGGTGAAACACAACCGAGGCCAGCGTATGACCTCTGATGTGCGCAGAGTGACAGCAACACCAGCGTCCACCGCTGGGCAGGTCCCAAGCAGAGGGACGAGGGACAGCCGCCCAGACAGGCTGGTGGGAGGACCTGGGTGTCACTCCCGCAGCAACAACAGTGGACCTTCGCACAGCACTTTACAGTTTGCGAGGAGAGAAGCTTGCACCTGAGCCATAGCATCTGGGCCTCTCGGGCACCCTGAGAGGTGGGCGGCGTCACCGCCATCTGGCAGGTGAGGAAAGGGACGCTCAGGGGGTGAAGGGTGTCTCCAGTGTCACACAGGGGGATGTGACATTTAAGGACCCCCTCCCCAGTGCCCTCAGGTCCCCTGAGAATGGCCTTCCTCACCTCAGCTGGGGCCTGGGCTGGGAAAGCCTCCTCCTCCCGTCTTGGTGAGCCCCGTGTTCCCCATCAGGGACCATGTGGCTCTCTCCACGCCTGGTTCCCTGCAGAGGCCCAGGCTGTCTGCCTGGGAGGAGGATTCCGGGGTGACACCACTGCCACTGCCAACAACGACACAGAATGACCAACATTTCCATACTTCCATGGAGTTAGCCAGGTGCCAGGCATGCTCTAAACACTTGATGCACATTAACTAACTTAATCCGCATTTAGCTGCATTGTTATAAGGACTCTCGCAATCACTCTCGTGTTACAGATGGGGAAACTGAGGCCCAGCGAGCTTCTCACAGCCCTGTATGGTTTGCGAGGAGTTTGCCCCAGCTTGCGCAGGCCGAGCTGGGTTTGAGCCCAGGATGGCCTGTTCCAGAGCCTTCTCTGTGCCCCCTGAGCTGGAGTGACAGTGTGACAGTTTGTGACAGAGGCCCCTCCTACCCGGCGGAGTGTAGCACGCGTATCCATCCCTGCTCCCCCTGCTGCTCTGTCCCAGCGCTGGTGTCGGGGGAGGGAGGCCAGGCGGCCAATGCTCGCAGCTGGGAGGGCACAGTTTCTCACTAACCACCGGCCGCTGGGTGTGCCTGGTGGCCCTGGGGAGGAGGGCTGTGGTTCCCAGAACTCTTCCTCCTGGTTCCTTCAAACAGCCCCAGGGCCCTGCACTGCACATCCTCACTGCCCCCAGGAATAGCACCAACGGGACGCAGGTGATGTTCTTGCAAGACGCTCCTTCTGCATCGGCTCCTTTAATCCTCATGGAGCCCACTTTACAGTCCGGAAAACTGAGGCTCAGGGAGGTAAGGCCATGCCCCCGAGGTCACAGAGCCAGGGGGTCATGAAACTAGTTTGTTCACCGAGGGCTCAGACCACCTGGACACCCCATAGCCCCGCACAATGGGTGCCAACCTGTCCCCAGCGCCCACGGAGTGCCCACCCCGGGCCAAGTCCTTTACTTGAAGCTTCAGTAAAGGACTGAGGATCCCAGCCCCTTTGAATCCTCCCAGCGCCAGTAAGGAGGGTACTTGCAGAAGCCCCCGTTTACCGATGAGGAATCAGAACTGACTGCCCCCTTTTCACGCTTCCCGGAGGCAAAGGGGCCCCATTTACCACCAGAGCTTTTGGACTCCAAGTCCAGTGCTCGTTGCCAGAAGCTTCTGGATGCCACACACATGAGGTCACCACCCAGAGGCTGACCTGAGAGGTTACTTCCTGTGCAGCGATACAGCCCCAAGTCCTGAGACAAAGCTCTCAAAACCTCGGAAGAACGCATGCTGCCAACTTTCATTTGAAAGTTTAACTTCCCATTTCTTCTATGCTTTTTAGTTTTGTGGGGTTGGAATGGTCAGTTTTTAATGCGAACGTTTTGTTGGAGTCCCTCTGGTTGGAGATGGCAAATGTCCACTGAAAAAAGTTAACATTGAAAACTCATTCAAGTTCACAAGAGAAAAGAAGCCTAAAAGAAATGGGAATAACTGCACCTTCCAAGGTGCAATTATTTTCTTTCTTTCTTTGGAGTTTGCAGCATTGGAACTTCTAGGGTTATCAAAGCTTGAAACCACTCTAAGACTTGGGGCACCTGTATGGCTACATTTACTGAGTACCTGTGGTGGCTTTTTGCTCATTTCACTTTAATGACAACCCCCCACCCCTCTGCCCCGTGGGTTTTCTTATCCCGATTGCCCAGAGGGAAAAACTGGGGTCAGGAGGGAGCAGGTGTCTTTCCCAGGAATGTTGGAGACCGCGCCCCCGAGCCCAAATCCTGCCCTTGATACCTGTCAGAGGCCGGGTGAGTGCCCTCTGAGGAAAACAGCATGACAACAGTGCCACCAAGAAAGTGGCAGGGGGAGGATGAGGAGGCGCTCTGTCAGCCCAAGTGCCAGCAGCTGCCAGTCGCCAGGGTGACGCCTCAACGCCGGCGCGCGCCCCGTGGCACCACCTCCCCCCGGAGCCTCCCCTATCTGGAGCCCCAAGAGCTCCGAGGCTCCCCAGACCCTCTGGGACCCCTCATTCTCGGCACCCCGAACCCTCCTGGGAGAAGCCAGGTCCCCGGGACCCTGGGGCGGGAGCCGAGGGCAGGTGCCTGGGACCTCTGTCCCCTGCAAGCAGGAGAGGCGGGGTCCCGGAGGGCAGCACCCAGCCTGCCTGTGTGACCCAGTGGCCTCGGGGCGCCGGGCAGCCTGCCCGGGCTGGCCACACCTCTCTTTCCTGCCCAGAGCAGCATCACGTGGGCTGGGGTGTACTCCAAGCGGGCAGGGCAGCTGTCAGCTGAGGGTGCCAGGCACCTGGAGACGGGCACCGCCGGGAGGGGCGAGGGAGGAGCCTGGGGTGGGGGGCATCATGCTGGTCCGGGGAGCCTGCGTGGCTCCAGGGCCCCGTGGCCACCCCTGCCTGCGAGGGACTAGCTTCTCCCACCGCCCCCCCATGCCTCGCCTGGGCCACTCACCTGATGGGCAGGGGTCGAGGACACTCGTAAGCCTGGCCTGGTCAGGCACTAGGAGAGCCAGGGGTCACGGTGCCGGCCGAGGGAGCAGGACACCCATTACCCCGTGGGGATCCAAGAGGCTATGAGAGGCCCGGGAAGCGAGGGTATTTCACGAGTTGGGAGGAGGCGGGTGGTGGGCGGGGCCAGGAAAATCACTTTCATAAGCGTGAGTCAGCAGGGGCCCCTGGATGAATGAACTTGCACACTTGAGGGAGGGCGGTCACGTTGCCAGCTCCGGGGCACGGCCTTAAAGGGCCCCTACCCGGGGCGGGGGGTTGGGGGGTGGGGCCGGTCCATGGTAGGGTGGGGCCCGGTCGTGGCCAGGCTGAGCCAACCTGGGCTTTCCCCTTAGGGAGGCGGAGACAGTCCTGCCCAACGTACAGTCAAGGCGGCCCCTTTAAGTAGAGAAAGAAGTCCTGGTGCCCTCATTCCACCTGGTTCTATGTGGTGTCTTCCCGCTTCTCCCCTCCCTCTCCCTCCCCGCAATAGAAAGTCCTCTGGCACCAGCCCAGAGCAGGCTGGGAACCCAGCTGTCACTTCCTGGGCAGGCTGCCTCAGTTTCCTCATCTGAGAATGGGGCTAAGTAATAACTCTCCCTCCTGGGTGGTCGGGGCGTTTCAGGGATGTCATTCTTGGTGACCGTGCCTAAAACATGGTTCATGTCTTCTTTTCTTCGTTATTTTTTCTCTTTAGCCTGTAGCATTGCGTGCCTCACATTTTGCCGATTCTTACTCATTTTATTATTTTATCGTCTCTCTGCCCAAACCAGGATGTGGGTTCTGAGTGGCAGGAAAGTGTATCTCTGTCTGCTCTATCCTGAGCGCTCAGCACATAGTAGGTGATCCAGGAGGAAGGACGGGAGGGCTTGAGAACAGTACTCGGCCCAGAGACCTCAGTGCATATTAGCTGTTATTTCATTACTGATGTGACTGTCACCCCCGTCCTCCTCACTTGCCTGGGGACTTCCCTGCCAGCCCTGCGGCCCCACTAGGGCTGGGACCAGGGTTAAGCAAGGAGGCACTCACCTTGCATACCAAATTTAAGGGGATGCCAAAAACACTCAGTGATCAAGAAAACAGTATTTTGATGCAATTGAAAAAAATAAAAATTAATGCCAAAAATCCAAGATAAACGAAAATGTTAAAATTTCAAACAAAGATCTGTAACCATGCCATGCCAAGCTGTACTAGAGCCTGATGCAAAAAGAAAAATCAGAATACGCATGCTGTCTGTATTTAAAACTTTGACATTTTGTTCATCCTAGATTTGAGGTGTTACTTTTGATTTTTAAAAATACTGCATGAACACACTATGTGCCTTGATTATGGAGTGCTTTGCTGCCCCTTGCATTTTGTGCTCGAGGCGACACCTCTCTCCTAGTCCTGGCCCTGGTGGCCACAGGGGACAAGGGCCCTGCCGTGGAATATGCACAGAGGGGTGGCGGGGGACCAAGAGAGGGGGGACCGGGTCTGACCGCTGGGCTCCTTTGGGCACAGGGGGCGGGGCCCGGGTGAAGGATGGCTCTGAAGATGCAGAGTGCTGCTGGGACCGGAAGAGAAGGGGGAGAAAGGAGAGAGAGAGAGGTTGAGGGGGGGAGGAGAGGGAGAGAGGGGTGCCCCACAGGGAGGGGCTGTTGACAAGCGTTTGGGGGGCAGTGAGAGGAGCTGGGATGAGAAGGGAGACCCTGGGGGACCAGGCCCCACAAATCACGTGACTGGTCCAGGCAGGGCTGCATCCGGTGCGTGGTGGGGTGGGTGACAGCTGGCTTCTGGGCTCAGCTCTACGGGCCGAAGGAGCTTGGGTGAGGCACTGTGCCCTCGGGGCCTCCCTTTACCCAGGAGAAATGGCACTCATAGTCCTTTCCTCCTGGGGTCCTCGGCAGCAGGGACCCTTGGCGTCACATGACACAGTGTGACATAACATGCAGGAGGTGGCAGGAAGTCCATTGCTCCAGGCCTCAGCTCCCTGGCTGGCTTCTAGCTCTGCTGCACATGTGCTGTGTGACCTTGGGCTGGTGGCCCACCTCTCTGGGCCCCTGTTCCAGCGGGGCTTTGTTACCAAAACTCCCTGACACCTTGGTGTGCACCGCACACACACCAGGACCTAGTCTGGGTTTGCACACACCAGGAGCCGTGACGGCCGAAGATGGAGCTGCCCCTGGATGTCCCTCTGGCACAGGCTGCATCTTTCCCCAGCAGCCCTGCCTGCCCAACCCCCGCCCACTGTCTCCACTTCTCCATCCCAGGGCTCTGGTCTGCAGCCTCCCGGTGGTTTTGGTGGGTGTGTAAACTGAGGTCAGAGACTCCCACCCGGAGCATGGTGGGGTGGGGCGAGGCTGAGGCTCAGGGTCCGGAGGGAGAGCCTGGGAAGGAAGTGGGCTCCGGGCACCCCCATCTCTGGGTCTGGCCAGTCTTTCCTCCCAACCTGCCCCGCTGCCCCCACTGGCCCTGACCCCTTTTCCGGATTTTGAAAATTTGCTGATATGGGAGAATTGTGGGCGGGATATGGACTTTCTTCCCTGTCGCCTGTTTACCTGACAGCAGATTATCAGAAATAAAATGTGTTGAGTTGCTTCCAGAAAGCTTGACTAAGACAAAGACTGATAATGTCACAGGCAGACAAAGGGGCAAAGGTTAGAGGAGCCACAGAGAAAGAGCAAGAAGGGTCTTTGCAGGTTGACTCTTGGGGGACTGGCTCTCTTGGACTCCACTGGGTGCCCCGATTCCTTTAGACCTGCCCCGCCCCCTTCTCGGCCATGACTTTGAATATTAAGCGCCGGAAGTGTGAGCCTCCTCATTCTGATGTGCTATAAGTAGGGCTCAGATGCAGCAAATAAAAATATGGGCACCCAGGTAACTTCCGGAATTTCAGATAAACAAGAAATAAACTTTGAGTGTGTCCCATGCAATATTTGGGATATACTTATGCTAAAAAATTTTTTTTCATTGTTTATGTGAAATTCAAAGCTACCTGGGCAGCCTGCACTTCATCTGGCAAATCTAGCCTTAAGTGTAAAATATTCGCTAGATTTCAAACTGTTAGTAAAAACGAAAAACAACTAAAAAAGAAAAGGCAAAATGGCTCAATAATTTTTATATGGATTCCAGGTTGAGATGAATATCGTGAAAATATTTTGGACATCTTGGGTTAAGTGACATAGATTATTAAAATTAGCGTCACCCGCCTCTTTGTTTAACGACGCTTTTGGAAAACTCACAGTTACACACACAACTCTCATTTGGCTTCTGCGGGACGCTTGCACCAGCGGCTCGTGCAAACGGGGACGTTTTGGGACATTCCCGGGTTTCGCACCAAAAGCCCCGCCACGTCCCAGGAGCCCCTCAGTTCCAGGTGAACCAGGATGGCTGGTCACCCTGGGCCATTGCAAGCGGCTGGCGCCTCGCTTCTGAGCCTCACTTTCCCACTCCATGCCCTGTAGCGCCAGCATGGGGCTGGCAAGGGGGTAACCACTGGCCCGTGCAGCTGAGGGCAGGGGCCTGGCTCATGGGAGCAGCCTGTGCTTGGTGTGCAGCCCCCTGCCCCCCAGGCTCCCCCCAACCCCCCCGGCAAGTGCTCGGGAGCTGGGGAACCAGGGGAAGAGAGGGGAGGGGTAGCCTCAGGGCGCTTCCCTGGGGGTCCTGGTATTGAAACAGCCCTCACGTCAAGCCTACCATTCCTCCCTCCCTAAGAATCCCCAGGACGTGGACTTCCCTGGGAGCGCAGTGGCTAAGAATCCGCCTGCCAATGCAGGGGACATGGGTTCGAGCCCTGGTCCAGGAAGATCCCACATGCTGCGGAGCAACTAAGCCCGTGCGCCACAACTACTGAGCCTGAGCTCTAGAGCTCACGAGCCACAACTACTGAAGCCCGCGCGCCTAGAGCCCATGCTCTGCAACAAAGAGGAGCCACTGCAATAAGAAGCCCGCGCACCGCAACGAAGAGTGGCCCCTACTCGCCGCAACTAGAGAAAGCCCGCGTGCAGCAACGAAGACCCAATGCAGCCAAAAATAAATAAATAAATTAGAACAAAAATACAAGATAAAAGAAATCCTAGAACGGTTCGAAGGGGCTGTTCTTGGCCTCTCCTCATCCCTCTCCTTTGGGACAGCTCCCATGGCTCTGCCACTTGCCGGGCACTTCCAGGCACTGGGCACTGTGGACACAAGGTTCTTTATACATAGCTGAGGCTCAGAGAGGCCAATATTGAGCCTGAGGTCACACAGCGTAGGTGGCAGAACTGGGGCTTGAACCCAGGGCTGCAACTGCAGAGCCTGGGCGCCTGCAAGAAAAAGGCTGACTACGAAGGAACTAAGGAAGGAAGACAGCCTGCTTCCTGTCTCAGACACAAAGGCACAGACCCCTGAACTCTCCCGGAGGGCCCCCTATCTCCACGGCCACCCCCTTTATGAGGCGTTCACACTGTAAGGTGTTTGGGGGATTGCTACATTTGATCTGTTAACCAGTCCAGTGAGGAAGGCTCGGTGCTGTTATTCTCCCATTCTACAGTTGAGGAAACTGAGGCCCTGAGAATGTGAGATGTAGCCCTGAGTCACGGCAGGGCCGGCCAGTGCATGACAGGAGAGCTAATATTTGCCCTCGCCGGTTAGAGTCTTGTCATCCACCGCATTCCATCGATTCTCCCGATAACCCACAGAGGTGGGCAAATATTTTCAATAACAAGTTTCGTTTACAGATGAAGAAACCCGGAGGGACTTGCCCAAGGCCAGGGGCAATGAAGTGGGGAGAGGGGATTCAGAGTTGGGTCTGTCTGGTGGTACAGCCTGCGCCTGCTGCCCCAGGACATCGGTGTGAGCTGCCAGGGCGCAGGGCAGGTTCACGCCCTGGATAGTCACCAGAGATCCCCCGGGGGAGACGGTGTCAAAGCTGGGGAAGCCCACATCCTGCCCCCGCATGGAGAGAACCAAGGAGGGCCCCGGGAAGGAGTGTCTGCACAGGGTTGAGGCTGGGGGTCTTCAGCTACATTCTCTGCTTCCTGATTGCCCCCTCTTTTCCTTAAAAACCAGGAGGAAAGTTTTGGCAGGAGAATGAATGTGTCTGCCCAACAGTCAGGGTGGACAGGGGTCCAGCCCCGGGTGTAAAAGGCTTCCCCTTTGGAGTCAGACCAACCAGGATTCTGGCTCCATCACTTTCAGCTGTGTGATTTTGGGCAAGTGACTTAACCTCTCTGAGCTTCCGTTTCCTTATCTGTGAGCTGCAGACGGCACAGCAGTGCTTCTCATCCCTGCTGCACGTCAGAATCACTTGGTGGAGGGGTTTTAAAGATACACTAACACCCAGGCCCCAGTCCCAGAGATTCTGACATCACGGGGCTGGGATGCGGCCAGACACGGGAAGTACCACTGGTGATTTCCATGTGCGGCAGGGCTGGGATCCTCTGTCCCTGCAGCTGTTGGGGGATGAGCTGAGATACAGCTGAGGAACCGCCTGGTCCATGGAGATGCCCGATACATTGGACTCCCTTCCATCCTGGCGGCCCATCTTTTTGTAAACCACATTCTTTATGCTGTTGCAGGAACAGCCATGAGGTCTAAAAGAGAAACACGTCTTTGGAAGAGGCAGGCCACCAGGATGGCAGGGGCCAGCTGGTGACCCTGGTGGGGCCTCAACCAACCGGACAGACCTCGATGTCACCTTGCTCATTTACCGAGATTTGGTTTCCTCAACTTTGACTTTTGAACTTGATGGAGGACTCGACATTGACCCCCACGGCTTTTCATCTCATTCTCTCTATGCACAGGCATCCCCTGATCCTAAATTCCAATCCTAAGGGAAAACCCGGAAGCAGAGACAAACCCCAGCCACGACAGACAAGGAGACACGCACCAAGCATTGATATTTATAGCAAGAACTAAGCAACTTCCGTGCTGGCCACTGAGACCAGTGCAGCCAGCGGGAGCCAGTGCTCAGAGAGGACCATTCGGCAGACTTTGGAAATGGCAGTTACAGAGCCAGGAGGCAATGTGGAAACTCTCTATGATAGAAACAAGTGAAGCAGACTATGTGGGCCTGAGGGCAGGAAGTGGAAAGGAATCAAGGAAAAAAAAAAAAAAAAAGAAGCTAGAATATTTGCCAGGGCCAAGGAATTGTAGATGGATTTTTTTTTTTTTGGTTTTATTTGGCTGCGCCATGCGGCACAGAGGATCTTAGTTCCCCAACCAGGGATCAAACCCATGCCCCCTGCAATGGAAGCACGGAGTCCTAACCACTGGACCACCAGGGAATTCCTGTAGATGGATTTTTAAAATTCGAATTTTCACTATCTTTGTATAATCAATAGTAACAATCATAAGGAAAGGCAATTCAAGACGAGGATTTTCTGTTTCATTTTGTTCACTGATGTATGCCTTATGCAGGGCCTGGGACACAGTAGTAGCTCAATAAATACGAATTGAATGAGTGAATGAATCTTGCTGCTTTCACACTTTCCTGACAGATTCTTAAAAGATTTTGAGCACGAATGGCCCCCCTTGGCTTTATATCATGTGCATATAGATTGGCGTGCCTTCTGTATGTTTAAATCTTTGATGACAGCTTTGCAGTGGCTTGAAGACAGAGCCCTGTGGTACGCCATTAGAGACCCTCCCACTAGTGGACACAGCTCTATCGTTGGCAGAGGGGTGAGTGAAAAGGGTCCTGTCTGTGGAGTCAGAAACTCTGGGTTGTGTCTCTGGAACTTACTAGCTGTGTGTCCTTGGGCAAGTTACTTCACTTCTCTGAGCCTTCATCTCCTCGTCTATAAAATAGGGACACCTGTCCCTCAGGGTAGCTTGCTGCTTGGCACGTTGTGGGTTCTCAGCAAACTGTGGATACCGCCACCGGTGCTTCCCACCATCCAGACATTTTCACTCTGAGCAGAGAGTCATTTTCCAATCATCCAGCCCACAGTTCCACCCCTCCCCCACAAGTATCCTCTAGTGCAGTGGTTCTCAAAGTGTGGTCCCCGGACCAGCAGCACTGGGGAACTTATTAGAAATGCAGATTCTCAGGCCCCACCCTAGATTCACTAGATCAGAAATTCTGGGATGAGCCCCGCCGTCTGCATCGTCACAAGTCTTCTGCATGATCCTGAGAACCACTGCCGTCCGGACCCGTCTGCAGGCCCCCACAAGACAAAGGAATGACCGTCATCTGACTCGACTGCTCCTGGAGAAGCCGCGCTGAGTACTTGGGCCACTGCTTCTTTCTGCCTCCGGCTGGTAATCCATAAGCAATCTGTGACCTGGGGCTGGAGTGTGAGCGCGTGCCCCCTCGTCCCTCAGAAGCCTGGGGCCCACCTGCTTGTCCCTGACCTGGAGGGTCCTGCCGTGTCCTGTGAGTCCTCTTAGGGCATGTCCCAGGCCCTTCAGCACGCCGAGCGGTGGTTTTGCCGAGGGCTGCGACCTGCCCTGACCTGCCCCTCCTCCAAGCTTCCGGGCCCTCCTAGCAGGTATGTGGCTCCTTCAAGTCCAAGTTCATTGTCCGGGCGGACAAGCAGTCCTGGGGAAGCCGCTGCTGTCGCCCATTGGCCCAGGGGAGCCGCGGCATCACCTTCCTTTTTCCTTTTGCCCCACATGCTGCTAAAAAAAGCCCTGTTTGCTGTCCTTATTGGATTTCACATACCCTTCAGGCCTTGCCTTCCTGGGCGGTGGTGAGGTCAGGGCCTCAGTGACCTCATTCACCGTCCTTCGTCCTGCGTCCTGCAAGCTAGACCTTTCCCCAGGAACTGGACGGGCTGGGAGAATAGCCCCAGGGGCATTTCACACCTTTCACTGCAGAGAGCACCTGTGAATTCCCGGGAAGAGGGCTGCGGGGCTTCGGGGTCTCGTGGTTGCCGGAAGCAGGGTTCCAGACTCCTGTCCTTCCTTACTGAGGCCCCATAAGAGACGCCTCCAGAGTCTCTTATAAACTGCAAATTAGACCCTGTACCTCCTCTGCGGCACCACCTCCAGGGGCTCCTGGCTGTCCTCAGACCTGCCTGGCCTCAGGACCGGCAGACAGGCCCGGCAGGAACAGACCTGGAGGGGGGCCCACGTGCCCCCCGGCACCCAGCGCCCATGCTGTCTCCTGCCGGCTGCCCTGCTCTGCCCGTGATTCCCTGCCTCACTTTCCTCTGGTTCCGGGCAAACGTCTTTGGATCCAGCTCTCTGCTGTTCAAATGAGGCAGGGATAACTGGAGCTTGCATTTCCTGAGCCCTACAGGGCGCTGGGCTTATATACCAAGGGCTTATAACCCGGGAGGCTCCTGCCTTGCCCACCAGACCAGAGCCAACAAGCGCTTCATGCCCAAGTGTCCCGCGTCAGAGAGAAGATGGTACGGGGGAGCTTTGGAGGGAATGGGGGTGAGGGCGGTGAGGGTGACGGGGAGCCCCTTGGTAGTGGTAGCACTTCCGTTGAGGTGGCCTGGTCACCCAGGGAGTTGGTGGCGGAGGCCGAGGGAAGGCAGGGCAGAGACACTCCCAAGCAGAAGCCCTCCAGATCATCAACTGGACTGCTTTGTTTGAAGAACTAAAGGAAGGCAGGAAGGGTGCAGGGGAGCCGGAGGGGCCGGCCGGGGACAGGCCGTGCAGAGAAACAACCTGGACATTACCTGGGCTGCAGTGGGAGCCCCTGACCGGCCAGCGAAGCCCCAGAGCAGTGGGCAGGCTGTGGTGGCTACTTGGCGAGAAACGGCAGTGCCTTGGGCCAGGATGCTGGCGGTTTAGGCCGAGAATAGACGGGCGCTCGGTCCATTCTGGAGCCGGCATCAGCACGACTCGATGACAGGTTATACCTGGGGAGTGAGCGGTGCCGTCCTGCTAAATGTGGAACAGCTGACTGACTCCCTCCAAAGGAAAAGCCAGGATCGCCGTACCTGCCAATTCCTATGGCCAAAATACTCCCACCACGGCTGATCTGAAGCTACCAACTCGATGTGCAGAGTTGGGAAGAGACAAGCATAGTCCCGTGTGAGCCAACCCCAGGGGTCAAGAATACCAGCCATTCTCCTGGTTCGAGCAAGGCGACGGGTGCATCTTCACAGGGTCACTGACTCTGGGGACCTCCCTGGTGGCACAGTGGTTAAGAATCCACCTGCCAATGCAGGGGACATGGGTTCGAGCCCTGGTCCGGGAAGATCCCACATGCCGCGGAGCAACTAAGCCCGTGCGCCACAGCTACTGAAGCCCGCGAGCCTAGAGCCCACGAGCCACAACTACCGAGCCCACGTGCGGCAACTACTGGAGCCCGCGCGCCTAGAGCCTGTGCTCCGCAACAAGACAAGCCACCGCAATGAGAAGCCCGTGCACCGCAACAAAGAGTAGCCCCCGCTCGCCGCAACTAGAGAAAGCCTGCGCGCAGCAACGAAGACCCAATGCAGCCAAAAATAAATAAATAAATAAATTTATAAAAGAAAAAAAAAGAATACCAGCCATTCTCCTGGTTTGAGCAATGCAACGGGTGCATCTTCACAGGGCCGCTGACTCTGGGGCCCCCTGGACCACAGGCAGACCCCGTGGGGATCTTGCAAAGCAGCTTAGAGGCGCCACTGGCTCAGCTGAGGTGACAGCGTGGCCCAGGGGAGGGAGGGAAAAGTGGCACCAGCAGCAGAGAACGGGCCAGTCAGAGAAAACAGAGAGACTGGGATAAAAATGATAACGATAAAAGCTACAATCTATTACATCCTAACCAGATGCCAGGCTGGTGCTCAGTGCCTTGTGTACCATCAATGTGCACGTCCCTCTCCGAGGCAGGTCCCATCACCAGCCAGGTTTACAGAGGAGCAAACTGAGGCACAGCGAGGGGCCGAGCCAGGCAGCCTGATGGCGGCAACCTCCGCTGCTGCCTACCTTCCCAGCTGAGCCCAATTCCTTCTCCAAACACAGAGCCTTCCTTGGGAGTGGTTTTGTTTTCTGAAGAAATGAGGCCTGCTTGGTCTCCTTTGATACTAGCCTGATTTGAGACCAAAATGAACCACAGCTGGTTTCTGGTTCCTCATGGTCACCACCTTCATCCTTATCCCTGTCGTCTGTCATCTTCGTCATCATGACAGCCGTCACCTCCATCATCATCACCATCTTCATCTTCATTTTCATCATCTCCGTCATCTTCATCCCTATCACCATCATCACCATCTTCATCATCACCATCTTCATCTTCATTTTCATCATCTCCATCGTCTTCATCCCTATCACCGTCATCACCGTCTTCATCATCACCACCATCACATCTTCATCATCTCCATTACCATCAACATCGCCACCTTCATCATCACCATCTTCATCTTCACCACCACCGTCTTCACCATCACCACCATCTTCATCACCATCTTCATCATCATCATCATCTTCATCAGAAGCATCACTGGGTAGTGGGATAACAGGACTGTTCCTTACAAGTAGTTCCAAGTTATCTGCCATGGCCGAGTACTGCTTGTACATTTTAAAGGGGGGCAATCCCATGGTGGCACTGAGGTACTGTGATTGGAGCTGGGTAAGGAGATGGCCGGGACAAGGGGGCTGCCTGTCTGAATAGACGAGAGCCCCGCCTTGCTCACAGGGCTGCATCCAGCAGGACCTGACAGGCCCTGGGCTCTTTGGACTGATGGGGGAGCCAGCATGCTGGGAAGCCTGCCATCTGACCTCCACTGCTGCCTGCCCTCTGCGGCGCTGGGGTGCCGCCCCCGGGCACAGTCAAGTCCGGGCCGGGCCTTGGAGGCTCTGCGCGTTTGGTGCACGGTTTGGGGTGGAGGAGCAGCCTGTGTGGGCTCGGGGAGGAGGGGGACTGAGGTGTCCGCTGCGTGAGCAGGGGGCCCCAGACACCCTCGTCACGGGACGATTCCTGCACTACAGGCGATGACGCTTTGACAGTGGAATCGGAGGCATGGGGGCTAAATCATCATCGGGCTGGGCATGGCTCTGCTCTCCTCACGAGTCTGGGCAAGGATGGGCTTCTCCACCCCTGGCCGTCAAGGACTCTGGACCTGACTCCAGGCCACTGTAGCCTTCTTCCTCCTTCTGGAATTCAGACTCCATCCTCTATTTGATGAGGGTGGGCAGATGCTGTCTCCCCAGCCAGGGGGCAGGAGCAGGTCATCCTCTGCTCTTGTGCCCTACTCCCCTGGGAACTCTGGGCCCCCTGAGAGCTGAGGTGCAGGGTCCCGGGCACCAGGACGTCGACACTCGGAGGGAGCTGCCCCATGAGCCCAACGCCTCGCTTCCCAGGTGCAGAAGCTGAGGTCCAGGAGGGGAAGTGGTGCCTCTAGGGCCACCATGCTGCTTCCCCCTAAAAAGGCCAGGACTCTGGGGAGGGGGCTCCACGCTCCCCCGCCCTTCAGGGACTCAGTCAGCAGGCGTCTATGCCCCAGTGCTGTGCTAGGAGATGGGCACACGGTGCTGGAGGAAGATGCAGGTCTCGCCCCCAAGGAGGTGACAACCCAGCGGGGAGATGAGCAGCTGAGCATGTGAGTGAACGTCCTGTCACCAGTCTGGCCATGTCAGGAGAGGCCCCAGGAGACAACTGGGCCGGGAGCAGAGCGTGGGAAGGACCCACTGGGCTAGGAAAGGTCTTCCAGGTGGGGGAAGTGGCAGGTGCAAAGGCCCTGAGGTTGGAAGGAGTCTTCTGAGAAACCAAAAGGGGGCTTGTGTCTGAGTGAGGGCATCAGCTGAGGCTGCAGGGGCTGATAGCAGCCAGGTCACGCACGGCCTGGTGGTCTTTCTCCCAGAAAACAAAGGGAAGACCCCAGATGAGGGCCATGGGATCAGACTCGCATCTTGAAAAGATCGTGGGGAGGATGAAGGCGAGTGTGGATCGGGGGCTGTGGCGTCTGTCCCAAGAAAGCAGCAAGGTCACGGCCACTTTCTGTCCCCAGGAAGAAGCTCCACCTGGGTCGGGCCATATTCCAGACACTGTGCGTGTGCGTGTGCGTGTGCGTGTGTGCGTGTTGTAGGGTATGAGATCCAGACAGGAGAGGTGGAAGTGCCAGTGGGTGGAACTTGCTGAGGGGTTAAAGGTCACAGGGCACGCGGGCATGGTCTGTCCTCCTTCCCGAGGGTCCAGAGCTGCCCAGTGGGCTCTCCTCTCCCTGAGTCTGCGTGGTTTGTCCTGGGCAGGGGCAGCCATCACCCTGAGTGCCCTCTTCCTTCTCCTGGGACTGGCCTGTGTGGTTGCGCCTTCCACGTGTGCAGGGGGGGTTGGGTCTCTGGCCGGGGCCTGGGGCTGTGGAGAAACAGGTCGGGCTCCTGAAGCCACTGACATCAGTGGGCACCCCCTGTGCTGGCGCCTCTCCCAGGGATCTCATGGGGAGGACAGGAGCCCGGGTTCCGGCAGGATCTGGGTCCTGTGAGTCTCCTGCCCTAATACCACCATGATTACACCCTGAACCTCCCCTCTTCCCTGGCAACCGTGGGATTGCGTGTGTGTCTGGGAGCCCCCAACCCCCCAGACAGCTGTCCTGGTTCAGTCTTAGCATGCTCTACCCTACCCCAAGCTGCCCAGAGACCCCTCTCCCAGGGCCAAAACCAGGACAGATTACAGAATACGCAGGCCTGGAGCAAAATGAACGCACGGCCCCTTGTTCAACAGTTAGTAAGAATATCAAGATAGGGAATCCTCCTGCACTGCTGGTGGGAATGTAAATTGCTACAGCCACTATGGAGAACAGTATGGAGGTTCCTTAAAAAACTGAGTTACCATATGATCCAGCAATCCCACTCCCGGGCATATATCCGGAAAGGACAAAAGCTCTAATTTGAAAATACACATACACCCCTGTGTTCACTGCAGAATTATTTACAATAGCCAAGACATGAAAGCAACCTAAGTGTCCACCGACAGATGAATGGATAAAGAAGATGTGGTACATATACACAATGGAATATCACTCAGCCATAAGGAGAATGAAATAATGCCCTTTGCAGCAACATGGATAGACCTAGAGATTATCATACTAAGTGAAGTAAGTCAGACAGAGAAAGACAAATATCATATGATATCACTTATACGTGGAATCTAAAAAATGATACAACTGAACTTATTTACAAAACAGAAACAGATTCACAGGCATAGAAAACAAACTTACGGTTACCGATGGGGAAAGGGGGGGTGGGATAAATTAGGAGTTTGGGATTAACAGATACACACTACTATATATACAATAAACAATGAGGACCTACTGTATAGCACAAGGAACTATATACTCAATATCTTATAATAACGTATAACGGAAAGGAATCTGAAAAAGAGAGAATCACTTTGCTGTACACCCGAAACTAGCACAACATTGTAGATCAACCATACTTCAATTAAAAAAAAAAAAAATCAAGATGGCGATAGCAGAGCTTAAACCCAGTGAGGGCCCTTCTGAGCCCCGAATGCCTGTGAAGCGGCCCTGGTCCCATTTAGAGGTGCAGGAGTGGGGGCCTGCCAGCCAGTCATTTTCAGGGTAAGAGATGCCTCACAGCAAAAGAATTTACCAAGAGTCGGGCCCTGAGCTCTTTCTCTCATCCATTCACGCCACGATCAGGTTCTGAGCTCCTGCCAGACACCAAGCGCCACAGAGGCCCCGAGACTGGAGGTTGGTCGTGACTCTGGCCTCGGACGAGCACCCCGCACCCAAGGTCTCCACGGCCCCTCCTCACCAGGCCTCCCAACACTCACCAGCCTGGGGCTCCTGGCGGGCTTCTCCCCGGCACACTCAGGTGCCTGCGACTCGATGGCTGAACGCACTGATCCCCGGGAGGGGGTCCTCAGAGCAAGGGGGCATGACATCCTGTCACTTCCCCACCATGCACAGCCCCCCATCTGTCTGTTACCAAGGGCCTCCCCATCTCTCGCCTGCATTGTCCTGCAATGCACTAACCTGCATTGTCCCCGTGAGTTCTATGCAGTGGGTGTAACTTTTAACTTACACACAGTACAGTGCACGCTTAAGTTTGCAGATGTGCACGCCCACGTGGCCACCACGCAGGCCACCATGCAGGACACGCGCGGCCCCCTGGAATGCCCCCTCCTCTGACTCTGGTCCCCACGCATTAGCGTTGTCGGCTCTCCATCTTGCCACCAACGGCATCGCAAGGAATGTTCCCTCTCATGTCTGGATCTCTGGCCCTGGGTCCGCTCACGCCGGTGCGTGGGTCGTGGGTCCCTGCGTTTAACTGCTGGGCAGAGCCTCACCGTCTGCATCCTCCACAGCTTGTGTGTCTGTTTCCTGGACATTTGGTTGTTTCTAGCTTTTGCTATGATGGTTCCAGAGCGAGCCTTTGCGGGGACACTGGCTTTCATTTATTGGGGTGAATGCATAGAAGCGGAAACGCCGGGTCACAGGGAAGGCGAGTGTGTGAGGTTACCAGACACTGCACGTGGCTCTCCAGAGGAAAGCACCACCTTGGCCGGGTCCCTGTGGCCACCGCCCGGCTGGCCCCCGCCCCCCGACACCAGCCAACTTCCTGCACGGGTAGCTGGCCACGCCATTCCCTCGCTTGTTTTGCAGCCAGCCCCTGCCTTGGTGAGGGGCTGGGCGGGGGTGGAGAAGTACCAACTCGGTGGCATCACCCGGCCCTCCACCACCGGCCCTGTTTATCTCCCCAGCCGTATATCCCTGGCTCTGTCCCACCTTGAACCTCATGTTCCAGCCGTATCGAAGGCCCACAGTTCCCTGCACACACGTCATTTCTGTCCTTCTGCGTGGACTGTCTTTTCCGCCAGGAGCACACGTCCCTCCGTCGCCCTCCTGAGGGCGGCCGCCTTGTCTTCTCAGATCTAACCAGAGCATCTTGGCGACCTGCCGACGTCTCCCGGGCCCTGACCCGCATCCTTTGGCCCACTTCCACCTGCCTGCTCGAAGCCACCTTGGCTGGGGCTCTTCTGAGCACGCCGGGTTTGCACCGTGGGAGGGATGCCACACAGTCAGGGCAGCCCCTTCCTCCCAGCTACGTCCTCAGAGCCCAGCAGGATGCCCGGCACACAGGAGGCCTCGGTAAATGTGCAGTAAATGCTCAGCTTCGTACAGTAACGCCCACACATCCAAAGCGTGCACCCCCATGTGACCACCACTCAGGGCAAGACATGGAACACGCCCAGCTCTCATCTGACTTTTGTCCCCTGCGGTTAGTGTTGCCTGTTCTTGAACTTGACATAAAAGGAACCACACAGAATGTTCTCTCTTGCGTTTGCCTTCCTTTGCTCGCTCCGGACTCCAGCCCTGAGAGGCACATTCCTTGGGCCTGAATCCTGCTGCCTTGGTGGCCGGCGACCTTGGCAGCCCCTGCCTGACTGATTTCCTCCCTCTCCCAAGATTTCTCTTCCCCTTCTGTCCTCAGCCCGGGTCGGGGCTTTGTCAGCAAGTCACTGCTTCCTAAGCGGGAGAGGCGTTTTCTTCCTGTCATCAGCAAGTTATCTTTGAAATTCAGGGACCCAAGCTGTGGCACTGCCCTGGTCCCACGCGCATGGGGTCCCCGGGCAACCGTCCCTGTTTCCTGTGCCTCACTGCATCCCCTCTTTGCAACTACCTGGCGGTTTCATCACTGTAAGCTCGGGCCCGTGCACGTCACCTTGGTCCACCTGGCCACACCTCGGAGCTGAATTCTCAAGTGGGGTCCCAGAGCATCAGTACCGATCACCTGGGAACTCAGAGGTGCAAGTTCTCGGGCTCCACTCCAGACTCACTCTCTGGGAGAAACTCACTGCTTTCTTTCCTTTATTCTCATATTCACAGCACCTCTGACCCCAGATGTGTGGGTGTCTGCCCTCAGCGACTGAGTCTCAGACCCCAGCTGGGTGTCCTACAATTCAATTCAATTCTGCCGCCAACCAGAGATGGAACAGACCCCACGAGTTAGGGGCACAGTCCCACCAGGCTGCTGCCCCACTTAGATGCCAGGCACAAGCAGTGGGTCCCCAGGCCACCCACACTTCTGTCCGCCTTGGCCACAAATCAGAGGTTCCCACGACCCCCTCCTTGGCTTCACTAATTTGCTAGAGGGAACCCGGGAAGACAGTTTACTTACTATTGTTGATTTATTACAAAGGGTATTTTAACGGATACACATGAACAGGCAGATGAAGAGACAGACAGGGGGGGTCTGGAAGGCTCCTGAGCACAGGAGCTTCTGTCCCCTGTGGAGCTGGTGTGAGTCACCTCCCGGCATGGGGACACGTTCACTGACCTGGCAGCTCTCCAAACCCCACACTTTAGGGATTTTTATGGAGGTTTCATCACGGAGGCACGATCGATTGTTAACTGACTCCCCGGCCCCTCTCCCCTCCCTGGACGAGGACGGTGGGGCTGAAAGCTCCAAGCTTCCCATCATGGTCCTGGTGACCAGCCCCATCCTGAAGCTGTCCCCGAGCCCACCCAGAGTCACCTCATTAGAATAAAAGATGCTCCCCTCACCCAGGAAATTCCAGGGGATTTGGAAGTTCTGTGTCCAGAAGTGGGGGTCAAAGATCAACCATTCGTATAAAACATGCTCCTAGCATTTCATCATGTAGGAAATGACAAAGGTTTTAGGAGCTCTGGCCGGGAAGCCAGGAATGAGGACCGAAATATGTATTTCTTATTATATCACGATATCATGCTCACTGAATCAGAAACTTGGGGGTGAGGCTTGGCAATCTGTGTTCCCACAAACCCTCTGGGGGTTCTGATGCAGCTCGAGTGTGAGAACCGCTGATTCCTGGCTTGTGAACATGTTGGTGATGAATCAATCAAAATGGGAACACAAATTCCCTGGAGTAGAAGTATGTTATTACTCTAAAAATTGCAAAGGGGTTCTGGAGCTCAGGGCTGACGTGGTCTGCTACGTCATCAGAGCACCAGCCGGAGCCTCCCTGGTCACAGACGCCTGCCCCACACGGAGGGCGATGTGGATCAGGTGTCTTTTGTCTCCCCGAGAGCAGGGGCCTGGCGTGCCAATTATCTGCCACTGGCTCCTCCCAGATCCATGCTCTCCCTTCTCTGTCCTGCTGTGAGCCCCGGGAGGCTGAGGCCCTAGCCAGCTGCTTCTGGTTGGATTTGATCAAAGGGAGAGGCAGGCAGGAGGCAGGAGGTCAGAGGGCAGGAGGAGGGAGCAGTCAGGGCAAACGTTGCACAACCAGCTTCAGGGGGTGAACCAGCCCCAACTGGCAGTGTTTGCCGATTTCTGTGGCGTAAATGCTCCCACCGCGGTCAATTTCAAGTTACCCCCGTGACAGCTCTGCCCGCAGAGTTGGGAAGAGATGTGCAGGAGTATTTCCAGATACGTCCGTGTAGGGAACCTCAGGACCATAGCTTGTAGTGAAATGGAGTGAAGTCATTAGGGAGTGATGAATTTCGAGTAGATGTTGTCTTTGCTTTGAGTGTAATTTATTAATTGTAAGTTCATGTAATTTAATTCTCAATAATGGGAGCGCTTAACAACTGGTTCACGGAATTTCTGAAGGCTTGACAGCCGGCTCTCATAGGTGGGCAGGCCACTGGGCCGGGTGACACTTCCTCAGGCTGCCTGTCTGGAGCGCCCTCTGTGGCCTGGCTCCAGCCCTGTGACTCCTCCTCTTGGTCTGGCTCTCACCCGGCTCCAGGGCTGCTCTCTCCTCTTGCCTCTTTAGCCCGGGGAGAACTCACTGTCTCTCCTTGTGCCCCGGCTGGGTGGCCCAAAGGTGGTGTCCTGGGGTTGGGGGACAATGAAGGCACAGGTTTGGGAACAGCCCTGAATGCTGAGAACTGTCCCCGACTCACGGGGAGCCCTGCAGAAAGGCTGGCCTCCGCCACCAGCCGCAGCGTCACATCATCGTTATTAATGGAGGTGCCCAGGAGGCAGAGCCAGCCTAGAAACCAGGCCACCGGGGGCCTGGGGTTCTGGGTCTTTTCCATTCCGACTGCTCCCTCCCACCTCTCCCTGCGTACACACCCTCATGCGTAAGTGTCTGCGCTGGCAGGGGCGTGGGGTCTGGATCTCAGCTTCTGTGTCTCTAACACTGTGACCACATTCCTGGAGAGGAGGCTCGCACCCCGCCCACCCCTGCAGGCCTGCCACCTCCTGCTCCAATGGGGCAAAGGCTACCGGGTCACGGGGGCCTCGCTGGCGCTCTGAAGGCGGGGGAGCGGCATGCGACCCTCCGTGCTATCCTCCTGGCTCTGGCCGGGACTGGGTGAGGCAGGGCCCTGGGCTGGGGCCTGACTCCGTGCCCCACCCTCTGGCTCCGGGCAAGCGACCGGCAAAGGGAAGATGCAGCCAGGTGGAGAAGGGGGGACTCAAGAGGCAGGACCTGCCCGGCCACCTCGGCTCCCTGCACTGGGAAGCCCGCCCTGCCCGGGTGCCAGAGCCGGTTCCCCCTCTTCCCGCCAACCCCCTCCCCAGAGCTGCTCTTCCTTCCTTCCAGCTGCTCAGAGGCAACCTTTACACCCCGACCCAATCAGCAGATCCCACCCACTGTACCTGCAAATGTATTTGGACTTTGACCACTTGACACCACCCCAGCTGCTGCCACATCTGTGCCCTGTGTTGCTGCAAACCTTCTAACTAAACCGGCCCATCCTCCACGCAGCAGCTAGGACAGTCACATCAAACAAAGCTGGGGGGGGAGGGGGGAGAGGGAGGGGGAGGGGGAGAGGGAGGTGGGAGAGGGAGGGGGGAGAGGGAGGGGGGAGATGGAGGGGGGAGAGGGAGGGGGCCCTAGCCTTGCGACGACTTCCCTCTCACCTGGGGTGTAAACCAGTCCTTTGCGACCCGGCATCACCTGTCTGATCTCCTCTCCCGCCTCTCTGACTTCCTGGGCCTCCCCCAGGTTTGCTCCCACCATGGGGCCTTTGCACTTGCCCTTCCCTGGGCCTACGATGCTCTTTCCTCAGACATCCACGTGACTTGTTCCTCCAATCCATTTGGGTCTCTGCTCATATGTCTTCTCAGTGGCCAGAGCACTCTGTATAAAACAGCAGCTCCTGGGACTTCCCTGGTGGTCCAGTGGTAAAGAATCTGCCCTACAATGCAGGGGATTCGGGTTCGATCCCTGGTCAGGGAACTAAGATCCCACATGCCGCGGGGCAACTAAGCCGGCGCGCCACAACTACTGAGCCTGCTCGCCTCAACTAGAGAGCCTGTGTGCTGCAAACTACAGAGCCCACAAGCCCTGGAGCCCGCGTGCCACAACAAGAGACGAGAAAACCCGCATGCCACAACTAGAGAGAAGCCCGCTCACCGCAATGAACAATCCCGTGTGCCACAGCTAAGACCCGATGCAGCCAAAAATAAAATAAATAAATACATAATAAATAAATCTTAAAAAAAAAATAGCAGCTCCTACCCTCCTCACCCAGCTGCCTCTTGCCACACAGCCCTCGCCACCACTTACACACTACACACTTACTTGCTCATTTGTTTGTCTGAATCCCCACACTGGGATCCCAGTTCCCAGAGGGCAGGGTGTTTTCTGTCCTGTTCCCTGGTGGATCACAAATGCCTAGGATGGGGCCTGGCACGTAGGTGTTCCATAAATACCACTGCATGAATTGGGCTTACGAGCACGCCTTAAGCGAGGGACAATTGAGACCAGAGGCTCCTGGGTTCCTTCCTTTGGGGCCGACCTTTCTGTTCCTGGAGACATAACATCAGAGGGGTCAGCTCTTCCAGGGCACCTCCAAACCCCTGGCTCCCTGGGAGCGTCGACTGGCCTTCAGGTTTCTCATCTGTAAATGAGGGGGTCGGCCTGGGCTCCTCCCCTGGGACTTTCCATCTCAGACGTTCTGGACGCCTGTCCTTCCCGTCCCCCCATCTGTTCTAATATCCAGGGGCTTGGGAGTGTGTAACAGGAATTGGCGGTCAAGGTGTAAACTGAGCCACGTGAACTGCTACCAGGCAAACCCCATGTGTCTCCACGTCATTGTTTAGACATCATCACATCGTGGGGAGAGGAGTCTGGAGGAGTGGGTGGGTGGCCTCCCAGAAAATACATCCAAGTCCTAACCCCAGAAACTTACGAATGCGGCCAACTGAGGAAAAAGGGTCTTCGCAGATCAAAGTTAATCAATTTAAGGAGGTTGAGATGAGATCATTTGGATTTAGTGTGGCCCTAAATCCAATGACAATTGTCCCTGTCACAGAGAGGGATCTGACAGGGACAGGGAAGGCCATGTGACCGCAGAGGCAGGGCCTGGAGTGATACAGTCACGAGCCAAGGGAGGACGCTTCCGCAGAGCCTGGGGGTGTGCGCTGCCCACGCCCTGATCCGGGGCTCTGGCCCCGGGACCGTGAGAGAACACATTTCTGTGGTGTTAAGACGCCCAGTTTGTGGCTGTTTGTTATGGCTGCCCCAGAAACCTCCCACAGGAGGGACTGCAGGGGATTAAAGCCTGCAGGGAGGGCTGCTGAGGATTACCTTTCCCTCCAAGTTTCAGCTCCGGCCTTTCAGCTCGGTCGCGCCCGGCTGCGTCCTGCTCCCGGTCCTGGGATTGGGGTGGGGTGCATCGGGCAGGGAGCGTTCCGGGTGCAGAACCACCTCCCCTGGGCCACGCCCGGGCAACGCCTGGGCATGGTGTTTGCCCGAGGTGCAGCCCAGCGAGGCTGGGCACACAGGGCAGCCTGGCTCTGCCTGAGCTCAGCTGCCGGTGGCTGTGGCCTGGAAGCCCCAGGAGCTCTGCCGTCAGCCTTGGAGGCCAGCCATTTAAACCAGGACAACAGATCGTGGGAGTGGTGTTCTACCAACCACCCGGAGGATGGGGTCGGGGGCGCCACTTACAGACCACTCACCCCACCCCCGGGGGCCCGGCGCCCCACCTGCATCATATCACGGGGCATCTCAGCTTCCCCACCGGGAAGCTGTGGTTACAGGCATTTCACAGACGAGGAAACGGACGCTGCACAACCTTCCCAAAGTGACCCCCCTCAGAAAGTGGCAGGGCTGGGGTCAGGGCCCAGTGAGGCTGCAGCGTCCCCTGTCCGGGGGGCGGGGGGAGGACTGGCTGGGGCCTTGGGCATCCCTGGGGGCTGCGTTCCTCTGCAGGACTCGAGGGGGGCCCGCACCGTGAAGCACGCGGTCTCCTGGGGCAGCTGGTTCGCCAGAGACTCTGAGTCAGAGCGCCCGGGCCTGTCTCCACCAGCCTGACACAGGGCCAAGGTGGCGCCAGAGGCCTAGGAGGACAGAGGCAGGGAGGGAGGCCTGGCCACCCTCTCCCCCTCGGCCCCGGAGTGGCAGGGGTGTGGGCACACTGGCGAGGGCTGCTTCTTGCGGAGGGTCCACAGGAGTCGGTGGGGAGCTGGTGCTCTGAGGAGAGCCCGGGCTCCGGGCTGAGATGGGAGTGATGGTGGCCACTTACGTGGGCTGATGACAAGGGACGATGACGGGTTCTGGCACCTTCTGCACGGGGGGTGGGGTGGGGTGGGGGGAGTGTGCTAGGGCCTCCAGAGGGAGCTCCCGTCACCCTCGCAGGGGAGGGACCAGAGTTAGCCCATTTTACTGCTGGGGACACTGAGGCTCAGGGGTCACAGCGCTTTCCCCAGATCGCGTGACGGCAAGCACAGCCCTGGGGCTCCCGACCAGGCCCCCTGACTCCACAGCCCACAGGCTTAACCCTCCTCGCTCCGGGGCCACGGGGCCACAGGGCCTGGCCGCCACCTCTCTGGAGCTCCCCCTCTTCTCTGGCCCCTTCTCGCCGCAGGCCGCCTTCCCTACCTGGTGACAAGTAAGGCTGGGTTTGCAGGGCTGACAGGTGACCAGCGCTGGCTGGGGAGGAGTGGGCACAGTGGAGCTGGCCCTCCCCTGGGGGCACCCCGCCAACCTGGCTGTGGCATCAGGGGAGCAGGGGGACAGGAGGCCAGGCTGGCCTGTTTGTCGCATCACAAAGCCCTATCCTGGCGGGCGGGGGTCTGCGGGGGGGAAGCCTGGACAGCCTCTGCCCCGGGGTCCTGGCTGGGCCCCGCTCCTTCCCTCGCAGAACCTCCACCAGCACATCCTCGGCCTCAAGGGGGCACCCTGAAAATGGGCACCTCTTGCCAAGGTGAGCCCGAGGCAAGGGGAGGTGGGCAAGAGGCCCCACAGTTGGGTGGTTCAGAACTCTGGTCTCGGGGGCAGACATCGCCACGGCCAGCCCACCGCCGCCCCGCATACGTACCCCTCCCTCCCCCCGGCCTGAGTGAGCCAGAGCCCCCGAATCAGCTGCTCCTTTAACCCCGTCCTGTCTGAGCGAAGAACAGACGGCCTCAGGTGACCTACACGCAGAGGCGGGGCCACATCCAAAGCTGAACCCGGGAGCTGTGCGAACAAAGAAGAGAAAGGGAAATCTCTCCCAGCAGCCTCAGGAGCAGCGGATTAAAGCTCCACAAACAACTTGATGTACCTGCATCTGTTGAATACCTGAATAGACAACGAATCATCCCAAATTGAGGAGGTGGACTTTGGGAGCTAAGATATGTATATATTTTTCCCTTTTTCTCTTTTTGTGAGTGTGTATGTGTGTGATTTTGTCTGTATAACTTTGCTTTTACCATTTGTCCTAGGGTTCTGTCTGTCCATTTTTTTTTTTTTTACTATTTAAAAATTTTTTCTTAACAATTATTTTTGACTTTTTATTTTAATAACTTTATTTTATTTTACTTTATTTTATTTTATCTCCTTCCTTCCCTCCTTCCTTCCTTCCTTCCTTCCTTCCTTCTTTCTTTCTATTTTTTCTCCCTTTTATTCTGAGCCATGTGGATGAAAGGCTCTTGGTGCTCCAGCCAGGCATCAGGGCTGTGCCTCTGAGGTGGGAGAGCCAAGTTCAGGACCCTGGTCCACAAGAGACCTCCCAACTCCACGTAATATCAAACGGTGAAAATCTCTAGGAGATCTCCATCTCAACACCAAGACCCAGCTCCACTCAACAACCAGCAAGCTACAGTGCTGGATATCCTATGCCAAACAACAAGCAAGACAGGAACACAGCCCCATCCATTAGCAGAGAGGCTGCCTAAAATCATAATAAGGCCACAGACTCCCCAAAACACACCACCAGATGTTGACCTGCCCACCAGAAAGACAAGATCCAACCTCATCCACCAGAACACAGGCACTAGTCCCCTCCACCAGGAAGCCTACACAACCCACTGAACCAACCTTAGCCACTGGGGGCAGACACCAAAAACAACAAGAACTACGAACCTGCAGCCTGTGAAAAGGAGACCCCAAACACAGTAAGTTAAGCAAAATGAGATGACAGAGAAACACACAGCAGATGAAGGAGCAAGGCAAAAACCCACCAGACCTAACAAATGAAGAGGAAATAGGCAGTCTACCTGAAAAAGCATTCAGAGTAATGATAGTAAAGATGATCCAAAATCTTGGAAATAGAATAGAGAAAATACAAGAAACGTGTAACAAGGACCTAGAAGAACTAAAGAGCAAACAAACAGTGATGAACAACACAATACATGAAATTAAAAATACTCTAGAAGGAATCAATAGCAGAATAACAGAGGCAGAAGAACGGATAAGTGGCCTGGAAGATAAAATAGTGGAAATAACTGCTGCAGAGCAGAATAAAGAAAAAAGAATGAAAAGAATTGAGGACAGTCTCAGAGACCTCGGGGACAACATTAAATGCACCAACATTCGAATTATAGGGGTCCCAGAAGAAGAAAAGAAAAAGAAAGGGACTGAGAAAATTTTTGAAGAGATTACAGTTGAAAACTTCCTTAATATGGGAAAGGAAATAGTTAATCACATCCAGGAAGCACAGAGAGTCCCATACAGGATAAATCCAAGGAGAAACACGCCAAGACACATATTAATCAAACTACCAAAAATTAAATACAAAGAAAAAATATTAAAAGCAGCGAGGGAAAAACAACAAATAACACGCAAGGGAATCCCCATAAGGTTAACAGCTGATCTTTCAGCAGAAACTCTGCAAGCCAGAAGGGAGTGGCAGGACATATTTAAAGTGATGAAGGAGAAGAACCTACAACCAAGATTATTCTACCCAGCAAGGATCTCATTCAGATTTGATGGAGAAATTAAAACCTTTAAAGAGAAGCAAAAGCTAAGAGAATTCAGCACCACCAAACCAGCTTTACAACAAATGCTAAAGGAACTCCTCTAGGCAGGAGACACAACAGAAGGAAAAGACCTACAATAACAAACCTAAAACAATTAAGAAAATGGTAATAGGAATATACATATCGATAATTACCTTAAATGTAAATGGATTAAATGCTCCAACCAAAAGACATAGACTGGCTGAATGGATACAAAAACAAGACCCGTATATATGTTGTCTACAAGAGACCCACTTCAGACCTAGGGACACATACAGACTGAAAGTGAGGGGATGGAAAAAGATATTCCATGCAAATGGAAATCAAAAGAAAGTTGGAGTAGCAATTCTCATATCAGACAAAATAGACTTTAAAATAAAGACTACTACAAGAGACAAAGAAGGGCACTACATAATGATCAAGGGATCGATCCAAGAAGAAGATATAACAACTGTAAATATTTATGCACCCAACACAGGAGCACCTCAATACATAAGGCAAATACTAACAGCCATAAAAGGGGAAATCGACAGTAACACAATCATAGTAGGGGACTTTAACACCCCACTTTCACCAAAGGACAGATCATCCAAAATGAAAATAAATAAGGAAACACAAGCCTTAAATGATACATTAAACAAGATGGACTTAATTGATATTTATAGGACATTCCATCCAAAAACAACAGAAAACACATTCTTCTCAAGTGCTCATGGAACATTCTCCAGGATAGATCATATCTTGGGTCACAAATCAAGCCTTGGTAAATTTAAGAAAATTGAAATCGTATCAAGTATCTTTTCCGACCACTACGCTATGAGACTAGATATCAATTACAGGAAAAAATCTGTAAAATATACAAACACATGGAGGCTAAACAATACACTAGTAAATAACCAAGAGATAACTGAAGAAATCAAAGAAGAAATCAAAAAATACCTAGAAACAAATGACAATGAAAACACAACGACCCAAAACCTATGGGATGCAGCAAAAGCAGTTCTAAGAGGGAAGTTTATAGTAATACAATCCCACCTCAAGAAACAAGAAAAATCTCAAATAAACAACCTAACCTTACACCTAAAGCAATTAGAGAAAGAAGAACAAAAAAACCCCAAAGTTAGCAGACGGAAGGAAACCATAAAGATCAGATCAGAAATAAATGAAAAAGAAAGGAAGGAAACAATAGCAAAGATCAATAAAACTAAAAGCTGGTGCTTTGAGAAGAAAAACAAAATTGATAAACCATTAGCCAGACTCATCAAGAGAAAAAGGGAGAAGACTCAAATCAACAGAATTAGAAATGAAAAAGGAGAAGTAACAACTGACACTGCAGAAATACAAAGGACCATGAGAGATTACTACAAGCAACTCTATGCCAATAAAATGACAACCTGGAAGAAATGGACAAATTCTTAGAAATGCACAACCTTCTGAGACTGAACCAGGAAGAAATAGAAAATATGAACAGACCAATCACAAGCACTGAAATTGAAACTGTGATTTAAAATCTTCCAACAAACAAAAGCCCAGGACCAGATGGCTTCACAGGCGAATTCTATCAAACATTTAGAGAAGAGCTAACACCTATCCTTCTCAAACTCTTCCAAAATATTGCAGAGGGAGGAACACTCCCAAACTCATTCTACGAGGCCACCATCACCCTGATACCAAAACCAGACAAAGATGTCACAAAGAAAGAAAACTACAGGCCAATATCACTGATGAACATAGATGCAAAAATCCTCAACAAAATACTAGCTAACAGAATCCAACAACACATTAAAAGGATCATACACCATGATCAAGTGGGGTTTATCCCAGGGATGCAAGGATTCTTCAATATATGCAAATCAATCAACGTGATACACCACATTGAAGGAGAAAAATTGAAGGAGAAAATACACAAATTGAAGGAGAAAAACCATATGGTCATCTCAATAGATGCAGAGAAAGCTTTCGACAAAATTCAACACCCATTTATGATAAAAAAAAAAAAACCCTCCAGAAAGTAGGCATAGAGGGAACTTTCCTCAACATAATAAAAGCCATATATGACAAACCCACAGCCAACATTGTCCTCAACGGTGAAAAACTGAAACCATTTCCACTAAGATCAGGAACAAGACAAGGTTGCCCACTCTCACCACTATTATTCAACATAGTTTTGGAAGTTTTAGCCACAGCAATCAGAGAAGAAAAAGAAATAAAAGGAATCCAAATCGGAAAAGAAGAAGTAAAGCTGTCACTGTTTGCAGATGACACGATACTATACATAGAGAATCCTGAAGATGCTACCAGAAAACTACTAGAGCTAATCAATGAATTTGGTAAAGTAGCAGGATATAAAATTAATGCACAGAAATCTCTAGCATTCCTATACACTAATGATGAAAAATCTGAAAGTGAAATTAAGAAAACACTCCCATTTACCACTGCAACAAAAAGAATAAAATATCTAGGAATAAACCTACCTAAGGAGACAAAAGACCTGTATGCAGAAAATTATAAGACACTGATGAAAGAAATTAAAGATGATACAAATAGATGGAGAGATATACCATGTTCTTGGATTGGAAGAATCAACATTGTGAAAATGACTGTACTACCCAAAGCAATCTACAGATTCAATGCAATCCCTATCAAATTACCACTGGCATTTTCCACAGAACTAGAACAAAAAATTTCACAATTTGTATGGAAACACAAAAGACCCCGAATAGCCAAAGCAATCTTGAGAAAGAAAAATGGAGCTGGAGGAATCAGGTTCCCTGACTTCAGACTATACTAGAAAGCTACAGTAATCCAGACAGTATGGTACTGGTACAAAAACAGAAATATAGATCAAAAGAACAGGATAGAAAGCCCAGAGATAAACCCACGCACATATGGTCACTTTATCTTTGATAAAGGAGGCAAGAATATACAGTGGAGAAAAGACAGCCTCTTCAATAAGTGGTGCTGGGAAAACTGGACAGGTACATGTAAAAGTATGAAATTAGAACACTCCCTAACACCATACACAAAAATAAACTCAAAATGGATTAAAGACCTAAATGTAAGGCCAGACACTATCAAACTCTTAGAGGAAAACATAGGCAGAACACTCTATGACATAAATCACAGCAAGATCCTTTTTGACCCACCTCCTAGAGAAATGGAAATAAAAACAAATATAAACAAATGGGACCTAATGAAACTTAAAAGCTTTTGCACAGCAAAGGAAACCACAAATAAGATGAAAAGACAACCCTCAGAATGGGAGAAAATATTTGCAAATGAAGCAACTGACAAAGGATTAATCTCCAAAATACACAAGCAGCTCATGCAGCTCAATATCAAAAAAACAAACAATCTAATCCAAAAATGGGCAGAAGACCTAAACAGACATTTCTCCAAAGAAGATATACAGATTGCCAACAAACACATGAAAGAATGCTCAACATCATTAATCATTAGAGAAATGCAAATCAAAACTACAATGAGATATCATCTCACACCGGTCAGAATGGCCATCACCAAAAAATCTACAAACAATAAATGCTGGAGAGGGTGTGGAGAAAAGGGAACCTTCTTGCACTGTTGGTGGGAACGTAAATTGATACAGCCACTATGGAGAACAGTATGGAGGTTCCTTAAAAAACTAAAAATAGAACTACCATGTGACCCAGCAATCCCACTACTGGGCATATACCCTGAGAAAACCATAATTCAAAAAGAGTCATGTACCACAATGTTCATTGCAGCTCTATTTACAATAGCCAGGACATGGAAGCAACCTAAGTGTCCATCGACAGATGAATGGATAAAGAAGATGTGGCACATATATACAATGGAATATTACTCAGCCATAAAAGAAACGAAATTGAGTTATTTGTAGTGAGGTGGATGGACCTAGAGTCTGTCATACAGAGTGAAGTAAGTCAGAAAGAGAAAAACAAATACCATATGCTAACACATATATATGGAATCTAAGAAAAAAAAAATGGTCATGAAGAACCTAGGGGCAAGACGGGAATAAAGACACAGACCTACTAGAGAATGGACTTGAGGATATGGGAAGGGGGAAGGGTAAGCTGTGACAAAGTGAGAGAGTGGCATGGACATATATACACTACCAAAAGTAAAATAGATAGCTAGTGGGAAGCAGCCGCATAGCACAGGGAGATCAGCTTGGTGCTTTGTGACCACCTAGAGGGGTGGGATAGGGAGGGTGGGAGGGAGGGAGACACAAGAGGGAAGAGATATGGGAACATATGTATATGTATAACTGATTCACTTTGTTATAAAGCAGAAACTAACACACCATTGTAAAGCAATTATACTCCAATAAAGATGTTAAAAAAAAAAAAGTCTACACGTAACAAATGCTGGAGAGGGTGTGAAGAAAAGGGAACCCTCTTAACACTGTTGGTGGGAATGTAAATTGGTACAGCCACTATGGAGAACAGTATGGACATTCCTTAAAAAAACTAAAAGTAAAGCTACCGTAAGATCCAGCAATCCCACTCCTGGGCATATGTCCAGACAAAACCGTAATTCAAAAAGATACATGTACCCCTATGTTCACAGCAGCACTATTCACAATAGCCAAGACGTGGAAACAACCGAAATGTCCATTGACAGATGAATGGATAAAGAAGATGTGGTACATATACACAGTGGAATACTGCTCAGCCATAAAAAAAGAATGAAATAATGCCATTTGTAGCAACATGGATGGACCTAGAGATGATCATACTAAGTCAGAAAGAGAAAGACAAATACCATATGATATCACCTATATATGCAATCTCAAATATGACACAAATAAGCTTCTCTATGAAACAGAAATAGACTCACAGACCTGGAGAACAGATTTGTGGTTGCCAAGGGGGAGGGGGAACGGGGGAGGGATGGATTGAGAGTTTGGGATTAGCAGATGCAAACTATTATATAGAGAATGGATAAACAACCACGTCCTACCGTATAGCACAGGGAACTATATTCAATATCCTGTGACAAACCATAATGGAAAAGAATGTATATACATGTATAGCTGAAGACTTTGCTGTACAGCAGAAATTAACACAACATTGTAAGTCAACTATACTTCAATAAAAAAAAAAAATTAATGAAAAAAAACAAGCCCCCATCAGGGGCCAAGAAAAATTTTTTTTTACTGGCTTACATCTGTTTTATAAACTAAAATGGTTACATTTACTTATTGTAAATTCAGTAATGGCCCCATAGCTCATAAGTGATGACACCAGGGTTAGAACCCGTATCTGGGTTCAAATAAATTAGGTCCTAACCTCTACTGTCACAGGTAGTCTTTGTGATGACAAAATCGAAGGGAAAAAAGTACTGTAAAGCTACAGTTTTTATGTGTCTGAAGGTCATCCACAGAACAAAGATGACAGTACAGTTATGTCTGGGGGTTCTGTGGACGGGGCCGTGGGTTGGGATGGTCAGAAAATACAGGCGTATCTAACTCATGAACCGTCCTGGCCTTCTGGGCGGCTACACTTGGTCCTGCCAAAATCCCTTGGATTTCTGCCATCGGAAAGGAAGGGCCTGACAGTTGAATGATGTGTCTTCCTTCTCATCTAAGCTCTTCTGCCGCTCCAGTGCCCCCTCTGCTCTGAAGCGGCGCTGTGTCTGCTGGTGACAGCACAGCCAGCCAACCACCGGTGCTGGGCACAGCGGCCTTTTGATTCAAGGACATAAAGCAAGGGACACGGAGAGTGTTCCTCTGGGCTCGACTGGTGTCACTGCAGGAGTGGAGGTTAAGGTTGGAGGGACAGAGGTGTCACGTGTTTGTTAATAAATTTCTCTCATGTGTGACGTGTAAGACCCTCAAAAGCCCATGCCCCTGGCAGGCCCCCTCCTGCCTGGCTTCAGGCCAGGACTGATGAGTCCCATGGCTGTTTCAACACATGACCTTCCTCTTCAGAAGGTCAGCTATCAGCTGCTTCTTTGGAGGGTGGCGGCCTCGTGATCCTGAGGTCTTGGGTAAAAAACTTTCAGCGACAAGGCTGTTTTGAGAATTGCAGAAATTGGAACCGAAGGGTTTGGGATGTCCGGTGCTTATTTCAACAAGCTGACCCGTCTCTGTGGTTGCACAGAACCCAGAGAGAGCGCTGAGTCATGCAGACAAAAAGCTGCAACTGGTCAGAGTTTAAGGCAGTTGTCGGTGTTGGCTGCAAATGAACAGATTTGGGGGCAAGCCTGGGTATTCGGAGTGCCTGATGAAGCTGAGATTACCTGGTGCCCCAAGCCCCCGTATGCTAGCGTTTGAGGCACCACATTTATGGATGGGCTCTTTCTGCTGCACATCTGAGAGCATCTCGCTGCCCGGCAGACACCATGCTGGCCTCACTCGTCAAATATCTCACAGCCGCAGAATGGCCGCCAACACCAGCATCCGTGCAGGCCCGTGTGCAGATTTTTAAGCGAAAGCTTAATACAGCGTTTGCAGAGCTCCGGAAGGCCCACAGAGCCTGGACAGTCCCCCAGCATCAGGGCGCCAACCGCTGGCCACGTGGGGCTGGGGAGCCGCCCGTCTCCTGGCCCCCGAGGGCAGCATCTCCGGCTGAAACGCCGGGTTCTGAGTTCTGCCTGCACGTGGCTTTCCTTCCGGCCCTCGTACTGACCGCTGGCCCCTCGAGAGCACATCTGCAGCAACTACCATCGATAAGCCCAAGGGAAAAGCTCACTGTGTGTGTCCGGAGACAGGGTCCTTCAGAAGTTTCCCGAAGTGTGAGGTGTGCGCGAATCTGGAGGCTCTTGGACAAAGCTAGCACCTCATTGAATCTTTTTCCGATTCTCATTCTTCCAAAAGTCTTCTGAGGACTTTCTGGATCCTCAAGGGGAACGTCTGTAAGTCTGTTTGGTGCTTTGTCCATCTTTCCCACTCCCTAATGTGCACCTCAGAAGGCAGCCAAATTTATCTAGAATGTTGTAATACTGCTTTGTTTTTAATGTATTATTTTTACTCTTAACTTCCATTTATTGACAGGAAACACTGAGTGTTTCTTTATGGCAGTAATATAAAAATCGCCCTGGTGGTTACCAAACGTCTGAAGTTTGAGGCCACAGCCTCTACATTGAGCCCAGATTTGTGATCTGGGCTCCGTGCCTGAACCAGAAAGCCATGTCCTGAGTCAGCCTGCACGGTGACCCATCTGAGGGCCTGGGGAGGGGGTGCCCTGGGACATCTGCGAACACGCCCACTCCTGCTCCACTGGAGACGACCAGCAGCTCCGGCTGGGGGGCCCCCAAGAGCCTGCGGGGAAACTTGGCGAAAGCCAGCGGAGCAGCAGACTTGGACAGCTCAGGTCGCTGCAGCGGTTCTGAGCGCCGTTAGCTCCTGTGAGAGGATGGGAAGCCTGCTGTGCGGGATCTGGGTGCAGGTTTCACACCCGCCCGGGGGCTGGGGGTGGCGGGTGGGTTTCTCACTTGCTAAGTTGTGATTAAAGTCCCCAAGTTCAGGCTTCCCTGGTGGCGCAGTGGTTAAAAATCTGCCTGCCAATGCAGGGGACACGGGTTCGAGCCCTGGTCTGGGAAGATCCCACATGCCACGGAGCAACTAAGCCTGTGCGCCACAACTACTGAGCCCGTGTGCCACAACTACTGAAGCCCTTGCACCTAGAGCCTGTGCTCCGCAACAAGAGAAGCCACCGCAGTGAGAAGTCCACGCACCGCAACAAAGAGTAGCCCCCGCTCGCCACAACTAGAGAAAGCCCGCGCACAGCAACGAAGACCCAACGCAGCCAAGAATAAATAAATAAATAAATTTATATATATAAAAGGGTCCCCAAGTTCAGGAAAGGAAGAGGCAACACCGCCATCTTGTGGCCAATAGTGTGCACAGCACCCGCGATGCCTGCTGATTGGGATCCAGGCTCAGAACCATTTTTAGCACCAGGCAGGTTTCTGACCCTGCTGACAGAGGCAAAGGGGGATTTGTGGCCTCCTTGCCTCTCCAGCCACGGCAGGTCACCACCCACGGAGCCACCACACCTAAGAGCCTGCGTGCCGCAGACACCGTGCTGGGTTCCAGACCTACATCTCCCCTCAAATCCCCCCTCACAGCCCCAGGACTGGGCGCTACCACCAGCATTCCCTGCAGACCTGCCTTCACTGCCAGGCGGGGGACTTGGGGACACTGTGTAGCTCGGGAGAGGTGGAAGTGGGATTGTGGAGAGAAGCATGTCTTTTAACTTCCCTTTTTTGTGTTTAAAGGGAACTTGCCCTGTAGGTCTCAGGTTACACAGCAGGGCTGTAAGAGCAGCTCCCAGGCCCGTCCCTCTGGGCCTCAGCGTCTAAAGCTGTCAGTGGGGACAATGGCGCTCCTGTAACAGGCCCCCTCGGGGTCTTCAGACTGAGTGCAAGTCATCACCCAGAACATGCCTGCACCCAACAGCCCTCCATCAAGGCAGCTGGGATTGTGCTTCCTGGGCAGGAACTGGATTTGGAGGAAGTGAGGTCTTGTGGGTTCCTGGGGTGGGTGGGGGGGATTCTGTCCTATTCCCACACAGCAGCCCCAGGGGGCAGGACTCTGTGGGGAGAGCCAGGGCAGGGGGCCAAGCCTGGCCAGAAAGACCCTGCCCGTGAGGGGCCATGATGCGGGGCGCCCGGAGCGATGGTCGCTGTCAAAGCCAGGGGGCCCTCTGCAGGTGGCTGCGTTGCATTGTCGATACCCACGTGCGCGTCCTCGGGGGGCAGACCATAGAACTGGCGGTCCAAACTGGGACACTTCCGAGAGGGAAGGGACGCTCTCGTAACAATTATGCCAGGATAGGGGTACCTCGGACGCGGGTTGCCCCAGGCAAGCAAGGACGACGGTCACTCTTGTCATCAGGTGTGCAGGTGGCAAGTGAAGACGTGGATGGAGATGAGATTCTCTAGGGGAAAGAAGGGACTCCTGCGATCAGGCCTTGAGGGACCATCTGCCAAGACTTGAGGCTGGGGGGAGGAGGCACCAGGACGGCCAGGAGCGCGGCCTCTCAGGGCACCGATAGTGACGGGGAAGGGCACGTTCCCCAGCCCTGACTGCTGCCCAGAGGGCACCTGCTGGGTTTACCCCTTCGGGGTGGCTGGGAGTGTCGCAGAGCTGGTGAGAGGTGGACCCCAGAGCCTGGTGAGGGGATGGAGCAAGTGCCCGTGGCAGTCCTCTCTGGAGCAGCGTGGAAAAGAGCCTCACCTCTCCCCCAGGAAAACAGCGTTTGGAATATCTAAGGCAGCTCTCTGGTCTCCCTCCCTCCCTGCCAGAGTTATCAAGGAGGGACTAAATTTTGCTCAGGATGCGCTGTCTAGTGCGCAGGAAGGAGGGCTGCGTTTCTCCAGTGGATGGAAAATACGTACTGAGCCCCTGCTACGAGCCAGGTATGGCGGGAAGATTCACAGCAACGTACCTGAAACGGACAAGCCTGGGGGGGGGGAGGTTCCAGCCTTTGTCACCCATACACACCAGGCTCTGTGTTAGGTGGGCTACGGCCCGCCCCCGCCCCCCTCCTCCTAGGAACCGTCCCCCCGACACTTGTCACCTCCCATCGCCATGGGAACAGTGGACGCCAACCGCTCCACTCGACTGGTCCAGAGACAGAGTCGCCTTCCAGCTGGAGCCCTCGCGGGGCCCGTCTCCAGTCTCCAGACTGGGCCGATCATCTCTCCGCCCCGCCCACGGCTGAGGCCGGGTAACTAGCGGCGGGGCGACCCAGAGAGATGGTCTCTACAGCGGTGGGGCTGTGGGCAGACCCCTGGGCTGAAGCGGGTCTCCAGAAAGTGGCGAGGCCTTGGAAGAGAGCGGAGAGGGCAGCGGAGAAGATGCGGGGGCCCTGGGCAGGCGGCAGGCCTGCTCTGCTCTCCCGCGGCTCGCGGGGCCCTGCTGTCTCCGCCCACGTGTGCTCAGCGGCTCTGCCCTCCTCCGGTGGATTTTCTGAGCTGAGGTTCTCTGCCCTGAACTGGTTGGAGCTGGGCGTCCGTCCCTGAACCACTGGCAAATACCGACTGCTCAGATTTTAGAGAAGACACTGGATTTAAACCTTTCCAGCAGCCTCCCCCTTGCTGGAGTTTTAGTGTCACAACATCTCCATCCCTGGCCGTCTTGCCCCGCCGGGCTGCCCTCCCGACTCCATCCCCCCTCACTCCTGCCACGGGCGCTGGCTCCTGCCCTGGGGCTCTGCTTTGCGCCGTGAGGTTGGAAGGCAGGGCGGCGTGCACAGCGCTGGGCAGGCCTGGGCTCGGGCCCCAGCTCCAGCCTCAGCAGCTGCTCAGCCTTCCCGGAGCCTGTTTCCTCATCTGTAAATGACAATCACTCCCTCAGGCTTCGGGGTTGGGAGGTGCAGAGAACATCCGGCCCAGAGCAGAGATAAACGCTGCTTCTTCCTCCTTTCCTCGATGACTAAGCATTAGCTAGTCGAGAAGTCAGAAAGAGAAAAACAAATACCATATGCTAACACATATATATGGAATCTAAAAGAAAAAACGGTCCTGACGAACCTAGGGGCAGGACAGGAATAAAGACGCAGATGTAGAGAATGGACTTGAGGACACGGGGAGGGGGAAGGGTAAACTGGGACGAAGTGAGAGAGTGGCATGGACATATATACACTACCAAATGTAAAACAGCTAGTGGGAAGCAGCCGCATAGCACAGGGAGATCAGCTCCGTGCTTTGTGACCACCTAGACAGGTGGGATGGGGTGGTGGGAAGGAGACGCAAGAGGGAGGAGATATGGGGATATATGTACATGTATAGCTGATTCACTGTTATACAGCAGAAGCTAACACACCAGTGTAAAGCAATTATACTCCAATAAAGATGTTAAAAAAAATTAGCTAGTCGAGAGATGCAAATAAAATCAGAAAAGAAGAAAAAAAAAACAAAGACGAGAAAGAGACCTGGGGTCACTCTACCGATTTTGCTAAACTGCAAATAATGCAGCAGCTTTCTGTGGTGAATAGGAATCACGGAGTAGCTTTTGTTTCTATCCAAGAAGAGATCAAAATGGACTTTATATTCCAACGAATATAAAGCCACAAACAGAACACGGCCCTCTTGCAGAAGTGTTATGCCCCCAGATGACCGACAGAGGGCAGAGCTGTGCAACCCTCAGCTGCTCTAGATCTAGAGGGCAGAGAAGGTCCAGCCCTCTGAGATGGAAGATGGGGTGGGTGGTGCAGAGGAATAATGGGGGGGGGGGGCAGGCATCAGAGTGACTCAAGCCGGCATGGGAGAGCCGGCTCAGGGCTTGCTGGACAAGGTAGCAGCTGGGAGAGCTCAGAGCTTGGGCCAAGCCACTGAACCTGGGGAACCTCGTCTGAAAGTGAGGTGCTGCTTAGCTGCCAGGGGCGGTGAGGACGCCTCGGTGCACAGAAGTTCGTGGGAATGAGTCAGTGCACTTAGTCACCTTATAGAACAGAAGCCAGAAAACCATCACAACTCTAATTTCCAAAGAGGGGGACGACAGATTCCGGAACCTACATCCGGGTGAGTGTGACGGTGGTCCCAGAGTCCAGATGTATAAACATCTGTAATAAAGACAACAGCTGGTGCCTTTTCAAAGCTTTATGCACTTCATCTCCTTGGAGCCTCTCAGCAGCCCCTGAGGTAGGTGCTGTGGTTACCCCCATTTAAAGATGGGAAAACGGGCAGGATGAGGGTAGGTGGTTTGCTCCAGGCCACCCAGCTGGGAAATGGTGGGGTCGGGATTTGAACCCGACACTGGCTGGAGTCAAAGCTGGTGGCGTCAACCATTATGGCACCTACTGCCTTTCAGAACAAAACCGCCCACGAACAAGTCAGAGCAAGTCAGCCCCAAGGCCACTTGCAGCCCTGGAAATGGAATTAATCTGAATTCCAGAACAGCCCAAGACTGTTGGACAACAGGCTGGAGAGATCTGGGATCTGTCTGAACCACAGACCCCAAAGCAATGAGAGAGGAGGAGAGCCGTGCACGGGAAAGGAGGGGAGAACAGCCACCCCACGGGTGGGGTCTGTAGGGTGCGGGCTGGGAACGCTGGGGGAGCAGGCTCTGTGCTGGGGAGGGGTGGAGGGGGCTGCAGCCTTGAACCCAGGGCGCTGTGGAAACTGACTACTAATGACAATCTACTGAGCTCTTACTGTGAGCCCACCATACTGCCAGGCACTTTACAGAGAAAGATCCGGTGGTCAGAGTGATGGCTTGAGAGCAAGTGGGATGGAAAACAGGTCTGGGAGACACCGTCCATGCTCGTGTTACTGCATCCCCCTTGCGATAATGCCCCCGGGGAGTGGGTTGTACCCTTCCGTAGGATGTAAATTCGCAACATGAGGAGGGTCCGTGAGTAAACTTCTGTTGCCTCCAAACCCAGCTGCTGATTCTGACTCCTGCCTGGCTGCCATTGCCAGAGGACAACATACGCACAACTGGGCAGCCTGACCATCCCTCAGAGGAAGTGGGCGGCTGGGCTGTTTCAGCCATCTTCTGCCCTTCTAGGGCTTGTAGGGTAAGTGTGGGAAGTGAAGGGGGTTCCCTGTAACACACATGAAGTGAGGGGGATTTCAGCCCAGTGCACTGCAATGGAAGCGTCACAAGCTTTCCCTTCAGTGATGTGGACTGAGGCACGGAGTCCTTATCCAGCCAGCTACATCCATCAGCTCAGTCCGCTCCGGCTGCTGTAACAAAATACCACAGACTGGGTGGCTTAAAACAGCAGAAACTGGTTGCTGACAATTCTGGAGGCTGGAAATCTGAGATTGGGGGGCAGCACCGTTGGGTGAGGGCCCTCTTTCAGCTGCAGAATTCTCCTAGGGAGCTTCGTGAGGTCGTGAGTTATAAGGACACTAATGCCATTCAGGAGGGGTCCACCCTCACGACCTAATCACCTCCCAGAGGCCCCACCTCCTAATGCCATCACCTTTGGGGGTTAGGATTTCAACATGTAAGTTTTGGTGGGACATAAACATTCAGAGCACGGCACCATCCACATCCACCCATCCATCCACCCATCATCCAGTCTTCACAGAACACCTAAATGTAACACATTATAAGAAATAAGGTTTGAAAAAAAAAAAGAAAGAAATAAGGTTTGATAAAAATGGAAAATTACTGATGGTTGTGGAAGCTGGGTGGTATGTACCTAGGGTCATTACGCTATTTTCTCCACTTCTGTGTATTTTGTTTGAAGATTCCCATATAAGAGGTTGAACAGAGATAAGGCGTGCAGTGTGGGAATCAGGGGCTGCGGTCTCAGGGGCCGCCTGCCACACGGAAGCAGTTGGTGCCTTAACTTTTTCCAAGCTCCTGGAGGGCGGCGACTTCAGGCCTGCAGAGCCCAGGGGCCTTCACCATCAGCTCAAAGCAAAACCGAGAAAGAGGGGGCAGCTTCCACCAGGATACAGAAAAGGCACAATTTCTAGCAGTGACCGCGGTCACGCTGTTTGTTACCAGGCAACAAGTGACACGAAGAAGACGACAGGGGTGGTCCAGGGACGGGTCTGGAAGGTGAAAAGGCAAGGAAGGTGGGGACCTGCTGCCTGACTCAACATCACACCCCCTCCTCGCCCACAATCAGCAGCGCCTCTGCCATCACCTCTGTCCTCAGGCCACACGCTCCAGGCCCGCTTTACAGAGCATCAAACCTGCCAACGGGCTGGCTGGGGACCAAGGGCACGGCTAACGAGGTCTCGGACCTCAGAGACGACCACTATGCGATCGTGAATAACCACGTGTTTAATGCTTCACAGGACAAACTAGTTCTTTGCTACGAAATTCATCACAAACTTGACTCGCTGTTAACTGTCAAGTCTATAATACTATTTAAGCCCCAGGCGACAAGAGCTCTCGTGTCCAATAATTTAGCTTAGTGAAGTTTGTGCAAAGTCACAAACCTTTTCATACGTTCACGATCTCCAGAATTTAACTAGTGAAGTGTAGCACAGCTCTCTACCCCTTTGCAATCAGCAGAGAGAAACGGCTAAAACAATCATGGCTGAACCATGTTCTACGCTGAAAGGAATATCTGTTCTCACCTGGGCCACCTGCCCGGGTCCTGGAGCGGCTGACCCATCCACCTTGGGACGAGAGCCGGCAGAGGCTCCATGGTTTCTGAAGACCATCCCAGGGCAGGGAGCCAGGCTGAAGGCCACGATGGAATCTTCTGGAGAGAGCACAGCATCCCCATCCAGCCCACGTCCACCTGTACCCACCACCACCTCGCAGCGGTAACGCATCTTCCCTCGTGCAAAGCCCGGGCCCGGCCTGCCGGTGTGACCCCGCCACAGGCCAGAGAGCACAGTTCAACTCTGGTTCACTCTTAGAAGCTCCTTTGGGTACATAACCCCATCCCCGACCCCTCCGGAAAATTATCCTTTTCCAAGCCGGGAACGTTGGCTTCAGCAAAGGTGACCTAGAGTTTGCTGTTCTTCTGAAACTGGGCCACCAGGCTGAGGACCTGCTCGGAAGCTTTGATGCTCTTGGAGCTGAGGTAGGTGGCCCTGTTGGTGGCCGTGTCCTCCAGGAAGTAGCGGTAATTGACCATGAGGCCACACGAGCCCGTGATGCCCTTGAGGCTGACGTCGGCCATCCAGTTGATGCGCCACATCACGGCCCCGTTCTGCAAGTGGAAGTTGGCCACGGGGTTCAGGGCGTAGCCCCGGTGCTTCTCCCCGTACAGGTACCAGGCGCAGAGCCGCATCAGGGGGGCCTGAAGCGCCCGGACCAGCTGCTCAGATTGGACCCACTCGCTGCTGCTGAGAAAGGTCTTGAGGGTCTCATTCACGGGACCGCCCGTGATCTCGGAGATTTCTTTACACTCGGAATCTGTCAACAGTTCGTTCCTCCCGTGATCCTTTGCTTTTGACTTCAGCAGCCCCAGAAGCCACTTGGTGAACCCGGGGATAGGGGACAGACTTGCAAACGTCCCCAGGTGAGGAAACTCCTTCTGCAGGGCATGGTTGGGGTGGGGAAAGGAAGGTGGAGAAAACACACACACACACACACACACAATTCAGCAGGTGAGTCACGGATTCACAAACACCTCCTTTCTCGCTTACGTATCATTAACCTCCGTGTGCTGCTGTGGGGTTTACAAAGTGATATTTGATGCGCACGAATCTTCTTCTTTCAAGGAACAGTTATTAAGGATCTGATGTGTGTCAGGTCCTGGAGGCATCCTGAGTCCCCAGGACAAGCCTTTACTGTGGGGTCTCCATCTGCACCACTATCCACGCCGGCAAGTTGGGGGACCTGCCTGAAATCGGAGGGGTGGGCTGCTACGATGTGGGGTGCCGTCTTCTGACTACAGGTCTTGTCTTTCTAGCCCACCAGGCCCCTCCCACGGACTTTGCTGCCGCCACAGAACCTGGTTTGGTGCTTGGCACACAAGTACCCAGTGACTGTTTGCTGTTTGTTGAATGAGTAACTGATCGCCCAACTATAGCACAGTGGGTGCAGAGGATGCGATAGGAGGGGAGGCAACGGTTATGTCTCCACATCAGATAACACAGTTCAATCATTGTTGTTCAAATTACAGAGAGATCTCAATGATCACTTCAAAGAACCCAGTATTTTCCAGTTAAAAATGTAATATATGCTCACTACAGAAAAATTTTTTTTTAATTTAGGACGGAAGCAAAGAAACCACCATACTCTCCAGGTTTGACAGAGTATAACTCCTGGTCCTTCTCTAGGCAATTTTTGCAAGGACGAGACAGTTATTTTACATCCTGCTTTGTGGATTTATATCATGAGCGCTTTCTCATTGTCACTCAAAATTCAGAACCGTAACTTGTATCGACAGAATAATATGAAAAGATAAGACGATCCCATGCCTTTCCTAACCCTGTTCTTTTCACTGGGCATTTAAGGTGCCTCTTTCATAAACCTCCACGAACACCTCTGTGTAGGAAGGGCTGCCCTTCCCTCCAGATTTCTCGGGTGACTTTCCGGCTCCCAGCCCAGTCGTGGAGAAGACGTCAGCGGCAGGATGGCTCCTGGGCTGCCTGATTCCGAAACAGACTCTGCTGTATCACCCAGACCCCGGATTCTGCTCCTCCTCTGACTGCCTTTCTGACCCTCATACCAGCCCTGCTACCCACCCGCCCTCGCCCCATTCATTAGCACCTTCAGCAAAGAAGCAGGAAGTAAGAAGAAACTCAGAGTAATCAGATGTGCTTCTTATCGCCTCTGGGGAAGAAGTGGCAGGGAGTGATTCTAACGAAGCTGATACCCAACTGAATCCCAAGTTCTCAGACTTAAAACTATTAATTTAACACGAAGCACGCAAATATTTAAATTCCATCCTATCTGTCATTCTCTGAGGAAGAGCTTCTGCAGCAGCTGTCTGTGCTGAAACCACCAGAAGCACAGAGCGCTGCTCTCAGAGCCCATTAGTCATGACCTAATTATTTTACCTAAAAATTGGATTCTGCACATTAGAGTTCACTCCAGCCCCTCATGAGATAGCTTTAAAAAGCCCAAACCCAGAGTGGACCTGAACATTTCTGTGTGTTTCCCAGGGCAACCAAGAAAAGGCAATTATAAAAAAAAACCAAGTGCCAGTGCATTTACCCTCCAGCTGCCTGGTCGAACCTCGACACTCCCTCCCGGGCCGCGAGTGGGCGAGGGTGGGTAGGGAGGTTGGCACGGCCAGGACTGGACAGTGGGAGCGAGGGGGGCCCTGCTGGCGACTATGCCGGGACAGCGCGTGCCCATCAGGAGCCGCCCCGCCAGCCAGGGGGCGGGGTCCCCTGCAGAAGCCGCCGCCGCCCCCAGGACGCATCTGGATGTGTGGCCCGCGAGAAGCTAGCTTTGAGGGCCTTTTCCTCAGCACTGCTTCCACCCCCTGACGAGTCTCGGGGCTCCTAGGAAGTGCCAAGGGGCACCTGGCACTTTTCCACCCCTCCTGCTCGCTCCGGCCCAAAGCTTCACCCTGTCCCCAGAGATGAGGGCAGAACTGCTCGGCCACCCCAAGGCGGGGACACGGACAGCGGTGCGGCGGGATCAGGGTCGAGCCTCGCTCACCTGCAGCTCCTTCACCACCCGCTTGATGAGGAAGGTGCCCAGCTCCACGCCCTGCAGCCCCTGCTGGGTCAGGCTCAGCGAGTATAAGATGGCTGTGGTGATCTTGTCCCGCTCCTCTGTCTCCGACGTGGGACTCTCCTTCACTATGATGGTCTGGAAAACACAAAGGACACGGATGGGCAGCCGTGGATGCACCTGCCCCGCCCTCACTCCTCCTGGGGGGGGTCCCTCGACCCAAGGACCAGCCTCTAGAGGCAAGCACCCCGTTCTGAGACGTCTCTGGAGGCGGCGGTGGTCTCACAACTTCCCTGGCTGTTTGCTCAATGTTGTATCATTTCTATCACTTTGAAATTCTCCCACAAGCTTCGCTGAATCACAACTGATGTCCCCTAGGTCTCTCTCAGGGGAGGTCTCTCTCTCTGTGCAATCTGCTGCCCTCCGACACCCACAGACAGCACGCCAGCCCTCTGCCAAGGCCAAGGGCCCCACTTCCTGCGGCTCCTGTGCGCAGGCTGCCCGCTGCGTCCTGCAGGCCTCCCTCCGCCCCTCTGAACCCTAGTTGTTTACATTTCCCAGTAAGGCGGACGCAGTCCTACGTAAGTTTTCTTTCAGGAGATGTACCTTTTTATGCTTTTCCTATGTACCTTTTTGGTTTTCTGCCACGTCCTTATATTTCCACAGTGAAACCACACGCCCGCACAGACACGTACGAGAAGCGATCTAAGAATCAGCATGACTCGTACTGGGAAGTCCCTTAGCCAAGTCCGACTTGCTCGGCTCTGAGATGTGAGTGCGAGGCGTTCTGAGCTTTAATACTCTGAGGGCCACTGGACAACAGTGGTGGAGACCTTGCAGTTGGCTTGGACACAGGCCAGCCAGCCTGCTTCTGAAGGACACGCTTACGCTGCTCTAAACTCCTACCAGCTACCCTGGATGCCTGAAGTAGGGGAGTCTGGCCCAGAGTCCAGGCTGAGGTCTGGAGCCCACAGACTTTCTTAAATTGCCAACGGGGTGCGTGGGTCTGCGCGTAGCCCCCTGGGGAAAAACATCCTCAGCTCTCATCCCCTTCAGACGCTCGGAGGGTCTTTTCTGTGACTCCTGGGAAGCCATGAACCGTTGCCATAAGGAAAGTGGGGCGGATGGTGACGCAGAGGCCGTGACATCCGGGGCCCTGCCAGCCTCTCCTGCACCCGCAGCTGACGGAGGAGCTCTCCTCCCATCATTCCTCGTCCGCATCTTGTTAAATCGCCTCCTTTGTTTTTCAAGAAGTCTGTAGGTTATCTTGTGGTTCTGGACTCAAAAGTCTCCAGCAAATCTTTTTTTTCAAGTTTAAAAAAAAAAAAACAAAACCCCAAACAAACGAACCTTTCTTTGATTATATGAATGAGATACGCACAATGTCAAAGAGGCAAGAAATAAACGCATGAAGAAGAAATCACAAATCACTCCAGAACTCAACACCCAGTCCTACTGTTAACGTTTTGGGGAGCGCCTTTCAAGGTCGGTCTCACTGGCCCCAGGCAGGCACACACATAAATACACGTGCATACAAAACCACGGACACACGCAGTCTCTCATGTGTCTGTCCGGATGCGCGAGTCTCCTCACACACGGAAGGCACCTGCCCTCAGGGCTGGGACCCCGGTCCCCCACCGTCCCCACTTCTTCCATCATCCTGGGCAGATCTCTGCAGTCCCCTCCTAGCCTCAGAGTCCTCATGTCTAAAAATAAGCCTGAGTCACAAGGCGCTGTGGGCAGTCACACAGCAGGGCGCTCCGCGGGCAGACGGGGCAGAGCAAACGCTCAGTCGACGTAATCCATGCTACACAGAAGGTCACACCAGATAGGCCAGGCTGGAACCTGAACCTTCAGTCAATAGTAAGTCAAGGTTGACGTTCCATGTCAAACACACACACAGCTAAATCCACACTTAAGCCCACACGTGGGAGCGCAGGGTCTGTGAGGACAGGCCAGACGCACACGCCATCGTTCCCTAGAGCATCCCCTCCCGGTGGACACTTTGGTTACCACTCCCACCTCCAGACCACGCTGCAGTGAGCAACCGCCCAAACTCTCAGGCCTGAGCCTCTCCTGGGATAAATTCCCGAGGGTGGAATTTTCAGGTCAAAAGGAACACACGTTTTATATTTTAATAGTTATTACCAAACTGCCCCCAGGGAGGCCGTGATAACCTCTAGTGCGTGACAGTGCAGGCGCCTCCAAACAAGCATCGTGCGGGAACGTCTCCCTGCTGACGAGCCCTCCACCCTCCGATGCCAGGAGACGCTGCCCAGCGCCCACCTGAGATCTGCCATCGCCTCTCAGCCTCCTAACAGGCCACTCCGACCCCGAAGCTGCAGTGACCCAGGTGTGCCCACTTCCCCTCACCGGACCTGCTCTGCAGCCCCAGCCCCTGCCCCCCGTGGGCCTGCGGACTGAGTGTTTCAGACACTCACCAACGCCTCGAGGAGAAGCCCAGCTTGCTCCGGGGGGGAACCACCACACCGGGCAGAGCGCTGGGCCCGCGTCAGGCACGCAGCACAGCCGACTTTCCAATTTCTCAATCAGCCGTCTTTTGAAACTACCCACAGGCACTTAGAGGCTGAAGCGTTGATCCCGGGGCCCCTGCACCTGTACCCCCTCCTCCATAAGAGCCTGGACCACGTCTCAACCCAAGGTCCACACACCCTGGCAAAAGCTTGCCCCGTCCCATCACTGCCCACACACTGCCCGTTCTCCACTCTGTGGCTGCAGATCTGGAGACTGTATTTAGCTAATGCAAAGATCCACAAAGGCCAAAAAGCAATTTATTCTCAAAAAGGGGAGAAAACTAAGTTAACAGAAAACTTAAGGCACCCTGGGCCGTCTGCCCCGTCCTGAATCGACCGCGCACAGGTACCTGGATGCTGCTGGAGATCTCACTGGTCAGGGCCACGTGCAAAATGATCAGGGGCTCCCCCGGGGTCGAGCAGTGAGAGAAGAAGTAACACCTTCTGTAGGGCCCCACGCGCCGTTTCATGTCCGCCCAGTTTTTAACGGGATGCACAGCCTCAGACCTGACGAGAACGTTATGAAGGGGCAAGACAAAAGTACAATTCACACGTTAAATAGCCGCGGGGCTGATTCTTACCCGTATTATTCACTCAAGTCAAAGCAATCCTTTAAATAGAGCTTCAGCGGACTCTGCGGGAAATTCAAAGATCACTTTAGCGTGAAACAGTGCTGACTGAGAGGAGGCACGACTGGTGACCGTTTTACACACAAAACTGTGCTCTCATCCCCGCTCTTAAGACTCATTTGCCAGGCCCTGGGGGAGCAGTTATGTGGCAGATTTCGACACAGAGACTTGACCAGATGCCTGTCACCGGACATCCTACGTCTCTTGCTTCCTCTGAATCTCCGCAGTGTGAAGTCCGTGCTGCCTGAGGACACGCCTCGCCTGGCTGCTTCCATTTGCCCAGTGACCTCGGCCACCGCTGTTTTGTTTCAACGTGCGACGTGGCAGCATGCCACTGTCGGCCAGCCTGCATTTCACTGTGTCCGGGGGAAGGTGGGACTCACGCGCTATACTGTGAATTTGGAGATTTTATCCAAGGGAGACATTTTAACAGCGGGTTGAGACAGACGTTTTTTGAGTTACTAATGCCAGTGCTTGGTCCAGTGAACCCGGGCAGCTCTGAGCATGGGGTCGTTGGGGAGACGCGGGCGTGAGGGCTTTAAATGAGAGGACGTGACCGAGACCCCAAGTGCAGGTTCACTGGCAGAAAGACCAGCTTCCACCTGTGCCCTTTCCTCCTCCGTGGTCTCGGCATCACCTGCTAGGACAGCCACCGTTGTGGATCCTGTGTTTGGGTTTTATCAGGCTTGGAACAAAATGTACACGGGAATGGAGACTGGCTTTCAGCTGAAACGTAAGAAAAGCAGAAACGTCATAAATACTTACTCACTGATTTTCTGCAGCACTTCGCACGGTGAATGCCAGGTGACCCGCTCCAGGTTCAGGAACCCGGAAGAAAACCATTCCGAGAACATGCTTTTCAGCACCCCGTTCATTTCCTGAAATGGAGAAGGGGGAGCGCTGGCCTTCCGAGGGAAAGACGTCCAGCCCATCCCCGCATCGCTGCCGCACCGGGAATTCGACTCCGAAACCTGATACAAACGAGGAGCGGGCAGGATGGGCCTGTCCTGAGGCAGCCCGACCGGGCTCCGCTCTCGGCCACGGCAGACTGAGCTCAGCTCCACTTCTTCCTTCCCTCCTTCCACCTGTAAGACACCTGGGCTCCATGTGAACTAAGCTGCCCAAATCAAATAACGTGCGCCGATGCATTCGCCGCCATGAACACAGCCACACACGTGATGTTAAGCTGACGCTGAACGGCGTACGGCGTCTCGTGCAGGAAACTCCAACACCCTCTCGGGAACATTCTCTGGTTCACCAAAAACACCCTTTCTTTCCCAAGAGAAACGAGCACTGGGTCCCGCGCCCCACATTTCGACAGCTCTAAGGTGTGTGTTTTCCTATTTTAACATCTTGGTGGTCACGCCGCCTTGTTCAAATGATGGCGGGTCATGGTTTAATCGGCAGCATTTTTTCCTCCCTGAGTGGGCCGTAGAATAATAGTGTGTCGGGCAATCCATGCATTTAGAATTGATGACATTATTCTAATTTCCCTTACTTATATTTATTTTACTTCCAAAAATGATTTGAGTCAACTTTACCATCAGAGATACATTCGCACTGAAACTTTTCAAGCAAGAACAGAACAAGAGGTGAGTAAGGAGAGGAGAGGATGCAGGGGCAGAACCATCCCAGTTTAGTCTGTGGTGACTGCTGACCATGTAACAGTGGTAAGCTTCGTGACAGCCAGAGCAGAGGGGATGTCCAGGGCAAGAGACAAGGCTGTTGTTCCTCAATGGCTGCGTCCCTTTTTCCCAAATCAACAGAAGCTTCACTTTTTAGCTGGGCACATGACTGTTCAGAATAAAGTTTGCACTGCTGCTAGGGGTAGTCATGTGACTGAGTTCTGGCTTCTCAGATGTAAGCAGAGGTATCCTGCAGCAGCTTCTGGGAACCTTGAAAGATGGCAGGAGCAGCAAAGGGCTGCTCTTTTTCTTTGTCTTTCCCACCGCAGGGAAGAGATGTCCTTCCATCTTTTTCTTTGTCCTTCCCACTGCAGGGTGGAAGGCAATGTGATGGCTAGAGCTGGAGCAGCCATCTTGGACCATGAGGTAACTCTGGGGATGAGTTTTTCAGGGAAGAGCAACAAACAGAAGTCTGGGTCAACTGAGGGCAATGCAGAGCAGGATCAGCCCTGGGCTGCCTACCTCCAGACTTCTTCATGAAAGACAGACTTCTCTTATTCAAATCACTGTTGCTTTGAGTCTCTGTTATTTATAGATGAACTGCATACTAACAGATACACTGCATATTATTGAATAACAGCAAACATCTCAGTATGCCTGGTACAGAACTGACCTTATGAATCCCTGTATAAGAATCACAAAGACCATGATGGATAACACCTGTAAAACTGTACACAAGCTATAAAACTGTTACAGGGCCACTTCACATTTTAATCTCTGGTAAAAGGTCAAAGGACTCAGAACCTTGTCACTTGAGGATAAGTTACAGGCATGGGGGTGGTGGCTCAGAAAGGGTTTCAGAATGAAGCGATGCCCATCTTTCAACACTGAAGGCCTAGGGCACGAAAGAGGCCCCATGGGGGCGAGGAGAGGGGGTAAGTCTAGGACCAACGGGGGAAGGCACAGTCAGACTCCGTGTAAAGAAGAGCTTCTGAGTAGCGAGGGCGGCCCACAGAGGTCCTCCTGGGAGACAGCGGCCCTCCCCACGGGAAGAGATGAGCACAGAGCGGGCAAGAACGCGGCGGAGATGGTTTAGAAAGGATTTCCACGTCGACAGGCGGCTGGACCAGATGACCTCTGTAACTCCTCGTAACTCTCTATCCCATGGTCTAGTCTCCTTCACTGGCCTCTCAGCTCTGTAAGGGCAGAGGTCATTTCTGATTTAGTCCCCTGGTTCTCAAAGCCATCAGTGGGATCTTCCATGTGGAAGATGATTTAACAGATTGATGGCAAATGAAAAAGAGAAGACAAACTGGAAAACAGTGAGCAGGAAGTAGCAGGAAGGGAGGAGAAGGGCTGGCTCACCAGGCAACAGAGAAGGGCTCCTTACAAAACTGTATTTCCTGCACTGACTACAGGGGTTCTTATCCTTCCTGGGGTCCCCACACACTCTTGCATATGTGCTAAAAACTGGGGACACTCTCCCCAGAAAAATGCAAACACATTAATAAAACTCTGCACACAGTTTCCTGGGGTTCATGGACCCCTTTGAAACTCAGTTCCCAACCAGGTTCCCCAGGTTGGGAACCTCTGCACTGAAAGGTTAGGAACGGACCAGCCGAGTTCCACTTGGAATGTAGGATGTACATGGAACTCTATAGCATCTCCGTGACACGCACAATAGGAACAAGTTGGAAAAATCTACCTTCGGCACTCATACAGTACTAATTATGAAAGGAATGGTCTGGCTGACGGAAGCGCCTCTTCTACGCGTCCCTTCGTTCTATTCTGGGCTACTGACAGCTATGAAGTGGGACACTGGACACGAGATCCGGGCATCTAGGTTAAAGGTTACACACCTCCACCGCCCAGGGCTAACAGGACCGCAGCTGTTCAGGCTGGAATTAGGTGCCGCGGGCAGCAAGGCTACCGGATCTCAGACAGCAGGAGGGAGAGGAATCGTGTGTGCGTCACGCTCAGTGATTCAGAAGTCATTTATCGGCGACCCAGGACTCGAAGATACAACTGCTGCGACGACGTTCCCATCTACAAATGAGTTCATCTCTTAGTGTGGCTAAGCGCAGAATTTAGGAGAACCACGAGGACCACCAGGTTAACTTCAAAACAGGACAAGACACCAGAGGAGGTTTCCAACCAACCGTGGTGCGGCTGGGCGCTGCAGTGGTGGCGTGGGGACCCTGCCTGACACGAGTTTGGTCCCTTCTCCAATGTTCCGCCCGGGCTTCTGTTAAGGTTCCCACAGCTCTCACCGTCATTTCTACGTTCAAATCGCCCATTGTTTCCTAAATGCCAGCTCCCTTCTGCTGCCCACAAATATCTGACGGTGCCCAGACCCTCTCTCAGAATGGGAGTCCCCTTGGCTTCACTGGGGACTGTATCTGTAAGAGACTGAACTCTTCAACCCCAAAGGGCTTTTGGAAATAACTCTGCAGAAAAACAAGAAGCCTGTAAACTGCACACAGAAGAAGCACATGCCTGCCCGCACACCGTGTACCCCGCTCAGGAGCTAGACACACAACCGCAAGTTCACAGGGCGTCTCGCTGAGGAGGAGAGCAACTGACGGCTGGATTGGATTCACACCGCAGAGCGCAAAGCCCTCACTTCCCCGCCTCGGGAAAGAACACGCAAACCCGGACTTACGGCCACACGTCCAGGCATCATAATAAGCCTCTCAACTCACTTGGAACTTCAACAAGAGGAGAAGAGCATTTTTAACAAAAAGAACGTTTGATCTTGTAAGCAAAGGGACCGTTTCTTTTCCTGGTGTGATTAAGCTGCTTTGTGGGTTTGGTATTACCCACCCCTGCCCAACACTGGATGACTGATTTATTGTTCTATTTCCTAAGATTAAAACTCGGGGTGGGGGGCAGGGGTCCTGCGATCAGAGAATTCAAGGACATTGACAAGTCCCTTTTCTACAAATTCCTTAATTATGAAAACAACTAAAATCCCTTTCTTGGGATAAATCCATTAAGATCAATTCACTTATTATAATCCAAGAAGTGCTACAAAGCGGCATCAGAGGGACGGACCATCGCAGTAGAGACCTGGGATGAATCAAGAAGTCCCAGGCTGGCCTCTAAGACACTTAGGCTTCTAACGACCTTTTAACTGACGGGCAGCGACGTCCATCCTCTCCGCAGCGGATCTGCTATCTTGAAAACCACAGCAGACGTTTGACATTTGCCGGGTTGTAAAAACTTTCTACACAGCACTTGCGTCTTCCCAGCAAACAGACTTGATACCGACTCTGAACTTCCTATCAGGAAGGATTAAGGGTAAGAAAAGAAACCTCACCCGATTTAAAATATCCAAGAAAAGAGATCTACCCCTGCCTGGCCTTCTGCCTCGGGCTTCATGCTGGGCTCCACTCAAATAGAAGTGTCAGGCTTCGGGATTCTTCCATATTTCCAATAATCACAGCCCTCGGTCAGAGACCAAGATGTTGACAAACTGCCCTCATTCATAACTGTGTTTTTAGCCAAGCTCCACAGTATTTTCAGAAGAGAAGCAGGCTGCCCTGGGGCAGACTGACCACTGCCGCCTCAGCGGCAGAGCTGGTTGGCCCAGGACAGTTAAGGGACGTGGCTACGATCACCTAAAATCACGCTTCTCACCAGCGTAACTGGGGCCTTCCTCCCCCACCTGGTGCGTCTTCTGCTGTACCCACTGTTCCGTATAAGATGCCCAATCAGCATCCTTCTGGGCCTCACACGTGCCAGTTATTCTAAGGACGCCTTTGTGCTCACGAGATTCAGCAAACAAGAAGCCGTGAGGGGAAGCAGTGGACTGAGTCCACTCCAGGGCAATGCCCAGGCCTGAGCCCACAGCAGCTCTCGTTCACCTGACATTAGCTGGCAGCTCCAAGGTCAGCAAGGGCCAGGGGAGAAGCACACCCGTGTGATGGGGTGCCGTGTGCACAGCAAGGGGTGCTCAGGTCTGCTACTCCCCGCCTCCTGGGCGTCCTGCGGCATCCTAGGCCCCTGGGGATCTGCGGCTCCTGCGCGGAAGCTTCGAGGGCCAAACTGCTGGTGGTTTCCAACACTGGATTCCTAAAAGCGAAAAGCTCTAGCTTTTTAACCACCTCTTTAACTTGGCTGCAAAATCCAGAATGAAACAGAAATGGAATCCAGATGGACCACACACATTAAGTGATTCTGGTGATTAATTACAACATCAGATCCCAGTGACGATTTCTATGGGTTAAAAAAAAAAAATCAACTCTGAATGTTTTGAATGATAGGGATAGAAAAACATTCACGTAGCCACAGAGAGCAAAGGGGAAGGGGAGCAACAGATTTAGCTACTAACGGTTAGAGGCACTCGGGCTAAGGGCGGGATTTCCAGGTAGAGAAACGCAAGAGGTGTGACGGAGCCACCTGAAAAGGCTTCTGCACCCGGCGCGTCCAGACCACGCGCAGAGGCCAAGGTCAGGCTAGGGTCACTCACCCTCTGCTTGAGAAATATCTTGATTCCACGTGACTTTTTGCCTTTCGGTTGGTGATGTTTTTCCCTCATGTGTGTGGACGGCCTTGGTTAAAAAGCAAAGGAACCCTGAACGTCTGAGGACACGGTGTTGCTGGCAGCTCTGGGTCTCCCTGGGCCCAGCTCCCCTCCCACAAGCCAAGTCTCAAGGTCACGGCTTTGAGCTTTGATGATGTCTTCTCAACCTCATGATAACCAAGAGTTTTCTCTTGTATGTGTGGAAGAGTAAGGAAACGAGTCCAGTTATGTCTCACAGAATCGGATGCGACATCAGGAATCCCCCGGGACAAGGGCGGTCCCAACGTCTGGTAGGATGTCTCTCTCTCTCTCGGCCGCGCAGAAACCTTCCCTGGCCTCCAGGTTCCGTTCCAGGCTCAGACCTCTGAATGGAGCAGTCTGACCTCAGGACGAATGGGAGTGGTTAGCTGCCGACTTCGCCGGATGGCAGGGCACCTGGGAGTCTATCTCACGCTTCATTCATCATTTTGCTATGCAAGACGAAGGTCCCAGTTTTCAAGGAGCTGATCATCCAGTTGCGGGGGAAGAATACATTTCAAACAACAGATTCTGTGGTTAATGTATCAAATCCAACCGAGTGGTACAGACAATTACGTATCTATGAAGCTCAGAACTGGGTGAGGCCGCCCTGAGCTGGAGCGGCTGGAAAAGCCTAGCAAACGAGCTGCGAGTGGAGGTGGCTCTTTTTCTAACAGGAATCACACAGGGGTGTGGGTTCAGGAACTTTCCATCCAGGAGCCAGCTTGGCTGGAGAGCAGGGTCCGTGGAGGGGAGCGAGTAATGCTGGGGGAGTGGGAACGTGCAGGATGGCTGGTGGGCAGCAAAAATGCCAAAGGAAAGACACCGAATGCCATCCTCCTGGCCACGGAAGGTTTGATGATTTTTCGACAGAAGAGCAGAGACTGACCTGATGCTTCAGAAGAAGGTGGGTGCTGAGGTTGCTGATAAGACGGAAGCTTACACAAAGTCTTGGAAAGATAAACACAGTCACAACCAGAGAATATTAAACTCCTGACTCAGTGAAACTAAATAAAACAAAGCCATTCATCAACTGGGTTGTTTTACCTTCCCTTCAGTTCTATAGAAAAAGGCAAATCTAAAAGAATAAGCCCATTTTCGATCTAGTTAGGTTGTCAACTAAGAGAGTTGGTGTGCCATGATGAAGTACACACCGTGGAGTCGTGGAGACAGGTCTTGGGTGGAGGCGCTCTTACCAGCTCTGTGCTCTGGGCGCTGCACTGGGCCTCGACAAGCTTTAATCACCTCATCTGTCAAACAGTCACCACTTCTTGCTGAGGATGAAATGAGCAAGTGCATGAAAGGCACTCACACATACGGTGCCCGCCCCTAACTCTTCCCATACTAGAAGGGAAGCCTCTGGACCAAGTGACCTTGGAGCCCGAGCACGCCTGGTACCATATAGACAGCCAATGAATGGCTGAATGGATGGGTGGAGAGTTTCACTTTGGGACAGGTCACCTACCCAAAAGACATCCTACCTTGGATTAGATAGACAGACATCCTACCTAATTCTCAAGCCTCCTATGCAATGAGAATTAAGTTTCAGAAGGCTTTCAGGAGTACTGGTCTCTGCTTCAAGGAGGAAAAAAAAAAAGTTCTGCTTGGATTGCAGACTAAACCCAAGCCTCTCTTGGGAGGAACCAGATGGGTATGCACACAGTGTGTGGAACACAAGGTCTCAGCCATTCAGATGGGGATTTAGTTGGGAACATGGTCAATTCAACACACTGGGATTCCAGGACTGATTTGGTGCCAATGCAATAAACAACTGAGGTTCTCAGCCTGTGACTCTTATAGCTGAAGGCTCACTGGCTCTAGGTAATACTTAGCATTGTAGATTAGCCAGCTATTATGAGCAATCAAATCATAGCTACTATTATCATCCTGAGATTAACCGTATCCTAACTACACACAATTTTATGCGTCTAGGGCTACGTAGCCAAGAAGGATAAGAAGGTTTCTGATAAACACCCTAACTCACATAACATGATGAGGATATAAAATGTAGAGCAAAGAACCCAGGAAATTTGGATTTGGGTGGATGATCAGAGACATACTTATTTGCTTTGAGGTCCTGGTCAAGTCATGTGACCTCACGTGACTTGATTCCTTTACTGTAAAACGAGACATGCTTATCACCTCCCCAAGAGTGAGGCAATGAACGCAAAAACCATTATGCCAGTGTTAAGAATTCTTAAACGAATCAGGACATAATCGTTCAACTGTTCAATTCTTTTTAAAGCCAACTGCACCTACTGAAGTGCTGAATGCCAGAACATTTACGGCATTTTTGGTTTACTAAGAGAGCAAGTTAGTGATCCCACCATATTTAACATCAATAGTAATAAAAGGACTATATCCAACTATCAGCCATCTTTCAAGTCATCATTATTTAAATCTTAAACTATTTATTCGCGTCTAACCTGAGCTCACTGTGCTAAACGCTTGATTTCCTCAAGAAGTCAACTTAGAACCCTATTTTAGGGCTGAACTCAGGCAGGTGAAAATGCCCTGGTCAAAGTTATGAGGCAGAGAGAAAATAGAAGGCATCCAGGCCCCTAGACGGTGGCAACCTCGAGTTCTCGTCACCTCTGTACGTTTCACAGGACTTTTTAGGACAAGGGCTTACACAGTGGGCACCGCGACTAACTTTTACTGACCCCATCCAGGTCTTCCGAAAGGTACCGGAGGCTCGGTCCGGTCCGCATCCAAGTGTGTCACACGGACGGCACCTCTCAGGTAAAGGAATAAAGAAGAGACTGGCGCACGCTCAGCAGGAACGAGGCGTGACAGTCACCTTCAAAGTCAGCGAGGGCCGAGTTTCTATAAGACTGGAGCGAGGTGAGCCTAGAGGGAGGCGAGGACTGGGAAAGCGTGGGAAGGAAGGGGACAGCGTTCGGGGGCTCTGACTCGGGCGAAGTGTGCGCGGCGCCAGGCAGGGGAAGGTGGAGCGCTTGGGGCTTGAGGGCCGGGTGAGGACGCCATGGGGAGGGCCGCCAAGGGTCGGGGGCGGCCCGGGCGGGGCCTTACCCGGACGTGCGGCCCCTCCATCAGCTTGAGGGCCTGCGCCTCGAGCAGGTCGGCCCGCAGCTGCACCAGGAAGCGCACGCCGCCGTCCAGCTTGCTGATGTGGTGGAAGAGGCTGCGGTAGCGCGGCACCAGCGCGTAGCGCAGCCGGTCCTCTGCCTGCAGGAGCACGGCCGCCTCCCGCGGCTGCTGGAGCAGCTGGAGCACGGCGGCGCTCTGCTCGGCCACCTGGCCGTGGTCCACGCCGAAGCCCTGCGCCAGGCGGCCCAGCAGCTCGGCGCGCTCGGCCGCCTCAGCCAGGCCGCCGTAGAAGCTCACGAAGTCCGCGCACTGGTTCTCCGCCGGCGCCGGCGTCTTCTCGCGCAGCCCGTAGGCCGGCATCGCGGGCACCGCACGGTGCAGCAGCTCGTCCATGGCCCGCTCCAGGGCGCCGGCCGCCGCCGCCCGCCCGCTCGACAGCCGGGGTCCGGGCGGCCGCGGCGGCCGCAGGGGGAGCCGCGGCCAGAGGAGGAGGAGGCGCCCAGCCGACAGACTCGGCCTGAGGACTCGCATGGCGCAAGGATACAGCTGCCTGGGGAACGCCAACGCCGCCGCCGCCGCCGCCGCCGCCGCCGCCGCCGCCGCCGCGCTTCCGGCTTCCGGCACGCGCCCGTCCGGTTGCCCGAGCCCGGGGGACGGGCGGGGCGGCGACCAATCGGAGGGCGGAGCGACGGGGGCGGGGCGGAGTGCGGCGCGAGGCCAAGTGTGGCCAAAGGTAACCCGGGCGGCGACCAATCGGAGGGCCGAGCGGCGGCGCGGGTGGCGACTTCAGGGGCGGCCTCTGCCCTGTCATCTGGCCACCCGAAGTCACCGCTTCAGTCCCTCTCCTCCAGGGCCGAGCTCTCCAGCCCCAAGGAACGTCACGGTCACCTAGGGAACCTGTTACGCACGCAGATTCCTGGCCCTACTCCGGAGATTCTGATCCAGTGTGTCTGGAGAGGAGCGGAGCAATCTGCGTGCCTACGAAGTATTTGTGGTGGTAATTCTCTGGCAAGGTAGCCTTTGTCTTGACCCCTGCCTAGGCGCTCCTCTCACTTACCCAGATGACCCCCAGAGCTGCAGCCCTCCTCTCTCCTGAGCTCCAGAGCCAGGCTTCCAGCTGCCTGCTGGAGAACTTTCTCAACGATATGGCAAACCGGGCTCTCCCAAGCATCTTGTTCCCCAACGTGTCCCCCTTCCTTGGTCCTCATTCATTCATTCATTCGTTTTCATTCAACAGAGTGTTTATTAACCGCCTGGTATGTGCCAGGTCCTATACGGTGCACGGGGATAAAATAATGAAGCAGATAGACCTGCACCTGCTGCAGGGAGTTTACAGTTTAACGAGGGAGACAGATGATACCATAACTACAAATTGTGTTAAGTGCTATGAGGGAAATAAATAGGGTGGAGTGATATAGCTGGGTCAGAGCGGACGTCCCACTGTGGACAGGGTCATCAGCGAAGGCCTCTCTGAGGAGGTGACATTTCAACTGAGACCAGAAGAGGGGGGGAGGTGGGGAGGTGGGGAGAAGCTCACCTATCCATTCTCCCAAGGTCAAAAGCACCGTTTTTTATAACCTCTTCCCTGCCTTTCATCCCAACATCTAAATTTTATCGATTCTGCTTTTAAAAGACTCCTGCATTCATCTCTTCTCTCTGGCTCTCTGCTCCTGCAGCCCGTGTCACTTCTTACGAGGGCCACTTGCAGTAGCCTCTCTGCTTCCAGGCTTGATTGCTCCAATCCATTCTCTGCATCAGCTGCTGGGTGAACTTTCTAAACTATCCATCTAACTACGTTATTCACTTGCTCAACAACCAAATGCTTTGAGCCTGACAGGCAGAGCCTGGCAAGGATGGCCCCTGCTCCCCTCTCTGGCCCCGTGTTCTGTCTCTTCCCACCTCACGTCCCTTACTCTGTGGCCTGGTGGCTCCCAGATGTTTAGATTTGGGGATCAGTTTTTAAACACGGGGAAGACGGACACAGGACAGGGAGTGGGGAGGTGGCTGGGATCGCATCCGTCTACAGCCTTGACACACACCCCCGCTTCAGACAGTCCCTCCTTCCGGGAGTGAGATTTCTGCCACAGTTAGTGAGAGACTGGGGGGAGTTCGCAGGGCTTGACGCCAAATTCAGTGGAGTCCAGAGGAAAAGCCATCCAGGGTCCCACTGTGCTCTTGGAGAAAGAGAAGCCTCATCTAGGTACAAAGGACGAAGGAGAGCATCAAAGAACCCATTGAGAACACATGGTGGGCAGTATGCCCGGGGCAAGCGGGCTCCGGGGCAGGGCCTTTCTTGTGTGGGGAGCTACGGGGCACCCAGCGATCGGTGGGTAGAGGACGGTGAACGCTTCCCTTCCTTAGTCACACAGTAGTCAGTAACTGATGTCCCACTGAAGTCCCTCTGCTGTCCCCTGGGCCTGTAAGAAGGATGTGTGCAGGCCCTGGCTGAGCCCCTCATGTGCCTCTCTGTACACTAATAGGACCACCAGTCATTCAGCACTTCCTAAATGCCATCCCCTGTTCGTAGCACTTACATGCAGTATCTCATTTAAGCTTCCCAGTAGCCCTATGGGGCCAGCACTATTATTCCCATTTTACAGAGGTGGGAACAGAGGCACAGAGAGATACAGGGACTTGCCCAAGGGCTCCCACTAGTAAATGCAGCAGTGCTCCCTGGGTCTCCCCCAGCCTGGAGTGCGGAAGGACTGTCTGGACCCAGGCTGCTCTCTCTCCAAAGTCTGTGCTCCTTCCACCCCAGGATCCTGCCTCTGCTAAAATGAGGATTCCTGCATTATTTAGAAGTGAGTTTGTTTTCATGCTGAAATGTTGAGGAACAGACAGGAGAGACAGGAATCTAGTAAATACCAACTCCCTCCCACACGGCCGAGGGTTGACTGCTTTCAGTCCTCACAGCAACACTCTCAGGTAGTTGTCCCCCAACTACAGATGAGGCCGAGGCTTGATGGGGTCACGTGACAAACCAAGGTCATCCTGTTAGTGAGAAGCAAAGTCCAGGTTTGACCATTGTCTATCGGCGCCGAAGCTTTTGCTTTTCCCACTCTCGTGAGTTAAGTTTCTGGAAAGGTTTTCCTTCCTCAGAGGCCATACGGGAATCATCCATCTGTTCCCAAGTTCCATCCCAGTGATGATGGGAACCAACAGGGAGTGATAACTATTATTTTATAATGGGGGAAAAAATTCAGAGGGGGGGACAGCCCTAAGAGATATTAAAATTTATGAAGCTCCAGTAATTAAAACTGAATGAATAGACAAACATTTATGAAAATAACAGAAGAGCCCAGAGGTGCTTGGGTATTGGGTGTAGCGCCCCACATCATGGTCGCTTCACACATCACTGGGGGGAAAAGAGCAAAGCTGTGTCCTCACACTGTACAAAAGAAATTCCAGATGGCTTAAGGGTTTAAAATTTCACAAAGTGAAACAAAAGTATTAGAAGAAAATAATCCCAGAGTGCAACAAACCTTTTGAAGCATGACACAAACCCAGAATGCATAAAAGAGAAGATAGGTAAATTTCAGTATATAAATTTTTAAAGTTCTTTATACTTAACAACAAAAGCAAAAGACAAACGCTACCTTGGAGAAATATTTGCAAGCTATCATCACATACAAATGGCTAATCTCCCTAATATATAAAGAACTACAAAGCACCATGGGAAAAGACTGTCAACCCAGCAGAAAAATGGAGAAAAGATCTCACCAGAGAGTTCTTAGAAGAGGAAATAGAAATGCCTCTGAAAAATCTGTAAGGTGGGCTTCCCCGGTGGCGCAGTGGTTAAGAATATGCCTGCCAATGCAGGGGACACGGGTTTGATCCCTGGTCCGGGAAGATCCCACATGCCGCGGAGCAACTAAGCCCGTGCGCCACAACTACTGAGCCTGCGCTCTACAGCCCGTGAGCCACAACTACTGAAGCCCGTGCGCCTAGAGCCCGTGCTCCGCAACAAGAGAAGCCACCGCAATGAGAAGCCCGCGCACTGCAATGAAGCGTAGCCCCCGCTCGCCGCAACTAGAGAAAGCCCGAGCACAGCAACGCAGACACGACGCGGCCAAAAATAAATAAATAGAATAAATAAATCAAAAAAATATATGAAAGGTGCCCAACTTGACTCGTGATAAAAAAATGCAAATTCAAATACTCGAGTGAGCTATGAGTTTTGATTTTCTGTGTTGTAATGATCAAAAAGCTGCGTGGCAGTCTGTGCTCACGAGCCTGTGGGGAAGCAAGCCTCCTCTTCCGCCGCTGGCAGGAGCGTCACCTGGTACAGCCGTGTGGGGGGTGCAGGGTGCCTTGGCAGTTCTCTCTCAGCATCACAAACCGGCCCAGCAATGTGCACAGATACATCTTCCGTGTGCTGAATGCGTCAATGACAAGGCTGACCAGACCTGGGTTCTCAGTCAGCAGGACCAGGAATCAGGCAGGGAGCCCAGGACAACAGCAGGGTCCCCGCAAGGAGACGGAGGTGAGGGTGGAACAGCCATCTTTGGCGATAGCAAGGGCTGAGGTTCAACAATCCTCTGCCGGAGCACCTTGGCCAAGAAGAAACAGAAAAATCAAGGTGGGGGAGGGGCTTGGTCGGAACATCTCCATCCCCAGAGGCGAGTACAGGGAGCTGGGACAGCACATGAATAAAAACCGTGGGCTCCGAAGTCAGAAGGTCCTGGGGACGCATCCTGGACCCGCCGCTTTCCAGTTCAGTGACCCTGAGTAGGTTTTGTCACCTTTTAAAGGCTCCTTCCACATCTAACAGATGTAGTTGAGAGTAACTGTCTCTTGCAGGCTTGTGAGGATTAAATGAAACAATTCATGTTAAGCACATGGCAAGTAGTAAAGCCTCTGTCACATTTTAGCGAAATTATGGTCATTAATATTTGGGGGTGGGTGTATATTTGCATGTATCCAAAAATGGAGCACCATGTTGACCCCGGGCTCAGAGACACTCTGATTCCTGTGCAACTTCTTCCTGGAATTCTGCAATAAGTGAGGGAAGAGGCAGCTGAGTGTGAGAAAAGAGGGTGGAAAGGGAGAGAAAGAGTCAGAGAGAGACCGAGACCAAGACAGAGACAGAGACGGAGACAGAGAGAGAGGCTGATGGAAAGCCATTTCCTTGAGCAACTGCCAGGATAACAAAAAGAGATTTTTCTTTTGAAACAATTTTCAAATAGTTACAGTTATCAAAGGAGATGATTTCGTCCTCTAGGAAGTGAGGCTCTGACCTCCCTTCCATTTTCTCCTCCTCCTTCTATTCCCCACCCCACCACCACATTTATGGGAGAGAATATCCCACACCAGCCAGATCCCCCACGGAGCAAAACTGCAGGAAGCATTAGGAATACCTGGGACTTCTATTCCATTCAGATGGAAATCCAAAGCATCTTTTGTTCAAGGGTAGGGGAGCAGGTACCTGGCTGACTAGGTGCCAGAATTCCTATGGGTAGAACCCTCTGGTCCAAGCGTTACAGTATAAAAGCACCGAGAGGTAGCAGTTCTTTATGGGGCCAGCCTTTGTTGGGCATGTCTGATCTTACAGGGCTCCAGGGAACTCTATTTGGCTCCTTCTGCAGAGACAGAAATACACAAAGCCTTCTGAAGGAACACTAGTTCCTCTTCCCTAAGGAAGTAGTGAAAACTCATCTCCAGCTGGTGAAAGCAGTCTGCCTGGTCCAGACAGGTTCCTTTGGAGCTTGTCCTCATTTTCCGTGTCCCATGTGCTCTCATCTGTCCTGGGATACTCCTGCCCTGCTGCAGGGACCTTGTCCACTTTGCTTAGGTATTTGCTTCAAGTATAGTTCTCAATCTGTCTCTCTCCCAACTTCCTCCCTTTTCACATAATTTCTTGAATCTGCTTTTTTCTGTGTTCATACTTGTTTTCCTCCAGGTGTCAACTGCCATTCTCTGCTTCTCTCTGCTTGTGCCCTTGGTTCAAAACATTGTCCTAATCCCAAACGGAAATTAAGACAACAATTCCATTTACAAGAGTACCAAAAAGAAAAAAAACACAAAATTTAAGAATAAATTTAACCAAGGACATTTAGGACATGTACGCTGAAAACTACAGAACACTCAAATTAAAGAAGATCTAAGTAAATGGAAAGATATCCCATGTTCATGAGTTGGAGTATTAATATTGTTAAGATAGTAAAACCCTCCAAATGAATGTGCAGATTCAATGCAGTCCCTATCAAAATTCCGGTTTGCAGAAATGGAAAAGCTGATCCTAAAATTCATAATGGAAATGCAAGGGGCCCTGAATAGCCAAAACTTCTTCTTTGTTTGTTCTTTAAGAAGAAGAACAAACTTGGAAGATTCACACTTCCTGATTTCAAAACTAACGAGAAAGTTACAGTAATCAAAACCACGTGGTGGGCTTCCCTGGTGGCGCAGTGGTTGAGAACCTGCCTGCCAATGCAGGGGACACGGGTTCGAGCCCTGGTCTGGGAAGATCCCACATGCCGCGGAGCAGCTGGGCCCGTGAGCCACAATTACTGAGCCTGCGTGTCTGGAGCCTGTGCTCCGCAACAAGAGAGGCCGCGATAGTGAGAGGCCCGCGCACCGCGATGAAGAGTGGCCCCCGCTTGCCGCAACTAGAGAAGGCCCTCGCACAGAAACGAAGACCCAATACAGCCATAAAAATAAACAAATAAATTAATTAATAAATTAAAAAAAAAAAAAGCAAACCATGTGGTACTGGCAAAAAGGTAGACATATAGATCAACGGGATAAAATTGAGACTCCAGAAATAAACCCATACGTCTATGGTCAACTGATTTCTCACAAGGGTTCTAAGACCACTGAATGAGGGAGAGAATAGACTTTTCAACAAATGGTGCCAGAACTGGATATCAACATGCAGAAGAATGAACTTGGATGTCTACCTCACACCACACGCAACAATTAACTCAAAATTTATCAGTGACCTAAATGTAAAAACTGAAACTAAAACGCTCAGAAGGGAAAACAGGTGTAAATCTTCAGGAGGTTGGATTAGGCAATGGTTTCTTAAATATGACACCAAAAGCATAAACAACAAAAGAAAAATAGATACAGTGGACTTCATCAAAATTAAAACTTTCATGCCTCAAAGGACATTGTCAGGGAAGTGAAAAGGCAATCCACAGAATGGGAGAGATATTTGCAAGTCACATAGCTGATAAGGATCTAGTATCCAGAATGTATAAAGAATTCCTGTGACTTGGTAACAAAAAGACAAACAACCCAATTTTAAAAATGGGCAAAGGAATTTGAATAAACACTTCTCCTAAGAGGATATGCAAATAGCCAATAAGCATATGAAAAGATTCTCAACATCAATAGTCATTAGGGAAATGCAAATCAAAGCCACAGTGAGATATCACTTCAAATCCACTGGTATGGCAATAATAATAATTACAACAACAACAACAATAATAATAGTGAAGTAAGTGTTGGTGAGGATATTGAGAAACTGGGACTCACATACACTGTTGGTGGGAATGTAAAATGGTGCTGCCATTGTGGAAATTATTTTGGTAGCACCTCAAAAAGTTAAACATAGAGTTACCATATGGCCCAGCAACTCCACTCCTAGGTATATGTACACACACATTCACAGAAAAACCTGTACACGAATGATCACAGCAATATTATTCATAAAGTCAAAAAGCAGAAATAGCCCAAATATCCATGAATGGATGAATGGAATAAAACAAATGTCACATTATCTATACAAGGGAACATTAACAGCCATCAAAAGGAATGAAATACGGATACATGTTATAACACGGACGAATCCGGAAAACATTACACCAAGTGAACGAAGCCAGATACAAAAAACCACGTTTTTTATGATCCCATTTATGTGAAATCTCCAGAATAGGCAAATATATAGAGACAGAAAGTAAATTAATGGTTGCCTAGCACTGAGGGGAGGGGAGAATTGGGAGTGACAGCTAATGGGCATGGAGTTTCTTTTCGGCTGATGAAAATGTCCTGAGATTAGATAGTGGTGATGATTGTACAACGTTGTGAATGTACTAAAAACCACCGAATTGCACACTTCAGAATGGCTGAAAGAGGTACAAACTTCCAGTTACAAAATAAATGAATCACAGGTATGAAATGTGCAGCGTGGGGAATATAGTCAAAAGTTATGCAGTATCTTTGTATGGAGACAGATGGTAACTAGATTTACCGTGGTGATCATTTTAAAATGTAGACAAATATTGAGTTGCTATGTTGTGCTACAGGAACCAACACAGCGTTGTAGGTCACTTATACGTCAAAAACAAACTCAAAGAAAAAGAGATAAGATTGGTGGTTACAAGAGGTGAGGGGGGGAGGGGGGAGGGGGGAGGATTGGATGGAGGTGGTCAAAGGGTACAGAATTCCACTTACAAGATAAATAAGTCCTAGGGATGTAATGTACAACATGATTAATATAATTAACACCATTGTATGTCACATATGAAAGCTGTTAAGAGCAAATCCTGAGTTCTCATCATACGGTAAAAATAATTTTTTTTCTATTTCTTTTATTTTGTATTTATATGACATGATGGATGTTCACTAAACTTATTGTAGGAATCATTCCATGATGTATGTAAGTCAAGTCATTATGCTGTACACTTTAAAATTCTGTCAATTATATGTCAGTAAAACTGGAAGAAAAAAAATAAAATGGTTAAAATAAAAATGAATTTTACGTCATGTGGATTTTATCTCCAAAAAAAGAGACCATCTCAGAAGGATTTGCATCTCTCTAGCCAATTTCCACCAAGAGAATCTGATTGGTCCAGCTTGGATTAAGTGACCAGGCTGGTATAAAAGGTCACAAAGACCAAATGGGGCTGGGGGGATTCACCCTTTTGGGTAGGGACACAGTATTCAGAGGAGAGGGTTATGGGCCAGGCAGCTGTCCCCAAAGATGTTTACGTTAAGCATAAAAAAAGAGTTAAAGAAAATCTTGGAAAAAAAATAAATCACCCATAATTCTAGCATCTTAATTATGACAGTTTTTATTTCTGCAAACCCTTCCAGTATTTGTCCACAGGCCAACATATTTTTCTGAGTTGTAATCACTATGTTTGTGCTGTTTATTTCCTGTTCTTTTTTACTTCCCACCATATCACAAACATTTCCCATGTTTCTAAATCACCTTCCTAATTATCCTTTTTAATGGCTGCATAACATTCAATTGAGTTGATGTACCATAATCTCTTAATCACTTTGCCATTTCTGGATATTTACTTGGCTTCTAATTTTTTTCTGCTAATATATATATCATGCTGCAGGAAATATTCTCATGCATACTGATTTTTTCTTTACTGGAGTTGCCCAAATTACTTAAAAAGACCAAACAGGATAAAATTTCCCATGAAATGTCAAACTAACCAAGAAACCTAGCAATGGAGAGAGACACATAAACTCACTGGGGCTCCCTCGGAAGACTGACACAACTCCTGGAGACCCCTCCTCCCCACCCAGGGAAGCCTCTGCTCTCTCACCCCTGGTGTGTTTATGCCTCTCTCCCCACTAGTGGTTCCCTGAGTTGTCTGTGCTGTGAATATGCAAATGTGGATTTATCTCTTCATTTGGGTTGCATCCAGGTGGGTTTGTTTTTGCTGTTACAGTGCTACCATGACCTTCCTCAGACATGTCTCCCAGTCCTAGGGCCAGACTCCCTGTAGAGTTTCTCACCCTTGACACCATAGACATGTTGGGATGTATCATTCTTTGTGATGTGTTTGTGTGTGTGGAGCTGTCCTGTGCATCCTGGCCTCTACCCACTAGATACCAATAGCAGCTCCCAGTGGCAACAACCAAAAATGTCTCTGGACATTGCCAAATGTCCCCTGGGAGACCACGCTGCCTTCCCACTGTTGAGGACCACTGCTTTAGACTAGTGGTTCTCAAACTTTGCTGTACTTTAGAATCACATGGGGAAGCTTTAGCAATATTCCATGCCCTATATCTGGAGCACACTACAATTCAAAAAGATACATGCACCCCTAGGTTCATAGCAGTGCTATTCACAATAGTCAAGACATGGAAACAACCTAAATGTCCATCGACAGATGAACGCATAAAGAAGATGTGGTACATATATACAATGGACTGTTATTCAGCCATGAAAAAGAACGAAATAATGGTATTTGCAGCAACATGGATAGACTCAGAGATTATCGTAATAAGTGAAGTAAATCAGAGAAAGACAAATACCATATATATCATTTATGTGTGGAACCTAAAATATGATGCAAATGAACTTATTTACAGAAACAGAAACAGGGACATAGAGAACAGACTTGTGGTTTCCAAGGGGGAGGGGGTTGGGGGAGGGATGGAGTGGGAGTTTGGGATTAGGAGATGGAAACTATTATATATAGGATGGATAAACAACAAGGTCCTACTATATAGCACAGAGAACCATATTCAATATCCTGTGATAAACCATAATGGAAAAAAATATGAAAAAGAATGTATACATATGTATAACTGAATCACTTTGCTGTACAGCAGAAACTAACACAACACTGTAAATCAACTATACTTCAATAAAAAAAGAAATATTCCATGCCCAGACTGCACCCCAGTCCAATTAAATCAGAACCCCCAGGGACACTGCTAGATGCCAGTTCTCACATTGCCTGCACACTGGAATCACCTGGGCGCTTTAAAAAAAAAAAAACACACTGATATCCCAGCTGCACACCCAGAGGTTCTGATATAATTGGTCTGGAGTGGGGGGCTGGGCACTGGGATTTTTAAAAGTGAAGCCTTAGATGATGTGCAGTCACGTTCAAAACCACTGGGGCAAATGCCTGTGAGCGGAATTGCTGGGTGGTAGGGCTCCACTTTACTAAGTAATGGCAAACTGTTTCCCTACCACTTCTCCTTTTATACACGTCTGCCATCCTCCCCACATCCATGCCTCCAACCCTGAGCTCTGCCATGGCAGGGTCTGTGTCTCGTTTACCTTTAGATTCCTGTTGCCTAACCCGGTACACAGTAGCTGCTTCATGTATATTTGTTGTTGAATGATTGGAAGGGGGTTATAATTTTGCTGCGGTTTAAAAACACCTTGAAGTTAGAGCCAGCAGGGAAAGCAGAATTGTAGTGACTGGAGATGGGGGTCAGCACCCCCATGGAGTCTTTAACACGCTCCTGAGTCAAGCTAAGAATGGTGGTCAGTATCAGCAAGTGTGAGGACTTGCCGATGCTTCATTCTGATTCCTCTGAGGACTGTAAATGGCCATCAGGGGCCTCCCTGCTGTCTGAAGGGGGTGCCAGGAATGAGGGGCTCTGGGGTGCTGGCAGAAAGGAGTCATGGCTGGGATAGGGAGGCTCAGCAAAGAGAAGGTGGATGGAGATGGGAGTGAAGGGACTCCCAGGTACCACTCTGTGGTCGGCAGAATGATGTCCCCCCAAATATGTCCCTGTCCTAATCCCTGGAACGTGACACGGCAAAGGGGAATTAAGGTTGCTAATCAGCTGACACTGAGATGAAGAGATCATCTGGGTGGAAGGGGGAGGCAGAGGAGTCAGAATCAGAGAGAGACTCGAGGCCGCTAAGCTGCTGAGGGGGATGGAGGGAGGGGCCACAGACCAAGGAGCACGGGCAGCCTCTTGCCTGGGAAAGGCAAGAGGACAGATCTCCCCTGGAGCCTCCAGAAGGAACCAGCCCTGCCCACCCCTTGATTTTAACCCAGTGAGACTCGTGCTGGACTTCTGGCCTCCAGAATTGTTGTTTTAAGCCACTAAGTTTGTGGTTGTTACAGCAGCCATAGGACACTTATACACCTTCCAACGTTTGCTTTGTTTGCTCCAAAAGGAAACGCAACGGGCAAAGTATGTTTTGTATCAAACTCTGGCCTCTGTTAATAGTAAGAATAGCTAATATTTGGTGGTGAATGTATTAGGTGCCAGAGACTGTCCTAAGCACTTCACGCAAACTCATTCATTTAACCCTCACAACAAACTCTTGAGAGGTTAGGTTCTATTTTTAATCTGCATTTGTACTGATCAGATAAACTGAGGCCCAGAGAAGTTAAGTAATTTGTCCAAGGTCGCCCAGGCAGTCTGGCTCCAGAGTCCACACAAGATGCTGCCATGCTTGTGACTGATTACACAAAAGGTCAGTTTCTTTCTGGTAAGATTGCAGCCCTTCTAGATATGTGATGGGGCAAAACCGTGGGGGCAGCTATGTGAAAAGAGCAAGCCTGTGTTATTGTGGAACAAGCAAGCTTCTGCATCTGGCAGGTTGAAGGGTTGAAATCATGGTTCTGTAGCTTATAAGCTGTGGGACTCCAGGCAAGTTATTTAACCTCTCTGAGCTTTAGTTTCCTCCCCAGAAACAACACAACACAACTCTACCTTAAACAGCTGGCATTTCAGTGACATGAGGAAAAGTATGAGAAAACACTCTATAAGTGTATTTTCACTTCTTGCCCCTACCTGGTTCTCTGATGTAGGGTAGCAGGGAAGTGGTTGAGAGAGAGAGATACTGAGTGAGTCTTAGTTCCTGTGCTCAAACCCTCGAGGCACCACTTGCTTACTGTAACCAGAAGCAAAGTTACTTACCCTCTCTAGCCTCAACCTTGTCATCTGTAAAATGGGTGAAGTGAAGCTAGTACCCCCTTATAGAGCAGTTGTGGAAACTGATAAGGGTATTCTGGGTAAAGTACGTGGCATGGTGCTGGGGACTCAGGGAACTCAGTGGGCGTTAGTCTTTCCGCTTGCCTGACACGGGAGGGAGGAGCCCATCCTTCTGCTGAGGAGGGGACAAGAGATGGTGATGCTGGTGGGGGCATAGAGGCAAGAAGAGGCCCTGTGAGAAGCAACAGCTGACAGGGACCCAGAGGGAAGGGCCAAGTGGCCAGAGGTGGGCAGGCGGCCGGAGAACCAGGCATTTCCAAGGACAGAGGGTGGGTGGCTGGAGCTTCGGCCAAGCCTGCAAGGACCTTCCAGGGTGTACACGGCGGTGGTCGTCCAGAGGGCGAGAGAGGAGGGCTGCTCAGAATTCACCCTCTGCTTCCATTCCCTGTGGGCCCGTACAGCAGCCTCCCTCATGGGGATCACACGTTGCCACGTGAAAAAGATCTGGTTCCAAAACTCTTATACCATGATTGTATTTTTATTTAAAAAAAAAAAAGCATCCTGAAAAAACGTTCACCAAAATGCTAATACTAGTTATTTCTGGGTAATGGATTTCTTTTTTTTAAAAAACTTTAAAATATTTTTTAAAAATATATTTTTGGGTTGCCCAACCTTTTTTTTTTCTTTCTTTTTTTTTTTTTTTGATTACAATGAGCATGCGTGACTTTTAATAATAAGAAAAAGTCATATTTTCTACATTTCCATTTTGGATGGAAAAAAAGAACCTACATTTATCTACCTTCATAACCTGTGCATCTTCCAGGAAGCTACATTTCACCCTTTATTCGATGCAATTCGACGCGGTGGACGCTTGGAGGCACTTGGGTGAACAGCCCTCAGCCCCCATGTTACAAGGATGAACAAAGCTCAGGTCCTGCCTCCAGACAGCTCAGGGTACCCAAGCCATCACTTCCCGTGTTTGTAAATGTCTCACGTTTCCTGCCTTAGTAACTATATTAAACGCAATGCAGTCTCTTCCTGGGGTCTCAGTATTCTCACCAAGACCCAAGTTAGTGTGAAATAGTTTGCTGGGTTTCAATTCCTGTCTCAGGACATGCATTTCTTCATGCTCCTGGGGGCTCCTGCAACACATGGGGTCACTTACTCCTTAAATTGAGTGGTCGCAGACTGTCATGATTTCTTGCTGGTCGGTGTTAATGGTGATATTCATATTTCTGAGCACTGACTACACGCTAGGAAAAGGGCAAAGTCCTTCACACGTTTCATCTCGTTTAACTCTCAGATAACCCCTGAAGGAGGAGCTTTATTATTTCCCCGTTTTACAGATGAGAAAACTGAGGCTCAGACAGGTTATGTAATGTGTCCAAAAATCACACAGCTAGTTAGCGAAGTGCCAAGATTTGAACCCATCTTGGGCCAATTCTAAGGCATAAGATGTTCATCTCTATGCAATACCACTTCCCTGTATGCACGACACATTTCATGGGCTGCAGCAGAATGTATGTTCCGAAGACGGTGGTAAGAATTCCTGTCCTCCTAATTCTCCTCTCCTTGAATCTGAGTGGGTGTGTGTAGCAGCTGTGCAGTTCGCCGCTCAGATTTCCCTGCAAGAAAGAACTCGGAGTTGAGCTGCAAGGAAGACTGTTAGCCTGCAACTGCTAACGCCCGCAGCACGCACCTCAGCTTTCAAGCCAAGGCCACGCTCTTCCTGGGCAGCCCTGCCGATGACTCAGCAGAGCGAGGTCTGGGGCTTGGCCACTTCCCAGCATGGGCGTCTTCCAGCTCATTCCACCTTTGCTCCAGAGCGTGAGGCTGGGCTGCCCACGGCTGTCCAATCTGCACCGCCCTCTGAGGCTCCCCCCGCCCCGTCCGGCACGCCCCGCCCCTTTCCCTTCATAGGTATCAGATCCACACCTTGGTCTAAAGGCTCTTCCTGCTCCTTTCTGCCTCCTTCCCCTGTTCTGTCTCAGATGTTACCCGCAACAGACCTCTTGCACTCCAAGCTCTGTTTCAGTGGCTCCTTCCCAGAGGACTCATGTGACACAGCCTACTGCTGTCCTGTAACCAAGAGAATGTTGTGGAGGTGTTGCTGCATGACTTCCAAGGCTGGGGCATAAAAGCTGAGGCAGCCTTCACACCATTCACTGGGATACTCGCTCTTGAAGCCTTCAGCTGCCATGAGGCTGCCATGTTGTGAGGAAGTCCAAGCCAGCCCACCTGGAGAGACCACATGAAGCCCTGAGATGACAAGAAAGGGGTGGGGGAGAGTGGGGGGAGAGAGGAGGAAGGGGTGGTGCAGAGAGGGAGGGGAAGGGGAAGGGAGGAGGAGGAGGAGAGAGAGAGAGAGAGATGCCTGGTCAGCCACCCCTTACTCCAATCTCCTGCTGTTCTAATTCCAGCCATCACCGCACTAAAACCACGTGAGAGACCCTCAGCCACCTGCCCAGAGGAGCCCCTCCCCAACTCCTGACCCACTGAGACGGTGACAGGCAAGTTACTGCTGGCTCTTTCAAGTCACAAAGTTTTGACTCATTTGTTAGGTAGCAATAGATAATTGGTATAAGCACCCTGTGGACAGAGTGTGTGAGGCTGAGGCCTGTCATTTTCCATTAATACTTAAGCATCTTTGCTGCCGTCTGAGAGCTTGGCACATCGTAGGTGTTCAGCACACATCTGTTACTGCTTTGCATGTTCAGTAAGATTATAAATATGGACTAGATCTGAGCTGCCTAGAAATACATGTGTAGCGGTTGAAAACATTCCCTTTCTAATTAAATTGTGATGAGGATTCATTCTAAGACAACCTCCAAACATCTGTTAATTAAGAGAAACAGAAGGTACTTCTGAGAACTGGGATTAAAATTATGAGACTATAAAGCTCAAAATTATGAAACCCCTACTGTCAAATGAGCAGAAATGACTGTGATGAGGTACTGGCTCCTGACCAATGTCTATATAAAGACAAGTGCAGTTGATACAAAGGAAAGCAAAGTTGTTCTTGTGTCTCCTCAGCCCATCACAAATCCTGACACAGGCTGCAATATCTTTAAAAAGGAAGAGACAAAAAGAAGGGAAGAGAGAAGAAACAAAGAGGCATGATGTAGTGAAAATTTCTGGGCCCAGGAGTGTGTGGCTTCAGACACTTGTGATTTGTCTGGTCTCAGGGAAATCCATAATCTTTGCTGGGCTCAGTTTTCTCATCTGTAAATGGGGACTAATAATAACAGTACCCCCCCCTTAATGGACTGTTGTGGGAATTCAATGAGATACGGATGTGAAGAGATTTATTGCCTTAAAGTACTTTACACATGGAAGCTTTGCTCACTTAAAACTATTCAGAAGAGACATTTGTTTTCTTGTTGTAAGGATCACTTGTCAAGTAGCTTCGGAAGCAAAATACTGTAAATGAAAACATGAAGATTTCCGAGCTAGGCATACCTGGGTTTCAATCTCATCTTCACCGATGTAAATGTAACTTGGTTGGTAAAACTGCTGGCAGACTCTACTAGAGCTGAACGTATGCATTCCATATGACCCAGAAGTTCCCTCCTAGGTATGAACCAAATAGAAGTGTTCACCAAAAGGCATGTCCTAGAATGTGCACAGTAGCCTAGAGGTTTAAAAACTCAGACCTGGATGCGACCCAAAGGTCCACTGTATTCATTTTCTATTGCTGCGTAACAAACTGCCACAAAATTAGTGGCTTAAAACAACACACATGGGCTTCCCTGGTGGCGCAGTGGTTAAGAATTCGCCTGCCAATGCAGGGGACACGGGTTCAAGCCCTGGTCTGGGGAGATCCCACACGCCACGGAGCAACTAAGCCCGTGTGCCACAACTACTGGAATCCTGCGCGCCTAGAGCCCGTGCTCCGTAGCAAGAGAAGCCACTGCAGCGAGAAGCCTGCAAACCTCAACGAAGAGTGGCCCCCGCTCGCCTCAACGAGAGAGAGCCTGCGCGCAGTAACAAAGACCCAACACAGCCAAAATAAATAAATAAATAAAATAAATTCATTAAAAGAATGAAAAAAAACAACAACAACAGCACACATTATCTATCTCACAGCTTCTGTGAGTCAGGAATTTGGGCACATGGGCTTTGCTTCAGAATCTCACAAAGCTGCAATCAGGTATCTGCTGGGCAGGGGCCTCATTCCAAGGCCCGACTGGGGAAGGGTTCACTTTTAAGCTCATGTGGTTGTTAGCAGAATTTAGATCTTTGTGGCTGTAACCCTGAGGCTTTGGTTTCTCGCTGGCTGTCAGCTAGAGGTTGTCCTCAGTTCCTTGCCACGTGGGCCTCTGAAGAGCCAGCCAGGGAGAGAGTCTCCTTGCAAGATGGTGGTCACCATCCTATGTAACCTAATCATGGAAGCAAATTCCATCACTCCTGCTGTATTCCATTGGCTAGAATTGAGTCAGACACCCTGCCCACTATCAAGGGGAGGGGGCCACCTTGGAGTCTGTCCACCATACCCATCAACAGTAGAGTGGGCACATAAAGCATGGATGTCACACAATGGAATACCCTACAGCAGAGAGAATGAGCAAATTCTACCGCATGCAACAAGGTGGGTAAAGCTCCAAACACAGTAGGGAGTGAAAGGAGCCAGACACCAAAGAGTGATGATGAAACAGGAGGGGAGGGGGCAGGGCACAACATTTAAGAGAATGACAAAGCCCTTCAGGACGTGACAAAAACTGGTTAGAACTGATCAGGTCCAAGATGGCAGCAGATTCGACTTCCAGTGGACCTTGAGCCTCATTATACCCTCATTGTAACAGATCAGCTAAATGACACACCCACAGGTGCCATGACAGTTCCAAGGCCGACTGTAAAAGGCCAAAAAGTGGGCGGTGGCCCAATTTCTGGAAATCTCCGCCCCTTCTCCAAAATAATTGGAATAATCCTCCCACTTGTTAGCCTGCGGAATTACCCAGACCATAAAAACTAACCACCGCACATTTTGGGGCCTCGTGCCTTCTGAGACGGCCCACACTCTGTCCGTGGAGTGTGTGTCTCTCTAAATAAATCTGCTTCTTACCTATCACTTTGTCTCTCACTGAATTCTTTCTGTGATGAGACATCAAGAACCTGAGCTTCAGTAAGTCCTGAGACCAGGTGTGTGATCTCAGTTAAAAGACCGTGGGTTCAAGTCCCAATCTGGGTTCCGGCCGGGTTCGAGTCCTAGCCCGTGGGTTCAATTCCCATCTGAGTTGTGCGGTTTCAATTCCATTATATAAAGCTCAATAATTGTCAAAACCAACCTCTGCTGTCAGAAGCCAGGATGGTGGTTACTCGGGGATAAGGGGAGATTGACAACTGGGATGAGATATGACGGGCTTTGGTGGTGGTCATGTTCTGTTTCTTGACCTGGACACTGGTTACAGGGATGTGCTCACCAGCACGGTGCAATCTCATTGTGATGGGTTCCCTCCTCTGCCTGGACCACGTCTCCTCACTCATCAGCTGGCTGGCTCCATCACAGCGCCACCTGTCCCAGAGGTCCATCCTTATTAAAACCATCTCCCTTCCTCTTACTGCTTCTCTGTGGGAACCTTTTGTTTCCACCACAGCAGACCTATCACAAATATGGAGTTGTTTTATTGATTTATTTTTAATTTGATTTTTGTCTCTCTCCTCCCCACTAGGATGCAGGCTCCACGAAAGCAGGGACCACACGTGCCTTGCTCTTTGCCGTATCCCAGGGTCTACAGGTGAACAGCAAGACATAGTCCCCTCCTGTCTCCCAGTTCATGTCTCCTGTGAGAGAGGGACCAGCAGAGGCTGAGAAGCATCTCTGAACCATTTCCAGATTCTGGAGCTGGTGTGCAGCCCTCATCCGACCAGTGATGGCCAGAGGAGCTGGGCTACGAGGCAACGCTTTCTGGAAGCAGTGGAAGGAGCTGTAGACACGGCTCCAACGACATCCCCCCAAGCTCCCCATCACACACGTCTTCATCCTCCGAGCCTGAGCCAACTCCTTGCCTCCCTTTTCAGGTCGGGTTTCTTTGGCCAAACCAACATCGCGCTATATATATGTCTTCTCTTGCCAGGAGGCAATGACAGGTGGCTGATCCCCGACTCATCTGCACAGGCTGCCGGCGACAAGAACTCTTTGCTCCGTGCTCTCCCCAGTGCCCGGTTGTGCAGATGAAAGGGGAGTGCTGTCACCATGAGACGGGACATGAGTCTGCGGAATCTATATCATTTCTGACAGATGCAGGGCTAAGAGACACAGATCTGCTCCTTGAGCTGAAAGTTTAATTCCAGCTGTAGGCTTTGCCAAAATGGAATGAGACATGGCGGGAGTGAAAAAGCAAAACAAGTGAACGAACAATAGTGAGCATTCTCTTTTCTCGATTACACCCTCTGCGTTTTCAACTGCCAAGCACAGGGCTGCCCTAAACCAGGACATCGGTTCAGTCACAGAAATGCTGTGTTCAGCCACCAGAGGGATCATTCTGAAATTCTAAACGACTTCATTGCTCTCCGGCTCAAAGCCTGTCAACACCCTCGGTCACCCAAAACAGATTTTTCAGCACTTGTTCAAAGCTATGGCATTTGGGATTTGGAGCAGTTGCAAGCTGTATTCCAAATAACTTGTTACTGTTAAAAGTTAAAATATGGCTGTTTTCGGATGACTTAAAATTATTTTTAAATTAGAAATCTCTGAAAGGTCTATATGAGAATGTTTATAATAGCACAAATTGTAAACAGCCCAAATATTCATCAACGGGGGCATGATAAATTGTGGTCTATTCATACAATGGAATACTACTTAGCACTAAAAAAGAACACGTTACAGGTACACACAACAGCGTGGATGACTGTCGTAAATGTAATAATGAGCAAAAAAATCCAGACACAATGACCGTGTGATGAAGATTCCATTACATCACACAAAAGATCCGGGAAAACTAATCTGTGGTAACAAAAGCCAGAACAGGGGTTACAGCAGTGGGGGGTATGCATCTGTACTCCCTGGGGAGTCTTCTGCGGTGTCGGAAAAGTTCTGTATCTTTATGGGAGTGGATTACACAGCCGTATATGTAAAAACTACAGAATTGTACCCTTAAGATTTATGCATTGTAGCCCCATAGAAACAGTGGGTTTGATCTTATCCACATGTTAATGATCACATCACTCTCACTTACACTTTGAGAAACTTTTGGGGGTTGAGGAAAAGAAGGGGTGATGTAGTCAGTGAGTCTGGGATTGCATGAATGTGGAGGCCCGCCCAGGCTGCACTGCCTGTGGGAATACTGTCCGCTCCTTTGTTGAACATTTGGAAACCCTGACGTAGAGAAAAGCCATTTGTGATCTGGCCCCTTCCCATCCCCACATCGCCATCACTTTCAGCTCCCCAAACACTCCCTGAGGTTTGTGACTTCCAGAACTATAGGGGAATTAATTTCTGTTGTTTTAAACCACTAAGTTTGTGGCAATTTGTTACAGCAGCCATAGGAAACTGATACAATTACTATGATTATTTCTGTTATATTCGTTTTCACATCTCATCCCCCCACCTTTTTTTTGGCCTTCCTTCAAGAAGATTTTCATACACAAAAATCAACACAAAATGGATTAAAGACTTGAATGTAAGACCTGAAACTGTAATACTCCTATAAGAAAGCATAGGGGAAAAAGCTTCTTGACATTAGTCTTGGCAGTGATTTCTTAGATATGACATCAAAGGGACAGGCAACCAAAGCAAAAATAGACAAGTGGGAGTGCATCAAACTAAAAAACTTCTGCACAGCAAAGGAAACAATCAACAGAATGAAAAGCCAACCTATGGGACAGGAGAAAATGTCTGCAAACCAAATACCCAATAAGGGGTTGATACCAAAAATACATAAGAAACTCCTACAACTCAGTAGCAAAAAAACAAATAACACGATTAAAATATGGTCAAAGGACCTGAATACACATCTCTCCAAAGAAGACGTACACATGGCCAACAGATATATGAAAAGGTGCTCAACATCACTAATCATCAGGGAAATGCAAATCAAAACCACAATAAGATACCACTCACACCCCACAGGATGGCCATCATCAAAAAGATAAGAGATGGCAAGCATTGGTGAGGGTAAGGAGAAACTGGAGCCCTTTTGACTGTTGGTGGGAATGCAGCTGCTTTGGAAAATAGCACGGAAGTTCCTAAAAAGTTAAAAATAGAATTACCATACGATCCAGCACTCTCACTTCTGGGTATATTTATCCAAAAGACCTGAAATCAGGTGTCTGCACTCCCATGTTCACTGCAGTGTTATTCATAATAGCCAAGGTATGGAAACAACCCGAATGTCCATCGACAGATGAATGGATAAAGAAAATGTGGTATATACGTACGATGGACTATTATTCAACCTTAAAAAGGAAGGAAATCCTGCCGTTTACAGCAACGTGGATGGACCTGGAGGATGTTACGCTAAGTTAAATATGCCAAACACAGAAAGACAAATACTGTGTGATTCCATTTATATGAGGCATCTAAAATAATCAAACTCACAGAAGCAGAGAACGGACTGATGGTTGCCAGGGGCTGAGGGAAGAAGGAAACGGGAAGTTGCTGGAAAATGGAAGTTTCAATTGATACAAAGTCTCAGTTATGCAAGACGAGTCAGTTCCAGAGACCTTCTGCGGGACACAGTGCCGCCAGTTAACAAGGCTGTATTGTGCACTTCAACACTGGTCAAGAGCGTAGATCTCGTGCTAAGTGTTCTTACTGTAACCGAGCAGGACCCTCGGAGGCCTTCCCAGAATAGACCCCACCATGTCCTCCGCCTGACTTTTGTCTGCAGAAAAACTCTAGTTGAAGAATACATTTAATCGGAGAAGTGAGAAAGTGTAGAAAGAAAGGAAAACAGTCAAGCAAGACAAAATAACAATACTTTAGCCATTAAACAAAGTCAAGGACCTTTAGTTCCTCCTCAAGGACTAGAGATGATACTGTGCGCCATGTCCTGTGAGCTGTTTGGCAGGTACTGAAACCTCCACCAGGTGGAAGACGCTAACTGCGTGCCGCCCACAAGCACGTGGACCCCCGACCAGCTGCAACCAGCAGGTTGAGGCGGCTGACTCCCGATGACCTCACCACCAGCCAATCAGAAGAATGTCCACGAGCTGACCACGCCCTGCTCCTTGACTCCTCACTACCCCTCCAGGGCGGGACACACAAGTCTTGAGGGCATTGGCCCGCTGCAGCCCCCTTTGCCTGGCAAAGCAATAAAGCTATTTCTTCTCTACTTCATCCAAAACTGTCTCTGCATTTCTATTTGGCACCTGTGAACAGGGGCTGAGTTTCTCGAGTTTCGGCAACATTACCGCAAAAAACAAACAATGAAAAACAAAACGAACAGGATACAAGGAAACATTTGGAGGTGATGGATATGTTTATGACCTTGACTGCAGTGATGGTTTCATGGGTGTATGTATATGCCCAAATTCATCAAATTGTATGCATTAAATATGTGCAGTTTTAAATATATCAATTGCACCTCAATAAAGCTGAAATAAAATGAGAAGATACAGATTTCTTGAGCTTGAAAATCTCCCCCGTTTCCTGCTGAATCTACCTAGAAGGAGAACTTTGATATCCACGTTTCTCCACCACACTATCCTCTTTCATCTAGAATTCAGCGAAATTCTCCTGAGAAGTCCACGTGTATCAGACTCTCTGGGACGGGGATGGGGGGTGGCAGTCTTGGGGGGTGGAAGGGGGTTTAAACGTAGATCTGGGGCCCCCTCCAACCTTACTCATTCTAAATCTCAAGAGATGGGAATGAGGATACAAAAATCTCCATTAAAAAACAAAACATAACAAAAACCACACCTCAGAAGATTCTGACACACACGTAAATTTAAGAACCACTAAGTTGGTTGCAAAATGCACCCCATTTTCGATTTTTATTTGTTCTTAATAAATACTGTAGCAAAATCTACATGTTCCAGCAGAGGGGGATGTTACCACATGAAAGAAAAAGCCTTTGGCAGGAAAATGGGATTTGACAAGCCCCGCTTCAGAGCAGGAAAATGAAGATGTTTCCTCCGAAAGGATGTCCACCTGTGGAAGGGTCTCTCCACCACCCACCCTGTTCGGGATCTCAGAAGAGATGTCACTCGGTTGAACAAATACTGGCTGATTTTGTTCACTTTCTGAGGATCTGGGAAATTATTAAAGCACAATGCTGTTCAATTAGTAAGACCTTTGTTTTTAAGGGGTTTTTAGGGAAATGATTTTGACACCCATCGCCCTGTCAAGTGTGCATTTAATTCTTAGTTTTCTGACTTCCACTGCCGCGCTTGGCACTCTTTTGAAGAAGCCGTGAATGAAGCTGTAGTTTTTTAATTCCTAGAAGAAATGAGAAACCGCTGCAAAGTGGCATTCACTCTTGGACTCCATTTGCTCTCACCGATGCAGAGATGGAAATTCTTAACTGGAAGAGGGAGAGAAACTGACATTTTTCAGCAGCCCCTGTGCAAGGAGTTTATACATTGTAGCCTTTGGCTTCCTGGCTATCCTGCAAAGTCTGGATTAGTTTCTGTGGGTTTCTTTGGGTTTTTTTTTAAAGATTTAATTTTATTTATTTTTCGCTCCGTTGGGTGTTCGTTGCTGCGCACCGGCTTTCTCTAGTTGTGTTGAGCTGGGGCTTCTCTTGTTGCGGAGCTCGGGCTCTAGGCGTGTGGGCTCAGTAGTTGTGGCACGCGGGCTCTAGAGCGCAGGCTCAGTAGTCGTGGCGAGTTTCTCTGTTTTAAAGACAGGGTAACTCAGGATCAGAGGGGCTGGGGAATTTGTCCAGATCATACAGGAAGAGAGTACCAGCCTGACTCAAGATTTGAAACTTGGTCTAGCTGACTCAGTAGAAAGCAAAACAAAGAATCATCCCAGTCTCCTGTTACCTAAACAAAGGTTTATTACCTCTAGTCAAAAGGACAGAAATGTGACCAGAGATGCTACATGCATTAGCTCAAGATGAGGTCCAGCTGCCCCTCAAAGTGCAGCCCAAAGAGTGACCTTGTGAGAACTTCCCTAAAGGGGAGCTTTCACACCCAATCTGACCCTGGCCATCACAATTTCTTTCTTCCAGGGTCTTTGTGGCAGGCTGTTTGACGGTCCCCTAAACATGTCCACATCCTAATTTCCAGAACCTATGAATATATTTCCTTACATGGAAAGAGGGACTTGGCAGATTTGGTTGAGTCGGTAACCTTGGCCCAGGATTGTTTGGGTGGACCCAATGTCATCACGAGGGTCCTTGCAAAAGGGAGGCAGGAGGGTCAGGGTCAGAAATGGAGACAGAAGGACGGTCAGGAGCCTCCAGAAGGAACACAGCCCTGCCGACACCTTGATTTTAGCCCAGTGAGATCTATTTTGGACTTCTGCTGCGTAGAATTGTAAAACAATAACTTTGTATTGTTTTAACCCACTATGGTTATGGTAATTTGTTATAGTAGCCATAGGAAATTGATACAGTCTCCAAACATTTTTGATCATACACACCTATCAGGAAAAAAATTTACACTGCACAGATACATTATGTACATTATAAAGCAAGCAAAATCAGAAATTAAAAGGGATAAAATAAAGAGGACATAAGAAATATTTCAAAATGCATTTTTAAGTTTAGGTGCAGTAACAGTACAAAACCCCTTTTGGCTATAATTACAATTATTTGTATTAAAATATTAATAGTATTTTCAATCAGAGTGAAGGACTGAATATGCTTCATTACATTTTAAACTCTTTAACACTTTTTCTCGATACCAAAATTTAAGGGCCTGATTCTGAGGTTCAGTAGGTTTTAATACATGGTTTGAAAGACTATCATAACTGAAAAATATTTCCCACAAAGATTTGTGGCTCTATGTGGAAGCTAATAATGATCATTTTCCAATCCCAACCAACAATTATGCAAATTTCTGTGGACACGTGGCTAGTAAATTTCCATGTTTCCTAATCTTGATGTTGTTCTTGCAAACTAATTGGAAGGTGGTACTTTTGATATTTTTACAAGTGGGTTCAAAAGCCACTAAAACTTTTCCTACTGAACTCCTCCTACTATAACTTCTTAGGAGATTTTGTAGATAGTTAGAATGGTTTATTTCCAAGATTTTAGGCACACAGCTATGGGCACTTTCATAGGTGATACTTTTAAAAGTGGGTTTCTGGGGGAAAAAGGTGACACAATAATGAAAAACTTCCCTCAAATACTCTCTCCATAGCAGGAGTTTCTTTAAAAAAGCAATTCCTTTCTCATTAGTATTAAAAGTGGAATTTTTATGGGACAGATTATACTTATTTTTAATTGGAGTATATTTGCTTTACAATGTTGTTAGTTTCTGCTGTACAGCAAAGTGAATCAGCTTTATGTATACATACATCCCCTCTTTTTTGGATTTCCTTCCCATTTAGGTCACCAGAGAGCACTGAGCAGAGTTCCCTGTTGATTATACTTCCGAAATTGTTTGCTGGGTTATTAATTCCTCAGAGCTACTTGTCATTGGAGAAAATATCAGCAAATTTGAAACACCTGTCATTTTGTTTTTAAAAAAGTGTAACTTCTTTAAGTTTTGACACTCTTCTATGGCTTCTGCCATGAGGTACTCAAGGTATCCACAAGGTTTCTTCCCATCTCATTGTGAGCTGTGGATTGCATAGGGTTAACTGCCCCAGTGACACCTAGTGGCATTGATGCTCGTGTACTTCTCACATCACCAGCTTCCTTTCCTTCGTTTTCCTTTCCCCCTCTTCTTCATCCTCCTCTTCTCCTTTTTTGACCTCAGGTAGAGATGGATGGGTTACAGAACACACCATCATCACTGGTCCACCCAAGATCCCTCATTAGGAAAAAGCCTTTCTCCCTTGTGCCCCATAGGTCATTCGCATTTCTCTAGTCCCCCAAGCAAGTCTTCTCACGTATTTAATGGGGTTTTTTCAGGGGCGGCGGGGGGTACATGCTCTTGCAAAATATAGACTGTTGTTTTGTGTGATGTATTTTTAATGTATGTAAGTGGTTATCTCATTACTTTTTCCACTGAGCTCCTGTTTCAAAATCCATTCATACTGCTGTGTGTACCTCTAAACCATTCCCTCTAGTTCCCTGCCACCATATGCAGCCCTGTATTTTCTTTTTTTCTCTCCAGGGATGGGTATTCACACCTCTGACTCCTTGCCACCATGAAAAAAATAACAGATTGGACATCCATGTACCTGGCCCTTTATAAAACTGTGAGCCCTTCTTTGAAAAACAGACCCAAGAGTAGCACTGCTGGGCCACTGGGCATGTGTGCTGCTTCTACTGGACCAAGTGCTGACTTTCTCCTCCCCGGAACAGCTATGCCATTCTGGTCTCCTGACCATCACACATGAGGATCCCATGTACCCACATCCTTGCCAACACTTGGCATGATTCAGCTCTCCAACTGTCGGTCTAACACGTATAAAATACTATCTCACAGTTTTACTCTCCATGATGACTACTGAATTTGAGCATCTTTTCGGATGCCGTGATCTTCGTGGTTTTCCTATTTTGTAAGTTGCCTGTTGATGTCTTTTGTCCGTCTTCCTATTGGGATTACTCTCTGTTCTTACTGATTTTCAGGAGTTCTGTGAATAGTCTCTAACTGTGTTGTCCAATATGGTGACTACTAAGTGCATGTGGCTTTTGAGCTCTTGAAATGTGGCTGGTTCAGAGTGCGATGTCCTGTGATGGTGTAAACTACACTTACAGTCTGAAAGACTCAGGATGAAAAAGAGAAAGCAGAAGTCTCATTAATAATTTTTATATTGATTTTACGTTGGAACGGTAATATTCTGGACATATCAGGTTAAATATATTATTAAATTAATTTCATTTATTTTTATGTTTTTAAATGTGGCTACAAGAATAGTTTAAATTACCTAAGTGGCTCAAATTACATTTCTAGGGAAAAGTACTGGGCTGCCCATTTTTGACATTGTAAATGCTGTCTCCTACACTGTCCCCTTTTAATGAAAAGGGTAAATTTTACTCATAGTGCCTTTCATTTTTGAAAAGGCCTGAATTTTGATGTAGTCAAATTCACTAATTTTGTTGCTTTCTGGCTTATGCTTTGAAATGTGTTTTGAAAATTTCTTCCTCTGCCCTGGCCCACAGATATTTCCCTAAGTTTCTTCTATTAGCTTTGCAGTTTCATCTTTCACTTTTAACTCTTTCATTCATCAGAGTCCACTTTTATGTCAGGTGTTACACGGTTATCTTGTCTCTGCGAGTTAGTTATCCTTATACTATCTATTAAGCAATCTACCTTTTATTCACTAATTTGTGATGCTACTTTTATTGCATATTAAATTCTTACACACACACACCTGGGTCTGAGCTCTCCTCTTCCATCACTGGTTATACTTACACAGCTTTTCCATAAAATGTTATTGTTATTAAAGAAGTGATATACTACTGAGAATATATATTCCCTGGTACATCTTTCATTTAATGGCTCACAAGAAGTGGTCTTTATGTATTTCTTTACTGAAACAAAATCTAACAAATACCATTAGCTATGACATGTTTTTTTTTTAAAGCTATACTCTCAACCAGTTGTATAGAAAACCTCCCACGCAGCTTACTTTCTTCTAATTCTAGGTTGTTCAAATCCTCAGTATTTTCTATGCCTTTTCCAATGGCAAGGCTGACAAAGAGACGAATTTTACTTTTTGCATTTTTCTTTATATTATTTGACCCATTTTTACCGCAGCAGGAAGAACAAGCATTTCCTCAATGGTATGTGTCTCTCTCGCCTATTGCTGAGAAATCTCAAGAGAGACTTTTGTATATTTATAATTATATTCAGTAGAGTTTTACAAAGCACTTAGTACTGTCTGGTTTTACATATTACTGAAAAAAAAGTTGTGCGGGTTTGGCTTCATGTCTTGGAAGTTCAGTTTTTCAAGGTCATGACAATTTCGACTCTCATTATCTAGTATGCATAGGCGTAACAACGGGTAGTCTGAGAAAGGCGTGCTTTACTGACCCAGCGTCCACGCCTCCTTCCTACCGGCCCCACCTTGACTCGATTCAGAGATTCAGAGTCATCGCGCCCTCTCTCTGTCTCAGAGTTTTTGCGCAACTGACACCAGCCTGCTCAGAGGTGAGCACGTGACTCAGACGCAGCCAATCAGCCTATTCCAGCCTCCTGATCCTGATTGGCTCATGGGTGGGCACGTGACCCAAGCCAATGAGATTCAATTCTAGGGTCTTGTTGGAATATTAGGAAAGAGAAGCTGCCACTCCACTGCAGTTGCTGAACCTGAGGCTGTAAGCCTGGACCACCTGGGAAGAGTCTGCTTAAACACAGGGGGCCTGATGGTGTAGTTTGAGCTCCTCCTTCAGCCTTGCCTGCCCTCGGGGCCGTGGACCAAAAAAATGCCCCCCTTTTTGTGCATGGCTACTTGGGTTGTTTATGGTCACTTTCAAACTATAGAACATCTGAGGAACCACTACACCCTGTTCTTTATCTTCAAGACTGTTTTCCTGTTTATAAAGGTCTTTGGTCAAGGCACAGGGCAGAGTGACTGGGTCACCTAAGGCTAGCTTGTGGGTTATCTATGACCGGCAGGCTTCCAAGTGGCCTGATGGAAAAGGCCCTTCTCACAGGCCACTCTCCAAGCCCGAGCTGATGACATCCACCAGGAATTCACCAGCTTCATGCCCACCTCCCAAATTCTGTTCAATACATTCATAGTTAGCAATACTGTATGGTACACTTGAAATTTCCTAAGAGGGTGGATCTTACATGTTCCCATCACACAAACACACAGAAAATGCTAACTATGTGAGGTAACAGATTTGTTCATTACCTTGATTGTGGTGATCATTCACAATGTACATCAAAACATCAAGGTGTACACCTTAAATACATGCAATTTCTACTTGTCAGTTATACCTCAGTAAAGCTGGAAAAAAAAAGTGTAATGCTGCAATGTGAGGTCTTGCCTCTTATTTCTGATCTTTGCAGATGTTCTGGGAAAAGGGAGGATTTGCCAACTCAGCAACCTTCTGTGTTCCTAATTACCCACAGAATTTTGTGTTGGAAGACAGTGACACAAGCATTACAAGAGACGCAGAGAACCCCGGACTTGAAACAATCTCAGATTCTGATTTATAGCCTCATCATCAGAGAACTTGTGTCATCCTAACAAATTCAGTGCTCATATACAGTTTCATGGCAAAACTCTCTAGAAAAAGGCCTAGAAGTTTCTTTTAAAATTAAACATCCACCTACTCTACAACCAAACACTTCCATCCCTAGATTTTTACTCAAGAGAAATAAAAACACGTGTTTACACAAAGACATGTACATTAATGTCCTCCATAGCTTTGTTCATAACAGTTCTAAACTGGAAACAACCCAAATGTCCGTCAATAGAATGAGGTTTTTTTTAAGTGAAATATTCAGACAATGGATTACCACTCAGTAATGAAAGGGAATGGATGAGTAAACAAACAATCCGATTAAGAAATGGGCAGAGGAACTGAAAAGACATTTTTCCAAAGAAGACATACGAATGGTCAACAGGTACTGAAAAGGTGCTCAGCATCGCTAATCACCACAGAAAACAAATGCAGATGTAAATCAAACCCACAATGAGATATCACCGCGCACCTATTAGAATGGCGCTCCTCAAAAAGACGAGAGACAAGTATTGCTGAGGGTGTGGAGGAAAGGGAGCCCTCGCACACGGTTGGTGCAAATGTAAACTGGTGCAGCCACTATGGAGAACAGTCTGGAGGTTCCTTAAAAAAACTAAAAATAGAACTACCATATAATCCTGCAATCCCACTTCTGGGTATATTTCCAAAGGAAATGAAAACCGGATCTTGAAGAGATATCTGCATTCTCATGTTCACTGCAGCATTATTCACAATAGCCAAGATAATGAAAAACAATTTAAGTATCCATCTACAGATGAAGGGATAAAGAAGAAGATACGGTGTGTATACACACACACACCCCGGAATATTATTCAGCCACAGGAAAGAAGGAAATCCTGCCATTTGCAACAACCTGGATGAACCTTGAGGGCATTATGCTAAGTGAAATAAGTCAGATAGGGAAAAACAAGTACTGTATGATCTCACTTACATGTAGAACCTAAAAAAAGCTGAACTCACAGAAACAGAGACTAAAATGTTGGTTGCCAGGGGCTAGGGGAAAAGAGGAGATGTTGGTCAAAGGGTACAGACTTCCAGATATTAGATGAATAAGTCCTGCGGATCGAATGTACAGCATGGTGATTATGGTCAATAATACTGTATTTTACACTTGAAAGTTGGCTAAGAGAGTAGATTTTAAATGTTCTCACCATGAAAAAGAAACGGCTGGGACTTCCCTGGTGGTGCAGTGGTTAAGAATCCGCCTGCCAATGCAGGGGACATGGGTTGGATCCCATGCCGCGAAGCAATGAAGCCCGTGCGCCACAGCTACTGAGCCTGCGCTCTAGAGCCCGGGAGCCACAACTACTGAGCCCACGTGTCACAACTACTGAAGCCGGCGCGCCTAGAGCCCATGCTCCGCAACAAGAGAAGCCACCGCAATGAGAAGCCTGTGCACCGCAACGAAAAGTATCCCCAGCTCGCTGTAACTAGAGAAAGCCCTCATGCAGCAATAAAGACCCAAGGCAGCCAAAAAAAAAAAAAAAAAAAGAAAGAAAGAAGCAGGTAGCGGTCAGAGCTGTAGCACAAGTAGGGGAAACTTGGAAAAAAAAAAAAAAAAAGGAAGAAAAAGAAATGGTAATTATGTGATGTGATGCAGCTGTTAGGTATGGCGATAATCACTTGCAAGTGTATCAAATCAACCCATTGTACACCTTAAACTCACACAATGTTATATATCAATTATCTCAATAAAGCAGGGAAAAAACTAACAGGAATGAACTCATAAACACAACAACATGGAGGAATCTCAAAAACATCATGCTGAATGAAAGAGGCCAGGCCCCCAAAGTGCATAATGTATGACTTTGTTTATATGGAGTCCTAGACAGACAAACAATCTAGGGTGAAAAAAAACAGGACATGCGCCTCTGCGGCTCTGGATCCACCGCGGGCCATCCAGCAGAAGCGGGGACCCTGGAGGAAGGGCGGCCGCGGCAAACACTCTGCCTTCTCCCTTCCTCCTGCCCTCCGACCACAGCCAGTGCTTCCACTGCCCAGACCAGACCAGCTTGCACGGAGCCCGGACCACAGCCCGCAAGAGTCAGGTACGGACACCGGCAACGTCACAGCCAGTAACTGAGCTGAGACGCAAACCTGGGTCTGCCTTGCTCCTCAGCGCAGGTTGCCAGATTTAGCAAATAAAAATACAGTTGCATTTGAATTTCGGATAAGCAACAAATGATTTTTTAGGCTAAGTATATCCCGTGCAATATTTGGGGCATGCTTATGCTAAAAAATCATTCGTCCTCTGAGATTCGCATTTAGCTGTTCGTCCTGATTTCTATCCAGCAACGCTTACCCAAGCAAGCCCTTGCTCTTTCCACATCTCCGTCCCGCTACCTCTTACGGGAAGAGACCACGTTGCACAGACCACCGTATCAGTGCGGCGCCTTGTACATTCATAGACTGGCATTCTGGTTTGCACTTCTGTAGTGGTCAGAATTTTCTGGGTTACAGTGACAGAAATGCAACGGAAACTAGGTAAGCCAAAGGGCAACTCATTAGCTGATGTGAAACCTTGGAAACGACGGGCCTCGGGGGCTGGAACCGGGAAGCCGTCTCCTCTCCCTGTCCGCCCCTCTCTGCCCGGCCTGCCTTCTCTCTTTGCTCTGCCCATCAACTGCGCCCAGTTCCCAGACTCACATTTGTCCACGAGGGGCGTCTGCTTCTACTGACACTTGCGAACAATCCATGGGAAAGTCCATCTTGGGTCACAGGGAAGCAGTCCCCCACATCCCTGGGCCTCCAAGTGTGGCATCGGAGCGGCATCGGCCAGGGCTTACCACGAATTCTCGGGCCGCCTTCAGATTCTCTGAATTAGAATCTGATTGATCGATCCTGCACGTGACTCTGACGCATGCTCAGCTGCGAGAACCACCGCCCTAGAGGAAGGGGAGCAGCCACGTCTAGAGGAAGAGAGGGGCTCTGGGCGGAAGACAGTAAATTGTTATCCGTCACCTCACCAGCCTCTCTGAACCAAGTTGCCGTTGAGTTCTCACCATGTTTTGGTAAATGCGTCAGGGAGCCTGCAGGGGCCGAGACCTTGCGGTGTGATGACGTCACCGGGACCCGAGCACCGGTGGGGTGGCCTGATGAACCCGCCTTCCCCACGTGCGTTCCCAGGTGTCTTTCAACCCTTGACCCTCCCTCCCAATCCAGCCGGCCTTTCCATCTCCATCCCTCCGTAATTAAACCGTAATCAGCCCATCATTAGTATCCAAGACAGGGCGATTAAGTGGTAAAAATAAGGATGCGGCATTAGCTGTCCCTTTTAAGGGCAGAACCAAGAGCCTTTTACATTTTGTAAAAGTCTGCTATTATATTAATATGCCTAGCCCGATTATGGTTTCTTCAAATTCCTCTCATTTCGCTTAAGACATTAAGGCAGACATTTTAAACCGTATCTTTGTGCAGCATCTCCAACATTAACAAATTATTAGACACTAATTGCTCTGGGTTCCAGCCACCCCTCTAAACAAAGTTTTCCATTTGCCGAATTTAAAACACAGCAATTTGTGTTCCTTAATAGCTACAAATTTGTTAGCTTGACTCAGAACCAGCAAAACCTGGGAAGCTATTATGTAACTACATACAACATCTCCCCGATGATGGTCATTAATGCAGAGATTTCCAGAAAGCACCGTCATTATGATTGGGTCTACAACGGCCAGCGTTTGACAGCCTGCGGGGTGGGGTGGGGTGGGGGGGTAGTGGCACAAAGCACCCCTGGAACATTTTCCTGGTCCCTCGGTGGTTCTTTGTGAGTCTGAAATAGCCCTTGGGTTTCCTTAAAGGGAATAAGAAACAGAGGCTGAAGCCCCAAAGCTCATCCTGAGCAGAGCGGCCACGGCAGCTGGTTATGACCTCTCTCCCCAGCTCTACCTCTCAAACGGCCGGTTCCATTTCAAAACAGAGTGCTGGGTCTGATGTCATCTAATTTCTATTAAAATTGTGTTTACTTTAAAAAAAATGGTTTTTTTGGGTCTGAGTTGGGTCTTCGTTGCTGCATGCGGGCTTTCTCTAGTTGCGGTGCGCGGGCTTCTCATTGCGGTGGCTTCTCTTGTTGCGGAGCACGGGCTCTAGGCGCGCGGGCTTCAGTAGTTGTGGCTCGTGGGCTCTAGAGCGCAGGCTCGGTAGTTGGTGCGCAAGGGATTAGTTGCTCCGCGGCATGTGGGATCTTCCCGGACCAGGGCTCGAACCTGTGTCCCCTGCATTGGCAGGTGGATTCTTAACCGCTGCGCCACCAGGGAAGCCCTAAAATTGTGTTTACTCTTAATCGGGGCACAGATATGCATGTTTCAGGTAACTCCGGGCAACGAGGTTCTATCTGCCTCTGCAGGAAGGGCCTTCCCAATCTGCTGACCTAACACTTGAGTTTTATGGAAGGGGAAACTGAGGCCCAGAGAAAAAAATCCATGAAATTAAAAAAGCAGTAGGTTATGGAAGGGGACCCAGGAACCTTGATTGCCACCCCTCCCCCAAAGGACAGACTGCTCTTTATAGTTTCTCCTGACTTAAAATCACAGCTTTGGGGCTTCCCTGGTGGTGCGTGGTTAAGAATCCGCCTGCCAATGCAGGGGACACGGGTTCGAGCCCTGGTGCGGGAAGATCCCACATGCCGCGGAGCAACTAAGCCCGTGCGCCACAACTACTGAGCCTGGGCTCTAGGGCCCGCGAGTCACAACTACTGAAGCCCGCGCGCTTAGAGCCTGCGCTCCGCGACAAGAGAAGCCACCACAAGGAGAAGCCTTCGCACCGCAACGAAGAGTAGCCCCCGCTCGCCGCAACTAGAGAAAGTCCGCGTGCAGCAACAAAGACCCAACACAGCCAAAAATAAATAAAATAAATTTTAAAAAAAATCACAGCTTCGGTTACTGTGCACGGAGCTGGGAAAATGAAGTGATGGGTAAGATGTGATCTTGGCCTTCAGAAGGCTTTCAATCCAACGTTGAGGGTCAGACGTGCAAAGAAACTGGCAAAAGTGTAAGGCAGAATGGGAAAAATCGTGACCTCTCTTAAATGTCTTGCCCTACTTGCTGCAGGGCCTTTTCACATGCTGTTTCCTGTCTGGCTCACTCTGTCTCCCTTCACCCAGTTGACTGCCATCCACTCCTCCTGGTTCCAACCTCACTTCCTTTCCACTGGGAGGGGCCAGAGTTCCTCTTATGCTCTCTCATTCCACTCAATTCCTTAGCCAGACTGAACGTTCCTTGAAGGTCTCAGCTGCATATATTGTTCGCCTTTGTACTCATCCACATAAGAAGATAAACCAGTGTGTTCTATGTGGATTAAAACCGTGAAAAAGGGCTTCCCTGGTGGCGCAGTGGTTGAGAGTCCGCCTGCCAATGCAGGGGACACGGGTTCGAGCCCTGGTCTGGGAAGATCCCACATGCCGCGGAGCAGCTGGGCCCGTGAGCCACAACTACTGAGCCTGCGCGTCTGGAGCCTGTGCTCCGCAACAAGAGAGGCCGCGACAGCGAGAGGCCCGCGCACCGCGATGAAGAGTGGCCCCCGCTCGCCGCAACTAGAGAAAGCCCTCGCACAGAAACGAAGACCCAACACAGCCATAAATAAATAAGTAAATAAAAATTAAAAAACAAACAAAAAACAAAAAAAAAATGTGTAAAAGATGTCTTGTGTTTACAGGGAAGCAGAAGTGTCCACCTTCATGAATGCCCACCCAGATAATGGAAGGTCTCGCAGGTCAGAGACAACCTTTTCTTTTTTTTTTTACGTGGCAGAATTTTTTTTATTGAAGTATAGTTGATTTACCATATTATATTAGTTTCAGGTGTACAGCACAGTGATTCAGTATTTTTACAGATTATAGTCCATTAAAAGTTATTACAAGATAATAGCTGTAATTCTCTACTATATAACATGTCCTTGTTGTTTATCGTGGCAGATTAATTTAATAGCCAGCAGGAAGAATTCACATTTACAGGAAACTGTCTAAACCAAATCAGGCAATAAGTATACCATTCAATTGAATTCTAATTGTAAAGCAAAAGTATCTTATTACAGTGTAAAAACAGGAGTGATTCTATCAGAAGAGAGACTTAAAATGGGCCTTGCCATCAACTTGATCAATATTAATAAAACACAGATACACGTGCACACATGCACTCTAACATACACATATACACACAGTCACACTTCTCAATTTGAGACAACCTTTTCTTGATTGACTGTCCCATGCACTGCAGAATATCGCGTGTCCCTCTGAAGGCCGCTGCCTACCTCAGGCACCGTGACAACCCCCCGCAAACTTCCAGAGCACCTCCTGGGGTGGGGTGACGGCTCCCCCGTTCAAGAGCCACCACTCTAGAAACCCAAGAGACTTGCTTCATCCAGAGAGACTCACCTGCTGGGATGCAGGGCAGGGTGGAGCTGAGGAGTGATGGTGTGGCGTCATTTCTCATCCCCTCACCCATTCAACACTCGTGTGTGCGTACGCTTGCTCAGGCTGGGTGCCGGGGACCCAGGGGTGAGCGGAACCTGACACAGCCCCTGCCTTCGTGGGGCTTCCCCCCCCAGCGTTGTAAGGCAGATTGTAGGGAAGGTCTCTGATACCTGGATGGACAGGCGCTTTCACCATCACTGGTTAGAACGCTCTGGAAGAAGGAGTTACAGAACTTCGGCAGGACTTTGCACCTCTCAGACAAGTGCTGGTGCGCTGCCTAGAAGATGCTCTGGACAGTTCATTTTCACGTGTACACCCGTCTGTCTGCCCATCTCAGATGAAACAGAAGATGTACGTATCAGATTTGGAGATGAGAACAAAAAGAGATGGCTCTTACGCTGGATGATAGGATCGAGACTGCAAAAATCTTAACAGGTTGGAAGGATGGCAGGAGCACAGCTGGAGTAAATCAAACAAGGCTGAATGCTAAGAATCCGTCTTAAATGCCCCCAATCCCCACAAGTACAGGACAAGGCAGACCCAGCTTGGGAGAGGTTCCTACGAAGAACTCCCAGGAGGCTTAAGTACCTCCAGACCAGCAATGGGATGTGGTAGCCACAAAGTAAATGCAACTCCTTGGCTACATTACGAAAGGTATTGGGTCCAGATGCAGGGAGGGGATAGTCCCACTGGAGAGGCAGTTGTTCTTGACTTCCAAATCACACCAGTACTACTGCTGTTACTGACCCCCTTGCCCCATTGGCACTGTCCCCCTCACTCTATGAGCATCTTACGGACATCACTAAAATATCGGGGCTTTGAGAGACCCTGGGATAAAGCCCAGTGCAAGGGGAGTGGCCTTCCTAATCAACTGTCCTTTTGAATCTCAGTTCCTCCACTGATTGGCTGAGTGACATTGGTCAAGTTAGTTCACCTTTCTGAGCCCCATTTCCGTCACCTGTGAGGTGGAGAGAATCATATGTGAGGATTAAAGGAAACAATGTATACAGAGTGTAAGGTAGGCTTTCAATTACCCTGAAGTCCCTTCCCTATAATTTCTAAGATTGGATGCGATTCTATTGCTTCTTTCCTTTTCGTCTAGATGTGTTGGATGCTTAAAACATCCCACAGAGTGAAAGCAAGGGTCGTGTCACCAACCCCAATTAGCTATTACAAAAGCTCCATAAATCTGGGTATGTGACAGGGAATTAAAAGCTGAAATTGTCTGGCCACTGCTCTAAAGAACAGAGCGATCACCCCATAAAGCAGCCCTCATGTAATTTTTTCCCGTTTGCCAGCAGTGCATGTCTATCAATAATCAGTAGGTTATTGATTTCCTAACACTGGATAATGCAGCTAATGGCTCCCGTTTACCCAGCCAGGACGAAATGAAGAGGCCAGGGTGTGCTAAATGACGGCTACTTGCCTCATTATTTGGGGGGCATGTTAATCCGCAGCATGGATGACCTACACAGAAGCTGGGTGTCTCTGGCTTTTGAGAATGGAATTGAGTATTGATTTCTATACCATCCTCTTATTGTTTAATTAAACAAACCACAGTCCCTGAGTGTGTGCTGCTGACCCGGACTCTTACTCGTTAACGAGCTAAATGGCTTTGCACACGAGCCGTCACACACCTGTCACAGGCTGTGCCCATGGAAGCCTGTGGCTCCTTGACAATTTGGAATGGAATTTATAACCCACGCTCCACTTCCTGTGTAAGACCGAGTGCACTCTCAAATCTTTTAGCAAATAACCTTGTCCACAGGCTTAGGCAAGAGGAGTATCTGATGATTAATTTTCTATGTCAACTTGACTGGCCATGGTGCGCCCAGATGCAACGCTATTCTGGGTGTGTCTGTGATGGTGCTTCGGGAAGAGGTCAGCATTTGAACCTGCAGACTCAGTAAAGCAGATGCCCTCCCCGGGGTGGGTGGGCCTCATCTAACCTGTTGATGGCTTGAGTAGAACAAAAGGCAGAGGAAGGAGGAACCTGCCCCCCTTTTTCCTGCCTCCCTGCTTGAGCTGGGGCATCTCATCTCATCTCCTGCCCTCATGCCTGGATTTTCACCATCAGCTCCCTTGGTTTTTAGACCTTTGGACTTGGACTGAATTATACCACCTGCTTTCCTAGGGCCCCAGCTTCCTAGACAGCAGCTCGCAGGACGGCTCAGCCTCTATCACTAAATGAGCCAATTCCTCATTATATACGTTTTATATACATATATATATTTTATAGATATAAAATTTTATATACACTTATATACTTTATACACACACACACACACACACACACGTCCTGTTGGTTTTGTTTCTCCGGAAAATCCTAATACATCACTTTCTTCTTTTAAATTGAAGTATAGTTGATTTACAATGTTTCAGGTGTACAGCAAAGTGATTGAGTTTCATATATATATATATATTTTTTTTTTTTTTCAGATTCTTTTCCATTATAGGTTATTATAAGATATTGAATATAGTTCCCTGTGCTATACAGTAGGTCCTTATTGTTTATCTATTTTATATATAATAGAAATGTTAATCCCATACTCCTAATTTCTCTCTCCCCCCGTTTCCCTTTTGGTGACCGTAAGTTTGTTTTCTATGTCTGTGAGTCTATTTCTGTTTTGTAAATAAGTTCATTTGTATCATATTTTAGATTCCACATATAAGTGGTATCATATGATATTTGTCTTTGACTTACTTAGTATGATAATCTCTAAGTCTATCTATCTTGCTGCAGATGGCATTATTTCATTCTTTTTTTATGGCTGAGTAATATTCCATTGTGTGTATGTACCACATGTTCTTTATCCATTCATCTGTTGATGGGCATTTAGGTTGCTTCCATGTCCTGGCTGTTGAAAATCCTAATACATTACTTCCTGGTGATGCCTTTGCTTTCTTATTGATCAGTGCACCAGGCACCTGGTCACTCCCCCAACCCAATTCAGCTCTGGAAAGAACCGGGGGGCGGGGGGAGTGGGCAGGAGGCAACGGTGGAGGAAGGGTGAGGACAGGCTGTGACTGAATGTGTGTGTATGCGTGTGCATGTGCGCATGTGCACGTGCACGCGTGTGGGAGGAGGAGCACGGCAGGGGAAGGGCTGTACCTGTGGCAGGTGGCTTGACCTGCACACCGTTCTTCTCGCCCTCCTGCTCTCACCAGTACCTCACTGTGGGTGGAGCTGGCTCCCCCCACTGACTCAGGGCTCAGCCTCCTGACCTGCTTTGTCCAATGGACTCTACAAGCAGACAGTACACACCGCGTGGGACCAGGGTCTTCACGTGAGCTTTCGTGGTTTGGCCTGGCCTCTTGTGCTCCAGTTTTGGCCTTGGGGAGAGCGTGTCCCAGAAAGCCATCAGCCCTTCAGGAATAAAAGACCCATGGAGTAGACTGGAACCCAGCCCAATGGCCAGAACAGAGCCAAGCCTCGCTCCCCTGCTGATGCATGAATGAGAAATAAACGCCTGTTGTAAGCCTGGAGCTTGGGACTACTGATTACACAGCATCACTGCGGAGACACCTGACTGCTGTGGTGGCTGCATCAGCTGCTGGGGGACTGGAAACAAGCGGTGGGGGAGGGGCGAGAAAGCGGGTCTGCCTCGCGGGGGGCCCGAACTCTGAGCCGTGAGCCGTGTTTGGGATTCAGACGGTGGCCTCCTGCTGAGCACTCCTGTTCCCCCAGATTAACTTCCCTGATAGGTAACTGTACCTCTGGGCCATTGTCTCGGATGCTCAAGCAGCCGTGGGTGAGAACGGCAATTGCAGCACTGCTTGTCCGGAGGAAAGATGTAGACGTCCATCAACAGGAGCCAGGCTGAAATCCATGGGGTGTATTAAAGGCAGGTCGAATGGGCCAGACCACAGACATCTACTTGTAGAGGCATTTCACAAACAACCTGGGGCTGGAAAAGCAAGTTGTGGAATGATGCGGTCTGAATGATAATATTTACATAAAGATTAAAAACCTAAAACACAATACTGCGTATTGTTTATGGATGCATAAAGCTGTGTTAAAAGTATAAAAACATACACATGAAGGAGAAACACCAAATTGATGGTGGGAGACCGTCAGGAGGGGTGGGGAGGGAAAGGACTGGAACGGGTACACAGGAGGCCTTGGCTGAATCGGTGATGCTTTGTTCCTTAAAAAAAACCAGATTTAAACAAATGTGACATTAGGCTGAGACCTGATAAGGCTGTGTAGGGGCGCACAGGTATTCATCAACCTGTTCTCTCTCTGTCTGTGCGTTGGAAATAGTTCAGATAAAACTGCTTTAAAGGAAGAAATGTCCGTGGTGCGTGACGCGTGTGGGCAGGACGGGTGATGGTGGAGGGGAGACGTGGGCGTGTGAGTGGAGGTGACAGGGACGTGGCTGGAGGCCTGTGGCAGGCTGGATCCCCGGGAAGCCGGCTCTGGGATGGTGCTGACACGTGGGCGTTTGTTGAGGAGGGGGGAGGGGACAGGTCAGCTGCCCCCCGGGAGCTGTGGAGCTGGGGTGGCCCTCCGAGCTGTCCCCAGCTGGGCCGAGACGGCCAGGCCTTCACACACCAGCACTGGTGGGTCACAGAGCGAGGACCGCCGGGAAGGGCCTGACGGTGGGCGCGGCCGAGCCACCTGCTGACAGTGCCGCCAGGAGCTGAGACGCGTCGCCGCTGAGGGGGTCCGGGGGTCTCCACAGGTCACCTGCCCCCCCAGGTCACTTGGGGCAAATTCATGAAGGCTCAGGAACCTGCACTGGGCTCTCAACAATTCCTTAGCACCCATGGTGATCGCACCTAGAATTTTAAATAACACTTGAAAAAAGGTTCAATTTGAAGAAAATTCAAACCTGCAGAGAAGTCGCAGGGACAGAACAATGACCACCCCCCACACATGCCCCTCACCCAGAATCCTCACCTGTTAACAACGTCCTCTGTCAGCATCTTCCCAGGAAGCCGCCCTCGACTTCTGGGGACATGCGCAGGGTCACGGCACTTGATCCTTCGAGAGGTCACCTGTGTCCCCTAGGAACAGGAACCCCCCCCCCCCTTCCATAATCAGGGTATAAAGATCAAGTTCAGGAAGCTTAATATGATTCCATACTATTATTTAATAATAATCCATATTTCACTATCCACTCCTATGCTGGGTGGCAATTTCCCCCCAATCCAGGATCCACCTAGGATCATTCCTTGCATTCCAGAGTCACGCTAAATAGCTTTTTAAAGGAACACTATTTTGTGCTTTTTGGAAGTTTCCTGGCATTTTCCAGATTCAACTCACGGGGAGCCTCGGCGTGGAAACAGAAACCGCCCCTGCCCCCCACCTCAGCTGGCCCCGGCGAGGGAGGTTCCGAGCCAGGGACCCCTCTCCGTCCAACCCTCCCCTCTGTATGCTCCCCTCATCCCCCCAGGATGCGAATGGTGACCCGGGGAGGGTGCCACCCGGCTCTTTCACTTGTGGTCTTCCCCACAGAAAGGAGGGGAGTGAAGCCACTGAGACGCCCAAGCTCCTTCATGATGAGGGTTCTGCCCCACCAGGCTTCTCAGGTGTTTGCACCTGGGCAGGGTTGCTAAGCTGGGAGAATACGCACCTTAGGTTGGGTAGAGCTGGGTAGTGATGCTTCTGAATCCCATGCAGCTGCTCCCCTTGTTCCCAGCCCCACGGGGCGTCCTGCATGCCCATCGGAACTGGCACCAAGAGCTGAAGCCCCTGGTAAAGAGCGCACACCATCAGCTGGTGCCGAGCCATCTTCCACTATCATCCGGGCCTCTGACTGAACGCATTCAGCCGCTGCCTCTCTCTCAAGCCTTCACCCAGAAGCAGCGCAGATACCTTTAAAAACACACGTAGTCATAGATACTGTCAGAGATGCTTCAAGGTTTAGACAGACACTGTCACACGCAGCTCACCGTTGGCGTATCACACACAGCAATAATTCAACAACCCTTTATGAACACCCGTATTTGTTCAGGCCACTGTGGTTGGACTTTCTGTGCCATCTGCCATGCACGCCTAATGGATACAACCTCCTATAGGTACAGCTGGCCGGAGCCTGAAGTTCACAGCAATGGATGCTTGCTCTATCATCCGTTGCTACTAGCAACACCTTGCAGTCTGATTCTGGCCCTGGAGAGAGACTGCTTGGGTTCAAATCTTGACGCTGTTCCTGAGTGACCTGGGTCAAGTACTGAAGCCCTTTGAACCCCCATTTCCTCATCTGTAAGATGCAGATAATAGTACAAGAATTAAGTGAACTGGGTCAGTAGGCACTTTGGCAGTGCCTGAGCCGGCAAGCACACACCCTGCTAGCTGCTGGCGTTGGGACACCGACCTGCCGGCCCTCCCAGGGATGGCTCCTCCCACAGAATGAACGTGGTGAACAAAATGGAATCATTTTATTTTTTGCATCAGTAGAAAAATAGTGAGATCAATGGAAACATATTTGGACCATATGTACAGATTAATGGTCATATTCTTAAAACACAGAAAGATCCTGAAACAGAAAAAGAAAAACTGACAACTCAGTTTTTACAAATGGGCAAGGCACTTGCGCTGGCAATTCACAAAGAAGAACCATAAATGGCTGATAAATAATCACGAGTTCCACCAGTAACTGAAGAAAAGCAAACTAAATCAACAGAGAGAGACATTTTCAAATGATAGCATCAGGCCCCAACGTTGGTGAGCCTGCAGGAAAATGCGCCTTTATCCCACACTGCTGGTGGGATTTAAAATTTCCGTCTTTCTAGGGTCAAGTCAGCAATATCTATCAAGGCTTTCTAAGCATTGAGTACCTATGAATTTATCTTAAGGAAATAATGACAAATGTGCTCAAGGAGCTTTGAGAATGTTCACTGCCTGCTGCTTATAAAGTGAACTGGATTCAACCTAAACATCCAACAAAAAGGGGTCATTTACATAAATTATGACACGTCCACACCATGAAAAACTTCGTACCTTTACACAGCAGTAGAAAAAACGTTTACTGATATAGAATATGTTCACAGTTTATTGTTAGCTGAAGAAATAACTTAAATAAGAAACTGTACATACGGTAAATCCATTTTGGTAAAAAATGAAAAGTACACTTTCACAAAGGAAAAATATTTAGAGTCGTACACTCCCAAACTTTAACGGTGTTCTTTTTGAGTAGCAGAATTATGGATAATTTTTATTTTCTTTTGAGTTTTTAATATTTTCTAATCTCTTTATAGTTTTATAGGCATCACATTTATTTTTTTTTTAATGGAAATAAGTTATGATTACCCATGTAAACTAAGATTGGATGGGCATGGGAAAAATACTTCTTTTTGATATACTTTTCCAAAAAGTGGTAATAAAGGGGGTTTTTCCACTTCCTTTGGAATCTTATAGTCTTTTTCAAAATCAGAGAAGAATCCAGTTGTATAAGTGGGCAGTGTAAATTCCACCAGGAGAGTTTAATGGATTTACTCATTAAGAGCCTGACACATGAGGCTAGAAACTCATTGAGAGTTTCAGCCTTTGTCTCATCCTGAATCCAACAAGAAGTGAAGTCTTCTGCTTAGCAGAGTGTTCATTACACAATAAATTGAATGTAACCACTGAAAATATTCATGCAAATATCTTCATTAGTAAAATCACGCAATTAACCTGAAATACACGCTAAATGAAGCAGCCAAATTGTTGCATATTTTCCCAGCTCTTAATTATAATTTTGGTAATCAATTTTTCTCCTGATTACCAAAACGAAAAAAAAAAAAAAAAACTCTTCAGCATATGCACAGATCTGAGGCTGAGCTGGAATGCGAGATAAAGCCCTGAATCGTTTTTAGCGAAGAAGGCCATTAACCTTTCCTGTGTTTTTGTTCATTGCAGGCATTTCCTGCTAATGCTCATTGCTCAAGATGATTGGATTTTAACAAGAGCTTTTTGGATCAAGCATCAGTCCTTCCTGAACTGTACGTTTTGCAAGCGCCACTGTCATTAAAGGTTACCGTTATCATCTTCCCAGTGTATATTTCTAAAATGGCTTTTGACTGCGGTGTAGAAATTTTCCCTAAGTGAAAAGGGACATCCAAGCTCACACCCCAAGGTACTCAGACAACCCTGTCCTCGTGGTCACATGTCCCACCTTCTCTGGTCTCTTGTTCCAATGTACTGAGTTAGAGGATTTGAGGGTGGGAAGACCACGCAGTATAGCAAAACCCTGGGGGAGGTGCTTAGTTCTGGGGAGCCTCAATTTCTAGTATCTGTAAAATGCAGAAGAGAACGAATTCACAAGCCAGTGAGGATTGAGATGAGTACAGTCTCTGGCACATGTAAAGGAGAAAATATATTTGCTGACATTTAGATTGATATCTTTTAACATGTTCTCCCTGAAACAGTCCACCTCCTAAGACTAAACAGGAAGTTATCACCTCTAGATAGGACAGGGCAGGTGGGTACCTGATCTTTCTAGCAAGATGTTGATTTTGACCATTTGACCTTAGAGTTCCTCCCAAGATGTCAAAATGCCTAATGCTCAGTCATGAGAGTAGAGCTGGGAAGAACACATATATGATACAGAGAGAAAAGCCAGGAAGGCAGGGCCTGGGAGGGCAGGTTGTGCACTGCACAAGGACGCCCTCTAAGGGGTGCCTGCCGTTCACGGCAGAGATGCTGTAGATTTGTGTATTTACCCTGAGAGTTTTCTAGATACAAAATCAGTACATTTGGGGCTTCCCTGGTGGTGCAGTGGTTGAGAATCTGCCTGCTAATGCAGGGGACATGGGTTCGGGAAGCCCTGGTCCGGGAAGATCCCACATGCCGTGGAGCAACTAGGCCCGTGAGCCACAACTACTGAGCCTGCGCGTCTGGAGCCTGTGCTCCGCAACAAGAGAGGCCGAGACAGTGAAGAGGCCCGCGCACCGCGATGAAGAGTGGCCCCCGCTTGCCGCAACTGGAGAAAGCCCTCGCGCAGAAACGAAGACACAACACAGTCAAAAATAAATAAATTAATTAATTAAAAAAAAATCAGTACATTACAGTGATTTTCTGCCAGATGGAAGTAAAGTATCCTGAGGAAGGGACACCTCTTTCTAAATTGCACAGAGACACTGTACAGGCTGCCGCGTGGGGCACGCCCTCTGTTGCTGACTCCACAGGAAACGTGTGGGGAGCAGAAGGGAAGATCAGGCGCGTGGGTCCTTCGGGGGAGACCCTGGTTGGGGAGTTATGCGGGAACCTGAGGGTGGAGGCCTTCTGCCTGGCTCCTGCTCAGGACCTGGAAGGGGGGCTGCGTCTCGGGTGGTCCCAGTCACGTCAGCGTGAAGCTGCTGATGCAGCAAGATTAGAAGAGAAGGCCTGAAGGGCCGGGCAGGCTCCTGGCAGGAAACACGTGGTCAGTTCAGACTGGGAGCTTGACGAAGACGTGGGCAGAGCAGAGCAAAGCCAGCAAAAGCAGAGAGCCCTGGCCCTCCTCAGCCTGCACAAGCCCGCGGGGCGGGCGTGGCGAAGCTGGTTGCCCAGGCTGCCCTGCAGAGCTGGGCCCGGGGGAGGGGCCCAGGCAGGGAGGGAACTAATTCCCACCCTCACTGCCCCCCCTCGCTTTGTGTGTGTGTGTGTGTCTGCGTCTGCGCGTGTGTGTGTGTGTGTGTCTGCGCGTGTCCGTGTATGGTAGGTGTAGTGTGTCTTCCCAACGTGAACCAAGCACGTAACGCCAAAGGCTGGATTTGACGCTGACCGCCTGGCTCCACTGCCAGCCTGGCGGGAGGGGCGCCCTGGTAAGGATGTGGCCCGGTGCCCTGGCCAGAGCGGTAGGAGCGGCTCCCCCTGCCCGGGAGAGCGTATGGGAGAGACCTTGTTTCAGATGGCCCACAAACTGGAATTTTGGGGGCCAAGAAGGAGGGGGGACTCCAGATAAAGGGCCCAGGGCCCAGCTGGGGTAAATGTGTGGGGTGGGAAAGAGCGTGACTCTCAGCACCGGCGGGGAGTTCAAGGTGGCCTGGGTGTGGGAGGGGCCTGGGTTGAGTCTCGCACACATGGGCTTTCTCACCAAGCCACGGGCAGATGGGCTCCAGAAGCAGCATACGCGGAACTCCCTACCAGGATTCCAGAACTCTCCTCCTAGCATGCCAGCACATGTGCCCTCTGCCTTCCCAGAAAATGTCCCTTCCGGAAAACCTCTGCTAGTAAGATAGAGGAAGGATGTGTTGTGTGTGTGGTGTGTGGGTGCGTGCGTGCGTGCATGCATATGCGTGTGTAGGGGTGGAAGAGGGGGGAAGGGAGGGTGGAAGAAGAAGATAGTGAAATCAAACCCTCCTCTAACAGTCAAGCCCAGAAAGTTAGTTAAATGATTAGGGTACCCTTATGATGGAATGTTCTAGAACCATGAAAAAAATCTTACTTCTCAAAAATAACAGATCATCAGCACTTGGAATGACAGATGCATAAGTCTTCGATAAAATCTTAGCAATCGGCATAGAACAACTCATTAGAGAAGAGTCGCCCAGACCACGTCGGCTTTGTTCTTCATGTAATTTATCACTGCACAAGAGAAAACATTTAAAAGCATTAATAATTGAAGCAGAAAATTAAAAAAAAAAAGGATTCGATGCCCTCTTTTCATAAAGGCTGCAAAAACAGTGGTTAGAGGGAGTTTTCCCTTAACACAATGACCCTTTGCATTTGAAATTCAAATCCAACAGAGATTTAAGGAAGAGCCTGCCTTCTGCGCTTGGCACGGTGCCAGGGCCTGGGCCGGCCTCGCCTGTCCTCTTGGCTGTGTGTAAACCTCACTCTGCTCCTGCACTGCCTCTCCGGCCTCATCTCCTCCCATTCTCCCCCTTGCTCATTTAGCAGCAGCCTGGCTGGCCTCCCTGCTCTCCTGGAGCATCCCAGCTTCGCTTCTGCCACAGGGCCTTTGCACTGAGGGCTCCCTCTGCCTAGGACACTTCCCCCTGCCCCCGATATCCCCATAGCTGGCTCCCCCATTTCTTTGAGGTCTCAGTTCAAATGTCACTGTCTTCGTAGGGGCTTTCTTGAGAAACCTATGTAAAAAAACACAAGGGCTACCCCAACTGCCTACCAGAGATCTCTCCATCTCTCCTCCCTGCCTGTTTTTTCTCTCTCATCATCACCTGCATACCACATACTGACTTGTTTATTTAGTGTCTGTCTTCCGCTGCCAGAATGCCAGGACCACGAGGGCAGGGCCTTTATTCACTGTTTCTCAGGGCCCAGAACAATGCCAGGCACAATAATTGCTCAGAGAATATTTGCTGCATGAATGAACGGACAGGCCAAAGGGCTCTGCCCTGCGGGAGAAGCTGTAACGTCCACAAATTCTGTTTCAAACCTTCTTGCTTAGAAATTCTGTTTGCTTGCACTTAAACATTTATTTCGGAAAAGGCAAAATATGCGCCTGGCGTAGAACTTGAAAGACACAGACTTAGGCGTACACAGTAAACACTGAGCTCCCCTCCCACCCAGGGAGACCGCTCCCCTTGCCAGTCCATAGATGGAAAGGGTGGCTCAAGTGTAATTTATTTATTTATTTATTTTTATACACTTATTTTTAAAAATTTTATTTATTTTTGGCTGCGTTGGGTCTTCGTTGCTGGGCACGGGGCTTTCTCTAGTTGCGGCGAGCGGGGCCGAGCACAGGCTCTAGGCACGCAGGCTTCGGTAGTTGTGGCTCGCAGGCTCAGTAGTGGTGGCTCGTGGGCTCTAGAACACAGACTTAGTAGTTGTGGCGCATGGGCCTAGTTGCTCCGTGGCATGTGGAACCTTCCCGGACCAGGGCTCGAACCCATGTCCCCTGCACTGGCAAGCGGATTCTTAACCACTGGGCCACCAGGAAAGCCCCCCACAAGTGTAATTTAAATTTGCATTTCTTTTTGCCAAGTGAGACTGAGCCTCTTCTCATTAAGAGCAGTTAAGAGCTGTTTTTTCTGAGGACTGTCTGTTGATTGCCTCATGCGTTTTTTTCTTGTTGATTCATCAGAGCGCTTTTCATATTAAAGAAATCAGGCCTATGGATATGCAAAAAGGTTTTCCCAGTCTGTCACATCCTTTGGCTTGTTTGTGGCATGCACTTTCACACAGAACAGCTTCATTTCCCTGTCAAATGTATCGATATTCTTCATGGCTGCAAAGCATTGTGTCATACTTGGAAAAGCTTCCCTTACTCAAAAATTATACACAATTTTTCATGCATCTTTTTGTGATCCTTTTACTTGCTGTTTGCATTCAGATTAGGAGTAGACTTGACCCTTTGTATTCCATGCAACAGGCCAGGAAGTTATCCTTCGATTTACTGTGAGCCCACAAAGTCTGTCCCAGGGAAAACACCAAAACCGAAGCACCACGGTTTGTGGTTAGAACGTGCCTTTTGTGGTTTCTAAAAACCACAGGGGCTGGGGGACGGGCTGCGTATCGGGGGACTTACGCAGCTGTCCTGCTCGTGGTGCCACCCTGGAGGTCCAGAGAGGGTAAGTAATGAAGATATCCCCCCCCCCCCCCCCCGGCACAGGGCTGGAGGCTGTCTGGGGCGCCTCCTGAGGTTTCTGGACATGGCATCCACTGCAGAAGAATACTAGGGAGGTGAAACCCCGCGACAGGTCTCTAGCACACAGTGTTCTGGAATTTCTATCTCATTGGGATTCAAAGAAATCCAAATATGAGTGAACCGGAGAGGAGTCTTGAGGGTAGGGGATCCTGTAGGTGCCTCTTCTTGGAAACTTTGCACCCTCGACTGTAGGAGGGTCTGTTCTGTCCTGACACTTCTGAGCTCACTCCTTCTCAGGCTTTGGTATCAGCTTGTCTTCTGAGGAAGGAGATGCTTGCTTTTCTCATTTCCTCTTCCTCTCCCGCTGGGTCGTTTCCTACTATGGCCACAACAACCCTCTACATGCTGATCGCTTCCAAACATGTTATCTCTGCTGTATGCTTTTAAAGCAAGACGTTTTGAGGCGGAGTGCTAACTTGGAGGAAACTAGGAAGAATATTTAGTTATTTGGTTTTTTAAAACATTAATACTTCAGCGTTTCAAAAAATGATAACACGGTTATGTTTTCTAAAAGCTGAACAATGTATAAAAGGGCAAAGACTAATTCTCAAGAAAAAAACACCCTCAGTAGTCTACTCCCCACAAACAATCATCCTTCTCAGTATTTGGTCTCTGCTCTATGGATAAAAAAACCAACCAATATGCTTTGTTGAAAAGGAGGAATTTTACTATACATACTATTTTTAATGAGAAAGCATGTGATTTTACTCACATTTGATAGTAACAGAATCTGAAGTTGAACTAAAGAAATCTCCACATTTTGGACACACACACACACGCGCACAATCAAGAGAAACAAGTTCACTGTCCCTTTAAACCTAAAAAAAAAGCTGATAAAAACCACAGAAGCTGAATTCATTAACTTTTTCTAAGACTCCATGTTTTAACTCTAGATGGTATTTACTGACTTTTTGGCATGAAAAAAATTTTAAATGTTGAAAATCTGGGGAGTAAAGCAAATTAGATAATTACAATTGTGACACTTGAATTAATTAATCTGCTTTGTCTTCTTGACTCTGTTTTAGAGCTGAAATCCAAGAAGACAAAAACACAATTCAGTGGCTTTGAAGATTTTTTGCCTTCTGATTTTGCCTCAGGAGTAAGAGCTTAATATGAGTGGAAAATTAAGATTTCTGGTATACACACCAAAGATAAACTAAGGAATTCCACAGAGTTCAAATTATTGTCAGTGTTCCCAAATGGCACTTTTTATCTGTGGTTGAGGGAAGGAGAAATATCAACCTTGCTAATAAGTAAGATAACCAGTTTGAGTGTAATTTCCTGGAATGTATTAATGGATGGCTTGGTTTTTAAAGCAGTCAGGGGACCTGGAACTGAAGTTTGGATGTTCTTTACAATCCACAGAAAAGACATGACAAGTTGTTCTAACGCGATTAGAAGATTATGCCTGATCACATTTCTCTTTCTAAGCGTATCGTCTACGAAACTGGCAATAAAAAAAGAAATCCTTGATGTTGTAACTTGATCCTCCTACTCCGTGGAATTAATCCATCCAACAGAAATAAAGGGTTGCTTCCCTCATATCTCTCTTCATTTGTTCATTCATTCATCAATTCTTTCTTTTGCTCATGGTCTCATTCACTCATTCAATAAATACTTATTGGGAATTTACTAGTGCCAGCACCCCGCTAGGCATGAAAGAAACAATGATGAATGTAGCAGTCAGTGTTTGCTGGGTAACAAGTCACACTATTACTTAGTACTGAAACTCAGTTTGATTTACAAGTATTAAGGTATTTTTAAAAGGAACCCTCCTACACTGCTGGTGGGAATATAATTTGGTATAGGCACTACAGAGAACAGTGTGGAGGTTCCTTAAAAAACTAAAAACAGAGTTACCATATGATCCTGCAATCCCACTCCTGGCCATATATCCAGAGAAAACTATATTCGAAAAGATACATGCACCCCAATGTTCACAGCAGCACTATTTACAATAGCCAGGATATGGAAGCAACATAAATGCCCATCGACAGATGAATGGATAAAGAAGATGTGAGATAGATAGATAGATAGATAGATAGATAGATAGATATAGATATATATATAGATATATAAAATGAAATACTACTCAGACTAAAAAAGAATGAAATAATGCCATTTGCAGCAACATGGATGGACCTAGAGATTATCATACTAAGTGAATTAAGTAAAAAAGAAAAAGACAAATATCATATGATATAGCTTATATGAGGAATCTGAAAAAAAAGAAACAAATGGGGGTTTCCCTGGTGGCGCAGTGGTTAAGAATCCGCCTGCCAATGCAGGGGACACAGGTTTGAGCCCTGGTCCGGGAGGATCCCACATGCCGCGGAGCCACTAAGCCCGTGCGCCACAACTACTGAGCTTGTGCTCTAGAGCCCACGTGCCACAACTACTGAAGCCCATGCGCCTAGAGCCTGTGCTCCGCAACAAGAGAAGCCACGGCAATGAGAAGCCCGCGCACCGCAACGAAGAGTAGCCCCCGCTTGCCACAACTAGAGAAAGCCCGTGTGCGGCAACGAAGACCCAACGCAGCAAGCAAGCAAGCAAGCAAGAAAGAAATGAACTTATTTACAAAACAGAAATAGACCCATAGACATAGGAAAAAAACTTATGGTTATCAAAGGGGAAGGTGGAGGGAGGGATAAATTAGGAGTTTGAGATTAACTTGTACACACTACTATAAATAAAATAAATAATCAACAATAACCTATAAGGGAAAAGAATCTGAAAAAGAATATATATATTCTTTTCTGGTTATATACATATATAGTTATATATACATACAACTGAATCACTGTGCTGTATACCTGACACTAACACAACACTGTAAGTTAACTATACTTTAATAAACAACAGAGAAAAGATATTTAATTCTCACCAAAACCTTATGACATAGAGTATGAGCCCCATTTTTAACATCAATACACAGAAGCACAAAGAGGTTATGTAACTCTCAGGGTCTAGGGGAGATAGATACTGAATAAATGAACCATGTATAGAAGTCTAGGTGGTCTGTATACAAGTCTACTTCCACTATTTTCTGCAGGTTAGCAATGTTTCTTAGTTGAACATAACTACAGGATGGTTGTAAAATCACAGTTATGCTGAGTTTGAAGAGAGATCGTAGCTGGCACCATCAGGGCACAGATCGCAGAGTGACCTGTCCTGTGCTAGGGGTTGCTATGGAAGGTCTCTCCCCAGAAGGGATGTTCAAACTCCCATCTAAAGGACACAAGACAGAATAAGGGAGAGGGAGAGGGGTGGGGAGAGAGAAGGGCTCCAGGAGCACAGTCACCAGTGTTTGTGAATCACCACTGATCCGCACTACAAAGTGAAATCTCGACCAGGTAAAGTGTGTCGCCATGCTGGGCAGCAAAGAGGGCTACCTCACCTGGAACCTTGAGGGGACTTCTCCCTCTTAGGAGAATCACCCACAGGTTCTGAAAATAAGTTGCACTGTTTAAAACTCCAGAACAAAATTAGAAAGGCAGATGCCAAATGGGAAAACATTCTAGCCATGTGTGTTAGTCCAATCATTAATTCATTCAACTACTGAGTGCAGACTAGATTCTACAGTTCCAGACCCGTTCCAAGGATCTACCCAAACATGTACCCATATAGAAAAAGAGTGGGGGGGGGGGCAGCATTCCCTAACATATGTTCAAACTTGATTCATTGTTTTACCACATTCCCTCCCCCACACCACCACCATGTCTTGATAATCATCATTGGTATTGACTGGTCTAGCTCATTCTTTTGGGTTTATTTATTTATTTATTCAGTCTTGGCTGTGTTGGGTCTTCGTTGCTGCGCGAGGGCTTTCTCTAGTTGCGGCAAGCGGGGGCCACTCCTCATCGCGCTGCGCGGGCCTCTCACCGTCGCGGCCTCTCTCGTTGCGGAGCACAGGCTCCAGACGCGCAGGCTCAGTAGTTGTGGCTCACGGGCCCAGTTGCTCCGCGGCATGTGGGATCCTCCCAGACCAGGGCTCGAACCCGTGTCCCCTGCATTGGCAGGCGGATTCTCAACCACTGCGCCACCAGGGAAGCCCGCTCATTCTTTTTGAAAGTATGTACAGTACTGTTTATTTACATCTTGATGGATTTTAGGTTGTTTATAAATTTCTCCTTTTGCAACCAGGGCTACCAGGAATATCTTTGTTCTTGTCTCTTTGCACATGGGTAAGTTTTTCTTTAGTCTAATATCTAGAAATGAAGGTGCTGCATTCTAAACATTTTAATAGCTACTGCGACAATACCCTCCAGTAAAGCTGTACCAATTTGTATCCTTATCAACGTATTACGAGAGTATCCATTCCTCTGCCAATGCTAGGCATCATCAATCATTAAAATATTTAACAAACCGAAAAGCCGAAATAACCCCCAAACAATACCACCACAGCGAAAATAAACAAACAAAAAACAAAAAACAACTAAAATCCTGATTTATCATTGTTGAGGTAGTTTGAATTTGAATCGTCCTATTTTTCAGTGTAGTCCTTATCAATTGTAAAGTGGCTGAGTTTATGAGACGCTATCTCACCTTTCAGGAGTAATTTGCTTTGGGAAATTGCCCAGTTTTCTTTAAAAGTTTGTGGATGAATTGAGGGTTAAGCTGCCTCCAAATGAAGTTTAAGGTTTATAGCAAATTGTATGGCTCTGAAGGATATCAAAGTAATGGCTCAGAGCCATTTCGAAGTGCTTTACAAGGCTCCTATCAGAATAAGAGCATATATGAGCAGGGAATCCATGATTTGCCTAGGGCTTACTCATTATAGAATTCCTTTTGGCGGTAATAACACACGTTGGCAGGCCACCTTTCCTTCTGAGCGAAGTAAATGTGATAACGCTCTATTCCTTGCATTCATCAAGAAAGGACGGTAATAGCCACATTGATAAACGTAGGCTTTATGATTTCAGAAGTTGTTTATGAAAAGAATGACTCAGGAAATGCAGATGTGGAACCACAAGAAATCTGAACTGGGCTTTTGACTGGGGCTGGTTTAATAAAAGCCATTATGTTTTACTTTGTACTTAAGACATTTATATTTTAAATTTAATCAAGTTCAAGTCTTAAGTGGCATACTTTTATTAAACATGGAATTGACTGAATACAATGGGTTTTTTTTCCTTTAAAAATTACTCTAAATTGGACTGAATTGATTCTAAGTGCTCAAGACTGGAACATTTGGTGAAGTCACTGGTAGGGATAGAAAACATACGCAGTAAACTAGGCCCTCATTCTTACGGAATTTCATGTTATGTTGCTAATAGAGAATGCGATCGCTCCTCTCGGAAGGCTCACGCTTACAATAGAACAGTGCTTTCTGTGGTTTTTGGGGTGTGATTACTATGAAATTGAATTTAAGAAAACCACCGTATAATACTGGATCCATATAAAGAATTCATCTCTTGCACCAAGGTACCCAATCCATAAGAAACTCCTATTGACTCCACCTCTCAAATACACATCTGATTCATCCAGTTCTCAGGGTCCACTGCTCGTCTAAGGCACCACCATCCCTTGTCTGGACCCCTGCCTGCACCAGTGCAGCCTCCCAGGGCTCTTCCAGCATCCACTCCAGCTCTGGGTGGCAGATGTAGTTTGGTACCAATCCGGCAACTGTCACCCTCCTTGCTAAGAACACCCAAAAAACGAAAGAGAGGGTGATCCCACCTCCATCCCAGGGGTAGATTCTGGTTAGTCGCAGCCAATCAGGGTAGCCCTGTTTTCACTGCAGTGGATGGTCCAACGGGCCATGAGGACAGTTTCCTCCTTGCTAAAAAAAAGTTACCGGAGGTGTTGATATTCTTTCCTCTGGATATTGATGTACGTGGATGCGATGCCTGGAAGGAGGGCCCCCGTCGGGTCACCAGCCCCAGGATGAGGCCAGCACACTGGGGGCGGCCTGGGGCTCCAGCCACAGACGTCTCCTCTGAGTTGCCAGCAGCTCCAGGACCTCTCGAGCGCAGAGCCTCGCTCGCAATGACCAATTTCTGTGCCCATCTTTCCTCACTCCTTTGCCCAGCCCAATTCTTTCTGCTCCTGTAAAATCTTCCTCCCCCTAGATGTGTACATTCTTATAACCCTTATCCTAGTTTCTCAGACTTTGCTTGCTTTGATGACCTTGACAGTTTTGAGCGGCACCGGTTGGGTATTTTGTAGAATATTCCCGTTTCGGAATTTATTTGAGGTTATTCTCACGGTAAGAGTTTGGTGATGAGTTTTGGGGACCAAGACTTTCAGAGGTAAAGTGTCTTTCTCATCACATCATTATCAAGGAAGGGTACATACGATCAACATTATTTATCACTGTTGATGTTGACCTTGATTTGTTTGGTTTTTCCACTGTACGGTTGCTCTTGGGAAGGTCGCTCTGTGCCGCCTACACTTAAGGAAGGGGGGTTCTGCTCCCCCAGAGAGCCATTTCAGGGAAGGCTCGGCAGGTCTCTCAGGGAGGCCCCCAGCCAGGGTCTCCGTCAGAGGAGTCCTGCGTCCTCCAGGAGTGGACCAGGCTCAGTGTCTCTGCCACACTCCGTCACTGGCTGGGCACAGTGTGGCCATGGCAAGTGTGGCCTCGGTACAGATGTGGCAATGGCTTTCAGGAGGCAGCAGCTGAGTCTGTGGGGCAGTCCCCTGCCCTGCAGTTGGGAGATCTTCGGGACACCTCCTCATGGAAGCCCGGGCCACAGGGAGAAGCCACATGTAAGTGCTCCCTTGACAGTCCCAGCCGAGGTCCCAGACAGCCACCAGCATCAACCACCAGCCACTTGAGAGACAAGACCACCAGCCTCCGAGCCTCGCAGAGAAGGCCCTGGGCGTCACGGAGCAGTGACGTGTTCTTCCTGCTGCACCCCATCCAAATTCCCGACCCAAAGAATGTTCAAGAATTAAAAAAGTGGTCGTTTGTCGCCACTAGGTTTTGGGATGATGTGTCATGCAGTGCCAGTAACTGGAACGCTGCCCGCCCTCACTTCCACGAGGACAGCCTGTCCCTTACAATAACCCCCCGTTTTGCTGATGTGGCCGTGGTGGCTTCTGTGACATCCACCCTGGAGCGTCACTGAAGACCCTCTCTGGCCTGTGGCTTAAGCAGTCACTGGAGCCACCGGGGAAGGGTGCTGAAAGGAACATTCTGCTTTTGACAGCAGCAAAAACTGCACAGCCACCGAGAGCTCTTCCAAGCCTGAGGCTCAGTCCTCCTGCACCCAGGCCATGGGTGTTTCTCCTCCTTGGTAAGGGCGCTTTATAATTCACCCTTAAAAATGTGTTCATTTGAAGGGATTGGGCGCTTGCAGTAGAATGGGAGGAACGAGCGGCTCAGTGCCCCTGGGCAAGCCTACGGCCCACCTGGTTCCATTAGAAGCGTTTTCCCACCCGGATGGGAAGGCTCAGCCTCTTCTGAGCAACGCAAACTGAAATGGTGAGACCAATCCTTTGACACAAAGAGGTTTCTGGCAAGGGCTTCAGAACTGCTATTTTCTGCTTATATAAAGAAACTGAAGCGTGATTTTGCGCAAACAAGATTTGCTGATCTCTAATGCATCCCAGAGTGTTTACTCACCACCTTTTGGAAAATTAGAATTTGTTTAAACAAAAGATTTTCTTCTCATAATCTATTTATGGCTGACATTGCAAAAGTCATTTCATAATACGACTCAAAGAGCGAGAAGAAGAAAGTGAGGGGAAAGGGCAGAGGGATGACAAGGGTCACAGATCATGGGAGAGGAGCAATTACTAGTTTTTAGCTGCCCACTTTATGCGAGCACAGACCCGGGGGGAGGCGAGAAAGAGATGAAGGGGAGGAGAGAGAGGGGAGAGACCACTGTTGGGACCTACTGGGCATTCGTCCCAGCCCTCCTTCCTAAAGGTATTGTGATTCCATTCAGCAGCTACCCCGTCCTCAAAGCAGACACCCCTCAGGAGAAGTTGCTCCCACCCCTGGCTCCAGGATGTGTCTGTACCATCCGAGGGCACTGAGAGACAGTAGAGTGTGGGAGGAAATTCTGGAGTCAGCCGGCTTAGACGAAAATCCCAGCTTTTCCACTTACAAGCTGTGCAACCTTGACCAAGTAGCCTAACTTCTCTGGGCCCGAGTTTCCTCATCTGTAAAGTGTGGATAATCATTACACCCTTCTCATAGGGCTGCAAGAGGATTGAGTTAGTACTGTAGAGTGCTTAGCATGATGCCTGACACAGAGTAAATGTTTCACTTAATAAATAAAGCCAATCTCATTCGCATTCGCAGTATTTGGTTCAGGAACGACGTGACTGTCTCCAGCCAAACATGCAGGAGAGGGAACTGACCCCTTCCCGATTTCTTGCTGTGTGAGAAAAAACACCCCCCATCTGTTTCACGGAGCATCAAGGGGGCCTGAGAGTCACCGCTGAAGCCTTCCTAAAAAAAAAATTCCACCATCAGTGCCTCAGTCAACAGCTGGCTATGAGCTCTCAGCAGGTATCCCGCACGCTTGGGAAGTTTTGCGACGTGAGAAAACAAAAGCTGCAACTTACCCTCAAATGCAGTGATGTTCTCAGCGTATTACCGCAACCATCCACAAAGCCGGCGCAATGAGACATTTCATAGATGTTGCCAACTAAAAATCGGCACTTGCCATCTGCCTCTACAAGGATGAAGTCACAATTTCTTGTGAGTGCTGACCTTCCACACCCCCTGAAAGGAGTTCAGGGTGGAGATCAGGAATGAGGCACTCTGTGCTCTGGGAAAAACTGGCAGAACAGGCCTTCTGACAGTTAGATACTTCCAGAAGATTTTATGAGCCCAATTCTCGCATCCCCTTATATGTAGAAAATCACTAAAATCACCTACGGTGACATCCGCTCGTGACTAGCAGTAACCTTTAGGAGACTAGCAGCAACCTTCTGCAAAAATCTGTGCTTGACTGCACGTACCCCGCTTCACCAAAATCACACACATGCTAACCTTCCCCCCAACCTCTTTAGAGCACTTTCTCAGAGCTATCTGAAATGCTATCTCCTGGGCTATACTCCTCATGCTGCCTCAATGAAAAATTAACTCACGACTCTCACGTTGTGCATTTTTTTTTTCAGTTGACAATATTTACTTAAACATGTGTCGGTCTTCACAATCTCCCTTTTGTATCTTGGGGTCCGTGCCACTTTTCTTCCAGGTCCCCATTATGCCTATACATCGGGAAAGTTCAGAGGCCCGGCACCCGGGACCACCTATACTCAGTGAATAAATGGCTGAGTGTTCAGGGTCCACAGGCCACCTGAGGACCAGGCGTGCCCTGTCACGTGACCCAACGAGGTCACCTGAGGGCGCCGCCAGCGTCCGTGGGGCAGCGGCAGCTCAGCGCTGGCTTTCACATCATTCAAGGTGATCGCAGTTTCCGCCATCTAACCCACGAGCCTAACCGCGGGTAAACGACAGACACACACACACACACACGCACACACACACCTGCACGCCAGGTACGCAGTGGCGCCGAGCCTCGGCCTCCGCTTCCCCCTCTCGGGCTTAGGTTGGCATGAAAAGGCTCCCAAGTCTCACTGTCCGCGTGCGGTCGGCTTGGCGCCGCACGTCCCGGCACGTCCCTCGTGCAGAGGCCCGACGCCACTTCCCATTGGCCACAGCAAGTCACGTGGCCAGGCCTGCGGCAGAGCGTGGGTAGCGCCACGCCCCCCGCGGGTCCGGTAGGTGGATGTGACCCCCACCGCTCAGCAAGGGGGTGAAGAACTGGAGCGCGAATCCAAACAACCAGCTGTTTAGGGCTGCTCGTGGTGGCTGTGACCTTGGACTGCCCATCCCCTTGGCCAGGCTGCCACAGAGCAGAGTAGAAGTAACCAGATGCTCCTTTAAAGTACGGATTTCTCCGTCATTTCAGGGACCTGGAACTAATACCTTGTCAGGGTTCCTCTCCCCGCCAATCCCCGCAGCTCCGTTACCACGGGAAAACAGCAGGGGCCCTCGTGCTTGTCGAGGAATTAAATACAAAGAAAGAAAGAATGATTCTGGAAGTAATGCATAAATATGCCCGTTATAAAATTCAAACAATAAAGAAATGTACAAAGGAAAGATATTAACTCATCCCTCACCCTTCTCCCTGCAAGCTGACATCGTGACCTCCGCTTGCCTCTGCCTCCTGGCTGTCCCCGAGTGCTCATTTCTCCACAATCCACGGGCCTGGCCAAACCATCTGTGCTGTCCTCAAACTTCTGTCCTGTGGGGTGCTTAGGAGTTGAATTCTCTCCTCCTTTCCAGGCTGCTGTTGCCTCCCTAGAACTTCTGGAGTCATACAGAAATGGAGGCTTGTAAAAATATGCCAGGATTCCTTACACTAAAGTGCAACTTGACCTGGCATTTCTGAGGGAACAGCTACGCCAGGCCACATGGGTTCTCTTTTCATCAAAGGCCGAGCCTCCTATTCCCTCTTGTTGATGTCGACGGGCCCAGTGTCAGCCCAGGAACCAGTATGTCTTGACCGTCCCATAATAGGCAGGGCAGAGCAGCTTCTTTCCTATGCTTGTGCCCCCAACCGGTAACACTGGCCAAGGAGGGGCAGTCGGCTGGGGAGGAAGGGTGGTCTGCGCAGGGGCCTTGGCTGCAGCAAGGGGGCCGCTGTTCAGTGTCCGGCTCTGCCATTTGCCTCTCCCCTGACCTTCCCGTATCTTCAGTACAAAGGTCCCAGCCCTTTCCCTCATTCTCTCAACCGAGTACTGAGTATTAGAAAGGTCTCCGCCTCAACGGGCCTGAAGGATTAAAATGATTACCACATGGAATAGTCTGGATTTGTCTGCCGTCTGGCCTGCTAAGGAGGACCCTGGCAGTGTCAGCTCAGCTTTCTTGGTTACAAAGCTGGGGGGAAAGGTCGATTGGAGAAAAGGAGAGGAACTTATCCCATGGCTTTCGGGGGCAGCCACACCTGGATAAAAATCTCGGCGCTGCCAACCGCTAACTGTGTGACCATGCACGGAGTGTCTTTCAAGCGGTGGGTGCTACGAGGGAATTTTAATCACCAATAGTCGACTGGTGTGATGTAGGGGGCCTGTATTCATTTCCTGGGTCTGCTCAACAAAGTGACACAATGTGGAGGGTTCACAACAGCAGAAATGTGTTCTCTCATATTCTGGAGGCCAGAAATCTGAAATCAAGATGCCAGCAGGGCCACATTCCCTCTGCAGCCGCTGAGGGAGGGTCCTTCCTTGGCTCGTCCAGCTTCTGGTGGCTCTGGGCATCCTTAGCGTTCCTTGGTGTGTGGCTGCATCACACCAATCTCTGCCTCCATCCTCACATGGCCTCTCCCTGGGTGTTTTGTGTCTGTCCCAATTTCCCTCCTATAAGGACCCCAGTCATTGAACTTCAGGCCATCCTAATCCATTATGACCCCCTATTAACTCGATTACATCTGCAAAGACCCTATTTCCAAATAAGCTCACACCCATAGGTAACAGAGGTTAGGACTTCAACATACCTTTCTGGGGGAACACAATTCTAGTCACCATAGTGCCCTTCCCATATCGCCCACCTTTGCCACTTGACCCCTGACTTGCCAGCAACCTTCAGCTCTTCGCCTGAGAGCTTTATCTTGCCCCTGGAATCTCTGTTGCCACGAATGCCAGTGAATTAACACCACTTCATTCCCACTCCCTCCGCCCCCAGCAGGGCTCAAGCAATGGCTGATGGAAGTTGGTATATAAATATTCCAGCCTCCTTACCCCTTGGGGGATAACTCTGAGGCATGCCCTAGACTGGTTCCCAGAGTGCCCCAGGGGTACCAAGCTCCAGGTGCCCACAGGGGAAGCTGGCTTGACAACCCACCCTTTATCAGCTGCGTTCCCTTCTCTGCCTCACTTTCCCAGACCCTGATGTATTTCTTTCACCTCTCACATACTTACACCTTAGGGTTCACTGCTGGGGGAACCCAAATAAGACATTAGACACTCAGTAGTCCTTCCCCTGTGATAGGAAACCAGGAGGTGGCACAGCCGGGCAGGGCTTAACAAGGCAAGCACCTTCTTGAGCTACCAAAAAGGCATCTGCTGCAATCTGGCTGCAGAAACACAGAAAGTGGGAAGAGCATATGTCTGAGAGTAGGAGATTCACGTTGGATTAACTAGCTGTGTGGTTTGGGGCAGGTCACTTAACCTCTCTGTGCCTCCATTCCCCCTCTTTAGAGTGGTGATGGGGGCCCAGACGACCTGTAGAATCCTTTGTGCTTCTGGGACTCTGGAATCCCGCCGCCTGCTCCCCCCCCACCCCCGACTTTCAACAACTTCTTTGCCTGGCTCATCTATTTATTATAACATTGTTTATTTATTAATGTTTTGGAGGCAGAGAAGGCATAGAAACTGGGGTTTGTCTCTGAGGGGCAGGCTCTTGTTTTTGTATGGGTTCAAGAAAACATGACATAATACAGTGGAAAGTTTCATCATGGAAAAAGAAAAAAAATGATTTTCTTTATTCTATTTGTAACTGATATTTTCTCCTATTTGGCAACAAGATAAAGTGGGAACGTGGACTGACTTAGGGGTCAGGCGATCTGGGTTGAATGCCAGCTCTGCTTCATACTAGCTGTGTGATGTTGGGCAAGCTTATTCACTCATTCAGTGAATACCTATTCATGGGTGTGGGTCAGGCAATGTCCAGGACATTGGAGAGTCAGTTGTGTGCAAAATGGTGAGTTCCTGCCTTCTTGGTGCTTACAGACTAGAGAGAAAGACGTTAATCAGATAACCACAGATACACCTACACACCATGAGAGGAGCTCTGAAAGGTAAGGACAGGTCACTATGAAAGTGATAAACAGGGCAAGGTTTGCAAGATTTGAAAAGGTCTCCCTGAGGAGTGACGTTTGAGCTGAGATTTAAGTAGACATAGGTGTCCGCTAGGTAAGGAGTGGAGCGGAGGAATAGCATCTCAGGCAAAAGCAGCCGCACATGCAAAGGCCCTGGGGTGGAAAAGAGCCAGCACATCCTAGAACTAGCTCAGGGTGTCACTGACTCTTCTGTTTAGAAACAAATGAAGATATAAAAATGCCTCCAGGTCACTGTGGCTATCAAATGAATTACTGTGTGAGGAAGTGCCCATCAAGCACTTCCTCTTTCCAGGCTTGGGAAAGTCAGGCAGGGAGGGCTCTCAAGTTCCTCATCCGGGGATAGAGGAGGGGGGTGGGAATTGGGTTATAGGTCCCAGGAAAGCCATTACTTCACGTTGCCGCTTCATTGCACGTGGGTCAGGTGCCTTTTGCTTTAATCTGTTTACTGCTCTGGTCTCACGCTGAAGGTCATGGCTAGGCCCTATCTCTTGGGGCTTTGTTTGCTTTAGTTTTGAGAATTAGCAGTAAATCATGCAGGCTCCCGGCCATACCTTCTTGTGAATAGTTCTCTTGAGTCTGGGGACTTGCCCAACTCCAGGGGCTGACTGCAGCTAGAGGTCTGGGGCGGCTCTTAGGCTGGGTCTGGACACTAGGCTCATCTTTCAATCTGTGGGTGGAGACGGGGCCTCCACTCGCACTCACCTACCTCCCATCCCCTCTTCTCTCTCCTTCCCTTCACCCACCAAATGGGTACAGGAGCCCCCCGCCCCCCAGCACTGCACATCCATGGTCTTACTGGGATGTGCACAGCAATCCCTTCACAGAAATGAGAGTCAGGACGCTGGGGTGGTCCAAAGACTTTCCCAAGGTCGTGAGCAATAAGCCTGGGCCAGGTTCGTGGCCTGTAACCTGTGCACAGGGCTTTGTGCTCAGGGACCGCCCCCCCCCCCCCCCCCCCCCGCTTAGAAATTCTTAATAGCTTCTGAACAAAGGACCCACATTCCATTTTGCACTGGGCCCTGCCAGTTATGTAGCCAGTCCTGCAGTGAGAGTTGGGCTTCACACCAGATGGGCTTCATTCCAAACCCAGCGCCCTATCGCCTTCAGCAGTGCTCTTTCTAAACCGCACATCTGTCATCTCCCTATGCGATACTTTCTGGCATTCAGTGGGTGTTAAATAAATGTCCTCTAATTTCTTTAGAGCCATGAATTGACTGAAGGCTCAAGTTGAGCGTTAAACTGAATTGTAACAAGACGAGACATGCTTCGGGTTCCATGTTTATGTCAGAAAAGGGGCTCAGGGTTCATCAGGCAATGCGGGAAGCTAACTGGGTTGGCTGGGGAAGGTGGTGGTTCAGTGGGAAAGTGGGGGAAAGAGTGGGAAAGACCCGGAAATTAGGAGCGTCGTCCTGAACTATTTGGTTCACTCTTTGTGGGAAACAGCACCTGATTCTATTTAGGCAACTCTTCTCCCCGATTCCCAACTCCAGCGCTTTGATGAGTGGGCTAAGCCCAACTCTGGTCTCATGGGAGGGCACTGACCCAGGCCTGGGCAATCAGCTCATTCCACCCCTCTAGGCTACTGTGATTGGCTCAGAGGCACGTGCTCCAAGCCAGACCAATGAGAGGCGACCCCAGGATGGTTGCGGGGGGGACTCTGGGCCAGGGAAGCTCTTTCTGGAAGGGATCGGCAGGTGAGAGTATGAGATGCAATCTGGAACTGCTGGTGGTCATTTTACCATGATGGTGCGAGCCAGTGCAGAGGACAGCAGAGCTGACTGGTGGTGATGAGCACCTGGATACAGCCAGGCCTGAATCCACCCCCAAACTCCCACTTACAAGAGTCAGCAAATGCCCTTTCTTGAATCTGTGAGTTACCAGAAGCAAAAAAGATTACCGGTCACTCGTAGCTGAAAGCACAGTGGTGATGGTAAGGAATGTAAATACCCTGAACAGAGTCCCCAGCCCTTGGCTGGTGACTCTTATGCAGGGATTTGTGGGGAGCTGAACACCCAGCCCAGAGTGAAAGGAGATACAGAGGCTCAAGGGGCATTGGTCTCCAAGTCTCAGGTAGCCAGCAGCAGAGTCTAAATCTCCCTTTAGCCAAGATGACATCCTGAGAACCCCTCTCCCCATCAGGCCACTGCAGACCTTTGAGACTGACTCATTGGGGTCCACTTCCTCTCTGACTGCAGCTTTCCAGTGCACAGGTGCATCCCACCATCCAGTGTTTGCTGATCAGCTTCTTTCTGCCAGGCACTGTACTGGGCACAGAACCTGGAAGACAACTGTGTTTCCAGGTCAGCCCGGAAAAGCCAGCACAGCCAGTCAGCCATTTTTAGAACTGTAGGCTGCAGGGTATGGAAACATTCTTTATAATTTTTCATTAAAATTTTATTTTTACTTAAACGGTTGCAAGAAAATGTGAACCTACTGCACACTTTAAGAAACAGATGGGTAGTAGGTAGCCAAATTTTACTACGCTAGTCATGAAATGAAACTGACGAAAAGATGAACCATGCAATCAATCTTTTTGTTGATTTTAGGTGCTGGGCATTTCCCCAGCGATTCCAACGGCAGTACTGGCTTCCTTAAGGCTTTGGATGTTGATAACACAGATTCTTTTTGAGGACAGGTGTCTTTCGTGACAATGACACATCTCAGTGGGTGCCTGGAACCTTCCTCTCCCGGTGCCCTCCTGCTGATTGGTGCCACACCAGACCCCCTGAGTTAAGCTAAACGACGGGCTACGTCCAGACCGAAAGATAGCAAAGCCCAGTGTAACTCCATCACCTCCACGTTTGGCACAATATTTAGCATGAGAAATTCAACATTAAGCCTGAAATGCAGGACGTGATGGTGGTCAAGGGGTAGGAAGCAAAACAGGTAAACAGAGTTGAGAGAGAGCGGGGTCTTCCACGGTGTGTCGCTGCAGCTGGCCTTTCCACGCTTTGCAAAAGGGCTCTGTGCTGGAAACCCTTCTCCCCAGCTGCTTGAAATTCACATTGGGCTGAAAGTTCTGAGAAATACTGTAGAAAAGAAACCTGTGCACTTTGCTTAGTTCCGTGTTTCCCCAGCTTAACCACTGAACTTTTTGTTTGTTTGTTTTGTTTTGAGTAGCAGCTGTTTTTATACACTCTTTAGGAAACACCTGCTCAGACATTATACTGTTTCATGTTTCTAGCTGTGGCGGAATTATCCTTTACACAGAAGAACAAGGGCCACGGTGTGCATCTTCACTAACATGTATGTGAGCTTTCAGGCTGGTCCACTTAATGGGAGTGATGACAGGAGGGACAAGGCAGCTTGGACTTAAAGTCCGACATGACACTTCTAAGTAGGTTTGCATACTTACAAGTGGGGCTACTTAGTTTATTTTAGAGAGTTCCAGCTAGCTCTCTTGCGGTCCATTTGCCTAACACCTGCATACCTGCAACGTGCCAGGACTTGTGCCAGGCGCCAAAGGGAACTTCAAGATAATACGATAAAGTCCCCAGAGGCCCCCAGGGTCCCTCAGACAGTGGGGGAGACAGACACACGGCAAGGAGTTTGAGGACAGTGTGACAAGTGTTAAAGGCATGTTTAAAATACTCTGGGGATCACAGAAGAAGGCTACCTCTCTTTGAGAGAACGGAGGCTATTTTTTTTTCTGAAAGGGAACAGCTGAATTGGGTCTTAAACGTTGAATAGGAGGCCACCAGGCAGAGATGCAGGTTGGGTTGGGGACATAGTTCAGGGGCAATGAACAGAGAAATGTGTTGGTTGAGGTGCAGCAGGGGGAGGGGTAAGATTCAGAGTCCAACTCCCACATGTGGGTTTTTCCACACCAAGCAATCCCCCGACAGCAGCTGGGTGTCCTGTAATTCAAGTCAACTCTGATACCATCTACTCAGAGGCAGCATCGAACTCCACAGGTTAAGGGCTCAGTCCTACAAGACCACTCTCCACTTCAGGCTCCCGTCACAGCCCAGCTGGTTACCTGTGCTTGTGAGCTAACGGCTATAACCGGAAGTTCCCACGACCCTCTACTCGGGTTTGATTAATTTGCTAGAGCGGCTCAGAGAACTCAGAAAGATATTTTACTTCACAGATAATATCCAGACAGAAGAGCTGCATAGGGCGAGGTGTGGGAAGGGGCACGGAGCCTCCATACCCTCTCCAGGTGCACCACTCTCCCTCTGCTTCACCAACGTAGACGCCTTCTGAGCCCCGTTTTCGGTTTTCACCGGAGGCTTCATCACCAGGGCATGATTGATTAAATCACTGGCCACTGGCCAGAGATTCAACCTCCAGCCCCTCTTGCCACCTGGAAGCCTGGGGCGTGGGACTGAGAGCTCCAACGCTCCAATCACAGGGTTGTTTCCCCTGGCAACCAGCCCCCATCCTTAGGTGGTTTCCAAAACTCACCTCATTAACATAAACTCAGGTGTGGTTTGTTCTGGATATCAAGACACCTCTATAGCTCTTATCACTTAGGAAATTCTATAGCGCTTATCACTTAGGAAAAACCTTATCACTTAGGTTTTAGGATCTGAGCCAGAAACAGGACAACGACCAAATACGTATTTCTTACTATAAATCGCAGTATCACAGGGGTGGGGGGCCAGGTATGAAGGGCTTCTATCCTGGGCTGATGAACTTGGAAAGTAAGTGCCCAGAGTTGCTCTGTACTTTCCCTACAAAGAGCCCCCAGAGCAATTTGGTAATCATGTAATTAAAAAATTAATTCTCAGATGGGGAGAGGGATGGAAAGAGAATAGAGCTACCATAAAGCAAGTACCATCACGTGTTAACCAAGGTGGTGTGGATACAGGCACTCACTGGGGAAATTCTTTTAGCTCTGCCGTATGTTTGAAAATCTTCAGAATAAAATGTTTGGTAGCATGGACTCAATTCACATTTATTATTTCCCTCTTCCTTTTGCAGTGCTCAGTTTTTCTTAAGCTTCTCTTTGATTACTAAAGTTGCCAGCACCAGAGCAGTTACGTCCGCAAACAAGTTGTCAGAAGCCTCAGATGAATTTTAGACCTAACTGAATTCCCAATTTTCTTGCTTAGGAAAAAAAAAAAAAAAAAAAAAAAAAAAAAATCTCTAGAAAGCAAATTAACCCTTGATACACCAGTTACGATTTCTTTTAAAAAGCTGGCTGTAAAATGCTAAGCTAGGCACCCAGAGATAGTCTGAATGAGTTAGTGAGGTCTGGGAAAGAAGGGAGGGTTCTGAGCTTCCAGGACAAAGGGCAGATCCCAAGCAGAGATCAAGGTGAGACGGAAGTCCAAAATCAAGGTGTCCTGGGGTGGGTTTCTGTTTAGAGGCTGTGAGGGAGAATCTGTTCCCTGCCTTTCTTCCAGCTACTGGTGTTGTCAGCACTCCTTAGCTTGCGGACACATCACTCCAGTCTTGGCCTCTGTTATCACAGGGCACTGTCTCTGTGTCCCTCTGTGTCTCTTCTCTTCTTAAAAGGACCCCAGTCATTGGATGAGGGCCCATCGTAATCCAGCATGACCTCATCTTAACTTGATTACATCTGTAAAGACTCTGTTTGCCAATAAGGTCACATTCTGAAGTCCCAGGATAGGATTTCAACATACCTTCTGGGGGGACACAACTCAACCCACAGCAGAGGCGGACAGGAAGAAAGGGTTTTGGGAGGGGTGTTTGGCTGGTCCCTAGATGTGCTGCGTGGAGACAGTGTGCCAGGATGAGGGGAAAGTCGAGGTAAGTACAGAGCAGCCGGCCTGGAGTCGGGACCGTGTGGAACCAATAAATTAAACATCCCCAGAACTGCCTACCTCTGGACTTTTTTATGAGGTCATTAAATATCCGTAGTGTTAAAGCCATTTTTAGTCATTGCTTGCAACGGAAACTATTCTCATTTATTTTTTTTATTATCGAAATAAAATATCTGACCGTAAATACTTGAACTCAATACCTTGGTTTTGGGCCTAAGCATTAAATGTTTTCCTTCTTACCAATAAGAAGAAAAAAAGTCATGCGTTAGTTATTTCCTTTAGGATGGATGACTCAAAAGATAAATGAGAAACTTGTTCTTTCTTCCAAAATAGCAAACATGATTTCTTTTTAAGTACATGAAACTATGCTTAAAACCCTCCAAGAGTTCTTTTAAAATGTAATTTTACAGATATGTCTTCTTATTAGTAAAATCTTGTTACTTTCACAAGTTAAATTATATTTCAATATATTTACGTATTAACAGAATTGTCAACTCACAGGTTAATCTGCTGTGGGAATAGAAAAGTATGCCCAGATGAAAAGAATGCATTTTCATGAAAATAGAGATACATGAACTAATAAAATTATGAGTTTTTAATAAATAATCTCCTTATTGAATAACTTATCCTTCTGGTAAAATATTTACCATACTCTTTAAAACCTTTTTAAGCAACTGTCACACTCAGGAAGCTTTAAATGATGGGCTATCCTGTTGTGGCTGAAGAGTGGGAATGATTTCTCATGGAAGTGCATCTTAATAAGAAGCAAATTGATTTAAAGTGATTCAAGTCCTCGTGGAGTGAGGGCTCTTCACGCTCAGCTCCTTGGGCGGGAGGGCGAGCTCCTCATTTCACGGGGCCCGAAAGGTCGTGCTCTATCCCTGTGCTCCGATGTGCTGGGTAATTAAGAATCAATTCCTTTTAAATTACCTTAGGACTGGCCCAGGCCCGAGTGATTCAGAGTGAGATGCTTTTCCCTGCCACCCCGTTTCTCCATGCAGTGTTTTCCTGTGTAGGAAGGAATATTAAAAAAATGACAGGAGAATTGATTAAAGACACGGATCCCTAGCCCCTGTCCCATATGTACTGGATCAGAATCTACAAAAGAGGAGCCCAGGAACCTGCATGTTAATCCCCCAGGGATTTCTTGTGTTTAGACTAGTCTGACTCCCCAAAGCTATCAGACAACCCAAGTTGGCACCACAGGGCCCTCGTTCTCACACTTGAGGGAGATCAGTGGAGGTTGTGTTAAAACTCAGGCTGCTGGGCCCCAGCCTCAGGGTCTGCTTTCATTGCAAAGAATTCTTGCTCAGTTTACTGGATTACTTAGTATAATACAGAAAGAGATCCTTTAAGTTCAGAACTTTCCAAACAGCACCTTGTTGAAGTATTACTAACAAATCTTGTCCAGAATTGTTCTGGAATACAGATTAGCTTGAATAAACCCAAGAAACTTCTGGCAGTTCATGGTGAGGAAAATGTTCTCAGTGATTCCAGAAACACTGGCTCAGCTGTGCCAGAGGGGTCGCACAGACTCTGCTTCTCCTTCTGGGAAGAACAAAGTTGAGTCACAGATCATTGCGAAGCCTTGTCTGCGCTCGAGAAGATGAGACTGACCCACTGAATCTTACTGTATTTCCTTTTGACGAGGCTGGCAAAATATGTTTCATACAATCAACCGTGATGAGGGCCCACGGACCCCAAGGCTGACCCATGGTAATCATCAACCTTTTTGAAATTCTGCTGGCAAGACAGCATACTTTTCCAGCTGGTTTCAAAAGAGTCTTTCTCTCTAAGTTTCTTAATTATGGGCCCAAGGAACATAGGTTCTGATTGAGGGGCATCCATCAGAGCTGTCTGCCTATCAAGGGGGAAGTCTGATTTTCTTTGCAGGACATTGTTTTGCAGCTTTTCCAGCTTTGCAATCCGTGTACCACGCCAGTCAGGCTTCTGTTCCACAAAGAATTTGGGCCCATCCTTTGCCGCAGTAGGATTCTGGAGCAGAATCAGTCAAGTGGTCTATTTCCGGGAGAATGTATCATTAAAAGGAACAAGCATATTCTTTAAATTTCCAGAAATGACTTTTCTGATGATTATCCATAGCCCATTAAAATTAACTGGGTTTTCTTCCACATAACAGGCCTGTAGTTTTAAGATATTTAATATTTCCAATTTCTTTCTGGAAACACTGGGTTTTGATGGCAACTTCTAACGACCCATAAGAGGTAAGAGGTAGTAAAACTACAGCAGTGGTTTAGGAATGGGGTTTTTTGAGGGCTGATTAGATGGACAAAGATTCCAGCTAGAAAACTTTTTGATGTCAACGACCTTCGAGTGCTCTGAGGGGTTGAGGCCAGGGCAGCACAGTAGGAACAACTTGGGGAAAACATTTTCTTCACTCTTAGACAGAGACGAGGGGGAAGGAGGAAGGCGTTCTCTTTCCGTGGGCCGCGCCTCGGTGGGGCATTCTGGGTCCTTGATGGCCCTGTGGGTGTGGAATTCACTCTCCCTGGGGCTGCCCTCCCTTGTGAGACATTACAGCCCCCTTTGCAGCTGAATGCTTCCAAACTGCTCCATCCTGAATTCTTAACTATTGGGAAACGATACTGTTCCTTTTGGAAGGTAGACGTTTTGCCAGTGATCAATATGAATCATTGGTCAAAAGATGTCCACAAAGTAGGAAAGTATAAATATACAGCCAAGACGATCACCACGAAGCAGCACAGCATCCCTGGGACGTGTATGCAGTTTATGTACCTGCACGTGAATGCGCTCGGCCTTGCTCAAGGAGGGAGCAACAGAACCTTCCATTTCCCCAGCATCACCAGGGCCCTGCGGACGCAGGTGTTCTGTATCTATTAGATCTAGATCTCGTCCTCGGCAGGTGTCCGAGGAGCCTCCAGGCACCTCTCTTGGTGGAAGCCTCAGCGTGTGAGGGCCAAGCACTAGAACTGATTCTTTCCTAGCAGGTCGACCTGACTTGTAGAAAGATTCCTTTCCTATTTCCAAAGTGATCTGTGAGGTCGGTGAGTGTGATGTTCTGTCACATTCCCTCTGGTTTTTGTTTTTAGGCAGTGACTCACATCCCCTGCTCCTGCCCCCCACCCCCTTTTCATTCATGGAAAGTTTTAAAGAGGCCGCAGCTAAAGGCAGATGCTTAGCATTATTAGCAGGAGACCAAGGTTCCAGGTGATGGCTGCAAAGGCACCTTTTTAAGACCTCTGTACTCATGGGTGTTAGCAGGGAAACAACTGAAAATCAGCAGCCAGTATTCCCTGCGGCTTATCAAGGCAAACATTGTGAGAAACTGAACTGGATTTGTTTCTATAGTTGTTCTCAAAGAACTTAAAAATGCTGGTCCAGCACATTTCTAGCAGCCCTGAATACTTTGAATTCTGAATAAAAATTCACATCAAGCATGTTTATTATATAATTTAGGTCATGTTTAACTGAAAATGCAAAATGAGCCTTCTGAAACTGAATTTCAAGATCCGGGTTGTTGATTGCCAAGCAGCCCGGCCATGAATACTTGGAAATCTTACCTGGATGGACAGCTGTGGGTGGCGATTCCATGGTCCCTGCTTCCAGCTGTGTGACCTCGGTCAACTGTCACCCAGCACTGGGTTCCTTCTGTTTAAAACGGGCTAATCAGATAAAAACTGAACTCAGGGTTGTCAAGAGATGAAGCCAAATAACGTAAACAAAATGCTTGCACAGCACGGTGGTTTATGATAAACGCTTTCATAGGTGCTGGTAGCTGTTACTAATCATTAACTGTGGCCAGTTTATTTTCAGGGTTAGATCTGACAACATACTGTGAAAATTCCTCCATTTTAATCTAATTATAATATGTAAACTACAGAATAAAAAAAGGGAACATAGTTATCCACACAGGAAACCTTCAGTTTACAAACAGAATTTTAAAAAGTTCATTGTAAGTTGTTTGTTGGACTCTGTCCCCATAGCAACGATGCTCTAAGTGCGGTTAAGGGGTCCAAGGACTCACAGACAGATGAACCTTTAATCACCTGAAGTACTGTATGTTTGTTCTGATAAGTTTCAAACACAATGGCACTTCAGACATGAAACAGCAGAAAAAATAAATGGATAAAATAATATTAAAACATTTAAAAATCCTGTGGCCTGAATGAAAGCAGGATTAACTAGAGGCCAAATGAGGAAGCTGATGGGGCCTCCGGGCTTGGAAAAAGAGGGCATTTAATCAAACCTAAGGCTGTTTCGCTTGCTGCAAACAACTCCATGCTAGCTGTATTTCTTAGCTGAGTAGGAACTTCATGGGCCTGTAAATGAACAAAAAATAGTTGGAGAATAAGAGAGGCAGACAGACTTTCCTGCACCCTAAGATTATGCCTGGAACTAGACGGGGGCCACGCTGACCATGCTAGAAGCCTTCGCAGAGCAGAGGCTCCAGGACAGGGAGGGTGCCTGGAACCCTGTCGCCGGGGCGGGCTGGAGGGGAAACAGCTGTGCCTCGGGCCCAGGAGGCTGTGGCCTGAGCGCTCGACTATGGATGATCAGGCCCGTAACTTAGCAGGTGTTGCACTTCGCACTTCACAGGGACCGTGTGAGGAAAGGCATCCTTTTGTACAATGTGGAGGCACCCCAGCCCAGGCTGAAGCTTTACCTGGAGGCTGGGGAACGTGAAGCGAGTGTTTATAAAGTGAACCCGGAGCTATTTATTGGATTTCTTTAACCGCTATCTCCCCAGGTGTGTTTCACACCACATGCAGGTTCTATGAAATGTTAATTAGGTGCCAAGCATTAAAAAAAAAATCCTTGGTTAAGTAACTTGGAAACTGGCAGATGAGTTAAATCCCATTTCTGCTCTGGGGGCTCAGAGCCTCTCCTGAGCTAATTTGCGTTGCGAATTTTCATCAGGTGAATCACATGAGCCGGGAAGACGCTACCCCCAAGTGAGCACAAACCCTTCTTTGCTGGAGCTTCTCAGGGACGAGTGTCCTGGGGAGCACACTCGTGAAGGTTTCCCTGGGGACCCCGGAGGGCGTCGCTCTCCTTCGCTCTGGCCGGTGAGCCCTGCAGCCTGAGGCTTCCACACTCCTCGGCTTCCCTTCTGGCACCACAGTCTCCCCCGTGCCTCCCGTCCCCACTTTGGCTATGGGTACTGAATCCTTCCAGAGCTTCTAGCCGATCATCTGAAATGGTACGAAAACGCAGAAAACCAGACCAATCATTTTTGACACAAAGGAAGCGTCAACAGCAGGATTTCAGGCACCTTTATTCATGGCAGGTATTTTTGGTCAGGGGAAACATTCCTGTTACTTAAGGAGGCCAACTGCTTACATCCCGACTGTCCACTTGCCATTTCCCAGGCCTGGAAGCATCTTGCACACGGTCTCATCCGGTCCCTGAGTCCAGCTGGCTCTGGGCTTTCAGGGCCACACCTCGCGACCTACCGGCCCAGTGAGGGAGTTTCTGCGGCTCGGTGACAACAGTGGGGAATTCATTTTATCCCAGAAGAAATCGACTCCTCTGTGTTCCCCATATAATTTATAAATAGGACAAATTATTCCTTAATATTATTATATATTTGCAATTCAAACAATTAAGACTAGTGACATAGGAAAACTTTAAAAAAATCATACTGTGTTGACTACGGGTTTCCCTCTCCAAAGCACTGTTCCATTCCCCAACTTCTTCCATGTTCTCTATACAATATCATCCTGCTGTGACTGTCGCATGGGTCTCCTTCCCATCAACACTGCCTTGGGGCTCAGCACTCCTGACACTGCAGGCTGAACCGCAGGAGTTATTTTCCCTGTCTCCCATTATCAGTAATAAAGCCACTACTCTGCTCGAATTTAGGTAAGAACCAGTTTAAAGAAACTATTTCTTAAAAACTCAAGCCTACAACTAGTTATTTAGTAGGCATGGACTTAACATGGTCTGTTTTCCTTTTCTGTTTCTTTTCCCAGCCAGTAGCTCAAAAGATGGAGTAGCTTAGTTGTAAAGTCCTGCCAGACTTCCTATGGTAACTGCTGTAGATGGACAAGGTAGGGTCCTACTGAAGGTTCAAACCTCATGCAAAACTCTAACTGCTGAAAGCCTCATCACATCAGGCAACTCTGTCATTGTCCATATTTAAAAATTCTAACACTAAAGTGGCCGTGGCCACTCTTCGTTACTGTAGCACCTGACCTCAGGGACTCAGGCATAAAATCATGGTTCCATTCCGAGTTTTGGCGACAGAGTAGTGCCAGATATTTCTGAATACACAATTTTAAATGTTTTTAACCACTTGGAAAGTATCGCCAACACACTATTTAGTGTTCACTCATCAGTCACTCTGAGAATCAAAAAACCTTAACTATAAATGCCTTACTTCACAAAATCTTATTATAACCAAGGATCTACCCTATGTCTAATAAAAAAATTACACAGCAACTTTTATCAAACAGCAACTACTACAAAGGGAATGATAGGAAAAAAATGACTTCACAAAAATACACTAAAAAATTTGACAATTGTATGCAGGAACTGCCAAAGTTTTAGTGTTTAATAGCACAACTGACCAAGGTCCAAGATGTGAATTTACCATGTTCAGGAAACATGGGAGGCAGCAGGGGAGGGAAATCACTCTATAAACTAACTCTATAGTATGTGGTAAGAAGAATGCACACTTTATAATATAAAACCTGTCTACACATAGCAGTTAGTTGCAAAAAGCCATCTGTCTTCTCTTGGCTTGTAAAAAGGGTGTTCCAGATTCCAGTGCAGATGAGCAACCTGTTGAAAAAGCAAAAGCCATCAACGTGCTATTCATTCTGTAAGGACAAATAAAAATAATACATAGAATTAGCAACTAAAAATCCTTTCACAATCCTCATTTGAATTAAATGCATTTTCTCTGCACAATATCCTAGCAAAACTACAAAGAAAATCTTTATTAAAAACATTATTGTGAATTTGTTTTCTACTCCCACTCCTTTCCTTGCATTATGCCTGTCACTCGAGAAATTCTTCAATCTGTTCTCTTTCACTTGATGGGGTTTTTGACGGCCAGACGATATGAGACCTAGAGAAGCTCCTAAGACTGGCAGGACATTGCCCAAGTCTATAAGGAATCAAGATGACAACCACACAAAACAACTACGTGATTTACTGACATAGTGCATCAACCCAATCTACTGTTAAGATAACAGTAAATTTAAGTCTCTTACCTCCTAAACCTCTACTTATTTCCTTGGACTTCAAAGCAACCCGTACTTCATAGTTACCTATCATTTGGTCCAGCCAGGACATGCTCAGAAAATAAAAAAGGAATTTGGTGTCTTTTACTGTGTATTTTGCTTGGTACTCTAGTTACCTAAACATTCACAGTAAACCTTATTTTTATAGGGAATTAAAATGCTAAAAATGGGATGGGAACAAAGGGAGTTTAAAAACTACATTTGGGTTGCAATGAAGTAACCACCACACTCAGGAAAAGGCTTGTCATGAAGGAACCCACTATGGTGAGAACATGGCACTCATCTGTGCGTCTAGCTATCTTGCTGTAACAGGTATTTCTGATTATTAGTCTCTCCTGATATCTGTAACCATGCAGTGGAAAAACAAATCAACTCTAGGGTGAAGGCTTAATGTGGCCACAATCTAGGTCATCTAAATCATAATCAGTCATTGTCCTGGCATTTACCTAGTGCAGGGGGTGTTCCCAAGAGAATCCTTAGAACTTATGGCATTTATGAAGGTGGCAATGTGGGTGTTCTCTTTAAAAAACAAAACAAAACAAAACAAACCATTGGAAAATCTGCCAGTGATAAGAATTATCAGGCCAACAAAATACACTTCTTTGTTTTCGCCGTAATGATATAAACTCAGGGGTTATCTAATATTAACTGATGGTCTTAACTAGAGATCTAGGTCTCATTGATAAAAACAGGGAAAATAAATTCTTCATAAGGAATTAGTTTGGCATGAAAAATTCAAAGCCTGGAGTCCACAAGGGGAACAATACAAGGGACGCTTGCTAGATCCTGGCTGGGGACAGATCCAGAGAAAGTCCAACTACATCAAAATCACAGGGACATGCACCACACTTCTACTGTCCCTCGCTCCCCTCACCTTCAACTCTTCTGTGTGGCAGGGATCTTGTTTTCCCCGTCCAGCTCTTCCACCCCGGCCTGTGTCATGAGGTCTGCGATGTTTTTCTCCAGGTCATCAATGCGACTGCTCATGTCATCAAGTGGGGAAGTTAAAGACGGCACTAACAGCTTCCACTTCTTACCCCTCTCCTCCAGGGCCCTGCAGACTACAACCTTCAACACAGTGTCTTCACGAAAGTGGTTTTCCAATTTCCTTTGGATATTGTTAGAATCTGGTTCAGAGCACAGGAGTCCGGGGTGAGGATCAAATCCCAGCCCTGCCCTTTACTAGTGATGGGACCTAGGCAAGTTCTTTCACTTTTCTAAGCTTCCTGGCTCCTCACCCGCTACACAAAGGTAACGCTACAACCTCTTCATCAGGTGATGGTGAGGATCACAGGAGAGATACACATGAAATGCTTCGCTCACAGTCAACAGTCAATCATACTAGGCAGCATTACCGGTAGACTGTAAGTTCCTCGCAGCCAGGGATCTAGCTCAGCTGTATCCCCAGCTCTTTGCATAGTACTTCTCAGGAAGTGTGCATCTAAGCTCAGTTAAAAAAAAAAAAAAAAAAAAAAAAAAAATCCGGTAAATGACTAGTGGAAGTTGACCTGCAAACCACCCACTTATCGCCACCACCAGCCGGAAACTGGGATCCAAAGGCCCATCAGAGACTGATTACAAATAAAGGATATTTCTTCCAATGATCTGGTCGGACATGGTCTGAAATTTATCTTGCATCTGTTGCAGGAGTGTCTGCACCTGTGAAACAACAAAACACAACAGCCCACGCTTACCCCGAGACACCTTCACGGGATCAGGATAGGAGCCCTGGTGCCACGGGGAGACCAGGATTCCGGGTTCCGGCCCCAATTCTCCGCAGCTCCGTGGCCTTCGATTTCCCTATCCGGGTTTCAGTTTCCCCACCTGTCAAATTAGACTCGGGGGGCTGGTGACGCCCCTTCCCGTCTGGGCCCGCTGTGATTCCCAAGGCGTCGGGTGTTTTGGGGTGGGGCGCGCAGAGCAGAGTGGGTAAGGAGGGGAGCTGAGGGGAGCCGGGGTCACCGAGACTGAGTGGGGCTGGGTGCGGGGGGCGGGTCTGGCTGGGCACGTCAGCAGGCGCAGGGGCCTACAGCCAGCGGCCGGAGGGTCAAGGTGGCCAGGCCGCGGCCGCGAAGCCTCCAGAAACCTGGCTTCCAGAGACCTGCCCCGCGCGGCCGCGGAGAGGGCGCCTCGGTCCGCGGTCTTTGCCGGCGCCCCCCGGGGATGCGGCGGCCTCGGGCGCGCCGCGCACAGCCGTCCCTTACCACCGAGGTGAGATCTTGCACGGTCTTGGGTTCTGTCTCTGCCATCTCCCCGGTTCCCAGCTTGGCGGTGCTGTCTCAGACGGTCACCTACACTTCCGTTTGTCCGCGCAGACGCCCCAGCGGCTGCTTCTCGCGACGACAGAGGCCACCCGCGGGACGGCGGGGTGTTGTGGGAGCTGTAGTTCGCGTTTCCGTTCCGAGGCGAGGCCCCGCCCACAATGTCTCCGCCCCTTCCACTAAGCCCCGCCCACCCCCGCCCCTACCGCGCCTACCTCCTGGCCCCGCCCCGGGAGGAAAAAGGTGAAACGAACCTGCGGTGGGGCTAACGAAAGGAGAAGTGTCCTCAGTCTCTTCCCAGACCGTCGTTAAAGGCCGCGCTGGCTTTCTTAGGGCGCCTGCGAGGTGCCAAGCCCAGACCTGTGTCGCCGCCTGACCTCCAACAAAACCCCGCAAACCCCGAGAAGGGAGAAGGAGTCCGGTCCCTTGGAGGGAAACCCGACGTCCCAGGGGGGGGAGGGGCGCGCCCACCACTCGCCCAGTGCCCAGCTGCCGGACTGGTTGCGCCCTGGACACAGTGTTTTTCTTTCTCCCCACGATGGTCGAGTGGAGGTGCCGGCGTTGTGGGACAGGTTGATTTTCACTTTTAAGTGTAAGAAAAGTTCCGGATGGTGCAAAAATCCTAGATGACTTTTTACAAAGTCCTCACACTCTTGTGACCACCAAGACAAGAAACATGACCAGTTCGCTGGAAGCCCCTCCGCCCCTTCCCTATCACCCCCACCTACCCACCCACGAGGCCGACCACCGTCCTGACTCTCATCACAGTCATTCCATTTTGCCAGCGGCTCAGCTTCGTACAAGTGGAATCGTACGAACGCCCTCCTTAGAGCCTGGCTTCCTTCATTCAGCATGATGTTCCATGGTGTTGGGTGGGGAAGGTTTCTGGTTTGGTCAAGGAGGGAGCAGTGTGCAGGGTTAGGAGACTGGATTTGCTATTTCCGGAGGGGGGCACTGCGGAGTTGGGACCTCAAGTTCCAGCCCGGCAGGTGGTCTTGGGATTGGGTCTTGTTGGCAAGGGGGTAGGAGAGCCCTAGGATGAAGACCTGGCATGTTCCAGCAACGTTCACATTCCTTATCTCATTTAAGGACTGCATTTGGGGGTCAGTTCCAGCTTGGTTTTAGCTGCAGAGAGCCTGTAAGGGAAGAACCAGCATCTGTAACAAACCTGGGGGTCTGGTCTTAGGGATATAAGACTCGACTCTCTTCACCAGCCACTTACCTGCCTTCCCCCCTTACCTGCCTCCCTCCTTGCCCTCCTCCCCCCAGCCCCCAGGTTCCTTCCCTTGCCAAGAGGCAAAACATTTTATAATTGGGTTGTTGTTAACTGGTATTTAGCACTTTAACTGATGACTTAAAATAAACCGCTCTCTGGTGTTTAAACTTAATTCTCAGAAGAACCCTGTGATAGAGTTATCATCATTTTATAATGTTGAGAAAACAGACACAAGAGGGACTAAGACTCTTAAATCAGGAGGTCAAATTAGGAAGTAAGAGACAGGACTTGAGCCCAGGACTTTGACTCTACCCTCTCCTTTTTCTATCGTTCTAGAATTCTCTGAGTTGTGTGAGTTTAGAGCAGGGTTACTCAACAGTGGCACCGTTGGCATTTTGGGTCAGGTCATTCTTTGCTGCGGTGGGGGTGAGAGGTGCCCTGTACACCGTGGGATGTCGAGCAGCTTCTCTGATTTCTACCCACTAGATGCCAGTAGCATATGCCACCACCCCCTTCCCCGTCGTGAAAAACAAATTTATCTCCAGACACTGCCGAGTGTCTCCTGGGGTGAGGGGATCACCCTCAGATAAGAAACGCTGACTTTAGAGGGATCTATGAACATCGCCTAGAGTTCTGTTCACTTGTTCTGCAACCATGAATTTACTTTCGCTTGGACCATTTCTTGAGAATTTTCCTCTCTCTATATTGACAATGAAGGTTGGTGTGTTAGTTTCCTAGGGCGGCTGTCACAAAGTGCCACACACTGGGTGGCTTAAAACAACAGAAATGTATTCCCTCACAGCTCTGGAGGGCAGAAGTCTGAAGTCAAGGTGTCAGCAGGGTTGGTTCCTTCTGAGGGCTCTGGGGGGAGAATCTGTTCCATCTTCTCTCCCAGCTTCTGGTGCTGCTGGCAGTTCTTTATGTTCCTCAGCTTGTAGACCCATCACTCCAGCCCCTGCTTCATCTTCACATGGCCTTCCCTCTGTGTGTGTTTCTCTCTTCTTCTCATAAGGACACCAGTCATATTAGATGAGGGGCCACCCTACTCCCGAATGACATCATTGGAATTAATTACATAGGCAAAGACCCTGTTTCTAAACAAGGTCGCCTTCTGAGGTACTAGGGGTTAAGATTTCAATGTGTCTTTTTGGGGGGGGCACAATTCAACCCATAACGGTCGGTAAAGTTATACCACTTTACATTTGTATCCTACTTAGTATTTTATAAAGTGTTTACATAGAGCTCCAGAATCATTTAGCTTGTAAGTAGTCAAGGCTGGGTGAGATTGCAGGCCCTCTCACTTTGGACCCCAATCTCTGGGGCTCCCAGACTCAGCACAGAAGACTGGGTACCCACACCCTGGATTTCTAGTCAGGTCTGGCATAGGGCCGTGAGCAACACAGAACATGAATTAGCACTTGGATCTGGAGTTTTGCTGTGTGTGTGTGTGTGTGTGTGTGTGTGTGTGTGTGTTTCTGGCAGGAGACTTGAGGCCTTTTTATCCTGATTGAAATTTTCTTTGCATAAATAGTAAGCTAACTTGACACTTTAGTGGAGGCTTTTTTTCTTTTGCACTTAAGCAGAAAGACAGCATATTTTCTCTGTGTGGAGACCAAGGTCTTTTAAACAGCTGCTTTATGCAAAAACTCCACTAATTTATCGTCATGGCTGATATACTTACTTACTTTGCAGGGTTGACATACCGAATGTAACTGAATATTGTTCTACTAACAAAACTACTGTATTATGTGTGAGGCACTAGCAGTTAACCTTTAAAACTTTGGTTCTGAACAATTTTTTTTTTTAACATCTTTATTGGAATATAATTGCTTTACAATGGTGTGTTAGTTTCTGCTGTATAACAAAGTGAATCAGCTATACATTTACATATATCCCCATATCTCCTCCTTTTTGCATCTCCCTCCCACCCTCCCTATCCCACCCCTCTAGGTGGTCACGGAGCACTGAGCTGATCTCCCTGCGCTATGCGGCTGCTTCCCACTATCTATTTTACATTTGGTAGTGTATGTATGTCCACGCCACTCTCTCACTTCGTCCCAGCTTACCCTTTCCCCTTGCCGTGTCCTCAAGTCCACTTTCTACATCTGTGTCTTTATTCCTGTCCTGTCCCTAGGTTCTTTAGAACTTTTTTTTTTTTTTTTAGATGCCATATGTGTGTGTTAGCATACGGTATCTGTTTTTCTCTTTCTGACTTACTTCACTCTGTATGACAGTCTCTAGGTCCATCCACCTCACTACAAATAACTCAAGTTTCGTTTCTTTTTATGGCTGAGTAATATTCTATTGTATATATGTGCCGCATCTTCTTGATCTATTCATCTGTCAAAAACCCGCCTTTCTGTTTAAGTGTCATAGTTATGACAACTATGGGAGAGGGATGTCCTTAAATCATGAGGATGCTCTTGCAGGACGACAGTTTAGAAAATTCTGCCCCAAGAGAAGGCAGGGAAGCAGAGGGTAAAGAGGTAGTGCTCGCTTTAAAATAGCACATTGTTACCCACTTTGGGACATGCTGCTGAATCAGAGTAGCGAGTCTCTTCTCCTTGGGGATAAACCTCAGACAGGAATCTCTGCAGGTGCTGGATACCCGTTTTATATAGAACAATCCATCAGGGCACCAATAATCCTCAGCAGGGAAGATGCTGCCTTGCTGGTGTGAGGAGGGGCAGGGCAGGGATTCAGGATCCACTCTTGGTGAGGAGCAAAGGTAGGGCTTTGTTATGGAGAGAAAAGTCTAGTTCCGGCAAATTTAATTTAGAAATGCCTTCACCCCAGTACCAGTCCTCCTGGCTTGGATTCCTTTGCGACATCAAGTTTTGCTAGAATCCCTGGCATGCACCCTGGGTAGAGCCACTTGGGACTTTGACTTGGGAGGGTCTCTTTGAGGCTGTGTTTACAAAAGAACAGAAAACTGCTTTCATGGGGAAGAATGGTGTCACCGGTGGCGACCTAATCCATCTCGAATTGCTCTGCTTTGCTTTGGGTTTGAAGTGTTGGTTTATGTTTCTCATGTTCATTGTGGCAATTTTCCAAATTAGTGTCACCATGATTGGCTGACAAAGAATCAATTTCCTGGAGCCAGAATGCCCAGCGAGGAAGGAAGTGTTTCTTAGAGACTCTGACTTGGAAGTTTGGTTATGGTTTGCTTCGCTGATCCCGTCATTATCCAATTGTTTTGTCATCATCAATATCATGTATTGTGTGTGATGATACAAACTCCGTTCCGTTGACTCCTGGTGACATATGTGTGGTGCGGGCTTAGGATAAGTAGGAAAAGTATTGGTGTTGGAGTCATACATACCACTTACTAGGAGTGAGACGTGGTATAAGATAGTTTTAACTTTTGTGAACCTCGTTTTCTCATCTGTACAGTGGAGACAATCTCTGTTTCAACAGCCCGTGAATTATATAAATTATATATATAGTTATGTATTACATATAAAATGTATATCATATGTAAATACACATACGTACATCAGTGTGTAAAAAGCTCGCCCATAGGAGGCACTTACAAAGTATTAGCATCCTCCCCTTCCTCTTTTTTGTTAAGGATCTTAATTAAGTAAACTTCTTGATGTCTGTCTATCCTGTATCTACTTCTCTCTCTGTTTCATTCTGTATCTCTCTGTGTCTGTCCGTGTATCTTTCTATGTATTATCTATCTATCTAGCAATCATCTATATGTTTTTTCCAAGTCAGAAGGATTGGACGGTTACGTTAAGAAGAAAGGAAAAGAGTTAGTTATTAGGCAGGCAGCACATAGTTTTACTTTTTGTCTTTAAATATTATAGGCCAACCAGAGCATCATTTGAAAAAATACACCTTTGCTTTGTCACTGTGTTTGAACTGTACTAAAGCCGGTCTAAGACCAGGTACACACATTAAAAATCCCAGATCACCTTTAGCTGACTATTTCACAAACAAGTTACAAATTTCATGGTAACTACACAGTAAATCAAATGTTAATTTACAGCACAGAAACTATAAGCAATTCAGTAACTAGGGCCCAAAAGTACTGTATCCACAATAGAATGAAAAAATTTTTAATTATAAACTTTTATCCTTTTTGAGCATTTATGAAAAAAATTTTTTTTTAATTTCTGAAAATTTGTATCTTGGGGGAATAAACAATATTTAACATCAAACAGTGTTGATATGTGCATGACAATGCAAAAACTTTTTCATATAGCCTTCATTTTCAATTCTTTAATAATCTGAATGCTTGTATGACTGAATGCTGAATGACTTTATTTTCTAAAGGAAAAGCTTTAAAAAAATAGCAGAAAATGGACATTTTCAGCATATACTTCTTACAGGGCTTCTCTGAACCACTTTCTCAAAGGTTTCGTAGCTTCACAGTGATAATTACTGTGGTTTTACTACACCCGTTGCTTCTCACAGTATCCTTACCGACCAGCAAGCACTTGGGACCAAACAAAATTTCCAAGGCTTATCAAGCTCAGCAACCCTCCAACGATTAACGTTCTGATAGTGCTGCAGCGTGAGCAAAAGGAAGAGGCTTTTCTGCCTCCCGAATTTGATGAATATCTAAATGACTTCTGCTTAAATCACAGACTTATTCTTAATTTATAGAATTAAAGTTCTTATCTGAAATCCTTGTTCACACATTCAGTCCCACCATTTTTTTCTGTCTCTACATATTTCGTATATGCCTTTCTAGAAACATAGTCAAAACTAGAGAATTTTTCCAGTAGTGGGCTATTCCATTAGCAATAGGAAATACAATAAGGGTAACACATTTTACATAGCAAAAGAATTGTTAATTGCCTGAGATGAACAATTATGAAAGCACTTTATCATCGCATCATGAGAGGTTCCAAATCTCAACAGCCAGATGAGGAGAGAAGGTGGGATGTATCATCTTGGTGAAAGGCGGGGCCAGATCATTATTATTATTATTACTATTACTATTCTTTAGTAGTTAAACGGAAAAGGAAGTTCAGTCTTTCTCAGTGCTCACCTTTCTCTTGGTGTGATTTTTTTCTCCTTGGTGTGATTTATCTGTTGACTCCTGCTTAAGTCAACTACACGTGAATAGATTAATATGCTCCATCTTCAAAACCAGAAACTGCTTGGAGATCCTTTAGAATTTGTCTATAGCCAAGCACAGAACAAGCTCTTGCAGATCCCGCATGACTCTCTCCCTTAGCCTTCCCTCCGCTCAGTTGGTTTGGTAGTGACCAGGTACTTGGGAGGACAGGAGTTAACCTTTGGATAACTGAGATCTCTGATTCATCTGGTAGACTCCCCTCATGGACCTAACAAGCCATAGAAGGGAAGGGAGGAAATATTTAAGAAAATGATGATATCTTGTATAGGAAAAATTTCTAAGGTTCCAATATTAATTTAGAATAGTGTTAATAAAGTTCTTAGAACTAAGAAGTAGTAGAAGGTCTGTTTAGTTGGTCTGGATAGATAGTGATGCTAATTAAGGCTTCAGACCAGGGCTTTCTGGTCTGAAGCAGGCACTGTGTCTGAGAGTTGGGGGTGGCACGGGATATAGTGGGGACAGCATGAGCCCTGGAGCCACGTGGCCCGGCTTCCGGTTCTGGAGGCCACTTACCTTGGGCAAGCTGTTTGATTTTTCTGAGCCTCAGCTTTATTTGTAAGTTGGAGAAGATAATGGTACTGCCTCACACGGCTGTTGTAAGGATTCAACGAGTTAGTAAGTATAAAGGATTTTATATAGTGTGGGCACATAATAAGTAATCAATGCATGTAAACTGTTCATTACTATTAATTGCATTCTTGTACCCTGTTCACACACACCAGGACAACTGTAGACCCTTTTCTTCAGAATCACCTGGAGAGCTTGTGTACAGGTAGAATTACACTAAACCCAGCATCAAACATGGCGTTGGTAACAATTTTTTAGTTGCCAATCTTAAGATCAATGTATTCATCATGGATAAAACGCAACCTGATCGACTTCGAGAGTTCCATGGTAGATGGTTATTCCATTTATCGGACTGTTTAAAATGTCCTTCTGAAAATCTGGGATGAGTCACCAAAATTTCTAAAAATGTTCTTTAAGAATCAAAGTCTTATTTGATACCAGGTGATACTTACCATGAAACGCAGCTGGATTTATTTTGTTATGCTGTTCAGATTTGCAGGTGTTGCTGGAGTGTCAGGGCAGGTGCATCTACCTGAAATGACGTCCACGTGGAGAAAACTGGCAGCATCGAAGGTAACTTTTATAGAAATTAGAAAATGTTCACACGTGCTTATTAAAACAAATCGTCTGAAATAATTTATGTCAGATGGGGAGAAAATGTAATTTTTAATTAGCTAAGGTGATTAATACACTAATAAAAAGAAGGTGTGACTGTTCATTCAATGAAACTAAAATCCTCAATCTTGCGCTCAGTAATGGGAAAGCAGTTTCTGGCTCTTACTTTTTTTTTTTCAATAACCTGGACTAAAAATGCAGTGGTAATTGTGAAATAATGTTTTGATTCTACCTTTGGTTTCAGTAAACAATGTAAATGTATTCTAGCAAGTTAAAAACACCCTATGATTCAGGAAATGCTACCACTTTGGCTTCTAAGAATTGGGCTATTTTGTCGTTGCTGAAGGGATTAGAAAGAACAATATGATAGAAATATCTTGTCCTGGTAAGAACTCTGGGGACAGGGAATATACTTAAATAGGGGATAATTAAGGCCTATCCTGCTTGTTGATGAAGTATGCCCTATACTCTGATTCCTCTGTGTTCTAAGCTAAGTTGAGCTACCAGCTTGATTGGTAAAGTGCAGGAGAGCCTGTGGGCTTGAGAGAAAAAGGCGAATCTTACACTTGCATACTTGAGTGGATGGGTCACTCGAGGTCTGTATTCCTCCTCACGGAGGGCCCCGGCTCATGGAGGAGGGCGAGATTTCTGATGCTTAGTTAGCTTGCCTTTGAGCCAGGCTGCCAACCACATGGCCATCTGAGGGTGTTCCTGGGTGTGCACCAGGTGGAGCCCTCGCCCCGCCTTACGGGAAGAGGGGAGCGAGGTCCACCAGGGAGACACAAGGCTGCGTCCTGTGAAGCCAGAAGACGAAATCTGGTAAAGTGTGACTGTGCAGGCTTGGACCCCCTGCCCCCGAGCCTGCTTTGTGCACTGGTGGGGGCTTCTGGCTTTACAGACTTACCCACTTAACAGGAGACGTCAGGGGACCCAAACGGCCAGCCAAAAATGTGAACTTGCACTAGGCCAGACCCAGCAACAGTGACATCAGACACAACACAGAAATCAGAGAAAAGCTACTGTCCAGCAGTTTTAACCACCAACACCCATTTATTTTAATGAAAAAAAGTCTCTGCATTCTATATGCTCCAAAAAGATTTACTATCAAAACAAATACAATATATGGAACTCTATCTGCATAATTTCACTACAATAAAGACAACATATGACTTCTAGTTCCTACAGAAGGTGAACTGAAAAGCACAAGTGCAAACAGAGATTGCATAAGAAAGCGTGTGCGCACGTGTGGTTAAAACCTTTAGTAAGCAACTGCATTAAAATATGCTAAGACACTTACCTGACCCTAGGTCGTGGCGAGCTCTAAGAAAAAGCCACAGGCTGTCACTAGTTTTATCTGCTAGAAAAATTTGGTGTGAGCTTTGATGGTTCAGTTACAGTTTATCGACAAGAAGATAATCTCAGTACAAGCACTAATCTCCTTCTTACTTTCACATGCTCACAGAATAAAAATCAATTACTTTTCATACATAATGAACATCTTTTATTTTCAGGTTTGCAAACGACAGTCGTCGATTCACACAAAAGGGTACTTTTAAAACTACCTGTATTTACTCTATTGTATGCATGTATATATGAAATGAATGGTGTGTATGTGCATAAATGTATGTCTGTACATGTGGGCAGATATATGTATACACATGGTACCTGATGACCTCTTCGGATGCATGTATGACCTCCACGATGACATTCGCTGTTGTACATATGCCCGGGAGGGCGAGATTCTCTATCATGATCCGGGTCCCCAGAAAACCCACTGGGAACGTGGATTCTGGACAGTTACAAACGCAGATAGATAGATGCCCATGCATTTGATGGTAAAATGTCCAGCTCTGCTCCTCACCTCTCTCGCTCAGGATCACCATCACATAGGATGGCAGTGAAAACTGGTCATGGTCCTCATTCTAAAGAGAAAGGGCTCTGTCTCTGCTCTCCCCCTCTGCGGACCTGCCTGGCTGGTGGGTTGGTGGAGAAGCGTCAGCTCTGTGGTCTGCTCTAGTGCTGAACTTGGTGCTGAGGCCCTGGTGGGGTCAGCTGCTACAGCTTCTACCCCTTCTTTGCTTAACCTCTCAAGGAAGGGTGACATACCAAAACCAAGCTTCTCCTGTAGAGTCTGTCTCTATAAATACTGGGTATATACACGTATAGATACACATACATATACAAATACTAACCCACAGACCAAACTGGATGTGTGGAGTGCTGACTAGCAACATGGCAACACATCAGGAAGAGTAGTCATTGTTCCTCCTCCCAGAAGGTCAAGTTCTATGCCATGATCTTTAAACACTCAGGGAAAATTCAGAGGATTCCATTAATTAAAGGAGAAAGGGAGATGCTGTCAAAATAGTGAAGTACAGACTAAGTGAAAATTGCAAAGGAAACAAAAATCTGGAACAATTGAGGCCTAGTTGTGAAGTCTGAGAGCTGTAAACTGCAATCTTCAGATCTGGATTTTTTTTGTCTTTTTTTCCTGTTGCTATGGAAACTTGGTAGTCAAGCTTCAGATGTCAGGAGTTCTCACAGACCTGAATGGAAAAGATTTCAGAGTCAAGTCAAGGAATATAACAACGCAATTCAAAACATTTTAGCTAAATACTAGATACATGACTGACAAGCTATAATAAATGCATTTATAAATATTGCACTACCTTGGGGAAGTTTTTTTTTTTTTTTTCCTTAAGCATAACATTTGAAGAGAGAATGAATTGTTCCGCTGGTTTATGTCTTAAAAAGCTGGACTCCTCTGAAAACGCGAACGCCAGACACCTCATCTCAGACCAGCCGCGGCCACTACTGCTGCTTCACTGAGCCCTAACTCCTGCAGTCAGCCCAGAGCCTGGCTATTTTATAGACAAGCCTACTTGGTAGCTTAGAAATTGACGATCATCCCAGATATTTTTTTTTTTTGGTCACACAGAAGAGCAAGATAGTTAGTGGTGGTTCTCCAGAGATGGTGTATGAATTTCTGATGCTTGCTGTAACAAATGACTGCAGACTCAGTGGCTTAAAACAGCACAAATTTATTCTCTTAGACTCTGGAGGTCAGAATTCTTATGGGGCTAAAGTCAAGGTGTTGGCAGAGCTGCGTTCCTTTTGGAGGCTCTGAGAGGGTAGCCACCCCTTCCCTTTCCAGCTTCCAGAGGCCACCTGGGTTTGGTTGTGGCCCCTTCCTGCATCTTTGTGGCCTGCATCAAAGTTTACTGAGGTCGCCAGACTGTGCTTATTCTCTAGGTTTTACACCAGCTGAGGGACTTCTACTCTGCCTGATGATAGTATGAATGGAAATAGCTCGGTTCTCTGCCATTTTTGCTTAATTATTATTATATCTTGGAAATGTACAGGGAAATGGTACCACTAAAAACTTGTGTTACAAAGAAAGAAAAATGTATAAAAGGTCAACCCACAATGCAAGTATAGTTTATTCTGGAATGAACTGAATGCTGGAATATAATGGGTTATTCTGTAAAGCTTAGGGTTTTTCCTTCTAAATCTGTTAAGGCAGCGGTCCCCAGCCTTTTTGGCACCAGGGACCGGTTTCGTGGAAGACCATTTTTCCACAGACGGCAGGTGTGGGGAGATGGTTCAGGCGGTAACGCGAGCGATGGGGAGCCGCAGATGAAGCTTCGCTCGCTCGCCCGCCGCTCACCTCCTGCTGTGCGGCCCGGTTCCTAACAGGCCGCGGCCCGGTGCCGGTCCAGTCCGCAGCCCGGAGGTTGGGGAACCGTGTGTTAAGGGGTGGCTCAGTATGAACCTATTCTGCACTCCATTGATTTTAGAGTTTAAAGCAGTCATGTATCTGTTTGGAAAATTTAGAGCTTGCTGCTCTGAATTTTAGATAAAAAGTGTTTGTAATGTGACTCAAGTCTAAAAAAGATGATACTGAGAAAGTTAAGGGTGAAAGCTGTTTTAACAGAAAGGGCCATGGAAATGAACATGCTAATTGAGATGCAAGTTTTCATTATTTTCTACACCTAGGGATCTTTATATTGCTTGACAAATGAATTCCTTTGGGGTTAGGAGTCGTCTGAACTCATTTAATTTCCCTTTTTTCAGTTGAATTTTTCATTGCCCTTGCTACCATCGCCGTAAACTCTTTGGTTACCTGGGCTGCAGTAAACTATATCCTTCAGATTCACCTATATTTGAAGAAAGACTAGAAAAGAACATATTAAATGGCATCACTAATTTCATTCGAAAATATTTTCCTGTGTGAGATCAATACTTAAAATAATCATTTTGGTCATTGAGAAAAACAGGAAAAAAATTTTGGCTGAATAAGATCTACTACATTTGAAACTCTCCAATCCCTGTTTGTCAACTTAGACTATAACCTATCTCCTGTGACAGCTGAGTTGATTACATGAAATAGTCCATGATTATGTAATGTTTTCAGCGGTGCATGTGCGAGGTCGGAGGTCGACTGTCATTGTCCATGAATTTGTACTACTTGGAGGGATCGGCTCTGTCTGCAGGCAGAGCACAGCCTGCTCTACTTGGGCTTGGTGCTTCCAGGCCATGCCTCTGCCCATAACATATTTCACAATGAAAAGGAACAAAATATTGACACACTCAACCACAGGGACTGTATGATTTCATTTGCAGAAAATTCTAGAAAAGGCAAGAAACTAGTAAGAGAAGGCAGATCACTGAGAGTCTGGATTGGGGGGAGGGGATCAACAGCAAAGGGATACAAGGAAACTGCATCTTGATTGTGGAGTGGCTACACTTTACCAAAATTCACCAAACTGTACCCCTAAAATAGGTGAATTTTGTGGAATGCAAATAATACCTCAATAAAAAGCATTAGAATGAAAAGTATTTCCAGTGGCTGTTTTTGCTCTTCTTGGTCACCTCTTTAAACTTCTTCATTGTGATCAAGATTACAATTCAATGCCCTCTCCTTTCTAACATAGAGACATTTAATTTTGGTACTTGTTCAAATGGTTCACCTGATCTGTCCTTTTATATTCTTGCTCTTGCTGAGTAATTAGGCCTAAAACAATGTTCAGGAAGGTTTCAGCACAGTATTCTTCCTTGAACTTGCCTTGTCACACCACACAGAGCCCTACAAAAACCCTAATGGAGATGCCAGCTTGCTTCCTTGGGAGGGTCTTGGGGGAGAATTACGCATCCCCTCAATGCTATCAATACACAATTTAAACAACAAAATTGGCAGTGAAAATAATTTCATTTACATTTTCTATTACTTTCAATGTCAGTAGTTTTACTTCCTTTACTTTTAGATGTCAAAGAAGGAAGTGCGTTATCTCTCAGTTCAACTCTCAGATGCCATAAAGGCTCCTACGGTATTGTAATAAACTGAAATGTTGTTATTATCTTTTTCCACAAGGGAGGCAGTCTAATGACGAACACCGGCCTCCATGGGACCTTTCTGAGCATCAGTGTCTCATCTACAGAGTGGGATAAAACCATCAGAGCAATGACGGAAATAAAGAGAAAAGCCACAGAATACGGGGTGTTTCGTTAATGCTAGTCTACTTGGATCAGAATATTACTTGAGAGGAGGAGGAAAACCCATTTTCTCTTCCCATGCTGGATGATGTGACCCCTGCAGTTTTATGAACAAGGCCTTAAAGAAGGCATTGACACACTTTTTCTGCCAAGAGCCAGATAGTAAAAATGTTTTCGGCTTTTCGGGCCGAAGGGTCTCAGGGGCAACCACTCAACTCTTTCTGCGGTGGTAGCAGAAAGCAGCCACAGACAGTGTGTAAATGGACCTGCTGTGTTCTAATCAAACCTTAAAGGCATGAAGTGGCTTTATTTGACCCTCTTGGGCTGTACTTTGACAACCACTGATTTAAAGAAACATCAAACGGATTCTAGATTGGGATTGACATATATACACTAATATGTATAAAATGCATAACTAACAAGAACCTGCTGTATAAAAACATAAATAAAATAAAATACAAAACAAAAACAAAAACCAAAACCAGATTCTACCACATCCCTAAATTCATTCAAGGACAATGGCTGGGTGGGGACGTTATCTTGCTCTTGCACCTTACAACCTAATTTCAGGGCTCTTCGGGCCCAGGCCCCACACCTTGCTTGATGTTTTAGGCCCATTTCTGTGTGCCTTCTTGCCACTGTCACGTTAACAGCTGCACAGGTGGGTCAGCTGCTTTGACCTTGCTCTTAGGAGAGAGTCTGAGCCATAGGACACCATGGTTACTTAATTCCTCACATGCCTACATTATTAGTTTCATTCTTTCCCTGTTAGGAAGAACAACTTGGGCTAGGTCTATAATAAAACAAGAATCATTATATTTAACAGGCATCTCTAATGTTCAAATGAACATTATCAAATAATCTTATACCTTTGATGTAAGGCCAGACTGAGGTTTGTTTTTGAAGCCAGACAGATGGGTGATGACACCTGTTCTTAACTATTTTGGGGGCTGAAACTACATGTCTTGCGGTGCAAAACATGGGAGGGTCAACTGAGTACCTTTCCAGCTGTGTAGGGAGATTCAGGGCTCCTTTCTGAGGATGATTTTGGCCTGATCTCAGGTGCCCTTCCCTGCAGTGGGATAACCAGGTGGCTCTCCATTTAGGTGAGAACAGAAAGCACATCTGATATCTCAAAAACAGAATGCATGCATCTGTCTTCTCTCAATGATACTACTGTGAGTATAAAATGAACATGAGTTCTTTAGGAGTTATCAGGATTAACTGTGATCCAAGAGCTCAGCTGGGAGAGATGAGAAGTGAGCCATCCTTGGGAACCTGCTCATTACTGATGCCCGTAGGTCAGGGGTCTCCAAAGTAGGGCGAACAAGAAAATCCCTTGTTGGGAGGAAGCAAATACTGCCATGGCTATTTATATTCCTTTTCATCTAAACAGACAGATTACATCTTACTAATATTTAATACATGGATTTGGAGTAGCAGGCATGTGTATTATCATAAAATATATTGTGTGAAAATATACAAACACTCGGTGTGTGTGCTGGAGGCCACTGTCTCTTGGGATGTTGGTTCCCTGGGTTGGATGGGCCTGGGAATCTGTATTTCAACAATCAGCAGTAGGAAGTCTCCATTTAAAAACCTCCCTGGCCGTCTAGAGGTGCTGATAAATGAGCAGGGTCCTGCAGAGCCTTGGTTCATCAAGAGTCAGGCTTTGATGTTGTGTAATTGTATTTATAGAGGGCGACGTGTGAGTGGCTACTCAGCTATCTTCTCCATCTGTGTGTACACACACACACACACACACACACACACGTGCACACATACAGCATTATTATTTCTGTACAATCACCCTGGAAGTACTGCCCTCTAGTTTACCCAGACTCTGCTATATGTGAATTCCAATGGGTCTCAGAACCCAGACCCAGTGCTGGGCTCGCTGTCTGTCTGGCGCTCACTCGAGAAGCTCGTGGAAAACATTCCAGAGGCTTACTGCAGTAGAGTTAGTTGGTCAGAGCAGGACACTAAATAATCCACGTGCGTCTGTTGATAGGGGAATACACTGCGCCTAATTCCTATGATGGGATGGGATGGGATGCTCTTGAGCAGTTAAAGTGAATGAACCAGAGCAGGGGTACCTGGCTGGTGCACCACAGTGCGTTTATATGGCTCTCGAATTAAGAACAGTTTCACACTTTTAAAGGTAGTAAAACACAGATGACAGAAACAAAAAAGCCATAAAAAAGAATATGTGACAGAGCCCTGATGTGACCCACAGAGCCCAAAATATTTGCCACCTGACCCTTGATGGAAAAAGTCTGCCGACCCCTAAACTAGAGCAACATAGATGGAGCTTGGAAATGTAATGTGGAGAGGAAGAAAAGCGAGTTGCAGAACATCAGGCTCAATATAATATGGATTAGATCAAGTTTGACAAACTGCACAAAGTAGAACTATATGTGGGGTGTGTGTGCGTGTGTGTAGTAACAGTATAAAACAATGTCCACACACACTCTAGCTCATGATAGCTATTGTCCCTGGGGAGAGAGAACAGGAAATGAAACTAGGGAGAGGAACACAGGGGATTTCAGCTTCATCTGTAATATTTTATTTCTTGAAGAAAAAGGAAGAAGAAAGGAAGGAAGGAAGGAAGGAGAAAGAAAGAAAAAAGAAAAAGAAAGAAAGAGAATATAAGAATGAGAGAGAGAGGAATATATATTTCTTCCCTGCCTCCCCCCACTTCCTTTCTCCCCCCCCTTCCCGTGCTCCACCCATCCACCCACCCATCAACCCATCCACCCATCCATCCAACGAGACACTCCTCACTGTAAGGTCTCCTCTTTAGTTCTACACCCAGGACTCTGGCTCAGCACAGCTTTAAGTGTCTGACGTTGGAATGTGTCATTTCCTGTTGACTCCACTCACCACTGTCACCAGGATACAATAACTTCTATTCTTTATTTTCTAATCATCAATTTCTCAACCTCCTAATTCACAACAACGCAAATAACCTTCTCAAAATGTAAATACTGAGGCCCCAAAGGCTTTTGAATGGCATTAGCTACATGTGAATAATTTCTAAGGTTAAAACTGGACTAGTATGCCATAAATAGGAAATATCTGATACAAGTATCTATTCATTTCATGCTCACATCTATATTACTCGGCATAATAATTCGTTTGTTTAAAATAATGCTTCATTATGTCATAGTCATGACTACTGGTCAGTGAAAAAATGTGTGAATTATGCATTTATCTCTTTTCCTATGGCCTCAACCTCTCTCCATGCATTCTCATGACTCTTCTTAAAAAGGTATGGAATCTCTTTTAACCTCACTAAAGATAATTCCGCACAATGCAGAGAGAAACAGGGCCCTAGTAGACCAGTTAAGCAATCTGGGCACATCTGTATGAGCTCAAGTTCAGGGGCATCTGCAGGAAGTTTCTTACCACCTGCTCTGTAGGACGGCCTTGGGTGCCTTTGCACCGTTCCTCACAGTAGTGGGCAAGGGGGATGTGAAGGTGCCTTTCAACATTAGTCAGAGCACTTTTACAGGTACCACTCTGTTACACCGACATAAACTAAAAATGAATGTTTCCTCTGGGATAAATTTTTTGGGAAGGATATATGGAAAAACAATAGCTTTGGTGAAGTTACGTTTTTGTACCGTGCATGCACTGGAGTTTGGTTAACTTACGAGCTAAGCTGAAGAAAGACAGGAGCAGGACTGCGGTCGCGCTGAAGTGCGGGGCCCCTGCCGTGTTGCAGTCCACTTTGGAATTCTTGCAGGAACACACTTGTACCCTGAGGTCTGTGATGTTCGTCATGGGTGGTTTCCCTGAATCTGTCACCATGATGGGCAGGTGGTAATTTGCTTTGTTCAGATTTTGAAGAAGGCTTACCAGGGCGTGCGTATCTACAAAGACAAAGGGAAGCCTTCATGAGAGAGGGCTGGACCTTTCCAAATAAAAGAGTGGAGTTTCGGCCACTAAACCCACACAAAACAGGCAGTTTATTCATTTAACTAGAAGCGTGCTTAAATATAAATCCATTAACATCAAATAAAAATAAAGATTCACTTCTTCAGTTGCAGAAGTCACATCTCAAGTTTCTGGCAACCACACATGGCTGGTGGCCACCATACCAGAACGTGCCAGATAAAACACTTCCAGCATCGAGGAGTTCTATGGTTCAGGGCTATTATAATCAATTTCAAGAGGACCCACTTTCGTGAAGATGACTGAAGATGACTGACTACCAAGAACTCCTCCCTGAAAATTTATTTTTATTATTATATAATAATTTATTATTATTATTTATTATTCACAAAGATCACATTCAACATTTAGAAGAAATAATGTAAAAATCCACGCTCGAATTGTCACATTGTACATCTTAAATATATACAATTTTTATTTGTCAATTAAAGGTCATTAAAGCTGGGAAAAAAAGAAAAAAAAGAAATTGTCAGCTTAGAGCATTTTTATATAAGAATCCAAATTCAAATAATCAAAATACATTTTTGGAACAACAATAACAAAAATCCACTCACTTTTTTTTTTAAGTTTTATATTTTATACAGCAGGTTCTTATTAGTTATCTATTTTATACATATTAGTGTATTTATGTCGATCCCAATCTCCCAATTCATCCCACCACCACCACCACCCCTGCCACTTTCCCCCCTTGGTGTCCATACGTTTGTTCTCTACATCTGTGTCTCTATTTCTGCCCGGCAAACCGGTTCATCTGTACCATTTTTCTAGGTTCCACATATATGCGTTTATATACGACATTTGTTTTTCTCTTTCTGACTTACTTCACTCTGTATGACAGTCTCTAGGTCCATCCACGTCTCTACAAATGACCCAATTTCTTTCCTTTTTATGGCTGAGTAATATTCCATTTTATATATGTATCACATCTTCTTTATCCATTCGTCTGTCGATGGGCATTTAGGTCGTTTCCATGACCTGGCTATTGTAAATAGTGCTGCAATGAACATTGGGGTGCATGTGACTTTTTGAATTATGGTTTTCTCTGGGTATATGCCCAGTAGTGGGATTGCTGGGTCATATGGTAATTCTATTTTTAGTTTTATAAGGAACCTCCATACTGTTCTCCATAGTGGCTGTATCCATTTACATTCCCACCAACAGTGCAAGAGGGTTCCCTCTTCTCCACACCCTCTCCAGCATTTGTTGTTTGTAGATTGTCTGATGATGCCCATTCTAACTGGTGTGAGGTGATACCTCATTGTAGTTCTGAAAAATCCACTTACTCTTAAGGTGGGTAGGTCCCCATGTGTTGCTATGGGGATGGGTTCTATAGTCTAGTCTCTATCAGGCCTCAGCCTGCACCCCTAGGTTTGGGTGGGAATCCATAGCACAACGCACAACTTGGAGACTGGATCCTTAAGCCCACGTTTGGTGGGAATATATGCCATTACCCAGGCCACTGGGCAGCACTCAAAAGCAGCCACCCCACCTGGCACTGTTTTTGGTCTCGGGCTGTTTGCTTTTCAATCACTCAGATGACTACAGATTTAAAAAAAAAAAAAAAAAAAAATAAATAAATAAATAAATTTATTTATTTTTGGCTGTGTTGGGTCTTCGTTGCTGCGCGCAGGCTTTCTCTAGTTGCGGCGAGCGGGGGCTACTCTTCGTTGCGGTGCGCGGGCTTCTCATTGCAGTGGCTTCTCTTGTTGCAGAGCACGGGCTCTAGCCATGCAGGCTTCAGTAGTTGTGGCATGTGGGCTCAGTAGTTGCGGCACGTGGGCTCAGTAGTTGTGGCTTGCGGGCTCTAGAGCGCAGGCTCAGTAGTTGTGGCAGACGGGCTTAGCTGCTCCGCGGCATGTGGGATCTTCCCAGACCAGGGCTCGAACCTGTGTCCCCTGCACTGGCAGGAGGATTCTTAACCACTGCGCCACCAGGGAAGTCCCTTTTCTTTTTTTTTTTTTTTTTTTTTTTAACTGTTCCTTTCTGGGCATAAACAATGCTAAGTATTCAGAAAAAAATTCTGGGACAAGAAAAAGAATTGAGAAGGCATTTTAACTATTAAATAAAACCAGGAGGGAAAAGAGAGTGTGATGACCTGAAAACAAAAACAGATGAAGTATTATCCTATCCAGAAGGCTACAGCGGCAGAAATAACCAATGTGGATGATTACCCCACTGAAATGGCAGGTTAACACGAGGAACATTCTCTGATATCCCGCAAGGAGAGGAGAAACTCTTAAATGAGAAAGTTCCAGCTGGAAAGAACTGGGGATGATTATTCAAATGAGCTACGGTCACAAAAACTAGCAAATAAAACACTAACCCCTCAAATAAGAGAAGGGCTGTTTTAATTAAAAATAATCAATGTAACAAAATTCATTCTTTAAACAGCAATGAAATAGACAAACAGGCAAAGAGAATCAATGACAAGAGAAAGACACCAATAAAATGAGATATGAGATAAGGCCATAACAAAACATGTGACATTTTTTAATAGAAAATTTTATGTACGACTGTACAATACATTTTCAAAACTTAATGAAATGGGTAATTCCCCATCCCTCTCAAAAACTGTACCGCTGAAGTACGAACAGGGAGCCCAGCCCTGACTGGGTCAATCGCAGGATAAATTTGCTATTGATGGCAAAGTGTATATAATGTGTGAGTTCCGGTTTTGGGCTTTATTGCGAGGCAAGGTGATCTTAGTAGCGAGTTCACATTTGCCAAGGGGAGGGAGGTGGAGGAGGTGTTGTGATACAGGGATACTTGTTAATTCAATACATTGATATTTCAGTCTTAATAAGGCAGATGATAAAGTTTTAAATTTAAATTTTAAGATTCCACCTGTCCATGTGCAGGGACTGGTAGAAAGGGACATTGCTTGCGAGTTTCATAAACGAGAAACAGGACAGATGGGAGAAGATATCAAAGTCGAAAGTCAAAGTCAAGGTCACTTTAGAAAGTCAATTCTGAGATCTGCAGCATAAAATGGAAGTTGGAGGATTAGAGGTTAAGACTTCCTGAAGATTCTTGTACTGGTGCGTCTCTTGAGCAAGCAAGCATAGCATGGAAAATCTCTGCAAAGTGCTGGTGAAAATTAAGGTAATTAAGGTAAACACAGAGGAGAGGCAGCTGAGCCAAGACCCCTGGCTTTTGAAGGCTGAAGACTGGGTGGGTGTGGAGTGTAAAGTATGGGCTGTGTAGTATACAGGGTACAGCATAGAAAAGAGAGGAAGCGAAGGAGAAAAGTTTCATGTTTGCATTTCTAAGGAACAGATATTCAATATTTTTACAAATCGTATACAGGTGCTGGTAGGAAAATTGTCAGTATTTGTAATGTGTGAATAGCTTGAAACAAACCATGTGAGGATGCCCGAGAGCGGAGAGGAGGAGGAACAGGCTGGGAACAGAAACCACGCCAGGGAAACTAGGCTTCAAAGCTGCAGGATAACTACAGAATGTTCGGCGGACTTACTGTTGATCTTGGAGATCTTCCAGACTTTATCAGGAACAGTTGGTTTATGGATTTCAAATTTGAAAGGATCTGTATTTGGGTGAAGATCCTTATCTGAAGCTCCCAAAATGACTACGCTGAGGTTTTTGGCGTCATCACAGACCTCCGCTACCGTGGGGTAAATGAAGGGCGCGTTGTCATTCACGTCTTCCAGAGTTATCAGCAAAGTCCCAGTGCCAGTAGCGGGAGGGTCGCCTACAGAGAAAGGGGGGAGATGTTAGCACACAACCGGTACAAGGCAGGAGTCGTTGTCCACAGTACCTTTTCCCAGCATGCCAGATGCCTTTACTGTTGTCACCAGGTTTCAAACAGGACGGACAGGGATAGCTTCCATCTTTGGATAAAGTTTAGCAGTTTAAAAAGCCTCTTAGTATGATCTCTAGGTCCATCCATGTTGCTGCGAATGGCATTATTTCACTCGTTTTTTATGGCTGAGTAATAGTCCATTGCATCTATATACCACATCTTCTTTATCCATTCATCTGGGGTTTTTTTTGGATTTTGTTTTTAAATTTAAAATTCTAACTCTAAGCCTATTGAGTAAAAATAATTGAGTGGCATGGATTCCTCTTTCTAACAGGAGGGGGCACTGATGCATGCAGCACAGAAGAGCAAGACTTAAAGGTTCAAGATCAAATGTGTTGGTGGGGGGTGGGGGGTGGGGGGTGGGCGGTAGGGGAGAGGGGCATAGATATGAAGAAACCTGTTTGAGGCATATACCCTCAGCAAAGAGAAAAGAGATTTGATCTTTTTTTTTTTGTTGAATGCCTATATGTGATTTCATAACCTTTTTTTCCCAGTTATTAATTTCTAGAGGCCTATACTCATAGTGGGAGACAGTACTTCCCTACATTGTCATTTTAACTGGAGTCTGACATTAATTCATTAGGTTTTGAATAATTATGGGTTACTGAAGCAAAGTGGAAAGTATCCTGCATGTGTATATTCACTTCTAAGTGAAACTTAATATTATTTGGATATAATATTAAAAAGTAAAAACTGATGTTTTCCCCCTTATATCCATTCATCTGTTGATGGACACTTAGGGTTCCTCCATGTCTTGGCTATTGTGAATAGTGCTGCTATGAACATAGGGGTGGCATGTATTTTTTTGAATTATAGTTTTCTCTAGATATATGCCCAGGAGTGGGATTGCACTTAGATTATCATACTAAGTGAGGTAAGCCAGACAAAGAAAGACAAATATCATATGATATCGCTTATATGTGGAATATAAAAGAAAAGCCTTTTATCATATGTAAGACTTCTGACTGACATTCTTCAGACTTCACCTTTAGAATGCTAAGCTTTAAACATACGTGTCATACCAGCACGTTGAAAGTCACTCAAAGAATGGAGATGAGAAACAGAACTTATCCTCGCTTACCGAATTAAACCTTTTATCTAAACAGCCAAGTATTTGCATGTTGGCAGTGTAGACAGGATGGAGATTCCGTGAGAGATGACCATATTCCATATGCAATATTCCTCTTCACTGACTGGGAGGTTGACTACGAGAGGAAGACCTAATCCAGTGTTTTCTCTTGTGGGTGATAAAGGGTCTGGGATGGCTGGTGGTGCCCCTGGGAGCTGGCATGGCTGGCCCGGAGCACAGGACAGATTTAGAAAGGCCGGTTATTGTGGTTACCAAAGGTGAAACGGTGGGGGAGGGATAAATTAGGAGTATGGGGTTAATAGATACACACTACTATATATAAAATAGACAACCAACAAGGACCTACTGTATAGCACAGGGAACTATTCTCAATATCGTGTAAGAACCTATAATGGAAAAGAATATAAAAAAGAATATATATATGTATATACATATATGTACAAATAAATATCTCTCTCAATATCTTGTACTATACTCAATATCTTGTAATGTAATCAATATACTCAATATCTTGTAATAACCTACAATGGAAAAGAACCTAAAAAAGAACATATCGGGACTTCCTGGTGGCGCAGTGGTTAAGAATCCGCCTGCCAATGCAGGGGGCACAGGTGTGAGCCCTGGTCCAGGAAGATCCCACATGCCGCGGAGTAACGAAGCCCGTGCGCCACAACTACTGAGCCTGTGTTCTAGAGCCTGCGAGCCACAACTACTGAACCCGCGTGCTACAACTACTGAAGCCCGCACGCCTAGAGCCTGTGCTCCGCAACAAGAGAAGCCACTGCAATGAGAGGCCGGCGCACTGCAATGAAGAGTAGCCCACGCTCGCTGCAGCTAGAGAAAGCCTGCACAGCAACGAAGACCCAAGGCAGCCAAAAATAAATAAATAAATAAAAGAATATATCGATATCTGTGTGTGTATATATATAACTGAATCACTTTGCTGTACACCTGAAATAAACACAATGTTGTAAATCAACTATATTGCAATAAAAATAAAAAAGTCTTCAATAAAGATAAACTTAATGTTCTAAACAAAAAAAATTTTTTAAATAAAAATGCAATAATTCTCTGCAAAAAAAGAAAAAAGAAAGGCAGGTTCGTTATGAGAAATGAAGTCACTAACTGGCTACTGGGACAGTTGAAGCAACCATAATATAATCTTTGGGCCTTATTTTTAAAGCCTTGTTTTTATTCAATGTTTCAGTTATTTCTTGAAATGTTTTTCATTTTAGGGAACGTTATTTTAAGACGTCCTTATAATCACCTATGCAATGTCTTTCACTTAAAGAACAGGGTGTTCAATCTTAATAAGACTCAGCGTGGCTTTATTTAACTTCCTCTCATTTTTACTCATCTATGCATTAGAGGTTTGCTCTTGGGACAAACCATTCATTAATAGCTTCTAAGTTTCTGTGAGAAAAGTTACAGCCAAATTTGCAAGCCACAAATAGTAAGCGTACAGATTCGCCTTGTTCCAAAAAGGGTTTGATGCACCTCTGGAATTACAGTACTCTAATTCTGTATGCTAGGACTAAGCTAATGTCTAGCTAGCTCCCTTTTTTCCACCCATCCCCATTTGCACTTAACCAGATTTCCAAGCTTAATTTTATTTTATCTGGTACTATGTTTATTTTTGAAATGCACATTAAGTTTAAAGTCAATTTATGAACCACATGGGGGTTAAAAGGGGAGTGAATGTCTGAGCTCAGAGTACAGGTGTCAAGGGCAAGGCAAGGCAGGGTCTGACAGAGTCTGTTGATAAAGAAACAATGAGGACTTCCCTGGTGGTGCAGTGGTTGGGAATCTGCCTGCCAATGCAGCGGACACGGGTTCGAGCCCTGGTCTGGGAAGATCCCACATGCCGCGGAGCAACTAGGCCCGTGAGCCACAATTACTGAGCCTGTGAGTCTGGAGCCTGTGCTCCGCAACAAGAGAGGCCACGACAGTGAGAGGCCCGCGCACCACGATGAAGAGTGGCCCCTGCTCGCCACAACTAGAGAAAGCCCTCGCACAGAAACGAAGACCCAACACAGCCAAAAATAAATAAAATAAATAAATAAATAAATAAACCCAGGAGGAAAAAAAAAAAAGAAAGAAACAATGAGCCTTTGCAGATCCGGGCAGTTTATTACTTACATAGACACTAGAAGGACGAGTAGGCAAAGGTGGCTCTTGTGCAGGGGACGCCAAAACGAAAGGGGCACGTAACCACAACACGAATGAAGGGAGGCCCTGTTGCTGGGGAGCCAATTTCAAGCTGCTTTTCAGCAGTTTTATAGATGCAGCTGCAGCTGAAGAGATTGGGCAGGAAGCCTGGTCCCTTGTCAGACCCGGGAAGGTGATGAGAAACGGTTTGTGACAGCCTCCCAGGGGACATTGGGAGGTGAGTGGGGAATGGACTGTTGCAGCTCCCGAGAGTTTTTCCAACACTGTCATCAGCTGCCACCAGGGGGCTGTCCCCACTGCAGGGCATACAGAGGGGTGGCCAGGGGATGCGGCTGGAGACAGATGTCTGGTCGGGCAAGGGGGCCTTGACTGTCACAACTAGTTGCTTGTACTGATGTTCCGGACTCACGAAGCCACCGGAGTTTTTCAGAAAGGCAGTGGAACAACCTGATCTGAGTTATTTGTAGAAACACACAATGGTATTGACAGGAGATGTTGGGCACTGGAGGCAGGGAGACCAGCAATAGATTGAGTCATGATGGGCAGTTTGAACAGCAAATAAATGTCTCATCTTGTTGATGAGGCACTCAGATGAGGCTGCCAGAAGAAAAGCAGAAGGTAGTGGGGAGTAGAAAGACAACGAACTCAGCTTTGACTGTGCTAAGAGCCCGTCAAATTCAGTGCACCCACACGAAAGTGCTCAGAGCTTGGGAGACATGCCAGGGCTGACTTAGCGATTAGGGAGTTGTCAATGTAGATGCTTTCGAAACCTTTCTAGCAAATTAGGTTACCCAAAGTGAAAGTGCAGAATGACAGAGGGGTGGGCACCTTAGGAAACCCCAAAGAGCAGATTAAAAGTTTAAAAAGCAGGTGATAGTTTCTGAAAGACATAGGGGAGATGAATTGGAGGAGGCAATGATCAAGAATTCAATGTGTTATGACGCACAAAAGGAGTAAAGAGAAGTAATGGGATTTTGCAAGGATGATATTACTGGCGACTTACTTGTTTGACATCTTTATTGGAGTATAATTGCTTTACAATGGTGTGTTAGTTTCTGCTGTATAACAAAGTGAATCAGCTGTATGTATACCTATATCCCCATATCCCCTCCCTCTTGCATCTCCCTCCCACCCCTCTAGGTCATCACAAAGCACCGAGCTCATCTCCCTGTGCTATGCGGCTGCTTCCCACTAGCTATCTATTTTACATTTGGTAGTGTATATATGTCCATGCTACTGTCTCACTTCGTCCCAGCTTCCCCTTCCCACCCCACCATGTCCTCAAGTCCATTCTCTACGTCTGCGTTTTTATTCCTGTCCGGCCCCTAGATTCATAAGAACCTTTTTTTTTTTTTTTTTAGATGCCATACATAATGTGTTAGCATACGGTATTTGTTTTTCTCTCTCTGACTTACTTCACTCTGTATGACAGACTCTAGGTCCATCCACCTCACTACAAATAACTCAATTTCGTTTCTTTTTATGGCTGAGTAATATTCCATTGTATATATGTGCCACATCTTCTTTATCGATTCATCTGTCGATGGACACTTAGGTTGCTTCCATGTCCTGGCTATTGTAAATAGTGCTTCAATGAACACTGGGGTGCATGTGACTTTTTGAATTATGGTTTTCTCTGGGTATATGCTCAGTAGTGGGATTGCTGGGTCATATGGTAGTTCTATTTTTAGTTTTTTAAGGAACCTTCATACTGTTCTCCACAGTGGCTGTATCAATTTACATTCCCACCAACGGTGCAAGAGGGTTCCCTTTTCTCCACACCCTCTCCAGCATTTGTTGTTTGTAGATTTTTTGATGATGGCCATTTTGACCGGTGTGAGGTGACACCTCATTGTGGTTTTGATTTGCATTTCTCTAATGATGAGTGATGTTGAGCATTCTTTCATGTGTTTGTTGGCAATCTGTATATCTTCTTTGGAGAAATGTCTATTTAGGTCTTCCGCCCATTTCTGGATTGGGTTGTTTGTTTTTTTGATATTGACTGGTGACTTATTTGGGAGTGATTTCCATTAATGGGGAAGAAACAAGCTTGAAGGAAGCTGATCAGTGGTTCATGAAGCATGAGAACAGATACTCTTAAAAAATTTTTTTTATTTTAATTGAAGTATAGTTGATTTACAATGTTGTATTAATTTCTGCTGTACAGCAAAGTGATTCAGTTATACATATGTATACATACTTTTTCATATTCTTTTCCATTATGGTTTCTCACAGGATATTTTGAATACAGTTCCCTGTGCTGTACAGTAGCGCCTTGTTGTTGATCCATTCTCTATATAATAGTTTGCATCTGCTAATCCCAAACTCCCACTCCATCTCCTCCCCACCCCCCCCTCCTCTGGCAACCACAAGTCTGTTCTCTCTGTCTCTGCATCTGGAGAATAGATACTCTTTAGTGGGGCTGGTAGAAATTTAAATAGATTAACACCCAAAGACAGTTCTAGAGTAAACATTCAAATAAGTATCTGCTAAAATAGGAACACAAATGTAATTAATCATCAGAAGGATGGCTATTTCTAATGGTGGCAGACCATCAACTTTTGTTAGCGCAAGAACTCAAAGGAAATGCGTAATTACTTTGAAGTTGGTTTTTCACTGTCAGCTTTAGTCATTTGGTTGAATTTCTTTACTGAAAAAATATTTTTCTCTTTTTATGGAACTAATTGAATATCTCAGAGGAATCCATTATAATTTTTTCACTCTGAATATAATATGAAGTCATTTGGTACAATGGATGAGAAGGCATTATGAGTATTTGAAATATGGTCGTAAGAATTGGCCTTTCATGAACTTAATTATACTACTGTCTTCAGTTCCCCATGTGTTATTCCCAGGCCAGGCTGGTGATGTCTTTTTCTGAAGCCAAGTAAAATGAGCTTGTTTTTCTTTTGTTGAGAAGGTAAAGACTTGATTCTCAAAATCCTCAGGGAAAGCCTCTCCCAGTTTATATGCACAGGATGGAAAAAAAATCACCATCCAAAATTTAAATGTGATTCAATATTCAATGGTTCTTCACGAGCCCTCTGGCTCCAATAGTTCCGGGGGCCCAGGAAATACTGGAGCTTCTAGGTATTCCCTGGCACTCAGCAAAAATCCCACGGCCCTCCACTCCCCCTTTCCACCAGCAACCCCAAGCTCCCAAGAGCCCACTCCAAGCTCCCAAGGGATATGGAGCTAGACCTGCACTTGCTCCTCCCGGCAGTTCCTCAGAGGAACCCAGGGCCACATTCTCAGAGGACACATTAAGGCTCAGAGAAAGTCCCACCTCACAAGCTGTGGAGGGATTGCTCGTGTCTGCAAGGGCTTCTGTCTTTATAGTGTCAGGAGAGGGAAGGGTCCCGAGAGATGAACCACTCCTGCCAGTGGGTCTTAAACTGAATGGGAGGCGGGTTCCCCTTTGGGAATCTGATGGTCATGGTCCTGCCTCCAGGGAAATGCACGTCCGTTCATACCGAGGGGTCCGCAGTCACTGGGAGTACCGGAAGTGCAGCCTGGGCTCTGAGCACGTTCAGAGCCGCTGATCTAGAACACCCTGGTTTTAGTTGTTGTGAGGCTGAGGTCAAGAGAGTTTGAGGATGGGCTCAGATTAACTCCGTGAGTCTCAGGCCTCCTTCTCTAGAGCAAGGGTTAATCTTCGCTTTCTATGTCCAAACTTGCACTGTGTAGCTTGATTCTTACAGGCTCTCATTTCAACCATGAAAGCAAACTAAAATTCCTAAACCATGATTTAGGGTTATTATTAGTATTATTTTTTGTATCTTTTTCCTACGAGCTACTTTTTATTGTGGTAAAATATATATAACATTTACCATTTTAACCATTTAAAAAATTAATTAATTAATTTATTTTTCGTTGCACTGGCTCTTCTCTAGTTGCAGCGAGCGGGGGCTACTCGTCGTTGCGGTGCACGGGCTTCTCATTGCGGTGGCTTCTCTTGTTGTGGAGCACGGGCTCTAGGCACGTGGGCTCAGTAGTTGTGGCTCACAGGCTCTAGAGCGCAGGCTCAGTAGTTGTGGCGCACGGGCTTAGTTGCTCCGCGGCACGTGGGATCTTCCCAGACCAGGGCTCAAACCCGTGTTCCCTGCATTGGCAGGCAGATTCTTAACCACTGTGCCACCAGGGAAGTCCCCATTTTAACCATTTCTAAGTGTACAGTTCAATGGCATTAAGTACATTCCCACTGTGCAACGATCACCACTATCCATCTTGAGAACTTTTTCATCTTCCCCACCTGAAACTCTGTCCCCGTTAAACGACAACTCTCTCTTCCTCCCCACAGCCTTCACATCTTGGTGGGTCATTCATTTTGTTTCAAGCTTTCATGGTGCCAAACAATGGCTTGACATGGGTGAAACGGTCACCATTTTCTTTCCTGGATCTGAATGAGTGAATCTGTTCCATCAAGAGGACTGTGCCTTGAAGACCACAGAGATGCTCTGACATCATGAAGTTGTGCTCTGGACCACTGCTTGCTCCCATTTCCTTGTTCGTCATTCCCACTCGGCACTGACAGCCTGTAATACCTCACACATTGATCAGGACAGGAACAAATTGATCCTGCTGCTTGATTTTGAACCAAGACAATTTAACTGGTACTTCTTCACTTTGGTGGTGATAACTTCCTCGTAAGACGGTTGAGTTGGTGTCCTGTGCTCAATGCCAGCTGTCCTGGCCAAACCCTTGGTCTGGCTGGTTCAGCATTTGATGCTTGGACTTTTGTGTTCTAGGTTTATTTGGGGGCAGAGCTGTGCGTTTTCTAAGAGAAGCAGGATCATGTAACTAATGAAAGTGAGGATTTATGGAGAGAAGTTGAACCCCTGCTGTTAATCAGAGTAAGAAAAGTTCAAGCAAACCAGAGAGGTTGCTGTTTTAAGCACGTGGGGTTCTACCTTCCAATTTTCCGTCATTTTTTCAGAAGAGGAAACTGGGGCTCAGAAAGATTAAGTAACTTGTCCAAGGCTCTGTAGCATTGGTGGTGTGTCACCTGTTTGAGGGCTGTGGCCTATAAGACACAGTGTTCCCATGCCATGCACACTTTGGGAGCTCTAGCAAGGGAGTGGAATGATTGGTGATCATAGCACAACCCACCATCTGCGCCAGACTCATCTGTGGAGCTCGAAGTTTAGGTATTTTGCTGCTTGTGGTTGGCATCAAATCCAGCATTGGTAGAAAGAGTAAAAAACAATCTCTGTGCTTTCGTTACTTAAGCGACCAACAATACATTGCTTTTTGTGGAAGGTGGGTGGAGCTAAGGCCTGTACCCAAGGAAACATGTCACACGTGGGTCTCCTGGCACTGCTTTGATGCTGTGGGTGGATGTAATGAGAAGCAGGGCCAGCTTTTTTTGTTTGTTTGTTTGTTTTGTTTTTTTTAAATTATGGGAATGTTATTTTACTCAGAACCCTGACCAAACAGGATTTCCACTTAGCCAAAAAAACACTGAAATTTTCTGATATGTTCCATTATTCAGAAGATAGATATATATATATATATATATATATATATATACACACATATACATATATATATATATACACACACACATATATATGATGTGCATGATATAACAGACAAAAACAGTGTGAGTCTAATTAAAAGATATATATGATTAGGAAAAAGATTAGAAAGAAATATATCAAAACCTAAGTAATGATTATCTCTCCAGGTAATTAACATTAAAATAATACTTTTCTCTTTTCAATCTCCTTTAATAATAACCATGATTACCATAATAATCAGAAACAGAAATGTAAACTCAAAAGTTATACAAGGATTTAAAAATGTTTTTTTCCAATTCCTCTTTCTTTCCTCTATTTGTTTTTACAATGAATTGATATTTAGTAAATTCACAGAGTTCTGCAACTACCACCACCATCTAATTTTAAAACATTTCCATCACCCCAAAAAGAAACATCGGGCCCATTTGTACTAACTCTTCATACCTATTTCCAGTACTAGGCAACCACTAATCTACTTTCTTTTTCTATAGATTTGTGTTTTCTGGACATTTCTATAAATGGCATCATACAACATGGCCTTTTGTGTTTGGCTTCTTCCACTTAGCATGATGTTTTTGAGGTTCATCCATGTTATAGCAAGAATCAGTACTTCACTCCTTTTTATAGCTGAATAATATTCCATTCAGCTGATGGACCACATTTTGTTTATCCATTCACTAGCTAACAGACATTTGGGTTGTTTCTACTTTTTGTCTGTTATGAATAATGCTGCTATGAACATGTGCATGCAAGGGACCAGATTTTCACATGCTACAATGTCCCTAGACTAGTAAGATAAGACCCCAGTGCATCTCCTCAAGAGAGTCCCCTTAGAAGAATAGGGTCCCTGGTCTTTCCACATTTGGCTGGGCTGGCTTCATATGCAGAGAAGGTTGAATCTCAGCAAGAACTTTCAGAAGCTAGCTCTGAGAAGTAAAGGAAGGTAGTAAATTTTTCTAGTCACTGGGCCTAGAGGCGTGTAGCACGTGTCTTACCTTGGGAATCATGAATTTTGTATGGGGAATAGTGTGCACAGTGAGGTTGCCTGCTTGAAGAATAAAATGCAGGAAGAGAAAGTGAGAGGAGAGAAAGACAGGAAGCTCATTTCTGAGCTCCACGGGCTCTGAGCATCAGGACTGTTCTCCGTCACCATCCTATTATAATAGGTACCTGGTAGATTTTTGTGAGTGTGTGTGGTGAAGGAAAATGCAGTGTTTATCATATATTGCCACACAAGGAGAATGGGTGGCTCATGCTCAAAAAGCCTAAACTCCCCTGGTTGAGTTTTGAATTAATTTAGGTTGATTTTTCAAATCAACCTAAGGATGTGTTGCTCTTTCCATGCATGTAATCATATGTGTTTATATTTCCATACGTTTCCTTCTATTCTGAGAAAGTGTCCTCCTTTCCCCCACCTAGGGCAGAAACAAGGGTGTGTGTGGGATGGGGTCTGTGGAACTGGGGCTCAGAGTAGGGAGTCCACACCAGGTACAAGGAGGGAGACCTCAGCTGGGTGTCTCAGGAAAGCCTGAGGCCTCAACTCTGGGAGGGAAATCAGGAGGATGGGCCAATTCATGAGGAACCACAGTTCAGATGTGGCCCCTGACTGAAGGCTGGGCACCCCTGCTAGATTCTGAGGCTTGTCTGTCAGGGCAGAATGCTTGGGTGGGGCAAGCTACTCCCCCCAAGTTCCTTCCGCATTTCTGGGCATCTGTTGAACCTTTGCTAAGCAGCTGTGAGCAAATAAATGTCACATTTCTTATTTCATGTGAACAGGGCTCTAAGCTATCTTTACCTTTGCTCAGAAATGGGAGTGAACCAGGATTCTTCTCTGTATGGTCCCCCTTCATATTGCTTAGTTCATCCCTGTGTTCTATTTACTATGGTTTGCAGGATCAGTATTTTACAGATCTTTTTTTTTTTTTTTTTTTTTGGCATGTGCCCTGTAAGCCAAGAATCTCGTTGCATTTTAATTCATAAGCATTTTTTATTGCTTTGTTAATAGAGATCTTACCAATCTCATTTTATATTTTGAAAACATTTAATAGTAAACCAACCAAAAACCTGGTAGAAAATAGATTTCCAAACTGCAGTGCCAGGTTTCCACGGGTGATACTCAATGCAGAGCTGAGGCAATTATTCACATAATTCAGACTGAAAAATTCTTTTGGAGGAGAAATAATCTGAAACCTGAACTGTTTAAAAAAAAAATTCCACCTTTTGGCTTTTTTTGTTTCCGTTTTACGGACTTTAAAGAAAAGGCCAAAGTAGGGGAATAGTTGATTTGGAGGCCATGTTTAAACATGACAGTTTTATTTTATTCGTTCAGCTAATAATTATTTATTGGGGCTCTGCCCTGTGAATTACTGGATATGTACAAAAATCAACCATACAGGGTGCCTGTTCTTGAAATGTTAGCAGTGTGGCAGGAACAGATATGTAAACAGATGCAGGATAGCGCTTTAAGTGCGGGAAGAGACATGAGGATAAAATGTCACGGGAGCTTGCGGCATGGAATAGTTAACTGTCTGGGGACAGTTCCAAAGGCTCCATGAAGATGTGGCTTAGAAGCGAGAATACTTTGTGTAGCTGGAGAAGGTTGCTCTAGATGGAGGGAATCGTGTGGCTATTTTGTGGGAATAAGTTTTCGTAGACTTTTAAGCAGGATGCTGGCTTTGATAAGAGCAGTGGATGCTGGAGGCAGGGAAAGGAGAGGGCTTGAGTGAGGAGAGAGGGCACAGGAGGACCAGCTGGGCGGCCAGTGCAGTAATGCGGACTGACGATGGGGGATGAGGTGAGGGCAGCCAGGATGCAAGAGCAGAGGCTGGATTCAGGAGGCTGGATAGACAGTGAGAGCTGGACTGGGAGTGATGGGGCAGGAGCCTCAGTGGGGATGGGGTTCCAGCTTGGGGACCGTGCAGGTGGTGACGCTATTACCCAAGCTGGGGAAGAGGGAATACCAAGGAGTACAAGCTAAGAGACCCCTCGGCAGGATGAACCGAGCTGGCATAGATGGGCATTGCAGACAGTATTTTAATGCCCAAATCAGCTTTTTTCCCCAATAACGTTTGAAAACATTATGTTTAAGATGGTTGATTTGGCTGGTCAACATGGAAATGTCCTGCTGTCAGGTAGATGAAGGGTGGCTTAAGTCTCCCTATTCAGACAGAAGCAAGCTCCATGAATTGATGCCCATGGCGAAGGCAGCATTTTCTGGCTAATTCTCTGATTTAGAGCCCTACTCCGAGTGGAGGGCTCTGCAGCCCGTCCCTTCTCTAGAAAAATGCTCAGACCACCACAAGGGTGGTCGTCAGATGGCATGTCATAGTTGCTTCAGACACTGATGACTCTGCAATGATAAGTTTAGAAAAATCAGTCCATAACTCAGCTCAAGTGGGTTGACTTAAATATTTAAGTTTTACAATATTAAAGTCCTTACAAGGCACCAGGAATTTTGCATTCATGATTTCCCATCCTTGTAACAACTCAGCAGGGCAGGTGGCATTATCCTTACTCTGCAGGTAGGGCAACAGGCTGAGAGGGCCTAAGTCTCATACTGATGGTGGCACAGTGAAGTTGGGGAGCTGGCCCATTCCGAGGGGTAGCAGAGCACCAGGCCCCACTCTCTCTGTGGAGTGTACTTGCTGCCTACAGATGGCTCTGATCACAGCCTTTCTATTACCAGATCTCAAGAGTTCTTTATCGGGCCATTTTGTCACAGTGACAAAATTGTAGCTAGTATTTTCAACGTGATTGATATTTTACTGGTACTTGAAATAACGAGGAATGATGGCTGGGCCTTCAATTTATTTTTCTTCCTCAATTACTATAACAGCTGAGATAAGGGGTGTTAAACCGGCTTAATTGGGTTGCCATCATAACTAATGGCTTGATTTTATCCAAACTAGCATCTTTTAAGTAGAATTAATCTAAATAATTTTACCACATCCCCTAAGCAGTCTTGGTTGATCTACACAAAGAGGCATCTTTTTGAAGTTCAGATCCCTGTCATCCCCAGTTTGGGGGCCATTGTTATCCTGTAGTTTTGCGGTCATTTCACTATGGGGCCAAATAACTTTTTTTCTCTTTTAATCAATTTAAAAGTATTTTGCACAATATTTCAATTTAGAATCAGTTTCTGTTATCAGAACGTCTATTATATAGGAGACTGAGGGAAAAGACAGGTTAGGACATGATATATCTTAGCTTATGAAAAATCATTATCTTAGTCAATTCCATTTTAATTTTACAGCTATTATGTTTGGTTCTCTATCTGGGTCTTCTTGGTAACCCACAGCACATTTTTCACCGACAGACTCAAACATACTTTATACAAGTTGCTAAGTCAAGAAAACATGCTGCTGAATTTAGCGATAATTGGGCTTGTTTTTGTGCTATCATTCCCTTATTCTTTTAAGTGAAAATAGATGGGGATGTGACACTTGATAATCACATAAAGGCTTCACATGGACGCTAGAGATAGTACGCGTTTCCTGGTTCAAACTATTTCGTATGCACCAAGCCTTAGTAAGAACTAAGAGGGATAATTTTTTTCTTTTTTCTTTAAACTCTCTGCATAGCCTGGGTGCTGGGAGCAGGGGCATTTGAACTTCTTGAAGCAAAATATTCGTCTGGCATTTGGAATCACAATTTAGAACTTCTCTGAGGGCATAAGAGCCATTCAATAACAATCATGGAACGCTGAACCCTATACGACTTCAGAACAGGAGGAGTGAAAGATGAGGTTACAGGTGAGAAGGAGGTAGGAAGACCAGCCTGATAGAATCCTGAGCAGACGGCAGTAAGCCAAGAAGCATCAGCCGGCTATGCCTTTCTGCCCATGACAATCTCCAGTGGGATTCCAGAACTCTTACAAGAAACTGCTTGTGGCAGTTTTCGGCCCACATAAGACAGTGAGACTAACACTTGACCTTTCTGGTGATTACCTGAGCAGCAATGATAATCACACTGGGATTTGCCCGGTGCTAATTGCTGCTGCTTTGCCCCTTGTCAGCACATCCCCAAAGGGATGCCACCTGACTGCATTCCTGAATGTTGTCTCTCCATCTTGGTATTTTCCTTAACAGTCATTATTTTTTTTTTCCCCTTTCTTAACACATGCCAGAAACTCTGTGTTCGTTTAAGTCTCTAATGAAGGAGTTCCTGTACTCTGAAGGCCCTAATCTGGGCCACATAAGGTAAGTGATGATATTCGTTTCTAAAGGTAAACTGCTCGCCAACATGAAAGGTCACACCGTACTGATCTGTAGGGTGAAAGGCTTTATTGTGCCAATCATTCAACCACAGCCATTTCTGCTTTAGCAAAACAAAAGCATTTCGCTTATAATAAAACAATGTTGTTAGGTAATTTATAGCTCATTAAAACCGATAACAGTTTACGAAAAGTGCCTTGTACATCCTTCAGTGTCCTGTGGGTTACAACCTAGCCTCTATATGTAGGGAGTGATTAGTGTCTTTTCCTCCCCGAATCATCCATAACCGGGGCATTATCAATATTATTGTGAAGCGCGATTCTGCAATCTATATAGACTTGCTTTGGGGCCCCACAAGCAAACAGGTCCAAAGAGTTTTTAATTTCGATTAACTCAGAACAGATTTCCAGCCCTGTATCTATCTTTTTACGTTCTTCCATTCTGATATCACAGTTTCTAGTCTCTAAGAGGTACCTAAAAAGTATATTCTCTTTCTGTGCTGCCTTACCATTGTTCTGAACTGAGTAAGTAGAGCTGTGTGTAGGAGTTATGATGGGGTCACTTCGCTTTTTGCAAAGTGTTATAGGGACTGCAGAGCGCATGCTTCACCTTGTTCTCTCTGCAGACATCCTGTCATTCACCCCTCCTGGCAGTTTTGCCACCCGCTCCCCGCTCCCCCCCAGCAGCTGGGGATTGTCCTTCCTTAGAATTACAAGATGCTGAGAGTCTAGCTTTAGGGTAACGGATACTTAAACAGCACATGAATGGTCACAGCCTCCTGGGGAAGGCACGGTGGACCAGGGACACGCTCTCTGTGTAGCCATATATATATTTTTTCTTAAGTTGTATTGAAATATAGAAACTTTCATGTTTCCACAAATACACAGCTTGAAGAAATTTCACAATCTGAACACACCCACGTAGTTAGCCCAGTATATACAAGATCAAGAAACTCCTCCACAGTTCCTTAAAACGCTAAAAATAGAGCTACTGTATGATCCTACAATCCCACTCCTGGGCATATATCCGGAGAAAACCGTAACTCGAAAAGACACATGGCACCCCGATGTTCATTGCAGCACTATTTACAGTGGCAAGGACATGGAAGCAACCTAAATGTCCATCAACAGATGAATGGATAAAGAAGATGTGGTACATATTTACAATGGAGTATTACTCAGCCATAAAAAGGAATGAAATAATGCCATTTGCAGCAACATGGGTGGACCTAGAGATTATCATACTAAGTGAAGTCAGACAGAGAAAGACAAACAGCATATGATACCATTCATATGTGGAATCTCATTTAAAAAAATGATACAAATGAACTTATTTACAAAACAGAAAGAGGCTTACAGATATCGAAAACAAACTTATGGTTACGAAAGGGGAAAGCAAGGGGAGGGATAAATGAGGAGTTTGGGATTAACGGATAGACACTATCATATATGAAACACATAAACAACAAGGACTTACTATATAACACAGGGAACTAAACTTAATATTTTGAAATGACCTATAAGGGAAAAGAATCTGAAAGAGAATATATATATTCTTTTATAGCTATATATATAGTTATTTACGACATTGTATATCAACTATACTTCAATAAAAAAAAAGAGCCCTTCCACAGCGTAATCTGGAAGCATGGATTAGTCTCGCCTGTCTGACCTTCATATAAATGGAATCATTCCATATGTGATCTTCTGCTTCAGCCTTCTTTTTGCTCAATGTTATGTTTGCGAGATTCATCCATGTTGCTGTGAATAGCTGCACATCATTCGTTCTCAGCGCTGTATAGACCCAATTGTGTGAATGTTCCACCATTTATTTATTCTACTTTTGTTGGGCATTTGGATAGTTTCCAATTTTGAGCTATCATGAATAGTGCTGTTATTCACATTCTGGCATAGGGGTTCTGGTGAACAGATACACACATTTCCGTTGGATGTACAGCTAGGCATGTAATTCCTGGATCATAGGGGATGCATATGTTCATCCTTAGTTGATACTCGCAGTTTCCAGAGTAGTTGTACCAGTTTACACTTCTTGCAGCTGGATATGAGAGTTCTAATGATTTCATATCCTTGCCAACACTTGGCATTTTCCATCTTTTCAGTTCAGTCATTTTGAAGGTATGCTGAGTGTTGAATTTCATTGCATTTCCTTGATCAATTTGTATTTTAGTTTATATTTGGATAGTTTAATTTTTATTTCCTTGATGAATGAAGTTGAGCATCTCTTCATATGTTTATTGGCATTTGTATATCCGCAGTGGTGAATACCTGTTCAAGTCCCTTACCCATTCCTCTTTGAGTGATGTCTTTTGCGTATAGATTGTAGGATTCCTTTGTAATAGAAATACCTCCTACTTTGTGGGTTACCTTTTTATATATATATATATTTTTTTTTTAATTTTAATTTTTATTTATTTATGGCTGTGTTGGGTCTTCGTTTCTGTGCGAGGGCTTTCTCTAGTTGCGGCAAGTGGGGGCCACTCTTCATCGCGGTGCATGGGCCTCTCATTATCGCGGCCTCTCGTTGCAGAGCACAGGCTCCAGACGCGCAGGCTCAGTAATTGTGGCTCACGGGCCGAGTTGCTCCGTGGCATGTGGGATCTTCCCAGACCAGGGCTCGAACCCGTGTCCCCTGCATTGGCAGGCAGATTCTCAACCACTGCGTCACCAGGGAATCCCCGCTTTTTATATTCTTGATGGTATAATCTGATGAACTGAAGTTCTTAATTTTAATATAATCTATCATTTTTTCCCTTTTGTCGTTAGTACTTTTGTGTCCTGTTTAAAAAAACTTTGCCTATGCCAAGGACATCAGTATGTTCTAATATGTTTTTCTCTAAAAGATGTATTATTTTACCTTCCATATTTTGACCTGTAACTTATTTAGAATTGGTTATTATATATGGCATAAGAGAGGGGTCAGGATAATTCTTTTCATATGTGTGCCCCATTAACCCAGCACTATTTATTGAAAAGACCACGCTTTCTCATCTGCACTACCATGCTGTTCTTGTCATAATCAGGGACTGTATATGTGTCGGTCTGTTTCTGAACTCTCTATTCTATTTCGCTGGTCAGTTTTTTCTCTGTTTGAGCAAACACCACACAGTTTGAATTATTATAGTTTTCTTTTTTTTAAAACATTATTTATTTATTTATTTATTATTTTTGGCTGTGTTGGGTCTTTGTTGTTGCATGTGGACTTTCTCTAGTTGCAGCAACCGGGGACTGCTCTTCATTGCGGTGCGTGGGCTCCTCGTTGCAGTGGCTTCTCTTGTTGCGGAGCATGGGCTCTAGGCGTAGGGGCTTCAGTAGTTGTGGCGCACAGGCTTAGCTGCTCCGCGGCATGTGGGATCTTCCCGGACCAGGGCTCGAACCCATGTCCCCTGCGTTGGCCGGCGGATTCTTAACCACTGCAGCACCAGGGAAGTCCCTGAATTATTACAGTTTTCTAATAGGTCTGGATATACGGTAGTGTCAGTCTTCCAACTTATTCTTCAAGATTTCCTTGGCTATTTTTAGCCCCTTGTATTTCCATATGAATTTTATAATCTGTTTCTTCCCCTTTTCCTCAAAACAAAAACCTGGGATATTGCTTGGTATTGCATTGAATCCTTTAGGTCCATTTGGAGAGAACTGAGATTTTAATAGCATTGAGTCTCCTAATCCACGGATATGGTATAGGTCTCTATTTACACAGGATTAAAAACTCTTAGTAGTGTTTTGTAGTTTTCAATATAGTCTTTGTGCTGTGTCCTCACGTGGTGAAGGAAGTCTCTGGGATCTCTTCTATAAGGGAATTAATCCCGTTCATGAAGGCTTCCATCCCCATGGACCTCCCAAAGGCCCTACCTCCAAATACCAGCACACTGGGGATTAGATTTCAACATGTGAATTTGGGGGGGGGATACAAACATTCAGTCTATAGCATCAGCCATCCCATCCTCCAATCCCTCATACCTTCAAAATCTGGCAAATGTCTTAAAGAGAGAATGGCTGTGTGTTTAAGGTAAGTTTGCTTGCTTTGTTAGGTGTTTGTTTCAGTGAGACCCCAGGAGATTTTTACTCTGCCCTTTAAAAGGCATTTATCTATAACCATGTGCTTAAGAGCCCTCAAGTTTTCACTTTGTCACACCAGCCACATGACCGTTACAAGTGTTTCTCTTTTATTTCTTTCCATCCTGGGCCCTGCCTGGGTCAGGCCTGATCCTCACCCAGAATCTAAAATAGTCTCAGAGAGAAAAAAGTGGTTGGTGGCCCTACACTTTTTTTTAGAATGTTTCTTTCTTCTTTCCTATTTTAGTTTTTAGTTGAGTTAGGCTTCATTGCTTCTGCAGCTCTCTGATGCCTTTACAATTAAGATCTTTGTAATCTATCCAGATTTTTCTAGTTTTTGCAGTGGGGACACGGGTCTACTACATCCTACCATAAAGTTCCCATGACCATATATTTTATTGACATGTTTTGGCATTAAATTCCTGAGTGACTCCTTGTTTGGAGAAAATTTATTTTGCTTTAGCTTCCCTCGTGTTGTATGACAAAAATTCCTTATTCTTTCATTCCATCAAATACACTGAATTTCTATAAAATTAATAAAATCAAATGCTTACTTTGGATAACACTGAGACATCAGTTAGTACTACTAACTTTGATCTAACAGCACTTACTGTTGGTTTTTCCTGGTTAACCATAATATCTAGAGATAAGTTTTCAGTGAGTGACAAAAACGAGCCTTTAAACAAAAGTTACTCTGATTTCTGAGGTCTTTGAAAATTTATTCTCTTTTTGCGCTAAGTCTTTTGAGCCTTATTCAAGATTATCATCTCTAATGATGGTTCTATATAGTAATGCCAACTTGTTTTTTATTTATCATTCCATCTTCAGGGACATTTCTATCCTTTGGAAACATCTGTGACACCAGATTGGAATTTCCTTGTCTGATATTAGTATTAACAGACTTAGATAAGAAATAGATTTCAAACTGCATTATTTCTTGAGGACCATGCTCGGCCGTATTCCTTCCTGTCTATAACCCCGTTGGGGTGGGACTGACATTTACTGAACATTTAATATGGCTTTTGATGGAGAGTGTAGAGGGCACAGCACTTCATTTTCTCACGACAACCTCGTAAGTAGAAATTATCTTCCTCATTTTGTAGAAGTATTATAGAAACTGAGCCTCAGAATCTGTAAGGAGCTTGCCCAGTCACATCTGGAGAGAAGACTCCTGTTTCCGGCAAAAATTAAAGTGTATTTCATTTCTAGTTTTTTGGATGAATAACTGCATAAAATATTTTATAAGGCAATGATAACTAAACTATTTGCTGGGTTTCAAACTTCCTTCATGGTGTTCTTAGCTGAGAATTTTCTCTACAAGTACAGATACTTTTACGTAGTACAGAACTCTGAAATCATTACTTTAGCTGATTTATAATTGATAACTTTTTGTTTGAAAAGCATTTTAAAATTCTTGGCTTTTTGTCCTCCACTGTTGAGGCCCTTAGCACTCCTGTCTAGACCTATTCCTTCTACAAAACTTATCTGTTTTGATGGCGACAATCTCTTGCATTGTGACTCCCTAAGTAAAACCTCCTGGCCTCTATTTCAGTCCCATGTTGCAGTGTCTCATGGGATCATCTCAACATCCACCCCATACGGACAACATGGGAACAATCCTTTGAAACCAGTTCCATTTCTATTAATGGACTAGATTTCTCACTAGAAATCTTCGTATTACCATTCTCTCTTTCATATTGAGTATGTGTTGTTTTCAAAGCCTTGTTTTTTCCATCCAGATGTTTTCTAGATTCATCCTTTCTAGTTTGTTTCTGTTGCCAACAGGCATACCTTGACCCCTTCGACTAAGATACCTGCTATGTCTAACAATGTTTCCCAGCTCCAGACTCACTCCACCCAAACGACTTCCACTGCTTCTCTTACCTTGATTTCTGCACAGCTTTCTAATGCCTCCTTGCCTCATGTCTCATCATGATCTGATTGATTTTCTACACTGCCACGGGGGTTATCTTTCTAAAGTACAGCGTTTATTCTCGAGGCGTTTGATAACCAAATCAAACTCCTTGGCATAGCATATGGAGCGTTTCATGATCTACTTTATGATCTATTCCACATATAAATGAGTGCCTGCTCTAAGTCAGGCGCTGTGATAGGAGCTGAGCATTCCACACAAGACCTAGTAACCTTATCTCTGTAAATATGGAGCCTCCAGTACTGCCGACCGATGTTTAAGTGTCTCACATAGCCACCTTCTTTCAGGCTTCTAGTAGAATGCCTTCCCTTTTCTCAACCTATCTTTCATCACTCGGTTTAGAGATCCCCTCAACCAAGAAGCTCCCCGTGACCACCTCTGAGGCTGGATGAGGGGCTCCTCTGGGCTTAGTTCCAGTAGGACAGTTGTGACAGTGTACTGCCACCTTCTGTTTGCTAGCCTAACTTGCCAAGTAACTCATTAGCTCACTGAGCACAAGGACAATGTATTATTCACCTTTGAGTCTCCAGGACCAAGCACAGTGTCTGGTCCAGCTCTCTGTTGATGAATGTCCATGTGCTATTTCATCGTGTCAGTTTCCTCCTCAAGAACTTACAGGATCCTTTGGGTGCCTGCTCTATCAGATGACTTGCCCGGATTTTGAGATGTCCTGAAGATATGACTTTCCCGTATACATCCAAATAGGTTTCTACATACTTACTCACAGTGGATGTAACCCTTCTCTTTTCTTTTCTTACCTCCCATGCCACACTCCCTTTTAATTTTGACTCCTCTGCTCTATGCCCTCAGGCACCCCGACCTCCTGACCCTGCCATTTATCCAAATCCTGTCTTTCAAGGCCAGATTCAAAGGTTGACTTCACTGTGAAACCCGCTCTGCCTACTGGGTGCCACACCGATCACTCACTTCTTAGACACGTGCTCTCCTACTTGGTTTTGTGTAAGTACCCAGCCTCTGAGAATTCTTAGTTCACCCGTTATTGGGTAATGAAGGCACATATAAAGAACCCTATAAAAATATTCATTTTGATATACATATAGGACTCAAAACCGAATCTTCAGCTATGAACGGCTGACTTTTAGGAATTACAGGGAGAGCAAAACTTCTTGTGTGATTGACACAGTAGACACCTTAGCTTAACACACCCAGAAACCAACTCTGATTCCCCCCATCTCAGCCAATGGCAAATCCTGTTAGCTCTGCGTCTGAAATATATGGAGTATCTCCAGAATCTGATCCCTTCTCATCCCCTACTCTATTACCGGTCCAAGCCGCCATCTCTCCTAGGTTGTCCTCAGTCTCCTAAGAGGTGTCCCTACTTCTGTCCTTGTCTCCTATGTCTGATCTCAGCAGAGCAGCAGAATGATCATGGCACTCTGAACTCTACTCTGAACTTGGCTACGGCATCCCATTTCAACATAAAGTAGAAGCCAAGGGTTGTACAGAGGCCCACGTGACCCTACATGATCTGCATCCCCATCCCCTTCATGTACCGCTGCCCTCTCTGCTCCAGCCCCCAGCCTCCTTGCTCTTCCCTTAAGATTGCTTCAGGGGCCCCATCCCCACTTTCTTCATGTTTTTACTCAATGTCACTTCCTCAGTGAGCCTCTCGGGGCTGTCTGGTTCAAACTGTAGCATCCTTTCATTTGCTATCTCTTTTTCCTGTTTCATACATAAATAGTATACTTTCTTTTTTTTCTGAATAGTATGTATTTTACTCAATTTCCTTCCGTTCTCCATGACTGTGTCAGCTGCACGAGGACAGTGATTTTTGTTTGTTCACGACTGTAGCCCCAGTGTCTGGAACAGAGTCTGAATTGTGGATATTGCATTATTAGCTTTTGAACGAACAGCAGTTGTTCTGCGCTTATGAAGCTACCAGCTGAGGGGACCTGATGTCTTTCCACGGTGCATATCATAAGAGGAAAAAAGCTAAGGGAACAATTCAATTGTCAGGGTCGGTGATGTCCTCTGGGACTTCCTTTTAACTTGCATTAGGTAAAAAAACCCTCCTTGTAGATGAGAACATGACACCAAGATGAAGGACATCATTGTGGCTTCCTAGCCTTGGCGCCTACTTGAGACGGAGCCCAGTGAGCTCGCTGCTCTGACCCCTAACTAGACAAAGACCCAGGAATTCCAGCACTTGGGGATTTTACTGACTCGTGTGTTTACACATTTGCTTTCCCTGCCCCCCTCACATTTAATTCTTCCCAAGCACACCTTTACGTATATCAGAAGAAATGTTAAAATGTAAAAATATATTTATAACCGAAAAATATTCACATATTGGCATTTAAAAAATGACTCACCACTGTCGATTGCCAGGAAGAGGGCAGTGTATACGCTGTTGTGGACGAATGGGGACTCGCGGTCCAGCACAGCAGTGGTGTCAACAGTCCCGTTGATGGGGTTGATATTCAGCCAGCCTGCTGGGTCCTTGTAAACAGAATACCTGAAAAAAAAAAAAAAATCCCCAAACAACGTCAGATTACATTCAAAATAGATTCAAGAAATGTTCAAGGAGTACTGGGCACAAGCTCCCAGGTTAGCTGCCAGATAATTCTTAATACAAATCCAAAAACATCATTATAGCACAGTTGTTCATTCAGAAAGTAATGACTGACCATTAACTCTGGGCCTTTTCTGTTTTAAATATTTTGTACATGCACCTCCTTTATTCCTCATGACAAGCCTGGGAGGAAGGAGCTCTTATCTGCCCAGTTCTCACAGAGACAGAGTTCATAGCCTGTCTCCTGAGTCCAAGTCCAGTTTTTTTCTTTTTTTGCTTTGACACCTTGGATGCGTCTAGTATGCAGACTAGGCAGGAGACGCACTGTCATGAAGGTACAGGCAAGGCACATGGACGCTTGGAGGAAGTAATTATCTCTGATGGAGGGTAACCCTGGGGTCCTCACAGAGGATGCAGTATCTGAACTAAGACAGAAGGAATGGGGGGATATTGTCAGAGAATGAGAGGACAGACACGTCAGGAAAAGAGAAGAATATGAATTAACATCTGGAACAGAGATATCACTGAAAATGTAAGTTCCACAAGAGCAAGGATATCTGCTCACTGTCGTGACCCCAGCTCCTAGAACATTACTTAGCACATACACAACACTCAATAGATAGTTGCTGAGTGAATGTTTAGGGACCAGAAGGTAGATGGTCGTGGTTGGAAAATAGCTTCTCTAGGGGAAACTGAAAGAAAATGATTTGCAGAGACAAATTATAAAGAACCTGAATCACCGTAGTATGGGGTTTGGATTCTGGATAACGGAAACAATCAAAAAATTTAAAAATGTTCTTATTTTTGAGGTTGTTGTAAAAGTAATACATGCTCATTGTAAGAAGTTCAAACAATAAACATGTACATTAAGTAAGAAATGAAAGTCTTATATATCAGGGAGACTGACTGAACATGACCCAGATTTCTTTGAACCGGGTGGCTCGGTATATGTGGGACTGTCCCAGGGACACCTTGCTAGTGCTCCAGCCACGTTAGTACTTAAGCCAGAAAGATGCTTGTTGGTGTTTTTGCCATTCTCTACCCACCAATGTTTGGAATTCATGTCCCTGAAGAGACATGAGAACTGTTAGTTCATCAGTCTTACACAGATGCCTGAAGTTGACCATCTCTGCCTTATACTGCCAGCTTTGGTTCTAAGAATGTCTAAAACTGGATTTAGCCAACAAGATGGCAAATCTCTGAACGAAGCGTTTGGGGCGGATTACCATCCGAGTCTTCACAGTGGAAAAGATGTCCACGTCCTAATCTCAGGAACCTGTGATGTTACCCTACATGGTAACAACTCTGCAGGTCTAATTAAGTTAAGGATCTTGAGATGGGGAGATTTTTTTGGATTATTGGGAGAGGAAGGGGCTAAATGGCAACCACAGGTGTCCTTATCAGAGGGAAACAGAGATTTGAGACACACAGAAGAGAAGGCCATGTGACCATAGAGGCAGAGACTGGAGTGATGCAGCCACCCGAAGCTGCAAGAAATAAGGAAGGGTTCTCCCCTAGAGCCTTTAGAGGGAGGATGGCCCTGCTGACACCTTGATTTTGGCCCAGTGAGACTGATTTTGGACTTCCGGCCTCCAGAAGAATAAATTTCTAGCCACCAAGTTTGTAGTAATTTGTTACAGGGGCAATAGGAAATTAACACAGTAGATATAATATTCCCACTTACGGATGAAGAAACTAAGGCACAAACCACACAGATCCTAGGACTGTACAGTCTGGACGTGGGCCCAGGTGGTCTGACCCCAGAGCCTATGTTCTAAACCCCCATGCTAAGCCGCTTCTCAGCAGAAGATACGCCCTGAATTTTGAGAAAAAGTTAGCTCTGAGTATAGAATCAGGGCTCCTCTAAGTGTATTGGGTCCGATCATTCGTGTGTAGGAGAGACCAAGGGGCCGTCCACAAATGTGTGGCCAAGGAGACGGGGATCCACCAAGGTTCCTCGTCCCTGACTTGGAGGTGATCTTGGACGGTTGCAGCGTGACTGTCTGCTGAGGGAGCCTGTGGTCACTGAAAAGGAGGGGTGGTCAGCTGGTCCTTGAGAAGGGGACTGAGGAATAAGAAACATGGGCTAGCAGAGGGAACAGGCATCCAAGGAGCCTCCAGGAGCCTCTGGTTGCAACTCAGCTGCCTCACAACAGGCAGCACTGCAGTCGTGTCCCAGCCTCACCACCAGCTAGGGAGACCCTCCACTGGCTCCCAGCCTCCGCTGCAGCCTCAGCACCAACCCCTGGACGTCTTTGGGCTTCTCAGAGGCACTGACAGACCCTCTGACACAGAATTCTCATTTTAATTCATACAGAGGCACGCCGGTTTATTTCAGCCGCTTGTGAACTTGAGTCACATGAACAGACCCAAGCATCTCTGTGCACACCAATCAAATTCAGTTTTTATACTGAAAGCAGACGGGCCAGACCTGGGGCTGCAGAACACCACCAGGAAGAGGACCCTGCAAATGCTTCCCGGAAGGCATGGGATCCAGTCTTCAGTGTAACAGCCTCAGGGGCACAGCATCTGTTACCGAACGCACGTCTGTGTGCCCGACGCAGAGTGAGGCCAAACAATACCAAAACGTCGGAGTCTGGAGCAGAGAAAGGTTTACTGCAGGGCCATGCAAGGAGACGGGTGTCTCACGCCTTAAAAAGAAATCCAAAATTCCCAAAAGCTTTCAGCCAAGCCCTTTTACAAGAAAGGTGAGGGAGGGGCATGGTTAGCTGTTGCAGACTTCTTGGTGTCGGATCCTTCGTTCCTGAGGTCAGGTCACCGTCAGGTCACGGTGTTCCTGTAAACCTCCACCAAACAAATGTTACTCTCTGTTCTGACAAGGAAGAGCAAGGTCCCAAGGCTCAACTTTGGCCCTCTGAGGTCCAGGCCCTGGCTGAGAGGAGGGGGTCCCCGCGGGGGCCAGTTACCCCGCCCGGGAGCGTTCGTCCAGCACCCAGGCTGGGTCCTCCCGCCACTGCCCAGGCCCGGCTGAAGACGCAGATCTCAGCTGGCAGCGCCCTCAGGGCCGGGCCCCCAGACTCCGCCCAGCCGTCATCACTGAGGGAGCCTGGCACCCAGGACCCCGCCGGCCCTCAGGCTTTTCATTTAACCTGGAGAGAACCATTTGTAAAGGATCAACAAGAGTTCACGTGATAGCAAATACCAAGCAGGTGAATGCCCAGCTGGCGACTATCGCCCTGCTTTGAGAAGAGCCCCAAACACAGAGGCGGACCTTAAGCAATGATTTGCACTGTCCTCGCAACTTAACCCTGACCTCTGGCCACCTCCTAGGGGGAGACAACTGATCTAAGCTGGACCAAGTTTTGAAACTTGAACGGAGAGGCTGAAGCTGGCGGAAGCTGGTACCTTAATGGCAGTGTCCGTCTACTCCCGTTGCTGAGGCCTCCATGGACCTCGACCCACGGAGACCGCCGTTGCCATTAGGTCGCGGAGGTGGGGATGCGGGAGGGGTTTGCAGCTTCTTCAAGGCCTGGGCCCGGCCAGTGGGCGGCCGTGGCGAGGGCTCTGGAGCTCTGCGGGACACAGCCCCCAGCTGACCCGCCGGCCCCGGGGACAAGGCCGCGATGCGGAAGACCACTGCGAGGCTGCCTGTCGGCGGAGCGGCGGAACCTCTAACCGCCACGCGAAGAGTCTCGCACTAGGTCTCGCGATACGGACCGCGCGGCCGCTCCTCCCCTATTACACATCCATTTAATAAAATAGTATCAACACAGCAGCATGCAACGCCCAACTGAGCATTTACTAGGCGCCAGGCGCTGTTCTAACAGCTTCCCGTATCTACTTTGTCAGCCTTCACATCAACGCTGTGGGGTCGATAATATTATTCCCATTTTACACATGAGGGAACTGAGAGGATGCTGGATGCTATAGATCTTATAATTGTCTTAATTTTTTCTATTAGTAAATTACAAGCTGCAGATTTCTTAGTTTGAACTTCCGTCATTTTAAAACGACTTGTATATTAAAAAAAAAAAAGATCATAAGTAGGATGTTTTATTTTTAAAAAATGTAGCACTGTGACTTTTTGCCAAGGAAAACGATATTGGATATTATTCCAGTGCAAAAACAAACCAAACCAAACCAACAACAACAAAACCCCTCAGGGCAATAAATGCCTTTGCCAAGGTCAACAGCTAGTGTGCAGCAAGGCTGGGATCTGAACTTGGTGCCAGGGCCCTGCCCAATCACACACGTCGTCAGCATCATGGGGGAGTTAAAAGCATAGACTTTGGAGTGAAAAAGACTTGGATTCTGGCTGTGTGACCTGGGGCGAGCTAGTCTCTGTGATTCTGTTTCCTCCTCTGTTAGGTGGGACAATCCCAGTGACCTCAAGGGTGGCTGTGAGGGCAAAGTGAGGCCTGCGGCCACTGAGTCAGGCCCAGTGTGCTCTCTTTTGACGTGATCCACACCGTCCTCAGAATGTTTTGGAAATATATGACTCAGCGAGCCCTGGGGAAACAAGGTTTTGAAGCTAATACAGTGATGGGGAACAGATGGAGAGAATGAATGAGGCTAACGGAGGTTTTCCCACACTCCCTTGATGCCTCAATTATCATTTCCATATTTCTTCAAAACAGAAGACATGTATTACTCATGAGAATGAACTGCTTTAAAAACACCAGCCTTTCATTTCGATAGTAATTTACACGTACACCTGGCAAAATGCTATCTTCTAAGACCCACCTGAAATGTCTCCTCTGGGTCCCCGTTTGAGTTCCCCAGTTGGAAGAATTAGTCACGCCTTCCTCTAAGTCCTTATAGATTAAAATGCCTTTAAGAGCATCATATGGGCCCTATAGGTCTGCCACCTTCACCAACTTCTCAATGTCAGGATGAGGTTAAAGTTGGCTATACTACTGCATGCTTACTGTGCCTGGCTTTGTGCTAACCATTCACAGTCAGACCACATTTATTTCTGTGGTTCGCAACACCCTGATGAAGTGGGTATCATCGCTGTTATAAAGAAGAGACAACCAAGGCTCAGAGAGGCTTAGCAACTTGCCCAAAGCAGCACAGCTAAGAAGTAGCCGAGATGGAATTAAACACAGGTGCGCCAGATTCCAGGCTCTGGATCTTAACCAGGATACTGTGTGTTTATGCCCAGGAACAGGTGTTGGCCATTCTGCATCCTCAGGGCTGAGTAGAGTGCCCGAACAGGTGGTCACCCAGTAGATGTTACTGCATCCTTTCTCTTTCAGTTGGAACAATCAAGGAAATGGAAAATGCAAAGAAAGGTGACATTTGTTTCCCATCTTATCAGGTAACAAGTTCACAGTTGATCCAGGAGTGATCTGTGGTGGTTCAACATATTTGAAATCATGAAAAATTTAAATGGATATTTAAATATCCATATTTTATTCCTTGATTAATCGACTCAGAGTTTAGATTATAAATAAAAACTGAATGAAATAATCTAGCTTTCCACACTGGCAAAGAATGCTCTTTCATTCTCCCGTCATTTTTTTGTTTTTTGGTTTTTTTTTTTTGGTCTTACGCTGCTACAGTTTTGCAGAACAATGAACATGTTTGCTTCTTCAATAAGGAAAAGTTATATTCAGTAGAAAGCTTACAGATGTTAATTGGAAGCTGTCCCCTAAGAACAATGCCCAGTAAAGGCCTGTACCCATCACATTTCCAGTGAAAGCATGAACTTGAGTGGTTTTACAGGATAATATTCCACTATTTTATTTTCCTTAAAAAATAATCAGGGGCTTCCCTGGTGGCGCAGTGGTTGAGAATCTGCCTGCCAATGCAGGGGACACGGGTTCGAGCCCTGGTCTGGGAAGATCCCACATGCCGCAGAGCAGCTGGGCCCGTGAGCCACAATTACTGAGCCTGCGCGTCTGGAGCCCGTGCTCCGCAACAAGAGAGGCCGCGATAGTGAGAGGCCTGCGCACCGCGATGAAGAGTGGCCTCCAGTTGCCACAACTAGAGAAAGCCCTCGCACAGAAACGAAGACCCAACACAGCCAAAAGTAAATAAATAAATAAAATAAATAAACCCAGTTAAAAAAAAAAAAAAAGCTGAGATATTAAAAAAAAAAAAAAAAAAACCCAAACACTTGCCTTTCCCTTAAACTCTTAAAAAAAAAAAAAAAAAAATCAGGTCTCCATCGTTGTCCTATTTAATTGAATTTTTGCTGGGCCCTTTGTTTTCCGCTATTAGTTGATGTATTTTGTTTGGTGCCTCTTCCAATCGGAGACCTTAGGGAGGTCTGCCCGTGCCGCAGATCTCCTCGATGCCCATCTTCCTGCGTCTCCTCAGAATCACAGCCACGGAGAGAGGAGGACGGGGTCATTCCATTTACTGAGAATTCCCAAGTGCCCAGTGCTGGGTTTCACCGTGCCCACGCCCTCCAAACTAAGAGCTGCATGGAAGCTGCTGCAAGTAGGTGTGATCCTCCCTAACCCTGGAGATTTTTACCCCAGAGGGGAAAAGAGCTCAACACCTATCAACCAACCTGCCCTTCTACCTCCTGGCCTATGAGCCCTTGTGTCAAATCAGCCCTTTGGACCGACTGGCCAGGCACTCTGTAAGTTTCTGCATTTTCAAAGGTGTCTTTTTAATAAACCTTTAGTGCAAAAATACTGGCGTGCAAGATATTTTCTGTGCTTCTGGGCCTGAAAAATGCATATGTCTTATTAAATTGGAATTTCCAGGCAATTTATCTGTAATGTGAACTTTGCTTGTTACAGGGGAAGAAAAATCAAATTAAAAACAAGACTCATTTCACTCTGTATGTAGCTTCACAGGAGCTGCTCGCGTGCTTGCCAAGGCTCGACCTCTTCCAGGTGTCAGCACTGAAAGACACAGGGCAGGCTGATTAGTAGATCAGGGCAGTGGGGAGGCGGGGAGCGGGGCACCTAACCACAGTCCGGGCCTGCTTCCCTCGTGGGAAGCGGGCTTACTGTCCGCAGGGCCCTGGCAGAGCAGGGAAGGAAGCTCCCAGGCCAGAGGGCTGGGCTTGGTATTGACCTGGAAGGACTTCCAAGCCAGGGGCCCAGCTCTCATGGGGGGGAAAGCATCAGAAATATCCCGGGTGATGGCATGGATTGTAGGGAGGGTTGGTATTTTTAGACCAACATACAAGCCTAAGTGCAGCTCATTCTCAAAGCGGAGTCAGTAAGGATGGGAAAGATTATGAGAGCCTGGAAAATGAAAACAAGGAAAGGGGAAATACAGAGTGATTTTCTATTCCTACTGAAGGAAGCAAACAACCCTGTAAAACCACAGGGAAGAAAGGAAACAGGAGGTGTATACTCAGCTCCTCACTTAATTCCAGCCCAATGGGCCCCCTATGTTAGATGAAATATCTGCTTGGGTGATTCAAATCAACCACTTTATTTAAAAACAGAACTAGAAAGAATTCCCAGCAGAAGGAAATACAATGTTTTGAAATAGCTCACGTAGCTACGGCTCGGAGTACAAAGGAAAGGGCATATTTCAAATCTCCTGACAAAACATACACAAGAGACTGAGGGACCAGTGGATTCCAGAATCCTAGCTCAGTTACACAGCACAGGCCACCACAGCGTTTGTAGAAATCTGGGGGACAGCGTTCTCTCCTGCTCCTGGGGAACCAGAGCCAAAGAAAGCAGTCTTGCTAACAGGAAGGACTTCTCAGGGACGGAGAGATGCCACAACCAGCAGACGTGGACAGGAAGAGCTTCCCAGATCCCTACCATGACAACAAGCAACGCACAACCACACCTAAGGAGCTCACGTTCCACCCTTCAGTGGACACAGGTAGGTTTGGTGTGAGTCCATTATCTCTGCTCTGTCATAGGAAGTAGGAGGTGAGATCACTAGGGATTATCTTTTGCTTGGACCACTCCAGTGCACCTGATTCTTGCTTCTATTCTATTGCTACAGTCAGTTCTTCAAAGAGCAGCCAACTGAAAATTGACCATTTTCAGTGTATATCTCACATGATGTAAGTTCCTGCTCAGAATCCTCCAGTAACTTCCCTCTGGGCACAGAATAAAATCCAAACTCCCGACCATGTCGCCAAGGCTTTGCCTAACTTTCCACCCGCCTTTCATCTATCTCATTTGACTGTGTCTCTGGTACCTAGAGGAGTGCCTGGCACACACTGAGTAGCTACTCAGTTGTTGGATGAATGAATGAATGAACAAGCCTTCTTCCACATGCTTTGACTGACCCAGATCCTGGGCGACCCAGAATTCTAAAGGAATTTTGTCCCGAGGTGCCCCATGGACAGACCTCTCGAAGAGGCTACTAGACCATCTCTCTCTTGTTACAGCCAAACTCCCACCTACATGCTGCTTCAGATGTGCCTTCATTGGGCTCTGACCTCACCCATGCTGTCAACAAGGGGATTACTTAGATTAGCCTGTGTGTCGGGGGTCCCGAAGACCCCCCCCCACCGGGTTCAGTAATTCACTAGGAGGACTTACAGCCCTCAGGACATGGTCACACTCCTGGCTAAGATTTATCACAGGGAAAGGATGCAGAACAATATCAGCAAGGGGAACAGGCACGTGGCGTAAAATCCAGAGAAATCAGGTAGAGTCCTCTCCCAGGGGAGTCACACAGGATGGGCTTACTTCCCCAGCAATGTGTTGTCTACCAGGGAAGCCCATTAGGGACTCAGGGCCCAGGTTTGTACTGGGGGCTGGCCTTGCAGGCACCCTCTTCCTGGCAGGGAGCAAAATGGCTGACTTTCAGAAGGAAAGCAGGTGTCCAGCACAACCATATTTTTTGGCACAAAGCCTGAATTCAGGCACAGGGAGCCCTCCTCCCAGGTAGGGTGCTGGGAACCCTCCAGAAATCCAACCTTCCAGGCATCAGCCAAGGGCCAACCTTGCCAGCAGGCCTTTCTGGGGACAGCAGTTTCAGGCTCTTCTCTGCATGTTCCATGATAAGAACAAGGGGACTGATGGGTCAAAAGAAATTCTACTTCTTTTTAGAAATCACTTAATTCCTGGTTCTCCTAAAACCATGTTAATTCTCCTAAAACATATCCAAACCCTTGAGGAAGCCAGAAATCATGAGGGAACACGTTCTCTAGGTGAGGTGATGGCTGGCTTCCACCCTCTCACGTATACCCAATGACACGCAGATGAGGCCTTTTGTGTTTACTGCAGAAAACTCAGGCAACATAGATAAGCAAAAAGAAGAAAATTAAAAGCACCCTCATCTACCTCCAGAAATAAGCATTACTAAAATTTGGTCTAGAGGCTTCCAGACTATGTACAGATACACACATGAACACATGCATGCATGTGACCATGCTGTTCACTCCCTCATTGTGAATAACTATTTGCTGGGCGTCTCGTGTGCCAGGTGCCGAGTGTGGTGCTGGGTGGGCAGCAGTGGATTTCCTGTTTTGTTGGAACTTACACTCTGGCAGGCAGAGAGGATGTTAATTAGTAATTTACATTAGTTATTTAATTACACTGGTGATGACTGCGGCCAAGGCAGTTTCCCTCACATAACACATTATGTTTTTCTATTTTTCAGTATTTGCTTTCTGTTGTATCTAGAACTGGAAACATACATTCATTGATCACCGAGGAGGTGCCACACGCTGTGTGTACGTTATTACGTATCATCGCCCCATCAGCCTGGAAGGTAGATACTACTACCCCATTCTACAGATGAGGAAACAAAGGCTCAGACTGGGCCAGTAGCTTTGAAGTGGCAGAGCTGTGGTTCCAATACAGATTCTCTGTCTCCTGAACGTAGTCTGTATTTTTGTTTGCCTTGAGAGTAGACTGTGAGGGTTGGTAATTTTTCTATGCCATTAGCTCTCCAGATCTGGCTTGTATCAGGGTTACCAGGTTGCTGAGTATGATGGGGCCTTTCTGCTTTTACCAGGTTCCCCAGGTGGTTCTGGTTTACCAAAGCTTGAGATCTACCACTCAACCCACAATGATTAAACTCGGAAAGGAAACCCTAGGACTGTGTCCTGTGGGTGGGTTTTATTTAGGGGGTTAACTCAGGAACATGGCATTGGAATCTACACAAGAGTAACATTTTCTAAAAAAAAAAAAAAAAAAAATACCCAAACTATTAAGCTAATATAATACTCTTGTAAAATCCTATTTCTGTTTATAAAATTTCATACACCCTTGAGAAAGGTTTAATATAATACAGCACATGTGTGTGAATTTAATATCTTCATCACTAGAAAGTCTCAAATAATATTGTCTTAAACTGTTCTTTTATTGGAAGGTTCATATTGACAACTTCTAAGTCAAATTAGAGACTTAACCACTGGGACAAACTACTCAGTTATGATGCAGATATCAATGGTAACTGAGGTCTGAGAATCATTTGTTCTAAAAAATAGTCATTCTTAGTCACCACCTGCTCTCACTAGTGGGAGAGAAAGGGGCGGGGCCCCAGCCAGCGGGATACTGACCTTGCTTAAGATTACCGTGAATCTTCTGTGCCTGCAGAAGACACTGCCGACCCCCGACCTGCTCCTCAGTGCGTGAGCCCTGTGTGCACGGAGCCTTCCCTGCCAAGCAGAGGGGAACTGACGTTTCCCGGGCACCAGCTACTTGCCGGGATCATGCTTGTCATCTCCAAATACCGGCTCACCACCTGTGCCAGGCAAGGCAGGTCTGCTGCTCACCTCTCCCAGCAAAGGTCACACCTGCTCTCTTGTTTGAGGCCATTAATCCTTTGTTATAATTTGCTGCCAGTGTCCTTACAAAGGGGCTGATAGGAAGGACCTTTTGTGCCTGTGACATGGCTTTGGGACCGGGCTCTTTCTAGTTAGAGCTTCATCCCCATTCTGCAAACTTATTTCCGACGATGATTTATGAAGTCTCCCACCCTGCCTTCGAAACCTACGTGAATGCAGCAGTTATTAAAAAAGGAAGCAAAGTCCCCACAGCCCTGATTATAAACGTCTTGTAAGGTGCCCTCAATATTGACTCAGGCCAAAATGATCACAGAGAAATACGGAGAAATCTAGCAAGACAGATTCAACGTGTTAAGTCACAAATTTAACAATGTCAGAAAATTTTGGAAACTGGGACCCTGATACAGTAACTACATATGTGGCTCTTTTCAGTAACAGGCTGAGACTTCAGATTTCTGAAATCCGAGAACACATTTGTCAACTCTAGACAAGAACGTGAGTTGATATCTTCAGTGTTGGTGAAAATATTAAACAGATGCTTTAAAAATGCAACCACAAATTGTTTTTCATGATTAATGATCATTATCATGATCATTAATTTTGCTATTAATGATCAGGCCTGGCTCCTCCCCTGTGCACTGTCGTCGGGGTTACATTTCCCACACCTGTATATCCGGGCTGGGTGGCTTTTCCCAAGTGCTAGAAACTGCACTTGGAAGGGAACAGGATGACTTGGAATTTGGTACAGTTTGGTAAAATGTAAGCTTTCCTTCGTGTGAGGATATTCACCCGTTTGTTCACTTATTCGCTCATTCCATGAAGAGTCATCTGGCTTTTACCGTGTTCCTGGGTCCAAGAATGCAAACAAGAACAAGCCAGCAAGGCTGGCTCATCATCTGAATATTCCACTGACCCTGTCATGAATGAACTTCTGGCCACGTCTGTAATGGTCTCTAACATCCCTCCCCGCTTAACCCTGGTCGGCAGACTTATGAGTCAGCCTCTCAGAGACCAGAACCATCCAAATACATGCCAACCAGCACAGAGCACGATGTTCATCTCACAGAAGACGAGGGGTTCCAGGAAGAGGCTCAAAGCAATGCTGGACTAAGTAAGCCCCAGACAATGAGGAAGCAGCAGAGAGAAACCAGTCACCAGACAGAAGAAGAGAAAGGAGAATGAGTTTATCAGGGCCTCAAAAAAGAATGTTTTGCAGCATGTATGTGCAAATTCACGTTCTGGGTAAAGAGGCTAAAAATTTGAGTGAAAGGTACTTGCACGGCTGCTGGCAAATGTATAAGGACAGAAAAAGCATACATTTTTTAGCAGACAGGTGCTTAATAAAAATTTAAAAGATTATAGTAGGGTTAATTGATGAGAGCAAAGTAACTCAAAAACTTAACATGAGGTCCTTTAAAAAATTATCATAGAGCTCTTACGTGGGCTGATAATTTTATTATGATGTGACTTAAATACTTACATATGGACATAATTCTTGTGCAACTGTAAAACCAAAACAAATTTACAGAAACACGGAGCCAATGAAATTTAAATTAACATCATAAAAACAAGTGGTTTGCCCAGGATTAGGTGACGCCCTCTGGCAAGGGGATGAAACGCTGGCATGGCTTGGAAGGACACCTCTTCGTAAACGTGCCAGGCAAGCTGAGCGTGAAGTGTAGCGTGTGCTGTCATGCATGTTGTTGGAAAAACTGTGTCAAAGCAAAACAATCCTTGGTTCATCCATGTTCACTCCGAGAACAGCTTATGGCTGGGGTTAAAACAAACTATGAAACAAACTGATTTTCATCATTTATTGTTCCAAAATAAGATCTCAGTCAAATCTTTTTTTGGTTTTGAGTTGGATTTTGGTCCCCACTTTAAATCAGTTCGTCTTCGGTGGTCCTTTTCTCTCCCCGTCTTCCCTAGATAAGGGCTGCTGGTGGTCCCTGCTCTTGAAGGATCACAAATTGGAGGACTTGAGCTGGATGAAGGCCGTGGAGGCAGGACTTTGCGGGTGCTGAGCCCCACACTGAGACGTGCCCTAGGAAATTACTCCAGGCCCACACGCCTCCACCTAGGACCACTGAGGCCAAAAAACACCCTCAGGAAGAAAACAACTCATGCTAAGCCTAACTCTAGAGAAGCGGCCATCTCTTCCTAGAAAATCTCAACGTTTATAAATAGTGAAAACTAAAGGCACCGCTCTCGACGCCAGCCTCCACTTTGCCCTCAAACAAGCCCCTTCCGTTTTTTGTGCGTTTCTAATACGATGACAGGATTCTGCTGTCTTATCAGGCTTCTTAAAAGGAGACTTTCACTTTCCTATCCCACCAGACCACGTTTAGGCTGTGCGATGGGGTCCAGTTCTCAGTGGCCACTCATGGGCCCATCCTTAACGTCCCCAGGGCACAGGGAAGGTCCACATTCCTCAGGTCTAATTATGTAAGCGTTGCAGTCAAGGTTCGCCCATAGCCCAGCCCTCACCCCCACCCAGGGCTGTGCAGCCCCGCCCCCAGGGATCACCGTCATGCCCCCAAGGAAGCAAAGGGGGCCCTGCTGGCCCTGGGCCAGCCTCTGTCCTGCAAGCCCATCTGCTGGGGTAGAGTCAGGCCAGGGTGGAAGGTGGGCCTGGGCCTAGGACCCTTGGATGGTGATTGGAGGCAGGGTTTCCAGTGTATAAGGGTCTTCCAGAAGGCCAACACTCAAGTGAGGAGGGGGACGGAGCTCCCTAGACACTCACTTTGGGAGATTTGGGGTGACCAACTTGAGACAAAGCAGCCTCTCTTTCTCTGATTTCCAGGACAAAGGTTGGATTTCTTCCTCACCCTGCAGGCATGTAGCTCAGCATCCTGTGGCTTGTGAGGCCATCCCTCGTCCATGAGTGCCCAACTTTACTAACACTTATTAGAAGGCTGAAAAGCAAAATAAAATAAACTAGTTTCAGCATTTCAGAGTTTGGGACAGATAAAGCCCCCTGCAGCGTGTGGCCCAGGTTGGGGGCCTCTCTGCCCAGGGCTGTACAGCTTGCAGGTCAAGTTCAGCTTCTGTCCACTAAAGGCGATGGCGTGGTGGTGTCTGGGCCAGGTGCTGTTTCCCATGGTGGGTTGTCTTGAAGAAACGTGGGAGAGCAAACCGGGATGTCAGAAGACCAGCACAGGAAAGTTAGTCAAACCCCCTGCATTCGTTCTCAGTTTATTTTTATTGGGTGATTAACTGACAGGCCATGGCCGTTGCTCAGCCCCTGAGCCTTTGAGCTCAGCTCAGACCAAGCTGGGCAGAGGTATCGGCACTTTCGAGAAGTCGATGAGTGAGGCTGCTGCAGGGACCACAGTGGGACAGATGGATGGCTGAGCCCGGCTTTACGCCTTGAAGGTCGGTGAGCACAGCCTGGCCAGCTGCCACGGAGGAGGTTCTCATGGGCGTGTGCTTGGCTTGGCGGACAGGCCTCCTCCCTCCACTGGAGTCCAGGTGGTGAGCGACTGCAGACACTGCTTCTTACGGAGGCTGGGCTGTGGGGAGAGCCACATGGTTCTTGGCAGGAGCCGAGAGGGTCTGGGCTGCAAACGGAGAGACCTCGCCTGGAGCGCATTTCCACTGACCTTGGCATGGCCCATGGTCTAGCTGAGTTATCCGCCAAGCAGGTGATTCCGCTGGCTCCCCTGTGGGAAGGAGCTGGCAGGCATCTCCCACCACAGAGCCCTGGGCACTGATGTCCTACATTCACTCCATGCGTATTTTTGGAAGACATGTTAGAAGCCCAGAGCTCTGCTAGGGACTGGGGAGACTGCAGTGAACAAGGCAGGAAGCTCCCCGCCCCCTGATGCGGACCTTCGCCGAGGGCATTCATCGCCAGACACTGCACTTCGCACACGAGGTGGTGAGTGCACACGATGGGGAGCGGCTGTCTCCCTCTCTTCCCAAGCCCAGTGATTTGTCACACGTCTGGTCCGTCGCAGGTCTTAGTCAAGGACGGGTGAGCGCATGAGCAAAATGCCAGTGCATGAAAAGCAAACGGGAGGACAAGCTACGGAATTCTGAGGAGTCAATGTCCCAGCATTTGCAGGGCGTGTGAGGACGGCCGTGTGCCTGGTCCACGCGGTATGCGGTGGGTAAGTGGCCCCGGTGCGCTCAGGTGTGCGGAGCCACAGAGCCTTTGACAAGGGCGACAACGCATCCTGGGCCTCTGAGCCTCCCGCTGCCCGAGGACGCCAGCTGTTTCCTCATTCTTGCCTCCCCACCATCCACCCATCCTGCTCCCCAGACCTGAGGCCCCCAGCCCTCCACCCTCCCAGCCTTCGTTTTAGCTGCTGGTTTCTGCCGGGAATTCTGTCCCCAGCTCTCTGCTTGGCTGGCTCATTATCATTCTTCAGACCTCAGTTCAAATGTCACCTCCTTCCTACCCAGCCCATCTAAGGGGCCTCTCCCATTGACTCCCCATCCCATCAGGCTGTTTGCTTTCCCACTGGCATGTGCTGTACCCTGCAGTCAGCCTGCTAATGTGGTTATGTATTGATTTACTTGTTCACTGCCCGTCTCCCCACTGGAATGTAAGTTCTACAAGAGGACAAAGGCTTGTTCACAGCTGTCCTCAGGGCCTAGTTAGGGCCCAGCTCGTGGTGCAAGTTTAGCAAGTGTTTGCTGAATAAATAAATAAGCCAGCATGGTTGCATGGAGGCAGAATATAAGAAGAGTAGTCAGCCCGTCCAAAACATTTACTTTGAGCCTTGTTGTTTTATATCAAAAGTAGTATTTACAATGGACATTTCTCAACGGTCCACTGCAGCATTTAAAATCTCCCAGGACCCTCTGGGATGGTCCACACGAGAGACTTTTACTCATTTTACATGTTTCCTGTCTGAACTCTAGAAAAAGAAAACTTACGCTTTCTGGATGAATCAACCTCTTCTAAACTGACTTCCCAGAAGACTCAAAAAGAACCCAGGTAATTCTTTGCACTTGTCTTGATTGCTTGGTTGTTTAAAAAGAACATCGCATATGCTTTTTGTGTCCTGAACTTTTCATCTAATTGTGATTAAAAGAACATCTCAGTTTAGCCAAGAAGGAAGAGTTGTCTCCAGCATCGCCAGTTCCTAAAACAACACTCCTAGAAGGAAATAAGTGAAAATCCCTTAAAACTCTATATATTCCTTGATCTAGAAATTCCTTTGCTAATAATTTAGCCTAAAGAAATAGTAAGGGAGCAACTTCTAAAATTTGGGAATGCTGGGTTAATAAAATCAAAGCTTCCCCTCCTTTGCAGGGCTTCTCAGAGCCTTGAAAATGTAGATTCACACTATGAATATCCGAGAAAGGGCCTCAGAACACAGCATTACTCAAACTTATTTGGCAGAGTTATTTAGCTACAAGAATGTTTCTTCCGTCACTGTTCATTATAGAAAAATTAAAGAAATACCAGGTAACTGTCTATCAAAAGTGATTAGTTACCCAGATAATGAAACACCATGCAGATATTAAAAGACATGACAGGACTTCCCTGGTGGCGCAGTAATTAAGAATCTGCCTGCCAATGCAGGGGACATGGGTTCGAGCCCCGGTCTGGGAAGATCCCACATGCCGCAGAGTAACTAAGCCCGTGCGCCACAGCTACTGAACCTGTGCTCTAGAGCCCGTGAGCCACAACTACTGAGCCCGCGTGCCACAACTACTGAAGCCTGCGCGCCTAGAGCCCGTGCTTCACAACGAGAAGCCACCGCAATGAGAAGCAGCCCTAGCAAACTGATACAATACTATATAAATATTAGGTTGAATCATAAAGCTGTCATTTTATTGGTCAAAACCCATCAAATATCAGCAGTTTCATATGGCCCAATCTAATCATAAGTGTATATACAATAAAAATGACATGTCATAATTGTGCGTTTTCTGCTACTGGACAAGAGTTCTTTGAGGTCCAGGAGACATGTCTTATTTATCTTTGCTTTCTCTTCTCCCCAGGCATCCACCGGCATTTGGTGAACATTGGTGACTGATGAGTAAATTACCAAGATGAGCATTTTGAATTCCCATTCCAATAGAAGCCTTAATACGGTTCATATCAAGGCTAGTTCTCTCATTAAAAAGAATTACCGTGCACTTATCGGCAGGAGCTACTGAACTGTTTGCCAAGACCTTTTCTTCTCACTTCATAGGAACACAAATTAAATGTGTCTTTACCACACACACACACACACACACACACACACACACACAGCCCAGTGTCATCCAACCCTTCTTGAGTCACACCACTCACACACACAGGCTTGTGGCATCAGAGGGCAAGAGCGGGCATCTTCTCCCCAGGCTCCTGGGTGGGCACAAAGGACTTGAAGGCCAAGGTCAAGGATGGGCTGGGAGGCAGAGAGTGAGTGGTATGTGGTTCCAGCACCCCCCCAGTGTCCTGATCCCTCTCTTCACGCACCATTTCCACTCCTGCCTGTCCAGACCACAGCCCAGGGCATCTGAGCGTATGATGCTGGGCTCTTACTCCTGGGAGGAGCTGGGGTTCTGGGTATAGTCACATTTCTAAAAGCTTCTGCTATGCAAGAGAAAAAGAAAAGCGCCTTCCCTTCAAATGTATAAGTCAAAATTGACACAAAATAAACTAAACCCTTGAATCGCAAAAAAATGGCCAAATTAGCAGATGCAGGAAAAGGCTGCCATCTCCTGAAACCATGTGGTTTACTCTCTGGCTCTCCCAGTGTGGCCCTTTGAGCCAAGCTGTCGGCTGGTCCCTTCAAGAGATCTGTCATTCCCAAACCTGGCCAGTCCTTGGGCCTCACGTCCCTAACACATGGTCTCTTGGAAAGCTATTCCAAGCCTTCTTCAACCTTTGAACGTAATTTTGTCTTTCAGGGCCTCTACTGTCAATTTACTAACATTCTTGGCTTTTAAATCTCCTACATTGACATTTTATTGTGCAAAACTGAATATATTTCCTTCTCAAGATGGCAAGGTTGGAAGTTGCTTCCTTGAGCACCACTAAGATGGTGGTCCGTGGGGGAGATGGGTAGGTTTGCGATATAGCAAGTAGAAGAAAATGGTAGCATCTAGGCGATGGGTGAACGAGTGCTCGCTATAAAATTCTTTCAACATTTTGTGCGTTTGAAACTTTCATAAAGTTGAGGGAAAAAAAGGATGAATGTCTTTTTTTGGGACAGTAAGCACGTTCTGTTCCCACATTCACGTCTTTCTACAAAGAGACCATGAACCTTAAGGAGGTCACACGCTGTATGACTGCATTCATCTGAAATCTCCAGGCTAGGCAAATCCATAGAGACCGAAAATAGATTAGTAGTAGATTAGTAGAAAGATTAGTGGTTGTCTGTGGCAGAGGAGAGGCAGAATGGAAGTGATGGCTAAAGAGAATAGATTTTTTCTGGGGTAATGAAAATGTTCTAAAATTGATAGTTGTGATGGTTGTGCAACTCTGTGAATATACTAAAAACCATTGAAATGTACATTTTAAATGGGTAGATTGTGGGGTTCTCAATAAAGCTGTTATTTATTTATTTATTTTTGGCTGCGTTGGGTCTTCGTTGCTGTGCGTGGGCTTTCTCTAGTTGAGGCGAGCGGGGGCTACTCTTCACTGCGGTGCACGGGCTTCTCATTGCGGTGGCTTCTCTTGTTGTGGGGCAAGGGCTCTAGGCACGTGGGCTTCAGTAGTTGTGACACGTGGGCTCAGCAGTTGTGGCTCGTGGGCTCTAGAGCGCAGGCTCAGTAGTTGTGGCACACCGGCTTAGTTGCTCCGCGGCATGTGGGATCTTCCCAGACCAGGGATCGAACCCGTGTCCCCTGCATTGGCAGGCAGATTCTTAACCACTGCATCACCAGGGAAGCCCCAAAGCTGTTAGATATAAGAAAAATACCTTCAAGGAAGTGAGCTCTCCATGGTTTCCAAGGTGATTAAAGCACAGCAGCAAAACAAGACAAAAACCAAACACCCTTCGCATGATGCTCTTCAGAATATTCTACTAATGAACTGCAGAAAGCCAAAAAAATGACAGGGGTATTTTGATTTTCTTTCATTTTTGCCTGCTTGACATATGCTGGGTCAAACGAAGAACTCTCTGAGTCTCATCTACGGGATCTTTCTTCTTACTTGTAATGACTGCAGCAGAATGGGCCATGGTCACTAGTTGCCTGGTGAATGAATGAATGACAAATGAATGACAAATGAATGAGGGAGCAAGCACCCTGCTCTCCCCTTGGCCGTTCCTATCAATTCACGTCACTGTCTTTGAATGAATGTTTCACTTATTCTTAATCATGAAGGTTACAGCTGTTTCTTCATGGTATCAAGGATTCTTGTTTCTCCCAAACCCAAGCAGGAGTCCTCGTCTTGTCACCAATTTGGGCTGGTGACATTACTGCCACTCTTGAGCCTTGGTTTCCCATCTATAGAACAAAGGGCAGGTTCATCGATGGTCTGTAAGGTTCTTTCTAATGCTAGTAAATTATGACAGTCCTTACCCAAACAATAGTTATTCATGGCTGAGTAAAAAGTTATAAAATTATTCCTGGTGGGTAGATTCAAACTGAAGTCCTGGGAGTTTCTTCTACATGATGAGTGACATTTTACAATATAGTGTAAATGCAGAGAGTGGAAAGTCAGTCATTAAAGGTGAGAAAAATAAACAGCTGGCAAAGAATGCCGGTATAAATTACTCACTCTGACTTCAGGGGGATAATTTTTTTAAAGTAAGATCATGAAAAGTAGATTTATGTCCCCAGATCCAATGCAAATGCAGGATTTGTACAATAACCATTTATCAGGTCCCAAAGAGCTGATTTATGGCCCAGCGGCCCTACTTTGTATTCTGATGGGCTCAGAAAGTTAACTGACAACACAGAAAAAAATATCCTCCGACTCACTGCAGATGATGGGTTATAAATGAGCACAACTTGATTTTCTGCTCTGGAAAAGTAGTGTTTTGAAACTCTCATTAGAAATTAGTCGTTAAAGCTGTGCCCAAACTTGACTGTTTGGCCCATTGCTTTATTGCTGGTTTAGTCATTTAATTTCCTGACAGCGTTGGGCAGGGAAACTACTGCCTTTGCTTTGGAGCATTCTAGGTCGACTTCTTTGTCTAGATTTAACACCAAGTCAGCCAGACTGTGCCCAGGACACATTACACTGCTGGCCTCTGCAGAGGTTTCGCGCCCACGTACGACAAGCTGGGTGGCACAGAACTGGTATCCAGCGCGTGGGATGATGGGAAAGCCATCCAGGTACCCTTAGCCCCCACCCGCTCTGCGGGAGACACTGCGCTGGCCTGGAGCAAGTGGGCACAGAGGGATGACCGGGCTTCTGACACTCCTCCCCCAATATCAGCGGAGAGACTGAAGTAGTGTTTACCGGACTGGGTGCCCTATGGTTCTGGCCCCAGAATCACCTGTGGAATTAAAGACACAGATTCCCAGGTCCTGACACTGAACTTCTTGAGCTGGTAGGTCCGAGGGAGGGCTTAAGCCTCTGTGATTTTAACACCTCCATCGGTTTTTGATGCTGGTCCAGGGCTGGGCATTTGGGATTCGCTGGGGCCTGGGGCTCTGCCATTCCTTTAAGCAGCTGGAAGGTTGAGGTATAGAGTCCAGTGCATTTGATCTAAGGGGGATCAACAAGCAGGTCAGGAACCTTCTCTCCGGCTGGGGGATGGCCACAAAGCTTCCTTTTCACCCTCCACGTCCAGTTAATCACCAAATCATTTTGATTCTACTTTCTTCATGCTTCTCAGATCGGTTGCACGTCTTTGAATTCTCTTCCTTGCTGCTCTGGTCCTGGCTGCCATCATCTCTTAAGCGGCCTCGCGGCCTCTTCCCTCTTCCCCTAACATCTGTCTTGTGCCTGAATGAGCTTTTTCTAAAATTCAGATCATAACATCCCTCTGAGTTCAGTCCTTCAGGTGTCCTGACTGCCTACAGATCAGGGCTTAAACCCCACAGCGGGCCACACAAGACCCTTTCCTGTCGTGCTCACTCGCTGAGTGAGCAGCTCTAGCCTCTGTGCCTTTGCCTACGTTTCCTGGGCCTGCACACCCTTTCCCTGGCCTGCCTTCAAGTCTCAGCTTGGCTGTCTCTTCCTTCCTTGACTCTTACAGGCAGACACAGATGTGCCTTCCTCTCTGCCCTTGTCATACTGTCCTGTTTTGCCCTTGAAGGTCATTTTCATCACAGCTTTTGTATTTATAATTATAAAGTGTTTGTTTATACAGCTACCCTTTCTTCTAGACTAGGTGAGCCTGGATAGTACAGGCCATGTATGTTTTGATGTCTATATAGCCTCAGGATCTGTGAATCCTGGGGTTGGATGATCCTGGAACTGGTAGGAAGGCTGGGGAGACACACAGGGGTTCACCCAAAGGCCATACCAGGGGAGCTACTCCTAGCCAGGTCTCCTCTTGGGGTTTCCCTGGTTTCAACACAGCTCTTGTTCAACCAGCAGCCTGTATCTCTGCTGACCTCTCTCCATCAATAATATTATTCCTTTGGGGAGGCCGATACTCAGGTTGGTGGGGAATGGTGAGGAAAGTGTAGAGGTCTCCAGGAGAGCTTCCCAGGACCCCTTCAGGAGGACTTAGGAGATGGGCTCCCATATAATTTCAGGAGGCCTGAACTGGAAAGAAATCTCCCATGGCCAATTTGAGCTTGTTCAAGTTCATCCACCCATGTATTCATACATCTATCCATGTATCCATCCATATATACATTCACACACCCATCCATCCATGTATCCATCCATTTATCCACTCACATATCCATCTCTGCATCCGGGCATCCAAGCATCCATCCATGTATCTATCCATTCATGTATCCATCCAGCCATCCATCCATCCATCCATCCATTATTTCAGTATTCATCGGATGGCTACTGTGTGTTAGGAACTCTTATGTATTACTACATCTATGACAGAACTATTATGCTCTAGAAAGAGCAAGATTATTAACAGTATGTAAACAGACAATATAATAATTTCAGAGAGTGACACATGCTCTGGAAGCCATCACATTGGGCAATGGCACAGGGAGCGACTAGTAACAGGTGGGCAGAGTTAGGGAGGGCTTACTTAGAAAGCAGTGACCAAGGAACGCCTCTCAGAGGAGATGACAGATGAGACTTAAATGAAAAGGAGATAGTCAAGTAGAGATACAGTGGGGAGAACATTCCAGGCAGAGGAAACCATGGTGAGCTTATGAATCAGGGAGGAGCCTCCAACTGGGAAGCAGTTTGGGGATAGTGGCTAGAACAGAGGCCAGCAGATAGACCCGAGTTCAAATCCCCACTCAGTCATTAACACCTGTGGGTCACCGGGAGTGGTACCAACCTTTCTGAGCTTTTTCTCTCCCGTATGTAAAATGGAGACACTGTAAACCCTACTCATAAGGTGGTTGTGAAGATTACATCACATGTGGATCATGGTCCTTGGCATGGGGTAGCTTCTCAAACTCACATATTTCAAAATCCTTTTGCCAAGTGAAAGTCACCATACTTACTGCATCAGAATCCTGAGACAGGGGAAAAGATTGATCACCTAGGTTCTGGTAACCAGTTTCAGACTGACACTTCTATCTGACTTTGGTTTCCTTCCATATTTTAAAAATACTCTATGTACTCCCTTTATTATGCATGTCACCCAGCTCTAGTTACTGTGAAACTAGAAGGTCACAGCTTGGCTCCAGGCTCAAAAATATGGCACCTGTCAGGCGCACGATTTAAGAACTTGGCCTTCCTCAGTGGAACCACAGCGTAGTAAAATCCAGTCAACGATTCAATCCATTGCTGCTGAGTAAAAGCTGGGAGAAACCTTAAGCTGCTATAGTAACACTAAACCTTTTATTAGTAAATGTTTTTAGTAAGATGACATTGAACCCCCTACTTCCCTCCTCCAGTCTCCAAACAGCTCAGCTTTGGAAGGAGGGCCAGAGACTCCGGACAGGAAGCAGTGACCGTGCTGGACGAAAAAAACCCCCAAACCCCCAAAGAAAACCAAGATGAAAACAAAGCACCTTACAAGGGTGTGGGCCAACAGGACACACAAACCCAATCTGCTCAGGCCTGCTATTTTAGGCTTCCCTCTTTTGATTACATTCACATCTGGCTCTTATTTTCCTTTTAGATTGCCAGAGGTGCACTGGTCAAGGTTCAACATCTGGTTTTCTGGAGGAAAAAGAAAGCCCAGATTAGTAGCATTTGCCCATTTCTGTGGTGTAAATACTTCCACCGTGACTGACTTCGAGTCTCTCATGATGCCATGGAGTGCGGAATTGGACGGAGATGGTTAACAACTGGCTCTTGCGAGCTGCTCTGAACTGGCTCTGGGCCAAGACTCCACGTCATCGCCCTAACGTCATGACCACCTCCTCTGGTTGGGTACACCGTCAGGCATGCACACATGACAGCGCATATAATCGTAACCATCACTGTTTGAGGCAGGGATCGTTAGTACCGGTTCAAGGATAAGGGGCCTGAGCTCAGAGGGACTGTGCGGCCCGCGCAGGCTCACACCATGAGAAGGTGGCACTCTGCCCCCGCCCCCATTTCAAGCCCTCCTGTTTCTTCCCTGGATTAGTACCTTGCTTCCCAACAGGCTTCATGACTGCAGTGTCCCTGGGGTCCTCCCTCAGTGCTCTTTTGTGTATATAACCATCTACCCCAGTTCAGAACTGAGTCCAGTTTACTTAGCTTGCCCTAGAATGCAGCCTATACTGCCTCATACAATCCCTTTACTCTGGCAAAATGGATTTCCCCACTGTCCCCAGATGTGCCTAAAATCACTGACCACCCTCTCCCATCAGCTTTTCCCTACCCTGCTTATCCAGGATGGTCCCATGCAAATCCTGGCCCCTCCTACCAGCCCTGCTGGACCACCTTAGTCCCTGGGGCTCTCTTCCTGAGTGTCTACAGCGTTTATGCCTGGACTACTCGCTTAGGCCTCAGCACCAGTGGCTTTTTTTTTTTTTTTTTAATATATTTATTTATTCAATTTATTTATTTTTGGCTGTGTTTGGGTCTTCACTGCTGCATGTGGGCTTTCTCTAGTTGCGGCGAGCGGGGGCTACTCTTCGTTGCGGTGCGCGGGCTTCTCACCGCGGTGGCTTCTCTTGTTGCGGAGCACGGGCTCTAGGCACGCGGGCTTCAGTAGTTGTGGCTCGTGGGCTCTAGAGCGCAGGCTCAGTGTTGTGACGCACGGGCTTAGTTGCTCCACGGCATGTGGGAACTTCCCAGACCAGGGCTCGAATCTGTGTCCCCTGCGTTGGCAGGTGGATTCTTAACCACCGCGCCACCAGGGAAGAATGCATCAGTGGCTTTTGTAAAAACTCTGTTTGATTTCTTACTGCTTCCAGGAGACCACAAGCTACTGGAAGGCAGAGACAGTGTGGTCTGCATAATTATAGAAGAGCCACAGACTCTTGCTCAGACAGGTGTTTAAGAACAGCGCCCAGGGCAGAATGTACGTGACTTGTCCACTGTAGAGCAATTGTAAGGAAGGATTCCGCTACACCGGGGTCTCAGACCCCACAGTAGCCTTACGAGAACAAACTCAATCTATTAAAATATATTTTAAAGCAGCAAATCTCATTCTCTCCTCCCTTTAAACTGTATTTACTTGTTACAAAGAGCAAGAGAAGGCAACGTCTCCATGGCTGAGTGTGCAAAAGACACGAGTTCTTCTGTGCTCTGGGTATGGGATACAAGATATATCATAACTCAATTCTCTGATCCATAGAGTTTTGGAGGATAGATGGGGCTGTCAACCCTAAATGAAGCTGGTCTGGATGGCTGCCGGCTGTGAAACTTCAGGTGACTTTGGTCGAGCCTTCAGGGAGCGTGGTCACCCAACCCTGGCAGCGGTTGGCTGTGCCTGCATTTCCGGCTGCATCTAACAACCACTCCAGCCAGAAAAAGAGTGTGGGATTCTGATGCTATGGAAACATGGTACTACGGATGATGCTGGAGGTGCAGACGTGGAAACTCCCAGGTCTGGGGAGGCTCAAGCCTCGCTGCCGAGACCACCCACCCCTAGGAACACCCTGCTGGAGCCCTGCCCGTTCCGGACACAGTTATGAGCCACTCCACGGAGGCTGTGTCAGGGAAAACATTCTGCAAGGATCTTGCCCCACAGGAGAGGCCCCGTGGGACTGACCTTCCAGAACGGACCACCCCTGGGTTTGGTTTGCATGGAGTCCACAGCTGGCTCTTGTGAGCCGAGTCAGGGTGCAGAAGTTAGTGAGGGCAAAGCTTGACAAATTCTGGAATCAACATCACTGTCATATGTGCCTGATCAGTGGAATGCCACATGACCATCTGCCTCTCACTACTAATTTGCCTTAAAAAGGGGCAGAGACCAGAAGAGATGGAGGAGTTAGTTTTAAGAGACACTGACGGTGCCCTGGCACTCATACTCCTTTAGTGCACATCAGGCTGGCGCCACCTGCCAGCACCTCCATTTCTCTGTCTGAGATCTTGCTCTGGCAGCCAGAGCCCTTTGCCCACCTGTGCAATGGGCTGGAGTGCTGGGGAATCAGCCCCACTGAGCGCCCCTCCCCCACAACCGATGGGAATTGACATATAAATACCCCAGCTCCATCGCTTCGGGTAAACTAAGCCTCCACGGGCTCCTGGGGTTCCCCGAGCAGGACTGGCCCCCTTTGCCCACAGCGGCAGCTGGCTGGACGACGCAAAGTGCACTGGTGCATTCCCTTCCCTGTCTCACTTTCCACTCCCTTGCTGGTATTTTATGAGATCACCTCCCAGACAATTTGCACCCAATCCCTGTCTCAGTGTCTGCTTCTGGGACAACCAAAACTGAGACAGTTGTGTCAACAGAATTCCTATCGGGCAGTGGTTAATTCTTCCGGAAGCCAGTGCCTAGACCAGCATGAAATGACTTCATCCAGGATAGTGGTGAGGTAACTACAATGAGCTCTCCTTAGTGTTTCAACAATAGGAGAGGAAACAGAGCAGAGGAAGTCCTGAATGGGTTTCCATGAACGAAAATCCAGAGAAAGGTGTCTGGCACACCTGCAGGCTGAGGTTTTAACAAGCTGCCTCTTGGGATCACAGAGAGATAACAGGCTTTGCATGCAGGGGCGATGGTTAATTGACCTACTTTTTCCCAAACTAACTCTTTCAACCCTCACTGAAGCCCTGCAGGCAGGTATTTCATTACCACTGAGAGATAATCAGACACTGAGACACTGTGGGGTTAAAGGTCCTCATCAATCCCCACCAGACGTGAATGAGTTCACAGATGGGGAGACCCAGCCCTGGCTCACTCACGCACACAGCAGGTGCTCACTTAATAAGATTTCCTGTTTCTTCCTGCTGTTCTGATGTACCCCCTCAGAACAACAGCCTGGCCCATTTCTCAGGTGTTTGAGTCTGTTTCATGCCGTAGAAGAAAGATAAAACTGGGACTCTTGTATCTGGTATTAGTGAAGTAGGCAATTCAGACCAATCCTCCCACTAAGCAAGCTATAAGATGTTGGAAAATACATATAAAAAGAGGAAATGGGGAAGAAGTCAGGATGGGTTAGAAGACTGTAGGATTGCAATCAGTACAGGCCTCTATTTTCTCACACCCTTAATGGCTATGACCTCATTTTGAGGGGAGTCTTAAGAAAGTTTTGCAGGTAATTTTGTCAATCTGAAAGTTGAGCCCTTTCCAAAGAGTCTCTGATTTTGGAAAGAAGGAGCAAGACTAGATTACACCTAATCAAGTAAACAATCATTACAGAGGCCAACAGGGGAGAAAGAAGTGGAGATGAGTAGTTCCAAGGGTTGGTGGGGGGTAGGAGGAATGAATGGGCAGAGCACAGAGGGATTGTAGGGAGTGAAACTACGCAGGATAATACTATCATGGTGGACACGTATCCTTGTAGATGGGTCCAAACCCACAGAATGTACAACACCAACAGTGAACCCTAATGGAGACTATGGGTTTTGCGTGAAGAGGTATGTTCATCAGTTGTAACACATAGTCCGCTCTGGTGGGGTGCTGGTAATGGGGAGGCCGTGCATGCGTGGGGTTAGGGGTGTATGGGAAACCTCTGTACCTCCCCCTTTGCTGTGAATCTAAAACTGTTCTAAAAAGTTGTCTATTTAAAACAGTGGGCAAGTCTAGGTTTCCCCAGCTTTATGGAAATAAAATTAACTCAGCAAAATGGAAGATGGTATCGAGAATACAATATCAAAGGTAAATTGTATACACAGGTGAAAGATTTCTGACAGAACACTCATCAAACACGGAGGGAATATAAGCACAGACTGGGAAAGCGGGAGGGAATGGACATATTCCTCCCCACTCCCCACATGCCAGTTCTTCTCCCTTCATTTTGGTAAAAATACTCTGATCGCTACCACCCCATCCCCAGTAAAGTCTGTCATCAAAGTCAACCGTCCCCTGGCTATGGGTGGGCCCTGACCCAAACCAGGCCTTCAGAATCACTCTCAAGTCTGACTCCAGGCCTCGGCAGACAGCTGGGGCTGAGCCCACGCTCTGACGCTGCTGCCCCTGGTCTCACCCGACTCTGGGTCCCACCTGCTGTGACACCTGCTTGTTGATTTCGTGAACACCTACACAGCCTTCTGATGCATTTTGTTTCTTCTGCATACACTTCACAGAGTTAATTTCTGTTGCTTGCATCCAACTTCAACAGATAAAAAGCCCACTTCAGACACAGGACACTATCTGGAAACGCATTTTACTAACACTGCTGCTGCTAAGAAGGACAGGTGCCGGGGCCTGGTAGTTAGGACCCCCTGGCTGCGGGGACGAAATCCCCCTCCCTCTCCACGGCCTGCAGGAATGCCTGAAAATGCTGAAACAAACCACTGCCCGCAGGAAATCCCGGCACTGCCTGCCGGGGCGAGGTCAGCAAATATAAAGTGGATGGGTTCTTGGAACTGAAGAAGAGCTGTGAAGGAAGCATTATCTAATCCCGATCAAGGGAAAAAGACCGTTAATCTCTGATGAGAAAACAGACTTTGTGTTAGCCGTAAGTAACACTGCACCAAGTGGAGGAATAGCCCAAGTGATTATTACACAGAATTTAATATTTATGCCAGCATGAACTGACAGCAATAAAGCTCCATTTCATACCTTTTGTGGAATGAGGTGGGGGCATTTATGAACAAAGGCATGCATGCATGAATGAAGAAATATGCTAAAAGTAGCAATAAAACTCCCACTCTCGAACCTAGCTGCTGCTTTTTCCAGCCCTAGCCAGAAGGCCCTTGCTCAGCAAATAACAATTACCTGAGATTTCAAATGATGTACAGAAACAGATGGGCATACGGAACACACTCATGCTCCTCCTTTCTCTTAAAAACACGAGAGAAATGGGAAAAGGTAGTCGGCAAAAACTGTAATTAAGAATTAAAGACACAGGATTTATCTCCAAAATTTACAAGCAGCTCATGCAGCTCAATATCAAAAAAACAAACAACCCAATCCAAAAATGGGGAGGAGACCTAAACAGACATTTCTCCAAAGAAGATATACAGATTGCCAACAAACACATGAAAGAATGCTCAACATCATTAATCATTAGAGAAATGCAAATCAAAACTACAATGATGTATCACCTCCACCAGTCAGAATGGCCATCATCAAAAAATCTACAGACAATAAATGCTGGAGAGGGTGTGGAGAAAAGGGAACCCTCTTGCACTGTTGGTGGGAACGTAAATTGATACAGCCACTATGGAGAACAGTATGGAGGTTCCTTAAAAAACTAAAAATAGAACTACCATACGACCCAGCAATCCCACTACTGGGCACATACCCTGAGAAAACCGTAATTCAAAAAGAGTCACGTACCACAATGTTCACTGCAGCTCTATTTACAATAGCCAGGACATGGAAGCAACTTAAGTGTCCATCGACAGATGAATGGATAAAGAAGATGTGACACATATATACAATGGAATATTACTCATATACAATGGAGTATTACTCAGCCATAAAAAGAAACGAAATTGAGTTATTTGTAGTGAGGTGGATGGACCTAGAGTCTGTCATACAGAGTGAAGTAAGTCAGAAAGAGAAAAACAAATACCGTATGCTACTACATATATATGGAATCTAAGAAAAAAAAAAAAAAAAGGTCATGAAGAACCTAGGGGTAAGACGTGAATAAAGACGCAGACCTACTAGAGAATGGACTTGAGGACATGGCGGGGGGAAGGGTAAGATGGGACAAAGTGAGAGAGTGGCATGGACTTATATATACTACCAAATGTAAAACAGATAGCTAGTGGGAAGCAGCCGCATAGCACCGGGAGATCAGCTCGGTGCTTTGTGACCACCTAGAGGGGTGGGATAGGGAGGGTGGGAGGGAGGGGATATGGGGATATATGTATACATATAGCTGATTCACTTTGTTATAAAGCAGAAACTAACACACCATTGTAAAGCAATTATACTCCAATAAAGATGTTAAAAAAAAAAAGAATTAAAGACACATTCTCATTGAAGATGAAAGTAGATGCATATCATCAGAACCCCTCCTTATGGGAGACTAAGGAGGCATTTCCCAGTTTTGTCTTCTCTAAAAAAGCTACTAAATGTAAACAAACCAAAAAAATCCACAGACTCCAGGATGTCAACACTCTGCCTGTTTAAGTCATGAATACTGAACAGTTCCTGAGTCTATTTTGTGACACTAATTTGCGTTACAGTCTCTATAAACAATGTTTTAAAACTGTTATCTCCTACTGATGGTTGAGAGTCTTTATCAATAGGTAAGAAAGCTCAGCTGTAGTGACGCAAACAGCCTCACACGTTTAGTTACCGGATATTTGCAGAGCACCTTGGTTGTACGGAACTGGGAGATAGCTCCCCTGCCAGAGCCACCAAGTACCCCATGAAAACACACCTGAGATCGTTGGGTAGCCGGCTCAGGCAGATGGTCAGTTTGGACCTATGCTTCACAATGTGTGCGTGTTTTAATGCCAGCTGCATATTACTTAGAGTGTAAAATTTACATCTATTAAGTATTTCCGTCAACGATAAAAGAAATCTTTTTAAGGACAAGGATATTAATGGCACTTGAGGCAAGTCATTAAAGCAACATGATCCTCTCGACATTTCCAGAAACCATAGTCAGGGCCCAAAGCGCCATCTACTATCATATGACTTGCGTGGACGTGATTGTCATGGCTTCTGCGTCCTCTGTTTCTTCTTCTTCTAGCCGACCGCCTGCCTTTACTTGGGGCAGCCAGCCCTCTGCCACCCTGACCCCAGAGTTTTGCTTCTGCACCAGCTCCCCTGAGTTGACCCAGGCCTGTGGTCAGTGATTCGTCTAGGCTAGACCCCTGATCCGCTCTGGACCCAGGAATTCTGCTGGAACCCTGGGAAGGAACTTTCCTGGGGCTGTGCACCTGGAGCTATTGCTGGGGTTTTGCGACATGAGGTCAGGACTTATTTGAGAGTAAAGCTGATGGCGAGGAGGGGGAGTCAAAAGGGAAAGAAGACTCCTGAGAACCCCGCCCTGATGGCGCACGCAGGCCTGACATCACCAGTGTGTGCTGTTCTGATTGGCTGGTGCCACCACTAACTGTTCCTATTTGAATATTTCCCACCAACACTCAGATCTGGCTCTAGCTAAAATCCCATGTCCCAGTTATGCGAGCTAATCAGTTCATTTTTTTTTTCTCTCATGCCAGTTTGACTTAGGTTTCATTTGTTACTGAGAATCTCGACTATAGATGAAGTCACCATTTGTGAGGGTTAAAATTTAAGTAACAAGGCTTTATGCCTATAGATTTGAAAATTAAACTTTTTTTTTTTTTTTTTTGGTGGGAGGGAAATTTGAGAGAGACAAAGGTCTACTTGGATTGTGTTTCCCTTCTTTGAAATGCCCTCCCCCTCTCCCAATTCTTTATAAAAGAGTGTAGTGCTTGTTAGGAATCAGCCTGGCTTCATCAACAATAAGTTGGTCAGAAGAATCTCATTTCTCATGAAAATGAGGTACCCTCTACCTGAACTCAGGTGAGGCATTTCATACTGTCATGTGGGAAAGATGGATGCTGGCGCGATGACCAGCTCTTGGGGTGAGCTCCCCCTGCTGGAGGGGCCGTTTCCAGTCGGTGTCGGATTATCACACTTTGCTCTGTTGACCTGTCAGTTAGAGAGCTAAGTGTATTGGATGGAGAGAGGGTGAGATGAACCCACGAAGAAAGAGGTGCAGGCACTTGCTCCTAAGCTGGGTCAATCTGTTGTGCAGTGATAGAGACAGAGGCTAAGACACACAGTTCCCTTGTTACTGCCTTGAACTATATAATCAGTCCACTAATTAAAAGCTCAAAGGGCTCAGACTGCTTTGACCTGAGGCTTCTTTGGCCTGAATCATGCTAGTATTTGAAAGCAAAAGTCTCCCCGCCCCCTTAGCATTTCTTTACTAGTAGCTTAGAAATGCACTGTCATTTCAAAGTCACTTTGCAGAACGTTTTTTACTATGTTAATAGAAATCCAAGTGATGTAGGAACAGACGTGGTAGGGCTGAATCTTTAGAGAAGCAATGTTGTTTTATACACCTCTCTACACTTTTATTATGTGTGTGTTTAACATAATAAGTGGCAGATACGACGTGTGGTGAACTGAACAGAGAGCCTAGCCATCCAGGGCAAAACAATGTCTATAACATTGAAATCAAGAGGCAATGTGGTATTTTTCCAAGAAAAGGGAAATGTGTAGACGAATAACAGAGGTAAAATATAAAACATTGGCTCAGATTCTGTAGCAAGGTGTCTTTGCCTTGCTGGCTTGTGTAGATGCAGCAATGGGGCTTGCCTACACCTCGAGGGGTACACCTGACAACACACAGTAAAATGAAGAACACAGAGCTGCCTGAGGATTCCCATCCCAGGATATTTCTTTCTCTAACATACAATTCATTACGGTAAAGTACAGGGATTTTAATTTTGCCTGTATTTTTCTTAGCTATGTTTTTTCTTACCGTACCTGCTATGCATAGAATAGACCCTGTTTCCGAATCTGAATCATGCCTCTCCCAACTCAGGTGTGCACGGTCCTGGAGTTTGGTTTTTGTGAGGCTGTGAGAGCCACAAAAACTCCGAGGCCTGCTGTAATGCACAAATTCTCTCTTACCCGCCAGAGTCCCCTTTAAAAGGCGCTGCCCTGAATTCTAACGGTGTCTGTTGTGGGCTGAATTACTTCCCTCTCAAAATCCTATGCTGAAGTCCTAATCCCCAGCACCTCAGAATGTGACTGTATTTGGAGTCAGGGTCCTTAAAGAGGTGATTAAGTTAAAATGAGGTCACTGGGGGGCGGGTGAGCCAATAGGATTCGTGTTCTTATAAAAAGAGGAGATTAGGACAGACAAACACAGAAGGAAGACCATGTGAAGACACAGGGAGAAGACGGCTGTCTACACACCAAGGAGAGAGGCCTCAGAAGGAACCAAACTTGTGGATGCCTTGATCTTAGACTTCTAGCCTCCAAAATTGTAAGAAAATCCATTTCTGATGCTTAAGCCACCCAGTCTATGGTACTTTACTGCAGCCCTAGCAAACTAACAACGTGCCTGTTAGGTACCTGAACATGTGCTAGCCGTTGTGCCCCTCCACCATTAGGCAAGTTCGCTAACTGAGAAAATTACATTAAGATAAACTCCCCTGAAATGAACCAACTCCTACTCTGTCATCTATTATGCCTACAATAGCCCTTTTGCATTTGTTCCCCAGTACTGTACGCTCACAGAAGGCGGTGCACGAAAGGCCTTCTCCTTCTTTGACCTGATTAATTATGCGACACATCAGCACTGAAGAGCAAGGCAGGCAGACTACAGTCAGCCTTTCATATCTGCAGGTTCCACATCTGGGATTCAACCAACTGCAGACAAAAAATGTTTGGAAAAAAAATTCCAGAAAGTTACAAAAAGCAAAACTTGAATTTGCAGTGTGCTGGCAACTATTTATATAACATTTACACTGTATTGACTACTATTTACATAGCATTTACATTGAATGAGGCATTACAAGGAATCTAAGGATGATTTAAAGCAAAGGAGGATATGCATGGGTTCTGTGCAAATACTATGCCATTTTATATAAGGGACTTGAGCAAGCGTGGAGCTTGGTTATCTGCAAGGGTCCTGGGACCAATCCCCTGTGGATATGGACGGATGACTGTATTGACTTTCCAGTGGGATATCTTGAACTCTCCCTGTGCCTGAATTCACAGAACTTCTATCAGGAGAAGCCCAAGGAAGGGCCACGTTGCTGGCTGCTCCCCACCCAGGCAGCGGCCGCTGCCTCAAGTGAGGTGGGGTGTGCCACGGCCCCTCTGCTTGTCCCCAGGGTCCAGGTCACTGGGTCTGTGTTCCAGCAGCCAGGAACGGCACTCTTCTCTATTTTGAGCCCCAACACATTCCCTAGAATTCTGCCCTGTTCATCCCAGTTTGATCCATGGAGATGACTTCCTCCCTCCTCCAAACATCCCAAGATGGCGGCTGTGTTTGTCCTTCAAGAGTTGCTTTTCCAGTCCTAGCTTCTTCCGAGTGCCTCATGTCACAGAGTTTGGAGCCCTCTTCTGTTCTTCTTAATAACAAGCATACTAGCCTGGTTTACTGAGTGCTTACGGGGTGGCAGTCACCACGCTAAGCGCTTCACAGTTAACTTTAACTCATTACCACCTTGTTAATTCCATCTAAGAGGAGGAAACTCAGGCTTGGGGAGGCTAAGTCAGTTTCCCCACAGCCTATTGCTCTAGCATAGGGTTTCAGAACCTTGGCACTGCTGACATTTGGGGCTGTCCTGTGTATTGTAAGACATTTAGCAGCAACTCTGGCTTCTGTCTGCTGGAAGCCAGTATCAACCCCTTCTAGACATTCTAGACATTGCCAAATGTCTTCTAGGGGGCAAAATCACCCCTGGTTAAGAACCACTTAACCAGGCATCTATAGATGGGCGACTTGCTTTTTACTATTTGGGGAAGTCCAAGATTCTGGAGGAATGAATAATACTTAAAAATCTCTGTTCTTTCTATGAATGCAGACTACTAGAGAAAGAGGTAAAAATAATGAACTGAGAAAAAGACAGGGTCAGGAACTGAGGCACACACATCAAATAGATTTGCCCTATGTCTGATGCAGGCAGCCGACACAAAATGCACTGTCGTTCTCAGATTCCGTTACATAGGATGATAAAGTCCATGAATAAAATGTTTATTTCCTTGTAGCAAAAATGAAATTGTTCATTTCATTCTCCTACCATCATGTGCGACGACTAGCTCCAGACAAATACAAATAGGTCTGGTGATAAAAAGGTTTTAAGAGGCTCACCGAGGATAGCAACGCAACACGAGCTCTCTCAATAATTAAATAAATGTTTCCTGGGTGTTTGCTATGTACAAGGCCCTTGTGGGCACCATGGTGTGGGGGCACAGGGGTGATTCAGACACAATTCCTGTGCCAAGGGAGTGTTTCCCAAATGCAGTACAGGCAGTACCCTGGGTCTGGGAGACTCTAGGTATGCATGGATAAATGTTGAGTGAGCAGTACTGATCATGGGGAAACTCTCTTCACTTGGAAGCGAGAAACAGATGAGGGTTAGTGTATCAGGTTCTTACAGTTGCTGTAACAAATTATCACAAACCTAGTGACTGAAAACAACTCAAATTTATTATCTTAGAGTTCTGGAGGTCACAGTCTAAATGAAGGTGTTGGCAAGGCGGTGTTCCTTCTGGCAGCTTCTGGGGAGAATCCATTTCCTTGCCTTTTGCAGCCTCCAGAGGCTGCCTGCATTCCTTGTCTCGCAACCTCGTTCTTGCGTCACTCCAACCTCTTGTTTTGTTACCACATCTTCTCCGACTCTGATCTTTCTGCCTCCCTCTACTAAGGACCCTTACGATGACACTGGGCCCACAGCAATCCAGAGCAATTTTTATATCAAGGGCCTTAATTTAATCACACCTGCAGAGTCTCTTTTTATCATGTAAGGCCACACGTTCACAGGTTCCAGGGACTAGGATGTGGGAATCTTCAGGGGTTGGGGGATAGTGATCAGCACAGCACAGTTAGTATGGGGAGAAGGTAGGAAGACTGTGAATTCAGGGAGGGGGACACCCATCACAAAGAATTTGCGCAAAATGGGGAAAGAGCCTGCCAAGGTGTGAGTGAACTGAGAGCAGTGGAGAATTTAACTAAGGAAGGAAAAGAGGCTGCTTCAACCTCCTTCCCAGATGCCTGGGCAGCCAGGCTCTCCTCACGCTAATGACAGTGTAACATGGTCCCGACTCAATCCGTTAGAAACCACAGTGATTTCACAAGAAAGGATACAGCTTTAGGGGTTCACTGATGCCTCCAGCCACAGAGCTACTGAGCAGTGGAGCTAGGACTTGAACTCTGGTCCATCTGACTCCCAGCCCATCCTCTGTTCTCACAGACTTTGGGCTCTATCACAGATTTGTGTTTTCATTAAAAGGCCACAAGAATATTTCTGATCTCACATGCTCCTCCCAACCAAAGGTAGAGTCTGATTTCCTTCCCCTAGAATGTGGGCCAGCCTTGATGACTGCCCTGATGAGAATGTAGTGGAAGTGACCCTGCATGACTTGCTGAGACCACGTCACAAGGTGACTGACAGAGCTTCCATCGGGCACTTGCTCTTGGGACGCTCATGGCCACCATATGGTGAGAGAGCCCAGGCCACGTGCAGGTGTTCTGGCTGACAGCCAGTGCCAACTGCCCATAAACAAGCAAACGAGCTTTCAGTGATTTCAGCCCCCAGCCTTTGGGGTTTCCAGCTGAGGCAACAGATATTGTGGTGCAGAGATGAGCCATCTCCACTCTGCCCTGTTCATAATCCCGACCCACCAAAACCACAGGATGTTTTTTTAAGCCACTAAGTTTTGGGGAGATTTGTTACCCACCCGTGGAAGCTGAAAGAGGCACTCAGCCCCAGGGCAGATTTGCCTGCTCTCCTGCCTAAATATATCCCCGGTTTTGTAAAATTTAAATTGGGATGACAGCTCTTAACCTGCAGATCACTTGGCTCAGCTTTCCCCTCCTCCCTCCTGAGGATCACAAGTAGGACGGAAGGTGCAGGTTAGAGCCGGCTCTTGGTGCCACCTTGTGCAGGGGTACAGAAGGCGGGGTGAGCAAAGATGCAGCCAAGGTGCACGGGGCAGAGAACAGACAGTGAGAGTGTACCCAAGGCCAGCAACTGACCAAGCGGGTGAAGGCCTACGGATGGTCATTAGCAATTTATTTAATAAAGAAATATGTATTGAGGTCTACTGTATGGAAGAACAAGGGATGCGATGGTTGAAAACAGACAACTCCTGCCTTCTCTGAGCATACAGTTCAGTGGGAAAAACAGACGGGAAGCAAAGATTTGCAAATGATAATTGGGTTATGAAAGGTATGTGCAGGAGGCTATGAGAATGTTGTTGGTAGGGCAAGGAGAGGTTTCTCCCAGGGAGTGGTGTTTGAGCAGAGAACTTGCAGGTAGAGGAGTTGGCCAGAGGCTGCTGTATTCCTCAGGCTGGCGGGTGGGATTCAGGGGGCAGCAGCAGGCTGGAGACAGGCAGACGAGCTCAGGAGATGCTGAGAAGATGGGGCCCCAGGACTTGGTGATGGGGGGTATGTGGCGATGAAGAGCAGGGGCGCATTAAGGATGAAGTCCGGGCCTCTGGCTGGAGCATGGGGGACGGTCCTGCCCTTCAGGGACACAGGGAACACCGGGGGTGAAGATGAAGGTGAATTTAGTTCTGAATACCTTGAGTCTGATTGGCCTGTGAGGTTCCCAAATGCAGATGTCTAGCAGAAATTGTTTACATGGAACAAGGGAGCAGGAGAGCTGACTGAGCTTGAGATGTACGTTTGGGAGCCCGAGGCACACTGAACTGAAGTCTCTATTGAAGTGGTGGGGTGAGGACCCCATGATGGGTCAGGAGCAGGGAGAGTCTTTGGGGGCAAGGCTGAGAAGGACAATGGCTGGAGGTCATGAGGCGGATGAGGAGTGGCAGGAAGGGATGGAAGAGAGGATGGCTAGGGAGGGACCCTGCAGAGTCTGAGGTCTTGGAATTGGTGGAGGTCTGAGTAATAGTAAGGTTTCCAGCTCAACTAGTTCAACGAGTTCATTTCAATTCCCTCGACAAGTTTTAGCCAAAAGATCACGGTGGACTTCCCAATTAAATGCCATGCTTTCCAGTCTTGCTGCATCTCAATATCATTTTTCTTGCCTTGTTTGGAGTCACGTGGTGTCCAAGACTGCATTCATCTCTGCTCCAGAGCACGGTTTTGTTTTTTTTTTTTTAATTAATTTATTTTATTTTTGGCTGCGTTGGGTCTTCGTTGCTGCACGCAGGCTTTCTCTAGTTGCAGCGAGCGGGGGCTACTCTTCGTTGCGGTGTGCGGGCTTCTCATTGCGGTGGCTTCTTCTTGTTGTGGAGCACAGGCTCTAGGCGCGCGGGCTCCGTAGTTGTGGCTCGTGGGCTCTAGAGCGCAGGCTCAGTAACTGTGGCGCACGGGCTGAGTTGCTCCGCGGCATGTGGGATCTTCCCGCACCAGGGCTCGAACCAGTGTCCCCTGAGTTGGCAGGCGGATTCTTAACCACTGTGCTACTAGGCAAGTACCCAGAGCAGGTTTTAGGTATGTGTTTGCCAACCACTAAATCCTGCAGGAAGATGCTGTGGTCCTCGTCTGAGACAAGCTCAGTTATTCATGAATTCACACTTTGGAGTGTCCATCTGTCTAGCTTTGAGCACAGTAAGTTACTTAAGGGACATTAGCCTTTGTTTTATCACCCAGGAAACAGGGATTGCAATGCTGATCTCATAGTGGTGAGTGAAGATGAAAAGAGGTAAGGGATGAGAAAGTACACAGCTCAGTGCCTGGAAAATTAACAGCTGCTTAATAAATGCTTGTTAAGTGAATGCATGATTAAGACATTTCCTTAACAGGTTGTAGCTCTCACACAAGTATGAATACCCCATAAACATCAAAAGTGCATACAGTGATTTCCTTACTACAGATAGAAAGCACCAGGCTTAGCATATGGCAAATTCTTAATAGATATTTATCAACTGACCTGTTGAACAGGTGCATAAATGAATGCTGTGCCCAGTTCTTCCTCTGAAAGTAGCAGGAGAGGCTCATTTAGGATACTACCCATTTCCTTCTCCTTTTATCTCACCCAGCAGAACTGAGATGCGACCAACTTGGGGCCAAGGATGCCCCAAAGGAGATATGGCTGGGACATCCCTGTCTGTCACTCATCCCCTTACAGGAAGATGCAGCTGGTTTCTGGCTGCATGGTGACAAGCAGCAGGAGGTAGCTGAAAGCATGTCAACAGGAGAGAACTCAGGGCAAGCCCTGCCCTAGACTGAGTACAACATATGCCTTAACCCCCTCACTACGGAGAGTCAGCACTGACCATCCTTAGTCCTTGACAGCATAAGCTCCAACTTGGAAGAAATAGTAAATGTTTGCAGAGATCTTAGAATAGGTCCATGCCCTGAGATCCACAGCAGGAACCCACTAGCTTGGACCTGCTGTTTCTTAGCTGTGTGATTCCAAACAAATGTGTGTAACTTCTCAGCCTTGGCCGCATTTTTCTGTGAAATGGGTACGACAAGACCTGTCTTACGGTTGTTGGGAAGATGAAACAATAAATCGCACAGAAAATGCCTGGCACTTAGTAGTTGCTCAATAAAGTGTAATTTCCTTTTTCTTAGGCTCTCCATCTGATATCATTGCTTTCCTTTTTAAGTCATAAATCTTAAAAAACCTAGTTTTCTAGTTTATCTTCCACGGAGATTCCCAGAGGCAGATAAAGTGACCACAGTATGATATACTGAAAGCACAAAAGACAGAAAAACCCCAAATCAAGTAAAGCTTTGCTTCAGTTCATTTATCAGCCAGCAAAAATGATGACCTCAAATGGCCTTGAATTCCATTCTCATAGTCTGTTTAAGAATCAGGAAAGCATCCATTTTAGAAACCTAGTCAAAATACACAATGCCATGGTTCAGGAAGGGGTGAATTCAGTTTCACAGAAAAGTCAATGGATGATGCCAGAAAAGCCTAGAAGTTTCCAAATTAGTGTTGGCCTTCCAGAAAGTTCAAACCCAGGGAGCATAGGCATCGGCTATATGTTGGAGGACAGCTTTGATGAGGCACAACAAACAGCATGATCTCACTCACACGCTGAAACTGTTTTCCTGAAATTGGACCCTTATGACTAAGTTAATAGAAAAAAAATTCCAGTTGAACTTCAGAAGATTTTTTTTTTTTCTATTATGATAACATTACAGAGCTCAATTTGGTGAAAAATGAGCACGGAAGGCTTTAACAATTTTCTAATGGAGCTTAAATTCAATTCTAAGAATAGTCACTATATTAATTGGCAAGGAAGGAACACTTAATTCCTGGAAATGTACTGATGGGGAAATGACACTTTCCTGGCATCGGGGCCTGGAGAAGCAGGGCCATGGCGGGCTGGATCTCAGAATGAGTCCCCTGTGGAGCCCAGGGCAGAACATGCTCTGCTGAATCCATGTACTGGGCAGGCAGCAAACATTTCCCTGAACGCCCTAAACTCTCCTTCCTAGGACATGAGTTTAAGGTTGTAATTGGCTTGTTCCATGGGATTTGAAGAACTATCTGAGTATTCATATTCTGATATCAATGTGAGAACTACAGTGCATTTTATTGTATCTTTTAGGATAATTGTTATTTTTTGTTCATAATATCTGTTATCTTAACAACCTAACTACAGTGGATTAAAAACCCCACCTAAGAGAAAGCAATGGAAACACATATCTATCCTTTAACTCGTCTCGAGGCAGTTTCATTCCTCCAGATCAAATTGGAAATCACAGTTCCAGGTGAAAATGCGGAAATGCTTTTCAAATCCTGCTGAACATTTCTGAACCATGACCAAGGTTAGGCTACAGAATCTGGTGAAGGGTCCTTGTCGTTTTCTAGATGCCAAGTAATGTCCTTATAGAATTTACAAAGGGATAAGCCTTTTTCATTTTTCCTTGTAAAGAGAAGTGCTGTCTGTAGGGTTATCGGGATGAAGCTTTAGAGGACGTATCTTGTGCAGCTGAATGGATGCCATGACAGCCGAGAGGGATGTGTTCCAGGAAGCAACTGCTAGTCTGCGCCTGTTATGGACTCAGGGTCCTCGTGGTCTAGGCCAACATTTGAGTTCTCATCTGACCGTAGAAAAGGACCACAGTACCTCTCTGAGTGAGTCTGCAGAGAGAAAGGGTGGTTTTCTTACTATTTCCTTGTTTTTTTGCTTCTTTAAAAAATTATTTTTCTGAGACACATGCACCCCAATGTTCACAGCAGCACTATTTACAATAGCCAAGACATGGAAGCAACCTAAGTGTCAAGTGACAGATGAACGGATAAAGAAGATGTCACACACACACACACACACACACTGGAATATTACTCAGCCCTAAAAAAGAATGAAATATTGTCAACTGCAGCAACATGGATGGACCTAGAGATGATCATACTAAGTGAAGTAAGTCAGACTGAGAAAGACAAATATTATATGATATCACTTATATGGGGAATCTAAAAAATAATACAAATGAACTTATTTACAAAACAGAAATAGACTCACAGACATAGAAAATAAACTTATGGTTACCAAAGGGGAAAGGGATGGGAGGGATAAATTAGGAATATGCGATTAATAGATACGCACTACTATGTACAAAATAAACAACAAGGACCTACTGTATGGCACAGGGAACCATATTCAATATCCTGTAATGGAAAAGAATCTGAAATATATATATAACTGAATCACTTTGCTGTACACCTGAAACTAACACAATATTGTAAATCAACTATACTTCAATAAAAATTATTTTTCTGTTTATAAAGTAACACGTTCAGCAGAGAAAACTTGGCAATACAAAAGAGTGTGAAGAAAAAAATAAAAAATCACCAGTACTTCCAGCAACCCGAGAGAATTGCTCCTAACCTGGTGAGGTATTTTATTCAAGGTCTTTCCACAATCGATTTATTTAATTGGGACCACACAATTAACCAACTTTGATGTCTACTTTTTCCACTTCGGTTTTTATCAGGAAAGAACACTTTCCCCTGGCTTATAAAACACAATTTTAACGGCTGTGTATTATTCCAATTATGGGTTGCCCCATAATTTATTTATTCAGCCTCCTATTGTTGGACATTGAGGCTGTTTTCCAACTTCTTGCTATCATAAATAAGGCCCCAGTGAAGAACTCTGCACATAAATCTCTGCTTCCTAGTACATAAGTCTTTGACACCATTCTTGATTATTTCTTTGAGATAAATTCCTAGGAGTGGAGTTCCTGGTATCAAAAAGTATGACTGTTTGAAAAAAGTTGATACATAATGAAATGTGTCTTTCAGAAAGTTTGTACCAGTTTGCATTCCTCCCCTAACCCTTTTTTTAAAGCATCACTTGACATAAGACAATACTTTCTTGTTGCAGGGTGGGTGCTTTACTCAAAGAGGTGGGCGTACCAAGGAAGAAAGCTCTTATCAGCCTTGTCACTGGAATCCAGGAGACACAGGCTACATGGCCCAGGCGGATGGGCTGCCTGTTACTCAGAAGGCTGTGGGCTCCGAGCTCATGAGCTGCCCCTCTTCCCTGCCCCACCTCCGTATACATCCTACGCTAGTGTGGTGAGCTATTTTTATGCAGTAATATATGAGGCTCAAGGGAGTGCTGCTGTCACTTGCAGTTCCCTGAAGGGGCCAGTTCCTTGCTACTTCTCTGTGCATTTGCACCTTCCACTGCCTGGGCTTGGAAAGCCGCTTTCCGCGGTGCTACCTGGTCAGCTTTGGAGTTAATTGTTAAGACTCAGCTCAAGAGAAGATGGAAGTGAACAAACACTGGATGAGAGACCCAGGGCACATGGTGTGTGTCCTCAACAGCCTCTTGGCCGAATGGGGGAGATGAGAAGCACTCACGTGGCTGAGACAATTTTATTTCTCACCTGGGATGGAAAATGAAAGCTGGGATATACAAATAGGCTCTATATTCCAGTTTCCCTTTCAGCTAGATGGGGGGCCTTGATTCTGGCCAAGGGAAAGTGGGTGGACATGATAATGTCACTGCTGGATCTGGCCACAAGACCCCTGTAAGACCCTCCTCTCTCTCTCTTCCTTCCACAGTGACCCTGGGGGCCACACATGGAAGAGACAGTCTCACAAGATAGAAGGAGCCAAGAAGCCTGGGTCCTTGAATGATATTGTGGGTCAGAGCCATCTCCCCATCCTACCCCCCAAAATGGACAAACAGATTGTGAGATGAGGGAGCAATAAATCTCTGTGTTAAGCTATTGAGAGTGGGGGCTTATCTACTACAGCAGCTAGTGTTACACATCCTTGTTAGGACTCTCACTGGCAACTACAAAATGTGTGTGTGTGTGTGTGTATAAGTTGTGCTAAATTATGCAAACAGGGGAAGCCCCATCTGGGGTTGGGAGCGGGTGATGGAGGAAGGCTTCGAGGATGAGGCTCTGTTTGGAATAATTGTTGAAGGATTAATTACAATGATAGCTAATAAGCATTGAGTTCTTTCTACATTCCAGATGCCAGATTAGTCTGGTTTATCCTCCCAACAACCCTAGGTATTATCTTCTTTCACATTTGGAGAGGATGAGGCCAGGAGAGGTGAAGTAACTTGCCCAAAGTCCCACAGCTCTCAGTGGCAGAGTGGATATCAAAGCCAGCATGCTTACACACGATTCCATCCTGCCAGTATATGAGCAGGGCTTCACTACGTGGTGGTTACTTGGAGGGAGAGGCCAGGGGAAGCAACAGGAGCAAAGGCACAGAGAAGAAGAGATACGCAAATACTTAGTATCCCGCACACAGATGGGGCGCTGAGCAATGGGTGGGCGCTAACTGTGGTGCTGAAAGAGGAGCTGCATGGAGGACAGACCTAGGAGGTCCCGGGGGAGAGGCCACGGTGGGCAAGGGGTGGCACTCTAGGCCGATGTCCTAGAACAGAGGCAAAGGAGAATGTGACGTATTTGGGGGAATCACCAGCTGCTGGTGAATCCACATAGAAGCCTGTACGTTCTGGTTTTGGCTTAAACGCATGTACCCTTGAAGGCCTGTTTGTCAACTTTGTGGGGAGAACAGCTGTGCACCAGGCTTGGCCAGTACGTGGACGTGGCCTTTATGACTGGCACACGGGATGAACTCCCTGGATATGTGTCAGGGAGTGAGCTGATGAATGAAACATGCAAATATGTCACGTAGAAAATAAGTGAATCGGAAGCGCTGCATCCAGCATCGGGCTCCTTGATGCAGCCACACCTGCGCTCCATTCAACTGCCTGCCTTGCCTTTTCTGTTCCTAGACATTCTGACACTGAGTGCCTCATCTTTTCAGCGACTGAGGCTCTCTATTCTGGCTCAGTAACTGCAGCCATCACAGAATTAAGTAATGACAAAGTGAGTTATTATCCAGCCTGGCTTCAGCTGGGATGTAACCTGCAACCAAGACACCTCACTGTTGGAACGCTCACAAGACTGTCTAAGCAGTGACATGAAAAATGTCCCCTATAATTCCCCAGCTCAGAGCCATATATCCTCAGAGTGTTGACTCCACATTTTGTCGGGAATAATGCTGCTTTTTGTTGAGAAGGGGAAGAAGGTGTAATTAGATTCCTCATAAATGTTACATTCATCCTTGTTAATCAAAAATTAGTAGCTCTTAAAAAAAAATAAACACAACTCAGCTCCCCAGGAAGCTGACAGCAGTTCCCGTGGCCTGGTTAATTACACAAAAATGAAACACAATGTGTTTCTTTGTCTCTTGACCGTGTAATTAACAAAATGAAATATAATGATGGCCATATTTGAGTGGCGGGATTAAAGGTGATTTTCAATTTGCTTCTTTATTTTTCTCTGTTTAATTTTTCTACAGTGAGCATATATTGCTCATTAAACAGCATTTAAGTAACTTTAAAAAGGAAATATGAGATTACATTCTAAAAACCTGTAAACAAAAGACATACTCTTCCTAAGCCCCTCCATCCCCATGCCCTGGCTCTCATGACACTCCCTAGAAATATGTCCCTTCAGACAACTTCTGAGGCATTTTCCATTTTCTTTATCATACCTACTATATTTGGAACCCTTCTTCTGTTGGTTTTCTTACTTATTCTGACTATTCCCCAAGAGGAAGGCCCTGTTTGCCTGATTCTCACTAGGTCCCCAACAACAGTGCCTGGCATACAGTTGATGCTTGTTAAACAGTTGTTGAACCAAATAAAGAATGAAAGGATGGGCTTCCCTGGTGGCACGGTGGTCAAAAATCAGCCTGCCAATGCAGGGGACACAGGTTCGCACCCTGGTCAGGGAAGATCCCACATGCCTCGGAGCAAGTAAGCCCGTGCGCCACAACTACTGAGCCTGTGCTCTAGAGCCCGAGAGCCACAACTACTGAAGCCCGCGCACCTAGAGCCCGTGCTCCGCAGCAAGAGAAGCCACCGCAATGAGAAGCCCGCGCACCGCAACAAAGAGTAGTCCCCGCTCACGGCAGCTAAAGAAACCTTGCGCGCAGCAATGAAGACCCAACGCAGCCAAAAATAAATAAAGAAATAAAGAAATTCATTAAAAAAAAAAAAGAAAGGATGTATATGGGAAAGAAATGTGCTATTTAAAACCACCAGGGTCTTCCAAAGAGAGTGGGGCTTTTCTGGTTTTCTAACATGTTTCCATCTGTTAGAGGTGAGCCTAAAGCTCTTTGGGGACAGTGGCTGGAGAGAACTGAATTACTCTAGAGAAGATCCTTGTTTTTACTCTCAAGAGAAAATAGTGACAAGGATGAACCCCCAAATAGTTGTGCTGAGTGAAGGAAGCCAGACAGAATTTAAATTTCACTTTATATGAAACTCCAGAAGATGCACATTAATCTATAGTGACAGAAAGCAGATCAGTGGGGGGCAGGAAGGGAGGGGCAGGAGGGAGGGTTACAAAGGGGGCCTTTTTGGGGGTGCTGGGTTTGTGCACTATCTTGATCGGGGGATAGTTTCATGGGTGTGTATATTATGGCAGAACTTATCAAATTATACACTTTAAATATGTGCAGTTTATCATACGTCAACAATGCCTCCATAAAGCTGTTATGAAAAGAGAAGTTGGGGAGGAGTGGGGGAAATTGGAGACAGGAGACGAGTCACCACATGTGCTGAGGCTGGGGTACACTGGGGGGGATGATGTGTCCTGCGAAAAATACAGAGGGATCTTGGGCAGTGAGGAGAACTTGCAGCTGAGGGCTCTCCAGGGCTCAGACTCAAGTAATTTGACGTGACGTGACCGCATCCTCCTCCAACATCCTCAACGAACTGGACCACATGCACCACATGCTAATGCTGATGGCCAGTGTGTGTGGATGCGTGTGTGTGAGTGTGCACGCGTGCATGTGTGTACGCTGAGGGGAACTGAGGAAAAGGACACGCGGAATGTAACAGACCAGCATGTACAAGATAGTGAGACAATTAAGAAACAGAACTGACTTGTCAGAAGTGGACACCTGAGGGCAGAAGTGACTGTTAGAAATGCAGGGCCTCCTCCTCTAACCCTTGGAATTTTCACAAATCCTGGGGAAGATTTTGGTCTGTTTCAGGGCGTGGAATCAGGATTCATCACAAGTTGACTTAAGTCTTAAGGGCAGGCAGATTCCAACTGACATCTGATGCTGCCCCCGTGCTCGTGGCTGTTTGTTGAGTGAATGTAGGAATATAATTCTCACTTGCTGTCAGAAAACAACTGCTATTATTTTGAGTACTGACAACAGGAGGCAGGATGATGACGGATGGGCTGTCACCGGGGCTTAGATCACCTTTCATCTGGTTGGCGTGTTGAACGACACCTGTGTTTTGGGGGCCATGTCTTACAAGTCACGCATCTATTGGCTGATGGCTTGCTGTGGGGCAGGCTCCGTATCAGATGTGGAGATGAACACAGTGAATGTGACTCAGGCCTTCCTCAAAGAGCTCACAGCTCAGGGCAGAACACAAGCAAATCAAGAAACCTCCATAAGGGAAGGGCCGTACCGTAGGGGTTGGCAAACTATTTGGCCTATAGGCCAAATCAGGCCCTCTGCCTGCTTGTGTAAATAAAGTTTTATTGGAACACGGCCACATCCATTGGTTAATGTGGCGGCTTCTGCATTACAACAGCAGAGTTGAGTAGTTGAGACAGACCATGTGGTCTGTGAAGCTTACATTACTTATCATCTGAACCTTCGTGGAGGACATTTGCCAATTCCGGCTCTAACAGAGTATTCCGAGCAAGCAGCTGTGACTAAAGCAACAACGTCAGGACTTGCCGACCCTGACTGCTGTCAAATCCAGCTCTCAGCGCTCCAAGCCAAGTGGCTCAGCTACGGGTAGAAGTCTTCCTGGTACTGCCTTTGTGGTTGAGTGAGAAACAGACTGGACCTCCGAGGGGAGTCTCTCTCTCCCCAGGAGGAGTTGAAATACAGGTGCTCATGGCCTCTCATCAGCTTTCCAAGGCAGTAGTACCTGAGCACCCAGGTGACGCCATCTCCCCCAAGGTGGCCTCAGGGAGACTCAGCAGAGCCCAGGTGCCCGGCCAGGGACACTGGGAGAGAGTGGAGAGAGAGGAACATCTTCTTTCATCCTCTCAAGCCCAAAGGGGAGGCTCAAACCAAGGAAGAGCGTCAAGTAATAATCAAATATGGAAATTTAATTGAGCATTTATCTATGCTGCTTATTAAAGTCAGACCCTGATGGAACTCTCTTTCCAGACTTTGCAAAAAGGTATTAAATATTAACCTCTGAAAGCCTGGTTAAAAATTGGCTTTGAAAGTTGTTTATTTGAATTTATTCATTAAATAAACAAAAATGTCCTGAGTGCCTGCTATGTACCAGGCTCTGTTTAAGACCAGTGTGGTTCTTACCCTCAAGAGGCAGGGTGGGGAGGTGGGCAGTGAACATGCAGGCAGGCAGGCCAATCCTAGTTAAACAGTTACCAAATCACCTCCAACACTGATTAGCCAACACTGAACTGTGTGTAGGTTAGGTTCCTATGAGCGTCTGGTCATGTTTTCATCAACCAAGCACTACACAACCTTGTCTTATGTGTGTTTCTGTTTAAAGATACCTTATTTTATACATTATCTATCTATCTATCTATCTATCTATATATATATATAGTTGATTCATTACTTTGAACTCATGGCCGACAGGACTTCAACTCATGCCTGAAGGAAGCTCATCTAACACACAAGTTTTCTCCACAAGCCCCAGGAACACCAGTTAGCATCTGAGCCCTCTGCTTGGGAACCATTTTTAACAGGGAAATCATCAACAAGAAGCTCAAAAATGTGAGTAACTCGGCACCTAACAGCCTGTGAGAAGCAAACGTGTTTACAGTATGAGCTGAAATAACAAGGCAGAGCATCACTTCTTGGACCTCAGCTCGGGATGTGCATGTCGGGTGACTCAAATTTGTCACTGTTCCGCGCTCATCTGCCAATGACCGAGAAAGCACTGCAAGTATTTTTCCGTCACAAGTAAATTTTAGTGTGTAGGTGAACTCACAAATACAGAATATGTGAATAATGAGGATCAGCTGTGATTCAAGGCAGAGGGAATAACTTCCACAGAGTTCCTGAGTGGGGAAGATGCTGGAGGAAGACCATGAGGTTGGAGCGGAGACAGCCAGAAGGAGAGTGAGAAGAGAAAGGTGTGGGAGCAGGGCTGACCGGGAGGATACTGCCAGGAGAGTGCATAGTGAGGAGAGGCAGGGATGCAAGGGGAGATCAGTGGGGATGCGACGACGTGCCTTAGACCAAGTGTGCGCGGCGGAGCTGCAAGAAACGCACAGATTAAGACCTAATTGGAGATGGACCTGCTAAGATAGTTGATGTGTTTCACCAATAACTAGACAACCTATGTTTTAAGTATTTGTGAAATATTTACTTTCTGAGCTAGAGATGTTTAAGTTTTAGACATTCAGGGTAAAATATCAAATAGTAATCACTTGCCCATAGATTTCCAGTCCCAGGGAACAGCTCAGTTGTAGGCATTCCATGAAGGACAGCCAGATGGATGCCAGCGTGGGTTCCGAAAGACATCTTTTCATGATCTCAGTCTACTGGATCCCCTGGTCCTCCCATCTTCACAGATTTTAAAAGACGCCCCAGACACAAAGAATACAGGGATGAAACTGATCCTCTAAACACTGACCCTAAAGTTTAGTCAGTGAAATAAAGATCCCACCTGGAACAGAATTTTGAAGAAATTTTATGGGAATTTAAAGAAGCTATAGGGAGGGTGGGAGGGAGACGCAAGAGGGAGGAGATATGGGGATATATGTATATGTGTAGCTGATTCACTTTGTTATAAAGCAGAAACTAACACACCATTGTAAAGCAATTATACTCCTATAAAGATGTTAAAAAAAAATAAAGAAGCTGAACATTCTGCTGGATACAGGTTCTGTTTTGTTTTGTTTTAAATGACAGCTTCTCCTCTTACAAAATAAAAGAAAGAAATATTTTCTCGTTAAAATATTCTCCGGCGTAAATATATCTGAACTTGAATTCCAACCCTTCCACTAACAAACTGCCCAATGCTCAGCATATTTTGGTACCTTGGTTTCTCATCTATAGAACAGAGATAACCACACACACTTCAGGGGTGCCCAGGGCAGTGGCAAGATTTCTAGATGCTACATTTAGTTACTTTTTGCATTTGCCTTTTCTATTTCGTTATGCTCTCTTTTTTATTCATGGTTCCTATTCTTTTTCCCTAACCATTTTAAAAGTAATTATTTTATAGTCTAGTTCTTTTTTTTAATCCACAGATTTCCTTTTCTTTCGAGCCCAGCTATGGATTCCATGAATGAGGGGGTTACAATTCACCCCACGTTCCTAACTCTTGCAGAAAGGGCGTCTCCTTTTGCCGGTCCACCATGATGCAGGCTCATGGCACAGAGGGTCTTTGGTGCTGCCTATTTTTTGGCTGAACACACTTTCACTCCTGTTCTGGAGCCGCAGAGTCATAGAGCATTTCTGACCCCACCCTTTAAATTTACAGAAGAAATGGGCCCAAAGTAGAAAAGTGGCTTTCACAGTGCTGTGCTGAATCATATCAGAGCTGGACACAAAAGGAAAAAACAGTTACACCAATCCTACTTTACTTAAAAATTTGATATTTTGTTTATCATGAATTTTTACGTTAACTTTGATTTTAAAAAATCATTGCATTAAAAGATGTTCTGGGGGACGTCTCTGGTGGCACAGTGCTTAGGAGTCTGCCTGCCAATGCAGGGGACACGGGTTCGAGCCCTGGCCCGGGAAGAATCCACATGCCGCGGAGCAACTAAGCCGGTGCGCCACAACCACTGAGCCTGCGCTCTAGAGCCCGCGAGCCACAACTACTGAACCTGCGCACCACAACTACTGAAGCCCGCGTGCCTAGAGCCCATGCTCCACAACAGAGAGAAGCCACTGCAGTGAGAAGCCCGCGCACCGCAATTAAGAGTAGTCCCCGCTCACCGCAACTAGAGAAAGCCCACGCGCAGCAAGGAAGACCCAATGCAGCCAAAAATAAATAAATAAATAAATAAATAAATAAATTTAAAAAAAAAAAAGAAAGAGGATCTGTCTTGATGGCCGAGATTTCTGTGCGCCGAGGAGAATTCTTCGCTCACCTCACCAGCCCTGGTGGGAGGTCTTGGGGGCGGTGCCCCCGTCCGGCCCTGAGAGTCAGCCCAGAGCCTCGCCTTCCTCCTTCACCGCCCCACCTCCTGCTCCGCCTCCTTCTCCACCCCTGGCGCCCTGTGAAGACTGACCTGCCTCTGGCCCATGAGCGCCATGTGCTCATCCTGAGAAAGGGAGCTCTCAGCGCAGTAACTGCATGTGCAAACGCTGGCCCCTCAGACCACAAGCACCTGTCCTCACAGAGCGCTCCCAGGGACAGCTGTGGCCTCGAAGTCAGCCACAGGGAGGTCACAGGCATTGTGGGAAACTCCAATTTGCGGAAAGGGTTTCTAGTGGACGTTGTCATTTCTGGCTGTTTACCATCTTTCATCGCTCCCCACAGCATCCCAGGCTCCCTTTCGGACAAACAAAACCCCGTTTTGTGCAGTGTTGGTGATGGGTGGTAGCCCCAATCTGATTCTTGCCCGGATACACTAGGAGTGATATGGGACATGCAACTTAGCTCCAGCAAACCCGACACTCTTTCAATGAATGAGTGACGTGGGAGGAGGGTGGTGTTCACGTTCATGGCACGGGAAGTGTAACCTGAGAACCAGGCTGATCCCTCTGTAGGGATCACACTGTCTTCCCTCTTGAGTCCTATTTGGTGGCCACTCATTTTTTCCCAGCTTATCCTCTGACGTCCCGTCCAATCTGTGATCACCCATCTCAATCGTGGAAATTCTTGTGTTATTCCACTTAGCAGAGCTGACGCTGGCTCTGTTGCTTGCAGCCATGGATCCTGACAGATCTTGGACTAGAAATACTCAGAGGTGCTGAATTGTACTGTCCTCTTTTGCTCATAGGTAATGGTCTGCTTGCTTCATTCATCTCTCTTCAAAAATTCAACCAGATGTGAAAGTTGTTCGGGTGACAGAGTCTCTGCAAGTCATGGTGTTATTTGCTCGGCATCATATGCTTTGCAGAGCGTCCTAAAATCTTGATAAATTTAACCCCTATGCCCAAACCAGGAACAGTTTTACCAGTAGAAAATATGACTATGTTTTATGTACGCTCTAGAAAGATTGCAAAATCAAGCATACCTGTCCACCAAAGAGTCAAGCTGCAAACCTTCAAAAACCAGTCATTTTTAATAATGGTTCACCATGCATCCATTTGCTCTGTCATCTTTGAGTACTTGCTTGCAGGCAAGCAAAGGGCAGATGACAAAACATAATACTTAAAAACTTCTATCTGCTCCCTTCCATCTTTCTAGGAATGGGGATTTTAGCCGTTCCTAGAAAATGCCACCATGAGATTCTACCAGCGAGATACCTTGGGCCGGCTTGTGGACCACCAGCAGGGTTCTCCAGGAGCAAACGTGGAAACCTATCGTCATTCTTGGGCGCTGTGACTAACTTTCATTAAGTCGCTTCCCTAATAAGTGTTTCCATAGACTTGCTTTCCTGTGAGTCCATAATGCCTGAATATCACAGACTGTAGAAAAACACTCCTTTCCTTCTCAAAGAGCCACCTTTAGGGAACAGCTACATGTTATGTTCTTTGCTGAGAATGATAATTGGGTAGTTAAGGGCATACTAGGTGCCAGGCACTGTGCTCTAAGCACTTTACCTGAATGATCCGGTTTTTCCTTCACAGTGACTCTACAACCTAGCTATTATTTGCCTCATTTTACAAGTGGGGAAACAGGCACAGAGAAATTGAACGTCTGCCCAAGGTTACACATCTGGAAAATGGATGAGTGGGGATTTTTGCTCAGGAAGCCTCGTACTAGGCGGCAGTTGGGGCCACCAGAGTCCCTGGGCTCTGCTACTTCTCTTTGAGAGGCCATATGAGACTGGGGGCCTGCCCCTTTCCAGGGGAGCCCTCCGGGGCAGCCCCTGGAGACAAGATGGAGTCTCTGAGAGAAGCAAAAGTCAAGAGCTGTTTCCTTCACATCCATTGAGAAAACACATTTTTCACAGTTGCGATTTTCTAATCTTCCCTAATTCAAGTTTGGCAACATTAGGAAAGGATTTTATGATGGACCGTTTGTTCTAAGGTAACCATACATATAGGAGCAGAGGGAAGTGAATTAAATGGAAAAAAGCCCTGAGACAGGGGCAGCCAGGGAAAATGGGAGCATCAACAATCGTGCAGCAGGTGCATGTCCAGCAGGTGAGGACGTCCCTGTCTGATGACAGTGGGAAGAGCTTCCGCGTGAGGAGAAGAGCGCGCCTGGACGCCCGCCCGCCCGCAGGCTTTCTGCAACCTCTGGTCCAGGCAGCTCTGCCCAAACCACCTCCCCGTGGTTCTTACAGGCAGCTGGGCAGCAGTGGTGTTTGCTGTGGCATTCAGTGGCAGGGGATGTCATAGATTTGAAGACTACCAGGCAAAAATCAGAAATGGAATGTGCAATTTTATTCTGAAAAGGAGAAGTCCAGTAGAGCAAAGTTGTTGTTGAGGGGTGAGCTTCTCCGGCATTAGTTGGTTTGGGAGGCAGAGTGTGGAGAGGTGAGAGGTCTGTCTTGCAATTCAATTTCCTGCATGTGAATCCCTGTGACCTCGGGCAAGTTCTCCAATCTCCCTGCGCCTCATAGGCCTCACCTGTGAAATGGGGCGATTGTTGTGCCTTCCTCACAGGGTTGTTGTGAAATCAGAGGCGACTGTACATATAAGGCATGGAGAACAGTGCCTGGGACACAGTGAATGCCGGCTACTCTGTTGCAGCCGTGAGCACATTAGTGCTGCCACAAGAAAGGTGCTGATTTAGACTGAATGTGTTAGAAAAGGGGACCAGAGAAGGGAGCACAAGATGCTGATGGCAGAAGAGAAGGAGATGGACGGAGCCAGGCCGACCTAGGGCTGATCAGCTCCTGGTTGCGAGTATCCATGCCACCCTGGGGCCCAAGGAAGCAGTGCCTGGCAGACCCTGGATCTGCCGCTCCGGGGTCTGGCTGTCCAGCTAAGAGCATGTGCTGGATTTAACTGCGCTGGCTCAGTGACTCTCAAGCAGCTGCCTCGTGTACGACATGCTGGGCAGGGCTGCTCCACAGAACGTTAGAATGTCTGAGCGCTTCACCCCGGGGCCTCCTTTCTTTTCCACCGTTGCTCACCTCTTTGGGGATCTCAAAGGCTCAGGGATATAAATTCCACCTGCATGTGGCTGACGCCCTGACTTTTATCTCAAGCCCAGACTCTCCCTGCTACCCAGGTCACCTGCTCCCTGGTTCCATCTCAAACGCGGCATGATCAAAATTGAGCTCCTGATATTCCCCTCCCCCAAGTCACTTCTCTACTGAGCTTGTCTATTTCATAAACATCCACCCTGTTCTTCCAATTGTTTAGGACAAAAACCTCAGAGTCAACCTTCATTCTACTCTCTCTCTCACTCTCTCTCTATCCCTCTCTCTCTCTCTCTCTCTCACACACACACACACACACACACACCCCACATCTGGTTAGCAAATCCCCTTTGCCACTGTAACCTAGCGGGACCCTATGGGGCCTTCCTGGGACAGGGACAGACCTCTCCCCCATACCCTCTGCTTTAGTTCTTCTCTGAAGTACCTACCTAGATAATAGTATCTGATGCGTATTTCCTGAGTTTTTCAGATGCTAAAACCACGACCAAAAGGAAGAAATTAACTACATGATGATCACGAGCACATAGCCCCCAGACCTTCTGGTGCCTAAGGACTGATCACCAACAACCAGAGAATTGTGCACAAGCTGATCACACACCCTGGATGCTAGTCCCTCACCTGGCCCTTAAAAATGCTTTGCTGAAAACCTTCAGGGAGTTTGGGGGTTTTCTGAGCATGAGCCACCTGTTCTCCTTGGATGGCCCTGCAATAAACCTTTCTCTGCACCAAACCCCGATGTTTCAGTTTGTTTGGCCTCACTGCGCGTCGGGCACGTGAACTTGCATTCGGTAACACCACTACCTTGCAAACATTTCCAGTATCTGCCTGCTTCTCACTGCTTCCACTGCTACTGCCAAGTCCAAACCCTCTCCACCTCTCACCTGGATTATTGCAGCACCCTCCCCACTGGTCCTCTGCTCTCTCCCTTCCCCACCGACTGTCTTCTAAAACCACCAGAGCCTTTAACTTCCCATCTTATATCTTATTTATAGTAAAAGCTTTACCCCACTCAATTCTGGCCTCATCTCCCACCTGCCCTCACCCCCTGGATCACTCTGCACAGGCACACTGACCTCCCCACCCCATCTCACACACCTCTGCACACCCTGCCTCAGGGCCTTTGCACCTGTCATTTCCCCTACTTGGACCACTCTTCCCCAGATATCTGCACGGCTCACCCTTCACTTCCTTCAGGTCTTTACTGAGATGTCAGACCCCACTGCTTTCTCTGCTTTATTTTCTTTCTTTGCTACTATACTATTTATTTATTTTATTTTTAAATTTTTCTTTGGAATTTTGGAATTTTATTTGTTTTTTTACATAGCAGGTTCTTATTAGTTATCCATTTCATACATATTAGTGTGTATATGTCGATCCCAATCTCCCAATTCACCCCACCCCCGCTTCCCCCCTTGGTGTCCATACCTTTGTTCTCTACATCTGTGTCTCAATTTCTGCCCTGCAAACCGGTTCATCTGTACCATTTTTCTAGGTTTCTGACTTACTTCACTCTGTATGACAGTCTCTAGATCCATCCACGTCTCTACGAATGACCCAATTTCGTTCCTTTTTATGGCTGAGTAATATTCCATTGTATATTATGTACCACATCTTCTTTATCCATTCGTCTGTCAGTGGGCATTTAGGGTGCTTCCATGACCTGGTTATTGTAAATAGTGTTGCAATGAACATTGGGGTGCATGTGTCTTTTTGAATTATGCTTTTCTCTGGGTATATGCCCAGTAGTGGGATTGCTGGGTCACATGGTAATTCTATTTTTAGTTTTTTAAGGAACCTCCATACTGTTCTCCATAGTGGCTGTATCAATTTACATTCCCACCAACAGTGCAGGAGGGTTCCCTTTTCTCCACACCCTCTCCAGCATTTGTTGTTTGTAGATTTTCTGATGAAGCCCATTCTAACTGGTGTGAAGTGATACCTCATTGTAGTTTTGATTTGCATTTCTCTAATAATTAGTGATGTTGAGCAGCTTTTCATGTGCTTCTTGGCCATCTGTATGTCTTCTTTGGAGAAATGTCTGTTTAGGTCTTCTGCCCGTTTTTGGATTGGGTTGTTTGTTTTTTTAATATTGAGCTGCATGAGCTGTTTATATATTTTGGAGATTAATCCTTTGTCCGATGATTCATTTGCAAATATTTTCTCCCATTCTGAGGGTTGTCTTTTCGTCTTCTTTATGGTTTCCTTTGCTGTGCAAAAGCTCTGAAGTTTCATTAGGTCCCATTTGTTTATTTTTGTTTTTATTTCCATTTCTCTAGGAGGTGGATCAAAAAAGATCTTGCTGTGATTTATGTCAAAGGGTGTTCTTCCTATGTTTTCCTCTAAGAGTTTTATAGTGCCCGGTCTTACATTTAGGTCTCGAATCCATTTTGAGTTTATTTTTGTGTATGGTGTTAGGGAGTGTTCTAATTTCATTCTTTTACATGTAGTTGTCCAGTTTTCCCAGCACCACTTATTGAAGAGACTGTCTTTTCTCCATTGTATATCCTTGCCTCCTCTGTCATAGATTAGTTGACCATAGGTGCGTGGGTTTATCTCTGGGCTTTCTATCCTGTTCCATTGATCTGTATTTCTGTTTTTGTGCCAGTACCGTATTGTCTTGATTACTGTAGCTTTGTAGTATAGTCTGAAGTCAGGGAGTCTGATTCCTCCAGCTCCGTTTTTTTCCCTCAAGACTGCTTTGGCTATTCGGGGTCTTTTGTGTCTCCATACAAATTTTAAGATTTTTTGTTCTAATTCTGTAAAAAATGCCATGGGTAATTTGATAGGGATCGCACTGAATCTGTAGATTGCTTGGGGTAGTATAGTCATTTTCACAATATTGATTCTCCCAATCCAAGAACATGGTATATCTCTCCATCTGTTGGTATCATCTTTAATTTCTTTCATCAGAGTCTTATAGTTTTCTGCATACAGGTCTTTCGTCTCCCTAGGTAGGTTTATTCCTCGGTATTTTATTCTTTTTGTTGCAGTGGTAAATGGGAGTGTTTCCTTAATTTCTCTTTCAGATGTTTCATCATTACTGTATAGGAATGCAAGAGATTTCTGCACATTAATTTTGTATCCTGCAACTTTACCAAATTCATTGATTAGCTCTAGTAGTTTTCTGGTGGCATCTTTAGCATTCTCTATGTACAGTATCACGTCATCTGCAAACAGTGACAATTTTACTTCTCCTTTTCCAATTTCTATTCCTTTATTTTTCTTCTCTGACTGCCATGGCTAGGACTTCCAAAACTATGTTGAATAATAGTAGTGAGAGTGGACATCCTTGTCCTGTTCCTGATCTTAGAGGAAATGCTTTAAGTTTTTCAGCATTGAGAATGATGTTTGCTGTGGGTTTGTTGTATATGGCCTTTATTATGTTGAGGTAGGTTCCCTCTATGCCCACTTTCTGGAGAGTTTTTATCATAAATGGGTGTTCAATTTTGTCAAAAGCTTTTTCTGCATCTATTGAGATGATCATATGGTTTTTCTTCTTCAATTTGTTAATATGGTGTATCACATTGATTGATTTGCATATACTGAAGAATCCTTGCATCCCTGGGATAAATCCCACTTGATCATGGTGTATGATCCCTTTAATGTGTTGTTGGATTCTGTTAGCTAGTATTTTGTTGGGGATCTTTGCATCTATATTCATCAGTGATACTGGTCTGTAATTTTCTTTTTTTGTAGTATCTTTGTCTGGTTTTGGTTTCAGGGTGATGGTGGCCTCATAGAATGAGTTTGGGAGTGTTCCTTCCCCTGCAATTTTTTGGAAGAGTTTGAGAAGGATGGGTGTTAAGCTCTTCTCTAAATGTTTGATAGAATTCACCTGTGAAGCCATCTGGTCCTGGACTTTTATTTGTTGGAAGATTTTTAATCACAGTTTCAATTTCATTACTTGTGATTGGTCTGTTCATATTTTCTGTTTCTTCCTGGTTCAGTCTTGGAAGGTTATACCTTTCTAAGAATTTGTCCATTTCTTCCAGGTTGTCCATTTTATTGGCATACAGTTGCTTGTAGTAGTCTCTTAGGATGCTTTGTATTTCTGCGGTGTCTGTTGTAACTTCTCCTTTTTCGTTTCTAATTTTATTGATTTGAGTCCTCTCCCTCTTTTTCTTGATGAGTCTGGCTAATGGTTTATCAATTTTGTTTATCTTCTCAAAGAACTTGCTTTTAGTTTCAATGATCTTTGCTATTGTTTTCTTTGTTTCTATTTATTTCTGCTCTGATCTTTATGATTTCTTTCCTTCTAGTAACTTTGGGTTTTGTTTGTTCTTCTTTCTCTAGTTCCTTTAGGTGTAAGGTTAGACTGTTTATTTGAGATGTTTGTTGTTTCTTGAGGTAGGACTGTATTGCTATAAACTTCCCTCTTAGAACTGCTTTTGCTGCATCCCATAGGTTTTGGATCATCGTGTTTTCATTGTTGTTTGTCTCTAGGTATTTTTTGATTTCCTCCTTGATTTCTTCAGTGATCTCCTGGTTATTTAGTAACATATTGTTTAGCCTCCATGTGTTTGCGTTTTTTATGTTTTTTTTCCCCTGTAATTGATTTCTAATCTCATAGTGTTGTGGTCAGAAAAGATGCTTGATATGATTTCAACTTTCTTAAATTTACTGAGGCTTGATTTGTGACCCAAGATGTGATCTATCCTGGAGAATGTTCCGTGCGCACTTGAGAAGAAAGTGTAATCTGCTGTTTTTGTATGGAATGTCCTATAAATATCAGTTAAATCTATCTGGTCTATTGTGTCATTTAAAGCTTGTGTTTCCTTATTTATTTTCATTTTGGATGATCTGTCCACTGGTGTAAGTGAGGTGTTAAAGTCCCCCACTATTATTGTGTTACTGTTGATTTCTTCCTTTATAGCTGTTAGCAGTTGCCGTATGTATTGAGGTGCTCCTCCGTTGGGTGCATATATATTTATAATTGTTATATCTTCTTCTTGGATTGATCCCTTGATCATTATGTAGTGTCCTTTCTTGTCTCTTGTAACATTCTTTATTTTAAAGTCTATTTTGTCTGATATGAGTATTGCTACTCCAGTTTTCTTTTGATTTCCATTTGCATGGAATATCTTTTTCCATCCCCTCACTTTCAGTCTGTATGTGTCCCTAGGTCTGAAGTGGGTCTCTTGCATATATATGGGTCTTGTTTTTGTATCCATTCAGTGAGGCTGTGTCTTTTGGTTGGAGCATTTAATCCATTCACGTTTAAGGTAATTATCGATATGTATGTTCCTATGACCATTTTCTTATTTGTTTTGGGTTTGTTTTTGTAGGTCCTTTTCTTCTCTTGTGTTTCCCACTTAGAGAAGTTCCTTTAGCATTTGTTGTAGAGCTGGTTTGGTAGTGCTGAATTCTCTTAGCTTTTGCTTGTCTGTAAAGCTTTTGATTTCTCCATTGAATCTGAATGAGATCCTTGCCAGGTAGAGTAATCTTAGCTGTAGGTTCTTCCCTTTCATCACTGTAAATATGTCATGCCACTCTCTTCTGGCTTGTAGAGTTTCTGCTGAGAAATCAGCTGTTAACATTATGGGAGTTCCCTTGTATGTTATTTGTCATTTTTCCCTTGCTGCTTCCAATAATTTTTCTTTGCCCTTAATTTTTGCCAATTTGATTACTATGTGTCTCGGTGTGTTTCTCCTTGGGTTAATTCTGTATGGGACTCTCTGTGCTTCTTGGACTTGGGTGGCTATTTCCTTTCCCATGTTAGGGAAGTTCACGACTACTATCTCTTCAAATATTTTCTCGGGTCCTTTCTCTCTGTCTTATCGTTCTGGGACCCCTATAATGCGAATGTTGTTGCATTTAACGTTGTCCCAGAGGTCTCTTAGACTGTCCTCATTTTTTTTCATTCTTTTTTCTTTATTCTGTTCCACAGCAGTGAATTCCACCATTTTGTCTTCCATGTCACTTATCCGTTCTTCTGCCTCAGTTATTCTGCTATTGATTCCTTCTAGTGTAGTTTTCATTTCAGTTATTGTTCATCTCTGTTTGTTTGTTCTTTAATTCTTCTAGTTGTTTGTTCTTTAATTCTTCTAGGTCTTTGTTAAACACTTCTGGCATCTTCTCGATCTTTGCCTCCATGCTTTTTCCGAGGTCCTGGATCATCTTCACTATCATTATTCTGAATTCTTTTTCTGGAAGGTTGCCTATCTCCACTTCATTTAGTTGTTTTTCTGGGGTTTTATCTTGTTCCTTCATCTGGTACATAGCCCTCTGCCTTTTCATCTTGTCTATCTTTCTGCGAATGTGGTTTTTGTTCCACAGGCTGCAGGATTGTAGTAGTTCTTGTATCTGCCGTCTGCCCTCTGATGGATGAGGCTATCTAGGAGGCTTGTGCAAGCTTCCTGATGGGAGGGATTGGTGGTGGGTAGAGCTGGCTGTTGCTCTAGTGGGCAGAGCTCAGTAAAACTTTAATCCGCTTGTCTGCTGATGGGTGGGGCTGGGTTCCCTCCCTGTTGGTTGGTTGCCCTGAGGCGACCCAACACTGCAGCCTACCCTGGCTCTTTGGTGGGGCTAATGGTGGACTCTGGGAGGGCTCACGCCAAGGAGTACTTCCCAGAACTTCTACTGCTAGTGTCCTTGTCCTCACGGTGAGACACAGCCATCCCCCGCCTCTGCAGGAGGTCCTCCAACACTAGCAGGTAGGTCTGGTTCAGTTTCCTATGGGATCACTGCTCCTTCCCCTGGGTCGTGATGCACACACTACTTTGTGTGTGCCCTCCGAGAGTGGAGTTTCTGTTTCCCACCGTCCTGTCGAAGTCCTGCAATCAAATCCCACTAGCCTTCAAAGTCTGATTCTCTAGGAATTCCTCCTCCTGTTCCCGGACCCCCAGGTTGGGAAACCTGAAGTGGGGCTCAGAACCTTCACTCCAGTGGGTGGACTTCTGTGGTATCAGTGTTCTCCAGTTTGTGAGTCACTCATCCAGCGGTTATGGGATTTGATTTTATTGTGATTGCGCCCCTCCTACCGTCTCACTGTGGCTTTTCCTTTGTCTTTGGATGTGGGGTATCTTTTTTGGTGAGTTCCAGTGTCTTCCTGTTGATGACCGTTCAGCAGTTAGTTGTGATTCCAGTGCTCTCGCAGGAGGGTGTCTATACTATTTATTTAAAAATTTATTTTCTTGTTTGTTTTCTATTTCCCCCTGTGGGAATGTAATATCCATGATGACAGATAATTTTAACTGTTTCTACTGCTTCTGTATCCCCAGTGCCTAAAAAAGGGCCTGGCATAATGTAGGTGTTCATTAAACATTTGTGGAATGAATGAAAAATTTAACGATTAAAGAGGTGGCTTATCTCATCCTAACCCAAATCCAGAAGCCCCATGTCACACGTGCAGCCCTCACATGGGAAACCAAGGCTGTTAAAAGTCGGCTACATAAAGTCTGATCTTATCCTGAGATTCCTGCCAACACCATTAGACTACACAAGGAAAACTCTGAATTAAACATATTAGGAGAACTGTAGTTTAGAGTCTCACCACTTGAAAACAAAGCTTCACGATCCTTTTGGAAATCAAACTGGGAGCAGAGATGAAGCGCATTTCTTGAATTAGTTACAAGATTCTCTGTCTACGGTTTCATTACCTGTGTTAGTGCTAATGCCGTGATAAGCCCTTCACGAGTGTGCAAGGTTGGTGATTGGCAGATAGAGATAACAAAATACATCAGCTATTTTCCCTGACTTCTGTTGCTATCCTGAAGTATGTGGCTTTCTCAATCAATGCTATATTGGTAGCTTCTGTAGCAACCCTCATCTAATTCAAATGCCTTTACCAAAAAAAAAAAAAAGAAAAACCAGCTAAGCAGATTTTACAGCTTAGAGGACACTGAGCGAGAAACAATATGAACATTTGTCAATATTTGCTTTATTGGTTCTGAGAATTAATTTCTTAGGCTGCAAAGAGTGACCATCATAATTATACTAAAATATAACCAATTTGAAACCATGCTGTTAATAATGAAAGTCTGGCCCATGGCCAGTTTATAACAACATAGATGGATGTTGAAAAGGTGGGTAAATTGTAAAATAACCTTTCAACTGTTTTTCCAAATGGTCAGACGTTTCATAGTAACCAAATCGAGCACCTCTAAATTGAGGTTAATAATGAAAATCTTCCATCTCTGGATCACTATAAAGGCCAGAATTCTATTTTTAGCCACTGAAGCTGTTTAATCTTTAAACATTCAGTTGTTTAATTTATTAGACCTTGTTTCCCACTGCCATCTTCATAACAGAAAATCTGATTGCGAAAAATAAGAGTCAGCTGTTTTAATATATTTACATAAATAATTAAAAATTCTACAGCAGAGTACGCAATACAATGTATTGCCACCATAAACTTCCAATGGAAGGACGTCACTTTAATTAAAAATTACAAAGGTGCCACTGTAAACAATTCATTTACATTTCAAGCTCTGTGTTGACTCAAGAGAGAAATAACTAATAAAAAAAACCCAAACAAACAGAAATGACCTCACCCCAAATCCTATTATTGAGGTCAGTAACCACACTTAATTAAGACGAAGTGTTAATAATATATTTTAGTGGACAGATGCTCTTTTCATTTCCCCAGGTAGAAATGTTATTATTTGGCCTTTAACTTCTGATTAAAATTTAAAAGGTGGGAGTCACCCCAAATTAAACTCTTAAATCTGGTTTTGAAACCTGGCTTTTTCAAAAGGGGAGTGACAACCCTCCTTTCTCCTCCCAATAAATGGTAAGCTACTACACATTTTGAACCTCTGTGTTCCTGAGAAATGACAGTGATGACAAAAATCCTAATTTCCAAGGGAACTGATTTTTGCCATCTGCTTCCAAAGGTCTTAGAAGATACAGAACAAAAGGCCCCATAGCCAGCTGATGACTTTTGCTTGATTTCCTACCATGTTTTTTGTGATTTCCTTTGAATGGGCTCCAATATTAGATTAAATGAGGTGTTAAAGAAAAAGGCTTGATGACTCACAGGAAGACCAGCAAAAACCAAAATTGGGCCTTTTAACAAATCTTTTGGGACTGAATTTTCATCACCGCATGTTGCATTCGGTACCAGTTTGAGCCCATGAATGAATCTACCTCCGAGCTTAAAAGCCTCCAAGTCTAGAGGAGGAAGGGAAGGGAAATGACTTAAAAAGACCCAAAGAAATCAGAACAAAGTAGGCTGTGGTTTTCAGAGTGATGAGGACCTAATCTGGATCTGATTCAGATATTCTGTGTTCAAAGGATGAGTTCAATTTGGATCATGGCTTTGGAAGAAGAGCCGGCGGATGGACCTGACTCCTTAGTGTAACTTTCACAGACCTGGGAAGCCCAGTGAAAGGCCGATCGGTCCTGCTCAGGCTTCCCTCCTGGGACTGGTTTAAAACAAGGCCACATGCAAATATTTCCATGGTTGGTAGACACTAGACAATACCTGAAGATGAAAAATAATAGTAATCACAATAAACCATGTCTGCTTATGCACAAAATGCCTGCACGCAGAAACTCCACCCCAGCTGCTGGCAAACCATGCTATACCTGTTTACTAAGCACTTCCAAAGGCCAAGCGCTGGGCTGTTTTAAGACCTACGATTGGTGCAGCCAATATGGAAAACAGTATGGACGTTCCCCAAAAAACTAAAAATAGAGTTGCCATATGATCCAGCAAACCCACTCCTGGGCATATATCCAGACAACACTACAATTCAGAAAGATACATGCACCCCTATGTTCACAGCAGCACTATTCACAATAGCCAAGACATGGAAGCAATCTAAATGTCCATTGACAGATGAATGGATAAAGAAGATATTGCACATATATACAATGGAATACTACTCAGCTATAAAAAGAATGAAATAATGCCATTTGCAGCAACATCGATGAACCTAGAGATTATCATACTAAGTGAAATGAGTCAGAAAGAGAAAGACAAATACCATATGATATTACTTATATGTGGAATCTAAAATATGATACAAATGAACTTATCTACAAAACAAAAACAGACTCACAGACATAGAGAACAGACTTGTGGTTGCCAAGGGGGAAGGAGGGTGGGGGAGGGATGGACTGGGAGTTTTGGGTTAGCAGATGCAAACTATTATACACAGAATGGGTAAACAACAAGGCCCTACTGTATAGCGCAGGGAGTCATATTCAATATCCTGAGATAAACCATAATGGAAAAGAATATGAAAAAGAATGTATATGTATAACTGAAGCACTTTGCTGTACAGCAGAAATTGACACAACATTGTAAATCAACTACACTTCAATAAAATAATAATAAAAAAAGGACCTCTGAGCCTCTAAGGACTTTTTCTGTCCATGGTGGCCTCCTCCCAAGTCATACCAAATATATTGAAATGTACTCACACTGCAAGTACATTTTTTTCCTGTAAAATTTTTGAGATAATTTTTATATCACTACTTTTGCTTTTGGAATTATTTGACTACTGGGAATATTTCACTAATAATCCCCTATGATTTCTCCAGTGCCGACTCAGACGTTCTACAATGTGAGATCTACAAACAGTTTGCAAATGTAAAGACCTTTTTGCAAATATTAAATTCAACCTGCCAGGACATGGAAGCAAGCTAAATGTCCATCAACAGATGAATGGATAAAGAAGATGTGGTACATATATACAATGGAATATTACTCAGCCATAAAAAGGAACGAAATTGAGTTATTTGTAGTGAGGTGGATGGACCTAGAGTCTGTCATACAGAGTGAAGTAAGTCAGAAAGAGAAAAACAAATACCGTATGCTAACGCATATATATGGAATCTAAAAAAGCAGTACTGATGAACCTAGGGGCAGGGCAGGAATAAAGACGCAGATGTAGAGAATGGACTTGAGGGCACAGGGGGGAAGGGGAAGCTGGGATGAAGTGAGAGAGTAGCATTGACATATATACACTACCGAATGTACAATGGATGGCTAGTGGGAAGCAGCTGCATAGCACAGGGAGATCAGCTCGGTGCTTCGTGACCACCTAGAGGGGTGGGCTAGGGAGGGTGGGAGGGAGGGGATATGGGGATATATGTATACATATAGCTGATTCACTTTGCTGTACAGCAGAAACTAACACAACACTGTAAAGCAATTATACTCCAATAAAGATGTGAAAAAAAAAATTCAACCTGCTAAAGTCATGGTGCTGTGGACACTCGATCTTATTAACTTCAATGTTGCTGTTTTCTTTTCAAACTTTGGAGATGATAGATTATGTGTTCATGTCCTTGACATTTTTGTAGGCTCCTGGAAAGTTTGAAGGTCTTAGTGCTGGGCCTCAGTGCTTAATTAATTAAATGGTACTGATGAGGCCCTTGTGTTTTACCAGGGATGGCTATAAACATGATCGTTACCCTCATAGAGCCCGAGGTTCAGTGGAAGATGGACAATTAGGTCAGGAATCACAGTAAAGCACTAGACGTTCAGAAAGCCCTTTGGAGTGCAGTCTGAAGGTCAGGGTAGCCCACCTGCAGAGGCGATGCCTGAACTAACGTCAGAAGGACATACAGCTGTGGACGAGGCGGTGGCGAGAAAAGCCCCAGGAGTTCACCTCATTTGCATGTTTTCTTTCCATAAACCGAGGTTCAGAGAGGTTACGTTTTCCTCATCAGCAAAGAGGCAGACTCATGGTTGTGAAAGTTAAATAAGACTTTGGTGACAGTGCTTTTGGTAAACTTTCATATAAAAATGTTAGGCATCTTAGTCATAGTACCAGCAAAATACATGTGTCCAGGTGGCAATCTTTGCCTAGTTTAGTCTGGTGCCCAATTCCCAGGAGGCAGAGAGCAGCTCAAAGGCATGGGGGTAGTGGCACTTCTGGGGAATTCAGGAATCTGTTGATAAGCGAGACCATAATGATGCTTGGAAATAAGTAATTTCTGTTGCTTGGCTTTTTCTCCTCAGCTGGAGACCACTGGTTCTTACTTCCCAAGGAAACAATTTCCTTCTCTCCTTCCTTCCTTCTCCTCTCTCCCTCCCTCCCTCTTCCTTCTTTCCTGGGGCATCATCATTTGCAACAAAGCTCTCGCTCTTTTGACTAAAAGCTCCCCGGAGGAGGCTGTAGGCAGAGATCATTCTCACAAGTGAAAAGATAGCACCCAGCAGTGTTAGGCCCATAGTAGCCTCTAAATAAATACCAGGAAATGAAGTCAGTAAAGGAATGAATGGAAAACTATAATGCTTGTGCTTTTTTCAAGCAGCTGTCTTTGGCAACACAATTATCTATTATTTTGATCGTGTAAAAATCTAATTTCATGGCATGTATTCATCTTTTAAAACCTACCCTGTAGTTTTGTATTACACAGAAAGGTTCAATCCCCAAAGGTGTTCATGGCAGAAACTTCTAGTTACCTCACAATACCCACTCTTCCTTTCTTCCTTAGTAAAGAATCCCAGTTTTAAAAGTTGGTTGCTATCCAGCTAAATGACCATACTTCCTAGTATTTCTTACAGCTAGGTTTTGGCCATGTGACTAATTTTGGCCAATCAGATTTAAACAGAAATGTGATCAACGTTCAGGAAGACTCCTTAAAATATAAGAGACCCCCTTCTTCTTTCCCTCTCTCCCAAACTACTGTCTGGAATGCAGATGTGAAGGCTGAAGCACTAGCAACCATAATAATTGTCCGTGAGGAAGAGGGTGCCAGTCTCGATGTGACTGAATGGTGAGCAGGAAGGAGCCTGGGCCCCTGACAGCTTTGTGGAACTGCCATCCTAGCCCTGGACTGCCATAGCCGCTCTACACTTATTTTATATGAGGGGGAAAAAAAAAAACCACTTCTATCTTCTCTGAGCCACCATCATTTTGAATTTTCCTTTTATATTGAGCCAAACTTAATCCTCACAGATACAGTGCTGCTAGATGCACACCTGTGGGGTTCCCTGGATGAATGATCCTTTCCCAAAAAAATGTTGAGGAGTAATGGGTAATTTCACATGGGTGGGGACAATATTTTTCCTCAACACGTATCTTATGTATTCAGTGTGTGGGCAGAAGTCTCTGCTGCAGAGTTGTTTACTACAGACACTGGATAAGATGAGTTCTGTCTGAAAAATGTTTGGAATAGGAATTGCTACTTGGCTGCCTCAATAGAAATCCCCGGATTGGTCAGAGAATGAAATAAGTCCTCTCAGACCATTCAAAATGATTGAGCTGCCGGCTGCATCCCCAGAGTAACCAAAGCAACGGATCTGATGCAACAGTGAGTACCTGCTTCTCATCTCACTGTTAAGAGAATGTTGGGCAAATACAGTCATTTCCACTTTAGCATAATTATCATTGAGCTGCTCTTTCTGACAATAATTAGCCAACAACTTCAGGTGCACGAGTCCACTCCTCACTGGAGACACTGAAATGTCATCGAGAACTGCCAGATTCCTGTCTCGTGTACACGGAGGAAGGCTCCACCCTGAAAGCTGAAGCCTGTCTCGTTGTCACTCCAGGTTGAGAGGACGGGGTGTGGGAACCAGCTCTGTTTTACAACACGTCAATGTTCACATGACCTTGGAGCACAGAAACTCTCTAGCCATCAATTCAAATAATAAGGGAAAATAGAAATGTGATTGCCTAGGTAAAGAGACAAAGAAGTCTTTATATGACAAAAAGCATTAACATCAACACATTTGCAAAGTATTTTCAGAAAATTAATGATGCATTAAACAATTTAGCTACAAGCATGTCCACTGACCTCTGAAAAAAATAATTTCACACAATTGGAAACAGTCTAAATAGCCAACAAGGGAATGAATAAATAAGTATATTCGTGTAATAGCATTGTAGAATGCATACTATTCAGTGACGAAAAATAGTGGCTATTTCTTGATATGGAAAGCTATTCGCCATATATTGGGAAGTAAAAATGACAGGTTCCAAAACAAAATGGGTGATGTGAGCCAATTTTGAAAACAAAAAAGAGAAATACTCGCACATGTGACTGGAGATATACCTAAGCTGTTAAAAGGGGATTTCCTTGGGCGGGACGATTACAGATTTTTAAAATTATCTTCTTTATTCTCAACTGCCTTTTCAAAAGTTTCCTCCATGAACTATCTTAACTTTATAATAAGGATAAGAAGATACAAGTCATTAAAAAGAAGAATTTCATCTGTCACTAGCCCACCGCTGTCCATTTTGATTTGGCTAAGCACAATGCGATGGGCTTTTAAACAAGTTTTAATAACTCAGGCTTTTTAGTGAGAATATTCACTCTGATGCCTGGACACCTCCTGTCTTCAGAGTTACAGGCTTCTCAGAGATGAAGACGCCTTTCACTGATTTTAACATTCCCTGGTGAGATAAAAGAGGGCATCACAATGGCAGCGGCAGAATCACTGTGCCTGAGAAGGGCTTTCTATCACAGAAGACAGGACCAGGAATGAGTTAGAATTAAGGTCCTAAGCTTTGTGGGGGCTGGGAGTGGGGAGGCGTTTCCTGTTTTGACAAGGCAAGGAGCCTGCCCTCAGGGAGGAGGTCCAAGTGCCCGTCAACTTGGGGGCAGGACCTGAATCAGGCCGGTTGGGGTGGAGCATCTCCTGCTGTGCTAAGATGCCTTGAGGGCCTGGCTAGGCATCTGAGATGAGATGGGGTTACTGGAGCTGAGGCACAGAGAGCCTTGGAGTGAGATATTGATAGAGATAGAAATGGGGGGAGGGGGAGAGACAGAGACGGAGAGAAAGAAGAGGAGGAGGAGGGGGGAGGAAGCAGATAAAGGAGGAGGAAAGAGAAGAGAGGAGAGAGAGGAATGGGAGGAAGGAAGGAGCAGAGAATCAGACAGAGAAGAGATGGCCATGAGACAAGAGAGGAAGATGGACCTAGAGGGAGGGGGAAGATGCAAATAGAGACAGTGATGGGGAGGGAGGAAGGGCAGAGGGAGACATGTAGAAGAAATGTACAGAGCAAAGGACAGACCAAGAGTAATCGGCACAGAGAGGGACACAGAGAGAATGACAATGTGGACACAAAGAGTCACACACACAGACAGGGACACCCGCATAACCTACACAACTGCAGAGCCCAGCGCCGTGCTATTGCCAGGAATCAAGACAGGGGCAGATGGCGCTGGCAGCATCTTTTTTGCATGTGCCTTTGTCAGCTGAACTCAGAGCTCTCCTTGAGATAAAAATAGGAGTTCTCAGTTCCTCCCTCTTCCAATGCCTGCTCCCCAAAGAATCATTAAGACAACAACACCACCACCACTCACAAGGTCATCGTGTCTTTCTGAGAATTCTGGAGAGCCAAGCACGGTTTATTAGAAAACCATGTCCCAGCCTGGCCCCTCCCCTCAGCCCTGCTCAGCCTCTGCACACACAGCCCATCGGGGACAGTGCTTCTCGTGTACAGGATCAAAGGCTGCAGATAATTAATGAGCCTTTTCTCCCTGAAGAGTTCCTGTGACAATAGCTCAACGTGTCAGGGATGTTATCCCTGCCTTTGATGGGCTCAGAACCAGCAACAGGAGAGGAAGGGCGGAGGGGAGGGGAGAGGAAAGGGGCGGAGGGAGATCCAGTCAGTGCCAGGCTGAGAAAGGGTCACTTCTGGGCAACTCTGGATCCCAGCAGGAAGGAATGTGTCCGAGGAGTCAGGCCAGAGAGAGAAATGTGCATCACACACACATACATGCACACGCACATACATACACACACATGCATTTATTTTGCTTCGATGCTGGAAAAGTGATTTGTCCAGACACTGCTCAGCCAGCCCCATTTGTAAATGCTACAGCTCTCAGGCAAACAGCCACAGAAACACCTCAGCTGTATTTTCTGAGGGGACTCGTGACATTGAAATTGGTCAACAGTGGCTCTCCGTGGTCCCTGATGACTCAGCATCCATTCCCACCTTCTGGGAAGAGACTTTCTGCATTCCTTTGGGAACCCACCACCCCAGTTCATTATGGTTGGATGCTGGGTCCACGGTGGGCACACGCACCAGGACCAGCCCCGGGCACATCCCATCCTCCTGCCATTCTGGGTCAGAGACAGGTGTGTGTCCAAGTTGGCTCAGTGAGACGCAAACCTGGCCCTTGGGCAAGTATTGATACTACTGGTTAGGAAGGATCTCTTTCTGCTGGTAGGACTGGCATTGCTGGCGGCCTTGACCCTCTACAGCCATACAGATATGGCTGAGGATGAAGCCAACCCAGGCAAGTGCAGAGTCAAGAGGTGGGTAAAGAATATATTCTGAGCACCTGAATTCTCACGCTGGATGTCCTTGTCCTCCTTTTCAGTTTTGTGGGCCAGTACATGCGTTTCTGGCAAAAGTCAGTCTGAGATGGGTCCTGGCCACTTGTGACTGAGCGTCACAGCTGTAATGAGCAACTGTAGAAACAGGAAGCTCTTCAGAGCTTTCTACGCTCCTGCTTTTTACCGCAAGTCTCACGTCTAGTAATTTACAAATTGCTTTCTCTGATCTCCTTTTCTCACGGTGGGCGCCACTGATGCCCCACCCGAGATGGAATGGAGGACCACTGTACCCCGGTTCCAGGAGCCGGCCTTTGCTCTCCATGGCTCCAATCCTGCCCTTGGTGCCCCTCAACGTCTTGGCTCTTGCCAGTCACACGCTCCCTCTCCAGGCTCCTGTCTCCCGACTCAGTTTGCCGGGGCTGCTTTCCGTGGCCTCTTGCCACGCTCCAAGCACCACACTCCACTTGCCAGATGGGATTTCCTTCCTCCTTCCCAATCAGCTGCCTGCCGTGGGGGTGAGGAGGGGCAGCCGCATCTGGGAACATCATGTCTCTTGACTGTCAAGATGCCCTGAGTCGGGGGTGCGAGGCTCCAGCCCAGGTAAAGTGGACCCGCCCCTGGGCATGTGAACCGTGAGCCGAGGGACACGAGAGTGGACAGTGGCTGGAGGTGGGTCACTCTCCCTGTGAGGTGCTGCAGTGCCAGCCCGTCAGGTCCCATTACCTAGAGACTCAACAACGCCCAAGCTCCTGGGCAATCTTGGCCCAGTTCTAAACATATTCTTCAAGTCTATAAACTACTCAACATCACTAATCATCAGAGGAATGCAAATCAAAACCACAATGAGATACTATCTCACACCTGTCAGGATGGCCATCATCAGAAAGACCACAAGTAATACATTCTGAAGAGGATGTGGAAAAAACGGGACCTTTGTACACTGTTAGTGGGAATATAAATTGGTACAGCCACTATGGAGAACAGTGTGGAGGTTCCTCAAAAAAATAAAAATAGAACCACTATAGGATCCAGCAATTCCACTCCTGGGCATATATCCAAAAAAAAAGAAAACACTAATTTGAAAAGATACATGCACCCCAGTGTTCATAGCAGCACTATTTACAACAGCCAAGATATGGAAGCAACTTAAGTGCCCATCAACAGATGAACAAATAAAGAAGGTGTTTTATATATTTATTTTATATATATATATGTATACATATGTATATGTATGTGTGTGTATATATATATATATATATATATATATATATATATATATATATATATGATGGAATATTACTCAGCCATAAAAAAAGAATGAAAATCTACCCTTTACAACAACATGGATGGCCCCAGAGAACATTATGCTTAGTGAAATTAGAGAAGACAAATACTTTATGTTATCACTTACATGTGGAATCTAAAAAAAGAAAACGGATATACATAAGAAACAGAAACAGACTCACAGGTATAGAGAAAAAACTAGTGGTTACCAGCGGGGAAAAATTCTACCAACTGTGTGTAGAATCTTCCAGCAAATTCTCCCTTTTGCCTAAGTCAGCCAGAGCTGGTCTTAAACAAAGAACTCCGAGAGACCCACCTCTTCCACTGTCTGCCCCACCTTAGTAGGACCTCTATTCCCAGATCCCAGACACCTGCCTCAGCCCCTCCCCATCACATTAACACTTTCATGTCTGGCAGCATCCCAAGTTACCCAACAAAGGCACAGTCCCAGGCTTAGCAACATCAGCCCCATTTAAATCCATTTCCTACCCACCCTGGAGTCACCTCTTTGTAGAACTGCAAATCAACAGTTAAGCTCCCCTAGACATCCTAAATTTGTACAACTACCTTACAGTCTGTTAAGCTACAGGTTTCCCGCTCTAAGTACTTAAGGAAAGCTTTCTCTTTGATGTTTAAATTGTATGTTTCCTTTGCCAGATACTGAGCAGGAAAAGGGAAAAAAAAGGAGAAAAGGAAAAAAAAGAATGGCTATTTCAGATTTACATTATTACAGGATTTGGTATTATTTTGTAATTTTATCTAGTTTGTCTGGCATTCCATAAAGTTTTGTTGTAAAAATAAATCCCCTTTTGGGGTTGGAAAATAACTTCTGCCAGCTTGCTCCACGGTCCTGTTGCTGACGCGGAGATGGTGGCACATTTTCAGGTGTTTCAAATCAGGCAAATAAGACATGTTTATTTGAAGTGCGTCTAATACTTGGTTATCGGTACCTCATATGAAAAGATTAGATTTTGGAAGAGGAAGATTAATTACTTTCTTTAGCGGAGACAAGCGTGCATTTGGACCTGCGTGCCAATGTGTTTACTGTGAAACGTCGCACCAGCGAGGGCATCTCATCTCCACTAGCGTGAGATGCACTGTGGATAATGATCATTTAACTAAATCTCATTATGAAAATCTCTTCTTCTGAAGTACTGGACAGAGCTGAAGAAATGAACACTGAAAATCTGAACTTTTTTTTTGGTCTGCCAATCATCAGCGGAAAACCCAACCCCGACGGTCCATTTCTAAGTACCAGGCAATGTCTACTCCTTTCCCTTCTGACAGTTCAGAGTCCAGAGCACTTCGAAGAGAGCATGGACTTTGCAGATTATACTGCAAAGTTTGCATCCTAATTTCTTCCACTACTAAGCTGGGCAGTCTTGGGCAAGTTACTGAACCTCTCTGAACTCCTAATACCCTTAACTGTACATGGAGTTAGCCTTTCTCATAAAGTTGTGGCAGCTGATAAAGTAGGCGTCTGAGATGCAAGGGGCCATATGTGGCGGCTCCTTTCTTTGTCCCTTCCACACTGTGCTTGGCACCAGCAGACCCCTCTGGACATTTGAGAACACAGCCCTGGAGCCACTCTCCTCCCGGGCTAGTCTATTGCCAGGAATCAGGTGCAGGGGCAACATCCCCACCTAGTGAGCCTGGTCCCCTGGTGCCACCAGCCGCCAGCTCTTCATTATGACACAAACTTCCTGCTCACCCAGATCATTAACAAGTTTAATTTAATGGTAGTTTGCTCCTGACAACCCAGACCCTGCAACCAGAAAAGAAAAGCCATTGCTGCCCGCCTCCCTCCCGTCTCAGGTTACCCAGCCGCCCACTCACCTGATGGTCTGATGCTGCAGGGAATCAGGGTCTGTGGCATTCACCGTCAGCAGCACGCTGCCCACGGAGATGTGCTCTTGCTTGGTCACCATCATGGGGTCCGGGTGGAAAACCGGACCCTCATTGACATCCAGGACGGTGATGTGGACGGTTGCTGTGGAGCTGGGGCCGTAGGAGACGTCGGGCACCAGCGGGTCCTCGTTTTCCACTTTGATCAGCAGGGTGTGAAAGGCAGAAATCTCATAGTCCAGAGGCTGAAAGGCAGAGAGAGGGGCTCAGCACGCGGGTCTGCCACAAAGGGCAGGCACTTTTGCACAGAGGCCTCTGACAGACCCCAAGCCGTGTGGACGCTCAGGGGTGGATCCAGGTTTTGTGGGCTAAGAAGCTTGATGCAATATGGGGTCCTCTTTAAGAAAAAGAGTATGAAACATACAGATACCAAATTAGGTGTGGAAGTTGTTCCTTTTCTTAGATTGAGAAATAACTTACAACAATTACATGAGTCTCAGAGACCTGTATCCTTTGTTGTGAGATCTCTTTAGGTGACTCCCTGGCAGCGCTGACATTAAAAGCCTTCCCACCGGTAGCCTGTGACCTCACAACTCCGGCACTCACGGGGGCTCCAGGGGGTGTGCATTCTGCCAGTAGGGTGTCATGTAGGGAAGTGGATTCGGGAGGCTGACACACAAGGGGTTAAGCTGCATGGCCCTTCCCCACCTGAGGGCACTGGAAAACTGGTGAGGGGGCATTTTTATTTGTCCCCATGACTCGGCAGCTCTGTGGCCATTTTCTGGGCAGGGGGCAGTGATGCCAGATACATGGCCATGCCTGGGACTGTCCCACCAATGAGCAACCCTGCTGAGGCCCTTTCCAGGTGATTCTGTAAAGGGGCTGATGGTAACCGCCTCCCTTGCTGCTGTGTAGACTAAATCAGAGGATATTAAGGAAACTCCATTGTAGACATTATTAATATGGTGCCCTGTCCCTCACAGAATGTCATGGGCGACATTCACTCGGTCACTTTCTTTCCAAACCACGAGATGCAGTGTGAGTGACATTTCCTGTCAATGGGGGTGTGTGTGAGGAGACATTTAGGTGAGATAAGGACACACTTATTATTTCAAGCTATTTTCCTAATGTTTACTGGGAAAACAAGTAGCTAACTCATCAGGCCCATGACATAATGGATATTCTTGCTGGGAGGACGAGACTAAAGTGAGGACAGGGAGGTGGTTCACACTCAACCAGAAGTAAGGAAATGGCAGTACACGTCATAAGGGATCTGGGAACGTGGCATCAGAGGTGAGCATGGCGAAGCTGGGGAAAGAGCTCTACGGGTGCAGGGGGTAGAATCTGGAATCGGGCAGCTTTAGTTGGGAGAGCTTTAGGCAAAATTACATTATCTCTCATAATAATTACAGCTAACACGCACGCTCCACACTCCACACCTGTGAAAGTGCACCCGCACAAATACACATGCATATATATATATATGCACAGGCGCACACACACACACACACAGGAAGTACTGACCCCGGAAGTGCTTCCCGGCTGTAAGAGGACCGCCCCTCCCGCCCTCACCTAGAACAACTCCCAACAGGGTCAGTATTAAGATTTTAAGCGCTAACAGATATCAAGCTGTTGGTACCTAGGAGCTACCCAGTTATATTGTGGTTCCATCCCTGGAACACAAGAATAATTTACCACTTCATCCTCCTTTCTAACAACAGATCTCTGTCCTTCCCAAGTCAAGCCCCAAATATGCAACCCCAGTGAAATAAATTCCAAACATGGGCCAGGGAGCTGCCGTGCTTGGAAAGCAGAGTCACTCATCCCAGTCAGGACACTGAAGGGGACGGGAGCCTTGGGCGTGCTGGGCAGTGACAGTCTGCCGGGCAGCATCCTGAGCAGCATGGACACACAGAGCGTCCACCCCTCCTGAGAACCTTCTCGACCGCACCCCAGCACGGGGCAGACCCAGCCGGGCAACCCGAGGCCCGGAGGATTTCTTTCATACCAGCTCCCAGGAACACACCATCTTCCTGGAAATAAAGTTAAGGACAACATGCTGAGACTATGGAATCCTGAATCTAGCCCAACTGGATTTTCTACCATGATGCAAATGGCAGCAGGGTGGGGTTTTATTGCGTTTCTTAGCTCTGCAGGGCCCTTAACAGGCAGCAGCTGTGAGGCCAGCAGGGTGAGCAGCAGGATGGAGTGGAGCGGGCCGGGGCAGAGGAGGAGGAGCAGGGTCCCGACAGGAACGGGAATCTTACCATTGTCTCCTAGGGCTGTGGTAACAAAGCACTAGGTGGCTTAATGCAAAGCTTAGTACAAAGAAATGAACTGTCTCACAGTCCTGGAGGCCAGAAGTCCAAAATCAAGATGTTGGCAGGGCCATGTTCTCTCTGAAAGCTCTAGGGGAGCCCTCCCTGCCTCTCCCAGCTTCTGGCATTCCCTGGCTGGCAGCGCATGAGTCTGACCCCTGTCTCCATCATCACCTGGCCTTCTCCCTGTGTGTCTCTGTCTTCACATGGCTGCCTCCTCATAAGGACACCAGTCATCTTGGATTGGGGGCCCATCCTACTCTATTATGCCCTCATCTTAACTAATTACACCTGCAGTGGTCCTGTTTCCAAATAAGCCCACATTCAACAGGTTCTGGGGGTTATGACTTTAATGTCTTTTTGGGGGGAGGCACAATTTAACCCGTAACAGTGGGGTACCCACAGCTCCCCCCATTCACACACGTCTTATAATATATTTACATATTACGTATAAATATACATACAGTATTTGATCTGCATCACAACCCCTCATTACTTTCCATGACATAATCCATCTCTCATCGTGCACCTACTGTGTGCTAGGAGGGCCCCATGTGCATCATCTCACCTAATCCTCACCTTACCCTCATAATAGTAGGTGATTTTAGACCCTTTTTACAGATGAGGAAACAGGTTCAGAGAGGTTAAGTAACTCAGTCAAAGTCACACAGCTTACAAGTGGCACAGAGCCAAGATGCGATACAGGGAGTCTGATGAGAGAGTCCGAGCTGATAACAATAAACTGCCTTTGGTACCGGGTGGTATTTCCACAAGTAATGTTGATGGGGACTCAGCCCTCTGTCCTGCCTTGGGCCCCTTCATTCATACCAGGAAGCAATGCAGCTTAGTAGCAGAAAGTGCTCTTTGCTCCCAGAGCCAGAGGGGAGGGGATCAAGTCCTGGCCATAAGAACTCTAATGAGTAACTACTGGACCACAGGCACATCACTGCATCTCCTGGAGCCTCATCTTTCTCATCAGTCAAGTCCTAGTACCAAGGATTGTAGTAAGATCAGAGGAGATGATGCATGCTGGGTGTTTCACACAGCAGCTGGCCTGGAATCGGATATAATAACAAGAGGCTGTTAATACAGTGAGGAAGAGGAATATGGGGTAGAAATAGCTGGAAGAGCCACTGCCCTCCTGCCTTGCCTCTTCAGGTATGTTCGAGGCTGACATTCCTCAGCAGAATGCTGGCTTCTAAGGAATGCAGATGTGAGTAGTGGCACAGAGAGAGGAAAGGAGAGAGAGAGAGAGAGAAAGTCCAGCCTTTTCTGGAGAGGAGGACCTCTGCAGTGCTTACTTCCGTTTGCACAAAGCTGGGTGTAATGACACCAGTGGGGCGGTGCCCAGGGCCAGTCTACCAGGAGCTGATGAAACGTGGGTCTCTGCTCCCACCCCTCCCGAGGCCTGCCCTGGGTCATGCTGCATTAAGAAGCCCTCCGTTGTCTCGGGCATATGACCTGATTAATGTGATTTGTCTGGTGTGGGGTCTCTGTGTCAGGGACGGGAAGAAATTGAAAACACTTCCAATAAAGTTACAGAGATGCAATTTGATTAATATTTCATCAAGTGTCAAAAGAGGGTGTGGACCATTGTTCCGGAGGATTTCAAGGCTGGAAAAGCTGGCTCTCATGGGAAGGGTAAAGAATCTGGGGTTTGTTCTCCAGAAGAGGGAGGCTTTGGAAGTGATCCGACAGTGAGTTTTAAGCCTGTGACAGGTTTGGGGATCAAGGATGCCTGCTTTCTCAATGCTTCCTTCTCCTCTGAGGACAAAAGAGAGAACAGACTTAAAATGCAGGGTGGATTGTATTCAGCTGAAAGAGTAACTCTTGGACAGTTTGGGATAGGACACGGCTACTCATCTGGCAGAACTTTAGGATTCGGTCCTGGAGGAGGAAGGACTCCCCCAGAAACCACACAGTCCTGAGACCTCCTCTTGTTCTCCCGTATGCTAACTGGATAGGGCGGAGCTGCTTGTGGTTGGGCTGCAGCATGGCCATGTCCACCCACCCCTCACTGCAGACGCCTCAGAGGAAAGATTCAGACTTCCCAGCTTTCCTTGCAGCTGAGGGTGGGCATGTGTCATCTGGTCAGTGACACATCATTGGAAATTGTCTGGAGGACCCATGGAAAAGACATTTTTTCCCCTAATGAGAAGAGAGGGGCCCATGAGGGCACACATACTCTCTCTCACTTGCCTGGCTGCCTCCTTGCTTCCTGCCTTGGAACACAGCAGCAGGAAGACGTGATGCCTGGGGCTCTGACAGCCATTTTATGTCCATGAGGAAAACATCAGAAACATCTGTGTGCCACCTGCTGGCTCTCTGACACCTTGAGCTGCCAGCCAATCCTAGATTGGCCTACCTTCATCTAGTTATGAAGATCAGGAAATTCTCCTGACTATTTAAGCCACTATCAGCCTGGCATTTGGTTGCGTACAACTGAAAGCATTCCTAGCTAATGGACTGGGTTGCTAGCAAGGTGGAGAGCCCAGGGAGCATGGTCAGGCCAGCCTCCAGAAGGCTATCCTGGGGCTTTAACTCAGGTGCACTGAGAAGCAGAGAAAGCTCAAGGCCCTTTATACAAATTCATGTGGCAGGCAGCCAAAGGGGGGATGCCCCCATCCCAATTCTGAAGCAAAGGGAGTCCACTTGCTAGTAAAATGGAGACCCAGGGCGGGCCCCAGGCTCTGTGGGCACCTCCTCCCCCGAAATTGCAGGTGGAAATTCCTTGTACTACGGCAGTGCTCGTCCACAAGGCTGTGCTCTCCTGGGGCAACTCTCACTCCTGTTCCGACCCTGCAGGTGTGGGGCAGGCCCAGGAACCTGCATTTCAGCTAGCATTCCAGGTGACTCTTCTATATGCTAACGTTTAAGACTCACAGCATTGTGGGCCAAAGGGGGGAGTGCAGGGAGAGGAGAATACTCTTTTCCAGTCTAGCTTTGCTTGTATTTTATTTTCCTCAAGCTGTAGCAAACACAGGCTGGGAGAACGGTGCTCCTGCAGGGTTTATGGTGAGGATGTGTATGTACCCAAGCTTTGTCTTCCAGCTGCAGACTTGGAAAATTGCCTGATGCCTTTTATAGATACAGGGCTAGCCTCAGAGAAAAGCCAGTGGCTATGTTTTATTTTTTTACGACTTTCACAGCTTTGAAACTATAGCACTGAATGTAGGAGGGCAGTGCCAGGATCTCCCGGGAGTCCCGGCAAGGGAAGAAGAATTGGGAAGACCCAGAGGCTGCTCTTTTCAGGGAGACGTTTGGGGCTCAGTTCAGACGAGGTTCTGAAAAGGACAGGGCCTGGGAGAAACCTAGACCCCTCATTCTCTGGAGAAAGCCGGAAACTTCTCTGAGACCTGCCATTCTCAGTGGCTCCGGGTTCTGCCCCCAGGGATGTTGTGGAACTTTGTTGGTGCAAATGTTTATATGGCCCTGCAGCTAGGCTGAATAATGACCCCACCCCCCCAATATGTCCATGTTCGAATCCCTGGAACGTGTGTTACCTTACATGGCAAAAGGGACTTTGCAGACGTGATTAAGCTAAGGACCCTGAGCTGGGTAGAAGATCCTGGATTATCCAGGTGGGCCCAATGGAACCACAAAGGTCCTTAAAAGAGGGAGGCAGGTGGGCTTCCCTGGTGGCACAGTGGTTAAAAATCCGCCTGCCAGTGCAGGGGACATGGGTTCGAGCCCTGGTCTGGGAAGATCCCACATGCCGTGGAGCAACTAAGCCTGTGAACTACAACTACTGAGCCCGCGAGCCACAACTACTGAACTCGCGTGCCACAACTACTGAAGCCCATGCACCTAGAGCCCGTGCTCCACAGCAAGAGAAGCCACCGCAATGAGAAGCCCACGCACTGCAACGAAGAGTAGCCCCCGCTCACTGCAACTAGAGAAAGCCTGCGCGCAGCAACGAAGACCCAATGCAGCCATAAATAAATAAATAAATAAAATTAAAGAACACTGCACAAAAAAAAAAAAAAAAGAGGGCGGCAGGAAAGTCAAAGGAAGAAGTAGATGTGACAATGGAAGCAGAGGATCAAAGTCAGAGAGAGATAAGAAGATGCTGGGTTGCTGCTTTGAAGATACAGGAAGGGGCCATGAGCCAAGGAATGCAGGCAACCTCCAGAAGCTGGAAAAGACGAGGAAATCAATTCTCCCCCAGAGCCTCCAGAAGGAACCAGCCCCACCGACTGTAGCCCTGTGAAACTGATTTTGGACTTCCGGCCTCCAGAACTGTAAGAGACTAAATTTGCGTTGTTTGAAGCCCCTGCGTCTGTGGTCATTTGTTACAGTAGCCCCAGGAAACGAACACAGGCACCACGTGCCAGTCAAATATTAGCTTGTGAACTCCTCACAACAACCTGGAGCGGTGGGTTGTACCATCATCCTCATTTTACAGATGAGGAAACTGAGGCACAGAAAACAATTAAGCATCTTGGCCGAGGGCGCACAGGGAGTAGGTAACAACGTTCCTGCTTGGTCCACTAATACGATTACTATAAACACGATTGCTCCCTGCTTTTCAGGCAAATTGCTGCACGCACCAGAAAAGAAGCTGTGTTCCGAGTGACGTTCTGGTCTGGCAGCAGCTCTCCCAGAACCTCCCAGATCCCTTCCTCCAGGACATGGGGACCACCAGCCTCGCATGCTCTGCTGCCACCCCCCTCCCTCCCATATTTCTGAGCCCTCCCGTTACATCATTGTCACTTTCCTTCTCGGTCCCCCTGTAGCAGAGAGAGGTCAGCTTGCTGGGCAGCAGTGCTCACAGGCGGTTTCACACGGAGAAGCGTCCCGTGTGTGTAATTATCTGCTGTGTTTGACAGTAACTGAGACTCTGCTAAGAAAGATTAAGAAGAACTGTAATAATGCACAATCTGACCATGGATCTTTAGAAAACCTTCACAGGTCCCATTTTTGCATATCTTTGATAATTCGTTATCAAGCGTATGGAGAATCTCATTTAAAAATTAAGTTTGTTTTTTTTTTAAGGTTACACAGAAGTTTAGGTTTTCCAGAACCTGTAGAACAACTTGGTTTTATAGCCATGAGGGTACAAGCACACCCCTAAGCTGAAGCCTTTTCCCATTTTAATTCCAGGAGGAGGAGACAGCGGCTGGTTTATCCTCGACCTGGGGCCCTGAGTGCTCAGGTGAGGAAGGAGGAACAGTTGGAAGCACCCTTACTTTGACGACGGAGAGCATCCCCTCGTTGGTTTGCGGGTTGGTGTGGATCTCGAAGCTCTGCCCAGGGTTCCCGTTGATGATGGTGTAGGCGGCCCTCCACGCGCCTGTGGTAGGATCGTCCTTGTCCTCAACTGTCAAGTTGACAATAACTCCCACGGCTCCTTCCTCGACTGTGGCTTGAAACTGCAAACAAAGCAGACCTTCACTGTCACTATTTTGGAAAAAAAAAAAAAACAAAAAAACACAGTGAAGACCATTGATGGCGCTCTTACCATATGCCTGGTATTGGGCACATTACCCATACCATCTCATTAAATAATAAAGACTAACAGAGGAAGATCACGATGCTGTGTGTGCCAACAGATGATATGCTTCAGGTTCTCTCAGCCTTATGCGGGGCCATGAGGCTGAATTCCCTCCTACAGGATGTGGGCAGAAGTGATGTTTGCCAGGGCTGGCCTGGGTTCACCTGGGCTGAGGGTTAAGAGAACAGCTGTGCCTCTTCTCTGGACCCCTTTCCTTCTACCTACCTGGATGCAGACAACCAGGAGACCCAAGGGGAAGGTGGAGCCACAAGAGGGAAGGAGCTTGGGTCCCTGAGTCACCACATGGAGGTGGGTGGGAGCCCGTCCTGAACTGTTGTTGAATGAGAAACAAACTTGTATTGAGTTTGAGCCTTTATGCATTTTTGTTTGCATTTGTTCTTGTAGCCTTGTTACTGAATGCAAATCTGTGTGCCCAACGCACAGTGAGGCCAAACAATACCAAAACGTCAGAGTCTGGAGCAGAGAAAGGTTTACTGCAGGGCCAGGCAAGGAGATGTATGGCTCATGCCTTAAAAACCCTGAAGTCGCTGAAAGCTTTCAGCGAAGCCCTTTTATAGGAAAGGTGAGGGAGGGGCATGGTTAGCTGTTGCAGACTTCTTGGTGTCGGATCCTTCGTTCCTGAGGTCAGGTCAGCGTCAGGTCACGGTGTTCTGTAAACCTCCACCAAAGCAAATGTTACTCTCTGTTCTGACAAGAAAGAGCAAGGTCCCAAGGCTCAACTTTGGCCCTCTGAGGTCCAGGCCCTGGCTGAGAGGAGGGGGTCCCCGCGGGGTCCAGTTACCCCGCCCGGGAGCGTTCGTCCAGCACCCAGGCTGGGTCCTCCCGCCACTGCCCAGGCCCGGCTGGCAGCGCCCTCAGGGCCAGGTCCCCAGACCCTGCCCAGCCGTCATCACTGAGGGAGCCAGGCGCCCACGACCCAGCCGGCCCTCAGGTGCCTCAGGCCACCCAAAGGTTGGGGCAGAGCGGGCCGGGTCCCAGGGACCCAGGGAGACCGCCGTCGCCATTAGGTAGCGGAGGAGGGCATGGGAGAGAGGTTCCCGCGGCCTCAAGGCCTAGGCCCGGCCAGTGGGCGGCCATGGCAAGGGCTCTGGAGCTCTGCGGGACACAGCCCCCAGCCTGTCCTGGGGCCCCCCAGCTCACCCGCCGCCTGAGGCCGGGGACGGCCCGGAGGGACCCAGGGAGAAGGCCGCCGTCCGCCTCTTACCTCTTGCCGTGAGGACCACCCCGGGCGGACCGTTGGCAGAGCGACCTCTAACCCCGCCACACTAAGTGTCTCTTGCTAACCCTCCTGTGCTTGAGGTCTCGCGGTAACGGTTGCGTGGTAACGGCTGTGCACCCGCCCCGCCCCTATTACAGCCTCACCCACCCTGAACGACAAGGTAACCAGATAATCACACCGCCATCGCTCATATATGGAGGGACAGGGATTGGAACCCCAGCGTTTGACTCCAGAGCCTCTGCTCAATTGTAGCCTCTTCCTTAGTGAAGGAAGCCAATTGCATCCCTCCCACCCCTTGCCCACACCTAGCATGACTTTAAAAGGAAGGAAACATATTTTCTAAGGAAACATATAAATCGTTTGGAGCTTTGTTGTACCTGTGTTTTTATTGTAACACATCTCAAATATCTGTTGCAAGTAGGTGTGGTGAAAAATAAATCAATAAATGAAAAATCAGCTTTCAGATAGAGAATTTCACGAGCCATCATTAGCACATTCCTTTGAGCTGGAAGCATAAAGTATTGTTTTGGTGCTTACCTCTGATACACTACTGGTGAATAGTAATCTGTTTGCAAATATTTTATATACAATTAATACCAATAAGCTGACAACAAGAAGAAGAAATATCCTGGAATTTCAATTAGTAGGAAAGAGAATCTAGAAACAATAAGAGGATGTCAGAAAGCCCTTCTGTTCAAAGACAAGTAATTTGAGAAATGAGGTTTCAAAAGCGGTGGCTGATTAATTAATTGACTTGCAAATCATTAATCACAAGCCATAATCTTGATGCCTTGGGGGAGCTGGACGGGAACGGGAACTAATTTGTCTGTCACAACTCAGCAAACCTGGGTGAGCTGCTTCCCTTCCCTACAAGCGGTGCTGGGAAATTCCTGGAACACGCACACTGGATGGAAAGGAGCTGGAGTGAGGGGAAGTGGAGGGTACTGTCACACAGAAACAGCTCCACGAGACAGTTATTTTGACCTGATTCCTCTGATTCTTGTTTAAGTTAGGCCTAACTTCTATCTTTCCCCCCTTATCACAAAAATTACAGAATTCCTGAGCTTGAAATCTAGACTGGTGGTTCCCAGCCCTGTTAGAATCTCCTGGAGGGCTTTTTAAAAACACTGATTTAAAAAAAAAAAATAACCCTATTCCAGTTCAGTTGGTCTGGGGTAAGGCGTGGGTTTCAGTGTTTTGTTGACCTGCCCAGATAATTCTAATATGTAGTTTGGAAAGAGGAGCATGAGAGTTCGAGGTCAAGAACGGCCAAAGTAAGGATGTGAGAGCCTGCCCTTGTGCATTGCAAGGCTGCCTGGGTCCCATGCTGAGGGGCCTGCAGTGCATGTGGGATTGGTAGGAAGGAGAGCTGTGATCAACTACTGCTGTCTGCCATGTGTCCAGGAGTGGGACACACGTGCTATCCAATCCTACAGGTGGCAGATAAAGAAACAGGCACAGAGAGAGAAGGAAAGGAAGAGGTTTGTCCAAAGTCCTTGAGTGAACCAAAGGTCAGATACAAATCTCCTGGACTCCAGTAACGTCTGCTTTCCACAAGTTCTATTACTCACGTCCACTCAACAGTCCCATTGCTTAGGCCAGTCCTCCACCCCCTGCTGTGGTCCAGAGCCAGAGGACTGATTCTCTGTCCCTCCTGATCACAGCAGACCTCAGCTCATAACCTGTCCCTGTGGCTGTTCTGACACCTGTACCTTGGGACAACAGGCAGACAATTCAGTGGGTTTGGGAGTGCTAAGACTAGAGGATGCTGGAAACCACCAGTCAGGTGCGAATGCCATTACATCCAGTCCACAGGTGAGGAGTTACTTTGTCAAGGCAGGTGAATGTCACATTGCTGAGAGGAAGACACTCTAAGAACAGATCACGATTTGAGGAGGCTGGAGGCTCCATGTGTGTCTGTCTTGTTCAGGGCTTTCTCTCCACCCCTTGCATGACGCTGGGTGCATAGAAGGGACACAGTAGGTGTCTGTTGAGTGAATGAATGGTCTTAAAATAGGAAATGGGGCCTGGCATCAAAGGTGAGGGCTGAGAGGAAACGTGAAGGGATGAAGCTATACAGGAGTGAGACTAAGAGAGACTGGCATGGTGACGGATGCCTGATTCTGCCACTTGCTTGGATGGTCCAGGGCAGGAGGGATGGGTTGACCTCCCTTTTTCTCCAGAACATCTCCAGCAGGGATGCCTTATGACTTTCGAAGACACTGGGTACGTTACGTTTGTTGGTCCCTCCTACCACACTTGATTTTCATAGGCTTTAAAAATTTCATTTTTTTTTCCCCTGATGTGAGGAAAAAAATTAAAATTTTCTTAGATCCTAAAAAATTCTTTTTTTTTTTTTTTGCTGATTTTAGGAGTTCAGGCATGCGCTTATAGTGCCTGGTCCCCAGTACACAGCACAGTGCTGGACACATGAAGATCTTCTGGATGGATGGATGAATTTGTAAAATTAATATTTAGGCCATGTATAGGTGAGAAAAGCCTGTGCAGTTTCTCCCATGACACCTTTTCATGACATCCACCAAGAGGCTGGTGCAGAATACCTTTTCAGTGTGTGGGCAAATGAGTCCAAGTGGAACGGGAAGGTGATGTTTTAGAAATTCTCACGGCATGCATTACAACCCTAATATAGCCTTAGATGTAGTAATGTGTCCACAGCTACATTTACCTACCATCCATCACCCATCCATCCATTTATTTATCCTCTGTTCATCCATCCATCCATCCGTCCATCCACTTATCCGTCCTCCATCCATCCTCCATCCACGCATCCGTCCATCCATCCACCCATCCACCCATCCATCCATATTCCAGCCAGCCAGCCAACAAGTATTTGTCAAGCGGCTTCTGTGTACCACACATGATATAGTATTAAATTCTAAAAAATAGAAAAATAAAAAAATAAATTCTAGGGATACGCTAGTAAACAAGACAACAGACATGGCATATGTTTAATTATAAAAATATGTGAAGTGTTGGGGAAGAAATAACATAGTTCTTGGAGAGCCTGAAGCTTGAGGCGAGTGGTGAGAGGGGGTGGTGGCTGACCCAGTGTAGGGAGGGTCATTAGGGAAGAATTCCCTGAGAACTGAAAGAAGAGGAGTTAGTGAGATGAAAGGGGAGAGAGCCTTCCTGGCATCTGGAACAGCAGGTGCAAAGGCCAGCAGTGAAGGAAGCACAGGGCATTTGTGGACCAGAGGGGAGGTGGGTGTGGCTGGAGAGCAAAGGAGAACTCGGGGAGAACTGTTTGCTATTGGACTCCAGAGGAGAATTGAGTCAGATTATGCAGAGCCTTGTGGGCCAGGGAAAGGCATTTAGAATTTGTCTTGAGAGCCAAGTGAAGTCTAATCAAGGAACTGGATTATGTTTAAATCTACTCCTGGGAGAATTCAGAAAAAAATCTTTAAATATAGAAAACATTCAACACAATTATTATAGTCTTTGTTAAGACCATTATCTGATTCTTGCATAAACTATAAAACCAGTTTCCTTGAGCATCCATTTAGAAACTCATTATTGCTTAATTAAATACTCATTCTATTAATTCTATTCAATGTTTAACCCCATTATGTAATTCAAGAATGGAAAATTAAGTAGATTAAAATGAAACAGTACCGTTTTATATTTCTATAGCAATGCTCACTCTGTGATTTAAAAACAATAGACAGACATTAACTTACCATACTAGAGCAGGAGGAATTACGGATTGTAACATTACTTCATTTAATTGGAAAAAAATAAAGTTACTTTTCTGTTAAACTGTGCAGCAAATCAAATACGAGATGCAAAACGTGTTTTTACACAATCAGTATGGGCGACTGGCTTGGGACATACTGAGTTTCATTAGCTCTCTCTTCTCAGTTCAGAACTGAGTTACTTCATTTTCTTTCCTTTGCCAAGGTGAGGTGAATTTTGTGATGGACATTTAGGAAGAGACTACTTGGACTTGCCACAAAGGTTATCCATCACCAGGGGAAGAGGGACTTGCATTTTAATTTACACTGAGAATGAACCCTGTTCCTCACAGAGCAAAGAGTTGGTCCTTAAGGTTAACCTGGAAGACGGAAATGACGATCAGCAGGCTAGAAAGCCACAGGTGGGGGAGAAGCGACAGCTGATGACTTTAAGGGACAGGACACATGCAAGCCTGCCTGCTTGATCGCTGGAGTCCAGGTTCATGAGCTGCCAACCCTGGGGTTTCATGGAGAACTGATGTTGAACTTGAAAAGCTGGGATATAGTCATCTGGGCCCTGGCTTTGAAAAAAATTAAAAGATAAGGTCCCGGAAAGTTTTACACACTTCAGTTTCCATTTGTGAGGATAAAAGGGTGAGGGAGACATCATCAGAAGCTGAACTTGCAAGCACTTTTATGAGTCTGTATTTACATAAACGATGCAGCTTGTTGGGAAAATCTAATTTCTTGCTGATAGCCTAATGGGTAGAAACTGTGATTGCTATAAATAAGATCATACATTTAAGGATCCTGGCATAGAGTAAGGAATCAGTATTTGTTAGGAATGGTGATGATGATCGATTTCATTCTGTATCATATGAAATTCTTACTAATAAATTGGAGAATATGGCTCAAACCCCTGTGACTCTTTTTGTTCTTATCACAGGCTGCCTTCCAATGTGGTTGTCTTGTGTAGATAGCTTATTTCCCTCGGTGGGTGCGGAAGAAGCTCTTTGCTCTTCAGTCGTGTATACCTGACACTCACAAACTTGCATATCCTTGTCTTGAGCTTTATCACCAAGACAAATGATGTTAACTTATCACACCCACATTTAGAAGGAATAGCTGCATCAGATATCTGGTTTCCTTCTATCTATGATTAGGAGTCATCCTGGGGTAGAAAGATGCAACACCTCATTTAAATAAATAGTCATTAAATGTCTATTGCATGTCAGAGGGTCTGCCAGGCGCAAGAAGTACAGCAGTAAATGAGAGGGACACTATTCTCTCCCCTCATGGGTTTACAGCTCAGCAGACTGACACATTCCCTCCTGGTCACCCCATTTTTTTAATATGCTTTGCTCACACTATTCGTTTTCTACCATTTCTCCACTGTCATTCATCCCAGGCTGCAACTATATTTGGACATGATTTAGTTTACAGCTAATGGTCATTTTAATAAATGGTGCTGGGGCCACTGGCTAGCCATGTGGAAAAAACAAAGAATCTTGATTCCCTACCTCACACCATACAGAAATTGTGAAAGGTAAAACAATCAATGTTTTAGAAGAAAACACAGGAGGACATTTAATTCAGCTTACAGTTAATGTTTATGTGTACTTTATATATATGTAATATAATGTAAAATATTTAAAATACATATAATATAAAAATATAAAATGTAATTATATATATAAAGTACACATAATATAATATAGATAATATTTAAATAACAAATTTAGTAAGTACAGAGTTTATTCAGTATTTTAAAGAAGGCTTTATGTCTAAGGAGTGATGAACAGCAGAGCCCCACAAGGGACTCTAGGTTGCTTGGCTGAGAACCATGGTCTGCTCATCAGCCAGCCCTCAAGACAACTGTGCCTACTGAGTCCCTCCCTAGCCACGTCCCACTAGGATGTGCATGGACAGGCCTCGAAGTAACGCCAAGATGGGAGGGGACCATTCGGGAACCCAACAACCCATAATGGCCCCAGACACAGGTGAGCGTCTTTTACTCATTTCCCATCTAGTCAACATTCTCTCTTCTCTAAATATCATTTTCTCTTTGAAAATGAGGAGTGGTGTCAGCCCTTTGGTTTTCAACGCCCATGGGAGACAGTTCACAGAGAGAAGACGTAAAGCAGATGCTAGAGCTGGGCTTTCCGGCAACTGTGAGCAGAGACTTCCCCGCCCTCTCAAGTGGAGGCAGCCTGGGGTGTGCCCCTGTCAACTGTGAGACAGGTCTTGTCTCTGTTTCCGCAAATGCCCAACACCACCTCTTTCATAAAGTGAGAGCGCTATAATTAGACATTCAACTTTGGGATCATTTTTGTCTAGAGAATACAACCTGAGGGGAGAAGATGACAGTGTACATGTGTTGGAGGGTCTCACGATAAGAAGAATGACCACTTCTTCTCTATTCTCACTGAGAAAAAGGAAAGTGAACTAAATTGTACGTCACATGCCAGAGATGATAACATTCTAATGGTGGATGGCAGTCTTCCTTTTCTGAAGATTCTTTAAGTTTCTGAGTAGGTTTAGTTCAGGGTGCCTGTATCCATAAAACATCTGAGGAAACTATACCTTCCCCAGCTCCTGCTGAAAAGAGTGTTACTAGAGGGCCATTTGTATCACACGATCCCAGCTTCCGTTGCCAGAGCTGACTGGACCCAGAAGTGGCACTGGACTCACAAGTCACCAATCTATTGGCTGCTTCATGAACGATCAGATGATTTCTCTAAGCATATGAACTCAGAGAAATAGAGGCTATATAATCAGAGAGCAAAGGGTCCTTAAATCCTAAGTTTCTGAGTAGATGAGAAATGGAGCGGCCATTTTTTGTCATTTGGACATGAACGAATAGATGCATAGAGAAGCAAAAGAATGGACACACTGAAAGAAAAACCAAGAGATCTTGGGGGCACTCAGAGACAGACAGATGAGGAAGCATCCTTGATCTCTGACTAGTTTCCCAGTCCTGCTCCTGTTCCCCTGAGGCTCCCTGTGCTTCTTGTGTGGGGTGCTCCCGTGCCTCTCAGCAACCCCATCTCCTCTCCAGCCGTCTCATGTGGGTTTCTACTCCTTGCAACTAATGGAGCCCTGGGAAAACAGCTGTGGTGGATGGATGTCTATCACTCTCAGGACGTAAATGTGGTCCTTTTGATGAAGATTTGGGTTTCACAGATGTTTCCTCAAATATTTTTTCTTTTTCTCTTTTACATCTTGCTATGGAAATTTTCAAACAGCTATAAAAGCAGACAGAATGAAGTAATGAACCCCATGTGCTATCATCAGGGCTTCAGAGATTTTCAACTTATGCCCCCATTGTGCTTCATCTACACGCCCACTTCTCCCCATTCCTGTCTTGTTTGGAGCAAATCCCAGACATATCACTGAATCTGTAAACATTTCATTGCTTGTCGCTAAAAGTGAAAAACTCTTTTTAAGAAAACAGAATCAAAGTCCTCTCCTGATCCAACTAACATTAATTTCTTCTACTGACAATTATTGTGTTTTTCTTTTGTGCCGGATGCTTTACTAAAAGTATTTGCATGTTATTTCTATTGTGGGGAGAGAGAGTCCCTTGCAGCCGCGGTAAAGAACAGTTAGAGACTGGCCTATTAGACTTCTCCATGGGTTACGAGAGTCTTCTCAGTTAAGTGTTACTAAACGTTTATGTTTAGTATGCCACACCCTGTTACTAAACAGGTGAGGAAACAGAAAAGCTGAATGCGGAAATAGTTCAATGATAATAAGGAATAGCAGCTCGATGACAAAGAAACAGGTCCCTGAGTGGGGAGGACTCTCCAGAGTTGCTGGCACGCCAGGCAGTGTGGTTCTTGGTCCAGGAGAGCCGAGGCACACGTCTCCTAGTGGATGTGACCCCCAACCCCCCACCCCAGGGAACCCCGGGCCGGGAGGAGAGCTACGTGCCTGGAGGGCTGCGTCTGGGGTCCTGTTCCAACGAGAGGAAAAACCAAGTGTCACGCAGCCTCCCAGCTGTACAGGTGCCAGGGGATGAGCCAACAGGCAAGAGAGGGAAACAATATTCACTTCATGCTCCGGCAGGAATTATCCTCCCCTCCCCACTCAGTGCACTCTCTTCTGTATTGATTCATTTCCTAGGAGAAGTTTCCATGGTTGCTGCAGACACAGAGGAGGTGCTGGGTACCCGACTTTGGAGGAAGATGCCCAGCCAGGTTCTGGCTTGCTGGGGGCCCGACGGTCCAACAAATTTGTTTATGCAATTCTTCCTCCACGTGACCTCGCCTACCGAAGCGCCTCGAATTTACCAATTACAGATGCATATTGCAGCTAAGAAGTGAGTTTTCAGGAAGAAAAGACTCAAATACTAAAACATATCTTTTTGTCCTCAAAACAAAATGAGAACACACAGCCACTGAAGACTGGCAGAAAAATAATACAGCTGGGCAATGGTTCTCAAACTACGTTCCTTGGAACAAAGAGTGTTTGAGAGATGGTGCAGGAGTCCCACGAATGTATCACGTATTTTCCTTTAAACAAGAAAGACTGAAACTGCCTGAGGAATCTGCTAGATATATTTTATCTGTTTTGTATATTAGAGTTCTTGTCTAAGATTTTGCTTGCAAAAAAAAAGTTTTGCTGCTGAAATGACGTTTGAAAATCACTGCCTTAGGGAACTGATGAAATAAATATTACATGTGATGGTGAGAGAAAAATAAAAACCAAGGAGCAAATATGCCTGCATTGTTTTTTCTCCACATGCCCGGTGTGGAAACTTTATTTCATCTGACATTAATATCTCTCCTTCGCTTGAGTTTCTCTTTTTAAAAAAATGAAAGAAAAGGCAAAACACATTTGTACATTTGATGAGATAACTGAAAAATAGTTTAATTTTGAGAAGCAAAGAGATCTTCTGCAGGGATATGCATTCAACACAAATATCTGAATCTGGATGAAGAACGACTTTTCTTTAGGAACAATAGCATGGTCTGCTCTAAAGACTTAGAATTTGGTTTATGCAATTCTGCAAATTTACAGGTGTGGAAAATTCAGTGAAATGGGGCAAGTTCTGATCTACCTCTAACTCACGGGTAAATTCTGTAACTTCTCTGAGTCCAGGTTTGCTTATCTGAGGTGTAGGGTATCAGGCTAGAGCAGGAGTTCTTAACACTGACTGCACATTAGAATCACCTGAAAACTACTCATGATCTGAGGTCAGATCTCATTCAGAGATTCTCTTTGGGTAGGGCCTAGGCATTTGCATTTCTGAAAACTCCCCCAGATGGTTCTGATGAATGGCCAGGAGGTGAGAACAGCTGCTTGAAATGACTCCGAAGGCCCCCTCCTAGTGTTAGGATCGGACTTTAAAAAGATCATTGTGACCTGTTCTAGCTTGTGTGGGTCCTAGCCGGTGCTGGGAGTGCCAAAGGATGCCACTGGTGGGACCCTTGAGATTTCTTACAGTTCTCTGCTCTAGGAGTCTATAGGAGTTGCTAACGGACCAACGGAATACATTTGCCAATGAAATCACAGGGCTATCTCCTGGAGGTCATCTTTTTCATCACCTCAAACAGAAATCCTGTACCCATTAAGCAGTCATCCTATTCCTCACCGTCCCCCACCCCCAACCCCAGCCCCTGACAATCACTAACCTACCTTCTGTCTCTATGGATTTACCATTCTGGAAATTTCATAGAAATGGAATGACACAATATGTGGTCTTCTGTGTCTAGCTTCTTTCAATTAGCATACTGCTTTCAAGGTTCATCCCTGTTGTAACCTGTGTTGGCACTTTGTTCCTTTTACTGGCTGAATAATATTCCACAGCATGGATGGACCACATTTTATCTAACCATTCTGCCACTGATCAACATGTGGGCTGTTTCCACTTTTTGGCTATTGTGAATATGCTGCTCTGAACATTCATGGACACGTTTTTATATGGCCGTATGTTTTCATTCCCTTGGGCAGATACCTAGGAGCGGAATTGCCGGGTCACATGGTGACTCTGTGTGTAATGCGGTGGAGATCTAAGTCATTCACCAATATGCAGAGAGCGCTTGGGTGGCACCTTTTAAACACATGAGGCCATGTACTGTTTGCTGGCTTCTCAGAGCTCACTGCCCCCTCCCGTGTGAGGGAAGGCAATATTTGAGAAGGAAGCTTCCCTCTTTGAATGGCAGGAGGGGTTGGGAAGAAGGGGGATCTATGGGCACCGTATCTCCTTTGACTAACCCACTTCAAGTAGCCTCCTTTCCCCAATTTGCATGCAGTATTGCTCAGCTTAATGCAGAAATAAGACGGACACCCCGGAGCTCACGGAGAACAAGCCCTGCTCTGTACGTGCCCCTTGCAGCTGTTTCTAACTAGAGAAAGTACATCTTTAATCTCCTGAGCGGTAGGAAAATCGACACACTTGGTTAGGCTCCTGATGCTAATGCCCCAGTACAAATAAGGACACGAGAAACCTTCTGCTTTCATTACAAGGGATTTGTACAAATTCACACATGGAATTGACTTACAGCTTCTAATTTATATTCAAATCCCAAATGTCGTTGTCAGAAGAAACTGCTCTAAATCTATTGTCTGTGTCTGCACCATTGATTCCTGTTTCAAATAGACCCCATGGGACCAACTGTAATTCCCATCGGCACCTCTGCATATTTCTTCCCAGAGGTGGCTTGTGGTGCTTCTGAGAACATCTGAGTCCCACAGGTAGAAAAGATGGTTGAGAATTATTCCCTTGGGCATCAGACCCAGTGAGAGGGGAAGGATTAGAAAAATCATTCTCTGTCCCTTCTGGGCTCTGATCCCAGGGCGGAGTCACACCGGAAGTCTGTGTGGGGAGAGAGGTGCCCCGATGGCCATCTTTCATGTTGAAAAGAATGAATGATGGAAAGTTACTCATGTTTAACACCCCCTGAAGCTCTATAACGTATTGGCTGTGTGACCTTGGTCAAGTCACTTAACCTCTCTGTGTCTTGATGTTCTCATCAGCACAATGAGAAAAATAATAGTCCCTACCCTTATAGGATTATTATGATGATTGAGAATATTTATAAATGTCAAGATGAATGCCAGATATGTAATAAGCAATATAGGCACATTGTTACGATGAACACAGACAGAAAGAATACAGAAATGAAGTTTGTAACGGTGCACGTCAATTATAAGGAATGTGACCAGAGAAATAAACTTTGTTCTTTTGGGCTTTTTGTTGCTGTCGTTAGAGTAGACTAGTTTTGCTAAATAATATTTCTGACAATATAAATTTCCCTTGTTGTCTAAAACTACTTAGACTTGGTGTCACGTATAATCAGAGGTGTCCTGACCAATAGTACCTTTTAGAGAGGTGTCCTGACCAATAGTACTTTTTAGTTCCTAAATGCATTTTTAATCTAACTTAGGGTTTCTCAAGAGCAGTGCTCGTGACACTTGGGCTGGATAACGATTTGCTGGTGGCGGGGGGGGGCGGTCCTGTGTAGGATGCTGAGCAGCATCCGTAGCCTCCACCCACCAGATGCCAGGGGCACCCGAGCTGTAAGAATCAAAAATGCCTGCAGACATTGCCAGATGTCCCAGGGGAGCGCGCGCGCGCGTGCGTGCGTGTGTGCGTGTGTGTGTGTGTGTGTGTGTGTATACAATCCTCCCTGGCTGAGAATCACTAATCTAGCTAAACCAGGTCGGGGGCTCCCTAACAAGTATCTGCCTGTAAATGGCAGCCCATGAGCTCCCCCAGGGCAAATTTATCAGCAAGTTGGTCCTAGACTTAAGTCTCATGGGAAAACTGAAATAGCATAATAACATTTTCCAGGGTAATTGAATCGCACATTGCCAGAAAAACATTCAAGGGTAAAACTAAAGACTGTAATTATTATGAAAATTATTGATGTAGTTTTCATTGCTCTACAATTTTTGAATTAGCCACTGATAATCCCTTTTATAAAAGAAGAAAGGTAGTTTTTCTTGCTTTTCCTTCTTCCTGACACTTGCCTGCCTCTCACTTTTCAATAAACACATTCAAGCCTGTGTGTGCTAAGTGGACTCAGGTGCAGCAGAGACCCGGGCCCTCCTCTGAGGGGCAGCCCTGTCACCTGTGGGGCTTTCTCGATGGGCCTCAGAATTTTTCCATTTGGTCCAGTTAGAACTATGTTCAGACCCAAGCTTATTTGGCAGTGAAGAATTACTGTCTGTGGTCCATTTTCCCCTCCCAATTTTCCAAACCCCTGCTACTCAAAGTGTGGTCCCTTGGCCAGCGTGGGTATCACTTGCGAGCTAGTTAGAAATGCAGAATCTGGGGCCCCGCGCTAGACCTTCAGAATCAGCTTCCAGGTGATTCAGGGCTGCACCAAGTCTGAGACGTCTGCTCTAGACCGCTCTACCAACTTTTCGTGACTCGGTCCTTGCTGCCTGACCCTGATGGGCAGAGAGACCAGAATACAGGTGCCCTCTACGTTCAGCACTCCCAGCCTGGAAACCTAGAGACTAGAGGGGGCCTTCTCCCTCCTGTTCAATGTGAACTTCTTCCCTGGGTCCCATCCCCTCCCCTTCCACCTTCCACTCCTGTCCTGCTTCCCTACCTGCCAACTTACCCCACCTCTCAAGTCTAGAACGTGTTCTCGACTCTCCAATTAAGAACACAACCACAAAACACGCGCAGCGAAGCGAAAGCCTCCCTCCACTCTTCCGTGGCTCTCATTCCCTTCGCAAGAGGGGCCTGCATTTCCTTAGCCCCCACTGTGCGATAACAGAGCACTAAATACCTTGGAACCTGCTGTGAGGGCTAGGGAGCACAAAATTTAGGGCTGCAGATTTATCTGCAATCAAGGAACCATATAACTGGTCGTTGTTGAGGTGTAATTATAGGAGAAAACATACTGTTCAAGAATCCTTACCGGGTCTGCTGAACAGGTGCCAAGGAGGCTTTTCATGAAACTCACACGTAACAGGCCAGACACTGTCCAACCCCAGCCTGTGGCTGCTGCATCTGGGCTGCTCCACGCGCATGGGGAGGGCCGTAAGGAGGCTGTATTGTGAGTATGGAAAACAGCAGCTCTCACAGAGTTAAGGACTTCTAAGTAAAAAAGTGAACTCTTCCAGCTTGATTTTTCCCTCCCTAGTGACAGGTGGGGCAGTGAGAACTGCCAGGTAGCATGGGAGAGCCTGTGGGAAATGAGAGAAGCTGAGGGGAGAGAGAGGAGAGCGTGGGGAGACTGACAGAGAGACACACAGAAAAAAAGAGGTGGAGAGAGAAAGAGAGCCAGTGGGGGGAGGGCAGTGCCGGGAAAGAAGGCAGGGCTACACATGCGAAAAAGAGAGAGACAGAGAAAGGGAGACGAGAGAAACAGACTGGAGAGGGAAAGAGAAAGAAGGAGAGATAAATAAGTTAGAAAATAAAGACAGGAGAAAGAGATGTAGAAAGAGGGAGATGGGGGTGGCTTAAGGGCTTGGTTTTGCTTTTTCTTAAATAAGAAAATCTGGGCAAGTCAAGAGCCTCATTCCAGCACTTTTGGCATTCCCAGGGCCTGTGCCAGAAGAAGCTGAGGACAGAGATTTCCATATTAATAGAACCCAGTGGTTGAGGCCTCCAGTCTAACTACTTAGAGCAACTGCAGTCGGAGGAACTGAGGATTCAGTGACTAAGCCAGGACCCCTGGGAGGAGGGGTGACCGTGTCCACTGCCCCCACCCAGAAAAGATGCTGGTGGGTTCTGGGCCCTGGGCGTTGCCTCTACGATAATTACCAGGAAGCCCAGTCTTTTTACGACAGTTTCTAAAATCAGTGCATTAGACACAATTGGATATGATCAAAATGACCCTTAAAAGTCTCCAAAAGGGTCCTTATGGAGACTCTCACGGCCCTGGGAGGCTGTTCTACTCGTGGGCCACCTTGTATGAAAAAGCTACATGTGACTTCGAGTGTATACAGACTTGTATAAGCTAAATGTTTGGATGATGTGTCATGTGTGTTTCATTAACCCCACATAGGTCCTTCCAAGGGATGGGTTTGCGTCTCCTGAACTCATCTTTTTGTTGCCTTTACAAATATTTAAGGAGAGGTTGCAAACCAAGGAACCAACCAAAATCTGTGGTCCTTAGCCTCCAGTTACCTTATGTGAAGTTTGTGTTTTTAACACATCTCAGAGGGCCTGCCCAGGGCAAGGGAATTGTAACAGGGACCATAACAGGCATGGTAGCTGGTAGCTTTCTGGGCCCTGGTGGGGTCGGCCAAGGGGACACCTGAACATAATCTCTTCCTTTTTGGCTGGAGGGCACCCCATAGACATGCACCTGAAACAGCACCCTGCTAACGGCCACCTCTGGACAATACTCATTCTTCACATGTCAACTTGTGAAGATTGTTGAGGATGAAAAAATGGGCCATTCCTGGGGATACACATTCTAGCTATCCCTGAACATGGAAAAATCCATCATTTTGTCTTCTCTGTCAATAAGAGCAACTTCTGAATGGAAATAGAGTCCCTGGACCATCAGGTTTCAAAGAGGCTCATAAGTAAGTTGATGCAACACACACACACAGATACACACACGTATGCACATGTACACACGCATCTTTTGCAGGAAGGGAGTGTTTCCAAAGCGAGTCCACATCTAGCGTTGTTGCTATAGTAACACAAGTGAAAGAGGAAGACAGCTTCACAAACAAAACACAATGGTGAGCTTCTTCTGTCACCTGCCTGCGACCTTGTTCTTTCTACGGTCAGGGAACAGGTGGAAGGTTAGTGTAATTTAAGCCACAAGGAAGTGAGGAGGCCTGAAGTCACAGCAGTGTGGTACAGACCTCAGGGGAGGAAAAGAAAAAAACATGACGCCTGAGGACAGCGAGTTCAGGGGCTCATTAGCAGGTAAAGGTGACAGGTGGGCGCTGACTCTCTCTGATGTAACCAGCAGCTAGAGAAGAGGCCATCAGAGGGGGTTTCACAGCCCCAGAACTGCTGGAACAGGCTGTAGCATGGGGATTTGGCTGAATTGAGAAAACTCAAATAATTGGGTACAAAATGCCTGTTTTCTGAAGAAAGCCACGCTCTGCAGACTAACAGCAGCAAAATGATGATTAATAGCATGGTAATATCAATAGCAAAAGCTAACATTTGCATGCTTCCTCGATGTTGTGTGCTGGGCTGATGGCCCTTGGAATCCCACTTTACTGGGGTCCCTGCTACGAACGTGGGCCCTTTTCCGGGTCTAGAATTCTGTCCCTGTTCTGTGCCCGAACGTCAGGTGCTTCCCTGGACCATGAACCTCTTCTTCTGTGCATCTGCTGGAGCCCATTCACAGCAGGGCAGGTCTTCCTCCATTGTCAGGTAGGTGTCTATGCAAGTACAGAAACCAGTGTAGCTCAGGAGATGGAAAAGGTGAAGGTAATTGAAAAGTACTTTGATCATACTGGAAAAGGGGCTATAAACTGCAATTTAAATAAATACTCATACCTTTTGGACCCAGCGTTTCACTTGTGAGAGTTTATCCTATAAAAACCTTCATACGTGCGCACGAAGACACACATTCAAGCATTTTTACTGCTGTGATATTTACAAAAGGAAAAACCAGGGACCACCAAAATGTCCATCCCTAGGGGACTGGTCAAACCGTGGGACACCAGCGAAACAGAACACGATACAGAGCCATTAAGATAATGAGGGGGCAGGACTTCCCTGGTGGCGCAGTGGTTAAGAATCTGCCTGCCAACGCAGGGGACACAGGTTCAAGGCCCAGTGTGGGAAGATCCCACATGCCGTGGAGCAGCTGAGCCCGTGCGCCACAACTACGGAGCCTGCGCTCCACAGCCCGCGAGCCACAACTACTGAGCCCATGTGCCACAACTACTGAAGCCCAAGTGCCTAGAGCCCGTGCTCCACAACAAGAGAAGCCACCGCAGTGAGAAGCCCGCGCAACGCAACCAAGAGTAGCCTCCGCTCGCCGCAACTAGAGAAAGCCCGCGTGCAGCAACGAAGACCCCACGCAGCCAAGAATAAATGAAGAACTAAATAAAAATTTATTAAAAAAAAGATGATGAGGGAGCTAATTGCTTGGCATTATTGATCAGAAGGGAAATGTATTGTATCGGATGATGCAAACACCTTGGGTTTACTTAGTAGAAATAAAATGTGTTAAGTTAATGAAATCAGGAGAAAGTGGGCCATGCAAGGGGCACATGTGAAGGCAGAGCTGAGATAAAGAGGAGATTACAGACTCTTTAAGGGTCGAGATTGCAGGAGCCAAGGACACAGGTGGAGTTCACCAAGCTGCTGTGTGTGAGGGGCTGGGAGTGCGGGGCTGACCCTGCGGGCGATGCTCCCAGTTGCCTGGGTAGAGCCCTCTCCCCAGGTTAAGGGTATAAAAATAGAGACAGGCCACGTGAGAATTCAGCAAGTGGTCTCTAGGGGTGCAGCATCTTCCTGCTGGGCTTCCACTCAGAGCAGGGGTCGGGTAGAGTGTGTGGGCGGTGGGTGGCTGTGCAGGGGACAAAGGGTAAGATCATGAGGGGCTCAACTTGAATCACACACAAAGGCGGTGGAACCTCTGGGATGCTGCTGACATGCTCGAAATGACCACTCATGGAAGTAAACCAAGAAGGTGTGATACCCCGTGTCTCGTTCATTCCAGCTGGAAGGAACCTTAGCTGGGAGATGGAGGAACCCACTCTCCTGAAGCCTTCTGTCAATTGCCTTGAATGGCTAAACATTACGGAGTGTTTCTCCGCCCTTTGCTGTCACTAAGAAAGGCCAAGACCACCCAAAGCAGGTAGCAAAAGCAAAAGGGGAAAAAATAAAAATAACAGCAACAACAGCCTACGTTTACTGAGTGGTTACTCTGTGCCGGGGATAGGGCTAAACTCCCCACACGTATTATATCATTTGATCCTCGCCATAGCCTAAGGAAATAAGGAGCATTATTTCTCTCATTTTACCGATAAGGACAAAGGTACAAATCCTGATGAAACTGCAACATAGTATGCATAATGTGATCCCATCTTTGTAAACAGAAAGTAGGGAAAAGACACCTGTTAAAACCTTAACAGCGCTCATCTCTCGGGATAGTGGAGAGACCTGGCAACTTTGTGTATTATATGCTTGTATGGTATTTTAAAGGTTTTTTAAATAGTGGAATGAATTATGTTTAAAACAGAAAAAAATAATTTTGGAGGGGATAAAATGCTATTGAATTCAAAATGCATTTAAAATTAAGTTGTTTTCTAAAATACTTTAGAAAAAGAAAAATAAAGTGGGAAGAATCATTCTACTTGATGCTAAGCCTCACTACACAGCTACAGTAATCAAGACAGTGCAGTACTGGTGGAGGGAGAGACACAGATCCATGGAACAGAATAGAGAACCCAGAAGTAAACCCACACACAGATGCCCGTAAAATGGGGCTGGAACCACTGCGCATCCACAGGTAAATAAAGGACCTCAACCCCAATCTCATACCTTATATAAAGATTAACTCAAAATGAACCATGGATTTAAATCTAAAACATAAAAATATAAAACTTTTTGAAGAAAACACTAATTTGAAGAGATACATGCACCCCAATGTTTATAGCAGCACTATTTACAATAGCCAAGGTATGGAAGCAACCTGAGTGACCATCAAGAGATGAATGTATAAATAAGATACGGTATATATACACAATGGAATACTACTCAGCCATAAAAAGAATGAAATAATGCCATTTGCAGCAATATGGGTGGACCTAGAGATTATCATACTATGTGAAGTAAGTCAGACAGAGAAAGACAAATACTGTATGATATCACTTACATGTGGATCTAAAAAATAAAACAAACTAGTGAATATAACAAAAAAGAAACAGATTCATAGATATAAAGAAGAAACTAGAGGTTACCAGAGGGGAGAGGGAAGCAGGGAGGGGCAAGACAGGGACAGGGGGTTAAGAGGTATAAACTACTATGTACAAAATAAGTGAGCTACAAGGATATATTGTACAGCATGGGGAATACAAACAATATTTTATAATAGCTATAATGGAGTATAACATTTAAAAACTGTGAATCACTATGTTGTATACCTGAACTTATATAATCTTGTAAATCAACTATACCGCAATTAAAAAAAAAACAGGAGAAAATCTTCAGGACCCATTGCTAGACAAAGAGTTCTCAGAGTTGACACAGAAAGTACAATCTATATAAAAAAAAATGATAAACTGAACTTTACTAAAATTAAAAGCATTTTCTCAGTGAAAGACTGTATTAAGAGGATAAAAACATAAACCACAGATTGAAATATTTGCAAGCCATGTCTCCGAAGGAGGACTTGTATATGAACCATGTAAACAACTCTAAACAATCCAATTAGAAAGTGGGCAAAAGGACTTCCCTGGTGGCGCAGTGGTTAAGAACCTTCCTGCCAATGCCAGGGACACGGGTTCGAGCCCTGGTACAAGAAGATCCCACATGCCGTGGAGCAACTAAGCAAGTGCACCACAACTACTGAGCCTGCACTCTACAGCCTGTGAGCCACAACCACTGAGCCCACATGCCGCAACTACTGAAGCCCGCGAGCCTAGAGTCCATGCTCCGCAATAAAGGTCACTGCAATGAGAAGCCCGCGCACCTCAACGAAGAGTGGCCCCCACTCGTCACAACTACAGAAAACCCACCTGCAGCAACGAAGACCCAACGCAGCCAAAAATAAATAAATAAATAAATAAATAAATAAATAAATAAAATTTAAGAAGTGGCCAAAAGACGCAATCAGACATTTCACAAAAGAGAATAAAGATGGCAAATAAGCGCATGAAAAGATGCTTAATACCATTAGTCACATAGGGAAATGCAAATTATAATCCTAATGAAATATGGCTAACACCTATCAGAAAGGTTAAAATTAAAAATAATGATAACACCAAATTCTGGTGAGGATGTGGGGAAACTGGACTTCTCAGACATCATTGGCAGGAAGAGAAAATACTACAGCTCCTTTGGAAAATTGTTTGGCAGTTTCTTATAAAACTAACATGCATTTAACATATGACCCAGCAATCACACTCTTGGGCATTTATCCCAGAAAAACAAAAACTTACGTTCTCACAAAAACCTGTACATGAATGTTCATAGCAGCTTTATCTGCAATAGCTCCAAACTAGAAACAAGCCAAATGTCCCTCACTAGGTGAATGGTTAAACAATCTCCGGTGCCTCCACACCATGGGATATTACTCAGGTAATAAAAAGGAACAACTACAGATACATGCAACTACTTTCATGGCTCTCAAGGGCATTATGCTAAGTGAAAAAAATCAGTCTTAAAGAGTTACTGATTGTTTGATTCCATTTATATACCGTCCTTGAAATGACAAAACTATAGCCGTGGAGAACAGATTGGTGGCGCCTGGGGACAAGGCCAGATGTCGGGGCAAGGTAAGGTAGGTACAACTATTAAGGAGTACCAAGCGTAGCCCTTTGTAGTGATGAAGGAGTCCTGTATCCTGATGCTGGTGGTGGTTATACAAATCTCTACATGCGATCAAATGCGTAGACACACACACACACACACACACACACACACACACACACACACACACACACACACACTGGTGGAAACTGAATCAGATCTGGTTGACGGTACCGTGCCCATGTCCACCTCCTGGTCTTGCTATTGTTCTACACTGACAGGAGATGTTACCACTGAGGAAGCTGAATGAAGGGGTCAACAGGCTCTAGGCACCGTTTCTGCAACTTCCTGCATGTTTGTAATTTAAAAATGAAAAGTTAAAAAAAATTAAGTTACCTTTCTATGTAAGTCTGAAATTATGCATTTTGGGGCTACGGGCTGATTTTACTGTTAATTTGGAGGGGGATCAACTTGTTCATGGTGGAATCCACTTTGGAGTTGGGCTCCCATACACTGTACCAGGCCCAGACCTCTGATTCAAATGCACCCCATTTTGACAGGAAATAGTTTTTTTGGAGAGAGAGAGAGAGAGAGAGAGGAAGTGCCACAGAAAGCTAATGTGTTCCTCCTATGAGCAAGTAACTCAGCAAGATACCATTTTCCCTGTGAGTAAGAAAGATCGTTAATGGAAGTGAAACAAAATCTTTCAACAGAGAAATGAACCCCTATAAGAAAACACTCCATGCAACATTAAAACAAACTCTTTCCTAATCTGGTTAACTCGGGCTTTGTGCTGATTTAGCTAATAGAGTGGTGAGGACTGTCAAAAGATGGTACATCAACATGTTCAAAGCAATACTTCTCAGATATGCTTTTCAACACTGAGTAAGGAGAAAGGATGTTTTTCAACACCCTGAACCAACATACACAATGGGACAATTCTGGGGTTCTTAGCCAATAAAATTACTCTTGGTGCAGCCTTTGTTCATCCAAGAGTGATGGGATTTCTCTTAGGCTCAGTAATGTGGGTTCAAAGGTGACAAAACTTTACCATCCATGGCTGACCTTGAGGATAATTTTTCTTTTTTTAAAATAAAATTTATTATTTATTTATGGCTGCGTTGGGTCTTCGTTGCTGCACGTGGGCTTAGCGTGGGCTACTCTTCGTTGTGGTGCATGGGCTTCTCATTGTGGTGGCTTCTCTTGTTGCAGGACACGGGCTCTAGGTGTGCGGGCTCAGTAGTTGTGGCACGCGGGCTCAGTAGTTGTGGCTCGCGGGCTCTAGAGCGCAGGCTCAGTAGTTGTGGCACACAGGCTTAGTTGCTCCGCGGCACGTGGGATCTTCCCGGACCAGGGCTCAAACCCGTGTCCCCTGCATTGCCAGGCGGATTCTTATCCGCTGCGCCACCAGGGAAGCCAGAGGATAATTTCTAATTTGTCTGACGCCAGCTCCTTGGTGGACCAGCTGTAATCTGGGCATGTTACCCAACCTCGCTAACCTGTCCTGCACAGAGTTGCTGGTCACTGTCATCAACATCTCCATTTTACAGGGGAGGAGGCTGAGGCCAAAAGAATTAAGGAACCCATATAATATCTAAGAGCTGGCAAATGATGGAGATGGGACTGAAGCTAAGAGTCATCCGATTTTAGCATGTGACAGTCTCCGCACATCACTCTACCCTGCCTTGTGGATACAAGGACTCAGAAACAAAACTGGGATTTTTGGGCGTAATAAAAAGGGTCCTTCTAGTCAAACCAACTGTGTGAACAGAGAGACAACTGGGAACCAGGCAAATGAAGCCCCTTCCCCACCTCGTCGTCCCCTCCTTGGCTTCTGTCTTCTGAGACAGAACGGGGTCATTATTTTAAAAAATCCTGTACTCTCCATCACATTGCTGTCAGTGGCATTTGCTTCCTTGCTGGAATTTCAAAACCCCAAAGCAGACTTGTCATATGGACAGTTTATCTTATTACTCTGCCCAGTTGGTGAATGATACTCTTTAAATCTTTTTTGGGTGTCTAGGGTCCATGACCCTGACACGTGGTTTGGTCAAGTGAAAACGAAAGAATTGCCTGGGGCCCCATATCCCCCAACAGCCTACAAACTTATTGGTGGCAACACGGCTGCTTTAATCAGGGGGCTATTGACAGCGTACACGGATAGAGCTCTGCCGGGAGCTGTTACAGGTCACCAAGGCTGGCTTCCCTCAACAATATTTTAATGTGCGAACGCTAACAAATGGCACTCCAATGGCTCCTGAGAAGCCATCTCGCCGGCCCCTCCTGATGTGACTTTCCTCTTTCCTTCCCTCTGTCACCACTCTCTGGGGAGCTTGCCCTGCTGACACTGTCCACGTGAAGCTGCGTCTCTGCTAAATGAAAGGACTCCATCATTTTTATGCTGGTCTTCCAGACACCAGGAGAAGCTACCTTTCCCCCATCAAAATGTTACATGGGAAAAAGACAAGCCATGTTTGAAATTACAGGATGGTCATAGAGCTCAAGCAAATGAAGTTAACAGGGTGTTTTTCTCCAGGCAACGGGGCCAAAAAAAAAAAAAAAACCCACTCAGAATCTTATTAAAGCCCTAAACGCAAGATGCATTTATGGATGCAGAGCAGATTTCCATGCCAACCTAGAAACTCAGGTAAGTTTTACTGCCCAGTTATGGCAGAATTTCATAAATAGACTTCTTCAGGGAGCAGACTTTTGTCAGATAACCTGAGGGCTTCATTCTGTATCCTTTCCAACCTACACTCATTGATTGCATTTGCTGGCTACAAAATGCCTTCCTTAAGTTTCCCTTGAACCACGCCGGCAAACTCAAGACTGAGGACAGTGGGTGAGGGAGTGCTCTGTAATTTCAGCCCAACTGTTACGGGGGCAGGAATACATCTCTGGGATGCTATCACCATCACAATGGCCCCTTTATTGAGCCACATGCTGGGCACTATGCTTGCCATATATTATTGGCCTTGACACTGAAATGCTCTACTTTATTTAACCCTTATTACAAGGTGGGTACATTTAACTCCATTTTACTCCTAAATAAACCTCTCAGAGAGGTTAAGTAATATGTCTAAGCTCACACAGCCAGGAAAATGGCAGTGCAGGGACCTAAAGTAGATACGAGATCAACACGTGAGTCTTCCGAGCTTGGCTAAATGTCCATTAACATGAGATGCATCTGTTATTTGCCTCCTGCTGCCAGTCAGACAACAGGCAGTGCATGGGAAATAAGGGTGATCTGAGGGTTCTAAAAGATAGAAGCTAAGACATATTTTGGTTACTGACACTGTCAGCAGACTAGCAGACTGTCTTGTCTAACTCAGTGGAGTCAAGGTGTGTTGCAAAGCCCCCTCCTTCTGCATCTAAGGTGTCAGCTCATGTGACTCGGCTTGTCAATCTTCTACATAGATGGCTGAGGAGTCTTCCAATTGGATGCTGGTTGTTCCACCGCCTTGCTCGTGTTGAATAGCCCTGAAGAGATGGGATTTAAATTGTGCCGAGGATATTAGTCTAAAGTGAATGAAGTGGAGAGTAGACTTCTCGCTTATGTCCCCAGAGTGATAAATGAAGGACTGTAATTTTTTTTCTAAGGAAAAGAAAATGGGAAATCAACGTGGATTTCAGACACATGAGAAATAGCTTATGAATTTAGATGATAGCTTGGTAGAGATAAATTGTACATCCGTTCATTCATTTTAATAAAGTGGAGAGATGGCATGCTGCTGAAGCCCTTGGACAACCCTGGGTTTTTAAAATTATGGTCCTGTAATAGTAGCCTTAAAATTTGTAATGCAGCCAGTGGTTTCTGAATTGGAGGGAAAATTCATTTATAAAATGAAAGTTCAGACTTTGGAATGTAAATGGGAAAATGCAGTTTTTCTTGGCCAGATATGAATTAGTCCTGGGAGGGTTCTGCAGCATCTTGACCATAAAATATGTATTTTTGAATCTTATGAGAAAGTTTTCAGACTGCTGACAAAACTTCTTTGGGCAATCTCTATTTAGGTAAATTGTTCAGGTATGAAACATATGGTTAACCGGCTTTGTTATTTCTGCCTTGAACTTGGTGCTTCGTGTACAAGGGCAATTGTAGATTAATATTTCCGTTTGAAATGAGTCTAGCCTGTTAAAAATACAAAAATCATTTTTACTCAGTAGTAGAAACATAAGGAAGAGAACTTTTATAGACCAGCAATTACCAGTTGCCATGAAATTTTACTCATTCAACAAGTAGTACTGAGTTTCTTATTACATGTGAGCCCTATGCTTGATATCGGGGAAATACAACAGTCCTGATTGTAGGTTTCCTGCTGACTTTAAAACCTAGAAGTGTTATTAAAATTTCTCCAGAAATAGGTATTAAGCCCATAGAAAGCTTTTGACAGAATAAGCAATTTCAATTTTATTTCACAAATCAGCTTCTCAAGTTTTCAGGTGGGAAGGAAGTACAGATAACCTGGTCGTACTGACTGGCCATAGATAACACAGGCCCAGCTAGGAAAACCCCCAGACCACCTCGAATATATTTTATTTGCCTCCTCATCAAATACTGAATGGATATAGATGACACACTTTAGCCCATAACCTTGTAGATTAAAAAATATAGACTGCAGAGGCTGTTTAGTCTTAGAATTGAGGGCAATTAGTTTTTGTCTTAGGTCAGTTTTTGCCCAAATAGGTAAGATATTCTCCCCAGGTTTGTGGGAATCTAGACTATATCTCAGGAAGTCACATGGATAAGGGGTCTGGGGTGTAGCTTATCAGTGGAGACAACAGAGATGGGACAAAGGCAAAAAAATAAATGTCCACATTCCTCACAGGCAGGACTATGGGGTGAGTACTGGCCAGATGGAGGAAGATAAAGGCCCCAGGGAGTTTTGCAATTAACAAGTTTTGTTAACCACTGCCTAGAATTGGAACTAGTCAGGTCAGAGGGCTCCTGGGAATTGTTTTTATACATCTATGCTGACCTACATCTACTCTCTTAGGCTGCATTTCTGGAAGTGCATTTACTGGACCAATGAATAGGAAAGGTTTTAAAGGCTTTTGATAGTGTCTGGGTGAAGGGTCTACTCTTGAGCATGGCTCTGCCGCCTCCTCCAATGGGACCTATTTCGAATTGGAAACAGGGGACAAAGTCAACTGCTGAGAAAGAGAGATGGGACAAAAGAGAGGTTTGAAGAGAGCAGAGAGGTTGAGGTCAGCCACCAAGCAAGTAGCAAACGGGGTGTTATGAGTTAAATAGAAAGAATGGAAGACCCCTCCACTCCCACCCAGGTTAGGAAACCATGTTTATGACTTGCATTCAAATATCATCTATTGACTCACTCACCTTTAAATTTCCCTGGTCACAGTGCCTGGCTCATAGGAGGTGCTTAATTAATACTCATGGAACACCTGAGTGTCAACTACATCCTAAGCACTTTCAGATCCCTCATCCTGGTATTTATCCCTCGTAATATTCCAGCAACACAATTTTAACCGCATTATTCACAGGAAGTCGCCAGGATGGCTCCGTGTCTTAACATGTCCAGATGGCTGATGGTTTCCCTGTACTCCTTGGGCCTCTGGCATCAAGTCTGGCCTCAAAACAGTTACAAAGATGAAGAACGTGAAACAGCCACGCGCTGCGTGGCAACGTCAGCTAAAGTAATTTAAAAGCCCCGGAATAAGAAGCAACCGCGTTCCCTATCATTTCAGCTGGGCAGAGCTGCTCTGAGGGAATGGCCCTCCTCTAACCTGGCTTTGAGATGGTACATTTTCTGTGCCACCTCACTCATTCGTGTTTGTCTCCTGCTACCCCACGGCTCACCCACAAGTGCGGGCTGACTTTGTCTTCAGATTCACAGGCCCTTGGGCTGAGGTGCCCCCTGGAGAAAGCTCCAGACCTGCCCTCACAAAGCGCAGGGCGCAGATGCACTTGACTCTCCCCAGGTACCAGCAGCTGAGCTGTCCCCTCCCCTTGGGACCGTGGGCCAGCGGTGCTCCAGCTCAATACTAGTGGATGACACCCCTCACTGTTCTGAAGCAAAAAGGTGGGAGAATATGAGTGGCAGAAATTGCAAAGAGAAAAAAAATCGTATTTTCTACAGGTCTGAGAGGTAAATACCAAATCCCAGGACGGGCAGAGGAAGTAGACGGCCCCATAACTGTGAAACCAGGTAACAGACCCTGTTAGTCACAGTCACTGGCATGTGGGGTGGGGCTGGAGGGAGATGGAGAGAATGAATCTGCAAAAAATACATAGTGAGGGCCTCTTGCACCGGTCAGGGTGTGAATGGGCCATTCTTTAAACATGTGCATGGGGGCTTCAGAACGCAGAAGCCAATAAACCAATCTGGAAGAATTAAGCCTCTCCTGGGACCGTGGATCTTCGAAGGGAACAAAAGGGACTCATCACACACCCACATGGACACACAGACACCCACATACACACTCACACATATACATACATACACACACACACACACCACATACACACATACACACCACAGACACATACACACATACACATACACACTCATACACGTATACACATACACACAGATACATACACACACGCATACACACTCATACACACACAATTTTATCTATATTTAGGTGGGGAAACATGATTAACTTATACACAGCGGTGTGCTGGTAAATGCTTAACAACTGACTCCTCAGGGGGAAAAAACGCCCTGATTTGTAGCTTGTGTCCCCACCACGGCTGATTCAAGCTACCAACCTGATGTCAAGCACACAAAATTGGGAAGAGATGCACTCAGTCAACTCTCGCAAAGCCAGTGCAAGGCGGCCTGGTGCAGCCCTGCTTGTGACCACCAGGCTAAGCTCATTCTCTTTCAAACAGGTTCTGGGTAGATGGAAAATGTAGCTTCGATCTGTGCGCATCCCTTTTTTCAGGGAGCAATCCTACCCCACCCCTTGGGGTCACACTGGTGTTGTCAACCACAGGCCTCACTTTTCTTCCTCAGAAATGGGAAGGTGACCTTGGGTGGGCCAATCATTCCATCATTCCCTGGCACTCAGTGTCCGGTCTGAGTGACCCTGTGACCCAGTACAACCAATCAAAGTCTTTCTGTGAGATTACTGTTTGGTTCTGGGCAAGAGGGTGTGCATGTCTTCCTTTGTACATAAGCCATGGGGACATAGGCTTATGGTCACCAGAGGCCATCTCACCTGCCACGAGGAGAGAGCCTACCAGAGAATAAAGCCAATACAGAGAGACAAGCGGAGCTGAGAGATGGAGTGACATACAGAGAACATTCTGATGATGCTGCCCGAGCCCTGGAGGCAGCCACATCTGAGGTCAGAAAGCCCTTCAGTGCCTCCCCCAGGGATGAGGACCAATGCCTTCCCCAGGGAGGAGGACCAATGCCTTCCCCAGGGAGGAGGACCAATGCCTTCCCCAGGGAGGAGGACCAATGCCTTCCCCAGGGAGGAGGACCAATGCCTTCCCCAGGGAGGAGGACCAATGTCTTCCTCAGGGGTGAGAACAATGCATTCTCTAGTGATGAGGACCAATGCCTTCCCCAGGATCGAGGACCAATGCCTTCCCCAGGGATGAGGACCAGTGTCTTCCTCAGGGATGAGTACAATGCATTCCAGGATTTGCTCATGCTGGTTCAAAGTGGGTTTCTGCTTTCAACAACAAAATGAGTACAAGCAAACGATCTTTAACTCTGGAGAAATTAAAAGCAGATTTTCTTGAGGAAGAATGAGCCTCTAGTCTCAGCCTTCGTCAAATTGATTTGTGTTTTCAACTTCCCAGAGCTGAAGGAAAAAAGATATTTTGACCATTTCTATACAAGGCTGCTATAAGTGGTCAGTTCATTTCACTGGGGTTTGTTGAGGCTTTCCTCTGAGCCCATCATGTGGGAGGCCAGTGCTTGGCTATTACAAACCAGACAGCTAACTGGTTCTGGCTCGGATATATAGAGTTACAGCTCTGAATTGAACCTGTGTTAAACCATGCATCTAGGGGCGATTAGCAAAGGCATCTGTTCCTATTTGCAGAGCTGCCGGGCAAGAGTGCTATTTGTTGGATTTGATTTAATGCAACAAATATTCTTTGCACTCCCTCTGTGTACACTGTTCTGTGACTGAAGGGGAAGAAGGTGACAAATGAAGCTGTGTCTGCCCTCAGGGAGCTCCAGTCTGGAGAAGGCAGAAATGGATACCTAAAATGCTGATCCAACGCATGCTGGGAAGAATGCTGTGATTGAGGCAGGAAAAAAACGCTGGTGAAAGAGAGCCAGTTAATTCTGACTGGGAGACCTGGGGGACCTTAAGGGAAATGCATGGCTTCCTGAAGTCTGTTACTGGGGCAGCAAACTCACACAGGGTGGGCCACCTCTCTCACCCATCCCTGTGCGTACACAGCACCGGCTAGCCCCAGCTCCTTCTTTCAGCCTCTCAAAGGCCACTTGCATGCCTCAGGGCATTTGCATATGCTGCATGCTTTGCTCAGAAGGAGCTATCCTAGCACCGCCTGCGTCACTTCTCTTAGCAAAGCCAAGACTTAAGAGGATGACAAATTACTTTACGACCTCTCCTTTCCAGATCTCAGACCAGGTCTGTTTTCCTTAGGTCATGTTCCCAAAGCTCTCTGAATTTATCTGTGGGATGCACCCCTCTTGCACTCCTTTAATATCTGTCCTCCCTACTAAGCCACAGGAAGACAAGGGCTTGCCCATCTTCTTTAAATCTCCAGCCTTCAGCTCACTGCCTCTATTAGCTAAGCACGCGGTGAGGGCATGAATGAAAGGTGAGGCCACTTTCAACCCTGCTAACTCAGAACAAGTATATCAAACGCACAAAAGATCTGTGAACTTGAGGAAGCACATTATTTCATTAATGTTCGAGGAACTGCAGTAACGACAGTCATAAATTTAAAAGATTTAAAAATTGTTATCGGAGATAGCAGACTAGTATAAATGACCCTAGTTAATGAACCAAAGTTTTTCTTGCTTTATAGGCCTTTGCCCGAATTCGCCAGTGAGTAAAACCTGGATTTCAATCGAGATATCTAATAATTAGTGTACCATTATAAGCCACTGACAGCGATACCGGAAGATTCTGAATTAGATATGCACATGAAGGTATATAAAGTGGAACTGTCAATATCTTTCCAACAACGTTGCTGCGTTCAACATAGGTTATTTGATTTGGTTGTTGAGAAACTAACAAAAGGCCAGCGTGTCGGGGGCCTGGCTTCTTTCACTTCTGAATCCCACAGAACCAGAACAATGTGTAAAAATCTCAGAAAGTGAGTCTAGCATAATGGCTGAGAGCTGTGCTCTGGAACCAGACACCTGGAGGTGGCATCCCTGCCCCAGCATACTGTAACCGTGGGCCTGTTTCTAACATTCCCATGACTCAGTTTCATCATCTGTGAAACGGGGATAATAAGAGTACTTATGTCATAGGGCTGTTATGAGAATTAGATGAGTTAAGATGCCTAAAGCACTTACTACCTCCCATAGATAAGCACTTAATCACTGTTAGCTTAAAAAAATTGGTTTTCCGGATGAAAACATTTTTCATTTATTCTTTGCTTGTAAGAAATGATTATTATATTTGCCCACTAGACCTATCAAAATAAAGACACAAACTACTAATCAAATTCACTGGCGATTAGAAGATCTCTCCCGGGCTTCCCTGGTGGCGCAGTGGCTAAGAATCTGCCTGCCAATGCAGGGGACATGGGTTCGAGCCCTGGTCCGGGAAGATCCCACATGCCGCGGAGCAACTAAGCCCGTGCGCCACAACTACGGAGCCTGCGCTCTAGAGCCCACGAGTCACAGCTACTGAGCCCACGCGCCACAACTACTGGACCCGTGTGCCTAGAGCCCGTGCTCCGCAACAAGAGAAGCCACGGCAATGAGAAGCCCGCACACCGCAACGAAGAGCAGCCCCTGCTCGTTGCAACTAGAGAAAGCCCACGCGTGGCAATGAAGACCAAACACAGCCAAAAATAAAAAAATAAATTAAATAAATTAAAAAGATATATATATTAAAAAAATAAATAAAATAAAAGATCTCTCCCCTTTTTTTTAATTTGAAGAGATTGTGGAGAGAGAAAGAGTAGCTTACACTCATCCTGGCGAGCCCAGGAGAGAAGTGTGTGTGTGTGTGTTGTAGTTGTATCTAGGGCTTGCACTAAACACTGTCCTGATTTGAACAGAGAGGCAGGTGTGGCAACAGGGAGGCAGGAGGTGATGAGGTAATGCTGGAAAAGTTCAAGCAGAACTGAGATTGGAGGTTATAAGCCCTGCATCTTCAGCAGTCCCTGGTGCCCAAGCGTAAACGGAAAAACCAGATGGATGTTCTCTGAGGAACAGCCCTGCCAAGGAATCCTGGAGAGCTGACCTGAAGGGCAAGACCATGGAACAGGAACATAATAGCTGTGGCTGAAGTCGGCAGATGTGCTCTGAGAATGGGGTCTACAGACACTGCGCTGGCGAGTCGTTAATGCCGGCATGGTGCAGAAGCAGCTTAGTGCAGGGTTGAGAGCATGGGGCCTAGACTCCGGGCAAGTTCTTCAGCTCTCTGAGCCTCAGTCTCCACACCCATGAAATGGGTATGACAATGAGAGTCTCAGGGTTGGCAGCAGGAGTGAACAATGGAATGTATGTAAGCCTCTTGGACACTGCCTGGCACAAAGCAAGTGCTTTCAGAATTCTGCATTGGCTTCTGGATGTTTGTTTAACGATAAAGAGGATGAAGGAGCAGGTCCAGGAGTGTTGGACAGACAGAACTTCTGACAGAATGGCCAGTCTTGCCTTTGATAAAAGCTCATTACATATTTGCTATTACTGATGGAACACTTGTTAAGAGAAGACATCTCTTTGAATCTGCAAGGAAAAAGGAGGTGCAAAGTTCAGAATCTCAACCTCTAGTTCCCCAACGATCTGGGGAGGAATCAGCCCGCTTAGCCTCAGCTTTCTTATCTGCATGGGGTGAGAACGAGACCCTTTTCACTGGGTTGTCCAGGTTTTAGGTGGGAGAGAGTATGTGGAGCGTGGAAGGGCTTCATAAACTTAAAAACAACTGTGTAAATGTCCACTAATGCTGGTTCCCTGCTGTTATTTCCAGTTCTGTGAAGGATACAGGTGGTGGGTCGTGTGTGACTGGCGGCATCATCGCCAGCAGTCTCTGACCATAGGAACAATGGTATTCCTGAGCAGCGTGGGGTCTCCAAGTCTTGGAAGGTCTACCCTTTACTGTGTCCGCCAATGTCTTCCCACTGCACTTCCGGTGAACAGCCTCCTAGCCTTGCCTGCGTGACCGGCCCCAGTCTCACATCCCCCGTCGTCTCTCAGGCTGCTCCAGCCACACTGGACAGCTCAGTTCCTCAAGCAAGACATGCTCTTCCCAGGCTCCGTGTCTTCACACGGACCCTCTGCATACTCCCACGTCTCACTGGCATGGGCTGAATTTTGTCTCTCCAAAAAGATCTGTTGGAGTCCTAACTGCCAGTATCTCAGAATATGACCTTCTTTGGAAATAGAGGTGACCGAGCTAAAATGAGGTCGCAGGGTGGGCTCCAATCCAATATGACTAGCATTCTTACAAAAAGGGGGAAATTATGCACAGACACGCACACAGCGAGAAGGCCACGTGAAGATGAGGGCAGACGGGTGACGCACCTACAAGCCTATGAGCGCCACAGATTGCCAGCAAACCACCGGAAACCTAAGAATCGGGCATGAGCAGATGCTTCCTCAGAAGGAACCACCCTGTGGATACTTTGATCTTGGACTTCTGGCCTCCAGAACTGTGAGCAAATTAATGCCGTTCAAGCCGCACAGTGTGTGATATTTTGTTACAGCAGCCCTAGGACACTAGCACAGTCACTGTAAATGTCACCTCCTCAGTGAGTGTCACGGCGTGTGCGCACAATGTGTCCATGTACGGTGATTCCATCTTGTCACTAGGGACCATATGTAGCTATTTGCTTTGCTGGTCAGTTGTCCCCACTTTAGACCATAACTTCCTGAGGTCAGGGACCATGTTTGTTAGGCTGGGATGTTGTGCTCACCACACTGCATCCCAGCCTAACACAGTCCCTGGCAAAGAGGAATCACGGAATACACTTCTGATGGATGGGCTGGTGAATCAGTGAATGAATGAATGAATGAATGCACTTTGGAAGGCAACAGTATAATGTTACGATATGCAATAGGTACATTCAGTTAAGACAGGCTGAAGAAGATACTTCTCATAAATTCCTGTCTTCTCAGATCTGGGCAGGTCGACAGCAAAATAAAATGCTGCCTATACTGGGAAAACTGATATTCAGCCTGTAACTAAAATAGATTTTAGTTTGGAAACAAATGAATATATTAAAATCAATTCTGATTATTTTGTTTAATCCCACTTAGAAGAATGAGCCCACACAGAACTGTGGGGCTGTGGAATATTTTCTTCCTTGTTTTTAAGATCGCAGGAAAAGTCAAGTCTGTCTCCACTCTAATGATTCCTTTATGTATTATTTATTAATGTTGAGTTTTCTTTCTTTCTTTTCCTTTTTTTTTTCCTTTTTTTTTACTTGACTGGTAGGGAAGTAGATTTAGGGCTCTCTGCAGTTATGCAGATTCGTTTATTCACTTCTGGAAAGGAATTTAACTCCAACCCTCTCGGCTCTCTGCACCACAGAAAAATGATAAACCTTAGGGTCCCTCATGGCTTTGTGCTACAGTAGGGCCTTGGTTTTGCACCAGCAGCAGTATTTTGTGCCACAATGAGGCTGGCCTGGGATCTGCAATCAGCCTTGAGCAGCCTCCCTCGGCTCTAAAACCGGAGGGTTGGGTGAGGTTCTTTCCAAAGCCCCTTTCAGCAACATCACTCTCTAACTTTTCGATGGCCTCTGCTGCTTATTGTCAGACATTTATAATTTATTCACTCCTTTGCACATTATTTGGGTATGTTCCAAAGCTGGGTGCTGGGGCCAGAGCAGGGAACAAAAGAGACAAAGTTCCTTTTCGCGTGGAGCTTACATTCTAATTTGGGGAGATTGACAATAAGCAAATAAATAACTTAATTGTATGGCACATTAGGAGGTGAATATTATATATTATTAGAATAAAATAAGTGCAAACTAGGATGTGTACATATTAGAAAAGAAGAGACTACATAACAGAATATTACATAATGACATATGATGGTGTACATGCAACACTGTATATAATATGGAACTGCAATAATATTTAATAGTGTATTAGAAGCTGAGACACAACAGGTGGTAATAAGGACTTACTGCATGAATAATAATTTCATCTCTAGTTAAACTTTTGATGTTGCCCCTGTGCTGAGTCCTAGAGGCAGTGATGAAAAGCCCTAAATATCAAAGCATCTAAACGATGTTGGGAGACACAGGACGATGACACGACTAAAAGGCAACGTCATGAGCCTGAGCTGGGGGATGCCTAGTGTGCGTAGGAACAAGGAGGGAGAAGCAGCAACCCGCCTGGGGGATGTATAACTTGGATTTACAAAAAGCATAAATTGGCGCTTTCCAGGTAACAAAAGAAGAGAAAGGCATTCCAGGGGGAAGGGAACAGAATGTGCAGTGGCACGGAGGCACGCCGAAGTTTGCTATGTTGCGGGGATAATGAGCGCTTCAGTGTGGTCTGAGATGGAGGTAGGTTGTGACCAAGTGGACCGTGTTTAAAACCATCCACGCGCAAGACCCGGTGCTCTTATTTCTAACACTGTTCAGCACAGAATGGTTTCCAGGTGCAGTGCAGGCTTGGACATTGCATTTTCCAACATCTCCTTTGGGTTGCTCTTGGCTTTCTATTTGTGAACTCTTGAGTTCTCATTCTGGAAGCTGCATTACAAGGTGTAGTGATATTACATTTATAGAGTTAAAAAATAGATGTTGTACAGCTGTGTGGTTGTTGCTCTTGGTGTGAGGATATTGTCTTTGAGCAGAAGCAGATGCATGAAGCCTTCAGAGGCCCCTGTGCGATGGAGTGGCTCAGTGGTGAGACTCCGCCAGCAGTAGTAAAAAATTGCTTTCATTGTCACTGAGTTGCTGCTGACCCTCTGAGCATAACCAGAGGGTTAGCCAAGGCACAGAATCTGCATAGAGGTTCACACAGGGACGATGGGGGTCAACGCATCATGAGTATAATTATGAAAGAGCGATTAATGCAATAAATCATCTGGCTGTCTGGTCTACCTCGACAAGCGGCTTGAAGAACCAGCCACAGGGTAGATTACAGTTTTTCACTTTAACAAATCCAGATGTTTCGACATCACAAACGCAGTGTATAAGCGACACGGGCATTGTCGACAATGCAAGATTTCTCACTCTGCTGTCTTTGAACAATTATATCTGGGAAAGCACACACTACCCTTTTCCTTAGCGGGAAGAATCTTGTTTGGATGATGGCTTCTATTTATAGAGCACTGCTTACATTTGAACAAATGTTTCCCTTCACTCTCTTTCAGTCGAGAAATCCAGCTGTAGACCTGCTGTTTCAAGTACCTCTGAAATTTGAACACTAGGAGGTTTAGTTGATGATTTCATGTTTTTCTACGACCTTGGTGCAGGAGAAGAAAGCAATGAACTCACCCCTTCCAAGTGAAGATAAATGGGGAACGTGGGTGTTGGCTGTTTTGCAGCCAACCCTTCTTCAATTATATGATGGGAAGCTGGGAATGCAATTTGCAATAGATGGCTCCTGGAGTCCTTGGACGAGATGTTGGCCTGGACGAAGATGGACCAGGAAGTGATGTAATCTGGAGGGATGTGACCATTTGCACAGTTGGGAATTGGTGGTATCCGTGCACTGAAATCACATTGCTCTATTCTCTCCAAATATTCCCTTTCTGTACATATTGGGATACCTCCATCCACCACCCAAAGCACGGGATAAAGGTCCCAATAGTGTATGTTTGGACTCCACCCTCCAGAAAAGTCACTTGTGTCAGATAATTGAAATGGGTTCAATCTTCTAAGAAGTATGTGGTTGGTTTTCTGGATTAACCTCTATTGAGCGAGCAGAATATATAATTATGTGGTCAGTGTTTAGACACAGGCACCTCTGAATTTAAAGGGCTCTCCTAAGGGAAATAAACTCTTATGGAGAGTTTCATTTAAAGCACTCAAATATATTGCATGAAATCCTGGAGGAGTGGATAAATACATTCACTTCAGTTAGACCTTTGGCACACAAAGGTACATTTATGAGCTTTATACCTGGGGCCATCAAACTACCAAAAACAAATGAAAAGATCCAAAAGAGTTCAGAAAACTCCCAATACTCATGTCAACTCAAGAGCGAAGGAACAGGAAAGCAAAGTCTGCCTCTAATGATGCAGTCCAATTCCCTTGGGGTTAGAGTCATTTCTCGATTATCAATATCAAGGAGGAGACACAAAATTTTTAATCTTTTTACTAAAATGAGTTGATTTTGAAGCAAATGGTATGAGAGGGGGTGGGTACTGTCAAAACATTTAATTATATTTCTTCAATCCATGTTTTTAATTAAAATATTGCGATGTTTTGTGCTACAGTGAATTCCATATACACAATATCTACTGCTTTTCCCTAGTAATCCAGGTTAAAAAGCTAATCCATATTTTTCTTTGTTTATGGTAAATGGGGCAAGCTTCTTCTAGACCATCCCTCAAATCTAGGATACCTCAAGAATACAGACGTCACACAAAACCCCCCACCTATTTGAAAGCACTACAGAGCTATGAAGACAGCCAGAACTTGAGAATCCAGGATCCTGTTGAGAAAGGAAGTTTACTGAAGTGAAGCCAATACTTTATGGAACTTCTACCCTTAACGCAGTTTCTAAATGATAAAGGCACAGGGACAAGAGGCTAAGAATCTGAGCAGAAGAAAGTGCTGCTAAGAGACCAGGAAGCTGAGCAGAGCTTTCAGCAGTCTCATGGGGATGACAAGACCACTGAAATTCAGGGTGTCCAAGGCGGAAGGGCCCTTGTGAAAATACCCATCTTTCAGCTGGGGCCCCAGAAAGGCTGTACCCAGGAGTAAGGGACACCACGATAGCCCTCATGTAAGACTGAAACTCAACGATGAACTAATTCAATCCTAGACTGACTTAAAGTCATCCTTTTCTACTCTTATTGGTTTACAGAAAGCAAAAATGATAAAGTTAAGGAATAAAACAAATGTTATCCTGACATCATCTTGCACAAGATATTTCATTAAGAGGAAGAAGTAAATTTCTGCTGTAAGAAATAAAATAGTTCCTTGATTGATAAACTTACTAAAGAACAGAATTGAGTCATAGTGAACACATTGGTAAAGATTTAAATTTCTTGTGATTTACCTGCAATACCAACATCAATAAAGACAGTATAAAACTCTTAATATGTCTCAAAACAAGGATGTGGGTGACATTAATAGCAAGTGTCATCAATTTAAAGATTAGTCTTTATACAAGAACATTTGAAATTGCAGAGCTCATATATATATGTATATATACGTACATATATATAAAATATATATATATGACAGAAAGTTGATAGAGATTTCCTTAAATTTAACCACAATTCTCAAAATTTACATGAGTTTTCCAACAATGAAATAATGTGGTAAAGGTGAAAAAATGTTTCTAAACTCTCAATAATATAGAGCAAATTTCTATCAACCCTGCTACAGGAAAGACTAGTCTTTTTACTCTCTTTCTATAGAAAATAGATTTGCATAATTATTATATAAAGAAGAGACCAGAGAGTTTTCAGTCAAACATGTAAGAGAAAAAGTATTATAGGGCAAATTAGGCAGCTAATTAAGAAAATATTTTTATTATGAAAGCTCATAGTCCAAAGAAAAATAAGACTCCTAAAGCATTAAGGTCCTCGAAGACTTTTAGGAATTGGAGACTGGACCCCAGCACCCCCTTGATAACTGAATGCAAGTATCTGCTGGTGGCTCAGTTTCAGCTTGCCGGCTTCCAGCTCACACCATTTATCTTCACCCCTTTATGAAAATCAGAGCATTTACCCCTCTCTCATCTTCCAGGAAGACAGGGCCTTTTAAGTTTTATGCCATTTTTATTACATGTATCGTAATGTTATAGCTTGAACACTGAAACATTTACTTTAGAAAGAATTCATCAAATAGCCAAAAAAAAAAAATCCTGTTATTCAGTCTTCATTACCAATTGCCATTTTAATTAAAATCTGAAAATCAACTGATTGAATAAATGAATGAAAACTCATTTAAAAACCTTATGATCATTTGCAAACACATTCTTTTAAAATAAATAGCAAGTTTGTTAAACCTCATGACCTGGGGTTTACGTGAAAATGAGTTATTCAGTCAGTATGTGTTGAGCATCGGCTATGCTATAAGTACAAATCACATGTCTTTTCTTAAAAAAAAAAAAAAAAAAATGCAACTTTAGAGAGAGAAATGGACAAGTCATTTTGCTCTAAATGGGACTGAGATTCTCAACTATAATCCAAACTCTGGGTTTGGAAAGTTTAACTAGATTTCCTAAAATCACTTCCAAATACCTAATCTAGAAAAGTCACGACTAACACGTAAACATAAACTAACAGTTAAAGCCACGTGCGAAAGCTATTAGGAAAACTCACGGAAGACTCTCCATAGGGAGACTAGTGCTTCTAACCCAAATTTTCATGAAAATCAATGACTAAAAATTGATTTCATGTGTCAGTAACAATTTAAAGTACTTGGTTCGTCATATCCAGTGACACTGTTCTCCAGTTAAAATCACCTTCAGGAAACATTCGGCAGAGAGTGAATTACTGAGTGCCAACTGGGAATGCAACAAAGAATAAGAGAGGTGTGGGCTTTGCTTCTCAGCAAGCTTACAGTCAGTGTGAATAAACACAAGCGGAACAAATGATCTTAGTTTGCACTAAGAATGTGCTGTTTAAAATACCCTTTAAAATATCTCCTTCCTTAGTAACAACCCCTATGTTACCAAGGGCTGCAACCTGCCAACTAAAGATGGCTGGAGTTTTTCTCAGTCTCCCTCACAGATCAGGAAGGCTAAGGAGATGTAAGTCATTTGACTTTCTGGGGAATCTCTTCAAATGACATTTACTTAGGTGGCAGGTCCTCCTCTGCCCTTCTCATTTCCTGCTTCTTTCTACCTGTTACATGGACATGATGGCTGGCACTGCGGTGACCCTATTGTACCATGAGGCAGCTTTGGGGAAGGCACAAAAGAAAGATAAGAGGCATACGGTAAACTGACAATATCATGGTCTCACCATACTGGCCTGGGACTGTCTACCTACGGACTTCTATGTGAGAGAAACTATACCTCTGACTCATTTAACAGAGCACTATTCCCTGTCTGTTATTTGTGGCCAAATGAAACTCCTCTTTTAAACAGATCAAAAAATGCACCTCTCTGGAGATGGAAGACCATGTAAAATAGAATTTTTAAAAAAGATAAGAACCATATACTTCTATGAATTTCCTAAGAAATGTCCTAATATATGCAGAAACGTACATAAGACAACATCTTCTTGGACAGGTTTCTAGATACCTTCAAGCCCAAATGACCACCATTTCCATTCTGGGATGACTGAACCTTGACCTTCATCTCTGAAAATTATTTCATCTTCAAGATCACAGGGTCCATGTTTTCTCTCTCTTTCTAGTTCATCCTGTTTGACCACTTCCACACCCAAGACCACTACCTTTGGGCTGAGTCCTTATGAGTCCTCTTTTTCCGCCTAACAGGTTCCTCTTAGCCTTCTTTGCTTTTGCCCACAGTGATGAGATTTACAGATTCTGCCACCTCTCCTCCAGAATTACTTCTCCCCTGGAACTTGAGGGTCTTAATCACGTATTTTGAGGTGCTTGAGCAGCTTCATAGATCGCTTTCAAGGAAAACAGCAGCCTTTCAACATGGAGGGGAGATGGCCCGTTAGATGAGAAGGCCAGTTGGCCTTCTGAATTTTAGAAACATCGTCACCATTATATCATCATCTGGCTCACTGCAGCCGTCTTCCTCACCACCACCTTCCTCACCACCTTCGTCGCTGCCTTCGTCCCATTATCCTCGTCATCACTGTCCTCACTACCACCTTCTAAGTTACCACCATTTCCCCATCGCCAGCACGCCAGAGAACACGAGGTGACAAGCACTAGTGCTCTTCACCATGCAGCTCATTTGACATGCACAAGAACCCCGTGAGGTGGGCGTTATGATCAGCCCCATGAACGGGTGACAAAACGAGAATGTAGATGGTGAACGTGCTCAGATCCCGTGGCTGGTAGGTGTGATATGAATCCAGTTCTGGTCCAGATCCCAGCCCTTCACATCGCTGTTATACCACCTCTACCGTTCTGGTGTCCAAAATGTATGAATCAGTGATAAAGAACATCAGCCATACTGGAACGTGTTAGAAAATTTAATTGTGAATTCGATTTATCCAACATTGGCAAAGACTCCTAGGGGATACGTAATATCTAAGAGAGAGAATCTGATGTACTTGGCTAGCTACCCATTTTTCTCGTTTTGTTACTTGTATCTCCATATGAGTTGTGACATCATCTCTGCCCTGAGGGAATCTCAAGCTCATTGTCCAATGTCCATTTTTTAAAAAATAAATTTATTTATTTATTTATTTTTGGCTGTGTTGGGTCTTCGTTGCTGTGCGCGGGGTTCCTCTAGCTGTGGTGAGCAGGGGAAACTCTTTGTTGTGGTGCGCGGGCTTCTCATCGTGGTGGCCTCTCTTGTTGTGGAGCATGGGCTCTAGGTGCTCGGGCTTCAGTAGTTGTGGTGCGCGGGCTCAGTAGTTGTGGCTCACAGGCCCTAGAGCCCAGGCTCAGTAGTTGTGGTGCACAGGCTTAGTTGCTCCGCGGCATGTGGGATCTTCCCGGACCAGGGCTCGAACCCATGTCCCCTGCAGTGGCAGGCGGATTCTCAACCACTGCGCCACCAGGGAAGCCCCCAATGTCCATTTGAAGAGAGTTTTGTGCTTTTGCCAATATTCACAGATGAATACATTTTCCATTATACTACTTAAGGTCTCTTACTTTAAGATCTATGTTAAAATTTTTCCTTGAATTCATTGGTATTAATAACAACAACAACAAAAGCCTCTCACTCACAGTATTTAGTCCATAACTAGGTACACAATTCTGAGCTTAGTTTAGGCTCCACTGAAATAACTAATTAATCTCACCCACCTGGTAACGTTAATAGGTTTTCTCATTTTAGATTGGGGTTATCCAATTTCTATTTTCATTACTATGTCTATATTGAATATTACACTGTGCCTTGAGTTATTCTTTTGAAAGAGGTTTGCAAGAAATTCTGCAGATAAACCAATGTCTCCCAATGAATATCCCATGAATACCAGCTCGATGAGCCATGGTGAGATGGACCAGGAAAAATTATTCCCAGGCCAAATAAGTCTGAGAAACCCTACAGACCATACCTACCCCTCTTGGAGAAACACAAAGCATTTTAAAGGTACCCAGAAGTCCTACAGTAAAAGAAATCTTTCACACCATTCACCTCAGTGTTCTCCACATCTGTCTGACCCTGAAATCTCTCCCCACCCCCTGCCCTATAATGATAATAACTTGTGGAACTAATTTCTTAGAACACAGTTTGAGAAACATGGGAATAATAAGCAATCTGTACTAGCAGTTTTAGAAACAGTGTCATGGGAGCAACAGAACAGACCGTGTTAGCTACGTGGACTTTGTTGTTTTGAGGTTAGAATCCTGAGTGTCCAAGACACCACTGGGAGAGGGGGAGATTTCCACCTCCTGAATGAGTCATGTAGGGCTGCTAATGTGGAGAGGTCACTGCGGAACCAGGGGGCTGAGAAGGGCCACCTGGGGTAGCCCTGAGACACTTGAGAGAGGGGTGGGCAACTGCAAATCCAGACACGGATCTTTTCTCTGAACGCCCAGGAGGGTAGAAAATATCAACGGCTTCCTTGGAAGCAAAGCACTGCAGCTGAGAGCATGGTAAACAGGGAGCTGTGCTCACGTCCCATTTCTGCCACTTACTCTGCCTATAACCTGGAGATCTAGATTCTCTGAGCTTAAAATGAGCACTCTCATTGGGTCAAAAATGTTGCTCACGAATCCAACCTCACACGGTCAGATGAGGCAATGGATGGAGGGTGGAGAGCCCGTGGTGGTGGCGGATGTCCGGGAAAGGTCTGGCAAACGACGGGGCTGTCATGACTGATGCTACGCTCCTGCTCAGTAAGGGGGGCGTCAAGTCCTTGGCTCTGGTCCTGACCCCCAAAGAAACCATGACTGTAGCACATTTCCATCAGATGCACAGTGCCAGTGACTTCCTAGCCTGGATACAAATTCAGCAACTGGATGAAATCTTGCATACTCAGCCTGTCCCCAAACATTGCTCCACTGGAAAAAATGGGAAACAGCAAGCACGATCCACAATCATAAAAGCACAGGAGCTGCGAATAAGTATTTCGCAGCTAGCTCTCCCAGACAAGCTAACTTGGTTATTATTTATAAGCTCCTGGGCCACCCTGTTATGGCCAAGAAAATCTGCTTTACCTTCTTGATGTTTTTCCGTCTGGCCTCTCAATCTGTACTTGCTGAAAAAAATAGTTATTGTTATGCTAAAATCACAATAGGACTCACACAATTCAGCACTAAATAACACCAATAAAACTATGAAAATGGCACTTTGGCATTAAAAGTTGTCTTCTTATGGACTTTAACAAGATTCAATGCTTTTGTTTTCATAATGCTTTGGTATTTTCAGCTTTACAAAAAAAAAAAGAAAAAAAAGTAAAAAAGGATTCCAGCAAGACACCATCTTCTCTCCACAAAGGAGGGTTTTGATGTCCCAAACAGGGAGCTGGCTAGGGCTGTGGTACACTGAATTAATACTAATCAGCAATCACGGCCATGACCACAAGGCTGGCGTTCAACAGGGGTTTACCTCTTTCTTGGTGAATTTAGGTGAGTGATCGTTTTTGTCATCGATCATGATTGTCGCTGTGGCCGTGCCTGTTAATCCAACATCCAGTCCAGCCATATCTTGAGCCTCAATGATCAACTCATACTTGGGATTTTCCAGAGTCTACAAAGCAAAAGCACAACAGAGGATGACATTTAGATCTGGGTTGTCACTCGGGATAGGGGAGATGCACGTTGCTCGGGCCGACGCTGTGTGCCCCTCTCCATCTAGGGCAGGCGCCTGTCATAGCACTCTTACCTGTTGTGCATAAATGTGTCTTTGGAATCTCTCCAAGGCAAGACAGTCACTATTCATAGACTAGAGTTGGCTGTGGGGATGGAAACTTAATATCATTTCCCTCATGCAATATCATTTACCACCATAATCCCTTGATATTATTTTAAGGGTTGCATAAAATATAATCATATGCATAATTTATAATTTATTTCATCATCTTCAATTATTAGGACTTGAGGTTATTTCTAGTCTTCTTAAAATTTTGACAATTTTAAATAACACTGCAATGAACATCTTTATGCAGGAAGCTCTCAATGTATTTTGATTTTAAAAAAAATCATAGATTCCAGGAAGTGGAATTATTAGGCTAAAGAGTATGAACATTTTAAGAGTCTTTATTGATATTTCAACACTGCTTTCAAGAAGATCTTACCGATTTTCGTATCATTCCTATCAGGATGTTTAGTTTACGACCCCAGGCATGGCTTGTCGCTAAAGAACAGCCGACCTTGCCCCATGAAGCACATTGGGGGATGAGCGTGATTCTATAATGGCTGTCGAACAAGGATGTAAATTTCTCATAGCACTTGCCCTTCACCAACTTGCAGTGAAGGTAGCTGTGGACATACCCCAGGGCAGCTTCAAGCGCTAACTCTAGTGGATATGTGCTGCCCTGCCTTCCCAAGCATCCATCCCATCCTCCTCTGGTACTGAGGCTATACTTCCTTTGGGGGTATCATCCCTGCCACACTCTTAGTGCACGTGGAGTTCAGGTAGGGTTGACTCTATCCCTGGACTAGGGATGGTCATGTAGCTCAGGCTTGTACAATCAGGGCCTCCCATTCCCATTGCCATGTGATGGGCACATAACCCAAGTTAGGCCACCTGGGATTGAAACTCAGTTCCAGGACATATTTCTTTAGAACTTGTAGGCAAAAGAACTCCTCTTTCTGTTGGACTTGAAGGTGGTAGGACCAAAATCTGGAGCTGGTGGTGACCATTTGCAACCACACAGAGAAAGGCAGCCTGAGAAAGAAGACAACACAGAACTGAGAGGTAGGGATGGAGTTCTTTTAACCTAATTTGAGCTCTTTAATAGTCATTGTTGAAGCCAGAATTTACCCCTCAGATTTGTGATTTCTATGAGCTAATAAATTTCTCCTTTCCTTAAGACATTTAATTGAGATGTTCTGTGAGAAGCAACAAGGGAATTCTGACTAATATTGCAACGAATGTTATGATCAATTATCTGGTTATTTGCAAGAAAGTGTAAGAGCAATTGTATCACACTAGGGTATCACAATAGGCTCTTCACAATAGTATTCCAATAATTTCATGAATACATTGTTTTTCCTTTTAAAATTTTCCCCTCCGCAGAAATATTTTTTTGACCAAAGAGAGTTATTATAATTTTTTCTTTCATTAGTTTATGCATTCCTTTAGTTGGAAGTTATTGAACATCTAGTCTAAATATGGTGCTGGGGATATAGGGATGGGAAAAGGGTCCTTTTCTTTAAGGGGTTCAGAGATGTTTAGGGTTGACGACAGGCATGTTCACATATAACTGTAACAAAATAGAGTCAGAGCTAAGCAGAGGTACATACAAATTCTTTCGCTAGCACAAAGGAAGGACATGGCTTAACTCTCCTGTAGTTTAACAAATTTTATAAATAATTTAAAAAAATGAACCAGCCAATTCCTGTCTCCTCATATAAATAAAACTTTATGACTGCAATGGGAACTCGACTGATTAACCTAGTGGAAAATCAATTAGACTATGAACTAGATATATTGCAAGGTTTGAAATGAGATGTTCCAAAGTCTCAATTTTCTGCCAAACTTAAGGCTACCAAAGAATATGTTTTGTATTGTCAAAGAATATCCAATTATTGTAAGGAAAATAGAAATGATCCAGTCATTTCTAAAGTGGAAAGTGAGCATTCCTCTCTACCCACCCCCAACCCCGTCTCCAAGAGGTAAATGTTGTTAGTAGTCTGCTGTCTCCCTCCTTTGTCCTACACATCACACACACATTCAATCATTCCCTATTGGATGGTCACTTGTTTGAGTTGTTTCCAGACCAGCATAATTTATTCAATCATTCCCTATTGGATGGTCATTTGTTTGAGTTGTTTCCAGATTTCCACTTTGAAAAGCAACTCGAAGATAAGAAGTCCACTGGCCTATGAGTATTTGGGGATTTTTCTATAATAAACATAATTGCTTTCACAATGACAAAAATAATAGAAACCAAGCAACCAATGATAAAAGCACCTCCTCTGAAATGTGGAAGACTTAGAGAAAATGGCATATGTATGAGCCCCCTTGCTCTTGCACAACTGGAAAACCTTCCACTCACCTCTGACCTGCCTCCCACTCCAGCTGAGCCTTTTCCAGGAAGTCTGCCCCTAAATCCCTCTTACTTGAAATATACATGCACATGCGCATTTCTGCACCGCTCAGAGTCACTCTGCCTTTGCTACTTTGCTGGACAAGGCTCCTAGGCAGCCCACAGCTGCCCATCGTCTGGGAAGAAACACTGATGCAGAGGAATAGGCCCTGGTGGCCACGTGCACGTTTGTCTCCCTCACAATAGTTGAGTGAGTCACGGTTAACTCCCCAACCCCAGCTGGGACAATCGGATTCTGGGAATACGAAATGTGAAACCAGGCATCATGGAGACAGAACGTAGGGCAAACCCTCTTGCCTCTCCCATGCTGCTCCTGGGCCCAACAGAAGGATTTTACCTTCTTTTTTTTCGTTTTTTAAAATAAATTTATTTACTTATTTTATTTATTTTTGGCTGTGTTGGGTCTTCGTTGCTGTGCATAGGCTTTCTCTAGTTGCAGAGAGCGGGGGCTACTCTTTGTTGCAGTGGGCGGGCTTCTCATTGCGGTGGCTTCTCTTCTTGTGGAGCACAGGCTCTAGGCGCATGGGCTTCAGTACTTGTGGCTCGTGGGCTCTAGAGTGCAGTAGTTGTGGCGCACGGGCTTAGTTGCTCCGTGGCATGTGCGATCTTCCTGGACCAGGGCTCGAACCCATGCCCCCTGCAATGGCAGGTGGATTCTTAACCACTGGGCCACCAGGGAAGTCCAGGATTTTACCTTCTTGAATGTTCTGGGAGGACACTTACCACCCTGGTGCTCTTCTCTGCCCATGCGGGACGCACCCCGTCTGGGGGACGAGATCTTCAGCCGTCCAGCTGTTCTGTCACTGGTGAGTGAACTGAACAGGGGGTAGGAAGCTCATTGTCCTCTAAAGGCCAAGCTGCACTCTCCTTGGCACGATCTGATTCTTGGGTTTATTTCTCTCAGTTGGTTCAAGGCTCAGAGGGGAGATAGGTATTATCAACTCCAACAGAAAGAGCCTTTCCGGCTGAGTTACACTGAAGGCACCGCTCTAACCAGAAAGATGCAAGCTCTGCCTCTGAGATCTGGGCCTGTGCTGGCTCTTGACTTCACCTCTCCCCTGGATTCTGTAACACACCCTGGTGTTTATTCAGGAGATTCTTTTTGGCACTGAAGTCAGCCAGAATCAATTTCAGTTTCTTGCCATCAGAGGAAACTGTGGTGAGGAAAATGTTACTTGTTTACCCAATCCTATTGCTTTTGCCTGCAGGGCATACAGCTAGACTGTAAGAGGAACCTGTGTGACCAATTCTGGCCAATGGAATGTGGGCAGAAGTGATGGACTGACCTGGCCCCTAAAACTCCCACGTATTCCTCCATGTTTCCTATTCCCAAAGAGGAAGAAGCCTGGATCTCCAAATGACTATATGGCACAGAGACCCTTTGCTGACCTGCTTTAGACTGAGACGTGAACAAGATACAAGCCGTTGTTCAGGTTTAAGGGAAGTTTATTACAGTGCTTAGACTACCCTGACTAATTTGAAGGCTATATTTCCTGTTTGGTCTTATTCTGAATGCCCATTTACTATCTCCCTAAGTGGATGACAAAGTTTTCAAGGGCAAGGACCATGCCTTTGACCCCAACACCTAGCCAGTATGCAGCACGCAAGCTGGGTGATTTACTTTCATTATTGATAATGATGATATATTACTGTTTCCCTGAACTAAATTATATCTCAAAGGTCTGAGCGTATCAGTGGCATTTCCAAACCAGAGCCATTTATTCTCAGGGAATGGCTTATTCTTTGGGGAACTCTAGCTCAAGGAGACAGGAGTGTATTTTGACAAAGAGAAGCACTGTGTCAAAACTGGGAGAATGGGCTTCCCTGGTGGCGCAGTGGTTGAGAATCCGCCTGCTAATGCAGGGGACACGGGTTCGAGCCCTGGTCTGGGAAGATCCCATATGCCGCGGAGCAACTAGGCCCGTGAGCCACAATTACTGAGCCTGCGCGTCTGGAGCCTGTGCTCCGCAAGAAGAGAGGCCGCGATAGTGAGAGGCCCGCGCACCGCGATGAAGAGTGGCCCCCGCTTGCCGCAACTAGAGAAAGCCCTCGCACAGAAACGAAGACCCAACACAGCGAAAAATAAATAAATAAATAAATAAATAATTCCCATTAAAAAAAAAAAAGATCCTGTGTGCTGCAACTAAGACCTTAAATAAATAAATAATTTAAAAAAAAAAACAAAAACTGGGAGAATGAAATTGACTGCTTTGATTTTATTTTAAGCTATCTGATCTGTAAGACATATCTAAGAGTCAAGCTGCTCTCCTGGTCTGAATTCTGCAGCTATGCATTTCTACTGTATTTGCCATCTCTTCCTGGGTGTCTACTTGCTACCAGTTAATATATATCCTAGAAACAAAAGGAAGATGGTGTGTCTGCAAGAAAAAGCCTCGGGTGTATCTCCACAGACACGGGCTGGGTTCACTGATCACACTGATTTGAAAAGCAAACATTCCATCTTGAAAAAAAAGAATCAAGCCGTGTCACTAAATATGGCATGTAATCAATCACCGGACCCTTGATGTTTTACACAGCTACCGCGACTGCCATACGAGTGAGCATTTAACGGAACATTTATCACTAATAACAAGCACAATGGTAGCTGTGGGGGGGAATCAATGAATAAATGTTACATGGAGAAAGGTTCTGCTATTAACCCATGTGGTACCCCATCCTCCTCTTGCTTCATCTTGAACTGCCCTCCACATCTCTTTTCACACTTTGTCCAGACTGGATTTCCTTCTACTGTACCCCACTTTTTCTTACTTTTGACCTTTCCACCTCTACTTCCTCCTTTAGGTGAATTCCTGCTCATTTCTGATGGTCATCCTTCACTGCACTGAAGCTCCACGAAGGCAGGGACCTTATTGCATAATGGGGTAGCTGACACTTAGGGAAGGACAATCAGTATTTGATCAATCACTGTTATCTTGGCTCCACCTCTTAGTAGCTGAGTGAACCTGGTCAAGTTACTTAAGTTCTCCTTGCCTCAGTTTCCTCACCTGTCCAATGGGGAGAATAATAATACTTCTAGGATAAGTGAGGATTAAAATAGGTAAGATAAAGTGCCAAGCATGGAGCTTGGCATGCGTAGATGGCTGCTGTTATTATGTAGTAGAACCTTTGGAAAGTCTTCTAAGGATGTGGCAAGAAGCTAGGATGGCCTCCAGGGACAGTCAGAAGGAACTGAATGCTGCCAGCAACCACTGAAGAGCCCGGAAGTGGATCCTTCCCCAGTCAAACCTTCTGATGAGACTGCAAATTCTGCACCAACACAGAGACTGCAACTCTGTGACAGTCCAGTGAGCAGAGGACACAGCTAAGCCATGCCCAGACTCCTGAACACACAAACTGTGAGACAGGAAATATCTCTTGTTTTAAGTTACTACATTTTGGAGTAATTTGTTATGCTGCAATAAATAATGAACACAGTTTTTCTCCAGCACTATCACAGTCTGTAATATTCTCATTTATTGATTACTTGTTTATTGGCTATGTTGATCCTGACCACTTGAGCTCCATGAGGTCATGGACCTTGTCTTGTTTAAAGTTTTATCTCCCAGCTACTAATTCAGTGCCTGGCACATGGCTGTTATGCACTAATTAGTCACTTATAGATACATTTTTTATAAAATAATGAATTACAAAGAGTGATGTGCCTGTAAATGTTTAACAGCACATGTGCCTGATTTGCAGCGTTTGTCAATTTTGGTGGTTTAAATACTCTTACCATGGCTGATTTCAAGCTACCATGATGTCACAGAGTACATAGCTGGAAAGTGATATACACAGTCAGTTATTATGAGCTGGTAAGAGTTGGCTCCAGCTTATAAACTGTGCTTTAAGGGTCAAGGAAATCTGTAAGAGTCTTTTTCAATAAATCCTTTTGTTGTCTAACACTGAAGGTATTGTTAATGAGAAATATTAATATGAGATTTATGGGAAAGATGTAATGCAATTTATTTATTTATTTACTCATCAGCTTTGCCCGGATAGGCTGAGACTCCTTGTGATATGGCACCTGAAGAGGGACCACATTCTTCTGCACCTGACACCTGGTCTATAAATACTGCAAGCAGATTGGTGAAAACATTATCTGGAGCAGAACAAGTTGTTGTCTGTCTGGAGTTTGATTTATCCACTCTGGCCACATAACACTGGGGAAAGGTAGTCCATAAATCCAGCAGGAACCGTGTACATCCCCTTGTAAAAGGTGCCCTTTTCCCACTGCAGACAGCGAGTGACATTCCTCCATCTTCCTATGCAACACGGCGAGTTGGGTTTGACTTGTGTTTGTCTTTAGGCCTCCTTTTACTTTGCTGCTCAGCGCTAATGTGAACGTTCAGGTACTTGGCTGTCATCTGCTGTGTTTTCATTTCGGCTGGGGTAAGGATAAAGAGAAGGCATAGCTCATTTCCCCACATTTACTGGTTGCTGACAAAGCCAGCAGGGTGGGGAAGCAGCAGGGGAAATAAACACAGCCTCTTAGACACATGCGGTTGGAATAACCTAAGTGATAGATTTCAGGTTGAGGGATACCAAAATCAAATAAAACATTTCCATGTGAAGTGTACTTCTTCTGATGTTACTGATGAGCCACGGCAAATAAAATGCCAAAGGCATTCATAACGTACCTGGAAAAATCACACCCTTCAGACCCAAGGTGGTAAATATTTGACATTCAGGTTGATTCCACTGAAACATTTATATAGTGTCTACTAGGTTCAAGTAACTCTGTGAGGATGTGATGAATGATACAGATGCTGTTTTCAGTCCATTTTTAGATAAATGAACAGAAAGCAAGTAGATAAGGTATGATGAGATAAGTGTTATTCGAAGTGTACCAATTAAGGTCTGTGAGAAGGGGGTCAGGACATGGGGTGCTCAGGAAGGTGATATGAATTTTATTTAATATTTACTGAGCACTTATGACGCATTAGGCATTGTGCTAGAGAGTAGTAATGAGTAAAGGGAGACGAATCTGGTGCTAGATAATTCCCAGGTAATTTCAGCAGAATGAGACGGGAGTAAGAAGAGTGTTGTGGTTATTGCAAAAGAAAGGTCACTTAGCCCAGACCTTGGTGGGGGGAGGAAGGAGACGTTCCTGCAGAGGAGAATCTCCTACTATAGGATTAGAAATGGGGTCTTGATGTGGGAGTGAATTTCTGTGGAAGAAGATGAGAAGCTATTAATCCTAAAACAGTATTAAATTCATTGGTTTAATCAGAACTGAAGACTGATTCTGATTCTGGTCAGGACACCCTGGGAACAAGAAGAAGTATAAAATATATTCCCTACTTTCAAGGAACTCATAGCTTGGCTGAAGGTAAAACATGTATAAGTGGCTCCACAAGGCACCAGGTAGTGTGTGCTGCACATGTATGCAATAGGTTCAGATGTGAACGGTGCAGCTGGGAGGGCTACTGTGGTTTTTAAGTGGCTTCAGGATAACGCAGGCTGGAGCTGAGCTTTGAAGGAGGCTGTGAGGGCAGAGAATTCAGAGGGGGAAGAGGAGCCTGAGCACCAGCATGGAGGTCCAGCTAACACAGGGCCACTAGTGCGGCTGGAATCAAGGTTTGTGAGGAGAAGAGACACAACCTATTGTTTCTTGAAAGTATCTCAGACATCATCTAGTCCATCCCACCTTCAAGGAGCTCCCAGCCTGAGGAACAGACTTAGGGAATCCCAAGAAGCATATGGTTGGTTTGGGGCAGATCTGAACATGCTAAAGAATTGCTTGGTTTAATCTGTTTGATTGAGACAAGGAAGTACAGACGTCTAAAACTTGAAGGAAAATAAAATAAAATTAAAGTGCTCTTTCTCTATCGTTTTTATATATTTTCACAGTCACTGTTTACTGTGTTAGCCTGTTTCTTCTAAACTTTTGGCCTTGAATTGCCATGGCAACATTATGCCCAGTACATAGTAGGTGCTTAAGACAGACTGTCTCAGTCAGTGCTTCTGGAACTTGCTTGTATCAGAATTCCGTGGTGGGGGCATTAAAACACAGATTTCAGCCCACTTCGAGGGCTTATGGTTCATGAGGTCCGGAGTAGGGCCTGAGGATGTGCATTTTCGGAAAGTGTCTAGGAGATGCTGACGCTGCTGATCTGAGGACCACGCTTTGATCAGCATCGTTTGGAATGAACACTTGATGAAATGCAGGTCAACGAGAACCCTTATTTTAACTTAAAACTCACCCGTTTATGATGCAATTTAAATGAAAAACAGAAACATAGTTTACCAAAGTTTCTCTCTCCGTGGAATTTTCCTTTTTTTTCCCTTTCTAGAAAAACTGTACTCCCAGTAAGACATTAACTAACACTATGGTTGCCCCTCGAGCCTGCTTCATCTTCTGGATGTCTCCTTTGGATGTTCTCCCTCAATTTTCATGGACCAATGACAGAACTTGCCATGGTCCCCGCAACATGGCCCTCCTCTCGGAGGCATCACCTCAAGCTGAACGCCTGGGAGCTGTCCTCAGCTCTTCCCGCTTTCACTTCCAAGAGCCCATCATCAAGTGTTACTGATGTCGCCTCCCCAGCCTCTCCTGAGTCCGTCCTCTTTCCTCTGTCATCCCTGTTGTCACATGACTTCGAGTCCTCACCTTTTCTCACCCGAGTTACTACAACAGCTTCCAGACTGGTTCCCTCTGCTCTCTTCCAGACCCCTCTCCACCCAAAGCCAGATACAGTGAGCTGTCTAAACTGCCACTTGACCACAGGACCCTCCTCAAAATGCGTCAGCAGCCCTTCGGTAGCTACAGGATAAGCTCCAAGCTCCTGAGGCGTAGAAGACACCCCCGCCCTGGCCTGATCTCCTAGCGCTCCTCACTCACAGCGCTGCACCCCTGTAATGCCGGGCTACGTGCAATCCCAACACCTCGCGCTCTTCACTCCTTGACACCTTAGCTCATGCTGCGCCCTCTGCCTGGGAGGCCCTCCCCACCCACGATTCCCTCCACCCCCTTGGAGAATTACTCGTCCTTATAAACCTTACTTAGATGTGTTTCCCTCCTAAAGCTTTTCTGCTCTTCCCAGAATTACTCCTTCCTCCTCTGCATTAGCCCTGTGTGTATGTCATGGTGAATGCTTTTTTCTTGGTTGACTTAATGACACAGCAATGTTCCCTTCACATGTCTGTCTCTGTGATTAAGCTGTTAGGTGCCCAGTGTCAGGTTCATGAGTCAAGCACAGGGCACAGTGGAAGTGAGCTCTAAATGCCATCAAGCTTTTGGTCCTAGAGGCTTTCATACCTTCTGTGGTAGGCAGAATACTGGCCCCCAAAGATGTCCATGTCCTAATCCCTGGAACCAGGGAATATGGTACCTTATGTGGCTAAAAGGACTTTGAAGATGTGATTGAGTAAAGAATATTGAGAGGAGAAGATTATCCTGGATTATCCGGGTGGATCCAAAGTAATTACAAGGGTCCTTATAAGAGGGAGGTGGGAGAGCCAGAAAAGGAGATGCAACAATGGAAGGAGAGAGAGAGAGAGAGAGAGACAGAGAGAGACAGAGAGAGAGACAGAGACAGAGAGAGACAGAGAGAGAGAGACAGAGAGAGAGAGAGAGAGAGAGAGAGGGGCTTGAAGATGAAGAAGACGGTACACTGCTGGCCTTAAAGATGGAGAGATGGAGGCAGGGACCATGAATTAAGGAATGCAGGTGGCCTCTAGAAGGTGGGAAAGGCAAGGGGACAAATGTTTCCCTAGAGCTTCCAGAAGGAATCAGCCCCACTGACACCTTGAATTTACCCCAGTGAAACTCATTTTGGACTTCTGAGTTCCAGAACTGTAAGATAATAAATGTGTGTTGTTTAAGCCACAGATTTTGTGGTCTTGCTATGGCAGCCGTAGGGAATGGATACAGTTTCTCTGGAGAGCGCTCATCAAGCATCCTGCAGAGCCAAGATGCTCGCCAGCCTCCCTGCCCCATGTGGTGCTCATTGTCACCAGCTGCCACCTTCATTTCACTCCCAGCTGCCCCCTTCCCAGGACTGCCCACCTTCCCAGAATAGCATCCACTATCTTCCCTCTGGAAAATATTTCCATTTCAATCCTTTGAAGCGTAACGTCAACCAGACCTTTCCTACAACTCTGTCCAGCAGGAAGAGGAGATGAATTTCTTCCCATCTACAAAGTGGTGAATACCAGTTCAGTTTATTGGAGAGTTTTCTCTTCAAAATATACGGTTTTCAATATGTCAGTCACTTTCCGAGTATTCATTAGAGCCGTCGATGGAAGCAAGGACCCTGTCTCTAACTTACTCCTGCCATATCCCCGACACCTGGCCCTCTGAGACATGGAGGCCCCAAAATACTGCCTTTATGTGGCCACTGGGTTACACTCTTTGAAAATAAATTGAATTCTAAACCCCCCGGGGGAAAATCACACAGCCATCCCAGTGTCTGGTACTCTCTGTTAATATTTGACGAATGAATAAATCAAAGGATGGTGATGCGGATCACTACGCAGAAAACTTGGCCTCAGGGATGCTCTTCCGGGTTGCAGCAGTTGTGGGTCCAAAGGCAGGGCCTGGGCAAGGTTGGATGGGCTGAGCTGGTCTCTAGAAGGCTTGGTTGTGCAGAGTAGGGCACGGTGATAAGGCTCTAGCTTTCCAGGAGCGAGCAGGGAAAGTCCTTCCCCGTTAGAGAGGCATCCATGCCAAGGGAGGCGTGGCCTTCTCTGATGCTGGTGGGGTGAGCTCTCCTCCACCTCATGGCAGATGCCCCAGGGCAGGTCCCAAGCCCAGGCTCAGCTCTTGGCCTGTCACAAATCCCGACTGTATAAGACGGAAGGGGGACCGGTAAAGGTGGGACAACCCAAGGCTCAGCAGTGAGGTCTGGATGGGAACGACCTTTCAAAAAAGAAGAGAGGGCGAGGGAATGTTGCTCAGACAGGACTCAGCAAACCCGTCTGGGGGCTGCCTCAGGTGACCCTGGGGAGCCATAGGTGCCACAGTATAAAATCGGGAAACTGGTATCCCTGTCATCTGCCAAGTAGTCTCCGAAAGCAAATAGCTTTTCTTGGGTTTCGATTTATTACCTTCTAAAATGTCATTCTCTGTATGGGTAATAAAAGATAATACGTTTTATGGTGGCTCCTTATGTTAAGGTTTTACAAAATCTGTTATTAAATTATCTGCATAGAATCTAAATGAATCTTACTAGGTGACATGGAATAGCAAGGGGTTTTTTTTCCTTTCCTCTCCCCCAGATCAAGTGCAGTGAGAAGGGCGGCACTCTCTGCATGTTTTCTAATCACACAGCAGAAGGTAATGCTTTTAAGGTCAGACTAAAAACTGCATTCTGCTGTGTAATCGGCTTCACAAAGATACATACTGATCAAAACGTCCAGAAAATTCAATTACTGACTCCCAGTGACAAAAGCACGTGAGCCCACCGAGGGTTGGAGGACGTTTCTAAAATTAGGTTCTAAATGATTACGACTTGGAGCCATTGCGGCTTTACCACCTTTGCCTGCTCTTGGTTCTCTGCATGTTAATGGCCTTTTGCCTGTTAATTTCAGGCGCTTAATCAGTGTCACCTCCTCCCCTTAGACAAGCACAGTCTAGGCGGCCTTTGTCAAGCTTGATCCATCCAGCTTTCCTAGAGCCTGCTCCCATGCAGATGTGATCTCTTAATGGAATCTGCCATCCAGGGTTACTTTTCATCAGTATTGTATGTTTTCTCTGAAGCCAAATGCATTTTTATGCAAAGCTTACTTGGCTTTAGAGTTCTATTGCTGTAATAATCCCAGGTAGCTTTAGAAACAAAGGACCCCACTGGGAGAGTAGCGAATCGGCCACTGACATCCCCCCCCCCACCCACTCCACCCGAGGACAGGAAAGCGATCCAGGATAGTCCTTGTACACGTCATTGGGTTATCCTCTTTGAAGATGGACTGAACTATTTCTAAATCATCCGAGGAAAAATCACACAAGATGGATTCCGATTATGCCACTGCTGTTGTTCCCAAAGCGAATTCATATTACCAGGGAGAAAAGGCAACAAGGATAACCCGGCCGTGGATTCTTCTGGAAGGCTCTCCTGCCACTTCCATGCCTGGCACAGTGCGTCCTCTTGCTCACCTTCCTCCCGCATTATTTGGACGAGACCACCCAGCATCGTGATCTCCTGCCCCATTCGCACGAGGTGGCCCTTTTGTGATCTTGGCTGCATCATTCATTTTGGTCTTGAAACCGTCTTGGCTCGGCTGACAAGAGCTGAACCTATTAACACCCTTGCATGTTAGCTGAGCAAGGAACAAGGAGTCAAATGTTATGACTTAACATTTGGTCTTGCCCTTTGCCGGCCCAGTCTCGCAGACAGCCAGAAAGTTGATAAAGACAAGTGTGTTCTTCCTCACAAATAATAAAACCCGTGAACATGCCCTTGGAGGGCTCCTTTCCATTTTATTTTTAAAAAATAACAATAAATAGAGTGCTCTGCGTTCCCTCCAGCTCCTCTCCAGTGCCCTTTTCAAAGTAGAGGGGAATTGAGCTCTGCTGCCTATAGAGATGTCCGAGAGGGAATCCCAGAGCCTCAGCTCAGGTCCCAGTGGGGGTCAGACCTCAGCCCGGGGACGAGACCACACCTCTGTGCCTCGTGCTCCCTCCTGGCTCTAACCCCAACCTGTGGGCGGCCCTCTCTGCTCCAGGCCACAAGTACTCATTCCTTACCAGTCCAGCTGGGTGCCATTCAGACCGTCAGTCATTATTAATAGTCATGGCTACGTCCCTCATCGAGCACTTGCTATGTGCTGGAAGTGGCGCTTAACCCTTCATGTGCCTTGCCTCTGCCGATCCTCATGACCCACCCCCCCTTAGGAGGGTAAGACTGTAGCTCCCACTGTATCGGTAAGGATTCTGTTGCCCAAGGACACACAGCTCTTACGTGATGGAGCTGGGACTGGAACGCAAGTTCTTGGGTCCACAGCCTACACTCCTAACTGCTACACTCTGGGGTCCCCTCGTCACCTCATAGACTCTCTTAGTGGTAGCCCATGGATTCCATATGGGAACCCATTTCCCATCTGTTCACACCAGCCCTGGATGGGTTGGGCTTGGAAGGATCGGAGCTTCTTTCAGATCAGTCACTAGGTGTGGGCAGCTCTTTGGACACTCCACCAAGTCTCTAAATGTCTGCCTTCTTGGAGACCCCAGTATTCCCACAGCTTCATTTCTCCCTACCTTATTGATTCTGACAACTTCAATTACCACCTGTCTCTTTTATGTCCAAATCTCTCCTAATTCCCAAATACACACTTCTAACTGCTTGCTTGACATTTCCACCTGAACGTTTCACAAGCACTGCAAATACAGCATGTCCCAAAGCAAACTCAGGATCTTCCGAGCCAAGCACACTCCCTCCCTGTCCTGGTTTGTGGTGTCCTCCTCCACCCAGGCCACCGTACTAGAAGGCCCTGGTACCCTCTCTCATCCCCTCTGACTCTCTCTTAAAAAGGAATCTCACATTATCCCATTCTCGCTATTCCCACTGCCCTTGTCGGAGTGTGGGTCACTGTGTCTCGCTTTGACTGCTATTTCCTGAGATAGCAGAATACAAAGTTTGGAGCAATTTGGGAAGGAGTTATAGGGTACAGGAAGGTGGAAAGAGGTCCTGGTTTAGCAGCATCATGACACTGATGGAGGGAAGGCCACCTGGACCAGCCCAGCATATGGTGCACCAGCAGCTGTAACCACTGGCCAGTGGGAGATTTTATATATATATATATATATATATATATATATATATATATATATATATATATATCTGAGATTTTATTTATATATATATCTATCTGTTTAAAAGTCTATCTCTATACCTATCTATCCATCCATCCATCCATACACACACACACACACACACACACACACACACACACAATGTTTACAATGGTTAGGTCAGTATGATGGAATTACAGATACATATTCTTTTTTCCTCCCTGTTTTGGGTTATCTATATTTACTATTTTTTCCTACTAGAAAAATGTATGGCTTGGGTTACGAGGAAATACATTTTAAAAGTTACAGTGTTAAAAAAGAACAATGACAAAATAAACACAGAACCTCTTCAAAGTGATGCTTATGACATTAGATCTATACCCTCAGAATATTTTTTTTTCCCTTTTAAATTGTATTTTGGGCCCAATGGAGAAAAACGTATTAAGCCAAGAGCTGTGTAGAAACCAGAAAACATCGGTATAAAGACAGAGAGATGGGGGCTTCCCTGGTGGCGCAGTGGTTGAGAATCCGCCTGCCGATGCAGGGGACACGGGTTCGAGCCCTGGTCTGGGAAGATCCCACATGCCGCGGAGCGACTAGGCCCGTGAGCCACAATTGCTGAGCCTGCGCGTCTGGAGCCTGTGCTCTGCAACAAGAGAGGCCGCGACAGTGAGAGGCCCGCGCACCGCGATGAAGAGTGGCCCCCGCCCGCCGCAACTAGAGAAAGCCCTCGCACAGAAACGAAGACCCAACACAGCCAAAAATAAATAAATAAATTAAAAAAAAAAAAAAAGAGACAGAGAGACATTGGCTGAGCGCTGTCCTGCTCAAGCAGCCTGACCTGCCCACGACGCTGGCTGGTGGGGATAGAGCTGCAGACAAAAGTCACAAACCGCCCCCCCCCCCACCATGGAGCTTATCTTCTAGGTGAGGAGACAGATTGTAACAAAACCAATAGAGATAGATGCTATGCTAAAAAATTAAGAAGGGGGATAGAGAGTTCTGGAGTGAGGGTGGAGGCTCAAAGAAGGTCACATCTGATCAGAGCCATGAAGAGACCAAGGAGGAGCCACAAAGATACCCTGGGAGAGAGCAATCCAGGCAGATGAGTTAGCAAGTGCAAAGGTCCTGAGGTAGAGGCACGTGGGATGGATAGTTAAGTCTGAAATATTTTAAAAACACTGAAAGTAATTCTTGAGGACTGACTTCTGACATTCTTGCTATTCTGCTCTATTGATATTCAAGGCAGTGAGCACCTATTTAAAATAGAAGCAAAAGCTGGAGATGTAGTTTTGGATAGATGACTTGACTATAAGCTTTATGAGGGCAGAGACCATACCTGCCTTCCAAATGTCCCATATTCATTTGTTGAACGGACGAATGAATATAGTTGTGATTTTTATAAAAGAGAAAAAGGTTTTCATCAACTAACAAAAAATAAAAAACATGTTTCATTCAATGCCAGCTGAAATCCAATCTGCCCAAATTTCATTATAGACCTAAAAATCAAAGGCTGGGATTTTAACAACATAAAAGTATTTAAAAAATAAACAGAATAAATGACACCTTCTATGCGGAATGCACTTTTCTTTCTTTTATAAACACTGACTCCCACAAACAGAGATCTGTCATCTAACAGGGACGCTAAGTGTTGCTATTTGGCCCAGCAATCAATGCAAACATTTGGCAGTTCTCAGACTTCTTATTATAGTCAACTCCAACCCCATGGAACTTTTAATAAGAGAGCGTAAAAGAAAAGGGAAAGTAATGAAATGGACAGAAATGAAAACTGGGTGGTGCACTGATCTCAGACTTAGGACCTCCCTAGACCCAATTTAATCAATTACCAAGTTGATCAATTCCACCCCCTTAGGTTGTTTATATCCATCCTCTTCTTTCCATTCCCATTACTTCTCCTTTAGTTGAAGGCACAAAAAATAAGCCTCTGTGGTCTCCCTGAGTGCCATCTCACCACCTCAAGTGCATTTTCATGACAATTATCTTTCTAACGCTCAACGCTGATCACTCTGCTGCTGTGCTCTAATCTTTCCATGGCTCCTATTGCTGCCAGGATCCTGTCTAAGCTCTGGGGCTTGGCACTTGAACGCCCTTGGAGATCTGTCCCCTTCTAATTGCATTTCCTACCACGCCTCCCCTCATTCGTTATCCCAGCAATACTTAATCGCTGGCCATAGTTTCTTAACCCCGCCAGGTTCTCCTCACCTCTATGCCTCCGCAAACACTGTTCCGATTGCCTAGGACGGCTTCCATCCACGTGTCCCCCAGGCAGGCACCTACTCATCGGTTAAGTCTTAGCTCCCATGTTACTCCTCTGTGAAGCCTATTCGGATTCTGCCACGTCTACTTTGGAGTCTACTTTTCTGCACTCACACTGTGCCTTATTCGTGCTTAGGTTTAATAAATACCCACCTTATCACTATTGCACATTTAGCTCCCTGCTAGCCTGTAAGCTTCTCAACGGCTGTGACTCCTTGCCCATCAGTATAGTTCTTGGACATCAAAGATGCCTAATAAATACTTAAAATTGGAAAGAATGATCGAGTGTGACTTCAGCCTTAGGAAACTCTGAATCTTGGTGAGTAACAGTCCCCTGGACCAGCCAGGATCCACCTCTGGCTGAGGTCGTAATAACGAGGTGTGGAGATGGTGTGGCCTTCAGAATCAGACAGCATGAGATGCAGCCCTGTCCCACCCCTTACTACCTGTGTGGACCTGGACAAATCACTTAGCTTTCTCGGTGCTTCCAATACCGCCTCTGAAAATGGGTATATCATCATCTACCTTGAAAGGTTGTCGTGAGGATTAAGGAAGAGGATGCCTGCAAAATGATTAGCACATCATGAAGGGAACACCACCAACTAGCTGCACATGTTGACTGTGGACGAGTTACTCTCACGAAGTCTCACTTTTATCATTTGTAAAAGAGAGGGAAAAATAGTATCTACCCCACAGTGTTGTTGGGAGGACTAAATGAAATGATACATGCACAAGACCCAATAGTGAGCATTTGTTGAGCATTTATTATTACTATGATTGCACCCAGGATGCTCTCTTACTGGACCGCTTATCACTGTGAATTGTGCCATATGTTTACAAAGCTGTCAGCTGTTAGGAGCCAGGGATCACTGATGTCTCTTCATTGTCAGATCCGTGACACCTGCCTACTGTCGGGCGTACAGCAGATGTTCATTAAACACTAGCAGAGCAGTGCCTACCCAAACGTCTACTGCCCTCTGTCTCTCCAAACCGTACCTGCCCTTGAGGGCTTGGCTCAAGGGTCCCTCACATCCTGAAGGCGGTCCCTACTTCCTACTGTAGGTTATCTGCTTTTGAAACCTACAACATTTGCATGTCTCTCACATCTTCCCTGTAATATATTTCACCCTGGAACCTACAATGGTTATTTACATTTCAGCCGCCCTGAAAGATGGGGTGTGCCCGTGTAACCATGTCCTCTTGACAAGCTCTCAATCAGCCAGACACTCACTGCTGGTCTGTACCCTGGAACCCTCAGTCCCAGCATATTTTACCATCCAGAAAAAGGCCCTGTGGCTATGAGTAATGGATATTTTACAGGGTCTGAGCAAATCAAGAATGGCTGGACATTCTTCCCCATCCAGGAACGGGTGGCCAGGGATATTTTCACAGATACACCATTTAAACATCATCATAATACTGTGAGAAAAACATCTACTCAAATCCACCCAGCATAGCTCTCTGCAGTATTGAAGACTGCTGCTGTTCAAGCCAGAGGCACCCACATTAAAAATAAATGCTTAGTCGGAGAATATTTAATGGCATGGAAAATGTTTCTATTACATTGCTGAGAGGAAAAAGCAGGTAACAAAACTGTATGAACACGGAGATCCCATTTTTGTAAGAAATGGACTTATCTATACGCAATTTTTAAATAGGGCAGGAGAATTACGTATAGCAAGATATTAACAGCAATCATCTCTGACTGGTGTGGTTATGCAATTTTAATTTTATTCTTTGTGTTCTTTTCTAATTTTCTAATTTTTTACAATAAACATTATTTAGTGGTCGGAAAAAGAGTAAGTTTTATTACCTGAACTGAAATGTAAGGTCAAGGTGATTTGGACATTTCTATGTGATTTTGGGGAGGGGGAATGGATCACAAGGCGTGTGGTACTGGATGTGGCCTCTTGCTCTTCTCTCCTCCTCATGTCCTAGGCTCCAGTGCAAAGCCAAGAGTCCCAAGACCCCGGCTTTGCTTGAAAGCAGACAACCATTTCCATGAACCGAGAAGTGACGGCCATTAGCAATTCTAAGAGGGGCGTCTGTGCGGCCCTCCCATTACAATAGAAAGAGCACATTAAGTAAAGGACACAGGCCTCGAGGCGGCTCTCTAAATGTCAGCGTGCAGCCCTGCACGTTTATATCTCAGCAAACACGCAGGCTTCTCCAGAGAGCCTGGCCGACAGCTGGTTGGGGTGCGAACCAAGAATTCGACTAAATGTTAATTGGCCTTGAGGTGTGACATGGGGGTCCTTTAAAGGCTGTGCTGGGAAACTTCGTCTTTTCCCAGCTTTGCTTCCTTTAATGCGGTCATCCATAAGTCATGAGGAGGATCTGGCTAGTAAGCACAGGAGGATCAGAGCTGTTTAACTCTTTCCTACCCCAAAGCATCCATTATCCACATGGTATTCTGTGCCTGTGAAAGCACCACGAGGTCTAATGTTTGGATGGAACATACCCATACATATTAGGAGTCCCTTATATTAGTTTCCTGGGGCTGCTGTAACACGGCACCACAAACTGGGTGGCTTAAAGCAACAGACATTTATTGTCTCACAGTATTTCAGTCCTTTTTATGGCCACATAATGCTCCATTGTATGGATCTACCCCATTTTACTTATCCATTCACCAACAGATGGACATTGGGTCGCTTCTACTTTTTTGGCTATTATGGATAATGCTGCTATGAGAACTCATGTACACATTTTCATGTGAACCTATGTTTTCATTTCTCTTGTGTATATACTTAGGAGTGGACTTTCTAGGTCATATTATCTGTCTGCTTTTTTTTTTTTGATGTAGGCATACAAATTGATCTCTTTAAAAATTACTCTTCATGGATTGGGGTTTTGTTGTTTTTTTGGATTGGGGTTTTAAAACTGGAGTTCATGGACACCCCAGGGATGAATTTGGGACATCTCCTAACCTCAGAAATTGTATGTGAAATTATGGTTTCTTGTACATTGTTTCCTGGGGAGATGTTACATCAGATTCTGATCTGCCTGGTATGACTTGGTCATGGTTTGGGAAGAGAGGGAACTTATATGTCAAGACTCACGAGGAATCACTAAGTGCAATTTCCAACCTGCAGATGAGAACACGGAGGGTGTAAGAGCTGAAGGAACTCCCAGTTCTGAGCTTGGTAGGTAGTGAGTGAGGTCAAGATTTGAGCCTCGGTCTGACCTCGGAGCAGCCTGAACGGTCAACCTCATCTAGACTGTGGGGTTTGGTACCTGGTCTGGAGTCCCAGCTGCTACTTCTCACCAGGGTTTTTGAGGCACAGGCTTCCAAGAGAACACTGCAGTGAGGGCCTGGCGGGTCCTCTCCGCTTGGAGCCGTGCAGTCAAATGTGTCAATAATCAGACTGTAGACTTTGGATGCAAACTCAAGTGTATTAACGTGGCTTCTAAGCTCAGAGAGCTGGGTGTCCATGTCTGACATGTCAAGGGTGTGCACCCAGAGGAAGGATAACGACAACAATAGCAATGTCACCACAGTGACAACACCTGCTGCCATTCCTGGAGCATCCTCATTGAGCTAGGCACCCGTCATCAGAATCTTCGTGACGACACTGCAGGTCTGTATCAGTAGCATTCCGATTTCAAAACTGGAAAATCGAGGGGTATGGGACCCAAGGGCACTTCCTGGGAAAGGTATAGTCGGAGAAACTCTGGTACCTGGAGACTGGGCAGAAGGTCTCTGGAGATCCCAGTTTCCTCCCTAAATCCAGGACACCCAATTCACTCAAGTCTGGGGCAAGATGGTTTGGGCTCCCCCATCCCAAGGTTAAGCGCTGAGAACTGCCCAGACAAGTGGGCAGCTACTCAATTAGCATGCATATAACTGGCATCTAGTAGGTCCTCAATAAATGTTTATCAACTAAATGAGTGAGTTGATTAAACAAATCTGGTCTTTTTGCCTTTAAACAATCTGCTGTGGTGATAAGAAAACAGTTACTGCATTAAAAACATGCAGCCTCATTTACAAATCTTGGATTTCTTTCTGCCTTTGTTTTATATTTAATTTTTTTTATAGTTTTAGGAACGTTAGGTAGATTTCTATTTATATGGAAAAGCAGATTTTTCTTATGACAGCTCTGCGCCAGGAGCAGGGTCCTGAGGTTGCATGTGGACTCCAAAGGCAAGGGTGCCACGGCTGATTAGCGATGTCCCCACAGGGGCAGGAGGGGCAAGCACGAGTAAGACCATCACAATAGCCAGTCTCCTTCCCCTGGTGGTTGCATGACCTCCTACAAGTTCCCTGGTTACCTCCAAGCTGGTAGATGGCTGGCCTGGTTCTCTTGCTGAGCGAGCGCAAGCCCCAACCCACTAAATTCCGACCGTGCTGAGCGGAGCCACACCCACCGGCACTAGATCCTAGGGTCCAGGCCGTCTAAGAAATACATATGTTGGCTCCAGTTCATCTGATAGAATCTGTGTAACCAGCTCCTAGACACACTTCAACCTTCTCCCTTCTCCCCTACCTCTCCAAACTCAATGACTCAAGGTTCTTTCAGTGTCTAAATCTTTTTTATTCTTCAAATTTCTCAGCAGCTCAGCAACGTGTCACTGTGTTGTGCAGTCATAAAAATAATATTAATGTTACGTGGTGCGAGACAATGCTCATACCGCGTTCTGTGGATGAAAAATATTGAGTGTGTCAACACGTTCAAGGCCTAAAAAGAGAGCTTCATCGTTCAGCCTGCAGTGTCTGTAAGTACTGTATACATTTCAATTCTTTATGTGTGAAACTTAATGAGTTTGGATTCTTTGCCTCATTGGTCATAGCGCTGGGAAATAAAACAAAGGGAGAAGGCATACCTTTCCCACATTTAAACTTTAAATGCATCAGATCTTTAAAACAAACTAAACAGAAATGACCACTAAAATTTATAGGAGAAGTGATGTATGATTTGAATTTCCAAAGTATATTTTGGGTCTGTTATAAATTCTTCCAAATCAGGAATGCCATGTTTGGCTATTATACACGTCCGACAGCTTTTCTTCTGCCCACGTCCTGGAAAAACCCAGGAATAACACATCGTAACTGGTGAGCTAAGGCTAGAATATTCAATCCAACGGAACAGGGACTTATTGAGGTCCTATGAGGTGCCAGGCCCCGTGCTCAGCACTGGGGACTTAAGAGATGAATCAGACACCAATACTGTATCCATCCAGGTGAGATGAGATGGTTCAGAAGGAAGAGTAGGAGGGAAGTGAAAGAAAATTTTAAGAAATGGAATCAAAAAGACCTAGTTATCAATTAGGGTAATGATAGTTATGAAAAGAGATAACACTATTGATCACTGAAGATAGGTGAAGCCGTGTGAACTGTCTAAACATTATCCTATTTGACCCTCACTGCACCCTGGGACAAGTATATCGCCACCAGCACCACACACACCCATTTTACAGACGAGAAAACTGAGGCTCAGAAACTTTATATGACTTCTCCAAGTTATTCCAGAAGCAAGTAACAGAGCCAGGATCTGCACACAGGCAGAATGACTTCTCAGCTCCATAGCCAGTGTGTGTATTTGACGCGATGAGCGAGGGGACACTTTCTACCTTGGGCACCTAAGTCGATGGAGTTAAGACCAACCATGGAATCAGGACGAAAAGAAAAAGCAGGGTTGGAGGACAAGAGTGTGGCCAATTTAAGGCTGAGTTAAAATTGAGAAGAAAGAGAAAGAGAGAATAAACTTTACCCCTGCTTCTCCTTCATAGTAAACTCCCTGTGCTGGATTCTCAGGGCAGATGCCAGCCTCGCACTAGGGAGAGTCAGGCAAATATTTCTTGATTATGTGGTAGGTAGAGACATATGATCACTGTTACCTTGAAGAACTAACTCAGGGCCTGCTGTCTCCCTGTCAAGACCATTCTTTCAAATTTGCTTAAATTTAGGTTATTAGTCTAATTCAATGCACAGATCATTCAGGTGGTCGATATCTATTGCTTTAAGGGCCAGAATTTTTTAAAAAGGGAATAAAACCTTGGACTGATGCCAAGCTAAGGAAAATGAAATAAAGACTGTTCAAGCCTCCTCCAGCAGCAATTGTCAATTTTGTTTTTGTCCCTCCAAGTCTGAATCGGTATGAACTGCCGGGGAGTGATAATTTTCTGTCTTTTAATTCCCTTGCAGGTAGGACATTTAGATTTCTTGGCAGCAATATGATATTAAAGAATCCAGGGACTTCTCTGGCAGTCCAGTGGTTAAGACTTCGCCTTCCAATGTAGGGGGTGCGGGTTCAATTCCTGGTCAGGGAGCTAAGATCCCACATGCCTCAGTGGCCAAAAATCCAAAACATAAAAAAGAAGCAATACTGTAACAGATTCAATAAAGACTTTAAAAGAGGTCCACATCCAAAAAAAAAAAAAAAAAGAATCCATACGGAGCAAATTGGGTGACGATTTCCATTGGGAATTACTTCCAAACATTTTGGTAATTACACAAAGTGAAAAGGACTGTTACGTTTGTAGAAATATGTACGTGTTCACAGGGTATATTTTGGCTTCCTTTGGTAGGTGTTGTTCATTCATGCTGGCGAAAGATGTAGCTTCTCTGCTTTCAAACATTCAGTGTGGTTGCCAGCCTCTGAGTTGAGACCAGATGGTTGTAAGGAAAGGACGAAAGGGAACTTTCTGGAATTCTAGGATGGGTTTTGTCTCCTGTGCTGAGTCCTCCAGCCATCATTTCCAGTTGTCTCAGAATGTTGCCCTCATTTCTTCTCACAGCAGCTTCTTAGGGAGGACAAGGCTCTCCCCTCACTAGAGCATGAGTGCCGTGAGGGCAGGAATCCAGCTTTCCTCGGCTTTGTCCCCACCGCCTGGCTTGGTGCTGGCATGCTGTCCGAGCTCAGGAAGTGTTTGCTTAAGCAGCAAATCGGGACATCATCTCAAGGGGAGACACAGAGTCAAGGCCCTGAGATAAACGTCACCCCAGATGAGCCCTGAGAGAAACAGGAGGAGGTGGGCTTTAGAGGATGGGTGGGCAGACACAAAGGACTCCATGCGGCCCTTCTGCCAGCTCTCCAGGTCGTTGTGTGGCCACTGAGGGCGGGGAGACTCCATTTGGCATGGTATGAGTCAGGCTCTCATATATCCCGGTCTCCTTTGCTTTGCTTTCTGGCCACAAGATGGAACTTCTCCCCACGCACTGGTACATTTTATAAGAAAACACAGGCCACACAGAACCACAGGCCTGAGTCTGAGAAAGGGAATGGCTGATAAGTTTAAAACCACTGGCTTCTGCAGAGAGGCAGACAGGCCGGAGGCCAGATGTCCAGACATCTTTGAGCACACCCCAAGTCTACATGAACAAAGGACGGAGCCCTGTTATCTTGGGAAGGAGATGATTAGGAATTGGAAGGATTTTTCTCCTTTGAATCTGATGAAAATTGGGAATGAGACTTTTGGAAAAGGTAGAACAAAAGTATATTTGCTGCATGTGTTATTATTTCATTCATCCAAGTATCTCTTGAATATCATTTCTAGAGAAAAAAGAGCGTCCAGTTCATAGCCCACAGTTCCCTGCAACTTGCCTAAAGTGAGTCCCTGGGGAGGGAGGACACATCAATTTCTCAGAGATGGCCCTGAGCAGACTGGCTTACAGGGACAATTGCTCAGTAACTGACAGACCACGTGCAATGCGGCTGGCATCACGGTGGAATTGTGTGGGGCACAGCTGATTCGACTTGGAAGTCCAGGGAAGGCTTGGCGGGGCATGTAAGCTGGGCCTGAAAAGATGCATAGGAGTTCCTCAGGTGGACGAGGGCGGGAAGGGCACATAGACTGAAGGAACAGTGTGTGCACCAGACAGAGAGCATGAAAAAGCCTTGTATGTTTGTGGAATAATGTTACACATATCTGGCAGGAGTCTGAAGTCAGCAGAAAGAGGGAAAGGAGAGGAGGCTGGCAGAGTGGTTTGAGAGCAGATGTTGAAGACTTGGAGTTGATGCACTAGGCAAGATAGAGTTATCAGTATTTTTAAGCAGGTGAGGATGCTTTAGAAAAGGAGAATGTTCTGGGGGCAGCAGGAGGATGGTGGAGTCGGCAGCACGGAGAGGCAGTTATGAGACTCTGCAATGGTCCAGGCAAGAGAGGCGAGGGGCAGAACGAGGACAGAGGCTCTGACGGTGCAGAGCAGTGGACGCCTTTGAGAGCAGGTCATGAGGAGCTTCTGGGGGACGGACTGGGTATGAGGGAGGGGAGGGTGACTGAGGACCCTTTATAACTGCTTGAAAAGGCACCTTACTGAAACAGACACCGTCTCCTTAAGTTTGACCGTCAGAAGTTAGCAGGATGCATTTCTTTCTCCTGTGTCTTCTTGGTCCTTCCTGTCTATTAGCAACAAGGCATTCATTCATTCATTCATTCATTGCTGGTGCCCTTACTTGAGCCTAAACCCTGCCCCAGTCAGAAGTTGGCCAGATTTGCTTCCATTGTGTTCATCCCCCAACCCCAAACAACAGAGCCAAAGCACATTGAATCACATCAACTAAGCTCAGAACAGGACAGGAGATTCATTGATAACTCCAGGACACATGTGGACATTCATTATGCTTGGAAACTTCACAAATGAAGTGCAAACAAGTACTCACTGGGTTTGGAAAGACCCAGGAAGAAGGATCAGAATTTGGTCCTGTTCCCTCCTCCTAGGAGATAAGGGAATTTTCTCTCTACCACTCTCCAGTTCATCTCTACAAGAAATTAATATTTTTAAAGGCCAAACTCGTGGCTTCATTTTTCATCTTGACAGCTTCTGAAATGCAGAGAGATTTTGCATCGGATCGGCTTTTTTCCCCTTTGTTTTGGGGCGAGTTTCATTTCATTCCACAAGCACCTGTGTGCAGACCAATGAAACGTCTTTGAAATGAGCTTGTGAGAAGGGGATTCGATGAGTTAATGAGCCTGCTGCCTGCCTGTGAGCTGGGTGTGGGGGCAAGCAGACAGGATTCTCCAGGGCCGTGGGCATCCCTCCGTGTAGAACGGGGCAAATTGTTACTTTGGTTGCAGCTAGAGGCAACAGAATTTACAGGATCAGAACTGGTGCACATTTTCTTTTAAAAATTTAAACAAGTACATGTTTCTGTTTTATAAATCTTCAGTGTACCAGCTGTGCCATTTACTGGCTAAGCCTTCTGCCAGCGACTCTTCCTGTGCCTTGGTTTCCCCATCTGCACCTCATAAGTTCAGATGTTTCCTAGTTAATAGGCATGCCCTTAATTAAAGGGGCATTTGTTAATCTCTGATTTAGTGCCTCATGCCTTTTCTGGTTGCCCATGTTTCTTGGAATAGAGAGTTCGACCGATATGGCATTTCCTTCAAAAGACTCACAAGCTACTGGGGAAGTGCGGGAGGGTTCAGAGAACATGGTAATGAGAGCTGTGATGGAGACGGCGTGGGCTTAAGAAAGCACGGAGGAGGGGCGTCTCAGCCAGCCCGGGAAGTCAGAGGTCACCTGGAACCCGAGCAGGTTCAGTGAAGTGGAATCCGAGTTCTGGAGGACAAGCAGGGGTTGGTCAGATGGTAAATGGGGAAGCTGGTCACGACCTGGCATTCCAGGTGAAGGTGGAACAATAGCAAAGAGCCTGTAATTTCACATGCAGGGAATGGCAGGTTTTGAGTGTCTTAGGGATGGAGTGAACATGGGGAAGTGGAGAGAGGAAAGGTGAGAGACTTGGGCAGAGGGTATCATGAGATGAGAGACAAGGGAACGGGGACATTTGTGGGTCTGAGGTTCCTCCTCTGGGATTTTGCCTCTGGAAGTGACATGCAAGGAGCCAGCAAGGTGAGAAATGATGACCTTGATAATTAATATCTGAGCAGGTGACTGATAACTCTTGAGGGCAGAGCACTATTGTAAAATGAACTGGAGACTGGGACTCCACTGGATCCTCTATCCTGCTTTACAAGACAGGACTATGAGGGCAAATCTCCAGCCTGCCTAGGGGCCTGCTCAGACCCCAGGCACAAAGGGCCCGCTATATTTGGATGGAAAAAATGAAAGGGGAAGAAAGAAGAATGGAGCTGGGATACTGACTTTGAGATGCAGGGATCTTATCTAACAGCAGACATGGCCCAAAGGAGGTTCCAGACCCACAATCATTTAGCAACTCATCCTCCTATAAGAAGAATGAGTAAGGGGTTCAAAGAGGGGCAGAGGTCCCCATCCCAGCAGGCCACTCCTGTCCTATATGGAAGACATTCTCTATGCATTGAAATACAAGTTGTAGAAAGAGGAAGAACAGTCTCTCCCTTCTCAACGAAGGATGGGTGTTGGGAGAAATGCCTACCTTTCCTTCCACTGTGAGCAGAGGTGCCAATCATCAATTAGGCATTTCCTCCAGATATGGGAATGGCACTGTGGAACTGTCAGGCCAATAGACACACAACTTTGAGAACACAGTGCAAAAGCTACAGAATGAGAACTGGACACTGAAAGAAGAAAAATCAGACAAGGTACACAGAACAATAATAAACCAGAAATGAATAAATCAGCTGAAAGCAGAGAAGAGGAGGGTGAATGCCCAGAGGTCCCCATGCAGCTGGAAAAAGTATAAGAAAGGAGGTGAAAATCCATCACCTTCACCCACCACATAAAGATTGCATTTCTCAGATGTCTTACTGCCTCATCCTTTCTCTCAGGGAGTTTCCAAGTATTCATCCAAGCAGACAACAGGAGATGAACTAAATGTCACCAAATGTCCTGAAAGAGTGGAATCACTGTGACAAAGAAGCACTCTTGAGGAGAGAAGGGGCCTGGTAATCAGTTCTCCAGAAAAGCTCTCTACAAGCAAGAAAAAAAGAAGAATGGCAGAGGGATGAGAATCCCAGGGAGGGATCTGAGATGAGGACTGTCAGGGCTGAAAAAGCAGTGTGTGCCGGCAACAGAGAAGAGGGCTTGGAGAACTCCAGTGCATGGTGTCGAGCAGGAGTCTGGGGTCAGGGTTCTTTGAGGAGGTCAATTTTAGCCAGAAACCAAGGAGGAAGCCTTGGGCCAGGTTTGACCTGTTTCTCTAAAGGCGAAGGGTCTGAGAAGGATCACTGGACTTGAAGGGTGTTGATGAACTGCAAACATGCAAAAATACCCAGACACTTGACAGGTTCAGGGCACGAGAGTGATGCAGGCAGAGACTCAAAGACACTGAGAAGTAACAGACAAAACAAGAGATTCCCTTTGCCATGGTGGCCCTATGTGGCATTCCATCTCTACCTGAGATCGCTTCTCACTGGAAAGAACAATTCACAGCATTTACAATGGGACTCTGAGGGAACTGGCCTATGGTGGACATGAGAACTGAGGAGCCAGGCAGGGGAAAGGCTGCTCTCCTTTGTCATATCCCTAGTCTCTTTACTCTGCCTCATGAATGGACCTAGAGTTCCCCAAACAGGTCACATAGTATTTTCAGCTCTTTGATACTCATGTTAAAACTCAGCCCAAATGCTGCCTTTTCCAAGAAGTCCTACCTCACCCTCTAATGATCCTAATTTGGGTTTATGCCAATGCTTTATTTTCATAACACTTACCACCTTGTTCCATAATTACTTGTTTACCCAACATTCTTCTCCACTAGATTTGAACTCCTTGAAATCCCAGACTAGGTCCAAGCTTGCATCCCTGGCAATTTGCATGGTGCCTTGTACACAGAAGGCACTTGACTAATAACAATGGTAATAATAACACTAGTAGTACCTACCATATATTGAACATTTACAAAGTACCAGGCACTGTGCTAATCATTTCACATACTTGACCTCATTTGGCCTCATAACTGCTCTGTGAGGAAGGATCTACATCTCCATTTTACAGATGAGGAAACTAAGAGTTGAGATTACTTTTCCAAAGTCAGAAAGGCAGGATTTGAAGGGACTGATACTCAGACCTGGGTTTCTCAGATTCCAGGGTCCACATTCACAGTTGCTTCACTGAATAAAGAAAAGAACACATGCTTCTTCTCCTGGATGGCTGTGGTGCCATGTTACTCAGATAGAGGGTGGGTCAACCCTGGAAGGAGGCAGAGGGAAGGCAGAAAATAGGACAGGCAGCTTTGGTTTGGGTAGTTATAGTCTTTTTGATCTGTTTCTCAAGAAGTCTTGCTGTTTTGTACATATATGCCTTCCTAAAAGTGGTCTTTTCTAGAGGAGACCCACGCTGTAGTCAAGGGGATTCACAGAATGACATGTACAACTTTCAGCAATCTGTGTGATTCAAGCACACTGATTATCAGGAGAGATGAGATAAGTGTCCCTCCTCCCCACCCCCAAGCAAGACCTCAGCTTAACCAATGGATGAATTCTACAGTAAGAAGTGAACATTTAAAATCTAATTAATACATTTGCTCATAGTTGCTTTTTCTCTTTGAACACCACTTTAAATTCAGTCTTTTTCCAGGATAGAAAAATATAGCTTCAAAAACATTTTCATCATGTTGAATTTGAGGTGAATAAATGCACTGTCCATCGCAGGAACCCACCCTGGTTCCATGACTGCTTACATTCCCCCAAAGAATAACCATTACCTTAAAATTAGTAATACTCGACATAATTGGAATTCAGTAATGCTTCCCCACATGATTAGGATCTGCTGGATGACCTAGGAAAAGGAAGCAACCAGTATATGCCACTTCTTGCCTTTCTCTGCAAATCCATCAACCATTTCTGGAATATGGTGACAAGAAGCAATCTGTTCATTCACTCATCAGTCACACACTCTGCACTTCTGACCATGAAAGGGACCTCACAAACCAGCTAATCCAGGTCTCCTCCTGTAACAGATGAGGAGACACCCCCAGAGAGAGAGGAAAGGGGACGTCTCCAAGGTTCAAGCTCAGGACACAATTCAGGTCCTCGTTCCTTTTGGCTGTCTCATAGTCGAACCAAATATACACTCAGGGTTGTTTATTGTATCAGTAGAACAGCACTTCTAGCTATGTTTCACACACACACTGGCAGTGTTTGATATTAGTTCTATCACAGCACAAACATGGTTTATTTCTTAACAATCTCCTCCCTTCAAGGATACTTTCGTTCTAAGCCTCTTCTACCCAAAATGGACAGGCAGAAACACTCCACGTGGGTGCGAGCACATCAACTTCAGAGAAACTCTTCACCTAGCCTACGCTGTACGAAGGTTCATTAAGAGAAAAGACAATCCATTTAGCCAAGATACGTTTTATCCAAAGTCTTACCTTTGCCGGAAAGTTTATTTTCATGAGCTTCTTTTTACTTGTGCAACTTCATATAGGGCTACTAAGATTGAAGACTGAACTAGGCAAATAGAGATCAAACATCTGATATTTTATGGAACCCAAATGTAACCCACTGTTTTCGCTGAACCAGATTACGATACTTGCTTCCTGTCCGCTCTGGGTTACATAAGAAAGGAAGTTAATGTTGTCTGTTTTTTCTTTTTTTGATGTTTTTGCTATTCTGGCTTACTAGAACTAAACTCCCCAGAGGTGGAAAGATGAAAAGTTCTTACTCTTGGCAAGGATACTGATGTCTGATCTAATCCAATCAAAAACACAGAGTCCTTATGCTAAGTGGTGAAATACAGAGAAAGACAAACACTGTATGATATCACTTACATGTGGAATCTAAAAAAAAATACAATAAACTAGAGAACATAACAAAAAAGAAGCAGACTCACAGATATAGATAACAAATTAGTGGTTACCAGTGGGTAGAAAGAAAGGGGGAGGGGCAATATAGGGGTAGGGGATTAAGAGGTACAAACTGTAAGGTATAAAATAAGCTACAAGGATATATTGTACAACACGGAGAATATAGCAAATATTTTATAATAACTGTAAATGGAGTATAACCTTTAAACAGTGTGAATCACTATGTTGTACACCTGTATTTTATATAATATTACATACATATCAACTACACTTCAATTAAAAAAATATATATTGTGGGAAAAAAAAAGAATTCCGATGCCCCCTTCAGATTAGAACTCTAGTTCTGAACTATCCTTTCAGCACCTAGAGTTCCACTGTCAACAGAGCCTCCCCATAAAACAAAAGACTAGACCATTTACAAGGCTGGGGTTCTTCATGCAGAGCTTTGCTTTCCTTTGAGATCAAGAATATGGAAAGCACACGGAAGCCACTGTGAGCTCTCCAGAGTCCTGACCATATTCTGTGGACAGATTTGTGCTCTCTGGGATCCTGGCTCTATAGCACTGCAGCTCTCCTGGATTCCAACATGTCACTTTAACCATTTTTATTATTCATCTCCCACCCTTTGGATATCTGAATCCCCAGCTTAGCTTGGTGCTCTGCCTTCAAACGGGTTAGTCAGAAGCAGAGCAATGGTCTCTTTTAAAGAATTAAAAAACAGCTCTGTTACTGAGCTGTTAAGCATTGTTAGAGTTGATGACACCATCACAGCAATCACCAGGCACCATTTATTCAGCACATACTATGCACTAATAAGAAATTTAGCTACATTATCTCTTGAATTTCATCATCACCTTGTATATCAGGGATTATCACCATTTTGCAAATGAGAAAATGGAGGCTCACTGAGGTTGAACAATTTTGCCTAAGATCACTGCAGAAAAGAAATAAACATGTAAAGTGCTTAGAATAGTGCCAACAGTCTAGTAAAAACTCAATAAATGTTAGGTGCTAGTAGTTTTTCTTTTTATACTGTGCTGCTATTGACTTAAATATTGACCCCCCACAGAGAGGGAGGAAAATATACTTTGATAGCACTCCCTCTCTGCCTCCAAATATCTTTTGAAGGAGTGATGGACAAACTAGAATGGATTTTTTCAAGGGAAGAAAAGAACAGTCAATCAAAAATGATCTACTGGTTTGGTAATAACAGAAAATTGGAGAGGAAACTTAAAGGAAATAGACTCTTAAGAGCCATACCATGAGTTTACGGATGATTATACTTCATGGTTGTTCCAATCTGCCCTTCCCCTTCTGGGTTAATCTGCTCGTCCCTCAGCCCCTGGAGGGAGTGACCTTATGGAACATGTAACCTTGCATAGCTTGCCTAGGGGCATAGCTTCCTGGGCCAGAGGTGGACACACCCCAAAGGGGAACCAACTCATAATTAAGGGCGAACCAAACATAGTCACCTTTTGTGAATTTGGAATTGAGATTCTAAGAGACTGAATACATTTGCAGCAATGCAAAAAGATGTCGCACAGAGAAAGTAGCCTACTTACATTAATGGCAGAGCTCACAGGAGGAAGGTCCAGGGACCCCTGTTGCTGAGGTCCCTGGAGCCATCCCAAAACCTCCCACACCTCAGGCCTGGTGGTCTATCTTTCCCTGGAGAGCTGGGAAACCACTTGGTATTTTTACTCTCTGAGTTGATGGATTGGGTTTCTATTCCCTCCAACCAAATGAATCCTTGCCAAAACCTACAGTCACCCCAACCAGCGTACATTATGATACAACTGGGCTGTGTGATTCTGCTTTCACTTCTGAGCGCCATATTAAAGAGAAACTGCTGCTTATTTGCTGAGTAGAAGGTGTCAGGGTGGAGACCATGAGAGAACTGAGACTAGGTGGATTGTGCTTGATGGAGACTCAAGGGGTATGACTATGCTTCTACATATTTGAAGTGCTGTCAGGGGGCAGCAATGCAACTTTTAGCACTGTGGCTACGGGGTAAAGAGCTAGGAACCACAGATAAAAGTAATAGAGAAGATTTCAGCTCAGAGCCTGGAATAGAACACAGAGTCTAAGCTCCATGTTGGGAAGAATTTTGTGTATCTTGTTCTTGCCTTCACTCAGCTCCTCTCCCAGGGACCAGCACAGAGAAGCCACTGAGTATCTATTTTCCATATAAATAATTAGGGAGGTAGCAGGCTCCATTCAAAGGGGCTGGGGTGTCATAGGAACTTGAATGGATCAGGGTTCCATGAGCTCAAAACCCTTCCAAACCCTAAGGTCCAGTATTTCCACTGTCATTATGGAAGGTAATAGACAATGTGGCCCCCATCATTTGAGTAATCAACAGGTATACTGCTCAGTTGTTTGATCTGCTTTAATCTTTAAATTTTATTTAATAAAAAGATTCCAAATCAGAGAATTTGGGGAAGCACAAAAGCATAAAGTTTCGCGAAAATGCTATGAGCTGAACTCCTTGTCCTTTGTGACAGGAGGGAAGTTGATAATCCATGCTGTGCTTCTCTCATTTGGAACATGGATACAGTTAGGGCGCCTGCCTCAGGGTTTTTGCTTTTCTAAACAGAGATGAAATAAAGTTAACATATGTAAGGAGACTAGCACAGTGACTAGCCCATAGTAATAACTCAACAACATTGTAACTAGCTATCATTAGCTACAGAATCACTTCATTAACTTTTTAGAATGAAATCTTTGCATCTGTCTCTCTTCTCTCTGCCTTCCTAGTTCCATGCAATGCTTCTGATCAAAACAGCGGTGTTTAAAACAAATGAGGAGGTGTTCTCTTTAGCTCCGGGAGAGGGCTCCTGCTTCTCTGCAGCCTCCAGCATGACTGATTTATGAGATGCTGACCCCACGTGGGAGGCAAGCATATGGTTCTTCACGGTATTGGACACTGACCCCTCTGTGCTGTTGCCGTAGATACAGAGGACCTGACATTACTGCAGACACTGGACTCCGGACACCAACATACTGAACATGACCATGGATCTTGTTTTCTCACTTACCACATGGGTAATTATTTAAAGGTTACCCCTCCCCAGAGCAATTTCTCTGTTGCTCTCATTAAATCATATCAAGGGCCCACATCACTCACTTTAAGCACTAGGTATTTCAACAAAGTTGAAATGATGCCAACTAAATTTACTCAAATACAAACGTTCAATAAAAGGCAATTTGGCTTTGAAAAAAATAGAAGTTTCACTTGCATTCATAAATGTTACATGCAGGCTCAGATTACTCTCCAACAAGATGTAGATTTAAAACGTAAACTATTTAAAGTGCCCGAGACCTGTGCCCACGTTCCTTATTCTAAGTCAGTGACACATACATTACACGTACATTATTCACGCGTTAGGCACTCATTACATACACACTGCTGCTGCCAAAGGCATAACCAGTCAGGAAAGAGGCTGTTGCGTATTTCAGACAAATCTGGATACTCCATCCCTCCATTTTTTACCTTTAAGCTCTGTTTTAATGGAAATATCTTTCACAGGTATTACATATGTCCCTGTCCCCTACAGATGTGTATGCCCATTGGAGGGGTCTCTTTGAAAGCATCGACTCTCTGCTAACTGCTCCTGGTCGTTAGTATATCCAGATCCAATTTTGTGACCCATGACCTATGACCTTCCAACATCCTACTAGACAATGCGGATTCACTCTGATATCCTAAGGGCTAGCAGAAAGCAAATGTGATGGTCCCAAACTCTCATCCCTTCAATAAGAGGTGATTTATTATGTTCACCCAGAAGGACTCTTGTCGCATCAGGAAGAAGTGACCCCTCCAGCTTGTGAGTGACTCAGCAGGCAGACGCCTGGACATTCCTTTTGCTAAAAAGCTCCTTGGCATCAGCTGGCACCTTGACCATCTGCCAAGTGCCCAAATGTGGAGTGAACTGTGGGGTGCCCCATGACAAGCTTGCCCCGTTGCTGGATAAATTATTGAAGTCAGGGCCAAGGTCAGTTCTAAGTGGTTTTCTTGATGTTGTGGAAATATTTCCTGTTGTTCTCCATGTCCCTTGATTTGTCAGAAATGCTCAAAATGAGAGAGGGAGGAGAGTGTGGTGATGAAGGACTTAAGCTCCAGATTCAAATCCTGACTGAAACAATTACGGCTATATGACTTTTTTAATGGAACTGTAATTGACCTACAACACTATGTTAGTTCTAGGTGCACAACATAGTGATTTGATATTTCTATACATTATAAAATGATCATCGAGATAAGTCTAGTTACCATCTGTCACCATACAAAGTTATTACAATATTATTGACTATATTCCCCATGTTGCACATTTCATCCCTGTGATGACTCATTTATTTTGTAACTGGAAGTTTATACCTCATACTCTCCCTAAATCTCCCTACTTCACTCATCCTCCCGTCTCTCTCCCCTCTGGCAACCACCCGTTTGTCCTCTGTATCTGTGAATCTGCTTCTGTTTTGTTATGTTTTTCCATTTGTTTTGTTTTTTAGATTGCACATCTAAGGGATATTGGGTTGACCAAAAAGTTTGTTCGGGTTTTGCATGTTGCAGAAAAACCCGAACGAACTTCTTTGGCCAACCCAATATCATATGGTATTTGTCTTGGTTTGACTGATTTCACGTAGCAAAATGCCCTCCAGGTCCATCCGCGTTATCACAAATGGCAAGATTTTATTCTTTTTAATGACCGAATAATATTCCATTGTGTGTATGTATGTAAGTATGTGTGTATCTATCTATCAATCTATCTATATGCCACACCTTCTTCGTCCATTCATCTTTCAACGGACACTTAGGTTGTTTCCGTATCTTGGCTATTGTAAGTAATGCTGCAATGAACATAGGGGTGCATGAACCTTTCTGAATTAGTGTTTTTACTTTCTTCAGAAAATACCCAGAAATGAAATTGCTGGATTGTATAGTGTTTCTATTTTTAATTTTGGGGGGAGGCTCCATACTATTTCCATAGCGGTTGCACCAATTTACATTCCCACCAACAGTGCACAAGGGTTCCCTTTTCTCCACATCCTTGCCAACACTTATTTGTTGTCTTCTTGATAGTACCCATCTGACAAATGTGAGGTGATACTGTACTGTGGTTTTAATTTGCATTTTCCAGATGACAGTGATGTTGAACATCCTTCTGTGTCTGGTGGTCATTTGTATGTCTTCTTTGGAATATTCTTGATTGGGGTCCTCTGCCCATTTTTAAATTGGGCTGTTTGGTTTTTTTTTTTTTTTTTTTTTGATTTTGAGTTGGATGAGTTCTTTTTACACCTTGGATATTGATCCTTTACCAGGTTTATGCTTTGTTTTATTAACAGTTTCCTTTGCTGTGCGAAAGCATTTTAATTTGATATAGTCCCATTTGTTTATTTTTGCTTTTGTTTCCCTTACCTGAGGAGATATTTCCAAAAAGATATTAAGACTGATGTCCAGGAGCATACTGCTTATATTTTCTTCTAGGAGTTTTATGGTTTCAAGTCATACAGTTGAGCCTCTAATCCATCTTGAGTTTATTTTTGTATATGGTGTAAGAAAGTAGTCCAGTTTCATTCTGTTGCTTGTAGCTGCCCAGTTTTCCCAGCACCACCACTGAAAAGGCTGTCTTTTCCCCGTTGTATATCCTTGCCTCCTTTGGCATAGGCGGATTGGCCACATAAGTTGGGCTTATTTCTGAGACCTCTCTCTCATTGACAGCTGCACTGTAAAGAGTTGTAATTCTGGTGTGCCTGTAGGAGCAGGGGTGCCCCTCACAACGGCTGTGTGATTCTGGACAATTTATTTGACCCCTCCAAGCTTCAACTTTGTTATCTCTATTTGGAAGAGAGGATGCGTGTAAAGCACTTTGCACCCTGCTTGGCACAGAGTAGATGCTCAGTATATGTCTGCTCACGGTTCTGATGACTGTGGTGGGCTTCTTTATCTCAGGGTACCTATTCCCTAGTATTTGTTTCCTCTTTTCCACCTTATGCTAACTCTGAGGAATCTTCCTTCCCATTTAAAACCATGAGCAAGGATTTTTGAGGGCTGGCTTACTTTAAAGCCTATGAAGTCTTTACCATAATAACAATAATAAAAAATTATTATTTATCTGACTTGATGCCAGACCCAAATTGTCTCCAAACCCCTCATAGTGGTTAACTTTGAACAGTGCTGCGGGCAGAAAGAAAATGAAAAACTGAAATTTTGTACTGTGCCTACATAATTTTTCCATTAACTCTCTTTGTAATTACATTTAAAATTAATATTGTCCACAGGTTGAATTACTTAGGATGGTAGAGAAAACAGTTAAAACATTCCAGGTACTAATCTTGCTTTTCCAGGCCTTAGCTTTGCCTGCCTCTGGTAAGCCCATGGTTCCAAAATTATTTTTCATTGAAGAAACATAAAAAGATGCTATAAACAGAGCAGAGTATCCTTGCATGGGTGTTTTATGTAAAGGGCTTGGAATGGCAAATATTTGACTTCCTGGGGTTGGGAGCTGAGAGGACAGGCAATGTTAGCCAACCTGCTACATTCTGCTTAAAATCTGTAACAGGAACACCTGTTCTGATGGGCGTTGCAAAGTATCCCCAAAGCAGACTGCTGTTCTCAAAACGCCACAAAGGTTTCAAGCAGCCTTGGGCTTATCGACGGGTTTTCTCCACCTATGCTAAGCGTCCTACATCTGGAAATCACTCTTCTAAAAGCGCACGTGATTCAGCCAATTATGAGTACTCACATAAATCTTCGGCTTTCCCAATGAATGTGGAATCAGAGAGACCAGCACTTTTAAATCTAAGCACCAGCAAAGTTTGAAAACCATACGAAAAGGTGTCTTCTAAGGGCTTCTCAAATTTTGATGTGGGCATGAATCACCTGGAGGATCCTGTCAAAATGCAGACTGTGATTCAGTAGGTCTGGGCCAGGCAGGGTCTGAGATGATGAATTTCTACCAAACCTCCAGGTGTTTTCCATCCGGCTGGTCCATGGACTGCACTTTGAATGACAAGCTTCTAAGATACACATGGATCTGCTTCTGGGCTTGAGTTCCCACTGTACACACCATGGTGTCCTTGCACACTGTGGGTGAACTAGTCACTGCGCTACAGTGAATGACCTCCCCTCCTTCAAGCCGCCTGGCTATTCGGGCTGGCAAAGTGCCCGAGGAGCACTCTCTGAGTGTAAGATGGCCATGAGGGGCTGCACCCAGTACATGCTGACTGGTCCTTGCACCCAGTGGCCCCGGGTCTGCAGAGCCCTGCCTTCCCAGGACATGGACGTTCTTAGGAAGTGGTGTACCCTTCCATCAGAGCTAGTCCGACATTTTCTTCTCCGTTTTCCCATCGCCTTCTTATCCCTGCCTCCATCACCATTTAATGTCCCCTCCAATACCTACATTAAATTGTTTTTCTTTATCTCTTCTTCAGTCTCATTTTTGTTTGGCTTGCTGTCCCCTGCCACTAACTCTTCCGGTCTCCAGGGATCCCATGATTTTCGGGCTGAGTTCAGCTTTTTAGCTCTCCTTGTTTTTTTGTTTTTTTTCCAGTGTTCACAGCTTCCTTTCTCCTCCCAGCCAGACTTTCACCTACTGTTTCTACACCCAGGTTTAGAAAATTTGGGAAGCAAGACTCAAACAGGAGTGGCACTATTGCACTGAGATCTGAATCTATAACCTCCTAAAATGATCATACCCTTTGATCCAGTCATTCCACCCCTAGGCATTTATTAAGAAAACAGGCAGAGACACAGGCAAAGATATCTGTACAAGGTGTCCATTGCAGAATTATTTATAATAGCAAAAAAAAAATGTCTAAAATAAACTGGTGGTTAAGTAAATGATGGTACATCAAAACCGCAGATATATTATTTTGACATTAAACATCTATGCTTTAATGCCTACTGATTAGGTGAGAATGCTCATAAAAGTTAAGTGAAATAATGTGACTAGACAATGATGCATATATTAAAATTCCAACGTTATTAAAGTATGCATAGTAAAGAACTAACAAGAAACTCACCCAGTTATTAATAGCAGTAGTTTTCTCTGGTTGATGGGATTATAAATGTTATTTTTATAACTTTTATATTTCCTGTGTTTTCTACAATGGAACTGCATTCCTTTATTTCAAAAACTCTTAATATTTAGGAAAAAAGTCTTAAATATAAAAACAGTTTACTTTATGAATTTAGATAATAGATCTCACTCACAGATACTTTAACTATTTGACTATCAGGACAGCCTGGAACTCACATTAGAGTTTCCTCTGAATATTGTAAAATACTAAATGGAGTAGCTGTAATAAATGCTCCCTCAGCAAAAATGTTTACACACAATCACAGGCTTTTAGAGAAGAAAGTGGGATGTGATCTGCCCCCATCTTTCCCCTAAATATAGTAATCTCTTTTGCCACGTTCCCACATTCTCTCTCTAGTGACAAATTCATTTAAGATGCGATTCCTCAACTGGCTAGCAAACTAGCTTGACTATTTTGGGCATAATTACAGATAATTAGGCAGCATCTTAGAGTAATGTGACTTTCCACCATTGCAAAGAAAGTAATTTGCACTTTCAGTGTGAATCTCTTCTGTCTCTATACTCTGCAGTATCAACATTTTGCGTTTCCCCTATTAGTTAATGCCTGACTAGGGGACTGAGGGCTGTGCCAGGATGACGTCTTGAGGAAGGATTTATCATGTGAGCACCAAGCCATCAGTGCACTCTTCGCAGTAACTGAGCGTTCCAGTACTCACTGGGTTGGCTAACACACTGACATTTCCTTGACCACGTGACTTCAACATTTCCTGGTGAGATAATGCCTTTAGACATAGGCAACTGTGCCCTTCTCCATGGTACAGAGTCCCCAGGACCAAGGAAATGTGCCCAGCCAGGTCCCATGGGTCCCTTCTAGATCACTGTGTACCCAGAACCCCAGAACTCCCAGTCCAAACGACAAATAGACCAAGAGGACGCTCAGCTCTCCTTGAACGGTGTCATACCATTTATCCCATAGATGAAGGTGGCGGAGCTGTCAAATTATTTTTCTAGTATTCTCCTGGAATTAATCAATTTATCATCTACCCAAAAACTTCTGCCATTCATTCTGTTATACATTTAACCTGCCCATCTATAAACTCACCCATCTATCTACCCATTCATCCACCCATCCATCCACCTATCCATCCATTTTTGTTGACTAACATTAAGTAATTATGTGCCAGGAACCATATTCATCACTGATGAAGATGTTACAGTCACCTGACTTGATGCCCCCATAGGCCAGGAGGTGAGATGGGCACACAAATTGATGACACCGCAAAGTGATGATAAAAGGAAGACCAGAAAGGCAGCTGATACGATTTCACCAAGGGAGTAGAGGGATCAGAAAGGGCTCCCTAGATGACGTGTCTAAAAGCATGAGGGTTATCTTGCCAGGGAGAGAAGAGAAGGATGGAAATCCAGGCTGAATGAATATATGAGCAAAGACTCGGAAACATGAAGATGCAAGGCAGGTATGTGGAAAGGTGAGAAGCAGCACACAGTGAAGCAGCAGGTGTGTGCGCTGAAATGAGAAGGAGGCTGGAATGTAGTAAGAAGGCAGGCTGCAGCGATACGGTAGCATATCTCATGGTCGAAAACCAGTTGTTTGTTTGATCGGTTTAAAGCAAGGTTGTAACATGATGGAATTTATGTTGAAAGGAGTAACGGGCGGGCATGAAGCATAGATTGGAGGTGGGATCATTTATGGGCGATTGGGAGGGACAAGGGGCCATATCAGAGATGTTTTCCTGGAGTAGAAGGTTGAATACACAGGACCTGGTAGGACAGGGAGAGGGAGAAATTTAAGGCAACTCAGAGATTTCTAACTTGAGAGTTGGGTTTACCATCAGCAGAAATGGAGAATCCTGGAAATGAAACAGGCTAAGCATGGCGGCTTCCAGCTCATTCACTATTTCACTTATTTATGGGATGTTTAGTGAATGTCCACTACGTGTCAGCCACAAAGGATACAACGGTGAACAAGATGGACATGGTCCTACCTCCGTGGAACTTTCTGCCTCGTTTTCACAAGTAAAACACAGAAGGATTGACATTTTCCTCCTTCCTGACGGACCCACAGCTGGAATCCCCAGGAACTTCTCCCGCAGCCAGTGTGCATACACGGGCCAACTCCCCCATTAAGGGCAGAATGTGCTGTCTGATTAATTGCTTGGCAATTGACCTCCTATCAGTCAATCATCTGTCATTAAGACACTGCTGTCGGCAGTGTTCAATCACCAAATGTCACTGATGGCTCCCTATCGTGCATTACTGTAAAACTACATCACTCCTCACATGAGGAATAAGTCATCAAAGCAGATGCTCGAAGGCTTTGCCAAGAGCACTGACAACTCCCATCCCCACCCCCTGGATGAAAGAGGCTTCTTTAGGGGATTTGACATTTCTAGTTCTCCCTGGCTTGAAGCTCCTGCTAGACAGCCGACCAAGAGATGTGACAGGTGTTCTTGTGTCTCGGTCAAGCACTTGGGGCTTTAACAATATTGGAGCCCCAGTGTGCCCCAGTGTGCTCGGCCACTCGGCAGAACGCATTTCCCGGAAGTGTGTTCTGTGCTCTCAAGTTGTGAATCCCGCAGAGCCAGAACAACAAGCTGTGATCTGTTCTCTAGAAGGCAAGAGTGCCTCCAACCCGGGGCAGCTGGTGCTAATGTGTATTTTCTGCTCGGTCAGCTAAATCTCCTTTTGGTACAAACAACCCTGGATCATATCAGCAAGCCAGGAGGGAAGACAGACACACAGAGTTAAAACCAAACTTATGGTTTCCCCTCTCGGGGCCCCTCTCTTTCCCCTTGGTGCCACCAACAGTGACAAATGCTTTGATTATAGGAACAAGCTTTTATAGTCCTCCTTCGACTTTTCCTCTAAAGGATTATGGAGAATGCCTCTTTCTTTAGTTGATGGGTTTTGCTTCGCCTTTTTCTTACTGCAAATTCAATGTGGTAGCGGTTTTATTAACTGGATTTCTCATGCTGTGCAGAGGTTTTTGTTTTTGTTTTTGAGTGTGGATAAGTGTGATGTGGGAGGTAAAGCTGTGGTCACCGTGCCGTTGGAAGGGGTGGTGCTCCACGCTGGGATATTATCCCCAGCCAGACGGGGGACCCAAGAGTGGGACACACAGGGGCGCAAGCTGGCATAACATATGGCAGCTGTCACGGGGGGAGGGCCGCCTGGGGGTTCACATCCTTCTCCTGTGCTCCGCACCGTGCGGCTGTTCAGCTTGCACACAACTTAATCTACTCAACATGCTGACTTAGTACTTTTGTCTGAAATTCCTTTTTTTTTTTTTTTTTTTTTTTGCCTATTTTCAAATAGGTGCTCAGCACAGAGGAAGGAAGAGAGATGGGGTGAAGCAGGGATGGACAAGCCGGAGAGGGGGGCTGTTCCTGGGGACCGACTTTCAGGTGCACCCCCCGGCTCTCACAGGTGAGACCCGAGGACTCCATCACAGCGTGTCTGTGTTTGTGTCCTTCCCACCAAGGCAACGTCCCGAGAGCTTAGAGAGAGCCGTTAGTGACCTGTGACAGAGGTTAAGCTTGGCTTTCACTGGGTCACTCGGCCTCTTTCTGCTCCTCCAAGCTTTCAGAGTGGTTCTTGATCTGCCGGTTGCTGACAAGCACTTAGCCAGATGGGAAAGGAAATTATGCAGACAGGAGGAAAAATCACACTTCTTCCTTAGTTTTCCTAAGAAGAAAATGACACATGAGGAGGCAAAGAAAATCCTCAAATGAAAATGCTATTGAAGCGTTTGTTACCCTTCTCTATTTTGTTACAGGGATGGTAGTAAAACCCTTAGAATGAGAGGGCCGGAGGCTTCTCTTCAAGGCAGAAGGAAGGAGTGAATGGGATTTTGGATGGTAGGACTTGGGGAGGTGAGAATCCAGAGTAGGGGTGGCTGGAAATGGCACCAACAGGGTAGAGAAGGCTGCCTTCCTAGGACTGGTGAACATGTGGAAAGAAAATAAGCCATCTCCACACCTGGATGGCTCCACACTTTTGAGGCCTCCAAAATGTCTCAAAAACCCATTCATGGTCTTCACTCACCCCACATTCCCCCTATGAAAGAACTGGGTCTCCAGGGTCTCTAGTTCTCAGAGAATGGCATGACCTTTTGCCCTGTTAGCTAGACAAGACCTGAGGGTCATCTTTGACACTGTGTCCTACATCTAAAGCAGGGTGTCTCAACCTCAACACTACTGGCAATGGAGCCAGGTCGGGGGGGCCGCGGTCCTGTGCGCTGCAGGATATTTAGCAGCAATGCCGGTGTCCACCTATTAGATGCTAATGGCACACGCTTCCCCCAACCTCTGTGCTTCACTCCCCACCTGCTGCAACCACCAAAAGTCTCCAGACATTGTGGGATAGCCCCAAGTTGTCCCTGGTTTAGAACCACTGATCTAAAGTAAACCGCCATCAAGTCCTGCCGGGTGTATCTTCTCAATCTGCCGACCTCTCCCCACCCTGCACCCTCATCACTAGGTTAAGTGATCATTACTTCCCACCTGGACACCTGCTCCAGCCAATCTTCTCATGCCACGCCTGGCTCCTCCAACCCACTTTCCAGACAGCAGCCCGGTCGATGATTCCAGAATCAACTCTGCTCACATCATCTCCCCATACAAAACCTTTGGAAGCTTTCCTATGCTCTGAGGATATAGATGAAGACTTCTAACAAAGCTTAAAAGAATCCAGCCAGGTGTGAAGAGAAGGGAACCCTCCTACACTGTCGGTGGGAATGTATTTTGGCGCAGCCACTATGCAGAACAGTCTGGAGGTTCCTTAAAAAAACTAAAAATAGAGTTACTATATGATCCAGGAATCCCACTCCTGGGCATATATCCGAAAAAGACAAAAACTCTAGTTTGAAAAGATACGTGCACCCCAATGTTCACAGCAGCACTATTTACAACAGCCAAGACATGGAAGCAACCTAAGTGTCCACTGACAGAGGAATGGATAAAGAAGATATGGTACATGTATACAATGGAATATTACTCAGCCATAAAAAAGAATGAAATAATGCCATTTACAACAACATGGATGGACCTAGAGATTATCATACTAAGTGAAGTAAGTCAGAAAGAGAAAGACAAATGTCATATGATATCACTTATATGTGGAATTTAAAAAAATGTACAAATGTACTTATTTCCAAAACAGAAATAGACTCACAGACATAGAAAACAAATTTATGGTCACCAAAAGGGAAAGAGGAGGGAGGGATAAATTAGGGATTTGGGATTAACATATACACACTACTATATATAAAATAGATAAACAAAAAGGACCTACTGTATAGCACAGGGAACTCTACTCAGTATCTTGTAATAACCTATAAGGGAGAATAATCTGAAAAAGAATACACACACGTACACACATGCAGCTGACTCATTTTGCTGTACACCTGAAACATTGTAAATCAACTATACTTCAATAAAAAAAGAAAAGGAAAAAAAAAGAAAAAGAAGAGAATCCAGCCATGGCCTGCTTCGTCAGCTTGCCTCACACCATTCGCCTCTTCCCATCGGCTCCTGCTGCCCCACGAAAGGTCCTCTGTGCCTCATGTTCCCTCCAGCTACACATCCTTCTTCCTCCTTCATCTACTTCAGTCTTTTGGATCAAGTTTCCAAAATCACTTCTCCAGGGTCTCAAGCTTCCCAGATCCCCCTGTGTCAAGGCTCCCAGTTAGACACCGTATGTCTTTCCGTCTCAGCTTTTATTACGGTTCATAATTCCACATTTATCTGTGCCCTCATTTGACTGCAGTTCCCCTGTCCCACGAGACTCTAAGCTCTGTGAGTTGCAGGGACTATGCAGGTTACCATGCTCCTTCCTACCCCTGGCACCTAGTACAGTGCCTGGCATATAAACCTTCGCTGAAGGGAGGGAAATACATGGAGATGGCCTGATGGATTAAAATTCACGCCAACAGTTCTCCCTGAACTTGAAGCCAAGGCTTTTCCGGACCAGAAATGTCCCTTCCATTCCCTGTTGTTGTTGTGTCATCATGCATTTCTTCATTTCACAAGTCTTTCCTGAGTACCTACTACGTGCCAGATGCAGATTGACACTGGGTATTCAGACAAGGCAGGCTTGGCCATGACGACGCTAAGCAGCAGGGACATACATCATCCAAGCCAGGGCAGCCCGGTGAGGACCCTGAAAGGGGGCGTTACTGATATGCAGATGGCTGGTGTGTGCTCTGAGGCCATGGAAAGAGAAGCCCTCACAGCCTCTCCTCCTCACCATTGTTTCTTCCCAGACTTAACGACCCAGGAAGTAGGAGTCAGATTTCGTTGAGCAAAGACTGGGAGGCACAGCATAAAACATGAGTTAACCTAGATGTCACTGATTTGTAGAAATGGCACCAATCCTAAGATGTTATTTGGCATTTATATTGCATTTCCTAAATGGATTTCCAAGTGTGTTTTCAGAATGCCTTGAACCCAGAGAAATAAGGCACAACAGCCTTTTTCTTACTTGATTTAAAAAAAAATCAGTGGCATGGCCAACAGATGAATAACTGGTACAACTGGAAACGCAGCTTTAAGTTAAATTAAATCAAGTCAGTTGAGCGCTCATCTGTGGCTATTCGCTACCTGCGGATTTGGTGCTAGGTGCTGAGGATGCCAAGATTCTGGGGCTACTAAGGCAAGGAAAACAAGAGTCTTGCCCTCATGGAGTTCATAGCCTCTTAAGAGGGAAGGAGCCACACAGACCTCTGCACGATGTACCAAGTGCTATTTTGGGGGTATAAGTGCATCTATCTCATTATTCAGGTTTCAGCCCAAACCTCACTTCCAAGAGGCTTTCTCTGATCACCCTGTGAAATATCACACTCTCCTCTGCCAGTTATACTCTCTCTCATTACTCCATATTAATTTCCTCATAGCACTTATCATTTTCTGAATTGAGTATCAGTTTATGTTTTATGTTATATTGATTCCCCAGCTAGAAAATAAACCCTACATTTTCTTGCTCCCCTTCATACTCTAGTGCCTAAAACGGCATCTGGTAGGTGGCTGGCATTGAATGAATGAGTGAATGAATGGATGGGTGGATGGACGGACGGATGGATGGATGGATGGATGAATATTCTCAGGGAAAGCCAGTCAGTTCTCCCTTGGGGGGTTGAGGGTTGAGGAAAGCTGTAGAAGAGAGGCGATATCCAAACTGGGTCTTGAAGTAGGAGTTCCTTGGGTGGATGAGGAGGGAATCACTAGATATAAATATTTATAAACTTGGAGGTGGCAGGAAGAGGGATGTTGGACTCCACAGGGTGGCAGGAGAGATGTGGTGGGACAGGAAGCTGGGGCAGGTTGTGAACAGGAGCGAAGGCCACGCCCAGAAAGGAGACTTCTCCCTCTAAGGATGTTTGTGGATAATGAGACTTTTTAAGCACGAGAAAGGTGGGGACAGATCTCTAATCTACAAATCCTCCTCTGGTGGCCCAAAAGAATGAGGCTGCTCACTGAGAAAATTAATGAATCTTTCCCAGGAGAGAGGAACGGAATTTGTAAGTATCTAATCTAGCACATCCACAAAACTATTTTTTTCTTCTCTGTTGACATCAGATATCCTTTAAAATCCCCCAACTCTTACTGTAAAGTCTTCTTAGGCCCCGAGCATGTTGAACCGCGCTTGGAAGGTTTCCACGTCTTCCCAACCAGGGTCATCTGGGATTTAACACTGAATGACTTAGAAGAAGGTCTAAGAAGCTGAAGGACTAATTAAGTCCCGACTGGGTAAAGAACATGGGTTTCCAACAGTGAGTTTGTGGGGTATTTTTAAGCACTCCCTGAGGGAGGTGAACAGAATAAAAGCTTCATCATTAAGTATCTTTCCCGTAAATGGAGTCTCCTAGTTAGTTTATAGAAAGTCCCATCAACTAAGAATTACATATCATACTTATAAATTTCTCTTTCTTAATATCTATAAATGTAATGGCTGGTAAGCACGAGAAAGACTAATATATATTAAGCTCACACTTCATGGCCAGGTATTGTCAAAGGTATTTTACATACTTTAATCCTAGTAGAAATCCTGTGAACTATTATTTGTCCTCATTTTGCGGATGAGGAAACAAAAAGTGAAGGGTTAAATCCATTGCCCAAGACCATGCAATCAGTAAGTAACAGAGCAGGGATTTTAACCTGGGTTCAAACCCAGAATATAACAGGGATCAAAAACATAGACACAGGAGTCCGATAGACTGGGCTGTAGGACTTGACCACTCAACACCATGTGATGCTGGGTTAACCATTCCGCCTTAAAGCTGGGGCCTCCTCATCTGGAATGTGGGATCGTGTAGTTCCTACTTCAGAGATACTGTGAGTAGGGCCATCATCTCACGTTCAATGAGAGGACGTGCACCAAGCACGCTGCACAGAGCCTGACACGCAGAAACCACTCAGTGCAGTTCATTTTCCACACTGCAGGAGTGACCGAAAGGTCTCTGTTTTAATCCGGGAAAGATCCAACACCACTGCAAACAACCAGATGCTAAACGACAAAGCTGCACTCTCCCTGGCCGTCCCGCCACTGGCCACACCAAACGTCACTGATGAGATGGTTCCAAAATCACGGTCTTGTTCCCTGAGGCAGCTTCATGTGCACATTGTTTTTGCCTGGGTTAGGGCTTTTCCACCTTGGTATTTTGACTTTTGCAGCCAAACAGCTGGTTGTCCTGTGCACTGCAGGATGTTGCACAGCATCCCTGGCCTCGACCCGCCAGATGCCAGTAGCGCCCCCTTGACCGTGACAACCAAAAATGTCTCCAGACATCGCCAAACATGCCCTGGTTGCACAATCACCCCTCCCCCACCCCCACCCCCAGTTAAGAACCACTGACCTAGGTAAAAAGTAACAGTGATTTATGAAGATTCAACAAGAGGTTCCTAGGATTCAAAGAGGTACATTTCCCCTTACCCTGACAGCTCACAGCGCTTGCTAAACAGAGATGATTCTCACTGGGGGGTCAAGGCAGGGCAATCAACAAATCGCCATCACCAGTGAGCTCATCAAACTCCTGCTACCCATCCACATGTTTTGTAGATTGTTAATTGCCCATTAAAGGAGCCATGTCATTTAATAAGCATTCTGTCATTTGGCTTCATAAGGTGGAAGGAAAGCATGAGGACCCAGGAAGGGTCTCTTTCACATTTTTAATGAGGGGTGACAGCTATGTTCACTCACCCAACATTTATTGAGCGTCTGCTATATGAAATGTTACATGTTAAGCCTCTAACAGCATCAGGAAAAGACTGAAGTCTTTTATGAAGGCCAAATTGCCTCATGGAAGGAATACTAATTGATTTTTCTTATAGTTATTGAAAACCTACTGCGTGCCAAGCCACAGGCTAGGCTCTGGCTAGAACACGCTGAGAGTAAAGGATGTTGTTCCTGCACTCTTGTAGCTTACAGTAAAGCAGTGGGTCTTAAAGTGGTGTCCTTAGACCAGCAGCATTAGTATCACCTGGTGTTATGGATCGAACTGCGTCCTTCCCAAAAGATATGTTGAAGTCTTAACCCCCAGTACTTCAGAATGTGACTTTATTTGGGAGTAGGGCCTTTATAGAGGTAAACAAGACAAAAATGAGGTCATTAGTGTGGGTCCTGATCCAATATGATGGGTGTCCTTATATAAAGGGGAAAACAGGACACAGAGACAGAAATCTGTAGACAAACAGGGAAAATGCCACGTGAAGGCAGAGGACGGGGAAGATGCAGCTACAAGCCAAGGGACACCAGGGATTGCAGGCAACCAGGAGACGACAGAAGAGGCAAGGAAGGAGCCATCCCTAGACCCATCAGAGAGCATACAACCCTGACGACAGCTTGATTTCAGACCTGTAGCCTCCAGAACTGTAAGATAATACATTTCTGTTGTTTTAGCCACTTAGTTTTTGGTACTTTATTATGGCAGCCCTAGGAAACTAAACTTGGTAGAAATGCAAATTCTTGGTCCCCACCCCAGATCTACTGAATCAGACACTGTGGTATGTATGGAGATCCAGCAATCTGTGTCTTAACAAGGCCTCGTGGGGACGCTGAATCATGCCAGAGTGTGAGAACTACTGATGTAGAGCCGTGGTTCGCAACCCTGGCTGCGTATTACTTTCACCAGGGTAGCCTTTAAACAAAAGCAAAAACAAAAACAGTGTCTTAGGGATTCTGATAGGATGATTCTAATGTGCAACCAGGCTATGCATGGCTGGTCTAGAGCAATGTCTCTCAAATGTGAGTACGTACAACTCAGTAGGAACGGCATCACGGGGTGGGGGGGTGTCTTGTGAAAATGCAGATCCGGATCCAGTAGGGCTAGTGTGGGGCCTGAGACTCTGCATTTCTAACATGCTCTGGGTTGATACCATGCTTGTCCGTGGCCTACTTAAAGTGTAAGTGAAGTAAGGGTCACGTAGTACTAATACTAAAGTTGACAGTAATAATAGTAGCTAACAAATATTTATTGAGTGCCTTCCAAATGCCAGCCACTGTGCTAGGGAATGGAACACAATGACAGATGAGAAAGAAGTGGCTTGAGTATCGTGGGTCCTGAATTCTGTCTACGGTTTTTGCATTCCTACGGGAAAGGACCTTATTGAACCTGTGAGGATACCTGATAAGGTAGAGCTGAGTCTTATATCAGGCAGAGCAATGCTAACGGCTGTTACAGATAAACTACAATTCTCAACAACTTAGCAGATAAACATTAATTCCTCCCAGTACGCTCAATGTCATGGCGGATTCCGGTATCCAGGTCCTTCCTTCTTGGAATATGCCCTCCTTTTTGCCCCTGGAGTGCTGCTCTTAGTTCAGCTGGTGGATGGGGAAAAGGCTGAGGAGGCCCAGGAGTGGTCTAATGACTTCTACCAAATTCCACAGTCTCTGTTACACGGCCCTGCCCAGCCGCGAGGACACTGGGAAATTAAGTCTAGCTCTATGGCCAGAGGAAAAGGAAATGGGTTTGGTGAAGACACTGTCTCTACCACATGTCTTGAAAGATGAGTCAGGTTGGTCGGATGAAGAAAGGGAGGGAGTAATAAGAGGGTGGGGTACCAAGAATTTACAATGGATGTTTGGTAAAGGATAATAAACTAATCAAATTTCCATAGCTTCTCTGGTTACCATTTTCCTTACAAGAACAATTATGGTACTCCACTTAGGTCTTCATTGCTCCAACACTATGACATTAAAACGTTTCTATGGAACTTGAATAGACATTTCCCCAAAGAAGATATACAAATGGCCAATAAGCACGTGAAAAGATGCTCAATGTTACTAATCATTGGAGAAACACAAATCAAAACTACCATGAGATACCATCTCACACCCATTAGGCTGGCTACTGTTTGAAAAACAAAAAACAATTGCTGGCAAGGGTGTGGAGAAATTGAAACCCTGTGCACTGCTGGTGGGAATGTAAAATGGTACAGGTCCTGTGAAAAACAGTATGGTGGTTCCTCAAAAAATTAAAAATAGGATTGCCATATGATCCAGCAATTCCACCTCTGGGTACCCAAAAGAATTGAACGCAGGGTCTTGAAGAGATATTTATACACCCATGCTCATAGCAGCATTATTCACAATAGCAAAAACGTGGGAGCGACCCAAGTGTCCACTGACAGATGAACAGATAAGCAAAATGTGGTCTATACATATAATGGACTATTACTCAGCCTTAAAAAGGAAGAGAATTCTGCAATATGCAGAATGTGCAACATGGATAAATCTTGAGGACATTATCCTGAGTGAAATAAACCAGTCACAAAAAGACACATGCTGTATGATTCCACTTATATGAAGTACTTAGAGTAATCAAAATCATAGAGGCAGAAAGTAAAATGATTGCCACGGGCTGGAGGGAGAGGGGAATGAGGAATGATTGTTTAATGGGTACAGAGTTTCAGTTTTACAAGATGAAAAGAGTTATGGAGATAGATGGGGGAGATGGTTTCACAACATTATGAATGTCTTCAATGCCACTGAACTGTACACTCAAAAATGGTTAAGATGGTTAATTTTATGTTATGTGTATTTTACCTCAATAAAAACATTGAAAAGATGTCTAAGGAAGCGTGTTGGCACCTTCCTAATAATATTCAACAGGCAGATGGGCTAGATGTATCTGGACTTATTCCCATCAACCTTGGTCACTGGACACTAACACGGGCCAGAGGCTGGAGCTGATGGCTGGGCTTAGAGCCTGAGATGAGACTGGCGTATGCATTGGGGAATGAGCGGGAATGATAATAAAGACCTCAGCCAGGAGATGTCAAGAGGACGCCAAGGCAGCATCTGCATTCACAGTGGTCTCCACAGCCACCTTTACTGAACAAACTGCTGTCCTGGTTTGACAATAACACAAAATATTTTTAAGTAGGTCTTGTCCAGGACAAGCCGCCTACATATCAGAAAGACTCGGAGCCAAGAGAATTGTATCTAAGGTCAAAGAATGAGTTGCAGAAGGAGAGATGAACCATGGATGGAATACCAGGGAATTGTATGGACGATGCCCACATCATGCAAAAATTCTCTCTTTGGTGTTCCTAATAGCTGATGTACACTTTTGGACTGCCTGAGCCCTCTTTTCAAATGTTGAGCCAAAACCTTTTTCTGTGGACCCCATCCCTCTCAGGGTGCACACAGAGAAAGCAATTTTAGTCTGTCTGCACGACTCTGGGCAAATGACTTCGCCTCTCTATGTAGCAATTTCATCATCTATAAAATGGAAATAATTACAGTACCTCTCCTGCATGGAGCTCTCGTGAGGACAAAGTGAGTACCTGATGCATAGAAAGTGCTCTGAAAATAACAGCTAGGATTATCATGATTACTCTTTGTGAACTTTTAAAAAATGGCACTCAGGCTCGCCTCCGTGTCTTCTCCCCTATCAGATTTTCTCTCTTTCAATTCTTCAGCTTTTGCCTCTTGTAGAGAGCCAAGCCTTTCACTTTCATCTGGACTATCATCTCCCAAACTGCATTCTAAGGATAATAGATCCTCAAGGTATTAGTAGTATTTCCTTGAAAAACAAAGTTTGGGAAACACTTTGTATACCAGATGCCACCCTTGAAGGTTTATAATATACCTTGGTATAATAAAGGTTCTGAAAAGTCCTCAGCATAGAGGACTGTTTATATGGGTTCATGTGTGTGCCCTGTGAGTGGAAATGTTAAGCTGGCATGATACTTGTGATGGGCAATTAGTCATCATCTAATATAATTTAAAACAATTCTATGTACCCTTCAACCAGCAGCTCCAGTTCCAGTTACCCAGCCTGGAAATACTTGCACGTGGATCATTCTAGTTTAATACGTCTTTGAAAACACATTATGTGTTCTAATTGGACAAGTAACCCTTCAAACCTTGCCTCATCTGCTGATGTGATAACTATGCCTTTCTTTCTGTGCCTAAATCCAAATCACTGACAAAATAATCGCATGACGGTGCTCAGCTGACACCGATCCACCACTCTACACTTCTCCTCTACGGAACCACCACATTTTCTGCAACCCACCCACAAGGACATCCTATTGTCTGAGGATTGCATTCCTTCTTTAAATTATTCTCTCAAGTTCCTCTCTATAGTTTGCCTATAAATTTGGACTCAACTGCCTGGGTGAAATCTCATAAAAGTCCTTTCAGTTGAAACTGTATTTTTTTCCTTCACTAGATCAACAGATTGTTGGTCTGTCTTAACTGGTCATTTCAATCTCGAGATTCTGATTGTCTATGGAGATGAGTAGAGTGTAAACGCTTTGGGCGACACTGAAGACTAATACCTGGGAAACTGTGCAAACTGAAATAAATCTGGAAAGAAATAACCTAAAGTTACCCAGAAACAAATCCATTGTGCACGATCCAAGCAACAAGAGCCAAAGCTTCCCAGTCCCCTCCTAATCTTTAGAAATGGTTTTCTCCTGAGCCAGTTGGCGTATTTCCATTACAGCCTTCTGAATATGTATAGACACAGCAGGTATTTTAAGATTGCTGCAAGTGTCTGACAAAAACATTGTGCATGTTCAACTTGTTGAGGAGACATCTTAATGACAAGCAAAGCAATTTGCAGAGGACATATTTTTATAGCACAGTAACATCAACATTTATTATTTGGGCCATAACTGGGAAAGGAAACAGACTTTCCCCATTTAGACAGCAAAATTAAATTCCTAGGAAGGCAATAGAGAAACAGGCACAATCTCGAATATAGTTATGGTATAAAAGAGTATTCTTTTAGAAATATGGTGGAAAACCTGGGAAGAATAGTATAACGGCCTGATCAAATGTTCCCAAGATAGAATTTTGCAGTACAATCCCTTCCAAAGGGCTAAAATTTGAGATTGTAAAAATTCAAGGTAATCAATCTACTATAGACATTTTTCCCCCAAGAATGCTACTATATCAGGTGATAGTTAGATGTACTTATTATTTGCAACTCATTTCCCCCAAAGAATTAGTAATGCCTAAGGAGCTTTTGCCTTAGGATTACAAACGTTCTGAAAAGTCCTGCAGTCATAACCTAAACCTTATTTAGGTTAGGCAGGGTGTGGGCAAATGTTTTTTTCTTTTCTCTCGATGTCATTCATATTCCAATTCCTAAAAATAAAACAACTGTGTTATCTACTGAATTCAGTTTCTAACACATTATATATTCAGGTCTCGCTGATAAGGAAAACATTCAAATAAAATACTTAAACCAAATGAAGTATATTTTACCTTTCGGTTCGTAGCCTAAACTGCTACACAGGTAATGCTACTGAAAGAGACAGAGCAGGACAAATTGACTGGTACCGATGAGCCAATTTATTGCCACAGGCGGCTTGAGAAGGTCACGTGAAATTTGGTTTCATCTAGCTGCTCCGCAGACACTAACCACGTGCCTGCTATGTAGATAGAGCGTACTGCTGGGCCTTCTGAGACACAGCCGATGAAATGCCTACTCTAAATCTATGGCTTTCCTGTATTTCAATTTGATTTCAATTAAGTCATCACTTCTGCCAGTCATCCTTGTTACTACAATCCCCACAGCTGCCATTCCAAAGTGTCTGCATGCCCTTAAGATCCACATTTTTCCTCAGTACCCTTTTTTCTCAGCAAACGAGCCACGCTTCTGCCTCACTGAGATCATGAGTTCACTCTGATATGAGCCACCTCCACTCCCTCCTCCCCATCTCAAATTCTACTCACCCCAGTCAAGAATTGCTGGTGTCATCCTTGCCATCCATCCCTTCTGTATCTGTGACAGTCAATCTGACACAAGTGCTGCTGCTTTTTCCCCTAGACCGCCCTCAGGATTGTACCCTTCTTCTTCTCCACCATCAGACTAGCACATGTCTCTTGTTTGGGCCAAAATAATAGTCTCCTAGTTGGTGTTTTTCTTACCTCTGTCTCTTCTTAACACTCAAACCAGAGTGATATTTCCAAAATGCATCTCCGAATGTCTCATTGCCACTTAAATTATTTAACGGGCTTCCCGTTTCCATTAGAATAAAGACAAAACACGGCCCACAAGCCCCTCAGAGCCTAGTCCCTGCTGAGCTTGCCAGGCTCACCTGCACCCAGGCTCCTGTTCCTCTCCACGCTCCATCCCATGGGCCTTGCTTCAGTCTTTAATACTCACCATGCTCACACTGGCCACAGGACCTTTGCTCATACTCTCTCTCTCTTCCTGGAATGTTCCTTCTACCCCTTCTTGCTTGGTTAACACCACCTCATCTTCTTGATTCACCCCACATATCACTTCCACAAGAAGGCCAGGCCTCCCATGACTTCCTTGTCAGGTCAATCCACCCTACTATAGACTCTCTGGGAACCATGACCCTTTTAACACATGTTACCTTGGTTGGTATCTTTATTTGACTACTAGTAGGTCTTCCCTACTAGACTGTAAGCTACATGGAAACAACACATGTTTAGTTTTTGCTCACTTTTTCCCCGCATGGCAACTGGCATAGTTTTGGCTCACAGTATATACTCAAAAGATATTTATGGAATGGATTTCTTGATTCATAATGCCAAAGAGATCCATGGCTGTTCATGGGTATTTAATCAAACGCTTTCCTGGGTGAATTCCTTTCACTGACCACTCTAAAGAGAGGTGAGCCAAAGCTTGAATGGTTATTTCTCTTTTTAGCTGCTCCAAACACTTCTTCTGTGCCAAGCACTGTCCTGAACTCTTTGTGTGCATTCACTCGTTTAATCCTCACAGCACTCTTAAGAGATGGACACTACCATATCTCCATTGTATGGCTGGGAAAACTAAGGCCTAGATGTTAATGAACTTGTCCAGGATTACGGAGGCAGATCAGCATTATATTCCTAGCACTATGCACAATACCACAGGCTAAGGGCTCAATAAATATTTGTAGAATGACTGAATGAACAGGTGAAGTAGCAAAGCTGGTCTAACATCAGCCACAGCTCCCTAATACTTTTTAGTCTGCCCACTTCTTTTGGTCCCTGCTGTCACCCACTCATCTGAACCGTGGCCACTTGTCACCAGAACTCTCAACAGCTTCCTCCCTCTTCTTCCTGAATCTGCTCTTCCCTCTCTCTACGTCACCCACCTGCCATGTGGCTAGAGTGACTTCTGGAATGCAACCAGACCCATCACTCCCTTTCCTTAAATTCTCTAGTGGCTTCTCACTGTCCTTTGGACACTGACCCAAGCGCTCACACTAGCCAGTGTGATCATGGCTCTTTCCAGCCTCACCTTTCTCTTGCCCCCGCAGGGGCCAGCCTCCTTCCTGACTTGGGGACTTTGCATGTGCTGTGCTGCTGCCCAGAGTACCCTTCCCCCTCTGGTCTCCCAGCTAATTCCTAATGGACCTTTAGGCCTCAGTGTTTCTGGTGGACTGAATAATGACCTCAACAATATCTCGGTCCTAATCCCCAGGACCTGCGAATGTATCTTAGATGGCAAAAGGGGTTCTGCAGATGTGATTAACTTAAGAGCCTTGAGCACATCTGTGTTCCACTGGAGCCATCACTTTCTTCACATTGTCCTACAATGTCATCCTTCACACTGACATTTATGCTTTAACAAATTTGTGTGAAGAGGAAACCCTCAATCATTACTGATAAAATCATGGATTTGCCCAGCCAGTTGGGTATATATATGTGTTCGCTAATTCATATTTAAATAATTCAACTATATGCATACACATGTTCCCAGCAACACTATTCACAATAGTCAAAAGGGAGATACAGCCTGAACAGTGGATGAATGGATACACAAAATGTGGTCCATCCGTACAATGGAATATTATTCAGCCATAAAAAGGAATGGAGTACTGATTCATGCTACTTCATGGGTGAACCTTGAAGACATTATGCTCAGGGAAAGAAGCCAGTCACAAAAAACTACATACTGTGTGATTCTACTGATACGAACTGCCCGATATAGGCACATCCACAGAGACAGGAAGTAGGTGAATGGTTAGCAGGGGCTGGGGGATGGGTGGGAGGAGCAACTGTTTAATAGGTCTGGCTTTCCTCTTGGGGTGATTGGCATCTTCTGGAACTAGACAGAGGTGGTGGCTGCACAGCACTGTCGACGCACTAAATGCCACTGAATTGTTCATTTTAAAGTGATTACTCTTATGTCACGTGAATTGTACCTTGATAGAAAAGTAAGTACACTACTTTTCTTTTTTAACTGAGTAATACTTCAATCCTCACAGCCTCCCCAGCTGAGGAAACAGTGTGCCCCACCTTCTACCACCTCACCTTGGGGCGTTTTTCTCGATGCCCATGAGTTGTTACGGATGCTGAAAAGCCTGCCAGCTTTATCTAGAAACACCAAGCAAAAAGCCCCACATTCTGTCTGTTGGCTTCAGTCAGGCACCTGCCATCCAGGCGGGAGGAGGTAAAGGAGCCTCCAATCTTGTCGCTGGGGGGCGTGCCCCATGACAAAGCTTTGCCTCTGGAATCAGTGTTTATCTGCAGCTCAGCCGTAAGGCGGGGGGCAGCACTGGAGTGCTCTTCTGGGCACGTTTAAGTGCAATAAACACAGGCATGGAGTGGGCCGTCACATCGAGGGGAGATGTCCCACGCCTGCCCTTCTCCAGCACGACACCCACTGCTGTCACCTGCCGATCTTTCGGCGTAAGGGAGGGTTGGGGCGGACTGAGTCTTCGGCTCTCCTCTTCCCAGATGAGAGCCGCCTTCGGCAGAGACAGTGATGTGAGCAGGCGGAGAAGAAGGAAGGTGGGGATCCTCGTAGCCATGCCCACTCCTCTTGCACACGGGCAGCTGCAGTCAGCTTCCCTTGCGGAAAGCTCTGTCGCCGCGGGTTTGTGTTAGAAACAGCTGGTGGCCGAAGGCCTGGCAACTAACCAGCCACGCTGCTCAGGGGCAGGTAAGACTGTGGGCTCTTCCCTGGGCGCTGCTGCAATTCCGTCTGTAGGGGTGTGGGCACAGCTCGTGGCTCCTTACACATACCAGAGAGTTTCACGGGGCTTAATGGAACTGACCCTCTCCTGCCAAGGAGAGAGGAAGAGGACTGCTCAGGTCCCAGCCAGCTCGGATATTCCCATGGATGACCAACCAGTAGTTGTGAAGCCCCTCTGGCTGCCAGGCATCATGCGCGGTGCTGCGGAGACAGCGCTGGGTTACAGTGACGTGTGAACGTAAAGCTTCTGGTCTATTTGGGAAGACAAATGACCCTCTGTTCACTCTGCAGCTCTCTGCATCTAGTCAGGAACACGGTCCGATTAAAGGAGACTGCTGTGAGGTGGGCTGCAGGCGTGGGTGATGCGGAAGGCGGGTGGCGGGTGGTAGGAGAAGTAGGTGACAAAGAACGTGCATCCTGACAGCTCATCGCTGACTTCCCGCAGATCATGCCGGGGGTCGCACAGCATCAGGGTCCTCAAGGAGAGAATCGCAGCTCAGCCGGGACACAAAGCTCCAGGTTGGCTCTTTATTCGGAGGTCCTCATTCGAGGATGACAAAGCGACTTCAGACACTGAAGCTGGAAATGCCATCCAAATGTTTAAGAAAGTGCCCAATACGAGAACCATAAAACTCAGCACGAGGTCAGCTTGATGGTGACTCCACAAAATTCCAGCAATGGAGCCCTACAGGGACTGATTTTACAGTCCACTCAATTTGGTGACAGTTCTCAACTGAGAGCTTCATTGTCTTATGCTTTAACTGAAAGTATTTAACCTATTACAAATTATCATGAATAGTGCCAAACCGAACACCCCCAAAATGCTCACTTCAAATATATGAACCTCTTCACAGGCCAGCAGGAGCAAGTGGGCAGAGCTATGGGGTGGATGGAGGACAGGTGACAATGTTCAGGGAACATTCCGCATGGCCACTCAGCATCTGTATCAAACGCCCCCTGCTGGCAACTCTAGGGAGGCCACTGGACTCTTTCTTGCCCCCCCTTTAAAATGGTCTTCACAGGCTCTTTGCTCCCCTCCTTAGCTAGGACTGAATTTTCAACTTTCTCTTCGTAAGCGATTTTAGAAATGCTCCCTTATTACAAACGCAATATTAAAATAAAAGAAATCTAAGAAAAACATGAGCTACAATCCCATAATCACCTAACTGAATAAATGTTTCATTTATTGAGATTCCTGTTAATCTTTTTTCAGCATGCATATTCTTCTTTTTCCTCATATGTGGTCATTTTATAGATAAAAGTTTCATCTGGAGCATTATGTCATGAGTAATTTTCCCTTTTGCTTGTTTTTTAATTTTTAGACTTTGAATTTTTATTTAATTAATTAATTATTTTTCACCAAGGCAAATGAGTTTCATTATTATTATTATTATTATTCTTGAAGTACAGTTGAGTTACATGTTTGGTTTTTTAAAAATCTCCATATCCATTTACCCTACTCAAAGATAACACTAGTACATATCACCCATGCCTTTCACCATCCTTACAGAATCCTCCAAAAACATATACAAGGACTTTCTGTGATTTCTTTTTACAAAAAATGGCATGTACATTTCTCTTCTCAAGCTATATACATTGCTCTGGGCCACTAAGTCAGAGATATTAAAGTTATTTTTTTAAGCCAATTCATATTTCATAGAATGGATGTAATACAGTGTACATTTATTTAACCTTTTACTTTTTGTGCCTGGAGAAAACAATACTTCAACAACAGCCTTGAATATCTATCTTCAAGAACTGAGGTTTTCTATTTTTAGGATGGCTTTCCAAAGTAGGATTGCTGGGTAAAAGGCAATGCCTATTGATCATTTTAGTACATACTGCAAGAGTGGCTTGTAAGTGACAGAGCTAGGATTCAAATCCATGTACATTGGCCTCTAGAGTCTAAAGTCCCAGCCATTAATACTGTGCTACCTCTTTAACTTCAGAGATGTCCAACAACAGAGTTGAACTTCTCAAAGCAGCAAGCTTGCCTAGACATGCAATGTCCAAAGAAAGGCAGAGGGATTCATGGGGAGGGGGCTCTGGTGGAATAACCTCCATCTTTTCTTCTTATCTGAGATTTTCATATTCCCTAAAATGAATCCACTGTATTTCAGTCTGGTGGGCCAAGCAACTTAACCGTAACTACCCTGTTAGTAACTGAGCATGACCACTCTTGGGACATTTCTCAAGGTGACTACTGCTAGTTCAACAGTTACACAGCCACGATTCCTCAGCCATAATGAATAACAAAAGAAACTTGGAGAAACTCACTTTGATCAGTCTCTATCTTGACTAAAACCAAAGCTGAACCATAAATGGACTATTCAGAAATAAGGGTAAAAAAGTAGCACATCCAGCATAGTACATTTTTTTCACTGAGTAGCATTTCTTAATAGTGTTAGATGCAATTACATCTAAGTACCAGTTGCAATATCCAGAAATAGGTGATCTGATATTTACAGCAGTAAATCCCTTCTGAAACAACATTTATGCCATATATGTGTGAATGTAAGTGCTATCACAAAGGGCTCTTAGAAGAGCCCATTAGAGGCTTTTATTTTATTTTATTTTATTTTATTTATTTTTTTTTTTTGAGGCTTTTATTTTTGCATCGCCTTGAGAACGAGCCTCACAGGAGCTGACGTTTCACTCTAAGCCCCACAGAAGGGTAACAAGCCCATTCAGACAGCCCGGCTGCAATAGGAGACATTTCCCTAAGGAGAAGACATTAATGGAAAAAATATTTCACCTTTGCCTTTTTAATTTTGCAATTTAAAATCTCTCTAAATACACTTCCCCCTTTAAAATGTGATCAACCCCAATTTCCCCATCTTTATTACTGCAAAGAGTCAGTTATAGTATTCCTTTTGGAATAGCAGCAGGGGCATTATTTAGATTTAAGGGAGAAGGCATGCATGAAACTGTTATTCAACTGAATATGTTTAGTTATCACAGTTATTAGGAGGATTATTAAAGAGTTTGTGCTAGTTTGGAATATGCAGACGGAACTAAACACGTGTATGTGTGTGGTGGGGAGCACGCTTGTGGCTTATCACGTGTGCTTTTAATTAAAGGCTCTGTTGGAACCTGTAGAGTCTAGCCCTGGCGCTCCCAATAAACTCTCTGTGTGCCCTTGGGTAAATCACCGAACCCACGCAAGGGGAGCCCTGAAGATTTCTTCTGGTTCTCATACTGTTTGAAGTTTTGATACATAAATTAATATTAAACTATTAGTGAGAAAATATAGATTTGTTTCCATGTTACAGTCTAATACTGATGCCTGTGATCTCAAAGGTATTTAAGTTGGTAAATGCCACTGGCACCCTAATGATAACAGAGACAGTAATAGGAGCGAGTGTCTGTGGGGTTGCTCATGGGTGCCAAGCCCTCTGCTGGGTGTAGTCTCGCATCTGCTCCCAGGTCCTCTCAGGGGTATTGTTATCCCGATTTTACACATGAGGAAACAGACTCAGGTTGACCAGAGTCATCTCTCTAACGCGACAGGTAGATGAAGTTAAAAAAAAAAAAAAATCACTGACCATTCTCAAATTTTTCCTCCTGTACTGCAGTTACGGCGATTGAGAAAATTCCCTTTGCCTCCAAATTCCCACTCTGTCTGTCTGCTTTGAGATAATAATTGGGGCTACCACAGAAGTTTCCCTGCCCCCAGAACTGGGACAAAGTGTTAAAGTAAAGGAGAAACTTGAGCTGGCTGGGGCTGGGGAAGGTGAACGAGTCAGTGGTTAAGCTTCCTGATGGCTCTGACCCGAGTCCTAATGCTACCACGTAAAGGCTCTGTGACCTTGGTTTAATTACCTAGCCTCTCTGAGCTGTACTTGTAAAATAGGCATCAAATGGTACCACCTCACAGGGATGCTGCAGGGATGAAAAGAATTAGCACTCTTCCAGCTGTAAGATGCCAGACACGTGTCTGTTGCCACTGTTTGCCTCTAGTTTGGCGTTGAAATATCAGGAGAAAGGGGATGGAGAATAATGTGAATATATAGAGTAATAATAAAATTTTGTCCAAGGTGACGCAGCAAGAATCTACGAAGAGAAAAACCTTGGTCTACTGGCTTCACCATGTCTTGCTCACGTGTGATGTGCAGCTCACTAAACCCCACCATCGACAACCCCTTCTCTGGGCTTCATGGCTTTGCAAGGTTAGTGTTATGTGCCCCCTTTAAAGATGAAGAAACCATGCTCAGAGGGCTGAGGGCTTTACCAACTCCTTGCAGTAAAATGGAGGCACAAAACTCGTGCCACTTTGGTCTACTCACTATGGTTGTTAAGTCATGTCTGAACTTTCTGCTTCTATAATTGTAAAGGACTCATAACAATGTGGTTACACATCTTTAAATCTATTTCTGTATAAACAAACTAAATTAGTATCTACTCCTTCACCCGGCCTGGTATGAATATATTACTCATGCATATTACATGCTGATTTATTCTTCTAATAATGCATTATTAATTCTCTTAACAGCACATAATGCAAATCCACAAGAATCTCTATGAAAACAAATCTACTGAATGGTAAGGTCATGACAAATATGGTGACATTTCAACACTGTGGTCTCCATTTCATTAATTTCTACAACTGAAATAATACCCAGCTCCTGTGGGCGGACTGTCTGGTAAGTGATTTAAGAGCTGTGATCTGAGGAGGTTGGTTGGAAGGTGCCAATTACACTGGTGACTTTGGAAGTACCAGAGGCTTTCCCTTTGGGCTGGGGCAGAGATAGGGACCTACATTCCAGGGCCTTGGTTCAGGCTCTGGCTGTGTCATCTTCCCAGGAATGGTGGATGCTTCTAGGAGTTGTATGGTGTAAGACTCGAGTATTGGAATGGGGTTTGTTGTCGCTCTGGCCTCTTTCTCCCAATGTTCTTTGTGCATCTGGAGCAATGCAGCAGGCTGGGGGAAAATGGACAGGATGTGGGGTATACAACGGGATATGCCAATTGGGTGGAGGCAAAGGGGCTAGGAGGAGCCCCAGCCAGCTGCCAGGGAGTGGCCCTCAGAAGACAGCCTGGACCCAGTAGGCAATGGCCATCAAGGGTCGACCACAGGATAAGGGGGTGTCCCTGGAGTATATCCAACTCAGCGGTGGGGAGTGGATGAGCCCAAGGTGAATGCATATGTGTGGCAGGTAGTCCCGGTGAGGGAAGCATTTGTCGGCACAGTGCAGGCCCTACAATGGATTCTGGGGTGGGATCTGAGTCTCTGCTAAAGGAAAATGGAAAGAGCGGGGTATATGATGAGACAGGTGATTGGGTTTAGAAAGTCTGAAGAGGATTCAGCTGTCAGGCTCAAAGAGTGGAGTTTGATGTTCAAGCAAGACAGCCAACCAGCCAACCTGGCTTCCCTCCACCCATGTATTCAGCTACTCATTTGCCAGCACCTACTGTGGATGTGCCAGGACAGTCGTAGGTGCTGGAGCTACTGGGCGAATACAACAAACACAGATCCCGTGCTCATTACATGTGGGTGTATTTATTTAGAAGCGGCAGGGCCAGTTGCATTGAGGAGAAGCACCTATGATCAGGGCACTAGTGGAGGGTATAATGGGGGGGATCAGGGGGTCAGGAAGGGCTTCCTTGGGGAAGTGACTTTTCAGCTAGAACTTGAAGGGCAATTATAAGTTAGCCAGGTGAGGATGGAAGTGAAGAAAGTTCTAGGTAGAGGGAACAGCACCTGCTAAGGTGAGTCTGAAAGGGGCTTGGTGCTGCTGGCAGGGATCACGCTGAGAATAGTCACGGGGTGGCTAGTTTTGGGGCTGAGTTGTGAAGTGTTGAAAAAAAATTACTTCAGTTGTCAGGGTTGAATTGGGTTGAACCTACAGGTGAGGCCAGATGGCCTCCATGGGAAGTCCCCAAAGAATGCATGGCTCCGAGGCTGGACTCCAGGCCAGCCTGACACCCTTGTCACCACCTGAATTTGCAGGAGGTCAGATCCTGACAGGGACAGTAGTTGGGAAGTCAAGTGTCACCCACCCGCTGATGACAAACGACTCCATGGGGTTTAGAAGCCAGTGTGCTCAGCTACTTGGCTGTGCTTTTTAATTTTCATTTATTGAGCAGTATAAAACTAGACATTTATTGGCCAAAGACCATTTTTGTGTTCCCGTAACTCAAAAATGGTTACGTTTGAAAAAATGAAGTATTACCTGCTTCAAGTGTAAAATAGAGACCAGGCCTCGTTGGCACCGGCTGAATTATTTACATTGGAAACTCTGTAGTTGCATATTATGCCATGGAACTTTCTTCCCCAATGTGCTTTATTACATACACTCATCTTAACTTTTGACAGTCCATACCATGAATTGACATAAGATGGAAGTGTATGCTCCAGCAGGTAAATAATAGATGCCATAAAAAAAGGGCAGGACCCATTTTGACGTGATCCATTAAAATGGATCTGAAGCAACCATGATGGCCTTTCCATGAAGATTCGATAAAAACGTGGAGGCTGCAACGGAGGGGTGGCTACTAGGGCAGGCCAGGGAGTCGCCTCCCTAAGTGGGCAGCAGCCAGAGGGCAGGGAGCTGGGATGCATGTGGGCTGCTCACTCCCAGAAAATCACTTGAAAAATAACAACACTTTCTGCGCGCAGCCCCTATGCTGTTTCAACAACCTCCCAGGATGGAATTATTATCCCCATACTATAGGTGAGGATATTGAAGAGCCAAGAGGTTGAATTTCTTTCTCAAGGTCGGTCAGCTCAAGGTCAGAGGCAGAAGCAACACTAAGCAGGCCCATCTGACTCTGAAGCCAGCTGGTACCCATGGAAAAATCAACAGCTGCAAGAATCACCGAGTCACTTTCTCTTCGGTAGGTGGCTGGTCACTCCACACACAACTTAGATGGATTTCTCTAATACCCAGCTGCGCCAGCCAATGACTGCGTCAATATTTGTGAAACTTTTACATCCCTTTACGCCTGACAAGGGGTTTAGGCAGTATTGTCATCCGATTCTCTCAGGAGACTGTGGAGTAAGCTGTCTTCACCCCGAATTTTATTGATGTTGTTGACACCCTGAAGTTAAAACCCTGCAGAGGGTTCCTGGCTGTTAATACTAATACTAGCACAAGAATTCAGGTGTTTTTTTTTTAGATTATTGGTTTTTCCATTTTTGCTTTGTTTTTAACTTCAGAGAGCAAAGAGTACCCTCTCTCTTGAGAGACTTCCCAAGTCACACATGGGGGATGATTACTTTATAATTTAAACTATAAAGCCTTAAAGCCAGAAGGGACCTAAAACAGTGAGAGATAATTACTCATAGTTATGACATAAGGTGGCACATGTAATAATTTAAATTTAATATGTGTCAGAAAAATTCTGGTTTTCCATTAAAGTGGCCCAATGGTGATATGGTATTTCCTACTTGGACATGTCTATTGAATAAATGCAAGTGTGTTGTTATAAAGCATAGGAAGTAAATGTTAGAACAGGTATTAGACAGATACGGCAAAAATTATGAAGGTGAAACTTTAAAAGTTGGCATTTGGGAGACAATGGTTGAAACCTAAGGAGAGGCACTCTGGGGAAGCCCATCGCCCTCCTTTTGAGGGATTTTTCTCACTTGGATGAAGACCCTGAGCTGTGCAGAGTCACATGGCAGACCCCATGCTTTTCTCTAGCCAGTACCCATCAGCACCCTCCGGGCTCTGCCCAGTCAGCTGCAGAGGGAGCCAGGCCCCCTTCTGGCTCTAAAGTTGATAATACCTCATTCCTGGGAGCATTCCATTAAACCCTTCCAGAACAATTTTACAGACTGGGAGGCCGTAATCAAAACTGGCAATCGAGTGGCAGACACTTTGGCAAAATTATATGCAGGCAAGAACATGGCTCTAACGCCATCATAGAGTGGATGCTTGTGATGACATCTAGACATGGATTATCTTTTCTTAAACACATCATTCATGGTCTCCAAGAACAAACACAGTCCAAGCATCTCCCACAGGGCAGACCCTTTAGCCCACTTCAGTAAACATCCGTGTGACCAACACCCAGATCAAGATATAGGACATTCTCCAACCCAGCAGGCTCTCTAACTGCCATCCCTCCAAGGCAGTCACTATTCTGACCTCTGTTGCCATGGATCTGTTGTACCTATTCTCGAACTTCATAGAAATGGAATCATTCACAATATACTCTTTTGTGTCTGGCTTCTTTTATTCCATATTGAGCCCACAGGTGTCACCCATGTTGTGTGTAGAGCAGTTCATTCTTTTCATTACTGCCTACTTCACTTTATCTACCTATCTGTCTGTCTACCTACCTACCTATCTTTCTACTGTTAGTGGACATTTCTATAGTTTCCAATTTGGGGCCATTATACAAAACATTGCTGAAACTATTCTTGTGTGTCTTTGGTGGATATAAGCTTTTAATTCTCTTGGGGGCAGTCTACAGAGATAAATTGCTACATTATAAGGTATGCAGATATTTGGGTTTTAGAACGTATCGCAACACACTTCCAATGTGATCCAATGTACACTCCTATCAGCAATATTCAAGAATCCCGGTTGTTCTGCATCCGTGCCAGGACCTGACATTGTCAGTTCCTTCGATTTCAGCTTTGGTTAATGTTGATGTCTTGAAGGTACCCAAGCCTAAGCCCCCAGACCCTGTCCCTTTTCCTGAACTTCAGATGTTTATTTGCTATTGCTCGCTGTCTGTTCTCACCTAAATTCTTTTCATGTGCCTTTCAAAGTCAACATTGTCAGCTGAGGACTCATATCTCCTTTCTGACCATTTGCAAATCTTCCTCGGTCCTAGCTCCAATAAGCTCCCTAAATGCTAAATTCCTCATGCATCTTTAGTTACTCTTGTTCCCCTGTCACTCGAATTTGGAGGGTTGTACCTCTGCAATGTTTCTTGTATTGGGGTCCCTTCCTCTTTCCTCTCACACCACCTCTGCTCTCAGCCCCCATTATCTCTTGCCTAGACTATTTTAAGTTCAGTAAAAGAGGTTTCTTTAAACAGCTCTTTTCGGACATTTTAGAAATGGCTTTAATTCATTTCCTAGACAACTTCTCTGGCTCCTGATCAGAGGGTCTATAAACGTGTAACTGGATTAGTCTAATATTCAAGGTATTATAAAGTAGCTCATTTCCCCCCCCTGTTAACTCACTGAGATTCCTTCAAATGAAGACTATAAAAATATGATATGAAATTCATTTTCACAGAAGTGTTTGTTTTTTTTTGAAGTACTGGTTCTTTCTATGTATCTGGAGTATTACTGAGGCCACTCCACAGTTCTTCTAGAGGCTCCAAGCTGGGGGCTGCTTTGAGGCCGCATGTCACAAACTGCCCCATAAAGGCCCTTGGTTATTACTGGGCTCCAACGTTGGGCCCGAGAAACCCACGTTCCTGATCGTACCCTCTGAAGTCATCCTGCTTGGCTGAGACAAGACTCCAGGCATTTGTCTCCATCTCTATGTAGAAAGTGTCTTCTAACCTAACTAAATGACCTCAGATTTCCAATGTGTCCAATTTCTTTCAAACTCCACTCTCCATTCCTCCAGATTTGACAGGCTTAAGGGCAATGGTAAAGTTTACTGGCTCCGAGAAGTGGGATCAATGCTGCAACTGGAATCGATGAATGCTAACTCCAGTATTACTAACTTGAGGTGTGGGGTGAGTCACTTCACCAGGGCTCAGTTTCCTCATTTGTAAAATGGAAGTCATAACTGCACCTACCCTGTGTCAACTACAAATTGGCATTTTCCATTGGCACTTGCCATCTACCTCTCCAAGGATTAAATCACGTGCTGCTGCAGCTGCTGACTTGCAACACCCCTGAAAGGAGTTCAGGGTGGAGAGCAGGAATGAGGCACTGTGCGCTCTGGGAAAAACCGGCAGAACACGTCTTCAGATAGTTAGATATTTTCAGGAGCCAATTTTATGAGCTCAATTTTTGTATCTCCTCATATCTAGAAAAGCACTAAAATCCTTCATGGTGACGTCTGCTCCTTGTGACTAGCAGTAACCTGCCTGAGACTAGCAGAAACCTTCTGTAAAAAATATGTGCTTGATTGCATGTATTCCCCCTTCGCCAAAATCACATACATACTGACCTTCCCCCCTACCTCTTTGAAGCAGTGTCTCAGAGCTATCTGGGATGCCGTCTCCTGGGCTGCAGTGCTCATTTTGCCCCAAATAAAACTTAACTTGCAACTCTCACATTGTGCATTTTTTAAGTTGACACCTAGAAGGTTGATGTGAAAATTAAATGAGACAATCTGTGTAAAGCCCAATGCTAGCATTTAGTGAGTACAATTGACAATCTGACTATTATTATTATGAATGCTAAAAGAAAGTCGCCACACTGTCCATTTCCTCCGTTCATACATTGCTTTGTTCCTAATCAGCTTATTTCAGACCCTTAGCAATTCTCTCTCTCCTTTGAGTTTTGCCCTCTGGATCCGTCTTCCAGCCTCTCAACCAGTTTGCCTTGTTTCCCAGACTCCAGCTGCAACAAGGATAGTAACTTCCTGGTGATGATCCTCGTGCTCACCCCCTTTCAGCCTTCTGGGGCCATGCGATTCCTTTTAGCCCACGGGAAGTGTCACTTCCAGCTTGAAGCATTTAATAGCTGGTGTTCAATACCTCGGCTCTTTCCTCCTCTGCCACAGCTGCAAAGGAGGTCACGGGCTCCACGCAGTACAAGTTGTCAGAGCCTCTGTCAGCCTGGGTCCCTTGGTAACTATGTGGAGCAGAGCTTCCCAGCAGATCCATGATGGACAAGTAGCTTGAGCAAGAAAGAACCTGTGTTGTGTCATGTCTACTAAAGTATTAGGGTTAACTCGTTACTGCCGCATAACCTAGTCTAGCCCTGACTAACACACTAATTTGCTTTTAGATTGACAATCTGTTAATGAGCCTCTTTTGGCCATTCCACATTCCTGAACTGTCCCGGAGGGATTCTCAGGTTGAATATGGCCCACTCTCCCAGCACCCTCTCAGAGCCACCCTCTTGAGCATCTTCTTATGCTAGAACTGATTGTACCCAGTGAAAGATCTGGTCACAGCCAATGACTCTAAAGAGTTCTTCTGGAGTCAGTAAGAGATTCTAGGAATTCACTTCACTTTTACCTTTGCCAGAATTACTATACACTCATCCAGGAAAACATCATAGCCAATGTATCTAGACTTCTTTCAATTCTTTAAATAGGCCAGCAATATAAATTCACTGGTCCCTTTACCAGTAATATTTTTGCTCCAATCCCTACCACTTCCTTTACCTCCTTTCCTGGCTAACAACCTTCAAGTCTCAAAATAAGTGCCACTTCCTCCAGGAAGCCTTCCTTGATTCCCCCAGCTAGGTGAAGATCCATCTGTTGTATACTCCCAAACTTGCCCCAGGTAACACTCAGAGCATTTGCATTTCTTATTTAATGTCTTCTCTGCTGAGTTATAAATTCTGTGATGATGGGGCTGCAGCTGGCTTATTTACCACTATACACTCATTTCCAAATTCTGTACCTGGAAGAGAGTAGGTGCTCAAGACTTATCTACTGATCCATAAAAATTATCTGCCTTTATAAATAAGAGGGAGAACAATTCAGATAGATGCCCCCGCCCCAACACGAGTAAGCCAGCTCTCACATTAAAATCCCATATCTAGAATGAGATGACGCTCCTTTGAGAGAAGCCATAACTCGTTGCACAGTAAAGAACTGTTTCCCACAAACTGCTTTCTGCAAAGTTTAGTTCATTTTCACAGTTTGAAAATGTGAAATAAAGTCAGATCCTTGGCTTCTTGATTCTTCCTCATACATAAGCTCACTGTGGTGCTGGCATGATTTTTATGGGCTAGAAATTAGTGGAGTATTCACAAAGAGAAATGTCATGCAAGCCTGGCTCAAGATCCAAATTACAGAGACTTCTCCCGACTCTGAGAATAAAAGGACCTCGACAGAGCAACGCTCTCCAGACAGTCTCGGTTGTCGAATTGTTTTCGCTTTTCATTCTTTAGCACCGCAAAGAAAATTTTCTAACAGTGCAAAATTCTTGGAGGAAAGTTTCTACCCACCCCTCTGAGTCAACATGTGACAAGAGCTATCTGAGGATAGCTGTTACACATTTTCATGGCAAAGATAACAACTCGCCACATACTCCTGGATGGGGTCTTCAAAAACCGAGTTTTAGAATAAACCACTGGGAGCAAGTTTTGAATTAATTTTCTGGGTTGGAATAGAAAATAGAAGCAACTCATCTAATACAAAGAACATAACAAGATAATGTTACTCCCACATATGTCAGCTTTTCATTTCTTTTATTTTTCCTAGCTCATGTGTGTATATATATACACACACACACACACACACACACACATATATACACATATATATATATACATATATACCCACACAATTTTTTAATGCTAGAGTGTGTGAATACATTATAAAATGTAAGTTATTAATTTATTTCTAAACGAAACGAATGCTTTGCTTGGTGTGTTTTTCACTCCTTCATTCACTCAACAAAATATTGTGGCTTTTGGAAAAAGAATGAGGTTTTTTTTTTTTTTTAACCTGCATATAAAGCCCCAGTTCTCATATTTTGGTAATATCTCTGTTTTGACATCTAAGAAATTCTAAGTATTTGAGAAAATTTGCATTGCTTTTTAACTTTGAAAACTTTGACAGTTGGAGTAATTTTCTAGTCATTCACCCCTGTGAATCTAAAGTGGTATCTTTTTCTAGCTTCCATCAAGGGAAATTACAATACAGTGTAAGGTTCCTCTCCTGATTACAGAACTCATCTTCAATTGTGTCACTGAAAAGACCAAACACATGCAGACATTTGAAATAAGAACCGGTCCCGACTGTTTATTACTGCTTGTTAACTCTTCCGAAGTCCATAAAACAGCAGTGACGCTGAAGTTACTGCAGAGAAAAGAGCAATTGCTTAAATGGAAAATGCCGTGTAAATGAATTTTGTAGTGGTTGTTTCAAAGCTTCTAGAATCTAATCGAAGAGGCTCGAAGTTGGTTCGGAGAATCCTTAAAAGTAATCCAATCCAACCACCCAGATGACGTACGAGTCCTCATGTAAAGATGTATTAACTCTTCTGAAAACAGAGCTGAGAAATGTGAAATGACTTGCCTGAAGCCCTCCCCAGCTGACCCAGAGTACACTGAGCACAGAAGGGCTGCGTGAGCCTGGGCAGGAGAAGACCTCTCTCAGCCCACATTTCTACATGTCCAATTGGGGGTGTATGAGTATGCTAGGGCTGCCATAACAAAGCACCCCAAACTGGGTGACTTAAACAACAGACATTTATTCTCTCACAGCTCTGAAGGTCAAAAGTCCAAAATCAAGGTGTTGGCAAGGTTAGTTCCTTCTGGAGGTTCTGAGGGAGGGTCTGTTCCAGGCCTCTCCCCCAGCTTCTGGTGGTTTGCTGGTGACCCAGTTCTTCCTTGTGGACATCACTCTAGTCTCTGCCTCCATCTTCAGATGGCATTCTTCCTGCATCTTCTGTGTGTCTCTCTTTTCCTCAAGGATGCCACCAGTCATTGGATTTCGGTCCTACCCTAATCCAATATGACCTCATCTAATACATTTGCAAAGACCCTATTTCCAGATAAGGTCCATTCCAAGGTTCTGAGGGACATGAATTTTTAGGGGACACTATTCCACCGGGTAGGGAAAGCGATAATGACACCCACTGCATAGGGTGGTGGTGAGCATTAAAAGCATGTAAATAAATATAGGGAACTATGTCTGCCACATAGTGAAAGCATGATAAACGTTGGCTGTATTAGGAATTGTCTCTAAGCCCAGGCTGTATTCCTACATAGCACACAGGATAATTTCATTCTAATGTCGATGCTTTCAGCTTCTGTTGACACATTTTTAACCTCCAAGATGCTTCCTATTGGGTATATGGGGCAACTTTTGGCCCAAAACATTCTCTTGTATTTCCACCCTTTACTTCCCTACTTTTAATCTTAGTCTTCATCAATTATTTGGAGACTGGAGAAGGGCTGGCAAAAACCTGATCTTTGTCTCTGAACCAGATATAAAAGAAATTTGTCTTGTACCTTTTGGAGAAATTTTCCAGATAAAGGGGACCTGATACTTTGGAGCAGGCAGCATTTCAAGTCCTCTGTTGTCACCCTTTCCACTGGGCATCCTGGGGGCAGGGTCTGAGTGACAGGCTATGGGATTCGGGTCATATTCAGACCCGACCGTTGATCTTTGCTTGATGCTTTGCAACTTGGGAAAATAAAGTAAATCCAACCCAACTTACTTTGTTTCAAAGTCCATTTCCTGTGGTGCTAGCAGGCATCAGCGGCTCAAAGACAATTCGTGAATTGTTTGGCGAGCATAACCCTGGAGCTTAACATGAGGTTCAACCGAAAGAGATCTGGGCTTTTCTTTCTTCCCGTGTTTTTGTCCAATCTGTGAAATACTTTCTGGATTTAGCTGATTTTCCAGGGTCAGGGTTAAAAAGCCCGCTGGATTTGATCAGCGGTTCTCAATGTTAGTGTGCGTTGACATCACCTGGACGGTTTGTTGAAAACACAGAATGTGTGGTTCTGTCTTTAAGTAGGCAGACAAGCACCCCAAGCACATGTGGGAAATGAAACACTGGTGGTGAGGACATCAGCTTCTAGCCTCGTGCCTCTGGGTCTCATCCTCTCCATGGAAGAATTCCGGAAAGGATTTCCCAACTACTGTGGTCCTTCTCTTAAAATTCCTTATTCCAAGGATTACTTCATCTGTCAAGGTACCTCTAATTTCCTGATAACATTTTGAGAAGTGGAAACTTTTGCCAAAGAAAGTTATTCTCTCATTGGCGTGTTGTGTATTTTTAATATTCCATTAGATTTTGTCCACTTATCTCTATAATTTCAAATTGTACTATATCATTTATGGGCTGCAAAAGGATTTTCACAGGCAAGTTCAGTCCAATTGTGTGACGGTGTGTTTATCAGTTTCCTCAAAATGTCATTTAAATTCATATTTCACATTCTGAGATCTGTGCTGTGTTCTCTCTCCATCTCGGAAAGCAAAAAATCACACACATCCAACTACCACTTCTAATATGAATAAAAAATGTTCTCCACTTTATCTATTCGAAACCAATATCCCTGAAGAATCTAAACATCTCACTCTTTTTCTTTTCTTTCTCACAAAATAGCCCCAGGAGAAACCTATCAGCCACATCTCAGCCATCCATTCAGAGGGCTACTGGACTGAGCTGACAAATCCAATCCCACTGTAAAACAAAGCAAAAACATACCAAAAAAATCCTTTAAAGTTGAATTAATTATAGACATGAAGGAGATATGCCCACAGAATCAAACCAGGCTTCCATTATTCTGACCAGGTTCCTGTCACCTTGCCACCTACCAGCTGCGTGACCCTGGGCAAGTTACCAACCTTCGAGCTTAGCATCCCCATGTGTATCATGAAGAAAATGACAGTCCCCCAAACTCAGAGAGTGTAAGAATGAAATGAGAATTCATGGAAAGTATTCAGCCCAATGACTGGCTCATACTGAATCTTCAATAAAAGTTCCATTATTAGTATGACTTTTTACTGCCAAATAAGGACTCTTTGATAACTTGTTTCATTTCTTCTGATGTCTTACTCTTTGCCTTTATGTTTTCTTCCCTCTGCCAGTAACAGTCTTCCTCCCTCTCTTCGCAGAAACCTTCTTCTTACTGTCTAAGTCAGGAGTCAGCACACTATGGCCCATGGGCCAAATCCGACCCACCACTTGCTTTTGTCAATAAAGTTTTACTGGAACACAGCCATGCTCATCTGTTTATGCTGTGCTGTCTGTAGCTACTTTTGTGCTACAGTGGCAAAGTTGAGTAGTTGCAACAGAGACCATATTGCCCAGAAAACCTGAAATATTTACCATGTTGCCTCCCATAGATAAAGTTTGCAGATCGCTGCTCTGAGCCCCCAGATCAAGTCATCCCATTCGTGGCCATCTTCCCCAGTCCTCTGAGACAAAGCTACTTCTCTGGCCATGCATGTCCCTGGTCCCACATATCACTGTGCTATAAACAATCATCTCCACGCCTGTCTTCCTGCTACACTGTGTGAGCACCTTGCAGGTGGGCATCAGCTCTCACATCTTTGAAACCCCAGGCTAGGAGGGTGAAGGCCTTCAGAGAAGGAAGGCCCTGTGGGGTGGAGGAGAAGAGGGTTGCGTGGAGGGACTCTGGAATCTCAGCTTCCAGTAGGGGTCACAGAAGGGAGGACAGAGGGCTTTTGCGATGCATGCACGCTACACACACCCCACAGAGACAAGTGTACACCCACCTGTGCACACAGCTATGTTCACATGTACATACTTTTGCATAGCCTGTAACTCCATGCACCCGTTAGCAGCATAGCAAAGTACAAACGCACACACATCAGTAGGGTCTTCATACCTGTGGACTAGGAATGCTGCCTGCCATATCAGTAAACAAAGGATGTTGCAGCCATCAAGCCACCACATTACAGCGACCCCCCGAAGGTGAGCCCTGTGGGAACTCGGGATGGAAACAGGATGCCAGCCATCTAGCAGTCAACTGCTGCAGCCACCCTGACAAGACAATGCACCCTGAGGAGATTCAGGACGAGAACACAGAGGATACTGGTCCAGATAGCTGAGGTGCATATCAAAGGAATGATTTCAATGAGCCCAGACTCTGCATCTTCCCATTCATAGAAAAGCACTAATTTTATTAACTTGAGATGTCTGGTTTTCTTTAATTAACAATAATCTTTTGATGTTCTGACTACCTGGTCTTCGTTGCAAAAACTCCTGTATATCCTGGCTCCCCCCACCCCGCCCCGCCTCTTCAGAGCAGTCCCTCAGAGCTATCTGAGAGTCCTGTCTCCCAGGCTTGAAGTCCTAAGAATGTCTGCCAAATAAAACATTAACTATCAACTTTTAGGTTGTGCATTTTTCTTCAGTCGACACACCTCAGTCCTACATGGCACCTGTACCTGTTGCATGACAGCTTAAATATAGAGACCAGAAGGAAAGGATGGATCTAGCTGGCTCTCTGATTTCATTTTGTTCTCCCAGAAGCAGACCCTAAGACCAAGATTTGGGTGCAAATAGCTTATTCAGGAGGTGATCCCAAGAAGCACAAGTGAGTGAACAGGAGAAGTGAGACAGAAAATAAGAAAAAACCCAATATATGGGGCGGTAATGAGCAGGTTATCACTGTGGGCAGTTGGGGTTCAATCCTGCAGGGTTATTGGGAGACTGGGTAGAACACATCTCAGAGCTGCCCTACTCAAAGGGTGAGGAAGGGATATTTATCATCCATAACTCTTGTCTCTCGAGGGTTGACGGCTGCTCCTTGAGCATGAACTCCCCCAGAAGACTGAGCACACTCCCATGGGAAGAGGAAGTCTCCAGGCTGACAGCTGCAGGGATGAAGAAGCCGACAGCCCATTGGGAGTGGTGAGTGTAGGGCACTGCCACGTTATCTAACCCAAGAGTCAGAGGGTTGATGCCATCACCATATTGCATTAGCAGGGGTAGGGGATGCATGGTTTATCCCCAATTTTCCATTCCATCTCCTCACTCTCCCCTTCAGAGCCCCAGTGAGTACGTTGTTGAGCCAGGGACACTAGAAGGGAATTATTGCTCTGATTCAGAAGACTCTACATTTACTAAGTAAAAATTATTTTTAAATTAAGTGATAAGACTCTTGGTCAATTTTTATTTAAAAACAAGGATGTTTGAGCATGCGCCATTAAACAGGATTAGGCAATTCAGAGAGCTATGCCAACAGGCAGGGTGGCTTTAGATACCAACAGTCTAGCTCAGTTAAGCATTCCAGTTGTCTTTGGAAAATTTTTATTTTTTTTTGGTTCTCTAATTCCCTTCCAAAGAAGCAACCAAACATCATTATTCTACTGTTAAGAATGGGATTAAGAGTATGAACTAGTTAATACTGCTTCTAAACCCCTTTAAAGGACTTAGTCTTTCTAATGAAGACTGCTTTGAAAATACCATTGGCTTCAAATGTATTTGACTTAAATTTCCCCAGGTTTCTATATGGACTCTTCATTCAGACATTCAACCATCTTCGGAGCCCCTGTTAGGGACAATACCTCTATGAATTAATGAATACATTGCAAACCTTCTCAAGAAGCCCAGAATTGACAGAGCAGAGAGACTATATTCAAAACATTGTTTTTTCTTGTGATAACTGCATTAATGGGATGATAAATAATTTGTGTGTGAAAATGAAGAGGGAGCAATCAATTCAGCCAAGGAAGACTGGGAAGGCTCCGTAGAGGAGATACTCAAGCCAGATCTGGAAAGGTACAGAGAACTGAGCAGCAACATTAACAAAGGAAACAGTGTAGGTGAAATAGTTATCTACTGCTGCATAACAAATTGCCCCGGACTTAGTGCTTTAAAGCAATGAAAAACATTTATTATCTTACACAGTTTCTGTGAGTTAGGAATTTAGAAGTTGTTTAGTTGGGTGATTCTGGTTCCATGTCGCTCATGAGTTAGCCATCAAGATGTTGGTGAGGCTGTGGTTATCTAAACACTTGGCCGGGGCTAGAGGGTCTGCTCCCAAGATGGCTCAGCCACACTGCTGGTGAGTAGGTGCTGGCTCTTGGTAGGTGGCCTGTTATTTGCCATGTGTCTCTCTCCATAGGGCTACTTGAGTGTCCTCACAACACGGCAGTTGGCTTCCGCCATAGCAAGGAAGAACAAGAAGATAACCAAGGCCTGGAAGTCATACGACGTCATTTCTGCTAGATCTATGGTTACACAGGTCATCCCTCTTCCACTTGGGAGGGGGCTACATAAGAGCATGGATACTGGGAGGTAGGGATTATTGGGGGCCATATTGGGGGCTGGCTGCCATAATATGCAAAAGCAAGAAGCGCATCGTCTTTCAGGGAAAGGGAAAATGTTGATGCCATGCCATGGGAATGTAGGGTGAGCTAGGGAAGCAGTAGCAGGAGATAAAAATCAGAAAGCTTAAGTCAGATTGTAGTTTAGACCGAGGAGATTAGACAAGGGAAGCCACTACACCTGCTGGTCTTTCCTTCCTCTCATCTGTTGGGATCTGGATTCAGGAGCGATGGGTGTCCATAGCAGAACTGGATTCTCAGCAATGAGTCCCTCCCTCTGAACTGGCCTCCCAGAGAGATCAAAGGGCTCCACATCTTTGAGAGCATCCAGACTAGCTTTTCCACACCCTCCACTCTGACCGGCTTGCCCCAGACCCAAACTAAGAGGCTAAAGGCCCAGAAGACGATGTCTTCTTCCTTCCACTTTGACTTTCTATTCCTGCATGGTCTGACAGCCTGTCTTGGTCTGGAATGATATCAAATTCTGTTTGCCATGAGTAGAACAGCAAATCACAATGACAGCCTCTTTGGGGTCATGCTGATCCGGGTATGAATTCCACCTTAACCCCAGTCCCTGAAAGTGGATGTCCCCTCTGACCTTCAGCTTTCTCATGAGCACGGTGGGAATACAGCACTACGTCATGGACTGTCGAAGAAATGAGGAGGGGGAGTGTGGGGTCTGGAGGCCAGAGTTGTTTAAACTTAATGCAGAGACAGGGACAACTAAGTTCAAGTCTAAGGTCAGAGGTTGGGATCAGGGAATCATGTTTTCTCCTCTTTGCATGAGAGTTAAGAGGCGAAGACAGAGATGGTGCCACAGTTGGGTGACTATGCTCACCCTCTCCTTTCTTCTTTCCCTTCCGCCACCATGTCTCTACATCCTGGCTCCCCTCCACTACAGACAAACCCGTAAGATTGATAAATGGAAGGCTGGTGAGCATGTATGGGTGGCTAAATGTTTTCCCTTGACCTGTTACTTAGAACCAAGTAGGGCAAATAGCCAAGCAGGTCCCTGGTACAGACGGCATTTTTCTAGATACTATTATTTCACTGAAGTAGTATTTCTCTTTTCTGGAGGCACTGCTGTTGTCAGATCCTCTCGGCACCCATGCTCAGATGGAGAAGCATTGTGTTGCTTCTGAATGTAGGAGGCAGTAGGCTGGAAGATGTTGTTTGGATGATCAAAATTTGAATATTGGGGGAGGTGGCAGATTTTAGTGGCTAATGTGGCCAGCAGGATAGCTCTCATCTTCTTCAAGCGGTCATAGAATTCCTTCTTCCTGGCTCTTGGCATGGCCCTGTGTTGTAGCAGTAAGCATGTAGGTACTGTATCATAACTCTTTTTGTATTTGAGACACGAGTTTGGCCGAGCATCTCAAAGTCTGTATCTATGACTTATTTATTTCTGTCATGCCAGTATGCTGGAGAGTTTGCTGGACAGGAGATGAACTCAATAAACACTGACCACCTCGATCAAAGATTCAATAACCCCATGTTTTCCTCTTCTATCTGTCCATGTCACGGGTGACAAATGACATGGCAAGAGCGTCCCCACTCCTACCTTCCTCTCTCAGGGAAGACATTACTAATCAACTAGTGGAGAAACCAAATGTGACTCAGAATCCTTCCCAACACAGCACTCCAGAAAGCCACTGATAGCCTTCAGAGTGGCGTGTGAACTTAAAGCTATATTTCACTTTTAACTGTGTAGACCATGGCTACCTCTCTCCTTGGCTATAAGATCTGCCAACCAAGCAAAGTACCACACCAAACTAACATCCACATTGTTATTCCTTCCCTAGAACCAATTGTTGGACTGAATCAATGGATTCATTTGGGGGCCACACAAGCCCAAGGTTTAAAATTTACAATCTGATAGGTTCTCATTTCCTTTTCTATCAATTCAGAGAATCACTGATAGGTCACTTAACAAAGCATGCCTAGGGACCCATTATGCTTGGGCTCTGTGACAGCCAGTCACAGGGAAGGCAAAGGCATAGAGTGGCCATCAACAATGTCTCTGTTTAGTGAGATGGAGGGCAGGAGAATGAACCCAACTCATGTGGGCTCTCCCAGAGGGAAGAGGGAGCGTTAAGCAAGGGAGATGTAGCTTCCACTCAGTTCCTCCAAGCTGGAGTCTTAGACATTTTGTGCCATGGACACCTTTAGGGGCCTGATGAAGCTTGTGGACACCTTCTCAGAATATGTTTTTAAACACATAAAATAAATTCTTAGGATAACAACGGAAGACAATTATATTTAAACACAGTTATCAAAATATAAGGAAAATAACTTGATGGTACATGTGCTTCTTTATCAACTCATCAGTAACAAGACTGAGTGTTAAATCTAATTATTACATTAATTTCAAAGAAGTAAACAAAAATTGCAGGGGAAATTTTTTGGATATATCTCCATCCACTGTGATGGGATATGAAAATATCTGTGACTTTGGTTATCAAGAGTTGCTGAAGCAGCCAGCACTGTCCTGGTTTATCTACTCTCCCAAAGGAAAAAGATACAAATTGTAGTTAGTAGTTAATGAAAATAAATATGAAGTATTTTTCTCATTCACGTTCATGCACCGCCCTAGATTCTATCCACAGACCTCAGATTAGGGCCCTGCCTCTAGGAAAAATTACAGGAATTTTTTACAGAGAAGGGAGATTTTAAAGTTGGAAATTTTGATGCTTTATTTGAGGCTGATTTTTCTTTTTAATAACTACATTCACATGTCACCATGGGACTTATTTGGCAGGACACTAACTGCTGGCTTGTATGAATATATTCCCTATTTTTAAAAAACCACTATAAACAAATGTTATTTACGAAGAACATTCTTTGAAGCGGCTGCGCTGGTCGCCCTGGGAGGCCAGGTAACCTCGTTATCTGCTCTAACACCAGCTGCTGTCAGGCTGAGCTCCGGCTGGGTGTCTGGTGGGGAGGGTGAAGCTGTTATCTCTGGCCCCGTAGCCACACCAGCCAGTTACTCAGGGTGGACCCAGCTCCAGGGCTGGCTCCCATCTTGCCAGAGCGGAAAACGCCGAGTCCAGGTCACAAACGTCCCGCTCCATTTTCTACCCCGCACAACAAAAGAAGTGGCCAGCAAAGCCTTCACTGTCCCCCTCTGCCTGTGGGGACATTCAGTACGCTGAGTGCTTTTTGATGGTGTCCGCCCTTTTCTCTCTCTTTAACAGGAAAGCTGCTCTGTGCTGGGTTCAAGAAACCCCTCTAAAATCCTCCCGCCCAGTGAGCCCTCAGAAGAGAAGAACCAAGGGCCACGCTCCATTTTTCCATCGTCTGGTTTCTCTGTGGAAGGACTTGAACTGGTGGACACTCTGGGTTCTTCCCCTGTGCCCTGCATCCATTCAGAGGAACAGGTCCCTTTTCCTATCTTGCACGAAGGTAGCTTATGGGCCAAGGCTGTCGGGCTGCATCCTCCTGCCCTCACTCCACCCCAGGGAAGTGGATGGAGATACTGGGCTGTGAGCATGGCATCTCCCCAGCTGGCTCTCCCTCTGTCTCTCTCTTTCTTCCTCCCCGCCATCTCTCTCCGCCCCAGGCTTTGCCTCTCTGCCTGGGAGAGGATTCCTGGGGTGGGCTCCACGCAGGTGGGTGTAGCCTGTGGTTGTCCCACTCTGCCTGTGACTCAGACGGGCCAAGTCTCTAATTCAAGCATGAAGTATCAGCAAGTTTCCTTGGCCACAGACTCATGGCTCTCCTTGTCGATCAGCTTCATTGGTAACTGAGCCTACGGCTTGGTCTCCAGTTGTCCTGTGTCTTATTCCTTAGGGGGTTCTAATTTGGGAGGAGAAAGAAGGAAGGGCATTGTTCATGGGACTCCTAGCACCCCAACACTATAGCATTTGCCTGAATGAAGAAAGCCCTCAACTTCTACCCTTTGCCTAATTAATGAGGATGTGGCTGGTCTCATCAACATATATCCAGCACCTGTGATTACAGCTCTCCAGAGGATGCAAAATCCACACTCCGGTGGAGACTCTGTAAGGCACAGAACTAAAGCAGAAGCAACAGGTTCTACTGTGCCCTTAATGAGAACTAATGGAAGCCACCTCCTGCAGGCAACACTGGTATTTCCTTCCACTGACTCAAGTGGGCTGGTTGGGTTGGATGGCAGACACTCAACCTTCCAGACAGGCCCTGAGCTATTAACTGATAGGCCTGATAACGGTCTGGCCAAGCAGACTTCACCCCTGGATAGAACACATCTGTGTCATCCTCAAGTCTCATCATTATTTTATTACTGGTAACAATGGCTACTATTGGTTGAGAGCTTTCTACGTGCCAAAGCTGATGTATTTCACATGTCCTCACCTTTGCTCTTCCAAACCATGCAAAGCAGGCTGTATCAGTTTCCTATGGCTGCTGTAACATCTTACATAACTTAGTGACTTGAAGAAAAAATGGGTTTATTATCTTATAGTTCTGGAGATCAGAAATCCAAAGTGGGTCTCAGTGGGTAACATCAAGGTGTTGGCAGGGCTGCGTTCCCTCTGGAAGTTCTCTGAACTTGTTTCCTTGTCTATTCCGGTTTCTGGAAGCTGCCTACATCTCTTGGATGGTGACCCCTTCCTCCATCTTCAAAGCCAGTAGCACAGCATCTTTAAATCTCTCTCTCTCTCTGACTCTGACCTTCCTACTTCCCCCACATAGGGACACTTGTGATTATATCAGGTCCAAATAGAAAACCCAGGATAATCTCTGCATCTCAGTATTCTTAACTTAATCACATCTGTGAAGTTCCTTTTGCCCTGTAACCTAACATATTCACAGGCTCTGGGGATTAGGATGAGGACATCTTGAGGTGGCATATTCTGTCTACCCTATAGGTCACATTATAAGCACCATTTTAGAGGTGAAGAAACTGAAGCTCAGAGAGGTGAAGTAACTTGTCCAAGGTCACACAGCTAACAAGATGCAGAGCCAGGATTCCTCCTCAGGGCTCTAAAATTCCCAGGCCCGTGCTCTGAGCCATTACACCCCACGGCCTTTCTAACTGAGGGAAACCAAGTCAAACTTTTCAAACGTGTGAAGAGGCTCAGAGCAGAGAACAAAGAAATCCCTGAATAAGTTTTATAAACTATAAGGTTGTCCTTTAAGTGTCCAGATTTTCCCCTCAATATGGTCTGTGCTTTTCACTCAGCAGCCTGCGGGGAGTAGACAAACCAGAAGTTTGGGGGTCAAGTCCAGTTCTCACATGGATTTCCAGCATGTGAATCAGGAAGGTCACATCAGCCCTCGGGACCTTGGTTGCCCCTGTGGAAAATGGGTATGGTGGTCCTATGAGGGTTATGGCCCTGACTTAATGCCTGGCTGAAAAAATAGATGCTGTAATTGTTCACACCGTAGATGTCCAATGGGAGTACAACATACACTCCCCCACGTATTAGATAATCTAACACCAAGAAGAGGTAAGAATGGAGTTTTCCATTCTTCCCCATCCCAGGAATCCAGAGCTCAAGGAGACAGAAAACAAGAATTAGAACCCAAGGAGTCTTGCATGGAGAAAAAGAAGTCTGCAAAACAGTTTATAAGACACAGGGGAGCAAATATCTAAAGGAATTTAATCTTGGTTCCTGCTTCTGAGGTCCATAAATAGAGATGCTGTTCATTGAATTTCAACAGTCATTTCTACAGCTGTTCTTTGCAAAGGTCAAAAAAAATTTCATTTCCCATGGCTGTCTTAAAAACACAGAAACACACACCACACTATATCTATTAAGCTGCCTGCTGGAACCGATGAAAGGAAAGGTAAGCAGCACATATACATGACGAGGAAAGCCGCTGCCATGGCCATGTGGCTTGAAGAAATGAGAATGCTTATCATTTCAAGTGGGGAAGTTTCGACAAGATTTACCTTAATACACCCTTAAAAACATTCTTTCCTGACATTTTAAATGTGTTGCCTGTGATCCTAGCAATATTGGCAGAGGCCACGATGCCTGGTATGATTTCCACTGTTTTGTCAACGAATAAACTGGCTCATGTAGGAACCAGTCTCTGAACCCAAAGGTGACAGTCATGCTGCCCCTTGAGCCATCGTGGTGTGGTGTCCTAACTTGGAATCCCCTGCCCTCAAGACCCAGATATAACTGCGTTCCAAAAAGATGAACAGAATTGTATTTTCATTACCAAAACAATACACGGTCACTGTACCCAAACTAGAAAATACAGATAATGGCAACAGCTAACTCAAACCTGTTATGCTTCTAAGTATGTGCTTGTATTAATTCATTTAATCCTCACAACAGCCTGATGAGGAAGACTATTATGATTCCCATTTTACAGATGAGGAAACTAAGGCACAGTTCCAACCATAAGGGGTTTGTTCTCTGTATTATGCCACTTTCATACAATGGAGCTCTCTGGGAGCATTTATAATGATGTAGGAGAAGAATATTTAATGACATGGACATGAAAATTATGGCTACCAGTTGTTCAAGCTACTAATGTTCCCAGGATCGCAGAGCTGGTAAGAGGTGGGGCGGGGGTGGGGAGGCTGAAATTCAAACTCAAGCAACCTGGATCTGAAGACTGTCATCTTAGACACTGCACTGCAGGAAAATTAAGATCACTTGCAATCCGACAATGACCATTCCTAACACATTTACACATACCCTTTCACATCTTGGACTGTGATGATATGTGTTATGGACCGAATGTTTCTGACCCCCTAAAATGCATATGTTGAAGTGCTAACCCCCCAGTGGGATGGTATTGGGAGGTGGGGCCTTTGGGAGGTTAATTAGATTTAGATGAGGACATGAAAGTCCCACTAGTGTCCTTATAAGAAAAGGAAGAGAGACCAAAGCATCCTCTCTTTGCCATGGGAAGACGTAACGAGAAAACGGCCATCTGGGGCTCTCACCAAGAAATGAATTGGCCAGCACCTTGATCTTGGACTTCCAGCCTCCAGAATTGTGAGAAATAAATTCCTGTTGTCTAAGCCACCCAATCTCTAGTAGTTTGTTATAGCAGCCTGAATAGAATAAGATGATGATGATAATGATATATATATATAAACAAAAAAGAATCAGAGCCTATGTGGTGCTTTGCGAACTGCATGTTAATATATGTGAAAATCCTTCCATATCATCATATGTTCTTTTACCACATCACTTTACATGACTTAATGGAAGCCCAATGTAGGAATATAGCACAATTTATCGAACAGTTGAACAGATCCTCAATGGTTGGACACTTAGTTTTTACCTCTTTAAATAAATCCAACAAAAACTCCCACTGGTGGATACTTGATTATGTAGAACTGCTTAGTCAAAGAATACTAGGGGCATTTAAAAAAGCTATTTGATTCTTATTGCCAAAATACCCAACAAATAGGGCCAATTTGTATTTCCATACTAAGGAAGGAGAGTACCTTTCTCCATGGACTTTTTGCACCAAGTTCTAGAAGCCACCTGGGCTCTGTAACCTGGAAGAAGGCCACCTGGCAGGCACTGAAAGCCCACATCTTAATCAGCGCAAAAGCTGCCTCAAAACTCCGTGTTTTGCTTTCCTGTGTTGAATAGACGGTTCAAAATCGATTTCCTCTGTGAGGTTACATTCCAAATAAGTAATAATTTTGATCCATATACTGGGGGCAAAACGCATGGGCTTTGGAGACAGGCTGATTAGGGTCACATCTCAGTGACATCAAGAGTCTCCATCTTCTACAAACAATAAACGCTGGAGAGAGTGTGGAGAAAAGGGAACCCTCTTGCACTGTTGGTGGGAATGTAAATTGATACAGCCACTATGGAGAACAGTATGGAGGTTCCTTAAAAAACTAAAAATAGAACTACCATATGACCCAGCAATCCCACTACTGGGCATATACCCTGAGAAAACCACAATTCAAAAAGAGACATGTACCACATCGTTCATTGCAGCACTATTTATGATAGCCAGGACATGGAAGCAACCTAAATGTCCATCGACAGATGACTGGATAAAGAAGATGTGGCACGTATATACAATGGAATATGACTCAGCCATAAAAAGAAACGAAATTGAGTTATTTGCAGTGAGGTGGACGGACCTAGAGTCTGTCATACAGAATGAAGTCAGAAAGAGAAAAACAAATACCGTATGCTAACACATATATATGAAATCTAAAAAAAAATGGTTCTGATGAATCTAGGGGCAGGGCAGGAATAAAGCCGCAGATGTAGAGAATGGACTTGAGGACACAGTGGGGTGGGAAGGGTAAGCTGGGACGAAGTGGGAGAGTAGCACTGACATATATACACTACCAAATGTAAAACAGCTAGCTAGTGGGAAACAGGTGCATAGCACCGGGAAATTAGCTCTGTGCTTAGTGACCACCTAGAGAGGTGGGCTAGGGAGGGTGGGAGGGAGGGAGATGCAAGAGGGAAGAGATATTGGGATATATGTATATGTATAGCTGATTCACTTTGTCGTAAAGCAGAAACTAACACAACATTGTAAAGCAATTATACTCCAATAAAGATGTTAAAAAACAAGATAAAGGAGAATTCAAACAAAGACAGGAAAGTGCTCAGCTCAAACTCCTTAAAAAGACTAATGATACTCTTACAATGGAAATGTTAACACTGCATTTTAAGGGCCTCATTTGGAGACTGTTTCCATTTGCGAGACAAAAGCAAGCAAGAAAAAGAAAACAAACCCCCCACACTGACCATTAGCTACTTTGAATAGTTGCAAATTGCGCTGGCTATGTTCAGAAAAGCTGGCAGATTTCAGCTGATGAATTTCAGTCTAGCAGCCAAGATGATCGACTAAATAAACCATTTATCAAATGTTAGGGACCTTTATCTGATTTTACTTTGTAGTGCAGCCAGACATAGTTTAAAAACATAGACAGAGCTATCAGAATGAGGGGCTGAGTATGGTTTTAGAAAAGAATAAAACAGTGCCCCCAGTGAACCCAATTTCGTTTAGTAGGATATGGTCCTTATTTTCTCCAAACATTTCCCCATTTAAGCAAGAAACCCAGATCCTTATGACCATCCTATTCACCAAGGTATTCCTAGAGCCTAGTGCAGTTCCTCACACAGGGTACGTATAAGGTGAATAAATGAGATTGCTGGATGATTACACAAGGGCAAGAGTAAGCTCTCAACTAAAATAAAATCATTTCTTCTGTTTATATACCCATGCTAGGATGTGGATCTTGCAGTAAGTTCAGAGACAGTCTGATACCTAGGTACTCATAGACACAAACTGAAGGAACATAAGCCATCCATCCCTCCATTCATCTCTTTATCCATCCCTCCATCTGTCTATTCATCCATCTATCCCTCCGTCCTTCCCTTCATCCATCCATCCCTCTGTCCATCCCTTCTTCCATCCCTCCCCCTCCATCCATCTCTTTATCCATCCATCTCTTTATCCATCCATCCCTCCATCCAGCCCTTCATCCATCCATCCAACAAATCTTTACCGAGTGTCTTATTTACCTGGCACTATGTTTGGCAATGGGAATACAGAGATGGGACAAAGATCCAACATCTCTTTCTTTAGAAAGGGTATGTTCTGGAACGGTTTCAGAAAAAGTGAACGGAAGAGCTTGTAATGGAAAATACACCAAGTTTCCAAGTCAAACTTGATGTCTATTAACATCGAACTTATGATAAGGCAAGGGCAATACATGGTCACTGCAGCTGCTCTCACGACTCAGCTGTGAATCCAAGGAATTGCATTAAAACCCAGCCCAGCACTGGCAAAAACGAAGAGTCATGACTCACAGAATAAAGTGAACATACTCTGCACAATCTGGGGAGACTCTTCTTATGTCTGTGACATGTGGGTAGAAACAGTATGTAAAGCTCTCAGCAGCATTTGATGGGAACTGGAGCCCGAGTTATCAGCAGTCATAGGAAGTGTGACAAATGGTAATGACTGTACAATGCTTTGCTATCTGCAGAAGGAGAGGGGGTTGTGCACATCTCGAAAAGGCGATACAGTTGGTAGTGCAGATGTCATTACCAGTGATTACTGATGAGGAAATGGGCTCAGAGAAGGTAAATGATTTGCCCAACGTTACACAGCTGGCCAGGTGGGGAACTGGCACTCACAGGCGGCATCCTCAGAACAAATCGCACACCAAAGGCATTCAATAAATGTTCTTTTTTAAAGAACTATAGTCTCAAAGTTGGAAAAGACATTAAAGATATAACCTTTACTGGTTAACTGAATCCCTTCTGTTACGTCCTACAAAGGGCAGTCTGTGTTTGACTATATCCTACAACAGGGAGCTCACTAACCACTCTTAAAATGTACCACTAAATCAATAATGATAATGATGCTAGCTTGTGTTTGTTTAGAATAGACAATGTGCTTTACATATTTTGACACATCTGATCCTCACCAACAACCCACTTGAGGTATGTGCTGCTATTCCCATTTTATAGGTGAAAACCAAGGCACAGAGAGGTCCAATAACTCACTGCTATGGGTTGAAGTGTGTCCCCGCAAAAGATATGTTGACGTCCTAACCCCAAGTACCTGTGCATGTGACCTTATTTGGAAACAGGGTCTTTGCAGATGTAATCGAGCAACGATGAGGTCTTTAGGGTGGGTCCTAATCCAGTATGACTGGTGTCTTATAGGAAGACACAGGCATGCACAGAGGGAAGACAACGTGAAGATACACTGTTCCAGAAGAAGGACATGTGAAGATGGAGCTGGAGACTGGAATGATGTGTCTACAAGACAAGCAACACCAAGAACTGCTGACAACTACCAGCAGCTAGAAGAGGCAAGGAAGGATTCTCCCCTAGAACCTTCCGAAGGAGCCTGGCCCCCCTGACACCTTGATTTCAGACTTCTGACCTTCAGAGCTGTGAGAGAAAAAAATTCTGTTGTTTTAAGCCACCCAGCTTGTGGTACTTCATAACAGCAGTCCTAGGAGACGAATACACTCACCTAGGTCAAAAACCAAATAAATGATGGGGCCAGGATTCTTTCCCCAGATCCCACCTCATAAGTCAGCAGGAACACTGAAACATGCTCTCCAAAGGCAGGAAGACCGTGCAATTCACAGCACATCTGAATCACCTGGGTTCTTCTTTAAACTACTGATGCCTGTGTTCTACCCGCCCCGAGACTGATTTTACGGATCCAGCTTTGTTTGGAGCACCGAGGTTTCTAAAGCTCCTCAGCAAAGTTCGAGAACCAGTGTCCTAGTTGATTCCACTCTTCCCCTCTAGGAGAGTAAGCAGAACAAATCCACTCTCTCTTTCCAAAGACCAGCCCTCCTTAAACAGGAAGACAGCCCTCCTGTTCCCTCTGAGCCCCTCTTTTCCAGGCTACACATTCCCAGGTGGTCCACTATCCAAAGAAGGCCTGCAGTCAACTGTGCTGCCCCAGAGGACTCCTGAATCACGGTGCCTGCAAATGCACCCGTTTTGGGGGAAGCCACAGTGTAGTTAACCTTGGACAGACTGGAAAGCAGGGACCGACCCACTGTCCCTTCCACGGACCATATCGTTTTCCACCTGGCCTGGTGTTCTCCCCAAGGTCACGGCTCAGTGGAGGAGGAACATCTCAGGGAGATGCCCACTGGACAGACAGCATCTGCTGGGCAAGGCTGGCCCACAGAATTGGAAGCCAAGTCAGAGGCTGATCGTAGTTAGGAGGGAGAGGAGGGGGTCAGTTATGGGTCCTCAGAAGATGAAGCGGATGAGCTGCCTTCTAGCATGTTCCCATTGCCCAGGGTGGGTGAGAGATGGGCGGTCTCGCTCCCGGCTCTGCACTGCAATCGGGTCCAGAGGCTGCAACGACACCCTGGGCAATGAAAGGAGGTCACCTGGCCAGAGAGCGGCCTGAGCACACAGAGGGGCCATCCGTTTCGCGCTGCCTGCCTCTCTCTCTTCCACATCCTTCCTTCCCTTCATCTCGCAGCAAAGCTGTTTCTGAGCTGAGGACTGGGACTGTGCAGGGAGGACACACCGACACAATCCTCTCCTGTCGAGCGTGGGGAGCAGCAGAGCGGCGAGAGCCCCTGTCTCCCCTGTCCCCGCTCAGGGCGTCCTGGGAGGAAGAAAGGGCAGCAACCAAAATGGCAGCATTAAAGAGCACTGACTGTCCCCCATGACAAGCTTTAGCACAGAGTGACCGTGTGCCAGGCAGGGAAGGCGGACGCGCAGGTTCCAAAGAAACAGTGCCTGCCCACCTCCCTGAGGTCCTCTGTCACCTCCCTCTTGGGGTCCTGTCGGGGTCCTCTTTGGGAACGTACTAGATGGAAAATCAAAGTGAAAACTTTACATCAATCGAGCTCAGGTCAACGCTTGAACTTCCGGAACCTCCACTCCCACGAGGCGGGGGCCAGACAGGAGCAAACCATGTGCGAAACCGCAGGGGCCCCAGCTCTAGGAGGAGTCCCCATCCTATTTGTCAACACCCCCTCAACGCGCAAACACACCACTTGAGTTACTGTGAGTGAATCCATGGTAACCACACTTAACATTGCTTTAAATCATATCAAAGTCTGTAGGGGTCCCAATGGAATATTTTCTTAAAAACGAATGGTGCATAAACCTGTTTTAAGTGTTCTGCCCAGATGATCCAGAAGTAGACTTTTGAAACCACACCTAAGACAGGATGCCTTCTCAGAAGGTCTCCAGAAATAGTAACAAAGCAATTCCATAATCCCGCCGCGGGAACTTATCATATGGCCATGAACCCTAGGAAAGGTACCGTGAGATGAAAACACTGCAAACTGCAACATACTCACGGGAAGTCTGACATGCAAGTTCTGTCCCTTTAAAGATAAGTAACTTGAAGTCACGTTTTACCCTTTCAGCAAACTTGCCGAAGAGAATCTTAGCACAGCGCTAGTAAACAGGCAAGGCCTTGCCTGAATTCAGGGACATTTCTTTCCTTCAGATTGTAGCCATGTTGCCTGGGTCAACACTGAACTCTGGAAACCCTCACAGAAACATGTCATTTTTCATTCATTTTCATTGATTTTCCAATTTTGGTTAAATTGCGTTGATCTTTTTTTCCTTTTTGGAGCTGTTTATGTATTGTAGCTAGAAAGGCTTAATTCAACTCCCATAATAATATACTTATTGCTACTTAACAAAAACCCAAATGATAAGATCATGAACTTGAGACACATTTATCCCCCAAATAAACCTTAAAAATGAAATGATCTACTATATCATCATTTTAGTTTATAAATAGAGACTTACAAAGCATTTTCTACCCGTAAAAAGAGAAGCTGAGATGGAGAAATCACCTTTCTCTTGTAGGAAGAATTTGCAAGTGCCTTCAGGAGAATTAGGGGTTATGGGAAAGCTGGTGTGTGTGCATGTGTGTGTTCTCACACATGCGTGCTGGGAGGGGAATAAAGGGAGAAGTGGAAAGTTCTTACTTGCCTCTGAAGAAGATAATACGTCAGTCAGGCAGTCATAAAAATAGGGAGGTTTGGAAAGAGAATGAGAGACAAAATGGAGGAAATGGACTTAAAATGTTCTTTTTTCTGCTTCCCATTTTTAACGAGAAACGATTACATTTTCCAAGTGACAATCAGAGTTTCAATGCAAATTTCATTCTCTTCCTCCCTTTCCAATAATTCCCCATTTCCAGCTACTGTTTCCCACTCTTCACATGTAAAATCTTAGTGTCATCTCCAACTCATTCTTGCCAATATGCCAAAAAACCTATAATTAGGAGTTTTAGGAGTGTTGAAATTGTGGTAGGTAGTCGGCAAACAAACATGCAGATGATCACAATCTCTGTTCTCAGGAAATTTACTGTCTAGGCCAGCGGTGCCCACTAGCACTTTCTGTGATGGTGGTAACAGTCCCTGTCTTGGCCAGTATGGTGGCCACTAGCCACACAGGGCTCCTGAGCACTTGAGATGTGGCTGGTCTGACCAAGAAATTGATTTTTACATTTTAATTTCAAGGATGTCAATTAAAATTTAAATAACCATATGTGACTAGCGGTTACTGCATCAGGTCTAGACCAAGAGGAAGGGGATATTCTTGTTGGTTTTTTTCTTGCAGGGGGCGGGGCACGCGGCATGTGGGATCTTAGTTCCGTGACCAGGGATCGAACCTGCATCCCCTGCATTGGAAGGCGAAGTCTTAACCGCTGGACCGCCAGGGAAGTCTGATGGAAGGGGATATTCTTTAAAGAGACAGATGACAGTGTAAAGGAGCATGTGGCAAATGCCATGTGAGGGCTGCAGGTCAGAGCAGTCAGAGACTGGAGGAGGAAGAAGCCTGTGGAAGACTCAGAGGTGGAGCACCGCTTCCTAGATGGGGCAGATCTAACCCAGAATCTTGTGAAGAGCTACGGCAAGGAAAACAGAAAGGAGAGGAGAAGGCATTTCTCACCCACGGATTTTTTAAATCAAAGACACAGAGGGCAAAATGCACAGGACTGCGAGGGAAACCCAGCGCTCGTCCTGGGGCAGATGGTGCTTGCAGAAGGTCAAGGGTGACTGCCAGGGGGCACGCCCATGGAACGATGTCCTGCTGGGAACAAGGGATCCCAGGATGGGGGCAGATCTGGGGGGGGTGATGGAGGCAGAGAATCCTCAAGTGGGTTGACATGCTGTGTGAAGGGCCAAGAGGCTCTCCTATGGAAGGCAGCCTGTGGGGAATGACAGGGTGGCCCTGGAACTTGGGAAATAGGCCAGGGCCAGCGGACAAATGTAGGGGGATGTAAGTGGGCCAGGAACACATGCCCTCCTAAGTGTGACAGCTGCTACCAGCTCCACCTGACTGTCACAAGTGGTCTGACCCATCGTCCACATGTGGAAATTGGGGCTCCGATTTCCAGAATTTCTGGTTTTCAGAAAGGCTGGAAATTGGAATTAAAAAAATTATGAAATCAAAATATTTGGATATGGCCACTAATGTGAAACTTTAAAACACCCTGGGCCAAACCAAAGAGCAGGCATGTGGGCTGACTGAGGTCCATGGGGCACCTGTCTGTGACACGTGACCTGGAAGATGGGTGAGGTTCCACAGAGACGGCCTTGCAGGACAAGAGCAGAGACTGAGGGGAGAGAAAGGCTCGGGCGGAAACACTGGCGCAGGCCACAGAAGGTTTGAGAAAGAAGTAAGCCAAAGCCACCTGACTCTGTGACAAGGAGGAGAGTGTCAGTGATCTGGGACAGTCACTTCCCTCCCCCATCCTTCCCCCCTCCCTCCTCCACCCTCCTGGCAGACAGGTGAGGCAGGCAGAGCCCACAGTCGCTGGGGCCTCAAGAGTAAGTGGCCGGTGATGTATGGTTCCCAGGGGGTAAGGGCAGGGGGGAGGGATACATTGGGAGACTGGGAGTGACACGTACACACCACTGTATATAAAATAGATAACTAATAAGGACCTGCTGTACAGCACAGGGAACTCTGCAATGGCCTACGTGGGAAAAGAATCTGAAAAAGAGTGGGTACATGTATATGTATGACTGATTCACTTTGCTGTGCACCTGAAACTAAATCAACTATACTCCAATAAAAATTAAAAAAAAAAAAAAAAAAAAAAAAGAAAAGAGTAAGTGGTCAGTGAGGAAACAGTCATGGAGCTGAATGAATGCAAATAACCGCAAAGGACACGGCTTTTCCAGTGTGTGTTTTCTGGGATCACGTAACATCCCATCACCCTTGACAGATTTTCGCCAATCCAACCATGTTTAAATATCTCATTTCCGCTGCTACATAAAGTGCCGCTGACGGAAGCCCCACATCTTCCCTCATGTGAAAGCCACGTTCAATTCTCATGAAAAAGAAGTTGTGTGCTTTTCAGCTCACCTCCCGGTCCAGCAGTGCAGGTGACACGACGGTGACAATGTCTCCTTTCTCAGGATCGATGTAGAACATGTTGGGAGAGGGCTTGTCAGGCGTCTGCTGACGGATATTATACCGCAGGAGGGCATTATCCGTGGCCGGGTCGTCCGCGTCAAAGGCTGTCATCCGCATCACCGTGGTCCCTGAGGGGGCAGGAGCAGGAGATGGTCACTTGGGGGACAGCAATGGGCAGAGCCCCTCCCCGCACCTGGGCAATGGCAGTGGAGTGATGTGTCAATCACTTTCCAAATTAACAAAGCAAAACCTTTCCCTGGCTCCGTTAGGTTTTAGCTTTCCTTCCACCCTCCCTCTCTCCTCCATCATGTTAAAAGACCTGAAATAAAGAAATCTTTGCTGTTCAGCAGACTGACAGCTTAATTTTTCCTTCTCCTGATATGCTGTTTATTTCCACGGGCTTTCATTTCATTGTGGATGTGGCTCTGTGACAATGGCCTTCATTTTAAAATCTCTTATTGAATGCCTACCACGTGGGGGGCCCTGGGCTGGGTGTCGGGGAAACAGAGGTGCCAAAAAGTCACATTCCCTGGGGTCCGGCAGGTCAGCGCTAAGCAGGAGAGAGAGCGTTTGAAAATAGTAAAGGATTCACAGTGCACTGAGAGAGGGTGATGTGAATACGGATGAGAAGAGCCTCACCTAACCAGGGGCTCAGGAAAGGTCGCCGGTGCAGGTGGGTGAGTAGGTGTAAGCGAGGGGAAGGAGCGGCGCCTCAAAGGGAAAGGTAGTGCGGTTAATTCCGGTTACAGGGAATGGGCGCGGATGTTACTTGAGCACGCTCTGTGCGCAGCCGCAATGCTGACACTTTAGAGACGAAGATGGTATAAAGACGAAAGTGACGGGGACTGTTTGATTATAACAAGGTTGAGAAGGGTGCCGGATACCGGTCTTGCTCACACACAGCTGATATGAAGGGCGACTGGCATTAGGTGCTTTGGAAGACAACTGGATAGCAACTAGTAAAAAAAAAAAAATGCATTCACTCTCTTGGCATTTACCCTCAAGAAACACTTGCACGTGTCGACAAGGGGTTTTGGCGGGGATGTTTATGGAGGATCCGAGAAACATCTGGAAAGAACCTAACCATCCAACAACAGAGGAATTGCCAGAATGATGTTACCCCTACACTGTGAAATATTTTGCAGCACTTAGCAAAGGTTGTACATCTAATGTGCTCTAACATGGAAGGCTCTCCAAAACTGAAAAATATCAAGTTGGAAAATGTTATCCATAGTATAACATCATTTTTATGAACCTATTTGCACACAGAAAATTCCACAAACTTTATGCATATATTTTTCAGGTACAGTTTATGTCCATAAATGGATAGAAGAAGGTGTATAAGGGTGAACTTCACACTGGCTTTGGTGGTTAAACCTGGGAAAGGAGAGAGAGCACTGGGATTAATGGTGATGCAGGGATGAGGGAAGATGTTGGCCGATCTGTAATGGTTTGATCATTTTTACAAGGAGCATGTATTATTTTGTGATTAAAATTTAATTTAAAGGGATCATAATTATAAACACCAATAGAAGCACGGTCTAGAGTGGAATCTGGCACATTTACCTGCTGGTCTTGACAACTGCGAGCCACCATATTTGGCTCAGGGTGACCTGCCCAACTATAATTTTTCACTGTGGTTTACTCTTCTGTGAATGTAGGGCCCCATCTTCTGATTCTGAATCCTCTGAGCCCACAACATGTGAGCTAATGGGTAAGAGATGGAAGCAGCAGACCTATCGTCCCCAGCAGGAATATTCATATACAGAAAATATTCAAGCGTAAAGGAAACATAGAGTTCATCTAGTTCAGTCACCATCCTGGTATTCCTTTCCCTTTTATAACAGTGCTTCTCAAGCCATCAAAGCCAGTTTATTTTTTCCCATAATCAGAATCACATTATCAGCCATTAGGTCCGAATGACCAGGCAAACGGATCTGACCATCCTGAAGTAAGATCTATCTGTTAAATAGTCTCAGTTCATCTCACCAACTTGTTAAATAGTCTCAGTTAATTTCACCAATGTTGCCATTACACCAGATGCATCCAGACACATCTTCTACTCTGTGCTGTGTCTTTGCCCTTCTTTGTTTCTCTGTGAGACTGTCACAGGGCAGGCCTCAGGGCAGTGTCAGAACAGAAAGCTCTCGGCACACGCAGCCCACTCCCTCGCCCCTCGCCTTTGGAAGATGTCAGCAAGCCATGTGGTTCCCGTGCTGTTGCTCGCTGAGCTGCACTGTGCAATCAGGGTTCTTTCTCTGCCCAGTGGGCCAGGCAGCCGCTGCCAGTCTGTCAGCGTTCGTGTCCAGGGTACACTCGTTTGCCTTCCTGGTCTAGGAAAACAGGCCCACTTGGGGGTCTCTGTCAGAAATGAAAGGCGACTTCCGGGCCCACATCTCACCCCGGGCCATGCTAAGTGAGCTCCATGTGGGCAAAGACCTGGAAGGAGGCCTCCACACCATGGATGCCACAGGAAAGAGTCCTCAGCTAAGTACCTGTGACCTGGTGCCCTGCACTTTGTTAGTGTCTAATGAATGCTTGACTGATGGAATCTGTGCCCTATTTAATATGCCTTTAATTTAAGTCAGAAACGAACAGGCAAAAGAATGTATAAAAAAAATGAAGCCATCATGGTTTGTGATTGTCATGGCTTCAGAGGAAGGAAAAAAAGACCTCTCAGGGTGATGAATTTTTAGTTTCCACCAGGACATTCATTGATAATGTCTTTTTTGATATTATTTTTTACAGATTTGATAATATGGGATGATAAAAAGTTATCCTGGAATGTTCCCAAGGTTACATAGAAGATGTTTTTTATTTTAATGAATTGTTAGAGAGCAAGTGAACTTGGTCTCAAGCCCTGCCTTTGTCTTTACCCTGCTGTGAATACACACCTGGATTTACTTCTGAGGCCCACTTCTGTGGACAATGAGATTGCTTAAGTCATCTAAATAGGTTTGCAGCATTGAAGAAAACGACCTTGGGGTAACATCTAGGTTCAGGTCTTAACTAACTATGTGAACGTGAGCAAGTTAATCAACCCTCCTTGAACCTCAGTTTCCCCATATGCCCCCTCATTAACGTTAGGACATTAGTGACACTTTTCTCTATGGTGACTGTTAAGGACTTGATGGGACAACACATTTAATAACTTGGTGCAGGTGCCTGGTACGTTAGAGTTCTGAGGAGGATGCCTTTTATCATCGTCCTGTCCTGGGTTCTGAGCCCATCATGGCGGTGCAGGCAATGACCTCAGACGAAGGAGCTCAGAAGTAAGTTGTCCGTAGAAACCGGCACCTGCTATGGCAGGAGTCCCGGTGCCCATCATCTCAGAGTTGCCCTGCCTTACCCTCTCCCTCCCGCCTTGTCCACAGTCTTAGTTTATAGATTTGGGTTTCTACTGTGGAGATCACGAATCTATGATAACACATACACATGCGTGTGCATGCACGCACACGTACACGCACACACACAGACACTCACACACACATTCTGGAGCCGCCACTGCTTCTCCATACGGTACTCTAGCCCTTCTCTAGGATCAAGGCTCTATCCCGAGTCCCGGTACATCTGATGGGCCCAACACCCTGTTCTCGCCTACTCCTCCTCTGGGGGCTGGATCATGATTTTCATACTTCCAGGTTCTGCAATGGCTGGATAAGCCTCCTAAATCAGCATTTCCTAAATTGTTTCCAAGGGACCCTGCTTCCATGGGTTCATCAGATAAACACATTTGGGAAATATGCAGAAAGCACAGTTGAGCAGGTTTCCCTCTTGGAGAACTTCCTAGCTTCCTTAATAAGCAAATGCATATTGTAAATCTCCAAGAGAAAACAGCATCTGTAGCATTTCCTAAACTTCCCTGTTGATGGAACCTCTTCATTTTAAGAACTTCTTTATGTGATGGGTCACATGGTCCTAAATTTTGCCCTTGGGGGACACAGACTGTGTTCTATTCATATTTATAAGCTTGGTAGCTATCACTCAATAGGTCCTCTGTCAATGTTCTTTGGGTAGAATTGCATTCTTGCAACTCACCATAGCTTTGCCTTATTCCACAGTGACCGGAAGTCATGGATAACTCATTAGTGAGAAGATTGGACAGCACTGCCTGGACATTTTTCATAACCAGGCATGCTCCCCCACTACCTCTGAGCTCTTTCCTCCCCTAGAGGTCCTTGTTGGACCTGGGTTTAGCAGACATACACCAATTCCAAGTCCAGGGCTGATGTTCAGCATGTAGGCACCAGGAGAGTTGTTCCAGGGCCTACGGATGGCCCGCCACCTATGCCTTAACCTTGCCCACGCCCACATGCTGGACTCTGAGAAGAAGGGCTCATTTATTTCCATCAGCCCAGCGGCTTCTCATCTGTGCTTATCCTGTGCCTATGTGTGCTTCCTGATGGCAGAGAAATGATAATTATATGATAGACACACGTGTGGGTCCTCCATGTAGTACATTTCTGTCTTCTTCCCCATCACAATATTCTCCCATGTGTCAACATAAATGATCATCACTCTGTCACTCTCAGGGCTAGATGAACTAGCAGTGGTCCCTCCAAAGCAAAAGAATTACAGGCTGCTCGTTGAAAGCCTCAAGTCAGGCAGTCATTTTCTTTTGTCGAAGGACATGGCTGCCAATGTGATAGGCTGATAAACAATTAGGAGAGTTTTGTCTTGGCCAGTAGCCCCTTCCTCTTGGCTGTGTTTCTCTGATTAAAGACATGTGCCGCCTGGTGTCATGACCTTGAAGCCGGCGTCTGAAGTTCCGCTTCCTTGTGATTTCAGGCACAGTCACACCCTTGAGAAGTGGAGTGCAGCTCTGAAGGTGAGGGGCTGTTTTCAACCTCCAGGTAAGGTCAGCAGCCTCAAGAGTGGGAGACTCCAAAAGAGCTCGCTCTGTGCCACAGGTGACAAAATTCTACTGTTCTTGACATTTCTTTGTCTTCATCCCCAAACATTTCCTTCACATGATCAAAAGTGTCAGACTCCTTTTTTAAAAAATGATATTCCTATAAGTGAATAATATATTGAGACATGGACATGGACATTCACGTCTGTATCTGGCAGTGAATAGACTTCGATAGCACAGTCGAAGCAACTGTATGCTTTCCAGGGGGATGCAAAACATAAAAACCGATATGATCAGAGACGGCAGGCATCACTAAGTGAGCTCCTTAGATGTGACAAAATGTCACGTCATCAGAAAGCATCCAACTCATGAGAGGAGGTAGGGCATTCTAGCCCCACCCAAACATCTATCTCTGTGACTAAATTGTCTCAGGGATGTGCCTCAGAGGTTACTTTTAAAAGAGAACAGGGCCACAGATCTGGCACAGCATAACCCACTCCTTCGTGTTTATTCCCGTGTCAGAAGGAAAGCCCTTAGACTCTAGGCACCTTGACTTGTTTAGCTGGGTGGGAGGGCCACAGAAGCATCGCGGAGTATGTCTAGTTGGACTGACACTGATTTGAAACTAAATTTCTGTTGGAGTCCTTCAGGTTGAAGGGGTTCTGGGCATCCTGATTCCAAACGCCCAATCAGCGTTCTAGATGTGGGATGACAAACCAGCCAGTGAGCCCGGGGCTGAGGGCATTCCAGAACAGACCTGGGCAAACCAGAATAAGTGTGTCACCCTATAGGCCAAGTTCTGCTATCAGATACAGACATATCTCATGGTCACGACTGTCAGAGTACAAACATGAAAATTGCTGCCAGTGTGACATCAGTGGCCCGGGACGTGCAACTCCCCACTGGTCAACCAGTCTGGGACTGCTTTCTGACCACACACGTGGACACAACCCAGCTCTCTCCTAACAGTTCTTAACGGTGAGAAGAGAACCAGGTGAACAAATGCAGGAAGAGGGCTTCCCTGGTGGCGCAGTGGTTGAGAATCTGCCTGCCAATGCAGGGGACACGGGTTCGAGCCCTGGTCTGAGAAGATCCCACATGCCGCGGAGCAACTAGGCCCATGAGCCACAACTACTGAGCCTGCACGTCTAGAGCCTGTGCTCCGCAACAAGAGAGGCCACGACAGTGAGAGGCCCACGCACCGCGATGAAGAGTGGCCCCTGCTTGCCGCAACTAGAGAAAGCCCTCGCACAGAAACGAAGACCCAACACAGCCTAAATAAATAAATAGCGTTCCCTTAAAAAAAAAAAAAAGAGTAAACAAATGCAGGAAGAACAGTGTTAGAGGCACTGCTGTGGGTGTGGGCTGTCTACTTTCAAATCCCGCCACACCAATAACCATCTGGATATCCTCGGGCAAATTCCTTTACTTTGTGGAACCTCAACTTTCTCACTTACAAAAGAGCATCTCCCTTAACCGGCTATTGTGGCATTGAATGAAATAATGCAGTGTTTCTCAACCTTTATTTTTTCATGATCACTAATATCTAATAGGACACCAAGAGTCTTTTTAGATATTTTTTTCCTACCTGTCATCCCCTGCCATAGATATCTATGATGGCCCTTTGAGGACCACAAACCACTGTAATATCTCATGTTTTTAATGTCCCCCCAAGCACCAATTTTTTCCCTCTTGGAGGTGATAATGTCCCCAATGAGAATGTATAAATTAAGAAATATAAAGTCCAGTGCCTGGGCAGTGATAAATGTAAGTGTGAGATGTAAGTTTTATTTACTGTTTTTTATTTTTAAAATTTTTAATTTTTTTGTAAGTTTTACTGATATTTTTGTTGACTGCTGCAATTTGCAACTCAGTTCTGGCAGGGGGGGCCTCATTGCCATGACGATGGTGATGGGCCAAATGTCTCATGGGACCCAACCACACAGACTGCAACTCATACTAGTTCTGGGACTCACACCCAGGATCTATAGAAGCAGAGATTAATTAAAATCTCATAAGGAAACAATCCCTCTCTTCCCTTAGATAAGCCTAGAAACTTCTGTTGAGCGCATGCATGCATGACTCATCTTCCTCTGATCTTGTCAATGTTTCCGTGTACACGGGAATTAATAGGGAAACTGTCAAAGATTAGTTGACAGAAGATACCAAACCCATCTGATAGGTATCCAGAGGCAGCCCGCACTCTGCAGTGCATGCATTCCTGAAAAGGCACCCATGGAATGAATCGTAAATAATGTCTTATTTCCCCGTTGACCTACATCAGCATTTCAGACCTGCTTTATCTTCATTTGAGGGGGTGTCCAATCAGAAGCTGCTCCTCATAATTCACTTTAACTTTTTCTGCTTATCTCCAAGACACTCTGCTAGCAGGTGGGGTGGGGGAAGGAGGTGGGCTGTCTGCTGTGGGTGAGGAGACTCTTAAAGCCCTGCCCGATACTCCGGCGGAGAGAGAAGAGGTGCTCTGACTCTGACTTTGGTGGGGAGAGAAGGGGGAAAGCAGGTTAGATCCAAGGCCAAGGCCAAGGCCAAGCTGGGAGATTCAGCTTTGTCACCATTTCCCCTTTGGGGAGCCTGACCCTCTGTTCCCCAATTATCTAGGGGTTGTCATTTACCAGCACAGAGACTCTCTCGCAGTTTTCATTTGGTGGTCAGGCTGTGCATTAGACCTAAAAAGTTCTTGGTAATGTGAGTTTTGATGAAGATGCCAATGACCTTTGGCCTCTCTTTTGACAGCAGCCCAGACACGTTGGCCCTGAGGGTGCGGCTCTCCGGCCCCATTCCCAGAGTGGGGTCATGGGAGCTGGGCCAGGAGTGAGAAGCTCCAACGTCCACCCAGTGCCCACACGGTCACTTACATGAGTAAAGGGATTCTGGGACAGTTGGGAGAGGTGGTGGCTAACTAGAGGGTATATGTCCGCCGGAGGGGCAGCTACCTTCTAGTTCAGGGTAAGTGCTGCATTTCTGAAATGCAAGTCTGGAGAAGCCAGACCTTTTGATTTTTCAAGACAAGGTGGGAATCTGGATTTTCATATAAACTGTCAAAATATTTACATGTTGGACACTAGTTCAAATGTAAAAAGCAAAAGATCACTGAGTGGGACTAAGAAAGCCAAACAAAAACAGATCATGGCAGGCTTAGTCCCAGGCTCACCGGTTTTCAACCTTTGATCTTGACTGTAGGTAGAGGCAATTCTTTCCCCCAAAGACAATAACTAAATATTGTTACTATATCCTCTGGTGATAGATTACAGTGTAAGAAAATGGCATATCCACTATAAAGAGTTCACCCTTCTTCCTTCCACCTCCCTTTTGGAACAGGGAAGTTCCCCTATGTGGCCCCAGCCCCAGCCAAGTGGGAGGCAGTAGAGACACAACGATACAAACATGTGATGCGTGTGTCATGTGCTAACTTATTTGATCCTATAGTAACTCTAGGAGGTATGTCATATTGTTAAACCCATTGTACGGGTGAGGAAACAAAGACTGAAAAGGCCATGTAGTCACCCCGTGAGCCAGGATTTGAACCCTGCTTTACTAAAGAGACTACAGCTCAGACTGTGAGTTGCTACCCAGCATCCATTCTTCCTTGCTTCCTTAGCAACATAACTCTGATTTTAGCTGGCCACATTGCTGACTAGGTGAGATGCTAGATGTCCCAGCTTCTCTGCCAGCTACTGTGGCCACCGACTAAGGTTTAGACAATGAGATATAATTAGAAGTAAAGTGTGTGAGACTCCTGGGAAGGTTCCTTAAAGGGATCTCAACCAGAACGTGTGTGCTTTTGTAACACCCTCTCTCCTCACTTCCTGATGCCTGGGATGCAGATGTGATGACTATAGCTTCAGCAGCCATTGTGGACCATGAGGTGGCCCTTCAAATAAAAGCCCCATGATAGAAAGGTAGAGCAGAAAGACAGAAAAAATATGAGTCCCTGAGTCTCTTATGACCATGGAGTTTCAAGGAAAGCTTGGAATTCCTCCCTTTGGCTTTCTTTACATGAACAAGAAATAAATGAAAGAAAGGTGAAAGCCCATCTTGTTTAAGCCATCATCATTTTGAGTTTGCTATTTCATGTGGTCACAACTAATGTTCTCTGAAAAAGGAGAAAGTAAAGATTGAAGAAAATAAACACATTTTATTAAATAGTTTTACTCTAGAAAGTAAATTTTGTTGCTTTAGCCTAGAGCTAGAGGGCACTAATTTAGACAAGTGTAGAAACATCTAGTCACAATTGGTAGGTATTTTCAAATATTCGAATTGATTTCCACTCACCTAAATCATCTTGAATCCAGAGATAATCTTTCTATCAGGTGGTAAGACTATCCTATTAGTAGCCCCCAGCAAATCATAACTTTGTATTGTCCCTTCCACCTGGACTGTGTGTTTAGCCGTCTGACATTCTCTGGCCAATGGGACACATGGAAACATACAAACAGAGGTTTGGAAGTACTTGTTCACAAGAGCTTGTCCTCTAAGAGCTGCCATCTAAAGATATCTGGGCTCTCCTGCTGGAGGGGCCACATGTCTGGAAACTGATGCTCCCTGGCCGACACCCCTAAATACCCATCAGACGTGGAAGTTGAGGCCATCTTGGAACATTCAGCTCCAGTTGAGCTTCTACGTGACAGCAGCCACATGGCCAACCTCAGGCAGGACCAGCAAGAGAACCGCCCCACTGAACCCATCCCAACTTGCAAAATAATGAACAACTAAATGGCTGTTGTTTTAAGTCACTAAGTTTTGCTGTGTATCATTATACAGCAATAGATAACAGGTAAAGGAGTGTAAGTAGATTAATCTTCACATAGAAGCTAGAAAATATTGTATAATTTAAAAAATAGTGTGGAAGTTGCCATTTTAACTAACCAAATAGCACACCATATTTAAGAGATAGACCAAACTAAAAAGGGACAGGTACAGGCAAAAAACTGATGAGAATAAAACGCAACCCGTTTCCCAAATGTTGGGCTTTTGGGGCTACCAATGACATCACCATAAGTCACTGCAATATGTTGACCGCTGAGCGTGGTGGTTGCCTAATGGATATTCTCTGTTAAAGCACTGAATCAAACTGTCACAAAGTACATACTTTCAACGCAGGTTTGAGGTGAGTAAGTACCTTCAAATAAGAAGACAACTCTGTTCTTAAAAGTGAGAACACCTTCAATTTTGAGATAGTCGCCCACTTCCTTTAATAGCAGCCAGGAGTGCCTCTGTGTAGCTGCAATTACCACAGGCTTGATTTGAAATGCGATCGACTTCTCCTCTCAAATTTGCTCTCCCTCCCGGGAGCTAGTTGGTTTTTTAAATACAAATTGACAGTCAAATATGTAATAAGTTATGACAAGTTGAGCAATGGCTGTCCCCCATCTGTTTTCAAAGGTTGTTTATTTTTATAGTGATAAAGAGATGGTGGCGACAGAAGCACTTTATGATTATTTCAATTCTTCCGTGGCGCCTGCTAATCGTTCAATCTCCACAGTGTCTTTGCCCTACTTCTCTGGTGGGCTGTTGTTTGAGCTGCAGCGGGCCAGATGTCAGGAAAAATAACTGTTTTTGAGGTAGAAAGTACCACATGGTAAAACTGGGGTCCCTCCTGTCAGGATTCACTGTATTGCCCTAATTTCTTTGTTTCATCCAGCATTTTGAGGTCATGTTTTTCTCAAAGCCTATTAAAAATTCTATTTAATCTTTTTATCTATAATTCCTTTCTGTGCAGCTCTTTTAAAAGGATCCAGGAAACACTGCTGAATTAACTGATCTTGCCTAAAATACTTCAAAAAAGCATTTTTAAGTGGAATCTCTATCCCCAGTACTGGATTAGTACAAAGTAGCTGAAATTCTCGAATGTGAAAATATTTTTTCCATAAAACTGAAGGAAAAAAAAACCAAAAGGCAATTGTGGTGTATTTTTCGTTTGTTTGCTTAACCAATTTAAGAGATATTTAAAAAGCAATTCTAGTTCTCCTTAGAGCAGTGGTTTTCAATTGGGGGTGATTTTATCCCTCAGGGGACACTGCGGAATGTCTGGAGACATTTTGGGGTCGTCACAACCAGGGCAGGGTATGTGATGCTGGAACCTAGTGGGTCGAGGCCAGGGATACTGCTAAACACCCCACAATGCATAGAGCAGGCCCACCGCAAAGAATTATGCAGCCCCAAATGCCAAAAGTGCCAAGGCTGAGAAACACCATCTTCGAGTCATTTATACGTGGGTCTCTAAAAGTAATGGCACTTTTAAAATCCCATACCCAAATAATTGAAACAATTTGCCTCTCTTTTGGAACTCTCTCTTGTAGATGTGAAGTTCACTGAGCACAGAGATACTATCTCTTCTGTATTTATTCCCCTCATAGTGGCTCAAATATTAGTACCACAGAATATGTAAATATACAGAGTATATAATGTTTAAGAACATGCTAATACTAGATGTAAACTATTATATATAGAATGGATACACAGCAAGGTCCTACTGTAGAGCACAGGGAACTAGATTCAACCTCTGTGGTAAACCACAATGGAAAAGAATATGAAAAAGAACGTATGTATATGTATAACTGAATTGCTTTGCTGTAAAGCAGAAATTAGCACAACATTGTATATCTACTTCAATAAAATAAATTTTTAAAAAAGAACATGCTAATTCTAACATCATTTAGTTTTCCTGCTTTAATTTTATATAACTCAAAGCATGAAAATCTTCAAAGATAACAGGATAATGAGCTTTATAAGAGTAGTAAGAGCTTCGTAAACATTTGTTGAATGCACGAGTGAATAAATAAATGAATAAGGTAAATGAACGAATGAATAAAGGATGAATATTTTTATTTGTTATCATCTTTCTTCTATTACAGCTTGAGGTAATGGTGAAGGTATAAGCAGAAACAGGTAAATAATTAATGCCTGACTTGCACTAAATATTAATTCCTAAGTAAAGTCTGAAGATAGGCCTATTGCCCCCATCATTTTAAGGGCAAAGGGGAGGCAGTTTTGCTATTTAAAATCATTGGTTTGTTATTTCAGTTTAGCCTGTATTATTAGGCTGGGCTAAACTGAGATAACAAACCAATCCATGCGTCAGTGGCTTAACGCATAGGGTTAATTTCTCCCTCAGATTCAGCTCATATTGCGGCTCCCTTTCAAGGGGTTCCTTTCCCAGTTGTGATGTAGGGACCTAGACCCTGGCATCTTGTAGCCTTGCCACTGGGACACGTGGTTTCCTGACTGTTGTGGGAGAAGCAGAGAGCTGCAAAGCCACGCGCAGACTCATTGAGTGCTTCATCCAGAAACTGCGCAGATCGCCACTACTGCCTGCAGTCTATGGCCAGGTCGGTGTCTCAGGCAAGCTCAAGAGCAGGGCCGGCTTCGTGGGTGTGTGGCCTGTGTGGTCGGCCGGGGTGCTGTGTTCAGAAGGGCCCTGTGCTTGTTTTAATGCTCTGCTGTCACCCTCTTGACAGTCTTAATAATTGTTGAACAAGGGGACCCCCATTTTCATTCCACAAATTATGCAGCCTGTCCTGGTTAAGAGCCAGGAGCCAGACCTGCGAGAGGCCTGGGAAATGTACAAGAGGCATCGAGACCCCCCTGGGTGCAGCGGGAATCTCGGTCAGAGATCCTGTCAATCAGGCCATAACGCAGAGCCCTTTGTTTCCATCATTAGGGCTCCAGCGGTTACTGCTCATAAAACTCCTTGCTTCCCCAATGGTTTCATCCCTATTAGGCGGGAAGCATTACATAACAGCTGAAGAAGTCTAAACAGCGTTCGCGCTGGTACCGGCCTGCTCAGCGCGACCTGCTCAGTGCTGGCTCCCGCCTCCCAAGCTCTGGGTTCTCTGCCCTGGGAGACCTGTGCAAGCTTCTTCTGGCTCCCAGCTCTTGAGCTGCTATCTTCCTGGCCTCTGCCTTGATTTCCTGCATCCTAGGCTGCCTTCTTCTTTTTAATAAGATACTTATGCTTGACAACCTGGGTCCCACCAGATGTGGGTCACACACCAGTATGAAATTAAAGGAATATGTGGAACTATGCCTTGCAACCCTGGCTGCTCATCTGAATCACCTGGGAAGATTTAAAAATACTCATAATGCCTGAAACTCACCCTCAGAAATTCTGAATCTACTGACCCGGCATGGAATCTGGAGAATGTGATCTTGGCAATAGATGGGGCCAGACAGATGGAGACTCTGACACTCTATTTATTGGCCATGTCATCTGGGCAATACATGCAAGTTCACACAGCCTCAGTTTCCTCACCTGTAAAATGGGCAGACACCTGAATGGGTGACATCACTCGCCCACCAACCAGGCTATCCAGTGGTCAGTGGCTGAGCCACAGTGCCTTTTGTCTCACTCCACTCCAGCACAGGTCACGTCCCTTAGACATTTCAGATTACATTTTGCACGTGGAATAGTTAATTTTCAAGAACTCTCCCTGCATACTGGCTATAGAACACCTTTGCTCTGACCCACTAGAGCTTGTCTGGGGCATCTCTGAGCCACGTCGGGTGCCCAAAGGACAAGCAGGGCCAGCAACCCGAGTTGTGGTGAAGAATAGATAGACGATCGATGCCCCCAGACGTGCACGTGTTAGGTGAATAACCTGCCTGAAGTCACAGGCATGATCAATGAGGGGCTCAAGGAGGTTTGCAGAGGACAGAGGAGGGGGCTGGTGATTATTGCAATAACAAGATAAAAATGAGGCAGGATGCGGAAATACGGCACATCCGAGACTCGAGACTCTGCCTTCAATGGGAAGAAAGTGCCGGCAAATTGCTGGTGGAGCTGTAATGTTGCTGATTTTGCAAACATGTGTTCTTCAACTTGATAAGTAAATACATATTGGGTACCATGGTGATGTTGCAAGCTGTTGTTTTATGGCTGGGAAGTCAGCTGCCTGTGATTTATGCGAGCAATGGAAGTATTTATAAAATAACACTGACTTAGAAGGAGTCATTTTATGAGTCTGGGGAATTGGATCTTTTATGAAGAATAAAACTTGATGAAGGAGCTTGATCAGGGTCACACAAATCTGAAATTAAACGCGCGTGGGATTGAAATCTAAGCGGGACCCCTCTGGATGTCTGGGCTCTCAGCCTGGAGAAGGGTGACAAAGCTTCTCCCTGACAATCCTGCCACGTGGAACTGGAGAGTCATTTCCACTTGCCATGACTGTTTCTCTCCAGGGTGAATGTCACTTTTGAAAGCTGCATTACCTCTTCCAGGCCATCAGGACACCACTCAGGGAATAACTTAGACACCACGTAAAGCTAAGCGATGCATATCTGATTCACACTTGTATCACACAGAACGCAACAGTCAGGCACACAGTAGGTGCTCAGTAAATATTGAGTGATGGAATAAATGGAGAATAGATCCAATAGCGTCTGGCTCACTCTGTATGAACATTTCCTCATTTCATTTATGTTTTTAAATTGTCTCTCCTGTGCGTGTATTTCAGCCTCCTAATGGTGCTGCCTTTCCAGATTGGAATGTTCTCTTCTTGGAAACAGTCCGGCAGGGGAGAGACCAAAGACATCTGCTTCCCAAGCTGAGAGAACCAATAGGCACACGATTCAGGCTGGACTGACTGGATGCACCCCTGGATAAAAATGGTACTCATCCGATGCAGCTGTTTTGTGGATTAAATGAAGTTAATATATGTAATATTCAGCCCAGGGCTCTGTGTTCTTTGAGAACATGATTATTATTGCAAGAAGAGACATGCATAGCTCACAGGCACCTCTTTTGATAAAGAAGTTAAGTCTGAATAAATGCACGATTAGGTGAAATAGATTTTTTCTTCCTTAAGGTAATCTTAGGTTGCATAAATAGACGTAGACTATCAAATACAAGGGAGGCGATCATCATTTTAACTCAATATTAAGCCTCAATAATATTTCAGGGTCTGTTCCATGCACTGGGTGACTTGCAGATAATCAAAACACAGCCCCATCTTGCAAGTTGCCAAATTGATCTCGGTCTTTCCTTTAGCCATGTCTGTCTTTTCTGAAATTCTTCCTGTTAGCCAAGACCAATTCATAAGCTTCCACTCTTGCCCTGCAAAGGGAGGGCCAGGAGAGCTACCCTCCAATGCCCAAAGGTCTGATGTCACGAGTAAGAAGAGGCAGAGGGAATGTCGTGTGGTTAGAGGGGCACCTGCGTGTCTTGGCTCCTTGGCCCCTTCCTCCATCTTCCCAGTCCGCGGCACAGCATCTTCAAATCTCTCTCCGCATCTCTGACCTCTGCTTCCCTCATCACATCTCCTTCTCTGACTCTGACCCTTCTGCCTCCCTTTCATAAGGGCCCTTACGGCCTAGGGTTCTGGAGGCAGGAAATACACAGAAAGTTGAAAGTGAGGGTGTGCAAACAGGTGTGTGTGTGTATGTGGGGTGATTCACTACCACTAAAAGCCCAGGAGAGCCATACGGATCTGCAACAGGGCATCTTGTACTGTAATAGTTGCCTGTTACAAAGCAGGATGATGCAGAGACTGTTTGTGGACAGACAAAAGAGATTTATGGAAATGGCGGGAGTCAAACGTGACCCCCTCTTAAGGTCTCTTCGTGCTCTACCAGCCCATGTTACCTGCAGGGCTTGAGAGACCACAGCTGCCTCATCAGTGTGTAATGGACCCTTTGCATTTGCACAACCTAAGAATCTCATTTTCAATATAAGATATGCTCTCACGGGCCAGTCCTGTGCCCACTCCAAGGAAAGCAGAAAATTCTGCCTGTGTGTTGCAAATATTCATTTATTTCAACTCCACTCTACTGGGGCCACTTTGTGGCAGGTCCTGAGCTAGGACTGTGGATACGGAGATGAATAAGACAGTCCCTGCTCCTCAACTTTCCCACATTCAACTAGGAGAGACAGAAACGCTTAAACGCAAAATTGCACCACAGTGCAATGCAGGCACTTGGTAAAAAGCACATTCAAGGTCGTTCTGAAAGCATCTCGTGGTGGGCAGCATGGATCTCCACTGGTATAAGGTGACTGACTTAAGAATGTCTTTAGCAGCTCCCAGCTGCGATTTAGGGCGGGGACAGTCTCAAGTTGTTTCTCCCTGCATTACCAACTGTGAATGGTCTGGTCGCGGCCGGACTATTTGATTATTACTTAGCATTTAAGTCTTTAAAACATTTCCTTCCACAGAATAACCTGCCCATTTACTGAGCGCAAAGAGGTAGTAAAGCCTGCAAAACAGCACCACTGGCCATCTTCAAACTCTCCCTCCTGCTAAGAGCGTGGGCACGTTAAAGATCTTTTAAGGGCTGGAAACTCTGAGACAAGTGAATTTGCAAGTCAAGTTGAAAAAGCACCGAATTAAAGGTCCTGAGCACCCATCACATCAACCACTGCCCTCCATGCTTTTGAACATTTAGGTTGCCCTGAATTCAACCTCTTCAATACCAGCTGCCCCAGACATGGCCCGCAAAATAAGAAAGTATTGTGGTACAAAAGACCCCATCTCAGTAGAGAAAGACGCACTAAAGTAAGCCACAGGGTCCTAAGCAACTCATTTTGCCAAAATGTGAGCAGTCAGAAGCCCACTACCTGTGATTGATGGAAGGAAGGGATCAGCCAGCAATTAAATGAGAGATTGAAGCTTACACTAGGGGATGACTTGCAGATGGTTAAATTTCATCAGGGACAGAAGGGAAGAGAGACAGAGTAAAAACGAGATGGAGAGAAAGGGAGAGGCAGGAAGGCAGCAGTCTGAATTCATTAACTGAGCGAAAACGCACTGAGGGTTTGCCGTGAGCTGCCCACAGTGTTACCAGGTGTCTGCCCCCTCTGGGCTTATGTCCCAGGGACGCTCCTGACGCACCCCTCACAGACTGCACTCGTTTTCTAGGGCTGCTGTATCAAATTAGCACACGCCAGGCAGCATAAAACCATAGAAACCTGTTCTCTCAGAGTCCTGGAGGCCAGAAGTCTGAAATCAAGGTGTGGGCGGTGTCACGCTCCCTCTGAAGGCTCTGGGGAGAATCTGTCCCTTGCCTCATTCAACTTCTGGTGGCCGTTGGCATTCCTTGGCTTGTGGTCCCATCTCTCTCTGCTTTGCCTTCACATCACCTTCGCTGTGTTTCTGTGTTAACACCTTCTGCTTCTCTCTCCTAAGGACCCCTGTGATTATATTGGCCCACCTGGATAACCCAGGGTAATCGTCTCATCTCAGAATCCTTAACCTAATCACATCTGCAAAGGCTCTTCTTCCAAATAAAGTCACACTTGCCAGTTCCAGGGGCCAGGACCTGATATCTTTGGGTGGCCACGATTCAGCCTGCCACACTGCTCACAATGCATGAAGAGCTGTTCTAAGCCCTAGTGCGTGAACTTGACCTCATGGAGGTTCTGTTCTCATCCCCAGGTTGTCCTTGGAGGAACAGCGGTGACAGGCTTGAGGTCACACACCCAGGGCCTGGTGGAATCGGGGTTGGAACCCAGGCATATAAGGAAGCTAGACTCCTGTTGTACGGCCAAGAATGAGGCAGATGGAGGCAGACAGTGGGGACAGGGCAGGGCAGGACCAGACATGAGAAACATATGCATATCTATGGCCCCAAGAATGTTTCTGGATCAGTTTCCTGAGAATCAATTCAGTGAAGAACAGCTGCTGGGCCTCTGCCCTCAGAGGTCATAAATTCTCTTCTTAGGGTCAGCTAATGATGGACACATTTTCCAGGCTCAATTCCCAAAGACATGCAAGGGACCAGCTCCTAAATCTCAAGATTTCCAATACTGCGAAAGCCATTTTATCTTTACAGAAACGCAGCAAAGTGGCCCAGGAAGATGAATGTGTGACATTCGCTCACACTTAAGCTCTTCATGGGCTCTGCTGGATTTAGAGGCAAAGAAATATCTTTGTCACAGAGGACACGTGCTTTATATTTCTATAAAAACATGAACAAGACAAGCTTTTTCCTCATTTCTTTCCAATCTTTAAGGAAAGAAAAATGTGCACAGTGTATTTTTTTTTTCCTTCTTTGAATCACAAAACATTTGACAGAAAGAAGCTTTGGAGTTAATCCAGTCCAAGGGGCTCAATAAGAATGTTCTCCTTGAATGTCAACTATTACGGGTTATATGTCTTGCCAGTACTGAGAAGTAAAGTTTATGGAGAAGGGTTAGAACCCTCCACCCTGCCCTTGGATTCTGCTCTACTTGGATCATGGCTGGAATCCTGGATCATCCTGGTTTCCATAACATACAAGGGAAACAGACAAACCAGAGACTGTCAGGAGGAGAGGGGACGGCAGGCAGTCTAGATGGCAGGGCTATTGTGATGTAAAGATTAGTTCTAGTAATTGGGCCCTTTTTTCAACCTTTTTTAAGACTGAAAGGGAAGGAAGGATAGAGAAAAAGAAAGACAAAAACTAGCCTAACATGACTGGAAGAGATCATGTCCTAAAATGGGAGTATGTTACCTTCTAATACTCGAATGATTTCACGTTTATATTGAAACTCAAGACCAGGGGACTGGTCTTGGGGAAGAACATGGCGACTGAGGGAGCTGTCCAGTGATGGAAGGCGCTGCCTGCTGTGTGTGTGTGTGTGTGTGTGTGTGTGTGTGTGTGTGTGTGTGTGTGTGTGTGTGTGTGTGTGTGTGTGTGTGTGTATGTGATTGAACGACGCTTGCTGTTGGGTATCAGAAGGGAATCCTGCTTTCAAAGGAGAGCGAACCATCAGATCACCTCTGAAAACGCCCTCAACTTTTAGCATCTGTGATTCTGGTACACAGAACAATGCCAGTGAATTTCAAGTTCTCAGTGCCAAAAGGGCATGGAAGTGGGAGAGGAGAGAGTTTGTTAGGTGGTTCCTCAGCTGATAAACTTGTGAATTGTGCTGACTGTCAGAGTGAGGAACGGAAAGAGAGGAGTAAGAGAGGCAACTTTGCTTCTCATCTCATCCACTTATTCTACAGAAAGGCACACGAGATCACATACAGACCACCAATTCACAGTTAGCTGACAGGGAGGTTTAAAGAATTCCCCCAATTCTACAGCCACACAGGCAGCAAGTATCTCACATTTCCTTTACCTCCGAGTCACTCTTATCGATTAAAAAGGCAGTGCCCATTGACTTGAATCTTTATTTAAGCCCTTGTGAAAATTTCCATCTTAATAAACCAGCTGAGTGGCTTGTCTATTATCCACTCTGCTGAAGAGTGTTGATGTCACATCTGCGTCCATGGGGACTGAACGCTTCAAAAGAGCTATTCCAACTCTAAGTTCAGATTCAACTAATGTTTATTGAAGCATCTTGCCTTAGACATTTCCATACACCTTATCTCATTTACCCTCTTACGATTCTGAGAGATGACCCAGTACCTTCTAATGGCTTCCTAGTGCATTCCCTTCTCTTACCTTTAAGCTACTAGTTTGTTTTCTAACAGGCTCCAAACTATTATTCCATCTTCACTTTTCTTTCTACAACTTATCACCCTCTGAAATGTTATAAATTCATCTGTTTAGTTTGTTGATTGATGATCTCCCCTCCTTCACCAAATGTAATGTGGACTTTTTCTGCTTTGTATCACCAACACGGATGTTTGTGGAACAAATGAATGAACACCATCCCTGCTATCTCCAGTTTAACTTTTCTAAAATGAGCAGTTCCTTGTGTCATTCCCAGACATGATATACTTTGATGGCTCCTGCTGGATACAGTAAAAAAAAAATCTAGAATAAAGCATCACGGGCCTTCCTGACCTGGCGGGAGTTTCTCTCTCCTTTGCTCTCCCCTCATCTTTATCCCCTCCCCTTCCTGCCGCATTGACTGTGGTGGCCATTACCGCTATCAACAAATACTTCTGGTTTCTTCCGGCCACGTGTAAGGACTGCGCTTGCCTCCTCTGCTGGACTTAGGTGTGGCCCTGCAACTTACTTTGGCCCATGAAATGTAAGCACGAGGGAGGCATGTCCCTTTCAGTCGGAAGCTTTAAGAGGCGGTCCTCGTGCCATTCGATCTCTCCCTCTGCACAGCCACTGCCAATGTTACACATGGGAGCTGCTCCGCTCTGTCAGCCTGAATCCCAGAGAGAGGGTGACATGGAGCAGAGCCCCCAAACAGCCCCTGCTGGCCATTATCACGAGAAGAAATAAACCATTTCTTGGTGAGCCACTGCATGTTAGGGGCTATAGCAGTATAAGCTAGCTCATCTGGGCTGAAACACTGAACTTGAACTTCCCCAAACTTGCCATGATGATGGTGCATGCCATTCATTCAGGCCTGGACTCTCATCTCTCCTCTCCCCCTTGCTGGTCCTGTGGCACCTCAGTCATTTCTGCTCATCTTTTAGAACACTTTGGAAAGTCTGTCCCCCAACCTCCTTCCTGAGGCAGGATTAAATATTCCTTCTCTGTGGCCTCATTTCCCTCCCGGGTTTATCTTCACCCCAGTCCTGTGCACACTGGGTTGCAATTGTGTACGTAGTGTCAGAATCAGCTACTAGACTGCAGCTTGGGGGAAGGGCTTACCATCTCCACAGGCATATTCCCAATGGCTAGGAGGCTACCAGGGTACCTGGGGTATAAGTATCACATCGACTTTTGTTGGATGAACGGATGAGTGAACGAGTGAAGAGTATTAGAAGTGTTCTTATTCACAATTTTCAGGGGTATTGGATTAAATACACCAGTTGCTTCCTATTTCCTATTTAATCCTCTCTACTCCTTGAAATAGGCCTCCTCATCCTTGTTTTAACAGCGGAAAAAAAGACTCGGAAAAATACAGTAATGGATTTGAGATCACAGAGTCAAATAGGAGGCAGGGGAAGATTCAAGCTCAGGTCTCCAGCCTCCCAAATCCAAGTTCTTTTCCTTGTCCAGAGCCAGAAATTGGGCCACAACAGCCCCTTTCCTAGGTCCAAGTTCAGCAGAGAGACAGGTCCTGCTGAACAGACCAAGGTGTCACCTGCAGGGCAGCTGTTGCTACTTGGGGGAACCGCAGGGCGGGTGTGAAAGGTCCTGAACTCAGCTGTCTGCCCTGAGATGCTCCACGCTTCCACCTTGGTCTCTGTTAAACCAAATGGCTTCCTATTTCCACCTGTGACTTCTCTTTGGTTATTCTCACAGAGTCATGGAAGCTATGAGGTGCAGGGGATAGCAGAGCTGTGGAGTCCACCTGCCAGTATGACTGCAGGGAGAGTGAGTTATGCAGTCTCTGTTTGAACACCCAGGGACGTGAGCGTACACCTTACGAGGCCGCCCACTGATTTTCTGGGCATCTCTGACTGTTGGTGAGATCTTGTGCACACTGAGCTGGAACCAATCTACTGCAAACCTCTTGCTCTGCTCTGGCTCTTCCACATCTCCCTCTGATGAACTGAAAACTTATCTATCTATGCATCTTTCATTGCTAGTCTTCTGACCTCGCTGCAATTTGTCAACTTTCTACTCAAATCAAGGTGCTGACAGCAAAATATGCAAGATGTGTCCTGAGCTGTGCTGGCTGTGGGAGGATGATCACTGCTCCTAAAGAGGAAATTAACTCACTCAGAAGGCACTTATACAGAAATGCCTTTCAAGCTTGTGGTCAACTAGGAGCCCAACACTGTTTTCGCATGAAATACTATTTAATATAGGGAATCTCACCCTGATTTAGTGAGCTGGCTTTTTAAGAATCTCAGGCAAAGACTTTACATTCATCTCCGTGACATTAAATCATCAGCTCATGGTTACAGCGTGTCCATGCCTTTTAGAAAACCTGATTCAATCATCTGACGGATTAGCTATCCCTCATCTACGCTGGATGAAGCATGATTTTGATAAGTTATTGATATAAATGTTGAATAAGATAAGATTAGTGCCTGGTAAATGTCATCTAGCTCCTATTTCTCTCTTTCCTTTTTTAAATTATGAATTATTTCATACATACACAGGAATATATGTACATAAATTCACATATATATGCATACCTACAACACACATGTACACACACATATACAACATATAGCAAGGTATAAGAAAGAATATAATCACACTTCTACCCACCACCCCGCTTAAGAAATATCATGTACGATGCCACTGTAACCCCTGCATGTTTCCCCTTGATCTCATCCCACGTCCTTCCCTCAGAGAAAAATGGTTATCGGGAACTTATCTAAACATATTATCTAAACATATTTTTCATGTTTCTGAATTCTCTAGAAATGGAATCACACTGTATGTATTTTTCTGCAAACTGTTTTTTTCACGGCGTGATATGTTCGGGGGCTGAGGGGCGGGGGGAGTGGGGGGTCCACTGTCAGTGCCGCAGAGCAGTTCATCACACGACTGAGCTGTCATTCACCAGCCACGAGACGCTTAGCTCGCGCATACACTGTTTCCTATTTTTGCTGCTGCCGGCCATGCTGCTAGGAACATCCATTTCCGTGTGTCCAGGTGCACATATGCAAGTTCCCTGCAGGCACGGACCGAGGAATACATTGCATGTCTTCAACTTTTGTAGATAATGACAAACTGTTCTCCAAAGTTGTTTCAATTTACACTCCCAACAGCCATGAATGAGTGTCCCTGTTTTCCCACGTAGCTGCCAACACTTGGTATTTCTAGACTTAATATTTACCAATCAGGTAGACATAAAATAATATCAAATTGTGGTTGTTATTTGAATTTCATGATGGTTAACGAGTTTGAACAGATTTTTGTACAATTATTGGTCATTTAAGTTTCCTAATCTTCAAAATGACTGTTTATACACTTTTTACTATTAAATTTTTTTTGCTTTATTTCCCACTGAGTTTAGGGGGCCTATATACTCTCTAGTTACTTATCCTTTATTAATTAAATGTGCTATAAATATCTTCTCCAAGATAGTGTCTTAGATTATTACACCACTTTTAACATTGCGTGTTCTTTTTTTTTTTATAATTCCTAAGATTTTATGGAAGAACCTGTCATGAATCAGGCTGAGGTCTAATATATTATGCTTTGGGCATTCCTCTTCTCCACCGGCTGAGTAACACTATTGAAAACTATATGCTCACAACTCGTTTCTATATTAATTCATTCTGTGCTTTTTCTAGAACTCTAGGGAAGTTCACCAGCATGTAGTTTCTAGACCCTTCCTTTTACCTCTTTTTGTACCTCATGTGCTCAGCTCTCTTCCTGTGATGGAGAGAACCTTCACACAGGTTTTACCTTTAGCATTTCCATAGAACCATCACAATTTCCAAAAGCTCCTTCCATTTCTTTCTTAGAAAAACAGTCACACATCTATGCATCTGTCAGCCATTTTCCTACGGCTCTGGTACGGCGTAGTGAAACCAAATTGGAAAGTTTAATTAGTTAGCTTGCTTCAAGATAAAAATGCAAATAAAAGTTTTCAGTTTCACCTGTTTATGAGCCAAAGGCAAAATTAATTAAAGTCAATGGAGAAAAGTAAATAAACATTTTGAAATAAAAGAAATAAATATTCTGAAAGTATGAGGTTAAGGCTCATGAAACATGAGAGAGTCAATTATTTACAGTCATGTGTTTCTGCCTGAAAATTTAATCATGTCTCTGTCCTCCTTCCCATTGGAAGGCATGCTAAGAAGAAAAGTCTTTGAGCTTTTTAAGGATAAACAAGGTGATCAAGATGGTTTTCTTATCAACAGCATTGCTACATTCCAAGGCTAACAGAACATTTTTGGACAAAATGTCAGTGGACTTTCTGAGTTCTGTTATGTTCATTATGATAAAAATTTTTTCTCTTTTTATAAAATTGTGAAATGGGTATCCTGTATATAACTTTGCTGTATTTACAAACCAAAGAAAAGTTGCTATTGTGTAGTTGATCATTATGGTATTTAAATCAGACTAGTCCTAGAGCAAAAACCAGTGTTTACATTGGGATTGACAGTTGAGATGTCAAATAAAAAGAAAAATCCATGAAAAACGGTCATTTCATAGTTGGTAAATAGACACTGCTTTTGCATGATGACATTTCCATTTTAGACACCATCCAGGGACAGTCCCTGGAGGCTGTTTTCTCATTATTAAACCATGGTGTGAAACTGAGATCTCATCAGACTTGGGTTGGATCCGGGGAAGAGACAACTGTTGCGGGCCAGGATCAGGGGACTGAATGTCAGAAATAGGCAATCCCACTGGTGGGAATTTATCCAGTAGGACCGAGATGTGCCAGCATCTGAAGAGAGTCCACGAAGAAGACTGATGCTGGATTGCTCAGGCTTGCAAGACAACAGGCTTGCAAGACAACCTGAGAATGTGAAATGGATACATAAATTACAGTGTTACTATAGCTATTAAAAAGAGAGAATTTGTATTGTCATGGAAACATGATCACAATTTTTTTCTTGGGTGGGGAGGCAGGTTATAAAATAAACTGCGTTCTGTAACTTCATGCTTCGTAAAATCAAATGAAAACAGTCAAGTCCTGTGTGAAGATATGTATGTGTAGATGAGGAAACCACCTAAGAGGAATACACAGAAGTTGTGAATGGCGATGATGTTGGGAAGTATTGGGTTGGAACTGGAAGGGGTGGAAAGGTTCATTTTAATTTAGCCATTTTTGTGCTTTGAGTTGTTACCACAAGCATGAGTTTACTACGCAATTTAAAGGAGGGAAATAAAAAAGTAAACAGTAAGTAAATAAACAGACCAACTAAGTGAGAGCCCAGAGGACAAGAGGAGAAGCGGATCTGGGATCAAGCTAGTCCAAGACCTTGGATTCAGCAGAAGCAGGGCCAAGGATGCAGAGAAGTCCCAGGCCTGATGCAGACAGCCCTTTGGATTCCTGGAAGCTCCCAGTTGGGTGGAGCTGGGAAGGAGCGTGTACCCCCTGGGCACAGAAGTGGTGGGTGAGTTTTGGCCTCTGATGGAGTTAGAGCCTGGGGGTACTTAAGAAATCCCGAGCAGCCCCTACTCTGCCCCTGGGACCCTCTTCTGTTTCTGCCCTGGACCAGGCCAGGCACGCTCATGTCCAGTGAGGGTTATCAGATCTGCCACCTTGGGAGAAGCAAAATCCCATGGGGAGAACTTAAGAGTGCAAATTTAGAGGCACCGCATCAGATAGGTCAGGTCAGAATTTGGGGGAAAAGCCCCGGAATTGGTACTGTAAGACATTTCCCTCAGGTATGTGACAAACTCTTGAAGGTGGCTCCAGTGTCTGCTCTTCCCGGAAGCCACCTCTGAACTCAAAAGGGTGACACCCACATTCCATGAAGCCACGTCCCCTGCACATACTGCTGACACGGCGGCGCCTCTCATGTTCCGCTGTAACTGATCTCTTGGGCAGCCTTCTCACCAAAGGTAGGGGCTGTGTGGAGCCCATCACAGGGCCCCACCACTCAACTGATCCTTCTCTTTCTCCACGCTTTTGGCCCTGGCACATTTGATTTAGTTAAACTTTTGGAGACACCTGACTCTGTTAGTTAAACTGCCACATCCCGACTTCCCCATCTTGCCTGGCAGTTCCTGGAGGGCAGGGGATGTGTTCGGCCTGTTCTCTGCTGTCTGGGCAGCAGGCCCCCGGTGCCAGGCACATATTCAACTCCCCATCACTATTACTCAGATGAAAGAAGGCAGCAGTCCAGACCTCTGAATGAGTGGGGTCAGCATCCGGAACACAGACCAGAAAGGCCCAGCACAAACCAACCTCCCTGAAAACGGTGGGTAAGATGCAGCAGGGGACTCTGCCGCCCCAGCCCTTCTGTGTTCGTAAGGATGCCACATGCCTCTTCATCAACACCATCTAAGAAACTAATTGGAGGCACTAGCCTGTCATTCTTCCAGAGCTATAGAAGGTGAAATCCACTTAGTGCTTTGTTTCCAGCAAGCACAGAAGAAGAGGGAGATGGCCACAGGGAACGCAGGGCTGCTGGCAGAAAGGGACACCAACTGGTGTGAAGGGCTCTGAGGAGGAACATACTGCACAGCTTGACATTCTTAGTGATCCGGGGACTTGCTGATGCGAGGGGCCTTTGGGAAAAATGCAGCTGAAAGCAATAAAGGCAAACAAAGGAGCCACCTGTAGCAACGGTCGGGAACTCCCCAGTGGGAATATACAAATCAAATATTTAGGGAAGAAGAGAACATCTGGAAGGAGGGAATGAGAACCTACAACCAAATCCCTGGGGAGGATGGAGGCCAAAGAGACAAGACTGTGATTGGGCAAATGGAACAGAATGGGCGGGACCTGGGGGGCATGCCCCGCCCCCAGGTAGACCAGTGTTCACATTGGGCTGTGTGCTTTTTAGATGCTCGGGAAATATTTGATTGAATGTCCAGCTGCCATTCACCAGGTATAGGGGCTTATAGTGAGTCGCCTGGATCTTGCCACTTTCCTTGTCCCACCCGACGTGTTCTGCATTGTATCCCACACTGATTAAGAACCTAAGCTCTGAATCTGAAGTACCTGGGTTCATGTCCCAAGTCCATAACCTATGAGGTCTATGACCTGGAGCAAACTCTGGAACCGTTCTGAGCATCAGTATTCACATTGGAAAACGAAATAATAATGGCACCTATCTCACAAGCTACTTTTGAAAATCGAATAAGCTAAGGTATTTGCCAAGGCATCACGATCCACCTGCTACGTAGAAAGCACTCAGTAAGTGTTGGCTGCTATTACTTCGTGTTTGTTGGGGAGCCTCTGACTCATGCACAGGGCCCTGGGGTGAAGAGCGAGGGGACTTCGAACATGGATCCCCCACTTGATGCTGTAGGCACAGCAAATGGTAAAACTAATTTTGGAAAACAGTAGGTCTCATGTGTCACAAAAGTGCCACTATTATTTCCTTCCCTGCTTCAGCCTACATCCAGCCATTTTTCCTGATGACATTCAGAAGAAAGGGGAAAAACGCACAATATGCTTTAGATGTTCATTGCACTATTATCTACAGCAGCTGAAAATAGGAACTCTCCCAAACTGGAGGTTTTAAAACCTGGAACCACCATCACGAGGGGATCTTGGCAGGAGCTAAAAGGATGCAGAGTAGATACAGGAGCACTCTGGATCACTGTGTCTAATGATACAAACTGTAAACAGCCTAACTGCCCACTGGGAAGGGCCTGAGGACGAACCCTGGGTAGGTCCATTTGGGGAATATTATGCAAAAGGTAAAAAGAATGAGGCAGATCTAATCGCAATGACAAGGAACATCTTCAAGACATATTAAGTGGGGGAAAAAGCAAGTTAAAAACAATACGCCCTGTACTATCCCATGTATATCAAATATGTCTATTTTGTTTGTAAACATAGATGAAAACATCTAGAAATTAGGCTAGTACAGGGATTATCTCTGGCTAGGGCTATGGAGGCAGTGGTAATGGGAACTTGGCTTTTATTACTATAGCCTGAGAGCTTTTTATGAAGGTAATCATATGTTACTTTAGATATTTAAGAAAAAAAAGAATCAATAGAGTATGTTTTGGTTCTACATATGGTTTCTTAAAACACAGTTTCTGCAGCTAAAAACGTCTGAAAATGGCCTAGATGTTTAACCATAGGAAAATGGCCAAATAAATCAGATTTAGCTACTTGATGGACCATTATGTAGTCATTAAAGGTTATAATTATAATGACTGGGGAGCAATCTGGTACATGCTTATGATATATTAGGTAAAAAAAGTAAAATATAAAACGACGAATATAGGATGCAAGTGGACACAAATTAGAAGGAAAGACACAAAATTAGCCATGTCAGAGTGAAGCAGTTAGGGCTGATTTCTAATGTTAATATTGACAAGGTGTTTTTTGAATTCATAAAGGTAAGTCAAATTGCCGTTGTGATTTCTTTGGGACTTATTTGGGGATATGTACCACGCACACAAAACATAACTTACTTTTGAGTTGGTCTCTCAGACACATACAAACTATGCCCAGGAATGGGTGTAATTCAAAGATGTCTTCTGGTTAATCTTCCCTAAAAGCAGACATGTTTCCAAAGACAGCTACCATGGCATGCCCAAGTCCCTGAGAGACCACCGTAGATAAAGCTGCAAAGATATAGGTGAGAAGATCTCTATGACCCAGTTCCTTAGAAGGTACCTGCACCCGCAGCCTGCCTGGGAAAGCAAGGAGCACAGGATGGCACCATTTTGAGCTGGAGCCATAGATCCATGGTAAGCTTTCAACCATGCAATTCAAAGGAGTGACATACAGTCACGCAAATATAGTCCCCCAGTCTGAGTGGGCTAGTACAGGGTGGGGCTATGAACCAAAGAGTGATCTATGCAACCCTGGTTCTGGCAGGTGCACAACGGATGAAGGGTTTCCTCTCACACACTCTTGGGAATACAGCCGAGTACATTCCTCCTGTCCATTCACAATGCAGCATCCATATGGAAGGCTCTGAAGACCCCACCATTAAATTAAGACTGTAAAAGGGTCTAAATCCACTTTGTATCCTATGACACCCACCAACATTGGGGCAATTACAATAATTAAGGCAACTCTAATTTTATTAAGTGCTTATAACATGTCAGGCACTATGCTAAGCGCTTTTCAAATATTATCTCATTTTACCCCTTTCAACAATCTTGTGTGGGATGTAATGCTGCTCCCATTTTTTGGATGAGGAAACTGAGGCTCAAAAATTTAAGTGCTCTTGGCCAAAGGCACTGAGGAGAAAGTAGCAGTTGGGTTTCTTATGCCACCGTGCATCTCAATCTGGTGAAATGCTGGTGTTCCTGGAGCCACATGAGGGGAAATGGACGGAAACTAACATTCAATGTGGGAATAAGTTTTTCCCCTTCCAACACCCACCTCTGCTCTCATCTCATCTAGGAAGATTTCTCTAAGCATCCCAGACAAATAAATCATCTCTTCCACTGAGCCGCTTCTATTGTTTGTCATCACACTGCAGTGTAGATATATCTGCAGATGTTTAATTTTTCTGTTTAAGTGCAAGCTTCTTTAAATATCTTGTTCATCTTTGTGGGAACCCAATATCTGGTTATTATATATTATTACTTACAAAACTGCTGGCAGGCTATAAGTACCTCCCCTAAACAAACAACAACAAAATCAACCAAACACAAAACTAACCAAGGAAGTGAGATGCTGCATGAAACAAAAATCATGAATGCTTTTGTCCTCGCACAACTAAAAACTCATTATAAAGCCCTTACTGCCCCAAAAGACAATGTGTATATTAGTCTCTGTTCTCACAGTCTAGCACAGAGTTTGGCACCAAGTAGATAATCAATAAACACTTGCTGAACAAATGAGTGAATAAATGAAGGAATGAATCATCTTCTGTAGGAGTAAGGTCTTATTATTAAACTGATAATGAGTAGCTAAATCATATTCATAATACAACAGGAAACATAACGTTACCTGATTTACTGGCATAGAACCAACTGTTGTGAGGTTGACAATAAACATTAATTTTTAAGAAAATATTTCAAATACATTTTTTTCTCTAGTCTTGGGAGTAATCGTATTTTGGAACCTCGAGCTGGAATGTGTCTCCTCTCATACGATGGGGTGGTGGGGAGAGCATGTTTCATCAGGACTGCCTGGGTGGATGGGCCTCAATTTGGCACAAGTGGGGAATTGAAAATATCAGCCCTGACACTCATGGATCCACAGGGATGAGCCAAGATTAAACGGAAGAGCAAAATCCCTGAGCTGCATCCAACTCACACACACACTAGATGCACTGAAAGCTTCCTTTTTAAATTAACACCAAACATAAAAATTTCAAGTTTGAAAATAAAAATTAGGGGGAGAGAAATCCAAAACTGGGCAGAAGACTTAAATAGACATTTCTCCAAAGAAGATATACAGATTGCCAACAAACACATGAAAGGATGCTCAACATCACTAATCATTAGAGAAATGCAAATCAAAACTACAGTGAGGTATCACCTCACACCGGTCAGAATGGCCATCATCAAAAAGTCTACAAACAATAAATGCTGGAGAGGGTGTGGAGGAAAGGGAACCCTCCTACACGATTGGTGGGAATGTAACATGGTACAGCCACTATGGGGAACAGTGTGGAGGTTCCTTAAAATACTAAAACTAGAACTACCATATGACCCAGCAATACCACTACTTGGCATATACCCTGAGAAAACCACAATTCAAAAAGAGACATGTACCACAATGTTCATTGCAGCACTATTTACAATAGCCAGGACATGGAAGCAACCTAAGTGTCCATCGACAGATGAATGGATAAAGAAGATGTGGCAATATATGCACAATGGAATATTACTCAGCCATAAAAAAGAAATGAAATTGAGTTATTTGTAGTGAGGTGGATGGACCTAGAGTCTGTCATACAGAGTGAAGTAAGTCAGAAAGAGAAAAACAAATACCGTATGCTAACGCATATATATATATATGGAATCTAAAAAAAAAAATTAAAAAATGGTTCTGAAGAAACTAGGGGCAGGACAGGCATAAAGACGCAGACGTAGAGAATGGACTTGAGGACACGGGGAGGGGAAGGGTAAGCTGGGACAAAGTGAGAGAGTAGCGCTGACATATATACACTACCAGATGTAAAACAGATAGCTAGTGGGAAGCAGAGCATGGCACAGGGAGATCAGCTTGGTGCTTTGAGACCACCTAGAGGGGTGGGATAGGGAGGGTGAGAGGGAGACACAAGAGGGAGGAGATATGGGGATATATGTATACATATAGCTGATTCACTTTGTTATCAGCAGAAACTAGCACAACATTGTAAAGCAATTATACTCCAATAAAGATGTTAAAAAAAAATTAGGGGGAGAGAAATGTAAATAAGACATGATTTTCCTCTCCTTTAGAAGCATGGGACGTCCTGAAGTTGGTGTTTCTCCAGGTGGGTTCCTGACCACCAGCATCAGTATCACCCGGGAGCTTGTTCGAGATGCAGCTTCTTAGGCTCCACTCAGATGTATGGAACCAATAACTCTAGCAGCGGGGCTCAGCAATCCGGATTTTAAGAAGTCTTCCAGGTGATGCTGATGTACGCCAAGTTTAAGAACCGCTGTAAGTCACACACTCTCCTTTTCAAACTTAATACAGAACTTGATTTTCAAAAAAATTTTTTTATTCAGTCAAGTAAGATATAGCAGTATTTGGCATTCCGATAAAATATACAAAGCCTCTGTAATGGATCAGATACTACCCTCTACATAGATTCTCACAAGGATGTTATCGGGTAGAAAATTGTCCCTCTACCCATTTCACAGATGAGCAAATACAGGGTCAGAGAGGTTGAGTCATGTGTTGCCGGTCTAACTCCAGAGCCCATGTAATTCTGACTCAGAACATGCTCTGTGCCATTTACATCTCAGTCTTTGTTGTTTTAAAAAAAATTTATTTATTTATTTTTGGCTGCATTGGGTCTTCGTTGCTGTGTGCGGGCTTTCTCTAGTTGCAGTGAGCGGGGGCTACTCTTCGTTGCGGTGCGCGGGCTTCTCATTGCGGTGGCTTCTCTTGTTGCGGAGCACAGGCTCTAGGCACGTGGGCTCAGTAGTTGTGGCACACGGGCTTAGTTGCTCCGCGGCATGTGGGATCTTCCCGGACCAGGGCTCGAACCTGTGTCCCCTGCATTGGCAGGTGGATTCTTAACCACCGCGCCACCAGGGAAGTCCCTACATCTCAGTCTTTGAAGAACAGAGCCCAAATGGCTAAGTGAGAACATCCAGGGTCGAGGGTCTCACAGGTGGGTTTTGGGCATCATGCAACTTCCCTGCAGGAGCCACCAGGGATGCACACTTTGTCCACCTCCTGGCATAGCACCAATCACAGAGGGCTGCAGTCACATCTGCCTTCCCCATTTGGCTGCCCACTGAGATGGAGCTGGGGTGAGCTTGATCTCTGCCTCCCCAGTGATGTGCAAGGGGGGAAACCATCCATCTCTGTTCTGCTAGTGAAGACCAGTGATTCGGCACTGAATGCTCTTTCTCTTATTAGAGGTCCTCTCACAATAAAAAAAATAACAGCAGCCCCCATTTGTAGGGCACTTTCCATACACCAGGCTCCAGTCTGGGCTTCACTTTGCTTGCAGTAACTCACTCTTTAAAACAACACTGTGAAGTTGGTTGAGCGTTAATGTCCCCATTTGATGGACGAAGAAATCAAGGCGCAAAATGATTTGTGCGAGATCACACAGCAAGTGAGTTGCAGAGGAGGGACCTGAGCCTGTCAGTCCTGCTCCAGAGCCTTGTCACCACCAGGATGATCAGCCAGCTCCATGTTCAGGTGGGGGATGACGTGAGAATTGGGTACAGAACCAAAAACTCTGAAGGGACAGGCGGTAGAAGTGAAATGCCAAAGATTAGAAATCCAGGTTCGTGGTGACTAAAGGAGAGAATTAATTTCTGTTTTGATACATGAAGTGATACTTGCAGAGCAAGCACCTTACCAAAAAGTCAACAATTCCTGCTCAGCATCAGAGCTGTATCTGGGGATGTGCCAAAGTTGTGAGCTGGCAGTACAGGCGTGAGGGCAGGGACTTAGTGATTCTCATCTGTCAGTCGCTTTTCTCTCTGGTGCCACCAGATCTTTACAATTAACCTCATCATTTGCTTTTATTGACCATCCTCTCATCTTGGGTCTCAAAAAAACATCTAGGGCCCCTAACCTTGTGGGCTTGGCATTCTAACTAACACGACACATCATAGATCGTTATAGATCACTGTAGAAATGAATTACATCGTGGCTGGTTGGTTTTGTCCCGAGGAACGTAGGACGTCTGAGATGTAGGTGGAATGTGGAAGCTGCAGCCTGTAGAGCCCGCACGCTTTGCCCTGATCTATTCCTGATGCTGTGAAATGAACCCAGTCTTCCGGCTTGAGGGCTGCCAAGGTGCGACTCAGTACCCAGGAGCCTTTCCTTACTGACTTCTCTAAGAAGAGGATTTGAAAGCAAATCTGCAAATGAGCCTTTCCTTACTGACTTCTCTATATATCAGTGATGCCACAATTCCCTTGTAGCTTGGCTTGGGCCTTGGCATTAAAAAAACCCAAACTTTAACCCACTTAACTCCATTATCACCTACACAGAGTCAGGCAGCCCTCCACCTAATATTTTCCCTTGGAAATATCTGTAGACCAACTCATATCAGTGTCTGTGAGCCAAAGGGCTTTTGCAAACTCTCAAGTGCAGCCTTCCTCATTTCAAATGAGCAAACTGGGGTCCAGAGAGGTGGGTGCAGAGACCACAGAGTGAATCAAATTGAAGGCTAGAATTTGGATCAGCACAGCTTTATTTGGGAGCTTCTTGAGAGACGGAAATGGTCTGACTCGTATTTGTACACTGCTCAAGGCCCAGTACAGTGCCTGGCACACAGTATGTGTAACTGACTTTTAAAAATCGTCTACTTCCAACTTTATATTCCTGCTTCTATTACTCTTTTCACATCTCACACTTGGTTTATTGCAGTAATCTGCCTGTTTTCACTTCACACTCTTCTTCCTGTACACAGACATGAGACTCATCTCCCTAAAGCTCTAATTTCATCTGAACCTCCTTGGCTCCAACACTTTCAATGGTGTTTATGTGCCCATTGGATGAGCTTTTCCACAGTCTTGCTCCTGCTTCTTCCATCTAACTTCTTAATAACACAATTTTTTTAGGGGAGGTGGTTTGGTGGTGGTGGTGGTGGATTTGTTTTCTTGAAAACATTTCCTTACTTCTTAACCCCTTCGATGCAGGTACGCTGCCACCAGGTGGCAGGAATGTATCACTAGAGTTAGACTTGAGAACTGGACAAACATGGTCCGCTTTTCATTGTATTATGAAACTATAACTTTTAAAAGCCCAAACAGCATAGCTTCAAGACTTATGGTAGGATCTGTTACATTAACTCCTTAATGAAACCATCATGGAATTTGTTCAAGTTGCCCAGATATTCCTTTCTCAGCAACTCCTCTATGCGGCAGACTAGACAATGGAAATCTACCGAACTCTGTTTAAATCAATTAGAGGGTAGACCTCTCTGTCTGGAGCTCCTGTTTCTTTCATTAGCACCAGAAAGAGGAGATATAGAGAATAGGCCAGAATAACTTCAGAATTAAATGGTGCTATATCCCTGTGTGGGTTTTCTTCCACTGTTCAGAAGAAAGAACCTCTTTACTCTGCTAATTTTCATTTTCTGACCCTCCATTTCCTCTGTGAGGCTGGGAATAATTTAAATTATTTTGTAAAACCAGAGGAATGGGGCTCCAAATGGTGGAAACTGATCTCAGTAAGCAACTTCCATTAAAAAAGGCTCAGCTGACCTATCTCTCTGCCTAAGTACCTATTTCTAAATTTAATTGATGTACATCCTTGTGTATTTTTTTTTTTTTTTTTTTTTTTTTTTTCTATTATGGTCTTACACATCCTATGTTACAACTATTCTTAGGTACTTAATATTTCTTGGGGATATTATAATTGACATATTACTATTATTATTACATTTTCTTCTTCCTTGTTGCTTGTGCTTAGAAAAGTAATTGATTTTTTTTTTTTTAACTTTGGGTTTATTTATTTATTTATTTATTTATGGCTGTGTTGGGTCTTCGTTTCTGTGCGAGGGCTTTCTCCAGTTGCGGCAAGCAGGGGTCACTCTTCATCGCGGTGCACGGGCCTCTCACTATCGCGGCCTCTCTTGTTGCGGAGCACGGGCTCCAGACGCGCAGGCTCAGTAATTGTGGCTCACGGGCCTAGTTGCTCCGCGGCATGTGGGATCCTCCCAGACCAGGGCTCGAACCTATGTCCCCTGCATTGGCAGGCAGATTCTCAACCACTGCGCCACCAGGGAAGCCCCCCTTGTGTATTTTTATCCCTAATAAAATATTTGGGGTGAATAGGAAGGGAATAATTCCTTGCAAAACTTGAAGTTGCATTTTTGCATCCACAGGCACAGCTATTTATGAACTATCTGATGCTTGAGTTCATCTGCAGGAATCATGTCTCTGCCACTTCAGTGTTTCCCCAGGTACCTACATCAGGGAAGACTAGGAACTCTGAGTTATATTTCTAGACTTCACACTCCTCCCTGCCTTCCTTCTGACCAAATTTTGAAATGTTTATGATAGCTTCTAACTGTGAAGTTTAGAAATCTCAACCGTTCACTTTTACTCAGCCAAGTGATGAAGGCATCCATTCTGAATTCTAAAGGCAAAAGGCAAAAGGCAAAAGGCAAAAAAAAAAAAAAAGGACAGAGAGAGGAAAAACATGATTATCTTTATCTCCAACAAAAATGTGTGAGGAGAAATTAAAGCTAAGTGTGAAACTCTTTGACACCTTTGTGGAATGTTAATGCAGTTGAGGAGGCTATCAGTCTGCAATCCCGGCTTCCTCATTTCTGCAACCAGGTGATAAAGCCACCTCCTTAATGACACAGAAGTGTGGACAAATTGAGGCCACGTGTGCAAACAGCAGGATCTGATGTTCTTGGCCAGAAATTCATCTTGGGGAAAACTTAGAAAGCCTTTCTGAAGTAACTTTTCTTTCTTCTGTATAAGAATGGCTCAACTCGGTGAAAATGATGCAGTTATTAACCTTGTAAAAATTATTTAACCTCTCTCAACCTCAGTTTCTTCATCTGCAAAATGGGAACACTCTTACCCACCTGTCAGTGTTGTGTGGGAATTAAATGAGAAAGTAGGAGCTGGCATGGAAGGAATATTGTGAATGAAACAGAAATTAATTTGGTGGACAGAGATTCAAACTGGTTCTAGCACACTCCAACAAAGATCTACTGCTTGAAGCACTGCATTTCAGCTCTATCCTTATTATTATTGAAAACACTGACGAGGGCATGGATGAGGACCATGAAAGTTCCCTGGGCACAGTCATACTGTCAGGGGCTCTTCACAAGGGAGATGGCACAGACAGGTGGGGAAGAGCATGAATCTGGTGCCCTATGGCCCGGCTGTGAATCCTGGCTTGGCCACGCAACACCTGGGCAAACTTGGACAAGCTCGTTAACCTCTTGGTCAAGATTTTAAAAAATCTTTCCAGGTGTTTCTAATGCACAGAAAAATTTAAGAGCATTGTCTTAAGGCAAGTTCCTTCATGTCTTTAAGTCTCAGTTTCACCATCTATAAAGTGGGAAAATCACAGCATGCAATGTACTTCATATGATGGTGCAGAAGATTAAATGAGATAATGAATGTTCAGTGCTTAGCGTATTACTTGGTACATAGCAAGGGCTCAGTAACTGTAAGTCCCTACTATCATTATCTTCATCATAGTCATGTGGTTATCATTATCACTCTTGTCACCATCACCATCACCATCATCGTCATCACACCAGCAGCAGCACTGTAACTAATTACTATTGGTGTCTGTCCCACTGTCATCCTCACCATGATCATCATCGTTGTTGTCACCACTGTCATCACCATCTGCCTCTACGGGAGGTGCCACTGATTCCTGTAGGGAGCCCCTAGAGTACTTGGCACTCAACACAATCATCTTGAATTCTTATTTCTTTTTTCCACCCTTTGGGAAAAGTGAGGTACTAGCAATTGATAAAAATTCTTTATGAGCAAAAATGTTGATTTCACTCTGTTCAGGCCAAAAATGTATAAGTTAAACTTCTTCATAACGTTGTACATGCACTGAAAACATGCTACTAATGATGGTCATGCCTGCAGGTCCAGTGCTCCAAGCTTGCTCTTCAAGTTAACCCACTCGGGTCCTGCCCCTGTTTTGTAACGGGCTACCGATGCCTTTCTCAGAGGTGTGGCCTACTCAGGGGTAAAGTAGTGTAAATGCAGCTAGAACTCCATCAGCCATTCTGAGCATCACTGTAGGAGCAGGTCACCCATTATATCAAATTCTCAGCTTCAGATGAATTCCTTTTTGCATTTGACATGGAAAGTGATAAGTATTTTTCGAGCTATTTTTCAGTTGTGAGCTTCAGTCTGCTGAGATGGAATATGCAGATCGGGGCCTGAACAGCTGTAGCACTCCAGAGTGGCTGGTATCTTGGTGGGCTTTATTTTAAAGTCTCTGACAGTTCAATCTCACTAAATAATGCAGCTGTTTAGGAAAAGCCATACGATCTTAAAATAAGTCCCTGAAGGTCAAGAATACAGGTTGAAATTTTATTTTTTGGTGAACAGCATTTGACAAAATAACAGAAATGTCCCTTGTAATATCTCTTCCTTTACATCTTTGAATGAAGTTACCAAGCACACATCACTGGATGTTCATTTATAAACATTTTACATCTTCTCCATGCATTTCTGGCAGGGTATTAAGGTAACATTCTGATTTCACTGCGCCCAATGAACTTAAGGATTCTAAAGAACGATTTCAAAATGCAGCTCTAACTTGAGGTGTCACTGATTATTTGGAAAGCTCTTTGTTACATCTAGCCCAGGAAAAAACAAGCCTCACATCATGGAAAAGCTAAAGTATTGACTTCAAAAAAACTGTAAAGAAAAGGGGGAGAAATGCCATGTAAAAGTTTTTCAGGACAAAGCTGAATCCTGCTCATCCATCATCGGTCTCTTCAAGGTGGCATGAGATTCAGGAGCAAAGCATTTGCATCCGGAAAGATGTTGGCCAAGGGTTTCTCTGTGCCCCTTGAAGACGGGGGTTTTGGCAGAGTCACCAGATTGGCAGCTTTGAAATAGCTGCTCACGGAAGCGGAAGACAAGGCGCGAAGGTCTTTGGGGAGACCTCATCCCAACTCACGTAGAATCCTATACTCTTTGAGGCTGTTGGGCTACTTCAAATACCTTCATGTCCCATTTTATAGATGAGGAAACTGAGGCCCAGAGAGAATAAATGATGTGGGTCCGTTAATGCACTCAATTAGTAACAAAGCCAGAGTTAGGATGCTGGTAGCAGTGGGGCATGGGGAGGACACACATCAGAGCTGGACTGTGTATTCCTCCAACCTGGCTGACAGGTACAGGTCTAGACATTATTGTTGTGTACAAAAAAACACCTGGCTTCCAGACTGTGATCCAACCCTTACTGTATGACCTAGGCCAAATCCTTTAAATCCTCTCAATTCCATCCTCCTTATACATAAAACCCCATTACTAATCCCCACTTCATAAGGATGTTGCATCAGTAGAATCCTATATTTAAAAATACTCAGAACAAAGCCTTGTATATAGTAGTACTCAACAAGGGCTCATGAATTGGTTCATCTCCTCTGATGTGCTAAAACATTTTTTCTTGGACTAGGGTGTGGGGCCCATCACTACAGGGAACCTAGATTTTCCAGAGCTGAATCATCGTAAATTCTACTTGTACTGTTCCAGTGGGTACTCCCATACTTTTTAGACCCTGTTTCCATTCTGGTTCAGGAAAATTCAGCCATTTAACTCCTCACAGTGCTAACCAGCATCTTGGTGGCAGCTGTGACCATCAGAAGTCATATCAGGAAAAGCATGAGCTTAGCTTAGGGTCACTCATAGAAGATGCCTAACTGTAAAGAATAGCATGCAAAAATTGACAGACAAACTTTTCTCATGTATCACAACTTATTCATGTTCCCATATGAAAATTTAGAAAATATCAGTGACCAAAAAGTAAGAAATAAAAACCACTGATCCACTGATCAGTGAAAGTCATCATTAATATTTCGATAGGAACATACATTTTATATAGATTAACAAAGTGGTCCTTAAGTTCTGTAGCTTACTTTTTGTCAATGTTGAATGTGGCGTTTTCCCCAAGTAATTAAGTAGTTATCTTTTAAATGGATACATAATATTCCATCATTCACATACTCAAAAGTATTGAACAACTGGTAGAACGTATTTACCAACCAATCAGAATGGGGAGAAACAGCTAGTAGAACCATACAGGGTAAACCAGATGATTACTGGCCATGGTTGTACTATAACCAGTTTCTTATTAGAAATCTTTCACTTTTATTTTTTTAAAAATGTTCTGGTCATAGCAACACTTTTCTGATGAAAGTGCAGACGGTAAATCGTTAAGTATATTATGAGGTTGGATTCCTAGAAGTGTAATGTGTGTGTCAAAGGATAAACAGAGGTTTGGGATGCTGGCAGAGGACAGGCTTTTCAGGATATCCACCTCCAGGTCGGTCATGGTCACGGGCTCGTGTTTCCTTCCTTGGGAGACACACCCCCAAATGGACAATTAAGAAAGGCTAAAAACTAGTAGTGCTGGAAGGGCACCAGGACTCCCCTCCTCCCCATCTAACTCCTGACTGTCCCTCATAGGAGGAATTCTAGCTACACAGACCCCCTCCCCCCAGTATAGTGAATCCTGATTTGCACAGTGCTTGGGGGCTACTAGGATGGAGGAATGTTCTGGGGCTCTGGCCTCTGCTTTGGTGCCGCTACTAACTAAACAATATGTGGGCAAGTCACTTTGTCTGTCCTGGTCAGAGTTGATTCTCTTACATGTAAAGGAGATGACTGGGCCAGACCAGTAATCTATTCCCTTTTGGCGTCATCAGCCTAAGAGTCTATAACTCTATGTCCCCACATTCTAACGCTACTGCATTTTAACAATGAGAGCTTTCTTCCACTTCATGTACCACCTCTCCCCTCCCTCTACAGTACCCACAACAATCCAGTCTCCACCCGCACAGGGACCAAGGCAACTTTTTAAAAAATGTAAATCGTCCAGTGATTTCTCCTTACTCTGAGATAAAAGCCAGACTTTCTGCCGCGGCCTGCACAGACTCACGCGGTCTTACCCCTGCCCACCTCTCCAGCCCCATTCTCGCCTTTGGGCGCTACGTTAGCAGAAAAGCCACACTCATTTTCAAGCTCATTCCCACTTCCGAGCATTTGAAACCCTGTTCCTTCTGCCTGGCATCCTCTTCCCCCAAGACCTTCCCTTGGCAAAGCTCCTTTGGGTCTCAGCCTCTGAAATGGCTCTTCCTTTGCCGGGAACACGTGTCCCCTGAGTCCAGGTGGTACCAGATTCTTCTTGCCTTTGAGGTCTCCACTCAGATGTCGCTTCCTTGGAGGGCACTGACCACAGTGATTCAAGTTGCCCTCCTCTTCGGTCATTCTCAACCATGCTATATTATTTTCTTCTCTGCATTCAGCACAACATCATCATGTGTTGTTCACCTGTTATATTTTTTATAGAATATAAACTGTCAGGAAGTGGACACCGGGGATTGACAACACTCACGAAATGCGTGTTGAATGAATGTGGGGAGGAAGGGAAAAGCAGCTATTGACAGCGAGGGGCTAGCCTGGCACCAGTAGCTGGATGCTGGTGTTTTCTTGTTGAACACGAACAACTTCGCAGAACGTCAACAGCAGACAAGACCACTACGTGACCACGGTGGACCAAGACATGAAGAGACCACTCTGTAATCAAGTCTGAGCGCAGACAGACCTGAGCATTCTCCAAGCCACCCTGCTTCCGGGATCATAAGAGTGACAGCTGCTTCTTTGCTGACTACCGCTGTGGCCTCGCCCTAGTCCACCTACCTGTACAGAGAAGTAGTAGGTTCCCAGTCACAGAATGACCTCTGCTTCCCAAGAGCATCCAACTCAGAGTAATGCTCCACTTTTATGAACTTTCCCCCAAGGCAGCTAACAAGAGATCCAGTTCTGTAAGTCTTCCCACCCTCTTACAAGGATGCCCACCATTCCCCGCGGTATGTTCTCCCTCCTTGTAATGAGCAACAAACCCAATTTGCTTAACTACAGGTGTGTTCCTGGTGGCCCCTGGCATTGAAAGGCAATGACAGTGAAAAACTCAACAAATAATAGCTTCTCTTTCTTGAGTAACTGCTACGTGCTGGACACCGCTATTTCCAATACAACAGCCTTGGAATGTAGATATTACTATTATTATTCTGATTTAAAAGTTGAGGACATTGAGGTCAAATTGGATAAGTACCTTCCCAAGGTCACACAGCTATTGGGGGGGGGGGTCTGCAGTTTGAACTGTACCTTCCTGACTTCAAATCTTGTATATTTTCTCATTATTATAGTGTTTCCTTTTTCTCCTTTTCCTTTAGAAGCTATGGCAGGTGCTGTATGCTGGTAATGAGGATATGCATGATAAATGTGCTCCCTCTACTAGTTTCTCCATTTGAAATGATTAACATTCCTGTTGGTTTCAACCCTCTGTGAACGTTTGCATTTTAGATTTCTGCTCTTCCAACGTCACTGCCACAGAAAGTTTCTGGGACAATCTCAGACATACAGAATATGTTCAACATCAGAAGAAATATTTTAAGACAATCACTCCGCCATTTGGGGGAGTACAACTGTGGAATGGAGAAAATATTTAAAAACACAGATTTGTAAGAAAGGTAGTTCTCCATTTGGGTTTTAGTAGGAGAGAGTTCATTAGCTTTCTGTATTTTGTGTCCTTGCTCTTTAAATAATGTCTCCTGCGTTTTGTGTTTGAAATCTGACTAATGAATGAATTTAACAGCTTCCCTAGAAATTATAACTCAAGGTTGGTGGTAAATGAAAGAAATATATATGTATATGTGCATGTATACATATACGGACTGAACAGATCATTATTGAGAGTCAATGGTGAACCCAGCCCTGGGCTGGGTGTGTTCACTGATGCCACCTTAAATACATTCAGTTCAGATGCTTGAATTCCTAAATGAACTCACAGCAAGATAAGATGCCAGCGATATAGACCTGGTGCCATTAGGTCCAGGCAGCATTCGGTACCTTCAGTCCTCCTCCATCCTATGATCTGAAATTTCCACCAGCTGGAAATCACTGCTGGAGTTGGGTTGATGGACCTTGGTGAATACCACAGACCAAACATTTCAGTCTCATCTGATTCTGGAAAAGCCTTTAGGACAAGTCCCTGATGCTCCCCTGTAGGTAGCTTGATACAGCCACCCAGGCTCTCTGATTTGGGAACACGCCTCTTGAGCCACCACGGGGTTTTCATCAGAACAGTGGCCTGATCAGGTTTCTGCCTTAGAAGCTGCTCTATCTGCAGCGGGAGCGTGGGATGGAGTGGGAGAGGCGGGCTGCAGAGAGGCTGGGGACGGGCACCACGGGAGTAGCCGGGGGGGGATGGAGAGATGGGAACGTAGGAGAGACATCCAGGAGCAAATGTGAGAGGGCTTGGGCATTGACTGGCTATCTTGGAGCAAGAAAATGCATTTATATAGAATGAATACTCTTTAGTTGCTTTTTACCTTAAGTTGAATCCCAAGAGGAGTCATGCAGCATTTGTCCTTCTGTGACTAGCTAATATCGCTTAGCATGATGTCATCTATGTTACTGCATATGGCAGGATTTCCTTTTTCTTAAGGCAAAATAATAGTCCACTATATGTATAAACCACATTTTCTTTATCCATTCATCCATCTATGGACATTTAGTGCTGATCTATTACATAGAGTGGATCTGGGGTAAGTAGGAAAAGGGGCAATCAAGGATGCCCAATTTTTTTCTGGCTTGGGTGGCATATTGGAAAAATCATAAAGATAGGTAGGTCACTGGGTGAAGCCTTTATTTTATTAATCAAATTTGTATTTGATTAATACAAGCTTAACAAGCTGAACATGCTGCCTGTTCTAAGTGCTTTATGAATATCAATTCATTTAATACTTATTATATCTCCATGAGGTAGGGACTATTATTATCTCATCCAACAGGTGAAGAAACTGAGGCACAGAGGGGTCTAATAACTTGCCCAAGGTCACACAGTTAGTAAATGAGAGTTGGCTTCCAGAGTCTGTGCTCTTAACCATTACACATTACAGCATCTTCTTGAGGCCAAGGTCAGGATCTAATGTTCATGAACGCCCATCTACTGGTGAGAAAGGAATGGGACCCAGCATACCTCAAGGACAGCCAAGGGAAAGTTCATTTTATTGTTTTCACTTTGATTTAATTTGGTCCCAAGCACAACAATCAGGAAACAGTTTCATCATCCTAGTCTCTTACATTAAAAAAAAAAAGAAAAAGATGGTGAGTTTCTGATGGAGGCTCTGATGGAGTTTCAAACATAATTATTTTAGGCCTGTTTATCCATAAAGAGCCCTACCAATGGCGCATGATGATTTATCTCTATGGATTAAATGTCACAGTGGAGGAGCTGTGGTCTAAATCATACATTCACAGCAGACCTTGAGAGACTCTGAAGGTCTCCCAGCTGCACACACAGAAGTTGACCAAAATTTTCAAAGTTTTCTTTTTATCATCATGTAACTGAAATTACACATGGAATACATTACTCGGAGAATCACTGATGATATGCTTTAAATGACAGGCATTTAAAGGCACCAAATTTTTTCAGAGATCCTACTTTATCAGTCCAGGTAAGTCTAATAGATTCACTATCCGACTGATGCCCTCATACCAGTTTGAAAAAAAGCATAAAGGCTTCTGAGCCAAAGAAAATAGCTGAGTATTTGGGCATGTTACTATTCATTGTTCGATGCTTTTTTTTTTTAGGATAATAAACACTACACGTGGTACATCACTATAAACTCCAATATAGAGGAACGTATGCAGTGAGACTGCCCCAGAATAACATAACCAATGAAATGGAATTTCAGACGAAGAGCATTTGGTACCTTCTTCCTTAAATTTTTTATTTGGCGATAGGCCCTTCAGTAATCTCTAGAGCAGGGCTTCTCAACCTTGGCCCTACTGACATTTGGGGCCAGATAACTCTTTGCGGTGGGGGCCGTCCTGTGCACTGTAGGATACCAAGGACCATCTCCGGCCTCTACCCATGAGATGTCACTAGCACACCCCAGTCGTGACAACCCCAAATGCCTCCAGACATTGTCAAATGTCCCCTGGGGAGGGTGTGCAAGATCACTCCAAAATAAAACGACTACTCTAGAATATTATTATGCAGGGGGATTGGCTATGAAAACCTGTTCAGTAAAGAATTGTTATTGGGGTCTATGAGACCACATGTTTATTTATTAAACAGCTATTTATTGAGTGCTTGTTAAACGCCAGGTGAGGTGAAAGGCTTGGAGGAAACAGCAGTGGGCAAAATATAGTGAACATGGGCTATAGCTTAATAATGGGGTAAATGCTGATTTGATTTCTTTGCTATCTCTTATAGATAGATTTGTAACTATTTAAAAGAAAAAAAAACCACTGAAACAAAGTGTAATACTTTGCAAGCAGCTTATTCACAGTAGTTTGAAATCCCTTCATTAGATGGTGTAGAAGAGTTGATCTCTTCCACACACCTTCCACCCCGTATACATAACACAAATATAATAAATGTATTTATCACACACACACTCTTCTCAACAGACAGTTGAGCGGTGACAAAGAACCTCTAAAGAAAACACAGACGTTTCTTTCTCTCATGTAGAAGTCTGTATGTAGGCAGTCCTGAGCTGGGGTGGGGTCCTTTAATCTTGGAGGTGTCAGACTCTATTTCCTTGCTCTGCCACGTGGGCCCTCTATTCCCTAGATGGCTGCTTATGGGTTCATCTTCTTGCCCACATTTTACCCAGCAGGAAGGAAAACAGGGATCAAAGAAGAAGGACAAGGGATAAGCACCAGCATTTTACAAAGGGAGATCCCTGGAGGCAGCCACGTGGCCCAATGGCCCAAACCGAGCCATATGGCTACATGCAGCCACAAGGGAGGCTGGGAAATGTAGTCTTTACTCTGGGCGGACATGTGCTCAAGGATCTTTCTATTCCTATGGAGGAAGAGGAGAACAGATTGGAAGACAAGGAGCAATGTCAACCGCAGTCACCCAGAGGCATTTTTCCTTCCTCCATTTTCTCCTCTCCACTGACATATATCAACTACGTTGAAGTTTTGAATAATTAATATAATACCACCTCTTTATAAGAATACCAGATGCTCTTGATCAGAAATTCCTTTTCATTTGATATGTTGGTAAATGTTTAACAACCAGCTCTCCTTGGGGTGGGGGGTGGCAGCGGGGAGAAACAACCTGATTTCTAAGTTTGCCAATTTTTGTGGTGTAAATACTCCCACTATGGCCAATCAATTTCAAGCTACCAAAATCTCTGGAAGGTGGTGTTGGGAAGAAACATACTCAACTGGCTCTCACAACCAAGGTGGCTCAAGCTGGTACAAGCTGACTTTACCACAACTTTGCTTATGAGGAAACACTCAACACAGTGTCTGGTACAAAGTAAACTCTCAGTTGTTTATTTTATTAAAGAATTAAAAATATATGACATGCATTCACATCCCATTCATTCCCCATGTATTTATTGAGTGCTTACTATGTGCCAGGCCTGGCATTAGCCACTTAATGGGGGGCAAAATCGACAAGATTCCTACCTCACACAGTATATAGCTTGCAGTGTGATGAGGAAGACAGGCAACAACCAGTGACAACAGGAAATGTAGGAGGACAAAGGTGGTAAGTGTGGAGAGAGGGAGTCACAGAGGGGCTTGGCTTCACTTAGGGGCACAGCCACATTTTATAAGCTGAGCTGAGTCTGGAGGCTGAGGAAGAGTCACCTAGGCCTGGATGTGAGGTTCAGGGAAGAGCATGTCAGCGGAGAGAATGGTATTAACAAAGACCCCAGGATGGGGTAGGAAGAGCATGGCATGTTCAAGGAAGGCCAGGGTGGGGTGCAGGGGGCATGGGGGAGTGGAATAAGGTGGGGTAAAAAGAGAAAGCAAGGGCTGGACCACGTCATGGTTAGACACTGGTTTATCTTTCAGAAGTAACAAGGAGCTTTGAAGGTTTTGAAGGCAGTGCCATGATATCAGTGTTTGGGAAAAAGATCACTCTACCTGCACCAATAAGGACACATTAAATGGGGGCTTAATAGATGCAGGTGTGTCAGGTATAAGGCTCTTAGAATGATTCAAGAGAGAAATGATGGCATACCCTTGGCTAGAGTGGTGGCAGTAGACACAGAGAGAAATAGACACATTTCAGACATATTAAGGGGTGACATCAACAAGGCTGGGGCATGGATAGGCTCTGGGGGAAATACAGGAAAGGACTGTATCTACAATTATTAAATGCTTTCTTACTTTGGACCCTGGACGGATGCTGGGTCTTTTATTGAGTTTAGGATGGAGGGAGTGGAGGAGAGATTCTAAGTTAGATTCTGAGCATGTGCACTGGAATCATTTCATCTATTGATGATCCTTGAGGAAAGTACCCCCATCATACCAGTGGAGAAGTAAGTTCAGAGCCAGTGCCACACAGCTACTGAAAGGCATGGTTGGGACTCAAACACAGGTCTTATGATGACAAACCCTATGGTTTTTCCACAATGTAACACAAACTGCATCTAACAGGGTCCATCTTAAGCCTGTGGCAGAATGAATTTAGTTACTGGAAAATCGTCATTAACCTGAGCTGCAAGGTGGGACCTCAGCTTATGTACAAACAAGACTGGGCTATTAACGGTGCCCCTTCAAATTGCTTTGAACAATTTCTTCTGCACTGGACTAATGAGCCCTACGCTGCACTTCTGGGAAACCTCTCACCTTGTAAAATAAAGTCCATCCGATCGTGCTCTGAATACTGACCTTGGTACAATGAAAAGAAAAATCAGCAATCGAAAAGATTGATTTCCCTTCACCCCACGCAAAGAAAATACTTTTCAATGAGCCTCTAAATGTAATTCATATTTTTAGATTGAGTGTGTTTTGCACTGAGGGAAAAAAATAACCATTGAGAACTATTACCAATACCATGATGCCGAGTAATAAGGGCATTTAAAAACCGCTCTCATCCCCTGCATGGTTCCTGCATAAACAAGTGTAACATGCCATGACAGCGGCTAATGGCATATTCAGGGAATCTACATCAGCCTAAGTTTCCCTCATTTGTCACCAGGTCAACATGGCTGGATGTGGGAGGGCCCCCCTTCTCTAGTGCCAGGCTAATGAATCTTCTGGTGGCAGTACTCCCGAGTCAAAGATTTTTAGGAGAAATCACACCTGGTCCGTGAGCTAATGAAAATGGAAGTGAGGAACTGCTTCCCATCACAGACAATAAAGACAACTGCCTTTGGTAAAATTAGCAGGTACATGAAGAGAACCATTCACGATCTTACTTATACTGGGTCAGTGTAGTCTGTCATGTATTTTCACATCACGAATTCTATTACATGGAATAGAAGTCCCTATTTACATGGAAGTTGAGTTAGAGACGTCACAGTTGTTTTTTTTTTTTTTTCCTGCTGACTCAATGGACCCACTGGACAAGCTTAAAGAGAAAGCAGGATAAGTTTTATTTCCCCCATTTTACAGGTAAGGAAAGTGAGGCTCCAAGATACTGGGTAACCAACTGATCATCACACCCAAAGGAATAAGAGTTAAGCCTAGAACGCAGGGCAACTCCTTCCTGGTCCTAACACTCTTCCCACGAATAAGTTCCAGGAGTGCAGGGACTTGGTTTTGCTCCTTAGTATCTGGCGCATAGTAGGTGCTTAATAAATATTGCTGCTGGCTTCTTTGTGCCTCTCCTTCCCAGAGGCACGGTGCCATAGAGGGGCAAGGGAACTGGAAAGCAGAATACCAAGACTTCCACTGAGAGCATGGATAAGTAATATAACCTCTTTTGCCCTTGGTTTCTTTTCTGCAAAATGAAAATAATCCAGTCCTAACTATGCAGAGGAGCCATAAGGATCAAGTCAAACAGGGCGATGAGAGTTTCCTTCAAACAGCACACATTTAAGGTGTCATGGTTATTTTTAAAGTAAGGAAAATACTCCCAGCGACCTGTTTGCTCTTCTTGATCAGATATGCAGCCTCCAAAGCTGTGTGCAAGAGGCAGCTGCAGAGACCCAGCTGCCTGTGTCATGCAACTTTGCCTTCCAGAACTTTCCTGGGGGCCTTCGGGGCAGCTCATGACATTCATATGAGCCTCAGAGTCTTCTATACCTTTTTTTACCCACAGCCAGAGAGACACGTGGTGGCCTCTGTGGGTCAGAGCCCTCCTGGACTTCAGTCTAAAGGTTTCCCTTAAAGCTCCATTTTTACCACTATATTTACAGCAGCTGCGATCAAGGTGGTGGGGTGGGGTGATGAATCCTCCTTCACTGTTCTCTATATATCATGGGAAAATATCTCAAGTGTAGGACCACAATCTGTCATCTGCCGGTCATTCCACTTGGGACACATTTCCTAATGTTTCTCAGCCTCAGTTTCCTCATCTGTGATTAGGAACCAGCAGGGCACAGGACTGAATGGTAGGATGCAACGTGAGTGCTGAGTTCTGGGCCTGGAATAGCTCTAACAATGACTGCAGCACATGCATCTGTCATATCCCAGCAGCTCATTCTGACAATTCATTCTCTCTTATTCAACATGCACGACAGCCTGGTGGATAAGACAGAGCTCCATGTGACTGGGATCCCCGCTCGCTTCCAAGCTGTGTTCATTGTGAATCATAAATTTCCAACTGAGCAACTGGACTATACTCACAAACGACCATTTCTCAGCGATCCTGGCTCTAGCACAGCCTGAGTGACTATTCCCTGAGGTCTGGGTGATTGGAGAGCTTCCCAGCTGGTATTCCTGCTTCTACTCTTGCCTCTTTCTTCAGTCTGTCTCTCAACATAGTGGCCAAAAGGATCATTTTAAAACATAGGTTAGATCATGTCCCTCCTCTGTTCAAAAGCTTCCAGTGGCTCCCCGTGTCACTCGGACTACATCCAAAGTTCACACAATGACCTACAAAGACCTCCATGGTTTTACACCTCTGCCCTACTTCCTCTCTGCTGTTATCTCCTGCTATGGTGCTTGGATGGATAATGAAAGCCATAAAGAGACAGGACCAAGATGGTGAAAGAACTCTAACCCACGCTTGCCTTGCGACAACTTAGTTGATTCAATCAACCCAACTAAGCAACAAGTGAAAGAACTGGTGTTTAGATTGAAGTAGACAAGAGGCGCATGATAAACTACTCCCACCCCCCCGCCCAAGTATCTGGAATATGGAAGGGGAAGCCACTAAGTAGAAATACGACCACTGGATAGGAATATAGGAATTTCACATCAATGCTGACAAAGAATCTTCTTACAACCTCATTTGACAATGAATGGAATGAACTTTCTTTCAAGAGAGAGTAAATTCTCCACCATTGGAAATATTCAAGCAGAGACTGGAAAATTATGAGATAGAGAAGCAAGATTTCAAACAACAGAAGGCAGATGTGATGAGATTATATTTAATATCCCCTTTAATTCAGAGAGACTACTATTTGTAATATTGAAGAAAAGAGGGCAAATAAATAAGAACCAACTGCTTTAGCTTCAACAATTGTAAAGCAATTAAAAGTCAACAGAGAGTGCATGTCATAGTGGAATACTGCAAAGGTATTTTATAGGAGGATCTCTGCTTGGGCCAAGTGATTGAAGCAAAATACTAATTCCTTGGAAACATAAGCCAAAATTGGCCCCACTCTTCTTGGCATTGTGAGGAGGAGCTGAGGTGGGGTACAGTGAAAAGCTTGAGACCATGGACCAGTGGAAATGTAACCGATGGCCAATCCTAACTGAGGAAAAGGGAGTTGTTCTAATTATCAAATAACATACTAGGTTGTTGGACAGGAAATCTAGTCATATACTTTTATTTATTTCCTTTGTGCTCTTTTCTCTTTTTTTGGGATCATCTTCAGTGCTGTGTGGATGTGTGTGTGTGTGCGTGTGCGCGCGTGCGCACGTTTCTCTATTGTCTTTTAGTGTATAATTCAATGGGTTCATTCCACAAACATGATGGCAGATCTACTCGGCACCTGGCAGGGGAATACACTGATGAACAAACTCCGGCCTGAAGGGGCTGACCCTTTTCCTTTAGGATTCGGTGTCACAGGAGAGATTTGCAAAAAAAAAAAAAAAAAAAAAAGGTAGACCCATGTCTCATAAAGAAACCATTTGGGTTCGATCCTAGTCAAAGAGGAGTCAAAGAGACCTGCTTTGGACTGATCATGGAAAATGGGCCTCTCCTTCCACAAATGAGGTAACAGTTCTGGGTCATAAAGCGATTTCACAACATGCAATAGAGACCTTTCTGTGAAAGCTGTTTTTCTGACCTCGTCTTATGGAGAGTACTGAGAAGTCACAACTAACCCAGACAGCAATATCCTGTCCCACTACCAAATACAAGCGTACCAATACCATCTCCTTAAATGACAGACTTTCCACTCTCTTCCTCTGTAACTGTCCCACTAAGCCAAGAGGAAAAGACACTTGCCTCCAGGAAATATATTGAGAGCAGGTATCTGCGTCCCTTAAGAGGGAAACTGGTAGAACAAATCCCTAGAACTGGTTACTAAAGATAAATGCAATGGATTTACGGTCCAGTTCTATGGTTATTTTAACAAATAAACCAAGAATAGTGGCTGAATGCATTGGAGAATAGGGAAGTTTGAAACAACTGATTTAACCTGAAAACAACAGAATCAATGCACCAAACAGAATTCTCCTAAAATATAAACAATCGATTATGTGTGGCTTATTCCACAAACAAAGGCAAGAAGAGACTATCAAGCAGATGTAGAATCTTGTCCGTTTCCTTGTCTTACAGACTGATTTCTAATATGTCTATTTATTTTTCATTCTAGCAGCAAATATTTTGGAGCATCTTACTTCCTAGGTGCCAAGCACTGAAAGATCTGATTTTGTAGGTGAGTGCTTATTTTCATGGCTTATTCAGGGAGTTATTTAACAAAGCATTATAAATCATGAAATGTCACTGTCATCTCTATACTAGGCATAGCTTTTTAAAAAGCAGAATTCTATCCTTTAACTTGACAACATAATAAGAAAATCTTGTCAATGAAAAAACAAACAAGCAAACAAACGAAAAAACAAACCAGCAAAGTATTGAAGTTAAAAAATCTAACCACTGAGGCTAAGCCAACGGTGACCTACAGAATGTTTCCAATGTTTTTAAAAATAAAAAATGAATTTCCCATAATAGTCAACTGTTTTTGCCTCCTGCTATTTTGCAGTGTTTCCCAGGCATTGAATCCCCTCAAGTCCCATGGAAGGTCATATCAAGCCCAATAATAAAACTCATTTTTCCCCTCACAGGATAAATACAAGCAGTCAAAATGCAGCATTCTCCCTCTACTAAAATGCTGATACCTAGCCACCGAAGCTTTCACATTAATCTTATAAACGTGGATGACTCCTCTCTGTGTCATGCACAAATGGAAAATATAGCAGAGGCCACTTCTTTTGAAGGTTTTAGCTCAGGCCCGTTGGACTAACCAGAGGGCCAGCTACAGACCACTCTGGCCCTCCTGTCACCTTTCACAAGTGAAGTGACACAGACCTGCCAAAGCTGTCAGAGACTCTTGACTGGCTCTAAGAAACATCTTCACGGCCCTGAAAGGAGCTGCAGAAGCATACTTATTAATGTTGTTAGAGGAACAGAGGTTCATGCCGTTACAAATGGGCGCTGGTCAACTATGCGGAAGGAGGCGGTAGGGGAAAGGCAGCTGGCCACCAGTGCTTAACTGCGCTCAGGCCTCACAGGCAGGGGTCTCGAAGGTCCCTGAATGCCTTGCAGCATCATCTACTGGTGTTACACTCTGTATGAGTTTCTTATGGCTGCTGTAACAAATTGCCACGATGTTAGTGGCTTAAGACAATTTAGATTTATTATTTTTTAGTTCTAGAGATCTGAAGTCTGACATGGGTCTTATGGGGGCTAAAATTAAGGTGTCAGTGTGGCTGGTCCCTTCTGGAGGCTCTAAGGGAGAACCCATTCCTTGCCTTTTCCATCTTCTAGGGGCTGCCCACATTCCTTGGCTTGTGGTGACATCACTCTGACCTCTGTATCTATTGTCACGTCTTTTTCTCTGGCTTTGACCCTTGTATGTCCATCTTACAAGGATTCCTGTGATTACCTTGGGCCCACCTGGATAATCCAGGCTATTGTTCCCATCTCCAGATCCTTAACTTAATCACATCCACAAAGTCCCTTTGGCCACGTAAGGTAACATACTCACAGATTCTGAGGATTAGGACAAAGACAAGTTTGACCATTTGAAGGGTCATTATTGTGCCTACCACACACTTTAAGAATAAGAAGGGAGAAAACAGAGGGGTTGTATTAGTAAGGAATTTAGATTTGATAGAACAAGTGAAAAGGGCTTGTAGTCATTGAGGGCCTAGGGGAGAATAAAGACAGTCATTGATTCTAGAATGCAGTGAGCCCAAGAGGCTGGGAGATGGGCAAAAGATAAGTGTGTGTGTTTGTGACCTTCATAAAGTTAAAGAGCTGGTTAAGTAGGAGAGGAAAAGAGGATGAACAGAAGGTCATGGTCCAGGAGAAAATTTAGGGTAGGAGACATTGGAGTCCCTGGGATATTAGCAAAGTGTGGTCTTATGAATTGTCTACTCAAGTGAAAGGGAGATAAACATCATTGACATAATGGAAGTCAAGAAGCTGGACCTTCAAATCAGGTGCTGAAATCACTCTGATGATGAAAGGAGAAAGGGTAGACAGGGAAACCAGGACCCAGAGTTCCAGAATCCCGATGAATGGGGCTAAGAAACCTGGAGGCCAGGGTGTGGAGGTAGTATAATCAGATGGTGTGAGCTTCAGAGAAGGAGCTGATGAAACAGGGTGATAGAATAAAGGCTCTTTCAAGGGATTCCCCAAAATATTGACCTTACCTCTTAGTTTTGAAATATTGGGGTTGAGAGAACTGGAGAAAGAACCAACTCCACTTAAAAAGAAAAACAAACAATTTTCTCTACATCACTTATCATTTGACTTATTATATATTTTATTTTTTTAAACCTTGTTTATTTTCAGTCTCCCCAATAGAATATAAGCTTAATGATGGTTCAATACTATATCTTAGGACCTGTAACAGTGCTGGACAATATTAGGTCCTTTATAACTGTTGAATGAATGAAAGAATAAATAGAAGGAAGAAAGGAAAGAAAAAAAAAAGAGAGGAAGAAAGGAAGAGAAAGAAGGGAAGAAGGGGAAAATGAAAGGTAGATATACTTGTACACTGCAGGTTAGCTGGGAAAGGGCTAAGCTTCTCTAGAGGTGAGGAGGAAGGATGTGTTGTAGAAGATGACTGAAGACACAAGGAAGTTGAGAATAGAAAGTTCCAAAGGCAACACTGGAAGGGAGGACAAGGGAGAGGAATCAGCAGGAGAAAGATATTTCGAAGGGAGTTAATGAGCTAAGTAAGAATTATTTTGGGAGTGTGATCTAATTTGGGACACTCTAAACTAGCTACCCGTTTCTGTGAGGCTCCAGAGCACAGGGAGCTGGTTTTATTCAGGAACTGACACCTGGTAGAGGCTGGGCACTTACAGGGTAAGTGGCTGGTTGGAGGGAAAGAATATTAAGAGCTGTGCAACTCCAGAGCTGGACCCTCCTTCCTGGATAGCTGCAAGCAACAGCCTAATAACCATCTTTCAGGGATGTCCTATGGCTCAGTTGAACATTGGTTAGAACCAACGTTAGATGACATCTTGGTCTCCTTTCAATTACTGAGTCTTCAAATGGCCAGAGGGACAATCTTCCCCTCCTCCTTCCAGTTTACACTCCAGTTGTTTCATTCATTTTAATGATGCGGGAGCAGAATGACCTTTTGCAAATATCACCCACAGCTTGGAACTTGATTGGCAAAGAGCTGAATCGCAGCTCTTGACCCAGGTCATAGGCGTACTATGGTGCGATAGCAGATTCAAGCTACTCAGGAGGAGGAACAGTTCCATGGATTTAATTTCCCATTACTATGGCAACCTTGAGACTTTTGTTGCAGCAAAAGGTTAAACACAACCAAGTGTTCATTAAGATGTTCCACTAATGAATTACGCCAAATTCTTATTCGTGTGTAAATCAATGGCTGTGTGAGTATAAGGATGTAGAACAAAGAAATGGTGCACAAGCCAGGGAGAGCTAACTGTCTAATCAACCTTGGGATTAAAATTGGTCTCTGACTGATACAATGGCTTCATCTGTAACATGCATGAAATAACTATAATTGAGAGGAAGAAAATCAGACATTACATAATAATATTCCAAGAGCATTTGTCTAGGATCAAGAATTATTTTTTCATTCTTGCAAAACCATTTTTGAAAATGTTTAATTTCTTCCTTTTTATCTTTGATGGGCCTTAGTAATCCCTCCAAAATTAAGAAAATGGCCAAATAATATTTATATTCATTTATCTGAGTCTAGGCAATATGCCATCCAGCATTACATCTTATGACAGCAGCTTCAAAAAGAAATAGTAACAGACGTTTCCAAAGTGTGGGTCATGGCAGGAGCCTCAGAAATCCAACTGATCTGTGCAATTAGAACTAACTGACTACGGCTCTAAGGATGTTTTTGTGATGGAGCTCGGCACTGCACGTACAAAACAAATGGTAACTATACAAGTAAGAGGTAGGCTGGCATGTAGAAAGTCTTCAGTCCATATTAGAATTCCCTTCCCTTAACTGTTTTTCTTGGCAAAGTTCTCATTCACATCCTTTACTTGTGGGTGCCTGGAAGTCCAGTCATGGTACCCAACCAAGTCCTAGGCTGCTTTAGGATGATGGGAAATGGGGGTAGGCAACCAGGATTCACTTCCCACCCAATCCCGATGCTCCCTGGAGCCCTAAAGATTGCCATGGATGCCCCAGGGGAAACTGGAAGAGGGGCAGAGGGACTTGTGGATCTTTCAACCCCCAAACAGAGAAATACATTTTGATCTCATATATTATTGGGGCTTCACATGCAATCATTTATAATAAATAATTTCACTGCGATAGGTACATGGCCATGACTACAGTCTTTGAGGATAGTTATAATTGTATTCTTCAATATATATATCTTTGTCTCTGAAATTATAGGGATTCTGGAAATCAGTTTAAAAAATTTATTTCAGACTCCTAGAAAAGGTCCATACAACATAGGCTTTTTTTTTCCACTCAGTCATGTTGCTACTGAAAGAGTTAAGGAGTAAGTTGCTTTAGGCCTGTTTTCCTCTTTATGCTTTCATAAGAATCAAATACAATGAGAACTTTCAATAATGATGCAATTAAAAGATGCTCTCTTGGGTAAGCATATACATGTTATGTTGAAAATACCTGCAATGCTTTAGAGCTGCAGAGAACTTAACATAATTCTTAAACCTTATCCACCAGTAAACAAAAGGAAACAAAAGAGATTCTTGTGGAACCCTTGTTATTTTTAGATTCAGGGTCAGTATAGCAGAAATTGAAAGAAAAAAACATGTTTCCGATGAATTTGCAATTTTATGTAAAATTATAAATGAAAGAAAGACAGACGCTGAATTGAAGAATGAAGCTTTATGGAATGTGAATCCTATACGTTTAATTTATCTTTGTGATCCTAGTATCCCGCACAGTGCCGGACATCTAGTGGGCATTCAGGAGATAATTGCCAGATTTTCCTCCTCCTCCTCCTCATCATAGTCATGACCCTCATCCAACATTTCTGTGTGTTTAGAGGTTCCAGGCACTATTCTAAGCATCTTACTTGTATTATCACATGTAATCCTCAAAACAGTCTTACGTGGAAAATAGCATTATTATCTTCCTTTTAAACATGGGAAATCTAGGGCTTAAGTATACACAATAACTTTTCCTTCCTCCCTCCCTCCCTGCCTCCCTCCTTTCTTCCAACATTTATTGAGCACCTGTGTTTCAAGGTATTGTTTCAGGCATGAGGACACAGAATGAACAGGACAGTCAAAAATCCCTGCCCTCATGGAGCTCATGGAATCCTTCTAGTGACCAAGACCATTCAGCTAGTAAGTCACTGATTCAGGATCGGTACCCAGAGAGTCTGAAGAGCATGCCAATAACACAGGAAATTATAGCCTAGTGTGATATTTAGCTTCTTCAAGATGCGTTCTTTTTTTTTTTTTTAACATCTTTATTGGAGTATAATTGCTTTACAGTGTTGCGTTAGTTTCTGCTGTATAACAAAGTGAATCAGCTATATGTATACATATATCCCCATATCTCCTCCTTCTTGCGTCTCCCTCCCACCCTCCCTATCCCACCCCTCTAGGTGGTCACGAAGCACCGAACTGATCTCCCTGTGCAATGCAGCTGCTTTCCACCAGCTATCTATTTTATATTTGGTAGTGTATATATGTCCATGACACTCTCTCACTTCGTCCCAGCTTACCCTTCCCTCTCCCTGTGTCCTCAAGCCCATTCTCTACGTCTGTGTCTTTATCCCTGTCCTGCCCCTAGGTTCTCCGGAACCTTTTTTTTTTTTTTTTTTAAGATTCCATATATATGTGTTAGCATACGGTATTTGTTTTTCTCTTTCTGACTTAGTTCACTCTGTATGACAGACTCTAGGTCCGTCCACCTCACTACAAATGACTCAATTTTGTTTCTTCTATGGCTGAGTAATATTCCATTGTATATATGTGCCACATCTTCTTTATCCATTCGTCTGTCGATGGACACCTAGGTTGCTTCCATGTCCTGGCTATTGTAAATAGAGCTGCAATGAACATTGTGGTACATGACTCTTTCTGGAATTATGGTTTTCTCAGGGTATATGCCCAGTAGTGGGATTGCTGGGTCATATGGTAGTTCTATTTTTAGTTTTTTAAGGAACCTCCATACTGTTCTCCATAGTGGCTGTATCAATTTACATTCCCACCAACAGTGCAAGAGGGTTCCCTTTTCTCCACACCCTCTCCAGCATTTATTGTTTGCAGATTTTTTGATGATGGTCATTCTGACCGGTGTGAGGTGATACCTCATTGTAGTTTTGATTTGCATTTCTCTAATGATTAGTGATGTTGAGCATCCTTTCATGTGTTTGTTGGCAATCTGTATATCTTCTTTGGAGAAATGTCTGTTTAGGTCTTCTGCCCATTTTTGGATTGGGTTGTTTGTTTTCTTGATATTGAGCTGCATGACCTGCTTGTATATTTTGGAGATTAACCCTTTCTCAGTTGCTTCGTTTGCCAATATTTTCTCCCATTCTGAGGGTGGTCTTCTCGCCTTGTTTACGGTTTCCTTTGCTGTGCAAAAGCTTTGAAGTTTCATTAGGTGCCATCTGTTTATTTTTGTTTTTATTTCCATTTCTCTAGGAGGTGGGTCAAAAAGGATCTTGCTGTGATTTATGTCATAGAGTGTTCTGCCTATGTTTTCCTCTAAGAGTTTGATAGTGTCCGGCCTTACATTTAGGTCTTTAATCCATTTTGAGTTTATTTTTGTGTTTGGTGTTAGGGAGTGTTCTAATTTCAGTCTTTCACATGTAGCTGTCCAGTTTTCCCAGCACCACTTATTGAAGAGAATGTCTTTTCTCCATTGTATACCCTTGCCCCCTTTGTCATAGATTAGTTGACCGTAGGTGCATGGGTCTATCTCTGGGCTTTCTATCCTGTTCCATTGATCTATATTTCTGTTTTTGTGCCAGTACCATACTGTCTTGATTACTGTAGCTTTGTAGTATGGTGTGAAGTCAGGGAGCCTGATTCCTCCAGCTCCATTTTTCCTTCTCAAGGTTGCTTTGGCTATTCAGGGTCTTTTGTGTTTCCATACAAATTGTGAAATTTTTTGTTCTAGTGCTGTGAAAATGCTATTGGTAGTTTGATAGGGATTGCACTGAATCTGTAGATGACTCTGGGTAGTATAGTCATTTTCACAATGTTGATTCTTCCAATCTAAGAACATGGCATATCTCTCCATCTGTCTGTGTCATCTTTAATTTCTTTCATCAGTGTCTTATAGTTTTCTGCATACAGGTCTTTTGTCTCCTTAAGCAGGTTTATTCCTAGGTATTTTATTCTTTTTGTTGCAATGGTAAATGGGAGTGTTTCTTTAATTTCTCTTTCAGATTTTTCATCATTAGTGTATAGGAATGCAAGAGATTTCTGTGCATTAATTTTGTATCCTGCTACTTTACCTAATTCATTGATTAGCTCTAGCAGTTTCCTGGTAGCATCTTTAGGATTCTCTATATGTATAGTATCATGTCATCTGCAAACAGTGAGAGTTTTACTTCTTCTTTTCCGATTTGGATTCCTTTTATTCCTTTTTCTTCTCTGAGTGCTGTGGCTAAAACTTCCAAAACTATGTTGAATAATAGTGGTGAGAGTGGGCAACCTTGTCTTGTTCCTGATCTTAGTGGAAATGGTTTCAGTTTTTCACCATTGAGAATGATGTTGGCTGTGGGTTTGTCATATATGGCCTTTATTATGTTAAGGTAACATATTACCTAACATATATTAAGGTAACATCCATGTTCATCAGTGATATTGGCCTGTAGTTTTCTTTCTTTGTGATGTCATTGTCTGGTTTTGGTATCAGGGTGATGGTGGCCTCATAGAATGAGTGTGGCAGTGTTCCTCCCTCCGCTATATTTTGGAAGAGTTTGAGAAGGATAGGTGTTAGCTCTTCTCTAAATGTCTGATGGAATTCGCCTATGAATCCATCCGGTCCTGGGATTTTGTTTGTTGCAATATTTTTAATCACAGTTTCAATTTCAGTGCTTGTGATTAGTCTGTTTATATTTTCTATTTCTTCCTGGTTCAGTCTTGGAAGGTTGTGCTATTCTAAGAATTTGTCCATTTATTCCAGGTTGTCCATTTTATTGGCATATAGTTGCTTGCAGTAATCTTTCATGATCCTTTGTATTTCTGCAGTGCCAGTTGTTACTTCTCCTTTTTCATTTCTAATTCTGTTGATTTGAGTCTTTTCCCTTTTTTTCTTAATGAGTCTGGCTAATGGTTTACCAATTTTGTTTATCTTCTCAAAGAACCAGCCTTAGTTTTATTGTTCTTTGCTATTGTTTCCTTCACTTCTTTTTCATTTATTTCTGGTCTGATCTTTATGATTTCTTTCCTTCTACTAACTTTGGGTTTTTATTGTTTTTCTTTCTCTAATTGCTTTAGGTGTAAGGTTAGGTTGTTTATTTGAGATTTTTCTTGTTTCTTGAGGTAGGACTGTATAGCTATAAACTTCCCTCTTAGAACTGCTTTTGCTGCATCCCATAGGTTTTGGATCATCATGTTTTCACTGCCATTTGTCTCTCAGTAGTTTTTGATTTCCTCTTTGATTTCTTCAGTGATCTCTTGGTTCTTTAGTAACGTATTGTTTAGCTTCCATGTGCTTGTGCTTTTTACGTTTTTTTTCCCTGTAATTCATTTCTAATCTCATAGCGTTGTGGTCAGAAAAGATGCTTGATATGATTTCAATTTTCTTAAGTATACTGAGGCTTGATTTGTGACCCAAGATGTGATCTATCCTGGAGAATGTTCCGTGCGCACTTGAGAAGAAAGTGTAATCTGCTGCTTTTGGATGGAATGTCCTATAAATATCAGTTAAATCTATCTGGTCTGTTGTGTCATTTAAAGCTTCTGTTTCCTTATTTATTTTAATTTTGGATGATCTGTCCATTGGTGTAAGTGAGGTGTTAAAGCCCCCCACTATTAGTGTGTTACTGTCAATTTCCTCTTTTAAAGCTGTTAGCAGTTGCCTTATGTATTGAAGTGCTCCTATGTTGGGTGCATATATATTTATAATTGTTACATATTCTTCTTGGATTGATCCCTCGATTATTATGTAGTGTCCTTCCTTGTCTCTTGTAACATCCTTTATTTTAAAGTCTATTTTATCTGATATGAGTATTGCTACTCCAGCTTTCTTTTGACTTCCATTTTCATGGAATATTTTTCCATCCCCTCACTTTCAGTGTGTATGTCTCCCTAGGTCTGAAGTGGGTCTCTTGTAGACAGCATATATATGGGTCTTGTTTTTGTATCCATTCAGCCAGTCTATGTCTTTTGGTTGGAGCATTTAATCCATTCACATTTAAGGTAATTATCGATATGTATGTTCCTATGACCATTTTCTTAATTGTTTTGGGTTTGTTATTGTAGGTCTTTTCCTTCTCTTGTGTTTCCTGCCTAGAGAAGTTCCTTTAGAATTTGTTGTAACGCTGGTTTGGTGGTGCTGAATTCTCTTAACTTTTGCTTGTTTGTAAGGGTTTTAATTTCTCTGTCGAATCTGAATGAGATCCTTGCTGGGTAGAGTAATCTTGGTTGTAGGTTTTTCTGTTTCATCACTTTAAATATGTCCTGCCACTCCCTTCTGGCTTGCAGAGTTTCTGCTGAAAGATCAGCTGTTAACCTTATGGGGATTCCCTTGTATGTTACTTGTTGCTTTTCCCTCGCTACTTTTAATATTTTTTCTTTGTATTTAATTTTTGATAGTTTGATTAATGTGTGTCTTGGCATGTTTCTCCTTGGATTTATCCTGTATGGGACTCTCTGTCTTTCCTGGACTTGACTGACTATGTCCTTTCCCATATTAGGGAAGTTTTCAACTATAATCTCTTAAAATGTTTTCTCAGTCCCTTTCTTTCTCTCTTCTTCTTCTGGGACCCCTATAATTTGAACGTTGGTGTGTTTAATGTTGTCCCAGAGGTCTCTGAGACTGTCCTCAGTTCTTTTCATTCTTTTTTCTTTATTCTGCTCTGTGGTAGTTATTTCCACTATTTTATCTTCCAGGTCACTTATCCGTTCTTCTGCCTCAGTTTTTCTGCTATTGATCCCTTCTAGAGAATTTTTAATTTCATTTATTGTGTTGTTCATCATTGTTTGTTTGCTCTTTAGTTCTTCTAGGTCCTTGTTAAAAATTTCTTGTATTTTCTCCATTCTATTTCCAAGATTTTGGATCATCTTTACTATCATTACTCTGAATGCTTTTTCAGGTGGACTGCCTATTTCCTCTTCATTTGTTTGGCCTGGTGGGTTTTTACTTTGCTCCTTTATCTGCTGTGTATTTCTCAAGATGCATTTTTGAATGGGGTAGAAACTCTTACTGAGCAATGTAGGAACTCTTTGCCTTCTTAGAAAATCCTCTACTTTGACTCAGGAGGAGATGGGCAATTGGAGGGTGATAGTTTAAAGGCCTAAAACATCTGAAAATGTGCCTTTGGATGCATGGAGACTGGTTTTGCCTCACTCCCTATCACATATTCTGTATGTTCTAGTGGTGACTATTTCAATATCCCCAGAAAGATGTGTCTTGGAAAAAATGTTACCACTGGTCGTGGACCTAGAAGATCCATGTCTGCTGTCACTCAGAAGCTGTCTGACTGAGTTCTCCCTGGCAAGTGTTCCTCCACTGTGAAATGTTCAGTCCTACTTCCCTGGAGTTTTATAGGGATTAATTGAGACAGTGTCTGCCTATGTGCCCCCCCCTTACTGGACTCAGCTCCTGGGAAAGTCTCTGTGTCTGTAATTCAGATGGATGGGCGAGTGAAGAAGAATGCTCAAGGGTCATTCTGTTTCCCAAATCCTCCCCAGTGCCAACACACCAATCTTGGGATCCTGTCTTCAGAGCTGTGACACTCTGCGAGAAGAGAGGACATCACACGTGCATTCCCCCCAGGAAGTTTAGGTTTCCAGAACAGCTCTTCTAAGTCCTAGAAACTCCACTTGCTCTGTAAGCTCACTGAAAACACTGAAACCAGTTGACATCCCTTTTTTTTCTGTCTCCCAACTATAGCCATCCTGTTACAATTACTATTTGTGGTCAATTTGTAAGGGCTTTGGCTCATACCACCTCCACTAGCAAGTGTTCAGGAGATGGTTTCATTGCCTGTTTTTTGGTCATGATTCTCAGTCCTTTGAATATCCAACTTCTTTAGGAAGAAGTGGATGAGTGAGATTAAAAGTAGTCATATTAAGATGCCCCAAGACAACAATTAGCAAATAACCTGTTTCCCAGTGACCAGTCGCAGATATATTTTCCCCTTTCAAACGTGGTCTCCTGGTTTTCTATTTGGGATTGAAAATATTGACACATTTAATGAAATACATTAAATGATGAAGTGACACTGAATTTGTCTGGTACATAATTATGTTCTCCAGTTGTCAATTCACTCTCTCTGGTCTCTGTTCTCTCTCTGGTTCATATGCCATGGACAGCTTACTAAATGACATTCAAAATTAATGCCATCCTACACACAATCCATACTCAATGTTTCTAATATTTATTAACACATAATTATGATCAAGTATTAACTCAGTTATTCAGTGCCCCCTTCTAGGCACTAGGGAGAAACACAGTGATGAACAAGACAGATAAAACGCACGCTTCCTTGGCAGTTACATTCCCATGGGAGGAGATGGATAACAAACAAATAACAACATCACACAGGTATGTGAAGAGCTGTGTAAAGAGTTAAAATGGGATGACGTGGAAGAGAATAACAGTTTTTTGTTAGATGGTGTAGCTCAGGGTCCCAGAAGGAAACATAAGGCACACTCAAATGGGGATACATTGAGAGAAGTTTATAAATGGACTATTTACGAATACATGGGAGGGAGGGAAAACACAAGGCATAGTTATATTTACCATTCCAGCACCTGAAAGAATGGTCATCAGAACAGAATGGAGGGGGAAGGGGAGAAGGAAGAAGAAAGGAGAGAGGGGAGAGAGAAGGGGAAAGAGAAGGAAGAAGAGGAGAAGAAGAGGAAAAAGAAGAGGAAGAGCAACAGGAGGAGGAGGAACAGCAGGAGGAGGGGAGGAGGGGGAGGAGGAGAGGAGGAGAGGGAGGAGGAGAGGGAGGAGGAGGGGAGCGGAGGAGGGGGAGGAGGAGGGGGAGGACAAGGAGGAGGGGAGGAAGCAGAGGGGAAGAGAAGGAGGGAGAGGAGGAGGGGGAGGAGGAGAGGCAGGAGGAGGAGGGGGAAGAGAGAAGACTGCTGGGTAGGAGCCATGACCTTTGGTTAAGGGATGCAGCCAGGCAGCACTGACCCCACAGGGGTGGAGCTAGGGAGAAAGGAGTCTGTTGACCTCAGTCTTACTCCTCCCTCCCGTCTCCTGCTGGTATTCCTGATTGGCTGAACACAACAGGAAGCTGGAAGGCAAAGGAGCCCACTGATACAGGGCAGACAGGGCTCACCCTCCTGGAGTGCACAGCAGGGTCACCAAGGGGTAGGGAGTGGATCTAGACGGAAAACATCCAGCACAGGTTGTCAAGGTGGCCTGTCTGATAAGATATTTAAACTGAGGCCTCAAAGCAGGCAAAGATGGGAAGGGAGAGCAGAGGGCGGCTGAGGGAACATCTTGTGCAAGGGCCCTGAGCCATGTGCATGTTGTGAGAGCAACAAAGGACCTGGGGATGCAGGGGAGCTCAAATAGAGGGAAGAATGATGACTGGGGGGTTGGCTTTCTGAGCCCTGGCAAAGGATTAGGATTTTATTCTACGGGCAGTGGGAAGCCCGACAGGGAGTGTCATCATCTGACTTACGTTTTGAAAAGGAGATTCTTGAGCATGGAGAAAGCATTGTTATTGTAGCAGTAACAGGACGGCCACGATGGTAGATGGGATGGGAAAGAGGACAGACTTGAGATATGTTTTGGGTGGGCTGGATGTGGGACAGGAGGGAAAATAAAGGAAGAAGGACACATAGGTTTTGGGGGCTATTGGTTCCGTTTATACTGAGCTGGCACTGTACTCACAATTCCTATTAGACATGCAAGTGAGATGTCATATCAGCAAATGGTTAGACGATTTTAGAGGTTAGGGCAGAAGTCAAACATTCTTTAATTCACAGATCACTTTAGCAGCACAGAGACTCAACCTTTTCCTGCTTTTCCAACTTAAAGGAACTTAATAGACCTGAAGAACTGTTATTTTTGATCAGACACCAGGAAAAGCTTTAAAGGAATCTATCATAAGTATTAATTAATTCATGCAAGAAATCAAAATCCATTCTGTTTCAAATCATAAGCATTGATACCGTAAGAAACCAGCTGATTGATCATCTCAAACACTTTCACAGACCATCATATTTTTCTAAAACATTGGCCCAGCTTAGAATCACTGATGCTCTAGTTTATCATGACTGAACCTCATTGAACACCTCCTAAACATAATATGAAATGGCCCTGGGTTTTAAGTTTCTCCGCTAAAGAGAGTGACTTTATGATTTCTTAGGTGAGTGTTAATATGATTTTTAGATCAACGATACGACATCTTCAAAACAAATTATTTTTACACAGTACAATACAACTTACGGAAAATAGTACCAAGAAAAAATCCTGAGGTCCTAGAATATCTAATTGAAGGGGAAATGGCCTTCAAACTATGATAAGTTCTCAGCTAAGTAGCTCTCATATAAATCCACAAGATCTACCAACTTCTCTGAATGATTGATTCTTAAAAACCAAGACTCCTACTATAAATGAGTTATGACCTAACTTTTATGTCAGAAAAACATGAGCTAAATAAATGCTTGCATATGGTGATAGTTTTTAAAAAAAAAATAAATTTATTTATATTTATTTTTGGCTGCATTGGGTCTTCATTGCGGTGAGCAGGGGCTACACTTCGTTGTGGTGCACCGGCTTCTCATTGTGGTGGCTTCTCCTGTTGTGGAGCATAGGCTCTAGGTGCACGGGCTTCAGTAATTTTGGCACACAGGCTGAGTAGTTGTGGCTCGCGGGCTCTAGAGCGCAGGCTCAGTAGTTGCGGCGCACGGACTTAGTTGCTCCGCGGCATGTGGGATCTTCCCGGACCAGGGCTCGAACCCGTGTCCCTTGCATTGGCAGGCAGACTCTTAACCACTGCGCCACCAGGGAAGTCCAGATGGTGATCGTTTTTAAAAAATAAGAAATGCCATCAATTTTAACAACTGAAATATCATGGTTGAGGATTGCCAAAACTTTGTCTCCTGCTTTAATAAGAAGGTTCTCTGGGTGATCTTGGCTATTTTATTAGCTTATTTAAAAGAACTAACTTAACAGAAGAAGCATTTTAATTCCAGGAAGAATGCTGATATTGTTAGTTATACCAGAGCAGTCTTTGTTGGCTGGCCACCACAAAGCCGTTTCCCAACTTACTCCTTCCTACTGCACACTGGGAATAGAGCCCAGAAAAGCCAGAGACTTCACCAGTCCCCTACGCAGGTAGGAGTGCCCATGTGATTGTCCTGGATAATTAAAAGTTATGGGGATTCCCTGGTGGTGCAGTGGTTAAGAATCCGCCTGCCAATGCAGGGGACACGGGTTCGAGCCCTGGTCCAGGAAGATCCCATGTGCTGCGGAGCAACTAAGGCTGTGAGCCACAACTACTGAGCCTGCGCTCTAGAGCCTGTGAGCCACAACTACTGGGCACGTGTGTCACAACTACTGAAGCCTGCATGCCTAGAGCCCATGCTCTGCAACAAGAGAAGCGACCGCTATGAGAAGCCCACATGCCACAATGAAGAGTAGCCCCCGTTCACCACAACTAAAGACCGCGCACAGCAACGAAGACCCAATGCAGCTAAAAGTAAATAAATTAAAAAAAAAAAGTTATGAAAAGTCTGCAGGAGTTTCTGGAAAGTTTTTCTTTCCCAGTAGAAGAAGAAAGGACCTTGAACCTTCTCTCCCCTGCCTACTCTCACCTCATTCCCCTTCAATGTGATCTTGATGTGACTGGAGCTGCAGCAGCCATCTTGCAACCATTAGGCAACAAATGCAAGGGAAAAGCCAACATGCTGAGGGTGAAGAGGTGTAAGGATGCAGAGCGCTTACATTCTCAATGGCATGAGGAGCTGAACTACCCTTAACTGCCTACTTCCAGTCACTTTATGTGAATTCACTAAATGTATTCTTTAATCTACTGTGCGCTGGATTCCTTTACTTGCAGCTAAATGTAGCCTAAACAATCAACCCTCTTCTTGATATTCATTCTTCCCTTGGCTTCACTAATTCTGAACTCTCCTGAGCTTTTTCTTCTTCTTTGAAAGGGTTCTTAACCAGTTCCTCTTCCCTCTCCCGTCCCACAATACGTGTGATCCCCCTATATTCTATATGCAGCCCTTGTTTTTTTACTTTCCTTCATATTCTCCATTATTAACTCTATCCATTTCCACAGCTTTTACTATCACCTACATGCAAATAGTTTCCAAACCTGACTTATTTCCTTAATCACAATGATATAAATCATAAAGCTCTCATGGGTGAATCGGGTGGGGCCATCCACAAGAACTCCCGCTCACGCAGTAACACCACGCACTTCAGGGCAGGAGAGAGTGGGTGGCAGTCATCAATGGGATCCATTTCTTGGCTATCTCAACTTTCTGAATGAAGAACTCACTTTCCTTCTGCCCACTAAAAGCTAGGAAGTATTCAAAATGTTCAATTCCAATAAAAAATGCCAAATTTTGTTTTTTGCTTCCCACCTCCTTTTCTGCATCCTTCAATTGTTACAGTACTTGCTATCGTTATCTTCATTTGGGGAATTGACAGTGTGACATTGCTTATTTTCTATGACTATTTCTTAACCCTTGTACCATTATATAACTTCTATTTTCTTTTAACCTTTACCTAAGGCCCCCTCTGTACTTTCAGCATGAGAGAAAGTGAATATTAGACAACAAATCTGTTGAGGAGAACAAGACAAGGCTCTAAACATGTTAGATGACATGGGGCCCTGGTGGAGCCTCCTGCCGAGGCTGAAGGCATGGCCATCGCTGAAACACTCATGAAACTGGTAATGTCTGCCATTCAGTCAGCACCTCACATGTGCTGAGTTGTGTGCATACATTATCACCTGAGAACCCTTGAACCGTGAACTACCCTGAGAGAGAACAGAGACAGCTCACATATTCCTAGGAGCTGCATGCACAGATCTCTGGGAACCATAGCTTCATTAGGAGCTATCCTGGGTACTGAATTGTTTCTTCTCTAACCCACACTAATCTCTGGGCTTGAAAGCTGCTTGAGACTTCAACTAATTCGAATTTTCCAAATCTGTGTCCAGCCAGACATCCTGCTCCAAATTACACATTACCTGCCCTTAATTGATGCCCTCACCTGGTGGTGTTCAGTGATGTTTTTTATCACCTGCACAATTCCTTGGTAGAGACTGTGACAGCACTTCCTTGAGAGGGAGGGTCAAGCCAACATTTACAGCACCTAGCTCCATGCCCTAATCATGAGAGTTTCTCTTCTATTATATATTTTTATTCTCTCCATCTGTAGTAGGAAATTCATTGTCCTCCATTTAAATATCATTCTTTAAAATTGACGTCTAGTTAATCTACCTCTCAAGATGAAATCTGAGTCATCAATTCTCTCAAGCTGTAATCTAGGTATATAGTATTCGTAACTAAAAAAAAAACCCTTTCAAAAAGATTGGCCTATTCAGAGAAAAGAAATTCCTGTTATTATATAGAGCTGAGTGTGCAATATAGTTTATTTGGATTGGAAGTAGAGTGTTCAATAATTTTAGGTGACTCCTCAACCTGCTGGAAGAAATAACCAGGGGAAAATGCCTTTTAGAACATATATTTTTTAGTATGTAACCACCATATCAGTATATCTACGGAAATGCCTTGGGATAACTTATCAGTGAAATCACCTTATATAATACTGTGGGTTTGGGGCGGCATATCAGGAATGGGGTTGCATAAATTCCTCTCTGTATAGGAAAAATGCTACAGCCATAGTTCAGTGTGATGGATGGTCCAGTGTGAAAGCGATAGTGGGTGATGCCAGGAGATGATTATCAGTATCAATGGATGGCCCAAATGTATCCCTAAACTATAGCATTGCTGTTCCAACCTGGGAATGAATCCTGCCTCCACCACTTCCTAACTGTGTGACCGTAGATAAGACACTCAACCTCTCAAGACCTCAGTATATTCATTGGTATAATAGGAATCTAAGAGCACTTGCCTGATCAATGTAAAGTGATAAGCTCAGTGGCTGACAGTTGTTACTGGCTCAACAAATGTTAGGTATGCTTACTGTAGAGTATGGCAGTTGCTCTGTAATTCCCAGTTCAACTGCTGTCAATAAAGGATGTGGAATCCTGTCCCAGACGCCTCCTCCATCCATGTGGGGTGTGGGGCAGAGCTGGTACTCAGAAGGGTAACTGACCTCACATACAAGAGACCATCACTACTTTACTGGGAATCTAGTGATTGATCATGTACACAGGTAGTAGCAGAAATGACTGGTTGTTTCCAACAACTGTTCTCCCTTTCTTTCTTCCACAATAATATAATTCTCAGCCAGATATACGGCTGTCCAGAATAAATATTTCACTTTCCAGATCTCTTTGCAACTAGCTGTGGTCGTATGATTAAATTTTGGCCAATAGGATGAACACACAATTATTATATGCAATTTCTATGTTATTCCTTTAACGGGGAGTGCCATCTCCTTGACTCTTTCCCTCTCCTGCTTTCTGGAACACGGATGTTGTGGACAGCCATCATGGACCATGTGGATGAGGGTGGTACCTAGCACCGTATGTACAACAACACTAAAGGAAGGTGAGTTCCTACCACATGGAGTACCATACTAGCCCTGAAATTCTCTGCCACTGTGCTATTTCATGAGAAAGGAGAGAAATACATTTCTATCTCTTGAAGTTACTATTATTGTAGGTCTCAAATAGAGCAATTGAACTTATAACTAATATTTACATGCACTAAGTGATTAATTTAATTGATTAATTTTTATGAATGCCACATTTAAGTAAGGTCAAAATACCTCATCCAACCAACCATCCATCTAATCACCCGTCCATCCATCCATCCATCCATCCATCCATCCATCCATCCACCCATCCATCCATCCATCCATCCGTTCATCCAATACCTATTCTGGTCGCTATGATAGGTATTAGAGAACACAGTGATGAATGAATCCCTGGCACACCACAGATGACTCTTCACAATCTGGTTCTGACCTTCCTTTCCAGGTGGAAGTCCTGCAGGGTCCTCTGCCATTTCAAACATCTGGGCATTTGTATATGCACATTCTCTAACATGGAATGCCTCTTCTCCCAACAAACCCCTACCTCATTCTCCAGTACAAATACTACCTCCTGTGAAAACCTCCCTATGATCTCCTGCATCCCGCCTACAAGGGAGAACTGACTGCCCCTTTGTTTGTACACCTATAGCACGTTGCGTGTTGGGACTCTGTAAGGTTCTATGTGGAGCAGAGGCAAGGTGCAAGTGGATTTGAATCCCAGCCCTCCCCCTATTATCAGTGAGATCAAGCAAGCTACTTCATTTTGTTCACGCTCATTTTCCTGATCTGAAAAAAGAGGTACAAATAGAATTTACTTCACTGGGTTTCTGAGGAGGTTAAATGATATAATCCACACAAGACTGAGAGCTTAGAATTTGACATATAGTTAAGGTCTCAATAGGGTGTATCTGTTGAGCTACCATCATCCATATACCTGCATCTCCCACTATATTGAGGGCAGGATACCATCTTACTAGTATCCAGTACTTAGTATAATACCAGGCACACAACGACCAAGGGATGCTTTTGGAATCCACCCAGCAAATGAATCAATGAATGAAGGACAGTTTCTTGGACTTGAAGAAATTAAAATGGAACACATCATTTGGCCTCTCCTAGATGTGCCTGGGCTGGGTACGTGGTAGTCTTCCAAAGGTGGCATTAATGAAGAGCTCAGTATCATTTCAATAAACCTACGCATAGACTCAAGAGTCTGGCCATGGGTGGGGGTGGGATGGGGATGGAGCTGGCCACAGGTCTCACAGAAGGGAAGGGCCGGCATCCATGAAGGACAGCTTCTAGGCTGGCCAGCAGTTACTTCCACACGCTGCTCTTTAGCCCCTGTTCTGCCCACTTCACTAGAGCGCAGTGTGCTGTTTGCTGTTTCAGAAGAAATATGAAGTGTTAGGAAGGCAGTGAGAAGTTGGGTGGCATCTGCTGGTGCCTCATGAATTTAGGAAACTTTTGCCATTCCCTATCAGAACAGAGGCATCTGCCAAACCTTCTCCATACAACACCTCATTTACCGAACGGGCCTGCAACTCCCCAAAGAAGGCAAGTAACCTTCACAGAGAGAAAAGAAGGGAAAAAGAAGCCCTTCATCACTCCACTTTGAACTGTAAAGTCTCTTCCTGTCAACACCACCTTTCCTACTGTCACCTGGCGAGTCATACTTAAAAAAGCTATGACAATGTCCTAGCTCTCATCACCAAGATTCTATCTTCTTCTTCCTTTTTAAAAACTAATTCCCAGGAGGCAGAGATCACAGGCCAAGTTCTAACATTACTTCCTCTTCAAGGGAGTTCTTGAACAGAATCTTGGTTTGTACAGATTCAATCAAATGCCCATGACACTGGATCAAACCTTAACTTGTAACTGGAAATCTGCCCCACGCCCTCTCTGTATTGTCCCCTTGCCCCCAAGCTGCAGGGACAACCTACTGACCTATAGAATGTAAGAAAGCCTGACATTTTCTTTTTTCTTTAAGAAGAATGGAAACTCAGTCTACTATATCTTCTTTTGATTTGGGAAAAAACCCCAATGCTTGCCATGGCTGTTATAATTTTCCAGGATGTCTGTACTTTTTTTAGCCTATAAATTTCAGCAGGTAACAGTTACTGGATACTTACACTATGCCACAATAATTGCTTTTCATAAAAAAATTTTAAAACATCTTCCCAACAATCATATGACGCTAGAGCTAGCACAGCCTTCCATTTTCCAGATGTGGAAAGCACAGCACAGAAAGGTGAGGTAACTCACTGAAGGCCACACAGCTAATCAGTAGTAAATCCAGTGTCTGAACCTTGGCTCTTGCTGCAGAGCCCATTTTCCTAGCTACCATGCTCTGCTGCATGATTTAAAAAAAAAAAAAAGTAAGTGTCTGGCAGAGTTGACAAAAGGCTTCAACAGAAAAGGTACATCTTCCCTGGGCTTTGAAAGATGTATAGACGTTTTCCAAGTTGAGGGGCTGAGAAGGATGCCAGGGTAGGGGAGGGGAAAGTTATTATTTCTCTTTCTCTCTCCAGGTGACTGGAACTATTTTGCTGTGAAACAGATTTTTCATCTCAGTGACACTTCAGGCCTCCCATCAAAGCAGAGGGGGATTTATCCAAATTGAAGAGAGACTCCTGACTGCTTACATGCTAGGGAAAATGTCTGCTGAGTCCAGAATTGTATCTCTAAGGCCTGTCTGCTTCATAAGAGATGTCCCTGGTGATGGGTGTAAATCACTGACTGCTGCTTTAGAATTTCTCTGGCTGCTGCAAAAATATTTAAAATGTATTTGTCTTGCCTGCTCAAGTGTTTGTTTGCTGCAACCTCTCTGCCTTAATGTTATAAATCTGGAGGCTCTTTGCTTTCTTTTCTAAACAGTAACTGCGGTATCAGTGAGAAAGATGAATTGTAAAGGCAAGAGAGCAAGGGCAGTGTGACCAGTAAGGCACTGCTCCAGCAGGTTAAGCTGGAGAGCAGGGTTCAACTGGTCTGTGGCAGCAGGAAGAGAATGGGGAAAAGATGAAGGAAATATTCTGAGTGCGGCATGTTCTGATTGGCAGGTTAAGAGAAAAGGGGCATAAAGGTGGTCTCTGGGAGGGGAGAGAAAATAAGAGAGGATGGCAGTTTAAAGAAGAAGAAAATAACTTGATTTCAACCTTCAATTGAGCAGGGAAGGTAGCCTAGTGAAGGGGTCAGAAGTGTGGCCCTGAAGTCAGACTGCACCAGTTGAAATCATGGCTCTGCCACTTACTATGTTACCTTGAGAAAGCTGTGTGTCCTTGAGCTAGTGAATTAACCTCTCTGTGTCTCCGTTTTCTCATCTGCAAAGTGAAAGTAATAGTACTGGCTGCCTCAGAGGATCGTTTTAAGAATAAATATAATAATCCACGTAAGGCACTTAGATAATACTCAGAAAAAGTTAGCTAATAATATTATTGATAAAAATAATTTCTAAATTTTATTACAGCTAAAACTTCAAGACTGTTTAGCATGTGCCAGGCACCGTTCCAAAGAGTTGCACATATTGTTTAGCAGAACTAATAAAAGAATCCTATAAGAAACACAAGAATCCTATAAGACAAGTATTATTTTTATACTTGTTTTACCGATCAGGAAACTGAAGCACAGAGAGGATAATTAGGTGGCCCAAAGACACACAGCTAGGTAGTGGCAAAGCCAGGATTCAAACCCAGGCACTCTGGCTCCCGCATCTGTGCTTTTATCCACCTCTCTACATTTCCTTTCAAGCTATTAACAGTGCCTCAAGGACATCTGTGTGAAGATGCTAATGGGAAGTTAGAAATTCAAATGTGAACACTCAGGAGAGGGCCAGAGCTTGAAGTGGTTCCTTTGGCAGGGATTGGTATGGATGGTATAGCTCAACTCGTGGGTGTGGGATTTCCAGCTGTGGAGAAAAGAAAGCATTGCTCCCTGAAAGCTGGGGGATACTTACACAAGGAAGACGATCCAGATCCAGCGAGGGACATGGAGGTGTAGCTTAGGTGAGCCAGGTGAGGGCAGGTAAAATAAAGAGATACACAAGAAGATTCGATTGTTCTTATGGAGAGGTCAGAACAAATAAATGAAGTGGCTATTGTATTTAGCAATCAGGACATCTTTGGAACTTTCTGGAAAGCACTTTCACTAAACCATACAGGTTGACAAGTGGGTATTTGTTAAAGGAAGTGAATTGTCAGCTTTTCTGAAGTTTTCAAAGGACAAAAAGAGAGGGCGGCAGGTGGATGAGGCGAGCACGGTGAGGGAGGGCTGCTTGGAGGATGGGTGGGAGGTGCTGCAGCCTGTTTATGGGCTGCACGATGAGGGGACAATTTCTCTTTAAGGTGCCTATGTTTTAATCCTCTTGTCACTTTCCCCAAGATCATTCCACCCTAATCTCTAGTTGGGGAACGTAACTGCATTGCATAATGAAATTCATTCTGTTCCATTTATAAAGAATGCTTGGCAAAGGGATGATTAGTTGCCTGGTGAGGAATGAAAGTAGCTCAGCCTTATCACGGTGTAGTCTGGAGGAGGAGTGACTGATAATAATTGGGGGGAAATTCTGTTTTTATTATGGCCTGAGGTGGTGATCACATTAAAGCTAAATACTCTTATGTGCCGTTTTAAAACATCACCTATTGTGAGATCTGAAGCCGTTTATGGGGGACCTCTAGACAGAAGAGAACGCGCATTACAAAATTTAATGGGCTCTAAAATAATTTTAGACAAAACAGAGACCACTGTCACTGCATCACCGTGCTTCTTCATTTGAATATTACAATAATGTTATGCTGACATACTTCCAATTAAATACGGATTGTGAAACGCTGTTATAACTGTTTGATGCTATGATGTGTTAAGTAAAAAAAGTCAAATGTAGACCTGTATATGCATAGTGAAATAAAATGCCAATATATCAGACAAAGGAAAACAGTAGCTAGGTTATGATGAATGGCTTTTTTTTCTTTTCTTTTTTTCCCCAAGTGTGTCTATGGGTTATATAACACAGTTACATTTCCTTTAAAAGTAGATAACATGAACTATCACTTCTTTTATTTAAAAAATTCCACTGTTCATAGTTCTGGGGATTTTCTAAAGCTGTACTTCTTACCCTGGGTTCATGATGTCCTGAAATCATAAATGTGTGGCTATGTGCAGACTGGATGGTTCTGCTTTGTATCAGATCTCAAAGGGGCTCATGACTTCATAGTGGATAAGAACTCATGGATGACAAGCATTTAGAGCAGCCTGTATATTCCAGTCCTGACATCCATCTGCAGTGAGCTGATGTGCCCCCTCCCCCTCCCGTGGAGGCTTCCTTCCTTTGGGGAACCGTAAGTACAGATGGGAGACCTGCCTCCCATTCCAAGGTGACCCCAACAATATGGCTATGGTGGCAACATATGTCTGACTTTCACAAACCTTTGTTTGTAGACAGTCTTACAGTGTGAAAAGAGACCCACCGTTCCACATGGGTAAGTGCATTGAGTTCTTTTTTAAAGGCTCATTGTTGGAATGAAGTTCTAGCATGAACTTGTACTCGCCTTTCTCTCCCTCCTTCACAAACATTCACAGAGATCTTGCTCTTAGTAGGTTGTGAATACGGGTTTGGACCCCGATTTGTCCTTATGCTCTGTGTGGTCACAGGCTTGGGCTTCTCATCTTTAACACAAGGATGCCACTATCCATTTTATGGACTTGTTAAGGGGATTAAATGAGAAGCAGATGCCAGCATGCATACGGATGCTCCGCACATGTTAGCTTCCTTCCCTTGCACGTGATTTCCCTGCATTTTCACACCACTCACTAACCTGTATATGTGAGCACCTACTATGTATGAAACACGGTACTAGGTACCAAGGATACAAAGGGATTAAAAAATGATCTTTGCAGCATCATAGGCTATTTGAGATATCACCTTTAAAAATAGCATGTGCTAAGTGCTAAAGGGATTGTAAACATGTCTCAATGTTTTATTTACAAATGTATTCAGTCTTTCAAATATTTGTTTGAAATATTTCATGGTGTGCTAAGCCCTGTTTGGGGCACTGATGATCTTGCTGAGAATAAGAGAGACAAGGCCTCTGCTGTCATAGGGCTCTAGATGCAGCAAGGGGGAGGCTGGCAAGAGGCCAGGCAATGCTTATACATCTTAGATGTTTTCAGTTGGTGTTAAACGCTAGAGAGAAAACACAAGCGGACAGAGTGCAGCTGAGTGGGATGCTAATTCAGGTGGGGTAACCAGAAGAGACCTCTACAAGGAAGTAACATTTGAGGCGAATAACAAGGACTCAGCTCTTCAGATGTCAGTGGGTGCTTGTTTCAGGTGAAAGGAGTATCTGGGGCAAAGCCCCTGAGATGGGAATGAGCTTGGCACCTTTGAGCAACAGAAAGAGCCCGGTGTGTCCGGAGGATGCTAAAGGTGGGCAGGAATGCAAACCATCACTGCTGTGGATGGATCAGCATGAACCAAGTGACCTATTGGATGGGGGAGAGAAAAAGGACACTCAGGCATGAGTTGACTTTTGAATTTCAATACTGCATATTTGGGCAAAGACTGGAAGCACTAATAGATGAAAAGATTGATTGGATCATAAATGGCTGCTCCAATCCTGATGTTTCAACACCTGTAGCTTATCATGATAGGGATCTGGGTTAGTACACTGTGTAGTACCGGTGGGTACTCAACACTATGACTGAATTCCGCTGCTTGAAATGTGATCAAATCGAACTTTCTTTGTAATACTTTTGAAAAAAGTTCAATGCAGAATAAAAAAAGAATTTCTAAGGGTAGTATATATAAACGAGGCATATTTAAAGCAACTCACGAAGACATAAAAGAAGAAAAAAAGAATATCCTATGATTGCACTATATAGGCTTGAGCTTACAAAAGATCCTAATACAAAAAATGGGGGTTTGTGCTGCATTCAACATAGTACTTTTTTCTCCTTTATCAAAGGCCATTAGCCAATAACCTTTACCCTCCTAAACACTGAAATTAGAATCTGGCATTATCTGGGTCTGTAGATTGTGGTCAGACACTCCAAAATGCAACATGAGTTTTCACATTTGCTTCATTTTCTAACATTTTCAGAAGATGGGAGGAAATTGCAGTATAAGAGAGGAAAAAAGGTTAGAAAGCAAAAACGCTTTCTTTTTTTTTTTAGGAGTAGAAGAAATAAATAAATACTCACTCCACACTTGGATGTAGCTTTGATTCTGTTGGTAATTTAGATAGCAATAAACTTTGTCTATTTAAAAACCCATGAAAGACAGAGAAGCTGAACCCCATTAACAACTTGGCATCTCAGTGCTCCGCTTCAGCTGATAAAACCGTGTGTTCTACATGGGTTGCGCTCATAATCTTATTACCTGTTAACAGGATTTGTTCTTGCAACTCCCAGGGACCCCTTCACCACCTTACTCACAGGCCCAATGTCAAATACATTTTGATAAGACCCTAACCTGCTCAAGGAGGCTTTAGATATCTTCCAGGAACACTTCTCAGCTTCTAGTTCAGAAATTCCATGTTAACATGTATAAGCAACCAGACACAAGTCAGGATTTAGAAGCAGCCAGTTAAATAACCTGGCTTTAATGATACTCCTAGAATATCAAATCTCTTCTGTCTTGTTGAGAAATGACATGACACAGATTGTACCACTCAAGAACCTGCTTCTGGGGAAAAGATGAATGACTCACTGGTCACGTTGTTCTATAAAATCAAGGAGGGAGTTTCATTGTGTGAGAGATGTCATTTTCAAGAAGGAAACGGGCTAGAGAAATGTATGGTGGTAATTTAGTCCTTATGAAGCACAAGCAATGGGTAGATTACACGATGGATCAAGATCAGTAGTGAAACTCGGGCTTCCCTGGTGGCGCAGTGGTTGAGAATCTGCCTGCCAATGCAGGGGACACGGGTTCGAGCCCTAGTCTGGGAAGATCCCACATGCCACGGAGCGACTAGGCCCGTGAGCCACAGCTACTGAGCCTGCGCGTCTGGAGCCTGTGCTCTGCAACAAGAGAGGCCGCGACAGTGAAAGGCCCGCGCACTGCGATGAAGAGTGGCCCCCGCTCGCCGCAACTAGAGAAAGCCCTCGCACAGAAACGAAGACCCAACACAGCCATAAATAAATAAATTTATTAAAAAAAAAATAGTGAAACTCAAGTCAGTGTTTACTGAGATCTGAGTCTAGTCACCCAGGTGCCTCTAGGGTGGCTTGAACTCTCCCATCCCAAGCTCAACTCTTTCCATCCCTTGTACAGACTCTGCTGCTGCCTCATCCATAGCCCCAGGTCTTATCACTCCCTGACGGCAGACTTTTGACTATGAAACCTTCATCCTTTCCCTGAGGGCTTTCTTTAAAGGCAGAGGAGGCCACTCTAGCACCTGGCAGGCCAGGAGGACTGGGGAATTAACATCCCCTAGGAGCGGCCCTCAACCAATTACTGATGGGAATTGGTATACAAAGACCCCAGCTCCCACATCTCTCTCTCTCTCTCTGAAGCCTTATTTTTTTTAAACTGTTTTCTAGTGTTGCCCAGTGGGACTGGACTCTAGTCACCCATGGAAGTAACTGGCTAGATAATCACCCATTATTAGTTGCTTTTCTTTCCCTGTCTTATTTCCTCACTTTCCTAATGGTGTTTTCAGCACCTCCAAAATAAACCAAATTCCATTCAAATCCTTGCTTCTGTGTTGGCTTCTGGGAAACCAAGAATAAGACACCCCTTCCATGCCCTGATTCAACTGAGCCACTGGTCAGTCACCAATTTTTCCCAAGTGAAACACCTGGATTAATAGAGAAGCCTTGTGTTCCTAACTTTGGCTTAGCATCTGCCTTCCTCTTTCTCCTTAGCCCTCTTCCTTGCTTCCTCTTTATACAGGGTGGAGATGAGTGTCCATATCCACACAAGGCAACAGGACAGCAGCAGCCCACTGCTACGCTTGCTTGCTTTAACTAAATATTATCTTTAGAAAGTCCATTTTCAAATCACAGCTGCCATATTTTTGTGCCTCTTCTAAAGTTACTTAAAGTATATGGTTTGTGTGTGTGTGTGTGTATGTGTGTGTATTCGTACTTGTGAATAAGGTTTATAGTTTTGCCAATGGGAAATATAGAATTCTTTGTTGTTTGGATGACTTCTTACTCTAACAATGACCACAGTGATAATTTATAGTCACATGACTCATGAAAAAATTGTCCATGTGTCAGAAGAATGAGGCCAGGTGCATACTTAGTTGCAAATATGGACTCTGAAAATTGTCCCCAACTTGGCCAAATCCTCTGGTGCCAGTACTGCTGGGTACAGAAGTGATCCCTCCATTAAGATGTCAGCAGGATGGTGCTACCAATGGGAAGAGACCCAAGGAATCACCTGGAATATTGTTGGAAGAGGGCTTAGGAAAACAGAAAAACTCCAAAGAAATCAAGAAGCAAATGGAAACTTTGCCCTTTTAAAATGCCATGCATAAGAAATTGAGATTAAGGAACCAAGATGGCGGAGTAGAAGGACGTGCTCTCACTCCCTCTTGCGAGAACACCAGAATCACAACCAGCTGCTAGACAATCATCGACAGGAAGACACTGGAACTCACCAAAAAAGATACCCCACATCCAAAGACAAAGGAAAAGCCACAATGAGATGGTAGGAGGCGTGCAATCACAGTAAAATCAAATCCCATAACTGATGGGTGGGTGACTCACAGACTGGAGAACACATATACCACAGAAGTCCACCCACTGGAGTGAAGGTTCTGAGCCCCACATCAGGCTTCCCAACCTGGGGGTCCAGCAACGGGAGGAGGAATTCCTAGAGAATCAGACTTTGCAGGCTACTGGGATTTGATTGCAGGACTTTGACAGGACGGGGGAAAAAGAGACTCCACTCTTGGAGGGCACACACAAAGTAGCGTGCGCATCGGGACCCAGGGGAAGGAGCGATGACCCCACAGGAGACTGAACCAGACCTGCCTGCTACTGTTGGAGGATCTCCTGCAGAGGCGGGGGTGGCTGTGGCTCACCGTGAGGACAAGGACACTGGCAGCAGAAATTCTGGGCAGTACTCCTTGGCGTGAGCCCTCCCACCCAGAGTCTGCCATTAGCCCCAGCAGACTCCAGTGTTGGGTTGCCTCGGGCCAAACAACCAACAGGGAGGGAACCCAGCCCCACCCATGACCAGTCAAGCGGATTAAAGTTTTACTGAGCTCTGCCCACCAGTGCAACAGTCAGCTCTACCCACCACCAGTCCCTCCCATCAGGAAACTTGCACAAGCCTCTTAGATGGCCTCATCCACCAGAGGGCAGACAGCAGAAGCAAGAAAAACTACAATCCAGCAGCCTGTGGAACAAAAACCACATTCACAGAAAGACAGACAGGATGAAAAGGCAGAGGGCTATGTACCAGATGAAGGAACAAGATAAAACCCCAGAAAAACAACTAAATGAAGTGGAGATAGGCAACCTTCCAGAAAAAGAATTCAGAATAATGATAGTGAAGATGATCCAGGACCTCGGAATAAGAATGGAGGCAAAGATCGAGAAGATGCCAGAAGTGTTTAACAAAGACCTAGAAGAATTAAAGAACAAACAAACAGAGATGACCAATACAATAACTGAAATGAAAACTACACTAGAAGGAATCAATAGCAGAATAACTGAGGCAGAAGAACGGATAAGTGACCTGGAAGACAGAATGGTGGAATTCAATGCTGCGGAACAGAATAAAGAAAAAACAATGAAAAGAAATGAAGACAGCCTAAGAGACATCTGGGACAACATTAAACGCAACAACATTCGCGTTATAGGGGTCCCAGAAGGAGAAGAGAGAGAGAAAGGACCCGAGAAAACATTTGAAGAGGTTATAGTTGAAAACTTCCCTAACATGGGAAAGGAAATAGCCACCCAAGTCCAAGAAGCACAGAGAGTCCCATACAGGATAAACCCAAGGAGAAACACGCCGAGACACATAGTAATCAAATTGGCAAAAATTAAAGACAGAGAAAAATTACTGAAGGCAGCAAGGGAAAGACGACAAATAACATACATGGGAACTCCCAGAAGGTTAACAGCTGATTTCTCAGCAGAAACTCTACAAGCCAGAAGGGAGTGGCACGATATATTTAAAGTGATGAAAGGGAAGAACCTATTACTCTACCCGGCAAGGATCTCATTCAGATTTGATGGAGAAATCAAAAGCTTTACAGACAAGCAAAAGCTAAGAGAATTCAGCACCACCAAAATCAGCTCTACAACAAATGCTGAAGGAACTTCTCTAAGTGGGAAACACAAGAGAAGAAAAGGACCTACAAAAACAAACCCAAAACAATTAAGAAAATGGTCATAGGAACATACATATTGATAATTACCTTAAACGTGAATGGATTACATGCTCCAACCAAAAGACACAGGCTTGCTGAATGGATACAAAAACAAGACCCATCTATATGCTGTCTACAAGAGACCCACTTCAGACCTAGGGACACATACAGACTGAAGGTGAGGGGATGGAAAAAGATATTCCATGCAAATGGAAATCAAAAGAAAGCTGGAGTTGCAATACTCTTATCAGATAAAATAGACTTTAAAATAAAGAATGTTACAAGAGACAAGGAAGGACACTACATAATGATCAAGGGATCAATCCAAGAAGAAGATATAACAATTATAAATATATATGCACCCAACATAGGAGCACCTCAATATATAAGGCAACTGCTAACAGCTATAAAAGAGGAAATTGACAGTAACACAATAATAGTGGGGTCTTTAACACCTCACTTACACCAATGGACAGATCATCCAGACCAAAAATTAATAAGGAAACAGAAGCTTTAAATGACACAATAGACCAGATAGATTTAATTGATACTTATAGGACATTCCACCCAAAAACAGCAGATTGCACTTTCTTCTCAAGTGCACATGGAACATGCTCCAGGATAGATCACATCTTGGGTCACAAATCAAGCCTCAGTAAATTTAAGAAAACTGAAATCATATCAAGCATCTTTTCTGACCACAACGCTATGAGATTAGATATCAATGACAGAGAAAAAAACGTAAAAAACACAAACACATGGAGGCTAAACAATACTTTACTAAATAACCAAGAGATCACTGAAGAAATCAAAGAGGAAATCAAAAAATACCGAGAGACAAATGACAATGAAAACATGACGATCCAAAACCTATGGGATGCAGCAAAAGCAGTTCTAAGAGGGAAGTTTATAGCTATACAGGCCTACCTCAAGAAACAAGAAAAATCTCAATAAAACAATCTAACGTTACACCTAAAGGAACTAGAGAAAGAAGAACAAACAAAACCCAATGTTAGCAGAAGGAAAGAAATCATAAAGATCAGAGCAGAAATAAATGAAATAGAAACAAAGAAAACAATAGCAAAGATCAATGAAACTAAAAGCTGGTTCTTTGAGAAGATAAACAAAATTGATAAACCATTAGCCAGACTCTTCAAGAAAAAGAGGGAGAGGACTCAAATCAATAAAATTAGAAATGAAAAGGGAGAAGTTACAACAGACACCGCAGAAATACAAAGCATCCTAAGAGACTACTAAAAGCAACTCTATGCCAATAAAATGGACAACCTGGAAGAAATGGACAAATTCTTAGAAAGGTATAACCTTCCAAGACTGAACCAGGAAGAAATAGAAAATATGAACAGACCAATCACAAGTAATGAAATTGAAACTGTGATTTAAAAACTTCCAACAAACAAAAGTCCAGGACCAGATGGCTTCACAGGTGAATTCTATCAAACATTTAGAGAAGAGCTAACACCCATCCTTCTCAAACTCTTCCAAAAAATTGTGGAGGAAGGAACACTCCCAAACTCATTCTATGAGGCCACCATCACCCTGATGCCAAAACCAGACAAAGACACTGCAAAAAAAGAAAATTACAGACCAATATCACTGATGAATATAGATGCAAAAATCCTCAACAAAATACTAGCAAACAGAATCCAACAACACATTAAAAGGATCATACACCATGATCAAGTGGGAATTATCCCAGGGTTGCAAGGATTCTTCAATATACTCAAATCAATCAATGTCGATACACCATATGAACAAATTGAAGAAGAAAAACCATATGATCATCTCAATAGATGCAGAAAAAGCTTTTGACAAAATTCAACACCCGTTTATGATAAAAACTCTCCAACGTGGGCATAGAGGGAACCTACCTCAACATAATAAAGGCAATATATGACAAACCCACAGCAAACATCATTCTCAACGGTGAAAAACTGAAAGCATTTCCTCTAAGATCAGGAACGAGACAAGGATGTCCACTCTCACCGCTATTATTCAACATAGTTTTCGAAGTCCTAGCCACGGCAATCAGAGAAGAAAAAGAAATAAAAGGAATACAAATTGGAAAAGAAGAAGTAAAACTGTCACTGTTTGCAGATGACATGATACTATACATAGAGAATCCTAAAGATGCCACCAGAAAACTACTAGAGCTAATCAATGAATGTGGTAAAGTTGCAGGATACAAAATTGATGCACAGAAATCTCTTGCATTCCTATACACTAATGATGAAAAATCTGAAAGAGAAATTAAGGAAACACTCCCATTTACCATTGCAACAAAAAGAATAAAATACCTAGGAATAAACCTACCTAGGGAGACAAAAGCCCTGTATGCAGAAAACTATAAGACACCGATGAAAGAAATTAAAGATGATACCAACAGATGGAGAGACATCCCATGTTCTTGGATTGGAAGAATCAATACTGTGAAAATGACTATACTACCCAAAGCAATCTACAGATTCAATGCAATCCCTATCAAATTACCAATGACATCTTCTACGGAACTAGAACAAAAAATCTTAAAATCTGTATGGAGACACAAAAGAGCCCGAATAGCCAAAGCAGTCTTGAGGGAAAAAAACGGAGCTGGAGGAATCAGACTCCCTGACTTCAAACTATACTACAAAGCTATAGTAATCAAGACTATATGGTACTGGCACAAAAACAGAAACATAGATCAATGGAACAAGATAGAAAGCCCAGAGATAAATCCACGCACGTACGGTCAACTAATCTATGACAAAGGAGACAAGGGTATACAATGGAGAAAAGACAGTCTCTTCAATAAGTGGTGCTGGGAAAACTGGACAGCTACATGTAAAAGAATGAAATTAGAACACTCCCTAACACCATACACAAAAATAAACTCAAAATGGATTCGAGACCTAAATGTAAGACCGGACACTATAAAACTCTTAGAGGAAAACATAGGAAGAACACTCTTTGACATAAATCACAGCAAGATCTTTTTTGATCCACCTCCTAGAGTAATGGAAATAAAACCAAAAATAAACAAAGGGGACCTAATGAAACTTCAAAGCTTTTGCACAGCAAAGGAAACCATAAACAAGACGAAAAGACAACCCTCAGAATGGGAGAAAATATTTGCAAACGAATCAACAGACAAAGGATTAATCTCCAAAATATATAAACAGCTCATGCAGCTCAATATTAAAAAAACAAACAACCCAATCCAAAAACGGGCAGAAGACCTAAATAGACATTTCTCTAAAGAAGACATACAGATGGCCAAGAAGCACATGAAAAGCTGCTCAACATCACTAATTATTAGAGAAATGCAAATCAAAACTACAATGAGGTACCACCTCACACCAGTTAGAATGGGCGTCATCAGAAAATCTAGAAACAACAAATGCTGGAGAGGGTGTGGAGAAAAGGCAACCCTCTTGCACTGTTGGTGGGAATGTAAATTGATACAGCCACTATGGAGAACAGTATGGAGGTTCCTCAAAAAACTAAAAATAAAATTACCATATGATCCAGCAATCCCACTACTGGGCATATACCCAGAGAAAACCATAATTCAAAAAGACACATGCAACCCAATGTTCACTGCAGCACTATTTACAATAGCCAGGTCATGGAAGCAACCTAAATGACCATCGACAGACGAATGGATAAAGAAGTGGTGGTACATATATACAATGGAATATTACTCAGCCATAAAAAGGAATGAAATTTGGTCATTTGTTGAAACATGGATGGATCTAGAGACTGTCATACAGAGTGAAGTAAGTCAGAAAGAGAAAAACAAATATCGTATATTAACGCATATATGTGGAACCTAGAAAAATGGTACAGATGAACCAGTTTGCAGGGCAGAAATTGAGACACAGATACAGGGAACAAACGTATGGACACCAAGGGGGGAAAGCCGCGGGGGGGTGGTGGTGGTGGTGGGACGAAATGGGCGATTGGGATTGACATGTATACACTGATGTGTATAAAATTGATGACTAATAAGAACCTGCTGTATAAAAAAAAAATAAAAGTCAAAAGTTAAAAATAAATAAATAAATAAATAAATAAAAATGCCATGCAGAGTCAATTATGCATTTGTGAGTCAATTATGCATTTGTAAGTCAATTACAAAAAAAGAAAACAGATGAGTTTTAAGACATCTTATGTGCAATGCTGGAAAGGGTTTCAATTTAGGAGAACAATAATTTTAAAAAATGGTTTTAGGTCAAATGAGAAGGGAAGGCTTCTAAAATGCTTCCTGGGGATTAAATTAAAAATGAGTAAACTAATTGTATTTGCAGCTTAAATAAAACTCCCCTGAACTGCTTAATGGGCACCTACCTCCTTTAGGTATATTCTAGAGAAAACCCAATTTGTAATTATAGGCTAAGGAGATTAATGAATCACTACATTTTATTTGTATTAGAACCAGTGATCAGAAGAAATTTTTTCTGAGTTGGAGTGAAAGTAAACTAGCTAGAAAAGTGGGCAGAGCTTTTTCATGAACCTATATGTTTTAGCAGCCTATACATTTCCTAAGTTCAGGGGCCAAAAGTATTTATCTTTATATAAGAAGGGGGCCTACCTAGCACAGTACCTAGCAGACAGTTGGAGCCTAATAAACATACAAAATAAATAAAGCTACAATAATGTTTCCAGCTGTGCACATTTTAACTAAATGGGCAGAGGCTGTATCAATTTACATTCCCACCAACAGTGCAAGAGATGGAGGCAACAACTGTGCTCTCTTGGCCTTGGTACCTCCAGGGCACAAGTGCCATTTGCTGAACAAATCCATGTGCACCTGAGCTCCATGACGATGGGGATTTTTTCTGCTGAGTTCACTGTGGTATTCCTGCACTTAGAGGACAGCCTGGCACATATTCACAATTTCTGCTGAATAAACACGGTAGAAGGAAGGCGAAATCCTTTGAAGGTCAAGACCAATTTTAGAAAATGCAGGTTTCATCACTAAGTTGATGTATGTATTTTATTAATTTACTTTTTATAAAGCAATTACTGTTATTTAATAGTCATCAAATAGTTTTAACAATAGTGGCTTATTAAGAATGTGCCAGACATTTCGTATACATTATCTCTTTTCAACTTTAAAACAATCTACTGAGGTAGAATCTATCTTCATTTAATAGAGAATCAAGTTAAGGTTTAGGAGAATGACTTGCCAAGGAGTCCTCAGCTAGAAAAAGGAGGCAACGCTGGGGCACTGTCTTAACTTGGGTCTGAGACAAAAGCTTGAGAGCCGGTGGTTTATTTGGGGGTGGATTCAGGAAACAGGAGTGAGGGCGCAGAGGAAGATAAGGAGGGAGAGAAGTCTACAGAGGTGTGTTACTGAACCAGCCGGGTACCACGTGGGAAATGGGCTCAGTCCCACTGGGCACCTCTGAGAAAGCAGGAATAGGTTCATCTTAGAACTGCTCTTCCATAGATAGGGGGCTGGACATTGATTCCCTGACTCCTGTCCCCAGCTAACTGGTGGCTACCTCTGGAGACATTAACTTTCCCCATTCTGGGCTGCCCTGTATTGGTATGCAATGCCCTTGGCTTTGAAAGAGCACTTGATTGGGAAGATGCTGGTATGGAGGGTGGGGAGCCCACCAGAGCTGCAGCTGACACCCAGGCAGGCTGAGCGCTCCTGGCACAGGGACACCGAGCATGTCCGCTGCCTGCTCTAACTTCATCCGTGTCCTGTTTTAGTTTTAACTAAGCAGCTATGTTGCCTCCCGTTGAGAGGGAAGCCAAGAGGAATGCAATGCGAAACCAAGCACAGCTTCTGCGGTGCTCATAAACCTAATTTAGGGAAAGACCTGGGCCCGTGAAAAATTAGGTAACAAGGTGCTATTAGTAAAGAACAACTGAGTCCGTGGGTGGAGTATGGCCCTTAGGCAAATAAAAATAAATATTTCCTAGAATATCAGTTTCCTATGGTTGCTATAGCAAATGACCCCAAACTCATTGGCTTAAAACAACACAAATTTATTCTCTAATAGTTCTGGAGGTCAGAAGTTAAAATAGGTCCATGGGGCTGCATTCTTTTCTGCAGGCTCTAGAGGAGAACCTGTTTCCCTGTCTTTTGCTGCTTCTAGAGATCACTTGCATTCATTGGCACCTGGTCCCCTTCCTCCATTTTAAAAAAATTTATTTTTAGTTGAAGTATAGTTATTTACAATGTTGTGTTAGTTTAAGGGGTTCAGCAAGGTGATTCAGTTATGTATATATATTGTATATATAGGTATATATATATATATTTTTTTTTTTTTTTTCAGATTCTTTTCCATTATAGGTTATTACAAGATATTGAATATAGTTCCCTGTGCTATACAGGAGGTCCTTGTTGTTTATCTATTTTATATATAGTAGTGTATATCTGTTAATCCCAAACTCCTAATTTATCCCTACCTGCCCTTTCCCTTTTGGCAACCATAGTGTTGTCTTCTATCTCTGTGAGTCTATTTCTGTTTTGTAAATAAGTTCATTTGTATAATTTTTTTTTAGATTCCAGGTATAAGTGATATCATATGATACTCATCTTTCTCTGTCTGACTTCACTTAGTATGTTAATCTCTGGGTCCATCCATGTTGCTGCAAATGGCATTCTTTCCTTCTTGTTTCTGGCTGAGTAGTATTCCACTGTATGTATAAACCACATCTTCTTTATCCACTCCTCTGTCCATGGACATTTATCCTCCCTCCATTTTTAAGGCCAGCAGCACAGCATCTTCTCTCCTCTCTGAACACCTGTATCTCTCTTAATAAGAAGCCTTGGGATTACACTGGGACCAACAGGATAATCTCTCTAAATCAAGGTCCTTAACTTAATCACATTTGCAAAGTCCCTTTTACCATCTAAGGTAACATTATCACAGGTTTCTGGGATTGGGATGCATGCATCTCAGTGGGGTTGGGGTGGGGGACATTATTTAGCCTACACAGCCAGTAGATCCCTATACTTTCTTTTTTCTGGAAGAATACACATGGCACTAACTGTTGATATGCTTGTTTTAGGGAGAGGGACTGAGACTTCAGAAGAGGAAAGGAGATTCTGACTCTTCATATTGTGCTGTCACCTGCACCCCGCTTTTATTTTTTACTATCTGCATCTATTTCCTTTTGCTAAAAGAAAACTGTTACCTTGCTTTTCTGGATCCTGAGGTTATGTATGGACTGCTTTGTTTTCTGCTTTAGGCATTTCTGTATTATAAAAACAACAATCTAACCAACGTTTTTAAAACCTATGGTTCATCCATAAAATGAACTACCACGTAACCATTAAAGAGAATGAGGAAGGTCCGTACACAGTCCCCAACAGGAAGAGTTGGTGGAAAAGCAGGATGCAGAACTGGCTGTGGAGAAGGCTTCCATCACTGGAAAAACACTGCAAAAGGGATATATGTGTTTCCTTCTGAACAAAGATTTTGGGAGGACACACTATACGTAGTAGCTGCCCTGGGGAGGGGAACTGAGGAGGATTTTGGCACAAGACTTTTCACTATCTACTCCTGTGAAATATTTGACGTGTATGTGTAAAATACTACAGAAATATATATATATATATATATATATATATATATATATATATATATATATGTATATATGAAATTTTATCATGCCCATGTCTTACAGTGCTATACAAAAAGAAAGTACTGAATGATGCATTCAGTAGAGCAATAATACAACCTTTACCAAGCTCTTCATCTGGCCCAGACTCTGTGTTAATAAGCAATTCACATGGATCACATAGTCTATGGATTACAAATGAATGAGTGTTTAGTGTTTGGGGGGAAGTAAGAAATAAGATCAGGCAGGTAGAATAATCCAGTACTGAAATCCAAGATGGGAATTTTGGAAGTTTTTAGGGTGGTTTTTGGTTGCTACCATCGGTGGAAGAATCAATTGGATTTCGGTAGCAGAACCAGAGACGCCAAAAGTTCTAAAATTTGAAGGACGGTCCCCTCAATAAAGAATTATCGGGCTTCCCTGGTGGCGCAGTGGTTAAGAATCCACCTGCCAATGCAGGAGACACGGGTTCGAGCCCTGGTCCGGGAAGATCCCACATGCCGCGGAGCAACTAAGCCCATGTGCCACAACTACTTAGCCTGCGCTCTAGAGCCCACGAGCCACAACTACTGAGCCCACACACCACAACTACTGAAGCCCGCGCGCCTAGAGCCCGTGCTCCGCAACAAGAGAAGCCACCGCAATGAGAAGCCCGCGCACCGCAACGAAGAGTAGGCCCCGCTCGCTGCAACTAGAGAAAGCCGGCGCACAGCAACGAAGACCCAACGCAGCCAAAAATAAATAAATAAATAAATCTATTAAAAAAATAAAATAAAATAAAGAATTATCCCATTTTGAACTTTACTCTCAGGGTACCATCCAGCACTCTTGTAGGTGAAAATCTTCTACATAATTCTCTGAGTAGAGAACCTACTGCATACAAACAGAAGGTCTTTTGTGTGATTTTAATCTGCACTGTTTCATCCTCATGTTCATGTGTACCTCTGCTTTTCCCTTTCCAGGACCTCTTCTACAAAATGGTTTCTGAGACATCTTACTTCTCCTAAATCCAAGCTGATTCACTATAAATAGGTGCAAATATTTGACTATGTCATTTTTATCTTCCATTAGAGTCATGCCTGAACATTTACATTTAAAAAACATATTATTTTATTGTAAATTACTTTCCTTTTATTATTCCTTTATAACTGTATTAAAATCATGGCATAGTATTGAGAATTGTTTCCAAACTATGTGTGTTGGTAGTAATGTTATCTGTGGATTTCATTTTGGGAGAAGAAAGGAACACTATGATGCTCTTCACCAAGGGGTTCAAAGTCAGATGCCTTCGGAGGTCAGGCAGGCCTGTGTGAGGTGGCCTGGGAATGATACTGTTGGTTGTGGACGCCCCACTCCACCCCAAACTATCCAAAGTTACAAAGCGTTTAAAGATTGCTGGACAAACCAAATGTGGCTGCTGTCTTCTCCCAGCCTGAGGACTCACAGGTGGGACCTCCATTCTAGAAAACGATGAGTCACTGAAAACCAGGGGATGACCAGAACAGTTCCTGCTTTGCTATTCTGTCTTGAGGAAGCATTTTTTCTCCAAAGCACTGACTTCATAGAGCACACCTCAGCTTTTCATTCTTGTAAGACATTATTTCATTATAACGAAATAGGGCTAAACTGTACTGTTAGCAATTGCATTTATGTGGTTGCTAGGTAACCAATTTGTCCTTTGGGTTTTAGAAGCAGCTGAGGGTGCTAAATATCACACTATAAATCAGGGTGGCAAAGGGAGCTCAGACATGCTTAAGACGGGGCGTCCTCCAGAGGGGCAGATTGTAACTGGTTATCGATGAGATTAAAAAATTAGGATCCAAATTCGATTTAAAAATTCGGACACACCAACAAGGAGAAAAGGGACATACTATATCTAAGTTTAAAGAGAATGAGGTAGAAAAGAAAATGTAGTCTCATTACTTAAATTAGGTAATATAATTTAATTCAAAGAAGACTAAGACCCAAATTGCTTATTAATAATGACAATGATAGATGTAACTTTTGACTTCTTGCTAGCTTTTATGTGTCAGGCACAATGCTGTGCTTGACCTGCATCACAGCATCTAAATGGTACTGATCTGCAAGATAGTTATTATCTCTATTTTGTAAATGAGCAAAACGAGGTACAGGAGCTAACCTGAGTTTACTATATACAAATCATGCTAAACTGGCCATCCTTTCTGGAGAGAATTACTGGGTTAGGTGTATTTTAGTTTCAGCAAGAGGAAATGGTCTGTAGTATTCCTGTGGATTGATACCTGTGATTTAGCTAATAAAACCTGGTGGATTTAAGGTGGCCTAGATAATCACGTCCCCCTGGTGCAATGACATGCCAGTGGGAGCTCTTTTGAGGGTGGGTTACTGTTCTCTGTCCTGTTCTACAACTTTTCAATAATTGGTGAGGATGAGCTTGTATAAGACACAAAGTTGACGGACGTGGTAGAGCGCATGGTCAATAGGATGCACTCTGGGAGCCAGACAGTTCTGAATTAATAATAATAATGATGATGATGATGATGATGATAGGCTAGTTTATAGTATCAAAGTTCAAAGTAACCTTCTGGATGGCAGAAAACCAAGAATTTGATCTTGAACACCTGTGTATGCTAAGAGGCAATACGTAAGAAGAAGAAGGAAAAAAAAAAAGATAGCAACATCCACATTCTGGGATATCTCTCTCTTATTTTTTTAACAAGTCATTCCTTGGATGGCCACTGGAGTGCCAGGAGTCCTCAAGACCTTGAGCTCTGGAGTCAGGCTGGGTTCAAACTCTAGCTCTGCTACTTAATAGCCGTGTGACTAGTAAAATTTCTGAATCTCTCTGTGCCTTTGTTTGTTTTTAATCTCTAAAATGGGAATATTACTAGTATATATATTATATGGGGTTGTTGTGAGGATTTAATGAGGTCATGTGCGTAAAGAATTTAGTGTAATCGATGTACTCAGGAAATGCTAGTGGTTACTACCATCCTTAGTCCTAGGAATGCTACTAACAGACTGGCTTACAGCGCCAACATCTAAAACAATCTCAGTAGTCTTGAGTGGATCTCAAGTGACGGCTACCAGTCGTGCAAGGCAACATGGACAACTTGTGGGCCAAATGGAAAGATTAAGGATTAATGGGACTCAATTCACACCTGATTCAAGTCACCATCTTGTATTTACCTATATTTAAGTCTATGTTTTCAGGGACCTATTAGAGCCTCACTGTGGTAAAGAATCAAAGATGGATAACACACAGGTATGGGATGGTTTGCACATCTTAGAAGCAGTGGGGAAGAACCAGGTTGCCAAGTGGCATTAGTTCAGGAGGCTCCATTCACATGGCAACTGTCCTCCCGGGGGTTGGGGGGTGGGGGGGTCACCATTCACAGAATTTACATAACTGGTGCCCTGGAGTTGGGCCATCTGGTATCCCTCCCGGCTCACGAGCTATAGTTCAAGAGATGAGAAGCCTGACTAAGAAAGCAGACAAACTCCCTGCATCTGTATGTCAGAAAACCAAACAATCCCTCTCCAACATCTGTGTTCACTGTGAGGAAATTTACAGTGAGAAGAAAAAGGGCAGATAGGCAGACATTCCTGGATCGATTTTTTTTTAAAAGTCATTCCTTTTGTGGCCATCAAGGAGTCGCAAGATGCCCTCTAACTTTTCTCAGATATTTGTTAAATCCTTTCCAAAGAAACCCTTCTGAATTCTCCAGGCCTGAGGATGTTCCTTCCCTTCTGCTTTCTTGCAGGATCTTAAGGCAGGCATTATAAGGGAGCAGTTGAGAAAACAGATGCTACCTTTAGGCACCACACAATTGTAGGAAATTAATAAGGTGCTATATTGCATCATACATTTTTCTTGGCATTTGTTCATATTGATATCCTACGTATGTCCTTTATATAAACTTGAGAACATTTTTAAATGAGTTGGGTACAATCCTCATTGTCTGTTCATTCTTAAACAATGGCTATTTATTTGAATGCCTAGTAGGTGTCAGGCACTATGCTAGGCACACAGGATAGAAAGGCGAGGAAAAACCAACAGAATCCCTGACATCCTGGAATCCAGAGTCTTGTGGAAGAGACATAACACTAATTAATTGCACTCAAATAAAAGCTTTAATACGAATTTAAAGTAGGGCTGGGAAGCCCGACTTTAGGGCTTCCCAGCCCTAAAAGGATTGTGCTTGCTTGTTAGCATAGAAGGGAATCTCATCTAGGCTGTTACTAGAAGGTATATTTGAAATTGAAAAGATAAGTAAGTAGCAGAAGGGCTGTCTGTGGGGGTGTGTAGGGCTAGAAGGGATATAGCACATTTGATTAACTACCGTGTTAATGGTCTTTTCAACTCATAACTGACGATCAGACCATTGGCTACATTGACTTATATGGGATGCTCTCGTTATCTGTTGTGTGATAAACTGTCCTACAGCTTGGAGGCTCAAGACAATCACAATGCTTGTATTATCTCCTAGGGCTTCTGTGGCTCAGGAATCCAGGGAGGGCTCAGCTGGACTGGTCCTGGGGTTGTAGCCTGGGGCCTTGGTTGCAGTCAGCGGATGGATGTAGCTGCGGTAGTGGGGTGAAGGCTGGCTGGCCAGGCACCTCTCTCTTGCTCTCTTCACGTAGTCTCAGGGTCCCTCCATGTGGTCTCTCCGTGTGCACTAGTTTGGGCTTCCTCACAGCATGGTGGCCTCAGCGTGGTAGGACTCTAAAAGTAAGATTCCCAGGGAACAAAGGGAAAGCTGCATGGCCTTTTATGACCCTGCTTCAGAAGGCACTTCTGCATTTTATTGGTCACAAGTTGAGTCCCTAGTCCACCTGGATCCAAGAGGATATGATAAAGTCCCCATAACTCAATGAAAGGAATGTCAAGGTCACATTGAAGAAGACCACGTGAGATAGTAAATATTGTGGTCATCTTTGAAAAAGGCAATACATGGGAGAAGCCAAATTAACATATTTTGGACTAGAGTTCTTCTTAAGAACTATCTTTAGTACAGAGATTTACAAGAATTAACTTCACTTTATATTTATTCTCCACCTCATCATTATGGAGATAACATTATTTCAAAACACTTGACAATTTACACAGTGCTTTTAACTGATCATCATAATAAGCCTGCTAATTATTAGGACAAAATATTATCGCCCGCACTGTTTAGACAAGAGAACAAAGACCCAACTTTTCACAGACAAAAAGGGAGCACACTCAGGACCTGAATCCAGAATTAAGTGTTCTTTCTTCAGAAACACCATTTTACTGAAACATGCCACAGCAATGAAAAAAATCACAATTTATAGTCTGATGGTCCTCGTATCCTTTTTCGGATACAAAGCACTTGAACAGTCTATGGCTTTGACTGTTAGCAGCATCATTTATATGAGAATATGAAAACCCACTGTTGTAAATAGCATCCATTATAGACTGAATATAAAGACCATTTCCAAATTGCTTCCAACATTTTTTGTCCTATCTTCTACAAATAATTAAGGGTTAGCAACTTAAAAATTAATTCTAGTGGTAGAGCTATGCATCTTGCTTAATGGATACCATAAATCAATCCCATGAGATAAAATCTACTTTAAGAACTCTAAAGAAAAGGTGCTATTTCAAAGAAGGCATTGTTATTTCTCTCTTTCTTCAGAGTAGCGGCCCAGCCCTCATATTCCAACCTCTGAGCTACTTACGGCATCAATTGTGAACGTGTTAGAAATGCAAAAAATGCAACTTTTCAAGACTCATTCCAGGCCTGGTGTAGTGGGCTGAATGGTGGCTCCCTAAAAGCTATGTCAGGTCCTAATCCCTGGAATCTGTGAATGCGACCTTATTTTAAAAATGGGTCTCTGCAGATTTAATCAAGTTAAGGCTCTCAAGAAGAGATCATCCTGGGTTATCAAGGTAGACCCTAAATTCAATGGCAAATGTCCTTATAAGAGAAAAGCAGAGGGAGATTTGAGACAGAGCGAGAAGTCTATGTGAAGATGAAGGCAGAGATTTAAGCAAGGCAGCCACGAGCCAAGGATGCCCTGGAGACACCAAAGGCTGAAAGAGGCAGGAAGGATCCTCCCCTAGACCCTTTGGAGGGAGTGTGGCCCTGCCAACACCTTGATTTTGGACTTCTGGCTTTCAGAACTGTTAGGGAATACATTTCTGTTGTTTTAAACCATCGAATTGGTGGTGATTTGTTACGGCAGTCCTAAGAAATTAATACCTAGGGAGTAAGAAGCCCAGGTAGTGGGCCTTGCAATCAGTATTTCAGCAAGCCCTCCTGGTGACTGTGATGTATGCTCAAGGTTGAGAACCACCAGTCAAGGTTGAGAATCGCTGAGTAATTGAATATATGGCTCTATTTATGACTGGCTAGAAATGTGGACATTATTTTCCTACAGGACAGCAGAGGCCTTTCTAGATATGTTCAAATAGACCAAGTATGGACATTGAGCATCTGGAGTAAAACTGAGTCTCAGCAGGTAAGTGAACGACTCCAGGTCAGCTCTGGAAGGCTTTCTCTCTTGGGGTTCTTCTCATTTACAACAAAGATTTCTTTTGCTCTGAATAGGGACAGAGCAATGTGCCAGGCACTGCAGTTATAAGTAGGTATAAGATTTGATTCTTACCATCAAGAGTTCTGCCAACTCACCGGAGAAACAGGACGAGTAGATACAAAGATAAACAATTCCATCTCCAGCTTCACAGGGGCATAATGTCTTCGAAACACCCCTCATAACTTACCAAATAAGAAACTCTTCAGGCTACAAGTGTATCTTTAGCCAAACTCCTCCTAAGCACTGGGGTGGCATTAAATCAACACTGGCGTGCTCTCATTTCTAAAATACAAGATGCAGTTTCCCAATGAATAATGCATCCTGCTTCTCGCCCACGCACACGCTCCTTACAGATTAGTTTGCATATCAAGAACAGCTAGACTTTCTAAAAGTCACATCAGAGCAGAAGAACGTTCACCTGTGGATACACTTTCTAGTGTGTTTTTAAATTCGGGCATTTGAGGGTACCCTGAGAGAAATCGAGATACATCACAGCCTGAGCAGGAACACACATCCGCTGTTGAGAAATGACCCTGCTTTTGACTGAAGGGCTGAGCTTCTTGACTGGCTTAAATTCAGTGTGAAAGAGGTGGGGCTGGCTCTCACCAGCTGTATGTCTTCTTAATCAAAGTGACACATGTGCCACTGTGACCCCCAGAGTCCTTTGGGGACACACAACCTACTGGGAGAGGTACGCCCCGAGAAGAAGGAGGGGGTGCCCATGACTGTGGAGGGACGTGCTAGGGGATAAGATCAGGAGATTATGGACAGATGGCAGCCCGAGGCTGGCACCACGGCACGGCATCAAGGCTACAGGCTTCAGACACCAGGCTGCTTGGATCCCGAGCCCTGCATCTCCACTCAGTTGGCTGTGTGACACTGGGCAGGTGACTTAACCTCACAGAGCCACAGTTTCCTCGCTGTTATGTGAGGACATAATAGGGGCTACCTTAAAAGGTCGCTATGAGGATTAAACAGTTAAAACACAGACCATTCTAATAACAAAGCCTGGCAGAATACGTAACGTTATTATCTCTTCTTTTTCCTCTCCTCCTCCACCGTCCTCTTCTCCTCATCATCTTCATCTTCTCCATCATCATCATCATCACCACCACCACCACCACCATTCACAGTGTGACCTCACACCCTTGCAGTCCCAGGGTTTAAATCTGATTCTCCCTCCTCACTTGCTTTTTGCTAACTAACCTTAGAAAAGCCATTAATCTCAAGAACCTCCCTGTGCATGGCTAGCATGCCTCTCACTTTGCTGGTAGGTGAGGATGAGACAGAGTTCACTTAAAGCCCCTAACACAGAGCTTGACTCTTCATAGACACTCGGTAAAAAGTCCTGCTGTGACTCAAAATAAAATCATTATGACCTGACACAGAGGAGAAAGGTTTGAAGGGAGGAGACCAGCAAAACAGCAGAGGAAGGAGGGACTTGGGCTCCTTCCACATCTCTTGGAAATGACAGGAGGGACTTAGCTGACATGTGACAGATGAAGACCATCAGTTCACTTACTCCATAACTGGTCATTGGCACAGTTCCAGGCACTGTGCTCAGTGTTTTATCCTTCTCTCAATGGTCCAATGAGTCAGGGAATGGATTACCCCATTTTACAGATCAGGAAACTGATATTCAAAAGGGTGACACAGGGAATTCCCTGGCTGTCCAGTGGTTAGGACTCCGTGCTCTCACTGCCGAGGGCCCAGGTTTGATCCCTGGTCGGGGAACTAAGATCCCACAAGCCACGCGGCACAGCCAAAACAAACAAAACAAACAAACACCCAAAAGGGTGACATAAATTCACCTGAATTAATTAATTATTAATCTATTACTTAATTGTTGGTTTTCCATGTGGAAACTATTTAGAATTCAGGTTCCAGCTGGCCTCAGCTTTTAATGACTACACGATACCTACCTTACGGCACCAACACCTGCAGCCTGCTAGCACTACTGGCATAGGCCTATATTCTATCACCTTTGAACAGTGATGGGGTTGAAGGGAAGCTCTGTGAGGACCCTCTACCCCACCCTTCAATGTGGGAGAGCTGGGCAGAGGGTCTTCCGGAAGAATAAACCATCACACCCACACCCTAAGCCTCCAGGAGATCAAACTTTGTACAGCTGTTGCTGCTGGCAGGGGAAGCCACTTTGAAAGGCAGGAACTTCGGGCCATTACACCTTCCAGATATCACTGCTGGAGGGGGCGGGTAACCACTGGCAACCGAACCGCCTTGGAGAACTTGGGTCTCTAGGCGGTTGCTGGGGGTCATGAGCATTAGATGTTCCTTGGCTTTTCTCTTTCTCTCATGGCCCACATACAGTTCATCAGCAGATCTGGCAGCTCTGCCTTCCTTTCCAAACGCATGTGGAACCCGCCCATCACTCGTCACCACCATGGCTCCCACCCTGGCCCGATTCGCTGGTATGACTGAAGTAGCCTCCTCACTGGTGCCTTGCTTAGATTTTCCTCCACTTCAGTCTCTTTTCCAGACGTCAGGAAGGTCCTATAAAATGAAGGTCAGGCCATGTCTTGCCTTTCCTTGTGAGTATAAGCTAGGCTCCTTACAATGCCTACATGGATGGATAGGATCTGCTCCTCTGGCTTCTCCCAAAGTCACCTCCTGCTTCTCTCTCCCTTCTCACTGCACTCCATCCACATTGCCTTCTTACAGTCCCTCCAACAAGCCAGGCATGTCCCTGCCTCAGGACCTTTGCACAATCTATTTCCTGTCTGGAATGCTCTTCCTCCAGTTACGGATGTGACTCACCTCTTTCAGGCTGTGCTCAAATGTTACTTTCTCAGCTAAGCCTTCCCTGACCACTCTACTGAAAATGTCCCATTGTACCCTTACCCCAGTCCTGCGCGTCCCTTTTCGTGCTGATTTTTCTCTCGAGCTCTCATTACCTAATACTCTACATAATTGTTATTCACGTTGTTTATCGTTTCCCTCCACTAGAGGGAGACATACACTCCGTGAGGCCAGAAGCAGCCTGGCATTAACAAGTATCTGTAGAATGAATGAATGAATGGGTGAATGCATATGTTTAGCCTGGCTCCTGGACACCCGTGAGATACCACTGCTATCACATACACGCTTGCGCCTCCTCCACACAAGACTTGGGCCAGGGAGCACCAGCCTAGTAGCCACCCCGGTTCCTAGTGGGCGCGACATTCCAGTAAACATGAACTTTGTCTCTGAGTCACTGGCTCTGGCAGCAGATTGTAACAGAAATTCCAGGCGGGGTTCTCATGCCACCTCCAGAAAAGGAATCGATTCGGCTCAGTCCTTAGCCCGTCATCCATCATCGTAAACAAGCATGTGTGCTCGGAAAGGTCCCCCGGCAGTAACTGCGTGTTCCCACAGCCCCGCCCAAAGGTAAAAATAGTATTCTCATGAGAACGCTTCCTTTCCCAGACTACAGAGCCAGTGCAGAGCCAAAGGCTCCTGCCCACCCAGAGGTAGCATTTCCACGGGCACCACTTGCCATCAGCTTAGCACCAGCTCTGGGTGACACGGTCTCAGGGAATACCACCAGGTGTATCCCTGGGGACATGCTGTCAGGACATCTGTGACGCTCTGATTTTGCCTTATACACTATATATGTATTTTTTCTAGTTGGAATTTTCTCTGGATCTTGAAAGGGCTGTTGCCCAGGTCTGGGCACCACCCTCCATCCAGGCCGCCCAAGTCTCCCTCCTCCCAGCTCCCTCAACCTGTTCAGCCTCCCTCCTCCATCCTCTCCTGACCCAGATTCCCTCCATCCTTGACCACCAGCTCCGGCCTCCCTCCTCTTGAAGCTTTCTCCTGCCTACTCTGAGATTTTCCTTTTTCTATTTCCTACGTAATTTAAAGATGGCACCAAATAATTTAGCATGTAATTGCAGAAGCTCTTACATTGTTATTCTTTTACGTGTGCTGCTTCTGTCTTTGAACCAGGCTGTATTCTTGGCATCTTTTCTTGTTTTATAACTCAACCTAGGGCTCGGTCTGGGGAAGCTGGGGTCCTGGGTGAGGGCCCGAAGCCATTCAAGGAGAAATGCCAAGCAACTCCAGAGCACACATGTAAGAGAGGGTGAACATTCCTGTGATGTTCTTGCTGTGACTCTCTTCGAGAAACAGCTTCAAAGCTCCAGCTTCGGAACTCTGGCAGGGGAGACATTAAGGATAACTGGGGCTCTAGAATCTAATTCAGTTCTCTAGAATCCATGAAATGGCATTCAGAATCTTAGCTCATTGCCTTTAAGCACTTACTCACTCATGGCAATTTTAAGGACACTCATAAATAATATATAATGTAAATTATAAATAATAACTAGCATTCATTTAATACTTCTAACCCATTAAGCACTGTGCTAAGTATCCTCTGAGATAGGAACTACTGCTGAACTTCCTCCGTGCGCCCATTTTGGAGATGAGGAAACTGAGACTTGCAAAGGGCCAAGTGGCTATTAGGTCGTGGGGTCAGTAGGAGAATTCAGGCTGTTGAAGTCATTCAAAGAAGAAAACAGAAACAATATGCTTGGGGCATGTCCTGGAAGTGTGTGGGGTGTTTTCTGGAACCTGTAACTCAGTTTTACATTTAAACCCCAAATACTTTGGCACAACTGCGTATACTCTGCGTTTCTTCGGGACTCAGCCACTGCGCCTACAGAGGGGGGCTTCTTGTTTTCATTTGGATCAGAGCCTGCCAGTTCTGGAAAGTCACTTAATGGTGGTATCTCTCTAAGTGTCATGTGAGTGACCAACATGAAGCAGACCCGTGTCCACCCGCGCCTGTAGCGGATGCTTTCGTGGTGATCTCGTGTAAGGATTCTCGCCTTGGAGAACTTCGTTATGTCTCCAGGGTGGTCGTGCCTGAGCATTTACATATTAACCTGGACATTCTATCATTTTTTCCCTTATATTATACTGGAGGCTTATTATTTTTTAAAAAATGTGTGTAGGCAGGTTAAGATTTGATGAGTGTCACAGAGGGGTGTTAAGAAGGCCTTAGACGGTGCTTATTAGCCTCTCAGTGTCCCTGGGGTTGGAGGCAGCAGAGGTGACTCCCACCCAGGGGGGGTCTGCACCCACACATTCAGCCCCACCAGCAGATGCCACTGCATGGTTTGAATCAGGAAGGAAATCTGAAAGCGAAGAAGAAGAGCAAGCCGGATGCAGCTCGCTAAGGGCCAGGTCACTGCTCAGCCCGGGGTCAGCTCCAGTGGGTTTTACTGGCACTTGCTCAGGAGCGGGAGGTGAGAGCAGACCTCCCCGGTTCGAGGCTCCCCTCTCCTGCTTCAGCGACCCCTGTAAGGAGCCATCTCCACCAGAGGTCTGGTCAGACAAGGGGAACAGGAGCAACACCTGTGTTCTGAGAACCCCAGCAGGCAGCACGCAGAGCCTCAGGGTCGCGGTGCCAGACAGGGAAGGTGTGTGTGACCCAGCCTGTCACCACGGCGTCTCGAGGGCACACGTGTTCCCTGGCTTTGTTCACTTAAGAGAAGCCAACTGGACAGAGATCTGCCAGCACTTTGATCTCGGACTTCCAGCCTGCAGAACTACGGGAAATAGATGTCTGTGCTCAAGCCGCCCAGTCTATGGTATTTTGTTACAGGAGCCTGAGCTAAGACAGGTGCGGTGCAATTCTGACATGAGGAGGAAGCCCCAACCGGAAGCAAATGGAGAGGAAAGCACACAAAGCGTGAAGATCCCCTTGGATCATGGGACCTTGTGATCAGGGCTGCACAGCTGATTACCATCATCCAGTGCCCTGTGGGTACCACTCTAGAGAGGCAAGAGGAAACCTGGCCTTTCAGACACTTCATCCAGACCCTGGAGGGGTGAGCCCGTGGTGTGAGCTCCCTGAGAGGGAAGCTGCGCTGAGATGGATCAAACCCTCCACCAAGAAGAAACTCCAAAGGACAGGCTGCTCCATACACGTGCACGTACAAACCTGCCTAGAAAACTATCTACAGAAACGTGCACTGAGCTGTTAACAGCAGTCATCTCTGGGTGGCATGGCTATGGTGGTTTCATGTGCTTAGTTTTGCTTATCGTCTTCTAAATTTCTATAATGCACGTAATGTTTTTGTAATAATAGTATTTTCCTTTAATTAAGAGACAAAACGCCATCTGGGTGATTCCGATGCACGCCCAAGTTTGAGAACCAGCTCCTGGAACACAGTTTTCTTAACTTTCCAAGCATTAGAATCGGTGGAGACAGTCTGATCTCTGGGTGTGGCTGTCGGGGAGATGGGGGGTGGGCTTAACAGGGTTTAGAGCCAGGAGTCCTATTAAGCGACCGCTAGCAGTTCCTGCTGGTAATGTTCACCGTGGGAATGACAATTCCTAATCACATCTCAAAATCACACATTACCTTTAGGCAAATTAAAAATCTTTGTGGCTGTTCTCATGGAAAAAACGAGCACATTTATCATGGAGAGGGGACACAAAATCCACTGCACCAGGACCCTGGCTTTAGCCTTATGTGGTACTTACTGCCTCCCGGGTATGTATGTAGATTTGGGGATATGCGGGGCCTCAGAACATTTAATTCTCGACTTGAGACCACTGGCCGCTGGCCTACTGGGAGACGAGAAGGCTGCTCAGAGGACTCGTGCCTCTGAGCCCACAGACTTCACAACATATCTGTTTAAAGCCATATGAAGGGACTTAGGCTGTGGCAAGTGTTCTTGAGTTTCTCAGCTTCAAACCCAGCGTCTGAAGATGTTTCGGAGTGCTCCAGGTTTCCTGTATCCCTACTCAGTCACACATCCCCTGTTATCGTGAGCAGGAACTCGGGGAGAGTGAAATCTGCTAGGAAAATTACAAGCATAGATAAGGCCTTAGAAAGTGTCCTAGCTGCCAGCCTCAGATAGAGGCTCCTTCCAGCAAAGTTGACTTTCTTATCACAGAATAAGGATAAACAAACAGCCATGCTTGGATCCCATTAGTCAAAGCATCACAGAGAGACTCCAGACCTTGACGGTTAAGTGTCTCTCTTGGTGTCTGCTCCTGATTTCAATGTGTGTGCGTGGGGGGCAGGGCAGGGTTCGCCACACATTCAATAAGCAATTCTTGAACACCAGCAGGGAGTCCAAGAATTCAACTCAGTTCTGACACTGTCTACCCGGAGACAGCATCAGATTCCACAGGTTGAGAGTTCACGTCTACAAGCCTGTTCATTCCCACAGTTGCAAACCCAGGTTGTTACCTGTACTTCTGACCAACAGGCTATAAATCAGAGGTTCCCACGAGCCCCTCCTTGGGTTCAGTTAATTTGTTAGAAAGGCTCACAGAACTCAGAGAAACACTTTACTTTCTAGCTCACCAGTTTATTGTAAAAGGATGTAACTCAGGAACAGCAGGATGGAAGAGATGCAGAGGGCAAGGTGCAAGGTATGGTGAAAGGACGTGGCCTTCCTTGCCTGCTCCAAGTGTGCCACTCTCCCCAAACCTCCACCTGTTCCCTGACTCGAAAGCTCTCTGAACCCCATCCTTTTGGGTTTTTATGGAGGCATCGTCACAGAACGTGATTGGTTAAATCATTGGCCATTGCGATTGAGCTCAATCTCCAGCCTCTCTCTCCTCCCCAGAGGTCAGAGGGTGGTACTGAAAGTTCCAACCCTCTAATCACAGGGCTAGCTCCGCTGTCAAACAGCTCCCATTTTTAGGGGCTGTCCAAAAGTCACCTCATGAATATGACAAAAGACATCTTGATCACTCGCAACACTTAGGAAATGCCAAGGGTTCGGGGAGCTGTGAGCCAGGAACCTCAGAGAAAGACCAAATATATATGATCATCTGGATGATAAAACGTATATTTTTCTTATATATCACATTTCAGTACCCCATCTGAATCCAGATGCACGAGGCAACGTTCCTGGTAGATTTAGGGGCTGTGTCATCTTTCCCTGCTGAATGGATCAGGATGACTTAGTTCTCAAACTCAGAGCCATCTGAGGGAACTACAAATACTACAGACTGCCAGGCCCTACTCCCTGAAGACTTTAATTCAGGAAGTCCTAGTGGAGTCCATATGCATTAAAAAAAAATCACTCCAGGACAGAGCAACAAGCTAAGTGATACTATGAGGAAGTGACGGGATAAGACGTCCAAAAGGTGGGACTTTCCCTTAATGAGTCAGTATTTTGTAGAGGAAAAAAAGGGTGGGGGGAGGTGGAAGAATGTGCTGGATTAAAAGACATAAGGGATGCAACAATCAGACCCATTGTGTGGTCCTGGAATGGATCTCAGTTGAGACAGAACAATTAATCGTAAAGAATATTTTGGGGTAAACTGGGAAAAATGAAAATTTTCTTTCTTATAGAAACTGGAGATTGTTAACTGAGAAAAGCAGGTTTGAAAATAACATGTATGGTACTATCTCATTTGGGTTAAAATGGATAAAAAACAAATACGTGCCTAGAAAAACAGGTCATGAAATAAGGCGTTTTCTAAATTTCTACAATGCTCACGTGATGTTTTTGTAATAATGAAATGTTTTATTAAATTAACAAATAAGAAGTGATTCTGATGCATATCCACATTTGAGAACCAGCTCTTTGAGCAGCGCTCTTCTAACTCATCTGAGCAATAGAGTCACCTGGGGCACCTGTTAAATGTATGGGTTCTCAGGTCCCTGCCCTGCAGGATGGGACTGGCTTTGCGGTGCAGCCTGGGAGGTAGATTTTTCACAAGTGTCCTGGTGATTCCTGTTACCAGCTAAGGATGAAAAACTCTGCTTTAGACCAGAGCTTCTTCCCACTTTTTGAGCACAAGAACCCCCCAGGGGATCTTGTTAAAATGCAGATTCCGATGGGCAGCTCTGCCGCAGAGCCCCAGATTCTGCGTTCCTAAGGACTCCTGGGAGAGTGAACAGGCGACACAGGCAGAGTGTGAGGCAGCAGGGCGTGGTGTGGGTGTGGCTGCCCTGATCCAAACAGGCAGCTGCTGCTCAGCTCCGGCCTGGCGGCGAGGCGCGCACACGCTTGCCCGCTGTCGTGTAATCTTCCCATTTTTCAAGAGAAGCCAGAAATGTGATTCTGAAATGAAACCTCCTACTTTCAAAACACTGCACAGGCCAAACAAAACACATCTGCCAGCTAGATCCAGCCTGGGGCCATCAGTGCTGTACTGCTGGTCTCACCCACAGTAGGAGTCAAATCCCCAGTCCTGATAACAAACGCCAATGAGTCCACAGGATAAAAGTTAACCAATAATTATTCTTGCTGACACTGACGGCAAAATTCCAAACACAGCAGAAATTCCTGAACGTTCAACTCCTTTGTGTTAAAATGAGCACAGAGAAACTCAACTCCAGCTAGCACTTTGACACACTGGGTAAACGTTGTCCCAAGGCAGATAAAAGAACCAGAAAGCTAATGTGTCAAAGGGTTGGTAGGGGTCAGCGGGCATCATAAGATGGGCATATTGAGAACCTCTCCTTGGGCCCTACTGTCCACTAAACCCACTCACAAGTCAGACAGTCTCAACCATGTCCGAAACTCACCGTGAACTAAAGTTCTTGAGATTTGCAAGAAAAACATACCAAAGTACCATAAGAAAGCTAATTTTGCAGCTCTTAATGAATCCCATTTACATTTTTTTCAGCTCTTTGATTTCTGAGCACTATTTAAGGGGGAGGTTTGTTCAGTTCATTTACTTTGGATTTTTAACTGGCCAGGGTGACAGTCCTCAGCAGTATAATTTCCCTCCTGTGCCCCTATCAATAAAATGCATCCCAGAGCTAATATCCATTCTGAGCTCCACTGAGGACCAATACCTTCCAGAATCACAGTGACTTGGACAACAGTAAACAACCAGAAGGGAGCCAAGACCTGCCACAGGCATTTAGTTCTCAGTGGAGAATAAGAAACATCTCGTGCTTTCTTCCTGCAGAAGACACAACCCTCAAGTTGAGGAACTATGGATTAAAGGGAACTGATCACAGAATTTTCAGGTGATCCAAGGAATGCATGCTATGCCTCCTCTTCCTCCTACGTAACAATTTGGATAAGTTTGAGGGGCAAACACTATGGGCTGATTGACCTAACACCCATTTCCAGACACCGATATTGGTAAGAAAACAAGTATTTAATTTTCCCATCCTCCCTTGCAATCAGGGGTGGCTATATGACATAGTTCTGCCCAATGAAATGTAGGCAGAAATTTATTGTAGCAGTGGGCTAAGGATGATGCTTCAGGGAGTCTTTGGCTTTTCAGATGCAGTGGAAAAGATGGGATAGATACCACTCCTTCTCCTTCTTTCTACCTCAAATGCAGATGTGATGGCTGGAGCTGAGGCAGCCATCTTACAATACTGAGGGAAAAGATTAAGAGAATTACAATGAGGTCAACCCCGGCATCATTGTGAGGCTGAAGAGCAGCCACCAAATAACCCACAAATTGCTTAAGCCACAGCAACTGTATTTCCTATTATGTATAGCAAACATAATCCTAAAATGTATAATTCCTCATAAAATTACAAATACAAAATCTTACCTGAAGTGAAGTGGCCACACGGAGCAAGGATACCATATTTCACTGTTGCTTAAATTGGCTTCTAGAATCTGCTGGTAACACTACCAAGGAAGGGTAGGAGGAACTGAGAATCCCACCTACTGCCACCCAACACTTCTTTTATACATGAGTTTTAGCATCATGCTAGAAGAACTTACACAAGAAATAGAGTTTCTTCCACTTAAGAAAGTTGTTATTACCAACAGCCTCCTTGAGGCACGGGAAGAAAGCAGGGTTAGTGTCCAGGTGCCTCTAAATATCTCTGCCTCTGACATCTGTCATCAGAATCTCATTCCTCTGTGGCCAATGGCCCAAGGCTGGTTCGTCTGGATGGTTCTGCTGCTGGCTTTGGTCAAGAGACTGTGGCTGTACGCCCTTCTCCACACTGGCTGGGGCTATTTAATTCCTGTCATAGTGAAGGAGCCCGTGTGCTTCTGGGTCTAGCATCACTTCAGTAGCACGTGTTTACTGAACATGTACGTGTTTCCAACTGGTTAATCCTCAAAGCCCTACAAGGTGGGGTACTGTTGTTTACTCTATTTTCAGATGAGGAAACTAAGACTGAGAAAGCTAAAGTGATTGATTGTCCAAGCACCTACAGCTAGAAATGGAGATGCTGGGGCTGCATGCTGTCAAAGTTCATCCTCTATACTGTTAATATAAACTGCGTCTTGAAAACTACCCAAGTACCTTCAGATGGGTCCTGGGTTAGAAGGAAGTCAATAAAAAGGCGTCTCAGTTCTCTTTCCTTTTCTCAGTCCAAATGCGGCGAGTGAGACATGCCGGGGATGGCAGAGATAGCTAGTATTCACCAAATAGTCCACTCACTTCCCTGTGTTTTCAGCCTCCCTTGTGGTTAGGTTGGGGCCACCTGGCTAGTACTAGGTCACTCGACTGAGAACAGAATTGATGTTTCTTTCCTGAGCTGAGGGAGGTAAAAAGCCACATGTCACCTCCATCCCTCTTCCTCTTCCATGGAGACCATGGAGATGTCCTAGATGTGTTAACTACAAGAAGGAGGGTAGCCCTATTCGTATCCCAGATTTCATCATGAAGAATTCATTTTACATTGTTAAGACACTGAGATTGTGAGGTTTGTTTATTACAGTAGCATAGCTGAGCTTATCCTGACTAGTAAAATGGGCCTCTGAAATGTGATCAGGACACCTTGCTTGTAGCAACTTTGCAAAAAGAGGGATTTGTGATGTGGAAGCTATCATAATATAGGAGATTCATTTATCACTGGGGTTATTCTGTGTCCAAATCATAGGATGCCTTATCTGCCTAATGAGGCAGGCAGTTTCTTAGAATTAACATGAACATGTTACTTGTATTACAAAATTTGGCACTGCTTAATGGAAATGATGATCCTCTCTAATTTCAACTGATACTTCCAGCTGCTGCCTCTCAAGGATTTTGTAGTTTGGCCCCATATTTTTATAGGGTGAAATGTTTGCAAAATATATGTATAAGCCTCTGCTAATGAATGCAATTTTATGGCCCATTACACTTTCCATGCAAATGTAGAGACAGTGGGGTTGCCTGAGCTGGGAGTTGGCTGAGATTTGCCAACTGTGTGGTTTTGAATGGGGATCAGAAGAGCCTATTTGAAATAAAAATATACATTGGTGATTCAAATACTTATTGAGCAAATACTATGTGCCAGGGCCTTTCTTAGAGGTTGGAGGTACAGTAGTAATTAGGACAGAGTCCCTGCCTCATGAGATTTGCATCTTATAGATGAAACTGAACTTTGGAAATGACAGATGGGTTCACTTGAGGGTGTTTAGAGACTCTAAAAGCCAAATGTGTACCTGAAGAGAGAGAAATGAAAGCTTTCACCATTACCCCAAACTGATACATATGAGGCTTTTCACCATCTGGCCCTGCTCACCTTGTCCAGCTTTCTCTCCACCACCACCCCCTGTCCATTTACTTCACTCCAGCTCCACCGACCCACATGCATTTCTCAGGTATCACCAAGCTTTCTTCCCCCAGGCCATTGTCTAAGCTGTTCTCTCTGCCTAGAATACACATTCTTCCCCTACCTTCTTGGTGTTTAACATGTTAATGCCTCTTTGTCCCCCTGAGACAGTTCAAGGGGTTGACTCCTACAGGAAGCCTCTTTGGATTACCTCTAGTTTACCTTAACCCTCCTAGTGACCCCACATTATCTGTCTATAAATTTACCTCATTAACCTTTTCCCTTTCCTCACTGGCATGGAGGAGTTGATGGAGACCTGATGGATGCATGGCGTCATGGGATGAAGGGAGGGACCAGTGCCTGCTGGTGCCTGAGATGTGGGTGGGGGGGACTGGAGCTGATATGGCAGGCAGAAGGGATGGCTGGCGTGGCTGGGAGACCAGTTACATTGAGTGATTTGATCATGCCAGTTAGTAAATACACTGAGGATATTGCCAGTCGGGTTTCCCACTGTTGAAGAAGGTGAGTATGGAAAGGTGGGACGGCTAGAAAAAGCCTTGAGGTGTTGGATTGGAAATGGACATACTGGTTTGAAGCTGTGTTTTAAAATGCTATATACGGATGAAAAGACAGATGTAGTAGTTACAGATGTATGTCTATGCGCATGCATGTGTATATACATGTATATGTACACATGCGTATAGTTGTGTGTGTAGTGTATATGTATCCTCACTCTGTCTGCTGAGAGGGCCTGGAAGCAATGACATCCAAGCAGTAATAAGCTCACCAAACACCCAGTCCTTAATTTCTAAATATTACTCTCCATTGAAGGAAACCAGGGTTCCTCGGTGAAGTGGTTAAATCCAGCACTGGTACAGGAAAAGTACAATGTGAGTCCAGAATACCTTATTATTTAAGAAAGTAATAAAGTAGTCAAAAAAAAATGATGAACTATCAAAAGCCCCAACATGTGGCTCCCACTGGCCCAACACGGCATAATTTGAGCATAGCATTAAAAATAGACAGCAACACAAAACAACCCAATAAATAAAAGTGAAATCCCATGAGCCCATACTAATATAAATAGATAAGTAAATAAATAAATAAATGAAGGAGAAGAACTTACAAGTTATATACATTTTTCTCTTCTTCCTTAATTAAAAAAACAAAACAAAACACACATACACACAAATTTGGGTAATATCCCCCAGTGAAACATCATATTTCTCTGCTTCCCTTGCAGTTGTGTGATCATGTGATTGATTCTGGTTAATGTGATATAAGCAGAGGTACAGTATGGGAAGGGAAGGGGCTGCAGGTCCAGAAACTAGATGTAAAGGCTGGAGTTCCATCTGCCATCCTGAGCCCTGAAGTGGTCTTGAGGGTGGAAGCCATGTGCTTAGATGGCAGAACCTGGTCCCAAATGGCATCTCGAGGCTGCCCTATACGACCTCTGGATGTCTTTTATGTGAGAAAAATAAAGTTGTCACTGCTATTTCAGATGGTTTTCTGTTACATGCAGCTGAGTTTAAACCTAAATAATGTAGGTAGAGAGGAAGGTTTCAACTGTATCTGTCATATCTTATACCTTAAAAAAAAAACTGGAGACAAAAATAGAAAGAATGGGCTGATGATCAGTAACCAGTGAGGGTTAACTTCCTTCTCCAGTCCTGTATTTTGATAATCTTAAGAAAACAAAGAAAAGCACAAAGAACAATAGACTAAAAATCTGTACACCCACCATCTGGAATTGCCAACTATTAACATTTTGTCATATTTGCTTTCCCTTTATTTTATTCAAAGAAATAAAACATTACAGATCTAGCTTAAATCCTTGTATCTGCCATTCCCTGTTCTATCCCCCATCAACACTTGTACCAGCAAGAGCCACTGTACAGAGGATGGAAGCTCCTCGTGGACGAGGTTCAGGTTCAGGTTACCTTAGGCATATATACCTTAGGCATATATTTCAGGTTACCTTAGGCATATATTTGTTTCCATGAATAATATATTAGATTAGATATATATATTTATTAATTTTTAAATAAATTGCATCATATGGAATACACATTAAAATTGGCTTTCTTGTTTCTGAGCTCTACCTTCACAGAATATATATGTATACGGATACATATAAAATACACAAACTACTGCAATTTAATACTTATTTAATTTTATCTAGCCACTCCCCTATGGATGCACATTTAGGCAATTTTCAATTTATTGCCTTTTTTTCCAAGTTAAGATGAATCCTTTCTTTTATTTCAACAGTCAATATACTCATTATTCTTAGAAAAAAACGTAAAAGCACTCAATAGATGCTTAGATTATTACATCCTCTGTGTAAAACAGACAAATTTTAAAACAGGTAAACAATATGTTGTCATAGTAGAACTTATACCCACAAGGTGGTATGTGAGGCTGATCCATAGCAACTCTTACGACGATTTGAAGATCCAGGGGAAATGAGCAGAACAGAGCATATTAACGAGAATATACCTTTTTAAAAATGTTACTCTTTTTGCATGACATTCTACTCCTGCATGCAACCAAAATTATTATTTTTTTCTAGCCTTATCAAGGTATAATCAACAAACAAATATTGTATATCTTTAAGGTGTAGAACTTGATGTTTTCATATACGTATCATTGTGATATATATATTTCATATACATATCACCACCATAATCAAGCTGATGAACATATGCAGCAATGGACATCCTCATGTATGTCTCCTGGTGCACATGTATGTTAATTTCCTTCTTGAAGCCTGTTGTTACATACTGATGACCCAGGAGAATGTCAAAGATATAGTGTAATTACTTGAGAAAGGCATTGGAAAACTCCTCTTATGATCACACTATAGATACAATGGGGAACATATAAGCTGTGTGATCATATTCCCAGGTGAATTTATAACTGGTTAATCAACTTCACCAAAACACTGTACAACTGATTTCTAGGAAAAGATCTTTGTGGTGTGACAGAGATCTAGAACTTTATTCTATTCAATAACCTTATCTACCATCTATCCATCCATCCATCCATCCATTCACTATCCGTCCATCCATCCATCCATCTATCCATCCAATGTTTTTGGGTAACATTGTACCAGGCGTCATGGTAGACACTGGACACTGAAGAGTCAACAGCACCCAGCACAGTTCTTGACACATGGTTGGTATCTAATTAATATTTGTTAGCTGACACTTGAGAGAGATGTAGTCAGTACCCTCTCAAACCTATAGAGTCGCTATGGCTTTGGTGAAGATTCAGAATGCATATGAGATTTTAAGATTTTTTTTAAAAAAGGGACTGGGAATACTTGGTAATAAGTCAGATTAATGAGATAAGACATTAAATTCTTTCCACAGCATAAAGCTGGTTAAATAAAACTTATAATTGGCAAATGTGACATCAGGAATAAGCATATGTGTATACACACACCAATATATACACAAACATATGCATGTACTAGTTCTAAGTTTGATAGATCTATCTCGGCAATAATTGTGCAAAATACATACTCAAGTTTCTGGTTGAGCACAAGTTCACCATGAGCCAATGCTGTGAGCTTAGAAGGCTAGGAACACTAGCTGGATCCTAGGCTGAATTGGGGTGTCTGTACCAACCTCTGGGCAATGGTGAATGACAGCTCTACTGTTTCATAGGTGTTTACTATTGTACAAATCGAAGGCACTATCAACAGCATACTTATAACTAACTGCAACTATTCCAATTTAAAGAGGATGTAACTGAGACTCAGAGAGGCCAAGTAACTTGCCTAAAGTCATGCCAATAAGACATGGATCTGGGGGACTTCCCTAGTGGTGCAGTGGTTAAGAATGCAGGAGACACGGGTTCGATCCCTGGTCTGGGAAGATCCCACATGCCGTGGAGCAACTATGCCCGTGCGCCACAGCTACTGAGCCTGCGCTCTAGAGCCCGTGAGCCACAACTACTGAGCCCACGTGCCACAACTACTGAAGCCCATGCACCTAGAGCCCCTGCTCCACAACAAGAGAAGCCACCGCAATGAGAAGCCCGCACACCGCAAGAAAGAGTAGCCCTCGCTCGCTGCAACTAGAGAAAGCCCGCTCATGGCAACGAACAGCCAAAGCAGCCAAAAATAAATGAATAAATTAAAAAAAAAAAAAAGAGAGAGAGAGAGAGATGGAGCTGGAATTCAAATCCAGCCATATTTGGTGTCAGAGTCTTAACCACCTGACTATGCTGTGTTACCTCCTTGCCTGTGTAGATGGACCCACAGTCGCATCCTTCCTGAAGATATGACCAATCTAACTCCATGGGACCCATTTTTGAGGAGTGGGAAACAAAACCATGTGTATTATCATTAGTCACCACTAGAACAAAATATCGTACCTATGAGAGCCAATACTGCCACAAGCTCATGGCCACAGCGTGTGCTTTCATCTCCAAGAAACTGCTCTCCACTTAAGAGGAAGGCACAAATGGGCTAGAAAGGCCAAGTTTGTGATGTAGCTCTCCCACTCCTAGTCTTAGTACATTTCAGGGCAAGGCAGACATTTTCAGTCTTTGTTTCATTATCAATAGTGGCGTCTACACCTCATGGTTGTTTCAAGGATTAGCACTAATATTATACGCGAAGCCAACCACAATGCCCACCACGTAGTCGGCGCTCGATAAACGGTAGTGACAACAGTGAAACTGCTCCTGCTGTGAGGATGCTCCTAGGAAGCAAAGACCTGGGTCTTCTGTGTGGTTGCGAGGGCCCACAGGGTACCGACGAGCAGCCTGCCCTCCTCTTACTTCCTGTAGGAAGAGGTATATTTTTCTTTATAATAACTCATCCGTCACTCATCAAACCAAGACCTCAGTGGTCTGCTTCTACCCAGAGGGGTACTTTTTTATAATTCATCTGCCCAGAGGGGACACCTTTTTCTAATATTTACAAAGTGCCTCATTGGTTAGCTGTGTGCTAGGGTCTTTCCACCAGACATCCTGACACCAGAACAAAGACCAATCTTACCTGTCCTACCTTTGTCTTTTCCAAGATCCATTCTACTGACTTCCCAAAACAAGGCTTTCAGGTTACAATTCTTGTGAAATAGCATAAATGTGGGAGTCATGATCAGGTAGAAGAAACAAGAGCCCATTGGCTGCAGCCTCAAAAAGTATCTCCTGTTTCCCAATCAAGTAACTTTTGTTTTATTTTTACATTTACGGCTTGTGATTGCATGTTAGAGGATTTGTCACCTCCAGTGGGCACACTGAAGGACCTGAATGAAATACAGCTATGGGAAGACTGACAGTCCCTGTGACTTACCATAAAGCTCACCAAATGTTCAATAGTCCCATCAAAGAGAGAATCCCAGGAGGAAGGGACTGCAGCCTGCATCTATGATTTATACCCACAGACAGAGACACACTTTGGGATTCAGCAGGGAGAGGATAGGATGGACCAGGGTTCTTAGGAACACAAGGCAGGGTGGGTTAGATATGTGATCTAACATTCTGTGTTGACATTTATTAGCATTTGCTGTAGTTCTTGCCATTACTTGGTTACATGGACCCTTCCCTCTTTCTCATGTTTAATTCAGTTCCCGTTCTAGTTATTTAGTGCTGCAGAACAAAATAAAATCCCCCATATTTAATGACATAAAACAATTATTTTGCTTATGATTTTGTCTGCCAGGATTCAGGAAGGGCTCAGCTGGGTGGTTCATCTCAGATCCACATGGGGTCATCTGGGGATGGAGAATCTCTTCCAACATGGCTCCTGCAGTCATGTGGCTGAGGACTTGCTACTCTTTGGCCTCTCTCCCTCAAATAGCATCTCATCCTTCAAGCCCTCTCCATATGGCCTGGGCTTCTCCGAGGAGTCTCTAGATAATCAGACTTCTCACATGGTGCTGGCTTCCGCCAGAGCAAGTGTTGCAAGAGACAGTAACTGAAATCTGCTCATCTCTTTAGGCCTGAACTTGGCAACTGGCAAGAGCTACTTTCACCCTATTCTCTTGGTCAAGGCAGTCAAAGAGACCACCTACATTCAAAGGGAGAGGGCATAGACTCTCAAAGAATTTGAAGCCATTTATAATCCACCAGAGACTCCCAAGTCCATCTCTTTTACCTTCTAAATCTCTCCAGAACATGCCTCACCCTCACCATCTCCACCATGACTACCTCAGACCCAGCCCTTGTTAACAAACTGCCCATCCTCTCTCTTACCTGTTCTCCACTCTGCAGCCACAATATTTTTTTCCAATGCAGATATGTCCGTGTTGTGTTTCTACTTCTAAACTTCTTCGTGTGCTAGTCATCTATTTCTCTTTATGCCCTTTGCTCTTGATAGCAGCATTCTCACTTTCCTTTGAGTTACCACCCTTTTTCCCCCATTCTTAGTCCTTGCAGTTCAGGGAGAGCTGACATCACCCTTCCCTCACACCTGGCTCCAGGTGCGGGCATATGATTCAGATCTGGCCACTCAGAATCTACCATACCTGTGCACACACTGATCATTTCAGAGATGGGCACACACTTAAACTGGGCCAACAGAGTCATACCTAGGACTTTCAGAGGAATTACAGGTAAATAATACTTTTATAAAGTGTGTGTGTGTGGGGGGGGGGTTGGTGCTGAAGTTACTAAGGCAGTAGGGAAAATGCCAGGTGGACATTGTTGTTTGTTGCCACCTGGGGAAAGCCAACACTGAAAAAAGGGGAGCCAGGGACTAGAGAGAGAAACATTACTGACAATATAATTAAATCACCTAGATACAGCCATTCCTGAAGTCCCTCTTGGCTTTTTAAACAAATGCATCGATACAACCCTTTTTCTACTTAAACTCACTGGGGCTGGCTTTCTGTCCCTAGGAGTCAAAAGTGTCTTAACATGTCTACTATGCATCATGCTTGCTTTCCTTCACCCCATCAGCTTGCTTTGCGCTCAATGTTCTCCAGGGGTAATTTGCTCACCTCTCTTTCAGCATTTAGCTTTTTGGTAAGTATTGTTTCCTCCATTCTGTCCTGAGCTCTGTTAAGGGTCTGACTTTGATGTACTCATCTTTGAGTTCTCAGAGTCCCCTGGCACAGTTTCTCAGACACAAAAGATAGTCATCAGACGTCAGTGGAACGCTTACATTTTTTAATCCACAAATATTTGGTTCCAAAGTTGTTGGCTGTGTCACTGCACACTTCAGACCCTTCTTGCAAAGAATTACACAGACAACCACAGACCCCACGCACAGTCCCTTATCTGCCGTAACGCAAGGGGGTCTCAGCACTTCTTTAAAAATTAATTTGTTCCTTAATTAAGAAACATGAGTATTTCTAATTAACCAACCTTCTATGTAATGTAAACAGATCACAAGTAACTAAACAGCTTTGCCTAGCTCGTTGCATGTCTGAGAGCAGTACAGTGAGACCATTTTTAGCACATCAGCTGGTAGGCTGGGGAATATGCAGAATGCTCTGACTTGGGTAGTTGGAATTAAAGGAACTTAAAGAGTGGGAATTTGTCAGCTCTTAATCCCTACCTAGCAAATTAAATTGCTGCTCCATTACATGACATCATTTTCAGAATTTCTTGAGATGCGAAATCCCCATGGCTATGAGAGAACTGACTCAACCTAACATATGTGTGTGTGTGTGTGTGTGTGTGTGTGTGTATACATGCTACCTACACAGAGATGTGGCAAAAAGGAGATAATTCAGAATAGGATCGAGCTGGTTTGCATCAGGTTCTCACGGAAGCAGTGTACCATTTACACTAGAATAAGTCAGAGTTTGAGAGGAGATAGGAAGTAAGATACTTTGCATCTGTAATGAGAGATCTGTCATTCTCTGATGCCATCAGGTGTGTGGGAAAGCATCCGAGACAGACTAATGGTTCTGTAATAATGCTAATGGAGGATTAGCCCAAGGTGTGTTCATTAAATTTCTTCTACCTTGAAACGATTCACTGACCTGGATCCTCTCATATCCTGAAGCGGGTATGGGTTCCAACTCAGATGCTCTTTACACCTTGACAAAGGAAAATGCACAACCCAGGAAAACTCCAGTGTGAGGACTGTTTTCTACACAGATATTACATTATTTAGTCAAATATTAGTGAACACAGCAGCACATACACTGATAGTTGAATTTATCAGCAAAGAAAACATGTTCTCTTTAAAGGCATGAATAAAAAATAAATAACACTCTTAACTTTGCCCAAAGCAAGTACCTCTAATAGTTTATTTTATTTATTTTATTTTTAAATTTTTTTAATAGATCTTTATTGGAGTATAATTGCTTCACAATACTGTGTTAGTTTCTGTTGCACAACAAAGCGAATCAGCCATAGGTATACACATGTCCCCATATCCCCATATCCCCTCCCTCTTGAGCCTCCCTCCCCTCCTCCTTATCCCACCCCTCTAGGTCATAGCAAAGCACCAAGCTGATCTCCCTGTGCTATGCTGCTGCTTCCTACCAGCCAACTGTTTTACATGTGGTAGTGCATATATGTCGATGCTACTCTACTTTGCCCCAGCTTCGCCCTCCCACCCCTTGTCCTCAAGTCCATTTTCTATGTCTGCCTCTTTATTCCTGCCTTGCAACTAGGTTCATCAGTACCACTTTTTTTTTTTTTTTTTAAGATTCCACATATATGCGTTAGCATACATTATTTGTTTTTCTCTTTCTGACTTACTTCACTCTGTAGGACAGACTCTAGGTCCATCCACCTCACTACAAATAACTCAATTTTGTTTCTTTTTATGGCTGAGTAATATTCCATTCTATATAGGTGCCACATCTTATTTATCCATTCATCTGTTGATGGACATTTCCTCTAATAGTTTAGAAACCAATGGAATATGGCCTGAAACCTTCTCAAAGGTTATGTGGCTATCATTCACAGTGATTAAATGGATACAAAGAAACCCCCTACCTTGGGTAAAATGTAACTATATTTGAATGTGTGTGTGGCACACTGTTGATTCTTCCAAAATTCCAGAATTTGCAGGCCAAGGGGTAGGACTAAAGCTTTTCTCCATTCAACATGTGGGTCTAGTCTTTGCTTTAGGGAATAGCAGCAAGCATGTGCAAGAAGTTCACATTGTGTATGGAATATCTTCCACTCCCTGCCCTACTCTCTGTCCTTGGCACGTGGCCTGAATGGACTGCACAAGCCCTCTGACTTCCTGTGGGGTTTGGAGATGAGAAATTGTGGGAGTTGAGTGAGGTCAGGGTGTTTATTACCCTGGACCCCTCCCTTCTGGGTTGCCCTGGGCTGGCTGTATCCCACGCTGAGGGGCTCTGCCCCTCTCAGGGTGGCCCCTGTACATGACTCTCTCCTTCTAGCTCTGTACCTGTTCCCTCAGTCCCCAGGGCTAGGGACGATAACGGCTCTGTTCTTCCTGGCTCCTTTGCACTTCCCCTTTTAAATAGGGCCTTTGTAAAATGGGCCCTCCTACAACTGTCTTAATTTGAGTGTGCCATCTGTTTCTTACTAAGATGTGGTTACACACAGCAAACACGTTCAATATCACTTTTCAGCTATTTGTTCAATATCATGGAAATCTCCAAACACTCCCAAACTCTAATTCTGGAAAAGCTGTCAGAGCCAAGATTAAAACTGGTGATGCAGGTGATCAATTCTATTGCTACGACCACAAAGTACTTAGGGAAAATGGTTTTAGAGCTTTAATTCTATAGTATTTCTGTTGATCGTTATGCTTACATTAGCAATCATTGCACTCCAGAGAAGGTCATTCCATGACTCTCTCTGATCTGCAATTCCGATATCCTAGGAATTCCAGAATGGAAGACAGGCCAGGGGAGGTTATATTCCTAAACAAGTATGCTGAGGGGCCTGGCAGAAAGAGTCACTTCCCACACATGGGGTCCCTGTGCACTTTGCAAGAGGATATCGAGGGAGACACTGAAAGGCTGCATGGTCCTCAGACCGCTGACTGGCGTGCTGTTAAGTCATCGAGGTTTTGCTGAACTTCATTAATGATAGCAGTTTATCCCAACTGCGAGGATAGTGTTGCTTTGTCAATGTTGTTTCCTTTTCAAATTCCAGCATTTTATGAAAGATGTCTACTCTGGGAAAGTGAGGTGAACGGTGGCGAGTGACGATGTTACTTCTTCTGAAAGCTGAGTGAGGCTGGGGACCTGCCAGTAAAGCTCCTTAAATGCAGACAGTGTGACCTCCTCAAAGGAGAGTTCATTGTAATCATTGGCATCTCATGAATATCAAAAGAATTCATAATTACAGGAGCTTCGTTAGGCTGTGTTGCTAAACACGTCCTGAAAATTGTTTCTGATGCTGTTTTAATTTAAGAACAATGTTGGTATTGGGAATACTTGACAATTATGCGTTGGTAATTCATGTGAAATTGAACTTTTGACAGTTGTTGAACAGTTGATGAGTTTGTGTGTTTCATTTTATTTCTGTTATTTGGTTGGTTCTTTTGGTTTTCATTCTTGTGAAAAGCAACTTCACTCACAGCTGGTGTGTATGGAAATGCAAAGCACACACTGTACTAGTTTTCTATTTCTAACTGCCACAAATTTAGTGGCTTAAAAGAACACCCATTTATTATCCCACGATGTCTGCAGGTCAGAAGTCTGGGCACAGTGGGGCTCATCTGGGTTTCCTGCTTAGGGTCTCACAAGGCTGAAATCAAGGTGCTGGCTGTGCTATGTTCCTCACAGAAGGCTCAGAGGAAAATTCCTTTCCAAGCTTATTCAGGACATCTGCAGAATGGATTTCCGTCTCATGCTTCTCATCCTACCCAACTCCATCTTCCAGCCAACAACAGGTTGAGTGCTTCTCAGGCTCTGCAACTCCCTGAACTAATTCCTGCCTTACCTCTCTAACCTTATGCTGCTGCTTCATCTCTCTTACTCTCCTGCCTTGCTTTTCTTCTTTTAAGGGATCATATGATTATTTGGATTTACCTGGATAACTCAGGATAATCTCCCTACGTTGAGGCCAGATGATTAGTAACCTTAATTACATTGCAAAGTCTCTTGTGCCATGTAAGGTAACATAACCCCAGGGGTAAGACCTGAGGGTAGAGAACACGAAGGCCAGAATTCTGTTGACAACACTGTGATGGTGAATTTTATGTCAACTTGACTGGGCCACAGGGTTCCCAGACATTTCATCAAACGTTGTTTCTGGGTATGTCTGTTAGGATGCTTCTGGATGAGGTTAATATATGAATCAGTAGACTAAGTAAAGCAGACTGCCCTCCCCACAATGGGTGGGCATCATTCAATCAGGTAAAGACCTGAATAGAAAAGAAAGATTTGAGTAAGAGGAAATTCCTCCTGTCTGACTGCTTCTGAGCTGGGACATTCTTTTTTTCCTATCTTTAGACTTGAACTGAAACTTTGGTTCTTCTTGGATCTCAAGCCTGCTGGCGTTTGGACCGGAACTACACTATTGGCTCTCCTGGGTCTCCAGCTTGCCGACTGAGGATCTGGGGACTTCTAAGCCTCCTTTAATGTGTGAGCCAATGCCTTATTTTATCTATCTACCTATCTATCCATCTATCTCTATTGGCTCTGTTTCTTTGGAGAACCCTGACTAATACAAACATGCAAAAACTAAAGTCCAAAGTTACCCCTGTACTTTCTTTGGTCCCTAGAGTCATCAAGCTAACTGCAGTTTTGGCCCATTTTTCCTATGGGCCAAATGGTAAAAGCCACCATGAGTTTAAAGTCACCTCTTCCATCTGGAATAAAAATTTTCACTTAGATGCTCTATTTTATACTGATGTGTTCGCATGGTATGAGGGAAGATATGGAGGGAAGTTGTGAGATTCTGGTAAGCTGACTGCCCACCAAGTTCCAGGTCCTTATCTGTAAATGAAAAATTCTTTATCTATTTTTTGGGGTAAGGCTGAAACGAAGTGATGTGTATTAAACTCACAGCTCCAGATCCTGCATATTATCCTTATATCAAAGCTGGGCACTTACTGGTAAGTAGGAAGTGAGGCAGAGGCTACCTGAAAGGCCAAAACACATCTACCAATAGTTCTGGTTAGATTCATGGGCGGAAAACGTGTCTGTCATTTTTCATTTGAATTTATTATATCTACCTTCAGGATCCTCGATGGTCAATTTCCTACCAAGGACCTGGCCAAAAGGTTGGCCTTCGTGAGAAGAGGTGAGGGGATCCTCCAAAACCAATAAAAATGTAAAATTCTTGGTTAAGATTTATATAACATTTATATTTGTTCAGCCAAGTTTTTATGTTTTGAGTTTTGGCTCTGTGAAGGAAGCTTGCTAAACCCAGAGGGGTGGATGTGCAGGGATTGAGAGTCAGGAAGTATCAATGATGTGGTCCCTATGCCCAGGCTACTCACAAGCTCCCCTCCCCCTGCACTGCTGGTCCTGACATTCCCAAGGTCAGACGTCTACCTGACACTTGGAACCCCTCACTATGTTCACCGTCTTGCTCTCAGACGATCTTATGTTCAACCTGGGTCTCTAACTGCCACTCTGTGGAGGGGGGCATAACTACTCGGGTATCTCATGATGATCCAGCAGTTCAGTACCAAGATCTGCCTTTCCAAAGTGCCTACCATCTCCTGTACGCCAGGCTCACAGGACATCCTGCTTGTAACAGATTCTCTAGTGCTGCATCATCTTGGTGGTTGATGTGCCCCTTAGCATCTTGAAGCCTCTGAGAACTTGGGCAGTAAAGAGACCAATTTGACTTTGTTTCCTTCATTTACTTAACCAAGAAATCCTTTGAGTGATGCCTTACCCTCCAACTAATTCTCAAACCCATAACAAAATCTTGGAAGATGCTGGTTTCTCTTGCATTTTAACCTTTTAAAAGTTAAATAAATCCCTTAAACTTTGGGTACTGTGTGGGGACCAGTCACTGGCTAATCCTAAATCTATTCCAAATCTATTCCCAATTCCCTTCTCTCTAGCCTGCCATACATGCATGCGCGCGTGCACACACACGTATACATGTACGCACGCATATATATATACAAATACTGGTTTGTAAGTGGTTCTTCCTGCAACTAGGGGTAATCATACAACACAGTTGTGCTCAGGGCATCGGTTAACGAAACACCACTGAGGGCTTATGGTAAAGACTTTGCATTCCTAATGAAAAGCGAAGACACTGTCTCCTGTCCCCTCTTTCTTCTTCCTGGAACATAGATATAGCTGTGGCGTTTAGCGCTGGGACGAGTCTTGCAGCCACAGGAGAAAGGCCAAAGACTCACCGAGACACTGACTGTCAGATCACTGAAGCACAAGCAGCAGCCACCCACCTCTCAGCTTCAGGAAATAGGAGAAAAATCAACCTGAGATTTTTAAGCCACTTTAATTGCTATTTTGTTACCTGCAGCAGAAAGTGCTCCTGATTGATATTTTACTAGATGAATTTAATGGCTAGATCCCTGGTTATGGCTTTTCTAACTCTAGAACTGTTTCTTCTGGTGGTGTTTGCCCTTCTGTAATGTAGCCTGACCTTACCCTTTGAGTTACAATTAGGACCAGACACAGCTGGATTGTCTCAGGCTATTAGGAAAAATCCATGTAGACAGTCACAACCTAGAGCAGCTTCTTAGCCTGAAAAACTCTCAGCCGAAACTGCACTGAGGTTTTTGTTGCTTGCCTGTTGCATCTCCCGTAAGCAATAAAATAAACATTTCTTATTTAGATGCACAGCCTTGGCTGGGGAACAGCACTGAGTGCTTACATCAGAGACCACTGAATAAGGGTAAGTAAGTCTTACTGTGGAGGACAAGCAGGCATACTAAGAAGTAATTATCCCACACTGAGACAGAGGAAATGTAGTCTCCTTGAAGGAAGATGGGATTAGAGGTCAGACACAACCGGACTCACATAGTTTCTCCTCTGATTATCTGTGCCAACATCTCTGAGCTTATGTTTCCTCATCTGAAACATGGAGATAATAACCCTCAGCATCACTGGGAGGATGAAATGGAATGATGAGTGTGAAAGTACCTGTCCTGATGTCTCTCCCCTATGAGGCAAGCCGTGATGGCTTGGTGAAGGAGCAGAGATGTCTGTTTGATGTGGCACCTAGTTGCCAAGGGCAAAGGGACGGGGTAAAAGATGGAGGATGCCCGAATGTCTTTCATTTACACACCTTGCTGAAATACGTCAGGAAAGACTGTAGTGCGGTTGTTTTCAAAAGCTTTCTTTCTCTAAATCTCATACACCTGACAATGACAATGCCATAAGAGAAACATACCCAGGTTGGCGAAAGTAAAGGTCTTAGACTACCTCACGAATATATGGGTATTGGTGGAAATTTATGAAGGGGTATCTAACTTGAACTATTGTATTGTTCCAAAAACTCGACATTTTAGTGGAAACTGGATTTTTTTAAAAATAATTTTTCAGATACCTGGTAAGCAATCTCCTTAGAAAACACCTATGAGTAGTTCTTTTACTTAATTGATTGGAATCTTTACTGATGGGAATTCCTTAGGGTGAGGGAAACACAAAAGCAGGTGACAAATTAGATGTGCTATAAAACAAACAACCCCAAACAGAGAGGGACCATTTCTTGAGGGGGCACTATATATTGGGGCTGGCAAGAACTTTATATATATATAATCTCATTTATATAGATAATATATATATATATTATAATATATATATAATATATATTATAATATATATATATATTATAATATATATATATAATATATATTATAATATATATATAAAATCTCATTTAATTCTTATAACAAAACTGCAAAATAAGTAGAGCACAGGTATACCTTATGTAAGGGACACACTCTCGAATATCTCAAATAACTGAAAATGCACATAATTCAAGACTAATCTTTACAAAGAATGGTACATATTCATTTTTATAAGCTAAAACAGCATCAACTATGGCAAGAGCAGATTTATTTAAAAATGAACCCTGTCTTTAGCAATGAAAAGGAATGAAGTACTGGTACCAGGTACATACATACGACACAGATGAACCTTGAAAACATTATGCTGCATGAAAGCAGCCAGTCACAACACCCCACATAGTGTGTGATTCCATTTAAATGAAATGTCCAGAACAGACAAATCTATAGAGGCAGAAAGTAGATTTGTGGTTTCGTAGGGTTGGTGAATTTGGGGGGGGAAATGGGAAATGACTTCTAATGAATACAGGGTTTCCTTTAGGGATGGTGGAATTGTTCTAAAATTGACTGTGGTGGTAATTGCACAGTTCTGTGACTATACTAAAAGCCATTGAATATTACACTTTAAACGGGTGAATCAGTGAATCGTACGGGATGTGAACTGATTTCATTGAGGTTTACACTAAACCCTGCCAGCCATTTTGAAAAGTATTTAATTCCTGGCAAATGCTTCAAATTTGGGAGATCGCATTGTTTCTAAATTTGTGCACAAATGAGATTTTGTTAATATTTCCATATTGCAGCATTTCAATTTGCCTAATTCAAACTCATACAAAATGCTGCCACAGCGGATGATCGTCAATTGAAAACGAGGAACTAAAGGCTCAAATTCACACAGCTGATAAGAGAAGGAGCCAGGATTGGAATTCGGCTTTGGTGGTTGGCAGAGTTCCTCCCTCCTCTGCAAGATGCGAGGTGACAGCCCTACGACCCTCTTGAATCTATTGTCATTTTAAAAAAAAAATCAGTCAGTAGCTACTAATGTATCTCCAGCACGTGTAGTATTTCGTTAGGCAATGTGCTCAACGCTTGACATCCACTTTCTCATTGAACCTCCCAGCTTCCCTTTGGAGGCATTATTGTTATCCTCATTTTGCAGGGGAGTTACCCAAAGCTCAGAAGGTAAGACAACAGGTTCAAGGTCTCGCAATTAGTAGCGGAAACATAACTGAAAACCAAGTCTTTTGGACACAGGAGCCAGTGGTCTCAACCCTCATGCTGTGCTCTTGTCAGAACATATTGATCTTCCTGATGACTGACGGGCACATCCTTACGATGCATTTCCATGGGCAAGGAAAAAAATTAATATTCTCTGAAAACCTTCTAGGGCCGTCTTAACATTCCCTGTACCTTTCCCCTCCTTCACTAGTCCTTGGGATTGGACAAGAGGTCAGCACATTGACGTAAATGGCACCCACACGATGACGTGCATTACTGGAGTATTTTCAGATAATCACTACTGGACTAGGATCTGAAATTACTGAGATGGGAGGGAATCAAACCCTCTATGCCTAGAAAGTTGCCATCACAAGGCATTAAGTATGTTTTTAATCTAATAAAAAGATCTAACAACAAACAGACTTCAGGATGCTTTCTGGAAAGAACTCTAAGATAACGGAGGAGACAGACCATTTTTGTTCCAGTAGAGGCTCAATTTTCTGATTACCATACAAAAACTGGTGGCGTGAAATGCATACAGAGGCGTAAGTGGCTCTGAATGTCCTGAGCAGCATAGCACAGCAGTTAAGCATGGCTTGAAGTCAAATGGTCTGGGTTATAATTCTTACCGGTTGAGTGACACTGCATATGTCAGCTGTTATTAGATTTGGCAACAAATACAGAGAACCCAATGTAACAGTGAGTTAAATAAGACAGAAGTCCGTTATTGTCTTATGTAAAATAATTCTGGAGACGCAGTCCAGGGCTAAAATGATATTCCACAAGCAACAGAATCCAATCTCTATCTTTGTACACCTCCCTAGGACATGGTTTCCATTCTCAAGGCCACCTTACAAAGCACAGTGGCTGCACGAGTTCTAGCCATCATATCCTCATTCCAGGCAGCAATAAGAAATAGGTGGTTGGAGGAGGCCAAAAGGGCACTCTCCCCAGCTGACCTGGCTCCCAACTCATCCCAGAAATCCAACACAACACTCTGTTTACAGCTCACTGGCTGGTATTTGTCACATGGCCACATCTAGCTGCAAGGGAGGCTGGACAACAGAGTTTTTATATGGACACACTGCCACTGTAGTGGGGTACGTTGGGGTCTGTTACTAAAAGAGACCAGAACGGCTGCTGAGGGAAGAGGTCTCTGCTCTCCTGGAGAGACTGGTTTCTAACTTTAAGGTTCAATGTCCTCTTTGGAGACATGGAGATGCTCACTGCATCTCCCTCTTAGGACTCCTGGGGTGAGGCAGTGAGGTGCTGCAGAGGAACCCCTTACCACAGGGAGCACAGGGCCCGGCACCCGCTCCTGCTCACAGGCGCTCACCAGTAACTTGAGCTACATGCTAACTGGGCATCCTCAGAGGAGGAGGCTCTGGCCATCACTCACCCCCGAGCTCACCACAAACTGGTGCCGACCAGGGCCGACACTTTGTAGCATCTCCCCTCCAGACTTCAGATTTGGGCCTCATAACCAATACTCTTCATTTTCTCCATCCAGGGAAGGGTTTCTTAACCTTGGCACTACTGATATTTTTGAGCCAAATAACCTTGGGCTGTGGGGACCGTCCTGTGTATTGTAGAGTGTTTAGCAGCAACCCTGGCCTCTACCCACTAGGTGCCAGTTGCACTCTCCCCTCCCCCAGTGTGACACCCGGCATGCCTGGGGAGCAGGGCAAATCATCCTCAGCTGAACCATTACTCTTTCTGTGATGTCTGCATTCACAGAACATGTTTCTTTGACAGCAGCAGCATGGGTCTCTCGGGTTATGTCTTAGTGGCATGGGTCAACATTTCATGTTAAACCATGTCAAACCTACTTTTCCAAACTAGCAGAAATCCACCCAGCCATTTTCAAACGATGTGTTACATGCAGAAAACCAGATTAACTTAATTCTGCATGTCTAGGTTACTATTCAAGCCATCACCTGTAACCCTGGCTTATGACTTCGGTGTGAGCCAACGAGCATGGAACCTGCCCAGCAAGACAGAGGGTGAAGTTGCAGAATTGAGAATAGAAGCAGAGGAACAGACGGCAAGCCCCTCACCGCGTCTGATTTTGATGGCCAAGGGAAGAGAACCGTGAGGTCCTCCCTCATTCTGAAAAGTGACCTTTCCTGAAGATACAGAGGCCAACTGCAGAAACATGAGCCCTGACCTGCCCTCCCCATGACTCGGGTGTCCCTGTTAGCAGCCCACTATAAACCAGGAACATCGCAGAAAAAAAACTGTGGCACACTAAACAAAAGTGAAAAAAACAAAAAAACGAACAAGAAGAAAACACTGAGATTCCCCAAACCAAACTTTAAAGAAATCTTTGAAAATAGCCAGGCTTCTGAATAATGAAATAGCTTTGGGTACTATGATTGATTTTTAAAAATGCAGCCATAATTAAAGCGAGAAAGCTGTAAGTCTATTAAATTTTTTTCTTTGATACTGGAAAACTCAATTCATGACCTAGATTTTATAAGAACATACACTTAAAAGGGATTTTATATGCCCTCTTCCCATTGAACTCAGAATACTGAATCTCTTCCATTTACTTAAGAAGGGAGGTGGTTCTATACATAAATTACTCGGGGCTTTTTTAGTCTACTGTTCATATATTAAGGTGAAGTGATTCAAAGGTATTTGTATAGATGGATGGAAGCAGCCTCCCTAGACTCTGCCCTCAGAAGGGACAGGATTCTTAGTGCAACGGTGCTGCAGTAAAAGCTGGTTTATCAAGCTTTCTGCTGATTATAAATCTTTTCTAACTGACATCTGTAGACTGTCTTGATTGATGGCCAGCATGCCTTATGAATCTTGGAGAAGAGTTCTTCTTGAGCGTCTCCTGGACTAACGCTAGGGGGAGGATCTGGCTGTATTTGAGAAGGCAAATATGACACACACACGTACGTGCATGCCTACACAGGTGTGTATACACGTGCACGCACACAAATACATACACACTCACACATATGCATACAAGGAAATGCTCCCTAGGGTGGCAGATTTGGATTGATCTTAGCATTTTCATGGGTGAAGTGGTAAAAGGACAGTGGGTGCCGTAGTTGAGAGGAAATGAAAGGGCACGGGAGTTAGGCTGAATTTGAATCCCAGCTTTATCGCCCACCAACTGTGTGACTTTGGGGAAGTAACCTAACCTCCCTGAGCTTCTGTTTCCTCGACTGTAAAAGCATTGTAAGGATTGCATTAAGATAAAGGCACAGAACCTAGACCAGCGTCCAGTACTAGAAACATTATGCAGGTGGTTATCCTGGCTTCTTTCCTGGGGGCCGGCGCCGCCTCCCTGCCCTGGTCCTAGTGAGATGCTCCCGCGGCCCCTGCCTTCCCCAAGCAGCACTGTCGCGGGCTCAGGATGTGCTTTTCACCCGCCTTCCTCACTCCTCTGCAAACTCCTCCGAGTCAGGGTCCGTGTCTGTTTTATGCATCCCTCCCTGACCCCATCCTTACTGAGCATCAGCGTATCTGGTACCGAACTCGCACTCTAGAGATATTTGTTAGAAGAGGAATAAATTGTCAATAAAGACAACATTTGTTTAAAAATCAAATAAAAAGGGAAGTTTATTGTTATTCATACCTTCTGCCATTTGGGGCTACTTGTTCATTGAACAGAATTTACTGAGGGGCTACCATGTGCCTGGAACTCTGCTAAATGCTGACAATTGAGGATGAAAAGACAGTCTGGTCCCCTGGCCTTAAGCTCATGCCGTAGAAAGAAAACCAAAGGTAAAATCCAGTTCATACTTGAGGAAAATTTAGAAAGCTATTAAGGTTTACAGTATTACCATAATTCCAAATAGATGGCGTTGGTTACAATAATCCGGCACCCTAAAATGAGTCAACATTCAGTACTCCCCCATTCATCACGGGCTCATCGCAAAAATCTTACGTGACCTCTTCTAGTCACCTCCGTTGTTCCCACCCCGGCCCAGGCCACAGTCCTCTCGTGCCTGGAGTGCTGACATGTCCTGGTTGCCCTACTTCTGTTCTCCACTGAGTAGCGCAAGTCATATTTTAACAGTAAAATCAGACTTTACCACTCTCCTGCTTAAAACCACCCAAGGGATTCCTACTAAATCCAAAATGTAATCAAAACTTACAGAGGTCTAACTCAGGGGTCTGTAAACTTTTTCTATAAAGGGCTAGGTAAAGAATATATATATATATATTTAATATTTTAAATATTTAACATATATTAAAAATATATATTCAGATAGTTTATATATATATTTAGCTATTTATATATAAATATATATTTTATAAATTTTAAATACATATATATTCAGGTAGTATGTATTTTTGGCTTTGTGGGACATTCAGTCTCCGTCCCAACTACCCAACTCCAAGAGCATCATGTGAAAACAGCCACAGTCAATGCTTAGATGAATGGGCATGGCTGTAATCCAATAAAACTTTATTACCTTTATTAAAAAGAAACAGGCAGCAGGACAGATTAGGCCCATGGCCCACAGTTTGCTGACTTCTGCTGGCCTATCCCCTGGAACTCACCAGGTGCCCTTCTTCTCGCTGACATTCTCCCACCACAATGGCCACCTCTCTGTCCCACCATCTTCATTCCTGCCTCAGACCTTCACACTTTCTGATCCCTCTGCCTGGAATGTCCTTGCTTGGCCCCTTGACACTGTGGCTCCTGCATTCTCACTGGTCTCAGCTTAAATGTCACCTCTTTAGAGAGATCTTCCTTGACCTCATTGTCATTCTATCACATCACCTTGTTCTATTTTATCCAAAGGTCTTAAATTACCTTGTTTATTCCATTCATTGTTAATTATCTTTCTCTTCCCACTACAGTGCAAATGCCTTAAGCGTGGAGAGCTAACTGGTCTTGGCCACCGCTGCATCTCCAGCACCTAGAACACTATCTGGCTCATAGACCCTGCCCAATAAATTTTCTTTAAGCGATTTTGCTGAATGAAGTGTCATCAGGAATTGATTTGAAATAAGGGCTTCCCTAAAATTATAATTGCTTAATGCCATTGTGGACCTGCCGCTCTGTTGTATTCATCTATAACACTAAGAATTCCTGGGCCGCTCAGAGTGGATCCTCAGGCGTCAGGGATGATTTCAGTGGCACTGCAGTCCACCGTGCTCGGTGCCGTAACAACTCAAGAACGTTTTCATTTTTATTTTGTAGCTGCTCAACTGTCACCTCATTTCCATTTTGACTGGAAATCCCCAGCAGATTTATTCTTTCAAAATGTTGTAGAATGATCACTAAGCTTCTGAGGCTACCAATGCCTCTTTACCTTCCCTTCACTTTAAACTATTATGTTATTTTAATTAAGTTAATTAATCAATTTTTATTTTATTTTTCCATAGTTGATGTCATAAATCCTTCTCTCTCCCAAATGGGGAGGGATGGAAGGATGACTCCCAGCCTGAGACTAAAATATATCCAGCAAATTAGTGGGTCAGGGCTACCAAGTATTTATTTTTAGGAGGAAGTAACCTCCATGAGCACAGAAGCCATATCTCTCCAGGTCACTGGGTTATCCTCAGTGCCTCAAAGATCTGACATGAATGAGTATAAGGGTGGGTGATGGGCAGAGGGGAGACAGACACATAAGGAACAAAGATTTCATGGTTAGAGAGAAGAGTGATTCAAAAACAATGTGGTGTTTGTTTCCCGAAATGGTCTCTAGCCCCACTGACTCATATATGAATTTAGGTGGAGAGAGGGCTACGAACGAAAACGAGAAGAGCTGTTTTCAAAGTTCCCCACGTTTAAGATGCGACACACAGTTTTACTGGTTGGGTATCCTCTGAACAGAATATAGGGCTCTAGACATCCTCCCCTGTCTCACCAAGCCCTGTGGTACCTCCAAGGCACCCGTGGACCAGCAGCAACATACACAATAGCGTCCATCAGAGAGGGGCTGGGGTATAAAGGAGGGAAAACAACAGTGGCTACGACAAGGTTGTTGACAGGCTTGGTTTAGAGCCCCTGTAAGACATCACTTGGGGACCCCAGACATGGTTAGAAGCAACTGGGTGGACATTCAGTTTCTTGAATACGTAGCAAAGTCCAGATAACTCAACACTTTTGATACTCTTTATTTTCTGGAATTTTCCTTTTGGGAAGATGTCTCTGATTAGCTTATGCAACTCCTTCATCAATTTTGTTTTATGGTCAACTGCACTGGAGTGACTTGCATCATAATTCAATCTGAATGACACTGCAGCCTGTTAATGACATCCGTTCCTAGGCAACTTCCCTCAGCTAAGACTCCAATGATGACTCCAGGAGAGGGGTCAGAATCAACAATTTCAGTCCTCTTCCTCGGCCACGTAATCTGGGGAGAAGTTTAGAGCAAGGCCGTTCACAGCCTACAGACACAGTTAGTGAAGTGACCACAAGCCTTAGAGAGATATTGGGAATAATCCAGAAATATAAATAAACGTCCATCAGTATGCTCATATGTGAACGGAAAGACTATTGTATCTTCATGCATGAGTTTAGCCAAGATACAAATATAATCCTCTGATTAGAAGTGTCACCCCAATATACATCAAAATGTTAATAAGCATATCCTTTATCCTATCAATTCCACTTGCATGTATTTACCCTAAAGAAATTGTCACACAACTAGAAAGAGACGTGTTCTCCCCTGTAGAATTGATTGTAAGGAGGGAAAAGTGAAAACAACTTAAGTCAACAGGGGATTGGCTGACTAGATGATGGTAGATCCCGACGCTAGCTGTTTAAAACAATGATGTCTCTTGATAGTTACTGATTTACAAAAGTGTCCATAGGACGCTGCAGGGCGAAGAAAGTGAGCTAGAGAAGAGCACGCAGAGCTCCATCTCTGTGAAACTGTGTGTGTGTGTGCATCCCTGTGTGTGGAGGTGCCCAGGGAGAGCCCTAGAACCATGCTCCCTGAGGTGGCAACTGTGGTCTCCCCCAGATGGTGAGACTGGAGGGTAATTTTACTTTAAAAAAGCTGGGGAAGAAAGTGGAATCACTTTATTTTTAAAAGAAATTTATCTACTTAAGAAAAAAATAGCCCCGTGCCCACTATTCCAGAAGCTCACAGGACTGGCTGGAAGAGCCGAGAATGGAAGAACCTTTGATGTGAAAGTCTAAACACCAGCAGAGGAGAAGTGGAGAGCTGGTGGACCAAAAGGCCACATGCAATTACTGCAACAAGTAAACAGGTGACCAGAAAAGGGACTTTACCACCAGGTCATACCAACAAACTGAGAATTCACGCTGAGCTAGGTCCCAAATACCAACTCTCAAATATCAAAACCATCTTTATTTGGCTCAAGCTGTTTTAGAAAATACCAACTGCCGAGCAAAGCTGACCTCCTGGGACAGCCATTTGTCCCAAAAGACCACTTGATCGGCTGCTTCCCTCATGTCTGCCATGGTAGGACTTGTTTAAAAATTAAAGTAACTGAGACTTGAAGAAGAGAAACTCAGGTGGATCCCAGAGATAAAATAAAAGACAAAGCCCCCTGCTCTCCTCGTATCACCTCTTCAGGGAGGCTGGCTTCCCTCCCTCCTAGGATGAGGGGTCCCTATGGCTACATTGCCTTGCCCACCAATTTCAATTCTGATTTATCTGTTGCTTGTCTCCCTGCTTGGCTCTGCAGACCAGGAGGGAATGAGCAGCATCTGGCAGGTCCACAGCTGGACCCTCAGAGCTTAGAATACCGCTGGCACAGAGTAGATGCTCAGTAAAAATACTGGATGGAAAAAAAATAAAGGGAGCAAGAGAGGGTACGGGTCCTCAGGCTCTCAGAAGTTAGACGATGAGGATTTAGCTGCTAATCTCTGCCTCTGTTCAATAGCCTCAAGAAGAGTCAGCACACAACTAAGCAACGGGTATCTCTCAGGACTCAGAACACACACCTCTAGGTCCTGTGGTCCTGTCTCCTCTCTAAAGAGAAAGGTCAATGTTACATTCACCTTTCTCAGTTACATAGTTTGAGGACTACGATATTTTCCCCATTACCTCCCTCCCCTGATGTATCTCAAGCTGCCCCACTTGTCTCGGTGGCGGGCTCCCTTCTCCCAGCTGCCCCTGCTGACAGGCAGGGTGGCCAACAGCATGGAAGCAACAGCATGGAAGCAAAAGCCAGTTCCTGTATCTTGTTGGAAGATTTCCCCTGAGCTTCTGGAACCCAGCTTGCTGAAACCCTGCTTGTGGTCCCAGCTGACCGAAAGGGCCTGGGAATTAATTAAAGTCCCTCTGGGGAGAGCTCTTAATGGATGCCTGCCAGGCTTGCGGGATGGATAGCCCAGCTCCCTGGATCCTGAGCTGGGGTAACTCCAATGTGTGTGTTAAACGTCATTTCCCAGAGCCCTCCCTCCCTAAGGGATCAAGCTCAGAACTGCCTGCTCTGGCAGCTGGCTTAACGCGGCACCTGAAATTGGCTGGCTTCCTTTTCCTGCAGCTCTCCCCACTCACGATCCCGTACCTGGCAGGTAAACCACCCGCCCTCAGTCCTCGTCTTAGGGTCTGTTTCTGGAAGCCCTGCACACCATTCCTCATGGATAGCCCTTCTCAATGGTGCCCAGAGGACCACCAGTGGCAAAAAACACTGGGGAGCTGGTGCCAGCAGGCACTGCGGGGCCCTGGTGTGTGCGTCCTCCAGGAACGTCAAGGGTCCCAGCCTCTACCTACCCCCTACTTGTGAGGTCTTGGCACGCACTGGGCATTCAGAAAACGTCACACTCACACGGAGCTCTGGTTTTCTTTGAGGAGCAGCCAGGGCCTGGGCGCGGGTCCCATAAATCAATGCCTTGCAACTCCACAAAAGGAACAGTCCATAATCTGCAAAGTTCAAAAACTATTATTTTCTGTTGATCTTTCTTCATCTAGTAATGATTCCCCAAAACGATAGCCTGGAGTTTAGTGCTGAGCAGCTAGCAATGGCCTCCTGTCTGCACATACAGATAAATATGGGTGACCTTCCTCCATGATGGACTGGTGCTGACGGCATCTGGGTACACTGCAACATGAAAACGATGTTTGGTTGGTTGGGAGATGGATGTTCCTTCACACAAACTGCATGTCTTTTTGCCTTGCCTTCCCTAAAGGATAGGCTGCCAGAATAATAAGAATAATTGGAGCATTAACAATATACACTGGCATTTCTTAAACACTTATTATATTCCAAGCATTAAGCATTAAGAAGCACATTGCCTAATTTACTCATTGCATAAAGTTTTCTAGGGTAGGCACTATTCTACACCCACCCCATCTACAGACAAGGTGACTGAGGCTTCTAGCAGGTTCAGTAACCTGCCCACAGTCTCACCTTGTTAAGGAGCCAGGCAGAGCATCAAACCCAGCTCTAGGCCACAGTGCTATGTGTAGGACCAGCTACATAATTTTTGGGGTTCAGTGCAAAATGAAAACGCAGGGCCCCTTGCTGAACAATTACTAAGAATTATTAAGATGGCGACAACAGAGCATTAAACCAAGCGTGGAGCCCTTCAGAGCCTGGGGCTCTGTGAGGCTGGGCAGGTCCCACCCCACGAAGCTGGCTCTGGTTATGCGGATGCAGAAGAAAGTGATGTGAGTGATGAAAAGGGCTCCCATGTTTAACATCGTTTAACCCTAGAGATGGAACAACAGCTCACATTAAATGAAAAATGACTCAAGGAGCCTGGCTCTTTGGTCAGAAGAGCTGGTTAGTTTATCTCAGGAGCTAAATCAAAGAGTCTGGGCCTGCAAAGAGTCTGTGTGAGGGAAGGTGCCCAAGAAAGAGCCTGTGCCTTGAGGCCAGACGCGGACCCTGATTCTAGCTCATCCACCAGCTAAGGGACTCTGGGCAAGTTCCCGGACCCCTTTGAGGTTCAGTCTTCTCATCTGTATGATGGGAAGAGTGGTGCCCAGCCCTCAGGGCAGAGTGGAGGAAAGGATACGGTGATAGAAAGTCGTCGGCACACAAGTGCCCATCTAAATGCCGGGATCATTCAATGGCTATTTTCACCGTGAAGTTTGTGGGTCAGTTGAAAGAGCACATGATTTGAAGGTTGATGCTGCAGGTTGAGTCCTGAACACTGTCCCCCATCAGCCATTTGTGTGAACTGGGCAAAGTCAATGAACTCTTTCTGGGGTCAGCATCCCCCTCTGCGAAATGGATGTGATACAAGGTCCACAACACGTAGGATTCCATAAGCCACAAACGAGAAGGACATTGTGGAAACAGAAGAGGCGATCATTTCTCTAGCCTGTCAGGGCTTGCTGTTATGACTTACGAGTGGCTTAGGTTGGGAGGGGACTGGAAGATGGGTCTCACCTTCTTTCCCAGCTCCCCACTGTCCTTGCAGACGCTTCGGGGGCCATCTGCCTGAGCTCTCCCACAGGGTGCTAAGTAAGCTAAGTGTTTTTTCCTCTGAAACTTTCCCACAACATTTCCATATTTTTGACCTCAAATTTGACTGACTCCATGTCAATTTCTGCTTCATAGTCCAACCCAGAGGGTACTGAGAAAGAAAACACTGATTCAGGCCAAATTCTGCACAGCTGGAAGAAACGACTCCATACAGATATCCAAGTCTTTCTGTATGTTTATAGGATAATACCAATCATAAACAGAACTTTGAGGTGATGTATGTTTTGCTGGGTATGTGTCCACCCTAACTGAACTGCTTTGTGCTTTAACAAATTCAACAAGCATAAAAGATTCCCTTTTCCTTTGAAAATACGACATGTATATAAAGCAATAAAATTTGAAATTTCTTTCTCAAGCTTCAAAGAAGGGCACAGTGGGAGAAAAACTGGACATTGTCTAATCACATACACACATAATATACAAAGACATATACATGCTCACAGCCGACTCGGATGTAACCACTGTCATTTACATTTAGAACACTCTTCCTGCCCATCTCGAGCTCCAGTCACTCACATTCAGGGCCCGGGTACCACACATGGAAACTGGGAATCATTTTTCTGCTCTGCTCAAACTCCAGTCTCTTTAACAGCTTTCCCTATCAGTTCTCCTAACCTGTTCTGCACATCAGCTTGTTTAAGAAGATTTCCGTAAGCATCCAACCCAAATTCTAGGGTGTGTCTCACCAGAAGCCATCTCTGCATCAAAAGCAGCCCACTGAGCAGTGCCACGGGGAAGGTCTGCCCTGAAGTGACCTGACCCACCTTCACCTGCCCGCTCTCCATCTCTCCAGGACGTTGCCCATAGGCCCTCTCCTTTTTACAGAACGCATTCAAATCCCAGAAGGGAGAGGGTGCTTCTGCCCCTGGGGATCTATCTGATGAGGTGCACAGAGGCCCAGCTCCTCAAAGCTGAAGGGAGCTTTTGGGCACCTTGCATACAATTATTCACCTGGTAGTCCAGGCAGGTTGCCATGGCAATGCTTCCAGAGCCTCCCGTATCTACATGTTATTGATACATCCCGTCCATTCCGTAAAGGGGGAAAAAGAACCAGCTAAAGCAGCCCCTGAGCTTCCATCTCCCATCGGCCTGAGGAGTGACTCCTTTGCTTACAGCAGGTGTTTGGCGTAATCCAGACACAGCAACACTGACACTCTTCATGTGGCATGTTTTCACTCAAATGTATTCGAAAGCTAAAAATCAAAGTCCAGCCTTAAAATAGGGATTTTTCTACTTTGCTCTTCACTTTCTCAGGCATTATACTCAGGAGTGACTTCTGCTGCTGGTCATGGAATGCTTTAATTAGTAGCTATGGGCCAGAAAAGGGAGCTCTCAATTCTAAAACCTTCTGTGACAGAAAGGTTAAACATGGGGAAAAGATACCAGGAGTTCCATAGTAACCTTGAGTGATTTCTGTAACACTAGGTACATGTATTGCCAGAGAGAGAAATAAAATGCTTGCTTTTGGCCCTTTGACCAAAGAGAAAAGTTTTCTCCATCCATGTCTTCTACGGAAAGGGAAAAAAAAGTCCTACCCATTTTCCCCAAATGGTTCTTATTAAAAGGCACTTATGAAGAGAAATAACTGAGGAGCTTGCAGTGGGGACCTTAATTTTCTGCAAAGTCCCACTATACCACAAGCTCAGCCTTGGGCCCTCACAAGGGTGAGCTAGATATTTACATGGTGTCCGACATCAGCCATACATGGGAGACTGAGATGTCGGTCCTCCTTGAAGGATCACCTTTGGGCACAAGGGAAGACATGTTCCTAGTCTGCAACACGCCAGTCATGTTCTGAGTTGCAGCTTTCCAGCTCTTGCTGCTATCCGGGGAAATAATATGTCAGTTTTGATGCATACCAACAATAAGTCAGAGCGGCAATAAAACAGTCTCCAGAATCCCCAAAGATCACAGGATGCCACTTCCCAAGCCATTATGCGAACGGTAAGCCAACGTAACATACCTGTAGGTGATCCCTCCATGACGTGGCCAACGTAAGGGCCTTCCCGAAAGATCGGTCTGTTGTCATTCTGATCAATCACGATGACTTCCAGAGGGACCGGCCCCTCGAGAGTTCTACCGTTGACATCAGTGGTCTCCACGAGTAGCTATTGGAGGAAAGAAATTGGGGGAGAAAGAAGGCATTCATTCATTATGAAAATTGAAGGCGGGTTCTCTGGAGAAAGAAAGTAGGTTATATCAGCAATTTTATGAGCCCTTGGCAATATTCAAACTTTGGTCTCAATGGATAGTCACCAGGACTAGAACAGAAACTAAACATTACAGAATAAAAGACAAAGATCAGTTCATGTTAAGTCCCACTTGGGAAATTTACAATTAATTCATCAAATCTGCACAGGAAGTCCAAAAAAAAAAAAGGAAACACTAAACACCAGCAATCAGTCACAGCTGAGAAAATATGCTTACATTGTTTCTGTTTTTCCAACATCATTATGCTTAAAAGGAATGTTATGCTAATAAAAAGAACTGACTAAGCAGTTATGAACAGAGTATATTAAGAAATAACCAAAAGTGTTTATGGTAATATTTGGGAGAAATTCAGGGCAGTAAGTATTTATAGAGAACCTTCCTGAGGCAAGGAAGGTGCTTGCTGGGGTCCTGAATGAGACCGTGGGACTCCTGCCCACCAGGCCTTTATAATCTAGCAGGGATTTCACAATTCCATACAGAACTACCTTCAGATCTCAAGGCTGAAGAAAATAGCATAGAAAAACCAGTTTTACTGTTGCATGGTAACAAGGAATTATGTCGTGGCTTTTCTAGTGAACCATGCAGACTTTATGCTCTCATTTCTGTGCCTGATACTTCCTTGATTTAACTCAGTGGCCACGGTGACACTTCTTGGATATCAGTGGTGGTCCCTGCATTGGGACCCTGTTGAGTATTTCTGTCAGAAAAGGTCTCTGTAGCTGGAATCCTTGGGAAATGGTCTCTGCAATTGGAATCCCAGCACACCTTCTCACTAGTCATGTGACCTCAACTCATACTCTTAATCTCTCAGTTTTATCATCTGTAAAATAGGATCATAAAACACTCATTATTAGGGATAATGGTAACCAACATTATCCAGGGCTTACCGAGGCTCTCTACTATATTAACTCACCTGATATTCACAGTGACCCTATGAACCATTTCTGAGGAGGGAATGAAGCCAATTAGAGGTTAGGTGGTGGAGTCTGGATTTGGCCCTGTGAAGTCAGTCCCCAGAGTTTACATTTTAAACTGCTATAAACAATGCTTCTAGATCACTTTATATAATGCCTGTTACGTAACTCATCTCAAGAATATTAGCTGCTGCTACTGTTGCTACTGTTATCATCAATACTGTTGTCAAAACTAGCCCTAATTAGGAAAAGAGAAACACGTTTGTTATACCCCACCTGAATGTGTTATAGACTGGTTTCACCCTTTGGAAAGTCGCATGGCAAAATTCACCGCATCTATGAAGGACACATACTTTGTTCCATTTGGATACCACTCTGGGTTCTATTTGAGACAGGTTGCACTACATACGTGGAAATACTTTCTGCAGTGTTATTTCTAATAATGAAATTACACTGGCGTCCACTAAATGTCCAGTGCAAAAAAGACGAGTTGAATGAATGTGTTTGTAGCAAGATGCTAGAATACAGCCATTAGATAAAATAATTATTCAACTTTGTTGATCTACTTAGAATACTGTGTGAAAACACAAAAAATAGCATGTGTACTATACATGTGTGATGTACACATGTGGACAGAATTTGAAAGTAGTAAGCAAACATGAAACCAAGTATACTTGGGTAGAGGAATTTGTTTTTCATTTTTTCTTTAACACTACTTCATCCTTTCACTAACAAATAACAAATTCACACACACACACACACACACACACACACACACACTTTGATTTCTGGGGTAGATAAAATAATGCATGAGTACCTTAGCTAAGAAGAAATTAAATAGGCAGAGCCTTTTAACATCTGCACACAAAGGAGATCTTACAGAGAATGAGCTTTTATGCTGATTTTTAAAGCTACTATGAGAATACTGCTAAACGAAGAAAATAAAAATCAAGCTTTGGGAGCAATTTCTTGTAATAATGAAGGTCTGGCCTTTTGTCCTCCCAAAATTGCCAAGAACTTGACTTGGCCTTCATCCTGATCAACTGTATCTCCTTAGTGTCTGTCTTTCCATTATGTTGAGCTGGATCTAGAGTCTGCCCCTCCCAGTTCTGACAGATCTGCATATTTGGCAAATGTGAATTGTTCCTCTGTCTTACTTGTGGCTTATGACACTAGCCAAGTCTTGTAGAATGTGGGGGATTAGGATTCAGATGCAAGATGCATTGAGATGCAAGATATGCGGTGTCAATATTTAATCAAAATATTCCAAAATGTCATTATTGGAGGCAAGGATTTTTTTTTAACATCTTTATTGGAGTATAATTGCTTTACAATGGTGTGTTGGTTTCTTCTTTATAACAAAGTGAATCAGCTATACCTATACATATATCCCCATATCTCCTCCCTCTGGAGGCAAGGATTTTTGAGCAACTAGAAAGTATGATAAATCCGGTCTCATGTTAACCATTTCGCTCTAAACTTTGCCCAGAGGGTGGTCCTTCTCCCAGGGATCAAAGCAGAAACTCAGAAGCCACCCTCTTCCCCAAGTGAGGCCTTCTATCCCCAGCCACTCCATCAATGAGTCGGGTCTACACTGCTTGTTCTGTCTCCTGAATTTCTCTTAAATCCACCCTCTTCTCTCCAAATCCATCATCACCTCCAGAGATTAGCTTCTGACACTTCCCCCCTGGGCCACTGCAACAGGCACCTAATGGGTGTCCCTGCTACTAATACTGCCTGCCGTAATCTATTCTCTAAGGGGTTTGTGATGGTTAATTTTATGTGTCGACTTGACTGGCCACGGGGTGCTCAAATTAAACGTTATTTCTGGGTGTGTCTGGATGAGATTAACATTGGAGTCTGTGGACTCAGTAAAGTAGATGGTTCTCCCCAGTGGGGGTGGGCACCAGCCAATCCACTGAGGGCCTGAATGGAACAAGATGCAGAGGAAGGAGGGATTCGCCCTTGTCTTCCCACCTGAGGGCCTCCATTCCTTGCTGCCCTCAGTGGTCTTGCTTCTCAGGCCTTCAGACCTGGACTGAAATATACGCCATCGGCCTCCCTGGTTCTCAGGCCTTTGGACTTGTACTGGATCACACCACCAGCTTCCCTGGGCCTCCAGCTGGCCCAGGCAGATCCTGGGACTTCTCGGCTGCCATAACTGTGTGAGTCAGTTCCTTATAACAGAATCCTACTGCTTCTGTGTCTCTGGAAAAGGCTGACTAATACAGGCTTCCAAGATGCCTTTTCAAAATTTTTATTGATTTATGTCACCCCAGAATGGACACCTCTCAATCGTTTCTCATTCCTCTTACGATAACAGCCCATTCCTTTACTGTGACAAGTATCTTTATCATCTGGCCCCAGCCCACTTCTCCAAACTCATTTCACATCACAAGAGAGCCCCTCTATTTCTCATTATCCAGCTACACTGATCTTTCCTCAGTTCTTCCAATCATCCCATTCCTTCCCAACACAGGTATCTTCATGTGCAACCCTCCTAGCCGGCATGAGCATCCCATCTGCCATCTGGTCAGCCCCCATCCATCCTTCAGATCTCAGATATCACTGGCAGAGAAGATCCTTCATTACCGCTCCAGACTACCTTGGGTGTCCGTGGTTGACACTCCCACGGCACTAGTACCCTGCCTTTAAAACACTTTCCATAACACGTAATTGCTTATTTATTTGTGTGACAATTCAACTAATGTCTGCCTCTCCGGCCCCATCAAGACAGAGGTGGGGTGGGTGTTCGTGCCCAACAGCAAATCCCCAAGGCTGAGATTCAGTGCCCGGCACACAGCAGGCACCTGACTCATTGCTGACTGCATAGAGCCCTCCTGAGAAGAGGCAATCCCTCTTTAAGAGACTGGAGTCCGAAGTTTTGGCCTCAGCTTTGGCCATCTGTCCTGTCTCTCCATTCCTGGCACACAGAAGCTGACCGTCAGTCCCAGGCTCCATGGACCGAAGGCCGCTTGACTCTGTGCAGTCTTAATTCATGAACAAGAACCACAGTGGTAAACAACACCCAGTACATTAAACTGATTACTTGCCTTTTGAAAGAAGGGAACTAACATTTATTTGGTGTCCAATACATGTCTGGGCTTTTTATGTGTTGCCTCATTTGGCTCAAAACAACCTAGAGAAATACCCATTGCAGCAAAACTCAGAGAAATTTAAGTACCTGGTCTATGGTCAAAAGCTAGTTTGTGATCCAGCTGGATCCAAACTTAGATCTGACTTGAAAATTTGTGCTGTCCCCCACTGTGCCCTTGTTTGCTAAATGCTCTTTCATGGACTCTCCTTATATTTTAAAAATTCCTCTTTACTAACTATGTTATTTACTTAATAGTTTTGCTGTACATAAATTCTTATGTTTCACTGATGACTCCTCCAAGGCAAAATTATCCATGAATTCAGGGATATGGTGAGCTTATTTAAAATTTTTCCTAATACACATGAAAATACATAATAAAACACACCATGAGCCTCTATGTATAATGTGACACCCTGCCACAAGTGACAGGTTGGGAAATATTATAGCATCAGCCTAGCTACAACATGTTCCCTTCTGGAATGTCACAGACTTTCTGAAAAGAAAAGACTTGGACCTCTTATAAATGTAGCTCTCAAATGACCAAGGTGAATAAAATGGGGAGGGGAACAAGGTATGCAAATCACTCTTTATCTGTTTAAGGCAAAATTACTTTATGCAACACTGGAGACATGAAGGTACCACATGAAGGTACCACGTGAACTAATTGCTCCACTTCAGGGGCCGTGGTAGGTGGACACCAGGTCATTGAGTCCTGTGTGTAGGGTGAGAGGGAGCTTGACCTCTGAAATGGGGAGGAGGTGGTGAAAAACCACAGGAGTCAGAATGGAAGCTACGCTGCCAGAGGAGCTCTAGCTGAAGCACGTAGGGTCCCCTCGGCTACCATTCCTGAACCCCACTTCCTAGGTTCTCGATTCTCCTTCCATATCCTGGGGGTGTCTCCACCAGAAGTGGGAACTATCAAGTCACAACATGCAAACTGATGACTCTTCAAACCAATTACTGCACCGTAATAATGGAGATGGGCTGTGCACACGCGTAGACAAGAATCCCTTAAAAAAACAACGCGACACAAACGTAACAAGCCAAATTACAAAGCACGTACAAGCACACTGGCCTTTGGTGTCACAACAAGCTATTAACATCTTGCCCTTCATTTGGCTTATTCTCTTTGCTCTGTTTATGAAAGACACAATTTAGTCAGACAAAATTTGATACTGTGATCTGATCCAAAGGGATGAACTGATGAAAAACAAATGCGACAAGGTTTTTTGGGTGAAGGCCAAAATGAAAACACTGGCTCTTAAAACACAATATTTTTTCTATGAGATGACCCCAGTAACAGATGTCAAACCTGGATCAATGAGATAAGAAACAAAGTGTGAGATACACAGTCTATAGACTCATGAGTCATTTTGAAGTAAAATAATTTAGAAAACACTTCAGTGACGTTTTTGAACTCTGATAATTCTGCTTTGGGCTAAATATTCAAATGAAGTAAAACATACACAACGTAGTAAATTACTTATTTGAGATGATATAGTTAAACTACTGGTTATCAGTGGAATGCGTGCGTGTTCACATGCTTTTCAACCATATATTTTTACATCACAGAAAATGAGGAGAATTTATGAGCTATAACTCTAACATAATGTGACTCAGTTTCTCTTTTGGACACAGATATGATGTCTCCTACCCAAATGAGTAGGTGCCCTCCAAGTTACCTCTTTGGGACATAAAAACGTTTTCCGACGTGGATGCTGCTTTGAAATACTTTTTTAGGAAATTCTACTTGAACCAATTTATAAGTCAAAAAGATGGGCCTTGTTCCTTTCATTCCAAATACCATCTTTTATAATAGGAATAGTTATAATGCTAGAAATGCAAAATGATAACTAGAAGTTCACTGCATTCAATTAGGGATATACAAATGTCTAACAAATATTAGACATCTCCAGTTACACGTGACTACAAGTTTAGACATACAGATTTACACAAAACCTTGAAACACATATGAAAAATAAGATGCCAGCATTTGCCTCCATAGAGGAGAAGGATAAAGAAAAGATGAGACTCAATGACTATGAAGGTGCTGTGAAATAAGCACCGGGTTCCACGTTACGGGAATCTAAACTTGATAGGATATTCCTGGAAGGCAGTTGAAACTATGTCTTGAGAACCTCAAAGATGTTCATAGCTTAAAAAAAAAATTCCATAAAAATTCTATGGAGATAAAGAATCCCACAGAGATTTTGCATAAGTAGGCTATCATGAGATTATTTATAACAGATGATCTCCAAAATTAAGTGCCTCGAGTAAAGAAGGCACTGATAGATATTTTTATTGAATTTCTGTTTGCAATTCTCACACCCTCCCCACCTACCAACATCTCATAAAGACCAAACAAGGGTTTTCCACCAAAGACACCCTCCCCGATCACTGAAATTACACTAGACTTTGAATCAGAAAGCCTGCCTTCAAATTTCAGCTCTGTTACCTATAAAGTGGCTGTGGTTGGCAGAATAATGACACTCCTAAAGAGTTTTATGTCCGAATCCTGGAACCTGTGGATATGTAAGTTTACTTGGCAAAGGGGAATTAAGGTTGCTGATCAGCTGACCTTAAAATAGATCAGTGTGGATCGTCTGGGTGGGTTCAATGTAATTATGAGGGTCCTTAAGAGAGAGGAAGAGAAGCAAGTCTGGGTGATTTGATGTGAGAAGGTACCTGACCAGCCATTGCTGGCTTTGAAGGTGGAGGAAGAGGCCATGCGCCAAGGAGTGTGAGTAGCCACCCGAAGCTGGAAAAGCCAAGGCCTGCTTTATAGCCTCCAGAAGTGAACGCAGGCCTGCTGGCGTGTGGTTTTAGTCCTGTGAGTTCCATGTTGGACTCAAAACCTATAGAAGTGCATGATAACAAATTTGTTTTGTTTTGCATTGCTACAGTTGTGGTAACTTGTTACAGCAGCAATAGAAAATTGATACTGTGGCCACATCATTAATTGTTCAAACTCGAACAACTTTTAGAATGAAAGCAGGTACTATCAACAATTAAGGCACAACAACAGGTGGAAATCAAGACTGTCCCAGGCTAACTGGGTCACACGGTGAGCCTGTCTTATTAAGGAACTTCACTTCTCCGTATCTAAGTTGGCGTATGTAACAAAGGATGTTTAGAATGTCATTTTTCTCTTTGCTAAAGGAATAAAAAGATAAGCGAGTGTGTGTAGCACACACATAGGAAATTCAAAACAAAGCTTTGTTAGATCAGATGAGGTTTGGTGACTTGGGCATTTGTTCACTCCCAACAGACCTTTCTTTAGACTTTTGCAAATGTGGATACAGTACCCTCGATTCAATTCTTCTGTGTCAGCCATTACCCCCTCAAAATTGCTTTCCTATTACAGTAATCTAGATTTCTCTTTCACACCAATCATTTGCATATTCAAGTTATTTTTCTCAGCTTTATTCATTTATCGAAGTTGAATCTCATTATGGACCAACTCCTGGAGAGTTCCCAGGGAAAAGATATTTTTAGCCTTTTTAACATTCCTCCACCTTCATTTACACAGTTCTGTGTGTAATCTTCCCCTTTATGGACTGGATGTGGTGTTTACAGCTCCCTCAAAAAAATGATCAAAGAGGCAATAAAGGTTTCCTACTTGTTAGATTATTAATTAAAGATCTTGATACTACTATCAAATGTTCTTTGAAAAGCTTGCTTTGCTTAGAGCCACAGTATTTCTTTACTGAATGTGAAATTTTACTTTTAAAGTATGTTTTCCACCAAACATAATGAAAACACTTTTTCTTTCTTATGAATGTATGCTCACAACCACGCTGGACTTTGAGGGCATTTTTCTATTTAACTTTTGAAAGTAACTTTAATTATGTGGAAGAAATCTATGCAGATATTCAAAATAATTTTATGTAAGCAGCCTGGGTAAAGTCCCAGTGAATATCCTCTACCCCAAGAGAGGACACAGGCTGAAAATTTTAATTGGTTCAAGTAGAATTTATATAAATCATGGATGTTGGAATTATGCCAGATCCATTAAAGATATGTACAAGGGTTAAGGGGATTTTCGTGCAAAGATGAGAAATACAATACTTTTAAAAACAAAGCTGTAGGAGAAAATTATGGGCGATTTTATTTTCACTTGCCCTTCTCCCTTCCTAAAGTGAAATTCAGAGGAATAGAAAGCAATGAAATACGTTTCTTTCTTTCCTTTTTTTTTTTTAGTTTACAGATCTGAAGTCATTTAGTTAAATAAGTATTAAAATGTTTTATGAAACATGATTTTCTTCAAAATTAAGGTTGAAATATAAAAATTTAAATTATAGCCTAATAAATCCAGATGGATTAAAGTATTAGGAAGAAAAAAGTCTATTTTTTTGAATATTTGAATATTTATGTAATACAGCAGGGAAGGCCTTTCTAAACCAGTATTAAAGGCACAAGTTATTATGTGCATTATTGAGAGGTTAAACTACTTAAATGCAAGTTTCTTATATCACTAAAATACAATAAATAAACAGAAAACTAAGCGAAATATTTGCATCATGTAAAACAGAGGCCTACTATCCTGAATATACAAAGAGCTGGTTAAAAATCAATAGGGAAAAAACAACAATTAGCAAAGCAAGAAAAGAAAAAAGCAATAAATATAACATTAAAATGAGATGGTTTTTTGCTTATATAATTGACAAAATAATTAGAAAAACCTAATAGTATTTGACAAACTTGTCAGAAAACCAAATCTCATACATTACTGATGATACTAAAACATCTTTCTGAAACGCCATTTGTCAATATGCATCACAAGCCTTGAAAACATGTGATTTTACTTGCTATATGTGTGTGCCAAGGAATAAGGGGTGTTTAGTAACATGTATACTCATTTCAATATTGTTTAAAAATAGGAAAAATTACAAACAACAGAATGTTCTACCTGGATATTGATGAAATAGATTTTGGTATCTGCACAAAGAATACTACATTGCAGAAGTACTTGAGGGAATGGAAAAATATTAATGGCATGGTGTTCATTGTATGAATTAAATAATCCAATTGCTAAGTAGTACTACGTGATGAAATTTTTGAAAAACAGGCGAAGACATTACACTATTAAAATTATACTAAAATATTAACAGTGGTTTTATTGCAGGTAATTTTTTTTTTTTAACTTGGCTTCTCTACACTTTTCTGGATTTCCTATAATGGGCATGTGTTAATTTCACAGTTAAAAAAGAATATATAAAATTTATTTTGAAATTGACTACAGATTGGCTATAGTTTATCACAAATGGGGAGTTACGGGAACCTGTTAAACTTTAGGACATCTAGCATCTCTTAGTACTGATGATTAATGGGAAGCAGGGGAACATTAGGTTTATAAGAGATCATCAGTATTATGGTAGAAAACAGAGGGTGGTTGGCTTTTCCCAACTTCACAGGTCTTTGATTTTGGATAAAAAAGAGTCTCATGCATTTGACAGAACTTTATAATATGGAACTTGGTCTCATCAGCTTTATTTTCTGAACCATCACTGTTATCAATGTCTGCTTCTTCTTTGAAGCTTCACTTTTAATCTCACTGATAAATTCTGAGAGCCAGCAAAGAGCTGAGACTCCAAGTGTGGACTTAGAGTTGAGGGAGACTTGGCTCCAGGCCCTGATTTTACTCCTTATCAACTCTGTGATTTTAAACCTATTCAGTTACCTTCCTAGAATCTCAACTTTTTCATCTTTATAATGGGAGAATGGGACCTGTCTCATGGGGCTGTCATGAGGTAAAATACTTGACGTTCGTAAAGCATTTAGCAAAACATCTGGCACATAGCAAGTGTTAAATAAACAGTGGCTGCCAGCATCCTTAAAGTTTTTTGTGAAGCAAGAAAAATATCCTTAGAACATTATGGTCTTGATGAAGGTTCACAAACTCAAGCATCTCAGGGAAGTCGCTGATACGTTGCAGAAGCTGCCTGTAGGAAACTGAAGCTCATTTAGAATCAAGAAGATACACCAGCCTCTTGGTGCCAAGACCTCTGTTCAATCTCCACGTGAGGAATGGATTTGGCCAAGTTCATGGGCCCGCGCGAGATTTCTCCTCCCTCTCTCTCTCCCACCCTGTACTCAGAACCAATGTGACCTGGGGAAGTTGTCAGTGACCAGCTCAGGCCCACACTCTGGGGACTCAGCTGTGAGATGACCTCGTTGTTTTTCTGGCTCTCCTCAGACATCCAGGTCCCCATTGCTGCTATATTGGTCCTGCTGTCTGGGCTTTGGACTGCACATCCCTGGGTCCACTTAGCCCTCTGGGTTGGCCTCAATTCCTGTTCCACTTTCTCCTTTGGAACAATACCTAGGATTCCTTGCCCTCCCAGGCGTACCTTTATCACCCTCCGTTTCCAGACTGGGTCCCCCCTTTTGGTGGCACACTCTCATCTCCAGGACAGTGACGGCAATGCTCTCTTTTTAAAGTAAACTTCTTATTTTGAAATAATTTTTTATTTACCTGAAGGTATAAGAAATAACACAGAAACACCCTGCACCCTTTATCCAGTTTCCCCCGTTGGTAACATCTTATAAAACCACAGTCCAGGATCGCAAGCAGAACACTGATGTCAATAGAATCCTGGATCTTATTCAGATTTCCTGATTTTTATGTGTATTTGTGTGTGTGTGCATGCACATATGCCTGTGTATTTAGTTCTATGCTTGTATCCATCACCCCAATCAAGATATAGAGGAGTTCCATTTCTGAAAGTTTCTCTCATGTTAGAGAACAATGCTTTTAAAATTTTAAATTATTTGTGCACCTGTATTCATAGCATCATCATTCATAATAGCCAAGAGGTGGAAGCAACCCAAGTGCCCACTGGTGGATGAATGAATAAGCAAAATGGAATATATACATACAAGGGAATATGATTCCGTTTTAAAAAGATAGGAATCTTGCTACTTGCTACAACATGGATGAACCATGGAGACATTATGTTGAGTGAAATAAGCCAGTCACAAAAAGATAAACACTGTATGATTCCTCTTATATGAAGTATCTAAAATAGTCAAATTCAGGGACTTCCCTGGTAGTCCAGTGGTTAGGACTTGGCGCTTTCACTGCCAGGGCCTGGGTTTGCTCCCTGGTCGGGGAGCTAAGATCCTGCAAGCCAAGTGGCGGGGCCAAAATTTTTTTCAAAAATTAAAAAAAATAATAAAGTAGTTAAATTCATAGAAACAGAGAGAATGGTAGCTATCAGGGGCTGAGGGGAGAGGAAAAGGGGGTTGTTATTTAATTGGCATAGAGTTCCAGATTTGCAAGATGAAAAGTTCTGGAGAGCTGTTTCACAACAATGTGAATGTAGTTAACACTATGAACTGTACACTTAAAAGTGGTTAAGATGGAAATTTTTATGTCATGTGTTTTGTTACCATAATTTAAAGAAACCCTTTAATTTGCATGGGAATCACCTGGAAATGTGGATAATGCAGACTCTTGGGACCCAACCCCAGGGATTAGTAGGTTCTCAGCAAGGCTCAGGAATCTATGTTAAGTCATCCTGAGTAATTCGGATGCAGTGGCCTACAGACTGCACTCTGGGAAAACCTACTCTGCAACAGCTCAATTCTCCTCATGTTATTGCCAAACAGAAGGCGCTAAGACCCAACAGAGATTGCCTCTGGTTAGGGCAGGTTGACTAGCAGGGCAAAAGCTTAAGCTTGCTACTTATGCATAAGACCCTTACAGTAATGAGCAACACACATAACTAGGACCACCTGGCTTTCATCACTGCCAGGATGAAGCTGAGTGGTCCCCTTTCCTCTTCCCCATTGTTTCCTTAAGCATTTCAAACTCAGACACTGTCTTTGCAAGAGAGGAATCAAAATGAGCTCCTAGGTGAATGGTGGTGTAGCTACTGAGTTGAAGAAGACTGTGGCCCATCAACTCTTTCCCCAGGCCCAGTCCATCAGCTGGTCCTGTCATCTGTACCTTCTCTCCTCGGAATCTGACCATCTCTCACAATCTGTTTGTTACCCTCGGGCTGAGCCACCCTCTCTCACCTGTGTTGCTAACCAGATCTCTTAATTGCTCTCTCTGCTCCTGCTCTTACACCCACACTCTGTTCCCAGGTTACCTTTAAAATGAGAATTGGACCTTTTGCTCTTCTGCTTCTCAACCATCCCACACAGATTGTGTCCAAAGACCTCGCTGTGGCCTACAAGTCCCTGGCATGAACCGTGGATGCACCTTGACCACATCTTCCCTCACTCTCCCAGAATCCTTCAGTCCAGCCACACATTCCTTCGAGTTCTTCGAGCCTGTTAACTTCCATTCCAGGGTCTTTGAAAATACTGTTCCCTCACCTATAAATACTCTTTCCCAAGAAGTTTTTGGGGCTCGCTCCTTCATTTCATCATTCACACCTTCTGTCAAAAGTGAGGCCTTCCTTAACTGCTTGATCAAAACTAGCCATCCCTCCATCACTGTCCAAACCTTGTCCCTATGTTGTTTCCAGGCTCTTGTTACAGGTCTACTATGCAGTCATTTCTTTCATCTCCCGCTCTTGTTACAGGCCTACTATGCAGTCATTTCTTTTATCTCCACCACTCCTACTAGGAAGTCTGCTCGCGAGGACAAAGAGTGCCTGTCTGGTTCCCACAGCACAGTAGGACAGTGCCTTCCACATAGTAGGTTTTCAATATATGTAACAAATGAACAATAGATGAGTTGAAGGCTTTAAGTTTACAGGGAAGTTTCTTTTTTCCAGAGGACAGATCAATATACAAGAAAGAAATAACACCTATCTTTCAAGAATTCCTTGAGGGTGAATCCAGCTAAAAGGCACTGCATGAAGGATTCAACAGAAGCATATTCTGCCTATTTCAGAGGAAGAAACCAAGTTCAGTGAAGTTGTTACAACTGTCTAAAGTATGCAAACATATTTTACATGGGATTATTCACTGTTTGCCAATGACTGATAGAAAATTATTTTGTTCTGACACACATATTACTAATAAGCATATTTAAATGAAAGAAAATAAAGCAAGTGGAACTTAACACAAATCCTAGCTCGCCAAAATGATCCCATCTGTCCCTGCCTTTATAAATGAGGCAAATGCAAGTTACAAGAATTGACTCATATTTCTTACATAAATCCCTCTTTACCATTCTTATAACCTTAGCTCAGCATCTCTTCTCTGATATTTTGCTTGTGCAAGAAAATGCCTCATACAGCCAGACATGACTGTGTCATCATCAGATGCATCCTGTTAGATTCTTCTGGATTTCTATCCAGATTGCTCCACCTTTTCTCCTTTGGCCAGATGCCCCCACCTCAGCTTGGTGCACAGGTGCTAAGCTTCAGAGTACAGACCATCCACTCTGCATCCACGTTGCAGTCAGCCTGCATTTGGCTTTGTTCTGGGCCATCCAGCTTCCCCCTGGCAAAGAGACACCCAACTTCCTCAAGCATCCTGGTCAGCCCAGAATGAAAGTGCCAATGCAACTCATTACTTTGCTGATGACATCCCTTTCTGCATGCTTCTGGGCCTGCAGAGACGAGTAGGTGTACAGCTCTCCCTGCTACCTAGATGGTGCAGCAAATGGCCCAGGAAGCATGACACTGCTGTGTGAAGGGTAAGTGCTAATGAGCCATAATTTATCTGCCATCTCCCTTCTCTTATGAGTTCTGTTACACTGAACCACAGGAAGCTGCAGATTTTGTAAGTCAAAGATAATCAAATATTGGTGATTCCAGCTCAAATGCGGCCTGCTGTCTGTTTTTGTAAATCAAGTATTGGAATACAGCCATGCTCATTCATTCACCTATTGTCTAAGGCTACCTTCACATTAGAACAGCAGAGTTGAATAGCTGCAAAAGAGTCTGTGTAGCTCACAAAGCCTAATGTATTTATTATCTGGCCCTTTATTTTTATTTTTTTTTTTAAAGATTTTTTTTTGATGTGGACCATTTTAAAAGTCTTTATTGAATTTGTTACAATATTGCTTCTGTTTTATGTTTTGGTTTTTTTGGCCGCAAGGCATGTGGGATCTTAGCTCTCTGACCAGGGATCGAACCCACATCCCCTGCACTGGAAGGTGAAGTCTTAACCACTGGGGTGCCAGGGAAGTTTCTATCTGTCCCTTTAAAGATAAAGTTTTCTGACCCATATTCTAGAACATTCAGTGCGGAAGGAGGAAGCAGAAAAATACCCAGGAAGAAATAAGAATTTTGATGTAGATGATAAGCCCAACTTGACACCTGGACATCTCTTTAACTAAACTCTCTCATTATTTATTTATTCAACACATATGTTTGTGCCCCTACTATACCTCGAGTTCTGCACAAGGTCCTTCATTTACAATAGTTTAAAAACGGAGCCTTAAGATTTGTTTTTAGCTCATCTAGAGCCGCCACCACTCAGTGGAATTAAATTAGCATTATGTAAATAATTATTATACAAGGAAGGATGTAATAAGGAGATCCCACTTAGACTGTGGGTGGGGGAAGCTGAGGGAAGGCCTCTCTGGGGGAAATTGACAGGGGAAGAGGAGGGAGAGGGTGTGAACAGAGCCTGCACCTTTGAGAAACTGCACAGAAGCCAGAGGGACTGAGCAGATGAGAAAAGTGGCAAGAGTGACATGGGCTGGGACTGAACAGGTGGGCAGGGCCAGGTCCAGTGGGGCCTTGTAGACGATGCGAAGCATTTTGGTCTCTTTCCTCAGGGTGACTTAGCACCTCTAAGACCCTCTCATGGAGCCACTTGGAAAACACTCTGGCAGCTCCTCAAATGGTTAAGCACAGAGGTACCACAGGACCCAGCCAGGTCACTTCCAACCATACACCCAAGAGAAACGAAACATAGGTCCACACAAAAACATGTAGGTCAATGTCCATAGCAGCATTATTCATAAAAGCCAAAAGGTGGAAACAATCCAAATGTCCGTCAACAGTGAATGGATAAACACAATGTGGCCTATGCATACAATGGAGCATTATTCAGCTGTAAAAAGGAATAAAGCACTGTCACAGGCTACAACATGGATAAACCTTGCAAACATGCTGAGTGAAAGAAGCCAGTCATAAAAGACCATATTTTTTATGATCCCATTTATATGAAATGTTCAAAATAGGCAAACCGATAGAGGCAGAAAAGTAGACTGGCGGCTGCTTAGGGTCGGGGAGGAGGAAGAGTGACTGCTAAGGGGGACAGGGCTTCTTTTGACGTGATGAAAATGTTCTAAAAATGACTGTGGCAGTGGTTGTCCAGCTCCGTGAATATACTAAACGCCACTGAATTGTATACTTTAAATGAGTGAATTGTATGGTGTTATGACTGTTAAAATATCGTTTGTTAAGTGGAGCACAGGGTGTCAGATAGTGAGCCATGGTTCAATGACAGACCATGAGAGAAACTGAAATAGAGAAGTTTATTACTCACAAGTCTTGCAGGAGGGGCCCCATGGGGAGGTCAAGGCAGAGTGCAGACAGAGAGCAATGGGACCTGGGGTGAATGCCTTTACTTAACTAAAGAAAGTGAAGTGGTGTCGGGTTCCTGGGCTAAGGCCAGACTGGCAAATTCAAACCAAAAGAGCAGGGTTTTGGTAACTTCACAGGGGTCTTATCTAAGAGGTGAGCAAGGGGAAGGCCCGGGGACTCAGGCGAGAATACGGAAGGCATGGGCTGCTGGGGAAGTCACGCCAGGAACTTACACACGCTTGTGACTCTGCGGGCTGTTTTCCAGGGTGGGCACCTGTACTAGGACCTGGTGTCAGGTTAAGGTCACTGCAGGCTGCTTGGTCAAACAAAACAGATGCCAAGGAGGCAGCAATGCCATGGAGTAGCTTAGCTAAACTCTCAACATATGGTGTGGGAATTTACACCTCAATAAAGCCATTAAAAGTGAAACCTCATATGGGTCAGGAGGCAGGGGATGGTGGTGAGGGAATAACTCAGATTTGATTTTTAAAAGATAATTCTAGAAGATGTGTGGAGATTGGACTGAAGGGTCCAAGAGGGGGTTGGGCAGTCTGGTTGGGAGTCTTCTGAAGGGGTACAGGGGAAAGTTGATGACGGCGTGCCCCACGGCAGTGATTTTTGTTAAGGAATAACGGTGAGGAAAACTCGAGTTTATTCAGAACATTTAGAGAATGGTAGGTTCTACTTAACTTTATTTTTCGGAGCCAGGGTTGAGAGTAGGAGATTCTGGTTTTAATCCTGGAGCTGGCATAGCCGTAGCGGTTTGGGGCCCCTAGGCCAACCATCACCTCCCTTCTCTCATTTGCAAAATGGCAATAGTAACACCTGACCTACTTCCTTCATAGGGCAAATTAGATAAATGGATATAAAGTTATTTTTCAGGATAGAGCAGTACGTTTAGATCAGTATGTTCCATGTGTATGTCAGGTTTCACAGAATTAAAACTCAAGGAAAAACACTCAATACCAGCTAAATTAAACAAAGTGTAATCCTTCTCTGAAAATTCAGGAAGTCGTTAACTCCCAAGGGGCTCGGAATCACTGCTACGAATATAGTGCTTAATTATAACCTGTAGGTACTGAGAAAGTAGGAGACGGTCCTGACATTATAATGACTGTAGTGTCACAGGCTAGATGAAGCTTTTAAAAATGAATCCATTAGTAAAAGCAAGTCTAGATGCTGCATCCTCTGGCATGTTCCTTGACACAGCCAGAGTTAATGCCTCCTTGGGTGCCCTCAGCTCCCTGCAGAGACGCCGGGCATTGTTTGCAGGCAGTTACTGCTGTGACCCTCTTAGACCCTGAACTATCTGAGTGTAAAGATTGGTTTTGTATTCATCTGTCTCCCCAGTTCTAGCATATATTAGGTGTTCAGTATTTGTCGATTGAATAAATGAAACCGATCAGTCAATGAACAAATGAACAATCTTTGGACAATTAATGTACCAGAGGGCATTTGTGCTTGTGTTTTTGAGAAAACAGACATGAGCAATACACCCAAAGCTAGACATTCACTTATGCTTTCTGGCTGCCACATCACTACTGAAGCAAAGGCTTCATCGCAAGATGCCTGCGTCTGCCTCACTCATCACTGCCGTCCCCGCGGAAGGCAGCCAGCGCTGCTTCCGCTGTGCTAAAGTGCTGCTCCAGGGAGACTCTGGCCTGCAAATGTCACAGGCTCTAATCTCACCTCCAATCTCATCGACAGACATAGTGTGTCTGTAGCCGGAGGCCTCCGTTTCATTCCTCAGATGTTTCTGAGCCCTCTCAATTATCCCAGGGCTCTGGGCCCCTCATTTTCCTGAGGCCGGTTTTTTTTCACTAAGTGAATTTCCGGTCTACAACCAGCCATGCTGAAGGTCCTGCCCTCTCTGACTGCCTTACCCAGCTGATCCAGAGCCCCGAAACCAGGCCTCCTCCTGCTGGTAACCCGTGGGCGGGATCTGGTCCTGACATATTCACGAGGAGTTAGTCCTTACAATGTTTAAAAACTTGTTTCCCAACATCTTAAAGCACGAGTGTTTAAATAAGATTCCAGATTCCCAGATTTTCCAGGAAAAAAAAAAAAGGTATTACAGCCTAGTGGCTATCATTTCTACATGGCAACCTAAGATGGCAGTAACTCTCATTTAAACAGTTCTCTATTTCCCCCTGGTTTTCTCCCCAAAACTAAGGCTGAGTGAGACTTTATTTCCATGCTTGCCCTGTGGTTTTCTTATACCTGCACTCATTTGCAATAACTTCCTAAGTCATGGGTATTCGTGCTCATAACACCTGTGACCAGTGGGCTCCAGGCGAATCTTCACTTCCTTTCAATTCCAAAGTTAGGAAATCTTTCTATAGTTTGGATTCAAGATGATGTTTGTCATTTCCTTTTTTCCTATCTTAGCATTTTGTAAGAAAAATAGCTGTGTAGCTGTTAGCAGTCAACACCAATTTAAATAATTCCATTGCCAATGAATGATGTGTGACATGCTTGCAAACCGATCAATTTGCTGTGCTACTAATTAATTCTGTGAAATTATACATTGCCAAGAGCTTTCTGGCCAACTTTGTAAAGAAAGTGGTGTAAGACAAAGTCAACTTTAGAAAGGTAATTTCAGGTGAGCTGGCCTAAATTAGCATATTAATAATGGACCACTGTTCCACAAGGGATTGATGCCTGTTTCTGCAACTTCAGGCTGAGCCCTTTACAAACTAGTTTTCAAAGCGATAAGGTGAGACGGCAGCAGGGCCCCTTACTTTCAATCTCCTTCTCTTTGGATTCCACGCACTTTGTCAATGAACTCTACGAAATGTTTCAATAACCTTCAGTTCTCATTACAGTATTACCTGGTAACATCATATGGCTTACGTTTCCTTTAGCACATTTTTAATAATTTTGAACTTTCTAAAGACTTCAAATTCAAACTAAGATATTGACTTTGGAATATTTCTTCTTTTCAGATTTATTCCATTACAGTTCCTAAACCCTTGCATTCCTAAATCAGATCAGTAACTTTTATTAACCCAAGCCAAAAATCTAACGGACTCCAATTTGAGGCCGTTTGGCTGGAAGTGATAGTTTTTTATTCTCATTCCTCATACCTGGTCCACACCCTCTAATCTGCAACTGAAAACTGTTTTCTCTAACGGCAGGAAAACCTCAAGAGTAGCTGGATTTCTTACTTTTTTTGATTTCCAGCACTGCTTATTTGAAAAACATATCTTCAGAGTATTTTATCAGGAGAAAAATCACTTCTCATAGAAATAAAAGAGGTTTTTTTAAAATGTTGTTTGCTTTAATTGAGGTGAGTGGGACAACGCTCTCACAGGTGATAAACATTTAAAAATTATTACCTGATTTCTGTCATTTGTTCTGACGTATCTGTTTTACTGCTAAATCAGACAAATGCTTCATTCTATATGCAGCTTACCACACGCTAGCAATGTCTGGGTCTCAAAAATGTCTACTTTCCCCAAATGGATCTTGGACGAGAAGTCCTGTTTCTTGGACTGATTCTTAAAAAGAATATATAGTCCAAGATGGCCAAAGTCCAACCTAAGTATGACCAGTTGTGCCACATGCAGTGGTCCCCAAAGCCTAGTTCCCATGCCTGTCCCCTACTGCTGGTGGGCGGCACTGATCACTTCATTTACTTAGAGTGTTTGAAGATTTTGAATGAGCAGGTGAAGAACTGGAAACAGCTATCCATTCAATTATCCCTTAAATTTTAACCTTGACCTGATCATTAACTTAGAGCCTATTATAGCTTTTCCTGTCCTTTCATTCTTAAATCCATCAACAATTTCTTTCTCTTCACCCGTCTTCTCCCTTACCTGACACTTTTATTTTTTATAAATTTATTAATTTATTATTTATTTTTGGCTGCATTGGGTCTTTGTTTCTTCGCCCCTTGGAGGGAGGGGTGCTGGGGGGACTACTTTACATTGCGGTTGTGCGGGTTTCTCATTGCGGTGGCTTCTCTTGCTGCAGAGCACGGGCTCTAGGCGCGCGAACTTCAGTAGTTGTGGCTCCCGGGCTCTAGAGCGCAGGGTCAGCAGTTGTGGCGCGCGGGCTTAGTTGCTCCGCCGCGTGTGGGATCTTCCCCGACCAGGGCTTGAACCCGTATCCCCTGCACTGGCAGGCGGATTCTTAACCACTGCGCCACCAGGGAAGCACGACACTTTTTTTTTTTGTTTTTTGCTTCTCTCGTTCTGTTACAGCTTTGCATAGGTGACATGATGTTTTATGAAACTTGCTTCACTCCTTTATCACTTGTTTTGTTTAGTAATTTAAATCTTATTCTCCTTGTTCTTAATAAAAAATATTGATGATTACAATATTTTATACTTCTCCAAAAAGTAAATCATGAAGAAATGATTTACTATTCTCTGATACACAATTCATTCTTTTTTTCACACACCCAGGAACAAAAAGGGGTGCTCATGCTAGGACAAGAGGAACAACCTCACTGGAAATAGATTCACCTACTTTCCATCCATGTCTTTGATGACTTCTGGGGGGTCTACTTTGCAAAGAGTAAAATTGGGATGCTACCTTTGCCAGGCAGCAAACAATGGGCAATGAACAGAGGGAAAGTCAAAGAAAATTCTAGAAGTCAAGCCCCTGACACCAGAACATGCAAAGATTTTTAAAGGAGAACAGCAGTTATCGTGTTAGTAGGTAAACATGTGCACCAAAATAAAACATATCCTTCTCAAGTGTCATCAAGTGACAGACAAGAGGCAGGGAAGGAGTGTGACTTTGTAAGATGCCCGCCTAGAGAACCCTTTTGCATCCTGCAAACCGTGCTTGGGCACCCCTCTCTTGCCAAAGTCTGCCTATACTCTGCCTTTATATAGTTCCATATATACCTTAATGAGTAATGACTGAATAATGATTTTTGGTTTTGATTTTTCTTCTTGTCTCTGGGGACCCTTCAGAGGTAGGGACAAGGTCTTACCCATTTCCGATTGTTAGTATCCAGCACAGGGTCTGGAACAATCATTTGGATTGGACCAAATGTACCCATAAGATGCCAGCAGTGACTTTAAGAGAGAGGTCGCACCACCATGTGACCCCTGACAGAGAAAACCGCTGGTATACAAGAGTACTGCCGCCTGGTCCTTTGTTCCTGGCAGACAATCCCAAGGTTCAGGAGGACAATACCAGAACGACGCAAGCAACCCCCTCCTTTGATTTTCATGAAACCACACAAGGAAGGTGCTAATGCAGCAAACTCATTGAGCTGGTAACTGTCTCTGAGCAGGAGTCAGGGTGCCACACTGGGATTACTGAGCTTGCTTTCAGGATGTCCTAGAGGCCGAGTTGGAGCCACAGAATGAAAGCAGCAACTTGTGTTAAACAGACAGAATCAGAAGGTTTCACTTGGGATCTTTCATTCAAATCAAACCTCAAAAGGTTTTGATTGTCTAAATTCCGTGTGAATCCCTAGCTTATCGCCTTTAGATGATGAAAGAGAGATAACTCAGTGTTAACAGTAGACATGACTTTTAATCAACATTTGAAGGTCAGACAGCCTCCAAATGCTAAAGTTCACCGAAAGGGTACACCAAATGGGATGATTTAAAACTTAAAAAACAAAGAAAGGCGGTGGATCAATTTCCCCAGACAACTCACATCCAAGAAAACCCAGGAAGAGCATCCTCACCGGAAATGAACCCCACATCACCTTGTCTCTTTCAACAACAGCAGCAGTAGCGGCAACTTACGTTTATTAAATACTTGGTACGTTTTCGACACTGTATTATCATCAACATTGTTATCTTTTCAACCCCTCCAATTACTCTGTGGGACAGGTACCTTACTACCCCCATTCCACAGAGAGGAAACTGAGGCTGACGGCTGCTGCCTCCAATGATCTCCCTTTTGGCTAAACTCCAAATCCAAACATAACAGAAGCGGTGTAGACCACCTAGGAAGGGACTAGGACAAAGCCTGGGCTCCAGTCCCAGCTTATGAGCCGGGTGACCTTGGACAAATTACTCAGTCTTTTCTGGGCCTCAGTTTCCTCATCTGTGAATGGGCGCATTGCTGCTAGACAGGACTATTTGCAGCTCTTGGCCAGCTCTCACTGCCATGTACCTCCAGGAAAGTTGGAAGAGTATACAGCCTGACCTCAGTGACTTTGGACTTGGCCATGCGATTTGCTTCGATGAATGAAATTCAACCAGATATGACATGAGCAAAGACGTTAAATGTGTTCATGTAGCTTAGTTTGGCCTCTTGGGCTTCTGCCATCCATTATGACAGGGTTTCTCAACCTCAGCTTTATTGACATTTGGGGCCAGATAATTCTTTACTGTGGGGGACTGTCCTGAGCATTGTGGGATGTCTAGCAGCATCCCTGGCCTTCACCCATTAGATGCCAGTAACAACCCCCTCCTCCCAGTTGTGACAACCAAAAACATCTCCCGGCATTGCCAAATGATCCCTGAAAACCACAATCACCCCTGATCGAGATTCACTCTGCTGTGTTCTTAGAGCTGGGTGGTCACTTGCTCAAGGAGAAAGCAGCAGCACCCGGGACTTACTGGAATCTAAACCAACCTGGAATACAGCCCAGCACAGATGAACCTCAGCTGACCAGTAGGTATGGGGACAAGAAACATAAATATGTATTGCTGTAAACCACTGCGATTTTGTTTTGCAGTAAAAACCCCAACTAACAGTCTTGCCATGAGAACAAAATCAAATATATGGTAGACTTCCAGGCAGAGGGCATGCGCTGCTGGTATTTTTAATATTATTAGACTCTGTTCAGAGTGCCAAATGTAATGAGTTCGCCTGTGATGCATCTCACCTCTCTCCTCCAGAGCTGTCCCCCTAAAGCCTTTTCAGCAGCCTTCACTACTCTGCTCCAGGGACCACATTCCCTAGTTCATCTATGATTGCATCCAACTACCCTCCACCTGCCCGACTCCCCCCTTGGAGCCGGTATTCATAGCCAGGCTGATTCCCTCCAACTCTAGGTAGTAGCCTTGCCTGTCTTTGACATTGTTCCCTTTTTCTCCCAGTTTATGACGAACTGAAAATCCAGAGCCTTGACACATATGAAATAGTTTATACTAGATCCCCATTGAACTTGGTCAGCGTGCCAATTACTGTGGTAATTATTCAGCATTTGTATGTATGTTTTAGTATATGACTTCAAAATATTAACCTCTCACAAGGGCAAAGACCATTTTCTGTCTGTTTTTCTATGTTAAGCCAGAACCTACCACAGTTCTGGCATGGAATCTTGGAGGACTGGATGGATAAATGAGTAAATGAGCTGAAAGTACATACACCCAGCATAACAAGAACACTAATAATGTAGATATAAATTGATGGTCACCTAAGAACCTTGTTTGAATCCACAAGATTCAAATGGGTTACCCAGAGTAAACATCACTAGGTAATATGAAAAGAAACACTCAGAGCTCCATGATAAAGAGAATACATTGAGGAAAGGATCAAAGTTTTCCTAAAGCTTAGGTTGTTTCTTTCTTTTTTTTAAATCCAGAGTTGGTAATATATTCAATGTACTGTTTCCCTCAATAGAAAATCTTTCTCAAAGCATAAATGGGCAAGTACATGTCTGTAGGTCCTATGTAGTATTATTAAGCCAGACAACACCTATCACTGCTTATTCAGAGAGAGGAAACAGTGATGTCAAAGAAACAATTAGCACACACACAGTGGTGTTGGTGGTGAGCTTTAAATATGCATAGCTCTGGCTCCAAGGTTCTGTGCTATTGTTCTGGATTTACTTCTTTGCCCACTGCACAAGCTAGCTAAGACATCAAAGTCACCTTCAGATAAATCAATTCCACCTGTATGTAGTTCTCAGTGCTATGGACCTCACTTTGCTAAAGGACCTAAGGGTCTGCTTTGGATTCAGCAGAAGTGCTGAATCTCAGGCTTCCACGATGATCACAATTATAAGGATCATACATGGAAAGGCTCCCTTTGTGGTGGACATGCTTCTGCATTCTGGAACTGTTACTCCTCACCGTTGCTCTGTAACATCAGCAGGAGGGCCCATTTTGTGGTTGAGGGCAAGTGCCTTGCCTGAGGACACATCGGGGGGACCGTGGATTCAAGCTCTAACGCCCTTTCTAAGATAGACCACGCTGCCCAGAGCAGAGACTGAAGATGAGAAGGAAAATGCTCAAGAACCCACAGGCACCATCAACTAGCTGTGTACAAACCCCATTTCAGGTACAGGGCCCAAAGCTCTGAGAGCGAGGTAGTGTCTTATGCAACATTTAGGACATAAAATCAACATGCGAAGTGAAGACTACAGCAAAACTTCCTTCTGAAACCAGTAAATTCACGCAGAAAGTACAGAAGCATCTCTCAGTTTTTTCTCTATTGTTGGAACAGACAGCTGACCTTCCGCGGAGCCCCAGATGAAGTTGTGGGCTTATCTCCATAGGGTGCAGATGACCAAAACGTACCATATCCCAGACGCTGGACTCGCACACAGCTTTGAGATACTCTCACTCTGAGACCGCAGCAGTGGTTCAGGCTGCTCCTCCCCTCACTAAGGGCAGGGGTCTACTGAGCAGAAAGGGGAGGAAACACCCACACGACTGACATGGTTCTCTCTCTCTCCATGTTTCCAAGCAAAGTATTTGTCTTTGCATAAACTCGGTGTGTATATGATACAACTACCCCCTAGCGATCTGGGGCTTGGATTTTCTGCCTGTAATGAAGGGTAGAAGGTGTCCATTGTGTGTATACTGTTAGAAAGGGCTATGTAAAGGTGAAGGGCAGCTGTGTGATTTGAGCAAATGGAAATGGCTTCAATAACCTGCACAGCTGAACACACTGACATGCAATCTCGGGGGAGGTACTACCCAGGATGGGGCATACGGACCACATTTCACAAACCAGCCAGGCTCCCCAAACCCAAGAGTGGCCTCTGTCCCTGAAACCAGCTGACCTAACTTTACGTGTCACCCCAGCTATCCTAGTTCAGAAAATTACTTCTCTTATTAATCATCAGTCTTGTTTTTAATGCTAAATCATTCTGATATTTCTCCTGTACATTTCTCTAATCAGCTGTTAGCCATTAAGACACATTGAGAAGAACAAAAGTATTCAGATTTTTGTGACTCATTACCCCAGTTGGGAAGATAATTGGTTAAAAAAGAAGAACAACATGGAAAACATTATAGATTGTCAGTTTCCCAAAGTGTGGTGGTGGGGCGAACAGAAGTTTATTAAAAATAAATAATACTAGATGCAACACGCATAGCCCATTACACTCGGGCATGTTTCTGATTAGGGCAATGCCAGACAACAGCTCTTCAAATGAGATCTGACAGCAGGTAAATTACACTGGGTAAGGGGTTAAGCTGATCCACAGAACAACAATGTCTTGATCATAAATAGGATTTGTGTGCTGGAAAATACATTCCATCATTAATGCAACAGATGAATGAACTGAAAAACATCATATTGCACCACAGTTTTAAGTAGCTTACCTTAGCAATGTAATATGGGTAGTAAGTCATGCATAAAACCCGGTAAAAGCTCATTAAGTCAGGATCAGTTTATTCAAAACAGCACATATTTCAAATAACTGTTCTTCCTTAGCCAATTCCAGACTCTATTGTTTAACATCACCTAAATAATGGAAAATAAGGCAATTATAATTCATTATAAGTTGTGTCCCTCTAAAACTCTCGCTTTTTAAATTGGTAATGCCAGGGACTTCAAATCTTCTACGTTGGTGAAAATCCTTGAGAGTCATCTACTGGCACAGCCCACCCAATACTCTATGCCAATACTTCTAAAAATCTCCCATGGCCTGAGGCTCTTCAACTTTGGGCTGAGAACTTCTGAAAATGACAGTCTCATCTGTTTTGAGGGGTTTTATTGCTTTATGGGGTTATGAGTATGGAACAAAATTACCGAAAAGGCAGTTGCCGGCCGTAGATTAGTGGCAATGCTCATATGAAGGATGGTTATGATACACTGGGCAGTGTATACAGAAGGTTGCATATATCAAGGTGGTTATCAGTATCTACATTTGCAGCGTCCACAATTTCAAAGATAATTGCACTCAAAGATTTCAACTCAAAGATTTCAAGTCACCAACACATCTGTCAAAATATCAATAGCTGTGAAATCTGCCAGTCCTTCATAATTCAAAGACTCCCCTCTAGGGCTTCCCTGGTGGCACAGTGGTTGAGGATCCGCCTGCCAATGCAAAGCCTGCCAATGCAGGGGACACAAGTTTGAGCCCTGGTCCTGGAAGATCCCACATGCCGCGGAGCAACTAAGCCCGTGCGCCACAACTACTGAGCCTGCACTCTAGAGCCCGAGAGCCACAACTTCTGAAGCTCGCGTGCCTAGAGCCCGTGCTCCGCAACAAGAGAAGTCACCACAGTGAGAAGCCCGCACACCGCAACGAAGAGTAGCCCCCGCTCGCCGCAACTAGAGAAAGCCCGCACCCAGCAACGAAGACCCAATGCAGCCAAAAATAAATAAATTTATTAAAAAAAAAATACAGACTCCCCTCTAAAAAAACGACTGTTATTTATTCAATGTTCTCAACTATACAAAAGTAAATGGTCCAGGAGAGATATTTACAAGCGTTTAAAACAGAGTGCAAACCTGTGAACATGCTCCTGGGCTTCACTTGCTATTTGCGACCCTAATGTCAATTCTTCCTACTTTAGACCCAGACGGGCTGAGTAACCACTTCCCACGCACTTCGAGAAGCTGCATGTCATGTGATCCCCCAGTAACTCCCTGAGAGATGGGTTGGGGTAATTGCACTTTACAGCAGGCTCTGGCATGATGCACTCTAAAACCAAGGTATCACAGCAAGAGGTGCCAGGCTGGGACCTGAGTGCAGATTTTCTGAGTTGAACTCCTGGCTTTTGTCACACCCACAAGCTGCTACTTTTACTGCTGCCAAGTTATGCATGCAGATTTGCAGCTTAGGTTCAGAAGTAACAGATAAGCAATTAAGCTTGTTTGGTTTTGTTTCATGATATGATATGGGAGATATCTGGAAGTTTGACTTTCTTGTATCCCTGACCCCCTTCTATAAGTAACAGCGCACTGCTTATCCTTGGGCTGTTAACTGACTCCCCCCGCCCCCCCCTTGCCGTTCTGGTGGGACTATTAATCACAATGTTATTCCCTCCATTCCTGCCCAAGAGAGGCAGGCTCGTGACCCAACCTAAGCGAATCAGAAGCTCTCTCCCAGAAATGGGAACTATGATGCAAAGGGCGCTTAGATGGAAGGTGGGTGGAAAGGAGCTATTCCACTGGTTCTGCCTAAAAAAAAGAGTCTTCAAGAGTTTCTGGCTGGAATTCCCAGAAGTGAGCCTATTCCTGTCCTTTCTGAGACCCAGCTGTCAGATTTTAAATGTGTAGAATACAGCCAGCATTCATCCAATGATTCTATGACTGCTTAAGTTGGCCAGCGCTTGTCTGTCCTCCAATCACAGAACCCTGAGCAGCTCATGAGAGAACATTACTTGGAACTGGTCAACATCTGCATGCTTACAAGCTTGGCCAGCTCCTCTGCAACTGCCTGAAGGGGGCAGACCAGGGAGAGAGGTGGATTGTGCAACCAAGGGCAGAAAACACAAAAAGGACCTTGGAGCAGGAATGTGTCAGTCAGCCAATAGAAAACAAAATGCGGGGGGTGGGGGGGGCATATTATTTCCTAAGATTCTTCGCTCATTAGCAAGGGGTTACATTTGTCGCAGCTGAGGAAGTTAGCTATGAAGAAATGACCCTTCAGGGCATCATAGAGAATACAGGTCTTAGAAGCAAACTGGATTGGGTTCAACCGCCATGCCAGTCCTTATGGTGTGGCCTCCCACAACTCACGTTCCCCCACTGAGACTCAGTTTCTGACTCTGTAAAATGGGGATCCTAGGGAAAAAACTGTTTGTGTATGCATGTGAAAATACGTGTGTATATACATTATACACACACAGACGCAGTGCATATGGCTTTGGAAATTCCCTGACTATGGGGAGACACAGGGAGATAGTCTAGGGGAAGGAACAGGATTTGATACAAACCATTTGCTTCACATGCATATGGGTGTCTGGGCTCTGGTGTACACATAAATATAACAACTTTTACTAAAAAAAAAATTTTAACAAATCTCCTTGCTGCAAAGCAGCCTCATTTCACACACAGGGAGCACATGTCCTGATAAGAGAGTGGACTTGCTCCAAGTCTCAGAGAGGTCATGGAGGGATGGGGACAGGCCACCAAGACTTCAGATGAATTTTCAGCTCTGATTCATATGGCAAATAGGAACTTGAGACCCAGTCAAGGATCTAACTGGCACAAGCGGGACATCACAGCCATGACAGGGTTCTGACGAAGGAAACTGAGATGTCAGAGGAGGCAAGAGAGAAGGGAGCTCCCTGTAGGAAGCTTTTACCAAAGGGAGGAAGGAAGGGGGCCTGGCCAAGCTGTGTCTGCCCTGGCAAAGGACAGCCTTTCTGTCAGAGTGCCTTGTGTTTTGTGGCCTCTCTGGAACCATCTGTACTGTGACTTGGGCTGAAAATAACCACAGAATCAAGGCTGCCATAGCTCCTTCAGTCTCCAAACTAGGTCCAACTGGGGTTGTTTCCCTGGTACTTTTACAGCCTTGAAGCAAATGTATTGCAGGGAAAAAGCCTCAGCTTCAGTTCAGTTCCCTCCTACGGGAGTGTCAGCTCCATGAGGGCAGGGGCAACTGCGCCTGTCCATGGCCAAGGACACTGCCCAGCCCAGAGCACATGCACAAGGATTAATTTTGAAGGACTGAGGGCAAGAGGTAGAAATGACGGGAAAAGGAGTCCAGTGAGGAAAGAACAGAGAGGTGGGAGCTGGCTGGGTGCCTGAAGGAGAAGAGCTTTGGCCGAGGAATGAGGAATGGGGAATGGACCTGGCTAAGGACTGTAGACCCATCTTACTTCCAATTTGAACCTTTGTATGACCGTCCTCTCTGCCTCCCTGTACATATGTGTGTGTGCAGAAGTATACAGACATCCGTTACACACACTTACATATGTGCACACATGTATAGTCACACACACGGTTTTAAAATCTTCAGAACTTCCACGATTCATTTCCTGTTTCTCCACCAACAATTGCGGAAACTAATTTACCTTATCAAAAACGCAATTACTCAGTATCTTAGACTCTTATTTATTTGACAGCCTTCTAATTTTCTCACTTTTACCTAATTTGACAGGGAATATTATTGACATAACTAATCTTTCAAAATGACTTTCACAAGGTTAGTTCACTTGTTAATTGACCCTCCGTGAGGGCAATTTATGAAGCATATTAATTTCATCTGTCACTTCCAACACAAAGTAAATGTGGAAAATAGTCTATCTTTTATAAGGGACGTTATAAAAGAAGTATGTCGGAATTCTTAATTAACATATGCATATTATATCAACCACTGATATTGTGTAGAACTTTTATACCTACTCATCTGAAGCTCTGTCTCCCTTTTATAAATGTTTTGTTATTCCTTTATGATGACGGAGAGACACCTTCGCTGAGAATTATCCCTTCAGGGATAAATCACCACCTCAGAAATGAAGCAGCCATTTGTCTGGAAGAATTTCTGGAGCCCACAAAGACAAAGTTAAAAAAAAAAAAAAATCCCACGGAAGTCCTATGAAGAGAAAAGACTTCCTTTCCAGAAGGCTGAAGCCAATGCACTCATGAGTTATTTCATACTCTTGGTATAGGTTCTCTATGGGACAGAATCAGACACACCACTTGCCCACTTTAAGAAAGGAAGGTGTTGCCTTTAGAAGCTGAGTCATACCTCAAAGGACATCTGCTGAAGACAGAGACCTCACCCCTTGGATCTGACTTTGACATAGATCTTCTCTGAACTTCCTAGTACCCCCAATTCAATCTCAACCTTAATCATGGTAAAATCACTCTGGAGCCTAGCAGTAGGAAAGTGCTTGGTATAAAGCTGTAAACAAAACAGATACAAGCTTGATGCTTACAGGGCTCACATTCATGCAGAAGAAACAGCAAAGTCAACAGAAAACAGAAGAGAATTACAGTATGGAGGGATAAGCACCTAAACCAAGTGAGGGGCGGTTCTGGGGACTGAGGCGTAGTGAGGTGACAGGAGGAACAGATTCAGGGACAGAGGAGGGGTTTTTCTTGGCAGCCAACCCAGCATGACATGCGCTGGTTCCCTCGTTCCCTCCCTTGCCCTGGATTCCCTGGAGCCTTCCCAAATTCCTGACTCCTCTACTGCCGCTTACGGATTTTATTCTTTAGGTTCCAACAGCTTAGTAAGCACCACTTCTAGCTTCAGCTCTAGCAAAGATGCACAGGCTGGCTTCCACATAGGTGTGTGTTTCTAGAGTCTCAGTTCTTCCCCCTGGTTTCTACCCGGCTCTAAACTTTCCACACTCCAAGGGGAATCTCCTATAAGCAAGGGCTCCGTTTCTTCATCCAGCCAGAGCCCTAGCTAAAATGTTGTCTCAAGAAGGGTTTTTTTCATGGATTGCCATCTTAAATCATCCAGGTTCAGCATTAACATTTTCTTAAAGCCTTTTAAAGTAACAGTGTCTTTTGCCTTTGTGAGCTTAAGTGTCTTTTTCTGCCATTTGCCTCATACTGATAAACTCCTACTCCCTTTATGAAGAGATTAAATGTAATTTTCAAGTGTGAAGGTCTTTTTATAGGAGATAAGACCAGAATCCTCTGTTGGGGCTTGAAAGCTTACAAAAAAAAAAAAAAAAAAAGCCGGGACTTATTAAAGCTGAGTTTAGCCTCACTGTTTATGTTTTCTCTGACCAAACAGAGAATTTTTACTTTCTGTCAAGCATCCTGTTAAATCCACTCAAAGGTCATTCCTGGTTTTGAGCTAAGCACAAAATATAAATGTTTGGGAAGAGAAAGGCTTATCTTTAATTTGACAGTAATGGTATTATAAGAGTCGGCATTTTCTTTGTTAAAGTAGCAAAAAATATATATTGAATAGTAATAAAATATTAAAAGTATGTTAAGGCATATTTCTCCCTGATTTTTCCATAAACTACTTAATAAAAGCATATTTTAGAATACTTACAATGAGAACCATTTGACTTATGATTGAGATAATCCATGCCAATGATTTACACACAGAAACACTTTTTAAAAAACGTAAATTATGAAGGTGGCACTCTGCAAAGTCCTCATCAATCATGAAAAATACATATTTTGAATAAGTATTGAAATGTATAATCTATACCTCATCGATCTCAGCATGGAAGCCCTGCCATAACCAGCTAAAGTGCAGCACATGTATTATCGGAAAATAATCACTCCTCACTCAGATGTTAACACACGATAATAGTGCTAAAATGCTGTTCTGAGCGATAACATTTCTGGGGAGAAGAAAATTTCTTCTTCATTTAATCTCATAGCCAAAAAAAAGAGAAGAAAAAAAAAAGAAGGCAGGTGGGTGTGGTGGGTGTGTGTGTGTGTGTGTGTGTGTGTGTGTGTGTGTGTGTGTGTGTGTGTGTGTGTGTGTGTGTGTGTGTGTGTTTGTTTCAGTATCTTTCCTTTCTCTTCAAGGTTAACAAAAATACCTTTTACAATTCTCCTCCATTTCTATTAATAAAGTGGCTGAATTATGCCCCTGCACCTTTCCAGACACTGAAGTGACATTCCTGTTGCTTTAAGATTTGATCAGTGAAGAGAATGTGATAATAGGTTTGAACTGACCTTCCCTCTCCCAGGGGAAGGGCTAAAAAAATAAAATAATTGAAAGGGAAAAAATATCATGCCAAAGATAAAACACACGTGCTTACAATGGAAGTCAACTTGACCCACACAATCATCCAAAGAGGAGTGGGGGAGGGGCTGGCAGGCGGGGATCACCGTTTTCACTCCCTGGACACAACAGGCTACAGCAGACATGATTGAAAATCCCTTTACCACAACTGCTCTCTGAAGGTTGGTAGCATGACCCAACTGCGGTTTGTATCTGGAGCTAAACTTGGGAGAGTTTATTCGTGCTGAAAAAAGTTTAATTTGTTCCACTATTCTCATTTTTGCATTACTATCTAGGGGCTCAGAAAACAAACACAATATTTTGCTTTCTTTACTTCTTTTCACAGTTTTATAGATAGGTTAGAAATAGGGCTACTCTTCCTTATGGAACACTTCCAAAAGGCTAGGCACTTTCTTCTATATTCTAGAACCATCGTTCTCAACTAGAGGTAATCCACTCCCCCACCAAGGACTTCTGGCAGTATCTGGAGATGCTCTTGGTTGTTGCACCTGGGGCTGGTGGATGCTACTGGCATCTGGTAGGTATACACCTTACGATGCACAGGGCAGCCCTCACGAGGAAGAATTCTGCGGCTCCAAGTGTCAGTAGTGCCAAGGGTGAGGGTGAGAAACCCTGTTCTAGAGGTATTACTGTAGTGTTCATATCAAAAATGCAGGTTAGACATTTTTATTATTCCTATGTTTCAGATTAGGACAAAGAGCCTAAGAGGTCCTGTAATATATGGAGTCGCTGTTACATGCTTGCACCTCTACTAATTGCTTTACTGTATGCCATAACCTTGTCAATACCAAAATTAAGCAGTATTAACCCCATTTTACAGATGAAAGAAAATGGAACATTAATTGTCTAGGGTCACATAGCTATTCACTGGCAGAACTAAGATACAAACTCTCTTCTGCCTGGTACCAAATCACATGCCCTTTCTCCTATACCCATTGAGTCAAGCTCATGGCTGCTAAAGGGCAGAACTAGGATTCAAGCTTAGAAGGGATAATTCCAACTTCCAGACTTTTTCCATGATATTTTGTTGCCACAAAAGGAAAGACAAAATCCTTCCAAAGCACAATATTCTGGGATTAGAATGAAAACTTCAAGACATCAAAACTCCTCAGTACACATGTAGATTAAAAGGTCCTTCCAGAGAAGAGAGATTGGGCAGAAGTGCCCAGGCAGGAGGCTCTCTGTGGTCAACAGTCCCCTCATACACTCAGCTGGATGCCTAGAAACAGATGTGGGTAATTATGTCAAGGGATCAACTCACTCATTGCTTCTATGTGAACCATGCTTACATAGTGGGAAGTCATCAAAAGCAGGACAGTCCTCTGACTACAAATGAGTCAGCTCTGGTTTTACAAACTGACCTCACATGGGAGCATTCTATTTTAGAAGACAAAAGCTTGCAGGTCTGGGGGAATGCATAGCTCATTCCAGTTATACACACTGGAAGCCGAAAGAAAAGGCTCCTTTGCAAAATATGCAAAATGGGGAAATTCTGTCTTGAACACTTTAAGACTTGATGAACTACACACACACACACACACACACACACACTCACTCACTCATACACAGAGGAGGGAGGGAGAAGTTGCTACTGAAGCCTAACTCACCTTATTAGCAGCTTCACCAAGGTGCTTAAATCACACGAATTTAATTACTAGCCTATCAACCCACAAGACATCTGCTCCACGCCTTGCTTATAAATATCACATCCACTTTCTCACTTGTACAACACAAGTATTTTCACTGTTCCTCATTTCAGTCAATCATGTATGCCAAAGGGCATTTATAAGAGCTTTTCATTCATCCAGCTGGCCAATATCCCATAGGTACTGAGAGCTAGTATCTATCATTTCACATGCACGCTATATTATTATGTCTGATCTAAGTAGCCAGCTCTTAGATTCTGATTTTCCCAAATGCATAATCACTTTTATCTAGACCTCTAGGGAATCACCCCAGGAAAAACTGGAATCACCACCTTGAGCTCCCCTCCTTCCCCTCAACTCACCCTCTTAACAAGTTACCTGGTCCCATTCAGACTCCTTCTAGAATTATCAACAAAATTTCACTCTCCAGGACTCTGATCTTGCCCGACGCTCCAATCCATTTCATGGGTTGTTCCAGACTGAACTCACACATCCAATCTCATGTGCTCCCCTGCTTCAAATCTTTCAGTGGGCTGCCAGCTCCTTCGAGATAAAACCCACATTTCTTAGTGTGGCTTCATAATCCTTCATAATCCATCCCTCGCCTTCCCCTCCAGCCTAATCTATCACTCATCTGGGTCTCTACGCCACTTCTCCAGTCCAGTCAAATAAGAGTACTTGGAATTCCCAGCACAATTGTGATCTTCTGTGCCAATGGGTGTGCACACACTGAGGTGGTTCTCTCTCCATCTCTAACAGTTATAGACCAGAAAAGCTCCTATTCATCCTATGAAACAGGCCGGGTCTACAGTCCTCGGGGAAAACCTTACCTGGTAATTGTGAAGGCTGACCCTTCAATCCCACCCAAGATGCCCATCTAAGCTGCCATGGGAATCCCGGGTCCTTGTATCCCCTCTTCCTCTCTCTGATGTCACCGTGTCTGGGATTGATGGAGCCACCTTGATACCAGCCAAGAGCTAGTGGTAGACTGGGAATGACAGTGGCCACCGAAAATGGAAAGAACTGAGACACTGATGGAATTTTTTAGCCACTGTAGTTACTGTACCTAGGAGTTTGCCCTTCTTCTGACCTCCCAGTTTGACGAAATTTTTCCTCACTTAGGTTTATATCAGTTTGAGTTAGAGATTTGTTACTGGAAGCTAAAGGCATCTTCACTTCATTGCCTTCTCTGACATTCCTGTTCTTACCTCTACTTGGCTTGATGCCCCTCCTCCGTCTTGCCCTACTTTTGCCCCACAGGGCATTTATATTGAAATTCTCCTTTGACCTGTCGGATTCCACTTATTAGGCTATGAATCCCCTAACATCAGGGACCATGATCTTATTTGTCTCTCCTCTCCTAGTTCCTGGTAAACAGCAGATATTTATAACATTTTGCAAAATTGACTTTGCTGAATAGCTACCAGTTAAAGGATTGAGTTGGGAGAAAATTTAAGTTGTGTCTTCCCTTATACTTACTCATTTTTGGGTATATAAGAAGCCCTGATTGTACTGTGTGAAAAATACCTTTTGACTTAAATTCTGGGTCTGGGAAGCTTAATTAAAACTTGGCTTTCAAAATGATAACTTAAAATTAATTTGAGATGTGAAATTTTAATTTAATCCATGGAAACGTGACTGATGGTTGTTCTAATCCTATTTTAAAAATCACTTTATTGAGGTACAATTGACATAAAAAAAACTGTACATGTTTAATGTGTACAACTTGATGCGTTTGGAGATAAGTATATACCTTATCTATACCATGAACATCACCATCTATGCCATGAACATATCCATCACCTCTGAAATAATATCCATAATATATAAAGAGGGTGGCAGCTATGTTTTCTTTAAGAAACTATCTTAGTACCATGTACATTTCCTTCCTTCCTTCCTAGAAGGTCCTAAAAACATCACACACACAGTCAAGTGGACAAATTTTAAGAATGCAGTGGATGACTTTTTATATGTAAACACTGCACAAACCATGATCTTTCCATCCACTGCAGAATTTTAAAGTTTGAAACCTTATTTTTGGGGAGATTATTTGATTCATATTTTACTCTGACAAGAACTAGGTCTGGGAAGGAAAAAGCCACAGTGGTTTTGTAAAGCATTACACCCCACGTGCTGCCTGGTCTGGTGCTGAGCACATAATACTTGTGCATATGTGTTTGTTGAACCAACAAATGAACTGGGAGCAAGATGCAGCCGACTCAGCTGGTAACTTGCCAGGGCCCAGTTCATCCATCTCTAAATTTGAGATAACATCTTCCGTTCCTACTTCCCAGGTCTGAGAAAATAAAACGAAAATATTGACACAGACGTGTATGCAGCAAGCTGCAAAAACCCATAAAAATAACATTAAGTGCACACTTAGGAAATGTAAATATGTCGACCTATTTCTTCATATCCCTAGACTTAAAGGTGAAACTCCATGAATTTCCAGTACTTCAGACTGCAGAGTGTTTTCTAAGTCAACATTTTTCATTAAACAGCTTTGGTTTCATCACTAACTGTAAGTTCTATGAGAGCAGCACTGATTTCAAAGATGGTCTTTAATGATCTCTGCTTCTTGGTATTTACACCATTGGGTAACCTCCTCCCCTTAACTTCCTCTAAAGAACAGAATATGGCAAAGTGATGGGATGTCACTCCTGTGATCACGTTACAAAGACTGGGACTGCCATCTCACTGGCACTCTCTCTGTTTACTTATTGGCTTGCACAATTTGATGAAGCTAGCTGCCACGTAGGAGAGGCCCACATGGCAAGGAACAGAGAGTGACATCCAGCCAACACACAGCAAGGACCCGAGGTCCACAATCTGACAGCCCATGTGGAACTTGGTTCTTCTAAAAACCACATAGCTCTGAAGTGGACCCTTCTTCACTTGAGCCTGGAGGTGGCTGACACCTTGCTTGTAGCCTGTGAGAGACCCTGAAGCAGAGTTAAGCCACGCCCAGGCATCTGACCTAAAGAATCTGTAAGTTAATAATTGTGTGTTGTTTTAAGCTACTAAGTGTTGGGATAATTTGTCACACAGCAATAGCTACCTAATAAAACTTCCATGGATTTCCAGGACTTCAGATTACAGTAATAGGGACTGGCATATTCTAAGTTAGCCTTTTTGGTTAGCGACTCTGGTTTTATCATTAGTCTGTAACCTTAATGAGAGCAGGATCATAGACATTTTAATCACTAAATAAAGTGAGGATCTCACAAAGTGCTGACACATAGGGTGCACTTGATAAATGTTTGTGCAATGAATGATGAATAATTAAGTGAAGCAAGCTAATCTCTGGTGAAGCTGAATGACATGCCAGGGAAAAGCAGGTGAGTGATGGGGACCTGGGGGGAATATGGGGGATCCTCCTATAAAAAATGAAAATAGCAAGAGTTTAGGCACAGCAACCAGGGAAGTCTATGTCTTCTGGGCTATGACATGAGCCAGGCAGTTTACAATAGGGCAGTTCCATCTTTATGTACCTTCCCTTACAATGTTCTGTAATTTCTTCTTGTTTTCCCCACAGCCTAAAATGGAAACTTAAAGAACTCAAACATCAAAAATAAGGAAATAATAAAATAAAGAGGAACATCCACACTGTGGTATACTCTGCAGTCATTAAAAAATGATGATATACATGACTTAGAAAGATATCACCTCCATTCAGACTGGATATAACAGGTTGCAAAACAGTGATTCCATTTTGGTAAAAGTTTTATGTGTATTCACATACTAAAAAGTCTGGAAGGAGATATACTGAGAGTGCTTATCTTTTTCTGATGAGACTATGGGTAATTTTTACTCTTTTTTATGCTTTTTAGGATTTTCCAATTTTTTTAAACTACAAACATGCACTACGTTTACACTCAGAAGCAGTAAAGGTTATATAAATTTATTGCTAAATACATAAAACAAGGAACATGCCCTAAAGATAACACTTTCCTGTTAATAGTACTATTGGAAAAGACATCACATTGTGTAGAGTGAAAATCCCCTTGGCTCTTCTTACTTAAGGATCCTGGAGCTGGGACATTCTCATGCAATAGTCAGTGAGGCTGGTGTGTTGAGGGGTTTCATGCTGGGGCCATCTGGGCCCCTGAACCTTAGGTCCTTCTGGTTCAAAGGTTAAGCAAGAGAGATCAGTGCCCCTGATGTTTTAAAAGGTTTTCAAAGGAGATCCACCAGCTCATACTAGCTGCTTCCGTAACAGATCCTTACTTCCTGGGGTTTTCAAGTCCTCAAAAAGCTTGGCTCTAACTCTAGAATAGTGATTATCGCTATGTTTTCAGCACAACAGAATGAGTTGAGGAGCTTGTTCAAAGTTCTCTTTCCCTCTGTGAGGGGTTAACTTTGCAGGTGTGGGGCAGGGCCCAGGAATCCATGCTTTCACACATGCACTCCAGAAATTTAGGTACCTACTATCTAAGGGCTACATATGGAAGAATACTACTTTCAGAAGCTATCATTCTTGTTGGCTTTGTTACATTCTAAGATAAATAATACTTTTATCTGTATTGGTGTCTTCCACCTTTTTTCTTATTTTCAACAACTGCACAGACTGGAATACAGAAATATGCTTCCTCAAGAAGAGTCTAGGGCTCACTCTGAAATAGTTTCAGGCATATAAAAGTTGAGCTTCAATGTCCTTCTATTAGTCTATTTACTCCATTCCTTTGGTTACCTGTCCATTTATCCACCACGGGATACACTAAGCATTTATGTGCTGGGCACTGTGCAGAAGGCAAGACTCACAAGGATTCACACCAAAGCCCTATTTGACATTGAAATATCCTTGACTGGTTGAAGTATGTCAAGTTCTATTTGACTGAAAGCCCGGCATACACTGTACTATATCAAGAGCTCTCTCCAACATGTTGGCAAAGGCATCTGACTTCAAAAACCACTGAGAACAGTACCTGGCATATAGTAGGCATTCAAAAAGTGTTCAAGGATGGGCTTCCCTGGCGGTGCAGTGGTTAAGAATCTGCCTGCCAATGCAGGGAACACGGGTTCGAGCCCTGGTCCGGGAAGATCCCACATGCCGCGGAGCAAATAAGCCCGTGTGCCACAACTACTGAAGCTCGCGTGCCTAGAGCCCATGCTCCGCAACAAGAGAAGCCACCGCAATGAGAAGCCCATGCACCGCAACGAAGAGTAGCCCCCGCTTGCCCGTGCGCAGCAACAGAGACCCAACACAGCCTAAAATAAATAAATTAAAAAAAAAAAAAAGTGTTCAAGGAAAAAGAATGTCCTGGCGCAGGGGAGGTAAGTTAGAGTTACTTGAGAACACATTTCTTATATTCATCCCCTCCCCTCAGATCTCCCTGTTCTTATGCACACATTTCCCCCCTTACCTCCTGTCAGTACTACTGCAATGAAAACAGATCCACAGCCCACCAGGCATCCCTCTCTCCTTCATTCTGTCTGCCTCAGATCTATTTCCAAAACACATATCTGATTTCATCATTTCTTTATTTAGGAAGTTTCCAGTGGCTCCCCACTTTCTCCAGCAATTTTTCTCAATGTATGGAATGTTCCAAACCATCACAAAACTGGGTTCCATCATGATGGAAGCACAAAGTCCCCTTTCCGCGTAAGGGAGTGTACGTTTATGTGCTATTGGGTCTAAATGCAATCTGCTATTAGACTTAGCTGTAATATGTTGCAGAATATTCAAATTATAGGAAGACTGGTGAGAGTATATTTCATTACAAAACTATTACCTCTGTCTTGAAAACTGTGTGCCCTACCTAGATGACAGGGATCCATCCCATCAGGGGTGTGTGTGTAGTGCTCATTGAGAACTGCCAACGCGCAGCCTGGACGGTAAATGCCTGAGGTTTCCGCTACCACATCCTCCACTTCCCTCTTTGGCAGACATCACTAGCAGATCACAGACCCCTTCTATGTTCCCACTCTCATGTCTTCTGCCCTCCCCTTTTCTAAACATATCTGGCCTTAAATCATTCTCATTGCTTATGCTCAGGCTTATCCCTCCCCACCCTGAACTCCTATGATTGGTACCGTTTCTTGACACTTATCCTCCAGAAACTGACCACAGAATATACCTCCTGACTGTGGCACTGCCCATCTGACCCAGGTTACTGAATCTCAGTACAAACTGATTTTCTTATCTGTAAGATGGGGGTGTAATTTAAGTCACAGGAAAATTGTGAAGATTAAAAGAGAAAAGGCAAATGAAATGCTTGGCATGGCTGACAAATGTGATGAAAGAGAAGAAGGCAATTGAGGGAAAGAAGCACAAAGAACAGGAGAAGCATGTCTTGAAACTATGGACACATGTTAGGATTGAAAGCACCATCACTGAGGAAAAAGACCTAAGAATGTGGAAAGCTGCTGGTTGGAGAAATTCACCCTACAAAGTCCTCTGTACATAGAAAGTTATAGAAATTTCTGCAACAGAGAGATTTCAATGACAAGAGTTTAGTTTTCTACAAGATTAATAGACTCCTCCAGACATAACTTTAATTCTCTGAATTAAAAGTTGTCTATCAGGGCTTCCCTGGTGGCGCAGTGGTTGAGAATCTGCTTGCCAATGCAGGGGATACGGGTTCGAGCCCTGGTCTGGGAAGATCCCACATGCCGCGGAGCGGCTGGGCCCGTGAGCCACAATTGCTGAGCCTGCTGCGCGTCTGGAGCCTGTGCTCCGCAACAAGAGAGGCCGCGACAGTGAGAGGCCCGCGCACCGTGATGAAGAGTGGCCCCCACTTGCCGCAGCTAGAGAAAGCCCTCGCACAGAAACGAAGACCCAACACAGCCATAAATAAATAAATAAATACATAACGAATAAAAGAGTGTCTTCAATTATTAAAAAAAAAAAAAAATCTTTAAAAACAAAAAGTTGTCTATCAACAGAAGCCAGCTAATCTTTGGTTTCTCACTATAAATGAATACATTTGCATTCTGGCTTACATCTCTCATGAGTTAAATTAGTAAAAGTCCATGTCCAAGATACAAATCATCTCTGGATGTAGACACCAAATCAGGCTTCTAAGTCTACAAAGAAGAGGACTGCTGACATGGTGAGGTCTTGTGGCCTTGTCTGGGACTTTGAGCTCCTTTTTCAAATGGCAAGGCTGCCACATCTCCCTTTTTCTGCACATGCTATAGCTCCCAAATTAGAGCGTGAGCCCCAGAAGGCATGGGTCAGATCACATGTCTTTGTATCTTCAGTCCCTAACACAGTAAGCATTTAATAAATATTTGCTGCTAAAAATAACTTGATGAAGTTACTAATTTTACACAGCAAGGTAGGTCTCTGACCTCTTATCAGAGGATTATGTCCTTATCAGAAATATGTAGTGCAAAAATCTGTAATAAAAGCTCAATGCATTTTCCATTACTGATAACCCATTCTTAAAAAAGTGTTTTAAAATAGAATATAATATTGCACAGTAATTACTGTTGTGATAACACCTGATGCAATGTTCATTGTTGTTCTGTAATTGACCCAAGTACCTGCTTAGTAACGTCAGTCCAAGGGACGTGTTTAATTATAGATTCAATCGTCTATTCAATACCAAAACCCACGGCATCAAGGGTTGGGACCTAATTACCCAACAGGAATTGTAAAACTGTCTTCCAAAAGCAAACTCATTTGTTTTGTTAAAAAAAAAATTACTCAATTCTTATTTATGTATTATTCCATGTAAGTATAAATAAAAAAGAATCAGTGTACAATCAAGCTAAACTAATGTAACTGTTCAAGCTTTTACAATACTGATTTTCTGAATATGCCCTGAGGGAATTCACAGAAATGCAATCAATACTAACTGACAGTGGTTTTTTTTTTTTTTTAATGAGCGTCCCAATGATTTCAATTCAAATATTCAAATATTCATAATCATGTTTTATCATCCAAAAGAAATTGCCAACTTGGTGAGGATAGTTGATAGGCCTTATTCAGGAGAGCTCTTGAGTTTTGAATTGGGCAGACTTGTTCAGAACAGAAATAGAGGTGGCAAGACAAAGATAGAGCTGAACTTGATGTCATTATGGCCGAGAGCTGCTCACTTTAATGACACACTCCAAGCAACTGCAGGGGGAGAGACTGAGGGTTCTCGGACAGCAGGAATAAACAGAAAGACATCAGCTCTAAAAAAGCTCCATGTGAAAAGTGACCCCGTGATAGAGGACAGAGAATCCCAGAGTGGGGTAAAATGGGAAGAAAATCAGAACAAAACCAGAAATGAGATGTTAATGAAGCTACTTCTATGAGCTTCATTGGGTGGAAGAGAAAATACCACTAACTCCTGTTGTGATTACGACTGGAGTATTTTAACTGGGATTTACTGATGTCTGCATTCACACTTCAGTTGACAGCTACTGAATTGTTAAAGCTTAAACGGAAACTCACTGCATTGATCTTATGTCTAGTTACAACCTGCCACTTCTTAAATTTGTACTTTCTGAACTAAATGTAAACAAAGGTGGTGACATAAGCCAGCAGTGAAAAATACCTGGAGGACATTGTAAGTTAACTCTGCTGTATAGATGAATTCAATCACTCATATCCACTGAGAGCAAGTATGATTAAAAGGGATGTGATAAATTTGTATATTAAAAAATAACTGTGGGGAACTTTGATCTGGCCAAGGTGACATTAGCTACATCGAAAATAATCATAGAAAACACTTTTTGAATATACACGGGACCAGCTGTACCAGATGTACTGAGGGGCAACTCAGGGCATTTTTCTGAATAATTCAGGTAGAAGTCCCATTTGGCCTAAATTCAGGTCAAAATAAGTTGGAGTTGAATTATCCACCTTTCCCTTGCCATAACCTCCAGTGGTTTTGAGTTGTGAGTAGTCAAGGCTAGTTTTATTTTTAGTTACATCAAACAGTGTGAGGCCACCATAAAACCTTTCTTTGCCCCTTTGGAAATAAATCTAATAGTCTACCCTGGATTGTCTTTCCACTGGGTTGACAAAGCAGTCTTTGAAAATGTAAATGAAAAAATATCCATATCTGGGTCTAACACTAGAATAGGGCTCCAGCATCTGCATTTTTAAAAAGCACACCACATGGTTTTGATGTGTGCCCACAGCTGATACACATTGCTCTAAATAGAAGCCCAAGGAGAAGCTGTTAGCAGACACCAAAAAATAATGAGATTAATATAATTGGGTCCTGGAGTTGATGTTAGGATTTCTAGCAGTAGAGGCCAATAGGGTCCAAGGTTGGGTTATGTACTGTTCATTTCCTGACAACCAAATTAATGCACATTTATATGCAGACAGCAAGTCTTCCTGGTCCTGGACTCCAGCAGAAATTTGCCATGTTGGTTCTTGCAGATGGGGGAGTAGGCACCAGCTCATGATGGGTCTCACTCTTGTTTCACTGAAGACTCACTTGAATGTAGGAGTTTCATATTTTTCTCTTTCAAAAGGGCAAAGCATGGTGGTGTTCCATCCCTGCCAGGGAGCTGTATCTAGCAGGCGGAGTTAATGGGAGCCCAGGTAGGTTGATTTTTCTCCTAAAGTACAACTGACATCTCCATCATGCAAACTGCCTGGATGTTCAAACGGATGCAAATGCCATCGTCTTTTCAGTCCAAAATCCTTTAATGTTGTAGACCGCCGGTTTCATCAACAGCATTAATTTCCATTCAGACCTTGCATATCGAGTGACTGCGCAGCAGCTGTTCTTTTTGCAGAGAAATGGAGATGTGTCCACTTGAGTTTTATGAAAGGAAAAATAATTCGTTTGGGGATATGCCATATTTGTCGACGACTTTTTGGGAAAAGGTTAAGTAATCAGCTTCCTTACACAGTCCCGGATGCACGCTTTCTTCTTGGTGACGCTCTGCTGTGGGAAATGTCACCTTCAGGAGGCCCTGTGTGCACAGCTGGCTGTGTGGGACCCCTTCAGCTGGGGGTGGGGCGGCTTCCAAGCAGCTAAGGGAGCTGCCTTCCGTTGCCTCGCTCCTGTGCCTCTGCACCTGCTCTTGCTTTCTCCGTGTCTTCCTTTCCCTTGTTACTAAACGTTGCCAAAGCAATGGGCTTTAGACCTAATTTGCTTCCCTCCTCCACCTAGTGTGGACCTTGTCTGCTCTTCTGTTAATAAGAGACCTCACATCGCATGGCTGTTAGGAATTAAAAGGAGCGGGCGCAATGCTCAATTCCTAGCACAGTGTCCCGGGCAGCCCTCAACAATGGGGACCAACCGGCAGTGAGTGATCAGGACTGGACTAGGCTGAGGGGAGTACGGAACCTGCTTTCCATGACAACGGAAACACTCAGCCATGAAGATAAATAATATTTTAATGTAACATTTTACGAATTCAAAGTGAATGCAGAAAATCCATGATGAACAAACCCTCAAAGTTTTAAATAAAGACAGGATCAGTCATGGTGCCAAGATGAACCATATCAAAGCCTGAGGCTAAAAGGAAAAATCAGCAATCCTGATGCTGCCTTTATGTAAAATTCTGATCTTTTGCTCATTATGGATTTTCTGCATTCATTTTGATCTGTCTTTTAAATTTTTGATACTTTCTTCATCATGGATTTCTTTTGTGTGTTAATTTTGAGTTTTTAAAATGTTGCATTAAAATATTTTTCTTGATGATTGAAGATTTGGGCCCCCAAGACGAGTATCTCAATGGTCTCATTCATTTCATCTTAATCTGGGCTCCTCTGGAAATTACTATGCTCTGTGGGAAATCTCTGATTTCATCCCAGCCATTTTGGGGTCTTTCTCTGTGCTGGTCTTCCTGAGTGCTCCACTGATTTTTGCTGAATAAGCATGACATATAAAGTAATCTGTGGGTTTGCAAGCACTAATGGCTTTTTCACACATGTACCTTAGACTCCCAGCATAACCTGGAAGCTCTATCTCATGTAGGTGACCCTAAATTGGAGAAAAAGAACCTCCTAGATGAAGGGAAGGAGGGATGTCCTCAGGGGTAACCATCTATAGTTTTAGAGGTTGTAACATACACAAGAGGGTAGATATACCAAGGGGACTGAAAATCCAGCCCACCAACCTGAGTCCACCCACAAGAAAAGAATATATTTTAAAATTAGACAACAGACACCTACGAGGTTCCCTATACCCAGAGAGGGCCCGTTATTATATCTGCACAAAGACACCATATGGGATGGCAGAAGCTGTGAAGACAGGACTCTTTGGGTTTGCCCACAAATATGGAAAAGGTATTTGTCAAAGAAAAAACAACCCTAGTATGGTAAGTAACTGACAGCATCTCGGGAGGGTCCCCTGGGGCTGACGGGGAAGAATGGAGGCTCACCCAGGTCCTGGACTGAGGGGAAACTGCTACTAGTGTCTGGGTGAGTGGTCAGCTGGCATCCAGTTCATGTTTCCAACACTGGGAATGGGGAGAGGCAACTGGACTCAGACTCGAATCAAGGTGAAGGTGGCTGAGCTGGAGAGCTCTTATGCAACAGCTCTTGGCTCCTTTGAAGCCCGGGGCAGAAAGGGGGTAACTCAGGGGGAGGGGCCCTCCAGCCTTCCCACACTTCTTGGTCGGCCTCTTCCCAGTGTCCTCCGATGCCGGGCAGCAATGAACGGTGTTAAATTTTTTTCAATACGTCATTGGATATTTTAATGCAAATATGGCCATTAAATTTGCCAACAGACCTAGAACATATTCTAGAATCCAGTTACTTCAGTTATTTAATGAAGCACTAAGGTAGACCCCCATCCCCAAATGAAACACAGAACTGTCAACTCAGTCATGCAGTCTCTAAAACAACAGCATTATTACTTTCTCAAGATTGCACTTCTGATGAACAGACCTAATTAAAAGCACCAATGAGAAAGTGACCGGGATCAGGTCAGAGAATAATGAACACAGATAAAACCATATAACTTTTTTTTCCATGGGACTTTGTCTTCATTTTATGTAGGACTTTACACATTAATAGACTTTTTTTCTCTTGCCAAGAGTGTACAGATAGGATCACATGAATATCCTGGTCCCCCAGACAAAACGTACTTCCTCTAAAGGTTAAGGAGGTGTTCCAAAGTCAAACAAAAAACAAAGGGGGAAGAAATCACATGTGAGAATAACTGGGTGTAGAAAGAAGGCCTCTGAGCTGGAGCTAACATTTGTGTGGGGAGAGTGTGTGGGGAAGCCCGCCAGATCTTTTATAATTAAAATACAATCACCAAACAGCTGCAACCAGCTCAACAGAACCTATCTGGCTTCCTCACTTTATTACCAAAATTATTTTACTACCAAACTCTGGCCTTTGTTTTCTTCAGCATAGTCTGAAAAGGGTTAAAAAAAGGCATGTACATATTATATTATGTAACAGTATATTATACTGTATTATTTTATGTTAGATTAATCATATACTAATCATTTTGTATCCATTATATATTAAGTATACTATTTATTATGTTAATCATACTCATTACATTTTTACATTATGTTATGTTATGTTATATATTATATATTTAAAACATTTGCCATTTTTCCAGCACTAAATTAACCAGAGACGTTCTTAGCCTGGAACATGGCTGGGTCAGGAAATGTTAGTTCCTGACCTCCTTCCACTAAAAAATTCTCTTCCAATTTTTTTCAGAGTGTTCTGAATCTTTAATGTTAACCATGTTTTTATTTCCTGCAGGCCGTCATTTTTCTGAGTGTTCATGATGTTCCTGGTAGTATGATAAATATATTAATGTGAACGGTCTCACTGTATTCTTACCTGTGAGGCAGGCAATAGCATTCTATTCCGTTGTGCAGATGGGGAGACTGAGGTCTAAGTGGCAACTTGCCCAAAGTCAAACAGCTAGTGACTCCAGCACTATCTAGAACCAACCCCCTGCTTTTGACTGCTTAAGTCTCCACCCCCTAGGTGATCTCTTTGTTCAGGACTGAGAATCCAAAATGAGAAGCCAACAGTGAGCGTTTTACAAAGATCCCAGAACTACAGTGAATCTGGCTCAACTACACATGGGACAACAACTCCATGACTGACAGTAAATTCACACTTTTTGACAAGTGTCAGCTGAGTTGGCTGATAAGGCTGTCTCTAAGAAGAGGAGCACGTGATAACCTAAGGATGACAGGGGCTTGGTTTCAGATCCCAGGGAGCACGGTGACTGGTCCTAAGCTTGGGTAAAGACACGTGTCTGTCCTCACTCACTTACATTCAGTTATCCAGTCAATAGTTTGGGAGGACTTATGTTTGTCCTGTGCTGAAGCAGACATCACATAGATACAGTAATGAGTAAAATAAGATCCTTGGCCTCCAGGAGCTCACAATTTTAGACAGGAAGGTAATTCACAAGTATATGTTATCACAACAAAAGATGATTAAAAGGCACGTGCATGGGATGGATGCAGATGCTATAGGAGTTCAGAGAGGAAGAGATTATTTCCAACTGAAACTAAGACTTCAATAGGCAAAGAGGCAGATAATGGCAAGGTGGGATGGAGAAGGAACCTCAAGGATAAATTAAACCACAGTGAAAATTCCGAAGTGTGTTAAGGTAGAGCGTCTCCTCTGGCTGCATGTTAGAATCTCCTGTGGAACCCCTCTAAATGCACAGGGCTGCACAAGCAAAGGTTCAGATTCAGCTGGTCTGGGGTAGAGTCTGGGCAGTGGTGTTGTCCAGTAGCTCGGCAGGTGATCCAAACATGCAGCCGGGGTGGAGGACCCCTGATGAGGTCTGGATGAAGGAGGGCCTTAGGGAAGGGGACTAACATTTACTGAGTAGCCCCACTGTGTGCGGGGAACTTTCCTGCCTCTGAACACACAGTCTCTCATTCAATCCTCTCAACGATCCTATGAATAAAGGGTGAAGAACTTGAACTCACGGGGAGCTTACCATAGCTGTAACTGTGCTAGCAGAATTAATTATCTCATTTAGTTGAATGCCAAGTTTATGAGGTTTCATGTTGGCCTGTCAACACTGAGGCCATGGACAGTAAGAAAATGTGCTTTGAAGAAAATCAGCAGCCCTGACTGAGGGCTAACAAGGCAGTGAGAAGCCCCTGTAATTCTCCTGGTTGGCTGGAAGGAAAGACTTACTCTCTCAGGGCACTGGGGTAATTTATTTGTCTGCCAAATTTTCTTCCATGTTACTTGTCACTTTCTTATTGATTTACAGGAACTCTTTTTATATTAAGGACAGTAGCTGTCTGTTATATATGTTGCAAAATTTTCCTGTCATTTTGTCATTTGTCTTGTAACCTTATGGTCTCCCAAATACACAGGAGTTTTAGTTGCTTATATATTTTCATTTATAGTTTCTGGGGTTGGAGCATTGCTTTGGGAGTCCTTCTCCAGTCCAAGATTATATTTTTAGCATCTCCTGTATTATCTTTTGGTATATTTTACTTTTTTTTTTTTCATTTTTAGATCTCATATCCATCTAAAAGTGCATATTGCTATATGTTGTCAGGTAGGAAGCTGATGATGTTTTTCCTAGATGTAGAGACAATTGTCCCAACCCCATATATTTGAATAGCCAGCTCCTTCCAGGGTAATTTAGATCCATTATTAAGAATGGGTAAATTGCCCCTGAACTTTAAGGTGAGATTTAATACCAGTTTTCAGCAATGATCTCCAGAATGTGGCAGCTATGTGTGGTGTTTGAATGATGTTTACGTTCTCCCTAACCTCTGGCATTTGCAGTTCAGCTATTGTGCTGTGGTTTTCCCCTAATAGAATTTTAAAACAATTATTTTGTAATGTTCATCCAGGAGCCTCTTGGCACTGGGAATATTTTAAATTCAAACTCAACAGTGGAAGGGAGGCATGTAAATCCCCACCAACAAATCCTCAGAGATGGCGTATTTACTTTCTCTTCTACCTCAGATCGACAAAAATATGTGGCTTACAATGATTTAATTAGAATAAATCTAGCCTTGACATTAGACCCGTTTGTATCTGTTATATAGAATTCTTACCTCTGGACTCCCAGAGAACTTAAAGCAATTTCCTGTGACTAAATATTCAATTCAAATCTAATGATGTGAAGAAAAAAAAAATGCTAAAATGAGATGAACCTGCACAAAAGTAGTCAGAACCTGAATTCAGAATGAGTTGATTCATTCTGTCAAGAAAAGCATCCATTACAATATAAAATAAAAATAAAAAGGACTTTACCATACTATGAGCCAGACAGAGTGCCGTGGGCTTTCTACATTTATGTCTAGTCTTCACAGTGGCCCAGCGTGCTAGCTGTTATTCTGATAAGACTGATGAAGAAACTGGGGCTCAACATCTGGTCCACACCCCTCTCCTGGCATCCAGGCCTCAATCCTGGTCTCGGTCTCCCTTCTTGGCAGCATCTCTTACTATAGGTGCAAGTTCTTAAGGGAATGAGAAACAGAGGTCCGCAAGGAGAGTCCTCAGGCCTCTAATGTGTTTTTCTGCATCTGTACTCTTTTCTCCTCTGCTCGCATATGAAGACTACCCTAGAAAACGCCACATTCGCCGGCTTTGCCAGATCCAGGAGTAGAGCCTTTGGTGGCAGGAGCTTCCTGCTCCTTCTTCCAGAGCCTGTTGGGTGCCTCACTTCCCAACACTGTGACACCAAGAACACTTATACTATGGGGAGTGGCAAATACTACAGTTCGGGGCTTTGCTTTCCGCCTGCTCCGAGCCAGTTACTAACCATTTATCCCTGCACCGCTGTCTCCCCACTTTGGAAGCGCTATTCTAGGAGGCTAAGTCTTTTGCTTAGAAGATGCCTTTGGCTCAAGGGGCGCATGGTGGATGGGGAAGGACAAGAAGGAAATCATAAGACGGCTTCGGGCTGGTTCTGATTTAGGCTTGGGAATGAGAGAGACAGGGAGCCAGATACACACGTGATCTCATAAAATCTCAAAGCTAAATCCCCGATGTTTTACATTTTTTCATCTATCGAGGTTTTGTTCCCCCATACATGTAACATAAAATTGGATGACTTCAAATTTGCTGAATTTTGAGGAAGTCTGGGGGAATATTATGAAATATTTTTTCTAAGCAAGGAAAAAAAATCTGGTGGCAGATTCCTTTCTATGCTGCACTACTGCAAAACACCTCAGCCTCCTTGGAGAAGGGAAAGTATCAGAACTTATACCAATAGAAATCATAATTTTATACAAATTGAACAGATATGGATCAACTATTTGATATAGCTGAGTAAAGATAGAGAAATTTTTTTTTTAAACAAATTTAGTCTGTTTCTTGGTAGCAGCAGTTGTCAAACTTTTTGGTCTCAAGATCCCTCATGCTCTTAAAAATGAGGATCCCAAAGGCCTTTTGTTTGTGTGAGTTATAGCTTATCAACATTTACATATTAGAAATTCAAACTGTGAACCTAAAACTATGTATTCATTAATCCACTTAAAGTAATAAACCCATAACTTGTTAACGTAACACTTTTTTAATGAAAAAAATAACTATATTTTCCTAAACAAAAGAAAATGTAGTAAGAAGGATGGCACTCTGCCTGGCTTTGATGTCTGGACTGCTGGGAGACAGCTGGATTCTCTTAGCTGCTTGTGCATTCAGCCTATTGCAAAAGTACCCACCAGCTAGCCTCTGGAAAATTCTATGGTACATTTGTGTGAGATGAGAGTGACAAAGGCAAAGAGCATCTTGGTGTTACTATGAAGATAGTTTTGACCTTGTGAACCCCTAGAAAAAGTCTCAGGAATTCCCAGGGACATTTTAAGAAACGCTTCCCCTTTTTAAGCCTTTAAAAAGATTCCCAAACTGTATTGTACACATGGTCTTGTTAGAATGCAGATTCACTGGGCCCCACAGATAGAATTCCTTAATCAGTAAGTCAGCTTAGGCATCTATATTTTAAACAAACTCCCCGTACTTTGAGAAAGACCCTCATCTTATGACCTTCAGGCAGGCTTTGTTCAACCTTCCACTTGACGACTAAAACATATTTGTGAATTAGATGAGCTCCCATCCACATGCAAGGTCAGAACCATGAGCAAGAAAACCCCCAATCGAATACCATGCATTCCCTTTGCAAAGTGAGAGGGAGTTCCTGTAATAAGGGTACTGCGGCATCTGTCCATCTGATGTTTACTGAGCACCTACTCTGCAACAGGTACTGTGCTACCTCTGGAAACTCAAAAGGTACCTGAGGGACAATCACAGGCTCAAGATGCTTGCAAGTCATATGAGGAAACACCCCAGGCGCTGGTGGGGAGAACACAGAGGGAAGATGAGGACATCCTCAAAGTACTCAGTGATGGACTTGGTGTAGAAAGACTGGGCATTTCCTGGGCGGCTCTAGAGCAGTAGGGCTAGGATCAGTGGGTGGAAAACAGATCTTGGCTTGACAGATATTTCAAAAAGAGCTACTCAGGAAAGGGTGGATGGGACAGAGTGGATTACCTCTCACAGGGATTCAGGAAACAGTCTGAGAGTATGGGGAAGACTGAGTAATCATTATCAGCCTGTTCAACCCTGTTGTTCTAGGATCTTGTAAACTAGTCCTGCTCTGACTACTCAGGGTTTATGGGTTTCTTTCCTTATACATGTTTTCTTCTATTGTGATTACTTAAGTGGTCATAATGAACCTGTGGTCTTCACTATAAGCCACCTCATTTTTTTTTTTCCCAAGACAGGACATAAAGCATAAAATTGAAAGTGCTTCATTAATCTGTAAATTCATAAGAGCAGTTGCTATGTCTTATTCTCTCTTCCCCGTCTGCCACGGACCCCACTAACCCAGGGCTTGGTACCCAGTCCATGCACAGGACTTACTTGCTCTGACTGGAAGGTCTAATTCACATCAAGTAGGCAGTAGGCACTATGGGTGACATATAACCAAAGCTTTTAATTGCTCACCCCTGAGTTTTCACTAACGCCAGTGAGGAAAAAGGCAGCCCCTCCCTTCGAGCCCCTCCCACTTGCTTTGCTAGTTCAGCCATCCTTCCCAGTTATTTCAACATATCAAGACAATAAACACAGCTCTTCATCAGAGAAAAGTTAGGAAGACTGGATGAGGATCAATTGCTGCGTTGTCTTGAGTACTCTAAAGAGGCATTTTGTGCTCACCACCTCAATTCAATTAATCTGATCAGACAGGAAATTAGCCACCAAAATTGCCTTTCTATTAGGTGGACATGACCCAACAACATTTGGAAAGACAGCATGATGGCTGCCCTAATTTCTCAAGTGTCATCTAATCAAAAGGAAAAAGGAAAAAAATGAAAGAAGAACGTCAATATTATCTCAAGCTACAGTGGCTCAGCATCTCTCCTTTCCCAGTGGTGTAGGGCCTTGAATATTTTAAATGTTCCATGGGGCCAACTGTTCATTCAAGCATTTATTGGGGGCCTACTATGCGCCGGGTGCTGTTCAGGGAATGGGGGCGTGGCAGGAATAACCCAGACAACAATCTCTGCCCTCACGAGTTTATACACTAGTGGGTGGTGACAGACAAGTTCTCCGGATAAAAATACGGAATGCTAGGTGAGGAGGGTGAGGGTGACGGTTGGAATTTTAAGCGAGAAGGACTCACTGAGAGCACAGGATGAGCACGCCTGAATGGAACAAATGTGCACAGAGACTAGATTTTATCCGCTAAGAAACATGTCCTCAACTCTCATCCAAAAAAGATTCTGCCTGGGAGCTTTCTTATAAACACTTTGCAGACTACACTTCAGGAGTTTCTAATTTATAAATCCTGGGTGGAGTATGAGAATCTGCATATTTAACAAAACACTCCCTGGCCTCAGGGTGTTTGGGAACCTGAGCTTTAGGATCTGGACCCCCTTTGAATAACTTTACATAATAATTAACTTTTCTTTTTTTCTTTAAGTGCATTCTGTGCATTCACAAATCAGTCTCTATGCTGGGAGTAGGGATTCCTCTGGGAGAAAAGACAGACTCCATTTCTGGAAGGAGTACACTGTTTAGTGGGATGTATAGAAATTAACTAAATAGCCACACAAACATAAGTTCAAACGCGGTAGGGGCTTTAAGGAGAAGCAGAGTAAGGGACTGCAGCCCGTGGCAGTGTCCTGAGTAGGGGGTCAGGAACGGCTTCCTTTAGGGTAGGAGTCAAATGATAAGTGGAAGGAAGAAAATTTTAGAAAGAGAAAAAAACATGTACCAAAGGCCTGAGATAAATGAGAGGTCTCTGATTAACAACGCCTTCCGTCAGTATGAACTTTCCAGAACATTCTCTCCACCTCCAGCCAAGAATAAAACCAGCCTTTCCCCTGAGGCCACCTTTCTGCCTGCAGCCCTGCCCAGCTACACTACTGTCACGGAGGCTTTTAGCAGGGCTGTGGCTTGACGGGCCTTTCCTTTAGGTGGTCTGTGGTGGGCGGAGCTGGAATCTCCGCACAACTACGGCACCTACCAGGAACTGGTGGGGGACCACGGACACCTAAGGGGACCGGAGGAACACCAGCAACCAGGCAGGACTTGAGGGAGAGCGAGTAGGGAGGAGAAGCGGAGGCGGGATGGGACCGGCGCCCCTGAGGGGAGGCTGGGCGAGGGGAAGGGATCCCACGCCCGGAGGGGGATGGGGGTGGGGGCACCGCTGGGAGGGCAGACGATCAGAAGGGAGCGTGGCCAGCATTTCCCCTGCCCACCTGTACCCCCGGGAGCCTGCTGAGATCCCGGGCCTGATCCTCTGCCCACCGAGGCCCCCTCCGGCCGCATAGGTGCCGAGGGAGTGAGAGGGAGGGAAGGCGGAGCAAATGTAAAGGCCGGACAGACGGGACCGGCACCCCTGAGGAGCGGCTGTGGGGGGAGGAGTTCCCACACCCAGTGGGGCCCACCCATGGTTAGGGGGTCCAGTGGTGACCGGGGAGACCCTCAGGAGGGCGGGGGAACAGAAGGGAGCGCGGCCAGCGTTTTCCCTGCCCACTTGTGCACCAGGGAGCCTGTTGGGCTCCCGGGCCTAAACCCACGCCTTCGGAGGCTCCCTCCAGCAGCACAGAGCCTAGGCCCCGCCCCTACACCCCCACCCAGGGCCCTAACTCTGCATGGGGCACTCCGAGACCCCCTCTGAGACTCCCTCCAACTGCCCACACACCCTCAGGCAGGGCCTTACCTCCAAACTCCGGAACTCCACACTCTGAGGCCCCCCTCAGGCCATGCTGCCTTTCCCCCACTGCGCAGGTCCTGAGACTAGGCCCCGCCCCACGCTTAAACGTCACCCCCAACTAGGCCCCGCCCCACGCTTAAACGTCACCCCCAACTAGGCCCCACCCCACACTTAAACGTCACCCCCAACTAGGCCCCGCCCCCACCCTAAACCTCGCCCCCACCTAAGTCCCACCCCACCTAAGCTCCGCCCCACACAGCCAAGGCCTTTTCCAGCCTTTTTTTTTTTTTCTTCTTCTTTTAGGGTGTGGGTCTGTTTTACCTTGTTGCTGTTGATTCATTTATATTTTTATTTTTTCTAATCTTTTCTTTTTCTAATTTTATTTTATTCTTTATACTTTGTTATTGTTCTCCTTTGGCTTGTTCCTTTTCTTTTTCTTTCTTTTTCCTTTGTGGTTCTGTTTTACCTTGTTGTAGTTGTTTCAATTATATTTTTATTTTTCCTAATATATTTTTTATATTTCTAATTTTATTTTACTTTTTATTCTTTGTTATAGTACTGCTCCTTTTTTTTCTTTTCTTTTGCAGTGCCACAGGGCTTGTGGGATCTTGGTTCCCAGGCCAGGGGTCGGGCCTGAGCTCCTGTGGTGGGAGAGCTGAGTCCAAACCACTGGCTTAACAGAGAACCTCAGACCCCAGGGAATAGTAATCGGAGTGAGGCCTCCCGGAGGCCCTCATCTTGGCACCAAGACCAGGCTCTACCCGACTGCCTGCAAACTACAGTGCTAGACGCCTCAGGCCAAACAACCAGTAAGACAGCAATACATCCCCACCCATCAAAAAACACGAGACAACAAAAAAATATGTTACAGACGAAGGAGCAAGGTAAAAACCTACAAGGCCAAATAAATGAAGACGAAATAGGCAACTTTCCTGGAAAAGAATTTGGAGTAATGATAGTAAAGATGATCCAAAATCTAGGAAACAGAATGGAGAAAATACAAGAAATGTTTAATAAGGACCTACAAGAACTAAAGAGCAAACAAACAGTGATGAACAACACAATAACTGAAATTAAAAATACTCTAGAAGGAATCAATAGCAGAATAACTGAGGCAGAAGAATGGATAAGTGAGTTGGAAGAGAAAATGGTGGAAATAACTGCTGTGGAGCAGAATAAAGAAAAAAGAATGAAAATAATTGAGGACAGTCTCAGAGACCTCTGGGACAACATTAAACGCATCAACGTTCGAATTATAGGGGTCCCAGAAGAAGAGGAGAAAGGGTCTGATAAAATATTTGAAGAGATTATAGTCAAAAACTTCCCTAACATGGGAAAGGAAATAGCCACCCAAGTCCAGGAAGCTCAGAGAGTCCTATACAGGATAAACCCCAGGAGAAACATACCAAGACACATATTAATCAAACTAACAAAAATTAATTCAAAGAAAAGATATTAAAAGCAGCAAGGGAAAAGCAACAAATAATATAGAAGGGAATCCCCATAAGGTTATCAGTTGATTTCTCAGCAGAAACTCTGCAGGCCAGAAGGGAGTGGCAGGATATATTTAAAGTGATGAAAGGGAAAAACTACAACCAAGATTACTCTACCCAGCAAGGATCTCATTCAGATTCAACGGAGAAATCAAAAGCTTTACAGACAAGCAAAAGCTATGAGAATTTAGCACCACCAAACCAGCTTTACAACAAATGCTAAAGGAACGTCTCTAAGAGGGAAACACAAGAGAGAAAAAGACCCACAAAAACAAACCCAAATCAATTAAGAAAATGGTAATAGGAACATACATATCGATAAGCACCTTGAATGTAAATGGATTAAATGCTCCAACCAAAAGACACAGGTTCGCTGAATGGATACAAAAACAAGACCCGTGGGCTTCCCTGGTGGTGCAGTGGTTAAGAATCTGCCTGCCAATGCAGGGGACATGGATTCAAGCCCTGATCCGGAAGATCCCACATGCTGTGGAGCAACAAAGCCCGTGCGCCACAACTACTGAGCCTGTGCTCTAGAGCCCGCGAGCCACAACTACTGAAGCCCGTGTGCCTAGAGCCCGTGCTCCACAAAAGAGAAGCCACCGCAATGAGAAGCCTGCACACCGCAACGAAGAGTAGCTCCCGCTCACCACAACTAGAGAAAGCCCGCATGCAGCAACAAAGACCCAATGCAGCCAAAAGTAAATAAATTTATAAAAAAAAAAAAAAAAAGACCCATATATATGCTGTCTACAAGAAACCTACCTCACACCTAGGGACATATACAGACTGAAAGTGAGGGGATGGAAAAAGATATTCCATGCAAATGGAAATCACAAAAAAGCTGGCGTAGCAATACTCACATCAGATAAAATAGACTGTAAAATAAAGACTGTTACAAGAAATAAGGAAGGACACTACATGATGATCAAGGGGTCAATCCAAGAAGGAAACATAACAATTATAAATATATATGCACCCAACATAGGAGCACCTCAATATATAAGGCAAATGCTAACAGCCATAAAAGGGGAAATTGACAGTAACACAATAATAGTGGGGGACTTTAACACCCCACTTACACGAATAGACAGATCATCCAGACAGAAAATAAACACAAGCTTTAAATGACACAACAGACCAGACAGACTTAATTGATATTTATAGGACATTCCACCCAAAAACAGAAGAATACACTTTCTTCTCAAGTGCACATGGAACATTCTCCAGAATAGATCACATCTTGGGTCACAAATCAAGCCTTGGAAAATTTAAGAAAATCGAAATCATATCAAGCATCTTTTCCAACCACAACGCTATGAGATTAGAAATCAATTACAGGAAAAAAACTGTTAAAAACACAAACAAATAGAGGCTAAACAGTGCACTGCTAAATAACCAAGAGCTCACTGAAGAACTCAAAGGAGAAATTAAAAAAACCTGGAAACAAATGACAACAAAAAGACGATGATCCAAAACCTATGGGATGCAGCAAAAGCAGTTCTAAGAGGGATGTGTACAGCAATTCAAGCTCACCTCAAGAAAACAAGAAAAATCTCAAATAAACAGTCTAACTTTACACCTAAAGGAACTAGAAAAAGAAGAACAAAGAAAACCCAAATTTAGTAGAAGGAAAAAAATCATAAAGATTAGAGCAGAAATAAATGAAATAGAAATAAGGAAAACAATAGCAAAGATCAATAAAACTAAAAGTTGGTTCTTTGAGAAGATAAACGAAATTGATAAACCTTTAGCCAGACTCATCAAGAAAAAAGGGAGAGGATTCAAGTCAATAAAGTTAGAAACGAAAAGGAGAGATTATAACTGACACTGCAGAAATACAAAGGATCATAAGACACTACTACAAGTAACTATATGCCAATAAAATGGACAACCTGGAAGAAATGGACAAATTCTTGGAAAGGTACAACTTTCCAAGACTGAACCAGGAAGATTAGAAAATATAAACAGATCAATCACAGGTAATGAAATTGAAACTATAATTAAACATCTTCCAACAAACAAAAGTCCAGGACCAGATGGCTTCACAGGTGAATCGAATTCTATTAAACATTTAGAGAAGAGTTAACACCTATCCTTCTCAAACTCTTCCAAAAAATTGCAGAGGGAGGAACACTCCCAAGCTCGCTCCATGAGGCCACCATCACCCTGATACCAAAACCAGAGAAAGATATCACAAAAAAAGAAAATTACAGATCAATATCATTGATGAACATAGAGGCAAAAATCCTCAATAAAATACTAGCAAACAGAATCCAACAACACATTAAAAAGATCATACACCATGATCAAGTGGGATTTATCCCAGGGATACAAGGTTTCTTCAGTATATGCAAAACAAACAATGTGATACACCATATTAACAAATTAAAGAATAAAAACCATATGATCATCTTCATAGATGCAGAAAAAGCTTTTGACAAAATTCAATATCCATTTATGATAAAGACTCTCCAGAAAGTGGGTATAGAGGAAACCTACCTCAACATAATAAAGGCCATATATGACAAACCCACAGCAAACATCATTCTCAATGGTGAAAAACTGAAAGCATTTCCTCTAAGATCAGGAACGAGACAAGGATGTCCACTCTCACCACTATTATTCAACATAGTTTTGGAAGTCCTAGCCACGGCAATCAGAGAAGAAAAATAAATAAAAGGAATACAAATTGGAAAAGAAGGAGTAAAGCTGTCACTGTTTGCAGATGACATGATACTACACATAGAAAATCCTAAAGATGCCACCAGAAAACTACTAAAACTAATCAATGAATTTGGTAAGGTTGCAGGATACAAAATTAAGGCACAGAAATCACTTGCATGCCTATACACTAACAACGAAAGATCAGAAAGAGAAATTAAGGAAACAATCCCATTTACCATCGTGACAAAAAGAATGAAATACCTAGGAATAAACCTACCTAAGGAGGCAAAAGACGTGTACTCAGAAAACTATAAAACACTGATGAAAGAAATCAAAGATGCCACAAACAGATGGAGAGATATACCATGCTCCTGGATTGGAAGAATCAATACTGTGAAAATGACTATACAACTCAAAGCTATCTACCAGTTCAATGCAATCCCTATCAAATTACCAATGGCATTTTTCACGGAATTAGAACAAAAAACTATACAATTTGTATGGAAACACAAAAGACCCCGAATAGCCAAAGCAATCTTGAGAAAGAAAAATGGAGCTGGAGGAATCAGGCTCCCGGACTTCAGACTATACTACAAAGCTACAGTAATCCAGACAGTACGGTACTGGCACAAAAACAGAAATATAGATCAATGATACAGTATAGAAAGCCCAGATATAAACCCACACACCTATGGTCACCTAATCTATGACAAAGGAGGTAAGAATATACAATGGAGACAAGACAGCCTCTTCAATAAATGGTGCTGGGAAAACTGGACAACTATGTGTAAAAGAATGAAATTAGAACACTCCCTAACACCATACACAAAAATGAACTCAAAATGGATTTGAGACCTAAATGTAAGACTGGACACTATAAAACTCTTAGAGGAAAACATAGGAAGAACACTCTTTGACATAAATCGCAGCAAGATCTTTTATGATCCACCTCCTAGAGTAATGAAAATAAAAACAAAAATAAGTGAATAGGACCTAAGTAAACTTAAAAGCTTTTGCACAGCAAAGGAAACCATAAAGAAGACAAAAAATACAATCCACAGAATGGGAGAAAATATTTGCAAATGAAGCAACAAAGGATTAATCTCCAAAATATACAAACAGCTCACACAGCTCAATATTAAAAAAACAAACAACCCAATCAAAAAATGGGCAGAAGACCTAAATAGACATTTCAGCAAGGAAGACAAATGGCCAAGAGGCACATGAAAAGATGCTCAACAGCACTAATTATTAGAGAAATGCAAATCAAAACTACAACGAGGTATCACCTCACACCCATCAGAATGGCCATCATCAGAAAATCTACAAACAACAAATGCTGGAGAGGGTGTGGAGAAAAGGGAACCCTCTTGCTCTGTTGGTGGGAATGTAAATTGAAACAGCCACTGTGGAGAACAGTATGGAAGTTCCTTAAAAAGATAAAAATAGAACTAACATATGACCCAGCAATCCCACTACTGGGCATATACCCTGAGAAAACCATAATTCAAAAAGACACATGTACCCCAATGTTTATTGCAGCACTATTTACAATAGCCAGGACATGGAAGCAACCTAAATGACTGTCAACAGATGAATGGATAAAGAAGATATGGGACATATATACAATGGAATATTACTCAGCCAGAAAAAGAAATGAAATTGGGTCATTTGTAGAGATGTGGATGGACATAGAGCCTGTCAGACAGAGTGAGGTGAGTCAGAGAAAAACAAATATCATATATTAACGCATATATCTGGAATCTAGAAGAATGGTACAGATGAACCTATTTGCAGGGCAGGAATGGAAAGGCAGATGTAGAGAATGCACGTGTGGACGCAGGGGGAGAAGGGGAGGGTGGGATGAACTGGGAGGTTTGACATAAATACACTATCTTGTGTAAAATATGTAGCTCGTGGGAACCTCCTGTATAGCACAGGGAGCTCAGCTCGGTGCTCTGTGATGGCCTAGTTGGGTGGGATGGGGGTGGGGAGGGAGGTCTAAGAGGGAGGGGATGTGTGTATGCGTATGGCTGATTCACTTTTCTGTGCAGCAGAAACTAACACAACATTGTGAAACAATTATACTCCAATTAAAAAAAAAAAATGAAGGTCTGTGGTATTGGCTACACAGATTGGGTGGTCTGGGGGTAGGCTGGAGGTACACGTGTAGACTGGCCTTAAGAGACTGTTGTAATGGGCTAAGATAGTGAAAAGAGGGCCTAACCCCAGGTGAGGGCTGCAGAGGAAGAATAGAAAGTGTGAGCAATGTGGTCAGAGATGATATTCGTACCTCTACGTATGGCAGCCTGACACAGGTCAATGCTTAAGACTTTTGACATCTACACATGGGATTAAGCTCAACTGTTTGACCAAGGGCAGTTTTTTTCACCCCTCTACGACTCTATGTCCTCATCTGTTGAATGTGGAGATAACTAAACCTGTCTCAGTGGATAGTTGTGAAAATGAAAACTGGGATGACAGCTCCATAGCATTGAAGTACTCCTCCCAGGGAAACCGCAAGACATCAACAAACAGCAGATGAACTTGAAACCATAGCGTTAAGACAGTCTTCACTTTTACATAGCCCTCTGTGGCTGCTTTCAGATAGGCCACCCTGTAGACTTCTTTAAGAATTGATATTGTTTTAGAGCCATTTTGCTCGATTAAAGAAGCCATACACACCATAACCAGGGTGAAGAATGCTCAATAAATATCATCTTTGTGGTTTGCTGAAAAAACAAGCACTGGAGATATGAGACCAAAGCCTGTTCTTTGAGCACCAGTCCAGAGCATCGGGCAGAGCAATGGTACCGGAGATTCGGTTATCTGAGCGCAGTGTGCGTATGGTCCTATATTAACAACTGCATACGGAAACGGAAAAGCTGTTTCCCAGCAATCTCATCACTTGGCTCTGGCAGTGAAATCCTCTTCTAAAATCCACACATGGTTGACTGGTCCACATAGAAACCCCTAGGCATCCAATGGATCGCATTTCCCATATCGTCTCTTCCACAGCTTATCCTTCTTTTTTCAGTTTTTGAGAAAAGCTCTTTAAGTGTGTCCAGCCCAATCCCCAGGTATTGGGGGTAGTTTCTCCAGCTTAGTAAAGCTTTAGGGGCCACACAGGCCTATTAACCCAGATGATTATGATTTGCTGGCTGTTCCTGTGCAGCCTGGTGGACCCCATAAGGAGAAGAGAGATTTGATGAGCTCTGGACTGCACCTTTTGGAAATCTATAAAGTCTATAAGGACATCATAAAACAGAATATTTTTCAGCTTTAAAAATTCAACTTTTAACAACATGGAAAAATACTCATGTGGTATGAAGTTCTAAGCGCAGAATGCAATACTATATGTGAGGCAGGAACCAAATATTCTCTTTGCCTGAAATGCTGTCCTTCCAGCTCATGCTTTCACATCACTTAGAGCTGCACACCCTTTACCTCTGCAGAGGTACAAGCATTCCATGTCAATCTCTATCCCTTGGCCTCTCAGTTCTTACCACTGCCCAACATTAGGTCATACACTTGTGTAATTTTTAAATTTATCATCTGTCTCCTTCACTAGTATACAGTTTCTGTATGACTGAGGACTTTCTCTTATTTGCCCTGCATCCCAGTGATTAGGACTGTGCCTGACACAGATAGGTGCTTCATAAATTTTTGTTGAATGAATAAACAAGAAGGACTCAAATAGTGGTTAAATGAATTAACTATCTTAAAGATACAAATGAACTTATTTACAAAACAGAAATAGACCTACAGATATGAAGAACAACCTTATGGTTACCAAAGGGGAAATGTAGCATGGAGGGATAAATCAGAAGCTTGGGATGAACACACACACACTACTACATATAACATAGATAACCAACAAGTACCTACTGCATAGCACAGGGAACTCTACTAAATATTCTGTGATAACCTATATGAGAAAAGAATCTAAAAAAGAATGAATATATGTATATGTATAACTGAATCACTTTGCTGTACACCTGAAACTAACACAACATCGTAAATCAACTATATTCCTATAAAATTAGAATTAAAAAAAGAATTAACTACCTAAAAATCGTTCTGGAAATTAAGAGAGATAATGAATGGGAAAGCACTTTGTAAAGTCTGAGGCACAACCCAAATGTTTATTTATTACCATTATGATATGTTGGCTGCATCAGATCAAAAATAATTTGCAGTGACAAGGTCTTCATGTGGATCATCTAGGTTTGAAGAGATTAATCCAGCTGAAGAGGCTTGAATGTAAATTATTACTTCCCAGTTGCAGTGGCACAGATGACTGGACAGTAGCATTTTTACTGGAATTGATTTGTAATCAATATTCACGTAGGATTTATTACAGAATTTTCCTCTAATTATCCTAAGTGAACAATTCTGGTCAAAGGCTTTGCAGGGAAAAATAAAAGAAGGGGTTCTATAAATAAAGCTGGCTTGCAAGTGCTACATTCCACTCAAGTACCATGAATTATTTCCTTATTTTTATTGAGAAACCAGCAATATTATGATTTCCAGAATTTTACGGTCTTGGGTATGCATTATGCCCTTCTTTTCTTAACTATTACTTCCAGGTACTGCCTTTTTTAATAGAAGCCCATTATTCTGGATCGGGGCTCGTAGAGCAGCCATAATTTTGGTCACTTTTGCCTCACGGGGGGCGGAGGGCAGAGTTGCTGTCTAAATCCAATTCAAGAACATTGCTAGTGGTCTTAAGCCAGAATAAGGAGCAGCCTATTTTCGGAGCTACCTTGAACACTCACCTATAAGATTTACTAAAATATCATTTATAATATCCCCTTGTTCATGAAATGAACATTTTCGCTCATAGACTTCTTGGGGAGAATATGGTATGTGATTGAGATGTACCATGTTCTCTTTGAAAAACTATTGGGGATGGAACCTAAGCTCTCAGAGGAACGTGTATCAGCGGTAATAATCAATAAATTGCCTTCCAAGAAGAAGTAACCATAGGATTTTACTTGCTAAGTGGGGCAGAATGTTCCCCCCCCCTGAGGGCAAGGACCTGGTGCTGTTCCTGACAGTATTCCCAGCACCCAGAGCAGAGCCTGGTCACTGCAGGCACAGGGCAGATCACTGTGGAAGGAATGTTTGAAATTCAAGGCTGCAGTTGAATTGCTCAAGACAAGGGGGAAATGGAGAGGACACCACCAGAGGGTCCCCTTTCTTCTCACATACAGGGCTCACCCTCTCCTTCTTAATAAATATCCAACATCACTAAAGAATATCAGTTTGAAATAACACCACATTATTAGACTGTCCAAGGTACACATAGCTCTATTCAACCCCATTTGCTCAACCTGATTTTATCACTTCCTGCAATGATCAGTTCCTCTAACCATCAACTCCTGTTTGGATCTGATAGGCCTAGAGCCTGACCCGACACCCCCACCCCCACCCCCGCCGCCGCCAAAGTAAACAATGAACCATTTGATAATACAAGTCTCCTGGTTCAAGGCATGTTTTCAAATATGTGGGCTTTGGTTCACTGCCATGTCTGCTTTAGTTTCCTGCTTAGCAAAGAGGCGTGACTACCTCTTCCATCTCATCTCAGAGCCCTCTGGAGGTTCTCTGTGTTGCACGTTGGCCTGATTTTCAGACAGAAACAAGAACAGAGAAAGGATGGGTCCGTGACCTGACGCTGATCCGTGTCAGAATCCTAAAACCGGTCATTAAACGTTCGGCCCAGAAGGAAGCTAGTATATGTTTGTGGAATGCAATGAAACACTTTCTCTCGGTGGTATGCAAGATGATTTTAGGTGGTGTAAGGATGAAATTTTGAGATGTATTGCTTATGTGTGATAAGCCAACAATAAGTATTACACAAAATCTATGTCTATACAGATATTAGAGAATTAGGATCAGGTAAAGCTGGCAGCCAAAGGGAGCAAAAATCATGAATTTGGGAAGTGAATGACTGACACTGGGGAAACACAGCATCAGTGCTTACAGCAAGCCCGCCTCACAAGCAGCATCAAATGCTTTGTGTTAGGGCCTCCAGTTGCCCGAGTTGGCTTGGGGTGAATGAACCCTGCATACTTCTGCCCAGGGCCCACCCTGAGTCCCTGAAAAGTACAGGCTACCTTGTCTTGTCACACTGCCAATTTCAGGAATTCTATTTTGCTTATTTAAAAATATTGCTGGAGCTGGATCTGAGGCTGCCTCTGAATAAAGAGGGTTTGTTTGCAGAAAATTTATAAGCACAGTGACTCACAAGGCAGTGGAAATGTGGAGGAAGGAACAGGCAAAGAGAAAGTGCAATCATGTTACTGCTCTTAGAAAAGAAAGGAAGGACGCGAAGGGAAGAGGAGGGAAGGGAGGAGAAGAGAAACACAGAATCTGTAAAAATGTCTTTGGTATGAGGAAAAGCAGCAAATCTATAAATGTAAATGATGTATAAATAATTCTTATCATGAGAAAACACGCCTGGGAGGATAGAAGATGATAGATAGGAACATGTCTTGAAAAATACGAAGCATCCCCTAAACTTGGAGGAGAATGATTAAGTGCTAAATCCACACAGATGAACGCCTTCACACATACAGACAGGACCTGCCTTCACACATGGATTCACACCTACACATTTGTGTTGTGCAGAAGCCCAAGGATTTACACACTCACATCTTTTCCATGGATACTGACATCCATAATTCATGCTCTCTACTTCATGATGTAACTATTTTAAATTTCACAATGGGGGTAGCTTAATAAGGGAAGCTTCCCATTGTACAAGTAGTGATTGTAATTCTCAGATGCCCAAAACAAACCGTATTTCCTTGTGGGTATATTACTGCAATGAAACATGGCCACATCCCACACTGTAAACCCTGAGCTTGTCGACTTTCCCATATAGAGCTGTTTCCTAAATACACATTTTATTCCATCCAAACACAGCATGACGGGGCCATCTTAGCACTGAGAGTCATTAAATACTCGTGTTATACAGTTTTAATTACAAGCTGCCCCCTTTTTGGTATTATTTCAATAGATTATTGCCCTGCTGTGTAATAGTGTATAAAGAAACAGCAGTATCTCTTGCTGGTATATTGTGGACATTAAAATTCTCCATACTACTTCAGTAATTAATTTCCAAAGAGAAACCAGTTTAGTTTAATAAAGAGATTAATGAAAATGTTGCAGAAGATATATTTTTCAGGAGGTATGGTACATTATTTTCTTGCATTCGAAATAATAGAACCATTTCAAAGGACTTAGTAAATCTAGCCTCAATCAATTCTGTTTAACTTACCATAGAAATGCTTTTTAGGGGCTTTAAAGAAGTAGGGCAGACAAACCAGATCAGACCATCCCCAAGGTACAGAGGGACTGAATGCTTCTCCGGGGGCCATATTCTCTGGATGGCGAGCTGTTGTGTGTCTAGGGCTATTTGGTGAAGAGCAAGTTTAGAAGGAAGTTGGTCAGAGGTCAAAGACAAGGTCATGGGAAACTGTACACAGGGTATCAGGTAGAGACGAGCAGTGGATGAAGCATAGGACCTAACCCATTACCACCACCCCCTCCCCACCACTGAGGTCAACATAACCTTTTTTCTTTTACAAAGTGCTTTTTACATACTGTATATTATTACATTTATTCTTCACAACGTCCCTAGGAGGTGTGTATTATCATCATCAAACTCATTCAATACATGAGGAAATTTACAGTATGGAGAAATCAGGCGATTTTCCCAACATCACAGCTAGTAAATTAGAGAGCTGGATTCAAATTCAAAACTTATTCCAGATCCCGTGTTCTTAAAACATACCACATTCACTTTGTCAAATGCCCATTCAGGATTTTCTGGGGTGGTCCCATACTACACCAACTATGGAATGAGACCTGGGAGTAAGGATATACCATGACTGAGGTGGGCTGGGAGGGTTCAGTGGACTCAGAAAGTGGTTCTTTGGGACAAGAATAAAAGAATCAATGAGCGAGATGATGTTGATAGAAACAAAGGGATTTTGCTCTCTTCCATCCCTGCAATGGAGTCATAAAATGTGTAGAGACACAGAGGCACGGTGTGTTGTGAAGAAAAACCAGTTATTCAAACTATACACGGAGTAGTAGATTAACTAAAGGCAGCAACCTTAACTGATAACAACATGAAGTTCCAGGGATCTTTCTGTTGCCAACAGGATTAGATGTTTTATAGTTGGGACCAGGTGAATTTGGTAGCACTATGCAGCCAGAACCACCAAGGGCTTACACTTCCATATTTTCTCTGCAGGCTTTCTGGACCGAGGTGACCCCAGAATTCTCAGTGGGCTGGGGATCCCTCCTCTGCGTTCCCACAGCACTCTGTACCCTGCTGTAACACTTTCAATACTATTCTAGTAACTGTTGAGGAATTTCATTCTCTCGCCAGACTGCATCTTTATATCTTCCACCCCCAGGTCCAAAAAGATGAAACTGGCAGCTTAGATAATCAATATTTGAGACATAAAGGACAGAGTGTCTATCTATTATGCTTACAGAAATAATATGTTACCTAATATTTTAATGAAATTTCATAATACAAATCTGTGATGATAGGATTTGTCCTGCACTTTAGATGTTCTCAGGAGTCCTGGGAAGGGGAATTGTGACATGGAGGCAGGCCATTCTGTGAGTTTTCTGCGCCGATGTAAATTATGTTAAGCTACAATACAACAGTTGCATTTCTAAGAAGCCTCAGGTTTTCAAAAATTGCTTTTCTAATAGAAAAGGAGATGCTAGAGAGTTCTGGACTCACTAAGTTATTGTTTTTCCATTTAAAACATTGACCACAAAGGCATCTTTACAGATAAAATGTATTTGATTACTGAAAGCTAAAGCCGAGGAGGTTGGCTGGTCAGACTGGAATACAACAAACCAAAGATATTCTTTGATGACCCTCCAAACTTTCTGCTTTGGCCTTGTTCTTGCAGTTCAGCTGTGGCCAAGTTCATGCCACACAGAGCCCAAGAACCAATGGGACAGGCAAGCAGAGCAGCTCCAGGCCTCTCTGTTGTGTTCTCAGCGCTCATTTCCTGTGAACCTGTGCCCACCTTCCACTGTTTACCCAGTCGTGGATCATGGAATAGAAATCATATTCCTTAGTTAGTCAATCACATTGTGTTCTTTTCAAATTTTGATAACTTTGTAGTGCGGGAGGAATGCCTACACCTAGGAAAATTATTGAGACCAGGATGCCACACACACACGTAGTGAAATTTGTATTTCATTTCATGTCATTAATGCTTTCCAAAAATGTGATATATCTATAGATCTATATATCTATCTATATCTATAGAGCTATAGATATATATTATCTATATATCTAGATATATAGTTACCATATCTAAAACTATAGGCATATATATAGAGAGAGTTTATATATAATATACGTATAGATATAGTTTATATATAATTAAACCCAGTCTGGAATGTTTCTGTAATTCATATCACACAAGTGAATGCACAAATCAGAAAAAAGTATCTAACAGATTGTGTGTCCTGACTATTAGTCTGGAAAAAATGTGGTAACTGTAGGAACAGCTGTGGCGCCTGCCGTGGCATTCTTGAGCCAACTGGCAGCAGCATTTCTATGAACAGAACCAAGATGTGCCAGACGTGCCAGCTGCACACAGCTCAGGCATAGATAGCTACCATCCAGTTGGTGTCTTGTTTGTGCTCCCACGGAACTTCTGAAATTCCTTTCTACATATTGCGAAGGTTACTTATAACATGGATATGGATACATACATATGTGTGTGTGTGTGCATATGTACGTATACATATATATCACTGTATTTTTAAATTATTATTATGTCAATTACTATTATCAGGGGTTTGCTCTGGTCCTATCACTCTGTGAATATCCATGCGTGAGTGTGCATGTATGCACATGTGTTTATGTATGTGTGTATGCCTATCTATCTCTACCTACCTAACTTTTAATCTGTACAGTTGCTCTGGAAAGGATATTATCACCACCTTTTTTTGATGAGGCAATCGAGGCTCTGAGAGGTGAAGTAACTTGCTCAAGGTTACACAGCTGGAATTAACTGAGGTGGGATTAACGATCAGAGCTGCTGCCTTTCAAAGCCTGGGCAATTAGCCATCCCTTTATCAGGCCTCCTTTTCATGAACAGGGATCGTGTCTTATTTATGATTGCATTTTCGATGCCTAACACCATGCCTAGAATAGAAAGTAAACTGATAGTCTGTTGAATGTTTGGGCAAACACATTCGCGAAGGAAGGAAGTTGAGGTGATGTAAACATAGCAGGCACTTTTCACTGTTTATGTGAAATCCTTCCTTTTTGGCAGAATAATAGTTTATATCTGGGGTCCACCATTTCCCACACAGCCATGTGGCCACGGAGGGTATCCCCATCCAAACAAAGAGATAAATCATGATAATCTACCATTCTTGGTCACCCCACTTCCCTTGCCAGCAATTGGTTTAGGATAGACATTTCACCTGGTCTGGCCAATGAGGCATGAGGGTACACATGCTAGGTAAAGGAGCTTCCAGGAAAGGGGAGAAAAAAGAGATGCAAAGGAAAATACACTCTCTTCTTTCACCTAAAGCTGATATGCCTGCCTACGACATTTGTGGCTGTGCAGCTGTCCTGCACACGTGGAAAGAGTCAGCCTGAGGATAATGCAGTAGGCTAAGAGTGACAAAGCAGAAAGATGGAAAAGAACCCGATCCTTGATGCTGGAGAGATGCTGAATTAACCATCCCTTTAGCTTTCCTACATCTCCAGGCTTCATTTTGTGAAACGAGAAATATTCCTCATGGTTTACAACATTTGGAATGGGGTTTTCCGTTAATGATTTCCAACGGCTTTCTAACTGTGTCAACCAACAACGCAGGTCCTTGCTGCACTTTTGGGTTTCACTAGCTCTGTTCCCCCCACCCCCCAAATCCCTTCTGCTGAAGAGGAAAGCAAGGCTGGAGATCGTGGCAAATGAAGATGTTGAAGCAGACACAGAGATCTGGAGCAACAGCTGTCGCAACAGCTGCAATCAGAGCGTGACTAGAGAAGGCTCAGCTGAGAACTGGAGGTCCCTGTGGGTCACAACGGAAGGTTACAAGGAGACACCTCCACCTGTGACCAGGAACGGCGAGTGAAGGCTAAGAAGCACTTACCCGTGGGCAAAGAGAAGACTCGAGAAGAGGTGAAAGACCACGAGTGAGGTGAAAGGCAGCCACAGTTGGTGATGTCTGTGGTGCAGGGACCTTGAACACCCCTATGGGATTTACCGGCTTAATGCTAGCTATATAATTTTCCCCACTTAGGCTTCTTGGTCTTGAGTCAAGAGACTTGGTAAGGGGCCAAGTCTGCCTTTCCATTTTTTTAGGTGTTTCCAGGAGCGCTGAGAGGGGAGACCATGCCAGCAGAAGCCAACCTCTGGAAAGGGACTGCCTGGGGACACACAGATGAACACACTGACATGCCTGTTATAATCAAATTAGCTGCCATTAATGAATTGTAATAATATCTGATGATATGGCTAAGCCACATGCTGAGGATCATATTTTACGGGGCTATTCTCCACATCAACCATCTAGGAAAGAGTCAAGATCCTTCATTTGAAGGACGGTCAAAGAATCTGCCCTCAAATACCTGGGATCTGTCACGTGGAATGGCTGGGAGATCTTTGCGTACCTCTAAAGGGAAGAATCAGGAGAAAATGGATATTTTTGAGAAGACAAATCTGAGCTCAGTACAAGGCAGTTACTAATAGCCTGATCTTCTGAAAATGAAAGGTTACTGTTACATTCTCATCTACCACTGGAAACGCTCCAAGTGTTTGAGAAGAAACTGGACGACCACCTCAGGCAAGAGGATGTTGTGTGCAAAAAGTTGAAGTAGTTGATTTCTGCAATTATTTCCCATCTGAGACCTTATGGAAACACCCATATCACTGAATCCACAGGAATGAATGCCAAGTCTCTTTAGGAGCTATGAGTCCCGTTTTTTCTCATATAATCACACTCAGCCCGTCCATCTTTTCCTTCCTTACTTATTTATATCTATTTCTATAGTGTATTCATTTATTTAAGAAGATGTTATTTAATACCAGACAATATGCCAAGATCCAAGAATATCAAGTTTAAAAGAATACATCCCCATTCCCTATGACTCACTTAGTCATTCTTAGGACAAACAACATAGTATCAATTTAGCTGGTTGGTTTGAAATATAATTATATCAGGTCTAATGAATTTAGACTAATTGGCAAAAATCTCATCATTTGGTAGTCCAAGTAGGCAACACGAAAAACGATGGGAGAAGGCTTTTAAAACAGAAAATCCCGATCATCAAAAACCACGCCAAATATTATAGAAACGCCTGCAAGAGAAAACCTGTTGATGTTTTTGTTTCAAGTTATCCCAGTCTGTTTATTATATCCATTTCATGAATTTTTTAGGAAACCCTTTCACTTGAAAGTTATGACGTTTTTGGAATTTTTTTTCATTTTTCTCTAAAATTATTTTCCTTCTTTAGATTTCTTTTTTAATTTGGTTATTCCCAAAGTGAAGATGGGGCAATCCAGCGAGAACATTCCCCTGGGTCCTCAAGAAAATCCAGGTCTTTTAATATGCAAAACATGTTCACATTTCCCAAGGGCTCAGAGCATAATTAGAAAAAACACTTGGGGGCTTCCCTGGTGGCGCAGTGGTTGAGAATCTGCCTGCCAATGCAGGGAACACGGGTTCGAGCCCTGGTCTGGGAAGATTCCACATGCCGCGGAGCAACTAGGCCCGTGAGCCACAACTACTGAGCCTGCGCGTCTGGAGCCTGTGCTCCGCAACAAGAGAGGCCGCGACAGTGAGAGGCCCGCGCACCGCGATGAAGAGTGGTCCCCACTCGCCGCAACTACAAAAAGCCCTCGCACAGAAACGAAGACCCAACACAGTCAAAAATAAGTAAATAAACAAATGTGGGGTTTAAAAAAAAAAAAAAAAAAGAAAAAAGAATATTATTAAAAAGAAAAAGAAAAAACACTTGGCTCTTCACCTGGACTCTACAGTATTTGAAAGGAAGTGGAATTTCCTTTTTTCAAACAAAACGCCTGCCCCAAGTCTACTTTTATTGACAAGCATTTCAGGGGAGACAGCGTGGGGAAAAGTTTCCTCCAGCTCTGTCTCCCTGCATATCTGATTATGGCACAGCCGTGCAGACTTAATGTCCTCTTCCCCGTGGATAAATCCGAGAGATGGAGCCCATTACCCACCATGTGGTCTGGGGAAATTACACTTAGAGAAGGTCACATGAGGCTAAACCCCACGCCCAGGTCTCCAGGGGTGCCTGCTGTTACCCTGTTATATTCAATTTATACAACTGAATATTAAAAGAGAGAAGCCGGTTGTGTCTTCCACCTGGATGTTTCAGGAAACTCCATGGCTATTAATCACTCGGTAGCTTCTCACTGTGCCAGCATGAAGACAGCTGTACCAGGTAACCCCAGACACAAAGACTTCCCACGTGTTACTGTTAAATTAAAACCTGGTAGGTTGGAATGACTCCAGGACGGGACGGGACACATCTGATTAGTGACTGTCACCTAACTTTCTGCGCTGCACAAAATGAAGAAAAGAGAAAGACACTACTGTCTTCATCTTTCAGGTTTATCGCAGGTTCCTCAGCTCAGCATACTGACATTTTGGACGGGATAACTTCCTTGTTCTGGTGGCTGTCCTGTGCATTGTAGAACCATTAGCAGCCTCTCTGGTCCCCACCCACTAGACGCCGGAACTCCCAACCCAGCCGTGACAACCAAAACTGTGTCCAGTCAGTGCCAACCATCCCCTGGAAGGCACAATCATTCCTAGTAGAGAACTCTCACGTTAAGCCAATGGTTAAGTTAATAATATCTGTAATGTGCTTGGCCCAGAGTTAGAACTCAGCAAAGAGCACTTCTTTCCCTCTCATTGCCATTTAGATGGTCAGTGACCCAGCGTTCCATTGTTGTGTCTGCCTGCCCATCACACACGCCCCTTTGGATGGTGACTAAAGCAGGTGATTGCCCTGTTGTTGGGTCTGTCAGTCAAGATGCCCTGTCCTCCCCTAAGGGGTGGACCTGTGACCCAAGGTAGGCCACTTGGACCCACCCTGGAATTTGGGTGCCTCTGCAAGGACCCAAGGGGCCCTTGGCGTTGGTTAATTCACCTGAAGGGAATGCCACCAGTTCCTGCCACCAAAGCCCAGAGCTCCTTGGTTTCATGGCCTCTCTAAAGATCTGCTTCATCAGTTTTACTGTCAATTCTGGGAGCTTTTCAGATATGTTCTTTTTTCATTTTCAACTTCATTCAAGTGGTTTTAGAAAAAATTTCAATGAAGGTAAATAAAGGACATAATCATTCTCTAGAAGTGAGTGGCGAGACAACACGGCGACCTTGAAGGAGAAAGGGATGTTAGCGGATGGGGCTGCGGTGGCTGCTTGGAAACACAAGGTTTCCTCTTTTGTGTTTTCTCTCCCGTCACTATTCAAAGTGTGGTCTGGGGCCCAGCAGCATCGGCACCTGGGAGCTGGTTGGAGATGCATCTCAGGTCTACCCAGACCCCCTAAGGTCCCAGGTGATTCTAATGCACACCCATTTGTGGGGTACTCCCCGAGAGAGGCTGAGATAAACGGCAATCACAGTGCCCACAGGCTCCCTTTGGTGGGATTCTGGGCCAGGCAGAACCCCCCATGCTGGGGAGGAGACAGAGAAGGAATGGATACTAATAAAAAATTTATTCTTTCCAAAACCCCAGACACTCATCCCTGTCCCTCCACTTACATACTTTCAGAGAAATATGCTCTTACCTAACAACTTGGATCAGTGTTTTTAAAACTGGGTGTCACAATTCATTTTCAGATTGTGAAATCAATTTACAGGTCAGAGCCAATGCTTCAGATAACAGAAAAGAGTAGAATAGAAACTGGAAAGCAAGCACCACCTAGGGCAGAGAGTCAGTATTGTGTGTGTGTGTGTGTGTTGTGTGTGTGTGTGTGTGTGTTGTGTGTGTGTGTGTGTGTGTGTGTATTGAGGGTATTGGATTGTGATGTAAAACCTACTTCTTTTTACAAAAAATGTTTACAAGTCACCATCTTTGACCTTCACCAAGAGTTGTCCCAAGAAAGAGCCGTATAAGAATTGTTTCATCTCTCCATCTTTTAATTGTTAAAATTACTCAACACTTATGTCCATTGGGTTCCATGATGACCCACCACAGATTCTCCTCAGAATTCAGGCCCCTAAAGAAGTTTGCTTCTTTCTTTGGAACAGGTGCTCTGGTTCACAGCACAGGAACCTGGAGCTCAGTTTTAAGTCAACCGGTGAGTTTCTTAGGATTCCAGACTGAGACCTTTTCTATTTGGCTTTGCCTTGTCTTACATAAATGATTCTCAAGTGCTCCTCTGCCTGTGTTACATGTGTGTATGTTGCACACCCCTTTTTGGAGACAGCCGTAACATAAATTAATAAAACAACCCAACGTATAAACTAACACACAGAACCCCCTTGGCTGCCCAAACAAGGGCAGAAAGCATAGTAAAACCGTGCCTGGGGATTTTGTTTTCCCCACGCACAGAAGACAGACCCCTCCCCCAGTCAGCATCATCTAACCTATACTGAAGACTCACTACGTGCCCAGCAGAGTGTCAAGTGCTTGAGAGAGACTCACCCATTTCACTGGGAGAAGCAGCCAATGGCGTGGATACTGGATCCTCTTATCTCCATTTCACAGATGACAAAAGGAAGCTCAGAGACGCTTTCCCACCTCGTAAGACCTGCGCCAACCTGCTTTAAGCTCGCCCTCTGAGCCATGGTGCCATCCTGTCACCTGCCCAACGCCTCCAGCACACCACCTCTCCCTGTCCCACCGCAGCCATAAGGAGGAACACGCTTGTCCCCCTTCCCATTGAGACACAAGTCCACGACTGGCAATTACGGGTGATACTATGACACAGCACACAAGCTTCCTTTTATCTTTTCCATTTCCCTTTGTTTATATATCAAACGGAACAGCACTCACCCTCTTCAAAGGGAGAAGGAGGGGCAGTGATGTGGAATGAACCTTTCAGAAGTGGAATTTGCTGGTGAGTGAAAGATTTACTTGAATTAGAAGGTATGAGGACTGGTCACATGCCTGTCATTTATAGCATCGTGATGTGCTCTATGCCATTAACTTTTAATTAGCTCAATTAGAGCAGAATGTCTGACACCACAACGAGCACATATAAACATCCCTGTCGATGTCATGTTAAATTAATATCTCCGAATGGCAGATTCTCTTCTTGCATTAATGCGTTTGCCACCCTGGCTCTGTTAATTGTCCCTGGCACTATGTGTTGGTCACATCTGAGATGCGCCAGTGGTCCCCAGGCAACTCCAGAAAGCCACGCAGAAGACAGAACACGGTACCCAGTCTTTCACAGGCTGCCTTCCTCTCATCTTGATCAGCAGCAGACACACTATTTTCAGCATTAAGGCTTCACTGGCATACTTTTCCTCATGCAGCCACTAAAGCTGGCTAGATATCTTTGAGTCTGATTTTTTCTGGGTACATTAAGAAGGTTCATCTTAAAAATCAGGAACCAGGGTTGTTAAAGCAGACTATTCTCAACAGGGTGTTGCAAGTTCGAATGTGCTACACCTTTTTCGGCTCCTTCAGCTGAAAATATTAGCAGTTGAAAAATTTTTTTTAATAGTCAGACTTTGGCTATGCCTCTGTAGAGCTATGCTTTTTAGCTAAATCAATGCCTTCACTCATCTTAATGAACGTTATTAGTACAATTCATGGCCTACATCAAAAATAGCCCCTAAACAACCACCAATTTGTGCTTGGTTATAAAGGTGCTTGGTTTAATCTATCACCTCACATATTTCATCAAGAGTGTGTAATAATAAATCTTTAAGACAATCAGCGTTGCTGGTGTGCGGCCCCACCCACTGGGGTTCATCTTCCTAACAGATTCATAGAGGTACCTTCCCCTGATAGGTTTCCTTCTGTAAACTTCTTACGTCAAGGACCCAACATCAGAGAACTGGGACCGATGGAGACAATGAATTGAACCTAAAAGCTGAAGGGAGTGAGGAAGGGGGAGACCAATGTTCTTGAACCTTGGCTTTTGGGATTGGTTTAAATGCTGCTTATATTTATTTTACCATTCCAGTTTTAGTAAAAAGAAAATACAGATGGATTCCACTTAAGCTGCAGCTGTACGGGGCTTCTTTGGATTTGTCAAATATACCATCACTTTCCCTTCTCTCAGCCTTTGCACATTCTGTCCCTTTGTCCACGATGCACCCCTTTCTGTGTGTGGCTCACTCCTGCTGACCCTCAGGCAAGAAGGACTGGACATCTCTTCTTCAGAGAAGCCTTCCTCCATCCCCAGACTTGGTTAAGATCTCCCATTCTGCGTTCCTATGATGTCCCATAATTTTCCTTCAAAAAAACTCATCACTTATTGTTCAAAGTCTGCTTCCTCACCAGATACTAAGCTCAAGGGCAACCACCTTTGCCTACTGTTCCCCACAACACATAGCAGACACGCCCTGAGAGAGATATAACAGGTGAGCAACACATATTTGTCAGAGAGAGGAAAAGTTAGGGAGCGTGAACTACATCAGGGCCCATCACAACTCCCCAAGGGCAAGGCCAGGCTGCAAACCTCTGAGGGGCTCAGGAGGCACTGGGAACTGCTTGTGGGCAGGGACCATATGCCCTTCACTGCAGGTGCCTGAAATATTTTTAATGTTTTGAAAGATTCTCTTCAATCTCCTTGTGGCCTGGAAGGGCTCTGAGTTGGTGATACTTAAAATGAAAGCAACATTGGTTTCTGATTATCTTGGAGCATCAATTCCTCATAAATAATTCAAGTTTTTAAAAATTTCACTTACACTGAGCCAATTTATATACAGCTGGTTAATCCTCAACAGCCTTTTAAGGTTGGATCTAGGTCAAATTCTCCCAGGTTTGACCATCATCAGGCTGTCAACTTCTCCTTTCTGGTACCTACTATGTGCCCAGCATCTAGTCAGTTTCTCCATAAAGTGTTTTACCAATGTTGTCTCCTATAATCTTCAGAAAAACCTTATGGATTTGGAACCAATATTCTCATTTTACAGATAAAGAGACAGAAAATCTATAAAGCTTGCTCAGTCAGAAAGAGGCAGAGTTGGGCTTTGAACCCAGTCCTGTCCACACCATAGCACCACTCTACGATAAATATGACAAATATCACAACTGAAGTTGTCTCAGATTGATGAATTCATCCTACTATTGGACCAGGGAAGCAATGTGTCTAGATGCCAAGAAGGGGACTCTCGGGGGGATTAAATGAGGCTTGGACAGCTGGGCCAGCACAGCCCTCACAGGAGGAGCCAAGCTGGGGCAGGACACATGTGCCAGTCTTTGCTGGGCATGATGGCAGGGACTTTCTCACGTGGAGTCAATGCCAACTCCCTGAATATGCCCATGAAGACATTTCCCAACCTGTAAGAGGCTGAATTGTCTGTATCTGTGGGAAAGCCATTTTCTACATGCAGTCCTAATTTTCTAAAGCAAATAAAAATAGGCACCTTGCAACTAACCCTAGTTTAAAGCTGGGGAAGTGGGGGAGGCCTGGCCTTCGGGGCCGCGTCTGCACTTCTTTTTCTAATTTCAAAGCCCACTGTCACAGCCACACAGCCCATGATGAGAAATGGGCTTCATGTGCCCCAACTTGGCACACGTTCAACGACTGAATACTCAATCTTTCCCACAGTCAAGTTCCTCTAGAGTCAGTATTTATTATTAAAAATAATAACAAGAGCTTTTGTGCATTCCTGCTGCTTCAAGAGCCATCTGTCACAGACACCTTGGGCAAGGAAGCTATGAAAAGCATGAGGAGCGCTTTGATTAGCTGCAAAAACACAAGAAAGAGCTGGCCTCCTGCTTTTGGACAGATGAATTTTAGCATCTCAGCCAGCATTTTCCCCTACTAGGGACATTTTTACAAGGAATTTAATTGATCCCATTAGATTCGGTATAGGAATCAGTTATCTTTATAGTTACACTCAGCCAATAAGAGAAGCTGGGCCAGTCGCTTTTATTGTGGGTCTCAAATTGGAAGAAGCACAAAAAAGCTAAGCAAAAACCTTGAGAATTATTGAACGGATTCAAGGCTTGGGTTTTTTAAAAAAAATTATTTATACCTCACGTGAATCCACACTGGATTCGAGGTAGCTTGCAAAACTAAGCACAATAATGCGGAATTACAAATAGATGAAAAGAAGGGTCAGTGAAGAGAGAAAAGGAGGGAAAGATGGACACGGCATGCCATCCGCAGATGTAGTTATGCTTGAACCACAAATCTGACGCTGTGTGTCTTGTCAGCCAAAGTGGAAAGGAGAAATATTGATAGTAAATGACGTAAATGGCTGATGTAAATGTAAATGGCTGAAGGCGGTGAAGGACAACACAAGGCACTTTTTCAAAAGGATTCCTGAGTCTCAGATCAGGAGTCTTCCTAGAGGGTCCTGGCACCATAGACCCTCAATTCCATTTCAAGTAATGACCAAGGACTGGATGCCAGGTAGTGAGCTACAGACTTTCTCTCGTATCGTATAGCAGCCCCATGACATAGCTGTGGTCCCATCCCCCAGATGGGCAGGCTAAGACTCGAAGAAGTGACATAACCTGTACCAGGGCGCATGACGAATAACTGGTTCCAAAAGCGGCCAGCTCACTCCCACACTCAGAGTTGACCTCTCCGGCCACCATCTTTGAGTCAAGGGAACACTGGGGTGTCCCCTCCTTAGGAACTCTGATCTGATCCAGGGGCTGCTCACTCTTTTGGCCTCGGTGGGCTGGCTCTCCATCCACAGATGGATTCTGAGCGGAACGTTATTACCACAAAGGTTCGGGAGAGTTCAGTTCCACTGTATCTGTATGTACTATATATGTCCACGTGTATGTGTGTGTTAGAGAGTACAGAGCGCCCCGTTTCTTAAATATGCGAATCTATTACACAGATGTACCTGCATGTGTGCACAGGCAGTGGTGCATACATAAATGGCAATTCTAGGTGGAAATAACAATAACAGCCATAGCTAACACTTAGAGCACTTACTGTGTGCACCAGGCTCTGTGTTACGCATGTCCTGTGACCTTCCTTAAGGGTGTTGGAGCAGGGCAGCAGTTTGCTCTGTCAAACCACAGCAAAATGACACCTGAAAGGGCAACGTGGCTCGTGGAGCTCACTGAAAGGCTAGGTGACCCCTTCAGGTGACAGCTCATCAGTGTCATCAGCTCGGCTCGGCTTTCACGTGCTCCGACCTGCTTTACAATGAAGCGCACGGGTATCTCACGGCTGATGGCGTGGGTCTCTCAACGTGACCGCACAGCTCTCTGCCTCAGACGCAGGCTGCCTCTTGCTTTGATCAAGATGACTAACTGGTGGGAAACCCAGGTGGAGGAGGCAGCTTTCCAGGGTCACAGCGGCATCACGCTCTGAGCTTCAGTGCGCAGAATCCACATAGAATGGGCCATCTCAGTTACACTACTGTCAGACCCCCGACTCTAGCAGTGGAGGACAGCGGGACCCCCTCCAAACTACTTGCCCATAGGAAGCCTTTTACAGAATTATGAAATAGAAACAAATGCAGCTTAGAGGATTTTGATATAAAAAATGCAACTTAAAAAAAATTGAAGGCTGGTTTGAAACTTTTTCCCAATTATTTTACTACCAGGATGACAAAAACAACAAGATTTGTGAGTGACAGTTTTCACTTCTTCATTGAGTACTTACTCTGTGCCAGGAGCTGTGCTGAAGATTTGATAGGCACGGACTCAATCCTCCTAGTACCCAGTAAGCTTGGTTTAATTGTCAGACCCACTTTAAAACCAGGATGCGAAAGTTCAAACAGTTGAGGTCACCCACCCAAGGTCAGATTGGGATTTGACCACAAGTCCATGTGAGTCCTGAGCCTACTGTCTTGACTCAGGACTTCTTGCCTTACTGACTACTCACCTCTTACCCTATTGACCTCTTACCCTGTTGACATTCGGGACTAGGTCGTTCTTGCTTGCGGGGGCTGCTCTGTGCACTGTGGGACGGTGAACAGCATCCCTGTACCTTAGATGCCAGCAGCGCTCCCCTCTCCATTCGTGACAATCAAAAATGTCTCTGGATGTTGCCAGCTTTCCCCTGGAGGGGAATCACCCCCAGCCCAGGCTGAGCCTTAGTCAATGTGCTGAGCTCCCCAGCGTGGCTGAGATGCCGACGCTCACCACTGAGCTACATCACACAGCTCCTTGTCACACCCAATTCGGCTCAGCCTAAGCCCCCAAGAGTCCTCAGCACAAGAAAGGAGGATGAGATTCGCTTTTAAGAACAGGTGTACTCCTAAAATGTTTTCCATAAACACAACTTTATAATGGTTTCAAGATGATCGTCCTTGCTTAATAAAATCTTATTTCCCCGTTTGCATTCATTAGGAAGTTTTGGCCATGATTATATTAACCATAATGTCCTAATAAATACTTGCCTAAAGATACAGCAAATACATCAAGAGAAATTAAAACTTTCTCCTCAAATTTTAAAAATGCCACTCATATCCTAAAATAAAAATATTCTTGGGGGGCGGGGAGGCTAGCTCATCGGCTTGGCACAGGAGTGGAAAGACGTAAAAGGGGGGATGGTAAGACCTGGGGTAACGTCAGGGCTTGACCTCCCCTCCCACCCACAGATCAGTCTACACAGGCGCACCCAGCCTCGGAGGGTCTTCCTGGGGAAAGAGGCACCCCTCTGGGTCTGCATGTTAAATGCTTATAAAGCTCAGCTGGGTGGGGGCAGGTGCCTTTCTTCGTGTACACCTCCCTCCAGGCAGCCTCAGCTCTGACGTCCAGCCAGGCGACGGCACGCAGTGCCCCGATCTACCACAGACTACGCCTGCTCCTTGGATGCAACCCAGCCTCCAGCTGCCATCCAGCGGTGGTCAGCAAGGTGGGGAGACAAGGTCTCTGTTCCCCAGCCCATCCATCTAGACCTCAGAGGCCTGGCCTTTCAGCTAAGACCCCAGAGACAGTTGACTCACCTCCTAATATTTCTTCATTTTTAAAGAACTATAACTATGGGAAATCTAACTTAGATCAAAAGCATTATATCTTAAAGGCAGTGATAACTGACAATTACTATCACTCTATCACCACATGGGTATAGTCATTTAGCTGATGGGTTAGCTGCTAATGGTCTCAGGTAACTTGAATTATTTGGCCTCTCTTATCTCGTCCCTATGGCAAAGAAACAACTACTTGGTTGGTCAATGACAGTGCTGTTTTGGGGGGTTGTTAGCTGAGCACTTACAGAAAAACTGGAGTTAAAAATGCTATTCACTGTAAATTGATACAGCCACTATGGAGAACAGTATGGAGTTTCCTTAAAAAACTAAAAATAGAACTACCATATGACCCAGCAATCCCACTACTGGGCATATACCCTGAGAAAACCGTAATTCAAAAAGAGTCATGTACCACAATGTTCATTGCAGCACTATTTACGATAGCCAGGACATGGAAGCAACCTAAGTGTCCATCGACAGATGAGTGGATATAGAAGATGTGGCACATATATACAATGGAATATTACTCAGCCATAAAAAGAAATGAAATTGAGTTATTTGTAGTGAGATGGATGGATCTAGAGTCTGTCATACAGAGTGAAGTAAGTCAGAAAGAAAAAAACAAATACGGTATGCTAACACATATATATGGAATCTAAAAAGCAAACAAAAAAAAATGGTCCTCAAGAACCTAGGGGCAAGACGGGAATAAAGACGCAGACCTACTACAGAATGGACTTGAGGATATGGGGAGGGGGAAGGGTAAGATGGGACAAAGTGAGAGAGTGGCATGGACATACATGCACTACCAAATGTAAAATAGATAGCTAGTGGGAAGCAGCTGTATAGCACAGGGAGATCAGCTCGGTGCTTTGTGACCACCTAGAGGGGTGGGATAGGGAGGGTGGGAGGGAGGGAGATGCAAGAGGGAAGAGATATGGGGACATATGTAGATGTATAACTGATTCACTTTCTTATAAAGCAGAAACTAACACACCACTGTAAAGCAGTTATACTCCAATAAAGATGTTTAAAAAAAAAAATGCTATTCACTTAATGGATGTGGATCTTTTACTGGGAAGTTCTCATCCAAACAGGAAACTGGACCTGTCTCATGAACTCTTTTTGTAGATAATCTGTAGCACCAGTTTCAAAGTTTCCAAATACTACTTGTTCCAAGAATGCAAAATTTGTAAAGTCTAATCCATCATAATTTCCAGCACCATGGTCTTGGAATGGACATCACTTAGAGACAGAGATATCTCTGGGACAAGTAGCCCCTGGTTTCTACTATAAATATACTTAGATGACATGGGGCTGTTCTCTGTCACATGGTGTTGAGTCTTGTTTTTCCCTTGGGTTTGTTTGATTTACTCCTGAGTATCCATTTACTTCACCTGTAAATTGGCTAAAATGATGGCACCTCTCTCCTAAGTTGTCATGGGGATTAAATGAGATAAATCAGTGAAGCTTTAGTAGAGTGCCTCAAGCAGAGTAAGGTAATGACATTACTAACTGTACAGAACATTGTAAGCTTGGTAGGGGCAGCAGTATGCTGGTAAATGCTTAACCCTAGATCCCTGGAAAAGTGAAAAATCTTTGGTTTGTCGTGTCTGCCCATTCTCAGGGTGTAAACTCTCCTGTCACAAATGACGTCAAGCTACAAATACTGAACATGGAATTGGAGAGAGATTCTAAGCCATCTCAGGAGAGCTGGTACTAGCTGGCTTCAGCATAGCAACCCCTGAGTTAGAGGGCACAATATCCTCTAATTGGTTTGGTCGATGCGTCTCAAAAAACGGTTCTCTATGACATATAACTTGCTAAAGAGAATCAAGTATTGGCAATCACTCAGGGAAAGCTAAGGTCAAGGTCCAGGCACGGAACAACTGGTGTGTTAGGAATAAACCTCTGGGGGATATCCCTGAGTTCCCTGGATTTGGAACTGCACTTTTCCCCCCATTCAAAATTATTCCTAAAGGTCATACAAGAGACTGACTATGATTTCCAGTCCAGTCCTTCAGGACAAAGAAATGAGATGAGGGCTTATGGACTCAAAGAATGAAAGGCATTAGCAGATTCTTTGCTAGAATTAAAGACTCAAGAGTGTTGGGTTCAGTTTTGGGATACAGGAAGGGGAAGATGGCAAAAGTCCATCTGGAGGTGATCCATGTGGCAGTTGATGACACTGGATTTTAGGAGTTCTGAGCTGGACAGGGAAATGCCCTGCACAGAGTGGTGGGTAAAGCTACGGGTTTGGTTAAGATTGGAAGGGTTGGAAACAGAAAAAAGGAAAGGGAAGAAACTTGTGAAAGGCTCCGTTTAAGATGAGAAGGAGGGAAGTTCATGAGTGCTTTCTGGGAAAAGTTCTGAGAGACAGAAAGGGAACTGGGAAAGTTAATGTCCCAGAACCCAAGGTGAAAAGAGTTGCTACGTCGTACGAATTCTCTTGATCTACCACCTGCTGATGATTCCTTAGCCTTATTTTCATCTTAAGTTATTAATAACCCTGTGAATCAATTTTTTAGTGCCATACAATTACACCTGCCTATGACAGTACCTCCTGCCGGTGATTTGGTGCTGTGGATCCAGATGAAGTCTCCGGTAAGCTCCCTAGGGCTTAGGAAAGGCTGCAGACAGCAGCAAATACACACCCACTCCTGAAGGACAGACACGGTCTCAGGGGTTTAGGATTTTCATTTCTCCCTGTTCTCTCTCCTCCTCACCTGCACACAAACACACGCACACTGTTCTCTCCCTACCTGATCTTTCTGTCCCCTTGTCCCCTCCTCGTAGCTCTCCCTCCACTTGTCCCCACTGATGGGAGCAAAGCTGGAGCTGCGAGGGGAACAAAGCCAGTGGGTTCTCACAGTGTTCAAACCCTCCCCCAACCTCGTGAGCACCCCCTGATCAGGAGGGTCCCTTAGAAATTACAAAACATCAACCTTCCCCTCCAGATTCATCTTGCCTTCTCCCCCCCTCCCCTTTCTACTCCCCTACCCAACAACCCGGTGTCCCCTGGACTTAGTACACAGAGCTGTAGAGACAGAGCAGAACAAAGGACCCTAATCCATGGGCGACATTTAAAGACAGCAGCTCTCTTTAAGAATCATCTGTCCCTTGGAAGCCTGTTTTATATTTGCCATGACTCACTAGCTCATATTCAGAGGGTGCATTTAGGCTTGATTTCTGGATTTGATACTGAAGCATTATTTGGTTTGCCCATTGAAAGGATTTAGAATTTAAACAATATGGCAAGTATTAAAAGGTGATCTAATGCAGGGTGGGGGGGGGGATAACATCCAAATCTGAATAACATACGTGTGTAACAAATGTTTTACAGGCAGTGTGCCACTGTGGTCATTTTTTAAAAAATAAAAATGATGATAGCCTGGCCTCCATCCTCAAAATGTCCAGAATGAAGCAGAAAGGGGACGCACTAGATCCTGACACAAGAGTGGGGTATGTGCCACGTTGAAGCACCTACAAAGCTGAGCTCTCATCAAATCGTTTAACATTTCCAGCTCTTTACAACTCAGCCACAGAGATCCTCATCTGGAACCTTATTCTCTCCAAGTGTGCAAGTAAATTATATCTGGTACAGAATATATTGCCGCAGGTTCTATCCCCCGCTCCCACCTTCCAGTGGACTTAAATTAAATGACCTGCCAGACCCTGTCTCTCTTTTCTTCAAAATCAAATCTATGAATCAGTTCTTCCCTCTTTCCTGGGATGACATAGATCAGATGATCTCTAATCCTAAATTCACAGGATCCCTTTGCCTAGAGCGGAAGACCTAATTCAAACATTCCTACGTTTATTTTCACCCTTCCCCCAAATCAAACCAGACGTCCTTCCGGGTTCATGTCAGTCATCACCAAGGATGCTGAAGCCATCCCAGAAACCCATGTGATATGGATGTGCAAAGGCACTGAGGCAGCAAGATGCGGTAAGGAAATGACGAGTAGCTCAGCATGCTAGAGCAGAAGCAGTATCTGAAAGAGAACTGAAGGAGGAGACAGATGGCAAAGGGTCTGCGTCTCGTTGGAACTCATCCTGAAGTCAACAGAGAAGTGCTGATGGTTCAAGCAAGGAAGTGACCAGATCCAGTGGTAGGCCTCTGGCAGCAACACTGGGGAGGAATAGAGATGGGTGTCTCAAAGCCAAAGGGGAGAGTCTCACCTCTTCAGGTGAGAATGGAAATTAGAACTGAGAAAGTAATGTATGGCTGGACCAAGGAGGAAATATTTCGTAGATCAAACCAAGAGGAATTAGTGATTGCTTGTAAAAGTCTACATTCTAGAAGAAAAACAAAAACAAATGGAGATGAATGAACCACGGAGACATGTAGAGATGAAGAAGCATGCCAGGCCAGGGGCAAAAAATTTCCCACAGGTGAACTTTTAAAAATCTCTCTTGAAAATGTTAGTGGAAATTGGGTTCCTGTCTTATCAGTGATTCTAAAAACAATGCATCTGCAGAACAAACAAATTCTAGTCCCAATACTTAACTGAATAAAAGGCTATTCTATAATCTTGATTATAACAATAAATAAGAACTAATTTGGGTTTTAGGCAAAAAACTTCGTGGTGAGAGAAGAAACAAGAATTAGCTTAGGTTTTCAACATGCTGAAAATACATTTAAATTGTATTTCAGAGCTCAGGATCTAACCCTGGTGCATGGACAAACAATTTGAACTTAATTTCAAATGAAAAAGCTAATTAGTTAGTTAACAGATGACCCTTTGATTAGTTTGGGAAGATCACAACTAAGAATTCTAAATCTAAATGGATTTCTTAGACTTTATACCCAAAGGAGGCCAGCTCAGTTTTAGCACTTTTCTCTCTTGGTACCTCTGAGCACCATCTGAGACATTACTTAACAATTATCTGTCAGTGCTGAAGTGTAAAGTAAAAGATAAATCACACATTTTAAAATTACTTTTCCTGCAATGGACTTCCTCCAGTGTTTGATCTTAAATTTAACAAGACCAATGTCATCTTCCCACCAAAACTTCTTGAAGTCATTTGCTACAAAGCAAAAGTCTTCTAAGATGCTCTGTTGGGAGATGATGGGAGTTACCCTTGGTCAAATAAGTCTGGACTACTAGAATCCAGAGGGAAAGAAACCAGCTTCACCCTGGTGAACTGGTTTTTCAAACTTGGTTATGGATATGCATATATGTATGCATGTATGTATCTAGTATGTATGTAGGTAGGTATCTAACCACCTATCTGTCTATCTCTCTATCTATGGCATTGTGTGTAGAAAAGAGCTAACACTGTAGAGACTGCTGCTCCTAGAAAGGCTTGCTTCCAAAGTTTGCCCTTGGCTGGCATCTGGGAACTTGGATTTTGGGAGGGTTTCTACTGTTCCCTAACTGATAATGGTGGTTAACTGTGTACAACTGGTGTGTACAAAAATATATGGTTTATGCTGAACATCTGCTTTCTTTCTGGAAGTCTGGAGTTTTGCTGCAAACCAGACAGAGGATGCCCATGTGAGCAACCCCCATAAAAACCTTAGGCACCTAGTCTCTGATGAGCTTTCCCGGTAGACATTTCACACGTGTTGTCACAAGTTGTTGCTGGGAGAGTTGAGCATGTCCTGTGTGACTCCATTAGGAAAGGAACTTGGAGTTTGCACCTGGTTTCCTTCCCACTTCACCCCAGGCACCTTTTCCCTGTGATAAATCTTAGACCTGAGTATGACTACATGCTGAGTCTGTGAGTTCTTCTAGAGAATTATCAAAAGTGAGGGTGGTCTTGGGGATGCCTGACACATATAGCATCCATCAACATTTTGCCAGACAGTGTTCCAAGGAGGACATTTAGGGAACAATTGCTCAACAGTATAGACTAATTAAGAGAATGTATGTAAAACACGTTCTGGCAGATGAGATGGGCTCTATAAACAGTAGTTCTTAATATTGCTGCTCTAACATTCTTAATATAATTGTGAGAAAATGGATGCCCTCTTTGCTGCACCCCTGAAAATGAGCCATGTGCCCTGCACTCTGCCCCGCCACACAGCAACTGCTCACTAGATGTGTGCTGAATGAATTATTGGGCCTTTATTTACAAAGTGCTGTGCCAACATTGAGAAGCCCATTTACAGAGTGCTGTCTCAGCCCTCTTGAGGCTCACAAATCTAAAACAAACACTATCAGTAAAGACAGAGCTGTGGACAAAGATACAGACAGAAAACTCAGCAGTAAAAACAAATGGATGCAGAAGAAAAAAGAGTGGTCAATACACTTGTACCAAGTCAAAAGCTTGACACCCATATGTTTCTAATTTTGGAGGGAGACATGTGGACGGGCTTTAGAATTCTCCATTTCTAGAGATGTGAATCAGGGGGTCCTGTGAAAGCCTTTTCTATGAAGCTGATAAACCCATACGGGAGAAAGCTTCGTAGTAAATGAAGAAGAACATGCTTCAAATGGTGATGCTACACTTCCAAAAAAATCGGGGCTTCCCTGGTGGCGCAGTGGTTGAGAGTCCGCCTGCCAATGCAGGGGACACGGGTTCAAGCCCTGGTCTGGGAAGATCCCACATGCCGCGGAGCAACTGGGCCCGTGAGCCACAACTACTGAGCCTGCGCGTCTGGAGCCTGTGCTTCGCAACAAGAGAGCCTGCGATAGTGAGAGGCCCGCGCACGGCGATGAAGAGTGGCCCCCGTTTGCCACAACTGGAGAAAGCCCTCGCACAGAAACGAAGACCCAACACAGCCAAAAATAAATTAAAAAAAAAAAAAAAACTACATCTAAGCCAGTTGGATAAAGTGTGTGTTTGCTAGTTTTCTTATTCCAGTAAACTTTCACTTTCACTGAGGCTCAGAGCTCATAACTAACTACCGTGTACTAACTGTAAGTATGATGGCCTCATATTCCAGTTCACCCAGGACAAGGCTCCACAATCACTAACCACGTTGTGGATGAGCTACCTACTCTCTCAGTGCCCCAGTTTCCTCAAGAGTCAAATGAAGATAATAATAGTACCTACCTTACTGGGTTGTTACAAAGAATAAGAAAAGCTACTTGAATAGTGTCTGGCATATAGTACATGCTTGAAAATATTAGTGGTTTCTGAAGGTATTTCCCTCTGAGCCAGGGAAGATGAGAAACCAGCCCAGTTAGGGAGAGTGTGCAAGTGGCATGAATGTCTATTTCCCTGAGAGAGACGCTGTCAGTGATTGTGGTTCTCTTTCCTGTTGATCTGGAGGCAGCCTCAGAATCTTCATCAACGTAGGTCTCTGTTATGAACCAAACTGTGTCTCTTCAATTCGTATGTTGAAGTCTTAACCCCCAATATGAATGTATTTGGAGACTTAGATAGGAACTTTAAAGGGGTTAATTAAGGTGAAACGGGGTCATAAGGGGTGGGGCCCTAATCCAGTCTGACTGGTGTCGTTATAAGTAGAGGGAGAGATACCCTAAGTGCACGAACAGAAAAAAGGCTATGTGAGCACATGGTGAGACGACAACTGTCTGCAAGCCAAGGAGAGACGCCTCTCGAGAACCCAACCCTGCCAACACCCTGATCTTGGACTTCTGGCCTCCAGAACTGTGGTATTAAGTTCTCCAGTCTGTGGTATTTTGTTAATGACAGCTCAAGCTGACTAATAGTCCCCAAGAAGGCAATCCTCTAAAACAAAGGCTTTCTAGGAATTTCCCCAAGTGTTGCTCTGTCTCCCTGGGACACAGACTTCTGCCTATTCCATGGGGATCCTCTTGTGCTGATCTAACTCCCTGAAGCCACAGTGGTTCGTGTGACTGACGAGGATAGGCTTGCTCTGCCTGGGCCTTCTCCACACCCTATAAGCCCAGCCCACCCTGACTGGGCCATTCACCTGCTCCAAACATATCTGATTTAGAAAACCTTGGTTTGGGTTTATACTGGTTGCAACTCAGAAAATTTTGGAAGTAATCCTTTAGCACCAGAAGATGACCAACCTATTTTTCTAATGGCATCTGCATATGACATGGTATTCTTCTGTTCACCTGTTCCTTTCAGCCATCCCCACCTCACTAAATGGCAATCTGGCCTTCCTTTTGGCTCAAGACAAAAATCTCCTAATTACCCTCAATGCTTCTTTCTTTTACATTCCTACTTTTAATCCAGCCGTAAATTCTGTTGTCTCTCTCTTCAAGATGTACGTCATATCCAACCCCTTCTTATCACCTCCACCTGGGCCACCCTAATCCATGCTCCACCCTCTCCCACCTGACTTACTGCTATAGCCTCCTGCCTAGCTCTGTTTCCTCTATAGCCCCCTTCAGCTTATTTGCCATGGCCCTGCCAGGATTCCTGGGAAAAGATATGTCACATTGCATCCTGCCTCTGCTCAAAACCTTCAATGCTTCCCATTTTACCCAGAATCCAGAGTCCATGCAAAGGCCTACAAGGCCCTGCATGATCTCCCCTCTCCCCCATCTTCCTTAAACATATCAAGCTCACTTCTACCCCAGGGCCTTTGCACTTGCTGTCATGACAGTTAAAAGGGGGTCTAGGGCTTCCCTGGTGGCGCAGTGGTTGAGAATCTGCCTGCCAATGCAGGGGACATGGGTTCGAGTCCTGGTCTGGGAAGATCCCACGTACCGCGGAGCAACTGGGCCCGTGAGCCACAACTACTGAGCCTGCGCATCTGGAGCCTGTGCTCCGCAACAAGAGAGGCCGCGACAGTTGAGAGGCCTGTGCACCGCGATGAAGAGGGGCCCCCGCTTGCCACAACTAGAGAAAGCCCTTGCACAGAAACGAAGACAAAACACAGCTAAAAATAAATAAATAAATAAATAATAAAATAAAGGAATTCCTTTTAAAAAAAAAAAAAAAGACATGTATTAATTTAGGGAAAAAAAAAAAAAAAAAGGAGGCCCAGGCCCTGGGGAGAAAATTGGTGGCACCCTGGCCAAGGCAGAGCTGCTAAAAATCGTCACGTAAGCTTTTCCCTGAGCTCCCTCCCAGACTGTAGGACCCTATCTTTTGTAACACTCTCTGTCCCCAATCTGGCTGCTGTTCATCTGTGTGGCTCTCTTTCCCTACAGCTATCTGCATAGCTCACATCCTTCTCTTTCATCAGGTCTCTGCTGAAATGTCTCCTCTTCACAAAGGCCAGCCAGGACCATCTCATATGAAATAGGAGATTGCTCATGTCCTGCTTTCCCCATCCTCCCCACACTATTTAATGTCGTTCAGGGGCATTTATCCTCCCCTGCCAGCTCTGCTGCCGTAAGTACCCTGAGATCAGGAACTCTGGGTCATTGTTTAGTGCCTTGAACACTATCTGACAGGTCGTAGCAGCTGAGTAATCATCTGTTGAATTAATAAATGTGTGAATAAGTGAATGTGTGGGGCAGGTGGAAAAGATAAGTACACTTCAGAATAAGCAAATCAGTCACAGGAAGTAGATTGACCAGAATGATGCCACACTGTCCTGTCTTCTTGATGCGCTGGGAGCCCCAGACCCTTTGGGGAAGGTTTACAGTTCCATGCAGTTGCTGTGAGTTAGCCAGCGTGATGCCCCCAGCTTGATGGATCACAAAATAAGACCATGCTGGGGCCATGGCATTGCAGAGAGGTCTGTGAATCTTAACGTGGCAAGTGTATCTTTTGCAGGTTACAAGATATTAATTGCCTTTGGTATACATTCTGTGTTTAGAAAGGGCTCTCCTCTCTCTTCTCGAGCATCCATGGCAAAGCATCCAGGCAGTGAAGCGCTAACTTCATTTCCTCTTCCCATTCATCTTTTTTATTTCCAACTCAAGGAGCTAACCCTGCTGCTCTCCCTCTGCAGTGATAACTTATAACTGAACTACCGCTGATCTCTCTCTCGTCAATGAAACCTTGCTCTGTTTCTCTTAAGAATGACATGGGCAGGGCTGTTAAACAGCCAGTATGACAAGGCAGGCACTGTGTTTAGAGTAGGAAGGGAAGCCTTAGCCCCTAGACCAGCACTGCTTCTTAGCTCCTTAAGCTTTCCTGAGAATGCAACCGAGATGCGAGTAAGAGCACACACAGGCCATTTTGCAATGGCTGATTCATCTCTCAGATCTGAATGTAATTCACTCCAAACCCAAATTTACTCTTAGCTCCGAGGTGTGGACAGCGGGGTGCATATGTTCTTTACAATCAAAGATGGAATGAAAGAAGACTGTATTGCCTCTATGCCAGACCTAGTTTTCTAGGACTTAGAGGCAATTTATATAGAATGATGAAAAAGCATTCAAAAGGGGATGTTCAAGGTCTAAAAACATGAATCAGGATCGGTTGAATAACTTTGGAATCATTTTCTTTATGTTTAGTTTCCTTTACTGAATAGAAAATGTCATTATTGATCATTTTTGGAATAGTTAAGTGTTATAAAACATTTGTGCAGAACTAAACTACTGGTTTCTTTTTCTTTTTTTTAATTGGAGTATAGTTGCGAAGTTTAAAAAAGAAAACAACAGTCTTGCAACCAACAAACGAAATTCTAGACCTATACATCCTTCATAAGCCCCTGAAAGCATCACCCAAGATGGCTTTCTATAAAAGATACCCTTTTGAGACAAACATTTCTTCAATAATAAAGTTAGTATTGTAATGATACTTCTTTATCAAGAATAAATGTAAATAAAGATTTTTTTAAAAAGATTGGTTGAATAAATAGTGTGTCTAAAAATCTGGCTCAACCAGAAACTTTAGGTGGCCGAGATGACAGAAACCAGGGTCTTCTCTGCTAGTCGAGCCTGGAACTCAGCTAGAACCAACCTGGCCATGAAACAAAGACCACTGTGGAGATAGACACTCACACATTCATGTTTTTTCCCTAGGATTTCAACCCCTCCAAGAGATCTGCTCTCGACAAACAGCAGAGCAGCTCATACTTAATGGAGCAGCTTACAGGGAAAAACAAGACCCGTTCCTCAGTCCCCATCTCGTTCTCCAGGTGGAGATGAACTTGGGAACCAGGCTTCCAAGGGGAGGAAGCACAGGGCAACAGCAAGACTATGGACTTTGACATCGGAACACATGGTAATAAATTCCCACTCCTCTCTCTGCCTTCTGGTTATATGACTCTGAGCACAGTTCTTTCACCTCTCTAACCCTCATTTATTCAAAACACCACTGTGTAAAGCATAGACGAACTACCAGTATCAAAAGGCACAAATAATGTTTAGTGACGCACTTATTAGATGCCCAGTCCTGTGCACTTAACAGGCAATATCTCATTTCATCCAGCAGTTCCAGCAAGTAAGTCCTCTCATTTCTGCCTTTTTATAGATGAGAAAACCAAGCCTTACAGATTAAGCAACTTGCCCCAAATTACATAGCTAGTGACAGGTAAAACTAATATCCAAACAAAGGCCTGCGTGATGCTAAAGATAGCACTTTCGCCCACCCTACTTCCTAGACCTGCACTTTCCAATACCATAGCCATCAGCCAAGTGGCTATTTAAATTAAGACTAACTAAAACAGAAGTAAGAAAAAAAAATCAGTTTCATAGTTGCACTGGCCATAGTTCCAGTGCTCAACGGCCACTGTATTAGACTACCACCTGTGTGGCTACCATATCGGGCAGCATAGGTAGAGAACACTTCCATCGCTGCAAAAAGTTCTACTGGACCACACTCGTCTAGTCCTTCTCTGATATATAAGGTGCCTGACTTTTCGTAGGCATTAATGAATGTGAGCGTTGACCATGTTCAAACAGAAATGCAACTGTTCCTCAGCCTGGCTCCATTAGGCTATGGTCACAGAGACTGATTCAGGTTGTGAAGAAGATGAAAATCATGCACTTGGTGGGGGTGGGGTTTCTCTAAGCAGAAGAGCATGCAATCACAACACAACACTGGGAACAGGGCTTCAGAAGGGGCCACAATAAGGAAACGGCCCTGAAAGTCCAGCTTAGTTAGTTTCATGGTCACTTGCTTCCACCTTGGGAGCAAAGACACTTGTGGGTCACCAGGCTCCGATCATTAAAACATCACCACGGTCTGGGTTGCTGGTCAGCCCTCTGCTGAGCTGGGCAGATGCTGCTCTTCTTTCTCTCAATGGCCACTCGTGTGTACTCAACATCTATCTCCTTGGGCTGTAATTTCTTCAAATTACTGTCAGCTATGGACAAGGTGCCCAGGCTGCCTTTGAGAATGTGCAGGACATCCCCTCTTGATTTTCTCCATTTCTTTCTGCCCTGCCCTCTCCCTCCTGGTATTTACACCTGGGTTTTCCTGTCCTCTCACTTTTGTCTCCCTCACCATTTTTTATTTCCCATTATTAAAAAAAAAAAACAAAACTGAGGTCAAATTCACATAATATACAATCAGTCATTTTAAACTGACCAATTCAATGGCATTTAGTGCATTCACAGTGTTGTGCAATCACCATTACTATCTAGTTCCAAAACATTTTCATCATCCTGAAAGGAAACCCCAGTACTCATGAGCTGTCACCAGTAATCAGCTTTCTATTTCTATGATTTACCTCTTCTAGACATTTTCTATCAATGCAGTCATGCAGTATGTCTGGCTTCTTTCACTCAGCAGCATGTTTCCGAGGTTCAGCCGCATTGTACCATGTATCAGTACTGCATTCCATTTTTATGGCTGAGTAATAGCCCACTGAGTGGATGACCAACATTTGTTTATCCATCCCTCAGTTCATGGACTCCCTTACCTCCTGATTAGCTAAAACAACAGGAAGGGGGAGAAGCCTAGTTTCCACAACGTTAATGGAGAACGTTGATGCCAAATTGTCTCCAGAATTGTTTTTCCAGGATGGCAGAACACGTGGCATCTCAGGAAGGCATGTTGGCATCCATCAGGCGTTTCCACCCTGACCATTTCTTTCTGGTCTCATTACTTAAATTTTTTCTCACTAAACATTAACCACAGTGTGATTTCTATAATGCTTAATAGTTCTTATAGGAGAACATTGTTATGAGGTTTAGTTTTTAAAGGTGCGGAATATGCTGGCTTAAATAAGTTCTCAACTGCAGGCCTTCTAAATGTCTATACTGAGTCAAAGGTGCACTGTGAACTTCAAAGAAGCAATTATAGTTTTCAATGTTTCTCAAACTTTGAATGTTTCCCAACTGTTCCCAAGGGAGCACAGAACTCCCTTTTGTGTGAGTATGTGTGTGTGAGTGAGTGAATGTGTATATGTGTGTGTGTGTGTGTGTGTGTGTGTGTGTGTGTCTGTCTGTCTTCCGGCCATCTCTCAGTTCTTCTGTTTTTCACAAACAGTTTGAAAAAGCTAGTCTATGTTAATATCTGAATCCTTCTTAGGTCTATGTAATGGGGGGGCTGTCGACACACTTTAGAGACTGGAGTGCTTCTGCCAGGCTTAAAATAGGTACATTTTGAATCACAAGTTAAATATCTTAAACGCATTTAAATGCAAATTATTTCTGAATTAATCATATAGGCTATATAAAGTGTCATGAGTTTGAACTGCAGCCGAATGGTAACAACTCATAACTTATAATAATACAATTTTCATTTGGAAAATATCTTAATCCTTCAGCACTTCATAGCACACAAGTTTGAGGATCTCAAAGGCAGAGAGTCATAAAAAAAAGGTATCCTTAAGAAATGCACATTCCAGCATATCTCCTCAGTGTATGTATTAGCAGTTAAACTATAATCTGCTTAAATGTGCTGTATAGTTGGAAATTGTGTTTCTGAATAATATCTACATAATTTTCGATAAAAATAAACTTGCAGTAAATTATCTAGATCTTAAGGTACCAAAGACAAATGGCCTTTGCTGGAATTCGTTTTCCCTCAGGAGTAAGGAAATGGAATTTGTCCTCTGCAATGAGAAAAAAAAAAAAAATTAAAACACCATGCAGAATTAAAAATGAGCACTGGTGAGTTCTTCTAGGACCCTATTACTGGTTGCTTCTCAGAATAAAGGGGGGACCTCTGGACAGCTAGAGCCCCCAGCATATCAAGATTCCGGCTAAAATGAAGTCTGGTTGGTGAAAATAGGACTTGGTAGACAGAAGGTTTACCATGTTTGAGCACATACGTTACCACTTTCAAAGCTCACAGCCAACCCTATAGGGTAGGTTTTCCTTTTCTCATTTTACACCAGAGTTTCTCAGCATGATATTATGGCATTTGGGGCTGGATCACCCTTTGTGGTGAGGGCTGTCCCGTGCATTGCAGGATGGTTAGTGGCATTCCTGGTCACTACCCCCGAGATGCCAGTAGCACCCCTCCCCCACTTGTATTAACCAAAAATGTCTCCCAACATGGCCAACTGTCCCCTGGGGGCCAATATGAGTCCTAAATGAGAACCACTGGTTTACAGTGAGCAAACCCAGCCTTTAAATGCTGTGCGACAGAGCCAGTGTGTGGAGCCTGGACTCTGGATGGGAAAGAAGTGGGTTTGTCACCTGACTCTGTCACCCACCGGCTGTGTGACCTGCTTCTTGATACTCCCTAAGACTTCGCTTCTCCAGGTGAAAAATGCACAAAAACAGTCCCTTCCTTCAAGGCTCCTGAGGGAGCAGCAGATGTGTTTCGTTCACTCTCAAATCCCCAGTTAACTTTGGGGGACAGTTAACTTAGGGGACAGTTAACTTTGAAGAAAAGGGCTTCTTCTGAGCTGGACACAGTGTGAGGTCGAGCTTGGCTGCTGCTATTCTGTGTGAGTTGCACTGGGGCAGGAGCCTGCACTCGGAGCTGATGGGGTCCAACACCAGGGTGCTTCCCCTGAGGCGAAGGCTAGCTTGGGGTCAAGACCAGGTGCGAGGGACCTGCCTCCTTAGGCTGAGGAATTCACACTTCATCCAGCGTCCCTGCCTTGCCTGTGGAAAAGAAGGCCTCAGAGCAGTACCTCGTGCTAAGTGATAGAGCCAAAGCAGCTCCGAGCCCGAGGCTGCTTCACGCGCAAACAAAAATCAAGTGTCCAACTGTTCCTTGTTTCTCACTTGTTCTGAAGAAAATGATCCTCAAACAACACCAAGACGACACTTCAAGAAGGGAAACGAGCAAAGTGTGAAAGAAGCTGGAACATTTAAGTTCTGGTAGGAAAACACATCAGAGAAACGATAATCTGCCTCCGACCTTAAGAAAGGGAATCACGGGGGTGCCACCTAGGGCCGGCTGTGAGTCAGCTCTCCCTCCAGGTATCTCCCGATTTACAGCCAGCAAAAGAGGGGAGCCCTGTGTTCACACTACTGGCTATGCCCTCTGCACCCAGGTTCTAGAGGTGACTGTAGCCGGGGCCAAGGGTGAGATCATCTGTCACTTACCAGCTCTGTGACCTTGGATTGATGCCTAACCTGCTCTTTGCCTCTACTTCCTATCAGTTGAATTTAAAATAAGATTTTTCCGGATAATCCAGGTGGACCCAATATTGTCACAGGGTCCTTACAAGTGGGAGAGGGAAGGGGACAGAAAACAGTGTGGGCAGGACTCACCTCACCATTGCCAGCTGTGAAGACGGCGGAAGAGGCCACAGGCCAAGGAGGGCCGGGGTCTCTCGAAGCTGGAAAAGGCAAGGAAACCGATTCTCCCCTAGAGGCTCCAGAAGGAACAAGCCCTTCCTGCTGACACCTTGATTTTAGCCCAGGGAGACCCCTATTTGACTTCTCACCTCAAGAACTGGAAGGTAACAGATCTGTGCTGTTTTAAGCCACCAAGCTTGTGATCATTTGTTATGGCAGAAACAGGAAACTAACACTGGTTACCTAACACACTGAGTCAATGCCGGGGTAGTGAGGGCAGAGTGAAACCCCAAAGCGACAGTCTCAGCATCACCGTGGTGGTGCCTATCCTATTACTTAGAGAGTAAGAGTTGGCCTCAGGTGCAGCCCACGGCTGGACAGCCCCAGCCTGCCTCGAGCCCCGCTGAGCAATGCGATGCTCCAAAGGGAAACTTGCCAGGAAAGGGAAGCAAGGATACGCTTCATCTTACACACAGCATCTGCACGGTCATTCTCCCTTTGCAAAGCCTTTTCCAACCACTATTTAATTTATTCAGGAAGCGGAGTGCAGACACACTCAGGCAGCCCCTGCCCTTGATCTAGAAGTGGGGTTCGCTGCATCTCCATGAAAATGCCTCTGGGGAGCTTGTCCCAGTGGAGTTAGTTCACCTCTGAGCCTGACAGCATCCCCACACATTTAGCCTTTCCTTGGAAATCTCCAGAAAAGGGAAATGTATAAGCTCCCTTTCAGGACTGACTATGGTCTCAAAAACTGCTCTCAGGTTGTCAAAGGACTATGGAGCTGCCAATTTCTAAGGGCCATGAGGGCCCATCTAGTTCTGAGGTCATCAAACTTTTTCTGTAGACGGGCAGAGACTAAATACTTCTGGTAATTAACAGAGAGCCTCACATAAAAGAAAGTAAGAAACACTAAACAGGAACTAAGGTGACGTACAGTTCAGGATTAGGCTCTGCATTAAAAACTCAAAAGGATTCCCTTTTCTCCAGCCCGGACATGGAAGCAACCTAAGTGTCCATCAACAGATGAATGGATAAAGAAGATGTGGCACATATATACAATGGAATATTACTCAGCCTATAAAAAGGAACAAAATTGAGTTATTTATACTGAGGTGGATGGACCTAGAGTCTGTCAAACAGAGTGAAGTAAGTCAGAAAGAGAAAGACAAGTACTGTATGCTAACACATATATATGGAATCTAAAAAAAAAGGTTCTGAAGAACCTAGGGGCAGGACAGGAATAAAGACGCAGACGTAGAGAATGGACTTGAGGACACGGGGAGGGGGAAGGGTAAGATGGGATGAAGTGAGAGAGTGGCATGGGCATATATACACTACCAAATGTAAAATAGATAGCTAGTGGGAAGCAGCTGCATCACACAGGGAGATCAGCTCGATGCTTTGTGACCACCTAGAGGGGTGGGATAGGGAGGGTGGGAGGGAGACACAGGAGGGAGGAGATATGGTGATATACGTATGTGTATAGCTGATTCACTTTGTTATAAAGCAGAAACTAACACACCATTGTAAAGCAATTATACTCCAAGGAAGATGTTAAAACAAAAACAAAAACAAAACAAAAAAAACTCAAAAGGAATAGAAAATGCATTACCAATTGTGAAATGCGAGTCCCCCAGATTTCTGAGCCTTTATGACCAGCTGTTGAAGACCTCTACCTTGGGTCTACCACCTTTGCCTGTGCCGTCCTCCAGGTGTTAGCCATTGACTCAACACGCACCCCAAGCCAGGAGGGTATGATCCACTTCAGAAGAACACAGGGCTGTCCTCCCAACTTCTCATTGTCAAACATCGTCAACTTAGTCTTGGATCCATTAATGTTTGACCTGCTAAGCCATCACTTAATGAGGATGCCTTCTCTCCTGTCTTTCACTTTATCCCACCTTTGGAGTGCCTGGTCTGTCACATTGACCAAGGCTCAGTTTGACCCCAGGTGCAGGCAGGGAATGAGCATCTACAAGTGACAGAACACAATCAAGTCCCTTTAGCAAGCATGTCATCTTTCCAACATGGTACCAGAAACATGGACTTTGCATAAAGGAGTCCATTATGCAAATATCCATACCTTCAGAAGAAAGAAAAGTAATATGGAAATGATCTTTTGCCACATAACGCCTTATTGCAAGAACAAGATAAGCCTTCTTCATAATAAAGATCTTAAAACAGCTGCCAATCAAACAAATCAACAGCTAACAGCTCCAGCCAACTGTGTTTAATAAACAGTTTTGAGATAGCCCACTGATAAACTCACAAAGAAGAAAGAACTAAAAGCTTGGAATTTTCACAGGGAATGCTCTCTTGGCCTGGAGATTGAGCCAAACTAAATGGGAAGGACCAGGCAAACACATAAAGTATTCCCCACCCCTCCACCCATGGATTTAGAATAAGGAGAGGTTTTCTGGTTTACTCTGTCTAGAAGGGAACTTTAAGGCTGAGCTCGGGGAAGGCAGGGTTTATCTTTTATCTCTCTCTCCCAGTGCCTGCTAGGTAGTGGGTTCTCAACAAATGAATGCATTTTTGAATTAATTTCTATTTCATGGCAATTTGAATGTTATTGTTGACTTTCTCGAATAAATCTTATCTTCCTGGAATGCAAATTGGATGTCATTCCCTTGCTTAAAGCCCTCCTAGGCATCCTTAGAATAAAATCCAAGCTCCTTACCCTACTCTGCAAGACCTGGTGGGACCAGGTCCCCCAATTCTTGCTACTTATTTCACCCAAAGGTATATTTAATATCTTCACCATGAGTTTGAATTCACCACCCAGGTCTTCCGGGAGAGGACGTCATTTATGTGATTTGTGCCACTCTGGCTTCAGAGACCCAGAGACAGGACTCGCTGCCTCTCACTGTCCTCCACTGGCAAGCAGAGCGGTCTGTGCAAAATCCAAATCTGATCGTGTCACTCTTCAGCCTGAAATACTCTAACATCTGCCCGTGACCAAGGGCTATTACGTCTAAGCTCATTCCTCGGCATTCGCCATCCCCCCTTCCTCGCTAGTCAAGTCCATTTCCTATTTCCCTCAGGAGTCACTGTCTCACTTCTCCAGAGCAGCTTAAGCTCTTCTGCCCCCTCTCTCCAGAACACTCTCCTGCCCTGCCCCCTCCTGTCCCCTGGCTAACACTCCTCCTCATTCTTCATCACTTGCTTTGATGGCCCTGCCCTTGTCTCATGGCAGTGTATGTGTCTTGTTACAAATCATCATCCCCAACTAGACCAAGAGCTTTACAAGGACGGGGACAGTATCCCGTGCTGTTGTGCCCTAGAAATGAACAGACCTCTTGTCTATTCAAGCCTGATGAATATTTCAGTGAACAAACCACATCCTCTAAGAGGCCAGCCCCATGCTGGTGCCTGCAAAGCATGACACATGGGGTCTGTCCTGTGCCTTGTAGGATGTTGAGTAACATCTCTCACCTCGACCCACTAGATGCCAGTAGCACCAAGTTGGGGCAACCAAAAACGTTGCCAGGCATTGCCAGATGTCCCCTGGGGGGGGCACAGTCACCCTGGATGAGAACCCCTGATGTCAAGGATACCTGAGAGGGAAGGACAGCATTCCTGCCCTCAGACCTTCCATCAGGTCTCCCTGCAAATGTCAACTCCAGGTGAGGCCTGCCTGGACCATGCAGCCGCTTCCATCACTCTCTGCATCTTCAATCTGCTCCATTTTTATTCCCAGCATGCCTAACCACCTGATGTGTTACATACCCACTAATGTCTGTATATTGACAGAGTTCCATGAAGCAGAAACTTGGTGGTGATTTGCTGCTCTATCCCCAGTAACTTGAACCAGTGGCTGGCATGAGTTCGGCATCCCATCGATGTCTGCTGAGTCAATAAATCTTGTAGTTGATCTGAATTATGCTTGACGGGGCTGCTGAGCGCATGCTGGCCTTCGTGTGTGCACAACCTTTTGGCAGTCCCAGGTCGCCTCTCCGCAAGTGCTGTCCACTTTGCTACGCTTCTCTTGGCTGGAAGAGAAGGCTCAGCTGGCAGAAGAGCAGGGTCCTCCACACTCTCCTTTTCATCCTGGGATTTTGCTCACAGATTCACTCCATTTCAGTTCTCGAATTGATGCAGTCTGTTTCAATTAAACTTTAAGCAGGGGGCCGGCCAGAACTGAGCTGGGTAACCTGCAGGTCGGTAGCTCCCGCAGCCTCAGTGAGGACATGGGTCACGTATGCCCTTATTCCCCATCACAGGACTCTGGGTTTCCACCTGCTCAAAGGGAACTTAGCCCCCATCACAACATCACTCCAGGTACATCCTGGGAAACCCAAAGCTGACTTCACAAGTGTCCCCTGATCGGTGTCAGCTTCTTCCTCCTTCGTCTGGGCCACTCAAGGGAGCTTCATCATGGTGATCCATCCCCTAGTTACCAACCCTTCCCACGCCAAGGTGCTGCAGGAGTCTCTGGGCAGGGGGATGGCCTGCTTTAGAACTGTCATCCTTTGTCGCTTGGCCTCACAGCCGTAGTGCTTGAACCTGGAATCTTACCCGGTCTTTTGCCATTGGTTTAATTAGCTTCTGGTCCTCCAATTTTGCAAAGTATCTCATAAAAAAAATAATTTCCATCATTTTCTGCCCTCTAACCCCAAAGTGTCAAGCTCACTTTAAGGGGCCAGAGGAGGAGGACAGCCTGTCTTCATCTTCTCTTTTGCTTCTTCCTCCTCCTGGTCCCTGCTCCCGACTAACTCCTCCTTCCTTCCCTCCCCAGCCCATTTTTACAAAATGTGAAAAAAAAAACCAAACCCTGTATGCCTACTGATGATGCAAATAGATGGAGAGTGGGTGGTGGAAGCTAGAATGGGTGTCTTATCTGTTTGCAGGATCTAGTCCCAGAGGGGGTGGCCACCATGCCTGTTTTGGAGGGATAACAAAATAGCAACAGCATTTTTTTTTCAGTACTGAGGGTCAAAACCATTTGTCAATTATTGAACTTGTTCTTACTTATAAATTTAGCAGGTTAGATAAAATGGGTCTAAAGGCTCTTGCAGTCCGGATATTTTGTGGTTCTTCAGCATCTTGGGCAAAAAAAAAAAAGCCACCAAGTCATTTGAAAAAAAGGCTACGAGGAAAAAGATTTGGTTATAGTTAGATAACTAAAACAAAAAAGAAAAAAGAAAAAAAGAAAAATTGATCATCACACATTTATTCATGCCATGAATGTTTGGTAGGTCCAGACTGTGGGCCAGGTGCCTGGGAGGCGAGGGGAGGAGAAAGTTGAGGGAGGAATGCGGGGTTCTCCCACCTGCCAAGATTCAAGTTGAACCTCTTCTGAGGAGTTTGTGCTAATGAAGTTTAGAAAATATGTTTCCATAGCCCTGAGTGAGGAAGCAGCTTTGCTTAGTGGACCAAATAAGTAATCAGTCAGGAGCAACTCGGTGGTCTAATCCATGTATGCGGCTGCTGCAGCGGTGCCGTTTAACCTCTTCATGCCTCAGTTTCACCAGGTGCACCTGGCAGATAAGCCCAGGTTGCAAAATGAGGTGCTTGGAAACATGAAGAGCCAGTCGGGAAAGAGTCAGATGGAGATGCTTGGAGGTACTGGCGCACTGGCGCGGGGAGAGACTGCGAGCAATTCCTGAATTATTTTTTTCTAAAGTGAGTCAGAAAACAATCCGTTTACTTATTTATCAAATTGTGTTTCTCTGCATTTCAATTTTTTAAGTGCTTGTGTCAAAAGAGAGATCAGAAAGGAGTTTGTTTCAGATATTCACTGAGTGAAGCGGTTGATTGAGGGGAGATAATATCTTTGATTCTCTGCTATTGGGTGTTAGGAACTCCTACCTGTATATCTCATTTGACATTCAAAACAAATCATTGGTTGGTGTCATTAAACCCAATCCTAGTGATGAATAAACTGGGGTATCAATGAATTATATTAACTCAGTGGTTCTCAAACTTGGCTTCACAGTGGAAACACCTGGAGAGTTTGATCGATGGACTGAGGTTTGGTCCCACTCCAACACATTCTGATTTAATTGGTTTGGAGTACAGCTTGGGCATCAGGGGGTTTTGAAAGCTCCCCAGGTGATTTTTTTAAAGTGCAGCAAAGTTTGAGAACCACAAATAACTTACTCAAGGTTACAGATCTAAGATGGCAGAAAAGCTGGTTCTGCTGAGCCCAGGGCCAGCTTCTTCCTACCCGGAATTATTTTTGCCTGAACTGGCTCAAATCTTCTGAAGACACTTTCATCTCTGGCCTAAAAGGTTGGTCTGAGAAATAAGCAAAGACTCAGTAACATGGTATTTAACAGGCATCCAAAGTCTAGAGAAGAAAGAGCAAAGAGGCTTGGGACAAATTTGCCTGGCTCTCAGGGGCCATTAACAAAACAAAAACAAAGGCAGTTTCGAAGAGTATGGATTGGATTGAGAGGGCTTTCACATGGCGTACCAGGGCACCTGGAGAAATAAGCACCTTTCAGGCACAAACCTATGACCCCAGCGGCACTGTAATGGACATGGCTCAAAGGCCACCTTCACTGAGGCAAATTAATGAATCAAGCCAGCTGTCCTGAAGTTAACACTTAGTGGATTTAGACCTGGGGTTCTCAAACGTGTGCCAGCATCAGAACCACCTGGAGGGCTTGTTAGGCCCGAGGTGGGGCCTGAGAATTTGCATTTCTAACAAGTTCCCAGACGCCGCTGCTGGTGTGGGGGGGCCGCGCTTTGTAAACTGCCCATTTGGATGATTGCCTTCTCCGGAGGAACACACGGTGTTACTGACATTCAACCATTTAACTGCTCGCTGGATGCCTAGCACCTGCTTCACCTCTCTTTCCCCTGCAGGAAAACTACAAAACTGGCACATGAGGTGATGGCTCCCAATTCTGGAACACTCAGTAAGTGTACGGAGCACTGTTTTACACACCCCACTCACCAACTGCAATACCACGAGGAGACGGTCCTGCAATCTCACCCTCGTTCTAAACACAGCTCGAGAAGAGAATAGCTTGCCAAAGGTGATACAGTATCAGGACAAACCATGAAATGGCCGCTATCCACCCTTTTTTCAACTATAAAAATGGCAATTTCATATGGTTCCTCTGTTAGCAGGGTCTGTCTAACCTCAGTAGGTCTGATACCAAAGCCTAAACTTTTAACCCAAGTCCTCTGTCTCCTCCCAGTTAGGACGCTTTCCTAGGCCATATGTCTTATTGATCGACAGGACCAAAATGCTGAGACGAGATCATAGGGGTGAAGCCACACTCTCCAGGCAAGGACCGGTCACTGGCCCTCGGCTAGCCATCCTCATCACTGATCGCCTCTCACCTGCAATAAATTGTACTGTATAACTCATCCAGAGCGAGTTATATCCCAGATGGCGTGGCTGACCCTGAAGGCGACAGCCCCCGCCCCAGGCCCCTTGCTAGCTCAGCTGGAGTCCTTCCTATGATACAGGGTCTTCCCTGAACACATCTCATCATGCGACTCGGTGAGGGAAGTGAGAGACATAGGCAGTGGCTCTGCTTTGGGGATTGGAGGTTCCGGAAAGCATGGCATCAGAGTCGCCCAGCATTTCAGGGCAGCCAAGGCAGAGTCGCTAGCACCCCGTTCTGAGCATCGCAGGAGCAGGGTGACAGGAAGAGGTGGCAGTGATGATGACTCCTCTAGAACAGTGGTTCTCAGCTGGGGGCAATTTTGCCCCCATGGGGCAATTGGCAGTATCTGGATGATTGTCACGACTGGCACTGGGGGATACTATTGGCATCTAGTGGCTGGAGGCCAGGTGCACTTCCAAACACCCTGTGATGCCCAAGGCCAGCCCCCGTAACAAAGCATTATCCAGCCCTAAATGTCAGTAGTACTGAGGCTGAGAACCCTTGCACTAGAATCGTACCACATATGGCTGGGTATTTCCTGTGGCACTGCTGTTTCTGGTCATTTTACATGTAAACCAGGTTGTTGGGTCTCTTTGGCAATTCTATAAGCCATCTGTACCCTGCAATAAACCCTTTTCTTTGTATGTTAGTTGGAGGAATCACAACTAAAAAAGACAGCCATGGGGAAGATCAGACTAGAGGATGAAGAAAGAATTAGCTTGTCCCCAGAACTGAGGGCTGGGGGAGGATTTCCAAGTACAAGTATTATCCAGGGCAGCGCAATTCTATCAACGTAATGTGTACGTCATCCATGTACAACATGGACATTGTTATAACTCTCTAATCTGAGTAAATCTACATCTCCCAATTGCCTCATGATTGCTAACAGTATGATACACATACTTCCACATGACAGCAGCATTTTTCATCTTAATGTACTTTCTGCTAAATTGTCATATGTGTTAGCACTGGGGCGGAGCCACAAATGAAGGGAAACACAGGAGCAAGGATAGATACCCTTTGCCTGTCTGGTGTATTCCAAATTCACAGTGATACTCTTAGCCATAAAGTCCAAACTTATCCAGAAATTTGGCTCAAAGGAGAGCAAGTTGTATCCCAGAAAATGTGAGCACATTTTCAGAAGGACACAATGAAATCCTACTCGAGTTCTAAGACCAAGAACACAGATGGTTCCCTTTACCAGTTCTATAATTGAGAATGATAACCGCATCAAGCTCACCTTTATAAACATTAAATGAGATCATCACTCAGGTATCTAGCACAGAGCCTTGGCACGCTGTAAACGTTCAATAAATGTTAACACCCACATTAAACAGTAATATATCTTGGGAACCACTTTGGCCCTCAGCTAACACGTCAGTAAGGACAAGATAATAAAGCTTGTGAATGTGGAGGTCTAGAGAGTTCTTGGGGACTTAATAGGTGCTCAGTAAATGTCAGTTCTTGTTCTCGTTCCAAGTGCTCCCCTCTTTTCCCATCCAACTGTGACATCCCCAGTGCTTGGTGCATCTCCCACGGTGGACAACGGAGCAGGGCGAAGGTCTCCTGCCCGTGACACCTGCCCACTACCAAGCTCCTGTTTCCTGTTTCACCTCTCACCCCCTGCTGGGCCCAACTCCAACCCCCCACCTGCCTAACAGACTCTGTCTCCCCCTCCACTCCTGTCCTCCCATATTGACAAATTTGCAGCCAGCAGATTATAGACACAGTGTGAGTGAATCATTACCACCTGCTAATATTTTTATAGAATTTCATAAACTTGGTCATTCATGAATCATTTACACTACTTTATTCCAGTGAAGAGTTCACAAATCACTCAAACGCTGGCAAAATGCATAATAATGAGTAATATTTCAGGAGGCTTTGCATTAATATGTCAGCTTCCAATATGGCAAGAGCTAAATTATTTTGCCAGGTGCCACTTCGGGTCAGAAGCATGGGAAGCCCTTTGGGGGCTGCAGCAGGGAGAGTGGGCAGGTGGCCGTGGGTCTTGGAAAAAGACAGTATTTAAGAAGAAACAGATCATCCAGCAAGTCAAATCCCCTTCCAATAAGTGGAGTTCCTGGGAAAGAGGCCTAGGAATTTGCAGATTAGACATCAGAGTCTAGTTGGAGGTAAAATAGGAAGAAGTGTTTCTTAGTAATTGAAAATTCAGGGCTTTAGAAGTGGAGAGAAACAGATATGGATTCCAGATTCAACACACACCAGCTGGGAGACCTTGAAAAGTTATTTAACAGTTATTTGCTTATCTATAAAATGGTGTTAACACCTACTTCTGAAGTCTCTTGTGTGAATGGATTAAGTAAGACCAAGTATATGAGTTGTTTAGCACAACATCAGCCATGTAGAGTTCAAAAAACAGTAACTTTAATGATGATACACATTCAGGGGCTCAAGGACAAATTTATCTCAGACTATTTCTTTTCGTGCAAATCTCTGAGGCTTAGTTCACAATGCTTTCTTGTTGGATTTGGAAAATGCTAGCACCATAGCATGAACTTGCATGTGAATAGCACTTACCTTTAAAATAAACAACAACAAAATTCACCCATGTGCTCTCTGCTTTTTAAACTTGCAAGAGGGGAAAGTAAAATGTGGGAATTGGAGACCCAGGATTCTGCTCTTTGAAGAAGCAGATCTGCAACCAACCACAATGTCCACCAGAGACAAGATGGATCTAACTGCACTAAGACAGTAAATCATTTCTAAATAGGTGCTTGAAATGAAGTGGATTTGCAACTTTCTCGTGCCCAAAGTATATTGAGAAGGCAGGAACCCAGTTCTCATTAAAATCCAGAAATAGCAGAACCAAACACAGAGTAATAGGTAGGGACCTTCCTCAGCAGGGACACGAAGAAAACAGGACAAAGACTAAATTGAAGAGCGAGAGGCATGGGGGACCTGGCATTAGAAACTGGGTCCTCGTGAGGCTGGTGAAGAGTGGCTCAGGCCAGGTCGCCGTTTGGCCGCTGTACCCCTGGTACTCCTTTCAGACACTGTATGCCCGCCAAGCCCCAGCAGCCTCTCCACTGGGCACATGTGGCCCTGCGCCAGGGGTAAACCAAGACAACGAACAACGAACACGGCACAACTCCCTGGCATATCACCTGTACACAGTGGCGAGGAACTTAAATCCGTTTATTTTGAAACAAAGCTTACGCATTAAAATGAAAGCTCCGTGAGGGCAGGGAACCTGGTGCGTCTTATTTCCCATTATATTCCTCATCCTGCAGGTCCTCAATCAAATATATTAAGAATGAATGAATTGATGAATCAATTGATATGCTATGGAGTACACTATGAAACTACAAATAAACTCAAGATTATTTAAGAGAAGTTCATGCTTGAGATGGGAAGGCTGGGCCACCACCAGTTTTCATTTACCTCCTTTGCCTTTCCCCTCACTAATTCTCACTCATGTGGTAAGACTGTATGGGGCTTACCATGTTCCTGGTACTATTCCAAACGCTTGACACGCATTAACTCATTTAGTCCATTAAATCCTATGAGAGCAGTATTATTATTGTACCCATTTCACAGATGATAAAATCAAGGCAGATACCCTGCCCAAGTTCCCATAGCTAGTCCATAAAAGCTGTGCTTTTAATTCAGCCAGCATGGCTACATGCAAAATTATGTTTGTAACTGCTACATACTACATGGCCTCACTTTAAGGAAAAATATGAGATGCTCTATGCTACAGACCAGACTCTATTTTACTAGCTGTTTAGCAACTATTAGTTAGCAAAAACTCGTCATTTCATCTTTTATTGGACTGGCCAAAAAGTTCGTTCGGGTTTTTCTGTAACACCTTATGGAAAAACCCAAATGAACTTTTTGGCCAACTCAATACAAGCATTAAAGGTGCTAGTACTATCCCTATTTTATGGATGAGAATCACAAGATCAGAGAGGGTAAGTGGGTTGCCCAAGATCACACAGCTCAGTAAGCAGCAGCGCTGAGATTTGAAAAACAATTTTCTGACCCCAGAGCCGTTGATATTAATCACTATTATCATTTACATAAAAATAAAAGTGACCCAAATTAAAAATAAAAAAATAGTGGGGTTTTCTACTCAACCCTGCCCTCTGATACCTTTGTGAGCATTAGAAAGGGGCCGCCCTCTCCCTGTGGACACAGCCCTGAACTGCAGTGCAGCTTTTGGCGAGTAAACTGGGGGCTGGATCAGGCCTTTCTCATCCCTCAGCCATCCCCCTTGTGCAGTAAAATCCCTGCACAGCTGTACCTGACAGCCCTGCATTCAGCTTTCGGAAGCCAGAGGAAAGGGACACTTCACGAATCAAAAATTCTCCTTGAAGAAGATCTCTGACTGGTATCTTTGACAACATCAAAACCAAGCCACGTGATTGACCAAAGGCCACCTTCTCATCACTCCCACTCCCTATCAGTCCTTGAATGTTGGTGTTTGAGTTCTTCCCGCTGTAACTGCCCCAAGGCATCTTCCCCTCACTGTCCCTGGAGATCAAGGTCATTGCCATCTAAGGAGAATGTTCACTCTGAGGTGGGCCCTGGTTTACAGAGCCCAGAAATCTCTCTCTGAATGTGGAAGGACTCCCAAAAGGGTGACGAAGTTTTAAACCACCTTTGGGTCCCACAAACATCAGAGAGGATCAATTAGCCACGCATGCATCCAAACTCTTGTTCGGCTCTTAAAATGGCTCCTACAGAGTCACCCCAAAAAGGCATCTCTCAGCCTCTCATTTACCAGTTCTCACTCCTAGCAACCAGTTTTTTCCGGTTTCTCTGATTCACGCTAGTCCTATTTCCAGGCTACAGAACACTCCCGAGAAGACTTCCGCTCCTTTATTCTTTATCTTGTACCCTCTTAATTTCCTAGGTAATTCTAGAGCTCAGCTTCCTCCAGGAATCTCTCTCTTTACTTAAAAGAGGGGCAGCAAATGCTATGAAGTTCAGTTCCTGTCAGGATAGAAGGAAAAACCATGAGTCTGTGGTAGATGTCAACCTTCTCACAGTTGAAGGTAGGAAACTGTTGTTAAAAACTTGTGGAACTTAACCAAAAAATTTAAATCTTTTTCAGCAAAAAAATGAATAAGAGCAGCTCTGATTTACTGAAAGCTCACTAGGTGCTGGGCATTGTGCTAAGAATTTGCAAAAATAATTTTATTTCATTTTATACAGTCCTTAGAGATGCTGATACTATCCCCACTTTGTGGAGGAGAATCAAAAATCCTCAGAGAGGGTAAGTGGGTCGCCCAAGATAAAAACAGCACAGTAAACGGCAGTGCTGAGACTTGAATGGCAATTTGCTAACCCCAGAGGTCTGAATCACTATGCTATGAAATTATGAAATGTATCGTATCTTTAGTTCCTTGCGTCTGAAAATTAAGAGATATTCCTATCACAGGCAGGGAAAAAGTAGAGGGCATCTACCCATGGTCTGCAGCTGGCTTGTCCTACAGCAGCTGGACACTGACAGCTGCCAGGTCACCTGTGGTCACCGTCAAGTCCAGCTGGACCTGGGAACTTCTGAGGGTGCCAACATTCAATTTCTACAACAACCAGATTCCGTGCCGGGGGTTCACTGAGGATGCACACTGGTCACCCTTTGGCATCCTCTGACAGATGGTACCCCCTGCAGATGCTCACAGCATCTGCCTTTTGGCAAAGTTTCTGAGAGGGAGGTCCTCCCAGGACCCGGGACCCTGGAACACCCTGTTCAGCATGAGGCTGGATGGGCCCTTCCTCACCCACTGCCCTGTATTTGTCTAGTATTTTAATGCCTCTAATGCCCTCTTCTATCTTCTCCTCACTGGAAACTCACAGCAATCCAGCTGGTGGCTAGGCAAGTGTTACCTGCATTTTATGGGTGGAATCCTGAGGACCAGTGCTTACTTGGTCTTCCCAAGGTCAGTATCTCATGGTGACAGAGGAGGCTAGACCCAGGGTACCCATTTCCCAGCCAGAGCACTTGACTTTCCAATGCAATGTCCCTCCACCCTCTGTCTGCAGAAAAGGAAGAATATGGAGGTTTTTTTAGGGAAGAGGAAGTAATTTTGTTGAAGTGGGATTGGGATGTTCTTACAAGGTGTTTTGACAAAGAAAACCAGAGATGCCAAGTCCAGTCCTAGAAACTGGCCGCCACCCCCCAGAGCCCAATCCAGGTAAATATGCGCATGTGACGGGCAATGGTGATGGAAAGCAAACACTGTTGACTGGGCCTCATTCCCAAGTGCCTGCTTCCAGCTCAGTGAGCTGCATCCCACAGAGGCTTTCCCCGAAAATGGCTGGGAATCCTGTCCCATTTCTTGAAAAATGAGCTTACTGCCCTCAGAGGCTTGGGTCCTTAATACAGGCTGTGAGATGGGACTCTTGGGGGTGTCGTAGGGAGGGGATAGGACAGACCTGGAGCCTATATGAGATTTAATGCTCACCCCAATATCTGTGTGCAACTACTTTGGTCTCTGAATCTTGAACAGGTGCCAACTTCTGAAACTATCCTTTTACAAATAGCCTTTTGTTTCTCCATATAAAAGAGAAGCAAGTACATTGTAGAAAAATCAGAAAAAAAAAATCAACACCAAATACAACCACCAACACTTTGATTTTTCCTCTGTCATGCTTCTTCACAAACACACCCATCATGATATGTGTAAATACTCCATCTGTAATGAGGATACCATATGTGTTGGTGTGTCTGTTTCCATTCAATATCTTGAAAATCTCCCATATAACTAGAACTTCTTCAAAAATATTTTAAATGGTTGTAGAAAACTTCCTTGCAAAATTGTGCCAGAATTTAACCATTATATATTGCTTCATATTTAGCAACTGTTTCCATTTTAAGGATCGTGTCCTGCTATAACATCATTGTACAAAAATCTAACTAAATTCCTCCCTATTTCCTTAGGATGGCTTTCTAAAAGTAGAATGATCAGGTCCAAGGGCTTATACTTTTTTCAGCTCTTCATTATCAAGCTGGTTTCTGGAAAACCAATGTTAATGTAAGGTTTCTGACCTCCTCTGAGATCCCCCCAGGGTCCCCCTTCTTGGCTTTTTGTGCCCAAAGTCTCGCGCAGAGCTGGGGGGCTCCGTTGATGAGATAGGGGCCCCCACTGCTGCTCTGTCAGGGTTCAATGCCACTCAGCTTCCACAGAGACACACTTAAAGCCGCACAGCCCCGGGTTTGATGAAGCACAGAAATAATGAGCTCAGTGGGAGGGAAGCAGTCTTTGAAAGGCACATCTCTGCGTGTGGGGTGGGCACTCGGCGGGGGGGGGGAGGGGTACTCACTTGATAGGTAGCGATCGTTTCTCTGTCCAAGTTCCGTGTCACGGAGACGCTACCCGTGTTCTCATTGATTCTGAAAATTCCTTTAGGCTCTTGATCCACTCCCTTTCCAGTGAGCCGGAACTTGGACCCTTCCGGTCTGTCACTATCGACTACCTGGTCAGATAAACAGAGCAACACTTAAGACTGGCTGGAAAACACAGAGAAAGCACAGTACAAACACACCTCAGTGACCAATCTACTAATCACAGGTGCCAACGCAGAGGTGCTGGATGAACTTGACTAAAGCAGCATCACCAAAAAGAGCATTACTGTTTAACACCTTTCATCCTAACATGCAAATCTTTGTGGCTTTCAGCCGGGGAAGCTTACCAGCCCTGGGGTGACATATAGTGATGGATCTAAGAGGGAAGTAACTTCATGAAGTTCAAGGTTGAACATTTGTATTATTTTTAACTCCCGGGAAACAGGCTTTTTTTTCTGCAAGTAAGACCAAATAAGCAATGGAAAACATTTGACAGTCCTATACCGGGCAGGCATTAATCAGGGTTCTAGGTATCTACATGTATGCAGTCATCAACAGCGCCACCTATGCCCTTGCTTCTACCAGGTACTAGGCATGGTGCTGAGAAGGAATTTTACACACACTTTAAAAAACTCTGACAACAATGCTGGGGGCAGGGAACGTTATTATTCATACTTAATGAATGAAATCAATGAGACTCAGGGAGATTATGCAAGCTTGCCACGGTCACAGTTATTAAAGAAACAAGGATGGGATTCAGAAGCCATCTTCCATCTTCCTAGGGGCACTGCTATGCAACACCGTCATTGCTGAATTCACTATAGGTGGTCAGCCTTGATCTGACATTTAAAGAATAAATTCAAAAGGTAAAGCTATAGGAAGGCAGTTCCAGGCAGAGGGAACAGCATAGACAGGCAGCAGGCAGGTGAGAGAGCCTCAAAAATTCCAGAATGGTTTGAGGAGAGGTGAGGTTGAGAGGTAATTAGGGGGCAAATTATGTTATGTTTTGATGTCATCTGAAAGTATCCAACTAAAGAGAAAATCATAATTTGCATAGGTTAGTTCTAGAGTTCTAACAAGCATTCATGTATATTTAATATCACTTTATCATCAATACCTGCAGACATTAATTTGATTATAACACTATAAAGGTCACTAACACAATAGACATTCAGAACAACAGATAAAAGAAAGCTAATATTGATCTGGCTGTCATCAATTTACAAGTAAACAGGCACCTATTGGAATATAGTCAACTGAGTCTGGAGGATTTAGGTGGCTGAACGAGAAATGTGCCTTCTGGTGGAATCAGGAAGAGGTGTGGTGGTGGCATTTCTGTGGACGCCATGCCTGCAATTCTGACGTGGGCCACCAGGTGGCAGTGGTGCCTAAGGCAGCGTGAGCCTCATGGCAAGCCTCCTCTGCCAGGACCAGTGGAGTAAGAGCATGACGCAGTCCATAGGGCAGTACAGTTTTTTTCTGATTTAAAATATTCTTTATTAAAATACACTGAGAATTTTGATTAAACACCAGTTACCTCTGTTTGCATTTTTTTTAATTAACAGAAAATATCATCCAAAGCAAGACTAAAAATAAGGTATGTGGTATCTTCTGATGAAAAGAATTTTTAGTCACTGCTTGACTCGATTGAATCCAACTGACATTACCCTCACTGCTTGGAAGCTCCATGAGGTCAACAGCCTCAGCATGTCGGGCCCACCGCTGGGTCCCATGCCTGGCAAAGTGCCCGGCATACGGCAGGGACCAAGGCCAATATCTGTTTAATGAGGAGCTCCACTGATTAGACAAACATATGTCTCAATCCTAGCTTGGCCAGCGATCAGTCCTGTGACCTTGAATGTGATTCTTTGCCTCTTTGGCTCTCAATTTCCTTATCTATAAAATAGGGATAACGACACTTATCTCCCAGGGTTGCTGAGAGTTTGTTGAGATACTGTGTGCACATAGAAGGGGCTCAATAAATCAGAGCAGACAATTAGAATACTAAGATAAGAATGATAATAATAACAAAGTCATGCCATTGTTGTTAATGGGTAAGACTGACACCTCTAGGCATAAAACACATCTTAGCCACAATATTAAAAAAATCCCTTTCTAAGGGAACACATTTCCTTTTTAGAAACAAAACTCACAAAAGTCTCTGGTTTCAGGACAGAAGTGCTCTGGAAACAGACTTACTGTGGGAAGGGGCATCTGAGCCAACTCTGTTCCTCTTTGTCTCTTTCACATTTACCATCGCTCCCCTCCTGCTCTTACCACTTCAGTCCAAATATGGATTAAAACCTCTTCCTTTTGCTCCCCTACACACACCCGTGGGACAAGTCCTCTCCAAAGGCCATATTAACTAAAGGGAAATGAACATGGGAAACCTACAAAGGCTATGGAACTGTCCTGCTTCCTAAGAGTGGATTTCTGACCACACCCACTAGAAAGGACCTGTCAGGAGAAGGCTTCTGTGATCTGTTCTCCTTTCTTGACCCTTCCCTGCTCTGAAAGGGTGGGGAGCACAGCACCCCAGACCTTCTGGAAGAAACACAGTGGGAGACAGTCTTGAAAGCTCTCTTGAGGCAAACACTGCCATCCTCCCATTCCTCTACCTGCCACTCAACGTGGAAAGCTGAATTCTAGACTCAGAAATCCTCCCAGGGCAACTTTTCCTCCTGCTGTAAAGATCAGGTCTGTGTCATTTCCTTTCTCTCTCTTAGAGATCTTGAACCACGTGACCTCATGGAAGCAGGGTCTTGGAGAGAACCCTGTTTAATTAATGCTGGCTGCTGGATTTAAATGACTGATTCTCTGGGGAAGGAGCAAGACCTCTGCTCAGCAGTGCACAAGTCTTCTCTCTCTCTCTAACATTTTTTTTTAAATTTATTTTATTTATTTATTTTTGTCTGCATTGGGTCTTCGTTGCTGCATGTGGGCTTTCTCTAGTTGCGGCGAGCGGGGGCTACTCTTCGTTGCGGTGCGTGGGCTTCTCATTGCAGTGGCTTCTCTTGTTGCAGAGCACGGGCTCCAGGCACGCAGGCTTCAGTAGTTGTGGCTCACGGGCTCTAGAGCGCAGGCTCGGTAGTTGTGGCACATGGGCTTAGTTGCTCCGCGGCATGTGGGATCTTCCCGGACCAGGGCTCAAACCCGTGTCCCTTGCATTGGCAGGTGGATTCTTAACCACTGCGCCATCAGGGAAGCCCAACATTTTGTTTCTAAAGGCCTGGCTTTGAACATATCAGTTGAACCTGCCTCCTGGTCTTCAGCGCTGTATCTGTTTTGAAGGAGCGCTCATAGCCACACCAGGCACGGTGCCCCCAGACTGATGAGCCTTACAGGGCCGCCAGCACAGGGAAGTGAAGGGCCTCATTCTCCCTGCAACAATTGGTCTCAAGATATGGTTCCCTGGACCAGCCTGGGCATCACCTGGGAGCTCTTCAGAAATGCAGATTCTCAGTCTCCACCCAGACCCCCTGGATCAGAAACCCTGGTGGTGGGGCCTTGCAATCTGTGCTTTAATAGGCCCCGTGGATGATTCTATGCACACCCGGGATTGAGGACCACCGATTTAGATGGATTTCAGCACCATCCACGCTCATTATGATTGGTGATGGTTTCCACCGTTACTGTTGGGAGACTTCTGCTGGAAGAAAGGCTGGGTCTGTTTGCTACCTCCCTTCCAGGCCTATTTTAAACATATAACACTATTAGGAACTCTTAAAAGCCTGTTTTCTAGAACGTCAGTAAAGCAGAGTTGGTATTTCTCCAAGTCCCACATTTCCATGTGTATCAAAGGCACCCCAGGGCATGGAGGAACCTTGGAGAAGAAAGCATGGTAGTAGGGGTCATTCTCCACGGGAAGGATGGGAGTCTTGGCTCAATTTAGATTCAGGAATTACCCAACAGCTCTCCGGCTTCTTGGTCCCCAGGTGGGGCTTCAGAGGGACCCCGGGCCACTCCAGCCTCACTGAGCTGGAGAAATAGGAGGTATGCAATGGCTGCAAAGGAGGCCTCAGACACACATCAAAGCTGTTCCATGCAAGTCAGGTGGGTTTCCAGATGACCTTTATTATACTGCGTTAAACTCCTAAGATTTGTCCAAATGCTGCTCTATGGCTGTGGCCCCAAGGCTATCGTCCTTTTCTTGTTGTTTAATGTGATGGAATGTAAGAAATCCAGTGTACTCCTGCCCAGAACAAACCCTGTCATGAGTCTCTGCTCCTGCAGCAGCTGTTAACACACATTATACCACATAGCAGGGCTTCACAATTAGCTGGTCCTTCCTATTATTCTTTGTAATTCAACACTACTTTTCACAGTGGGATTTTTCTTCATTGTCCTCTGAGTCGGAATGAAAAAAAATAGCTAATGATGAGAAAGAACTTGGACGCCGGGTGCCAACACTCTGGGAAGGGCGTGTAAATAGCACACAGGAGTCCTGCTGCATACCTGGGTAAAGTCACTTCCCAGGCAGCAAAGAGGGTGACCGGAACATCAATTGTGTCGGTGGCATGGCTCAGGTGGGACCAGAGTCCTCTGCACCCAGCGAGGGGCAGGAAATACAGAGGCTTGGAGCAAGCAGTGATGCTTGGTCTGAGTTTTGAAGGGTGTTTTCACTGCCTACTTCCTCCAGAGTGTGGTGTATTACAGGCAAAGCCAGGGACCCGCCTTGAATCCCGTTCCCACCTCCATTCTCTGCTGCAAGTAGCCAACAATACCAAGTTGCATTGTGTTTTAAAGGTATTCTATGAATTTATATGCATATATACATACTCACAGAATATATAGCAATTTTGAATGTTTTTACATTTTTATAAATAGGATCATTTTGTATAAATTATTCTATAATTTTTCTATTCAATGTGGTTGGAGGTTATATATATATAGTATGTAATATTTTTACATATATTATTATATTTATGTAATATAAATATATTTTATATCTCATAGACAGATAGATAGATACAGACTTTGGGGTAGGAGTAACTTTCCATTTATAGAAACACTGCCTAGATAGTATAAAGTTCCCATATACCTTTCATCCAATTTTCCCTAATATTAACATCTTTTATAACCATGGAACATTGGTCACAACTGAGAAATTAACATTGATGCGTGACTATTAACTAACTAACCTCCAGATTTTATGTATTCAGGTTTCACCAGTTTTTCTACTTCTATCATTTTTCTGATCCAAAATCCAGTCCAGAACCCCACATTACCTTTAGTCAGCGTGGTTTTTTTTTTTTTAAACATCTTTATTGGAGTATAATTGCTTTACAATGGTGTGTTAGTTTCTGCTTTATAACAAAGTGAATCAGCTATACATATACATATATCTCCATATCTCCTCCCTCTTGCATCTCCCTCCCACCCTCCCAATCCCACCCCTCTAGGTGGTCACAAAGCACCAAGCTGATCTCCCTGTGCTATGCGGCTGCTTCCCACTAGCTATCTACTTTACATTTGGTAGTGTATATATGTCCATGCCACTCTCTCACTTTGTCCCAGCTTACCCTTCCCCCTCCCCGTATCTTCAAGTCCATTCTCTAGTAGGTCTGTGTCTTTATTCAGTCAGTGTGGTTTTTAATTGCCCATTATGGTGCTTCCCTGTAGGTTAAGACATTTCCTTAATTGTGCTGACATCATTTTTTTCCCCTATGGAAAATGTATTTGATACATCAAAATGCCATAGTCGCCAAGTTCTGTATATTCTCTTTACTATAAGAACTTCTAGCTCTGTCCTCTGCCAATCTCCAGTACCGGCAATTTAACTCAGATCTCCACTAGAGATTTTTGACTGTTCTGTTGTCAGGGCCAAGAACACACACAACACTCACAGTAAGTTTTCAGCAAATATTTGCATACCAAGTAAGTAAATGAATGTTTCAGTGGTCTCCTAACTGGCCTCCATGTTTCTGATTCTCTCTTTTCCCTTCCTGTCCTAATTGAAACCAGAACAGTCATTCCAAAATGCAAACACAAATCTGGCCAAGACAGTTCTCAGATTAAAACTTTCAATGTTTCCCCATTGCTCCCAGATTAAATTCCCCCAGGGCCCTCCCTGATGGGCCTCCACCTGCTTCTCCAGTTCTATCTCTTGCCACCATGAGCCATGGGCCTTCTGAACTTCGCCCACTTTCTCTGGACCTAGGTCAGCTGGACTCCTATCCCCCGTCCAGTCTGCTAGAGCCCCTCCTGGTCGTCCAGGACTCGGCACCAGGGATTGCCTACTCACTGGAGCGTCTCCTGACCCTCTGCCCTGCTCCAGGGAGACCACCTCATCATCGGGGTCTAGCCCTGCTCACCGCTGAGGTCTATTAAGGCACAGAGAGCAGAGGGCCTCTTTGTTGGGGGTGGTAATTGTCTCTTGGGCTATTTATTTATTCTTTTAACATTTCCTGGGTTTGGAACACATAAGACACTTGATTAAAGCTTTGAAAAAAAGTGCAACTTTGTTTGCATGTTTTTATAAGATCATAAAATGCTTCATAAACTCACAAATTTAAGTCTGTTGTACTTTTTTTTTTTTAAGTGTGGTCACTTTACCTATGCAACCTCAGTATCTTCTGATTTCTCTTTTTACAAATCCCCAAAGTTAACTTCCCAGGCAGTGGTAATGCCCAGGAGTCACGAAGGGACCTAGAACACTTCTCCATCCTTATAATCTGCAAAGGGTTCCCTTGTGTGAAGACCCTCTGTCTAAGCACACACTGTGCTCGCTGCACAAAGCAGCTCCAACACAAATACCCCAGCACTTCTGCCCTGTCATAGCCAACTAAATTAATGCTCTAATTCTACCTATTTAGAAAATCAGGAGATACTTATTTTCAAAGGATAAAAGACTCTACGTATATAAGCAATATGATCGAAAGGATGAAAAACTAGAAAATAATCAGCCTCTGCCCCCGCACGTTTCCAAAGGGAATAAATCACATGTGAATAGTATAGGTCTTTGGAGGATGGAGGTAGGGGTGGTATTTTTTCCTTCACTCTAGAATATTTTTGGTTTCATAAAATGAGCCTGTATTACTTATTATACAGTTAAAAAACAACAAAAAAACTCAAAAACAGAACAACTTTTTAAAAACATGTAAGAGTAATTACTGGAGCTTGGTGTAGATGCTAATTTAGAAGTTGTTTTCTACTTCATGTTAAATAGGAAAAAACCCACTTATTGCCTTTACCTATAGTTATTAGAAGACATTTTTTTTTTTTATCGGTAGGTTGGTTCTCTAAGGTGATTTGTAAGCAGTAATTAATTCTCATCTGTGGTTTAGTCTTTGACATGCCTTTGAACTTGAAGACACTTAGCCATTCAGCAGTCTGGGCAGCTGTTAGATCTATGACCGTCTCTCACCCTCATGCTGCTCAACAACTTTCAACCATTAGGTTATAAATTAACAAGGGGGACTAAGGAAAACCCAGGGCCAAGAGTTCCAAAATACCTGGTGGAGAAGCACAGAACCAACACTCTGGCAATCCACTGGAGGAGGATGATGGCTAGGGACCAACCGCACAGACCAGGGGTTCTCACACCAGCAGGGCTGGCTGTGTTCACCGCCGAATTCAAATGGTCTCCATCCTCCCATGGAGGGTGCTAAGGTTAAGGGCAGGATGGAGCACTTGGGAAGGAAAATCAAACTCCAGTAACACATGATGAGGGGAAATCTGAATACACTACACTTATCCTTCATCTACCAGCACTATCATTGCACCAACTTCGTTTCCCTTCTTTTATAAGAAAGGCACTTAAGATTATGCCTAAGCACAGCTTAAGCTGAGTTCCATAGGATTCAGTGTTTAATTGGTGGGGGTTTTTTGCATTATTTTCTGATAGTTATAATTTTGTAGTTACTTTCTGTAGGCTGTAGAATTTTTTTTAATGAGAATATTTCTTAATTTACAAGTATTTCTAACATTTTAATTATTTATTTCCAACTTGTCATAGAATAATGTGGCTTATGAAATTTCTACTCTTGTGGGTTTTTAAAAAATTTATTCACGGCCAAGTGCAATATCATCTTTACTAAATGATCCATTGACACATGGAAAGAATGAGTATTCTGCAGCATTATTCACAATAGCCAAAAAGTGTAAGGAACCCAAGTGTCCAACAATGGATAAATGGATGAACAAAATGTGGTATAGGCATAAAATGGAATATTATTATTCAGCCTTAAAAATGAAGGAAATTCTAACACATGCTACGATATGGATGAAGACATCATGTTAAGTGAAATAAGCCAGCCTCAAAAGGACAAATATGTATATTTAAATACACATGTTTACATACATAATTGGCACAATGCTGCTCTCACTGAGGGAACTCGGTTTATATTTGTTAGTGTATTCCAAACTGATACCACCATTCATTCACTCAGCCTGATGGTCTGTTTCTCTCCCATGATTTTAATAAGATGTTTCCTTCTTGAGTATACTTTCCTCTAACATATTATCTCCCTCTACCTTCTTCTCTTCTATTCAAAATATTTACTGACCATTCACGAGTTCCAGAGTGTTCAAGGGCCCGCAGTTCAGTATACTCTATGAAGCCCACATTATGCAACATGGGAGATGTGCTGAAAGAGGCCACAGCAGACCAGAGACAGAAGTCATCTTTGGGTCATTCAGTCATTGTGCCTTACTTGTCTGGGCCCAAAGTCCGTTCACTGCCCATCAGTATCACACTTCTGCATCTCTTTATTGTCCAAGAGAATAACTGGGATTCTTATGTATCACTTCCTGAGTTTCTGGTTTCTTAATGCAGACTGTGAGTTTCACCCTCCTGCTCATTGGGCCCCTTGACTTTGCCTCTTGTGGTTCTACCAAAAATCAAGATGGTCCCTTGGAACCCATAGCGAAAAGTCTAGATTTTCTATACCTGTTGTCTCTTCCATTTATGAATCAGATTTATGGTAGTGGGAAGTAGTCACTGAGGCTGTTCTTTAATATTCTGGCTCCTCTTCTTCCGGTCACATAGTAGGACGATACTTTCCCAGTCACTTGAAGTTGGCTGTGGCCATATGACTTGCTTTAGCCAATGAAGTGTGAATGAAAGTGACATGTGTAACTTCAGCTAATTTTAAGTAAAAGCTTTAAGAGCTACGATGTGCTTAGCCAGGTTCTTTTTGCCCTCTCCAAGGTGACCAGCTATGTTCCAAATAGTGGTGACTTCATCAACCTAGATCCCAAAGAAAGAAAAACGACGAGATGCAGAGCCTCCACCTAACCCCTCAATGGACATGGAGCTTGGTTAAAACCTTTGTTTTTTTTTTTTTTTTTTTACTTTGATCAACTAAAATGGGAGTTGCTCATTACCACCGCAGAACCTAACCTATCCTGACTAAACACACAGAGTGCTTAGGACAACAGGGTTTGCAGCTTGGAGCTCACTAACAATGTGGACGTACTGGGAGTCATGTGGCCTCTCTGAGCCTCATTCCCATCCTCTGCCAAATGAGGGAAATAATGCCTATCCTAAAAGGGTTACTGTGGGTAAGTGATCTGAGAGATACCTAATGCATCAGTACATAAACCTACTCAATAATGTAAGGCAATTGTTATTTTTATGATTATTAAACGGTGGTGATGGTGATGACTATGACAGAGGCTACCATTTATTGAAAAATAAGACTCTGCCACACACTATTCTAAGCATCTTACATACATAAGTTCATTTAATCCTTACCACAATTCCATGGGGTAGGTACTGATGTTAATCCCCACTTTACAAAGAAAGAAACTGAGTCACAAACACCTTACCAAAGTCAGCTAGATAATGGCCTTGCATTTGAATCCAAGTATCCAGAGCCCACGGCCTTAACCCCCACTCCACGTGGCCAACGGATCAAAGTCTGCTGGGTTGTGCAGGAGTGCCCCAGGAGCAGAAGCAACAAAGCACTGGAACCTGCACTGTTGAAAGTGCTCCTGGTCTGGACTCCTGCTGACCCACCCACCCTGTGAAGACTAGGAGCAGAGATACTCATCTTAGGCCACGCTAAGAAGAGATACTCATCTTAGGCAGAACCAAGATTAAGGACTTCCGAGTCTCAATTTCCAGATTTATATGTACCCAAGGGGTCACCCATTTCCTCTGTACATCAAATTCCCGGCAGGAATATCTTTACCTTCTCATACTCTCTGAGCTTTGGCATAGTAACGGTGCAATTTGGGGGGTTTTGCATGCCTTCTGCCGTGTAAAAGGATAATAAATTAATCATGCCCTCGGGCACTGCTGAAATACACATACTTAATCTCTTACTAACTTGCCGAACTTCCCTTCCTTGCCACTGCTCTGCTCCTCTCCCTTCCATCAGTTCAGATTTTTACGGTTCCCAAAGAAATATTAAACCAAATATTTATGCACTCATCTGAACCACAGTTCAGAGAAAGCAGTGTAACAAAATCAGCATTATGAACCTGGAACTATTCCCATTTGGAAGTAATAAACACGAACAATTGAACAATTTCTCCCCGGAAATGCGTGTTGGCTGCCCTTTCACTAAGAATTTCAACGCTTATTCTTGTTATTCTTATAATTCAGGACAAATTTTAATGTTAAGTCTGATGCTTGGAAACACAAGCAAACATAAATACAATTTCAATCATTTTCAACTGAAAGCCTGACATTCTATTCTGCTTTGCATGTGCTTCGGTTAGAACCTGTGCGAGGCTTTGAAGGGCCTCATCCCCTGAAGCACCTACTCTCTCTCACAATCGGATCACACCTGATTAAAACCTTTCAAGGGCCCCCCTACACCATCACTTTCAGGGAAAATTCATGCTCCCTCAGAAATGCATTCAAGGCTCTTTATAACCTGCCTTTGCCTTCAGCCTCAAATGTCGCTGAGTCCGCACACATCCCCCGATCCTGTTTTGCTGCCATTTCCCCCAAAGTGCCATGCTTGGGTCTACCGCTGTTTCAGCCCCGGGCTTACCTTCTTCTGACCCATAGGCTCTTATACAAAAGCAGAGCCTGACCAATCTGATCATCTCTTTGTGGATCCTGGGATTGGGACAGGAAGAGACTGACTCAGTTGGCTGAAGGCTGTGGACCCTTAAAGTCTTATCAGCTTGAAAGCTGAGTCTACCATCTTGGGGAGACCCAACTGGGCCATAAGTGCAGACCTTGACAAAGAAAATAGTCTACTTGGAAAATTAAAAAAGAGAGTAATGAATACTTGTGTGTATGTGAAGCCACATCAGGCTCAAGCATGGCATGTGTTACCACCCTGCATCTGATAAATGATCCACTGCAACATGACTTAATCTCACGCCTCAGCCTTAGTCTCCAAATTACACTCTTAGACCAAAATATCACAGTCCCCTTTCCCAGTGGTGTCTGGCGAATGGCTTTAATTCACCAGGATCCTACTAAATGGATACCTGTATGGATCATTTCATCATTGTCTCTCAATTCCTTAATTACACTGATCTCTTCAGAGAGGACTTCCCTGACCACCTTATTAAAAAAAAAGTCTCCCCTCCCAACATCATCCTCTATAACCATTTTGTTTTTCTTCACGGAATCATCACCTGACATAGTTATCTGTTTTTTATCTTTCTTTACCATTAAGATATATGCTCCAAGGTATCAGGGACTTTTGTTTGTTGCTGTGAACAGTGCGTGGTGAATAATAGACATTTAAATACTTTGCAATAAATAAAGAAGTTATGTAAAGGGACGCTGAAATGAGAGACTGTATGGTCAGAGAGAAAAGAAAATTATAAAAGTTCAAAGATCAGTGAACTTGCACAGTTACTTTGGTTTCAAAATGGCTTATCAATTTCTGGTAAGGACCATCTCTGCTTCTTGGGCTTGAGTTCTGAGGGGTGCTCTGGTATCCTCCGAATAGCGTCACCTCCTAATTAAATGATCCCCGTGAGACATCCATGTTTAAGAATAGAGCAGTATGCTCCCTGAAAGTTAAGAGGCCCATGGATGCGATGGAATCAACGTAGGTAAACATCTTTCTTCTTCTGAAGCTTCCGGCTGCCTAAACTATGGATTTTCCAAGGGAAGCCCAACAAGAGAGGATCATACAAACTGAGTCAATGAAGGCTTTGGCAAAGCATTTCAGAAGAGGCACAATAAATGGAAACATCTTGGTGGGGGGTGCGTATGGGCTTCACGCTCCTCTCAAGTCATGATAACAAATCCTCTAAACAGCCATGGGTCAACACAACTGCCCAATTACTGCCCTGTGGGTGACAATTCCTAAACAGATCATGTTGTGTGCAGTGTTCTATGGGACTGCATGTTGTGTGCAGTGTTCTATGGGATACATGTGAGGTAGGGACCCATGAGGGAGCATGTATTTGAGAGAGAAGCCAGGTGGTCTGTTCTACAGAAGATGAACACAGTGGAGTCCCTTAAGTGATTGGAAATGTAGAAAGATGGTGGCAGGAGGCACAGTTTTGGGCATCACCTAAATACCCGCAGAAGAGATTGGTTTCATTTTGTTCTTTTGAAAAAGCCAAGATACAGAACAGACAGATTTCAGCTCAAATGAAGGAAAACGTCCAGAGGTTAAAGAGCTTTAGCTGATGGCATGGGCAGACTGGTGATGGAGAAGGCTGCCACTGCATGTCCAAGCTCACACCCCACCTGGTAAAGAAGGTAGAGAGGTGATCAATATCAGACACTCTGAGGTTGTTTCCTACTCCCAGCTGCTGTGATTACTTGAGTCTGAACTTGGAGCAGCTCTGAGCACGTGGGGATAAGCACTCTGTGAGGCAGGCGAGGGATGAGGCGCTATCTAGGGATCTCTGTTTAAAACCAGCTCAGCCACTTCCTACCCACTGGCTGGACAAGGATTCTCTTGCATTCCCTGGGCCTCCATTTCTCTAGGTGCTGTGCAGGATCTATCACTCCTCCCTCTGTGGTGCAATGGTTTAGAAAATGGCTTCTGGGTCAGTTTGAACTCTGGCTCTAATATGTCCTTGGATTTTGACCTTGAGCAAATCTTTTCACCCATCTGAGCATCAGTTCTCTCTTCAGCTAAATGAGGACGATAGACCCATGCTCCTGAGGTTCTGGTGAGTAGAGAGTACTATGGCTGGCACACAGTAGGCACTCAATCAATGTCAACAATTATCATCTGAATACATCTAACTACAACACCATGTCAATATCAGGATGACTTTTAATAATTATAATAATTATAGAATTATAAAATAACTTACTAATTTTAATAATTAAGAGGATTTTTTAAAACCTTCAAGTTGTATCCTAGGTAATAACTGCTTTCACTGAGGTCTTATAAATGTCAGGTACCATGCTAGAGCTTTATGTGCATTCTACCAGGGAGGTAACCATTATTTCTATTTTAAAGATGGGGAAAGTGAGACTCAGTGAGGTGAAGTCAATTGTCCAACAAGGTTACACAGCTGGCTTGGGGACAGGACGGGACATGGAAACTTCTGAGCCCAGCTGAGTTATTCCAGAACTCCGGGTGTTGGTCTGACACCAACTCCTGGCTGCTCGGTTTCTCATGGCTCAGCCAGATGCCTCCATAAGGAGCAAGGCTGGTTGTTCCAAGGCTGGGACTGGATTATGAAAGGCCTTCTTTGGAGGGCTCCTGTTCAACAGACCAGCCTGCTCAGACCCCACGCCACGTGGCACAGTGGGTGCTCCCTGTTACACGGCCCAGGGCCCCGGCCCACATGTGCAGATGCACATGCTACACGATGGAAAATGAATGTCTGCACAGTCCTGGGGCTTTCTGACTTGAAGCCAAACAAATTTACCCAGGCTCGTTTGTCAGCTGCCTTAACCCCCCTCCCTCCCAGCCTAGCTCATCCCTCCTTCCAAGTTCCTTAGTTGTTATAAGCTTATCACAGAAGTAAATCAAAATGTTCTCAAGAGGAGAAGAAAAGATAAAAGCAAAAAATGCAACATCCCCAAGAGAGGAATATTTTTTACGGTTCCACAACTCTAGCAACTCTTTCTTAAAAAAAAATCCATTATTTAATTTTCGTACCATGGAGGTGCTAGTCATGAATAATGGCTCCTCTTCTACCTTCTAGTATTTCTAAAATATTAATACTGGTTGGATACCTCCCCTAAGGGGAAGCAGGAGGTGAATCTTTTATAGGCTCCTGAGCCCTGTTCCCATACTATGCATTTATGCGATTACTACCAATCATATGCTCTGGGCTTTTCAAATTATGTCTGCACCAAAGGATGGAGGCCACACAGTGGGGTGGAAAGGGTAAAACGTGTTGCTAAATAGTCCCTTTCTCATTATTTTCTTCATCTAAGTCTTTACTCTTTTATTATCCATCAAGATGCACCTTCTATCTCTACACCAGACTTGGGCTACGAATCTAAGTAGAAACTACAGTGAGGCATCCAACTTCATAGCCGCCCCCCACCCCGCTCCATCCAGGTCAAACGTCCATCAAGGCTAACAACAGTTCATTACATCTTTAGCTGCAAATTGTCAATGTAAAGCTTTGAACACTGAGTCCCAACCTATTTATTCTTGAGGTCAAAATTTTACGTCTGTGCGTGTGGTGTGTGTATGCAGTGTGTGTATGTGGGACTGATCTATCTTTATACTCAGGGTTTAAGGGAAGAAGGAATAAGGAGACTGTTTCAGAATAAACTAAAAACAGTACTGTAAATTGTTGTACTTGGCAATGAACTTTTTTTTTCAATGAAAAATCAGGTCTGTTTTATTCCTCTTCGTAAAACTAACACATGCACACTAGGAAAAAGCTGGAAAGAAAAACCAAGGTAAAAGGTAGAAAAACAGATATTCGATGATGACGTCCCCCCTCGATAGTTACAATTATTTTAACATATCAATGACTCCTTTCTAGTCTTTTAAATGCATACAACTGCATAAATATATTTTACTTAAATATTTTTTACTTTGGGATAATTGTAGATTCACATGCAGTTGCAAGAAATACCCTTTACCCTGTTTCCCCCAGTGGTACCATTTCATAAAACCATAGTACAATAGCACAATCAGGATATTGACATTGATGCAATTCAGTGATCTTATTAGAGCTCCATTTTATTTGTAGTCATTTGTGTGGGTGTGTTCATTTAGTTCTATGTCATTTTGTCACATGTGTAGGTTTGTGTATCCATCGCCACCATTAAGCTACAAAACAGTCCATCACCGCAGGGACCCCCGTTGATGTTTTATAACCATGCCCTCCTCTCCCCCATATACCACCTCTCCCCCACATCCCTAGATCCTGCAACCACTAATCTGTTCTCTGTTTCTATAATTTTGTCACTTACAAAATATCATATAAATGAATTCATTCTGTATGTAATGTTTGGGATTGATCTTTTTCACTCAGCATGATTCTCTGGAGATTCTTCCAAGTTGTTGTTGTGTATCAGTAATTCATTAATTGTATTGCTGAGCGGTGTTCCATGGATCAACATACGGACCATAGCTTAACCATTCACCTGTTGAAGGACGTCTGGGTTTGTTGCAGTTTCTGGCAGTTACGAACAAAGCTGCTATGAGCTGCTATAAACATGTGTGGACAGGTTTTTATATGAACCTAAGTATTCATTTCTCTGGATAAATGTCCAGGAGTGCAACTGTTGTGTCCTATGGTAACTGCGTGTTTTACAACAAACTGCCAAGCTGGTTTCCAGTGTGGCTGTACCATTTCACATCCCCACCAGCAGTGTCTGAATGTTCCAGTTTCTTGCATCCTCACCAGAATGTGTTGTAGTTACTTTTTTTTTTTTCTTTCCATTCTAGAAGATGTGTACTGATAGCTCATTGTAGTTTTAATTTGCACTTCCCTCAAGGTTAATGAGGTAGACTATCCTTCCACGTGCCTATGTGCCATCTGTATATCCTCTTTGGTGAAATGTCTGTTCATGTCTTTTGCCCATTTTCTAATTAGGATGATTGGGACTTCTGCTGTTGAATTTTGAGAGTCCTTTATATATTCCAGATGCTAACCTTTTGCCAGATATGCAGTTTGTAAATATTTTCTTTTAGTTTATAGCTTATCTTTTCATAGGCCAAAAGTTTTAAATTTTGATAAGGTTCAATTTGTCAAATTTTCCTTTTAGGAATCGTGCCCTTTGTGTCAAGTCTACGAACTCTTTGCCTGGCCCTGAATCCCTAAGATTTCCTCCCAGTTTTTTCCTGAAGATTTAATAGTTTTACATTTTACATTTACATCCATGATCCCTTTACAGTTAACTTTTGTATAAGGCATGAGGCTTAAATTGAGGTTCATCTTTTGCCTACAGATGTCCAATAGCCCCAGCACCATTTGCTGAAGGAGCTAACTAGCTAACTTTCCTCCATTGAATTGCTTTTGAATCTTTAGTGAGAATCGGTGGGGAAAACCAGGTGAAATCTCATTCCTGGTTCTCTATTCTGTTCCATCAACCTATGCGTCTTTTTCTCTGCTGTACCACATTGTCTTGATTACTATGGCTACATAGTCTTAACAATGGGTAGAGTGATTTCTCCCACTTTACTCATCTTTTTCAAGATTGCTTAGCTCTCCTGGGGCCTGTGCCTTTCCACATAAATTTCAGAATAAGCTTGTCTCTGCCTATAGAAAACCTTGCTGGGGTTTTTTATACCAATTGCATTAAAACATAAATGTATCTTTATTTTTTTAACATATGATACCATGAGCATTTCCCCTGTTATTACTAACTCCTTTTTAATGGCTACCCAATATCTTAAAATACATACACCATCATTTAACAACCAATTCAGTAACAATGAGCATTTGATTCTTTTCAGTTATGAATAATGTGAACGAAGCTACCAAGAATATCTTGCAAAAGAAGAAAATTCTCTGCATTTTGGAGTATTTCCTTAGGATAGATTCCCAGAAGTGGCATTACTCAAATAAAGAGGAAGAATATCTTAACAGTTATTTCTATTTGGCTATTCTTTCACATATGTTTACCTATATGTGAAAAACATTACCATTAGCTTTAAAATTTCATTTCGTTATGAGTTTGAATGTCAAGGTAGGAAAGATACCCATCAATGAGGAAAAGGGACATTGTAGAATTGGCAAATAATGTAGCAATCATGCCTCCCAGAATGATGTTGATTGTAATACCACCTGGCCCAACTCTTCAAAGTGATGCCACACACCTGCTCTCAGGTAATCCCCTCGACTATCCAGTGAAGGCAGGTAAGGAAAATCAATTCCTGTTTCACCTACTTTAGGACAGCTATTTGCTACTAAAACGTTTTTTAGAGTCTCTTTTCATCCTAAAGAAAAAAGATTTAGTTAAGTCACTTTCTTTTTACCCATGAAAAGGGAAAGGGACAAATTGACCAGCCTAATCTATCTCCTTATTGTTTTGGCCATGAAAATGGCTGTTACAGGAGATGCCCTGAATGGGAGGTGAGAAATATCTGCCTGGTAGAGTAACCGATGACACCTCGGGAGGGCTGACACAGTTCCATTTATGTTTTTATCCTTCCTAATCGGGTTTTCTCCTTTTTCTCTAATGGAAGTAGAGGTTCCATGGAGAGACAGGAAAACAATGTGTTCTTTCCTTTTATGCGGTCACTTTGCTTTTAAAACTGTGCTGGATCTGCACTGCTAACAGTAAGCATGATCAGCCTCGCATCGTGAGTCTTAAAAGCCCAGGTTCTGGGCTTCCCTGGTGGCGCAGTGGTTGAGAATCCGCCTGCCAATGCAGGGGACAGGGGTTCGAGCCCTCGTCTGGGAAGATCCCACATGCCGCGGAGCAACTAGGCCCGTGAGCCACAACTACTGAGCATGCGCGTCTGGAGCCTGTGCTCCGCAACAGGTGAGGTCACGATAGTGAGAGGCCCGAGCACCGCGATGAAGAGTGGCCCCCGCTCGCCGCAACTAGAGAAAGCCCTCGCACAGAAACGAAGACCCAACACAGCTAAAATAAATAAATAGAAAAACAAACAAACAAACAAAAAACCCCCAGGTTCTCCTTCTGAGGACTCAGGACAGCGGTGACTCCTGGGGCCATGTCAGGATGCACTTAGATCCTTACGTGTATCCTGCATGGATGCAGCAGAAGAAAAGAAAAACCAGTCTTTGAAAAACTAGTCTTCATACACGCAAATGGTGGGATCAGGTGTCCTTGAGGATTGTAATGTGGAGAATCCCTCAAACTATAAACACTGGGATGTAGGAAAAAACAGTCCCATGTGTGAATGGCAGCTTTTCTAATGGAAATATTCAATGCTCCCTCTCCACTGTGGCGGTGGGGCAAGGAGGAGGAGAAGTTGATATTAGTTAAGTGTCTGCTTTGGAACAGGCACCTTAGCAAGGGCTTCTCTTACATATGAATTTTCATAATCTAAAGAGGCATCATTAGCCCCATTTCATAGAGCACACAGTGGAACTAAAAAGCTGGAGCCAACTTTCCAAGAAAAGCTGTCAATCAAAGTGAGGCTGATCTGATGCCAGGTTGAGTTCTTTTTTCTACCACTCCTTGATGAAGATGCAGAGGGAGACAGAAAAGAAGGCAGTGATTTGAGTTAGAAGAGCAGATACAGCAATAAATCAATGAACTGACAAAATAGGTGCCCTCAAGTTCTCTGCTTTTGAATGTCACTCTTGCAAAAATGAATGGAATTCAGAGGTTGTGGGAAAGGGTCTCAAGGAGACCCGCCTTGCTTCCACTGAGGATGTAGTCTCTTACTATCCATCCTTCAGAGAATTGGGGTCTCCTCCAAAAGAATGAGCCCCCCTTCTCCAGTGGAGAAGAGGGAAATACAAACAGTCCTTGTCCTGTACCCAGGGAGCAGGGTCAGAGTGCACAACCGGCGTGCAGAGCTGGGGTTCCAATTCTTGCTCAGCCATTTAATTATCTGTGTGTCAGAGAACATGCTACAAAATCTCTCTAGCTCTCAGCTCTCTCCATTGTAAAATGGGGATAATTCCCACCTGGAGGTTTGCTTCAAAGATTAAAATGAGATAATGCAGGTAAAGAGCTGGCACCAGGGTTGACTCAACATCGCTTAGCAAGGCAGCTATTATCACGGCTACGCTGCTGCCTTTCTTCAAGCATAGCTTCCACAATTGCCTGTGTGTTGACAGTTCTCCAATTCACAGTGCCGCCCATCAGGGCAGAAGCACTTGCATTCACTAGGTGATCCAGGTGGCTAGGTATGTGCCCTCTAACACATACACTCCCCATGGATGCCTCCCTTTCGGCCAAATCTCCCTCTACAAAGCCCAAGTACAGAGTTCCATTCTTTCTTCTCTTTAAGAGAAGTGGTTTCTGTGTTCTTTGTGAAGATACATGTACCATTTAAACTCTGCACAGAAAACCAGACCTTCATCTTTTAGATGCATTGTTTCTTCTGTGTTTAATGCAATTCTCATCTTGCCTACTCACTGGGCACTGGCAGGGCAACAGTGCATTGGTGTACACATCTGGGGCCACCCAGAAATGAAAATTCCATCAGCCTCTCGGAATTTACTGCCTTGGGGAGGGCTCAGGTGACACACCAGGCAAATACCCACTGAGGAACGCATTTCAAGCTCCCTGCTAAAGGCAGCAACGCAGAGCAGCCAAATCTATGTCCATGCAATTAACCAGGGAAACTCGGGTCCTGCCAGCACCCTCTTCTACATTTCTTCTTTGGCTACGGTTCTGGGGAAATAACTTTTCTCAGAGCGTGCTGTCCTTTTTATGCGGAGAGAGGGATGGGAATCACACAAAGCACCATAAGCAAGATTTCATCTTGTGATAATAGCCAGAAATGTCAAGAAGGCACTGAGCAATTCTTCTAAAGGCCACAACTCCAAACAGCTTGAGGAAGAAGACCCTGTATTCCCTATTTTCCCCACATTCTCCACGGAGTTAAACCCACAAACCAGCCCTGGCATGTAACTGGCACTTAGTGGTTCCCCGTTGGATACTGGGAGTGTGCGGAGGAGGAACACTGCATATACAGAAGCAGCTTCCGACCTGCATTTACAAAGTGTTTCCAAAGGTTCAGGAGCAAGAGGAAGGGTTCTCACCTGGGCGTGTACCGTGCCAGGTGCTGAAAATAATACAATAGCGACCAAGGCGTCAGTACTGGTTGGTGTCGGGCTCAATGCTTTAGGTGCCTTTACCATCTCTTTTGACTATCACATTAATCCAATATGTATTTCTGTCTCTTTTTGTCATCAAATAAACTCCATGAGGTAGGTGGCTTTATTACCCCCATTTTACAGAATGGGAAACTGAGGCACAAGATGGTTAAGAATTTTTGCCAAGTTCCTATAATGTATCAGCAGCAGCCTAGATGAAATAAACACTTATGATTTATTACACGCTTATGTCCCTGCAGTGCTAAATACTTAACATGTGTTATCTCATGTGACCCTCCCCAAACTTTTATGAGGTAGACACATTATCTCCATCTTACAGGCCAAAAAAACTGAGGCTTAGGTTAAGAAACTTTCCCTGAGGCTCACTTAAGCCTTTCTGCCCATTAAATTTTTGCTCTGAATCACTATATTAAGCAATCAGATCGATAATTTGCAATGGGATTAACCAAATAAGGACAGTCCTACCCCAAACTTGCCCTTGAGGTGACCAAAATGAGCAGACTAAGAAATGGTCAGGGCAGTTGTTTCAGCAAGCTTAGTAATTACGTGGTAACAAAAGGGGATTCAATCAATTGCTTAGCAATTAGCCATTATGAGAAGATGGAAAAAAAATCCAATTGACTATCTGGTAGAGCAGGAAGCATTTTAAATGTCTCCACAGTGAGAGAAATATGTGAAGATTTGTCTTCATAATGGTTAACTAATTGCAATCTTCAAATTTTATTGCCTTGGAAAAATAACTCAATTCAAGAGACGGAGTGTTAACACTTGGGGCTATTTCTCCTTTGTCTTAGTTAGCATCAAAGGGAGACATGGGAATTGATCAATCCCTATAATCTAAGAAGACCGCCCCCCCCCCCCCCCCCAGTGAACAGCCTCCTTGAGGCACACTGAATGCACTAGTCATCATTTTATCATCTAGAAGTACTTAGTACCGTGTGGGGACATGTGGTCAAAACATGCTGGCTAAATTGAATTAAAATTGAAAAGAAATGCTGGGATCCTTCCCCCAACCCTGAGATCCCTTTAAGTGAAATTCTAGAGCAGTATATGCAATTTGACTTTGGTATAAATATAGTGAAGGAGGGTAGTGGTAGGTTTCTTTAGCTAGCAGGCTCTCCAGCCCCTTCTGGGATTAGCCCTCCCACCTGCCCCATGACACACAGCTAGTGCCACAATCATCCTGTCATGACAGCCCTCCACTCCCACTCCCATTCCCACGGGGATGTGCTTCTGGCCAAACCAAACCTGTTTCTCTGGCCTCGTATTTCTCTGGCCATAGAGAGATGGCTTCAGGATTGGGTATTTGCCCAAACTTGGACCAAACTGTATTCTCCCTAGGGCTTTTCTGCTAGAGCTGCCTTTGAGTGATGCTAGAGGAAGGCTCTTCGTGCTGTTTGGAGAAAGTCTATGTACAGAGGAGAGAATGAGGCCAATGTGCAAAGGAGGAGCAGGGAGAGCAGTTCTTTGAACCTGGGATCCAGCTGTTCTAAAGCCAGATGTACCCTTGGCTGTCCTGGTTTGGGGAGTCAATAAATGCCCTTTACTTCAGCAACGTGAATGAGTTTCTGCCACATACAATCTCCAAGTCCTGACTGACAGAATCCCTTTCCGACTACTACAGTTACTTTTGCCTCAGTTTGTTAATATTGGGGCAATCAGAGAAAGAAAGAACTAGAGGTTGAGAATGGGGTGAGGGGGTAGGCTGTGGAGGAGGGCTAAACCTTTGAGATGAGACTTTGGGGAATCCCAGAGAAGCTGGGCACAAGGCAACCCTGCTCAAAAGGAATGACTGTACGCGAGGAGCTGGAGGCATGGGCTTGCAGCTGAGTGTCTGGGATGCTGCAAGGACACGGGAAGGCATCCACAGACTCCTAAAGCCGGAAAGGGGCCCCAAATCAGGGCGGGAGACACGCACACACGAGAAAGCTTTTACATTATCTGTCACAAAGCAAGAACTGAATATATTCGGTTGAAACAGAGAACTGACTTCTTTCTAAAGATTCTATCCAACACAGCTAATGAAAATGCAAAACGCACCGTGCTGTATTACTAATGCAAGGTGCGTAGATGCCAATGAACCTCCATCACTGAGAGCCCATCACTACAGCGGAAGTTAAAAATACGGGTTCACCAACGGCCTCGCTCCACCTTCTCCCCATCCCGAGGTCTTGGTCAGCGATGTGCAAACCCACTTTGACAAACAACGGAAAGAAAAAAGGTAGAGTGTCAAGCAGCTGAAGGAGGCACAGTAAACTGTAATAATTGCTTGTAAAATTTTATGGTTGTTCATTAATCTTAATCACCTCAATTTCTAAAACGAAAGATCCATGGTCTTTTTAAACAGACAGAATTCGAGTTTACAGGAAATTTAATAATATTCATATTGATGCAATAAGAAATTCCAAAAGGCTTAAATTTTCTGCAGACTTTGGAGTGGATGCAGCCTGTTATGGTAGAAAAAGGTCAGGGGTGAGGGTCAGATGCATGTCCAAAGCCTGACACGGGGCCTTAAGCAAGTAATGGCATCTCTCTGAGCTTTCATTTCTTCATCTGGGAGATGGGGATGATGCCGGCTTCTTTGCAAAACCACCACAAGGACTAGAGAAGAATGTAGGAAAGTTCACGAAGGCACACAGCCTGGCAGGCAGAGCTGCAATCATCACTCCAGAACATTTTCCAAACATACCCAGTATCTGATCACCATCACTCCTCTCCCCTCCCACAACCATGGCTCTGGGTTCAGCACCTGTATGTTCTAGAACCTGAGTGATTGCAACTGCTCCCCGCTTGCCTACCTCGTCTCCCTCTCCCCACAGCCTATCCTCCGTCCGTCAGAGAATAAATTATGCTTATGAAATAGCAGGTTACAATGTTTGTTTAAAATCACCACCTCCCCATCCATCCTTCTCCTTCCCTGGGGACATCTGCCTGCTTTGATGGGCAGCGTTCTCCAGCTCACGCTCCCCATCAAAACTCATCCTCCTGTTGCCCCACTCTTTCGAGTCAAGTTTTCGATTTTCCCAGGTTACAGTGAACTCATCTGATACAACTTTAGCACCAAGAAATTTAACTTTTTCTAACCCTGAACCGGGTGGTTCTCAAGCCTGACCATATACTACGATCTTCTACACAGGTGGGTTACTAGGGCTGCAGTGGGGCTTGGGGGCCAGGATTTTTCTAGAGTCTGGGTGATTCTAATGTGCTATCAGATTCAGAATCACTGTTGTGAACCCTGCCAGGGAAAGTATTTAGATGTAAATGGCGCCTCTTGGAGATAAGACACCTTAACATAGAACCTTTTCTAAAGGTTCTAAATTTGAAGGCATCATGGGGGCAGCTTAGACTTTGTGCTTCATTCAAATATCCACCAGATTGTGCTTGTCAGCTACCAATATGCAGAAGCAGCTGTGAAGGCAAAAGGTGGATCAATCACGGACACGCTGGTGTTGGCAGAGTCTACCTTGATGTCAAGGGGTCCATTTGAGCCTCTGATGAGCTCTGGATCCACACTGACAACCCAGAAGAGCAGTGAGCAAACAGTTGGGCTCACAGTGGATGTGCAAGGCAAACCTGGAAGCACATTTCACCCACTTGCCCCATGAATATGCCTGTGACACTGTGCTTATGTATGTACATGATACTGACATGCATGTGATCATAAGAGACATGCATGTGATCCCAACTTGGTTGTTCTCCTCTGGATGTATCACGGGTCTTTTTTTTTCTTAATACACTCCTAAATGGTATTCAACAAAAAAGCAAAGACAAAACAATGCCAACAACGACAAAAAATAAAACAAGAGAACGCAAAACACCAGAGGCAGATCATAAGGCTGTCTTGAGAAGCCCAACAACTAGGATGCCTTTCAAAATACGACAATACAATTTTAAAAGCATTAATTTCATTATGAAATACTATTTTATTAAAAAAAAAATCTGCTCTAAGGTATAATTTCTTTTCTTCCACAAGACAGTGCAGGAACAAAAGGGAGATGATAATTGTTTTCCAGACACTTTCCAGGAATAAGAGGTAAAGATTCTCAGGGCACACATGAATGGAAGATGCCAGGGAATTAGTGGAAAATGTGTCAAGTGCATCAATCAGTGATGGGAAGAAATGAGAAATCGGCTTTTCTGAGCTGTTGCATTTATGATCTTGTTCCTGGTGATTAAAGCAACAACTGTGCCTGTTTATTTTATTGATTATTCCTGTTCTCGTTATGATAACCTACAAAACATTTCCAGAAATAGTCTGGGTCAACATGTAAATGGTAGAAATAGATTTAACTAAACATCTTACAGGATACCGGTGGGAGTGTATTGTATTCAGGAATATTCCTCAGATGACGTGATATTGTCTAAATATGAAGAATCGTAATTTACCATTGAGAGAAGTTAAACTACATGTAGAATTTTAAATTCTCAGAGAAAATACTGTGTTTAGCATCAAATTTGACAAGCTGGCCCTGAAGTCTATCATTTTAAGTTACTTGGCATTTTTAGAAGATCTATTTAGACACATAGTTGATGATTTCTATAGCAACAAAGCAATTTATTGAGTAATTTCTATGTGCTAGGTGATGGGTTAGGTGCTTTCCATTTGCTCCTTTTATTCTGAGAGCAAGCTTCTGAGGTGCTATTATTTTTATTTCATTTTCCCAGGAGGAATTTGATAGCGATTTAGTGATTTGCTCAAGGTCACATAGCTTGTACTCCAAGAAGAAGGAGTCAGTGTAGCACAGTAAAGAGTACAAACTCAGGAGCCAGGCTGCTTGAATATGAATCTCAGCTCTGCCACTACCAGCTGCAGAATCTTTAGGATTCTGTGCCTCAGTATCTTTATCTGTAAAATGGGGAGAATAATACTATCTACCTCATGAGGTTATTGGGAAGAGATAAATAGCTAGCTAGCTAGCTAGCTAATTATATACACAACCCACAACACAGCTTATATGTAAATACATTCACAAATATATAAAATACACATAAAGTGCTTAGATGTCACAGACACTAAAGAGTTACCATTTGTATAGTACAGAGCAGGTTTATGTGTCAGGTATTATTACCATGATCATCAGCATCCACTCTGTCTTTACGTTTACACTCAACCCTTGGTATCTATAAACATCTCCTCTCTCGTGGTCCTACCTTTGCTTTTATAGGGTCCTTCTTTAGGTTGTGGGGTGATATGGGGAGCACAATCCCAATGAAAGAAAAGGAGTCAACAGTTTTATTTTTTTTAAGAGTTAAAGGAAAAGGCCTACTATTGGCTATAACAGATGAGAAAAAAAACCACCACAGTGAAAGCTCGGCTCTCATAAGCCTCCACACAGGGAAGTTCTACGTGAAAAGATATTCAAGCCAGGTTTGGAAACAACTACTCGTGTTTCTGGCCTTTTACATTTTTTTCTGACCAGCGTTTAACTCCAGAAGCTGTGAGATGCCTGACCAATGAGACTGCAGATATCTCCCCCTCTGGATCTCAGTTCCATTTGTGTAATTAGTGACTTGGCTTGGATGCTGATGTTCAAGATGAGATGGACAACTTGCCCCTGACTTTTTGGTTGTGGGGACGGAGCGGGTGGCTGAAGGGCCTCAAAGGACTGGGTTTCCCCTCCATGCTTCCTCCTCCCTTACTGCCAGACACAACGGATTCAGCTGTATCTGCTTTACTGGATTTTTGGATAGGATTTTATTCGAAGAACAAATGTTGAAGCTCAGAAAACTTTTGACAACCACTGGCTTACATCCCTTCCAGCTTTGACACTGTGATGCTCTAAGATCAGATGTCTGGCTTCTGCTATGCCCCAGCCTTCCACACAAGGTGCCCTCTTAGACAGCAGTGACAGCTGCTGTCCTACGGGGAACACTGGGGCCAGAGGAAATGGAAACCAGCCTGAATACACACTGACATTTGAGAGAAACACAGAGATTTCTAATATTTAGATTCTAAATGATGCTGCTAAAAACATCCCAAGAAAAGTTGCCTTTAATTCTTCCAGTTGAAGCTATAGTAACATTACTGGATTTTTCTAAAGGACTTGGTGTGTACCCAATTCCCATGTGTAGCATATAACTCACAGATTTAATTATAGATCTTCCTCAGTCACTAGTTCCCTAGGAAACAAATCCATGGCTCATGTCTTGTGCATGGAAGGTCATAGCAAGAAGATAAATATTTCCTGCATTTTGAAACTTTATCTAGAGGTCACAGGTCTGCAACTCAGCAGATGAGAGCGCTTCAGACAATAGCCAAGAGCTGCTGTGTTTGACGAATATCAAGGATACTTAAAACCTTTTGTGTTTATCTACCCACCTAAACGACTGAATTTTTTCACAATATCTCTTTTCCTTTTTTAAGGCTGAAATACAAATAAGATGGGAAGTTTTCTTAAACGTTTCTTCCTGCTCAGTTAAGATAAAAGCTGTTTGTAATTTAAAAAATGGGAACATTATCTGAAAACTCCAAGCTAATTTTGATCACGTGGACTTTGCAGGTCAAAGATCTTTCTTCATCTTGAATCAGGTTGAAAACTGCCGCAATTGGCCAGATATATTGAGAAACTAAAACAAGAGGGCAAACTCAAAGCAGAACATTCAGAAAAGGCAAATGCCTTTAAATATATGAAGAAAGATCACAAAGACAAATTTTTTCCTTATGACTAGAGGAAGTCAGTCTCATTTTACTTTATAATTTTGTGTATTTAACACGCTATGAAATTGGTTCCCGCTTGTTCCCATTAGGCCACTAACTTTTTTTAGTCCTATGTGAGGATTAAATGGGAAAACATAAGAAAAGTACTTTGTAAACTTCAAAGAGCTATACAAATGTTAGTGATCTCAATTAGCGTCTATAGTATAAATTTTTAAATGAAATCCTTTTGGTCACAGTGGGGCAGGACTAACGCAGGGTTTCAGGTGTCCACAGACTTTGACAAAGTATGGAGAGGAGCGCGGTCATATGCTCTTACGCACCTTTCACGTGGAGATCATAAAGTAAACAGACAAGACCATTCAGTGAAACTCCCAGAAACATCCCAGAGGGGTTCAAAAGATGAGTAATTGTCCCAGCAGAGCACAGCAAACCCGTGGCAGAGAGAAGACCTAGGGGCCTAAACCTGGTGTTATTACATTGTCAGTTTCTCCCGAAGCCTTGACAATACACAGTTTATGGCTTCGGTGGGAGACCAGAGGCATGAGAATAGAGCAAGCTTTATTTGTTATTCTTTAGTGAAAGGAAAGCTCCAGGTCAGGAGAAAGAGATTATAAAGTGACATAGGGCATTACTAGCAGGAGGCAGGGAAGAAATTAGTCATCATTTCCTTTCTCAATGCATCACACACAAATTGCTTTTGCTCCTTTTATGGGCCTCCATAAAATATTAATTAGGATATAGCTAATATTTATTGAGCTGTTATTAAGTACCAGGTAACATATACTTTTCATATGTTCTCATGTAAAGCCACAAACAACACTGTGAAGTTGGTAAAGTCTCAGAGGGTGACTCAGCTCTTTTCCAGCTAATAACCAGAACACATGGGCCAGAAATCAGGGTTTCTATGCGGAAAGCCTGTGATCCAAGCCATCACACAGTTAAGAAGGACGGTTCTAACCATTCTGCAGTCAACATCTCCTTGGGGAAATCTATGCAAATTGTGATCCTTCTCTTTCCAGATAAACACACACACACACACACACACACACACACACACAGGGCCTATCATTTCAGATGTTCAGAGACCCCCTAACGTCCATCCATGGATCAAGGGTCAGACACACCAGGTTAAGAACTTCCGTTCCACAAACCTCACTGGCTCCTGGTCACCCTCATCTCTTCCTTCCCTCTTTTCAACAACTCGCTCAACTCACCCTTCCTTAATTTCTCCAAGGTGGGCTCACAGAACCAGCCAGATCTGAGATTCCAGCTGAAGTTCATTTTAATGGTGACATAACTGAGGGATGTACTTGCTTTACTGAAAAAAAGCGTACATGCCAATTAGTGCCGTCCAAAAGGTGGTGAGAGAGGCTTCAAGCGTGATGGGGCTTCTGGCATTATCCACAGCCGGGTTTCCCTGCTGGGGTCCTTGGGCACCTGAGCCAGAATCACCCAGGGCTTGTTGTCAGGAGCTCTGGACCCCACAGCAGACCTACTGAACCTGAACGTGAGGGCGGGGGTGTGGCCTCACTCAAGCCGCACACAAAATCATGTAGTCAATTCAGGGCACACTGCAGTTAAACAGCCCCTGCGACTGAGAAACACGAAGTCCCAATACTAAATGACTCGCCTGAGGTCTCACTTCTTGTTGGCAGCAGAGCTGGGCCTAGACACGATGACTCCTGACAGCCGTTCACACATTTTTATCTCAAATACCCAGAAGTGTGATCAAAATTCAGTAGACAGAACAATTCATTTTAAACACATCATTGTGTTGAGAAAATGGATTTGAAATAGTCAATGCTTGTGCGAAATGAAATGTTTGTGATTGATTTCTTTAAACCACTAATGTCCCCAAACAGGATGTTTATTAAATCACCAAAACGCATGAATTTAAATCCGCTGTAATGGCTTCATTTTAGAGAAGAAGTCTGCTTTTAATAGGACTGTGTTTGCTCAGACAAGAGAAAAAAAAGAACCCCATTTTGTTGCAAATTGTGGATTAAGATAAACAAACCAACAAATGACTATGGCAACATGGATTAAGCAGCCTTTGTCTGTCTGTTTTACGGAACCCATTAACTAGAGTGACCATTTTTGTGGAGTTAAAATTGGCATGCATTGTCTAACCATTATGTATATGAAAAAAGGGGCATGCTTTTAGGGATCTGGAAAGTTCTAGGGTAATCTGCAGCACTAGGGCCCTGTGGGTTTTATGTAGGGTGTACAATGCCCACACTCCAAACATGTGACTCCTTTCAGACTGTAACTGTAGAAAACTTACTGATGGGGCACTTCTCTACAGATCTGACGATGTACTGGCATCCATGTGGCTTCCCTCAAATTGTGCTCCTGGAATAAAAGTCTGATGCTCTAGGCCATTTATATTGGTTTCATTCCTCGACACTTTATTTTTTTAAAGAAAATAGAATATGATATTCTTTATTAAAAATGTTTCTAGCAAGTTTTGTTTTTTCCTTAGCCTCATGGAGCAACTAAGCCCATGCGCCACAACTACTGAGCCTGTGCTCTAGAGCCCGCGAGCCACAACGACTGAACCCTTCTGCCACAACTACTGAAGCCCATGCGCCTAGAGCCCGGGCTCCGCAGCAAGAGAAGCCACTGCAATGAGAAGCCTGCTCACCTCAACAAAGAGTAGCCCTCGTTCGTAGCAACTACAGAAAGCCTGCGCACAGCAACGAAGACCCAACACAGCCAAAAAATAAATAAAAATAAATTTAAAAAAAAATGTTGATTGATTTAGTGCTGTGTGATGAAGAGAATGCTTTCATATATAAAAGCTTACTTCTAAGCTGCCATGAACCTAATGACATTTTAAAATACATAATCACCATGCTCCAAAGTCACTGTGTTTCGGCACAGTTGTGTCTTCTCACTAAATAAACCAAGGCTTACTTTTAAGGGAGGCAAATCACACTCTCAAAGCTACAAATACTAAACTTCAATAAATCTATGGATTAAAATCCTGTGCCCAAAGAAAACATGAAAAGTGACTTATTTTCCAATCATATCCCATTTATCAGCATTTTCACATTAAAAAAACTTAACCTGCTTTGATATGAATATATGTTGAACCAACTTTTTTTTGATGCTAATGAAGGCTTCTTTTAAGTGAAAAAAGTGATGTGCACTTTATCCTAAATCAAGAGGCAATATAGGAGTATCATGGAGAATTATGCAGATTCCAGAAATCTAGAAAGCTGAATTCACACGCTGGCTCAATGACATACCAGCTCTGTGACTTCAGGCAAGTTACTCAACATCTCCCAGTGAGAAAGACTCCCTTTTCTTGTTAGTCTAATGGCGGTAATGATAGTACTCGTCTGATAGGATTGGGAGAATTAATGAGATGGCAGAAGGTAGTGCTTGGGACACTGCCTGGAAGATAATAAGTACTTCGGTCTTATGGGAAATATTGATTTCACATCAATGGGACCTACAAATTCCAAAGGTCACCCTCAGTTTCTTGGACTCCCTGACCCCCTTACTGAGGTGGTTTTCCAATGAAGAGGCTTAAAGTTCCTGCCAGGCCACCGCCACACTACCTCTGATGTGAGATTCCAGTTCCATAATCACTAAGATAGTGGCACATTTATTGAGACTTCATGCATACCGGTTCCATGCAACAAATATTTCTGCAAAAATATACCTCCATATTTGGTCAAGGTATATTTTCTCTGTGCACTGAAATGCATGAACACACTGTTCCGGAAAATAAGTGCATGTCTCTTTGTGGCTTCCAGAAGCAACTGTAATAAGTTAGAGGGAGGTACACTGAACATGCAGAGGGCAGGAGGGGCCCAAACCAGGCTATTCGTGTATCTTAATGAGCACTAATTAAAGGTCTTATTCGGGGAAAAACAGTGGAAGGTGAAAAAAGTAAAGCCAACCTGTCAGTAACTATATGGATTCTATAGACATGAGCTATGATGGTTAGGGTCATTAGCAGACATCTGACATTCAACTGTAAAGCATTATTCATGAACACAGAGTGGGCGAAATTATACAATCCATTTAGATAAAATCAACCGCATAACAGATATACTTTCACAAAGTGATCATTTTTAAAAATATAAAATTGAATTTCAAATCAGCATTTTAATGGCCCAGTGATCCAAATATTAAATTGATAATCAGGCCACAGTGATTTGCATGAGTAGCTGGAAATATTCTTATAATTCTGTAATGATCTATGAAATGCCAGAAAATTCACATGCTCAGAAATATATTGTCCCAAGGAGAATCTTAGACTATTGATGCTGGAGGGAACCTCAGAGATGATCTAAATCAGTGGTTCTCAACTGGGGGTTATCTGGCCTCCACCCCTTCCTTCATCCCCTCCCACCCCCGCCCCCGGGACATCTGACAATGTCTGGTGACATTTTTGGTTGTTGCAAGTGGAGGGAGGGTGCTTTTGGCATCTAGCGGGTGGAGGCCAAGTGTGCTGCTAAGCATTCTGCAAAGCCCAGGACAGCACCCCACAACAAAGAATGATCCAGCCCCAAATGTCAACAGTGCTGCGGTTAGAAACTCCTAATTTTCTCTCTACAGAGTAGAGAAGCCGAGACCATGGCTTTTCACTGGACCAATGGTAAGCTGTTGCCTAGATTTCAGGGTTCCTGGTGCTATTTTTTATTTCTCCACTAGGTTTCTTACAGCCCCATCATTCCTGCCTTCTACCCACTTACCTTAAATCTATCATTCAAGATTTATTAAATGCTTACTCTGTGTTTGGCACAGTGAACACAGCAGTGAACAAGATAAACACGCTCTTTCTCCTTTGTTTTTATAGCATGGTGGGAAAGGCAGGTCTAAGACACAATAACAATACAAAGAATTATCATTGTGATAAGCGCCGAGTGAGAGTACACAACCAGGGGAACCCAATTCAGTTTGACATCTTGTTCTCAAGCCAAGTCTTCTAATACTAAATACTTTATCACACATTTAAATAGCCTTGAAAGAGATTTTGGGAACAGGCATGAGTTCTGACAAGTAATCCTATATCTTGGAGGGAACCTTGCAACATGGTCGGGGAAAACAGTGATGGTTACCACTCACTGGAGACTTTCTATGTACCAGGCACTGTACTAAGTTCTCTCCTTACATTTAATCCTCACTACAACACTAACGGGTAGTAACTATTGCCATCACAATCCCCAACTGACGAAACTTCCACACTTTGGATGAGTACCTTGGCTTGGGGATATGCCATAGTCTGTCACGGCTGAGTTGAACTTTGAGGAAGGTGACTGACTTAGACTTGCTCATTCAATGAGGGCCTCCTTCGTGTTGTAGTAGACTTGGTGGGGGGTGTCAAGGCATAATTGTTGATTAGGTGATTAGTCTCTGCCCTTGAGGAATTAACGGGGGAAGTAAAGGCAGTTTGAAGCAAGCAAATGTGCATGTCATGGATTTATGGGCAATATTACCAATTGCCATCTTTAAAAAAAAGAAAGTGGTAAAGACTTTAGTATATATCTGAGGCTTAGAAGTATGTCTTCAGAACTGCTCTGTCCAAAATGGTAGCCACAAGCCACATGTGGCTATTAAAATCAAATAAGATTAAAAATCCAGTTCTTTGGTCACACCAGCCACATTTCAAGTGCTCAGCAGCCAGCTGTGGCTAGTGGTTACTACATTGGAGGTGCAGATATAGAACATTTCCATCAGCACAGAAAGTTCTAGCAGACAGGGCTGTCCTAGAACTTGGGGTAGCATCCAGGGGTAAGGAATCTCTTAATAGTCGCGCTCAGGCTGACCTTCTCCTGACCTTGGGACCTAAGGTCATTTCTAGCTGGGGCTGTTTGGGGAAAAAGGGAGCTGAGAGCTTGCTACACTCAGACCCCCACGGACAACAGAGCTACAAATCAGGAATCTGACAACTATGGAAGGACAACTATGACACATCCCAAACATTAATAACATACATCCACCCCCGGACCCCTTCTTATGCCAGTAATTCCCCTACCAGGAATTTATCTTGGAAACAATTAGGGACATGCATGAAGTTGAGGATGTTAAGTGGAATGGTATTTATAATTAGGGAAAAACTGTAAACCCACTAGATATCTAACAATAGTTTAAAAAACCTACAGGGAATTCCCTGGCGATCCAGTGGTTAGGACTCAGCACTTCCACTGCTGGGGGCCTGGGTTCAATCCCTGGTAGGGGAACTAAGATCCTGCCAGCTGTGCGGTGCGGCCAAAACAAACAAAAAATAAAACAAACAAAAAAACTCCACAAAAATTAAAAGGCAATCACACACAAAAAAACACCAACAGAACAGACTAATGCACACCTCAAAGTCCAATGCTGTACATGCCCTCTTGACTTGGAAAGGTACTGAAGGATATTAATTGAAAAAGCAAGTTACAAAATAGTATGCATATGTTGATCACATTTTGTGAGTATAATACATACATATGCATAAAGAAAGTTGTAGAGATCTCTAATGCATTTGGTGTATTGGTGATCCATCTGGCTGGCAGGGTAAGAAGTATATATATACATATGTATATATGTATATATATATATTTTTTTTTTTTTTTCTTTTACTTATCTTCATTCTTATGCTTTCCCAGTGAACAAGTCTACTTGTTCAAAGCTATTCTCAAAACTAACGATCCGCAAGATAGGGGTTTGTTCAGTCACTTAGTGGTCACCCAGCTCAAATTCAGACCTCTGAGTTGGTAAATGGTGCCCCTCCACCCTACACAGCCTCTCCTGGCTCCTCTGTTCTTTTCAGTCAACTTTCCCTTTTCCCCAGTCTCTGTTCTGCCTTGTTAGAAAAAGAAATGGAACCAAATTCATAGGGCCTGTGAAGTTCTGCCTTTACCAGTGGGCTACAGTGCGGGTTAAGAACATAATTTAGCATCTTCAACTGAACCACTGTACCGTGAAGTTATTTTATATATAAGATATAAAAGAATCTAAATGTTCTATTTCAGAAACATCTATCCTAATTTCTTCTGTCCAAACCAAATAGAGCTGATATTCATGGCCCAAAATCACAGGCATTATTCTTTGGTAATTTCAAAAATAAAGTGAGACTCTAGAATACGGCTGCCCAGTAGAACTTTCTGTGATGGTGGAATTAGTTTTTACTGGAGCTATCTAAGGCAGTAGCCACGAGCTACAGGTGGCTCTTGAACATTTAAAATATGGTTAGTGTGGCTGGGTAACTAAAGTTTTTATTTTTTAAAATTTAATTAATTTAAGTATAAATTTAAGTAGCCTCATGTGGCTGGAATGTGAATTGAACTCCTACATAGTAGCATGAAGAGCCCCCTCCATGGCCAGGAAGGGTAAAGTTCATATGGTTTGGAGAGGTTCTGAATGACACGAGTGCTAATTGGTTTTGGCTCTGCTTCAACCCATAAGGCTTTAAGAAATTCTGAAGTATTGGTCAAGATAACAGAAACATATTGGAAAGGCAAATTAATCTTTTTTTAAAAAAAGGTAATGCCAAGCAAGAAGATGTGGCTTATGAACGTCTCTAAGCGGTATTAACAGATGTAGCATTAATAAGAAGGGATGGATTCTGAAGTGAGATTGATGATAGGATTCAGCATTCAAGACATGCTCCAGTGATTTGACAGACACTGAGCTGACCTGATCTTTTTTAGGAACCCACTTCCTCCTAAACTCAATAAGCCTCCAACTCCCCTGGAATGGAAATGGAGCAGAGAGATGCTGTAAGAGAGATTTCATACAAACCAACCAACCTCAAAGCATCAGATTTTTGGGTTTATGGGCATCTGTCCCCATAAATACATTTCCAGGGGGTGACTGGAAGATCGTTGTGATTTTCAGGTCATACCTCTGTGTTCTGTGGTGATGGCCACTTTGAAATAACCAAGGATGTGCCAGCTCCCTGGGTCTGTGATAGCATGCCCTAGGTCGGAGAAGGTAAGAGGCAGCTTCTAATCGTAACTCCACTGACGGAAGGATGAGGGTTAATGAGGGGGATATTGGGAAGGGAACAGGGCAGAACCTCAGTTTGGGGCAGATTTTCTTTGCTTACTTCCTAAATGCAGATGTCACCAGAAGATAGGGAGAGTCATGGAGTTTTGGCTGTGTACCACGTATTTTTCAAAGCATCTTTCAAGTGGTTTGCTGGATTTAGCAAATAAAAATACAAAATGTTCCAGTGCAATATTTGGGACATACTTATACTAAAATATTAGTCACTGTTTATCTGACATTCCAGTTTAACGGAGGCATATTTTATCTGGCAACTCTGTCATGAAATACCAGTCCCAAGAGATCTCCCATGGCAAAAAGTTCTCCGTGGTTAACCACGCACTGGAAATGCTGCTAACTTTATCATCCTCTCAGAGATTCCCAAAGATAACAGCACGTTAAAAGCTCTGAGAAGTTCCACAGCAAATACTTTTACAATCTTTAACACAACACTTTGCAACCTTTGAGAACATATTGCCCAGCAGTTAAAGTGGTTTAAATGCCAGCTCCAGGGTCAGACTGCCTGAGTTCAAATACTGGATTCACAACACAGTGGCGGCTCTATGATGAGGGATAAGTTACAAGGAGATCCTGGGACTGGGCATCTGTAAATGAGGATGGTCATAGCACCTCCCTCACAGGCCCAGGCTGAGAATTATGTGAATCGGCATAAAGTATTCAGCATGAGTCTGACACAGGGTAATTTCTCCATGAACATGAGCTTTAATAGTCACAGCAGCAGCAGGAACCTTCCACGACAATGGCTCTTAACGTCCAGGGAACGTCCAGTGCCTCTTAACGTCCAGTAGCTGCAATTTGGGACATGCAGAAGGTAGATCAAAGAAAGGTAGGGAGAGTGTTGGGTTGGTCCAGCATGGCGTCTCCTTCGCTGTCAGACTGGCTGGCCTTGAACTCATTGTGCTCGTTGTGGTTGATGAAATGAGAATTTCTGGTGCAGCAGAAGGTTCAGTGAATCAAACTGCCTAACGAAACCGTGCCCCGCCACAGGGAGCTACTTAGCCTTCTCTGTTTTTATTAGCTACTGTTTTAGCTTCCCAGGGCTACCATAGCAAAGCATCAGAAACTAGGTGATTTAAACAATAGAAATTTATTGTCTTACAGTTCTGGAGGCCAAAAGTGAAAAATGGAGGTGTCTGAAGGTTTGGTTCCTTCTGAGGGCTGTGAAGAAGAATCTGTGCCAAGCCTCTCACCTGGCTTCAGGTGGTTTGCTGGCAATTTCTGGCCTTCCTTGGAGTGCAGACACATCACCCTGATCTCCGCTTTGATGTTCACATGGCATTCTCCCTGTGTGTGTGTGTCTGTCCCTGTGCCCAAATTTCTTCCTTTTATAAGGGCACCCATCTTATTGGATTAGGGCCCACTGTAATGACCTCATTTTAACCTGATTACCTCTATAAAGACTCTATCTCCAAATAAGGTCACATTCCGAGGTACTAGGGGTTAGGACTTCAGCATATGAATTTTGGGAGAGCACAATTCAAACCAAAACAACTACCCTCTAGAATGGGACTAATACCAGCTGCCTTTCTCACCACATAGGGCTGTAATGAGGCTTCAGTAAGAGAAAGTAGGGGGACAGATTTTAAGAAAGTTGATCACACTATAAAACTGCATGGTAAACATTTAATTTCATGTGTTGATCTGCATTGGAAATGGTGTTCAAACTTCTGCAAGAAAGATGTCAGGAACCTGTGACCCTTCCCATAATTCTGCCTGGAAACATATAGCCAGGGATTCCACATTTCCAAAGACATACAGGTTCTAAGGAGATGGGAGATGCATGCTATTTGTAGTGTCACTAAATTCCCTGATGGCATATAGGAAATTGGAGACAGACAAGGAAATGAAGAGAGGGACAGAGAGATTTCAAAATTTACTGTCCACTGATCTTGTGTCAACCTAAGTGCTGGACACACGGCTTGTGAAATCTTAATCCAGGAAACTGAGATTATTTATGAGCAACCTATTTTAATGCAATGGACAACCTTATTATTAGAAAACCTTCCTAATACAAAAGAGAAAGCAACTCTGGAGGGGAGAGGCTGACGAGAAAGGGACTTGAAATGAAGGAAGAGGGCTAAGGCAAAGGTTTATCAATTTTGTCATTTTAGTTGATGCTGCCTCTGTTGTCTCTTAATTGTCAAAAAAAACTAGTTTCCACTGATCTTGACAAATTTAGTCCAGTCAGGAAATGAGCACATGCCTATATCTCCTATACTTCTCATCCATGCTTTTGCCACAGCCTGTTACCAATTCTTGGCCTTTTAATTTTACTCCATCAACAGTAAGTCTTTAAAATTTAGACACATTATAAAGATGGGTGCTTAGAAGTACTTTCTGTTTAGGGAATCTGTCCAGGATGCTCCAAAGGAGAATCTCTTATTCCTCACTAAAACATCTTTGAAGAAATAAAATATATCCTAAATTCCAACAATTTTAAGTACTAAGACTGACAGATAATTACCAGGAGAATCTCAAAGACAGATGGCATGGAATTGGGGAAAAATGAATTAGGACTTTTCCATGCTTTGCCTAATGAAACAGAGCAGCATCTCTAACCGGAAAATAGGGAGACGCCATGGCCCTGCCCTAACTGTAGCCTGTCTTCCAGTTCAGGAACCCCAGTTCTCCATCAGAATCAAGGAAACATTTCTATACATCCTGACTTCTCACTGCCCCTGACCTCTTGTCTATGTCTGAAGTATGACATCAGCTTTGAGAAAACAAGTAACAGTCACTGAGGGTGGGAACCTACAAAATGATAATGGTTCTCCCTTCTAGAGGAAACATTAAGGCAAAATAACTAAAGCCATTTAGACAATAGCATTTTTCAGAAGGGCTTGTTCTACTATACATGAAGCATATTATAAAGCTATGAGTATTAGAACAGTGTAGAATTATTGCAAAATTTAATAGATGAGAGGATCTCAAAATAAACTCCGATAGATTACAATTTAACATCACAAAAACTGTATCACAAAACCAGAAAAGGAGTGGATATTAAAAACAAAAACAAAAACACTTGGAAGGAAAATGAATTTGGAGGGCGAAAACTCAAAATGGGCCTTTACAATAAAGCATACATCAAAATACATTCTAGATGGACTGAAGAATCAGATGTGAACACGAAGCCACAAAAATTTAGAAAAACATATGTATTAGCATGACTCTAATCTTGGAATAGGCTAAGGATGTTAACTGTAAAAACAAGGGGATATGTCATAAAGAAAAATTATATTGTGTCTGATAAAAGATTTAAAAAATCAGTGTCTCAAAACATCAAGCAAAATTAATTCAAATAACAAGCTGGCAAAAAAGTTGCCACTACATGTGACAGACAAGAGATTAATATCCATAATAAGTAATAAGCACTTACAAATCAATAGGGAACTTATTTATACCCAAATAAAAAAAGGAATAGGGCTCAAGAAGGAGCTACTTCACAAGATGTGGAGGAATGAGAGACAGAGAGAGAAAAAAAAAAAAGTCACGAGTATTTTTAAATGGCAAAAAAAGATAACAGTATTTTATCATTGTCATCTATCAAAGTGATAGATTTAAGCAAACCTTAGTACTAATGCTCACAAGGGAAAGGTAAACAGGGACTTTCATATACTGTAGGTGGCAATAAAGTTCAGTGTTACATCTTTGCAAAGCATTTTGATAATTATGTATTAATTGTTAAAGGAATTTATCTTTTGCCAATACAAACCTCAACTTCTAAGGATCAATGCTAAGAAGTTAGATAACTATGGACACACATACATGTACCTAAACCATCATTACAGAATTATTTAAAACAATGAATTTTTGGTAGAAAACTAAATAACCTACAATAAGTGGAAGCTTAAATAAACTGACAGTCTGTAAAATATTTTCTTACGTAGACATTAAATATCATAGTTTTGAAGAACTCAATGAAAGGAACATTCCCACAAAGTGAAATTTTAATCGCAGAATACAACCTGAATATATTTAATTTGATCCTACATACAGATATATGTAAATGTGTATTACATACATACCCACACAGGTTTGTGTGCATATATATGTATGTATGTGGGTGAGTGTATGTGTGTGTGTGTATATATGTATATATTAAATACTCATATGGATAGAAAAAAATAGACACAAACCCACTAAAATGTTATCAGAGGCTCTCTCTGAGTAGTAAAATTACAAGCTAATTTTATTTCCCTCTTTTATTCATTCATTCTTTCATTCAGCAATAAGTATGCATTGCTTTTACAATGAGAATAAGTTTATTTAAAAATAAAATACTGGAGTCAACATCTATGGGATGCTAATGTTTATTCTGTTATTTTATAAATATTTATGAAATGGCTACTATTATCTTAGCATTGCACTAAGGAAGGGCAGAGACATTTGGAGACTTTCTGCTGGAAAGAATGATATAGTGATTCACAGCATTTTAGTTTCCTATTCTATTCTATTCTATTCTATTCTATTCTATTCTATTCTATTCTATTCTATTCTATTCTATTCTACTCTACTCTATTCTATTCTATTCTATTCTTTGTGTGGCACCATCCATTAGATGGTGCTGAGTGCCCAGCTGCACTATTTGACAATGGGAATCAGAGGGAGGGAGACAAATTTTGAAAACACTGTAATTAGGAAAAAGCAATAAAAAATGAAGTTGACCTGAAAGAGTTTGGGAAGAGACTTTAGGAGAGGCAAAGGATAAAGTGGAACGCAGAAAGATGAAGCAAAACTTGCACAAGCAACCAGCTCAGTAATAAAACCAACGTTTGGGCCCAGGTTTTTGCAAATCTTATCACCTTTTTTTTCTTTTACTACTACCAGTTGTACCTATGGACAAGAATCTAGTACCCAATCAAAGCCTAAGTATACAGCAGGAACATACAGTGGTAAATATGTTTGCCAATAACTAAGTTAAAATATTTATAAACCTTAATGGGATTATTAGAACACTAGGAAAATCCTGCCATGTTTCCTTACATAGTGCATTCATTTTCATGTAGATTCCCACTTCTCAAAATAAAAATGCAGCAAATAGAGGAATTTTCAAACACGAGAATCCAATTGCTTCATTCATAACATCTTAGGGAGGTAACTGTGGGGGGCAAGAGGCAACTACTCTGATTTTTTTCAAACAGTTGAGAGATTTACAACCCTGTGCATATGTTTCATGAATGGCAGTAATATGTGTTTGCTCCTGCTTCATAGTAAGGCTAAAATCATCTCATCCTGCAAATGCTATTCGGTGTCCAATGGACATTTTTCAAAAATCTGAATTGGTAAATGGTGTTTAATCAATGCAAAGTTAAATGTGAACTTCAAAAGACACAAAGTTGGGTATAAACATGGGATGCACTATCATAACTGCACCTGAATACATTAAATATGGAAATGAGGGTGGCCCACAGCCTACAGCTCTCTGAACCTCTTGCCCAACCACATAAATTAACCAAATGGCATGTCAGTGGAAGTCGGCTTGGAAAGTCTGTGTTCCTCACAATTTTTTGAAGTTTAAATGTTTCCGAGATAATAAAAAGCTGATCTTGAAAAGGAGGGGAGGGAAGAATCAAGAGGTTAATTATCTGCTGACTTGGATGGCTCCGGAGATGTGCTTAGTTTTACCCCTCTCTCATCTTAGCCCAATTACTCTTCCAGTCAAGGCTGACAGGTCCTCAAAACCCATTTCCGCTGAAGACCCCTCTTCCTCCTGCCCCCTCCTGCTTAAACACTGCCTTAGACATTTACATATAATAGTCAGGTCTGGTATTTCACTTCTCATTGTACCTGGGCAGTGCTTGGTTATTCATTTACAGTAGGAAGAATTCACACTCTTAATGCCAGGGAACATCTGCTGAGAACTGATTTGTTAAACACCCTTTTTTGCCCCCAGTATAGTTTAAGATCTGGTCGCAACTGCAAACTGTCAGTATCGCTGCCCGCTGCTATGGGAAGGTGCTTTCTGACTAAGGTAGATTTGAACTTCCGCAAACAGTGCACATTCTTCATTTTCCCCATACTTTCATTTTTTCATGTTTAAAAAATGAACCTTTGAGCTTAGCACCCTCATGCCTTGGATTCTATGTGGCCCTCCCTCCTCTCTGATCACTGCTTATTTCAGGCTCCTGTCCTGTCTTCTGCATCCTGTAGAGAGATCTTGCTGAAGGTTCTTTCCAAAGTCCCCCTTCGTTGTTAACTTCTCTCCACAGTCCCTCCAGGAGGAGAGGGCAGTGACCTAAAGCCCATTTCTAGTTCCCACTTCTCTCCTCAATTCCAGGTCTGTAATGTCTATTTTAAGGTCAAACTGGCACCTAATGCTTATTTCTAAGCCATCCTGCAATCAAACTCCGCCTCCATCTTTAATTTATGTCTCTGTCACCAATACTCACTGACTTATCCTCCTCTGCTGTAACCACCAGCTCAGGGTCTCACCACCTAGCCTGGACCTTCCTTAGTCTCCTGGCTGCCCTCACAACTTGTGCTCACTGCATCCTCCACAACAAACTGTCTTGGCACAGAACCTGGCTTCCTGCTCTGGAGCCTTCAAGTACTCCTTCCTCAAATGCCTTCCTTGGTAGATGTCCAAAGTTTCTTCTTCTAGCAGAGGTTGGTAGGTTTTGCATAATAAAAAGGGTGCTGTAGCCAAAAGCAAATTAGAAATGAAGAGTTAACTTAATCTGATAAAATGTGTTATTTTCTTCAAAAAGTTAAGTCCACCTCTTCCTTGCCCCATAGCCAAAATGTTATAATAGAAGGGCTCCATTTAGCTGGGTAGGGAATTGTCTTCTCAACCCTGGCAGATTTACAAGATGGCTGAGAAACAAAGTTTAAACCAATATTTCACTATAATACCAAGATCAAATTTATAGATACAATAAGATCCAGGATGTGTTTCAAAATGGGAGTGGGAGAGGGACCAGAGATATAGAAACAAGAATGGCCACCTGTAGCTAACTACTGAGGCCATGGGCACTCATTACACCATTCTCTGTCCTTGTAGATATTTGACAATTAGTATATTGAAAAAAAAAAAAGAGCTTGTCATCTGTCAATCCCCAAGGACAGGGATATATATATTGTTAAGTGACTATAAAATATTACAGTATACAGTGGTAGGGGACTTTTTGGCTGCTATGTCCAAGTTTCCAGCCAATCTTGACAGTAGCAATAGTTTCCAATTAATATCTACCACTATCACCCCAATGTTCATAGCAGCACTATTTATAATAGGCAAGACACAGAAGCAACCTAAATGTCCATCAACAGATGAATTGATAAAGAAGATGTGGTACTTATATATAATGGAATATTATTCAGCCATAAAAAAGAACGAAATAATGCCATTTGCAGCAACATGGATGGACTTAGTGATTATCATACTAAGTGAAGTCAGACAGAGAAAGACAAAGATCATATGATATCGCTTATATGTGGAATCTAAAGTAAAAATGACACAAATGAACTTATTTGCGAAACAGAAACGGAGTCAAAGATGTAGAAAACAAACTTGTGGTTACCATGTGGGAAAGGAAGGGGAAGGAATAAATTGGGAGAACGGGACTGACATATACACACTACTATATGTATAACAGGTAACTAATAAGGACCTACTGTATAGCAAAAGGAACTCTACTCAGTACTCTGTAATGACATATATGGGAAAAGAATCTAAAAAAGAGTGGATGTATGTATATGTATAACCGATTCACTTTGCTGGAACTAACACTACATTGTAAATCAACTATACTCCAATAAAACTTTTTTAATAAAAGAGTTAAGCACACAAACTAGTCTCTTCACTACAATGAATCTTAGAATATCCGTCAATTACTGTGAATTTTGAGTCTTCAAGAAAGGAAGGGGTCAGGCAGCATTTTCTCCATTGTTTTCCAACAGATTCATTTGGGAAGGGTGTCTGTCTTGGGGGATCAGTTTTAGGGGTGTGCTCTGGATATCCTGGGCAAACTGAGAGTACCCCATCTGCCGTCTGTAATCAACTGCTAGATTTGGCCATTTATCCTTGAGCCTCCAGACCTTCTTCTCTAGGGATTCCCTCAATTCCTCCAGCCCAAGTCCTTAACTGGCTCTTTTACAGTCTTCTCAGCACTCCCACTGGACACTTCGGGCACTCCCTGCCAGCGATCAGATCCTGGTCTGCTGAGAGCTCAGCGCCCAGGTCAGAAGCTGCACTCCAAGTGCAGCGCTTTGGAGTCAGAGGGCCTTGTGTTCAATCTCCAGCACCGTTTTAACCTGGATAACCTATGACAAGCAACTTAAACTTCCGAGCTTTAGTTTTCTTATCAGTAAGATGGGAATAGCAATAACGCTCACTCACTGCATAAAGGGAATGAAATGTTGACTGCAGAGAAGATCATTTTCGTACTGCTTAGCACATGGTAGGCATTTAATAAGGGGCACTGGCCCTTGCTAATCTCTATTACTGGGAGTAGCTATCACCGTAAACCTCCTTCAGAAAATAAGGTTGCTCCCACTTCAGCTGGACCAGGAGCCCAGATACCACTGTACCGACTAAGGCAGAATGAAAGCGAACCAGCTCGTCCCAGGAACTCAAAAGGCAGACAAAGGTCTGTTCCCTTAAGTCAGAGTAACTGGAATGAGAGCTACAACCACAGCCCCACTGGGCTCTCTCATCCGCCCCGACACCTCCGGACTTCCAAGAATTGTGTGGCTAGGCTCCCTGAGGTTCCTGATCTGTTCTTTGACCACATCCCTGAATCTCACTAGTCAGTGTATCTGGCCCTTCAGGATTCACCACAGACTGGCCTGCTGGAGACCTGAGAAAGGGAAGCCATCGCAGTGGGGTTCCAGAAACTGGGAGCCGCAGACCCAGTCCCACCTCTAACCAAAGGGATTTAGAAGAAACCCAAAGCATAGCTGCATGTACCTTACTTTATAGGAGAAAAGCATCCAAAGGCTTGTCCAGAAGGTAGGTTGAGCAACTTTGGGAACCACTGTTAACCCTGCCAGGCAGAGCTGTCTGTGAATCTTCTAATCACAATATTCCTTTGCCTCTGTTCGGTACTTTGCCTCTATTTGGCACTAGACTTAACCAGAATTATCTCATTCAATCCGTTTTGCAGAGAGAGACAAAGTAATTTACCCAAAGGCACACAGTGGTGCATGGTGGAGCAGTGGTTTTAACCTGAAAAATCTGACTCAGGTTCCTGAAATCTTGAACCCCTGTGCTAAATACCCTCCTTTATATGTCTTGAGGCTCCTAGATGTTTCTGAAACCCTGAGAGAAATCAAAATCACCTGCTTAGACATGCTGGTTCTGAGCATGCGTGATGCTTCATTTATGAGTGAGAGTGACTTTGGCTTGTGACCTGATTCTACCACATGTATGGCCTGGGCAGACACTTCCTCTTTACAGTCTTCAGTATTTTCACTGGGAAATTAAGACAATAATGCCCACCTTTTAGAGTTGGTAGAGAATTAGATGCGACAAGCATCTAAAGCACCAACCCTGGCATTTAAGCAACTTACAGTGTTTTGGTTAAACACGTGGGCTCTCAAATCAGACTGAGTTTTCATTTGTGTCTCAACAGTTTCTGGTTGTGTGACTATAAGATACAGCTAATAACTGCCTTATTTATAGTGTCGGGGTGGCTGTTAAATTAGATGTTTTCCAAGTGCTTGCCATAGTGTTCAGCACATAGTAAGCACTGCTTATCATAATAAATAAATCGCATCAATAATGTGATTACTGTGAGGGTGGCGGTGTTGCTGCTGCTGTTTTTAAGGTTAGGCTAGGCTAGGCTGCAAAATGAAAATAGAATAGAGCAGAATGAGACCCCAGGGGCTTAACAAAACACAGGTCAGTTCACCTCATGCTCAGGTTGTGAATTCAGTGTGGTCAGTGGGGGCTTTTTGCTCAAGGACCCAGGCTGTGAAGCCTTCACCATCTGGCAGCTGGCACCACCTGCAATATGTCCAGGGCCACCAGAGCAGGGAAAGAAAGAGAGAAAACGGCATGCTTCGGCTAGAACCAGCCAAGTGGCTCCATCAGACAGCAATGGGACTGGAAGATAGAATCTTTCTATGTGTCCAGGAAGGAGACGAGGGCTGGGTATTGCTGAGCAGCAGTGCCTCTGCTACAGTGATAATGGCACAGGCAGCTGCACAAGGTGATGGGCTTCCAGCTTAGAGTCTTGTGCTCAACAGGGGGCTAATAACTGGAGCCATTGTTTTTTTTATTATAAGTTAATCGAGGTACAAGTCTTGACCACGTGATGGGTAACGAGCTGGACTCTGCACCAAATCTAGAAATAGTGCATTAGGGAAAGGAGCTTTCCTATACAGGTGAGTATGCTGAGCTCTGGCGCTGCCCCAGCTAGCTCCATAATGTGGGGTATCAGGGCTCTCAAAGGTCCCCGATCCATCTATAAAATCATTACTCCAAGTGTGATCCACAGACCACCTCCATGGGAATCACCTGGGGAAGTTGTCAGAAGTGTAGACTTCTGACTTGTCTCAGACCTACTGAATCAGAATCTGTGTGTGTGTGGGTTGGGGGGTGGGTAGGGGTGCAGAGTCCACAGTAAGTATTTTGATAAGCCCACCTAGTGACTTTTAGGCAATCTGAAGTTTGAGAACCATGCAAAAGGGTACTTCCTGTCCTTGATTTCCCCATGGGCACCACCTCTGATACTCAGACTCAGGGTGCTCCTTCAGCACCATGCCTTGTCCAACCCCTGATGCTGGTTAAAGGAACTGAGGTTTAGCATTAGAGAAAGCCAGATCCAACTTCCAGCTTTGTCATTTACTTGCTGTGTATTCTTGAACAAACCACTCAGTTGCCCTGAACTCCAGTTTACTCATCTGTAAAATGTGTACGATAAAATGGCCTGGCATTTTGTTAGAAGGATTCAGTGACATCATGTAGAAAAAAATAGCATCATGATGACGACAATGACAACAAAAATGATTATGATGATGACAGTGGTGATGGAAAGCTTCTGATCAGTGGCTGGACCTCACATATGTAACAGATGGGACACAGGGCTGTTTTTTATTGTCTGTAAAACGGAGTTTGGGACTTGATTATATGATGGGTAAGGAAGTATTAGGAATATATGTAATGTTATGTCTGAGATACAGTTCATGTTTAACCTATGCTGGTTTCTATTTTCCTTTAATTTCTTGTAAAACAGACCTAATCCCTGAACAAAAGGGCTAGCTGTCTTTACTTCTGAATTAGAGCCAGGAAAGTGGAGAGAGGAATTGGCATGGATAGAAAAACATGGATCCCTAAGTACAGAAGAGTCATATTAATAACAACCAATTTCTTCTCTGGTTCGATTGCCACCTCATTTTGAGTTGCAATGTCCTCAAACAACCATGATGGGTTATTTGACATAGTATCTCAGGCTTTTGAAACTCCCATCTTGGGCAGAATTTTAGAGTTGGTGTTTGTTGTTGTTGATTAATGTAATTAGTTGGGGAGAGTTGTATTGTGAGAGTGACAGAGACGGATGGGTAAGAAATAAAGAAAGGGGATACGAAATGGAACCATGGTGGGCAGCCCTTTTAACTCTATAAATATTCAAACCCATGCAGAGTCAAGGTGGGGAGAGAAATATTGGTGGTCTGCCAAGACAAGACATATGAATCAGTGGCAAACAGAATAAAAACTCATAATGCTTGGTTTGCCTATTTAGCATCTGTGTTTGTTTGAACTAAATCTGCTTCTAGCTCCAAGTAGTTAATAGGAATCTTTGATTATAACCTGCCTCCTTAAAATGCCCCTCCCTATCATTATACCCAGTTCAAATAGAATTCTAATTGTTTGTTTAAAAAATAAAATAAAATCTGACTATTAAGAAAACCTTACTCATTTGAGGATTTCTTCAGTACTGAAGTTCAATGTTCAAATACTGACCACTGCATGATTGTTGTTCTCTATCTTCTAGTGAAATCCAGCACTTTATGGAGATATTAGCACTTCTCTCTAGAAATCTGAGGTTTTTCTTAATTTGTCCTAGAATATAGAGTAGCCCAATATAGCTTTAAAAATCACAAGGAACAAATGACATCAAAAATTCAAAAGCATTCAGACAGAGTCGCCCATCTTTTTCATGTATAATATATAGGAATGTTAGGCGTGCTGACACGGTATTGGTGCAAAGGCAGGTCTCAGTTCCATAGCAATGCAGTGGTCTCAAGATTTGTGACTGCCCTGGATTGTCCAATTTTTCCTCCAACAGGAAAGCTTCTACATTGCATTAAGTCCCAGTAAAGGAAAAACAAGTGTACTGGCAGAATTAGACATGAGGTCCCAGGCAAACATTTGTGTAGAAACTGTTTTTCTCACCTTATGTTTAAAAACATCTTCGACATCCTTTAAAATGCAGGTTGCCATGGTTGCAGTTGTTGTGCAGGCAGGGACGTTTCCAAGCATCCCTGAGCTCATCAGTTAATGCCAATAGATCAGAGATATTTGAAAATTGATATTTATAAAATATCACCTCTTTTTTTTTTCCTCCACATCATAAGTCACATCATCGAAGGCAGCTGGATAGGTTTACAGAATTATCAATGGTGGTTATCACTGTGGATCTGGCCTTTTGAAAGGCCACGTAAGTGTCACATTGACCATATGCTAAAGGTGACCTTTGATCTAAGTCCACATGTGGTGGGTCAAATTCATTTGCTGACATTCACAAACATGAAGAATTGCCATTCTGATAAATCAAAGCCATCATCTTTCACCTCCATTGTTGTAGATCTGTCCCTATGACAACCACAATCCTAACTGCTATCTGCTTGAAAAACCACACTGATCAAACTTTTTTTGAAGTGTAGCTTTCTTACAAAATTCACAATTTAAATTACGACACATCTAAGATCATGTGCTAACATGCTTTACGTAAGACCCTTAAAACCAACCCAGCCCAACTTCATGCGATTTTACGTGCTTGAAAGGCCACACTGGTAATGAACTGGTTAAATCAATGTCATAAGTGTTCAAATAAGAAATGAAAGTTATATCCCTTTTAGTGACTACAGTGTCCCAACATTTTAGAAGTCTGTGTTTCTTACTTTCCAAAGGTTCTTTTTTATGTGTCTATTTTAACATCTGCTCAAAAATTCATGGGAGAGATTCAGACATCAATGTCTACATCTTGACCAGTTTGATTCTCCAGTCAGCCTGATGGTCTTTCTCATACAGACCTTAGCCCATCATTACACAATCATAAACCCCACAATACTGACCCCTAATTGTTTAGAAAGTAGTTTTGAAATATGAAAATGTGATTTGACTAAAAGTCATCAATTCAGCAAATTCACCAGAATGCAGCTTCTGTAGTAATCTCTTTGGTCTTTCATTGGCTTTATTTTAAAAAGCTAGGAATAAATTTAACTCAACTAGAGTCACAGGAATTCAGTGTCGCTCAGAGATACAGAATCAGCAAACTGATGAATGGTCTATTTTTTTCCGGGGTACTTTTAAAAGCCAGATGATTTTCAGTCCTCTATGTTGGGCCAATGGGAGAGTTAACCAAGACAGAGAAAATGGACAGACTACAAGACGTGGAAGGGAAAATGAAGAATCAAAATTGGACCATGTTGAGTATCTGGATGTTCAGGTATCTGACTATCCAGGGACTGAGAGTGAAAATAGATTTGGAGCTCAAGTGAGAGGTGAAGGTTGAAATTCAGATTCGTGAATTACTGATACATATGTAGTAATGAAAGCCCAGAGAGTAAATGAGTTATCCAGGAGGAGTGAGCAAAGTAAAGACAGAAGGTGCTTGAGAAGAAACGCACCCCACAGCAAGCCTCACGATCAATTATCTCGGGGCAAAAAGGCATCCAAAAGCAGGATGAGAAGAAGCAACATCCAGGAGGTAGCGAGAGAAGCAATGAGAACACCTTGGTGAAGAAGCAGAAAGCAAAGAATAACAAGAAGGAGAAATGTTTCTTTAAAGTAAGATGAGAAGGATGGAGGCTTGGAGTTACCTCTTCCCTGTTTGTTTCCCCGAGAGACTGTGGGCTCCCAGAATAAGGAAAGGAGCTCTGTTTTCTTTATCATATTCCCAGAATTTATCTCACTCAATGCCTGGAACAGAGAACCCACCTTATAATTACTTGATTCAATGAAAGAATGAAAAGATCAAGGTGCAGGATCCCTGAAATGAGTTCACTCCATGTGTTGGTTGGGGGCTGCTGGTGACCTTTTCTATAAAAATCTGAGAGGGCACTGAAGCCAGATTTCTCTCTTTCACTGCTTAGGTAATGTGGTATTATCCTGAGGGGTCCTTTTGCATTTCCATAAAAAGGAAACTCTAGTTCCCTTAAAGGATGTGACACACTTTTCACAATCAACCGTATTTCGACTTTAAAATGCAATTAAAATGTAACTATAATGTAAACTGGGTTAGCGTGAAGATACTTCCAAAATCTCTCTGAGTCATCCAAAATGGGAAGTGATACCAAATTGTAGCATCCTTAACATCTCACAGCCACCCACACCCTGCCCAATGAATCCACATATGGTTCACTGTGTGGCTGGTGATCATTACAAGAGAACGCCCAACTGATAACGTTGGTCTGTTATCTGTAATCATCTCAGTGGTTGATCTGAATCACAATACAGTTAATGAGATGGACTGTGTGGCAATTAGCTATTAAAAACCAATAAAAAAAGACTCATATTAATCTAAAAAGTCAATTCCGTGACAATCTACGGAATCAGGATCAGATAATAAGCAAACTGATTGAGACCAGCATTTTGAAGGAACCACAGTGCCTGACGTCATTTGAGTTCTGGCATCCACTTGCCCTTGATTTGGACAAGATGATAAGAAAAAGAAAAGGAAAACACCATCTAATTAATTATGACACCCTTGTTTAAATTTTAGAAAATTGCTCCTTTGAAGGGCACTGTGGGGAAAAAAAGCAGGCCTTATTTTCACCTGCAGTATCAGAAGCAGAGGTTCTGCTGCCTTCCGGATCAGAGGGATGTGTCTATCTACTTGATGGCAAGCCTCTGAAATAGTGTAAATATATGAATGGCCATAAAAACATCTGTGCCGAGTGAATAAGGAATACAGCAGCACAGCATTTATGGAAGGAGGCAACCAAAAGGGACGCTGTCTTAGCTTGGTTTCTTGTCACCAAGGGGCCGAAGTCAAGCCCTGGAAGCAGGTGAGTGACACCCGATTTAGCCCTATTCGGGGCTTGTTAGCTGCCTCTGGGGCCTTCTATCTGGAGTCTTTGAAGAAAACATCAACCTTGGTGCAGCAACCACAAGAAAATCAATTTTCTTCAACTTAAAAGAGCACCCTTGATCAGCGTGGGCACCCTGGCACCCCCTCCCCTAAAGGAAACGCTTTTACCATAAGAGGACAAGTCACCCTTGTCACCCTTGTCGAATCGGTGTTGTGTTTTAGAGTGCCATAGATGTGGCACAGTGCTAGGATTAGACCCTTGAAAGGAAGATGCTTTCATTATACTGGTTAGGGATGCACGGTGGAACTATGGAATCAATCATCATCAGTCAGAATCCATTAATACTCGTGCTTTTAAAGAACCAGTGACCCTTAACAAAGAGAGATGAAAGGCCTTGGCATGTTGAAGCAAGCTGGTGTATCATGACAGTGAACCGATTCAACTCAAGGGGCTTGGTAATTCTTTAATCTACACCAACACTATGTTCAAGGCGCAAACAAAAACACTTCTTATTGAAGAACCTTTCCTAACGGAGTTCTCTCAGTCTGGAATGCTCCTCTTCCCTGGCTGATTCTGACCCAGCCTTCACACTCGCATCCTTCCTGTAGCCCCTGGTCTCCACCTTGGCTGCACGTTGACTAACCTGGGGAGCTTCAGGCCATGCTGATGCCTGAGTCCACCCCACAGATTCACATGCAGCTGGTATCGGGGTGTGTCCGAGATGTGTTTTGGACTGGGAGATTTGTGGAAGCTCAGATGCTCCTAAGGTGCAGACAAGTTTCGAGAACTACTCTTTATAGGACCTGTGCTTATCTCTGATGAACAGGACCTTCATGTCCCCCCTCAGCTTGATTAAACTTTAGACAGGTTTCTTCCTGAGTATAAGCCCTGGAACCCCTTATTCTTAAGAAACTTACTTTAGAAAACTTAAAATTGTAATTCTTTCTCTGCCTTTTTAAATGTAAATCTTTTCCCAACTTCTGCTAGTTTTACTGCTAGTTTTATCTTTCTTAAAAAGCAATAAACCATTCCTTTTACATGTAATCATCGAAGGAGACAGCACCCCTGTCTCTCCGTCTCTGTGGAAACAACTCCCGTAAGTGCCACTTAGCAAACACAGATGGGCCGATCACTGACCAACCTGCCCGTACTTCTCCACTAGCTCATCCCAGTGCTGAGAAAATCCTCCCACCTTTTGTTTCAGCAGTTGAGTTCAACCTCTCTCCTCTATTGCAGTAGTCTTAAATAAAGTCTTCCTTGCCTATTTAACTCTGTCTGGTGCAATTTTAATTTGACCTCTTGCCTGAACTGGACCAGTCTGTATTCACATTTTCCGTTTGCATGTCAGTTTTCCCCACTCCTTCAAGGTCTCCTTTTTGTTTTTGTTTTTGTTTTTATCCTTTACCTCCTCAGCATCTAGCCCACGGCAGGCACACAATGGGCCCCCAATACATTTCCTTTTACATTTTAAAACTGTAGTAAAGACTGGAGTTGCTTAATGTGCACAAGTAGCTTATTTGACTTCAGCTATATGCACTACTGAGGGGAAGAGGCAGGAGACAGGCCCTTGAGGGAGAGTCACCCAGAGAAAGAACAGGAGACCAAAAGAGGAACCAAGAAAAATGGAGACTCCTTATTTTCCCCATTGTCCTTTGCTCCTTTCAAATTAGACCTTGGCCTTCACTGCCCCAGAGAAACAAAAGACACTAATTCTTGGCTTTTGAACTTCTACAGGCTCGGGTCCTGGCATTTTAAGTGCCACGTAGGGGACTTTCAAGGATAATTTTGACACCATGCAATTTTTGCTTTACAATGTTGACTTTAGAAAATGACCCTTCTGCCTCCACCTGGACCTCCACTTGAGATGAGTCTCCCCTCTGTCCTTTCCTTGTGTTGCTTTCAAACATTTCTCAGTCAGAGATTTCTTGCCTTTGATAACTTATTTGGTTGTGTTCAAAGCTTGTTCCTCGAAATTGACATTCTTGAACAGTAAATGACATAAATTTGACTATTTCCAGAAAAGTGGTCTTCACCCCTTTAATATAACTTTTAGCAGTATGTGAACATCTCACTTTCCAAATGAGAATTAAATAACTGAATAATTAACTTAGGTTTATTTTTCACAGGAATTTCTTTCCCTAAACCAGAAAATTTTAATTGGCAAACTTTATGTCTGTACACATAGTTCAAGATTCCAAGAATCACTTTGAATATGAGAACATATAAAGACTTTTTTCTATAGAAAAAACAAATGAAATAACCTGATTTAACATTTACTTACAGGTGTTACAAAAAATATATAGAACGCACCTGGGGCCAAAAATCTTCATATTTTAAAGGCAAATGAGACACAGTTAGCTCCTGACTAGCAAGATCTGGTGTATAATGTATTATTTCATTGATGGCATGCTACCTGATAGTTTCTCAATCAATGTTTGATTAGTCAGCTGAGGCTAAATTCTGCTGTGTTAACAAACGATCTCATAATCTTAGTGAATTACATTAGCCAAGATCCATTCCTATCTCATGTTAAAGGTCTATTACAGATCGGTTTCAACTCTGCTCTAAATCTTTTTCATTTCAGGATCCAGGCTAAGGAAGCAGCTTGTCTAGGAAATGCTGGTCTCATGGCAAGGTGCAAAGATGGCAAGATTGTGGCATGGCCTTTCAAGCTCCCACTTCTACATGACACATGTGACTCCCACTCATATTTCATTGGCTGAAGCAAGTCACACATTCAAGCCTGACACCACCAGGGCAGGGCTTCCTAGGGACAGGCCAGGAAAAGAAAAGGAGCAAATATTTTTGAATAATAATATAATTTTTCACAGTAACAGTTAAGTGAACAAGCTTTTTTTATTATGTGGAACTTCATTTTACTCTACCCACCCTGGGATTGTTCCTGTTTTCCTAATATGAAACAACTACAATGCTCATCATATTAATATTCTAAGACTACCGTTAAAAATACCACAAAGCAGGTGGCTTAACCAACAGAATTTTTCTGTCTCATAGTTCTGAAGATCAAAGTGATGGCAGGGTTGGTTCCTTCCAAGACCCTGAGGGAGTTTTCGTTTCATGCCTCCCCACTAACTTCGGGTGGCTTCCTGGCAATCTTGGCATCCCTTGGCTCAATCTCTGCCTCTGTATTCACATACTCTTCACCCTAAGTGTATGCCTCTGTCCAAATTTCTCCTTTTTATAAGGAAATAAGTTACAGTGGATCACAGGGCAACCCTCATTGAATAGGACCTCATCCTAATTAATTGTAATTGCACTGACCTTATTTCCAGATAAGAGCACATTCTGAGGGACTAAGGGTTAGGACTTTAACATCTGAATTCTGGAGAAGGGTTCAACCCATAACAACCACATATCATGTTTGTCCAAAACAGTCCCATTTCCTGCTGTGGTCCTGGTGACACTATTACTAGAGATCCCTCTTTCACTTTCAAGAGTGTCCCAGATCGGACAATCAATTAAACGGCCACCCTAAAAATAATACATGATCATTACAGAGAACTTGAGTAAGTATAGAATCAGTTAAAGTAGAACATTTTAAAGGGATCACCTTTAAGTACCAGTCCATTTGAAATTCTGCTATTAACATTTTGGTGTATACACATAATTTTTCAATAAACTGGAACAATGCTGTAATACTGGGGTTTTTTTTTAAATTTATTTATTTATTTATTTTTGGCTGTGTTGGGTCTTCGTTTCTGTGCGAGGGCTTTCTCTAGTTGTGACAAGCGGGGGCCACTCTTCATCGCGGTGCACAGGCCTCTCACTATCGCGGCCTCTCCTGTTGCGGAGCACGGGCTCCAGACGCGCAGGCTCAGCAGTTGTGGCTCACGGGCCTAGTTGCTCCGCGGCATGTGGGATCTTCCCAGACCAGGGCTTGAACCCGTGTCCCCTGCATTGGCAGGCAGATTCTCAAACACTGCGCCACCAGGGAAGCCCTGTAATACTGTTTTTGTAACCTGCGTTTTCCTTTAATAATATTTTTGTGTATTTTTCTATATACTTAAAAAATTCTTTGAGAATATGATTCTTAATGACTGCATAATAGTCTATCATATCCACCCTGTAATTTATTTAATGACTTTCTTATTGTGGGTCATTTAAGTGGTTTCCAAGAGAGCACTATTTCACAAAGTCACTTTTGGCATATAAAACATCAAACAGCAATTTTAGAAAGACGTAGCAAGAATTTCCTACATTTCTGAGTATGCTTCTCATAACAGTTTAATCACAAGTGATATTTCTCATGCGCATTTACAAAGGGGCTTAAGCTCTTTTTTGTCTCATTTTCCTCAGGAAGGAAAGGGTTTCCAAAAGTCGACTGCTCTAGACTGGACCACAAATCTTCCCTTTCTGTTTGTTTTGCAAAAAGCTTCTTACTGATTTTACTTCTAGCGGACTAAGTAGCTTGGGCTTTTCTTTTTCTAAGCCTATGCTAGAAAAAGAGCGGCTGCTTCATTGCACCATACCAACACCTCTTAGAAAACACTTCTTGGAATTTCTTGTCCAAATTCCAATTCCTTTTACATGTGCTGGGTTAGAATAATCAGGTTCCAGGTTTAGGAAATGATGGTCATCAGCCCAGTGATGCACTTTACAGGCATGTGTGCCCCGCTGGAGGGGACAGTGAACGAGTATCTTGGATGGGAATGATGGGAAGGGGGTACGAAGGAGGATTACAGAGACCTTGCTTCACTGGGTGGGTGGGTGGGGCGCTGTGGAATTCTCTGTTGAAGCTTCCCAGGGAATTCTAATGCAGCTACTCCATGGCTGACCTTTGTCATGGAAGCAGAGTGTACCGCTATTCTTCAATTATGTGTCTGTCGCTCTGATGGGACTGCGAGTTTCCTGCAAGGATACTCTGTTCTTTTTTCATCTTTCTAACCATCTGAGATAAAGCAGTGTTTGATAAGTGCCTGAGTCACTAAGAACAGTAAAGTTGAGTGGTATGGGAATAGGACTGATTTCACTTTATTACAAACAAACTTTGCGCGCATACTGTGTGCTTGTCACTAGACTAGGCATAAAGATGAATAAGATACGATGACTGATATTGGAAAATGTACAGTTTAGTACAAGAGATAACACAGGTAAGGAAATCTTTTCAGTTCAAAAGTGATGTTTCAAGAGTAGAGTTGCATGAAAAGTACTCTAGGACTTAAGTAATATTAATTTCCTGGTGGAGTTGGTAAAAATTTTTAGAAGAAGAAGTTTGTGCATTCATTTATGTGCCGATTAATCCATTTAATAAGAGGCTTATTTGTTTGTTCATTAATTCATTTGTTTATTCAGGGGCAAACTATTTAGCCTCAAACTCACATCAGGCCAAGTGCTGGGCACTAGAAATATACACAGAATGTAAATAACAGATAAGGCTTATAGTCTAGTGGGGGTTAGGAGCAGGTAATAGAGACAAACGCACAATATGCTAAGTGCCGTGATGGGGGAGCAGAGGCTGTAATGGAGATGGTTAAGGGGCAGGGCCAGTTGTGCAGGTTGCTCATGCCACAAGGCAGTTGGAAAGGGGAGATTAAAATCTAGCCTAAGTGCCCCTCATCAAGTATCTGTCCTACCTTGGAGATTTGTCTTACAAGAAGGGAACATTTTTCCTAATTCCTAAAAGCTGCTATGTGGGATAGAAGCAGCTCTGTTAGGCGAGACGTCTGAACAGGACTGGGAGGTTCAAATACAGCTTCCTGGAGGAAGTAATTTCAAAGTTGAGATTTGGATCAACACGACATAGGCAGGTGTGAGTCAGTATGTGAGTGTGTGAGCAAATGTGGAGTTGAAGGTGACAGTGATGTCGCTGGAGAAGTGAAGGGTTTTCCAGACATGTGGAGCAGCACAGGCAAAGGCCCAGGATGTGAGGCATCGAGAGACACGTTTTGAGAATCGAGATTATGAGAGAGGGAGGGAGGCAAGGGGTGAGAGTGAGGCAGAGAGAGAGAGGATGAGGGGGTAACAGAAAGAGAATGACGAAAGAATGATGAGGAAGAGGAAAGGGAAAAGGGAGAAAGAGCAGGGATAAAAAGACAAAGGAAAGGAAATAAGTGGAAGAGAGAAATAAGAGGGGAGCAGAGAGCCATGAGAGAGAGATGGGATGAGAAAGAAACAGGGTGTTGAGAGAGAAAGAGATACTGAGGCAGGAGAGGTTAGAGAATGAGGGTTATAAGCCACATTAAGAGTTTGGTCTTTGGGGACTTCCCTGGTGGGGCAGTGGTTAAGAAACCGCCTGCCAATGCAGGGGACACGGGTTCAAGCCCTGGTCCGGGAAGATCCCACATGCCGCGGAGCAACTAAGTCTGTGCACCACAACTACTGAGCCTGTGCTCTAGAGCCCATGAGCCACAACTACTGAGCCCACGCACTGCAACTACTGAAGGCCGTGCACCTAGAGCCCGTGCTCCGCAACAAGAGAAGCCACCGCGATGAGAAGCCCGCGCACCGCAACGAAGAGTAGCCCCCGCTCGCCGCAACTAGAGAAAGTCCGTGCGCAGCAACGAAGACCCAACACAGCCAAAAATTAAATAAATAAAAAAATTTATTAAAAAAAAAAAAGGTTTGGTCTTTCTCCTGAGGGCAACAGGGAGCCACTGGAATGACTGAAGGAGGGGAGTAACTGGATCAGATCTGTGGTATGGAGAGCTCCACTTGGTTGCTGGGTGCACAATGGATTCAAGGGAGAACAAAGCTGGAAGATAAGGAGACCGACTGGACACCAAGCCTTTTCACAGCCCTACATTTGGGTCTTCAGTGAGGGCAAGTAGAGAAGGGGGAGAGGGATACTCCAGGTAGAGAGGACTTGCAATGTGGATGTGTGATAGCATCCCAGGTGGAGAGCACTGTTGCATCACAGCCAGGTAGGACGGGCTGGGAACGCTGGGAATCAAGATGGCAGGAAGGTAGGGTGCCCAGGTGAGACTGGGAGGCTGCTGAATCACTAAAGAGCTTAAACTTCATCCTTACTCAGTATCAGCCCACTGAAGGTGGTAAGCAGGAGACTGGTATTATCTATTTTGAGTTTTAGTAAGTTACTCTGGAGGAAATTTTGAGAATAGTTGGATCAGAACAGAGGAGGACGGGGGAAGGAGGTCTCTCCTATTGTGGACTGGAAGGGAGATAATGGAGTACAGTAGAGATGCGGAATATGAAATGACGTGGGGGGATTTCAGACATAGTTAGTGAGCCTTGGTGATACTTGAATGGGGGTAAGGGAGCAGAAAGGTTCCAAGGTGATGCTGAGATTTACTTTTCATTTGCTTGATTCAGGCTTTTTATGTACATATGATATGATATAAGAGAAGCAGATTTAGGAGCTAGGGAAAGTACTTAATGAGCTCATTTGGAGATACGGTGAGTTTACGAGATCTGGAGAAAATCCTGAGGACGTGAAGCAAGGAGTTGAAATTCAAGTCTGAGTATCAGTAGGGTCAAAGTGGGTAGAGTTATAGATGTGTGAGTTGTCAGGGCCCTGGGTTGGGTTGAAGTCATGAAAATGGGTGAAGGTGACCAAAGAGAGGGTAGAATGTAAGGAAAAAGGGAGCCACACCTGGAACCCAAGGAAACATCAACATTTAGAGCACGGTTGTTAAATACAGAATTGGCTACACAATTGGTGGGGGCCCAGCACAAAATGAGCATGCAGGGCCCCTTGATAAAAAATTATTAAGAATTTCAAGACGGCAACAGTAGAGCATTAGACCAAGCATGGTTTGTACTGGTCTCCAGCACTATTCCTTTACCAGGTGGGTCATTCTAGCCTCCTTCCCTTGCTTATCTGTAAACCACTGCCACTCCAGCTGTGAGAAACCTGACTCCCACTGTCCTCCACCGACGTGCTGAATTGTTCAGTTCCAGTACATATGTGTAATAGTTTCAGAATTGTTAACCTGTACCCTCATGGGAAAGAACTTTATTAATTAGAGTACAGTGCTCTGTACAGTTTCATTTCCTTATAGTCTGAGGGACTCCACTCATTTCCAAAATTATTTAAGTCATCAGTTTCTTCCCCACTCCCTTCTGTGAGGTTGTTTCATGCTCTTGTAAAACAGTTTGATTATTTTGCCACCTCCTGCATGCCATCCTGGGATCCTATGTCAAGTTCTAAGGGTTTGGACAGAGTCAGTGTTACGTTTCCACTGTTGCAGTATCATTCAGAATCATATGGTAACATAAAGTTCTTCTACTATCCTAAAAAAATCCTCTGTGCTTCATCTACTCAACCTTACCCTCCCATCTCCCAAGCCTCTGGCCATCACTGATCTTACTGCCTCAGTAGTTTCCCCTTTTCCAGAATGTCATATAAGTGGAATCATTCAGTGTATAGCCTTTTCAGACTGGTGTCTTTCATTTAGAAATATGCATTTTAAACTCATTCATGCCCTTGCATGGCTTAAATGCATTCCATCAAACAGATGTACCACAGTTTGTTTATCCCCTCACCTACTGAATGACATCTTGGTTGCTTCTGGGGTTTTATTTTTTTTTTAAAGACTGAACACAAGATAGCTCCATTTTTAAAAATTAATTAATTAGTTAATTTTTGGCTGCACGGGCTTTCTCTAGCTGCAGTGAGTGGGGGCTACTCTTCGTTGCGGTGCACGGGCTTCTCACTGCGGTGGCTTCTCTTGCTGCGGAGCGCGGGCTCTAGGCACGCTGGCTTCAATAGTTGTGTCAGGTGAGCTTAGTAGTTGTGGCTCGCGGGCTCTAGAGCGCAGGCTCAGTAGTTGTGGCGCACGGGCGTAGTTGCTCCTCGGCATGTGGGATCTTCCTGGACCAGGGCTTGAACCCGTGTCCCCTGCATTGGCAGGCGGATTCTTAACCACGGCGCCACCAGGGAAGTCCGCTTCTGGTTTTTAAACAAGCTTTGAATAAAGCTGCTGTAAACATTCATGTGCAGGGGTTTGTGTGGACATAAGTTTTCAAATCAGTTGGGTAAATACTTAGAAGTGCAGTTGCTGGGTCATATGGTAAGATTATGTTTTGCTTTATAAGAAACTACCAAACTGTCTTCCAAAGTGGCTGTACTATTTTGCATTCCCACCAGCAGTGAATGAGAGTTCCTGTTTGCTCTGCATCTTTGCCGGCAATTGGTATTGTTTTTGTTGTTGTTTTTCTTTTCACCATTCTAATAGGTATGTAGTGTCATCTTGTTTTAATTTGCATTTCCTTTGTGATAAATGATGTTGCACATCTTTTCATATGATTATTTCCTAGCCATATGTCTTTTTCCTTGAAGTAAGTTTTCAGATCTTTTGCCCATGATTGAATTGAGTTTTTTGTTTTCTTGTTGAGTTTTAAGAATTCTTTATGTGTTTTGGGCTTCCCTGGTGGCACAATGGTTAAGAATCCGCCTGCCAATGCAGGAGACACGGGTTCGAGCCCTGGTCTGGGAAGATCCCACACGCTGCGGAGCAACTAAGCCCGTGTGCCACAAGTACTGAGCCTGCGCTCTAGAGCCCGCAGGCCACAACTACTGAGCCCACGTGCCACAAATACAGAAGCCCGTCCGCCTAGAGCCCATGCTCTGCAACAAGAGAAGCCGCCGCAATGAGAAGCCTGTGCACCACAACGAAGAGTAGCCCCCGCTCACCGCAACTAGAGAAAAGCCCAATCGCAGTAACGAAGACCCAATGCAGCCAAAAATAAATAAATAAATTTATTTTAAAAAAAGAATTCTTTATGTGTTTTGGAGATAATTCCTTTATCAGATATGTGTTTTTACAAATATTTGCTCTCAGACTGTGACTTCCCTTCAGTCACTTAACAGTGTCTTATGCAGAGCAGAAGGTTTAATAAAGCCCAATTATTAGCTTTTGCTTTCTTGTATCACGCTATTTGGTGTCCTATCTAAAAACTCATTACCAAACCCAAGGTCATCTGGATTTTCTCCTATGTTTTATAGTTTTGCACTTTTCATTTAGGCCTTTGATCCATTTCCATGGTATAAGTACTCCCCTCATGGCCGACTTCAACCTGCTGAAGTGAACAGAGTTGGGGAAAGATGCATATCAGCTGCTGCAAGCTGGCATGAGCCAGCTCCAACGTAATGATGCTTTTAATCATTTGCCATCTGCAGGACTTCATGAAGAACTTTGGAGTAACTGATTCTGACGATAGGGATTTTAGACCTCATTTACACTTGCATTTTTCATTATTCCCAATGTTCTGAATATTTGGTGGTACACAAAAATTACTATAAAACTTTTAACAGATGAAGAATAGAGTATGGGGTAGGTTCTACCTGATAGGTTCCCAGCACATAATAGGTCTCCATGAACTATTTGTGGAATTGAGTTCCTTCTCAGTCTTTGCCTGTATGAAACTAATTTTCTCACAGTGGTGATCCCATCATGGACCCAATGAATAAGTAATACTGAACACGTGAGTTAAAGTTAGCACCTCCCCATGAGATGTCATTGCCATCTCTTATTAAGAGCTTCCTGGTACTTCCTGGTCAAATGAGTAGAAACGTGTTTTCTCCGCTTTGTTTAACGGAATAACCTTAAAGCGTGGAGAGGATCTCACCACTGTGGTTTCCACCTCTGAGGTCATTAACATGATTTATTATGAAGCTACAGGAAATTAGTTGCTGAATATTTCAATATGGACAGGAAATAATGTAACTCCATTGTTACCACAGAACCGCTGTATCTTGGAGTAACCTGTAGCCATAGTAACAAGATAAGGGCATACTCCTTAAATGTTTAACTATGATTCTATACTTCACGCACCTTCAAATACAGTCAATTCTTGTTATTTATAATTGAATTAATTTTCTGATACATTTGGGGTTCACTTTTCAACAGTGGTTTTCAATTACCCTAATTTAAGATGATGAGTATAATAAGACTTTCTTTAGGACATTATTGTTAGGACTGGAATAGAACTCCTTATTGTATAAAAAGGACCTGAAAATGGCCTTTTAAAAAATGAGTAAGTATTTTTGAATGAGCAAAATAGTGTCTCTGAGGATAAATATTAGTGGTATAAGGGTAAATCTATCTCGGGGTCTTCAAAAGTGACATTCACACTACCTGCTGTAAATCCTAAGTCTGAAGATACTAACTGTATCACAGTAATAGTAACACTCTACAACAATAGCTAATATGGTTTGAGAATTTACCATACGCCAGAATTCTCTCAATGATTGTCTTATTTAATCCTCAGGGAAATGCTAATCGGCAGGTACTGTTATCACCTCCATTGTGCAGATGTGGAAACTGAGGCACAGAGACATCAATTATCTTGACCAAAGTCATCTGGCTGGCAAATGGCAGGGGTGGGATTGAACCAAGGCAGTCCTACTCCACAGTCCATGATCTTATCCATTGTTCCTACTGTTCTCCTAGTCCTGCCAGCCAATCACAAAGGACTCTGAATCCACATGCTGCTGCCCATGTTCTCTCAGCCCCTGTGCCTATAGCCATCCCTCTGGTCCCTGACAGAGTAATGCCACAAAGAGTAACCAGAGCCTACTGAATCCTGACCTTCTTACCAATTCCACTGGCCCCACAGTTATGGCTTATGTTGGTGCACAGGTGTTGGGCTTAGGCCCAGAGAACCAAGGTGAGTAAGGCGAGGTTGCATCTCCCCATGACCTCGGACACCAGCGGGAAGGAGACACCAGATGAACAGCCAGAAGCCCTCTAGTGGGATGTGTGCCATCCCAGGGAGGAGCACGAGGTGAGACGGGAAGGAAGCTCCGTCTCCATGAGCAAGTCAAGTCAAGCTCAGAGGAGAGCACACTCGCTCTAACTGGAATTTACCGGAAGAAAAGTACTTGAGGGAGGGAAAAGTATTCATGCTGAATATTTCTAGAACATAACACAGGAAGGCTGTGACAAATTGTGGAAGGAGGAAGTGATAGGGAATGAGGCTGCAGTACAAGGGGCCAGGTCAAAAATGACTTGAAGTTCACGTGGAGAAGCTACAAGGAATTTTAAGCAGATTTACTTTTTTATTAGACTTTGCTTTTTAGAGCAGTTTTAGGTTCATCACAGCAAAATTAAGCAAACGTAGAGAGATTTCCCACATACTCACCCCCATCCCCCAGACGTGCATAGCCCCTTCCATCATCAACATCCCCTACTAGAGTGGAACATTTGGTACAACTGATGCAACTGCACTGACACATCTATCACCCCAAGTCCATAGTTTACCTAATAGATTTACTTTTTAAAGGCCACTGACAGTAAATGGATTGGAGCAGACAGGAAACGGAGGCAAATGAGCCGAGTTAGAAAACGACCACAAGTCTCAGGAAGGCAAGACCATATCTTAAACTGGGACCTTCAGAGAGAAGGGTGGAGGGAGGCAGGAAGGTGTGAGGAACATTTAGAAGGTGGAACAAGCAAATTTTAACACGTGATTGAATGTAGGTAGTAACGCCTTACCACGGCTCTGTAGAACGTGATTCCTACCCATGTCTCAAACATCCCATCTCTCCATCACTGGTGTTCAGCCTTATTGGTCTGATCTTTAATACTCTGAACGTAACACTTTAAAAAAATATCCATGTCCTCCTTTCTTCTTTGATGACCAGATCCCAATTTTGTTTGGATTGCCAGTATTCCCAGCTAATTCTTGCTTTTCCAGTTGCCCCTGCAACTCAAGATGCCCATGGAACACCATTCTGGTCAATGAGATATAAGCAGATATCTCCTGGAAGTTTCTAGAAAAACATTTGCTTTTCCCCCTATTAAAATAAGTGACACAAATTGTTGTCTTATAACCTTCTCCTCACTCCTGACTTGACCTTGGTTATGATGGATATGCTGAGCTTCTGTAGTCATCTTGTGACCCAGAGGGAAAGACTAAAAGGACTGCAGAATTGCTGGCTCTGACATAGCTGCACAGGTAAAGCCTTTGCCTACATTTAAGCTTCTTGCTCTGTGAGATAAACAAACCCCTACATTGCATGAGACACAATGGGTGAGCTTCCTATTACACAGTCTTACACAACCATAGGGGCCTCAGCAGATGCTGTCCCTCCACGTGGAACATTCTTTTATTGGCTACAAATATGGCTTTTATCATCCTTTGAGTCTCAGTTTCAATTTCACGTCCTTTGAGGAACCTTCTCTGATCACTCTGTCTAAAAGTGGGGCCTTCTGCCGTGAAATGTGAGTGATAGCCTTGAGGGCAGAGCACAAGTCAGTCTGTCAGCTGCTATGTTGCTAAGATATAGCATAATAACTACTCGATAAATATTGAATGAATGACTATATAAATAAATGACAGCACGATGTCTAAAGTGAATCAGAGATCTGGAATAATTCTTTCAATCTGTAGTCATTTCTTCAGCAAAAAAAAACACAAAAAAAACAAGTGCAAAGCAGCAAGGCAACAGGACCCTGAATGAAGGTATGTTTATTTCCATTTGCCGAACTGCGTTGACATGGCCTTCGGTGTCTGTTGAACAATTAAACCAGCTCAGAAATAATGACTGCATTGTTGCTGCTCATAATGACAACATCGCCCGTGACATGTCAGGAAGGCTCCCAGCACCTGTGACTCCGTTCGAAAGCCTCGGTCTTCAAAATCACATACCCTCTCTGATAGTGACTCTCTCCTTTTCATTAAGCTTGGCATGGCAGAGTCATAACTGTTGGGTTTCAAACAGTAAATATCAAACCAAATGCTGTCGCTGCTGAGACCAGCGATCGGTGGCCCACAGGGGGGTCGGCGCGGCGTCAACCTTGCTCTGAGTTTGTCAGGGAACAAGGCAGCACTGCAGCTTGTGGCACCCCGACAAACAGCTTATCAGTGTAATTAAAGCAGAATTGGATGTCCTACTGCTTTGTGCTCCATCTCCCTTCATGTGGACAAATAAACTGGAGGAGCAGCATATGGATGGAGACCAAACACTGAATATGATATCCCCGTGCTGATATCAGCAAGGGCAAGGAGCACCGTCCACGGCAACCCCGTGTGCAGCTGGGCCATCTGTACTGCAGACCTCGTGATGCCAAAGTGCAGTGGAATCATGTTGCACTGTTCTCCAGGCAATCTGGGGCCTCCTACGTCTCCACTGACCTACCCTGTGTGGCACAGGAGGAGCAGGCTCTGTAGCTGCTGTTTGTCAGGAGAGAAGGCCATTTCTGCCAACATTTTGCGGAAGAGGATGCTGCTCTTGAAACAGACACCTGGGTGGGTGGAGCCTCCTGCTCACAGGTAACGAACTCATTCTGACAGCTGGACTCTCATGCGATTATTTCGGGAAGTCTAGCCTGAGCAGGGAAAAAATAGACAAATCGATGGTCTGGGTGTCTCTCTTTTTGCCTTTTATTTTTCCTTTGGCAGGATCTAGGCACAGTATAAGTGATGTAACAACTGCAGGAAATAGATATTTATTCAGTCAAAAAATTATGATGTGTCTATGATGTCCCAGGCCAAGGTCCCATGGTGCCTACACTGGCATTTATTGCCGATTCTATGTTCCCATCTCCTCAGCTACAACACAGAAAATGGCAGACAGGTGGACTAGACGACTGCCTTAATTTTTAAAAATATTCTGCCTGGACAACGCTTAACCAAGTTAGCATCATTTAGAAATGAAGTATCATGGTGATTAAATCACGTTCACTTCTAAGGTAACTTTGACTCTTTAGAAAGGTATCAACTACAGGAAAAAAGGACACCTTCAAGATCCAAATAAGTAAACGCCTATCTCACTTCCTCATGGAAGAAATCTTCACAGCGACTCAACACCTCTATAGGCTGATTTTGGCCAGGAAGGGAGACAAAGAAAGGAGGGACTTGCTGGCCAAGCACTTGCCATATGCTTACCATGATCAAGCAGGTGATTTCATTTTATCCTTCCCCAAACGTGGACGGAAGGTGTTACCAGCCTTGTCTCATATAAGAAACAGAACTCAGATGGTTTAAGTCACTGTCTAAGAGTCAAGCAGCTAGTCACCAACAGAACAGAAACCAAATGCGAGTCTGTCTCATTCCATTTTCCTGAGTCACAGGATTGGGTCATGCATGGAGCCTAGCTTCCCTAGCGATTCCCAGAATTGCCCATGGCTATTCCCATGGTTTGGATAGCCATGATGATAAATGTCACCCTTCCAGTAATAAAAATGAGTATGTTAACCTCAGTTTGCTTAAGACAGGGAACTACTGTATGAAACATTACAAAGATATATTGGCATCCAAGTGGTTCACTTTTTAACACATTTTTGTTTTAGTTACCTACACTATTTACCTACAAGGAACCATTCTCTACACAAAACTAAATACAGCAAGTGTCACCTCACAACACAAAATGTACTTTACATGTTACATAATATGAATTATTTAATATGTGTATAAATACATACTCATATACTACATTTAAATTTCTGAATCTTTCCCCAAATGTCTCCTTTCTTCTACTAAATTCATCATTTTACCCATTTATTAACTGATATGATAAAGAAAAATTATTTTTATTAATCCTAAACTTAATAGCATTTTTTTTCTGCATATAAAAGAATATGTAAGTACCTGTAGACAGAAGTAAAGGTGTGTCCTTTATTTACTGTTAACCCATTGTGGGGAGACCACTGGAGTTGGCCCTTTCTGACCATTCATTCATTCATTAAACAAATATTTACTGAAAGCTCAGTCTGTGTCAGACATACGCTCGATGCTGAGGACAAAATGGGAGGACATGCTGAGGACAACATGGGCAAACAACCAATGTAGAAATTATGCTTTCCAAATTATCCTGTTTGGGTAATGTAAGTGGCTCTTCTCAGACAGAACAGGGTGCTAAACAGGTGGAATCTTGTATTGCTATATTCCCACTTCCTGGAGTTCCTCAGGAAGCTTTTTCCCTTCAAAGGCTGAGTTGGTCCTGCAGTGTGCACTGACCCTGAAACGACACTTGGGGCCATCAGCTGAGTTCTTAAGGTTGGACCACTCTCTAGAATGCTCATAAGAGCAATGAAAAGATAAGGGATCAGTCTCAAAAACAATCCTAGAGATTGTGAACACCTGACCATCAATCATGGTGAGCTTGTGGGAGCCTAAAGACCCTCATTCTCAGGACAATGAAGGCTCAGAAGATCAGGCGCAGGCAGAAGGGCACCAGAGGGAGGGGCAGGACTTTTCCCGCCTGCTGATGCTGGACAAATCACTTCCCGTCTTATCTTTTAAGTGAGGTGTTTGGACCAGGCCATCTCCAGGGTTCCTCCCAGCTCTAATATTCTATGATCTCTCTGAATTGAGAAAGGGATAAAATTAAAATATCAATAAATATAAACACAACCAAAGAGCAGCCAGAGCTTCCAGGAGGACTCCTCTGACTTAGGAAGGGGACGAGGGGACACTTCAGATACTCAGTGGTTCACTGAACAGTGCAAAATGTCTATTCAACAACCGTACATGAGTGGGCCAGGACTCTTGGTCATTTACCATGTAGCAAGTCTTCCTTTATCTGGGGAACTTGTGTTGCTACGGGTCCTTGGTACTATAAGCCTTGGGTCATTCCATTCCCAGGAGACAGAAACAGTGAGAAGAAACAAAATCATGAGGTATTCTTCAGTCATTTTTTATCATGTTAATGTCTTAAGAATTTTTGCACGATGGCTACATAGAAATACTTCTAAGAGACAAGAGAAGAAGGCAGGCTTTCAGGGTCCCAACTGAGAAGAGAAGATTGCACTTGGATGCCACCACTGTCAATCATCAGGAAGAGGTAGGACACTTTAGTACAAAGAAGCAGTAACCAAGTTGTGTCCGTGGAGCTTAACCAGAGATCAGCCTATTAGTATTAGTATCAGTATTAGTATTACTGCCACGCCCACCTAAGGAAAAGCAGCTCAGATGGATGAAGGAATTCACCCCAGCAGAGTATTGAGAAACCAGTGTTTCTCAACTAATGTCTGATATTTCTTAATGACATCTTGATTAGCAAAGAAAAAAAGAGACTTTGTTAGAAAATTCTTTGACTTGGTGTCAAAAGTTTAGGACCCCAAGAAACAGTGCCCTGCTCAGGTAGAAAGGAGACAACACAAATGAGGCTGTGTTTAATGTTGGAGGGACCACAGGTAGAACTAGAGGCTTCAGGAGTGTTCTTTCACATTCCCAAGAATGTACGGAATGTATATATCCAATTAGCTGTATTTTTCAATCCTCAACAGGGCTGAGGATATACTGCCCCAGACGACAGCTGCACAGCATAATGAGAAGAGAGATGTTCTAGACCTAGGGGTTGTGGGATGGGTGGGGAGGGGAAGCTGGTGGTGCCAGAAGGAAGCAGAGCTGAAGTAGAAATGGACAAAAAACTTACTAGAACAGGGACACAGTGGATTTAAGCCTATCCCATGTAGGAGAGAGGCAACTTGCTGTTTTCCTGAAATATGCTGTTAGACCAGCTTTGACTGTTTGTGTACAGTTTGACGTTTCATGTAAGGTAACCATTGTTAATATACATAATATATGTATACACATATATACACACATATATGCCCAATACATATATATTCATGCAAAGATTTATAAATGGTGATGGTCACAGCAATATGATTTACAGCTGGGAGCTAGTGGAGGGAAACAACTGAATGCCATCCACTGGGGATAGCATAAGAGGTTTTTAACCATTTTTGTGTCATGGACTCCTCTGGCAGTTGGTAAATCATGTGGCATCCTTCTCAGAAAAATATTTTAGGAGCAAAAAATAAAATAATTGGATTACAAAGGGAACTGATCTATCCATGGACCCCTTCGGGGCCTGTAGACCCCACATTAAGAACCCCTGGAACTCAAGGATGGCTCACCAGCAGCGTGCCACACCACACAGCCTTTCCACATGATGCTGAAGAAAGACATTTGAGGACTGAGAGATGTTTCTGAGACACCGGTGAGTGGAAAAACTCACTGAGTGCCAGATGGTCACGTGTGGATAGTGTATGTCTAGGGTAGAGCGTCTCCAAGCGTAGGCCCCAGAGCCGGGAGCTCCAGCAGAACCTGGGCGCCGCTTAGAACGGTAACTCTCAGGCGCTACTCCAGACTTACGGAAACCAGATCTTGGGGATGAGGCCCAGAAATCTGTGTTTTCACAAATCTGTATGTACTTCAAAGGCTGAGAAGCACTGTCCTGGGATGTCAACAGTGGTTTGCCCAAGTAGGGGAACTGGGGAGATTTTTCTACTGTTAAATATGTGTTTTTTCTTCAAAGTTTTTACACGAACATCTATTATTCTTATAATAAGGGGAAAAAGTTACTAAAAAACAGATAAGACAGATTTATTCTATGGTATGTTAGGAATGATTTCCAGACGCAAGTAACAAAATAAAAGCACCACTTGTAAGGAATTTCAAGTTGTCAAATAAATAAACTAAAAATTGAGCAACATCGAGCCTGTGAATTGTGTATACTAACGCACAGCCAAACATCAGCATTCAAAGAAGAAATTACTAAGAAATGTGCTTAGAATGAATTTGAGGCTAGAAGGCCAACAGTGAACACAGTTGTTATGCATTTCTGAGCTGCCAGAAAAAAAAGAAAAGAATTTAAATCCACGGCAAAGAAGGACTAAACTAAAATCCCTAGGCGTGCATCAGGCAGGATTTGTGTTCAAACTCGGGAAGACACAGGGAAGGGACTTCTGAGAGTCTGCTGTCCCCTCCAGCCTGTTGCTGGTGCAGAATGAATCCATTCTCTGAAAGCAAGACCTTCCTTCCAGCCTGCATGTCCACCTCTATGTAACATGCAGGTACAGCTGTTTCCTCTGGGAGAGGTGATCTCTTATTTCAGAGGAGGGCAGCACAGCAGCCTCACTGAAGTTGCAACTTTGTTGAGGGGGATAAAATAGTTCCTTTAGCTTCACAAAAGGTCTACCGACCCATAGCTATACCCAACATCCAGGTGGCTTTCCTCAGCACGCTACGGAGTTGCTGTGAGGCAAGGACTTCTGTCTCATTCCATTTTCCTGAGTCACAGGATTGGGTCATGCATGGAGCCTAGCTTCCCTAGCGATTCCCAGAATAGCTGTCCTTGCCTCACAGCCATATTCAGTTATTCTAAGCTCTCCAGACACACCAGCCTCTCTCCTGCCTCTAGACATTGGATCATGCTTTTCCCACTGCCTGGAAGATTCTCTTTCTTTCCATCTCCTTGCCTACTGGTACACGACAGCCAGGAATCCTCCTGGGAATTACTTCTTCTGTCTTCTTAACATCTCCACGCTCCACAGCTGCCTATCACGGTGCTTATCTGCCTGTTTACAGGGTTGTGTCTCCCCTGGAACGGATGATCTTTGAGGGGGAATCTATGGGCAGTAGCCAGTGCAATGCCAGGCACATAGTTGTTTGATAAATATTTCTGAATGAATGAATGAATAAATGAATGAATGAATGAATGAATGAATCAGTGAGGCCCAATTTTTCAGCATAGGAAGACTATCTCCCTGCCCAAGAGGCCTAAACTGAGGCTTTTCTTCATGTCATGATCCAAATCACCCAAGACAAGAGGAGACACTAGCATCTCCAACGAAACGCCCACAGATGCGAATGTTTAAACTTGCAACAAAGGGTCCTGTATCCACCATCTCCCCCACCACTGCTTACAGAGGCAGGCCAAGCCCAGGTGCCTGGAAGGCACTGTGCCCAGGGACCCAGCCCCACAGTGAAGTCTCTCCCCTATAACTCCATTTGGAAGTGAGGGCTAGTTTAAAGCTAGAAAAGGAAATAAATGTGGGTTTTTCATTCATCCCTCGCCCTCTGCAGAAAACCGTCTATTGGCCTGTTTCTGTCTCCATCCATTTCTGCCTCGATCTTCTGCCCAGCTGGAACTGGAGGTCTGACCACAAAAGGTCCAATCCATTCCCCATGGCGCCCCAGGCCCCGCTCCTTCTCAGCCCTTATTGACTGAGTCAGCTGTGGTCTTGGGGCTGAGAAAAACGAGCAGTGATATCTCTAAATTGCACCAAAGTTGGCCTTTTCTGCTTTCGCTCTGTTCCTTGTGGCTCCCTTTGAACAGGGCTGTCAGCAGAGATACTGACAAAAAACATGTGGTCTGAAGGGAGAAAGTAGCTTTCTTCACAGCAAAGAGAGCCGTTTTCTGCTTGTCAACACGTGGTCTACTCTTTAAGCTAAGACATGACCTCTGGCCTCGACTCAGTGTGCAAACACACACATCAAATAAACATTTGTGCGGTTAACCCTCATTTCTCCGCACTTCACAGAGAATTTTATCTCTACCTTTCTCATTTTCCAGGTAGAATCGGGACAACTGTCACAGAATTTGTCAGCCTCGGGAAACTGACTCAGGGAGTTTTTGTGCAAAGGAGGAGAGGCGTGGAGGAGCTCGACGAGCACAGGCTCAAGGTCTGCATCTACCCTGCACTGGCTGCGGGACCTTTTACACAAGTTACTTCGTGCACTTCAAGGAGCAAAGTTGTCCGAAAACGACCCCTGGTGCCCACTCTGGACAAGAAACAAGCTAAAGCCTGGGATGGGTGGCTGAATGGGTAAGTCACTTTCCCAACTGGAGGTTCCACTCGAGCACTACTCCACATGGGGCCAGTGTATCCTGATCCTATCCAGGGTCACATTCTATGGGCCCAAGGTCACTGGTATGCTGGAGCCAGCTCCTACTGCTTCGTGAAAGCCAAGTGTTAAATATTCAAGAATTTTGCAAGTTGGCAGCTTGCAATTGGCCACTGCAGAGGTATTTACACCAGAGACAGCATCAAACACTACAAGTCAGGGCTCCCCTTGTCCCCAGGAGCCAGTTTACTAGTATACCACTGCCCCAGGCATCTGGCTTTGGACATCTGGAATCTCGGATGACTCCTATAAACCTGGGTACCTGCACTCATGCTGCCAGATACCCTCAGAAGTCTGATTACCTGTCCACGGGCCAGCTAAGAAGGGAGAACCATGGGAGCAGAGTGTCTTTTCTGGCAAACCTATCCAGTGTGCTCAGCTGTCTGCCCAGGCCCTAGCATCTCTCTCTGCAGGATGCTGGGGAAGGGGGAGCAGCGCTTCTCATCTTTGGCTCACCCCTGGCTCGTACGTGTCCTTTCCTCTGTCTCCGAACAGCCTATTCCTTAACCCATGCCATGTGCTATTTTGAAATCCATCCAGAGCCCTAGTACATGGCAGGTGGCAATGCTGCAGGAACTCAACTTACATGACTCAGTCTGTACCACAAGTAGACTACAAGTCTTGCATGGTGCTCGGCCTCAGTTTCCTCAATGGTACAACAGGGACATAAGATTGGTTTCTGAGAGTACGTGTGGTTTCTGCATGTGAGTGTGCTATGCAAACAGCAAAGACCCACGGAAACTAAACATTCGCGTATGTTACGGTGCAGAAATCACTGAAGAGTCCTAGGTTTCAGTACTGCCACTCTTTTACCTGTGTTACCTTGGGCAAGTTACTTAACTTCTCTCAATTTCGATTTCCCCACCTGAGAAATGGGTATAGTACCTTATAGGGCTGTTATAAGACCTGCACAGGACAACAATGAGAGCCATGTTTGGCTTAGATCCTGATACTCATTTGATGTCGAAGACTCTAGCTGAATTTGAAAATTCCTCAATTCTCCTACCTCTAGGGTGCTAACTCAAGCTGAAATGCCGGATCCTTTAAGGTTCTCGAATAATTAAACATAAATCCGGTCTGAGGCCAAAAGTACGTAACAATAAAGCCTTAGGAAACTTTCACATTGAGAACTGAAAGGGTGATAAACTCAGGGCTAAAAATATTGCTTCCTCTATAGGCTAAGATGCCTTTATTCGCTGGATGTATATCGTGGGGGGCATTTTTGCATATATATGTATTTGGCAAAGAACCAAAACAACTCAATTATGTTTTATCATTAATTAAACTTTGCAGAAAGAGGGCAACACTTGCTAATGGTGAATATAAGCTTTCATTAGACTTAGTCAAAATAAGTTAGCATTAACTCTGCTCAGCTGTGAATAGAAGTTTTGAGTTTTTTGAGTAGATTTAAAATGTCATCGCATGTATGAGCAAATGCAGAAATAGTCACTTTCTTTTCTCACTCTCTTTCTGCCTCTTTTTTTTTCTCTCCCCTCCTCCCTTTTACCCCCTCTCTCTCTCTCTGTCTCTCTCTCCCTCCCCCTTTACACACACACACACACACACACACACACACACACACACACAATCCATCAGCATCAAATCTATCACGATCTGCTAAGGATGCTTATATGACCTGACATAACGGTTGACTGCAAAGCAATTTATCTGGTAGTCTCACTGCCACTGTGGAAAATTAAAATTTGCTGGAAACATCCAGACTGATTATATAATGGTCTGTTAATTCCTTTCTAACAACAAACCAGCTATGGTCACTTAAATCAGTAACCAATGAATACCTCAGCCAACCAGCCATAGACCTGGTTAGAATTCAAGTCAAAGAATATTTGAGTCCCTACTATGTGTTAGGCACTGTACTGGATCACTCACTACCTTTGGTAAATTACAGTCAATGGGAAGAAAAATACAAAAGAAACTATATTGCTGCTCAAAATGTGTTGTGTCATCTAAGAGGTATAAACAAATCTGTAAAGGAGGTCAAACAAAAATTCCATGGAAGAGACCGACTGCTATATTTAAAACAGATAACCAACAAGAACCTACTGTATAGCACAGGGAACGCTGCTCAATATTTCATAATAACCTAAATGGGAAAAGATTTGAAAAAGAATAGATACATGTATATGTATAACTGAATCACTTTGCTATACACCTGAAACTAACACAACATTGTTAATCAACTATGCTCCAATATAAAATAAAAATTTTAGGGCTTCCCTGGTGGCGCAGTGGTTAGGAGTCTGCCTGCCAATGCAGGGGACACGGGTTCGAGCCCTGGTCTGGGAGGATCCCACACGCCGCGGAGCAACTGAGCCCGTCCGCCACAGCTACTGAGCCTACGCGTCTGGAGCCTGTGCTCCGCAACGGGAGAGGCCGCGACAGTGAGAGGCCCACGCACTGCGATGAAGAGTGGCCCCCACTCGCCGCAACTGGAGAAAGCCCTTGCACAGAAACGAAGACCCAACACAGCCAAAAATAAATAAATAAATAAATAAATAAATAAATAAATAAATAAATAAATAAATAAATAAATTTATAAATAAAAAAAATAAAAATTTAAGAAATACAGGCTTGGGCTTCCCTGGTGGCGCAGTGGTTGAGAATCTGCCTGCCAATGCAGGGGACACGGGTTCGAGCCCTGGTCTGGGAAGATCCCACATGCCGCGGAGCAACTGGGCCCGTGAGCCACAACTGCTGAGCCTGCGCGTCTGGAGCCTGTGCTCCGCAACACGAGAGGCCGCGATAGTGAGAGGCCCACGCACCGCGATGAAGAGTGGCCCCCACTTGCCACAACTAGAGAAAGCCCTTGCACAGAAACGAAGACCCAACACAGCCATAAATAAATAAATAAATTAATTAATTAAAAAAAAAAAAAATATATATATATATAGGCTTTAGCCCAGCATTGCCCAATAGAAATATAACACGAGCCATATAAATAAGTTAAAATTTTCTGGTAGCTACATTAAAAAAAGTAAAAAAAAAAAAAAAAAAAAAAAAAAAACCAAAAAAACATGAGATTAATTTTAATCATAGCAATATATCCGAAATAATTTTATTGCAACATGACATCTACATGAGGATTATTAATGAGACACATTCCATTAAAATCCTAACTTACATCTCAATTTGGACGTTATATTTTCAACAAAAATATTTAATCTGTGTTTAGATTAAAATTTGCAAGATAGATTCAATATCTTGTAATAACCCATAATGGAAAATAATCTGAAAAAAAAAAAATGTATAACTGAATCACTTGGCTGTTCCCCTGAAACTAACACTATATTGTAAATCAACTATACTTCAATTAAAAACAATTTACAGTTGAAAAGTCAGATTTACATGCAAGTTGTTCCAATAATTGGATCAAGCAGTAGTTTTTAAGTTTAAATTAAAATTAGTTAAAATTTAATAAAGTGCAAAAATCCAGTTCCTCAATCACACTGGCTACATTTCAAGTGCTCAACAGCCACATGCGGCTAGAGGCTGCCATGCTGGACAGAGTAGACGTGGAACTTTCTTCAGTGATGCAAATGTGCCATGGGATGTACAACCTTAGAATGTAAATGGGGTGGCCCATTTACATGGGTGAGGATGTAAATGGGGTGGCCATTTACATGAGTGAGGATGAAGAGGGCGTGTCCCAGAAAGAGGGAAGAGTTCAAAGTCATGGAAATATGAAATGCGTATGTACAACTAGGGTTGCTGAATGTAGAAATAAATTCTGCTGGTCATCTCACCAAGAAAATTTTGAGCACTGAGCTTCTGGACATCTTAGATCACCTATATGCAAATTTCTCTCCTATAGAACAACAAATGGTAACTTTTAGTCACTGAATAAAACTGCTACTTGTTTGAAAATGGGGAAATGAAACAGATATAAATTTTTGAGAAGAGGCATGTAGTTAGACTTGAATAAAAGGCGTGAAAAAATGGATTTTAAAAGGCTGATGATGATTATATAAAATAAATCAGGCAGCAGAATGGAGCAAGTTACCCTAAGTCTGCATTTCAGTAGAAAGGTGAGATGGAGCAGTGCTCGATGGGGATGGATTTAGTATCAGCTTTCTGGTCCAGCTTCTGGGCATGCAGCTTGGCACCCAAGGGTTCGCAAAGTGTTGCAAAGGACTATTAAATGGAGTAAAGCAAATTTAATCCCAAGGCCATAAGACTCCTTAGCACCTGTTTGCATAGGTGGGCGTAAAGGGGAGATACAGAGTTCTTGGATGTGGGGAGACCTCTAACCATGGTATACAACCAGAACTCTGAGAAATATTTAGGACCTGCCGTAAATTGTCCTCAGGTGTGACTTACATTCATGACACAATCAAAGCAGAGTCCTGGTTGAGTGGTTTTCATGATTTGGTCTAATGATCTATGTTGATTCCGTTTATGAAGAGCACATGGTCCCATTACGTATTTATTCCATCCTGGGTTAAATATGTCCTTCTAAAGGCCCATTCTACCAATTTATAGGGGATATAAAAAAAGGAATTTCAGTAAAATGTACTTTCATTGGTTTTGATGAAAAGGGTTTGTGATGAAAATAGAATCTCTAACAAGCATTTCATAAATGACTTGTCTTTCAAACTTAATATAAAACAGAATAAAATACATCTCCAAAAGACCTCCTTGCTGCCTCACAGATTTAAAGTCCCCTGCTCTCAATCAACTCAAAAATCTCTACAGACGCAATCAAATATTTATCAGTGAAAATTGGTAAAACTGAGAAATTATTTATGGCCCAAATTTTGAAATAGTCATACATTGAAGGGGGAGGAAGAAAAAAAAAAAAAAAAAAGGTTATGTTGGGAACTACATATTTCTCTCTAGGGCACATACTCCCAGACCCTCCCTGCTGTCTAGAATTCAAAAATGGGAAGGAAATCACAGGTTTGAGGAAATGTGTTCACAGCTGGGTGTTTTATCCTTTTTTCAGAAACATTGAGAGATATGATGGAAAACCAGCTCCCAAATTCTAATAATTTAGCTACTTACCAACTAACTATTTTGCAGATAGATAAAATATGCATATGTCAAAACTTTGCCTAATACCTAGAGCTGCCTGTGTAGCTTTTTAGTGAATATGCAATTCTACATGGCATGGCCTTCAACTGTGAAAAACCTCCCACGGGGCTGAATTCGCTGCAGCACCTTGCTTTTGATATCGTTACCCTTTAGTATATGGGTCTTCTTTCTTTAAAGAAATTCAAATTGTGATAAAATATGACAAAAAAGAAAATAAAGAGACAAATACTTGGTCTCCATTCACCATCCTGAATTGTAAGACAAAGCACTTCCGTGCCAACATGCCAGCTCTTCCGCCTTTTATAATAATTTTATATCTAAACTTAATTTTTCCCAACATTGTATTATGAAATTTCCAAACACGTAGGAAAGTTGAAAGAAGTTCACAGTGATCAACTGTGCTCATCACCTAGATTCCACCATTAACATTTTGCTCTACTTGTTTTGTCATATATCTATCCATTGATCCACCCCTCTAACCAGCTTATTTCTTGGTACATTTCAAGGAATTAAACTTAGTTTTAATGATATTTTAAAAAAGTAATTTTCAGCAAGGACATTTCACTCCGTGGAAGAGAATTCTCAGGTTGCACTCAGTAGCCCTGAGCATACTGGTTAAGAGTGCAGACTGTGAAATCTCAAAGAGGTGGCACAAAGCGTGCCTCTGCAGTTAAGTGTGTGACTTCGGACAGGTTACACTGTCCCTCTGAGTCTCATTACCCTCATTTGGCACCTTTTTGGAAGATGATCCTTGTGGGGTTGTTATTATGAAAACTCAACATAATAGATGAAAAGTGCTTACACTTTACTGTGACAAATAAAGAATTTGTGATGATTTTTTCTACTCTTCTCTAATCCTGTGAGATCAAGGACGCTGTCTGTTTCCTTTGCCATTAAATCAGCCCCTTGCACAGTGCCTTGTAAATAGCAGAGGCTGCATATATACTTATTGACATGAATTGGGTTAAATTTCAGAGGTTTTCTCTCCTGGGATGAAACAAGTACTTATTATTGGAGACAGGCAAGTGCGGTGGCTTCAAAGGCACAAGGCATAAGAAAGTTAGTTGAGGAAACGAGCTGGGAGCAGGGGATGAGACAAAGAGAAAAAATCTGGCCTGCAAAGCAACAGTGTTTATATCAAGTTTAGTGATAGAGCAGAATTCATCAGTGCCCAGTCCCAGGCCCTTGCAACCTCACCTTTCCAGTGCATACCAGCCGCCATGATGCCTAAAGGCTCTCCCGCAAGCCTCAGAAGGCCATTGTGCCTGTGCACAGAACACAGGGCATGATGGATGTGCTGGGGAGTTTAGACTTCTGGGAGCAGCCCTCAACCAGGATAGGGCTGGTATATTAATACCCCAGCTCCCTCCTCCGTGGACAGGATAACCCTAAGAGTGTGTCTTACACCATTTTCTAGCCTTTCTCTGTGGGATTACAATCCAGTCACCCACAGTGGTAAACAGGCCTCTCAACTGGCTGTTTCCCCTTTCCTGCTTCACTCCTTCACTCCCTTACCAGTATTACTGGTATAGAAATTACCTGCATTTGAATTCTTCTCTCAGGGAACCCAAAGTAAGACAACTGTCTTTATGCCCACAGAATCTCTTCTTCAAATGGCATTCTACACTGAAATCTGATATGTAATATTTATAAGATTAGAGCTGCCTGACTCGCAGAGTCTGGGTGGACGGGAGCGGCGACGTGTGGAGGCCAGAGCCCTGCCTCCTGGGTCTCTTTTCCCTTCTCCCAGCCTCCCCAGCACTCAGTGAAGACTCCTATATCTTCTCACAGCTTGACAGAGCCTTGCTTGTCAGCTACAGGCAGAGTTGATTAGGATATGATATAAGATATAAAGAGAAGAATAAGAGGAATGAATAAAAACAAGCAGAGACAAAGAGGAAAATATGTTCCTTCAAAGGCCTAAGAAGCATGGACAAACACATAGTTTTTGCAAGGCAGTGCAGTTATTCTGTAAAAGCCATCGGGAGGTTTGGGAGGCTTTCACACCATTATGATGTTAGTAGACTACTGCACTTAGAAAAGCTGTTGTTTCTAGAGAACCCAGGTTGAAACCCAGGGTTGAACCCAGGTGGGCAGTACATAGGGGCTAAGGAGAGAGAAGTCTTCAGCTTGAAAAACAAATTGTGTTCTGAGGCTGTAACAAGAAACCATGCAGAAGAATGTCCTTAGTTAGCTGCATACTTATTGATCCATTATGTATCTCAAGGAAAGAGCCTTGTGAAAACTCCCTAAATATACTGAGGGGGGACAAATGTATGGGGTTGGAGGAAGCTTTAGGATGACCACACAATTTATTGTCCAAAGCTGGACAAGTTTAAGGGGAAAGGTGGTGTTCATAATAATTATGCCAGGACAACCAAATTTCCAGGCAAGTGAGATGTGATAATTCACCCTTGTTGTAAACTAATTAATAGAATTGAAATTCCAATACTGAAAGTATTATAGTTTAGTGGTAGGCAGCGGAGGAGAAAGTATTTTAGGTCAGACCTCCGTAAACTTGAGTGTGCATCAGAATCACCTGGGATCTCCTAAAAAATGCTGGTGCTTGGTCTTCACCCCCTGACCACCCGAGTCAATTTCTGAGGGTGGAGAGTGGCATCTGTATTTTAACTGCCCCAGGTGATTCTGATGCACAGCGAGGGCTGAAAACACCAAGCGTACATGAAGGAGACCTGCAGAACAAGGGTGCAACTTGTGTCTCAAACTGTCTGGGGGCAGAGTCTTGCAGACTTGAGGACTCTGGCCCCTTGGCGAGTGCTACCCTTGGCTTCAGGGAAACCTACACAAAGGCCATGACAGAGGCTAGGGCTGTCCAAAGGGCCAGGGCACGTCAGCCGTACCACTGTCCTCTCAGAGCAGCACCGCTTCCCTTTGCATCAAATCCTGGAAACCTGGCAAGATTTTGCATCTTTGGTACAGTGATAGTTTAAAATCATAAGTATGGTTATTATCAGGATATTGGATTATTAATGTTTCTAATTTCCAATAGATTTCTAAGAGTCCAAGTCACACTAACGTCTTGCCTGGGTCACTAGAAAACCTTCCTCTTGGCTGTTTCTTTGTGTCCACTCCTCCCTACCACTCTGCTGCCACAGATTGTTCCCTACAAGGCAGCCAGAGGGACCTTATAAAAGGTCCAGACACACACACACACACACACACACACACACACACACACACACCTGGGAGACTTTCCAGTGGTTTCTGGCTGCATGCACGATGAAAATCCTATTCATCACCATGGTCTCCAAGACCCACGTGACAGGCCCACTTCTCTGACTTCAACTCTTATCACTCTTTTCCTTGTTCACTACATTGCAGCCAACCAGGCATTTTGCTAGTCAAATCCACCTCATTCTTTCGCACCTCCAGGCCTTTGCACACGCAGTTCCCTCTGCCAAGAATATGGTTTTCCCGATCTCCCCTTGGCTATCCCTTTCTCATTCTTCCCGCCCCCACTCAAACGTCAGGGACACGACCCAGCTGCTCGCAGTCATTTGCGTCGAGATTCCCTCCTCCCTCTACACCCTGGTCCTGCCATTTACTCTTCTTCACATCACCCCGTGTCTGTTACTCACAGCATTTGCTATCCTCTGCAGTTTTCTCATTTCTTTACTCATTGAAGAAAACTATCTCCCCACTAGAACACAAGCTCTATAACAATAGGGGCTTGTATGCTTGTTCACACCTCCGCTAAACCGATCTCAATCTTGGAGTCTGGCATATAACAGGTGCTCCTTGTTGATTCAGTGAATAGATAAACAATCCAATAGCACCAGCCATTCAGATCATCCACTCAGCTAACCACCATTGTTCAAATTCCGAGATCATTGAAAAATATGAACTGGTTAAAATTCGATTCTCCATGTCGGCTTTCCTCTGGGGAGAGGATGTGCTGACCAGGCAACAGCAGTATTTCTGCCTATTTAATAGTGACTATTTCTTCCTGGAAAAGTTGTTTCTCTGATTCATGTGACAGTCTTTCTGGATCTGGTTAGTATGGTTTAGTTTCTTTGATCTAGTTTTGTTTTTAGAGAGCTGACCCAGTGGTGCTCCTGGACCTACACATTTGAAAACTAGGATCTAAATAAAAGGACACATATCATCATCCTGGTATACTAAGGGGACTTACCTGGCTGATGGCCTGGGCATCATCTACAAAAGCAGTGCGTCTATTTCTTAACCAATGACATCCTCATATCACAACTCTTACATCATTATCTACCATGTAGATCTCAAAATCATGACAAAGGTGTTGTTGTGTTTTTTTTTTTTTTTGTAAATTCCCTTTTTCATGACCTTTGACATTCTTTTCTTGGCAAAAACTTTTGGCCTCTTACCATAGAGGATCTGAGGCCAATTCCTGCTGGTCGCCAAGCCAGTCAGAGTCAGCTTGTCTCGCGTATGCTCATCTCGCAATAAAAACATGGTTTAGCAGTTTTCTTTTGTCTGACTTACCTTGCCAACATCTCTTGGGAAAGGCTGTCGCTGATTCTCTGGAATTAAAATGGGAGATACCACAATGGACCTCTTTTGTCTTGGGACAGGAGAAGTTCTTTCAAATTTAAATATATCCTAAAAGAGAAAAAACAAATCAATTGACTAAAATCCCCCACGGAGAAGATGTATCAGTCTGCTCTGAGATATGGCTCCTTTGTTGTGAAAGCATACAGCTGTTTGGACATTGTTAATTTTATTCTATCAAACCTCATTAGCGTTAGCAAGTACATCATTAGAATTATACTAAAGCTGACATTGTGATTCACAATGACTATCATTAAGCTGTTTAATCCCATCTTCTGAATCATTCTATTCACAATGTCAGTCTTTTTTCATACATCCTTCCATGCCTGTGTATTCCCATTCTTAATCTGTCAAGTGAGGAGATTACTTGGCTGGTCACTAACCCACAGAACTCGCCGGATACAAGTGACTCTCCTCACGGCCAAATGCAAGGTCCTCACAATCACAAATGAATAGGGATGAGGGGCAATCACAGCATTCCAAACACAATGTTCCATAATGTCAGGCATTATGGAGACTCTTAGTCAATGTTCTGTCAAAGTCTGTTTGCTATTATTAGTGGGTCCACTACTGGAACTCACTCCCCACGCAGTATGTCCCAAACTGCAATCACTGGAACAGCACTGTGAGAATTTCTGTCTTATCTGTAATTCACCTTTTTAATTAAATAAATGGATGCAAAAAGGGAAACTCTGTGTCATTATTTTAAATATAGTACCAGTATGGCTTCTCATAAAAAGTACAAAAACATAAAAATAAACAACGAGATCAATGATGTTATTAAATTTGAGCTGGAAACTTAGGTGGGTGGAAAGTTTCCTCTTTTGGAAAGGGAGATAAGAAAAGGCTACAGGGGTGTTAAAGGGTTGTTAGCACTGAGCTGAGACTTTCTCCTTGACCCAATCAGAGGACTGAAAGAGAATTAAAAATGGGATATCATTTTCAATATATAAACCAATCACATTCAATACCACACACTAAAATTATCTGAGGTACCACCAAAAGCAAGCATCTCAAACTCTGGACAATAAGTTCCTATGAAAATCATGTGGCAAATTATATTTAAACACCATCACCGACCCATGCTCCATAAAAGTGTGTGCATGCACATGTATATATGTTATAGGACAGTGATATAGTTTTATACATATATAATAGTTTTATTTTTATTATTTTTAAAAATATTTACTTATTTATTTGGCTGCAGCGGGTCTTAGTTGTGGCACATGGGATCTTTAGTTGCGGCATGAGGCATCTTTAGCTGCAGCATGCGGGATTTAGTTCCCTGACCAGGGATCGAACCCAGACCCCCCCCGCACTGGGAGCGCAGAGTCTTAACGACTGGACCACCAGGGAAGTCCCAATATATAATAATTTTAAAGGAAACTCTATACAAGAAAAGTCAAGTAGGAAACAAGACCAGAGAAGGCTATGAAAATGTATATAAATAGTCTTTCTCTTGATTTTGGTCAGATTGTAAACTGATGTTATTCTTGTGGAAAGTAATCAGGCAGCATTTATTTATCAAGAACCTTACAAGTGTACATATCCCTTCACTCCGTAAGTTCACTCCTAGGAATACATCCAAATGCTAAATTCAGAAGAGGAAAAAACTGAAAGCAGGAAGATGTTTAGTGAGACATTATTTAAAAAGAGCAAAAATGGCAAACCACCTGAATGTTCAATTGCAGGAGAAGGTTAAATTTGGGTCCATCAGCAGGAGACACTCTTAGGCGGTCACCAATAAGGCAGCTGTGAAGACCACGTTCTAACCACTATGATCATCATTTGACTGCTTCCACGATCACAACCACAAACTATTATAATAACAACAATTTATTAAACATGTGTTGGGCCATGTGCTAGGCACTTTACATGTGTCTTTGCTAATATTTGCAATAAACTTCTCAAGTAAATCCTAGCCCTCCTTAACCAATGAGGAATGTTAAGCTCTGAGAGGTTATATAAATTGCTGCAATTCACCTAGTTAGCTGAGAGAATATGTAAGATAATATGTGTAGGAAAATACAGAATACCATATTGGTTGCCCTCTACTTTATATAAACTATACTGAACATAGAAGAATAATATTCAAAACCTCAATGAATAAGTCCAAATAAAAGACTGCTTGGGGACTTCCCTGGTGGCACAGTGGTTAAGAATCTGCCCGCCAATGCAAGGGACATGGGTTCTAGCCCAGGTCCGCGAAGATCCCACATGCCATGGAGCAACTAAGCCTGTGCGCCACAACTACTGAAGCCCGCGTGCCTAGAGCCTGTGCTCCGCAACAAGAGAAGCCACCACAATGAGAAGGCCGTGGACCACATCGAAGAGTAGCCCCCGCTCGCTGCAACTAGAGAAAGCCCGCATGCAGTAACGAAGACCCACAGCAGCCAAAAATAAAATATAAATTAATTAATTAATTAAAAAAAAAAAGACTTTTTGGTTTCCAAGAAGAGCAAAGACTCAATATTCAAGCAAAGACAGAAAACTGGAGTGTGTAAAAGGCAGTGAAAAGAAAGAATCAGAAGGGTTAAAATGACAAAAAACCAACCAACAGGGGCTTCCCTGGTGGCGCAGTGGTTGAGAGTCTGCCTGCCACTGCAGGGGACACGGGTTTGAGCCCTGGTCCGGAAGGATCCCACATGCCGCAGAGCAGCTAGGCCCATGTGCCACAACTGCTGAGCCTGCGCTCTGGAGCCCGTGAGCCACAACTACTGAGCCCATGAGTCACAACTACTGAAGCCCGTGCGCCTAGAGCCTGTGCTCTGCAATGGGAGAAGCCACTGCAGTGAGACACCCACGCACCGCAACGAGGAGGGGCCCCCACTCACCGCAACTAGAGAAAGCCCGCGCAGCAACGGAGACTCAACAGAGCCAAAAATAGATAAATAAAATAAATTAAAAAAAAAAAACCAACCAACACACCAACCAAATAAATAAATAAATAACCCAACCCAACCATGTAGAAAACAGCAGAGAAAGAAAGAGAGAATGGGACAGTGAGAAGACAATGAAAAACAGGGTGGATTACATCCATAAAACACTGATGTATAACATCTGTAAAGATTCTGTTGGCTTATTAGGGAGTATGAAAAGAACAGAAAACATGTAAAATACGTGCAATATACGAATCTTATTTACAATAAAAAAAATCTTGAAGCTCGTATGAGGGAAAGTCTAGGAAAGCACTTTGAAAAGATTTAAAGTCCTATGCAAATGTAAGGGATTGGTGATTCTGCTCTATAATAGAGCAAAAGTAGGTTTCCATTCATTATGACGATATATGTGAAAATGTATGTAAAGTAATGAAAAGCATACTCACTGTCAGTAACAAACATTTCATTGTTTGCAGTACAGCACTTATTTGTGTTTGCAAGCCTGTGAATGGGTGACAGGTGACCAGAGTTCCTGAGTCCCCATTTCTACCTCTGGTGTCCTCCCAGCTTACCAGCTACTGAAGCCCACACTGCCAGTCCATTTCCTTCACCCTCATATCCCAGCAGCTTGGTAAGAAGGACACCTGTGTAAACCCCTGGCTCTACAGTACCTTGGAAGAGAAGCAGGAGGCTCTGAGTCTCAGGATAGGAAACGGCATCTGGAAGGGAGGGGGTGGAGGTAGAGTGACCAACTGTAGAGAGGCCTCCATGTGCACAGGACTCTCTGAGCCCACCATGGTGGGCAGGACTGGGGCATCCTTTTTCTTCCAACTCAACTTTTTTTGTGTTACAATGGCAGGGACTTCAATAAAAAATTGGTCCATGACTGTGATTCTATGTCTGTGGCTCCACTTCTGTCTTTTGTGATTTATGTGTGTATCTATTAACTACGTGTTTGTGGACAGATGTCTACCTTTGGTCAGGTCTGTGGTAATGAGTTTGTCTGTGTGCTCTGAAGCCAAGTGCTTCTCTGTGACTGGGACCATGGAGGAGCCATAGCATCTAATTTGACTGACAAATACCATATGCACATCTAGGCACGTGTGTGTGTGTTTGTATCTGTCAATCTATCACATGAAGCCTTTGAATGCACCAGGATGTGGCCGTAACCTCAAGGTAAGACAAGATAGAAGTAGTGAGGTTTAAAAGTATATGACTAATTCAAGAGATGTTTACAGAAGAAGAGACCGAGGTGTGGGAAAGAACAGAGCATCAGGCTAAAGAAGAGGCTGTGTGAGGACTCCCTGTCTTCTGGCGTTGCCATTACCAAGTGAGAAGTAAAATATTGCCTGCTATTATCAGTAAAGAAAGGATCTAGCCAGCACATTACAGCTGCCTGGACGGTGCAGCCCGAGGAAACTCAGGATGAGAAAACACAGGATGCTGGCCCCAGATAGCTGAGGTGCGTATCGAAGGAATGATTTCAGTGAACCCAGACTCTTGCATCTTCCCATACATAGAAATGTGCTAAATTCCTTAACTTGAGATATCTAGTTTTCTTTTATTAACAGTAACCTTTTGTTCCGACTACCCGGTGTTGTTGAAAAACCTCCTCTATATACTGGCTTCCCCCCCTTCCTCCTCTGAACAGTTTTCTCAGCCTATATCTGAGATGCTGTCTCTGGGCTTGAAGTCCTACGAATGTTCACCATATAAAACATAACTTTCAACTTTTAAGTTGGGCATCTTTTTTTTCAGCCAACACAAGATAGTGGGTAAATAGGAAAAAGGCAGTTCTGGCCACAGATGATGGGTGCTGTGACTTTGAGGGCAGCCAACATAGTTTTCTAGAGGGTGTACAAGAAGTTGCATTCAGGAGGGAGAGATGAATGAGGACAAGAAATGTCACGATCGCCCACGTACAAGAGGAGCTAGATGTGACGGAGGAGCTGACGCCACCCAGATGATGTGGACAGGGAAAAGGGAGGAACTCAATCATCCAGTGAGCTTCTAGAAGGCCAGCAAAGGCCACAGGAAGGTTAGCTGGCAAAAGGAAGAAAACCAAAAGGACAAAGAGATGAGGATTTCAAAAAGGAGAGAGTGCACGGCCGTATCACACAACGCAGGCATCCCCTCCAGCAGGCCGAACACTACGAGGAGGCTGTCGTGTTGACGATGAACAGGTAATTGATGACGTCAGGAAGACAGCTTTAAGAGTGCGTTAGGGTCCAGGGTCAGAGGAACCAAAGAGAAGTGAGGGCTTTGGTGAGGAAGGAAAGAAGTTGGAAGAAGTTGGAAGTCTGTCAGCTCAAGGGGAGACCAAGAAGGTGCTGGGCTGAGAGGTGGGGGTCAGAGGAAGGCAGCCATAGTGTTGGGTGAAGAAAGACACAGAGGGAGGTGACCCCAGAGGGAGGCGGATGTCTGCAGGAGGTGGGAAGGGAGTGGTCAGCAGCACGACCGGCCCCAGAGAGGAGACAGGGAGGGGTTTCAGGGGAATTTCTCGTCTGCAAAGGACGGTAACCCTCCTGCGCTCTTGGTTATCAGAATGAAATGAGAAACGGCACCTGGAGGTGGTCTGCACCCTCCAAAGAGCAGCACAAAAGTGAAGGATGGTCTTATTCATACCAGGACAGCGGACGTGAGGAAATGAAGACAAGCCACTCGGTGCCTTTTAGGAGTGAGTAATTCAGCTGTGGGTGGCCTGAGGCCAGATCTTAAACAGACACTTGCAGACACGCAGCAATCTCCAGATTTCTAGGCTACTGGACACATGCACACTGACATCAAAGTTCTCTCTCACCAAACAAAAACACTCATGCACTCGTGCACGTGTACACACTCAGAATCCATCTGATAGGGTCACACGCATACACTGACACACACACACTCATTAACAGATGCACATGCAACAGACACACATCACAGTCCTAGACCCAAGGACACATACAACACACCTTCCCCCTGCAAACCAACACAGTTCCCTCAGCCACAAGAACACACACACAGACACACACAGACACAGGCGCGCGCGCACACACACACACACGCACGCACACGCACACACACACACACGGGGCGTGCAGAGGAAAGTGCGCGACTAGCCATGCGCCTTCAGTCGCTGACCAATGATCCATCCACGTCTTTGAGCCTGGAAAAGCCGGAGGCTTGCACGAGCCTCATGCAATCTTGCTTAAGTCAAAGGGCAGAACTCTGTCCTCTGGCAGACTCACTCATGCGGCATTTTACTACAGGGAATTGTCACCCTTACGTAAATATCTCTTGTCTCCCTTGGGCTGACTGGGGCCTGTGTCTCTCTGTCGAAGGGTATTGGGGTTTACAACCTCATTTGCTTTCCTCCCTGATTCTCAATCTCAGGAGAAATTGGCAGTGCATTAAAAGCAAGTTTCATGCTACCTGGGGGTGTCACATCACACAGCCCCAAAGAGCACCTTGGAAATAATGAGGAGGCCCCTGCGACTGTGAGGGACAGGGAGGGGTTGGGGGTGGGAGGGGAGGATGGGGGCCAAGGGAAGGAGGAAGGCAGAAAGGATGAAGAACGTGACAAGGAGAGAAAGAGTGGATTTATTTTCATTCATTCATTTCTTCAAAAACTATCTGTGGATCCCTTCCTTCCTGCCAGGAGTAATTCTCGGCATCTGGGATAGCGCAGTGCCCGGGAGACAGAAGGTCCCTGCCCTCATGCAGCTCACATTCTAGAGGGAGAAGACAGACAGTGAACACGGTCCAGGAGAACAGATAGGCAGGGAGGGCTGACTGTGCACAGAGGAGGGGAGGCCGGGACGGGCCCCCTGGGAAGGCGGCCTTGGAGGATGAAGGAAGCAAGGAAGGCGCCCTGTGGCGGGACGAGGGGCCACCAGCAGCAGGAACAGACCCTGGCAAGTGTGAGCTGCAGGGAGGCCTGGCCTGGAAGAGCGGGGGAGACAGTCCAGGGAGCTGGTAAAGGGAATTCAGATCCTGGATGGCCAGCCACGTAGACTGCAGAGAGCACTTGGGCTTTTACTCTGCGTGAGATGTGAGTCATGGGAAGGCGTTTTGTTTGTTTATTTCTTTTTGTGGGAGGGTTTTAAGCTGAAGAATGACATGAACCCACTTACAATTATATATATATCTATACACACACACACACACATATATTTCATGTTGGCTGCCGTGTGAAGAATAGATTTTAAGGGTTAAAGTAAAGAAATGTTTATCTGTTGGGTTTCTTCCTTTTTCCAACCCTGTCTTCACAGAGCACTGAGATTCCTCCTAAAATGCAAATCTGAGCTTTTGATCTGGGGAAAAGGGGAGTTGGGGGTCAACTTTCCCTGGCTGGAGTCCCTCTACCCTCCTTCCTTCCCACAGTATTTTTAATGTATTATCTAGGTACAATTTAAGTACCGTTACATTCATCCATCTTAAGAGTGCAATGCAACGATTATCAGGAAGTTTACAGAGTTGTGTGATCATCACCACAAACTAATTTTAGAACATTTCTATCAGCCTCCAAAGAAACCTCATGCGCATATGCTCACTCCCCCGTTCTAAGCCCCAGCCGCTGGCAACCATGAATCTACTTCCTGTCTGTACGCATTTGCCTTCTCCAGACATGTCATAAAAGGGAATCACAGTATGTTTTCACAGTATTTTCATGGACTCCACCTCCACTTCATAGTTGCTTTGAAGACCATGAAGCAGAAAGGGATACAGTTAGTGGTCAGGGGTGTTGTAAGGCCAGCCCGCGGCCTCCAGGTGCGACCATGCTCGGGGGCACCCAGAGTCCCAGCTGGCCCCGGGCTGGCTGAGAGCCCTGCTGTAATCGCAGCCCATGTCTCCTCAGTTCACCTCTTCCCACTGCCCCCTCCTGCTGCCCTCATCTCTGTGCGGATGCAGACACCCCTCCCCTTCTCCACACAGATCTCTGAGTCACAAGGTTTGTTCCCAGGGAACCCACCTAGGACACCGTCAAGGCAAGAGCTGTCCAGAGTAGAGACTAACTGGGCTGGTGTCCCAGAAGTGAAGGGGAACAGAAAGGTTTGGGCCCAGACTGGCGTTCTACAGCTGGGACCACTCTCCATGTTTTGGCTGTCACTGTTCCCTCCCTCCCTCCACGTCCAGCTGAGGGCTGAAAAGTCTTCCAAGAGCCATTCCAAGAAAGTAGTGAGACTTGAGAGGAATAGCCCTGCTCTCTTCACAGTGAACCCAAGGCCAGACAGCAGCTCGGACCTGTCTTGCTACCTGTCAGAGGGTCTTCATGAGCCAACATCCAAAGGGGCAGGAAGTGGCCAGAGAACTCATATGTGCCTGCCCTAGTTCATGTCTCTGCATTAGGTAATAAATGAGAGGGAAAAAGAGCAACAATTTTATAAAGAAGCCACAAGCCACTGCCTTTGTTCTCTCTCCAACTTCGTAACTTTTGGGCAAAATTATGTGCTAAGAGAAGTTATTTGAACAGGGAAAAGCGTCGTAGATGCTGTCAGCATCCCTCTGGCTGAAGCAGGGAGTGCAGGGAGGGCAGTGCCAGCTGAGACTTTTCAGCCTGGCCTGACTGTGGACAGTCTTGTAGATCATGTTGGGAAGGTCTGATGTGCTTCCCAGGCAGCGGGGAGCCTTTACTGGTTTCGTGCAAAGGTATGATGCTTTGGGTTTGAATTCCATGTCTGGTTGAAGGATCATGAGAGTTATTCCTTTGATGAGTTTGAAGCCTGGGTTCTGGACTCAAGTCTGAAGGTCACAGCCTATTCCTTTCTTATCTTTCTAATCCTAAAATATACTTGGCATCCTGGCCCTGGACTCACTGAGTCTGCCAAAGGAAACATTGCTATTTAGTGAGTAGCTATTATGTGCCAGGCACTGTGCTAGGCACACTGTGACATTATCTCATTTAATGCATCCAACAACTCACAGGTAGAACCACCATGCCTATTTTCCTGAGGTTCAAAGATATAAGAGACTTATCCAAAGTCACTTAGCTCTTAAGTGAGAGATGGGAACGCAGGTCTCTGTGACCCCAGTGTCCCCTGATCCAAGCAGGATGCTACTGACCTCCCCGGGGCTGTGCGTGGAGAGAGCTCCTTACTCAAGTATAACTGGAGAATCACAAGTCTAACTTTCGCAGAGGATAGGTAGCAAATGTCAATCAGCCTCCGGCTAAAAGGAGCAGCTATACCTTTACTGCAGGGGGACAGTTTAATCGTCTGCAAATTCCTGCAAATGAATGGAACAGCAGAAATCAATCTCCAATTTATTCCATTCTTGCAGCTGATCTCAATGTGCTGAAAGGTGCTGGGAGGAGGGTTCTGTGCTACTCAGTTCGCATTTCATATGCAATCAAATGCACCATTCAGCCAGCGTTGCTGTACCTGGGGTGAAATTTAAAGTCTGCTTTATTACCTCCTGGGGCTGAAGTTTGCCTACTTAAAAGAAGAAACAGTCCACGAACACCAAACTTTCAGCGGCAAATTTAGGAAGTTGGAGGGCCAATATACTAAGTTTGCATCATTTCCAGCTATCTATTTTCCCAATATTCTGGAGGCCAAATGTCAGCTGACCTGAGTCATCTGTTGCAGGTTTACAGGACAGAGTTACGCTGACAATAAAATGGGGCGATATGGAAATTGTCCATTAGTATGGAAATGTGTATTATGGAGCTAATTTTAAAGCTGGGGTGGGGTGGGGAGATGATGGCTGGTGGACTCCTAGGGTGCGGTGAAGCCAATCTGCTATTGTAAATTATGCCACACCTGCTTTTCAAGGCCTGCTGGCATACAGCTGGGAGAAATGGGTGCAGACCACTGTTCCCGAGAGTCCCCAGGCACCATGGTTTTCCAGAAGTGACCACCAGTGACATCAGAAATGATTTCTCCAGTAATGAGTCACTATCAGGGGCTTTGGGGATGTCTGATCCAAAAACAAGAAACCTCACAGTGACGGTCCATAGCAGAGCATCTGAATGATTAGCACCAAAGAAGTAATAAATTCCCAATAAAAATAAACGTGACAGTCATTTCTGTTAAGTGTGTTTAGGGTGGAAAAGAAATGGCTTTGGCCAAAGTGATCAACAGAGAAAAGAAGGTTTTACCAGAGGAGTTTGCAATTTGAGTGGTGACTCCAGAAGTTCTCTGTCCAGCAGCCAGATAGATCTTTTAAAACATTCTCCTTCCTCTCGTTAATGCCGTTATTTGCTTCCCCTTGCGAAAGGATGAAGCCACCAGTGTTACCAAGGCCAGGGAGGGCCAGCAGGTGTGGCTCCCAGTGGCACTCCAGCTTCAGGTGCCCTCGTCGTCCTCCTGGCTGTGCTCCTGCAGCACGAGCCACCTCAGCGTCCTCAGGTGGCGAACGCTTGCTTCAGGGCTTTCCACCGACTGTTGCTTCTCATCATTCCTCCCTTCTTGTGCCTGGTTGACCCCCCGATCCATCCATGTACTCCCAGCTCAAGCACCCCTTCTAGACTTCTTCAGTCTCTTTTGCTGGGGGGGTTGCCTGCGGCCCGCCCGTTACATCCAGAGCTCTTATTCAGCTTCTGATGAATTACACACCCATTCAGTGTTTATCAATGTCTGCCTTCCGCACAGGCTACCAGCTCCATGAGGCCAGGCAGCACGTCTTCCTGGTTTGCTGCTGTGTCCCGTGGTTCCCAGTACAAGGCCAGGCATATAGCAGGTGTCCAAAAAGTATTTTTTAAATACTATTAGATAAAAAATATTATTAAATGAATATAGGGCTGTTGTAGAATTCGGATAATCCAGGTAATGGGCTTAGCATAGTGCCTGCTTCAGGGTATCTGCTCCATAGTTATGTCTGATAAGTACATGAATAAGATGCCTATGCTTCCATGTTGATTTCCTCCTCAAGCCAAAAATAGCCTCTGTAACAAGACAATCACCACACTCTGTTTGGATTCTTTGACCCTTCAGTGTTTTGTGAAGTCACTGAGTCTATAGAAATTTTTTAGAAAATTCACCCCTTGGACTGCCCAGCAGAAGACCATAGCTTTCTGGAAGAAATGACAATTGAGCTGAGACCTGAAGGCCAAGTGGGGTTCATCCAGGGAAACGAGGAGGAGAGAGAGTTCCTGGCCAGGGGAACAGCAAGTGAAAGGGCACAGAGGCAGAACATGGCAAAAGACCAGAAGGGCTGAAGCAGAGAGGGTAGGGCTCCAGAAGCTTTGGGAAGGGCTGGAAGGGGAGGAGAGGGCAGGCCTCTTCCATTCACATAGGACTGTTCTGAATCCTGAGGACCATGAGAAGCCCCTGAATGGTTTTAAGCAGAAGTCTGGGATCTGACCTTGTCTTTGACCTTGCCCTGTCAGAGCTGAGGGGCCACCCCTGCAGAACACATTTTCTTAAATAAACTTTCCTTCCTGATATTTGTTATCCTTACTTGAAAAGTTGGACTTAAAAATATAACACAAGTAAAACACCCTCCCCTCCGCCCACACATATTCTACCACTTACTCTAAAACGTCAATTTCCCCATGTTAGAACTGCTAGTTAAAAAATAAATAAATAAAACAAAAGCAAGCGCTTTGGATGAAAATTTGCCAAATCACACTTCCAAGACGGAATTGCCTCCGAAATATTTCATGAATCTAGCAGCAGCAGTAACAACACAAATCAGGACTTGCTGGTTTCAATAGAGGTGAAAAATGTTTTAAACATATTTAGATTCTTCAGTTAGAGGTCCATTCAATCACATGTGATGGTAATGGGAATATAACGGAGACAATTTGCCTTTATCTGCTCTGGCATTGATAAAATATTCATGTTAAAGAGCTACTTCTGAACACCTGGAGGCATCTTGCAGAGTGTTACAGATGGGCTTATTTTTCTAACACACATACGTAGTCCGGCCTCAACAGCTGTATTCATCTCAGTATGTATTTGGGATGCGTGAGCACGTAGCCCAGATCCCATGCTTCCTGGTTGGCATGAGCTCATAAATGTGTGATTGGCCTTCAAAGAAAGTGCCTGTTAGAAAACCCACATGTGCTTTTCAATTCAGTGCGTACGTACTGGGTGTTCGTCAAGTGCTCTTCCAGTGGAAGTTTCACAGTTAATGATAGTGACTATCCTGTGGGTACCTCAAACACAACATGTCTTAAACCAAATTGAGTCCTGTCCTTGAATCCACTCTTGCCCAAACCCATAAGGTTTCCGGCTTCCCTTTTCTCAGCTGTTGAAGGGCTAGACGCTTATTTCCTATGGATGGTTTACTTCGTTTCCGCCATACCGCACTCCCAAGTGGTTGCCAACTCCTACAGATTCCACCCAGGGGATTTTCCCTGGAATACATCCCCCCTTCCTTCTCTAGGACCACGTTCCCTGACATGCTGTCCGCTCTCCTGTAGCCCACCTGCAGGTTCTTCATGACTCATTGTTCCTTTTTATACAGGAGCCCCCTGGATAGAAGAATCACAACCAGGACCTCAACACTCTGAGTCTGGGCTTCCCGGAAGCAGACACTGAGGTAAGAATTTGGGGGCAAATAGTATTTTAATATATTTTCTAAAGTTTCTATAATGAACCTATTCTATTTACAATCAGTACAAAAAAAAAAAAAAAGAATTCATTTACTCACAACCCTGTATCAGACAAACAGAAATACTATTCTAAATATATACTATATAGAATAGTATTTCTGTTTGTCTGATACAGGGTTGTGAGTAAATTAATTCTTCCTTCCTGGTTTTAATATACTTTTTGCTCAAGTTGAAATTGGTCTGAATAATTTTGCATCTTGTGCTTTGAACCTAATGATAAATAGCAAGTTTTCTTCGCGCCCCTGTTGCAAATTCTGTAAACATCATTTGGTAGCTGCACAATACATCATGTGGATGCATCAGCCCGTATTTAACCATTCCCCTGATGTTATACCCATACGTTTAGGTTCTTCTAATTCTGTTATTAAAATGCAAATAAAATATCATTGTATGTAAAGTTTTCTTTGCTTACTTGCTGGTTTTTCTCTAAACAGGATTCCTTAGAATGGACTAGCAAAAATGGGATTACTAGGTCAAAGTTGATGAACATTTAAAGGACCTGTCCCATGTTGCCAAACCCCCAGTCACCACTGGAAACAGATTTGATCTTGCCATGGCTGAGCATCCGCAGGTGGTTCCAACACACCTCTCTGGCCGCAACTCCTACAGCTCCAACCATACTGCTTTTGCCCAAACTTGCCAGGCTCTCTGGTGACTTTACACCTTCATTGTCCTGTGTTCCTCTAACCTGGCTATTCTCTTCTCACTCACCTCTAGTCCTGTCTACCTGACTGATAACACGCAGAAACACACACATCCACCACCCCACAACAGGCGCCTATTATATACTATGTGTGTCATTCTCCAGTTCAGGGTACATAGTAGTTACTGGATAGTCTCTATTAACTCTGGCTTTCTTCTGCCAGGTCGCACTAGTATGCAAATGCATGCTTTAACTTTTAAACTTTAATAAAGGTTATTTAATAACTATCTATTTGTTTAATGAATGCCATCAAATAGCAGATGGCAAGCTGGTAGTATCTCTTTTCTTCTTTTTCCAAAGGAGTTCTTGAGTTTTCCATTCCTTAAGGCAACTTCAGAGAAGAGGAAACTCTTGCATTTTTACGTAACACCTGATGCACTTAATCATCGGATTGGACGGGACATCGCTCTCCCCTCCCTTGCAGCTGAACTGCCTCATTAAATGGCAGAAGACCGTGCTGGCTGTGGCTGTGGACGGTACAGCCACCTTGCAATGAGGTTTGGCCTCACATGTGCCCGAGAGACTGGGTGATGATGGATGCCACTGGGTTATTCTAGGATGGACTCAGAGGAAAACCCTGTGTGACTTTATCAGGTCCAAAGCCAAGTGCTTCTTTACTTTCTTAAACCAGCTTCTCAGGCAGAATCTTATGGTGATCCAGGGAAAGGAGGGCCCCTAATCAAACTTCCCCAATAGCAGCGGTGAACAGCGTGTTCCTGTCTCAGATAAAGTAATGGAGGGAGGACATTTAAAGCAGTGTCCTGTACGTAAGAAAAGGGAAAAGTACATATCACCAGGACTCATTCTCTGGATTTAGTCAATTTTTGAGACCCTTGTTCCTCCTGTTTTTATCTACTTTCCTTCTTTTTGTTCATTAACTTCTTGATGTTATGGCTGCAAATTCTAAAATTAGAAAGCTGTTTCCCACTCTGGCCACAAAGTCGATTGCCTCCTTTGTCCAACCGATTTTCAAATATCCTTTATGACTGAAATTCAAGATTATTTTGCTTAAGGAGTTATTCTCAACATTTAACCTAAATCATCCTCTTTTCTTCCCCTCTGTAAATTTATTTTCTTTCATTGAAGCCTCCCCCAAACTTTCAGTACTATTCCTCCTCCTCTTTTGTTAAAGACATTTTAATTAAGATACCAGGGTTACATTAGCCTACTTAAGCAATATCTCTCTTTTATCTAGCTCTCTTCAGTGAAGTCCCGAATCAGCAATGTGTCTTTCATCAGCCTGTTCCATGTCCCTCTCCTCCCTTTGTTCTGTGGTTTTTGTTAAGTTACAGATCCTCACATTTTAATTCAGCCCCAACCGCTATTCCACACTACGCCCGCCATTCACATTAATAAATTCGTCTTCACAATGATGCACGCAATGTCCCATGTCTCCCTACATCACTGATTACTGCGGCCTTTGAAGATTCAAAGGTGTGTCAGATCTACCAGGAAAAAGAGGAAAAGAGATCATATTTGATGTTCTCCAACATCTGAGGTTTCCTTGGGCTCAGTGGTTTGATGCTGGGAGGGTAAAACAACTGCTTTAAAAAGAGGATAGGGTGCTATAAATATTCAGTTGCCATGTAATACTCATTCTTCCTGAAAAGACTGAAGGATCAGCCTCCTTTTTCAAAGCCGGGATTGACAGACACAGCAACTATTTGATAACGGAGCACGGGAAATCTATTACGGGACCAAGAGAAATGTGTTAGCATCCCAGCTATTCTGTGAACATGCCCCACAGGAAGGGAGAGATTTCATTTGTTTTCAACTACTTCTCCACATTAAATTCTTCAAGCGTTTTACAAATAGAAAAATATCTTTGAAAATCAGTGAGTACTAGATGATGAGAGAGAACATTTTTTGAGCACTTACTATGGGTTAGACACTAGGTCTTACAAAGCATTTTTCTCTTTAATGCTCATACAGTCTCTGTAGGTACCATTACACTCCCATGCTACAGATCAGGAAACTAAGGCCAAAAAAAGTTGCTCAAGGACATACTTCTGGCGAGTGGAGGAGCCAGGATTTGAACCTAGAGCATTTTATTTGGAGACTGGATTATTATCCATTCTACTTCTGGCCTTCTGTGTGTGCCCTCTTTCCACATTAAATTTTTCACTACTGAAAGGATTGTATTCAGGATATCTTCCAGTTAAACTTAACATGTATTACATTTACCCTTGATCTGGTCTATGAGCTGCATCTTCAATATATATTCAGAATTTGACTGTTTCTCACTCTGTCACCCTTTCCCAGCTGCCACCACCCTGGTCCAAGCTAACAACCTCTTTTGCCTGGATTATGGCAAAAGCCTCCTAACTGGTCTCCCAGCTTCTGCCCTTGCCCCAATACCCCCTATATCACCCCCACAGCAGCCAGAGTGGTCCTGTTAAAACATGAACTGGATGACAACAATTCTCTGCTTCATAGCTTCCAGTGGGGCCTCCTGGCATTTGGAGTAAAACCAGTGTGGCCTGCAATGTTTTACATAATCTTCCCCCAGCCCCTGGCCCCCTGTACCTCAAGGCCCCCTTGACTCACTCTGGCCCAGTCTAGTCATACTGGCATCGCGGTGTACAGCAGGTACATTCCACCTCAGGGCCTTTGCACCTCCTGCTTTCCCTGCCTGGAATGCTCTTTCCCCAGATATTTACAGAGTTGCTGTATTAGTTTCCTATAATACAGCAACAACAGGGTATAACAAACTCAGTGGCTTAAAACAACACAAATTTGTTATCTTCCAGTTCTGGGGGGCAGACATCCCAAACAGGCCTCACTGGGTTAAAATCAAGGTGTGGTCAGGGTGGTGTTTCTTCCTGAGCCCCTAGAGGAGAATCTGTTTCCTCCTCTTTCCCACCTTCTAGAGGCCCCTGACATTTCTGGGCTTGTGGCCCCTTCCTCCATCCTCAAAGCCAGCACTGGATCATCCTCAAATCTCTGTCTCTGGCCTCCTGCTTCTCTCTGAGAAGGACTCTTGTGATTATCTAGGCCCACCAGGATAAGCCAGGATAATCTCCAAACACAAAATCCTTAATTTAATCCCATCTGCAAAGTTGCTTTTGCCCTGAGGTGGCATCACAGGTTCCAAGGATTATGATGTGGACATCTTGGGGGCCATTATTCTGTCTACCACGGTACCTCGTTCACTTCATTCAGATCTTTGCTCAAACGTCAACCTCTCTGTGAAGGCTGCCCTGGCCAGTCTAGTCAGCATTTCTGGCTCTCACTAAAACTTCGTACCCCCTTCCATGCTTTATTTTTCTCTTCTCTGCAAGGTAACAATCTAACATGCTTATATTGATTTATTTCATTGATTATTTGTCTCCTCCACTAGAATGTAAGCCCCATCAACACAGGGATTTTTGTCAGTTTTTTGTAGCCATATCCCCAGTGCCTAGACTCGTGCTGGCATATAGTATATGCTCAAAAAAATGTGTGCAATAATTTATATCCTATACCATAGGCTGACAAATAGAGTGTCTTCATCACATTAGGAGATGAAAAACGAGAAAGAATTCAATCCGTCATGATTCACTGAGTATCTTTATGTGACTTCCACTGTGTTACATGATGTGTGAAATACAGAAATTCATGAAGAGGTATCGGGCTGTCATTTACAGTGGTGAAGGCTGTGCACTGCACAAAGGCCCTTGGAGGAGGTGGGCAAGGGCTGAAATTCACCCTGTGTTAATGCAACCTTATGCCCATGGGGACTGTGGCCCTTGAGGGGATGGCTGTTTCTAATTCACATGAAGGTACTGTCAAGTCTCTTGTACCCCGGCTCTGCCCACCTGGCATAAGCTAGCCCTAAGTTCTTCCCCCAGGGGCGCTTTAGAGCTAGTGAGACACAGGAGGGGAAGAACCCAGAGGAGGTAGACAGAGGAAACGGTGAAGAGGACTATAGGACCATTGGATTCAACCTAGGAACACAAGTGGGGCTCAGCTTCTACCTGCTGTCGAGCCTTCTCGGACTGGGAGTTGGGGGATCTTGGTTTCTGTCCTGCCTGTGCCACCAAAGCTGCGTGACAGTAGGGACTTTACTACTCCTCTCTGAGCAGCAGCTCCCTCACCTCCGAAATGGGTGGGACAATCCTGCCCGCACAGGGTTCCTGTGAAGGTTGTGAGGAGGCTTTGTCAACTCCAAACTCTGCTCTCATATTGGTTCACCATTTATAAGATACGGCTCCTGCCTCAGTGATCCCTTCACTCGGGACATCCAGTGGCTCTCACATCAAAGTGAAGGGCGAGGCCATTACAATGGGCTGTGAGGCACCATTTAATCTGCCCCACCTCCTTCACCTGTCAACCTTATATCCTACAACTCTGCCCTCTGCTGACTCCACTCCAGCCACACTAACCCCCCTGATGTTCTTCTGACCATGAACACTCCCACCTCAGGGCCCTTGTACCTGCTGTATCCGCATCCAGGAAAGCTCTACACCTGGGTCTCCATGGCTTGTACTCTTCCTTCAGCCAAGTCTTCCCTGACTCCAATATTGAAGACTGCATGATACCCTCCAACACTTCCTATCTCTCTTCTATGCTTTATTTATATCCATATCATTGTTACCATCTAACACGCCACATACTTTGCTTATTTATATTATTTTTTGTCTGTACCCTCTCCCTCCCCACATCAATACATAAATCCATGAGGCAGACATTTGCTTTTTACCTTTCTTATTAACTGGTCTAACCCTAGACCAGTTAATAAGAGAGGTAAACCAGAACAGGCCTTGGTACCTGGTTAGTGCTCAGACGACACATGAATTCAATGAATGATGAATTAATCTAGTTGAAAAGGCAAAATGAGCCTATATGGAGGAATACAATCAACTGAGAAGCTCCGCTGTGTTTACTGACTGTTAGCAGAAACGGAGATTGTGCCTGAGTGAAGTGATCAGGGTGGCAGGCTAAATGCTGGCTTGATTTTGCAGGACAGTTAAGGTTTGGATGGACAAAGCAGGGACTCCCAGGTAGAAAAAACAACGGAGATAATAATACTAGCATCATATACTTACTGAATGCTTGGCAGGTGCCAGGCACTATCCTAGGCACTTTATAGATACATCATCTCATTTAATCTTCAAAACAGCATTTTGGTAGCTACTATTATTAACCTCATGATGTGGATGAGGAAACTGAGGTACAGCAAGGTTAAGTAATTTGCAAAGAATAGTTCAAAGAAACGTAAGGTTTGTAACAGTAGCAGTGAGGGTCCTTACTCTAACAAGTAGAAGTAAAGTACTTAGCTCCCAGAAGACTCTCACTAAATGATGACTGTCATTATCAGTACAATAGGTAGGCCGGAGAAATTACAAGAATTTTGGTGTTTTTCCTTTCTTTCTCATGCCTTATAAATGGGCTGATGCATGAGTTCAAACATGTTTGTGAACTCCTTCCCTCCCACCTGCAGAAATTTCTATTTTGTGTTGGACACACTGGGTAGCAACCATGAGTAGACACTACGGTGTGTAGCTAGATGTCTAGTCTCTAAGATTATGGACATTTTATATTTGAAGGAACATCAATATCTAAGCCAGAGGCTGGAAGATCAGACAGGAGGTCGCTGCTCCGAAAGTAGCATCTTCCAGGTCCAAGAAGCAGCATCTTTTTCCTCTTTAATGTGGAATATTTATAACAAAGGTGCCCCGTAAATATGTCAATATCTTGCTTCTGACATACCTGGCTGCCATTTACTGTAAGAGGCAGTTTACAACAGTGGTTGAAGGCACTACTGTTAATATGATGATCTGTGTTCAAATCCCAGCTCTGCCACTTCTTACCAGCGATGTGCTAAAACTATTCAACCATTCTGCGCAACAGTTTTAACATGTATAAAATGGATACTGTAATAGTACCTATGCCATAGGGTTGCTGTTGGTGTGTGTGTGTGTGTGTGTGTGTGTACAAACCCACACGAATATGCACATATAGTGTTCTTCAAGTGTCGGCTATTACTTTTCTTTTAGGATACATTTAGGATACATTCTGTAGTGATAGTTCTCCTTTACACCTGTAGAGATAGTTAGTATTGGACTCAAAGAAGCAACTATCAGTTTCAATTAATCTGTGCAGGCTCACATTTCATTTGCCTCTTTTCCCAGTGCTCACATCTTATCTGTTTCAACACTCTCCTGATTCACGCCTCAAAATGTTTCTTATCATAATCAAAATGCTTCAAACTAGTAATAAAAATGAAATCTTAAAAGGAGCTGGGCATGGGCGGTGGGGGGAAAGACACATTACAAACAGAAGAGAAAAATAAGGATGACAGCGGATGTCTTGCCAGAAACAACGCAAGTTAGAAGACTATGGAGCAAATCTTTAAAATTAAATCTTTAAAATTACAAGTGAAATAAACACTTTTTCATATAGACAAAAGGTGAAAGAATTCAACACCAGCAGAAGAGCGCCAAAAAGAATGCTAAATAGTCCTTCAGTTGGAAGGAAAAGGATATCAGAAGGAAATATGGATCTACACAATGAACACAATAAATGGTGGATATGTGGGGAAATACAACTTTTTTTTCTATTTTTTTTTATGTAAGGTGATTGAACAAGTAATTGAAAAGGTCTTGAAAAGGTAACTGATTGTTTAAAGCAGAAATAACAATGTACTGTGGGGTTTATCTACAACGTACGATAAAGTAAAACGTGTAACAGCCATACTGCAAAGGCTGGGGAAGGAGAACATGGAAGTACACTGTTTGTAAGGTTCTTACACTAAATGTGAAACACCACAGTATTATTTGAAGGTAAACTGTGATAAGTTGAAGATATACATATGTTGGGACTCTTAAGTCCCAACACAAGCACTGAAACTACCAAACAAAGGATGTTTCTTGAGGCCATGCTCTTCAGTTTGCTCCCCAGTACCACTTTCTACTGTATGTGCCAGATCCTTGGGACCAGTGAAATTTCTCACCTGGACCATCCCAATAGCCTCCTAACTTGTTTCTCCTCTTGCCCTATAGCCTCATCTTCCTTCAGTCCATCTAGATATGCTTCTAGACTAGGCATTCTGAACTACTATTTACCAAATGTTATCTTTAAGGTAGCACAGCATAGGTACTCAGTGGATATGTGTTATAAGAAGAAACTAACAGATGAAGTCATGGTTCTTCTTTGCTTATAGTGTGGTCTACTCTATCCTCTTAGCCTGACATTCAAGGCCCTCTAAAACTGGAGCTCAGACAACTTTTCTAATTTTCTTTCTCTAATGGAACCACCTACTTTAGATCAAATGCTAATGCACCGTGATCACTGAACAGCTTTAATGTTTTCCTGCTTTTGTATATTACCCCATAGCATCCATCTTACCTGGAATGTCCTTCCCACTTAAATTCCAAAGATGCCACCTCCTCCCAGAAGCCCTCCTTGATCATCCCAGTCAAGCGAGTTGTGGAAGATAGGGAGGGAGAAGTTGTCACCCAGGCAGCCAGACTGTCCCTGGCAATTAGCAGGGTATTGGCTGTACCAGTGAGATGACTCCTAAAACCCTGTTATAGTACCTCTGATGCAATTGTGAAATGGTTTTAACTATTTTACAGACTTTGATCATGCATGTCTGCACTGATTCTTTGACTTTTCAGCTTGCAAAGTCTTATTTTTTGAAGAAGAGAGATGCTGTATATGGCAGCAATCACATAATCTTGAACACTGTTAAGTCTTTTTGAGGTTTAAAAAGGGCCAAACTCAGAAAAAAAGACCAGCATTGTAATAGCTTAGAGGCAATTCCAGATGATCGGATTGCCAAGAATCGTACATTCTCATTATATGAAACGTAATGGCTCTTGGACTGTGTGAATATATGTGCAGGAATGTTTCATATCTGTTAGACTAAATGTTTCTTTTTAAAGATAAAAACAAAGGCAACTGAATCTCCCATCTATATGGCAGTATTAACTTTTGTTGAGTAAAACTGAGGCTCAGAAAAGTTAAACAACTTGTCCAAAGCAACTCAGAGAGTCAGTAACAAGTGGGGACGTATTGATTGGGTTTTATATCAATATTTCTCCAGAGGTACACTCAACCTTGACATTATTCAAAGGACAAGATTAAGATTTTTTTATTTCCAAAAGTGTTCAGAGGATTTTTTTTTTTAAATGAGAATTGGAAAACACTTCAGCATGGCCCTGACTTTCAAAGGCATCAGCACTTTTTCCTTTAAACTAAAACTCAGATATTAAGAACTCTGGTGTAAAAATCATCACTTTCAAGTTCAAACTGAACAGTAGTCTTAAATCTAGCCTTATGGTTGATCAGAAGTAAAAGAGAAAATATCACACTTGATTAGCACAGTACCGTTTACATATGCGACCCTGTTGGTTCCCTCCCAGCACATAACTGTGGTCAGGCCCAGGGAATTAAACCTCAGTTGACTGACTCTGCATTGACACCTGACTGTAAAGCACAGACTCTCATATTAAGGATTTAAGTTGGGCTTCAGCAGAGACTCTCAGTCCTGAAAATTGAAATCATGAGTCGCGATGGCAATAAAATGCTCATGAAATGTGGTCATGGCCCAGGGGTAATTTTTCTGTAATTGCACTTTCATTTCTGTGATCGGTCCTTTAGCTATGGTACAGAGAGGATGCTTTCCATCTTGCATTATAGGAGCTGTTAGAGAACTTCTCCAAGAACAGGGAAATGGTTGAAATATGCAGATCCCTGAGTGAGCCTTCTCTCTGGGATAATGCTTAGCTTCCTATTTGGTCTCCAGGGTGCTCTCAGAGAGAGCTATGGACTCATGTGATAATTCATGATGGTTGGACTGATCCAGCATGATGAGATTGGTAAAATCAGCATATTAAAGTAACCATGGTGTTTCCTCGGAACAAATCCAGATGTGCCCAACGGGAGAAATCCATGTCAAAGAGTCAATTACTCCTATGATGTAATAAGTTTTCGAGGAGACAGAAACTGAGCAGGGAATGAGGGCGAAATAGAACACGAAGTTCATCTCACCAGGAATAGGCAAAGTGTGAGTGTTTCTTTTGTAGAAAGAGGTTGAATGAGCCCCAGAGTTCCCAATGTAACTAAGTGAGCAATATTAAGGACGAAGAAAAAATAAGGCACTTTTATAACCATTCTCACTCTCACATTCCCAGCAGTAGATGGTAACCACAGTGCCTTCCCTTATCAACTCAGAGAACTATTTAGCTTCTGTACAAAGCTAGGGAAAAAACACTATGACAATTAATTTCATAAGTTGAAGCAGTTCTGCAAAACTTTCAGATCTTCCTCCACATAGTTAGTAAGCCATGTTATACTTAAGAAAAATTAATTTACTGTATTAGCAATCTCACAGCAGAGCCCAGATTTGCTCAGTGAGTCTAGATAAGGTTAGCTTCCCTCTCTTCGGGGCAATAATGGGGGTGTCTGGGAAAAGCTAGATGTACCTGGACTTCCAATAAAACAGAACTGCACAGCTAATGAGAAGCACAACAATTTTAAAGTGGCAGGAAAAAAAGTAGTAATAAAAGATGAAGAAAGAAAGAAAAAGAAGTAACAAAAGAAGACAGATGAAGCCTGTTTAAGGTTTCTATCGATTGCACTATTTTATTATATCAGTATGGTGCTCAAAAGGAACTAGTGTTGACAAGTTAACGAACTCTAGTTAGATATTTCCAGATGAAGCTGAGAATGGCATTAGCACCCGCCTTGTCCTAATCATCTGAGACCTTGCCTTGTATAAACGTCTTGATCATTACAAAGGAGCCCAAATTATCTGCACTAACAATAACCATCAATCAAATGCTAAGAAGACAAAGGGTGTACAAATCAACGCAGGGTCAGTGGAGGCGTTTAACGGAAACCGGGCTGGACTTGAATTAGAGGACCCGGGCTCTAGTCCCTGCTCTGCATTTAGTAAGTGTGCCCCTTTGAATAAGTCTTTTGAATCTTTCTGAATCTGGGATTTGTTTCTGTAAAATAGGAATAATACTGCCTATCTTGACAGACTATAATAAAGACTGAATGAGCCATTAGGCATGGATTACTACTATTTCAAAGTTCTGCTTGGTAGGATGATATCAAAGGAATTAGAACTTAGAGGTTCTTTTACACCAGGGATTCTTAATGCCAACATTGCCTGGTGTCCATGGGAAAACTTCCAGATTCTTTGGACCTATAAAAATTATTTGTAAAATTCTATCTGTTAACACGCAGATGTGAGGGATGCATTTGTCCTCCAAAGCCTTAAGAACCACTGCTTTGAACTCTTTGGAGTAAAGATATTTTTCACTTTTCTACATTGTTTCTGATCTTATTTTTTTTAATGATTCATGAAACAAACACCTGTTCAACACCTACCATGTGCTATGCACTGTTCTAGATGCTGGGGATACAGTGGTGAACCAAACAGAAAAAAAATGTCCCTCAATAAGCTAATATTATAACAGATTTATTCTCCAGGATAACCTTATGTATTGAGGCACTAATATCTAAACTGTATACTTAGAGGGAAGTGGGACCAGAAAGTACTTGTGCAGTAAGCATGGGGATCTGGTTTGAGCTGACTAAACTTCCAATCGAGACTCATTCCAATAGCCCAGGAATGAACGCAGGCATAAGGGACTGGAATTAATGTCAGACCCACCCATTTGGCCTGGTAGACATAAAATGTGTTTAGGGTGTCACCCTCTGAAATTTTCATAGAGAATGGCAACACCATGCTGATTGGGACACTGGGCTTCTCAGACTATACTGAAGGGGAAAAACGAAACAAAACACTTCTCCTACTGCTGGCTGAGAATGTATTGTAAGGAAATAATTCAACTTAAGGTAAGGAGTTATTGAATGTTCATGGCACACTGTTTTTCTGATAGTAGAAGATGATGAAAGAGGAAGTAGGGAGAGAGGAAGAGGCAAAGATGGGAGACAGAGAAAAGAGAGGGAGGCAGGGAGGAAGGAAGGAAGGAAGAAAAAAGGAAGGAAGGAAGGGAGGAAGGGAGGAAGGGAGGGAGGGAGAGAGGGAGAGAGGGAGGGAGGGAGGGAGGAAGGAAGGAAGGAAGGAAGGAAGGAAGGAAGGAAGGAAGGAAGGGAGAGGAAGGGAGGGAGGGAAAAAGGAAGGCGAGAAGACGAAAGAAAGGAAGAAAAAAAGAAAGAAAGGATACCACTGAAATATTCCACAAAGGAGAACTATTTAAGTTTACAAACATATTGGTTTGCCAACTAGAAGAAATATTGTGCAGCCTTTAAAAATAAGAAGATCATGGAGCAATATAAAAAATGTTCATCATAAAATAAGTGGAAAAAATTATAGTACAAACTTTTGTCTACACTATGTGCATATATGTGCAATATATTTGGATGGGAAACAGAAGGGAATGTTCAATGAGTATTTTTCTGGGGGATCACGAATTTTTTTTTCCCCCAAAATGGTTTTAATGCTGTTACAGATTTCACAACACAAAAACTTAAAAAAAAAAAAAAAAAAGTTCCCAGATTTGTTTTTATTAGTCTGTATTATAATGAATGTTGAAGTCTGGTCTGGAAACCAAATCTGCTTTGAAAATAAAGAGTCTAATTATTGCTCTAAGTTTTAATCACCAGCTTGTGCAGTCTGAGCAGACAGGCTGGGAAGACTTGCGAGTCAGTCTGACAGAATTATTGAGAGTGAAGAGTCTGCACTGGAAATGCCGCTGTCTTTCCTCACTTGAACTTGAGCAGAGAAAATAGAAAGTGTTATTAGCATCTCCACCAGGGGTTTGGCTTCCGTGGTCTGAACCACAGAACAGGCTGTGGGATGGGCTGGGGGCAAGGAGGAGCCTAAAATTAAGGAAAAGAGGGAGCTAGCAAGAGAGAAGAGAAAACTGGTGAATGGGGTAAATGGCTACCAACCAACGTCTCAAGTCTGCAGGGGGTGATTTTGGTTTTCATCCGCAATGGAGCTTGCCTGCTCAAACCCTGGTCTTTAAACCTGAGAACTAGCCCTGTTCCATGCTTCTAGCATCAAATTCGAGAGATTTTTAGAGGAACGTGGACTGTTCACCGGTACCTTGCTACTCAAAGCAAGGACCTCAGAGCATCAGCTGGGAGCTTGTTAGAACCCTAGACCACACCCCAGAGACATGGAATCAAAACCTGAATTTTCAAAAGATCCCCACATTAAAACCCGTATGCACATCAAAGTTTAAGATGTACTTATCTACATAATTTCCGCACACTTTTGACTCGGTTTACACAGATCCCATCTCCTAATTGTAGCCCTTAGAGCAAAATCATGAGATAGAAAGGCATGCAAATAAGCCATCATACTATATTTCGTGATATCTCTGGTCTGTATCACATTCTAGAAATCAAGGGTGTGCCCTAAAGGCCATTTCCCACTGGACTGTGAATTTCTTCTCCTACTTCCAGGGGTCGGGGTGTGGGGAACCAATCCGTGTGGTTCACTATTGCAGCGGCCGAACTTGGCACCATACATGATCACACTTGGTGAGCCAAAGTGACGGAGTGGGTGAATGTGATAAGGACCCTGGGAACTCGTGAGGTATATGCACAACACCTGGAAGGTAAGCTATACGATGGCAGGAAGCGTCCACGGCTGTGCCCTAGTGCACAGAGCAGTGCCTGCCCCACAGGAGATGCCTGACGGATGATTAAATGATATAGTCATGACATCAATTATACAGTGGAAAACATCTTAGTAAACTAAAATTGATGAAGGACTGAAAGGCTAAGAGTTCATGACCACATATGGGATGTGGTGTTAGTGGGCTGGAATTAATCCTTGGCTTTGCCATTTACAAGCTGTGCATCTTAGTTTACACATCTGTACCAGGGGGATGATACCCACCTCTCAGACTGCTGTGATATTTAACCAAATGTGTATTTAGACTTAAATCTATAGAGATGGAAAGTCATTTGTAAAACTCTAAGTGTCAGCAAATTTTGTCTGTAAAGGACCACCAGATAGTAAATATTTTGGGCTTTGCGGGCCATACTGTTTCTTTCTTTCTTTTTTTTTTTTTTAAGACTTATTTATTTATTTATTTGGCCACGCCACGCGGCTTGGGGGATCTTAGTTCCCCTACCAGGGATTGAACCCGGGCCCTCGGCAGTGAGAGTGTGAAGTCCTAACCACTGGATCGCCAGGGAATTCCCCTGGGCCGTACTGTTTCTGCTACAACTACTCAACTCTGTCTTGGCGCCAAAGCAGCCATAGGCAATAAATCAATGAATAGGCATGACTGCGTTTCAATGAAATTCTATTGGTAAGATCAGGTAGTGGGCCACGTTTGGCATGTGGGCTGCAGTTGGTTAAGCACTGTTCTAAACTTCTATATATATTAGTAATCATTACCTACCAGCTTCTAAATGCTAGCAAGAAACTTGTCATAGAGCTTATTTACTCACTTGAAGTATTTTCCAATCTATAAAAACTTAAGATATCAGATGAGAACATATACAGAGCTTTAAACATGTTGAATCATATAAAAGACCAAACTTCTTTAGAGAAGCTCTAAAGGCACTTAAAACTTTATTCTTACAATAGTACCTTTTCACTTTGTAAGACAGAAGCCCAGAATAGGCACATGAAAAGATGCTCATCATCGCTAATTATTAGAGAAATGCAAATCAAAACAACAATGCGGTACCACCTCACACAGGTCAGAATGGCCATCATTAAAAAGCCTACAAATAACAAATGCTGGAAAGGGTGTGGACAAAAGGGAACCCTCTTATACTGTTGGTGGAAATGTAAATTGGTGTAGCCACCATGGAAAACAGCATGGAACTTTCTCAAAAAACTAAAAATAGAGTTGCCATATGATCCAGCAATCCCACTCCTGGGCATACACTCAGACAAAAATTTAATTTGAAAAGATACATGCACCCCTATGTTCATAGCAGCGTTATTTACAATAGCCAAGATATGGAAATAACCTAAATGTCCGTCGACAGATGAATGGATAAAGAAGATGCGGTATGTATACATACATATATACATATATGTATATATGTATATATACAATGGAATATTACTCAGCCATTAAAAAGAATGAAATAATGCCATTTTCAGAAACATGGATAGGCCTAGAGATTATTATACTAAGTGAAGGAAGTCAGAAAGAGAAAGAAAAATACCATATGACATCATTTATATGTGCAATATAAAATAGGACACAAGCAAACATATCTATGAAACAAAAACAGACTCATAAATATAGAGGACATACTTGTGGTTTCCAAGGGAGTGGGGGGTTGGGGGAGGGAAGGATTGGGGGTTTGGGATCAGGAGATGCAAACTATTACATATAGGATGGATAAACAACAAGGTCCTACTGTATAGCACAGGGAGCTATATTCAATATCCTGTGATAAATCATAGTTGAAAAGAATATGAAAGAGAATGTATACATATGTATAGTTGAGTCACTTTGCTGTACAGCAGAACTTAACACAACACTGTAAATCAAATACTTCAATAAAATAAAAAAAATTAGACAGAGGCCCAGACTCAGAAAGGGAAACCAGTTTACACAATACTGTATCAGAAATGGCTTTTGGAACTGGGGGCTACTGGTTCTAGATCAGACATATCTCACTAAAACTCTGGGCTTATGACCTGGCTCTGTGGGCAAGAGTCACCTGGAAACATGAAAATGTTAAAGGAAAAAAAAAAAGAGTATTGCAAATTGTGTCCAAAGAATGTCAACAGCCTGCTTTTTGCTCCATTGTTACAGCGACAATCCTGACATTTAAAGTCATAGCTCTGTGACTTATAAGCCTAACAGGCAGCAGGGAAGCACAAAACCCATGAAACTCCACAAGGCACCCTCAGCATAAGAAAATAACATCAGAGTCGAACCCGCCGTGTGTCAGCACAAGCTAAAGACACAGGAATTTCGAAGAGTCTTGCTGTCATGAGCCAAAAGGGGAGCGCACATCTGAATTAAGGCAAAGTCAGAACAGGAGGTACTTCCTAAATACTTCTATGATACCCAAGTGTGTGCACGAGCTGGGAGCTAACCATCGTCGAAGCCCTTCCCAAGCCTGGGGCCTGTTCCATAGCAAGTGTTCAATAAAGGTGATACCACACCCCTTCTTCCCCCTGCTTCTCTTGTTATTAACACTATGAAATCATCCTGCTAAGCATCTCTCAGTGTATAGATAAGACCATTTTTAATTAGTACCTATCTTGTATTCAATAGTAAATGGACTTAAGTATTTGAAGAAAATGTTTTTAGGTTTAGAAATTCAATGAACACGTAGGAACATTAATAAATGATGTTAATGGCTGTGGGTGCCATTATACTTACAATTAGTGAAGAATATTTTAATCTCATTATATTGACCTTGCTAGCTTTTAGTACATATTTCAAAGCAGTTGAAATGAATCAGAATTCTACCAACAATTTTCATCCAGTAATATTTCTCAAGAAAACTCTATTAAACCAAATTAAGTCACTGTTCAGTTTTCTACACAGCATAAATACTTTCAAATTTAAAAATAATTCAATTTTAATGATGAAATTATTTTCATCAGGATGAATTGCATTGTGTATAAATTTTACGCCAAATATGTGATTCATTGATTGGTTTTTGCTAAATTAAAATTTTCCAGTGGCAACTTCTGATTTGTGGGTTCTGTTTTGTGGCTTTATTCGACCAAGTCCAATGTTGCAGTTCTGTATTTTTGAAAAGAAGTTTTGATTCTTGCATCAACTTCTAGTTAATAATAAAATAAAATTTCCTCTGTGTAGTTCTGGCCATTGTCACTTTATTTTGTTCTCATTCTCTGACCAAGTCTAAATTTTCACGGGACATTTTTTGTGGTTTTCCATGATGCCAACAATATTTGATCCTTCAGCCAACTTTTCTTCTACAAAAAATTTTACATTTGCAGTTTGAGCCACTGCCTGTTTGATTTTGTATTATCTCTAGCAGCAATATATTAATTGGATTCAAGACTGGTGGTCTGTATCTATTTCTTGGAGTAAAGAACATCAGTAAAGCAAAGACATACACCTGAGTTCAAAGCATGGTCCAAATGTCAAGGTCAAAACAGCAGTGTCAAAATATCTTGCTTTGAAAATTAGAAGTTAAAGTTATACAAGACCTTGAGGAATGGAGAATCCAATTTAGACTTAAAAAGGTAGGGATTCAGCTCAGATCAGCTCTTAATAAGGATCTGGGCTGAAAATGGCTCCCTTCTCTTGCAATGAGCTCTTTACAACCATTATCTCATGGAGTATTCATTACAGCGCCAGCAGGCAGGAACTATCCCCATTTTACAGACTGGGAAACCAAGGCTCAGAGTATCTTACCCAGGATCATACAGCTTATAAATGGCAGAGCTAGGATTTGAACACTGTAGCTCTTAGTCACTAACACTGTATTGTCTAGGCTCAGGGTTTACTGAGTTTTCTTGGGGAAATGAGACTGTCTTGCAGTCTCAAGGTTACATTCAAGAAAACCCTTTTTTTTACTTGTGTCTTGAAACTGATGTGAATTTAAAGAGATCAGTGCCTTGCTATCTGAGTTGCTATTAATTACTTTATTAATCATTTTGCACTTGGGCCACCATCTACCCATCGTGGGACACCTTCAAAGACCCTGGTGCCTTGATTTGTTCTCAATCAGAGCAGTTAGACACCTGCCTTAGGTGTAGGAGCCTGTGCTGATTTGAGACAAATGTGTTTAACTCTCCTAATAAAGGGTGTGAACTGGGAACAATGCAGCATTTCACAGTGCCGCGCAGAATATTTCTGAATAGGTATTCCAAAGAAAAAAATGAAGACCTCTATGTTTACTCTGGCAAAATGCTGAATATAATAACTATCCCTCATCAAGGGTCTTAATGTCTATGAACATAATGAAGGCTCTGAGAAGTCCTGCAAGTAAGAAAATAAATCCAAGTTTCCCCAAATATGGCTGGCTCACCCTTCTCACGATAGCCGAACAACACATCAGCCATCTTGCAACCATGTGGGGACAGGTATGAGGGTTAAAGCCGGCAAATTAAGGGTGGTGGGATGAAATGGAGGAATAAACTGGCTTTCTCATGGCACTGGTGAGCAGCTGAATCAACCCGAGCAATCATCTATCCTGGGACTTCATGTTAAATAAGAAAAAGCACCCCTACTTAAAAGCTTTTTAAAAAAAATTAATTAATTAATTAATTAATTTTTGGCTGCATTGGGTCTTTGCTGCTGCGCACGGGCTTTCTCTAGTTGTGGCGAGCGGGGGCTACTCTTTGTTGTGGTGCGCGGGCTTCTCATGGCAGCGGTGGCTTCTCTTGGTGTAGAGCACGGGCTCTAGGTGCGCGGGCTTCAGTAGTTGTGGCACGTGGGCTGAGTAGTTGTGGCTCGTGGGCTCTAGAGCGCAGGCTCCGTAGTTGTGGCACACGGGCTTAGTTGCTCCGCGGCATGTGGGATCTCCTGGACCAGGGCTCGAACCCGTTCCCTGCATTAGCAGGTGGATTCTTAACCACTGCGCCACGAGGGAAGCCCCTTAAAAGCTATTCTTAATCAGGCTGGTTGGTTGGTATTTTGAGAATCAAGTAAAATTCTATATTTAAAGCTGTGTATCCATACCAACCCAATATCATTTCCACTTTAATTATGGAAGAGTCTGAACTCTTGCAGCCAAATGCATCCCTGATACCTGCTCAGTATTTATGGAATAAATAAATACGTTTTCCCACCATCTTTAAAGTTGAAAGCACACTGTTTTCTGAAGGAGAGTCATGGGTTCTCCTCCACAAACATGCTCTAAGAACAGGGTTCACATGGTCATTCTACCCAGAGCACTGAAACCCCAAAGGGAAAGTGAGTAGTTCTGGATAAACATGAAAGTGAAAAAGGCAGGAAGAAGCAAACAAAAACTCCTGATATTCCATATCAAAACAAACACTTTCAGTCACAAATCCTCTCCCTGGCTAGTCCTTGCTAAATCTGCCCCAGCCACATAAATTGCCACCAGCTGATAATGCAATCAATTGGCTCCAATCTTTTGTTTATGTGATCATTAGTTCAAAACCAGAGACAATTTGCTGGGTGTGAAAAATGCTACCTATGGCACCTGAATTTACATCTGACAATTGATTTGGGTCCCAGTAGGCTTTTAGGACGGCCTCTTCTGGAAGTCAGCGCAGCCACAAAGCATGATAAAAATGATGGTGGGTCTACAGCAGCGTGCTAAACTCACTGTAAATTTCAGGTCTCCAAAGAGCCACAGTTGGTAAAGTATTATTGATGAGATGGTGAGACTTACCTGGAGCCATCTTTTTTGATGATTTAATATTGACAACTCAACTTAATAAAACATAACTTGGGATAGGCAGAAGGGTGTTGTAATAGCCTGATGCCCTTCATTATATTTAGCTTCTGATCAGATGATTAATATAAGGCATGTTAAACAACCAGTGAGCTGCTAAGATTTAAAAAGTTCTAAGCATTGGGGGAGTAGAATTCTGTCTCGTCAATTCACAGCTTGAGGTACATACTGAAAAGAAGTTTCCAACTATAGTTCTCTTGAGTTTCTTTTTGAGTTGGCATCTTTTCCAATACCAATTTCATTTTTCATATTATTGGAAGGCGGCATAGAGTAGCAGAGAGAGAAACAGAATTTCAAGAGAGCTGATGTGTTTTGGGATCTGTTACTCACAGGTTCTAGGACACTGGGCATGTCAGGAATTTCTCCAGTCTCAATTTTCACATCCACAACATGGGGACGGTGATCTTATTCCTCCTCCGGTGAGCGTGTTAGGGCTGCACAGTTAAAAACTGAGTGCCCTTATCTTGTCTTCCTTCTAGCTTTCCTAGTCTTACTATCCTTTCTAATTTCATCACATCCTTGTTTATCCTGTTCAGTGTGAAGTTATGTAAATTGTCCTAACGCTTCATTCAAACAGGCGAGACATACAGTGAGTACACATAAAAACACCCGTCGGGAGTTTCCCTCAAGGGTATTCTGAGAATCAAGTAAGATACTGTATTTAAAACTGTGTATCCATACCAAACCATTATCATTTCCACTTTAGTTATGGGCGAGTCTGAATTCTTATAAATATCCAATTACTATATATTTAGTGAAGCGATTTAGAGAGCATGAAAGCATATCAGCTTCTATTGTGGTTTTGAATCATTCTTATTAAGGATCAAGTTAATTGCTCCCAGACTTATTATTTTCCCACAAAAAAATAAACCATCTTACCAGAGAAGTCTGTGGAAAGGGAAGACACCATTCAAAACATACCATCTGGGAATAGATATAAAGCATAGTTTTTTCCTTTGCATGCCTTGTAAAACAAATGTGTGAATTCATTATTGCTGTTAAAACAGCAGCATCAAATGCATTGCTAATTAATACTGACCCTATAGCGGAGGAACATTTTCTGGTCTTTCCGATGTAAGCTGTTCTCATGCCGAACCTCCTGATCCTGTACTTGCTTGTATATCCTAATTCTAGAGCTGAAATTTCATCTTCGTGGTTTCAGTGCATTGCTCCAACTTAGTGAGATCTTTATGAATTTGGAAAATTTTCATCTCCAGTATTAGCTAGTACTCTGTTTATTTAAAAACATGTTCATGCCCTTGTCTTTAAACTCTAGAAATATGATCCTTGGTCTAGGTGGGTGTCCCTGATACATGTCCCAAGCGTCCTGCAACTCCCCTGTTAGCACAATTGTAATCCCTTGTTCAGTGCCTGTCTTCATCCCTATACTATTAGGTTCATGAAATATATACCACATCTGTTTCATGTACCAATGTAACCTCTGGGTCTGCCACTGTGGCTGATACATAGTAAGTGCTCAATAAATACCAGTTAAAGTAATCAGATGGTTTCGAATCTACTTTCTTAAAATTAAAAGACTCTAAATAGCCCCGGAGATCCTTCTTTACTAATAGGGACTGCAAAATAACCCACTTTCTGCCAAGCTTCCCTTGCCATTCACTTGATAATCTTCCTTGTGGGTTAGAATAAAGTTCTCCTCATTGCTTCTTCTATATTTTGAGAAACAGACTTTTCACTACTCAAGACTGTGCAAGACACAAGCAGACTTCTTTGATTTTAATAGTGCAGGATTCTTTGCAAGTATGTATTAGCTGTGGACACTGGGGCTGGTTACTATCTGAATCTTAGTTTTCTCAACTTTAAAATGGGGCTAATAATAGGATATATCTTACAGGTTTGTCACGAGAATTGCATTAGACAATCATAGTGCATGCAAAATATTTAGTTGAATACCTGGATGCAGGAGGAGGAGATGTGGTTGAAATCCCTCTCCCATTCATTTACTCATTCAATAAATATCTGGAATGAGCATGAGTGGGAGAGAAACCAGATTTTCCCTCCATGCTTTTCACACACAGGCATTCAGGTTTTCCTGGGTTTCTAGACCCAGCTAATCAGGACAGCTGGCTGTCAACCCCAGTCTGAGACTCATGGCTACCCTGAGCCATCTCTAGAGTAGAGAAACCTGGGGAATGAGATAAAGGGCTCTTCCCCACTGTGGATGATCCTGGAGAGGGCACTTTATCATCATGACACTTGACACTCCATCTGCAGAAGTCAGAGCCTCCTTGACCTTCACCCAGGCCACAGGATTGCTGTGGGGATCTCAATGAAATAAAATTGATAAAGCACTTCAATTTCCTTAAAAAGGGATGAGGCAGATATGTCATTTTTATTAGTCCAAATATGAAAGTACTTTTAATGAGCATCCTAGCTTCTGAAATTTGCTACTTAACTTTAGCTTTGTTGACATTATTTTGTAAGTACTAGGCTACAATTAGAAATAAGGTTGTTTTGAAGGATTTTTTTCCCCTAGAGGAATTTACATAATATACGTACGTAACTTTGATTTTTTTTTCAGCAACCATGGATCATCCAAATAAAGAATGACATTTTTTAGCAGACTATTATGCAGCCACTAAAATCACATTCTCAAAAACAACTTGACTGACGCAAGGAAACCCTCATGATATATTTACTTATAAAAAAGGAAGAAACGCATTTGCTTACATGTGATGCGTTCTCCGATCTTTTATTTATATAATTATGAGTGCGAGCAAAAATTTAATACCCAGGATAATGACAACAAGGTCAAAAAAAAGAGAGACTAGCACCTGATTTGAGTCGATTACAGGCCAGAGTTGTACTAGGCATTTTAAATATACTGTTCCATTACATTACTACTTGCATTTGGTGGGAGTATTACCCTCATTTCAGTCTCATTAAAGCACATGTGTGGTTGCTACGATTACTATCACCCCATTTTACAGATGGGACAACTTTACCTCAGAGATGTTGTCCCTTGCTTCAGTTCCAAATCAAGTATGCATCAGAGTGAGGTTGACTTTATGTCAGAGAAAAGTTATCCTAACAGCAAATAAGGAAAATAATATGAATAACCATCAACATAAGGTAAATAAATGATGGTGCATCCTTACAAGGGGATGCTCGGAAGCCACTGAAAACTGTAGTGCAGGGGATTCCACTTCAGGGGTAGCTAAGCAGCCTTACTTGATCAACCCTCTGGTAGATAACAGCCAGAGACTCTTGACATCATATAATAAATAACTACCTGGGAGGCCTGGAGAGTGAACTAAAGCAGGAAGAAACTGAAGGGAAGTGAAGAGTTGGAAGAAGAAAACGGTACTGGGTGAGTTTCCCATTTTCATGGCTCTCAGTCTGCAGGTAGGACCACTCAATGTCAGGTGGACAGCGAAAAGTCTCATGGAAAACCCAGTGTCAGTGGCTTATAGGATACAGAAAAGGGTTCGGGACAACAGCCGGGATGCTGGATAGTAAACGGGGAAAACCCAGACAGGAGAGACTCAGAGGCAGAGACCCCCAACTTCTGTGTATGAAGTCTGCCCATAACTCTGATGTGGCCCCTGAACCATGCATAGATGGGCATTCTCCAACCACCAGTGTCTGAGCTTCCACTCACTGCATGGCAGACAGAGTATGCAAGCTTGTGTTTAGTGAAGCTAAAAACACAACAGAACAAACAAACAAACAAAATGCTCTTTCAGGGGAAGAGAACAGAATCCAGAGTTTCTATATCGTATCTTTTACAATGTCCAGGGTACAATCCAATTTTTGATTGACACTAAAAAGAACACAGCAGAGAAAATATAACCCATTCTCATAAGGAAAGGCAATTGATGGATACTAACTCCAGTGGCCACGCAGATTTTGGAATTATCAGTCAATGGTTTGAAAGCAGCTACTCTAATTATGATCAAGTATCTAAAAGAAAATATGATGAAATGATAGGAAATCTCAGCAGAGAAACATAAACAATAACAATGAACCAAATGGGAATTCTAGAACTGAAAAATAAAATACACGAAGTAAAATATTCACCGGTTGGTCTTAACAGCAAAGTGAAGATGAAAGAAAGTCACTCAACCTGAAGACGAATCAATAGAAATCATTCAATAATGAAAAAAAATAGCAAGAAAGAAAAGGCACAAACAGATCTTTTTAGGGACATGTGGAACAATACCAAAAGATCTAACATGGGTAATTTTTGTCCCAGAGACTGGGGCAAAAAAATGTCTGAAGAAATAGTGGCTGAAGATTTCTCAGATATAGTGATACAATAAAATCACAGAATCAAATCCAAAGAAGGGTAGATACAAAGAGAACTACATGTAGGTCCTTCATAGTCAAACTGCTGAAGACCCAAGATGAAGAGAAAACCTTTACAGCAGCCAGAAATCCACACACATGACCTCTATTTTATTCATAAAATTGTAGTCTAAAAGAGTCATAGACCTAAATGTAAAAGTTAAAGCTGTACAGATTTTGGGAGAAAATGAAAGAATATCTTCTCTACTATGGGTGTAGGCATAGATTTCTTAGACTGGACACAGAAAGCTATACCCAAAAAGAAAAACATTAAAATTAGACTGTATTAACATTAAGAACTTTTTCCCATCAAAAAACATCATTAAGAAAATGAACAGTCAATCCACAGACTGGGATAAAATACTTGTAAAATATAAATATATCTGACAAGGGACTGGTACCCAGCATATGTAAAGAACTCCTATAAATCAATGATAAAAAGACAAAAAATAAAAATAAAAAACGGGTAAAATATGTGAAAAGATACTTCACAGTGGGAGATGTATAAATGACCAATGAGCACAAGTCGTTAGGGTAACACAAATTAAATCTGCAATGAGATGCCACTACATACGTACAAAAATAACTAAGATTAAAAAGATCAGCAAAACCAAATGTTTGTAAAAATGTGCAGTAACTGCCACTCTCATGCATAGGTGGGGAGTGGAACAACCACTTTGGAGAAAGGACTGGCCGTTTCTTATAATACCCAGTATGAATCTACCCCGGGACGCAGCAATTTTATTCCTAGGTGTTTATTCAAGAGAAATGAAAACATATGTCCATACACAGATTTGTAGGTGAATGATTGTTTATGGTGGTTTATTCATGGTTGCCAAGAGCTGGAATCAACCCAGGCACCCATCAGTAAGGAGGGTGGACTAAAAAATGTGCTAAATCTCGGCAATGAAATACTACTCAGTAACAAAGAAGAATGAACTACTGATACATGCAACAACATGGGTGAAGCTCTAAAACCTTATGCTGAGTGAGAGCAGTCAAATAAAAAATACGTACATACTGTTTGATTTCATGTACACCGAATTCTAGAACAGACACAAGAAATCTATGGTGGGAAAAATCAGCACAGTAGTAGCCTCTGGAGTTGGGGGTAGGGGCGGAGGCAGGCAGTGACTAGGAGGGGCCCTAAAGGAACTTTCTGTGGTGATGGAGACGGTTTCTGTCCTGATGGGGGTTCGGGTTGCACATCTGGGTTGCATTTGTCAGAACGCAAACGGTATACATGAGATTTGTGGATGTATCATATTATATGAAATTTACTTCAAAAGGAAAATAAGAACTGTAAACAAATGTCGAACTCTAATTAATAATATGCATGCAGAAGTACTTGGGGGGGTGTATTATGTATTTGTCACTTACTTTGAAATGCAAAGAAAATGAGATGGATTGGTTAAAATATAGAGGGATGGATTTGTGTGTGTGTGTATTTTATATACACATACACACACACACACACACACACACACACATATGATAAAACAAGTAAAATGTTCATTGTAGAACCTAGGCTATGAGTATGGTTGCTCAGTATGAGCTTCTTTCAACTTTATTTTGAAAATGTTCATAATAAAATGTTGGAAAAAAAGACAGTTCAGAAACTATTTTATAAAATGGAAGGGCAGGCTCCCATAATGCTGTGAAAGGATCTGCATCTAGCCAAGGAGACATGATACTTGTAGGTCTAAGCATCCCTACCCCTGTAATAAGCGCTAGACGAGCAAGGCATGGTGGTGGGTTTTGATCCAGACCCTTGAAATACTTAGAAGACAGCATAAAATGCTTTAGTCATTTCCTGTTTTTATATGGAACATTTGGGAAACTTGGCTCTATTATTTTCTTTTTGGAATATTATCAAACAATGCTCAAAAGCTCTTTGTGCCAGAGGAAAAAAGCCTGGTCATGCCATCATGTTGAGTTTGATGCCCATATGGGCCACTTGGTCTCCTCATAGCCCTTTTTCTTGTTTTCCTTCCAGTTTTATGGTCGTTAGGCAGGATGTCTGGAATCAGCAGACCTCAGTCCTGGCTCTGCCATTTATCAGCTTTCAGCCATTCTGTATACTTTTCTTAACACATTTAGACCATTTTCTCCTTCTCTTTCATGGTTTGGTCACAAAACTGATTCTGCCACGTAAAGGTAAAATCTAGTTCCACAAATGTGTTGAGAGAATTTTTGTAGCGATTCTGCCTATGAATATGTTCAGTATCAAAGAGCTTTAGCTGGTTTGACTTCTAAAATATACCTTCCATCTGCTGAGCTAATTCACAAATCCGCAACCTTTACCAGAAGCACAGGGACATCTGATCACAAAGGAGAAGAGGAAGCCTTCCCAAACGAGATCGATAATCTCTACTGGAAAACTCAGGAAATCCCAAATATAGCATTTCCTTGCCATCATTTTGCAGAGACTCCTGGTGTAATACAATAGATACAGTGCCAAAATCCCCCTGGCAGAGAACATTAAAGGTCATCTGAACCAAACATTCTGAGAGTGCAGCCACGTAGCAAGGCACGCATCTTACGCAATGCTCAGAAACCACAACCTGCCTCCCTTTGCATCCACAAAAATGTTACTGAACTCTGCCTGGGCCATTCTAGCTCAAGAATGTTGTCATTCACCCCAAGGTTAAGACAGGTGAAAGTGGCTGGGAAGGAAAAGTGCAGCTTGAGCACTTCTCTTTTTTTTTTTTTTTTAAGATTTTTTTTTTTTTTTTTTGATGTGGACCATTTTTAAAGTCTTTATTGAATTTGTTACAATACTGCTTCCATTTTACGTTTTGGTGTTTTGGCCACAAGGCATGTGGGATCTTAGTTCCCCAACCAGGGATCGAACCCACACCCCTTGCGTTGGAAGGTGAAGTCTTAACCACTGGACCGCTAGGGAAGTCCCCTCAAGCACTTTTGATGAAATGTCACTTCAAGGCTAAGAGGGAGGTCTCAGGTGGTAAACCTTGGTCAGGCTATTGTCACAAGCTGATCTTCCTAAGGTCACTTAGTCTCTCTCCTTGTGGTCCCCTCAAAGCAGACCCTGAGGAAGGACTTGGGTGAAAGTCTTTTATTTGAAAAGTGATGCCAGGAATCACAAGTAGGAAGTGGGGAAGTGAGGCAGAGCAGGGAGACAAGCATGTAGAGGACCCAGTAAGGGGCAGGCAACCACTGTGGAACTCAGTCCCGCTGAGACCCTCTGAGAGACAGTGGAGAACATGCCCCGGAATTGTCCACTATGGACAAGGATACTGGAGAGTCAGTCCAAAGATCCTACCTTTCCTTGGCTTTCCCGACTCAGCAAGCTGTCAAGGGAGGGGCTGAAGCAGGCTCTGGAGTGTGGAGGCTGCCATGCTGAGGGGTGAGTCCAGGATAAGGGTGGGACACCACAGGGAGGGCAACAACCTCTGCTCTGCTCTTTGTCTAATTCAGTGTTTTTCAGACAGTGAATTTAATGCCTGGAATCAGCAGATCTGGATACGAATACTGACTTATAACTGAATATTAATATCATTGAATATTGACTTAGCAACACACTTAAGCTTTTGGCATTCATTTCCTCATCTGTAATAATAGTATCTAACGAAGATTAAGGGAGATGATGACTGAAGGGGAGTTCCACAGACTCCTTCACAGAGAAATCATTCCGTGATGTGCAGTTGTTACATCGTACTCTGTATTGTATGTACAGCTGACCTTTGAACAACACGGGTTTGAACTGCGTGGGTCCACTTATATGCAGATTTGTTTCCATAAATATAGTACCTGTATTTTCATTTCATACATGTTTCATACATATATAGGTACACTGTTATATACGTATATATAAATATCTACATGTTATAGTATATGTTATAGTATAGTGCATATAGGTCATGTCACACTATAATATATTATGTTATGTTACATTAACTATATTATCATAGTTTACAATTATTATGGGGAGATACTATACCAGGACGACCGATACAGGATCCTTTTGTAACCATGCAGGCCACATTTTTTTCTCTGCTTCCCCAAGATCAATATATTCTCTTTATGTAAATAAGATCTTCAGCAGGGACTCTGGAAGCACCTTCTTTAAATCTAGCTGGTGTGTTACCAGGGGAATTTTTGAGAGGGCCAATGGGGAGGGAGATGTTAGGAATTCTCATCACCATGTTGGTGACTGCCTGCTTAACTTTTGTCACAGCGTTATTAAATAGTGGTTCCTAATTAAATACACAGAGGAAATCAAAGTTTCAGTGCTCTGTTTAATACAAAAGGGAGGTAATATAGTACAGTAACTGAAAAAGGTCACACACACAGATGTGATTCTCACAAGAGCATGCGCAGATACACACACACACACACACACACACACACGAACCCAGTTGTTGGCACTGAACGTCCTTGGTGGTTTTAGTGCAAGCTCTAGAACCAGACAACTTGTACTCAAATCTCAGCTTCACAATTACTAGCTATACAAGCCTAACTGAGTTACTTAACTTCTCTCAACTTGCATTTCCTTACGTGTAAAATGGGGATAGCAACAGCACCTTGCAGGTCCTATTATTAGGATGAGGAATTGATGGGCTGCTCTGAGTAAAGTGACCAGCTCAGCACATGACACATGCAAGCACACAGGACATCTTAGTGTTGTGGTCACCTGAAATGGGTTTCTTTCAGATCCTAGTATATCAAACTACTCTCTGAAAGGCCACACATCTTAAAATATCTGCATTTCACTCCCAGGTATATAAGCAGAATTTTAGAGCCCAGTGAAATGTTAGAAATCCTCCGGGGCAGTCTGCCTCCAACTTTTCTCCAACCTGGGGGGTCTCTTTAAAATGTAGATTCAGATTCAGTAAGTGAGGCCTGGGATTCTACTTTTCTAATAGTGATGGTGATTCTGCTGCTGGCCCTCGGATCGGATTGTGCTTTCAGAGGACGAAAGCCCTCATTTTCCAAACAGGACCCAGAACACTTACGTTGCGTTGCCCAAGACAACACAGCTAGTAAAAGAAGACTCATATTTAGAATTCAGGTGTTTTGACTCCAAGTTTATGGTCCCACTGACCCCTGAACACAAATATCATGTAGCTTCTGACGGGAAATTCCTCCCAGCTGGAAGGCATTTCTATTGATTTTCCATAGAAAGGGGGCCTCCATGATGAGGTAGAGGCCTCTGGGGAGAACTAATTGCGTTCTCAGTCCACAAGATAGGATCGTATTGAGATGCACAAGTCAGACACAGGTAGCATTTCTAGTCTTACACATAAGCACCTCTTCAATCCAGTCGTTGTCAATGGATTAGTTCAATTATTCGAAAACTTTGAAGTGTCTTTGGAATACCTCAGACATGTGAATCTAGTCTTTCAACTGCTCATTTTATGAGCTATGAATACTGATCAAGTATTTCCAGTGAATGTTTAGTATATAATTGAGATATGCTCTAAATGTAAAATACATGCAGGATTTCAAAAACTACATACAAAAAAGGGACGTATTAATAACTTTTACATTGATTACATGTTCAAATGATCACATTTGCATGTACTGGGATAAATGAACCATATTATTCAGTTAATTTTACATGTTTCCTTTCTCTTCTTTAAATGCTGATACAAAAAACTTAAATTGCGTATGTGGCTTAAATTATATTTCTATTGAAAACTGGTTTAGATGGATGGATAGGTGAGCATATAGATGACAGAATCAACCCTATGCATTTAATTTATAATCTAATTTATATATGATATAAATTAGATATGTAAATCAACACACATATAAATTATTTCAGAATTCTCTCATGTGTACCTATCCTCTCAAATTGGTTATATATGCACCTATATATGATATGTATTTCTTAACCTTTGTTCAAACATTAAATGTGGTTAAATTTCTCTCACATGCTCACGTTAAAAATGCCTTTCTATGTTTATGACTTGAAGCAATGACTACTCATTACAACATGCTTGTACTGCATAGTTGATTTCATGAATTACTAGTTCCCCAATGGCATGCGGAGAGGGCCTGCAGCTTCCCGGAAGAGAACGTGTCTCCCTCCCTAACTGACGTGTCCTTTAACGCATCAGCGAGGGCAGCGAACGTCCTCCTCCCCTTCAGAGAGCAAATGGTCTGGCGCTCTAGCCAAGGCTTGGGGGGATCCCAGAGAAGAGCAGTGGTAGCCCAGGTTCATAACTTGGCTCTACCACTTAATACGTAATCTTTAGGCAAGTTAGTTAGCCTTCTTGATTCCCAGTCTCCTTATCTGAGAAAAGGGGACTATGAAAGCACATATCTCATAGGGGTTTGTGAGGACCACGTAGCATGCTGCTTGTAGAGGACTCTGCATATTTCCTGGCACAGACCAAGCACTCAGTTCACCCTGGCTATTGTGGTAGAGATGTCTAATGCTCGTGTGTAGTCAGGTCTCCTTTCTTCTGAGCACGGTGATGATCACACTCTCCTGTCCCCTTGGCAACTGGATGGGGCTATGTCATTATTATAATAGATGGATTACAGTAAGAAGTGGGGTCTGTTGTTTCCAGGACAGATCATTTAGTTGTGAATGCAGAATCTGGAACGTTCTCTTCCTTTGCCATGGACAACTTACTGGTATCAGATTAAGATGGTGCAGTCATGATGTCATGGGGCATGATTACATGAAGCAGAGCACTTCTCTAACCAATATTGGTTATGTAGCATGAGCAATAAATAAGCTTTTGTTGCTTAAGCCATTAATATTTGGAGGATGGTTTATTACTGCACCGTAACTTAACCCAACCTGATTCATATACCGTTACCTAAGGCAACTCCTCTGTGGAACTAGGCCTTTTGACTTGGATTTACAAGGCCTTTCTATAGTTCCTGATCTACAGTCTCTCAAAGATAAACATCAAGAGTTCAGTCATTCTCTCCAAAGTAAGTGTAGGTCACTCATCTTGGGTGTTTCCTCTTCATCTACTCCCACCACCGTTTTTCCCTCCTGAACCAAGTTGCTACCAAGGCCTTTTTTTTTTGAGAAAGTAGATTATATAAGTCATGTTTGCTTTCCTAAAACAACTTCTGCTTCTAAAACAGCTTTTATGACCAAGATACTTTTTTTTTTTTTACTGCACCAAGGCTATTAAAAAGAATGGAAACTACAGGATCATAAAAGTGTCAAAAGTGAAACACTCATTTCCATGCAAGTTGTGAAATAAAATCAATATATGTTAACCTATTAAGAACAAAGGAAAATAAAGGTAAATTTAAATATGTTTTTGTTATTATTTGATCCAAATTCATGGATCCATTGTTGCTAATGGCTAGAAGGGACCCCAAAGGTCATTATATCCAACACCCTCAAATTGTCACAATCAAATTTATAGTGGTTCATGTCAAAATATTTAGTTGTAGGGATAGACATAACATGTACTTCCAGTATTACATTTTTAAAGAATAGTTAATGATTTTACAGCTTTCCAGAAGCTAAGAAAGCTAAAATTTGTTGCTACAAGAGCAGAATTTCTTAATAAGCATGCCAAGAAGCAAGAGGATTCCAGAACAGCTAGTATGATATTTAAGGTGAATTTTTTTTCTATCTAGAGAAGCATGGTGTTCCTTAGAAAAAAAGTGAAATTGTCTTCAAAGATCTGGGGAATTTTTCAAGTGCCATTGGTCCAATTTTTCCTAATTTCCTGACTTTCATTCCCTTATCTGGTCCACAGCAACCACAATGACTGCCCACTTTACCTGTATCTCAAGAGAGAAGACAAGAATCAACATTTATTTCAAAAGCTCTGTTTTCTTCTAAAAGATAACTGCTTGCTCTTGTAAGGGACAGAACCCAGTATGTAAAACTTGAGGTCTCAGGAGCCCTTGGACCAGGCCCTATCCGTGATGACCAGAGTTATCATCGGATTGGAGGACAAAGTGAGCATTTAGGGAGAGCTAATAAGAATGGTCCCAAGATGGTGAGGCTGGAGGAAACAGTGACAGTGTTTCTGAGAGGCAGCATAGCCTAGTGGCTAAGGTTCCGGTGCCAGACTTCCTGGGTTTGAATCATACCGGCTCTGCATTTTCCAGATAGGTGAACTTGGACGCTGCCTTAACCTCTTCACGCTTCAGTTTCTCATCTTTGAGATAAGGATAATTAATAGTCTTTACCTTAGAGGGTTGCTATATAAATTAAAGGTCCTAATACTTGTAAAGCACATAAAACAATACCTGAAGCATAGTATGCACTATCTCTATAGGTGTTTCTTAAAAAGAAAATAATGGTGTTGCCAAAGCGATGTAATCAGATTTACAAATGGTATTTATTAATCAGAAATCTGAAATCCACCTTCAGCTTCACAGTTCTGTTAGAGAGCCACTTCTGTGAGTTGTGGCCTGCGCTGGAACCCTGATAAATACAAGCGGCCTTATCTGAATGAGGTTGAGACTCTTGATTACCCTTCTAATGGAAGAAACACACTGACACAAATAATTCAAGATGTATGATTATGAAATCATTTTGTTTGATGTATTACAGGATAATTTAAGAACACACATTGGGGGCTTCCCTGGTGGTGCAGTGGTTAAGAATCCGTCTGCCAATGCAGGGGACAGGGTTCAAGCCCTGGTCCGGAGAGGTCTCACACGCCACAGAGCAACTAAGCCCGTACGCCACAACTACTGAGCCTGCGAGCCACAACTACTGAAGCCTGCACACCTAGAGCCTGTGCTCCGCAACAAGAGAAGCCACCACAATGAGAAGCCTGTGCACCGCAAGGAAGAGTAGCCCCCGCTCGCCGCAACTAGAGAAAGCCCACGCGCAGCAACGAAGACCCAACGCAGCCAAAAATAAATAAATAAAAAAAAAAAAAAAAAAAAAAAGAACACACACTGGGGATTCTGAGAATCTACCTTAAATTGTAGCAGTTACTGCCCCCTTATTCTTGGGTACCTGGACACTGAACTGAAGAGCATGGGAAGTGGCTAACTTTAAAAAAAAAATTTTATTGGAGTATAGCTGACCTACAATGTTCTGCTAGTTTCAGGTGTACAGCAAAGTGAATCAGTTACACACACATATTTTGCCCCCAACCCCAAATCTTATAAATCTTGGCAGTGAAAACATTCTGACCAGTGGGTGGCGATCATGTGTCATGATGCAAAAGACCATATTTCCTTCAAAAAGTTTAGATACTGGGCAGAAATAAAAGAACAAGGGAGTAGGGGGTGGAAAGGCTGAAAAAAGTGGTGAGCAAGCTGTGCACAGACCATCCCCTCAACGAGCTTGCAATCTTCAAATCAGATAGTGCAGCTGCCGTGATGTAAAATATTCCAACCCTTCCCATCCCAACTGCCTGCTTAATTCCTCTCTCAGAGCTATGGGAATATTCAAAAATAATAACATTAATGATGAAGATGATGGGGGGCCAGTCTCTGCTAGTGACAGCAAAGGGTCGTGGACCAGTCATGAGCACTGTCAGATAGCCGGTTCCGAAGACCATGTCTTAGTCTTTAAATAAAGAGGCTGCTGCAACAAAACAGAGCAGTGCATGTGAGAATCCTACTGCCTCAGATTCTTGGCTAACTTGACCTGCCTTGGCCAGATTCTGAACGCTATTGCATGAGTGAGAGTGTAGTGTATTCCTGTGAGGCTGATCTCTGAAGTTACAGAGTCCTGAGTTTGTCTCACTTAATAGCTATGTGACATTGTATCAGCTAGTTTTCATCCATGAGCCTCAGTTCCTCTATCTGTAAAGCAGGGATGGACGTCATTGAGACAATGTGTTAGGGAGTTTTAGAGACGAAGAGAGATAATGCCTATAAAATGATTATGACAATGTCTGAAACTTAGAAAATGTGTAAAATTATCATGATCATCAACATCATCCCATTGGAAGCTGGCATCTGCTATGATTCAACCCATAAGATCTGACAGTGGCACCTGTCTCCCACTGATGTTCTTAGTTTCCATTTCTGCTGAGGCTGCCATTTTGCTAAGTACTAGTTGTATCTTCTGTAGAAAGGCAGCAATGCCCCAACTAATAGAGTAGGGGGGAAGATTCAATAAGATGATGGGCTGATCACGCTCTGGTAGCCCTGGAGTTAAAAATAAGGGTGAGGGCTTCCTAGCCCAGGCTGTGAATACTCCTGTTAGGTCCCCCTTCAAGATTTTGGCTTGACTAAGTGGTAGAACGGAGGAAGGAGAATGTGCGAGGCCCAAGACACTCCAAGATTTAGAGGCCAGGGAGAGGAAGAGGAATGAGCCAAGCAGGCTGAGAAGGATGGGTCAGGGAGGAAGGAGGGGAACTAAGTCATACTACTGCTCTGCTTTTTCTTTTTCATTAAAACACATTTCTTCATCCTGTCCTATTCCAGCATTTTCCTAACATATTTATGTTTCCCTTGACTATAATAATTCAATAGGGGCTTCCCTGGTGGCGCAGTGGTTGGGAGTCCGCCTGCCAATGCAGGGGACACGGGTTCGAGCCCTGGTCGGGGAAGATCCCACATGCCACGGAGCAACTGGGCCCGTGAGCCACAGTTGCTGAGCCTGCGCGTCTGGAGCCCGTGCTCCGCAACAAGAGAGGCCGCGATGGTGAGAGGCCCGCGCACCGCGATGAAGAGTGGTCCCCACTTGCCGCAACTAGAGAAAGCCCTCGCACAGGGGCGAAGACTCAACACAGTCATAAATAAATAAATAAAAGAACGTGAATTTCTTTAAAAAAAAAAAAATAATAATAATAATAATAATTCAATAGCACTAAAAATATTATAGGATGTGCATTTTATCTCTAAAGCTAAACATTCAATCAGGCCTTTGGATCATTAATCTTAGTTTGTCTAGGTTGAAAAACATGAAAACTTCAAAATTTTAACAGAAAGCGATAGTCCTTTTTATGGTTATTTGTTATTGTTTATTAAGTATTGACTGTCTCAAATACTATTTAGGTTAGTCCCTTCATGTGTTTTCTATCGTTTAATCCTTGACACAACCAAATTTGGAAGGTTCCCATTTTACAGATGGGGAAACTGAAGTTCCAAGGGGTATGGTGACTTGCCCAAGTTCTCAGTGATAGTAGACAAGCAGACAGTAGGCTTTTCTCACTTCTAAGTCTATGCTCTTCACCATTGCCCCACACAGCCTCTCTGCAAACTGACCAAGACGACAGAGAGATATAGTGAGTTGCCTTCTGTTGCTCTAAGATTCAGTAGTAAGGGAATGAAGGCTGCTCTTTGGAAGGGAATCTGTAAATCAATAAATAATCAGTAAGGACAAAGATAGGCAAAACTAGGACAAAATGACTCCAGGGAAGTGAAACTCAGCCATCTGTTTGAAGGGGTTAGTACATCTAAAGAATGAGCTGGACCTAAAGAGGGTGGCCACCAATGGAAGCTTAGATAACAAGATGCCATGCTGGCAGTGCCCATCCTGGAGGCAGGAAGTGCTGCTGAGGCAAAGAGCCGACATCCGGGTGGCGAAGGCAGTCTGGGCTCATGGGTGGAATTAAGTTAGCGGGCTTTCTTAGCCCCAGTCCTCTGAACATCCACTCTGACCACACTTCATACTCATTAAGCAGTCTTCCAATTATGATTTGGCTTTCCACAAAGAGTGAGGGAGAAGCTGAAAATGTGCTGACCACGTGGACTTTGAGTATCTGGTCTCTTTGACGGTAATTTCTCTTTGTAAATTAGCAGATCAGCTCCATGCAGGGAGAGAATTTGCTGATCATTTGTGCTTTGTGTATCTCAGCGCCTGTGATAGTTATTCCCCTTTTTAAATTATAGACTGGCTTCATATAGGAAAAGAAAATGCTGATCACACGGACTTTGAATGTTCCGGTCCTTGTCACACTCATTCCTCTTTGCAAATTAATAAACTGGCATTCAGGTTTTATAATCCCTTTTGTAAGCATTAGTTGTAAGAGGTGGTTCTTCTCTTTGGATTGACAATATCAGGAGGTCCTTGGTTGGCTGGGTGAGCAATTTGTCCCCATTTGCCCAGGACTTTCCTGGTTTTAGCTCTGTAAGTCCCCAAGCTCAGGAACCTCCTCTGCCTCAGGAAAACCAGGGTAGCTTGCTTAGGATTTTCTCAATTTTAAACGGATAGTTTTGCATCTTTCTAGAGATCCCCTTAGTCCTTGATAACCCTACAGCTTAGCCACTTGGTAAGGAAAACCCAACATTGCCATGTAGCTGAGAAAAAGCCAAAGTGCTTCAGAAATTACCTACACGTGCCAAATTCAAATTCCATATCTAGTTTTAGAAGGACCTGTAAGCTGTTACTGTCTTATGACTTCTAGATATTACAGCACAGTATAATCCATGAGTATTTTACTTTACAGCTCTTATACCTAAGACATTTTACAGAAGGCAAGCCTTGCACTAACATACAGGAGTTGAGATGATTGTTCTATACCTGGACCTCATCCAAACTGCAGTTGTTTCTGGCTAAAGACAGTCTGCATTCTTATTTTTAGATCCCAAGGCCATTTGCTAGTTGCTACACAGTGGTGTGGTATAGTCTAGCTGAGGTGTTGAAGATGGAAGTTTCCCCAGCTGTATTCACTGCTGACCCTTACCTCTACTACCCAGAGGGAATGGGAAGAGAGCTTGGTAGACAGCAACACGTCCAATGAACAAGCACCCACAATCAGTCTGTATTGTCCATTTCACCTAATTAGCGGCAATTCTGCGTTAACTCGGTGGCCCACCTCCCATTTCTCTGCTCTAGCATTCATCAGAGCTGACCACACTCACTTCTCCAGGCTTTCCTTACCTCTGCGATACCACTCTCTCCTGGTTGTTCTACCTTCAAGCTTCTCCTATACCCAACCTCTAAATGTTGGGATCCCTCCCAGCTAACCTCTGGGATCTCTTCTCTGAAGCCCTACTGTCCAGTACATAGCCATGAGCCACCTGTAGCCATCAAGCAATAGGAATGTGGCCAGTCTAAATTGAAGTGTGCTGTAACACACTAGATTTCTAAAACTTAGTATGGAATAAAAATAGCTCATTTAAAAATACTGATTGAATGATGGAATGATAATTATGCTATACATTGGGTTTAAGAAGATATTATTAAAACTAATTGTACCTGTTTCTTCCTACTTTTTTAACATGATTACCAGAAAATTTAAATGTACACATGTGCCTTGCATTATATTTCCACTGGGCAATGCTGCCATGAAGTCTTCTCCTCAACGACCTCAAAAATTCTCAGACAACTTGAGACTGACAAATCCAAAGCGTGTATTTCCAGCTCAGAATGTAATGTCATACATCCATCTGATATTTTTAGAGATCTCTACTTGGACATCTCACAAAATTCTCATACTTAGCCTGTTCAAATCTTGATTCTGTCCCCTGAACTTGCCTCTCCCCAGTTTACCTGATTGTTCCCAAGCCACTCCTCAAAAAAGATGCTACAAAACTGACTTTGAAGATGAAGGAAAGGGCAGCCTCTAGAAGGTGGAAGAGGCAAGGAATGGATTCTCCCCTAGAGTCCTCAGAAGGAACCAGCCCTGCCAATACTTTAATTTGAGCCTTGTAAAACTCAGTCTGTCTCCAAGATTGCAAGAGAATAAATTTATGTTGTTTTAAGCCACTATGTTTGTGATAATGTTTTATAGCTGTAATAGAAAACCAACAGAGAGAAATGGCGCAGCCCTTCTCCCTGCACAGCCCTGTCATGACTTCCTCCAGTAATATTTTAAGCCAATCTACTTCTCCCCATCTCCATCACTACAATTTTAGGCTGGGTTTACTGTAACAACTTCTTAACTAGTCTTTCCTTAGGACGAATTAAAAAATGGTTGTAAATGCTTTGCCAATCTTCCCATCAAGAGGTGGAGTCTATTTTTACTTCCCTTGAATTTAAGGTAACTTTGGGCTACTTTGACCGATAGAACACAGTGGAAGCAATGGTGTGTAACTTCCTGGGCTGGGCCTTAAGAGAGATGTAGCTTCACTTTCACATGCTTGGACTGAACCCTGTGGAAGCCAATGACCACATAAGACCTCTGATTAGCTCTGAGGAAGCCCAGGGTAGCATATGGAAAGAGACCATATGAAGAAGCACTGGGGTGCCAGATTTCTGAGTAAAGCTTTCTTGGATCTTCAGGCTAACCAAGCCAGCAGCTGATAACAGCTCAGTGAAAGATCCACCTGATATGCCATTGAACCCTGCCTGAATTCTTAACCCACAGAAACATGACCAAATAGAATGGTTGTTATTTTAAGTCCCTAAGTTTGGGGTACTTTGTTACACAGCGATAAATAACTGAAATACCTCTCTCCCACTCATGTGATGGCTCTAACCCACCTGTGACATAGCAGCCAGCATGGTCATCTTACGGTTAGTCTGAAGGTCAATTCCCCTGCTTATCACTGCATGTAAAAGAAAACTGAACCTCCATCCTCTGTCACTTCCCATTGATCCCTGGAACCCAGCCATAAGACATCAAAAGCATCACTGGATATTTATGGTCTAACAGCTATTCAATTAGAAATGCACTTATTAATTCAATACCTCTTTATGCGGTACTATGTTCCAGGCACTGAACTATGCTCCAGGCACTGAAGTATTAAGGACACAGTGGGGAACAAAGTGGCATGGGAGATGGACCCCAAGCAAGAAAAGAAACAATGCTTTTAAACGTCAAACATTGTGACAAATGCCGTGAATGGAACAAACACACACACACACACAAAACACACTGCACCGTGACAGAAAATTAACAGGGTGTACCCAATTTAAGTAAGGTGATAAGGGAAGGCTTCTCCGAGGAGATGATGTTTAATCAGATGTTTGAAAGGGAAAGACCTCGGCACCATTATTCCTAGACCAGGCTCTATCTTTCTAGATGCAAAGCCCAGAACCAAAGTCCAAGAGAGGCCTCACAACTCCCCCTGGTCCTAAAGTCTCAGCAATTGTGATACCATTTATTTTGCTAACACACCTCTTTCTTCATTTTCCTCTGCTGCACAAATTACTTCTCTGGCCAGACTCACTCACTATCTCGGCTGCCAGCCTCCAATCCCAGTCCCCACAATGTCCCTAGAGTGCCCTCCTCTCAGATCATCATCTCCTGGCCTATTGTGACACCTCAGTGCCAACATCAGCAGGGACATTAACACAAGCATTGGCAAACCCGAAGTCCAATTACCTTTCATTTCTGTTGGGCAGAGGTTACTCACAATTGCCATATTTGAGAGGTGGGGTAGGGCTTCTTTATTTTTGCTCTATTCCTTTATATATTTATAAATATTATTATATAGTTTTTAACTAATGTTACAATCACAGGTTCCTGGTTTCATTTAGCTGTGGTGGAAAAGGCAACATGAGCTCGTTAGTATTAAAGTCATTTGGTGACGAGTTTGCAGTGGGTACCCTGGACCCTCTGATGTTGGTCCCTTGGCACATGGGAGAGCATCTTCCCTAGTGCACCAGTGATGGGCGTGTAAGAGGAATTTTCAGCTGGGAAGGACATTTCTCACTCATCGGCTCCTGCCAATTACTCATTCCACTATATGCCAGGGTTGGCACAGGGAGAAGGTCACTGGGGACCGTTTTGGAAAGAAGATTCACATAAACCATGATTCCGGGAATTCATATGATATGGTTTAAGTCCTCCCCCCACACGCACACCAGCGTGGCTCCTCTGCCACCCTGGTGTAGAGCCTCAGTTGTCTACTAGGGACCTTTGGATTTTGAAGAAACAAAGTATTGTATTCAGAAATATGGTGAATCAAGGAGGTCTGAGCTAACTGAATATTTGTTCATTTCATGAAGGATAATCATTCTGTCTCTAAACGCCACTGAAGATGTGTGTGTTAGAGATCCAGAAAGTCAGTCCTCTAAGCCTGGGCTGTCCTCTGACTGACTTGTCATGGAACACCCTGGCTCAAACCACAGCGGTGGCGAAACAATCCTGTGTCCACTCTGAATGTGACATCACTGGAGAGCTGGAGCTCCCTGAGGCAGTGGCAATCTCCTGCCCTCGTGCCTTTGCCCGGGTCACATCCTCTCAGCCACCTCTGATTTCAGCGGCAGCTGTGCTGCAGAGTTCTCTGTGGGCACAGACTTACCGTGTCCCAGGGTCCTACCCCAAGTTCACGTGACTGCAAGTCATTCTTCCCAGGACTTGTTCTGACACATGCAGGAACTTGTTCTAAACACAAGGCAGTTGACACCCCCTGGGACAACTCTCAATCCAAAGGGAGTAGGCAGCCTGTGGATAAAGGCTCCAGCATCCCCATCTTACAGGTGGATGATCCTGGGAGGTATTCCAAAGGGCTCTCACAGTTCCTGTTTAACTGAAGAAATTACTCCTATTGCCCACAGAAGCAACCTCAATAGTTTACCTTTTGATTAGCTTTTTCTCCTTCCCTGTCTCATTCTACCCTTTCGTCACTTCTGCTCCCTTGGACTACCTCCCAGATACATTTCCGGCACCCAGGTCCCTGTCTCAGGCTTTCTGGGGAACCCAAACTAAAGCAGATGCAGTCCAACCAGTACATCCATCTTTGAATGAGAATGGATTAGCACAGAGCAAGAGGCACTACTGCAGGTTGGCAGCAGGGTGGGGAGGAAGCAAAGCAAAGAAAATACCCTTCCAAGGCTTTGTTGGATCCTGGAAGAGAGGTAATCTCATCACCAGACAGTTTCTCTGAGGTCAGAGTGTGTCAGCAGTAATTATTTTTCCCTGACTGCATGTTGTTTCTAGGACCATCCCAGATGCTGACTTCAAAAGCTTTCTAGTTTGTAACGTGCTATATAAGACTTCTTTTGTTCTTTCCTGCGTGCCCAATTCCATTTCTGGAAGACACACAAGAAAAACAGCATTATCATGGAAACATCATTATTCTCTTCTCCGCACTCCGGTCAAGGGAGCTGGGCAGAGAAGACTGGCTCCTGAGGCCCAGGCCTATCCTCCTGGCAGTTAGAACCCTCTGTCCATGCCATCCCTCAGCACCATGGCAGGAAGTCTGAAAGAGCATCTGTCAGAACAAAAGGTATCCCCGTAATCTGTGAGGTCACAAGAACACATATGTTGGGAAAAAGAGAAACACATTATTTGACACCCACATGTTGAAACACAAAAATTGCAAACCATCAGGGAAGGACAAGTATTTTTCTAGAAGAATTTGGCCAGTGGCATATATGAGAAAGCCCACTCAAATCAAACATAGAGGCTCTGCTACCCAGGTCCTTTTATTTGATGAGTGAAGTGAAACCTACTTTTTCTCCAATAAATTGTAAAGATGAAAAAAAATCTTCAGAGGGCTCTGAAAAAGGAGAGGGGCTAAAGTCACACTCCAAACCTGACAGAGCATTTAACTGACAAAGAACAAGAACTAAATTTGTATTTAGGGCTAAAAAATATTATTAAATGATTTGTGTGTTTAAGACAAAAAAGATTTCATGGAGTTAAATAAGTATTCTTACTTTTAAAAGTAAAGTTGCTTGGGAGTCATGATAATCTAAGATACCCCTTTTTCTTATTTCTAAGCCATTTCCCCTACCCCATTTCAATGTCTCTAAAAATTAGAGATGTATCTTGCAATTGATGTTAAGGAAGGACTGTGTCCAAATTTAAGTGTCAGCATTTTTCTTTCTTAGTGGTACCTAAAATACAGGTATGCTTGACTCACACGCTGGTCTCAACTCCTTTCCTCTCCCACTTCTAGAGTAGGAGGTGATTTTATCTCAGGGGGTTTAAACTTCACATTGTCAGGTGTCAAGAAGATTCAAGATGGTGCAGGCCAGAAGGAATGGAGGGAGGCTAGGACCTGGTTCTAGCCAGGTTTGTGTGTCAGACTAAGGATTCAGGCTACAGTTTCAGTGGTATGTATGCATTCTTCTTACACCTGGGGTGACAGTAAGAAATATTTGCTAACTCACCAAAAGGAAGAGTCATCCAACTGCCACTTTCCTTTTACTTACTTTCAACTTTTTAATTAAAGTGTAATATTTATCATTCATATATTAAACTGCAAGTGTACAGTTTCGTGAATTTGTGTGTGCATGTAGTGAATACTCCTATATAACCACCATGGAGATCAAGATATACCATACTGTAATCACCATAGACACATCCCTCATGCCCTCTGCAGTCATCATGCTTCCAAAGGTAACCACTGTTCTGATTTCTACCACTGTCAGATAGTTCTGCCCATTGTTGAACTTCACCTACCTGGGCCCGTCTCCTTCATATCTGGCTTCCTTCATGTGATGTTATGTCTATGAGGTTCTTAAGCATAATAGTATTTTTTTATTGCTACATAATACTCATCTTATGTATATATTAAAATTTATCCATTTGTACCTTGATGGGCTTTTTAGGTGTTTCGAGTTTTTAGCTATTATGAATAGTATTCTGAACATTCTTGTACGTGTCTTTTGGTGTACATATGTATACAGTTCTTCTAGGTATAGATCTAGAGGTGGAATTTCTAGGTCACAGATGTTCAGTTTGCAGTGTGTTAGAGTTCCAGTTGCTGCACATCCTTGCTAACACTTGGTACTGTCTAAGCCATTTTGGTGTGTGTATGTAATAATATCTCTGTATAATCTCCTAATAGCTTTACTGTGTGTTTCCCTGATGGCTAACGACTTTAGAAACCCTTTTAATACGTTTAGTGGTCATTTGGATATCCTCTTTTGTAAAGGGCTTGTTAAAACCCATTAACCATTTTTAATTGGTTTATCTGCCTTTTGTTATTATTTTGCAGGAACTGTTAATGTATCCTGGATAAATGTCCTATAATAGATACACATATTACAAATATCCTTCCCACTCTGTAGCCTACCTTTTTATTTCCTCAATGGTGTATTTGGATGAGCACATTTTTTCTTTTTTTTTTAAATTTTAGTGAAGTCCAATTTATCTATCTTCCATTTGTATACATAGGAGAAATTGGCTTATAATTTTCTTTTCTTTTAATGTTTATGTCTGCTATTTTGATGAAGGTTATACTTGCCTTAATAAAAGAAGTTTAAAAAGGTTTCACTTTTTCTATTTCATAGATGATTTTTTTAAATTGATTTAGTTTCTTCCTTAAATGTTTGGTAGAATTCACCATGAAGTCACCCGGCCTGGAGTTTTTGTAGGCTATAGAGTTTTTAAATAATAGATATAGGACTATTCAGATTTTCTATTTCTTCTTGTTATGTTTTGGTAAGTTTGTTTTTATTTTTTGAGAGAATTTGTCAAATTTATTTAATTTTCAAATTGATTTTCGGAAGTGTATTCACAATGCCCTTTTCTTGTGTTTTTGTTTTTGTTTTGTTTTTTTAAATATTTGGAGGATCCCTAGTGATATCTCCTTTTACATTCATTTGATTGGTAATCGCGCCTTTTTTCTTTTTCTTGGTCATCCTTCCTAGGGACTTACCAACTTATGAATTTTTCTAAGAACCAACTTGTGACTTTCTTACATTTTTTCCTACTTTTATCTACTTTCTATGTTAGTTTTTATTTTTATCTTTATTATTTTTATTTTTATCTTTATTATTTCCTTCCCTCTATTTTCCTAGGGTTAAATTTGCCATTCTTCTTTGATTTAGATCATTTACTTTCAGCCTTTCTAGTTATGCATTCAAAGATATAAAATTTTCCTTTACTTGATCTGCATCCCACAAGTTTTGTTATATTTTCAAAATATTCCACTCAAAATGTTTTCTACCTTCTATTATTATCTCTTATTTTACCCATGGAATATTTCAAAGTATACTGCTTAGTTTTCAAACATATGGGGATCTTCTAGTTTTCTTTTTACTATTGATTCTGTTTTAAATCCACAATTGTCAGAATACATATTCTGTATGATTTCTATCTTTTGAAATTTTTTAGATGTACTTTATGACCAGCATATGATATATTGGAAACTATTCCATGTGTTCTTGGAAAGAATGTGTATTCTGAAGTTTTTGATGCCGTGTTCTATATATGCTATCGAAATTTCCATTAACCTTATTTCCATTTAGACTAATATATCAGTTTCTGAGAAACGAGTTAAAATTTCTAGCTATGATTATGGGTTTTTCTATTTTTACTATTAGTTCTGCTTTATATATTAGTTTTATTTTACACTTGTTATTGAATGGAGCCAAATCTAGGATTGTTACATCTACCAGCTGTATAGTTTTATAATTCTGAAATAACCCTTTTTATCTGTAGTAATACTTCTTTAACATCTATATTTCCTCTGATAATAGCATAGCTGCACCAACTTTGTTTTGGTTAACATTTATATGATGTTTATTTAAATTTGTTCACTTTTCATCTTTTTGTATCCTTACATTTAAGGTATATCTAATTTAAGCAATATATAGCTGTTGTTTTAAAATCCAGTGTAATAATCTTTGCTTTTAATTGTAGTATTTATCAATTTATATTTCCGGGCCTCATGTTATTCTATATTCCACCTTACCTTGGTAAATCATCTCATTGTAAATAGGTCTTGTTTGCATTATCCTAAAATGAGTATCTTCTGATATACAAGGAGAGAGAATGTCTAAAAATGAAGACACATAAAAAGCCAAAAGAAAACAAAGGAAAACTGGGTTCTTTTGACACATACTGAGGCCCTACATTAAGTTTATGGTACCCATTTAGCTCCTATACTAAGTTATAGTTAAAGCCAGAACTCCCAACCCTGTGCATTTACTGTATGTACCATATTAGGACATGGTCATTCTCTCTGTACTAGATAATAGTATTTAGTATTTACTGTGTGCCAGGCGCTGTTCTAAGATCTTCACATGTATTATCTCATTCAACTCTCATATTAACCCTAGGAGGTACTATTTTTATTCCCATTTCACAGATTTTTTTTTAAAGTTAAGTTTTAAAATGGTAAAAAAGAATTTACCACAAATCTCAAGGTCGGTGAATTCTAGAGCTGAGATTTAAACCCAGGAAATTTGACTGCAATGGCTTAACTATTAAATGACTCACTTTTTGGCCTTTCCCAGTAGGTTGTCTTATGTGGAAAGAAAAACCAGAATATCTTTAAACCCTGGTCCAACGTAAACAACCTATTTACTTTGCCAAATACTACTTTATAAAATGTCTATTTTATTAATAATTGCTGATGGTCTATCTTCCATTGTTCTTACTTAAAGTTTTATTTCTGAAATTTCCATTTTTGCTTTTCTAAATATTCTTAAATGTTTTATGAGTCTTCATAGCACATTTTCTATAAAAAAAATATGGATTTTAGTTTTTTGCCATGTGTGGCAGAATTCAGGGAGAGATGAAAATATATGAACCTGAATTGTTAAGCTTACATCTTATTTCTACAGGATGCTGTTCTTTTTCTTGCCAAAGAAATGTTGACAGTTTGGATTTATAACAATGCATTCAGAAACCTTGAGGTTTTATAACAGAAAATAATGTATCATTAGGCACTCTGAAAGGATAATGAGGCATTTAGTACTGCTTGCTCATTTTGGTAAAGGTTTCTAGAAATAAACATTAACTTGTATGGACTTGGCATATGGATCATTCATGAAGTAAGCAGAGAATGCACAATATAGTTAGCTGCTTGAATTATTTCTCCATAAATTATTCATGCTTCTAATTTATCTAACCATTTTCCCTCTCATACAGTATCTGAATTTTCCTCATTTCCACATGACAGGAGCGCATTAGCATCAACAAGGACAAAGTTAACCAAAAAAAAAAAAAAAAAAAAAAAAGATTAAATGGTTGACCAAAGAAGCCATAGTCAAAATAAATCAAAGAGTGAAGTCCTAGAAAAGAGAGCTATATCCCTCAGAGGAAACAATCCAATTTTGGGTCTTAGTTTCTCTCAGGAATTTGAATACTTCATTCTTAATGAGATGATGAGTAATATGATAGGTATTGTAAATTCTACCTACAGCTACATTTGATGGTAGGTAGGATGAAGTTCGTATCTGGCTGTTGTGGTCAATAAGCAGAGATTTCCTGAGAGCTCTCACTGTAAGTGGTAACCCTAGCACATTTGTAAAGGATTCTGAGCATCTTAATGAGATCCAGATTATAGAGCTCCCGGCACCCAGTCATTGCAAATTATGTAATTTGTACGATTTACAAGTATATCATGTTTCATTATTAATACTGTAGAATTATTTTCACCATGATTACTTACAAATCTCAAAAAAAGAGAAATTCATAGCAACTGATTAACCTATTGGCATTAGCATTCGTTTGGCTAAAATATACATCATTAAAAAATAAATCAATGGTTCTGCTAACATCACAACTCTTAATCTGGTCTTTATTCCTGTAAGCCTATTGCAATCGATTTATACCACCCCGAGAGACAGATGTATAAGAGACCATATCATTTTAAGTGAATGTGGAGGATAAGAGCTTACTTTGGTGGGAGAATCACATGAGTGATGAAGAGCATTGAAGGGTGAAAATGACAAAGGCAGTTTGGAGTCAATTTGAATGTTGCTCAGTAGGCATCAGAAGCCCCTGGTGGCCTTTGAATAGGGCACGATATGATCCTGGCTATTCTTTGGGAAGAACAATTCAGCAGTAAAAGGCATGTGGATTGGATCAAAAGGGAAGAGAAGAAGTCAGACTTAAGAGAAATGCTATTCACAAAGCACCATCACAGGCCAGGTAAGAGGATGTCATGTCTTAACTAGTTGTAGCTACTATAATGGAGAAGGTGTACAGGTAAAAGCCTCATGGGAGAGAGAAAGAATGAGAAGTGCCACTGACTTCTCAGGTGATGAGGCATCAAAGACAAATCTAAGGCTCGGATGCCTGAGAAGACAAGGATGCCACTGTAAGAAATAGAGAATCCAAGAAGATGAGGGTAGAGGTTCACAAGAGTAAGTGTTTGTATACACACACACTAACCTTGAGAGACAAGACATACAAGTGGACATGTCCTGTAGGCAGTAGACATGAGCAACCTAAAGTCAGAAATGGAGCTGTGAATTTAGAGACATCCTAAAGAGGGGATGTTTAAAGCCACTTGGTTGGATGAGATTGTTGAGAATGGTAGAAACCAGCAGAGGAGAATCAAGACAGAAATCTGAAGGACACCTCCAATGACAGGAAGAGAAGGAAGAGGAATTAGAGGAGAAAAAATATAAGGGGTTGCCATATACATAAAGAGTGGGAGGACCAGGAGAGTACGATGTCTCTGAAGGCAGATGAGACAGCATTTCAAGGAGCATTTCAAAACTGTCAAACGCTCTGGTGGGAATGTAAAATGGTTCAGCTGCTATGGAAAACGGTTTGCTCATTCCTCAAAAAGTTAAACATAAACCATATGACTTAGCAATCCCATTCCTACTTCTAGGTATAAACACAAAAGGATTGAAAACTAACACTTAAACAAATACATGTACATGCATGTTTGTAGCAGCACTATTCACAAGTCAAAAGGTGGAAACAACCCAAATGGCCATCGATGGATGAATGAATAAACAAATGGTGGTCTATCTATACAGAGTTATTAGTCAGTCATAAAAAGAAATATAGTAGTTATACATGCTACAACATGAATGAACCTTGAAGGCATTATGCTAAGTAGGAGAAGCCAGATGTAAAAGTCCACCTATTATATGATTCCATTTATATAAAATATCCAGAATGAGTAAATGCTCAGAAACAGAATGCAGATCAGTGTTTGCTAAGGACTAGGGGGATCAAATGATTACTAGATATGAGGGGTTTTTGGGGGCAGTAATAAAAATATTTTGGAACTAGAGGTGGTGGTTGCATAACATCATGAATATATTAAATGCCACTGATATTCAACTTAAAATGGTTAATTTTATGTCATATGAATTTCACTTCAATAAAATAAAAATTAAAAAAATTAAAATAATTTGCCAAATGCTTCAGAGAATTCAAGTGGGCTCAGGACTTAGAAAAAGTTTAAGGAAACCAGCTCTTTTCTTTCCATGATCTTCAAAAGAGAGAAATTTCAGCAAAATGTTGAGGGCAGGAGGCCCATTTTGGAGTATTAAGGTGTGAGTTTGTGATGGAATAGACATTTTGAGTGAAGACTTTGCTTTCCAGTAGACTGGTGAAGGGAAGGGCGGTGATGAGAAAGTGAAATCACCCTATGGAAATTTGTTTCAACCCGGGGAGATGGGAGCATGTTTGAAGGCAGAGGGGAAGATTCAGAGAGGAGGAAACCACTGAAGGTATAGAACTGAAGGGGAGCATATGATGAAACTGAAGCAGAAAGGACTGGGGTCAAGGGCACAGTGAAGGGTCAAAAAGAGAAGGAAGAGTTGGTCTTCCTCTGAGAGGGGAGGGAAAGATTGGAGGTGGGCAGAGATGGAAGAGGGAATCAGAAAAGCTCAGGTTGGATGGTATAAACTTTTCAGCAGAGAGAAATGAAGGGCCAGCTGCAGAAAATTGCAGGCAGTGGGGTAGGGCCTGTTGCTTAAGGAAAATGGAAAAGTCTTGGAGTAGTGCTCAAGGTGATGAGCAATAAGTTAAGCGTGAATAATCACAGAGTAAAATAATGGCAGGGACCTGGAGAGAGGAAGTTGCTGTGGTTCCATGAATGTGAATGCCTCATCAACCAAGTCTTTTCACATCATGCCTATCCTGTTTTCCAAAATTTTCTTTTTGTCTATAGATGGGGCTTCACATCTATACCCACTGATGTTGCCTTATTAATTTCAGTGCATCCTTGTAGGTACTTGAGTTCTTTTTGAATCTCGAGTTTACAGTCAGTTAGGACCCCAGAGCTGTGAAAGTTACAAATTAAAAATCATGTCTTCATATATTCATCTCCATCACTGGGATGAACTCAGTCAGTTAGGGCCATTGACTGCATGCAGAAGCCATTCTTTAGGCTGACAGATTATTTTTCAGATCTTTTAGATGCAGCTATTCAAATAATCTGAATCTACTTTACTAATATTCAGTGATAATATTCAGCTCATATTTCTCTATCTTGACAAAAAAGGATAAAATGTTTTGATAAATGCTTTTTGAACAGTCTGAGTACAAAGCATAGCTCTGAAATATTCCAGTTGTATAACTGTGGGCAAGTCACATATCTTTTCCATGTCTTACTCTGTTCATCTGTAAAATGAAGATAATAGTACCTATGTCATAGAGTTGCTGTAATGATTAAATGACTTAACATAAGAAATGCACTTAGAGAGGTGCCTGGCACAGAATTTGAGCTAAATAAATGTTGGCTATGATCAGCATTATTAACATGAATATTCATTCCATCTCTGGCATTTGTTTAGTCATTCAATAAGTATTTATTCAGTGCCTGGTATTACATTAAGTGCTAGATTTATAACAATGAACAGTTCAGTCACAGTCTCTACCCTTATGGAGCATATAATTTTACTTTACCTAATAAACCAACACCAAAATTGTAAGATTTATGTAGAATTTGAAAATATATATATAGGGGGACGTTCTTGGGTTTTTTGCATTTATTTTTCTTTGATTCAGTTTCTGGGTCATTTTTTTTCTATGTAGAAAAAGTATTATCCAAAGGCCTGAGTGAAAGAGGAAATCACAGGAAAACCAGGCAAATAAGACTGATGGTCACGCTCTTAGGAGCTAGGCTTTGCTAACAAGGTCCAAACTGAATAAGAGACTTGGAGTAAAAAAGCAGTCAAGCCTCAATTATCTGTGTTAACTGGGGTTTGTGAGAATGGACAATGAAAGGAAGAAGATAATGCATCCTGATTTGCTGTCTTAAATCTCACAGCAGAAGCTAAAAAAAATAAGTAGCATACAGGGGCATCTGGAATGAGAGTGATGGACAGGGTGTGGTCTTCAGGAAAAGCCTAGTTATAGTTATTCAGACCATTCCTGGGGTCTCTTGGAGAACTACCATTGTTTACAGCTTTTTAACTGCAAAGGAAAGGAGTTGTAAAAAGTTGTTGTCAACAGAAGCCCAGTTTGCCTGATATGATGAAGGGGTTGGTTGACAATGCACACCTTTTGTCAAAAGGATTTGCTGCACAAAGATAGAAAATTGAAGGAACCATCTAATTCCATAAATAGCTGGGAGGCAGGAGAAACTATGTAGACAACAAGGGAAGGAAAAGCCCCCTCTTGAACCTCAGGTCCAATTTTCTCTTATTGGTGTAAGAGACAAAGAACAGTGAGGAAGACTCTGTAATCTCCCCTTCAGAATTGTAAGAAGGATGGTGGCAAACCATTGGGGTCAATGGAGTTAGAGCAATACACTCAGGCCAACTGAAGGCTGCCTCTAATCAAGAAGGATATTTCTGAACTGTTGCCTGGAAGGCAGTCTCACATTTTTTGAGCCCTATTGGCCTTGAGTAGCCCTTGAATATTTGTATTTCTCCATCCCTTAGGGAAACTCTTTCTCCACCTAAAGGTCTCTCCAACTGGCTACGTTCACCAGTATTTGGAGATTGGGAATTGCCAAGAGCAGTAAGAGGTCATCTTTGTTAGCATTTGAAATTTCTCTGCCTATATCTAAGTCTATTGATAAGTCATATTCTGAAATTGTATATGGGATATTATTTAAAGTACTTTTTCGATAATTTCTCTCTCTTTGCATGATAAAGAAGAGCAAGTGTTAACAAAATCTATTTTCTGTTAAAAAAAAATCATATTTTGATGCCCACGTACCCACAGTATTTGCTTTTTGATTGTTGATACTTCTGGCCTTATAAGAAAGAAGCAATTCAGCAAAGCGTGGTTCTGTTGTGGACCCCACTAGGATGTAGGCACTCTTGTTGTTGTTGTTACAGTAAGTTCCCTACACATCAACCTTCAAGTTACGAACTTTCAAAGATGTGAACGCGCTTCCACATGTCCAGTCACGTAAGTTAGTTCACGTGTCTGGCATACATTGTCACGTGTGTGCATCCTCTACAAGTGGTTGTGCTTTTGTGTACTTTACTGTACAGTACTGTATAGAGTACAGTAGTATAGTATCTTTTTTTAAAATTTATTTTTGGCTGCGTTGGGTCTTCATTGCTGCGCACGGGCTTTCTCTAGTTGTCGTGAGTGGGGGCTACTCTTCGTTGTGATGCGCGGGCTTCTCATCACAGTGGCTTCTCTTGTTGCGGAGCTCGGGCTCTAGGCGCATGGAGGATGAGAGCTACTACCCAGACATCACTGGATCATTTCTTCAAGAGGGTAGATAGAATTGAATCCAGCAAGGAACCAGAACCTGTGTCATCAACATCAGGTGTGAGTGAAATTGCAGCTTGCCCTCCATCTCCTATTGCTGACGATCCTTCAGCTCTACCATCTCCCACCTCCTTCCCTCCTAGTTAATAACTCTTCTTGCCTGTGCGCTTGATGCCAGCCCCTGTATGCCAGCTGTTGTACTGTACTATTGTACTTTTCAAGGTACTGCACTGTAAGATTAAAAATGTTTTATTTTTTGTGTTTGTTTTTTAAGTATTATTTGTGTGGAAAGTATTATAAACCTATTACAGTACAGTACTATATAGCCGATTGTGTTAGTTGGGTACCTGGGCTAACTTTGTTGGACTTAGGAACAAATTGGACTTACGAATGCACTTTTGGAATGGAACTCGTTCATACGTAGGGGACTTACTGTATTATTATTACTGTTATTATTTTTAAGTAGCATCCCTAGAAGGTAGAACTCGAGGGTTTCTGCTTCTGTTAACAGGAGCAGAAAAAAGACAAAATAAGCCTGATGAGGTTGGGCCCTGGCCAGAGGCTCATTCCTGTTTGTCTGTGTGATAGCTTGAGACTAGACTTGGCTTTGTCTGAACAAGCAATTGAGTGGAGGATCAAACAGCATCAAAGTGTGGCCCAAGAGGAGCTGCCACCCCGTCATGTACCCCAAATCAAGCCCGGCTCACAGAAACCTGTGTGGGCAGACAGAGGATATGGTTGGCTGGAGCCATAATGCTCTTCTTTGCTTTATTTTCTCCAGATGCTCAGGCTTCTTCCTTAAAAGTCTGGGTGAAGAACATGTAACTTAATTAACCCATGTGCTTGGTGGAGGGAGACTGAGTAAGTGGTACATCCTCTCAATGTTCCTTTGTTACCGAGTTTTCGAATATTGAGACCAAAAAACTAAATAGAGACAGTCCATGGTCTGTAATCAACAACCGTGCCCTCTTATCATTGAAATTTTTTTGTTTGTTCTTTCAATCAGAATTGAGAACCAGACTTTTACAGAGTGGCCTAGGAGACATTTACATTTGAAAATCTTGTGCTGTTTCCAAGTGGTTCTACTTCCAAAGGTTTTATTCATGAGGAAAGTTTTTAAAAAGTGTCATGACAACACAGGGCTCCAACTACCAAAAATTTCCTTAGAATTCTCTCTCAGATTTATATGATTTTTAAAATTTCTAATCAGTTTGAAATTTTCCTACGTCATTTCATCTCCAATAAGAGCAGCCGTGCCAACTGGCAAAGACCACGGTGATCAGGTATCTAATTTCCATGTGCCAGATAAGAGGCAAGTTTAAAAAACAGGTTACCACCTCAATACTTACACTTAGAGTTCACTTGTATTTCATTTATGGTAATAATAAAAGATAGGAGGTTAGAAGTATATCAGAGAGCCTAGAAAAATATGCATTCTATCACATTATCTTATCCCATCAAAAATACTAGGTGAAAATTTCTCTCTGATGATTCTATATTCCTTTTATTTGAAAAGCCCCAAGCAGCTGTTGGAAAGCTAGCTGTGGATAGAACACTGGGCCTAGGGAATCACTGTCAGTTTAAATGCTGAGGTGCCACTTGACCTGCTCTACCACCTGAGACTGACCAACCTCTTGACTTCTTTGAGTCTCAGTTTCTTGACTCATAAAACAAGAATAGCACCATCTGTTTCAAGGTGTTGTTGTGAGGATCAAATCCATATAATAAATACTAAAATAAAATTTTAAATTATAACTTAAAAAGTATAAATGTAATACATTTTCACTAGACTCTAGGACTATGAAGATGAATGAGATAAGGTCTGAAATAAAGGAACTCGGGGCCTAAGGGACATTTCTATTTAGAAACCTTGTGCTGTTTCCATGAGGTTCTTTCTCCGAAGATTCTATTCATGATGAGAGTTTTTAAAAGTGTTGTGATAACACAGGACTTGTCCACCTACCTAAAATTTCTTTAGGAGTTTTTGCTCAGCTCTGCATTCATTTTTTATTTTCTAACCACGTTTTAATTTTCCTATGTCATTTCATAGTCTTTATAGTAGAATAGAAAAGCACTAGTTCTGTTGTAAATGTCAGTATTACTAAAATAGCAGGGACTGCATAGAATCAGAAGGCCCAGGCCCAATTCCCAATTCTGCCACTTGCTGACAGAATGATGACATTGGCTAAGTCACTCAGCATCTCTGAACCTGGGCTACTTCTGCATCGGCAAAGTAGGAACCAGATTACCAATGGCACAGGCTGGCTATGAGGATCAGAAAAACAGACGTATGTGTGAGAACATCTAAGACAATGTCCTGACATGTAGTAGGCCCCCAGTGAATGACTCTTTCCATTTCTCTTTCAAAATTTATGAATATTCCAGCAGAGTTCCATGGCAGCCCTGTCTAACTGATAGCCAATTTCTACTTGTGGCTATTAAGCACTTAAAATCCAGCTAATCTACATTGAGATGTGCTGTAAGTGTAAATACATACTGCATTTCAAAGATTCAGTATAAAAAGAATGTAAAAAATTATTAATAATGTTCACCTGATTACTTATTGATATATCTTAGATAAATTATGTTTTAGGTTTTATATATATTGGGATAAATTTATTTATATATATATATATATACACACACACACACTTCAAAGATACTCTCCATATCTATTTAGATATATCTCTATATGTATATATGTATATGTAGAGAGATAGAGATATATATATAGAGGTATATCTATATAGATATGGAGAGTATCTATATAGATATACAGAAATAGATATAGAGATATATCTATATAGAGAATATCTATAACTACATCTATGAAATTTAACCTAATATGCATATATTGGGTGTGTGTATGTGTGTGTGTATATATAAAATATACAATATATACATTGGGTATATTTATGGTTAAATATATATGTTAAATATATACTATATATGGTTTAATATATACTATTTTATATTAGCTTTATTTATTTTATTTATTTATTTATTTATTTTGGCTGTACCGTGTCTTAGCTGTGGCATGCAGGATCTTCGTTTCAGCATGTGGGCTTCTTAGTTGTGGCATGTAGGCTTCTTAGTTGAGGCATGTAGACTCTTAGTTGCAGCATGCATGTGGGATCTAGTTCCCTGACCAGGGATTGAACCCAGGTCCCCTGCATTGGGAGCAGGGAGTCTTACCCACTGGACCACCAGGGAAGTGCCTGGTTTAATATATACTATTAAAATTAATTTCATCTGTTTCTTTTTCTAATGTTACGATAAGGAAACCTAAACTTACATATGTGGCTCACATTGCTTTTCTATTGGCCCACACTTCTGTACAGCATAAAATCTTGAGTCTTCACAAGCCAAAAAGAAGCTACTTTTAGTTATCTAGACTTTCTATGAGATCAGTTATTTTTTCCCCAAGCATTTCAATTAAAATTAATCTTCAGAATATAGTTTTCTTAGATTCTGATCCACAAAGCAATCTGTTATCTACTTAAATTAATGAGTCGAAAGATGTCTCTTATCTATATTTGAATAGTATCCTGGAGCTAAGAATCATAAACATAACAATTTAGTTGTGTGTCAAAATGTAACAGCCTAATACCCTGTTCTACAGGCCCAATTCTTGGATCTGTACCAATATAATTTTGGAGCTATATATTTTCCCCAATTTGGGTGACAGTTAAATGGATACTAATTTTTCCTAATAGTAACTGGGGAGGCATTTGCCATGAACAGTGGTCCTCCGCAGGTTTTTGAAGTTATCACTCTTGTTAAATCAGAGCATATTACGTATCTACAGCTTTAACTCTTCATTTCTTTATGGCCACAGTAAATGCACAGATTGGTTCTCCACCATGGCGGTTATAAAACGCATTTCATGGGAGCAAGATCGATACCACTGACCAGCTTGACAGACTCCAAGCCGCTCCCAGTCAATGTGATAAGATCTGGAGACAAGGCTATTAATTTTACCATAAGCTGCTTGCTCTCATTCTCAGAGATGCTTTAAACAAATGAAGTCAAGTCACATGGATGCGGTGTGACAGGCACTTTGGGAGTTAGATGGTATAGTGGCCAGAACAGAGAAGATTCAAATGGTTGGCTCAGGGATGATAAAAACTGGAGTTTATCTCAGTAACGAAAGTGCAAAAATATTTTTGTCTAGAATGTGTGAGATTAGGAAAAATGGAAAAAAGTATGCATAAGTGACAGCAACTGGGTACTTCAGTGAAGAATAAACAATTCGTGATTGAGAATCCTCTGTTAGCACTGGGTTAGGTACAATACATACTTTTTCAGTTTCATGCACCCCATTATGGTATATAAGCAAGGCCAGGGTATCACTGTACAGATGAGAAAACCAAACCTCAAAGGAGTTAGGTGACTTTTCAGTGCCACATGACTAATAAGTACTAAATGTTTGATTAAATCCCAGTTTGGAGTCATTCCAGGTCCCGGTTAATTAATATCATCCACAACAATTCAGCTAAATGTCCCAGAGCACATACATATGCAGGAACAGAGGGGCACTCAGCCGCTGCTTTTGAGCTTCTAGATTTACCATTCCAAGAGGTACTTAACAAATGGAACCTTAAGATTCTGCAAAGCAGTGGATTTAAAAGGTATAATCCCCCTGAGGATCAAGATACATAATTAACAGCAATACTAATATTGGCTTCTGATCAGTTGATGACATATTTTATTTTAAATATTAAAAATAAAATCAATGGTTTCTCCCAAGTTGCTCCTTCCTCTAATTGCTCCTTTTATTTTATTTTTTTGGAACTATTTCCATCATGATTCTTAGAACTGGATTAGGAGCCAAACTTATGTCTTTTAAATTGCATGTTTATAGCGGTAATGATCAAACAAGGTAAACAAGCCTTAAATTTTGCCTTTTCAATTTCTGTCATAACTTTCTCTGTTCATCTTATTTTTTTTCAGGAATTTTTAAAATGGCCAAAAAAGGGGGAAAATAATTTTTTTTTTTTGCATTTAATTTAAGCAACTTGATTAAGAGACCAGTTTCCCTTTCCTGAGAATACTATGCACTGACTTCCAGTTAAGAAGTGTAAATTGTTTGTAATTAACTTCTACATACTGCAAGTCTTTTGATGTTTGTTAAGTGAACCCATAGGAATAAAGAATCCTCTCTTGGAAGTGTAGTCAGTGTTTCATGTAAGTTCACGCATAATCTTGAATTCCCTAGGTTGTATAAGTGACAGAATTTGGTCTTATTGGAAGGGTTGTCTGAATTTGCCCAGTTCTCTCACTGTGCATGTATTACAGTCTAACTCTAATGATATGAGGAGGAGGAATAACTGGCTTTTTCGTGGCCCCTACTTTGTGCTCGGCACTGTTCTAAGTACTTCGCATACGTTTACTCATTTAATCCTTGTGACATCTCTGTGAAGTTGATACTATCATGAGCCTATTCTATGTCTGAGGGAACTGGAGCAGAGGTGGCAAGCGTGGCACTGGGAATCATGTCAAGGCATCCAGCTCCAGGGCAGTGTTCTCAGCCTTCCTGCATGGAAGCCAGGGCCCTGAGTTCCAGAGCTCAGAATAGAGACGAAAACAAACACAGAAAAATGAGATGGTTAAAGTTTAAGGCTATGATGGGGGCCAGCCAGGCAGGGCTCTCTGAGGAGCATGGAGGAAAAATCACTTAACCAGCCAGGGGACAGTCAGAGAGGTGTCCCTGAAGAAGGGAAATCTTGGCAGGTCCAGAAGTTTCAAAAGAGTTAGCCCTGTCAATTGGTGCTGGCCATGGGGCAGCTGGGGCCATGGCGAAGAGGGCATAATCCAGACAGAGGAATGGACAGCATGAACGGGAGGGAGAGCTCGGCCAGTTCAAGAAACCACATGTGGTTTGGTATTGGGGGGTGGGGGCAGAGTTCAATGCAGGGAGTGGTATGAAAGGAGGGACTCAATCTACTCATGCATTTATTCAAAAGACATTTACTGAACACCAACTATATGCCAGCACTGTGCCAGGTGCTGAAGATAGAGCAGTGGACACACCAGGAAGAAAGGAAGGAAAGCAGGGAGTGAGAGAGGGAAGTAGAAAGCAAACAGACTATATTCCTGCCTTCAGGGAGCTTATAGTCTCATCAGGGAGCCACACTTTAAACATCTAAATAAGGAAGTAAATGCTTAATTACCAACTGAGAAGAAGGCCAGGAAGGAATAGAACAGGTGCTAGAAGTGAGACTAGCAGGGGAGACCTTCCTTTGGAACGGGTACCAGGGAAGGCTCTTGGAGGAAGTAACATTTCAGCAGGTCAAGCCACTTAGAAGTGAAAAGGAATCAGGCTAGACTGCAAAGGACCTTTTCACACATATATAAAGACTTCAGAATTCATCCCAAGGGCCAAACAGCCTGATGAGGAAGTAAGGGCCCATTAGGCAGAGGAGTGATGGGATCAGATTTGCACTGATAACCCCAGTCTGGGGGCAGGGAAGCCTGATTCAAGCCTGTAGCCTGTGGGCCTCCACAACTCTCCCTTCTGCTACATGCATGTCTCCTGCTTTGCTCATGAGACCCAGCTGCCTGGGTCACAGGTGTCTAAATTCTACAGTTGCTTAGAGCGTGAACTCCCACATTTCAAAATGTAGCTGGTAGGTACAGTCTCTTTAGCTCCCAAACTCAATTCAAAATAAATTCCTGCAAGCTCTGTGATGTTCTTACTTCCCAGCCTGACTTTACTGAGTTCTTATTTGACGTCAGAATTCGGTGCCATAATCTACAGTTATGGAAGCTACAAATTCTTAAGTTAGAAATAAATAAATAAGTGGCATATTTTTTCCCCAGGCTTGAAACGTGTAAATGAGGTTGATGAGTCCCATTTACACAGCAGGTAAAGACATCTCTATCCAAGATGCAAAAGGAATGAAACACAGAGCTTTTCCATGTAAACCTCTGGAGTTCTATATTCAAGGTAAAAATAACTAGCCAATTAATAAGTAAGTAAATAAAAGCAAATGCTCTCCTGTCTTCATGTTCACCATTGCCAGGCAGTGAGGGACAGCAGATCTGGTGGGGGCAAGCCACAGCCCTGTCCAGACATACTTCTGTGAGTCAAGTTCAGGATCACATTCCACAGGCTAGAAAACACCTTTGTGCACACATGGTTAACCTCGGCCCCCTCCTTAACCATCCCCCCTCGTCTGTCCAAAGACAGGGGATTCAACTGCTCCTCCACCCATGCAGATCTAAGATGATCTTACACGGACCAGGCAGGTACTAGCTTCTGGGTAACCCATTAAAAAGGCAGCAATAGCTTGAGCGTCTATAATTAAACCATTAACAATCAGACTTCACAGATTTGGGCTACAGGCTTTCCCGTGAAATGGGGTCGCAGGGAGCAGGTAAGGTAAGAGAGGCACATCCTTTTATTAAAGAATTGCTGGGCTCCAGTTACTGCAGCTGAATTGGGCTTCACTGGGGTTACATTTTTCTTAGAGAATCCTTCCTTCCCAAACATAGTGATGTGAAACCAGCCACTGTGACATCTCTCCTGTTTTGATTGTGCTGGGTGCCCCAGTGCCCTTATTTCTCTCTTTGGCCTCACTTTCTTCTTCTACCTCTAATCTCTGGTTTCTGTGTCATGGCCTCAGAGAGGACATTTAGCCCATGGTTCCTTATCCTTTCTCGAGAGGTTCTAAAATAATGCCATTGATGGGACATGTCACCTGGTGTCTGGTGCTGAGCCCAATGGAATGATTCTGTGATAGAGGCTCTATTCTTATCCCTGCTTCGTAGATGAGGATGTTGAAGTGCAGGGAGATGAGTGGCTTGCCCAAGGTCATGTAATCATAAGTGGTGGAGCAGAAATTTGAACCTGCTTAAGTTTGACACCAAAGCCAAAGCCCCACCACTATGCTGCTTTTCCCCCAGATGTTTACCCAGATATCCATCCCTGTCTCTATCAAGATGTCCCCAGGAGCCACCAACTGAACGCATCGAAGCTGGACTATTCACCTTTCCCAACCACAATTCCCTGACTGGTCCAATCCATCTCCATCCTCCTAGGCTAGACAATTTGGAATCATCAGGACGCTGAATCTTGGCTCTTTCTTCCTTCAAACCACACCTTCCACTGGTTGTTCCCCTCCATCGCTACTGTATTGCTCTAACTCATGCCCTTACCTTTGGACCCATGGGTAGCCACCCAAGGGGCACAGTCTTCTGGTGGCAGGAAGGAGAATGGGTGGAGAGGCCAGAATCTCAGTCTCATTTCTGCCAGTTTCAAGCTAGGAGATCTTGGCCAAGTTCTCACATCTGTAGGAAGGGCTGCCACCGGCAGCCTCACAGGGGGTTGTGAGGGTTAGAAATAACGCCCATTAAAGCATACCCTGAGATGCACACACTTACGAGAGTCCCGCTAAGCAATACAGGCTCTCACTCACCTCTTTGTGCCTCGGTTTACCCCAGTTTGTAAAGTGGGGACAGGAGCATGTGCCTCATCGGTGGTGGGGAGATTAGATGAGTCAGCCTCTGTGGCCCGTAGTGCAGCACCTGGCACACAGTAAGCGCCATGCACGCATTGGCTGTCGTTACCAGCCCCACCTCCCCTGCCCTCTCGCTTCCCTAAAGGCACAGAGCAGCCTTCACCACTGCCTCCCTACTTGGTACTTAATCAACATACACGTTCACTTTCTCTCCCCATCCAGGAGCTGAGCTGACTAGTGTACTTATTGCTTTCCTTCTCTAGCAGCTGGCCCACTTTGCCACACAGAGTAGGGCTTCAAAAATACCAACTGGGCATCCATTAAGGACTGTGCTTTCCTTAGAGGGATTCTCTGGCTAGCTATTTTGTTTTCCTAGCCTTTTCTTTTTTTGGACTTTTTGTATTATGGACACATCTAGGCAACTTCACAAGGCCGATTTTCAAACCTCACAGAATTACTGGAGGCAGGAGATGAATGCCCCGTTCAGCTGGAGCCTGGCCAACTGACCAGGACGGCAGCCTCCACTGTGCTTTATAAGAAGCAAACGATTGCAGCCAAGCTATGTGGACGGTGTGTTCAGAAAGAGACAAACGAGAAACAGCCGGGGCTCCAAGGAGCTTTGCCTCCAGAAGGGTGTCTTTCTGGAACTCAAGAGACCAGCTCTTCAAGACGGAGTCTCTTGGTAACGATCCTGGGTCTCCAAGCCCATGAAAGCGAAGTTTTGTCCTAAGAAGTGCCTCCAATCCCTCTGCTCTGCTTTGAGCTCAATACTATGACACTGTCTGTTCCAGATTTAAAGACGAGCTGTCAATCACGATGAACAATATTCATCTAAATACATCCCATCCTGCATGTGAACCCCCTTCTGTGAATCTCTGAGCCATTTACTTGTTCCCAAGAAGCACTTCGTGCTGCACATTCTGGCAGTTTTGTTGCTTTAGATATTTGGAAGTCATTTATATCACGAGTTAGTGAGATGCTGTGAAAATGACCACGGCTAAGTGAGAGAGAAGCTCGCTTTTGTGGTGCCAATGGATTTCCACACTGGTATGTATTCACCAAGATCCTATTTTCTTTTGAAAACATCAGTGGCACACTGTGGATTCATTTGTAGCTTGCTACCTACCCTTAACTCAGATTCACAGATATGAAGGGGAATTATGGAGCTTGTCCAGTCCAGAGATGGCAAATATATTCCAGCCGTAGAAACATCTCTAAATGACCAATGGATAGTAGCTTCCAGAAGCATTGTATTGGGAGAGATACTCAGGTCAAGCCAGGGGTGATTAGCAATATCTGCCACGTATATGGTGACAGAGTGGGGCAGCACACATGCCACTTATTTGCCATTGAAGACTGTTTAACCCCTCTAGTCTGCAGATATATGATTCTTTCAAGATCACACAGACAGCATTGGCAGGAAAGCAACACTCACATTGTCATTTGTACTGTCTCTGCTCTCCAGCTGTGGAATCGGTGTTCACTCCACCACTGAACAAAATTAGCAGATAAAGCAGGGTTATGGGGAGCGTGGCAGATGGAGGAAGGCAGTGGGAATCACAGGCTTTAAAAAACTGGGTAAGAGCAGGCCAGCAGCATGTAGGAAAAGGCTAGCCGCACCAAGCTGGGGCCATGCCATTATCATTGTTATTATTTTGCCTGGGTCTTGCTGTGTGTCTTCCCTTTCTATAATCGAGAAGCCACAGAGTCTCTGAACTCCTGGTGAAGCAGGAGTAGGTAAGTCCATTGTACCAAATGTTTCTGGATGACACAATCAGGAAGCCTGAAGGGCACTTTGTGGCATTCCTAAAGTCACATGTGTGCAGGGGCAGAGATCTGCATACATATGCATGTGGAAAGGAATGGGCACCAGTGCATGGCAAAGGGGCAGCGCCATATGCCATGGTTGCCTCATATACAACTCCAGTGGGCGACTCTGGTTCTTGCCTGCCCAACATCCATTTCCCTTCCTTAGATGACAGCATCCTAACTTACTTTGAGTAACTAACGACCCTTTTTTTCACTCTCAGTCTATATACTTTAGGTGGGGCTGAGTCTACCCTCGTTTGGGGGCAAGGCATGTGACCTAGACTTAGCCAACCAGAGCCTCAGGACCAAATGGACACAGTAACTGGCTCAGGGATGGACACATGCTCTAAGGAGAGCCAATGAGATTCGGTTTCAAGCTTGGGTTGGCAGTATCAGGAAGAGATGCTCTCTCAGGTGACATCAGACTGAGAAAATGAAGTGGAGCTGCTGAGACCTCCACACAGGGAAGCAGGGATGGTTGGGACTGTCTAAGAGTAAAGACAGTAGAAGGAAAATGGAACCACAGATGGATAAGACCAAAGCTGATGCCGTCATCTGGGCACGGATACATAGCCATGCTAGCAGGCAAAGCTATCCCTGAAATATTTGTCACATGACCCCAAAAATTCCCCCGGCCACACTGTTTTTTGAGTTAGGTTTCTACCATTTGTAAACAACAAAAGAATCTTGACCAATAATAAACCAAAGACCCATTTTCCCCAAAAGACATACAGACCGCAGTGTTCCTCCTTGGACCCAACTTATCCCAAGCAGTTATATTACCTGCAAGGAGCCCCGGATGTCTTTCCCTCCGACAATCACGAGTTCTGCCATGTCTTCCGCATGGGGAGTCCGGGCGTGGACGAATAGAGTCTTGCCCACTGCAGTTATGTTTCTCAGGGCGACTAAGCTGCCATCATTGTTCACCTTGAAGTATGGGCTTGAGACCTCATAGTGTAGCTTGTCATTTCCCTTACAGTCACTGAAGGTCACTGGCAAAAACAAAACACATGAACAGAAACAGGAGTGTGAGTAGGTCGGGCAGCTCAGTCCTGGAGCTATCTTTGACCATTAAATGTGGATTACCACTCTGCATTCCAGATCCATGAATGCTGCCCCTTATCCCACAGCACCCTCTTGTAGCCATATGGCTTTGACTGTGCTGAAGGACCTCACTCAATCAAGAATCGTCCTTAATCACCTCCCATGGCCCAGGCAGGTGCAAAGCCCTTTGATGCACAAAGAGAACCTCTTCCCTGCCCTGGAGTGTAGTGAGTTAAGCGTACAGTCAGATATGGTGGAGTGATGTTTGAGGACACAATCTCCTCCCTTCTGTATGAGGTGCTGTGGCAGAACCAGAGAGCTCAGGAGCCTTGAGGGACAGCTTCATAGACACGATATTTGAGCTGGGTCTTGAAGATGAACGGGAAATTAGAAGGCCCCTAAGAGGGTATTGGCGTTCTAGGTTACTCAAAGGCATGGAGGTGGTAAAGTAACAAAACAGACTCAGAGAAAGAGAACTAACTCAGTGCACTGGGATCAGAGGTGGACTTGAAATGATGCAGGGATGGGGAGGTGGAGATGCTGGAAATGAAGCTGAACATGTCCTTTAGATACAAATTAGGAAATGCCGCTAAGTTAGGAGGCTGCCTCATAGCCCTGAACTAGTTTTAGTGTGGACAGGGTCAAGGTCAGGTGTGTGTTCTGGTCCATAGCCCTGAACTATTTTTAGTGTGGAGAGGGTCAAGGTCAGGAGTGTGTTCTGGTTCCAGGGTAGATCAGTGCTTCCCACGGGGCTGGGGTGTATCGGAATCACATGGGAGATTTGTTTTTTAAGTACTGAGCACCCAGTCCAAAGATTCTAATTTAGTAGCTCTGGGTTCTAGAGAGCGGTTTGGAGAAGGGCAAGAAGAGAAGCCAAGAAAACTGTTAGTTTGGTGTCATACCCATGATGCCTGGCCCAGATTAGGACAGTGGCTGGATAGATGTGAGGGCACTTCCTACAGCTGCATGGCTAGGTTGTGTCCGAGAAGCAGCCATCCTGGCGGAACCGCATGGAGCTCGGGGTCGTTACCATGAGCAGCAGCTGTGACAGCTGATCTATCACGCTTCCCTCTGCAGTGCATCTTTACTTAGTGCACGATTCTGTTACTACAGGTATCACCACTTATTGTCTGTACGTGTGTGTGCCCGTCTGCCTTCCTCTGTAAACTCTGGGGACCCTGGGGGTAAGCGTGGAATTGTATTACCTGCTTTCTTCCCCACCCCCACTTTTGTTTTCTTAGCTCTCTGCTAAACAGGCTCGTTTGTTCGTTTACTAAACCTTTAATTGGAGCATAACACAGATACAGAAGAGCACATAAATCAGAACGTACAGCTCAATGAATTTTTCACAAAGTGGGCACATCCGTGTACCCAGTGCCCAGCCCTAGACACAAAATATTACCAGCCCCCCCTTCCTCCCCCTCCCTGAGTAAAATCCCTACCCTCCTCCCCAAAGGCTACACTATCCTAACTTCTAATACCACAGATTAGTTTCATTTGTACTTGCACTTCATGCAAATGGAATCGTAGAGTGGGTGCTCATTTGTGTCTGCCTCTTTCACTCAACATTATGTTTGTAAGATTCATCCAAGTGGCTGCAAGTAGCGCAGTTTATCCTCGTCAGTGTATAGAATTCCATTATGTGGCCATACTGCGTCTATTTATGTACTCTACTGTTGATGGGCATATGGGCTATTTCCAGTTTGGGGTTCTTAAAATATTACTACCAGGAACCTTCTTGTGTGTCTTTTAGTGACAATATCTACCTGGGTCCAAGTACACTGTTAAAGCCATATAATTGTCTGCTGAATTAAGCTGATCTTTCTATTCTGGGACCATAATTCTTATGGTGATAATAACCATTTTAGCTGATCATTATAATGGCTAATGTGAATTGAACACTTTCTACACATGAGACTCAGTGCTAAGCATTTTACGTACATGACCTTATTTAACCTTTACAACAGTTTTGACCCCCTCCCTCCACAGTCTGTAGATAAAGTAACTGAGGCTTCTGAGAGGGCGAAGGAGGTGCCCAGCACGCAGTCTGTAAATCATAAAACCAAGATTTGAACCCTGGTCTGTCTGCTTTTCACCACTACCTGATCTCAGTAAAGACAAAGCCCCGTTGTAAAACACTCCCCTCCTGAAATCCCAGCAGAACCTGCATATAATGACGTGCGTCCCCAGCTCAGTCCTGCTCCCACGTTCCCGCCCAGCCCGGAAGCACTTCACAGGGTGCCAGTGCCACCTCGAGGTCCCTCTGTGTCAGGGCTCCAGCGCCTTTCCTGGCTGCCAAGTCAGCTCTAGGGGCTTCTCTGTAGTGTACACACATGGGATCTCTTGGGAGTCTGCAGTTCTCAGACACTTGTTCACTTCCTCTGACCATCTTCGTAGCTAGGAGCGATTGGGCGTGGCTGGGTCCAGGTTTTGGAAGTGAACTACGAAGGAGAGACATGGCGGTTGCTTTCACTGTCACCATCAGTTAGTATCAACCCACTGAAGGCACACTGCTCAGATGACAGGGCCCGCTTGGGAACTTGTTGTCTATTTTGCCAGGAGGCTGGTTCTGGCCTTAGTCCCTGGGCAGGATCAAAGAAGACAGTCTCAGCTGGGAAGGGATGGAGGCTAGGGAAGGCATACAAAGGCTAATATGGTTATTATCACCACAATAATTATCTTCCCAGAATAGAAAGACTCTGTAGGGGTTCTAGTTTCACAGGTAAATTCCTTCCTTCTTCCCTTCCTTCCTGTCTTTTCTCTTTCCTTCCTTCCTTCCACAAATATTTCCTGAGCCCAGATTATGCCAGATGTTGGGGTTATAATGTTGAACAAAGATGGACACAGTCCCTAGCTTGAAGTCTAGTGTGAGGGTGGAGGGGTGGGGATGGACATTAATAGGGGACTTATTACAGGCAGACAGAACCACGACATGTGGAATGGCCCTGGGGCATTCAGGGAGCTGCAAATAAGCCAGTGAGATGGGCACAGAGAGCAAGGGAGAAAGCAAAGAAGAGATAAGCTGGTCCAGGAAATGTGGGGTCTGGAAGGCCACATAAAGACGTATTTCTTGAAGGAAATTTGGACCCGTCCATCACAACTGTAGAACCGACTTCCCTCCTCTTGAGTCTCATACAGTTCTGGCTCCCCACACAAAATAAAGCTCAACACTCAAGGCCCTCCCTGTCCAAGCTGTCCACTGGCCCCCCACTGGCATCCATCTTCACTCTGTGTCTCCCACGTTACCCACTTCCGCACCTCCCGACAGCTACGCTACTCTCCTACCCCTTCGGTGGATTGTATTGCTCCCTCTGTGCAGAAGGTAAATACTTCCCAGCTTCTTCACCCTGTTAACTCTATCATTACCTCTATCATTAACTCTATCATTCTTGGAGAGTCAGCTTGGGCCACTTCTCCAAATATCCTTTTTGTGTTGCCAGCGTTTCCTGTACATAGTGAATTTTATATCATATCATATCAACAGGTCCACTCTATGTATCTGTTTTCCCCATCAGAACCAAGGGCAGAAATTGGATCTTATTCTTTTATTCATCTCCAGCAATGAACAGAAAGCTTTTCCATACAGGAGGCCATCAATAACAATTCCACTTAATTACTCTCTCGGGGCTAAATGATGCCCTAGTGGTGGTGGAGCAGGGGTCCCTCTTCCATACTGGGTGCAGAAGATACTGCAGGCAAGGCTGGGAACTGAGAAGGAAGGCCCCTCATCACCTCTTGTCTTGGTTGAGTCCAGCGGTGGAGCCAGGTAGGAAATGAAGAACTCAGCCATGGTCTCCCGTTACTTCCCCAGGCTCTGTGTGCATCCATTCATGACAGCACTTAGCCTCCTGTGCTTAGCTTTGACTTAGCTCACTGGTAGAAGTCAGGGGTGGTGCCTTATCTTCCCTCATAATCCCAATTAAGCTTCGCATAGCCACTAAGCATAGTTGGGATCGGTGTGTGAGTGTTGAATGAAGTTTTGACAAAGAACAGTTAACTTGTTATTTACTGAGTGGCATCTGAGTGCCAGGCTCTGTGCCCAAGACTGTACATTCAGTCTCTCCTTTTAGCCTCATAGCAATTCTAATCTATAGCAGCATTTCCCAACTTTTTTTCATTATCTCCCCTGACCCAGGAGTGTTTTTAGATGTTTTTGTCTAATTGCCACCATTCTCATGAATTGTCAATGTCATAGACATACTGTATACCAGTTTATTTACTGCATGTATATCTGTACTCTACACACACACAAAGTACAATTTTTGCCTCTCTCCCAAGAACCCATGTCACCCCTTTGGTGACATAAAGCCCCACTGAGAATGCATAATCTATAAGCATCATTTCCATATTATGGGAGAAAAGACTGAGCCTTGGAGAGACTAACATGCTCAAGGCCACACACCCAGAAAAGGCAGACACCTGGTCCCAGTCTGATCAGACTGCATCTATAGTTCAAGCTCTCAGCACATCCATTTCCCAGAAATGATAAATGAGAGGAAAAAGGGCAGCTGCCCCCATCCTGTCCCCTCAGGCCTCTCACCGATCCCTCCAGGTCGTCAGAGGTACCAGGTGAGGGCATACTGAGAGACCACATCTACATTCAGGACCTGGCACACAGTAGGCCCTCAATATATGCTAGCTCTCTTCCCAACTTGTGCTATCAAGTAACTAGGGTTGCATAATTGGGTCTTATATATTTTAGACACCTTTTACCAGTTCAGGAGTGAGTGCTTTAGACTGTGGGCCTTTTTCAAGCCTATGAGAATCACCTAGAGAATATTTTTAAAAAGTAGCAATACCTGTCCCAACTCCGAACCGAGATTCTGACATAGCTAGGCTGGGGTCCAGGCACTAGTATCTCTTTAAGACTCCCCAGATGCATCTAATGCAGCCAGGGCCAAGAACTAGGACCTTGGACAATGGATTCTTTGTCAAGATGCCAGGTTTCCACATTTCCCAGCGATTCCTGGCACAGAGAAGAGGGTGGGGACCTATCATGCCAGGAACTGCTAATCTCGTGCCCTAAGAAGAAGCAGTTTTAATGGTAGGTTTCTAAGCCGTTTTCCGATCCTGGCTCATGTGTAGTGGCCCTGAGACCTTGGGAAAACCACCTGTCCCTTTAACCAAGGAACAAACAACAGTACCTCCCCTCATAGGTACTATAATTCTTACGGTGAGCATTAAACAAGATATGTACCTAGGTACATAAAGCACTTTGGACAGACCCTGGTGCCCCATGAATAAGAACTATTCTCATCGTTATTCCTGTAATTCTGGACATTAAAGGAGCTTCACTTTCCTTTTCTACACAGCTTCCTTCTTCTAGCTGGTTTTCTGCCTGCCTCCTGGGTCCTTCCACCTCCGTCTTGTCAGGTACCCATGTTCTGGCCTATGCGGTTACCATGGGAATGGTTACTACAGACATTTCTGCTGAGGCTAAAGGAGTGAGGCAGATGATTCTGATCCAAACTTGCCCATCTTTGGATCCTCCCACTTTTCTTGGCAAAGCCCTATCTGTCTCACATGAGAAGTCATGAAGGAAAAATGACATCAAAGGAGTGAAATTACAGTGCCTGCCCATAGTGGACGCCACAAAGTGATGTTAAATATTCTTCAAATGGATTGTTTGTAAAGATAACAGGCCAAAAATCCAAGTCATTCTTTTTTCTAAAAGAGCGACGCTGTGCTGAGAATCTTCTATTCATGATTGCGGTGAATCCTCACGTTACCCATTTGAGGTGAGGACTTTTTTCCTCTGGCAACCGAGACCTAGCGTGGCCGAATGAGGTTAAAGTCAGTTAGTCTAGGCTGGTCTGCCTAAGCAAATGTGCTCCTTCCTTCAACCAACTAGCTTCCAGATTCACAGTCTAGCCATACTTTCATACCTGATCTATTATTCATTTAATATTTTTCTTTTAATTGACTCACATTTTCATTTACAAAATTATTTGAAGATAATCTTTATAGTACATGATGAATGTGCCAAATGTGTTTTTTCTAAAAATGTTAAAATAAATTTAAGAAGTCAAGTAAAAACATATGTTTGTCCATGTATGCACTAAAACCCTCACAATGATGTGTGTTCCATGCTCCAGAAATGGTGGCTTGGGCTATATTCCTCCCTCATTTGAACAAATGCATGCCTGGCTCTACCCTACTCAGGCTTAAAATCTAGGAGGGCTCTGATATAATTATATATGATTATCTGATATAATCTAGGAGAGCTTCTGATATTTGAAATAATATATACAACATGAGTAATGAGGTCATGAGAAAGACACAAACCTTAGAAAAGGCACAAATCTAGACCACGTCAACGATCGTGTTTTAATATTAATCAAAACAGAAATAGGTCACAACACTCTTTGTTTCTTCTTCCTCCTGAAGGAAACAGACTCTACTTCCCCACTGATTGTAATCTCACCTTAAATTTCCTATTACAGGGCACAATTGATAGGATCAGCCCGCATTGTCTTACATTATGAACTTTGTTGACACAATCAAAATATCAGTGATTCTCAAACTTTTAAATAGAGATCAAGCCAGTGCATGTTTCAGGGTGCAGAGTTCAAAGAACATATGAAGGATGAAATTGAATAGTCTATGTCTATTTTTTTTTAAAAAATAGATGTTTCTATAGAGACAACCTCCTAAGTAGCTCAGAATAACACCATGAAGATAATTGAAAGGAAAATTTCTAATAAACAATTAAACTTGTGAACAAATATTGAAAACCTCTATCTGAGGGGGAAAAGGAGCTATCTGTACTATTCTGAACCTACAAAGGACTTCCTTACATAGTTTATCACTGGCATTTAAAATAGCTTCTGGGAAAAAAATTATACATATAATATACTGTACATGGGGATTTATTGGAATCAATTGCACAACATCATTCTTTGAGATAATCTTTGAACACCCCAGGAGACGAAGGGGGGGAAGTAAACAATCCCCACCTGGGGGAAAAATGCAAATTAGGCGAATGGCACCACTCAGAGTTTCAATTATGCTTTCAGCATGTTTCCACTCAAAATGTCCTCTGGGCTTAATGCAAATGTCAGAAAAAGACAAACTTTAGCTGGGAGACGAAACCACAATTGAAATGGGAAGTTTGGCTTGTGAATTAAGGGGCTTAATCTTCCTGACCTTGATTTTATGCTTTTCTATTTCTTTCTTTTGAATGTGGTTCTTAGGGACGGAAATGGAAAAGGCATAGAATCCGTACCATCTAGAAACGTGTGAGGAAGCAAATTAAGCCATATTATGATCCCAGAAAATGTAACAATGCAGATGGATTTAAATTTACCTGCAAAATATAGAGCAGGCCTGCTCATGTAGATAGGTATGAACTAAATATGGAATCTGTGCTATTCTTATAAGTGCTTTGGGGTGAGTCTGTGATCCATGCACTCGTATCTTACATGGGCAAATGGTCCTAAATACATTATTCACACTTGTAGAGACTGGTCTACACATAACTTTAGGGCCTCTCAGAGTTGGTGGCCTGCTGGAGTCTCGGTGGCCAAGACTCCACTTGTACACGAGTGTGGGGATATGTGACGATCAGTAGTAGTGTGGGGTTGGAACCAGTCAACCTGGGAGGTGTATTCCTCCCACAGTCAGACGCACTTGGATCTACTTCTAGCAAACTATACTTGCACACAGAAGAGAATGGCTGTTTCAGCAGTATGCTGGTTAAAAAAAAGAAAACAAACAAACAAAAAATGCAGAATGTATGTCGTTTACTCCCTCTTAAGACTGTACCACATATCCTGGTACTCATAGCTCAGTTAGTCAAACAGAATTCAATTGCTCCATTTAGCATGGAGGGCCTGCATATCCATTGATCTGCAGAGTCTTCGCTGGGGCATGGAAAGCCATGTCTTTCTAACAACTGAAATAGCACTTAGTTCAGAAACATCAGATGGACTCTGCCCAGGATACAGACCATCACTTAATTGCTTTTCACATCCTCAGTAGGGTCCAACTTTCTCTGAAAGAACTCAAAGGACTTTAGTCCAGAGGCTCTTTGGATTTGCGCAAGTGAGAGAAACAGAAAACATTTCCTTCGGTTTCTCAGAACACCCTCATTACTCAAGCCTTCTAGTCAATCAAGGTTTCATTAACATATGCTCAGTCCCACCCACGGTGGACCAGATCCCTGTATGATACATCCTCCAGCCTTGATTCTGTGTACCCTCCTGATTGCTGAATGCACGGAACCATATCCTGTGTTCCATGTTTGGCCTGGAGTCAGCACTGACATCCACAGAGCTTCTGTAAGGTTCTCGGCATGTTCCTAACCACGACTGATTATCCCAGCAGTGGATTTCACCTCCAAAGGCTTTGTAGATTTGATAGGTGCAGAATGCACATAAAACAGTCTTAATACATCTCATGTGTCAATCCCAAGTTTGATAAAATAGTTTCAATTCTATCATGTCAGCCAAAGACATCATAATGAATGATTCCATCAAGTGATCTTCAGCAGAAACCTATTTTTTGCCATGTAAACCCTTAAGGGGTTCCTCCTGGAAAAAGAGCCCACATCTGCCTGCAGGGGATTTTCTCTACCTACCATTAAAAACTGAGCTGCTAGCTCTGGATTTAGTCTTTTCTGCCAGGGTCTTACATTTTCCTCTTGCTACTGATTTTTTTTTAAAACACAGCAGGTTGTTTTCTGAAAAAATGCTACGCATTTTCTATCCCATGGTGGTTATAATCACTATGAATTTGTATCTCAGGTTGGAATTTATATGGCACAGTGCCTGACACAGTACATACTCAATCCTGTTTGTTGAACGAATAAATAGCAGAACTGTAATTTGGCAGATAAGCAAATTTGAAACTCCCCAAACAAAACTGAGAAGGATGGCCCAAACTCATGTGAAGATTTGAGTCAGGTGACTTGAAAGTTACCTGATCATTGAAACAGGAATCACTGATTCAGCAACTTTGAGAATCACCAAGTCTCAGATTTACAGAGATTCCCTCTGATTTCATATTACTAGCCTATGTCTCTTACTTAGTCCTTAGTTTTTGATTTATCTAGTAATTACGTGCACACATGTCTCCCTCTCTGAGTATCTATAGGGTAAGTTAATGAGAAAAGAAATTTGCTCCACTATAACTTATATTTGATCTTGTTGTTGGAGCTGTCTGGAGACATGTAGCAGAGTGTCCTGGCTGAGCCTATATTGAGATTCAGATCCTGACTGTGTGTGATGCTCTGGCAGTACCATGATTTCCCAAATACCCCTATACCCCATGAGCAGACATACATATAGAGAAAGGGACCTTTAAGAAGGTGGACCACAGAGGTGGCAGAGTCAAGATGGCAGACTAGGAGGACATGGAGTTCGCATCTCTGCAAAACTAGAGCACCTACCAGGCACCAGTGGGGGACCACAGACACTTAAGGGGATGGGAGGAACCCCCAGCGACTGGGTAGGACTTGGGGGGGAGCGAGTGGGGAGGAGAAGTGGAAGCGGGATGGGACTGGCGCCCCTGAGGGGAGGCTAGGGGAGGGGAAGGGATACAATGCTCAGAGGGGGAAAGTGGGGGCACCGCTGGGAGGGCAGAGGATCAGAAGGGAGCACGGCCAGCATTTCCCCTGCCCACCTGGGCCCCCGGGAGCCTGCTGAGATCCCGGGCCTGATCCTCTGCCCACCGAGGCCCCCTCCGGCCGCATAGGTGCTGAGGGAGTGGGAGGGAGGGAAGGCGGAGCAAATGTAAAGGCCGGACAGACGGGACCGGCACCCCTGAGGAGCGGCTGTGGGGGGAGGAGTTCCCACACTCAGCGGGGCCCACCCATGGTTAGGGGTCCAGTGGTGACTGGGGAGACCCTCAGGAGGGCGGGGGAACAGAAGGGAGCACGGCCAGCACTTTCCCCGCCTGCCTGGGCACTGGGGAGCCTGTTGGGCTCCCGGGCCTAAAGCCACGCCCTCCGAGGCTCCCTCCAGCAGCACAGAGCCTAGGCCCCGCCCCTACACCCCGACCCAGGGCCCTACCTCTGCACTCCGAGACCCCCTCTGAGACCCCCTCCAACCGCCCACACACCCTCACCCAGGCCCTTACCTCCAAACCCTGCAACTCCACACTCAGAGGCCTGCCTCAGACCTCAGGCCATACTGCCTTTCAGCCCACCAGACAGGTCCTGAGCCTAGGCCACGCCCCCAAGGCCTTTTCTGGCCAGGAGTGTCCTGAGCCTAGGCCCCGCACCACACTTAAACGTCACCCCAGCCTAGGCCCCACCCCACCCTAAACCCCGCCCTTGCCTAAGTTCCACCCCCCCACCCCACCCTTCTTTTTTCTGTTGTGGTTCTGTTTTACCTTGCTGTAGTTGTTAAAATTATATTTTTATTTTTCCTACTATATTTTTTATCTTTCTAATTTTGTTTTATTTTTTATTCTTTGTTATTGTATTGTTCCTTTTTTTCCCTTTCCTTTTGCAGCACCGCATGGCTTGCGGGATCTTGGTTCCCAGGCCAGGGGTCAGGCCTGAGCTCCTGTGGTGGGAGAGCTGAGTCCAAGCCACTGGATTAACAGAGAACCTCAGACTGCAGGGAATAGTAATCGGAGTGAGGCCTCCTGGAGGTCCTCGTCGCGGCACCAAGACCAGGCTGTACCCAACTGCCTGCACACTACAGTGCTGGATGCCTCAGGCCAAACAACCAGTAAGACAGCAATACAGCCCCACCCATCAAAAAACACAGACGACAAAAAAATATGTTACAGATGAAGGAGCAATGTAAAAACCTAAAAGACCAAATAAATGAAGAGGAAATAGGCAACTCACTTGAAAAAGAATTCAGAGTAACGATAGTAAAGATGATCCAAAATCTCGGAAACAGAATGGAGAAAATACAAGAAACGTTTAACAAGGACCTAGAAGAACTAAAGAGCAAACAAACAGTGATGAACAACACAATAACTGAAATTAAAAATACTCTAGAAGGAATCAATACCAGAATAACTGAGGCAGAAGAATGGATAAGTGAGCTGGAAGATAAAATGGTGGAAATAACTGCCATGGAGCAGAATAAAGAAAAAAGAATGAGAAGAATTGAGGACAGTCTCAGAGACCTCTGGGACAACACTAAACACACCAACATTCAAATTATAGGGGTCCCAGAAGAAGAAGAGAAAGAGAAAAGGTCTGAGAAAATATTTGAAGAGATTATAGTTGAAAACTTCCCTAACATGGAAACTGAAATAGCCACCTAAGTCCAGGAAGCGCAGAGAGTCCCATACAGGATAAATGCTAGGAGAAACCCACCAAGACACATATTAATCAAACTAACAAAAATTAAATTCAAAGAAAAAATATTAAAAGCAGCAAGGGAAAACCAACAAATAACATAGAAGGGAATCCCCATAAGGTTATCAGCTGATTTCTCAGAAGGAACTCTGCAGGCCAGAAGGGAGTGGCAGGATATATTTAAAGTGATGAAAGGGAAAAACTACAACCAAGATTACTCTACCCAGCAAGGATCTCATTCAGATTCAATGGAGAAATCAAAAGCTTTAGAGACAAGCAAAAGCTATGAGAATTCAGCACCACCAAACCAGCTTTACAACAAATGCTAAAGGAACTTTTCTAAGAGGCAAACACAAGAGAAGAAAAAGACCCACAAAAACAAACCCAAATCAATTAAGAAAATGGTAACAGGAACGTATATATCGATGATAACCTTGAATGTAAATGGATTAAATATTCCAACCAAAAGACTCAGACTGGCTGAACAGATACAAAAACAAGACCCGTATATATGCTGTCTACGAGACACCCACCTCAGACCTAGGGACACATACAGACTGAGTGAGCGGATGGAAAAAGATATTCCATGCAAATGGAAATCACAAGAAAGCTGGCGTAGCAATACTCATATCAGATAAAACAGACTGTAAAAGACTGTTACAAGAGATAAGGAAGGACACTACATAATGATCAAGGGATCAATCCAAGAAGAAAACATAATAATTATAAATATTTATGCACCCAGCATAGGAGCACCTCAAAATATAAGGCAAATACTAACAGCCATAAAAGGGGAAATCGATAGTAACACAATAATAATAACACCTCACTTATACCAATGGACAGATCATACAGACAGAAAATAAATAAGGAGACACAAGTTTTAAATGACACAACAGAACAGATAGACTTAATTGATATTTATAGGCCATTCCACCCCAAAACAGAAGAATACACTTTCCTCTGAAGTACACATGGAACGTTCTCCAGAATAGATCACATGTTGGGTCACAAATCAAGCCTTGGAAAATTTAAGAAAATTGAAATCATATCAAGCATCTTTTCCAACCACAATGCTATGAGATTAGAAATCAATTACAGGGGAAAAACTGTAAAAAAACACAAACACCTGCAGGCTAAACAGTGCACTGCTAAATAACCAAGAGCTCCCTGAAGAAATCAAATAAGAAATAAAAAAAATACCTAGAAACAAATGACAACAAAAACATGGCAATCCAAAACCTATGGCATGCAGCAAAAGCAGTTCTAAGCAGGAAGTTTATAGCAATTTAAGCTCACCTCAAGAAACAAGAAAAATCTCAAATAAACAATTTAAACTTACACCTAAAGCAACTAGAAAAAGAAGAACAAAGAAACCCAAAGTTACTAGAAGGAAAGAAATCATAAAGAGCAGAGCAGACTAGAGTCCGTGAGCCACAACTACTGACCCCACGTGCCACAACTACTGAAGCCCACAAGCCTAGAGCCCATGCTCCACAGCAAGAGAAACCACCGCACCGCAACAAAGAGTAGCCCCCACTCGCCACAACTAGAGAAAGCCCACGTGCAGCAACGAAGACCCAACGCAGCCAAAAACAAAACAAAACAAAAAAAAGATCAGAGCAGAAATAAATGAAATAGAAATGAAGAAGACAATAACAAAGATCAATAAAACTAAAAGTTAGTTCTTTGAGAAGATAAACAAAATTGATAAACCTTTAGCCAGACTCATCAAGGAAAAAAGGGAGGAGACTCAAATCAATAAAATTAGAAATGAAAAAGGAGAGATTACAATTGACACCACAGAAATACAAAGGATCATAGAGACTACTACAAGTAACTATATGCCAATAAAATGGACAACCTGGAAGACATGGACAAATTCTTGGAAAGGTACAACTTTCCAAAACTGAACCAGGAAGAAGTAGAAAATATAAACAGAACAATCACAGGTAATGAAATTGAAACTGTAATTAAAAATCTTCCAACAAATAAAAGTCCAGGACCAGATGGCTTCACAGGCAAATTCTATCAATCATTTTCAAACTCTTCCAAAAAACTGCAGAGGGAGGAACACTCCCAAACTTGTTCTAAGAGGCCACCATCACCATGATACCAAAACCAGACAAAGATATCACACAAAAAAAGAAAATTACAGATCAATATCACTGATGAACATAGATGTAAAATCCTCAAGAAAATACTAGCAAACAGAATCCAACAACGCATTAAAAAGATCATACCATGATCAAGTGGGATTTATCCCAGGGATACAAGGATTCTTCAATATACTGAAAACAACCAATGTGATACACCCTATTAACAAATTAAGGAATATATATACTAACAAATGTAAAATGGTCAGCTAGTGGGAAGCAGCAGCATAGCACAGAGAGATCATCTCGATGCTTTGCAAAGACCTAGAGGGGTGGGATAGAGTGGGTGCGAGGGAGGCTCAAGAGGGAGGGGATATGGTGATATATGTAGGCATATGGTTGATTCACTTTGTTGCACAACAGAAAAGAGCACAGTACTGTGAAGCAATTATACTCCAATAAAGATCTATAAAACAAAACAAAACAAAACCATATGATCATCTCAATAGGTGCAGAAAAAGCTTTTGACAAAATTCAACACCCATTTATGATAAAAACTCTCCAGAAAGTGGGCATAGAGGGAACCTATCTCAACATAATAAAGGCCATATATGACAAACCCACAGCAAATATCATCCTAAATGGTGAAAAACAGAAAGTATTTCCCCTAAGATCAGGAACAAGACAAGGATGTCCACTTTCACCACTATTATTCAACATAGCATTGGAAGTCCTAGCCATGGCAATCAGAGAAGAAAAAGAAATAAAAGGAATACAAATTGGAAAAGAAGAAGTAAAACTGTCACTGTTTGCAGATGACATGATACTATACATAGAAAATCCTAAAGATGCCACCAGAAGACTACTAGAACTAATCAATGAATTTGGTAAGGTTGCAGGATACAAAATTAATGCACAGAAGTCACTCGCATTCCTATACACTAACAACGAAAGATCAGAAAGAGAAATTAAGGAAACAATCCCATTTACCATCGTGACAAAAAGAATGAAACACCTAGGAATAAACCTACCTAAGGAGGCAAAAGACGTGTATTCAGAAAACTATAAAACACTGATGAAAGAAATCAAAGATTCCACAACAGATGGAGAGATATACCATGTTCCTGGAATGGAAGAATCAATATTGTGAAAATGACTATACTACCCAAAGCCATCTACAGGTTCAATGCAATCCCTATCAAATTACCAATGTCATTCTTTACAGAACTAGAACAAAATATCTTAAAATTTGTATGGAGACACAAAAGTCCCCGAATAGCCAAAGCAATCTTGAGAAAGAAAAACAGAGCTGGAAGAATCAGGCTCCCTGACTTCAGACTATACTACAAAGCTACAGTAATCAAGACAGTATGGTCCTGGCACAAAAACAGAAATATAGTTCAATGGTACAGGATAGAAAGCCCAGAGATACAGCCACGCACCTACGGTCACCTAATCTATGACAAAGGAGGCAAGAATATACAATGGAGACAAGACAGCCTCTTCAATAAATGGTGCTGGGAAAACTGGACAATTACATGTAGAAGAATGAAATTAGAACACTACCTAACACCATACACAAAAATAAACTCAAAATGGATTAAAGACCTAAATGTAAGACTGGACACTATAAACTCTTAGACGAAAACGTAGGAAAAACACTCTTTGACATAAATCACAGCAAGATCTTTTATGACCCACCTCCTACAGTAATGAAAATAAAAACAAAAATAAGTGAATGGGACCTAATTAAACTTAAAAGCTTTTACACAGAAAAGGAAACCATAAACAAGACAAAAAGACAATCACAGAATGGGAGAAAATATTTGCAAATGAAGCAACAGACAAGGGATTAATCTCCAAAATATCAAACAGCTCATGCAGCTCAATATCAAAACACAAACAACCCAATCAAAAAATGGGCAGAAGACCTAAATAGACATTTCAGCAAAGAATACATACAGATGGCCAAGAAGCACATGAAAAGCTGCTCAACATCACTAATTATTAGAGAAATGCAAATCAAAACGACAATGAGGTATCACCTCACGCTGGTTAGAATGGGCATCATCAGAAAATCTACAAACAACAAATGCTGGAGAGGGTGTGGAGAAAAGGGAACTCTCTTGCACTGTTGGTGGGAATGTAAACTGATACAGCCACTGTGGAGAACAGTATGGAGGTTCCTTACAAAACTAAAAATAGAGCTACCATATGACCCAGCAATCCCACTACTGGGCGTATACCCTGAGAAAACCATAATTCAAAAAGACACATGTACCCCAATGTTCATTGCAGCACTATTTACAATAGCCAGGACATGGAAGCAACCTAAATGTCCACCAACAGATGAATGGATAAAGAAGATGTGGTACATATATATAATGGAATATTACTCAGCCATAAAAAGAAATGAAATTGGGTCATTTGTAATGATGCGGATGGACCTAGAGTCTGTCATACAGAGTGAAGTAAGTTAGAAAGAGAAAAACAAATATCATATATCAACTCATGTATGTGGGGTCTAGAGAAATGGTACAGATGAACCTATTTGCAGGGCAGTAATAGAAAGGCAGATGTAGAGAATGGACGCGTGGACACAGTGGGGGAAGGGGAGGGTGGGATGAATTGGGAGATTAGGTTTGACATAAATACACTACCATGTGTAAAACAGATAGCTAGTGGGAACCTGCTGTATAGCACAGGGAGCTCAGCTCGGTGCTCTGTGATGGCCTAGTTGGGTGGGAATGGGTGGGGGGTGGGAGGTCCAAGAGGGAGGGGATGCGTGTATGTGTATGGCTGATTCACTTCCCTGTGCGGCAGAAACTAACACAACATTGTAAAGCAATTATACTCCAATGAAAAAAAAAGAATAATAACAACAACAACAAAAAAGAAGGTGGGCCACATACATTGCTCTGGGGCCTTCCAGAAATAACCAGAATAAAAACCAAGGGAGGAAGGTGGGTTGGTGTCCTACAATTGTGCTTGTGGGAGCTATAAGCTGCTGCAGTAGAAATATTACTATTTGCATGATCTTGTCATTGTCCAAATATTAGAAAAGCCTGATGAAATTCAGGGTACCATTTGGAAGGTCTGGTTATTTCTGAGTGAAATAATTTGCTGGTCATTGGATACTTTCAAGTAGAACTTAAATGACCGTTGAGCAGTAATGTTGTAGAAGAGATTCCAGCATTGGATGGTGTCTCTTACAGCTGGGAAATTCTATTATTCTAAATCTCAACATATTCATACATTAATCCATACAAGTATCATTTGTCCACTTACAGTATGAAAGACAGTAGACAGTAAGGGATAAATGCCAACATAAAGACAAATAAGGTGGATTATCTGCCTTCACGATATTCAGAGTCCAGAAGGTTGGAGCACACAATCATTTGGAGGGCTGTCCTGTTGAAGCACGGGTGTTCCATTTCTTCATTGTGTCAAAAGGCCAAACACCACCATAGGGTAGATCTTAGAAGCAAGCAGATCATAATTCCAGGTAATAAACTATTTCTAGCAGCAAGAAAAAGTCAGCCAATGAACGGGTTTATAGTTACCAGAAATATCCAAGGTGAGGGGTTATCAACAAGTATATCTCACCTTACTGAAGAGTTGTACTCTCTAAAAATTGCTTAGAAAGCAGATTTCTCTATAATTTTTCTACATTTTATTATAAAATTGGATGTGTTCCTCTAGACAATGTTTTGGCCTTAAGTCACAATAAAATTATATTTAAGAATGCAGCTACACATTAGGAACATCTGAAGGGATGAATTATAACTTTTAAGGTAAATATTGATACTAAGCCATAAACCAAATGGTAAAAGTATGCAAATCCTGTGGGCAAGCTTTTTAATTGGCTATGAAAGTCTGAAGATCTAATTATAATGATGACCACCATCAAGTCAGCAAAACTGAGCAGCACAGACCTAAAGGTCCTTTAGTTTTGACTCAGTCTCTTCCCTAGAATTGTCAGCAGGATGATCAACTCTTCTCTTTCTGGGCTCCCACAGAAGCTGTTGGGTTTTAGAAGAAATGAGGATGATTTGGAGATGAAGGCAGGTGAGAGTATGGCAGGGGTAACCCAATTTTAGGAATAAATTAAAATATCCAAGCTGAATAAACAAAGTATGAGTCTTCAGGGAATGTGTATTGAATCAGCTTCTGATTTAAAAGACTGAAACAGATTTTAAAATGCTACCGTGAATAGAGAAGATGGTCTATAAAGAGTTTATAATCTATAATCTGAAACGGTACTCAGTAAACAGTGATCTGTAAGTGTTCCGAACCTGGAGGAGAGGAGAAGCTAACCACCCAGCTATTAGCAGAGTACTGGGAACATAATAGATATTGAGTCAGTGATGCTCCCCACCCAAATCCTTACACGATATTTCAGCTGTTTTACAGAAGGGGAAATGAGGGCCACTTGGAGAGGCTGAGTTGCCTATCATGCAGAGGTTAGTGATAGAGTTCAAACTGAGTTCAAACCCAGTTCCACCATGCTCCAGGCTTTTCACTGCACCACTCCGTGTCCTTTAATTACTATATTTGAAAAAGTCTCTGAAAGCTAGTGATTAAAGACAGGAATTTTTTCACATAAAATTTAACAAACCAATCTTTACTGGGTTAGCCTACCAACCTACTTGATGCACAAAATGGACAAACTGACGGGGTAACAAGAATTTGTAAAATGTCAAACTTTGGTTTATGACCTAGTTGTGAATGCCATGTGAATATGATCATTCCCTCCAGTTCATACTAGTTCAGTGAACGTAAATGGCTGTGGCATCAAGGGTTAAAGAGTTTTGATTCATATGAACATGCTTTGGGAATTATCCAAAGCATTTCCCTAGATCTTTAAGACACCCTGCTAAACCATAATGCTGATTTTTCATGGTTGATGTCAACCTTCTGTAATAGTTACCATTTACAGCTAAATACTTAATAAACATTTCTTTTAATTCTCCAACAGTCCCATGAAGGTAGTATTTTATAGATGAGGAAACTGAGGCCCAGAGAGATTAAAAAAATTTCTCAAGGCCACACAGCATTAAGTAGCAAAGCTGGAACTCTGCTTTTTACTTCTATTCTAGAGTCCTGTCCCAGGTCGTGGGGAAAGAGGCAGGGTTACTCCAGGATGGTGAAATTCAAAGTAAATGTTAGAAGTCATTCTACAGTTAAGGAACACTTGGATTAACAGGAAGTTAAATCGTCTGTCTAGAGGTGAAAGAGGTGTCAAAGATAGAGATGCGTAGAATCTTGAAGTAAATGATTAAATCCATCAGAAGGAAAGCTCATAGAGCAGAAGCCAGAAGACCTTGTAGATCAAAGCTCAGGGAATAATTAGGCTCCGAAAAAGGTTTAGGAAAATACATGAATGGGACCCAGCCAGATCTTTATGAAGACCCAAATCATCCAAAAGTATTCAAGAGCTTTTATTAGCATGGTTTCTTTAAAGGGTGAAAGAAAAGATAAGTGTGAAATTTGCTACCATTGATCTGTCTATAACTTTTATTGAAGCACTTTAGAGATTTGGACTTTCTGCAGACCAACGCTCTGCTATTCTACTACAAATTCATCACAAATCCCCAGATTACAGGAGACAGCACATGGGGGAGGGGAAAAAACAGCATGGAAGTTTGATCCATGATCTTCAGAGTGGTTTGATTTTCATGAAGACTCATAAATAACCTGTAGCCAGTGTGTGGATGGGCATCTTGTGTGTTAAAAATCCTGAGGCATTTTGAACATCCCACCCTGCACTCCCTGTGGATACCTAGAGTGTTTCTATGCGGAGACGTCCTTGTGCTACCTGCACAGTTGTGTTTGGGGGCTCAAGCACACTGTCTCTGGCAACAATGAGCGTCCTTCCTAAGAGGTATGCCTGAGGTATTGACGAGGTTGGTGGCTTGTCAATAACCAGCAGGGATGCCAATCAAACTGCAACACAGGGCAGAGCACCAACTTCTATACCTTCACAATTGTTTCCTGACCTATCCTTTGGTAACCCGGGAGCCTCCTATAGCTTCATCTCCATCTCTCTGGCTACACTCTGCACTAGCCCTGGTAAAAGTTGGCAATCAAACATATTAGTGGACTCTTTTTGGTTGTAACCAATTAATTCATTCACCTCCTCCCTAATTGCAGTGGGTGAGATGCTCAGACAAATTGGTTCTGTCTAGTTGACAAGACCTTATCTGGAAATTAAAATAAAATGATCTGGCTTACAATACACGAAGCACAATTAATTCTTGTATGCGTATACGGGTTTCTGATGTAAGCAAGAAAATGATCAGCCCTCTAGGTCATGCCTATTCATCCTCCAGTTGCCAAGAGATTTTTTATTGCATCCCTTATGCCGTATGGCATTGTATCTAGCTTTAGCCTCATGGGAATGCAAGAGGATGCCTGCCAAGAGTATCTCATCACTTGTTAAATGTATCCCATTTTCCTGTGATTTCTTCACTTGACAACAATAGCCCACATTCATTTCCTTAAGAAGTAAAAGCCAGTGCAGCTGAAGGCTTTTGTGCTGTTTTCCACCCTACCTGAATTATCATGGGAAGTGCATGAGCCAAATGTAAATCACAGCTTTCCATCAAAAGTGGCACCTTTTGCAATTGAAGGATTCTTATAGGGGATCTCAAGCATATTACTGTGATTACAGAAGGCCCCACGTGTCTGGAAATGTTCTTTTTGCACATACCCACGGCAAGTCTAAGGTTCCTGAAATTTATTACTCGTGCTTTTTCTTTATGTATATGTGCTGCAAGCTGAAGCATATGGTCCCACACAACTGTGATATTTATGATAATGAATCACAGATGTTTAAAAGGATATAATCTGAAAACACTTAAATGTTAAGATGCTGAAATCTTACTGCAAACACTGTGAAGAGAGGACCTTCTTTGGATTATGCTGATTTTCAGATACATCACTAGGAATATGACTTGACATATCCTGGGATAATATCAGGCAGAAGGGAATGACTTCTTTCCACTCTGAAGAAGTATGGTGTTCAAAGTAAGTAAGGCACTCCAGGGGTGTAGATTGGTTATTCTATAGATAACTGAATTGCAGCCCCTTCTATAATTAAGGGTGAACTTATACAGTGGATAATCTTTTACTATGCACCCATCCTACAACATGTATTATTTTAATGGCCATTTCCAAATACAACAAAATGTTTTTAATTTCACTGGAGTGAAATGGGAAATGCACCCATTTGCCCCCCATCCATCCCTCACTTACCCCATTAACCACACGGTTTGGTGTATATTCTACCACATTAACAAACTGTATACACACGGATATGGTACAGTAGTTTTGTTCTTATACCTATTACAAGCTTTTTATGTCAGCTCATATAGAAATACTTCTTTTTCATGACTGGATAATTCCTCTTAATATGAATATGCTATCATTAAAGCAGTCTCCTATTGCTGGACACGGGTATTTCCTGTTTCATAATTACTAACTGGTTAGTAATAAATACATTTAGACCTGCCTTTTTGTGCATATGTGCAAGTATTTTTCTGCAGTTGAGACCCATCTTATAAACTGCTGATTGAAATTAAATGCCCATTTAAAATTTAGTTAGACACTGACAAATCGTCCACCAGAAAGATTTTATGGCCTTGGACCCTAATGCAAAGTGTAATAGAGTTCTCTTTCCTCACACTGACAGTGGATAATATTCTTTGCCAATTTGATAGATGGAAAAAAGTATGGTGTTAATCTGCATATTTTTGATGAATAGTGAGGTTAGGTGTGGTCTCATAGTATTGGCCATTTAAATTTCCTTTTCTGTGAATTTCATGGTGTGCCAGAGTACTTAGGAATTCAAATCGTCATCGCTTGTTCTTTTGCTTTTCTCCTTACTAGTCTGTGAGCTTCTTGAAGGAACTGTGTCTTGCTTGCCATTCTATCTTCATTCTGTCTTCATTCTCTCTTTACTCCGCAGAGACTAGGCATATGCTTTGTGGAATGAATACAGGTTTGTACGGATGAGGCTGATATTTCTGTTTTCTACCACACAGCTGCTTACCAGAGTCCCACTTTCAAAGAGGAAACTCAGTCCAACCCCTCCCTTGGTCCCCCTTCCCTTACCAGAATAAAACCTTCACACTTGCAGGGGCTTTGTCAGCCTAGGAACCCTTGTATCTAGCACAGAGCCTGACAAATAGTAGGCACCCAGTAACTATTTTCTAAATGACTCAGTCTTTGATGTATGACCTGTCAGACTGTTCCTATATCAGATACCATGCTGGCACCCAACTCTGAAATGTGCACTGGAGGTTTTGATGTTATTTCTGCTTTTCTGTTCATCTCCTGTGCCAATGGATAGAGGGAGCCTCAAGGCTCTTAGTGAGACTCTTAATTCCACCTTGCGAACCAGGGTTTGGGGTGTGTATAGAAACTGTGAAAGGGAAATACTATTATGACACTAGCAAATGGGCCTCATTGCCTTGGTTTGTTCTTGTTTTTTATGGCAGCTGTGTAGAGAAAGCTGCACTGCAAACTTTCTAGAGTTGAGATGCCCAGTTGAGATGCTGAACACATGAGCTGAATTCACACTCATATACTGACATAAAAATCTAAAATCAGCTGAGAGAAAGGAAGAGTTTGTAGGTCATCTTACGACCACATGTCCCTCTAAACCAGGAGTTAGGAATTTATGGTCTGAAGGCCAATTCCAGCCAACTTCCTCTTTTATAAATAAAGTTTTATTGGAACACAACCACATTATTTGTTTACATGTTGTCCATGGCTACTTTAGTCTGTCTGGCTCACAAACCTTAAGTAATTACTCTCTGGCCCTTCGCAGAAAAAGTTTGCTGACCCCTGCTGTAGGGGGGTCAGCAAACCATTTTTCTCCCCCAGTTTTCAAAAGACCTACTCTAAGCCACCCGAGTGCTAAGGCAAGTAAACTCTCCCAATGTATTTTGCACTCTCAGTTGCATGATTAGCCACAAAGACTATCAGCAGAGTGGGAAAAATGACTCACAAACCCTCATTTAAATGTTATCTCAATGCCCGTGTATTACTTTTAATTTTCAAAAATAAAATCTGCTGGGAGATATTTTCCATTCAAAATAGAATCCCAAGAGGTTTAACTTTTTAAATACACTTTTAAAATCCATTATCTGCAGTCATTAAATATATGGACAAGCACTCATAGAGAAGATGAATATACCCAGAAGAGCAGAGGGGAATTGTATATATCTATATTTTTTATGTCTCTAAAGCAATAATTTAATTTAGAGCCAAGAAATTAGCTGAGAATCATGATTTTGATCAAGCTCACACACAAAACTGTTTGTCTTCAAGGTCTGTTTCACGCACATAAAATGATCTGTCATTTTCTCATGTGATTTGTCATTAATTTTTGTTTCTTTTCTTGTAGAGGGTCTGTCATTATTTTCCCCAAAATGACTAAGATGTCTGATTTTCTTCACTCGGTAAGTGAAGCCATTTGAAGATTTAGCTTCCTGGAAAATGAGATGGGAATTATCCAGCCCAAAGGTGGTAAGGAAATAGTGATTTTATTTTTTTTCCTCTGATGAGGGCTTGGTTCATTAGCAAGAAGCAAATCACCATTTCTTTGAGCAAAAAGGCAAAAAAGAAAGACAGAAACAAAAATCCCTCAAATTGTTTTAACATCTCCATGAGGTTAGTAGCTATATTGAAGCAATGCAAAGGGATGGTTACTGTGTATTTTAAGTAAATACCAACGAACTCAGAAAAGTACCACATTTGAACTATATAGCACGTATTTCCTCTATAATTTTGTAAGTTTGAGTTGGATGGTTTCCTGAGTTCTTAATGCCTTTTAAGCCTGGGTATCACGGATACAAATTTTTGTTCATATTGTTGTTCATTCAAAGGGTACTGAGTAAGGAGGACACAGTTCTAGGCTGAGGAATGGGTATAAAAGTGAAATCTGGTGATAATTAACAAGAGTGCATGAGGAATGATGGGAGAATGAGGTAAAGTCATTCTCTCACTCTTTCACCAGTAACAACTTCGAAAACATTCATAATAGCTGTAATGAATAAAACGGTTGCTAAGCTCAACCCCAATGCGCTCTGAGGAAGACGGGCAAGGGCAAGACCCTTGGTTCTACTGAGGCTCCTACTGGGTTTGGGTGGGAAAAGCACAGTGGTTGCTAAAGAGCTCTGCATAAATAATGAAAGGTTAATTGGGAGAAAACAGGAAATCGGGCAAGAAGATGTAAGGAGTAGAATTGGGGTTGGGGCAGGGGGGGAAGAAAGGGGAAAGCTGGAGAGGTGGTGGAAGATCATGAATGACTTCCCTGATCCTCAAATCCTTGGTAAAATCTACCCCGTTCATAAATGATGTGTATGTGTGTTTCTTGTGCAAACTGGTTCAGGAGCCATGTTTTACTGTCTGCTTGGCGTAGCTCAAGAAAGAGGCAGCCTTTAAGGCACAGGACCCAGAGGCAAGGCAGGTTATGAAGACACAAGCCCCCAGAAATCAGTATAAGTTAGGGGGACGGTTTTGGATTTCCACAACGTATTGAAGTTAGTAACTCAATTCCCATTTAACTAACCCTCCAGAGGTTAGAGTGGGTCCGTGAACATTGCATTTACATCTAATATTATTCAGCTCTTTCTATGAGTCAGGCAGTGTGTTAAGACTTTGCATGCGTTATCTCAGTATCTTATTAATTTTTCACAACTGTGTGTCATATTGGTATTATCTCCCCACTTTACAAATAAAGAAACTGAGTCCAAATGGAGACTGTGTGACAGGTATATCTGTGAAGCTACACCTGTGTGACAGGTGTAGAAGAACCTAGTGTCCAAACAAATCTGCACAACTGCAAAGCTCACACCTCTTACTACTTGGCTTTGCTGTCTCTCACCTACTCAGCAAACTAGTCTCAAGGATTCTATGGGTCCCATATGCACAAAACAAAAGAAAGTCAGACCCTATCTTTAATGACGAGGCAGTCAGTGAGTCAGCCAGCCATTTAAAATCAGGTGACAATGTTGCGTAACTGGGAATACAGTTGAAGTGTGAACTAAGTTCTCTGGGAAGGAAAAAAGAACAAGCGGTCTGGTTTGAGCCTGACTCCTAGAAGGTTTCATGGAAGAAATGGCCTTTGCACTTCACCTTGAAGGATGAGCAGTACCAGAATAGCTGTTTTCTACAACTGACTGCAAGTAAGCACCACTACTGTGACTGACATCATAAATGGACTGATAGATTTCACCGAAGGATGTTTCTAGCCTCAAATGCACAAATTATCTCTAATTCCTTTAAAAAAGAAAAAATAAAGAAAGAAAAGCAACGCTGATTCAGTAGGGGTGTGGGTAGCTATCTAGAGCCTTCACCAGCCATGTTTGTAACAGATCCACCCACGTGATGATGTTTTTTTAAATATTCTGAGCAACTACAAAGCACAACACAACTTTCAAAGTGAAAAGGGGAAAGAAAGGGCAGCAGAAGTGAAAAGTGTGTGAGGGACAGAGCTCCTCTTGATTAAATTTTCAAAAGGAGATAATAAATGCAGAGAAAATGTGAGAACAAAGACATCCTATGGTTTATACTCTTGAATTAAAATAAGCAAAGAAGCCAACAAACCCTAAATGTCTACTTGTGAGAGTTAGTTATCTATGTCTGTAGTTCAATTTTCCTTGCAGAGTTAATTCAGGCGGGAGGGGGTTTACCTGATCGTTAAAAATAGTATTAACCTCCCTGATCTTCAATTTGTTCACTGCATAAATGATAGGACTGGCGTAGACTAGGGATTCTCAAAGTGCGGTCCCAGGACCAGCAGCAGCAGCGCCATCTAGAAGCCTGTGAGAAATGCAGATTCTGGGGCTCCATCTGAGACTAAGTCAGAATCTCTGCGGACAGAGCCCAGTGATGTGCAGGTCAACATGTCCTCCAGAAGACTCTGGTTCATGCTCAAGGGTGACAATCCCTGACATAGATAATCTTCCAGATGATTGAACAGCTACATGACTCAGTGATTTGATTAAAAACACATTATCCAGTATTAACTATGCACTGTTTGATACTTAATTTAAAAATACAAATGTCCATTAAATATACAGAGAGAATATCAGCTTTGGAGCCAGAATGCACAGATGTGAAGAGTCCTCCCTCCCAGCTCTACGAGCTTTTGCACAGAATCTCTGACACTCAATTTCCTGATCTTTAAAATGGGAATAATGATGTCTATTATCTAGAATTATCTTGAGAAACGAAAACGGGAAGTATCTGTTACTACATAGGAAGGCACCTAAAATACTTGCATGTGTAATTTTATTAAAATAACAGACTTAACTACAGTTGGTTCACAGCCCTCCTTTTTTAATAAACATCATAATTGAAGCAAATGAAAAACAGCTCTTACTGATCCACTCTGCTTAAATTGAGAGGGTTGTTTTTCTGCAACTCCGTCTCCTAAAGGAGATACGTCTCAGAAAATGTAATATAATGGATGCTAATATCAAAAGGCCTAATTAAGTGTCATTCAGTGACTCATCCTTTTGAATGAGATAGACATGAAACACAAATCTATGAAGTCTAAAGAAAGGAGGGAGGAAGGCCTCTTCCTTCCTGGGCTATTGCAGCAGGTCCTGCACTGGTCCCCCAGTTTCCCCCTCCATCCACTCCCACCTGCAATGGTCTCAACACAGCAAAGAAAGGTCCAGATACAGCTTTAGGTTTATGTCACCACTCCACTCAAAATGTGGAGTCAAAGCCAAGTTCTTACTCTAGTCTACAATACCTTATGTAACTTAGTCCATGTTATGCATCATGCCCTGCTATTCCTGCCCTCAGTCACTCCAGCCTCACTGGCCTTCCAAAAGAGCCTCACTGGCTCTTTCTCAAACTCCCAGGCATGCTCCTGCCTCAGGAACCTTGCATTTGTTATACCCTCTGCCTGTGACGCTCTTCCCCTACATATCCAAGGCTCCCTTCCACATGTCCTAACTTCTTTTAGGTATCTACTCAAATATCACCTTTGTCACAGGGCTCCGCCATCTAACATTTCAATACTTCCCCACCTTGGCATTTCTTTGCTTTTTTGTCCTTAGCACTTCCCATTATCGAAATGTACACACTGTACGTTTTTGTTATTTATACTACTTACTGTCTTCCTCTTTCTCAAGAATGCAAACTCAGGGTATCTCAAGAGCCAGCAACAGTGCCTGGCACATGATGAATCAGTACATGGTGATTCAATCAATGAATGGATTAATTCCCTTCATTTGCATTCCTTTACTTAGCTATTATCATCTACCAATCACTTAATGATGAATAAAAGTAACAAAGTAAGTAGGCAGGTAACCAATTGCAGAAAAGGACAAATACAATGTGACCTTCTGTCGTTGTTGTTTGGCCAGGTATGGATATGGAAAAAAGAAAAAGTTAGACGCATAATAATTTTAAAGCATTTCCTCACCAGATATTTTTTTTGCTCTTAGGGAAGTTTGTCAGGGCAGCAATATAGTTTAGAGAATCAGAGCTCAGAACCTGACAAGTCATGGAATCTTAGACAAGCTAAGCCACATTTTTGAACTGTAGTTTCCTCGTCTGTGAAATGGGTTGCAGGTTGATACATATAACTCACAGGACTAGGATGAAAATTGAGTGAGAGAGATTTCACAGATCCGTTCACATGGCATCTAGCGTAAAGGGTCAATAAACACTGCTGGCTATCACTGGAATTTAAGTCACTCAAATCAGGGGAAAATGGAACAGGCGCAGCATTTTAATGGCAAAACAGATCATTCCTATCTGAGTGAATTTCAGGAACTGGAGTTTCTACTCTAACTCACCCAAACATCATATTGGGGTAAAACCAGTTTCTGAAAATCCAATTGCCATCATTTTGAAAAGACCCACTTTTTAAACATTAGTAATGGCTCCTGACTCCCCTCAAACTCTTGCTGGAGTTATGGCTCACTTCACTTAGTTTCTTGATTAGACACTACCAGAAGCAAACCAGTGATTACAAAAGTGAATAATCCTCGTTCGGTTTTGGCCTGTCAACAAACACTGAGCAAACGACATGGCAGAGAGTGGTGTCATTAAAGCCTCACCAAGCAGCGAAGCACTAGGCCAGACTTCCCCAACCCACCCCATCTTTCCCAGGCTTAGCCTTTGATTTGCCCAGAAAGGCAGGCTTTGGCATTTTTCACAAAGGAGCTGCCTTGGGGGAAAGTAAGTTGTGTCAGTCCAAACTGTTTATGAGATGTGTCTGAGTTTTGTTTTCTTATGCATCAGGGAGAAGACATCTCAGGTCACATTTTTTTCTCTCTCTGTATTAATGAAAAGTTATATTATCACTTGCATCTAAAAACATACACTTAACATGGCAATAAACTCCTTCATGGTAATTAACTATTACATTGAGCCTTTTTTGAATTAAAGACGTGATTCAGACTTGAAAGTACCTCCACTGAGCATCCAGAAGATGACAATTACTATAGAGTTTCATGTTAAAGGACACTTGAGTTCAGCACTGTGCACCTAAAACACCAGCCGTCTTAAGCTACTGACCTCAAGGACATAAAATGCAATGCTGACCCTGGACTGAGTACATTTCAAAATGATTTTAAATTACACTGTGAATTGCAAATTAAGGACTTTTGCCTCATTAAAAATGAACAAACAAACAAACACCAATGCTAGGAAGAGGATGATCTGAATAATATAACAGAAGTCATATTTTAATTGAAGTCTTTCAATGTCTGCTATTCATTTTGATCCACTATGGATGAGGCTGACCCTACAACTTGCTATAATTTTAGTCAGGCCTCATAAATGCCCTGGCAGGAATTATTTTAAAGATGCTGAACCCACTGCAAATATTTAAAAAGAAACAAGTCAAATCAAAACAAAGCAAAATCCAGAGAAGCCAAGCCCTCCTGTCCGAGATAGAGAACCAATTAAGATGCTCCTGGTGAGAATGTGAGCATAAGCTGTGATGAGAATTCAACATTGCTTCTGAAACAAACTGCATTGTGAGACAAGTTCTGTGTATCTGGGAGGAAGAGGAGATGAACACACACAACTGGAGATTCTCCTTTGTCTTTGCCCTTCACATCGGGAAAACACTGTTCAACACTCTCCCTAAAAATCGGACAGGTGAAGGCCTGAGGCTGTTGGTCAGAGTAGCCAGCTCAACTTGTGAGACACACTGAGCTATGGTGGCGGGGGGGGGTCTCTTGCCTGCAGCCAAGGGACTTCAGAACAGTGCTTTAGTATGTCTATGTGTAGCAGAATGCAGGGAACTGGAAAGAAAAGAGATTTGAAAAGGGAGAAAGAGCGAGAAGGGGCTGGGCCCTAGAGTTTACAGGCTTTAGTAGAGAACATCTCTCTTCTTCTGACCTAATTTTTTTTTTTTTTTTTTTTTTTTTTTTACTGACCTAATTTTTAAGTGGAGACAGCAAAGCAAAATATTCATCAGCAATGAAGGGTAGAGCCTTTCTCTGTCTGACATACTTTGCTTAGTATGATAATCTCTAGGTCCACCCACGTTGCTGCAAATGGCATTATTTCATTCATTTGGCTCTGGAAGAAACTGTGTGTCTTCCTGTGGTAATAGAATCTCATCTGCACTCTCTGGGTTTTACCTCCGCACATAGCTACTTGGCTAGAAACTATACTTCCCAGCATCCCTTGCAGCTGAGTGTGGTCATGTGACTCAGCTCTGGCCCATGGAGAACAAAGTGAAATGAGAGGAAGACTTGCAGCCAATGTCCTTTAAAAAAATAAAGATGCTATCGGGCTTCCCTGGTGGTGCAGTGGTTGAGAATCTGCCTGCCAATGCAGGGGACACGGGTTCGAGCCCTGGTCTGGGAAGATCCCACATGCCGCGGAGCGACTAGGCCCACGAGCCACAACTACTGAGCCTGCGCGTCTGGAGCCTGTGCTCCGCAACAGGTGAGGTCACGATAGTGAGAGGCCCGCGCACCGCGATGAAGAGTGGCCCCCGCTCGCCGCAACTAGAGAAAGCCCTCGCACAGAAACGAAGACCCAACACAGCCGTAAATAAATAAATAAATAAATAAATAAATAAATAAAATTAAAAAAAAAAAAAAGATGCTATCTTCTCCTCTTCCTCCCTGCCCCCCTCCTGAAGGCTGGATAAGGCTGGAGCATCTTTATTACAGTTATTAGCCAATACCTTAATTAATGTGGGTGCCCAGGTCTGAGTTGACATGATTGTTGTTAATTCAGAGTTCTTCCAACTCACATCCTTTTTTTTTTCTTTTTATTAAAGTATAGTTGAATTACAATATTGTGTTAGTTTCAGGTATACAGCAAAGTGATTTGGTCATACATATATATATTACAAGATTTTGAATATAGTTCCCTGAGTCATACAGTAGGCCCTTGTGGTTTATCTATTTTAGGCAGTGGGCATCTGTTCATCCTATACTCTTAATATATCCCTCCCCTGCTTTCCCTTTAGTAACGATAAGTTTGCTTTCTATATCTGTGAGTCTGTTTCTGCTTTGTAAATAAATTCATCTGTACTATTTTTTTTTGGATTACACATATAAGTGATAGCATATAATATTTGTCTTTCTCTGTCTGACTCATTTCACTTAGTATGATTAATCTCTATGCCCACCCATGTTGTTGCAAATGGCATTATTTCATTCTTTTTTATGGCTGAGTAATATTCCATTGTATATATGTACCACATCTTCTTTATCCATTCATCTGTTGATGGACATTTAGGTTGCTTCCATGTCTTGGCTATTGTGAATAGGGCTGCTATGAACATTGGGGTGCACGTATCTTTTCAAATAAGAGTTTTCATCTTTTCCAGATATATGCCCAGGAGTAGGATTGCTGGATCATATGGCAACTCTATTTTTAGTTTTCTGAGGAACCTTCATACTGTTTTCCATAGTGGGTGCACCAATTTACATTCCCACCAACAGTGTAGCAGGGTTCCCTTTTCTCCACACCCTCTCCAGCATTTATTCTTTGTAGATTTTTTGATGAAGGCCATTTTGACTGGCCAACACACATCCTCTTGAGCCTGCAAAGCCTTTTGCAGCCTTCCCTGTCCCTCTCTTTCTCCTTCCCCATCTGAGTCTCTGCCATCTACCATAATGGCTGCAAGAGAAAGCCAATATCCACTGGGTCAGGAATTGTGTCCAGCTCACCTGAGTATGTTTCTGCTGCCAGACTCAGTGTTCCACTGTTGCATTAATTAACCCATGAATACATCCTCACTGAATCAGAATTTCCCTCTCATTGATAGAGATCATTATTTGTTCCAGAGAGCATTTAGTGAGTGTCTACTTTAGGTTGACTCATTCAATTGTCTTGATTCTTCCACATCCTCCTTTATTAATGTGATGAAGTACAGTATTTACATCAAGCAAACCCACTTGGAATTTCCTCAAAAACAAACCAAATGAGAATATAAAAGAAGTGGCAGAGAAGCATCATAAATATGTAAGTTCCTGCTTATACAGAATTATTTAGGAGACACAGTATGCTGATTAAGCACTGTTCATAGATCTTTAAGTACTTCCATCAAACATTCAGAGGCTCCTTTGAAAGGAACAGTAGGAATTGCCCATGAGGCTTAGTAAGCCCCTCTGTGCTCTAACGCTATGTTGGAGCAGTAGCTAGAGCTCACTTTTGGTTCCTTCACCTGTCTTTGCCTGGCTTCTTCCTGTAACATCTCAGAACAGAACATAAAATGATCAACATGAGAGGCCAATGTGATCTAGTCTGAGAGGTTTGCAACTGGGTTGCACCTGTTTGCGTAAGAAATAAGGTACCTTCTCTGTTCTCTTTTCCATGTTCAGTGGCTGCATCTGTGATCATATGTGACTATCCTGATTTTACATGTATTTATTCTCCCTACACAGCATTCCTTATTTTGTCCCTGTTTATGAATCTGGCTTTTTGAGATATTAAATGAAAAAAAAAAAACCCCACAATCTATTTAAAGAGATAAAGTATCATTCATATCAGTCAATGCTACCTGGAGTCACAAAGCTACTGCAAGATTCTGAAGATATCATGAGAGATAGCAATTCACTGCCCCTGACCTTTGCCAAAGTAGCAGACCCCTCTCACCTCCCAACAGCAATTTTCAACTCAAACCACATTTGCATTAGCCTCGAGGCAAGCTGGGCTTTTCAAGACAGTTATATGGGACTAAACACTTATAGAAGAATTTTAAATGAGGTAACAGCTATTTATCTAAATCATTTCCTCGTTGGGGAAAGGGCTTTGAATTTGGATTCCTATTCCAGTGCTGCCAAATAAGAGCTGAGTAATCTTGAGCAGAGCATCAGTGTTTTCATCTCTGAAGTGGGAATTTTATACCTACCCCTCTAGGCTGTTATAAGAACGTCATGAAGTAATACATATAGTGTATGCTCAATAAACATGTGCTGAGTAAATGGATACCACAAGTAAAAGCTCTACATGATCTGCTCTTCTCACCCTTGCTTCCTTATCATTTCCTTCAATACACCAGACACCTCTAGTCTCAGGGCCTTTGCCATTGCATTTCCCTCTATCTACAGGGCTTCTTCCTCCGGACACCTACGTGATGCGTTCCCTCATCTCCTCCAAGTCCTGCATCAGTGTCCCCTTCTCGGTAAGCCCTTACCTGATGATCACTTAATTCACAACCACAGCTCTTCCCCTAATCCCAGTTCCCTTGTTCTGCTGATTCTCTACCACACTGGTCACAATCCAACTTCCAAGACATTTTACTTCTCTGTTGTCTGTCTGCACCCAGCTAAAATGAGTACATCACAAGGGCAGGGATTCTTGTCTTTTTAGTTCACTGTATCAGTTTTCTAGGGCTGCTATAATAAACTACTACAAACTTTGTTGCTTACAACAACAGAAATATATACATTCTCTCACATTCTGGAGGCTTCAAAATCAAGGAATTAACAGAGTCCCACTCTCTCCAAAGGCTCTGGGGCAGATTCCACTCCTTGCTTGTTCCAGCTTCTGGGGCAGATTCCACTCCTTGCTTGTTCCAGCTTCTGGTGGCTCCAGGCGTTATTTGGCTTGGGGATGCATCACCCTCATCCCCACCTCCATCCTCACAGGAGCTTCTCCTCCCCTCTGTGTTGCTTCTTTGTGTGTCTCTTATAAGGACACTTGACATTGGATTTAGGGCCCATCTAGATAACCCAGAACCATCTCATCTCAAGATACTTAACTCAGTTACAATTGCAAAGGACCTTTATCCAAATAAGATCATTTTCTAGGTTCTAGGGGCTATGATATATGTGAACGTATCTTTGGGGGGCCACCAATCAACATACTTCATACACTTTTATATCTTCAGTATCGATAAGAGAGGCACATTGAGGAGCTCAGTTCATATTTGTTGAATAAATGCCAACAGTCCTTGGGACATGGTTGGGACTTAGGGAGATTACTTTTCTCACCTGAAGAAGCGCAGTTTCGGGTGTATCTGAAATGTGCAGCTCTCCTGAGAGGAATTCAGTGAGAGAGCAAAGGAGAACACAGTTGCCCCTTGGTGTCTGAGGTGTCCACAGGGGCTTGGTTCCAGGACCCCTGCCCCCACAGACACCAAAATCCAAGGATACTCAGATCTGATATAAAATGGCGCAATATCTGTATATAACCTATGCACATCCTCCTGTATACTTTAAATCATCTATAGATTACTTATAATACCTAATACAATGTAAATACTATGTAAATAATTGTAAATACAATGTAAGTAATACGTGAGTAGTTGCTGCTATGCGGCAAATTTAAGTTTTGCTTTATGAAACGTTCTGGATTTTTTTTTCCGAATATTTTTGATCTTTGGTTGGATGTGGAACCTGTGGATAGCAGGGTCAGCTGTATTCTGCCACTTGGAAGGCCTTCCCACGACCCCCCAATCAAAAGTGGTCCCCAGTGTGGCTTGAGTGAGCCCCCTGACTGGCCAGGATTTGGGTTCCTTGCCATCTATGAAGTACATCAAGCATCCTCAGTCATCCACAGGCATAAAGGACCACACTGAACCCCTTCTGACAAGAAAAGCAAAATATGAGGTTCATTTCTAAGAACGGCACATCCATTAACCCAGTTGCCAGATAATTCCTCAGAACCTTCCTGATTTGCATAAATACCTCCCAGCCAATTTCTTTTTTTTCCCTTAAATTAAAATGAAAGTGGCAGCTCTGTGGCTGAGGCGCTGGCCATGGTCTGCCGGCTCCACATTCATGTGAGCAATGACGGTTTGAATACTGGATCAATGGAGCAGGAAGAGATGAAAAATATCCATTATCAGCACTGGTCACTATCTCCTTGAACATACAGAATAACCCTCACTTACACGGACAATAAACTCACTTAAATGGGTTATAGGAATTTAAACCAGTGCACGATTAACTTGTGCTAAGTGGTCCAAACAGAGGGCTATAAATGCATTCTCAATTGCAAGAATGATCAAAAAATGGAATTGTTAAGTGGTTCACATGGACAAACATAAGTTGCTTGCCTGCTCTGTGCAGGTTTCTATGCTGAGTAGGCACGGTGAGGGTTTTTAAGAATGAATATAAAGCCACCTTTCCTCATAAGAGATAAGGAGAACAGTTTTTCATAACCAGATTAAAAGCAGAAAGTTAGATTGACACACACACACTGCTATATTTAAAATAGATAACCAACAAGGACCTACTGTATAGCATAGGGAACTCTGCTCAATATTCTGTAATAACCTAAATGGGAAAAGAATTTGAAAAAGAATAGACACATGTATATGTATAACTGAATCACTTTGCTGTACACCTGAAACTAACACAATATTGTTAATCAATGATACTTCAATATAAAATAAATTTTTTTTAAAAAGTAGAAAGTTAGAGTAGTAGAATTCACAAAGGAAGTGCTCTACATTTTGAAAGGAATACATGATTCATCTGGATGGTAATAAAATTCATGAAGTTTTTTTAAGGGGAAGCTGGAAATGAAAAGTGATGAGTTAACCGAGAGAAGAAAATGGGTGCACAATGAGTAAGATGTACCTCAACTTATGTTTTGTCCTTAAGAGGTAACTGGTGACAAGTGAATGTACCTAGGACAGGACATGCACACAGAGGTGACTGATAGGGAGAGATGTGTAATGGTAACATTCACTAAGCACTTACTATGTGACAGGTACTCTGCAACATCCTCCATATAGACCAGAGTTTTTCTACCACAGTAACTATTGACACTTGGAGCTGGATAATTCTTTGTTCTGGGTGGATGTCCTGTGCGTTGTAGTATGTTTAACATCTCTGACCTCTACCCACTAGACACCTGTAGCAATCCCCAGTTATGACAACCAAAAATGTGACCAGACATTGCCATATTCCCCCATGGGGAGCAAAAATGCCCCCAGGTTAGAGCCACTGATAAATACTGTTTTACCCCATCTGCTTCTTAGGAGAACTCTGTGAGGCGGCATCACAAGCCTCATTTTATAGATGAGGAAAGAAAGCCATGTAAAGGTTATAGTATGTGCTCGACGACACTCTATTGGAAAAGGATCCTTGTCCGTTGAGATATGTGGTACAAATACATTTTTTTCAGTATGTCATTTGCCTTCATACCTATAGAGTTTTTCTTTACTGTCCAGAAACATTAAAATTTTATGTAGTCAACTATATCAATTTTTCAGCTTATAGTTTTGACTTTTGGGTGACATGTTTAAAGTCTGCCTAACCACAAGATTGTAAAAAAAAACCACCTCTGATGGATTTCTTCCAGTTTTTTATGGTTTCCTTGAACACTTATCTTGGGACCATCAGAATTCATTTTGATGTGAGAATATGTATATACACATAAACGTGTATTATATGTCTATATACAGTATTTGTTTTTTGTTCAAAATGCCAAAAAGAAAAGGGTAAGAAAGATTGGTATTATTCTAAATCTTATTACTTGGAGATAGCTGCACACATTTTGCTAAACATTCTTCAAATCACCTCTATGTAGGTACATGTACCAAGAGTTGAGCCATAGGAGTTTGGGGACTGACAACGGAGGAAAGAAAATAGCCAAATACAAGCAACTTTGGGGGATATTCACAATGAGGAAGCAGAAAGAGAGAAGGGGGATAAAAAAGGAGTTAGAAAGTGTACAGTTAGATAAGGAGGCGAGTCAAAAGAATATAACATAATGGAAACCAAGAAAAGAGATGTTTTCATGATAGTGACACACTTCAAGCATGAAACGCAGCAGTAAAGTTACTGCTGATGGAACATGAAAGGATGTGCGTTTGGTGTCTGAAGAGATGTTTCTGGGAGAATGAAGAGTTGTCAGTGTGCAAAAAGAGTAAGATAAATAGTCATGTGAATAAGACAAATTCTAGAGGCACAGAGTAAAAGCTTCTTTATCAAGAAAAGTTCTGGTGAAGGTTAGGAATGAGAAGAGACAATATCCTCAGGAAACAAGTATCAAGGGAAAACTACATATCAGGGCTTCTAACCTTAGGCTCCACCAGCATTTAGGGGGTGCATGAATAGGATTTAAGGGACTCTGTAAAATCCTTTAAATTAAATTTAAATTTTGTGTTTATGTATGTTATTCTGAGGATGTGGAACACTTTTTACCCAATTATCAATAAGTGCTGAGAATTACTTTGTCATAGGATAGGGGCAACTTCTGTTAATTTATAGCAGAGGATGACGACCCAATAAAACGGCCTAGATTGGGAAGTTGAAAGTGGTAGCAGATATTTGATTGAACAATGTCCGAGCAGAGGTAAGAGTAGATGGAGTCGAAGGTATGCCCCTGGCAGAAAAGTCTAGTCCTGAGATATTACTTGTTCTTCTATCATCATTTTCTATTATCACTAAGAGGATGGGTTGTCCAGAAAAAAGGCAGATCACTCTAAATGGAAACAAAACAAAAAATTAGGAAAGAACATCACCAAAATTACATCCCTGCTTATTTCTGAATGATGGAAATACTGTTTTCTTTATTCTGTTTTTCACTATTTTCCAAACTGTCTTCAGTTAATACATACCAATTTTGAAATCACATAAAACACAAAATGTTATTAAAATCAATAGATTAATGCAATTAAAAATAATTCTAGGAAAAACCATGCATGATACAAGCAAAATGGATTTCTCCAAGGAAGATCGCTATGCTGAAATATAAAGAGCATTGGGGCTCAAGAGACAAATGTAGACAATTCTGGAGCAGTAGAAAGGACAGGATTACATCAGCCTGGAAGATGAGCTGGTCACTAGGTCTACCATGGATTGACTTTGGTTCATAACACCCCATTCTGAGACTGTTTCCCCATCTGTGAAATGGAACACTGATGCCTTCTACATAGAATTTCTAAGCAGGTTAGATGGATTACTTATATGAGTGGATATTTAATAAATGCACATTCTTGGGGTTCTCTAAGTTATCAGCGTCCCCTTAGCTGACATAGTTGCCCTGATAAGAGCTGTAGCTGGTAATCACTCGCTTTCTACACTCCACCTTTTAAAAATGACCTAGAAAGTGACAGTGGCTATTTTAACGATACGCAGAAAGTTATTTTAGAAGCCAGGTAGACGAATGCGAAAAACCTGGACTTCTGTGTCGGAGCTTAGATCCCAGTTCTTCTGCACATCAGCTGTGTTAATTGTGCACAAACCTCCTGAGCTTTAGTATCATCATCTATAAAATGGGGATAACAACTTGGGCTCAGGCTTGTTATGAGGATGAACTGAGATTAACATCAAACGAGAGACTGCAACAGGATTGGGGGAGGTGAGTGGGGCAAGTTGTACATATGTAAAGTCTGAACTTCATTTAACACGCTGATGTTTTGTTTACCACGGATTTTTGCATGAATTTTTATTTTTTTTAATAGAATATTGCATTAAATATTATGTGTTTTGATTACTGAGCTTTTTGGCACCCCTTCATAAATGTTGTGCCCTAAGAGAATACCTCACTTGCCTCATCTTAGTCCTGGCCCCCAAAGCCGACAGTTACTGAATGCGTACAGTGAGTCAAACACTGCACTGAGCACTTTAATTGTCTACATTTGCCTGTAAGTAAATGTTCAGCATGGTACCTAACCTAGAGTGAGGCATCACCATCATCATCACCATCACTATTGTCATGACCATCACCACCATCATCATCATTACTGTCATTGTCATCATTGCCATCATCATTATAATCATTTATTATGATTTTCTAAGTCACCTTAAGGAAATTCCATAACATTTCTGAGGTGTAGTTCTCTAATTTTTATAAGGCTAACACTACCTCCTCACAAGGTGTAAAAGTTAAGCAAGGTTGTTTTTGTTGTTGCTATCATTAGTGTTACTGCTGATTCCAATGTATGACCTGCCTCCATAAAAAAGCCAGCAAGTGTTTGCTAAGAAATCAGATGACTCTAATGAACATGGAGACCAGTCAGGCAGAACAACAAGGCAGGGACACTCTTTGCCCTGGATTGGCTTTTATAAGGCTGCCTAAAATTTTCCCACAAAGAAACACACACTGTTCTCCGAGCTGACATTTCCATACTCATAAAGCTTAGTCCTGTTCCAGTTCAGGAAACTGATGAGTCACTGGGTAGAGGTGCTGGGAAGAGGAAGGGGTTTACTCTGCTTTGCGTGTGTGCTTGTGCTACAGTTTTATTGCTCATATGTTTTTAGATGTACAATAGGAAAGGAATATAGTAACCTCCTAGCCACTGCCCCACCCAGAAAACCTCAAGTCATTAATTGCCTTTTTTTCTAAAATGGAAGAGTTATTTCGTCTGCCCAAAGCTTCCATTTTCCTTTACTATGCTTTGCTCTGTAAGCCTTTTAATCCTGTAAGGTACAGCCATATAAACAAACAAGGGAGAAAACTGGAAGACGAAAACTCCTCAGGTTCATCCAATTTTGAATCCCACTTGACAAACACAGCAGTACATGGTTTTGATAAAGGCTGCGAGGATTGTGATTTGACCTTCTTCTTGCCACTGTGTGAAATGTAAACACTGTGCTTTCTCATAATTAAAATATATTGATCCCCTAGCAGCCTACAGCGGGGCTGGGTAATCTTTCTTCTCAATGGATGCAGCATGATCCCTGTTGTCATCTGGTTACCTCCAATCAGAAGGAAGCCATAATAGGCTGACGTGTCTTTGTACTTCAGGAAGTTGTATAACGGGGGGAAGAGTATCACTTCTACTCTGAAAATAGTTGGTGTGTTTTCAGGACACACTGTGGTATTGTAATAAGAGACCAGAAGATTCAGTGGTTTAAAGCAACAAAGAAGTTTCTTTCTCCCTTATGTCACAGTCTGGGTTAGTGGTCCAGAATTGGAATGGTGGCTTGATGGTGTTGGGGATCCATCTCGTTACCATGCCATCTCCAGCATGTGCCCTTGTTGGCTTAACTGAAGATAACTTACTACCAATGTCTGCATTCCAGCTGGAGGGGAGGGGGAAAAAAGGAAGGGAGAACATGTTTCTTTCCTTTCAAGGGCATTACTTGAAATGCATACTTCATGTCTACTCATGTCTCATTGGCCATCACCCAGTTGTATAGCCACACCTGGCAAAGGTGGCTGGAAAAATTACTCGTTAGCTGGGTGATCATGTGCCCAGCTAAAATTGCTACTGCTGTTGAAGAAGGGAGGATGGATATAGTAGGAATCACTAGGAGTCCCAGCTACAGTTGAATTGAATGAATATTTGCCCAAAAATGGAGAGAGGGATTCCTGATCTGGGGTCTCCATTCCCAAGCATCTTGGGTTGTGATGATAATTGCTGGTGTTGATAAAAATGATGAAAATAAAGATAGTAGCAGCTAATATTTCCTGATTTCTTGCCTTACACCTCTCTAAAGTGCTCTGTAAACATTATGTGATTTTATCTTCATGATAATCCTATTGAATCAATAGTATAATTATCCCAATCTTACTCACAAAGAAACTGAGGTGCATTAAGTTCAGAAATTTGCCCAAGGTCATGCAACTAGTATGTAGGCAAGTGGAACCTAAACCCAAGTGTTTCTGCTTCCAAAGTATTCTCTTAACCACTTTGCTTCCGCTTTGCTTAGATGCTAATGGTGGCCTGAAATGGTTCAATATTTCAAAAAGCTGAACTAAACTGCAAACTCTTCCATAACCAGATCATCTCAATTAGCTAAAAGGTGTTTGTTTGGGGCTTGAATATAATTGATCTACATTGGTCCTTCCATTTGTCAAAGACTAATAAGAGTTTTTGGCCCTGACGCAGACCTTGATTAACCTTCAAAAAGTAGGAAAATGAATGAATGCTTACTAAATGCAATTTGTTTGGCATACAAACTCTTTCTAAACGTGGCTTCCAGATGAGGGGAAATAACCAAAGGTGTCCTTAGTTCAGTAAAAGCTGGGAAATGAGGATTTAAAGACTGCCCACTGCAGGGCCCCTTTGCCGGTGCTGACAGAAAGGGTAAGCCAGAGCGGAGCAAGCAGATCTCTGAACATCCCTAAGGGAGGGGGCCTCAGGCACACTGATTAAGCTCAGGGCACTGGGTCAGTCAAATGCACGCACTGTGTACAGAGCCATGGTAAGGGGCTTAGAGATGTGGCCTCAAGGGTCAGGCAACCCTGACCAAGAACTGAACAGAACAGCTAAGCCAGTTAGTGCGAGGCACGCAGGCTGGGCTCTGAGGCGCAGCTGCTGTCTTCCTCATGCATCAGCACATTGAAATGCTGGGGAAGGGAAAGGGACTAGAGCATTCCTTCCCTCCCCACAAACAGATGGGTAATTAGGCGAAGAGTGGGTGCCAGATGCTGTGCTTCCCCTGAGACCAGCACCAGAGGCAATGGCTGGCTCTGCAGAAGGCACTTCTGCTCCTGAAAAGGGACATCATGTTGGAAAAAGAATCGTGGCTTCAGGGTTTCTTGGAGGGAGGGGTAACAGTGTTTATCCTTTGCCAGCCCCCTCTCTGGGCTAGGTGAGTGCTGTTCTTAGGCGATCCCCCCCTGACCAGAACCAGAATGTCTAGGGACATTTCAGGAAAACTGGCTTCTTAGTGCCTGCTGATATTTGTTTCTGCTGGTGTTTGTTTCAAGGGCCTGTTTTCTGTGTTTTACAGTACAATGATACAGACGTTTCCCCTGATGTGAAAAGAAGCGCTCAACTAAATCCTAGCTGAGAAGCAGCTTCCTCTGAACTATGAGCCACAGTCTAATACAACATGCCTTTGACGATGATTCAGCTGCAATTGTTTGCTATTAATCTAAAATAAGTTTTGTGGGAAAAGTCCTCCAACACCACCCAAAACACTACTTTGCAATGATGATGGATTTTGGCTTGACAACAAGGCTGGCAAGGATGTCTAAGATCAATTTCTAGAGTCTGCACAGAGTCAGTTTACATGCCTCTCTCTCCCTGGCCCTTTTTTTTTTTTTTTTTCCAGCTGAGTCAAAAAAAAATGTCAGTCCAGCCCTGACTTAGACCTGCAACAATTTAAATCAGTAGTGACAGGGTAATGAGTGTAAGTATTTGTAAGATGTAAAATGCTCTCCTGATCCAAGGAACAATGGTGTAAACAGTGCCAGTGCGCTACGGTGAGAGATCCCCAGGCACTTGGAAAGGAGGAAACAAACTGCCCTTGCGAAATAAAATGTAAAATTAGCCCACAAAGAAGAGTCCTGCAATGTGAACAGAAGGAAAGAGATTCTAAGATCGGGAGTGTAGACAGTTATTGGATCAACTGTATTAACTTACCTAAGAACCAATGTGTGAATCAGAAGACAGGGCCAGATAAGACCTGAAGAAAGAGGAAAAATTGGCCTGGCCAATCTAAGCTCTGTCCAAAGAAGACACCTCTTCAGACCACTAGACTTTGGGGATCCTGGGGGAGATGGACACATGAGGTGGTCTCAGCCAGAGGCCACTGAACCTCAGCGTCCAAGTTCTTCTTTGTACAAGGTCATGTCTAACCAGTGTCTTCACCTCTATTAATAACTTGATTATTGCTTCAGCCTAAACTAATTTTCTATCCCTCTGAACTCCTCCTCTGAACTTCTGTTAAACTCCTGTTTAACAAGAACCACAAGGCAACTTTTTTTTTTTTCTGTATATAACTCCCATGGCACCTGACACTGAGTTAAGCAGTTGCTTTAAAAAAAAATGTACTTATGGGTTAATTAGTTAAATAAGACCAAATTACTGATCATGCAAACATTTAGTTACAACTTTTTGACACAGGGGGTGTATCAATAGTTCTGGAATACTGCAGAACTGCAGTCTCCTAGAATGTTAGACCATCTTTGAGGTTCCACATCCCACCCCAAAAGAGTCCCACAACTAATTCTACGACAGTCTTTCTCCAAGTACAAAACGAAGTTCCACTTACGTCTGAGTCTAAGCTGAAGATTTTTTTTTCTACATGCACGTACTTAGCCATGATGGTGTGTACCACAATCTCCAGGGAATGTAGTCTAGAGAATTCATTTTTTTTTTTTTTAAAACAGGCATCCCAGGTGCCAAAAGTCTGCTCAAGAACACACTTCTACGCTGCATGAACACTCTGCCTGATATTATTCTGAAGTTTACCACTTCCTACTGCAGCAATCATGACCTTAAGGAAGGTCATCACTGGAGTTCCACTTTCATAACACTCTTCCATCCTCCAGTGCCCCTCTCCTCCTGCCCCTCTCCGTGAAAATGTACTTTTATTATATGAAAAGTTTCTACTAGAAATGGTTTCCTCATCCCTTTCTGATATTTTTGTATAGCTCGCACACTATACTCTTCTTGATCAACATAAAATTCTCTAATAAGTTTGTACAGCCCTCCACTTGCATCCTAGATAATGATATAAAGTGGGTTTGTTAAATTGGCAGAATTAAAATTTTAAATTTCTCCTTCCCTCTTCCTCCACCCTGATCAAGGCTGAGGTTGGCTGTGTTCAAACATCTAATTCTCCTCACTGAGAGACACAATCATTTTTATTGCCGAAATCAGCAGTCCTTTAAGTAGCCTTGCGCCACGTACAACATCCGCCTCAGCAGTTGACTGAGATGCCCGTGCTCCTAGATTATGCTTTGGCCCTCAATAGCTCATTTCAGCTACCCACATACCACAGGAAAATCTTTATAGATTATGCCCTGGAGGCGGCCGTGGGACGAGGAACTGGAGTGGACTGGGAGTTCCGTAGGCACTGAACTGGACTTGAGCGGGGCGGGAAGGAGACGACAGCCAGACTGGAGCACAGTCGTGCAGGAGGTGGTGTCTGAAGTAAGCAGACGGAATCTGAGCTGAAGATGCATCAACATAATGTCGACCAATCTAGAGCAAAACTGCATCTTCCCCTAACAAGGGGTGCATGAAGAGGAAGGTGTATTACAATACAGACTTTTTAAAATATTTGAAAAGATTTGATTTTTGCCTTAAATTTGTCTCTTAGTAAAAACCAAAATTATGGTAAATATGATCCATGTAAATAAGATCCACGTGATACCTGACAAGAGTGTGCGATCAGTTTCTCAAATGAATGTGTGGCTATAGTGAGCTACTGATAAATGTGTTGCTATTCCTTTGAGAAGGTTTTCCGGGCCATCAAAGTTGCTTAGAGAATGGGAAATTGGGAAGGAAGGAACAATGGAGCTACCCAGTACAATCAAAATCCCCCCATAACTGGAAAAAAAAAATCTATGACCAATGTTCAAATATCTGATGAAAATATTTAAGAGACATGTTTTGAAATGGTGTGCCAGTTACCACCCTGGAGACCTCCAGAAGGCCAGGACACAAGATGAGGCGATTCCCCCAGGTGAGAGAACAGGCACACCCACTTCAGGACTTTATCAAACCAAGAATGGCATGAACATGGTAGAAATGCCACCACTGCTTCCTCAAGCCCTATCTATGGTAGTCAGTATTACTGCCCTCTTTCCCAGTGAGATCAGTATGGCTTCAGAATTGTTCTCAAAGCAGGGCCACTGATTAGTGCTGGCAAATGAAATAAAGGTTTTCTTCTATTCTAGAGCCAACAGATGTATGGGCCCTGGGGCTGGAATCTGGTAAGAGACCCAGTGTTAAAAAGACATGAGAACTTCTTGGCTTCCTTTGTTATTATCATGCAAGTGACTTGAAATCCTGAAAAAGTACAGGAGGAACCCAGGTGAATCCTCTCCCGTGAAGGGCAGAGGAGAGTGAAAACTACAAAAATATATTCCCGCTTCCTCACTGCTGACTCATTCCAAGGGAAGCACAATGAATATGCCATCTTCCTGGAAATGAAGTTTGTATATTTTTTTTCTAGAACCCTTGCTTTTCTACAGAACAAAAGGCTATCCATTCCAAAGCTGAACTTTGGAAATGCTACATCTGGCTTCTTGACTACCAGCCACAAGGGACTAGGGCTGGGAAGGAGAGAAAGAGAAGTTGTTTAGGAGGAGAGGAAAGTGGAGGCAGAGAAAGAAAAAAAATCATGATGTGATCCAGTGTACATTCACTGGGAAAGAGGGCAGTAATGATACTCCCCTAGACGGGCTGAAATGAGGCCACTGGCTGATAAGAAAGGAGCTTGGCTTCAAAACTTTGGAGACAGGAAATGGCCCTTGAAAAGAGCTGGTCAAGGAAGACGGGGACTGAAGAAGAGAAATTTACTAAACAGTTGTTGGACGGAGAGCAGGGCCTGGAGAGGATTTCTATAATAGGATCCCAGGGATTTTAACAAGGGCAGTTTTATTTGGACACTAAGACTTTAAACTAAATTCTCAATGTAAATCACAATGCTTGGTTAAAGAGAAAAGTGGCCAGGAGGGGGATGAAAGTGAATCAGTTCTAAATAGATGGGTTAAGCTAGGAGAGCTAGCCTAAGTACAAAAAGGACCCTGTACCCTGAACATAACATGAATGCTGAGAAATCTTCACTCTGCATAATAGAAAAAAAAAAGTCTGTCGCATTACTGGCTGATGGAGCCTAGTTTTTCTTGGGGCCTTTTTCCTTGTCCAACTCCTTTCATTGCCATGTTCCAGGTACAGGTCGAATATTCACTCATTCATTGATTCTTCATTCTCTTTCCCCCTCTCTTCTCTCTCATCTTCGTAATTTTTGAAAGTCCATCTTTTCTGTTTAAGTGCAAAGCTCGTCCTGGATTTCAATTTCAAAATAACTTAGCTGCTTCACTACTTACTTCCTCCATAAGTCAGTTTGTTGTCTGACATCCACAGGGCTCACTTAGGTGCTGCCCAGAGTCTTCAGTGCTAGAGACATAAGGAGGAATGAGACAGAGGAGGCCTCAAGTAGCTGACAGTCCACCTGGTAATGTCCCCATCTGATGTCATTTCTGTCTTCACCTCTCACCTCAGAGAACCTTCTGTCTTGTGAGACACAGAAATTTACTGAGCAAGCATCCAATTGTAATCCTGAATTTGCTCTTATTTGCTCTCTTTCTAGACCTTTCCAGCTTTGCTAGAAGCTTCCATGTTCATCAAGCTCTGTCTGCATAGCTCCAGCCTCCCACTTCTCTACCTTACATCAGGGGTCACCACCCCTATCCTCCCATTCTCCAGTGACTTGCCAAGAAAAACACCATTCCTTCTACTCTTCTCACTTTGGAGGCCTCTAACATGTTTCCTTCTATAAAAGTAGTTTTTTACCTTTAAAAGAAAACACACAGACACACATACAAACACACACAGAACACTTCTATTGCTACACTTTTGGGCCAGCTGCCTTGGGTGCCCATCAATCTTCAATGATTTAAGGAAGAGGGTTGTCACTACAAGATATTAAAAACAAAAATCAAAAAATAGCTCTGCTTCAGTGGGCGGGGCAGTGCCATGTTCTGGCAGGAATGCTTTGCTGGCAAGGATGGAGTTCCAGCAGCTAGTGGTAGGAAATGATGAGATGAAGGGCTGTTGGCTCATCAGATTGTGATTAACACTTCAGAGGCAGGAAGACCTCTCTGTGCTGGAGAGAGGTTATCTTTTCAAATCTCAAGACCAGGCATCATCACAGAGAGGGATGGGGCAAAGCAACACAAAGTCCTGAGTCTCCATGTGACAGTGGAATCCCACAGACCCCTGCTGAGAAATGCAGCCACAGGGAATTCCTTGCACCACGCTCCTTACCATTCTTTGTGATTGAAACAGCGAAGAGCAACATAAAAAGAAGTCATATATACACTACCAAACGTAAAATAGATAGCTAGTGGGAAGCAACTGCATAGGGCAGGGAGATCAGCTCTGTGCTTTGTGACCGCCTGGTGGGGGGGGTGTGATGGGGAGGGTGGGAGGGAGGGAGATGCAGGAGGGAGGAGATGTGGGAACATATGTATATGTATAACTGATTTACTTTGTTATAAAGCAGAAACTAACACACCATTGTAAAGCAATTATACTCCAATAAAGATGTTTAAAAAAAAAACAAAAAAAAAGAAGTCCTTATCTCTTGGCTAATTTGTGCCCAAAACAGGCAGCCTTCCCTAAGATCTCTGCTCCATAGATTGAAAGATAGCAAATTAATTCAATCGAACTCTTCTTTTGGGGGAACTTAAGGGGGAAAGGCAAAGTAAAAAAGAGGCCAAGAATGAACAAAGACAAAGAAGCTGAATCTTGAGTATGGTGATGACCACTATGGAGGGAGCAAGGGAGGCAGCATCTGGGGAATGGCAGGGTGACCCACCAGTCACTGGAATGCTTCTGGGTGATTCGTTTGTTTGTTCTTTCAATAAACATTTACCGAACAGCTACTTTGTACCAGGCACTTTGCTGGGTCCTGTTGATTCATGAAAAGCAAGTTACTAAGTCCTAATTCCGTCAAGCTAAGATGGTGTCTAGTATTTCCTTACATGGTCTGTGTGATCTTCTGATAGACTTAAGTCACCTGAACCACCTCGGTCTGCCCTACACAAATGGAAAGTATGAATTAATAAAAGTGTAAAAGAACTAGGGGATTTGGAGTTCCAGGTGTGGTAGAATGACATACAGTCCTAATTCTTATAGTTGGGCTCAGCCTTGTGACTTGCTTTGACCAATAGGTGCAATTGGATATGATGAAAGCAGAGGCTTGAGATGTGTTCCCAAAGTTGGGCTTGCCTCTTGCATTTCTTCTCTAAGCAGAAGAATGAGAGACACAGGGAACAGAACTAAGTCCCACCCATGGTCCAGAGCTAAACCCAGCAGTTTAGATCAACCACATTCCAGATGACCCTTGGACACAGGAGCAGGAAATAAATGCTTGCTGTGATAAAGCACTAACATTTTGAGGTATTTTTGACCAGGAGGGCAGTGAAAATCTGAGAGAACTGGCAAGCTAAAGAGTCTGATAAGGGGATTTTGTGACCATGGACTTCATATATTTATGATGGACATGGTAGATATTTGAAAATGAAAATGAAAGCAAGAATGGGTGTTCTCAAGAAAGCACTCTTGTTCTCATCGCATCACATGTCAAAGGCTTGTCATCAAACACAATGGAAGTCAGTTCTGGGATTCACACTGGTCCCCCAGTGTTGTAGAGGCTCAGACGTACCAACATGAAAATTCACATCATCCTGTGAACATCACTAAAATCTACAGGATATGTGGCTGAACTCTAACCCAGGCACTAAATGTATTTATACGTTGTCACATTTTGTCCCACAGCAACTCTATAATGTATCTAAGAGTAACGTCAACACGTCAGAAAGGAGGAGACAGGTTCACAGACGATGAGGGTCTTGCCCAAGACCTCACACATAGGATGCGGCAAACCATTCTGAACCCCAGAGCTGACTCTACAAAATCTGTACACTTATCCCTGGAGGGCCTGTGTGAGAATTCGCCTGGAAGGGAAATGAAGCGGAAAACTGGGGAAACGTCTAATGAATATAGTGGTCATCCAAGCACCATTTATTATCCTCATTGGAGCCATCTGATTATAAAATTGATAGTACTTTATTTTTTCCTCCAAAACTAACTACCAACTCTTAATTATTTCAAGATCTCTGAGTTCTGCTTTCCCTGCAGAATAGGATGAATCATCCCCTAATTTCTCTTTGCTATAACAGAGATGAATTTTAACTCCCCCTCCTTTATATTCCAAAAAAAGTTCTCCTAAGGTCTGACAGATACTGATGCTAGAGTTCCCTGGACACCTGTGGGTCCTACAGAAGTCAGGGAACATTGGGATCAAAGGGCTCATACTTTACTTCTGTAAGGACTCCTTTCCAACACTTAGGAGAAACAGAGAAAATAATATGACTTACTGACCTTGTTCAATAGGAATAGATTTTGAATTTGTTGTTCCGGGTCTCAGTGAGTCAACACCTCCATGCATGCTGCCTTTCTATCACCCATACAGGGGTGAGCACACAAAGGAGGGGACATAAAGACAGATGTTCTGGCTTCACAATTTAACTACTGGGAATACTGCAGATGCTGGAGAGTCGTGACAATTGCATTCTAAGCTCCAGGGTGAAAGCAGTGATTATAACATTAGCTAATAGTTATCAAGCACATAGTACGTTCTAAGCTCTGAGCAAAGTGCTTTATACACATGTGTTATAGCAGAGTCCTCACAAAAATATTCTTGGTAAACTGCCTAGGTTTAAATCTCATACCTCTTACTAGCTGTGCAACCTTTAGCAAGTTATTTAACCTCAGTGTTTTCATCTGTAAAATGGGAATCATAGTTGAACTTAATTCAGAGTTGTTAGGAATAACCGAATTAATAACGTGCTTGAAACAGTGACTGTCACATAACAAGTTGAATATATTAGTGTTAGCTATCATCATTACCCCACTTAATCACTTCAATAAACCTAGGAAAGAGGTGCCATTATCATCCTTATTTTACAGCTAAAAACAAAAAACGAAACAAACAAAAAATCTGAGGTTCTGAGAAGTTAAATATCTTACTCAAGATCACTCAGGAGATAAGTGGCAGAGCCAGAATTTAAATACATTCCTATTAGATTCTGATGTATATGTTCTTAAGCACATTAAAACAAACAAACTTCTGATAGCATAAAATATTTCCAATGTGAAGACACTGGTAAACTCCATCTAAAATCTGGGGCATTGTTGCTGAATACGAAGGTGTGGTTTCCAAACTGGGCTGGCCAATAGGATTACAAGGGAAATAATTTGTTATAGTTTAATCCAGTTTCCTACTCCCATTCCCTGAGATCCTGATTTAGAACATTTGGGATTTTTTGTTAATGGCTTCCCAGGTGATTCAGACAATCCACCACGTTTGGAAATCTACTGGAACAGGGCACTCTCATGATTGTTGAATCCATTCAGATCTCTGGTATGGAAAGTCTTACTGGCTGCCCAATCCAACTTCCCACCCATGACTGGAAGCCCATGTCTTTGGCAGATGGGACTCCAGCTATGAGACGCCTACAGGAAAAGCACTCCTTATGTGAACCCAGGTCTACTTTCACCCACTGTTCCTCCCATTGGAAGCTCAGTGAACAAATCCATTCCCCCACACAGTTAGTCCCCAGGGTGTGTGTGGGGGGGGGGTGTGATGGTGTACAAGAGTGGACGAGGGCAGATTCATTCAGAGAGACATGCTCTGAAGTGAGCGCACATGTTTGTCCCCATCGTTCAGGGTATGCAGAGTCCCTCTCTCATACACACACTCCTGCTGAACTGTTCCAAAATCTCTAGTCAATTCATTGTCAATTTATGTCAAGCGTGACATCAGCTCACAGCAGTCCTGTCTCATGGATCCCTCTGTTGTTTCTAAAACATCTCATTTTCCTCCCACTTTCTCCTCCTGGTGCCAGGGAGTTTGCATTGTGTGAATACTCCCTTACTGGCGGTTGCAAATTCTCTGTGTCTGCCTGGAACCCAAGGAATCCAAGGAGATGGACTTCGCCATCAGGTCTTGGCCCTTTAACCCTCCAGCTCAGACACAGAGCATGTTAGCCCAGATCCATGAGAAGCAGATGCAAGGTGGAACTAAAGACCAATGATTTTATTAGGGAAACCCCTGGTGAGAATATGTGCAGGAAGCTGGGAGCACCTGGGAAAGCCATCAGACTGAATGGCAAGTCTGACTTGGAGTGAGGGAAGGCTAGTAGAGGTATCCTAGAGTCTAAAGGAGGCACTTCAAGGCCCTGGGGGAGTCCCAGAGCAAAGGTCAGCTGTCAGATGAGCTCCAAGACTCCCAGGAACAGGTCTGCCTTAGCACCCCTGTCTTGCTGAGTCATTTGTGAGAACAACTAATAAGAAGTACGACCTCAGCCCAAACGCTGCCACAGACTTGAGAGCTCAGCAGCTGAAACCATTGGTTGCTTATGCTCTCAGTGGTTAGAGGTCTGGGATGCATATTGTCACGGTTGCCACACTTAGCAATGTTAATAGTTACTATTTAAAGGAGTATTTCTCCCGCTCAGGTTGATGGTGATCTCCACCAAACCTTTTTTTACTTATTTCTGCTCAAAGCAGACAGAAAGATTCCTCATTCTTCAATAAATATTGAGAAGTCTGGGCCATTTGTAGAAGGAGCTTCATTAGGAGAAGGAGCTGAATTGGTTATGGGATTGTGAAGAGTTTATTAGTGTGGAATGCAGCCAGGAGAAGATGTCCTGCAACAAGCTGGGGTAAAAGACCTGAGTAAAGACTGGGACTGAGCTGAAATCAGAAAGGAAAATCTTCTTTATAGAATTCATAGTTGAAACCATAGAAATTCAGATGGTTGTCCAAAGAAACTACGTAAAGACAAATTAATTCCTGTAGCAGCAAGCTAGTAGTAGCAGAATAGAGGTCTCCCCAAACAGTGTCTATTCTAATCCCTGAAAACTGTGACAGTGTTAGGTACATGGCAAAAAAAAGAAAAAAAAAAAATTAAGAATACAGATAGAATTGAGGTTGCTAATCACTTGACCTTGAAATGGGAAGATTATCTTGGATTAATGGATTATCTGTGTAGGCCCCATGTAACAGCAAAGGTCCTTGTGAAAGACAGAGATACAGCCAGGGTCAAAGAAAGATTTAAAGATGCTGCTGGTTTTGAAGATGGAGGAAGGTGCCATGAGCCAAGGAATGACGGTAGCTCTAAAAGTTGGAAAAGGCAAAAAAATGGATGCTCCTTTACAGCCTCTAGAAGGAACTGGATGACACCTTGATTTTAGCCCAGTGAAATCTTTTTAGGACTTCTGATCTCCAGAACTTAAGATATTTTTGTTGTTTTTATTTTAAGCCACTAAGCTTGTGGTAATTTTTTACACAACTTTACACAACAGGAAATTAACACGGTTCTGATGCCAAAAACTTGTAGATATTAATGGCATAAATTCTTATTTTCTTGGGACTTTTCTAAATGTTTTAAATCAATTCTCATTTACAACCCTACAGTGTAGGTAGTATTATCCCCATTTTACAGGTAAATAAACCAAGACTAAAAGTTTCAAATGACTTGCCTAAGATCACATAGCTAATAAGTTCAAATGCTGGAAGTTGAATCAAGGACACATAGCTTCATAGTTCATGTCCCTAAAAACAATGCTATACTTCCTTTTTCAGAATGGAAGGATAGCAAGGAACAGCCTTCAGACAGCAAGGTAGGAGGAGGGACTGAGTGTTAAGCTATAGAAGCCATGGGAGGACCAATTTCAAGGCTGGGGTAGGAAAAGAAGAAAACAGTATTAGAAGCTGCAGAAATCGAGGAGCATGGGCTGTGGAATGGCCTAGACTAGGAAACCAGTAGTAGCCTTTGACAGCCTTATTGTAATTGGGCAGAACATTCAGAAAAGTAGGTACAACATTGAAGCAAAGGCTGACTGTGAGCGTTGTATGTGGGGAGGTATATCGAGAAATATGACAGTTTTGCGAGAAATATGACAGTTTTTCAAGAAATGCAGAAAGTGGGATCAAGTAAAAAATATATATATATATTTTTTGTTGTTTTATGGATGGGTGTTATGTGTATTTTTTCCTTCTTTCTGACAAAAAGAAGAAAGGAAAACGCTTGAAGGGGATGGAGAGAAAGGAACCAAATACAGCACAGGCTTCCCCACGAACCACAGTTAAGCCTCCGTAAGAAAAGACATTCTTTCCTCTGAGAGGAGAGGAGGAAGGGACATGATGGGGGGTGGAGAGGAGGCTGAGGGCATTCATCCAGACCTGACTGGATCCACCACCTCACCCTCCAGGGATGGGGGTCTGGGAGAAAGCCTCAGATGGGAGATTTGGAACTGGAATTGTGGTATGTGAGCTGGGGAACGGAGAAAAGATGAATAAAGCATTCTTCAGGGAACAAATGTATCAGGACACAAACTTTATTCACAAATGTTGAGGATTAATTTAGTTTTGCGATATGCCAGTGAAAGGCAAAATGGAAGTGTCTTATTATTTTTGTCCCTTTGAATTATTTTGAAGTGACTAAGTGCAAGTCAGCAACCAGCTCAAAGGAAAATATCTCTGCAGAAATGGAGTCCCTTTTGAAAACTGCCTTCGGCTGATATTGTATGTATGTAGGCCAATCACAGGAGGCTGAGCTCTCTGATGATGGTGCTTCTGAGGTTCCTAGCCTCCTTTGTGCTGAAATGACAGAACTTGGGGCAGGAAAAAAAAAAAACCAACAGCCGCGTATTGTCCTGAATCACTAACTACAAAGCTCCAGAGGGTTTCAATTAAGGAGGGGAGCAGCCAACAGGAACGTCGTGACAGAGACTTCAACACAAACTGTTTTTGCCTTTTAGTGCTCATGAATGCCTGGCCATGAAACAAACAAACAAATAAGCAAACAAACATTTTCTTGACTATTAGGAAGTCAAGAACATGAAACAGGAGGACCAGAAAAGACAAGAAGGTTCATGGATACATTTCATGAAGTTTGGGGGCTCTGGGACTTCGCCTGAGCAAATCACTGAAACTGAAGCCTCAGCTGCTTCTATTTCAGAACATGGAAACCACCACCTACCTCACTAGATTGTTGGGGAGGATTAAGAGAGATGTTCTTACTTCAGGGTTCAGCACAGTGTTTTTGTGGAATGAGCCCTCAAGAATCACATTTGTAGTCATTTTAAGATATAGTGTCCAGTCATCGGAAGTGTATAATCCATGATTTACTGAGTCATCTTCAATGAACCATCTTGTGTCCAGCACTTCAAATGACTCTGCCTCATCCTGACCTTCTGTGTCTTGGAGAATGGCCTTTATGGACTCAGTCAACCTGCTCCCTGGCCCTCTGACTTTGACCAACGGGCAAAATACATTGGAGAGGGAAGAGAGGGAGGAAAATGCAGGTATTCATTCCTCTGCTCCCTCGCTGCCGTGGACACTGAGGGTGGCTGTGTCTCTGAACTGAAGGCCTCAGATCCTATCAGGTGATCCCACAGTGGCCTCCTTGTCTCTCCAGGAGTCCCAGGAGGGCTCCCCCTCTTGCCCTGTCAGGCCAGGGATGGGCTGGTAACTGCTCCCTGCATTTAGCCCTAGTGCTGCACGGCCCCTTGTGGTTCCCCTATGTTCCAACCACACACTTATGGATAGTGCCTCTGTTATGCCACACTTCTCCCTGCTACTTTCAGCATAGCTTGGTCTGATCTTGTTTTTTTCTTTCAGAAAAGCCTGCAGGAAAAGGCTTACCACATTCTCCTTGTTGGTCTGGGTGACTTGATGCTGACAGTAAAATGACTATTAAGCTCCGGCTTATAGCCTGGCCCTCTCTGTGCCTCCCAGGGCTGGGGCTTGGCTCCCCTTACTCACCCACGTTCCATCCAACCCTGCAGCCCCCAGAGGACATTGGGCTCATGGCTGAAACTCTCTATTTAGCGATCCAAGGGAGGGCAGGCCACAGGGCCACACAATTCAAAGTGGAACTCAATCGTGGAAACTTACCAACCTGATTGGCACAGATGACTTTAAGAACATTTGAAGGGTAGGTTTTTAAAACTTATTCCAGTGGTTTATTTATCTGTTTTAAAAATCTTTTAAGAGGAAAGATATAACCTTCCCTCCCTTCTTGTCACTGCCTCATGGGGGTATCAGACCGCCCAGAATAGACATGGCAAAGCCACACTGATGGACCAAGAGTTTCATGCCCCCTTCTTAGAAGAGGCCACTGACATTGCCTTGGCCACCTTGCCGTTGCCCATTCGTGGCCAGGCCTGGGGGAAGGAAATCCTGAGCCTTGGCGCCACACAACTAGCCAGCTGAGTTCAAACACTTGCTGAGTCCACTCCCCGTGCCCTGTGCCATACGTGGTTTTGGTAACAACACCACCTCAACAGCCCTACTCAGGAGTCGAAATGACTGAGTGAGTGCAAACCCTAACTTCAACGTCTACCACTTGTATGTCTGTAAACAAATCTCAATCTCCACCTGCCTCAGTTGCCCCAGTTGTAAAACAGGCACTCGTGGTTGTCATGTGATGTATTTTCTATAACGCACAAAGCACTGAGCACAGGGACAGGCTAAACGGCCAATAATTATCATTTGAATCCACGATGAGAATGACTAGAAAAATGTCTAAAGTACAGTTTTTCCCGGAGCTCCAGTAAAGCGAAGGGAAGAGACGTACAACTCCACAATTACAGGGGAAGGTAATCCACTCATTAATGGAGGGAAGAAGAGAGAGTCGGGGACCCCGAGGAAGAAGAAACCGCCTGCACGCGGGCAAGTGACAGAAGGCTTCAGAGGACGGCAAGTAAATAAAGCTCCTGTTTGCTAACTTCTTCAGAGCCCAGGCCCTTCAAAAGCGGGTCCCCACTGGTCTAACTCATTCCGAGCTCCTGCCTAATGAAGACTCTTCGACTGTCTCCTGAGCCATCTACTTTTCGGCTTTCCGCAAATCTTATCTTGAAAAACGCCTTCCTTTCCTCCCTCGTCAATGCCTTTGCAGTTCTCTTTCACTTTGTTATTGGTCATTGACCAGGCGCTTTCATCTCTTCACAACACAGAATCCTTACAGCGCTGTTTTCTGCCATTTATACAATCCTGATATACTCTCCTCTCCTGCATTATTTAGCACCGAAAACTGAGGGAGGAGAGAGCTTGCAGGATAGATGTCAAAAAAATACGTTGCGTCTAAATGTGTTATGCCATGAACAACCTTGAAAGGAGGCTTTCAGAAACCAGTGTGTGTGTGTTAAGGGAGCCACTGAGGAGGGGGAGAGTAACTTGAAAATAATGTATAAAATTATTTGCATTTAAATATGCAAAAATTTGTCACAATATATTATTCTCCAAGAGGGAGAGCAAGGTCCGCGATGGATACTATAAACTAAGAAGGACTGATTTGAGGAATGTAAGAAACTGTAATTATTATTTTAATTAATAATTGTGATGACGAGAATGTTGTTATCATCATTATTTATTGGGTGCTCACTCTTTACCATTGACTCTGTTAGGGCTTTGCATTCATGATCTCATAGAAGCCTCACAGCAGTCCTATGAGGCAGGCAGTATTATTATCCCCGTCACACAGAGGAGAACAACAAGGGTCAGAGAGGCTAGGAAGTTGCCCAAAGTCACCCAGCAGCTGCGGAACTGGGAATGATGCCCAGCCCTGCCTCTGACCACTACCCTACACTCCCTTCCCACTGTTTGAGGCTCTTTTCCACGGAGTCCCCAAGCCCTCATGGCGGGGGGGGGGGTACTGGTTTTGTCTCCACTTCCCATGCAGACCCCTGGAAGCCCCGCTCTGAGCGCCTGCCCCCACCCCCACCACCACTGCTCCAACCAGCCAATCCAGCCACAGCAACCAGGGGCTCAAGGCCATCCCTACCCCGCTTTACCCACTTTACTTTGATTTGGGCAATTCCAGTTCTCTCTTTAATATTTATCTGTGCTTTACAACCATAAGACTAACAGAAATCAGAAAGCTGGATCAGGCCAAATGATCCTGGGGGTACAGAGACAAGGTACCTCATGTATAACCATAGTGGATGTAGACCAGGGTGGCCACTGTGCAGAGTAATCTAGCACCATCTCAAAATAAGTCTAGTCATACCTTATGTCTCAGTTTCCTCCTGCTGCTGTAATAAATTACCACAAACCTAGTGGGTTAAAACAGCAAAAAGGTATTACTGTACAATTCTGGAGGTTAGAAGTCTGGCCAAAATCAAGATGTTGGCAGGGTCACGTTCCTTCTGGAGGTTCTAGGGGAAATGTTTTCTTGCCTTTTCTAATTTAGAGAGGTCACCTGATTCCTTGACTCATGGCCGCTTCCTCCATCTTCAAAGCCAGCAATATAGTATCTTTAAATCTCTGACTCTGACCCTTCTGCCTCTCCCTTCTTTCTTATACGAACCCCTGTGATAACACTGGACCCACCTGGAAAATCCATGCTCCTCTCCCCATCTCTTAAGATTTTTAACTTAATCACACCTGCAGAATCCCTCTTGCCATATCAGGTGACACATTCACCCATTCTGAGAATTAGAAAGTGGACATTTTTGAGGCCACAATTCTTCCTGTCATACCTATGACCCAGCAACCATATTCCTGGGTGTATGTGACCCAAGAAACTTCTCACACTGATCCACAAGTGAGTCATAAAGCGCGTTACGGCAGAGTGATTTGGGGTGTTGGGAACTACAGTGGATGTTCCACACCGAGACAGTGGAAAAGTGAAGTGTGAAGGGTGCACAGCCCATAGGAATAGGTGGTGAGTAACAGCCTAGATGTTCACACAAAGAATGCTTAATGAAGGAAAGTAAAAAACAAATAAGGTAAGTGACACAGGCTCATTTACATCCATTTAAAAACTAAATTCATGGACATAAAATGGCAATATGTATTTTGCATGAATACCAGACAAGCAAAAAGACACATTTGTACACACTGTCAATGGCGGCCAGTAGGACTAGAGAAGGGAATGGGGTGGGGTAGACAAATAAAGGGAATAAAGTAAAAAACTTGTTCAAACACCACCTCCTCCATGAAGCCCCCCCACCTCCTCCAGCTCCCAGGTGGAGGTGCCCAGCTTGGCAGCGTTGCTCTTTAGCAGAGTTCTTGTACGCTGTCTTGCATTTGTCTTTTTGCATCTCTCACTTTACCCTGAGCCTCTTGGAAACAGGGACTACATCTTGTTTTCCTTTGTATCTCTGAAGCATAACACAATGTCTGCCTCACAGTGGGTACCTAATATGTGTTTTGTTAAGTTGAACAGTGAACAGTGGGAAAACAAGACATCTGGAGTGGGGTGTCTCATATAAGCTGACACACAGAAAGAATTCTAAGGACACCCAAATGGGCTTTCAAGCTGAGTCTGGAACAGAAAGTTGAATCATAAAGCCTGCTTCTTCAGGTGGGCAGAGGAGAGGGATGGCAAAGAGAATGTAGACCTCCTCAGTATCTGCTTCGCCGCTAACTCCTCAAGACAAAATGCCAAGAAAAATGAGCATCAGAATAAAAACACAGAACTCACAGAAGATAAAAGACACCTTAAGTTGAGTCAAGGGTGTGTAAGGCTGCAACTAGTTGCTCTAAATAATTCAATCCAGAAGAACAAGGAGGGCACTGAGACAGGGCATAGAAAGAGTATGCCAAATATTTCCAAATATTTCAAATATTTCAAAAGCGGCAGTGGATTCTGCAATTCTATAATGAGACTGACATTGTGCTGGGTCAAGACTCCAGAGCTGATCATTAAAGCAATGGTTCTGAACACTTAAAAATAAAATAAAGGGGTGATCTTTAGAAGCCTGCAAGGGTTCATTAAAATTGAGTTGTGCCTGAGTGACCTGATTTCCTTCATGGACATTAAATGGCAAAAGACAGACTTGTGGTAGATCTTTTATACAAATTTCAGCAAAAAAATTTGATAAGCTCTTTCTCAGTGGTTTTAAGGACAAGGTAGATGTCTGCCTTAGTAACCACTTCAATGGACACACCCAAATGGCACTGATTCATGGAAGGTGCCAATCCTGATGGATATTTCTGAAATAATGCCACCACCCATAATAATAAAAATGGCAGTCATGAGTTGGATGCTTTCCATGTGATAGGCACTATCCTTGGCAATTCACACAGAGTTAGTCATTTTCTCCCCCCATCAACTCCATGGGGAAGGAGCTATTTTATCCCACTTTGCATGTGAGGGGTGTGAGGTAACACAGGAGAAATATCTTCCCCAGGTGCCATGGCTCCAGAGACTGAGCTAGCCCAGCGTGTAATTCTGCTAATGAGCTTTTACATTAGTAGCTGTGTAACAGAATTGTAGAAATAGAACTCAGAAATCCAAGAGCCTCTGCAGAAATGGAATAAACATTTCCCTTGTCTTATTCTGCAAACACTCCCTGTTTCTCATCCAAACACAGATCTCACACTCGGAATTTTTTTGCCCAATCCATTTCTCGAGAGCAGCTCCCTGTGATGTAGCCTGTTCAGGGACTGTCTTCCTCCCTTCTATTGGTCTATTTCCCACATTCTTTTAACCTGTACTTAATTGGTGCCCTCTGCGTTTTGGCTTTGGGATTCAACTTCACCCCATGCTGCCCCTCACCTAGACAGACCTTCTTCTGTTCGAAATCCATCTACGCAAGGTGCTGTAAAACAGTATGGGACTTCCTGGACGAGAGGGTTAATGCTTTAAACACCTACAGAGGCTTCACTGTCAAGTAATCCTCCACGGAGCAGAGCAGTCACTGCAAACAAAGTTAATGGTCATATGAAATCAACTGCCACAAGACTGGGATTCAGCAGATATTCCCTGTTCAATAGGATCTGGAAGAGCTGGCTCCTAAGGGCACAGATGGTTAGGGGGAAATAATCCAACTGACTTAAATGTTCATGCTTTTTAGATTTCATTCTTATCTAAACAGGGCAATCTATTTTGCACTATATTATGACTAAGAAGAAACCATTTGAATTCAGGGTTGAATTTGGGCAGGTGAGTTTATGTCACAACTATATTCAGCTGTCCAGGCATTTGATGCACACTGGTTGAATACCTGTCAGGAATAATGAGGTCAAGCGGATGATGTCCAGGGCCTGGAGTCAGGGGGCTGGGGCTTAAGTTCCAACTCTTCCATGCATGTACTGAATGGCCTTAATCCCTCTGCCCTGCACTCCTTAATTTTTTTTTTTTTTTTTTTTTATAATTTAAATGTATTTATTTATTTATTTATTTATTTTTGGCTGTGTTGGGTCTTCGTTTCTGTGCGAGGGCTTACTCTAGTTGCGGCGAGCGGGGGCCCCTCTTCATCGCGGTGCGCGGGCCTCTCACTATCGTGGCCTCTCTTGTTGCGGAGCACAGGCTCCAGACGCGCAGGCTCAGTAGTTGTGGCTCACGGGCCTAGCTGCTCCGCGGCATGTGGGATCTTCCCAGACCAGGGCTCGAACCCGTGTCCCCTGCACTGGCAGGCAGATTCTCAACCACTGCGCCACCAGGGAAGCCCCTTAATTTTTTAAATACAGGTGATGATACACACCCCACAGGGCTGTTGTGAAGATTATGTCTGTTCTCTCCAGAAGCTGACGACGAAACAAGTGCAAGCGGTTTATTTGGGAGGTAAAGGGAGCACCTATAGGAATAAGAAATAAGATAAGGTAGGCAATGTAGCCACAAAAGGTTTGTTATCAATCAACGGTCAGTGTGGGAAGCAAGAGGCAAATCTTGGTGGGGAATTCTGGAAGCCTCACGGTTATCTCACCTGAGGGGTGAGGGAGCTGGGGTCCTTATACACTTGCCCCTCTGGTCTTCGGTTGAGAGCTGCTCCCAGGGCGTGTGTGTTCCCCAGCAAGTCAATTAGGCCTGAAGCCCTGAAGCGATAAGAAGCAGGGATATGGGTGGGACGCTGGCAGTGTCTGCGGCAGACTATGCAGCTCCTCTGTGTGACAGCCCCAAGTTACTCATGCATGTAGTCTTCATTTACAGAGTGTTATGAGCAGAGTGAACCCTGTGATAGACCCTGGGCACAGGAAGTGAGTGACCTGCTCTTATGATAATTTCACTCAAGGTGAAAGACAGTCATGAAAATATTTATAGTTAACAGTGAAGAGTGCTGGGATAGGGAACTAACGAGGGAGCTACGGAAAATACAGCACTGGAACTTCATCTATTATATGGATCAGGGAGCTCCTCCCTCTCTGCAGACAGGTAAGGTTTGAGTCTGTAAGGATATGCAGGCATTAGCCAGTGGAAATTAGGGATCTCTAAGGGAAGGTGAGTTGATACAAACATTGAGAAGATCTTGAGGTGGGAGAGACCAAGAGCCAACAAACTAATGGCCCTAGTGCAAAATCCAGCCCAATTCCTACTTATGCAAATAGGATTTCACTGCAACACAGCCACACGGTGCAGTGGGGGCTTTCTCCACACAGCGGCAGAGCTGAGCAGCTGCAAGAGAAATTCTATCACCCACGATGCCTACCTGGCCCTCTGCCGAAAAAAGTTTGCTGTCCTCTGGTTTATATAATGACCTGGAAGTAGATTCTAATGCATTTTAAACCATTAAAAATGCTTATTATTGCTCTACACAGATAATGTATAAGAATCCACTCGTGAAAAGCTCATAGCCTATTGAGAGGAACAAAATGGCAAAATAAATAACTACAATGCCATGTGATTGATTCTGTAATAAAAGGCTATACCAAAGGTTTATTGAGCTGCCAAGTAGAGAATAATTAGTTCTGCCTAGGAAATGGAGATGGCTTCGCAGAGGAAGATGTGGGTCTTGAAGTTTGAGTCCATCTCTGTGTTAATGTAGAGAGTTCAAATTAATCCAGGCAGAGGGTAGAATGTGTTCAAAAGGACAGAGAAATGAGAAAGCAAAAAATGTTCAGGAAAGACTACAGGTTACCTCCCTCGTGCCTCCAAGCAGCCGGCAGGGCCATGAGTATGGCCTCCTGGGAGAATTGCCACTTAACACCCTTCACCTCTACAACCAGCTTTTTTAAAAAAAAATTATTTCAAGAATTAGTCAGCAAGAACAGACAGAAACTGGATCACTGGGTCTGAGGACTTCTTGGAAAATAAATTCTCTACATAAAGGATTCAAGACAGGCAACTGGAAGGTGGCAGATTTTAGGTGAAGCAGTAAGAGTTGAAATGTTAGGATCCTTGGGTATAAAAACGGCATATTTGACCTCCCACTGGCCAAACTGTAGACAACTGCAGCATGAGAAGAAATGATGATAATAATAGATTGTAATCCCATAAAGTAAGAATCCATAAACCCATGCTGATACAACTTTTAAAAATGAAAGTTAACAAATGGGGAAGAAGGGAAAATTCTTCCTTTAAATAAAATGCCAACTTAGTAAATGCAGAAGGACTCATGCAATTAGAAAATCACCATTTGGCAACCATGACCTTAATAACAGTTTGGGGCAAGGATCATCAATGAAGGCTAGAACTAGTGGATGAAAGTATGGAAAGAAACAAGATATTTGTGAGACTGGAAATACCTCCTTACAAGATTACGTAAAAAGGAAAAATATAAAGTTTATAAAGGAGAAACTTGGCAGATACCACCCTAATTAAGTGACAATGTTAACTCACAGTAATGACACAAGTAGAGACTAAGTGCCTCCCTTTATGATGTACTAGGATTCTGTGATGCTTTTGTGGTGTTTTTGCCATAAATGCATAACCTGGATCTAATCATAGGAACCCAAATTGTGGAACAGTCTACAAAATAAGTGGCCTACAATTTTAGAATATGTAAAGATCATAAAAGACAGAACAAGGTTGAGGAGGTTTTCCAGATTAAAGGAGGCTAAAGAGATGAGGTCTAAACACAGTGTAAGACCCTGAGTTGGATCCTCGATCAGAATATTATTTTCCTTATGCTATAAAGAACATCAGTACCATAACTGGCTAAATTTGAGTAAGGTTTGTAGATTAGATAATATTCTTTCAATAGTGTAAATTTCCTAATTTGATAATTATTCCATGGTTCTATAACAGAAAAGAAAAAGATCTTTGTTTTTAGGAAATACCACTCTGCACATTAAAGGTAAAGGGGCACCAGGTCTGCAATTTAGTCTCAAATGGTTGGGGGAAGGAAGGAATAATTAAGTAGGTGTGATAAAATGTTAACATTTGGGACATTTGGGATAAGGGTCTAATGGAATTATCGGTATTCTTTTTGCAGCTTTCCTGTTGGTCTGAATTCATTTCAAAATAAAAAGTTAAAAATAAAATTTCATATGTTTTGGAAGGCAGACTTCCAAGACAAAGGCTCTGAGTCAGACCAATCTGGATTGGAATGTTTGAGCTCATTTTGATTAGCTGTGTGACCTTGAGAAAGTTGTTTAGACTATCTAAGCCTCAATTTTCTCATGAATAGAACAGAAAGACTAGTACCTACTTCTCAGGTTGATGTAAGGATGATGCAGTCACTGTGTGTAAAGCACTTTACACAGTGCTGGACAGCTCCTGAGCCTGACTCACAAGGTACCTCAGGGGGTGGCCAAGTAGCTCTGTCAACTTGTTGCCTGATTGGTTGACAGGGCTTCTATGTGCCCTGCAAATTTCAGGCTTTACCTATGCACTTGGCTCCATTAGGGTGCCATGCTATAGGTTCCAACTTTCTCTTTAAAATACTACTACTTAGAAAAATCAATGAATATAGTCAAACAAAGTTTAACACCCTTATCTATTCCAACGTGGCTCTGGCTCTCCTCCAGCTGAGAAGACCATTTTGCTAACCCAGTTCCTAGAACTTTGAGAGAAAATACAGGGAAGGAAGAAAGTGAAAAGTAAAAACAGAAGGGGTGGTTTGGCTGGGAGTAGAAGTAGGCTGGGGGAGACTGCAGAGGAGAAGATGTGAGGAAGTCTTGCTCTGGGTTAGAGGTGGATCAGTTTTAACATTCTTGAAGAGAAGGGAGTTACATCTTACCTACTTTTAATTATTGGACTCTGTTCTTTGACAACACATGGTGTAACTGAAGTTACCTCACCTGCGGGGTCCATTTTCCTTTCTTAGCTCCTGGCAAGGTGATATTCTTGGAAGGTGATCAAGAAGGACTTTCCTTCTCTGCCAGCTACCCACCCCTCCCACCCACAAAAACCCTCTCCTTTAATGCACTGAAAGTTGGTGCCACCATCTCCAAACCAGGACAGTAACAAAGAACAATCTAGCACAAGCAACTTGGCAGGATTGGGTTAGGTAAATTTTGGGAGGGAAATGATATTTTAACTATTGGATAAACTGTAGGTTGTTATGTTTTACTTCTTTAAATGCTTGGCTTTCAAATTAGCCTGGCGGCCCCTGACCTCCATCAACCGCTGGAAGCTTTACAGACGTTTCCTTTCTGTGAAGAAGTGCTGTGAGTCAATACCCACCTCCTACTCCAAGCAAGGAAAGTGATGCTGACAGAAGTCCCTCACTCAAATTCACACGGAGAAAGGAAAAAAGCTGTAGCCCTTAGTAATACAGAACACCCACGGGACGCTTACCCAGCGTGGGCAATTACCTTCTCTCCCTGGCTCTTTACCTTTCCCCGAAGGCTGAGGGGATAAGCCTCTACCTGCCTTATAAGACGGCTACCTACTGTCACAGAGCCCCACCCTTATCACAAGAGGGCACCGCTGGTGTTTTAAGACTGCCGTATACTTGATGTTTTTTCAGCTTAGTAAGCCCGTCGGGATCTTTCAAGATAAAGCCGTTTCATAAATTTAGCTGTATTACAGAATAAAACCCTTTATAGGGGACTTCAAGAAAATTACATTAGTCTATGCGTCTTTTTTCCTGGTGCGCTACCACCCAGATTGTTTTATAAGTACAGAGCGGGCCCACTATGGATTTATTAGATCTCAGCCATCTCCATTCCTTTTTCTCTCTGGCATGTGTTTCCTTTCCAGCGTTTTGAGTACTACATTGTACAAAGTGAGAGAAAGAGTACACAAAGCGACTCAGGAGGTCTCAAAAGCCCACAGCTCCACCGGGCGCCGGTTGCTCCCTGTGTGAGCTCCCACAAAGGATGTCACATTGCTGTGTCCAACTGTGAGAACGAGCAGGCTGTCTCTGTTCCCCCACGTGGCTTTCCTGTGCGCTCGCTATCGCTCCCGTAGGAGAAGGACTGCAAGGGCTTCCAAAGCAAGGCAGGGAAAGGCTGCTCCCATGGGCTCCTCACCTCAAGGGAAAATGGGTACTTCACGCATTTCGCCAATATGTACAGAGTATTCAGCTAGTTTATAGGCCGCTTACCATGCCCCAGGGATTGTTCTAGGTGCTGAGGACTGGGTGGGCAAATGCCAATCAGTTATAGGCTCTGTCCCCGTGGAGCTTACATTCCAGTGAGGAAGCTGGGGTTTAAATCAATTCTCAACGAATTTATTATGTAATTATAGCTGTAATTACAAACACAAGGGAAGATAGACTCCGAGAGAACATAAGAAGGAACAGAGTCACCTAACGTGTAGTTAGAGGTGAGTTCTGAGACTGTGAAGGGGTGAAAGCACAGGAGGGGCAGGGGTTGTGTAGAGAGGCTGAGACAGAAGTTCCCTGCAGAGTGACAGAGGGAACAGAGGCGTCAAGAGGAGAAGTGTGGGAAAGAACTTCAAGATGGCAGAAGAATAAGACACGGAGATCACCTTCCTCCCCACAAATACATCAGAAATACATCTACATGTGGAACAGCTCCTATAGAACACCCACTGAACGCTGGCAGAAGACCTCAGACTTCCAAAAAGGCAAGAAACTCCCCACGTACCTGAGTAGGGCAAAAGGAAAAAGAAAAAACAGAGGCAAAAGAATAGGGACGGGACCTGCACCAGTGGGAGGGAGCTGTGAAGGAGGAAAGGTTCCCACACACTAGGAAGCCCCTTCGCGGGCGGAGACTGCGGGTGGCGGAGGGGGGAAGCTTCGGAGCCGCGGAGGAGAGCACAGCAACAGGGGTGTGGAGGGCAAAGCGGAGAGATCCCCACACAGAGGATCGGTGCCGACCAGCACTCACCAGCCCGAGAGGCTTGTCTGCTCACCCGCCGGGGCGGGCGGGGCTGGGAGCTGAGGCTCGGGCTTCGGTCGGATCGCAGGGACAGGACTGCGGTTGACTGTGTGAACACAGCCTGAAGGGGCTAGTGCGCCACAGCTAGCCGGGAGGGAGTCCGGGAAAAGGTCTGGAGCTGACGAAGAGGCAAGAGACCATTGTTTCCGGGTGCGCGAGGAGAGGGGATTCAGAGCACCGCCTAAACGAGCTCCAGAGACGGGCGCGAGCCGCGGCGATCAGCGCGGACCCCAGAGACGGGCATGATAGGCTAAGGCTGCTGCTGCCGCCACCAAGAAGCCTGTGTGCAAGCCCACGTCACTCTCCACACCGCCCCTCCCGGGAGCCTGTGCAGCCCGCCACTGCCAGGGTCCCGTGATCCAGGGACAACTTCCCCGGGAGAACGCACGGGGCTCCTCAGGCTGGTGCAACGTCACGCCGGCCTCTGCCACCGCAGGCTCGCCCCGCATCCGTACCCCTCCCTCCCCCCGGCCGGAGTGAGCCAGAGCCCCCGAAGCAGCTGCTCCTTTAACCCCGTCCTGTCTGAGCAAAAAACAGATGCCCTCAGGCGACCTACACGCAGAGGCGGGTCCAAATCCAAAGCTGAACCCCGGGAGCTGTGCGAACAAAGAAGAGAAAGGGAAATCTCTCCCAGCAGCCTCAGGAGCAGCGGATTAAATCTCCACAATCAACTTGATGTACCCTGCATCTGTGGAATACCTGAACAGACAAGGAATCATCCCAAAATTGAGGCAGTAGACTTTGGGAGCAAAGATATATACATTTTTTTCCTTTTTCTCTTTTTATTAGTGTGGTCTTGATACTCCGGCCGGGTGTCAGGCCTGTGCCTCTGAGGGGGGAGAGCAGAGTTCAGGACATTGGTCCACCAGAGACCTCCTGGCTCCATGTAATATTAAATGGCGAAAGCTCTCCCAGAGACGTCCATCTCAACGCTAAGACCCAGCTCCACTCAATGACCAGCAAGCTACGGTGATAGACACCCTATGCCAAACAACTAGCAAGACAGGAACACAACCCCACCCATTAGCAGAGAGGCTGCCTCAAATCATAATAAGGTCACAGACACCCCAAAACACACCACTGGACACGGTCCTGCCCACCAGAAAGACAAGATCCAGCCTCATTTACTGGAACACAGGCACCAGTCTCCTCCACCAGGAAGCCTACACAACCCACTGAACCTACCTTAGCCACTGGGGGCAGACACCAAAAACAATGGGAACTACGAACCTGCAGCCTGCAAACTTACTGTGTTTGTAGACCCCAAACACAGTAAGTTAACCAAAATGAGAAGACAGAGAAACACACAGCAGATGAAGGAGCAAGGTAAAATCCCACCAGACCAAACAAATGAAGAGGAAATAGGCAGTCTACCTGAAAAACAATTCAGAGTAATGATAGTAAAGATGATCCAAAATCTTGGAAATAGAATGGAGAAAAAACAAGAAACGTTTAACAAGGACCTAGAAGAACTAAAGAGCAAACAAACAATGATGAACAACACAATACATGAAATTAAAAATTCTCTAGAAGGAATCAATAGCAGAATAACAGAGGCAGAAGAACGGATAAGTGGCCTGGAAGATAAAATAGTGGAAATAACTACTGCAGAGCACAATAAAGAAAAAAGAATGAAAAGAATTGAGGACAGTCTCAGAGACCACTGGGACAACATTAAACACACCAACATTTGAATTATAGGGGTCCCAGAAGAAGAAGAGAAAAAGAAAGGGACTGAGAAAATATTTGAAGAGATTATAGTTGAAAACTTCCCTCATATGGGAAAGGAAATAGTTAATCAAGTCCAGATAGCACAGAGAGTCCCATACAGGATAAATCCAAGGACAAACATGCCAAGACACATATTAATCAAACTATCAAAAATTAAACACAAAGAAAAAATATAAAAAGCAGCAAGGGAAAAACAACAAATAACATACAAGGGAATCCCCATAAAGTTAACAGCTGATCTTTCAGCAGAAACTCTGCAAGCCAGAAAAGAGTGGCAGGACATATTTAAAGTGATAAAAGGGAAAAAGCTACAACCAAGATTACTCTACCCAGCAAGGATCTCATTCAGATTCGACAGAGAAATTAAAACCTTTACAGACAGGCAAAACCTAGGAGAATTCAGCACCACCAAACCAGCTTTACAACAAATGCTAAAGGAACTCCTCTAGGCAGGAAACACAAGAGAAGGAAAAGACCTACAATAACAAACCCAGAACAATTAAAAAATGGTAATAGGAACATACATATTGATAATTACCTTAAATGTAAATGGATTTAATGCTCCAACCAAAAGACATAGACTGGCTGAATGGATACAAAAACAAGACCTGTGTATATGCTGTCTACAACAGACCCACTTCAGACCTACGGACACATACAGATGGAAAGTGAGGGGATGGAAAAAGATATTCCATGCAAATGGAAATCAAAAGAAAGCTGGGGTAGTAATTCTCATATCAGACAAATAGACTTTGAAATAAAGACTATTACAAGAGACAAAGAAGGGCACTACATAATGATCAAGGGATCAATCCAAAAAGAAGATATAACAGTTGTAAATATTTATGAATCCAACATAGGATCACCTCAATACATAAGGCAAATGCTAACAGCCATAAAAGGAGAAATTGACAGTAACACAATCATAGTGGGGGACTTTAACGCCCCACTTTCACCAATGGACAGATCATCCGAAATGAAAATAAATAAGGAAACACAAGCTTTAAATGATGCATTAAACAAGGTGGACTTAATTGATATTTATAGGACATTCCATCCAAAAACAACAGAATACACTTTCTTCTCAAGTGCTCATGGAACACTCTCCAGGATAGATCATATCTTGGGTCACAACTCAAGCCTTGGTAAATTTAAGACAATTGAAATCATATCAAGTATCTTTTCCGACCACAACACTATGAGACTAGATATCAGTTATAGGAAAAAGTCTGTAAAAAATACAAATGCATGGAGGCTAAACAATACACTACTTAATAACCAAGAGATCACTGAAGAAATCAAAGAGATAATCAAATAATACCTAGAAACAAATGACAATGAAAACACGATGACCCAAAACCTATGGGATGCAGCAAAAGCAGTTCTAAGAGGGAAGTTTATAGCAATACAATCCTACCTCAAGAAATAAGAAACATCTCAAATGAACAACCTACTCGTACACCTAAAGCAATTAGAGAAAGAAGAACAAAAATACCCCAAAGTTAGCAGAAGGAAAGAAATCATAAAGATCAGATCAGAAATAAATGAAAAAGAAATGAAGGAAACAATAGCAAAGATCAATGAAACTAAAAGCTGGTTCTTTGAGAAGATAAACAAAATTGATAAACCATTAGCCAGACTCATCTATAGAAAAGGGAGAAGACTCAAGTCAATAGAATTAGAAATGAAAAAGGAGAAGTAACAACTGACACTGCAGAAATACAAAGGATCATGAGAGATTACTACAAGCAACTATATGCCAATAAAATGGACAACCTGGAAGAAATGGACAAATTCTTAGAAAAGCACAACCTTCCGAGACTGAACCAGGAAGAAATATAAAATATAAACAGACCAATCACAAGCACTGACATTGAGACTCTGATTAAAAATCTTCCAACAAACAAAAGCCCAGGACCAGATGGCCTCACAGGCGAACTCTACCAAACACTTAGAGAAGAGCTAACACCTATCCTTCTCAAACTCTTCCAAAATATAGCAGAGGGAGGAACACTCCCAAACTCACTCTACGAGGCCACCATCACCCTGATACCAAAACCAGACAAAGATGTCACAAAGAAAGAAAACTACAGGCAATATCGCTGATGAACATAGATGCAAAAATCCTCAACAAAATACTAGCAAACAGAATCCAACAGCACATTAAAAGGATCATACACCATGATCAAGTGGTGTTTATCCCAGGAATGCAAGGATTCTTCAATATACACAAATCAATCAATGTGATACACCATATTAACAAATTGAAGGAGAAAAACCATATGATCATCTCAATAGATGCAGAAAAAGCTTTTGACAAAATTCAACACCCATTTAGGATAAAAACTCTCCAGAAAGTAGGCACAGAGGGAACTTACCTCAACATAATAAAGGCCATATATGACAAACCACAGCGAACATCGTTCTCAGTGGTGAAAAACTGAAACCATTTCCACTAAGATCAGCAACAAGACAAGGTTGCCCACTCTCACCACTTCTTTCAACATAGTTTTGGAAGTTTTAGCCACAGCAATCAGAGAAGAAAAAGAAATAAAAGGAATCCAAATCAGAAAAGAAGAAGTAAAGCTGTCACTGTTTGCATGTGACATGATACTATACATAGAGAATCCTAAAGATGCCACCAGAAAACTACTAGAGCTAATCAATGAATTTGGTAAAGTTGCAGGATACAAAATTAATGCACAGAAATCTCTTGCATTCCTATACACTAATGATGAAAACTCTGAAAGAGAAATTAAGGAAACATTCCCATTTACCACTGCAACAAAAAGAATAAAATACTTAGGAATAAACCTATCTAAGGAGACAAAAGACCTGTATGCAGAAAACTATAAGAGACTGATGAAAGAAATTAAAGATGATACAAACAGATGGAGAGATATACCATGTTCTTGGATTGGAAGAAACAACATTGTGAAAATGACTATACTACCCAAAGCAATCTACAGACTCAATGCAATCCCTATCAAACTACCACTGGCATTTTTTACAGAACTAGAACAGAAAATTGCACAATTTGTATGGAAACACAAAATTCCCCGAATAGCCAAAGCAATCTTGAGAAAGAAAAACAGGGCTGGAGGAATCAGGCTCCCTGACTTCAGACTATACTACAAAGCTACAGTAATCAAGACAGTATGGTACTGGCCCAAAAACAGAAATATAGGTCCATGGAACAGGATAGAAAGCCCAGAGATAAACCCAAGTACATATGGTCACCTTATTTTTGATGAAGGAGGCAAGAATATACAATGGAGAAAAGAGAGCCCTTCAATAAGTGGTGCTTGGAAAACTGGACAGCTACATGTAAAAGAATGAAATTAGAACACTCCCTAACACCATACACAAAAATAAACTCAAAATGGATTAAAGACCTAAATGTAAGGCCAGACACTATCAAACTCTTAGAGGAAAACATAGGCAGAACACTCTATGACATAAATCACAGCAAGATCCTTTTTGACCCACCTCCTAGAGAAATGGAAATAAAAACAAGAATAAACAAGTGGGACCTAATGAAACTTAAAAGCTTTTGCACAGCAAAGGAAACCATAAAGAAGACGAAAAGACAACCCTCAGAATGGGAGAAAATATTTGCAAATGAAGCAACTGACAAAGGATTAATCTCCAAAATTTACAAGCAGCTCATGCAGCTCAATATCAAAAAAACAAACAACCCAGTCCAAAAATGGGCAGAAGACCAAAACAGACATTTCTCCAAAGAAGACATACAAATTGCCAACAAACACATGAAAGAATGCTCAACATCACTAACCATTAGAGAAAAGCAAATCAAAACTACAATGAGGTATCACCTCACACCAGTCAGGATGGCCATCATCAAAAAAATCTACAAACAACAAATGCTGGAGAGGGTGTGGAGAAAAGGGAACCCTCTTGCACTGTTGGTGGGAATGTAAATTGATACAGCCACTATGGCGAACAGTATGGAGGTTCCTTAAAAAACTAAAGATAGAACTACCATACCACCCAGCAATCCCACTACTGGGCGTATACCCTGAGAAAACCATCATTCAAAAAGAGTCATGTACCACAATGTTCATTGCAGCACTATTTACAATAGCCAGGACATGGAAGCAACCTAAGTGTCCATCAACAGATGAATGGATAAAGAAGATGTGGCACATATATACAATGGAATATTATGCAGCCATGAAAAGAAACGAAATTGCGTTATTTGTAGTGAGGTGGATGGACCTAGAGTCTGTCATACAGAGTGAAGGTAGTCAGAAAGAGAAAATCAAATACTGTATGCTAATGCATATATATAGAATCTAAAAAAAAAAAAAAAGATCATGAAGAACCTAGGGGCAGGACAGGAATAAAGACGCAGACATAGAGAATGGCCTTGAGGACATGGGGAGGGGGAAGGGTAAGCTGAGACGAAGTGAGAGAGTGGCATGGACATATATATACTACCAAATGTAAAATACATAGCTACTGGGAAGCAGCCGCATAGCACAGGGAGATTAGCTCGGTGCTTTGTGTCCACCTAGAGGGGTGGGAGGGAGACGCAAGAGGGAGGAGATATGGGGATATATGTATATGTATAGCTGATTCACTTTGTTATAAAGCAGAAACCAACACACCATTGTAAAGCAATTATACTCCAATAAAGATGTTAAGGGGAAAAAAAAAAAAGTGTGAGGCACCCCAGGAGCTCACAGGTGGGGTCTGCTGGGGAGGGATGCCTTGTCAGGAACTGGATCTTTGTGGCAAAGTGGAACAGTTGAACCATTTCAAGCAGAAGGGGTCATGGGCTGGAGGGGTGGGACTGACACCACTCTTCTTTCTCCTCTCTCAGAAACTTCGTAGATCCCACCCCTTTTCATGTATCCCATTGCTCCTAACTTCCTTTGTTTGTTTGCAAACTAACATCGGTCTCTGTATTAGATTCCTTTTGCTGCTGTAACAAATTACCACAAACCGTGTGGCTAAGAAAACAACAGAAATGTATTCTCTCAGAGTTCTGGAGGCCAGAAGTCCAAAGTCAAGGTGTAGTCAAGGTGTTCCTTCCTGCCTCTTCCAGCTCCTGGTGGCTTCAGGTGGTCCTTGGCTTGTGTCTGCCTCTCTGCCCTCACGGTCACATCACCCCCTCCCTATGTCTCTGTTTTCCTTTGTGTCTCTTGAAAGGACACTTGTAATTGGATTTAGAGTCCACATGGACAATCCAGGATTATCTCAAGAGCCTTAACATAATCACATCTGCAAAGACACTTGTTCCAAATAAGCTAACATTCATTGGTTCCTGGGATTTGACAGGGTATCTTTTGGGAGAACACTTTTTGGCCTACCACAGCATCTCTATTATTTTACCATGGATTTATGTCCAAGAAAGGGGTGGTTCCAGAGGTTCTGATTTAGTTGGTCCAGGATGAGGTCCAGGTACCAGTACATTCTTTAGTCCCTCAGGCAGTTCTCATGGACGAAAGACTGAATCACCAATGCAGACAGGGAGTCGATCCCTGTTTGCTGAATTGCGGGCAGCTGATTTCAACTCTATCATTTAGGGCCTGAACTTAATACATTATATATCTAAAGAGTTTAGCCAGTGGAAAGAAACCTAAAGAAATAAAGAGATCACAACTTTCTATTCTCCATTTCCTCAGAACTGTGGGTTAGCAAATTTTTGTTTTCCAAGGAGCACTCTGAGGTGGGTATGGGGGAAAGAGAATGGTGGCTTATAATAATAATCAGGAGGCCTGGCATTTAGGCCTGGCTGTGCTCTCCCCTCACACTGATTGTGGGAAGTCACGTTTCATCTCTGGGCCTCAGCTTCCTTGTTGGGAAGGTTGAAGGTGAGCTGGCTTTTGTGGGGGAAGTGGAGGTGCAACTACCTATCACATTCCTATCCATCAATAGAAGTGGAACATGTGCTCTCCTCCCAGCCGCAGCTCACAAGGGTCATTGCCAGGACAGCCCCAGAACCTAAGAATCCAATGCTCTGGCGACAAAGCAAGTATCTGTACGTTGTATTATCCTTTTCACCCCTCAAAAATCACAACATAAAATAGAAACACCTGTACTAAAAACGATTTGTATAGAGTTCTCCTATAATTACAAATCACAATGGACTTGTTTGCATTAGCAATCGTTATTTTTAAAAAGAGAAAACACATTGCAACCTTGCTACAGACAAATGAACAACAAAACCTTCTCTAGGATGTACTTATACAAAGAAGTTCCCTAGGAGATATCAGAAATAAACCAAGTGAAAACACTGGTGTCCATCACCCTTTGTTTCTGATTTGCACATTCTTGTAGTCCGTACTTGCTATTGAAAATGAAACCTAGGGTCTATTTTCCTTGTGAAGTGCTGAATATGAAAAAAATTCTTCTTTGAGATCACATCAAGTAGACAGTTCTCGCCTGTGAACATGCCAAGCTTTGTGCTGGGCATGTTCAGATACGTTATCCTTTTCCTCTGTAGCTCCAGCCTCCCAACCCTTCCCTGGGCTCCAGACTCCTATTTCTAACCACCCACTCAACAAGTTTCCACTAAGAAATCTGACAGGCACATCAAATTAAACATGGCCTTCACCCCCTCCCCATGTTCACTTCTGCCCAAGTCCTCCCATTCTCAAGACAAATAGGAAAACTGTTCACCAACCTGCTCAAGCCCAAAGCATCGGAGTCCCCTCAGATCCTCTCTTTCCCAGAGCAACTCTGCAACGACTCTCAATTAGCTTCCACGCATGCCTCTTATTTGATTGCTTCTCACCATCTGCACCTCGCCCACCACGTGCTGACACCCCTGGGTCTCACCTGGACCACCACTGATTTCCTTGCCTCTACCTTTGCTCTCCCTGCACACATGCTTGACCCACCCACCAGATAATGGTTTTAAATCATACACAGGATCACATCGCTGCTCAAAATTCTTTAATAGAATGTAAAATAGTACAGCCACTCTAAAACACATTGTGGCAGTTAGTATAAAACTGAACATGCTATTACCGCATAACCCAGCCATTGCACTTTTGGGCATCTGTCTCAGAGAATGCAAACTTCTATTTGAACAAAAACCTGTACACAAATGTTCATAGCTGCCCTATTCAAAATTACTAAAAACTGGAAACAACCCAGATGTCCTTCGTCAAACAAAGGATGGTACATCTGAACCATGGACTATGTCTCAGCAATATGAAGGAATGTGTAAACTTACATAGCAAAGGGATTTTGCAGGTGGAATTAAGGTGGCTAATCAGCAGACCTTAAAATGCGGGAATGCCCTGGATTCCAGGTGGGCCCAATATAATCACAAGAGTCCTTAGAAATGGGGAGGGAGGCAGAAGAGAAAGTCAGGGAGTGGGGGGTGGGTGACTGCAGAAACAGTGGTCAAAGAGATGCAGCTTTGCTGGCCTTGAAGATGGAGAAAAGGGCCACAAGCCCTTAGAGGCTAGAAAAGGGAAGAAAACAGATTCTCTGCTAGAGCCTCCAGAAGGAAATGCAGCCCTGTAGACACCTTGATTTTAGTCTAGTGAGATCATTTTGGACTTCTGACCTCCAGAACCATAAGAGAATAAATCTGGTTTATTTTACGTGACTAAATTTGTGGTATTTTGTTACAGCAGCAATAGGAAATTACTGCAGGGGGCAAAACATCCACTGGTCCCCCAAAAATGTCATTCAGATTTGAGTGAAATAAATGTCCTGTAATTATAATGCTATCATCATTGCTTTCTTGTCTCTGTCTTCTTTTTAAACAAAACATGAGTTTGAAATGTAGGAAAGATGTAGGAAGATAAACACGAATTGTGAAGTAGAGGCTTTCCAAATAACAGGGGGAATTTTCTTGCTTTGTATATGTCAATGCTGCGAAAGATAATTATTTATATCCAAAAGGGAAATGTTAGGTATTGGTTACAGCTGTCAGACCATGAACACTGCTGGGAGAGCCTCGTTCCTTGCCAAAATACTGTACAATGTAGATTTCAGTGACACCAGAGAAGTCTAAGTACATTTCAATTTGATCTTTAATCTTCTCTTTTCACACTAGGCAATTCCTGGGGTAGATTTCGTTCATTTCAAGCACTTCAATATCTGCCTGGATGAAAAGTCACATTCAGCCCTCAGGCAGAATACTCCTAAAATGTGCTCATTCACCCAGATAAAAGCATCTGAAGGCCTTCGGTAGGGCATTCCCTGCCTTGTTGGCCCCGACTTAACCATTACTCATTCCTACCTTTCACCTGACCACACTGGTCCCTGAAGACAACTGAGCCTGTGACCTGTGCCTGATGACTTCTGAGCTGAATGACTCTCTTAAGTGGGCATTTTGGGCTTAGCCTTTTCTGCAAAGCTGGGGACCCACCCATGCAATGCCTGTTTGTTATCTCCATGGGTGAATCCTTCGACCATTTAAAATCCAGCGCATCTAATGTGGCACTCATTCTCTTCCCCACAAACCTGCCCCTCCTCTGTATTTCCCATCTTGGTGAACTGATCCATCAGATAATCGATTTTCTTATGATAAATTTGATGGATTTCTCTCTCTGCCTTTCCCTTAACACTGGAACATCACCAGGTGTTTCAATTCTATCTTCTAAGTTTCTCTACTCTGCATCCTCCTTTCTAACCCTACTGCCTCTGCTGAAATCCATGCTTAAAGGGATTTGACATTTACTGAGCATGGACAATATGCCAGATACTGTTTTGAACACTTGTGTGTGAATGATCTCAGTCATTCCTCCCACAATCATTCTGAGGTATATGTTCATATTATTCTCATTTTTAGAAGCAGAGAATAATGCTAAGGGAAGTCAATTACCTTTTCCAAGGCCAGATAGCATCTAAACTGGGATTCCAGCTTAGGCATGTCTCCCTCCAGAGTCTGAGTACTTAGTCGCTGATCTGTGAATTTACTGAGATTGGGACAGAGCAGTGGTCTCTCAGTCCACTTTTACCACCCCTTAGGCAAACGTGGACACCTTGGGCCAGGTAGATTAAGGAGAAAGTGAAGAGGATTCTGTTACAGGGGTGTTTTTGTCTGCCTCTGAAGAAATGGTATGAGAACACAAAGGTATGAGAACAATTCCCTGGCTGCCATTTCTCCAACAGTGGCAATAACTGATAACAATAGTGACAAAAGTGTAAGAAATATTCACTGTAGTAACTAATACTACCCGCCATGTATTAAGTGCTCATCACTGGCCCATCATTTCCCTTGGCACATTCCATGCATTATCCCACTTAATGTGCATAACATCCTAGTGAGGAAATGAAGCTCCGAAAAGTTAAGGAACTTTATAAATATCACAATATCAAAAAGTGATGCATCCAGACCTTTCTAAGCTCGAAGCTGATGTTCTTAGCCACTATGAAACATTGTCGTGCATGTTTGTTCAACACAGGATATGGTTCAGAAGGCAGCAGGTGGCATGTACAAGTTGTGTATGTTCTTGGACAAGTATTTAACATCTCTGTGCTCAGTTTTATCACTTGTAAGTGTGGGTGCTACTGCCACCCTCCTGATGGTCTTTATCTATCTTGAAGTTCCAATATCTGACACCACTGGTTTGGTGAAAAGGGGTATGACTCCTGTGCTCTTAACTCTGCCAAGATTGCACATGACTGAAAGGAAAACTTACTTATTTCTCCAGATTAGAATGTAGCAGAAAGAATGTACGAAAGAATGTAGCAGAAACTATCTGTTCCCTGAAGAAAGACCAATATTTCCTGATCTTCCTTGCAGCTAGATACGATTGTGTGGCCAATTGTGGCTGATGAGCTATGAGTAAAAGTGGTGGATACAACTTCTCAATTGCATATTTTATGGGAGTATGTCCTTGCTGTCCCTCCTTTCCACTAGCCTGGATGAGAGGTGGTGGTGAGCCACCTGGGACCGTGAGGACAGAAGCAACATTCCACAGATGCCAGAAAACAAGAGAAGCCAGGTTGTAAAGATTCAGCCTTGGAAATTCCCTGGTGTCCAGTGGTTAGAACTTGGCACTTTTACTGCACTGGGCCCGGGGTTCAATCCCTGATCGGGGAACTAAGATCCTGTAAGATACCCTAAGCTGCGCAGCAAGGCAAAAAAAAAAAAAAAAAAAGTCAGCCTTGCACAGATATCTCAGACAGATTCTCTTCTCTCCATCCCTGTCTCCACCAGATCTCTAAGTGACAGAGTGGGGCCACCACATCAGTCCAGAACTGCTTGGGTCTGGATTATCACTTGAGATAGAAATACACATCTATCTTACTGAAGCCATTGCCATTTGGGATCTTCGCGATGACATTTGAATCCATGTCATAACCAATATAAGGAGAGAATGGAAATCCACTGAGCCAAATGCTATTGGAAAAGTACTTTCAAAAGTTCAACTTAAGCAAATTCTCCAAAGCCAAAGGACCTAGCACATTAAGGGACGGTAAGAGGTTTGGTTTGGCTCTGCTCAATTTAGAGCATCCAGCAAGGGGGGTGGTGAAGATAAAACTGGACGGGTCATCAGGTGCCAGGTTACGAAAGCTGTGCTCCCGCACGTTAAGGAACACGCACTTGAACCTGGGGGCAATGGCTATATAGAGCTCTAAAAGGAAGTGAGATGATAGGCCTGAGCTCTAGAATGACCCACTGGCTGCCCTTTGGAGCAAAGACTGTAGCGTAAACTCTAGCGTTAGGCAGAAGAGTTAGGAGGCAAGAGCTGCTGGTGGCCTTGACAGAGGGTGGAGACAGGAAAGGAGAGAAGTAAATCTGTGTGAGAGATACGTGGGAGACTAACTTATGACTTGATGACTGACTGGTAACCGAGTGAAGGAAGCTACTGGAAGGAGCAAGAGTCATGCCCAGATTTGTGGTTTGAACAACAGCATGGTGAGTGGCACCCTTGATATGCTAAAATGAGAAGCATGCATAGGAGAAAAAATAGGTTTGGCGCTAGGTTGAGGGTGGAGCTGTGGATAGGCTGTGAGTTTAATTTTGTATTGAATGCTTCTAGAGAATGACATGCTAGTGGGACATCCAAGAGGTGGTGTCCAGTAGGCAGAGTTAATAATAAATTCATGACAATGGCAGTGAAGGTATAGACTGCTTATGTAGAACCTTGATTTAACATTCTTATGTTTGATTTGACCACCAAACTTTTTTTTTCCCCCAAATTAAATCATACTTAGAATACTGGGAGAGCAAGACAAAACCCTCTCAACCATCACTGCCCTCATAGGTATTAATACATTTTCTTTACTTGGATTATTCTAGGTGGAAGCCACTTTGGAAAGCATTCTCTCTCTTTATTTAAATTTCAAGCTCCTTGTGGGTAAGAGGTTTTTCCATTTCTTTATTGTGTGGCTTATAATTAGCCATATAACAGCATTAAATGACAATATAGTATTTTTGAACAAAGCTTGCCTTAGATTCAGGGTGAATTATAGGGATGCAGTAGCCGCTTGCTATGAAGAAGACCCCAACAACGACTCAGAAGTGCATCTTCTGGTGCAGTTCCTCTTAAAGTTTACTTTTCTCTAACTGAATTGTGTCTGTTTTTGTACCCCCCACTGTATTCCCAGCACCAAATACAATGCCTGACTCACAGCAGATGCCGAATAAAAACAGAAACAAATGCATGTTTAATGAACTGCCGCTTGTATACGCTTTAAATTCTAGCTATTTAGAAACTGAAGGCCAAAAATACGCTTGATGAAAACATGCATCACTACACCCAGTAGGGTTAACCAGACAACCCATAATCATAAACTAAACGAATAATGATGAAGCTAGAGTATTAAGAATTTATAAGTAAAAAGCAACAAGTGCAGGCATGGAGATTCAGGATCAACTTAAGTCAACAGTTGACAATGCACTGATAACATGCTTCTTGAACACCTTAGGAATTCTGGAAATCTATGTGTGCAAGGGCATGGTGGTGACTTTTCTCCTTTGCCAAACAACTGAGACAGGCTGTGCTCAGCTGAACAGCAGATTTGTCATCAATAAACCCCGAGACCATCTCGGAGAAGAGTCAGGCAGGTCCACAAAATGTTAAAAGCAGAGTTGCCATATAACCTGGCAATTCCACTCCTAGGGAGATACCCAGAGGAAATGAAAACATATGTCTATAAAAAAAGCTTAGAAACAAATTTTCATAGCAACATTATTCATAATAGCCAAAAGTGGAAACAACTCAAATGCCCATCAACTGATGAATGGATTAACATGAAATAAAACATTATTTGGCAATAAAAAGGAATGAAGTACTGATGTATGTTACAGTAGGGATGAACCTTTAAAACCTTATGCTAAGTGAAAGAAGCCAGACAGAATGATCACATAATATATGATTCCATTTATATGAAACATCCAGAAAAGGCAAATCCACTGAGACAGAAAGTAGGTTAACGGTTCCCAGCTGCTGAGGGTAAGATAGAGGAAATGAGGCATGATCACTAGTGGACATAGGGTTTCTTTGGGGGTAAATAAAGGGTTCTAAATTCGATTGTGGTGACAGTTGCACAGTGAATATACTAAAAACCATGGAATTGTGGATGTTAAATAAGTGAAATATATGTTATGTGAATCATATCTCAATAAAGCTGTTGTAAAAAAAAATAAACTCTAAGAGTAAGAACTCATTTAGTAGGCTATTGTATATTGGTAGGCTTTAGTCATGGGTAGTAATAAAATGCTATGGAAGGGCACTTCAACACAAGTGCTCTGTGACTTCCGACAAGCTGTTTCAACTCATGAAGTCTTGGCTTCCTTGTCTGCAGGATAGGAATACAGGAGATGTTGGTACTGGCTCTTATCCTCTTGCATCACCAAGGTTTCTCTCTGCAAAGCATCTGTGTCTCTCCAGCTGAGGGCTTTCTCCAGCCACAGGAGTATGCTTGGCCCCGACACAGGACAAACCAGAAGTGCTTGAGAGTCAGTGCCCCTGGAAGTAGCTTTCAACCAATTACAAACAGAATCTGGTGGATCAATACCGCACCTTCCTTGCCGATTGTGTGGTGCAACTCGGTGGTGTTCTACATGTCTCCCAGACATACTGAGGAGGACTGAACCCCAGCTGCCCACAGAAACAACCTGTTCATTAATGTATCGTATACTGCTTTCCCTCCCTTCCCAGCTCACTTCATTCCCTATCAGTGTTTCTGACATCACTTCCCAAATGAACTACCTGCACACAAATCTTCATCTTTGAATCTGCTTCTGAGGAAACCCAACTTAAGACAAGAGATTATTAGAGTGTCTTCTTTTTAGGGCTACTAGATGGATTAAATAACATATTACACATTGAGCATTTCAGCACTGTGTCTGGCCACGTAAGAACTGTTAGCCATCATCACTATTATCATTAATGTTATTGTTATTATTACTGAAAACAAATAATTGTCTTGAATTTTTCATCAGATTTTGGCCCATCTAGAAGCCTGCCTTGGCCTCCCGACAAATATGAGAAAAAAACGCCAAGTCAGTATTGTGCTTATTATTTCACTACCGAGCAACCAGTTAATTATTTTCCCCCAACTGACTCTGAATTTTCAAAGACTTTATCTAGCAAACTGCACAGATTAAGTAATAATTCATTTGATCTCCCATGTTTTATTAATCAAAGACACATATAACTGCCAATCAAAGCTTCTGATCAGCATGAAATTACTAGGGTCACCGCGTAGAGCTAATATCATTTCAGTAAAAGTACAGAATCTTGATGTTTTTGTTAGTCTGTGAGGCTTTATCACTTGTAAAAGTATGATTATATTAGATTTTCTGAAATATTTAAAATAGCTTGCAGACCTCTGTTGCTACCATTGTGGTCTCCTAAGACCCAGGGACCCCATGTTGGCAGTTGCTGATCTAATAAACCAAAATTCATTAGGAGATATGCTTGTTTTTGTCATAAAAATTGCAGCAATAAAAGCTTTATTGCCATATTTGGCAGTAACCTTTCTTTATATTATGAGAAAATAAAGGATAAATGGAGTTTTAGTAATGTATTATTTTTTTTATCTTGACTTTTTCACAATGAAATATCCTCAAATCTAAGAGTGGCGGGATTACTCTAAGATGCCAAGCCATTTCAAGTTTCCCACTACAATATTTAGAGATCACAGTTTATGAGGAAAAATAATAGAAGAAAGAAGGAGGAGGAAATGAGCAGTTTAGAACAGTAGAGCAAAGGAATAATTCTCCATTGCTTAAAGCAAGTAACAGTTACTGGTGTTGTGTTCATAGGCAGATGGTCTATGTATACTCGCTTGACCTTCTGAATTCCCTCTCCCTTCTCCCCCCCTGCTCTGTCCTTAAGTAGCTCACCTGGAAGCCTTGTCCTCAGGCTTCCAACTGGGTTCAGCAAATGGGGAGCACCAGCAAGAGATCAGAGACAGAGGAGGAGGTTTCCTTCCTAAGGGTCATGAAGACTGGCTACATCCCTCACCTGAGGACCACAGTCCTGTCACAGCCAGCCCTTTTCACACATCTCTCTCTGACTCTAATTCTGGTAACTGCTCTCATCCTTTACCCTATAAGCTTTGTGGTGGTCATGGTGTCCACCATTGCTAGGCCCAGGAAGCTGAGTAATTCCTTGTAATTTCCCTAGACATTGCTCACCATCTTTGTCAATCAATAGTCACTTTATTACATTCTCTCCAACTGAACCATTTTAATTGTGTCATCTATTCTCTGCCAGGACCCTACTGAAACACCCAGAGAACCTAACCAGAAACTAGAGGGCAAGAGAGCCAGGTTGATAAGGTCTACGCAGGCCAGTATCTTGCGGCACAGGGAGAGTGGAAAATAGTAGACAAGTGTTTCTGGAGGTGCCAATGGGCTATATCTGCCCCACCAAGATTTCCAATATATAAGATAGATAAATATTCATAGGGTTTGTATGAGAACTAAATAATATGATCCACAAAAAAACTTATTACATTGTCTAGCACATCATAAATAATTTATAGACATTAGCTAATGTTACTATATTCAAGGCTCTGTAGAAAAATCCTATTCATCCCCTGCTTTGTGAATAACAAAAAGCACCTTTTCCCATATGCTTGGTATCTGAATTCATGTTAGAGCCATCATTGCAGTTAAGAGGACAAATTACCTGCATGAACACTAGCCAGCACTCGTTGAGAACTTACTATTTGCCAGGGATGGTGTTAATTACTTTCCAAGTGTTGTCTCATTTAACACAACAGTACCATTAAGGAAGTAATTTAAACTCATCCTTTTACACATGAGAAAACTAAGTAGGCTAGTAGGATTAAGAGAGCTTCCAGCTTACCCTTCCCCCTCCCCGTGTCCTCAAGTCCATTCTCCATGTCTGCGTCTTTATTCCTGTCCTGCCCCTTGGTTCAGAGTGGCATGGACATATATACACTACCAAATGTAAAATAGATAGCTAGTGGGAAGCAGCCACATAGCACAGGGAGATCAGCTCAGTGCTTTGTGACCACCTAGAGGGGTGGGATAGGGAGGGTGGGAGGGAGGCGCAAGAAGGAGGAGATATGGGGACATATGTATATGTATAGCTGATTCACTTTGTTATAAAGCAGAAACTAACACACCACTGTAAAGCAATTATACCCCAATAAAGATGTTTAAAAAAAAAAAAGAAAAAGAAAAAGAACGCTTCCCAAGCTCACACGGTGCAAAATTGATAGAAGCAGTATTTGAACCCAGGCCCATACATCCACAGCCAGTGTCCAGGATTCACTGTTTACAAGAGACAGACTCTTCAGAGTGAATCCTGAGCAACTTGATCAGCATGGAATCAGGTCATCTGAGCGCAAAAAAATGTCTATGCATTTATCATTGTCAAAACTCCTTTCAAGAAAATATGCTGTAATTGTACATTTAATTCAGCCCCAGCACAACACAATGTTCCAGTGAAGCATACAGCAAAGTGACATGTGTTGAGATTGTGACCCTGTTGGGAGGCAGTCTTGTAAAACTTGCACTAAAGAAAAATGACAAACAAACAGATGCAGTGGTTTATTGGCTTCATCTCTTGTGGCACCTCTGTGGCTCCCGGGAAGGAAATGGAACACTTAGGAAGATGTGCTGGGTGCCCCCAGGCCCTATGGGCATATGATAGCTGTACTAGCAAGAGGATTTATGTTCTTTATGCCCTTGAGTATTCACCAAACTTCCCACTGGGGAGACAGTCACGGACACCAGAGAGAGTATGGGTCAGTGATGAATGATCCCCTCTCTGGAGCTCTCTGGGCTTCCCTCCACTCAAGCCAGGCCTGCAACTGCCTAGGGAAGCACGTGAGAGCCCTGTGGATGCTGCATGTGGGGAACTGGGCATCTTGACACAATGAAACTGACTGCCATAGACTGAGCCTCTGCATGCTCTAGTTTGAGAATCTGAATGTGGCCACTTTTGGTGCTGCTTACCAGGGTGCCCAACACTTTCACGGTGAGCTATGGCTGACTACCAGTACCCACTGCTCATGTCTACACCTCCAGAACAAGATGGGATACACTGCAGGAGGTCAATTAACATGCGTTGAATCAATGAAAAGCCATCCGTTCTTTGGGAGCATAGACAGCCTTTCCTCTACAGACACTTGAAAGGTGTCTCAGTGGGGGAAGTATAGTAAGGAGATGCCCTCTTGTCAGTACATAGTCTCACAATGATTCCAGACACTTTGAGACAAGACCCCTACACACACACACACACAATCCCCAAAACATGACTATTCTGTCCTATACCCTCATCTCCTGGCCATAGATGATTGATCCAAGGCAAGGTACCTGAACCAATAAAATTCTCCTCAGGGATTTGAAATTCAGGGCATAGAAACATAGCAATGGGAAACATCCAAGCTGAAGCATGTCAGTGGGAAATTTCTAGAAGGTTCTCCAGCATGCAGACATGTTTTTGTCTCCTTCCCTTATGAGTCAGTCCCTTCTTTTATTTCATGCATATACCACTATCCCACTGTTATAGGTTGAATTGTGTCCCCCCACCAACAAAATATGTTGGAGACCTAGTACTCAGTACCTCAGAATATGACCTTATTTGGAGATAGGGTCTTTATGGAAGTAACAGGTTAAATGAGGTCATTAGGGTGGGCCCTAATCCAATATGACTGGAGTCCTTATAAAAAGGAAAAATTTGGACACAGGTGCAGATACTCACACAAGAAGACCACCATGTGAAGATGAAGGCAGAGATCATGGTGATACATCTATAAGTCAAGGAATGCTGAAGACTTCCAGCAAACCACAAGAAGGTGAAAGACAGGAATGGAACAGATTCTCCCTCACAGATCTCAGAAGGAACCAACTCTATCTGTACATTGATCTTAGACTTCTAGTTTCCAGAGCTGTTTGATAATAAATATCTGTTGTTTATGCCACACAGTTGTGGTACTTTGTAAAAGCAGCCTTAGCAAACTAATACATACACCAACAATACTCTTCTTTCTTTATTTTCCTTATATGCCAAATATTAGAGTGGATTCCTGCTGCCTGCTTCCAAGAGAAACTTAACTGATACTCCAAGTAAACCGTGGTGAAGACTGATTCTGATTTTAAATAAAGTATCCAACTGTCTGTGTAAGGATTGTGGCTCCTATCAAACAATGAAAGCAAAATTGAGTTTGGAAAGCAAAATTGAGTTTGGAAAGCAAAGCAACTCATAATTAACACAGAGATGCTATATCAGAGAGACCAAAGAGATCTACTTAGACCAAAGAAGAGAGGACTACACAACAGTCTTTCTCAGCCATGTGAAGGATGGGGAAAACAACTTGCTGTAAAGAAAGCTTTATTTCTCTATTTCTAGCACTAATGGCAGAAAACAAAGAAACCCTTGAGGGCAAATAAATTGGTTTTTTGGTCTATAATTTTATATAAAAGACAATTATAAAAATAAATATATGCACTGAAATATCAACCCTATTAAAAATTGGCAGGAGATCTATTATGGGTTGAATTATATGCTCCAAAAAGATATGTTGAAGCCCTAACCCCTGCTACCTGTAAATTTGACCTTATTTGGAAATAGGGTCTTTGAAAATGTAATAAAGTTAAGACGAGGTCTTTTGGGTGGGCCCTAATCCAATTTGACTGATGTTCTTCTAAGAAGAGGAAAATACCGTGTGAAGACACAGACACACAGGGAGAACACCATGTGAAGACAGAGGCAGAAACTGGAGTGATTCAACTACAAGCCAAGGACACCTGGAGCCACCAGAACCTGGAGGAGGCAAGGAAGGATCCCCCCTAGAGCATCTGGATGGAGCATGGCCCTGCCAACACCTTGATTTTGAATTTCTAGCCTTTAGAGCTGAGAGACAACAAACTTCTACTGTTTTAAGTAACCCCATTTGTGGTACTTTGTTATGGCAGCACTAGGAAACTCATAAACTCTTGCTCTCAAAATCTTGCCCTGGGTCACAGAGGAGGATTACTTGTGGTGATTTGATAGCAATTTGTAAACTCTGTCACAAAGCAGAGTTGGAAGATATTCACATTAGCCAAATCTCTTACAGTAGTATGAAAGTGATGTTAATTACTTAAAAAGTCTAGATAGGAGATATACAAAAATAAGTAACTTTTTAATCTCTCTAGGCCTCATTAAAATATTTTCAGTGAATTAATGCTAAAATAAGCAATATTTCTACAATCATAGTTGAGCACTGGCTTAATTCAAGCCAGGAGGATTAGTTATTTGGTGTCTTCTGTTAAATATTCAATAAACATTCTGTTTTTGAGTGAAGTAAACAAGACAACTGAAAAAATTCAAAGAAGGATAGGGCATCCCAAGCAGCACCTTTAAAAGTGGCTGAGAGCAAATTTTGTCTTACACTGTGTCATGAAACACTGTTCTTAGAAGAAAAAGAAAAGACTGCCATCATAGTTGATAAAGAACTCTTCCTTCACTTTCCAGCAAAGATCGTGACTGTGATCTTTTGATTGTTCTCAAATAATGATTTGTTTGGTCTAAAAATAGTCCTTCTGCAAGGATGAAAAAGAAATTTATTTTTCAGGACTACGTTAAAAGGAGCACACTGAACTCTAAAGGGGGAGAAAAAGATAAATCTATTGAAGGCATGCCGTGTGTTAAATTTACTGCTGATGTTCCAAGAAAATCTTCCTTAATATTTTTAGACTGAGATCAATGTATTTGCAGACAATTTTAGAATATAAAGGAGTCTAAAGTGAACATCTGCTTTATTGTCTTGGTCCTAGAGTCAACCTTCTGGCTTAAAAATTTAGAAAGCAGATTTGGGGGAATAAATACATAATTTTGGCTTATCCAAATAGTTTACTCATGTGCTTGGGGAATAAAAATGATTTTTCATTTCTTTGTTTTGACAGAAGATTAACTTTAGAGGTACTGGCTTTATTAAGCATTGTATGACAATGTCTTTCAATGCCCATTAAATAATGCTTAGTACAGTAAATGCTAAATTACCATGTTATATCTCCATAAATACATGTGAAGTCCATATGAATGCCAAATGAATTCAATATGGTCACTTCTATTACAATAAATGCCAAATGAATTCAGAGTGATGAGGCACTTAAAATGTCATACACTTTCAACTAGTCCCATCATGAATTCATTACTGCCACGTGACACCCATTCTTGTCAGGGTTTCCATTTAAAATAGTATTTTCAGCAGTTTGTAATAAAATTCCATTTGAGGACTTGATTCTCATTGGAAATATGGAAGACGAACTCTATAAGTCTGGAAAAGTAGTGCCAAAATAACTTTTGGTACATTGCAAAAGTCCACACACCCACCAACCTGCAAGTTTAATATTTGAATAAAACATATATAGACTATATAGTTATGGTTTTTGATATTTTATATCCAAAGAAAATTTTAATTTGATAAGTTTCCTCCTTGAACAATAAGTTCTTTCATAATGTATCTCTGTAAAAATTTACCTAGTTTTGTACCATTCTTATTAATTGAGACAGATATACACATAATAGACAAATGGGAAAACTAAGAGACCATAACTATTTTAGTCAAGACACAAGCATAGATTTACAGCAGCCAAGACATGGAAGCAACCTAAATGTCCATCGACAGATGAATGGATAAAGAAGATGTGGTACATATATACAATAGAATATTGCTCAGCCATATAAAAGTTTAAAATAATGCCATTTGCAGCAACATGGATGGACCTAGAGATTATCATACTAAGTGAAGTAAGTCAGAAAGATAAAGACAAATACCATATGATATCACTAATATGTGGAATCTAAAATATGACACAAATGAACTTATTTATGAAACAGAAACAGACTCACGGACATAGAAAACAAATTTATGTTTACTAAACGGGAAAGGGGGTAGGGGAGGGATAAATTAGGAGTTTGGGATTAGCAGATACAAACTACTATACATAAAATAGATAAACAACAAGGTCCAACTGTATAGCACAGGGAACTATATTCAATATCCTGTAACAAACCATAATGGAAAAGAATATAAAAAAGAATATGTGTATATATATAAAACGGAATCACTTTGCTGTACACCAGAAACTAACACAACATTGTAAATCAACTATACTTGAATTAAAAAAAAAGACACAAGGATGGATAATATCTGATTTCATGATCCAATATTTCCCTCTTTTCCAAAAGTATCAACTCTGCAAGTACTCTTGATAGTCCTTCTGTGAGTGGGAGGTAGAAATAGTCAGATAGGTAGAGTGAATATAGACAGCAGGAGGAAAAGAGATCTGGAGAAATACAAAATGCAGACTGACAGATGTGACATCCAAAGAGGTAGTAGGAATACTTGCCAACTCTTGTTGAGGAGTCATAGATCCTACAAGGGTAAATATCAAGCTAAAATATAAGCTCTGGTATTGCTAATATCAGCCAGCTACCAATGATAGTAATCAGAGTTAGGAATAAGGAAGAGAGACAGTCTTAAACTTTCTTTGAACAGTTGATATATTTTAATGTATGTATATTCTTATAAAGACTTTGGCCTAGTGTTATTGGCAATATTTCAATTGTGTCTAATCTGTTACAGCATCCTTTGTAATAAATACATATATATGTATACATATTTATGCAGTCTAAATGTAGATTCTGCTTAAAACACTTTGAACTTCACTTTAGTGATTATACATACAAATCATTTTTACTCTCAGTGAATTTCTAGGAATATGTATTTTATACTACTGAAATATAAATCAGATATGTTGACTTGAGATTTCATTTTGTTACCGAACCAAGATTAAGATTAGTTTTATATTTGGAGATACAATTTTAGTCAGCGTGCCTGCCAATCAGTAAAATATTTTATAACTAACACTGCTACTTATGTTTGAACCTACATTTTTGAGAAACTGCTGATGTCCTTCCTTCCATTATTCTATTCATCTACCTATCCCTCCCTCTCTCTCTCCATCCACTCATCCATCCCTCCATCCCTCCATCCATCCATCCATTTATTCATTCATTTACTCAACAAATGGTTTGTACTACTTTGTACTAGATGTTGTAATAGACACGGGGGGAGAGTATAAGATCAGAAAGACACATACTCTTCTTTTGAGGATTTTAACTGATTGTGGAAGAGAAGTTACAAGACACCAGAAAAAGTGCTATAAAAGTTGGAGGTACAAATCTCTAAGGAAGTCCGAAGGAGAAGACTACTGATTTCTTTCAATAGGCCATGGAAACCTTCACAGAGAAGGCGACAGCCAAGCTGAGGCCACCGAAGGAACTGAGACTATCCCTGGGAAAGGACTCTCCGGGCAGAGGCTGGAGGTAGCTATTTCATGGCTACTTAGCACTGTCCCTCCATCTGTGTAAATCTTCTGAAGTATTTTTGAGGGTAAAAATACTTTTGCTTGTCATGATGTCTCACCTCCATAACTTTTAAGCATATGACAACATGGAAGGAACAAAGTGAACCTTCTCTTCCTTGCAAATGAGACTTAGTATCAGAGGGGAGGGATGTCATTACACTGGGGTACCTCCACAGCAAAAACAAAAGAGGGGTCTGGCCCAAAGTAAAACTAAGTGAAAGCAAATAAAACAATACAAAACCCCTGATATATACATATTGAATATATATCACTAAGAACCTTGAAGAGGCTCTTTGTTGCTGTTATTGTTCTTTCATCTTCATAGAAATTGCCAATAGATGGTACAGAAAGTCTTGCTTAGTATCCCATAGGGTGATGCTTTCAGCTTTCACTCGGTAGTCTAGGAAACATCATCTTAAAACCTATTTCTCACTTGATCTACAGGTGTTGCTGAGATCTGCACTGAGGGTCTGCAAACTGTAGCCTGAGGGTTAAGTCTGGCCCATAGCTTGTTTTTGTAAATAAAGTTTTATTAGAACATAGTCATACCCATTTGTTTATATATCATCTATGGTCATTTAGGGGACACAATGGCACCATTAAATGATTAGAGACCTTATGGCCCCAAAAGCCAAAAGTATTGGTTATCTTGCCCTTCTCAGAAAAATATTTGCTATCCCTGATCTATGTTAAGTTCCAAGTGAGAAATGTCTTTGAACCACTAAAAGTTCTGCTTAATCTATTTTCTCCTTATGGATAACAAAAACAAAATATAATGCCTGATTTCGTTTTTGTTTTGGCTAACAGGAAGCTCAAAGAAAATTAAGGCAAATTTATAAGTCCCAATTGTTAGGTTACCAGTGTCATATATTCTGTTCAGTTGATACTACTGACTTTATATTTGCCCCTCTGTATTTTTAAAATTTCTCTTGTGTAGATGTATTTTAAGTACTTTATTTAGTGTGGTTTGTATGAACTGCACATAATACTTTGTGAAATGAAGTAAGGAATGGATAGATAGTTACAGATGTAAAAGATAGATAGATAGGGCTATATATCCATCCGTCTGTAACCCACTAATCAGTTAAAAACAAATAAGTCTACAGGGGCATACAACAAAATATGTATAGTTTTATAAGGGGACAGGATTGGGCAGGTACCCAGGGTTTCCCAACAGTGGTATTATTGAAATTTGGGGCCAACTGTTTGAGGCGGGGACGGGGGTTGGCCTGTGCATTGTAGGATGGTAACAGTATCCCTGGCCTCTGCCCACTAGATGCCAGTAGTGTACTCCTCCTCCATGTGAAAACAAAAATTATCTCCAGACATTGCCAAATGTCCCCTGGAAAGCAACTCCCCATGCCCACCCCAGTCTAGAGAAAGCAGCTCTCTTGTGCTTTATCTCCATCTCTTCTGCTCTGTTACGAGATTAGCAATCTCATGGAGTCTGCCGTAGCTCACTGAGGACCCAACGTACCGGTGACTGTATCTGGCAGCAATCCCCTTTCTATCAGGTTAGGCCATGCATGCCTCTGTGAGTCATCCAGCAGAAGTCCAGGACTGGAGAATATAATAAAACCAAATCCCATAAATGGGATTTTAAATTAGGGCCCTTCCACAGCCTGTTCATTGTGCTGTACAAAGAGAGGTGAGCTCTGTCATGTACTCTCAGCCCTGGTAAGACGCTTCTCCTGATCTCTAATGACAGTAATGAATTAAATAATGGCTAAGTAATGAACTGGGTTATTTCCTAAGTCTGGAGATCAAGAGAAATTAAATACTCAATCTCAAGGGGTCTGAGTTGATAAAGGGCTATTTAAATGCCTTCACAGCAGTGGAAGCAAGACCTGAATAAGATGCAGACTGACAATATTGCCTGCACCCTCTTTCTCAGTAGATTGTGGAATCAGCTAAAGCTGATAATTGCAGAGGATGGAAGAAAATGTGAGGTTACCTCAGTGATGTGGGAAGCGAAATCACTTGACAAAGGAAACTTGGTTCATTATGAGCACATTTTGTCTTATTTACACCAAGCATCCAGATACTGAATTTAGAGACATCTGTGTAATTGATCGTAGCAGTCTAAACTGTGTCTCTATTTGATATAACCTTAAAGGCAAGTGCAGACTTATATTTCTTTGTTCCCCAAAATGTCTTGGACATAATAAGTGCTCAATAAATATTTGATTGACGTGACAGAAGCTGGTGGTTTTATCCACAAATACCGAGTAAAACATACATTGTCTGATAATAGCCGGGTCCTCAGAGCCTCAAATAGAAGGAAGGAGAGGCCTATTTTACCCAGAGAGGATTTTCAGAGCCTTATGCTAGTAATTACACATTTTTATCATGAATTATTTTTCCATTTGAGTCATATAAACTTTCACTATTGGATACTTAGTCTTATAAACTAAAAGACAAATCTTTCACAGACATATCAATCGTTTCAACAAAATTATATTTTAGGATGTCTATCCTGCAAAGGGTACATTATGAAAACTGATTTGTTCTATGCTATCACATCTGACTCATGCTACTAAAGCAATATATAACACATATATACAGAAAGAAGAAATCATGTCTATATTTCTTTTCTATGCATGAGAAAGGAGTCTGCAACAAAGACAATTAGAATGGAAGAATGGAAGATCAGTAAGTGGGAAATGACAATAATTCTAAATGCTGATCTATCAAATCAAATATGTAATTAAATGTATATAATTCAAAAGTGCAATTAGTCATGCATCATAAGATTCTTTGGACACATATTGGTAGTGTTAGAGCAGAGTTATTTTATTAAAATGAGAATCAATTAGCTCATCCTTTTGTAGGCATACAAATAATTCAGCTTTTCCAGGGAGGCAATCAAGGATACTGGATAGAGCATCAACTTTGGAGTTAAACAGAACTGAGGGCAAATCTAGGGATCACCATATTCTGTCTCAGTGACCTTGGGCATCTTTAACCAGAGGCAATGCAGTACCATCAGAAGAGGCTAGATCCACTGGAAAATCTGAGTTCCAAACCAGACATCATAACTCACCAGCTCTATGACCTTGGGCAAATCATATATTCTCTTTGAGCTTCAGTTTCACATCTTTACAATGAAGTTATTCTGCCTCTACTTGGGTATCTTCCTTGTTTTATTGGCATTATTACTCCAGGCCAGGGCATATACAACATGGTTTATATCAACCAAATCAGTGCACCCATCAGAAAGTGAGAAAACTGCTGAGTGGGCACACCCTGGAGTGCAAATCTGGGAAGTGTTTCACAACCTAAATGACATACCCACTGGGAAAGCCATTCCTGACCCCTCTAGGTTAGGTCCTCTGGCACATATTACAGCCCATATTTCTACTATAAAATCACTTATCACAGGGTATTCTAAATGTCTATGTTAAAGGGAAAATGATTAAAAATTGCCATTCTTGTATTGGCATAAGAATGGACATAAAAGCCAAGGGAACAGAACAGAGTACAGTAATAGACCACACATATGAGGTCATTCAGTTTATGACAAAGATGTCACTGTAATTCAGTGGGGGAAAAGGATGGTCTTCTTAATAAATGGTTCTGGAGCAACTGGGGAAAAACTAAATCTTGATCCCTACCTCACACTATACACAAAGTTAATTTGAGATAAAAATTAATCATGAAAGCTAAAGAAAGCAAGCTTTTAGAAGACATAGTAGAAAATGTCCATAACCTTGGGGCATGCAAATATTTCTTAAACAAGACACAAAAAGCAGCAAGTTTAATAGGAAAAATGAATTATTATTCTTCATTAAAATATAGAACATTTGTTTATCAAAAGACACCAATAAGAAAGTAAAAGACAAGTCACAGACTAAGAGAAGCTCGCAATACACACATTTGCCTAAGATTTAAATTCAGAATGTGTAAAGAACTCCTTAAACTACCATCAAGGGAAGTTCCTTTTAAATGGAACTGGAGAGCACCTTGGGTCTGGATACAAGCAGTTGAGACTGGAACTCAGTGAAGGAGCAGGAACAGGGAATAGACTCATACCATGTAAGAGACCCAGCACACTGCGTGGAAAATTAACAGAAGGAGAAATGGGACGGGAGGTGAGAAAAGACAAGGGTGAGATGTGAGAAAAAGAGAGTTGGGTTTATGCAGCCAAAGAAAATGAGTCTGGTACCTGAAGGACATTTAAGAATAGTCAAGTTTAATATTTCATGGGGAGTTGACACAATCTCCAAATACAACTTTCTAGAATTCAGTAAAGTGTGCTACCCACATAGTGCTTTATGCACACTTTTGTGAAAGTAAAGATGGGGGCTATCTTCTATGTGTGGATTGTAGAATATGAAAAGGATGACCAGGCAAAACAACGAAATAAGCAGAAGCATGATCTTGGAGCCAGAGGTGACCATTGATGCGAGAGCTCCATGAAATGCCAAAAATTTCATAGATATCACGGAACATTCACAAGGCATGGAATGGAGGTTTGGACTAGTATTATTTAGATTTTATAGGATGTGAGATTCCAGGTGATTGCTTCTCTCCCATTAAGCTCTTTGAGAGCAAGGTATATAATAGGAGCTCGAAAATATTTCATGGAAAATGAATGAATGAATGAATGAATGAACGAACATGTTCATGAATGAAATTTAGGCTTTTTGTTCATCCTCATCAGTTTTCAGAGTTTTGATCACTTTGTTACCTCTTATTTTGCTGGTGTCTTTTCATTTGTCCATTTTTCTATCATTCACCAGAAGCTCCCAGTCATATGCATGCTGTATTGTCCATCTACAAAGCAACATTTCAGCTCAAAGGTGCATCTTCTCCATTTGGGAGATGAGTGGCACTATAGTATACAGCGATTCAAATGCATTTGCAAAATAATTACTCCTCTTTCATAACACGAGCCCTGTTATCTGAATAAATGTTTCCCTAATAAAGCTTGCAGCTGGGTTGAGTTTGAGAAATACAACAATTAGGAGTCATGGGACAGGAGCTCAAAAAAGGGTTCCCTTTTAACACCAGCATTTGCTTCCTACGTCCCTGATTAGGAGGAACGGGGCCTGCATGTGACTGCCAACACAGTGCTGATTGCTAATCAAGTGGCCATGGTACGTGGGAGCAAAAGAAAATTAGAAAACAAACATAGATGCTGATTAGTTTTCTACAAACATCTTGAAAGATGTGTGAAGCAGGAGCCAGCTAAGGTGAGGCAAGTAAGAAGAATCCAGCGCTCTCTGCTTTGCCAACCTCACCTGAGTCAAATCTGGAATTAAAAAAGAAACTATGGAACAGGGGATTGCAAAACCCAGATGAACCTATGGGGTAAATGTTAATAATAACAATCACAGTTACAACTGTTAAAGTTTGTATCCAGCTTTACCACTGAGCAAGTACAATGATGTTCACTAGCTCATTCTAGTCTAATAATTACTCCATGAGTTGGTTGTTAATTTTACCATCTCCATTTTACAGGTATAAAACACTGAGATTCAGCAAGGGGGCAATTTGCTCAAGGCAACATATATGTAACTGAATCAGGATTTTTACTGAGGTCTTCATTTCCAAATTAGGCTTAGCATCTGACCTATAGTGGAATGAAATATGCCCACACAAGACAAGGGCTTATAAATTCAACAATAGCAATAATAAACAGAATTTGAGAAATGAGTTTCAAAAATTCAGAGATTAAGGGAACTGGGGCTAACCACTACAGCTAGAGGAAACCAGTGGGAAGGAAGTGCTTTTTAAAAACACCCATTCTGGAGGAAAACAGAAACAACCAGGATTGTGGAGGAGACAGACATTTAATTTCTACCCATTTATAGGTTCAAGTCCTCAACTCTGTACTTGGAAGTGTATACTCAGGGATCTCACCTGAATGTTGGTTTAGCTATGTGGGTACTTCTTACTTTGTTACTGTTCTGTCAGCTGGCACTCCTGTAACTCACTTACCTACCAAATTTTTGGAATACTGGGAAGAGAACACAAGTTCTGCCCCTCATTTTACCCACAGAGTGTTTTGTGAATGGCACACAACCTTTATGAGTTGATTATCTTTCTCTTTTGGTGGCACCCAGCGGTATCCTGGAGATGGCTAATTCCAGCTTATGAGAACCAATTGTGCACAATTTTCCCCAAATGCCCATTCAGTGATGTCATGTTGGTACCTATTTCTGACTTGAGTCATGGTGGGAGTATTTACACAATGGAAATAGGCAAACACTACAAATCACAGATTTTTTTTTTTTCCAGAGAGCCAGTTGTCAAACATATAGCAGCACATTGCTTGATGTATTTGTAATGTCATTATTTTTTTTCTGCACATTGATTTTCATTTTTTGCTTAAATACATTAATTTCAAAAGGAAAGCACATCATTACTGTAGATAAGAAAACAATATGGTCCTACCATATTGAAGGTACCCTTAAAGATAGGGGCACCTAAATAGAAGGTACCCTTAAAGATAAATCTCAGCTGAAACAAAACAATGTTAGGACATTCTTAACCGGATAATGGTGTTGCAAAAAATAATAAACTTGTGGTCTACTTTCTCCCCTGTGAAAAAGGAGATTAGCAAGTGTGGAGAGGTATTAACCATACTCAGAAACTATGGTGAGACTCTCTACTTGAGGTAAGAGAACTGATAGAGGCAAATTGCTGTGATGCGTTTCATAGAAAACTGGCAGTCTGTGGAGCTGCTTAACACTGTGACCACTGCTTTCTAGAGCCATTTACACACCAGAGGGGAAGCTCCCAGGGTCTTGCCCAAACTCCACAGGCCCCACCCTGTTTTACTGTGCTCCAGACAACTTCCGATGGCAGGGTCTCCAGTTCTATGTCTGGGGACTTTTCCCAGAACCACAGAAGACTGCTCTGCCTGTGTATATGGCAGTCTTGAAGCTTCTCTGGTGGGAAGTGCCTTGGAATTAACACCGCTTCCATGGGAGTAGCTCTCAACCAAAGGAGTGGGAGTAAATACACTCAACTAAAGGGCACTGATTTATCAATATCCCTTTTCCTCTTTCCTCAGGTGGGATAATTCTGAGGCACATCTTCTACGTTGTTTCCCGAGTTTTCCTATGGGACTTACTTTAGTGACCTACCACAGCTTAATATTCCACCCTACATTGACTCTCTCCTTTCTCCTTGTCTCCTGTCCATTTCTGGAACCCCCTGGCCCTCACATCAAAGTACTGGCACTCACATCTTTGTCTCTTCTTGAGGACTCAATTGAGACACACACAAACTCATGTCCTCTCAGGTGTCCCCACTGGACCAGGCTTTGGACAGCCATGTCCTCACAGAAAGCCAACACTGATGCAGGCCATGTGATGTTGACATTGAGTCATCCACAGACTTCCCATACCTCAGACACTCTGCAGAAAGCTCAATATGGAAATTACTTCATTATCTCCTCTAAGGCTGGCTGAGACCATTGACATTTGAGAGGGCTGATCTAAGAGAAACATTGATCATTTAATCTTCTCAGTTCACTGAGCCCTATTCCTGAATGAAGTCTGATCTCCAGGAAGCTTAGCTCTCTGTGGGAATGCATTCACCTTATCATGATTCTTTTCCATGTCTTTACTGAGGTAAGGTATACAAAGTAACCAGGCAAAGAATGTTTTTACACCTCTGGCAAAATAGCTGTGGAGAAGCTCTACCTTGTATACTCAGAGCCCTTTTCAGCAGAGGCTCTTACAATACATTCCTACCAAAAATAAATGACAAGAGGAAAATTTTTTCTCTTCCCATTAATTGGCATGCTTCTTTTTTTTTTTTTTTAAATCAAACAATGAGAACTATTTAAGCCAACACCTTTCCATTTTTTCCATGGTTAAGTGGAAACTCAAAGCAAATTTGGTACTAAATTTTAGTAATTATATCCCATTATTGTTCTTCTGTATTATATTTTGTCTTTTTAAAATATTTATCTTTATGCAATTGTACTTTAGTAAAGTATTTGAAAACCCAAATCTTTAAAAATAAATGCTGTGGACATGATCAATGAATAAACAACATTAAACCCATAAACAATCAAAAAGCTGTCTTTGCTACAAAATATCTTCAGAAAGGAACAAGTAGATACTATTAAGGTTTCACTCAAGATCATCTGCATTTGGTTGACAGCAAAAACAAAGTTCCTGCATGTTCAGAGATAACACATGAAGGATCAACAGGTAACCTCCATGATCACTGGCTTGCAAAGATATATACATTTATTCAATCACAAATTATGTGTCTCTACTATGTGCTAGGTACCGTATTAGGGTTAGTAATAGCTCTCTGAGAAAAGAGATACTGACACTCTTCTCGTGGAATTTATAATTCAGCTAGATTCTGTGTGTGTGTGTGTGTGTGTGTGTGTGTGTGTGTGTGAAAATAGCCTCAATTAAAGACTGCCTAAACTGACCTCTACTGAAAAGTAAAACAGCAACAAAGAGAAATAAGGAAACAGCTTTGTAAATGTGATTGTGAATATTTATGTAAATGGGTCTTCATATCTCTGAGGCTGGCACATTGTATGAGTCATGGCTTGTGTTATAGCTGCTCCAGAAAAAAACAAAAAAAACCCGGAAAGCAATGTAATGAGTGTGGCCACCCTATCAACAGGGAACAGGCATTTATGGGTTTAGTTTAATACAAGTTATTATTTTTATTTTCTTAACAGAACAGAATTGAGAACTCTGTGGTTGCCATTTGTTTAATGGTATACGAGGTCTTGACAAGAAATTGAACACCATCCCGTGGCATCATTTTGGAGATGTCGCGCTGAGGTTACGGCACAGAGGCCCTGATGAAGGAACATCTCCACTCTTGGCACTATGTTACCATGGACTTCAAAGGTGAACTCTCAGAGGAATCAATGATCCACAAAACTTGATACCCAAGGGGCAAACTGATGGACCCAGCCTCCCCCCACATCTATCCTTGCCCTAAATCCATGCCAGTATGACCCCTTGTATGGACAATACCCATAAGTAGAGCTGATTCTATCTAGTCTCAGAGTGCAGGTCCAAATTGCCTTATTCACAGACTTCTGTATTTAGGACAGGAAACTTTTTCATAGGAACTTTGTGGCCTATAGGAGTGGTTCTCAAAGTGAGGTCCTGGAACAGCAGCCTCACTAATTTAGTTATTGGACCCCATTTCCAACTTTCTGAGTCAAAAACTCTGAAGGTGGGGCTTACCATTTTAATGAACCATATAGGTGATGCTGATGTACACTCAAGTTTGAGAACCGCTGGCCTGAGAACCAGAGTTTTCTGAATTATTTTCCCACATAGGTCCTTTTAACTTTCTTCTTTAACCTCACAGTGCTAGGAAAACATGTTGGAGAGCAGCTATGTCTCATTTATCCAAACAGCACACAGGTCTTGAGACCAAAGGAACTTTACATGAATAGTTGTGAGCTATTTTATCGCACAACTGAAAATAGGCCCCCAGAATCATTTGATTCAGCCATCCTAAAAGTTCACACAACCCCCTCACTCAAAGGTATATCATAAAAAAGAGAGAAGAAAAAGTTGGTAATGCAACACTGATCTTACAATTAAATTTATATGCTAACCCTTGCTTTCATTTATGCTTCTACTGAGTCATGGCTCCCACATATTTAACCAGTGAGGTTCATTGTGTGGACCCAAGTACGTTAATTGCTAATAGCTCAGCCCACCATTTTAGACTATCAAATTATTTTTGATTCCTGAATCTGTTATCAAAAGTGTCAACCAGAATGACATGCCATCAATATATCAAATATTTCTACTCATCATATCTTCATCGATACCAGGTATAAAATGTAAAGGTCTATGTTAAGGAGTAAATACTGGGCCTACCAACAGCACCTCCTCAAGTAGACGTCATCCCATGAAAAACCATATTTTTCAATAAAGGTTATACACACAATCTTGAGTTGATATCACTTGACCAGCATTTGGATGACAGTCTCCACTCTGTCCGTAAGTATTGTCTTGGGACGCTCCATCCCAAGTGTTAATTATTTAAAAACTGTGTCATCCTCTATTTTAAAGGAGAAGTTCATGGAAAAAGTTAAGATTTTCCCTTATAGATTAGCTAGAAATAGCTAAACTCACTTGAGTCTTGAAAAATAATCCCTTTATTTCTTTAGAAATTACTGCCTGAAAATTACACATTATAAAAATGGGGCTAGCAGGACTGAGGGGTTGTCAAAAACAAAAACAAAAACAAAAAATGATGCCCAGTTAAGTTAAATTTGAATTTCAGATAAATAAGAAATTTTTGTATGTGACCTACGCTCTTGACCACTAATGTTGAATGCCTTCCTTGAAAGCTTCCTTCAGATAGTAAGTCCACATCTGTCCTTATGCAAAGCTGCTGCATTCCTCTCACTAACTGAAGTGATTTTTTTTTCACAAATTAGCATGGAATTTATCAGGCGGCTGGACCATAGCCCCTTTTTATTCAGCAGGTGTTTTCTGAACATCCACTCATGGCCAGACTCTGTGCTAGATACAGAACTGGTGGAGAGGGCCCCCCATTCCATGGCTGTCTTAATTCCCCAAAAAGAAACCCTGGAGGTCTAATTCTTGCGTCCCCATTGCTTACAGAACTGTCAGACTTCGGTTTACGCTCAGAGTATCAAGAGTTGAATGGCTGAGGTATTTTGCTAAGCCTGGTGCAGGTTCAAATCTTTCCCAGAGTAGATGTATGTGTTTAGCACTGGGAAACAGAATTCCCCATATTTACCAGTGACTGTAAGCATTTTTCCTGTTTGTTTATTATCAGACATGGTTTCAAAATAAAAATTAATATTATTTTCTAGTTACCTTCAATTACATGCTGAGAAAATGCTATGGGGGTAGTCAGATAAAAGAGGTTAGGTACAGGTTTTAGCTCAGGAGGCGAGTGCAACCTAAGTATAAGTGAGGTCGAAAGCTGGTTTCTTGGGCAGAGTCACATGTGTAATTACCTAATCAAAAGAATCTCTTTAAGATTATTCCCTGGGGTATCTTTCATAAGAGGAGATGGTGCCTTTTTTGTTCGGAATTAGCTTCAGTGGCGCATTCACCCTCTTCAGAATAGAAAGAGAACAGTTTTGTGAGTACCGGCAAAAGCTGCCCCTCTGGAGAAACGATGAAGCCAGAGGTCTAATATTAGAGTATGCAGGGAAAGGCAAGTTTTAGGCCTCAGAATTTTAATCTAATTTGGGAATAGGAGTGATTTATGTCCTATCTGATAGGTCATCATTTCCTGAAAAGGAAATGGACAGAGGGAGATGTTTAATCCTCACTGCCCTTCTTACCTGGGGTGAACTTGGACATTGATTTATTTAGGCATCTCCAAAGCTTCATGGCATTAATTTTAAGCGCTCAATTTAAAATGATATATTTAGGGGCATAATCACTCAGTATCCTAAGAACATCTTAACATGTTTATTAAAGGATAATTACAAACTTCTACTGAAAAGAGAGCTGATGGGGAGCTCTTTGATTATGGCTCTGAAGAGTTTTCTAACATTACTAAATTATTTATAAAAAAGAAAATATATAAATTGGACACGTGAAAAGGAAATATATCTCTTCGACATCCCTATACAAGCTAGAGTTGCTTCAAAGTAAAATGTAAAACACCCAAATGTGATTCATATTTAACATACCTGCATTTAATATAATGCATATAAAGTGCTTAGAAAAGTACCTGGTGCATTGTGAGTGACTGTTGAATGTTAGCTATTGATCTATTAGAGTATTTAAAAAGATAGGGTGCCAGCCAGACACAAAAGAGAACACGCTGTATGATTCCATTTACATAAAGTACAAAATAGGCAAACTAATCCCTGCTACTAAAAGTCAGAAGAGTGTTACCCTTGTGGAATAGTGACTGGGAGGTTGCAGGGGGCCTCTAGGGGCTGGTCACGCTGTTCTCCATCTGGGTGCTAGTTATATGGGTGGGTGTTCAGTTTGTGAAAATTCATCAAGCTGTAGATCTGTGACTTCTACACTTTTCTATATGCAGGTTATACTTCAGTAAACAGTTAAAAGCACAGAGCGTCAACCTGATTCAAATTATAACATATACATTTCTTGAAGGTGATCCAATAATTTTAAAGGTATACATAATGGTTCCCAAAATGGATAATGAAAGCCATCCAAACAACTACAAATCAGACATCTGTAAGAGAGAAAGTGCCTTGCAAACATAGAACACGATGCCACCCGTACTGGTAGTATTCACACTAGAGTGATCTAGTGAGATAGTTCTTCCCACTCCAGTGTCAGAAACAGAGGCTTGATCAATAACAGGAAGAGTGGACACACAAAGAGAAGAGGATAAGTGGTTTCAGTTAATCTGATGAACACAGTGTTTATCCCAATCCCCAACCTTTCCACTGATTTCTCATTAAATATCAGATATAATAAAAAAGTGTAAGCTCTCTATAAATCCTCCATTACTTCAGGATTTAAAAACAATAAAGAAGTTTAACCATTCCAATCTGTGATTTACTGATACTTGAGGGGTTTTTAGAGAACCTGTAAAACTCTCATCTTGCATAATTCTTATTTATGTAGGAAGACGCTAATTCTCAAGAGAAATGCAAATGAAAACAACAGTGGAATAGTCCATGTTGGCCAAAAGATGGGAAAATATTGAATAAGGTTGGTAGTATCCAGAGTTGGTGACAGTATGGGGACAAGAACACTTTCAAATGTTCTTGGTGGCAATATAAATTGTTATGACATTTGGGAAGGCAATTTGGTAGTATCTGTCAAACTTTTAAATGGATCTATCTTTAATCCAACCATACAACTTCTGGAATTCATTCCTACATGCAGTGGTTCTGTATGAAGAGATGCCATTTTTGCAATGCTTATTAAGAGTAAAAAACTAGAGGCAACGTGGATGTCCATCAATTAGAGGAGTGGTCAAATGAATGGGTGCATAGTGATGAGAAATAATATGCAGTCATCAAAAAGCCTTAGTAGGAACTTCCCTGGCGGTCCAGTGGTTAAGACTCCACACTTCCACTGCTGGGGGCACGGGTTCGATCCCTGGTCGGGGAACTAAGATCCCACATGCTGCGTGGTGTGGCCAAAAAATAAAATAGAATAAAATAAAGCCTTAGTAGATTCCCCACACACACCTACATAGAGAATGCATGATACGTATTACTGAATGGAAAAAATGGCAGAACAGTACTAATGGTATGATCACATTTATTAAAAAAAAAAACAACAACAACTAGTTGACCCTTGAACAATGCAGGTTTGAACTGTGTGGGTCCTCTTATTTTTTTTTTTTTCAATTGTAGATACATCTATATTATACAATCTGAGCTTGATTGAATCCATGGATATGAAGGAACCACAATAACCAGGGCCAAATCTAAGTTATACACAGATTTCAACCAGGAGGAGGGTCTGTGCCCCTAACTCCCACCTTGTTCAAGGGCCAACTGTATTTATTTATTTTTGTATCTGCTTGTTCGTAGCTCAAGAAACATGCAGAGGGACACACACCAAATTATTAATAGCTGTTACCCTTTTCATGGTACATTGGGAGTGGTAGAGAGTGGACATTTTCACTTTTTAATCTTTATACTTCCTTATTCATATATTTTTTTCAAAGAGCACATATACTGTTGTAATTACAAAAACTGAAACACCTAAAAGGAGAGAAAACAAATGAATAATTGCTGTTTGAAAAAAAATCTATGTAGTTCTGGTATATATCTTTGGAAACGAGCAAGGAGGTCTGAGAATCTCTGAAGCACCCTGTCCTGAGAGGAGAACTGAATAGAAGGCAACAAAACTTAAAACTAAAGGCGCAGTTTTATTTCCCACCTTGAAATATCTACATTGTCTCTGTGGGGCTACCAACAGCCCCTTGCCTTCTGATTAATCTTATTCCTTCATTGCCCGCCTTGTGCTCTCTTTGGTGGCTACTGCCACACCCACAGTTCTGTTCCCAGCCAGCTATGATTCCTGTGAGCCTCTGCTCAGGGTCCCCAGCTTTGGACCATCCTAACAACATGTCTGCACTTCTCCCAGGCCTCTGCTTTCGGGGCTCTTATCAGCTTCTCTGGGTCCACGCCCCCAGGCTCCTGGTGTCACTCTGAACTCCAGGGATATACTAAACCAGCAGCCCATACCTTCTCATTCTTCCCCATAAAGCTTCTTTTGTGCATTGATGAACTGCCTGGTGCTGTACAGGTTTCCCACATTCCTCTTTTCCAGAAAATTCCATGATATTCATCCTAGCAGAGTTGGTCAACCCCTAGCTTTTCACGCACTTCCTCCAGGAGTTCTCCTAACCCCATCCCTAAATAAAACTACATATTCCCTTCTTTGCCCTCCTATTGTTCTCCACACCACCTCTATAGTTTTACCTAGAGCATTGCATTTCACTTCATTGTCTACACTGTGGGAGAAACCCATTGTCTACACCTGGGTTGAAACCCAATTCCACTATTCACTGGCTGTGGCTTCATCTCCTCATCTGTAAGATGTGGTCAATTTTAAGACTGACCTCCAAGGATTGTTGTGAGGATTAAATTAATAACGCAGTAAAGCATTTAGTGCTCCCCGTATGTAGTAAGGACTAATCAATGTGATTATTAGAACCACAACTAGACTATGATCTTAATAACAATTTTATCCTATAACAATGTGATGGTGATGGTGATGCACTTTCATCAAGTGGTAAAGTCTATGTTCCATCTCCTGGAACCCGCGTGGAAGCTCACGGTGCCTCAACCACTACAGAATATGGTAAAGTGGTATTTCCATAGTGGTATTTCCAAGCCTAGGTCATAAAATACCACCACACATTTCTATCTACCTTGTTCTCCTGGGATGCTCATTCTTGCCATTAGGCACCGTGCTGTGAGGCAGCCCAAGCAGTCACACGTGGGTGTTCTGGCCAAGAGCCAGCAGCAACAACCAGACACATTAAGGAACAAATCTTAAGTGATACCAGTCTTCAGATGTTGAGTTACCCCAACCTGCAGGCTGCCCCAGCTGACACTGTGAAAAATAGAGGTAAATAATTCCCACCAGGCCCTCCCAAATTACAGATTCATGAGTAAAAGAAATGATTGATATTGCTTTAAGCCCCTAAGTTTATGGTGGTTTGTTATACAATTATAACTGGACACTGAAATAAGAACATAGCAAAGTATAGCATCTTATCTTAGTCACTAATGGACTGGTGACAACTCTTCACCAACATAGCTGAAAGGAGATCTCTGGTTTAGTTGGACTCTACTTGTCCATACCTCAGATTGCTCAGAGAGGTCAAATAAGCTGACTAGAGCTACAAAGATGGAGAGAAGCAGAGTTCAAATTTCTACCATGCTCATCAGCCTCCAAAGTCTGTGTGCCTAAAGAGCTAAGAGATACTGCCCCCACCCTCTAGTTATCCAGGACAGACTTCCAGAGAAAGAGTCAAGCCCAAAGCCATGGATGAACTTTACAGTACAGGGAAGAGAGTGGAGAGAGCATTTCTAAGTATGTTGTTGGGATCCAAAGTGCAGGAAGGAATTCAGCAAAGTCAGGATGCAACAGGAAAGAAAAAATCTGACTCCATATTGGATCTCTTCCTTTTACTTTAACCTTTGTATTCTATTGCTTTTGCTACAAGTTAATCACTAAAGGGATGTTGCCTATAAGCTTAAATTATACATAATGGCCCATGTCTGGGAGCCCTGCCTCCAATATAATGAATGTTAAGCTAAAATACCTTTGTTTATTTCACAAGAAACCTCCTGACCAGGCTCACCTGTGAATGGCTGCAGGAAGGAGGAAATAACACATCCCCTCTGGAGTCTGACCAGAACCAGATTTTTACCTCCTCCCCTTTTAGTATAAAAGAAGCCTGAATTCTAACTCAGAGAAGATGGTTCTTTAGGACACTAGTTCACCATCTTCTCAGTGTGCTGGCTTTCAAATAAAGTCACTATTCCTTGGCCCAACAACTCATCTCTCGTTTTATTGACCTGTTGTGTGGTGGGCGGTAGGAGCTTGGACTCAGTAACAAGGACAGGCTGAGAGTGGTTCAGGGTGAGGCTTATTATCCAAGTCAGTGTCCCCAGTCAGGTCCTCTAAAGTTTCAGGAAAGTAAGAACCAGGGTGTGAAAATGTCTTAATACCTTTAAAGGCCTTGTGTAAGGATCAGCAAACTATAGTCTGCTGGCCAAATCTGACTCACAGCCTTTCTCTGTAAATAAAATTTTATGGGCACATGGCCACGCCCATTCATTTATGTATTATCTAAGGCTGTTCTTGTACTATAATATTAGTATAGAGTTGAATACTCGAACTACAGACTGTATAGCCCAAAGCCTAAAATATTTATTATGTGACCCTTCACAGAAAGTTAGCAATTCCTGACCTAGTGGAATTTATCCACTTATGCAAGATAAAGCTTTACACTCTAATTAAAATGTCTTTTTAATTTTTTTTTAAACTGTTGTCTGGAATTATACCAACTCTCCTGCTGGTTATCCTGTGTTGATCAGAGGCTCTAGTTGGCAGATCTGCAAGTCTTTGTTGAATTTTTTAAAATATGAAAACTCATTATTACCTAACAAAAGGACTTTGTAGACAGAATGTTCCAACAGATGGATTCCATGGAGAAAACAGAAAAAAAAAAAAAAAAAAGTAAGACAAGTCCTTGGTGGTAGAAAGCTAAGAGACACAATCAGGAAACAGTGTATTATTGAACTGACAGGTGGAGAGATACTAAGGACAGACATTGGTTTGTCTTAAGCAGAGGAGATAAACTCAAGGTCTGTGGGCCATATCTGGCACTCTGACATGTTTTGTTTCCTTTAATACAGAGTCAGTATTTAAATATAGTATCTACGTGTTGGCAGGCAGTTCAGGTTAGCTGTCCCAACACCCATTCCCAACTCCCTTCTCCCTGACTGCTTCTCCCACAACAGCTAAGTAATACTTTCCCAGGTTCCTGTGCAGCTGGGGTGATCACATGACCTGTTCTAGCCAATGAGATTTAAGCAGAAGTCTGGTAGGAGTTTCCAAGGCAAGTGTTGGCCTTCTTGGTAAAAGCCTGGCACTGCCTTCTCCCCTTCCTTCCTTGAATACAGATGCTATGGCTTATTTCCAGCTTTTTCTAATAAATGGGTGGATCCAGCAACACTGAGTCTACACTCCCACCTGCCAATTATTTGCAAGAACAGGGTAGCAACTGCCTCCCTTTAAACACTGGCTGAGGGTACTCTGGGTGGCCAGAGTTGCTCTGGGAAATTCCTCTTAACTTTCTGTTAATTTCCTCTTTGATAAGGAGCTCAGGAGCTGCTGAGTGTTACTGAGAGCTGGCAGAGGCAGCCACCCAGAGGGCCAGGCTCTCTGGTGAGTCCTGCCCTTCCTCTTCTTCTCGAAAAGGGGAATCATACAGCACAGTCTGCACTTCTTGGTGAAGAAAGCTCAGATCTCTTAAGATGATTTAAGGATGAGAAATAGAGACTGCAAAATCCACCCACTTGAGTAATCAGAGTATTATTCTTACACAGTTCTAGAGTCTTATGGGAACTTTTTTAAAGGAAAAAAGGGATGTCTATATATATATATATATATATATATATTTTTTTTTTTTTTTTTTTTTTTTTAATTTTTCCCCCCAAGCATATATCAATGAGTGTCTCCAAAGTGCTTTAAAAACAAGAATTACCAGCTTTAATGAGGGGGTAAGAACAGCACTAAGAACATCTGAGACAGTTCATCCTTAATAAAATTCTAAATGTTAGCTGGTTCCATTACTCAAAGCTTTCACTCAGCACACACGTTATTTATTATATCATTATGCATTCTGAGAAACACCAGCCATGGTGACTTGGAAGAGGTGGCGCTATTGCACAGGAAACCTCACGTTCCATATTGATAACGGTAACTCACCTGCTTTCCTAGTGCTCTCCGGTTTATCTTAAAAGCTGTAAAAGTAGGTAGATGGTGGCTTTTCTTAAGGTGCTGGAATAACCTCAGGACCCAATTGACAACACTGGATGGGATGTAATGGCTCCAACTAACAAAGTGAAAGTCACAAATGCACAGCAACTGAGAAAAAGCCAAACCACCACCACAACAACCAGAGTAAATATTCTGTTTTGACTTATTTTATCCTAAAACCATTGAATTACTAGATGGGTTTTGTCCTAATCCTAAACTTGTTTTGTTTTTAAATAATGTTGACTTTTATCAGTTGGGAAGAGGGGTTGGTGGGAAGCAACCTCTTAAAAAGCAAGTCCTTAATCTTTATTTTCTGTTTGGTTAAACTTGAGTTTCTGGATTTGCATTACAGGAAAACTGTATATATCCAGTTTCCCTAGGAAATACCTCAGTTAATGGATTTTCCTCCATCAACTTTGGTTGAAGAAACTGACTCATGACTCATTTGCCTATTAACAGTTCTTGGAAATTCTGAGAAGCCAGTTGTTAGATAGATGCAAGCCTGAATCCAAAGAACAGGAAACACTACTTTGGGTGCCTAAATTATGTTACTCCGTGATCATTTGCAGAGGGAAAGGGCTAGAAACTTCAGAACTACAATCTCCAACTCCAACCCAGGAATTTTCTCTTTATCTTTAATTACAACAATCATTTCAAATGCAGTGAATAAAGACTATTGTTTGTATCATAGAACAGGAAGCAACAAAGCAGCAAAGTAGAAGGAAAGAAAACAAATATTTATCAAGCACCTACCATCTCCATGCACCAGGCTGTGTTCCACAATTTCATATGATTTATCTCGATGAAGTGTCATGGCTGGCCTGCTATGGAGGTTTTTAAAACTGAGGACATGGAGTCTCAGGAAAGTAAAGTGGCTTTAGTCCAGGTCACAAGGTAGCAAGTGAAAGTATGGTTTGTCTGATGCCCCACTTGATCATTTACGGCCTCAAAGGACATTTGAGGGCAGGACTCCACTCTAACTCTATGACACGTCTAAGAGTTGGCCTTTGCCTGAAACCTCCCAGAGAGAGAGACTTCACTCTTCAAACTAGAGCTGGAAATTTTCTTGCCTGGTTTTATTCCTTTATAAAGCCTCAAGAACAAGAGCAGTAATAACTACTCTCATGTACTGAAGCCTTCCTATAAGCCAAAAGTGGTTCTGAGTGCACTACATACACCGGTCCTTACACTTACTTCATTCATTCACTGATTCATTCATTCATGCAACAAGTGTTCATTAAACTCCCACCTGTGCCAGATACTGGAGATGGTGGGGGACCCTCATGAGACCGATATTATTATCCTCTTTTTACACATAAGGAAACAGAAGCTCAAAAAGATAAACCTCAAGCTATACAGGATGGCACAGACAGGCTAGTGATTCACCAGAGAGGTTTTCTTATCCTCTAGGGCTGTGGCTGGACTAACTCTGCAGCCTCTCTTAGGTCTGGTCGATGGAACGTGTACAGGAGTGGAGTTTACCATGATCAGACCTGGATCATAAAATCCTCATGGGCAGGGGGCTTCCCTGGTGGCGCAGTGGTTGAGAATCTGCCTGCCAATGCAGGGGACACGGGTTCGAGCTCTGGTCTGGGAAGATCCCACATGCCGCGGAGCAACTAGGCCCGTGAGCCACAACTATTGAGCCTGCGTGTCTGGAGCCTGTGCTCTGCAACAAGAGAGGCCGCGATAGTGAGAGGCCCGCGCACCGCGATGAAGAGTGGCCCCCGCTCGCTGCAACTAGAGAAAGCCCTCGCACAGAAACGAAGACCCAACACAGCCAAAAATAAAAATAAATTAATTAATTAATTAAAAAAAAATCCTCATGGGCAGTTTTCTTGAGAGCAGGAAGTAAACTTCTACTTGGTAAACTCCTGAGTTGGAGAGGTCTGTTACAGCAGCATGCATTATCTAACTAATACATACAGTTAGCTAGGCCAGGGTTTTGGTCCAAATCTGTATGATTCTGGAGCCTGGGTTCTAGAATAGGGGACGGCACTGCTCTCATTTGCTTCTCTTTAACTTGCGTACACTGATCTGAGTTCTACCTTCTGGAGAGTGAGAGAATCTTCCCATTTCTTCTTCTGTAATGCAGTCCTTCAGAGACTTGAATTCCATTTTCACGGGCCTTCCTTACCTTTCCCGGTTCCTTATATGACATAGTTGTTCAGCCAGATAAAAATCTAGTTTGCCAGTGCCCTCTTTAAAGTATGAGGTAGAAAAGCTATAAAGAAAATCAATGAAACTAATAGTTGGTTCTTTGCAAAGATCAAGACTGATGAATTTTTAGCTAGACTGACCAAGAAAAAAGGGAGAAGACACAGATCACCAAGGTAAGAAACAAATGCAGAAAAGCATTTGGTAAAACTCAACATTCATTCATGATAAAAACTCTCAACAAACTTGAGACAGAAGTAACTTCCTCAACACGATAGAAAACATATACAAAGAAACCTGCATCCTACATCATATGGAGTGGTATGAATGCTTAATAGACTGGACGCGTTCTCCCTAAGATCAGGAACAAGGCAGTGATTTCCGCTTGCATCACTTTTATTCAATGTTGTATTGGAGGTTTTAGCCCGTGCAAATACGGGGAAAAAAGGAAAGAAAGAAAGAAAAAGAGAAAATGAAAAAAAAAAAAAAGAAAGGTACAAGTTAGAAAATGGATCCTGAGGCTTCTGACCAGCACAGTCTATAGGGGCAGTTGCCCCGGAGACCCAGCTGCGCCTGCTAAGCATCGTTTCCCCATCCTCATGGGGAAACGCGCCCAGCCCCCAACCCCAGGCTCTCAGTCCCTGTGAACAGACGGGCTGACTCTATTCCTGGTACCAGGAGGGAATGTCTGACCTCGGCCCAGGCCAGGGCCATCAGTTTATTTGGTCTATTTACTTTAGTCACATAGCTGATTCATGGGGTCATGAATCAACACATGAACCATGTTAATAAAAGTGAACTTCAGTCTGGACTTTTGTTTGAGCTGTGGGGAAATACACAGCCTCTCTCCACTGGAGTTGTTATGAAGTTAGAACTTGAGCCTGGAGCTACAGGAAGCTATCTTGACTGTTAAAAAATATGGGGAGAATGGAGCCAAAGTAGAAGAAAGCCAAGCAAAGAGATGAAGAAGTCCTGGTGCAGCTGTTGTCTTGAGCTTATATACCCAGCCAGTCCTGAAGCCAGGACTATTCGTGGACTTCTCACATACATCAGCCATGAAATACCCTTTTGCCTCAGCCAGTATTGAGTTTCTGGCATTTGCAAGGGGAAAAGTCCTGACTAACTCAGGGATTGTGACACCCTCCTTGCCTTGATTTTGGTGTTAGCTTCACCATGACGCTCTTAGAAATCAACAACTCATGCTTTTTTAAGTCTCCCGTTTGAATCTAAGTCCTAGTAGAATCAGGACTATGTTTCATTTTCTAGTACAGTATATCCCCAGTGCCTAGCACACAGTAGGTATTCAATTAATATTTGCTGAATGAAGAGAAATTCATGGTGGAGGGCTGGACAGATGGATGGATGATGATGAACGGATAGATCTGTTCTGAATTTTACTAGGGTTTAAATTCAGCTTCATTGGTCTTTAATTTCCAGGACTTACCTTCTTTATCTTTTCAAAGTGTTAGTCATGCCCATTTCCTATCTACTCACACTTCTCTTCTCCACAGTGTCTCAAAAATTACACAAACTGTTGCTGAGATTGTAACCACTATTTTCTCGGTATCCTCTGTGAGAAATAATTCATCTAGCCTTAGAGATGCGAACTCGCTTAAATCAATAGGATGCACTTTTATCATCTTCTCAACTACCTTGGACTCCAATTTTCTCCTACTTATATTTTTCGACCCTTTTACAGGGTGATGATGATTTTCTTTGACCATAAAAAACAGAGGTAACCCGAGCCTGCGTGGTTCTGCTTTTACCCTGCCATCCGTTACCAAGGCACCATCTGCCCGACAGCAGGTCAGTCTACAATGGCCTAGACAAACCTCTTCACACTGTCCTTGGCTTATTTGAAACTTGCTGTAGTAGAGAAGCTTTAGGCGTCCATACAATTTTTATGCGTCATGCCCCTCCTGTATGTACCTCAGTGTATTTTATATGCTCTCTTTTAAACTGAGTTTACTAGAGAAGTCCATATTTTGCCACAGTATGCCTCTTGGGATATATTTTCTCCTCTCTCTCTCTCTTTTCTCAATCATCTTTCATGTATTTACAGTTATATAACCAGAATTTCCCTTTTAAGAACATTTATTTCTTTTGTTACTGTGCTCTGTGTTAGTGTATCTGGTTTTTAAAAACGTCTACATTTTCTCTGAATTTGACTTGATATATTCTTTCCCCAAACCGGGGCACCTGTCTGGCTTAGCTCCGCATGCCCTTCTGTTGGACTCTCCCACACGAGACCAGCACAGTCACGGGTTTCCACTGCCCCATCGACAACACAGTACACACCGGTCCCTTCTGGGCAGTTAATGTGGCCATTGTCTCCCTGCCATGTGTGAGCATCTTTCTTCATTTACCCTTTCTGATGAGAGCAGAGATATTCAGCCTTCCTTCCTCACTGACCCCACTCCTCGTAGGTTACCTTTTTAATGTCATATCAGTTTAGAGACAAAGGCCCGGTGCTTTTACTTGTCTCCTTATATTTATCAATGATCACTTTTACAGTGAGTGGCTGTGTGAGTGTGGATATGGGAGTTTTCCAGTTCTCTTGTCTTGGAACAGTTCCACATATTTCCATTTGCTACATATTAATCTGAACTATGGTAAATTTAATTTTGTTTAAGAAAAACCCAAATGTGTCACATAAAAAATGCAGAAATAGAAATTCCATATATTATAACTATTTCCTAATGGGGGAAATTCTTTAGATCTTCTGCTTTCTTAATTCACAAACACAATTAAGATATATGACAATTATACATCTCAACAAATGTAAAAATACTGATAAGCCTAAATATGCTGCTGGGCTTTGTGTGCATGCATCTATCATGGCATTTACCAGACTCTTCCTTTCTTTTGAATCATTTATACATGAATCTCTTACCTACTATACTGAGCTCCTCAGAGCCCGTGAATTAATTCATTTCTGTATACCCTATTGCATCTTGAATGTGGTAATGTACACGGAAAGTGACAAATAAATGTTCACTCCATGGAACTGGACTTTGGACTCCATGTACAATCAATAGGATAAAAAGGAATTCAGTGTCTGGAGGCGTTTATACATCATCATCTACACAGAAACATCTGACATATTAAATATGAATTATTTTAAACTATTAATTAAAACAGAGCCCAAAAGACTTCTGCTCAGAAATGCTTTGAACATTTCTTAAAATCCTTTGAGGCCCAGACTGCCTTTCTTTTGTGTTATATAACTTCACTATAGTTAATTGGTATTAGAGAAGCTGTGACGTGCAGGTCCCCTCTGATGATCTCCTGTGCTAAAAACGAAGAGCAGTGAAACATGCCCATATTTTAGAGGGTGCATCTCAGAAGGTACCTTAAAGTGTGTCACGCAAAATGAATGATCCAAGGGAAGAGGCAGCTTTACAAGGAGCTGTACAGTCATCTGGAGAGACAATCACCAAAACTCACAAGACCCCCTTGGAGCACATGGCATCCCAGAGCACAGCACTTCCGCCCACCTGACCAGCCCCTCCAGTTTAGGAGGGTGTTTTAGTGGCTCTACACTCTCCATGCCTGCTGTGCACACGGCACTCTTTAAGATTTGTCATCAGTGACTGCATTTCCCCCCAGGTCTCTGTATTTCAGCAGAGAATAAAAGAATCCCTGTATATCACTTTGATGAGTGTGTACAAAGCACTCTGCTGTCTTTGGGCAGGAAGCTGCTAAAGAAAGATACCTTCGTTACGGTTTACAAAACGATTTTCAAAATGTGCTGCTTTGGCCCCTTAGAGTCAAGTTCAAAAATAGAAGCCTATAAAACTTACCCGGAAAACCACTGTCACAAAAAGACATTCTCCCTGTATTTGGAGGGCACACTTTAGTCTGTTACGTTAGGCTGCTCTGATATTAATCTGTACACTAAGACTGCCTTAATTAACCATAAAAAGGACAACTGAAAACACAGGATTTGATCATTGCACATACAACACTAGTGCCATAACTACCAAATTAGGCCATTTTGCAGAAAGCATCCAGGCCTGAGTTCTGTTTAAGCTGTCTCAGGGTTACATTTCATCATCCAATTTCAAAAAGGCAACAGGATACTAAGTTGATTAGGATTCAGTGAAAGTTTAGACCATTGCACATCGTGCAAATTTAGCTTCCATCCACCCTCCCTGATAAGGATGGGGGAGGGAGGAAAAGAAAGACATTTACACATTTTCCAAGGATTAAAATTGGACTTGCCTGATGCTCACAGTGACACCTTTTGGTGTCACTGGATTTAATGATGTTATAAATAATGAGTTAAACACATTTGGAGAGTCTGATTAATGAACTCAGGGACCATTCTGTAATAGAGAACACTGATGCCTAAATGGAGCGTGTAACTTCCACATTCTCTGATCTCTCATGAGTTGTGGATTCCAGGACAGCCCTGCCCTCTTCCCCCTCCACACACTGAGAAGCAGAATGCACTTCTGCCCGCACCAGTTGTGACCAAGCTTCAAGAAAGGATAACATGCCTGTAAAAATCATCACAACTTGAGTTTCTTTGCTCTGTTACTTTTTGGGAATAGTTTCATTTGTTGAGGAAATCAGCCTTGCTAATTACTGGTAGGTACCTGGGTTCTTTTAGAGAGAAAAGTACTGGTAGCTATCACAGCTAAGACACTTGCAAGTGGTTGAGTTGAAAAAAGAAACTGGCCAGTTTCACTATTTGCTAGTTTTGCAACAAGGGACAATTGGCTTTAAATTGCTGGTCCTTATAGTCCTTCCCCCTGCCCCACGAGGGGGGTAATAAGAGTATTTACCCGAAGACATTGTTGTGAAGACTACGCGGCTTAAGATATTATATGGGGCACACAGTTAGTACTCAACACATATTATGCATTATTAGTAGTAGTAATAAGTGGGCCATGATGGGGGACTGCATGGGGAGGTGTGTGGTGGTACCAGTTGTACCACGTAGAAGCTTGCTGTAGAATCTAATCTAGCTTCAGGCAAAAGCCTGCTAAGCCACTGGTAGCAAGGAGCTGCTGGCTGGAATTCTGTCTTCATTTCTCAAAGCTCCTTTTCTCGGCATTCCACTCCTGTCCTTGTCCCAACAGTGTCATTGCTCATTTTATTTTTCCCTTTTAAAGACAATTTTTTTTAGAGTAATTGTAGGCTCATAGCAAAATTAAGAGGAAGGCACAGAGATTTCCCATATCCCCCTTGCCCCAATACAGGAAGAGCTTCCCCCATTATCAACTTCTCCCACCAGAGGGGTACATTTGTTACAACTGATGAACCTACACCGACACGTCATCACCCAAAGTCCATAGTTTTCCTTAGGGTTCACTCTTGGTGTTGTACGTTCTATGGGTTTGGACAAATATGTAATGACATGTACCCACCACTATAGTATCATACAAAATACTTTTCACTGCCCTAAAAATCTTATGTGTTCTGCATATTCAACCTTCTCTCCCCTAAACCCCTGGAAACCACTAATCTCTTCATTGTCTCCATAGCTTTCCCTCTTCCAGAATGCCATATCGTTGGAATGACACATTACATAGCCTATTCAGATTGGCTTCTTTCACACAGTAATATGCATTTAAGGTTCCTCCATGTCTTTTCATGGCTTGATAGCTCATTTCTTTTTTAGTGCTGAATAGTATTCCGTTGTCTGGATGTGCCGCACTTTATTTATCCACTCACCTACTGAAGGGCATCTTGGTTGCTTCTAAGTTTTGACAATCATGAATAAAGCTGCTATAAACATCCCTGTGCCGGTTTTTGTGTAGACATAAGTTTTCACCTCCTTTGGGTAAATACCAAGGATTTGATTTTCAATCAGATCCACTGCTTGCTGGACTGTACGGTAAGACTGCACTAGAAGAGGATGTTTAGTTTAGTTGTTGCTCTTTTGTTACCAGAGGGCTTTCTCTAACGTGTGCTTTGCCAGCTTTTACACAATGACTAACAGAAAGGGGGTATAAATATTCCAAGGCTCCCTTGCCTCTCAGGTGGAATAACTCTCATCAAGCTCTATGCGGTTTCTCAGTGTTCCCCTCAAGGATTAAGCTCCATTGACCACCCCCCCATTGGTTACTGTCTTAATGACCCAAGCTTCCCTGCTAGTTGCCTTCCCTTCCCTGTCTCAACCCCCTATTTCTCTACCTGTGTTTCCTTCATTTCCCCAATAAAGTAAGTGCCCTTGAACCCTTATCTCAAGGTCTGCTCATGGGGTGCCCAAGGTAGACAATCCTCAGTGGTCCCTCCTCCCCATTCACCCCCTCATTCATCACACTAGTGTTATTTGTCAACTCCAGTATCTTCTACCTTTGTTTACCTGCTCTACTGGCCTGGGCAGTACTGTCACTTTTAGGCCTGTTTCCCCCTGACTGCCTCACGGGCTTTATTCACAGACAGCTCTGATGGGGAAGACCTCGACGTCCACCCTGTTCCCTCTATTACAGCCCCGGGTGAGAGGTGGGGAGATCGGGCAGCAGACCCAGAGCTGGGAAAGAGAAGGCGCTCAGCGCAGTGGGCCAAGGCACAGGGTGTGGCTGGAAGATTGTGCACCCGTCTGAAGGTCTGCGTATTTCGGATTAGGCAGCAGAACACACTTCCCAGAATATCTCACTACTGTCTGCTTCTCCCTCTCTCTTTAGGCTTACTACCTGCCCTTTGGGGGACAAAAAGCTAAACTATAATTCACTATGTAACAGAAAACACGTTTTAGACCATTTTAGAGTCCATTTTTAAGTCTGAGTTCCACCTCTACTGCATTTTTATTTACTTATTTTGTATTAAACATTTACTCAGAGAATCTCATTCATCAGTGCGGATAATGAGCTTCCCCAGCCCCACCCCCAATTTCCTGCAATTCGAATTAGGACCAAATACAGATTTTACAATATTGAGACGACAAACATTTAAAGAGACATAATTGCCAGGCACCGCTGTCCTCAAATGCAATAATAGAAGATACAAATTATACTTGGTTTCTTCCTTCTGGGGGTCAGTGAAGTATATCCAGCTAAGAGTATTTTAATCAAACTATTTTATGTACTCCCCTGTCTTTCATATTAATCACTCACCTACTTTAAGAACTGTTTTGACCTAACAGAGGATTTTGCACTAGATCAGAGGACCCCAGTTATCTGAGAAAATGTCAGCCTGTTTGCATTCATTCATGCATTAATTTCCTAATTGTCTGAGCTTCACTTATGTGTTGTTGAGACCCATAAAGCTTTTAGAGTTGAGTAGGAAATTGAAATTTAGGTTGGCTCAAATTTAGTTTCCTTGCTGTGTGACAGAGGGTTCCAGTAATGTCAACCCCCCACCCTTGATGAGTTTATCAAATTGTTACGAAAACAAGACAAACAGGTGAGAAGTGACACGTTAACATGAAGAGGCAGAGCTTGGGTAAGTCTGAAAGGAGAGGCACAGACAAGGAATTGGAGGAGGGAGAGGTTGGAGATTTGGGGGAGAAGAGGAAGGTAGAAAAGCTGCTCTCCCCGCTGGTAACCATGGTGATGGGAGGGCTCAGGAGAGGGCAGGAACAGCTGTCAAATTAGAGCAATGAGAGCTGGGGGCTCTGAGGGCTGTGCAATGAGGAATAGGACTGGACCATGGGTAAATCATGAATCGCGAGCACCTAAGATTCACGAGGGGCATCTGGAAGTCCAGGTAGCTGAACAAGGCCAGAGCGCTGGACACAGCTAAGGCTCCAGGACATCAGCTGGTTGGGGCAGCTCATAACAGGCACTTGATGGGGGTCTTAGGGAATTTGGTGGCAAAAGTTAGGATTCCAGGCCAGGAGCCTGGGGCCTTGGTATGAGGGTGACCCAGGCCCTGCAGATGATGTTTGGTGGGCAGAAGAGGAGGATGAATGTCCATGTTTACTGGGTGCTGTCTGTATCACGGTGTCCGAGCACTGGTCCCATGAAACCGCGGAACATCTTCACTGTCTGTTTTGGGGTTAGCTCATGTAATCCTGACCGTCACCCTGGGGGGTGGGCCCTGTCACTATCCCCATTTTACAGATGGAGACACAGAGTCAGAGAGGAGGAAGGATTTATCCAGGGCTGTACAGCAAGCAAGAGGCAACATCAAGGTTCAGATTTCCACTTCTGCAGAGCCCCCTCCAGGTCACTTTGTCCTAAAACAGGTGATGCCATGATGCTTTGGACATCAAGAAGCCATTGCAGTTTTGTGATGAGGGGAGAGGCATGATGAAAAGGAAATGACAAATACAGTAGTCATACTCAGCTGAACTGACAAATCTTTTCTTGACGCTGCCATGGACTCTTGGTTTTCCTCTTTTGGCAGAAGTTTATTTTTCACACAAACCACATTACACTTCACACCTTGATGAGATGTGTGAATGAATGAAAGTTGCAAAGAAGTTCAGTGCTCAGGGAAACTGTGGAATTCAGTTATAGGCTCTCAAAGTTCCATTTTGGTTCTTGACCTTCTTATGCTTCCTGTCAACATGGGATCTCAGGTCCCCCCACCCTGGGGCTTAAATTCTGTAAGTTATTGGGCTGGCTTTGTCTTGCACCTGAGCTGAGCTCTGAGTCTACATCAACTTCAGCATCTCCACCTACTGCTAACTTCTGGCGGAGAGCATACCAGCCTCAAAGAAACCCCTATCCCATTTGCTGCCCCAGCTACACAGGTCAGAGCTGAATAAACTCATCGGCTGGGAAGCCTTGACCCCCTGAGTAGGAATGAACACCTTGCTGTGCTCTGAAAGAGAATAGAGAGTTTTGGAAGCCCCATTTTCTAATTTAGTACCTCCCAAACCAAAAGGTAATCCTTTTATAGAGTGTGAATCATACTAGAAATGTTTGGAGAAAAATAACAATGTCACGTGACCACCAAGAAGCACCACGAAGCACCCGCACAGCGTGTTTAGTGGTTTGAGACTCGGAGTCTGGGAGCCTTCGCATAGGACAGAACACATTTTCCAGCAGGGATTAGCCTTGAGACTAGAGTTTAATGAAACAATCACTAACACTGGAGTCGTGGGCAAAAAAACAGGCAAACTCCAGGGAGCTCCTAGTTTGTCTGGGGAAGACATTTATCTAATAAACCATGAATAAATAATAGAAAGGAGTTTAAAGTCATGAGATGCAGAGGAGCCAAGGGACGAAAACTAGGGGTTGGATGTGTAAGAAGATGCTTTACAAGCAATTTAATGTCTTGACTTTGCAACAGACATTCACTCCTGGAAAGATACTGTCACCTGTGCAGAAAGAAGCATGCACAATACTGCTTGCTCATGGCAGGGACTGCCAGCCAGAATAGAGCAGGTTATGCAGTGATGATAAAGAGCTCCAAAGTCTCCATGACTTAGAACAACAAGGATTTAACTCTTGCCCATGCCCCACGCTCCATGCAGGTCAGCAGCAGGATTCTGATGATCATAAACACCTAGGGACCTAGACGACCAAGATGGCAGCATCTCATGGGGTGGAAGAGAGATTGGAGAATCGAGCACCAGCAATTATATACTTGGTTCTGGAAGTGACACATGTCACTTCCACACACATTTCCGTGATGAGATCCAGTGACATGGTGATGGCTAACATCAAGAAGGTAGGGAAGTATAATCTCTTATGACCAGGAAGTAGAAAAGGACCAGATATTGGTGAACATTAATACATCTACCATGTGTAATGGCAAAAATTGGGAAGAAGTACCTATTTCTTCATCTGTACATAATGTATAAATACATCCTTATGAAATAATATTATGCAACAGTTAAAAAAGACTTGAAAAATTAAAACGCAAATTGCAGAAAACTGCACATAGTATATATCAATAGTATCTCTCTTATATATGGCTCACCCATATCACAAACTTCTGTGTATCAGTGGACATATATATGTGTGTCTAAATGCACAGAAAAACCTCTGGGAGGATGTCCATCAAACTAATAATGGTGTTTACCTCTAAGAGAGGAATATGGTTGCAGGGAAGAAAAGGGAGTTTTTGTTTTTCTGAATTTTAAAATAAAAATGAATTTATATATAGTCTCTGAATTTTTTTTAAAATGTGTTCTAAAAAGGCATTTGTCTGTTGCCCATGACTGTTGGTTGGATGACCCCTGGTGCTAACCTAGGGTGCCATGTTCATTGTAGGAAGTTGACTTAGAGCACTTTTGACCTCCATGAGCTGCACCACCCATGTGTTCAGCAACCCTGTCCATATGGGAGGGATTTTCACTATTAGTTGGCCCTACTTGGTCTTGAATCTGGCACTTTCTGGAACATTCTGGAATTTTAATTCGATGGGAAGGCACCTCTTCTCACAGGTTCTATCTCTCATCACCTTCGGCACCCATGGGGTAATATCCTGGGGAATGTCAAGTTTCCAGATGTTTTCTTTTTCCTTCCTCATTTCAAAACTGACCTATCCTCTTCCCATCCTTAATTCTTATTTCTTCAGGTCTCTTCTCCAGGCTAAAGATAATGTGGTCTAATAGAATCATGAGCAAAATAAACCCAACAGATATCTTATTTCCCCCAAATAACATACTGTTTTTAATTAAGCAAAATATACAGCTTTCTAGAAGGGTCTTAGAGCAGAAGTACGGGGTATTTCAGACACAAGGGCAAGGCATAGAAGACAGTGTGCAGCTGAATTCCCAGCATCCTGCAGAAGAGGCTGTGCCCACGAAGGATCCTCTAATCTTACTGTAGATCTGGCTTTCAGAGTCAGACATAGTAATTTTATAGGTTGACATCATGGAAAGCAGCTTGGAACAGCTATAAAATGGAATGTTACTCAGTGATGAAAAAGAAATGAGCTATCAGGTCATGAAAAGACATGGAGGAATCTTAAATGCATATTTCTCAGTGGAAGAAGCCAGTCTGGAAAGGCTATATTCCATATGGCTCCAACTATACCATATTCGGGGAAAGAGAAAACTATAGAGGCAGTAAAAACATCAGTGGTTGCCAGGGGTTCAGAGAGCAAGGGGGTCTGGAGCACAGGGAATTTTTAAGGCAGTGAAATTATTTTGCATGATGCTGTAATAGTGGATACATACCATTATACATTCGTCCAAACCCATAGAATGTACAACACCAAGAGTAAACCCTAATGTAAACTATGGACTTTAGCTAATGATGATGTATAGATATTGCTTTACCAATTGTAACAGAAGTACCGCACTAATGCAAAATAATAGAGAAAGCCATTGAGTAGGGGCGTAGGTATATATGGTAACTCTCTGTACTTCTGGCTCAATTTTCTGTAAAACCCAAAACTGCTACAAAAAATATATGCTATTATTATTTTTTTAAATTTTGCAGAGCTAGTTTTTTTTTTAAGGAATTTTGAAGGCTCAACTATGGTTTGGATTCCAAGATACGCTATGTCTATTTTGAGGGGAAAATACTCAAAATACTTGTGAAAAATGGGAATGAAACAGAACCTGGCACAGACTTGCTATGGCAGGAAGAATGAGACCAGAGTCCTTGACAAGAGGGTTTCCCTCTTAACACACTGACCCAAAGGTGGCTGCTCTAGCCTCTTCCTCTGCTTGGAAATAGAAAACCCACAGGAGGCAGCATAAATGTTATCATTGGCTTTGGCCTCACCATGAATTTTTACACTTTTGCAAAACAGAAGAAGAAAACTTGCCAAGTGTGGAATGTTTTGTTTTTCCCTTTCCAAAGAAAAATATACCAGAGTTGGATGGGCTGACTGTCTGGACACTTCGTAGCTGAGGCAAGGCTCAGATTCAGGTTGTGGTGTGATTTTGGAGAACTCACTGTGTCTCTCTAAACATCGGGGTTTGAGCTATACAATAAAGGGATTATGATTAAAGAGAGGTTTAGGAGATCCTAGGGATGCTAAGCAAGTCTTCTGAGAGCCAAGTGAAGGGCAAAGAAGGGGGTCACAGGTAATGCTAGGCTTCCCCACCCCCCTACAAACACACATTTGTGTTTTGCTCTGTTTTCTTTTTGGCCTTCATTGTGATGAAAATTCCTTTCAAAGAAAGGATTCCACTGAACTAGGTGATGACCAGATCCCATTTCTGTTTCTAAAATCAACATTCCAAATTAAGTTATTGAGTAGACCTTGAATGGTAGGTGTGACCCACTGAACCAGAGGGAAGATCTTGGGAGGAAACTTTTAGTGAAAGCTGGGCAAGGTTGACTAGTGTCTCCCCCAAATTCATGCACATCCAGAACCTCAGAGCGTGACCTTATTTGGAAACAAGGTCTTTGCGGATGTAATTAAGGTCACACTTGATTAGAGTGGGGCCTAAATCCAATGATTTCATAGTTCTAGCCTCCAGAACTGTGAGAAAATAAACCTCTGTTGCTTTAAGCCATTCAGGCTTGCGGTAGTTTGTTACTGCAGCTCCATGGCACTAGAATTAGCACCTCATGTGTATGAGGCATTTTCAGGTGCGTCCCCTCATTTAAATCCTTGCAATGAGAAGCCTGACTTTATCACATTCCTCTTTCTTAGCTAGGAAATATCCTTTTAAGGTTCTCAAATTTGGGGGGACATGGTAAGGATCAAATGTTACAATGCCAATTGGCTTGTGATTGCTTTTGAGGGGTTTCCTGCACAAATGGCCAAAACTTTGATGTAGTAACAAAAACTATCTTCCGGAAGCTGGTAATTCATGTCAGAGAAGTGGTACTAAGTGCCGATCCTGTGCTAAATGTACCCTCATGATTGCCACCTTGGGGGTCTGCTAAGCTACAAGGTTAGTGGGGAGACTGTTAAGCTATAAGCCTCCTAATAAAGACCTTCTGAAAATCTGGAAGCCTGGAAAGATCTGGAAGATGGAAAAACAGAACCTGCAGGAACTTCTCCACCTGGCTTAAGAAAATACAACATGAGTAATTCTCTTTCCATGCTGCTTTGGAAAAGTTCTCTCTCTTTTTCTCACTCTCTGTACATATATACATAAATATATATTTACATATATATACACATATACATGTATACATATAACATATATGCTTACATAAATACACACACATATATATATTTTATTCAAAATCAGAGTACATTCTATTTAAATATTCTCTGAAAGATAAATTTTGACAGGGCTTGGGAAAAGACAAAAGTACGGAGAGAAACTGTGCCACACAGCAATATGGTAGCCACTAGCCGAGGCACATGTGGTTATTAAGCACTTGGAATGTGGCTCATCCAAATTGACGTGTACTTAAAGGGTAAAATAAATGCATGCTGGATTTCAAAGACTTAGTACCAAGAAGTTAAATATCTCAGGGATTTATTACATTGCATATATGTTGAAATGATAATTTTTTAGATACGTTGGGTTAAAGTATATCATTAAAATTAATTTCACCTGGTTCATTTACTTTTTTAAATTGGCTACTAGAAAATTTAAATTTATTTATATGTCTTACACTAAATTTGTATTGGATAGCACTGGTCTAAGGGATACATGCTCTCTGATACCTTTCACTTAGTCACTGTTTTGAACATTTTTGTTCAGGAAGTTCTAATTTTCCTTTACAAGTGATTTTTTTTTTAACTTTCTGTAAGAATTCTCGTACACACAGAGGATTCATTTTATAACACTCTAGTTTCTTTTTTGATGGTAACTTTTCTGTTTCTTAAAAATAACTGTGAGATGTAAAATAAGATTAATTTTGCCCTTAAGTGTTAGTTACATTATGAATTGCTGAGTGACCTTGGGCAAGTCACTTAACTTCTCTAGGCCCCAATATCACCACCTATAAAATAAGCTGGTCTAGAGATGATCCCCAGAACAGTGATTCTCAACCTCTTCCTCTCTTTTCAACATACTGGATGGTTCTGGGAAACTGCGATCAGCCACCACAGTTCGCTGTGCTAACACTGCTGCCTCGGCTTCCTCCCACTTCCCCTGGAGAATCACTGCCATTCCTTTCACGGACTCAGTAAGAAATTTCCAGGGAGGAGACAAAGTGCAGTAATTAGAGTCGGAGCCTACAGAATGTTGGAGCCATGGAGGAAAGTTACATTCGTCTAGTTCCAGCGGCGCACTCCCCTCATGGGAAATTACGGCCCAGAAGGAGTAACGACCTGCTAGTCAAGTCACCCAGCTGGTCGGTAGCAGAAGGCTGGCTCCGGCAAACGCTGACCACTAGTTAACGTACTTCATGGTGCATCCATGAAGCTCCGACGGGAAGGGAGCCTTGGGTGACACAGAGCTGCAGAGCAAAGACTGCAATGCATGGTCGCCCATCCATGTGTTGCTCCCTTCCTCCCAGAGACCTCACCATCCTATTGGGAGGTCATTTTTCTCTGTCTTAATTTACGACAAAGTGGAAAAGGACAAAGAATTCGGGGGTATGTGAATTAACGAGGGTGTTTAGGAGAAAATTTGACATCTTCTACCGATTTAAGTTGGAAGTCATCATTTCAACCTCTCTTCAGAGAGATTAGAAACTCAGTAGAAAGCTACTCACAACAGCTTTCCATGCCAAAATGTTCTGAAGTACCAGAATTTCCAAAAACTGCTTACATGCTTCTGAGCCTGGCAAAACGGTGGATGAGACAGAATGTTCTGTTCTGTTTAGACATGAGGCATATCAGGGTTAGATAAAGTCGTGATTGACAAAGGTTTGTATTTATTACAAAAGATGCCAAGTTATATTTAGGTGGGGTTTTTTTCCCTTTAAATCTCACTCTAAATTGCTTGTCACTTTTTGAAATATCATAATTAGCACCAGTTAATTTGTGTGCTTAAATATTTTAATGACAGGTTATAATTTTAATAGAAAAAGCAGTTTAGAAGAAAATCACAGGGTCCTATGACTTCCAGGGAGTAGTAGAGAGGAGAGAGAGAGACCAGGCTTTGGAGTAGACAGAACCCAGACCCGGAGCCCAATTCTGACTCACCACTTCCTACCTGCAGGGTCTTTATTAATCTGCATTACCTCTCCATACCTCAGCATTCTTGTTTATGAAACACAGATAACAAACCTAACTCTTTAAGTTGCTCTAAGGATTATCCCAGGCTTGTTACTGTAAAGCCCCTCACACACGTGGTACACTAGAAATGCCCATTTCCCTTTCCTTATACCCCCTTGCCCCCTAAAGAGAGAGAACCACGGTAGAGCCTGGGTTCTGGGTAGAAAGTTCCCAGGGCAACTAAACTGTGAGAAACATTTTCCAGAGGTCACCAGGGCTAAGTAAAAAGAATCATCAAAAGGAAAAGGAAAGGGCTCAAGTCCCAAGGGTAAGAGGAAAGGAATGGCTGGGTGAATAATTAGGAGGCTCAGAATCAGGAAGGAATGGAGTGGGAGGAACGTCTGAGGACACAAGTTCAGCAACCATGAAGTAGTGCTTCCACTTTACGTGTGAGACAGTCCACTGGGGACAGCCAGGGCATTTGAAGACCCTTCATAGGGCCAAATGCCCACCAAGTCACTCCTGTGCCCAGGTGAGGTGGGTTGAGCGGGATGGCACGGTGTAGATCTCAGCCCTGGGAGACTCATGATTCAATAGGGTGGCCATGAAAACTCAGTCCAACCAAGGTGCTGGGTCAAATGGTTTGCACTGAAGGTGTCCAGTACCGCTGCTATTGTCGATGCCATGTGTGAATTAGTGTCTGCTGTGGGTTATCCTATTAATAATTCAGAGACAGAGACTTGAGGGCTGGTTTCACCACTTACTGCTCATGTGATTTAAATTCCCTGAGCCCGGGAGCTTCCTTGGTGGTGCAGTGGTTAAGAATCCGCCTGCCAATGCAGGGGACACGGGTTTGAGCCCTGGTCCAGGAAGATCCCACATGCCGCGGAGCAACAAAGCCCGTGCGCCACAACTACTGAGCCTGCGCTCTAGAGCCCGCGAGCCACAACTACTGAGCCCACGTGCCACAACTACTGAAGCCTGTGCACCTAGAGCTCGTGCTCCCCAAGATGAAGCCACCGCAATGAGAAGCCCGTGTACTGCAACAAAGAGTAGCTCCCGCTCACCACAACTAGAGAAAGCCCACGCGTAGCAACGAAGACCCAATGCAGCCAAAAATAAATAAATGTATAAATAAATTTATAAAAATAAATAACTAAATTCCCTGAGCCCCAGTCGCTTTGTCTATAAATTGAGGCCACCGTTACCTTCTTTGTACGGTTGTTGCAAGGATTAAAAGCAATAACATATGAAAGGTGCAGACAGTGCCTGGACTAGAGCAAGGATTCAGTAGTTAACAGCCATGAAGATGAAGATGCTGATATTGCTTCTATCTCTTGTAGCTTCTCCAGGACCCTTCAGTTTTGTCCAGACTTCAGACTTCTCAATGATAAGATATTTCAAAACCTACTGTTGATTCCTTGCTCACCTTGGATGAAACCCCTCCCTACCAAGTGGCCCAAGGAAAACATCCTCCGCATTTTAAAAGAATATCTAGACGGAAATAAAGAAGGTCAACTGAGGTGGGCTTAGATGGGATAGAAAATGAATGAATGAATGAATGAATGAACGAACAAAGGAACAATGAATGAATGCCAAGATGGTATGGTATTTTGCCAGCAGGAATGAATATGGCACTGATTAGTGGGGAGGTAAAGTTGGAAGAAGCCAAGCAAAGAAACACATGAGGAAAGGGGGGAGGGGGAGGTTAAGAAGCTAAACACATTCCAGGTGAAATGAGTAAATAAATCCCAAGGAAAGAATGAAAATGAGAATTAATCAAGAGTGTGCTGAGCCGTGGTGCTGCCAGCCACAATCAGAGGGCTTCTTAATTGCTTGTCAGAGACCAATGCATCCTGGCAAAATGATCCTCAACTAATGCTGGGACTTTTTTTTTTCCCTAACCTGGCTTCATTTATCATGATTAGAAAACAAGTCAAAATTGATTTCTGTTTATTTTGTAAAGCAAATCCCCAGGGAACCCTTCTTCCCAGTAGGTTTGATAATTTTTACCTTAGAAGGGGAATACCCTCAGAACATAAAGAACTGCATTGTACTGTTCAGGAGGTTAGGACATGTGGATGTATAAAGTCTATGGATATTATGAAAAATGGCAGTCTCAGACTTTTACAGATCACCTCAAATCCATCAACATAAGCCTTTCAGTTCTTTCCTACTCTAAAATGGGCAATCGAGAGGCAGTTTAGTATGGGGAAAATGGCCCATGCTTTAGAATCAGACAGATGTGTGTCTGATTCTTAGCTCTACGGCCTAACAGCTCTGTGACCTTGGGCAAGTCACTAAAAGAAATCTCAGAAATTTAGCTCAAATCTCTGAGGTTTGAAAATGAGGTTACTAATACCTCTCAGATTGTCCAGGGGGATTAGAGGTTGAGTATGTGAAAGTTAGCTCAGGAAACCTGCTACGCATATGGAAGTGATGGAAGTGATGTCCTACAAGTTCAGGGAAGCCATCCACTGGATTCTAAGCTCCATGAGGGCAGGAGCTGTGTCCGCTTTACTTTGTTATAGCCTGGCAGTCGGCACAGGGCTTGGTATATAGTTGACATCCATCTTATCTATTTAACACTCACTTTGCACCTAGTGTGTGCAAAGTTCCGTCTTATGTATTGACATTGACTCATTTAATCCAATAAATCTGCGTTGGCTGCATGACTGCTATTCATTTATCCTTTGCATAAAGATATTAAAGCACTATTCCCCAAACAAGGTGGCTCCTTGGGGAGAACACCCTTCTAGAGCCTCGAGAGTAATGGGTAGATTCATTCATTCTTTGATCCATTCACTCTTCTGTTCACCCATGCACTTGTTTGTTCACCAAATATTTATATTTTGGTTTTACACTGCTGGCTCAGCCCACTATCATCATCCTAGATAAAACACAAGGTCAGCTTGTCCTCACCCCTGCTCCCTGGCTACCCAAGAACTTCATTAATTCATCTACACACACACGCGCGCGCACGCACACACGCACACACGCACGCACACACACACACACACACACCCTCAGGCAAATCCTCCATATTCCACTAAGATTTTGTTATTCAGTTAAATCACATTTGAACACCTGCAAGGAGATTTCTAATTTGGGGGCTTTGCACTGCCTGCAAACAAACTGGGACAAGAACAGGACAACGTAAAAAACATCTTTTTCTCCTATACAGACATTTTTATTCTTCAAACAGATTCCAGAGATCATGTTCTCTTCCTGGAAGTATAAACACAGCAAAAAAAAAAAAAAAAAAATCAATATACATCTTGGCCCATGTGAAACAATCTTATGAAGGGGCACTCATGTGATCGCCAAGTATTAAATACCTAGAGGTTTCCCGCAGCATTCTGGCTACCAGACCATCCTCAGATGCAGTTCCTTGATCTGAAACAGCCCTTTTGCTGGGGTTTAGTGTTTAGGACTTGCCTGCTCCTTTTGGTTTATGCTTAACCCTCACAATTAATTCTGAGCCTCCTGCCTGGGCAAGTTTCTGCCATAGAGTTTCCTGGCATTTACCCAGCCAGAAAGGAAGTGATTGATGCCTTCCTCACTCTTCTACACAAAAGCTGAAAGGTTGGGCAGAAATATCACCGGCCTCAGTGCTGGCCTCTCCCAGCCTCACCTCTTGACCCACGCTCTTGATTTCATCCCTCACGTATCCTCAGGGACACTGCACCATCAATCACCCTCTTTTCCTCTCCCATCTTCAGTCACTTCCTCTCTACTGGCTACTTCCTGGCAGCTTACAAGCATGTTTAAGTCTTATTTATTCTAGGAAAGTAAAAAAAAAAAAAAGAAATCCTCTTTTCAATTCTCCCACCTCTGAAGTTACTTCCCTATCTCTTACCTTCTCCAGGCAGCCGAGGTTTTTGATAGAATTCACTCCCCATCTGTCTTCTCTATATCATCACCCATATACTCCTTCGCAGTGAGTGTTCAGCTATGCTTTGGGCAAGGGTGGGTCTGCCCTCCTGGTTTTCACCGTCCATTGGGAACAAAGATATTGGTGAAAGTGGTGAGTGCTATAAACAAGGGTGGTGCTCTGGGACTGCGTGAACTTCAGACTTGACCTGAAAGTCAAAGAAGGTTTTTTTTTCTGGTGGTATTGGCATTTAAACAGAGGAAGGGATAGAAATCCATGATCTGAAAGGGCCTCAGGATAAAGCACTCTTGGCAGAAGGAATGGCAGGTGCAAAGGTACTGGGGTGGGAAAGAACATGACATGTTTGGGAAAGTAAAAGCATGGCTATGTTTCTGGGCCATAGGGAGTGAGAGAGAGAAGTGTAAGATGGAGCAGGAGAGGTAGGGAGGGGCCCATCATGTGGACCATATGTACAGGTTTTGACCTTCCTTCTCAGGCAATGGGGAACTCTGGTGACCTTCGGCACTTATAATCACTTGCACACACCCACTACCCAGAATACCATGTGCCAGGAAATAGTGGGACCAGTAAGAACAAGTAAAAGAAAAGAGAAATCTGGCTCCTTCTCAATTCTACTTATTCTGAAAACTTAACAATTCAGTCTGTTTTTGTAGGTCCATGCCTTTGTTGTCAAAAGAATGCTGTGACATAATAAGAAATATATATTGGGTTGGCCAAAAAGTTCATTCGGGTTTTAAACATTTTTATGGAAAAACCCAAACAAACTTTTTGGCCAACCCAATATTTGGTCTCTGCCCTGGTTCCTGATACAGAGCTCCTAGAACCTTTATAATTTCCTGAGTGATGAAGGTGATAGGAGTGTCTTACACAGAGCTCCTAAATCCCTTGGAATTTCCTGGGTGATAGGAGCATATTTTGTTCTAATGAAGTGACCCTTGGTGGGCTTCTCAGTAGCTTCTGGACGGGAGCTGGTCACCAAAAAGATCAAGCCATAATTAGAAGCCTAGAACTTTCAGCCCCATCCCTCCATCCTCTGGGGAGGGGAGAGGATCTAGAAATTGAGTCGATAATAATTGGTTATGCCTTTGTGGTGAAGCCTTCATAAAAATCCCTGAAGTATGGGGTTTGGAGAGCTTCTGGGTTGGTGAACATGTCCATGTGCCAGGAGGATGGTGCACCCCAACTCCATAGGAACGGAGCTCTTGCACTTGGGACCCTTCACGACCTCACACTATGTACCACGTCATCTGGCCATTCATCTGTATCCTTTATAACATCCTTTACAATAAACCAGTAAATGTAAGTAAAGTATTTCCCTGAGTTCTATGAGCCAACATAGCAAATTATGGAACCTGAGGAGGCGATTGTGGGATTCCTTGATTTGTAGTCAAGTCACAGAGAAGTGTGGGTGACCTGGGGACCCACTACTTGTGACTGGCATCTGAGGTGGGAGAAGTCTTGTGGGACTGAGCCCTTATCCTGTGGGGTCTGCTCTACCTCCAGGTAGTTAGTGTCAGAGTTGAATACAGTTGGAGAACACCCAGTTGGTGTCCAGAGAGCTGGGAAATTGCTTGGTGTGGAAAACCCACACATGTGGGGTCATAAGTACTGTGAGTAGAGAAACAGTTTTCTTTTAAATGCGTTCACACCAAATGGGTCAGTTGAGACAGGAATGCAGATGTGTTTCACTGCATGACTACCATTTGATATAAAAATGCTGACAATAAGCTATAAGACCAAACCTGCATACACATTCCAGGACACACACACACACACACACACACACACACACACACACATGCCACCCATCCGCAGGCCTCGCCTCATTTATTCCTGAGCCTCTAAATTAGAGCTTGTACTAGATAATAAAATAGACAGGATATTCGTTATCATCAAACAAATATGAAACTAAGCTTAGATAACATAAGGATTCCGAAAGTTAAGTGCTATTTTATGGTACCTTTCAATTTAGAAGTGCACTGCAGATAAAACATGGCTTTGGTGTAAACCACTGATGTATTGTGTTGTTAAGATCAATGAATTATTAAAAGGATAATCTTTTAAACACCAAGAAATTGTCTTCTAGTGTACTCTAGGGGCTGTGGGTAAATGCATTACACATACAAATTCACCACTGCCTTGGCTGTAATTTATACAAACTGCCAAGTACCCACCTGACATCACAGAAACTTGATTCTTCTCCCACTCGCTCAGCTAATGTGAGACCCTGGGCACTGAGCATGGAGGAAGGAAGGGGTCACAGCATTAGCACTCTGTCCTCTATTTGCATTAGCACTCTGTCCTCTATTTCTGTAGACAACTGAAGGGCACACAGTGACGGGCTACCCAGCTTGCCCTGAGAGGGAGGTCTTGTTACCCAGCTGATGGGTGTGCTCTCTGTGGACAGTCTTTATATATTGGTCCCATCAGGAATTTCCTCAGTTGCAGAGACTCACTTCACCCAAGGTTTCATACCTTCCCCAGGCAGCCCACACCCAAATACTGGTTGAAGCCAAGGGTACTCTTTAATGAACAAGCACTTTAATAAACACGCTAACCTCCAGCTCAGAGTCTGCTTCCCAGGGAACCCAACTTGAGATAACAGTCTTGTCCAGAATCCCAGCCCCAGCTCACTGGATGCAGTGTTCATCTTCAGCTCCCCCCACTTTTGTCTGTGCTGTGCCACCCACCTGGAATGCCATTCCCCAGTTATCCATCAGTCAAAATCCAACCCCTTTGTCCAGGACCAGTTCCAATGTCCCATCTCTGCAGACATCCCCCACAGTCATTTGCTTCTTGCTCTGTGCTCCCAGAGCCCTCTGTACTATTAAAGTACTCATCTTTATAGTTCAAGAGACCAGCAATGTCCAAGACAATTATAATATGGGCCAAACGTGCATTTTTCATCGTCTAATAGCTATGTTTAAAAAGTAAAAAGAAACAGGTGGGATTAATTTTAATAACATAGTTTATTTAACTTTATATAACCCCAAATGATCATATGAATATATGTAATCAATATAAAAGCTGTTCATGAGATTTTTTTCACAATTTTTTCCATGCTAACTCTTTGGAACCCAGTGTGTATTTTATACTCACACCACATCTCAGTTTAGGCCAGCAACATTTCGAGTGTTTAATAGCCCTATGTAGCTTACTGAAATGGACAGTGCAGACAGTGAGTGCCTCAAAGACATAAAGATTAAAACTTAGTCCATGGACTGCCTTGCAAAGGCATTTGATAAACATTTGCTGAACGAATGAACCAGTGAACGAATGGCCAACGATGAGTGAATGAATAAAAGAATGATCAATGCAAATTCATGAATGAACATCTTGGTTACCCTGGCCTAAGCCTAGGATTCATTCCTATGCTCCTCTTCCTTGCAATTTTGGGGAACTTCCTCTGCAGGGCAGTGCATCTCTCTGCACCTGTATCCCCTGTACATTAATAATGTACAGCATAAGCAGCATCTCTCTGTACCTGTATCCCCTGTACATTAATAATGTACAGCATAAGCAGTTTAAGAGTAAACTTTATGAAACAGTGCTCTGCCGTGCAGTAGCTTCTGATATGGGCAAATTACTTAACCTATTTGGAGTCTCATTTTCCTCATCTATGAAATGGGGATGAATAATAATGGTGCCTAGGGTTGCTACAAGAACCAAATGAGGCATTGAAGGTGAATGGCTTTGCACATAATAGATACTCAATAAAAAGGTAGCTAACAAAGCCAAAAGTAAACATAACATGAGGGAAAAATTCCTTCCTTCCTTTCTTCCTTCTTCATTCATTGAACTAACATTTTGTATACACCTCTGTGGTGGCCATGAAGATGTACTTCTCAGAGCCTTAACAGAAGGGAATATTCTGATCAAAACTCCAGCTGTTATGCACTGAAATCCATCGCCACATTTCTTACCACGGCCATGCTTCCACATGCTGCTCCCCGCCAGTTACTGAACACAACAAGGACACAAAGCAGTGTCATTCCTGGAGGACCCATGAGTCCTTGGATGGGCAGTTTGGGCTTAAGGACTCCCCTAAAGCATTGCTGTACTTCCACCCAGGCTTTCTTCCTTCCTTCTCTCTTTTACTCAGGGTCAGACCCACACCAGCCTTCCAGCTCCTTCCTCATTTTCTCTGTGTCTCTTCTTGTAAGGGCACTAATCCCACCATGGGGGTGGCACCTTCATGACCTAATTATCTCCCAAAGGCCCCACAACCGACTACAATCACATTGGGGATTAGGGCTTCCACATATGAGTGTTGGAGGGACACAAAGATTCAATCCATAGCAATTACCCACAAAGAAAATTCATCATAATTTATCATAATATCATATCAAAATTAATAATAAATTAATCACTTTTGTACATTACAATTATTAGAAACCCATTACTTGATTCAGTACACATTCCAACTTTGTTTACTTTGCGGTCACTTATTTTGGAGTGAAGGTTCATCATGTTGTAAATGTTTCTTGCCATTGCTTAGGCCACATTAAAGTTGCCTGTATCTATTTTTGTATCTCTCCTATTTTAAGGCGCATCTGTCAAAACAGCTGATGCCAACACATATGTATTTGTGTGATTTTGTAACATATTAAAAACCGAGACTTTTCCTCTGAATATCTAATTGGCTCTAGTGATTGTGAGGTTTATCTGTTTGGGTTTGCTTGTTTGTTTGTTTTCAATCTACAATGACTAATTTACACAGAACTCAGGGATTGCAGTTGTCCACGATTGGAATTACAATGACTTTGTCGTCTGCTTTCCATTTTTTCCCCTCTCAATCGTTGAGGACACATCTCTTAGACAATTATCAGGAGAGTATTCAGTATAAAGTTACCATTCACAGCTCACAAATTTTACAAACTTGGTCTTGGAGTGCCAAATGTGGAAATGTGTTTAGCAATTACTCTATTAAATTCAATATCTGTGGAAAATAATTATTGTATTTGACACCAGTGCAAAATGCCAACACTCTAAATAAAAAGAGCTGAAGGGTTACTAGGCCCAAATTCCCAGAACTGCCTGAATGCTTTTAGTAATTTGGAAAACTCAGTCAACATATTGTGTCATGAAAAAAAAAAAAAAAAAAAAAAGTTGAACTGAGCATTTCAATTAGCTGTTTTCCTAGTTATTTTTAATTAAATGCTAAACGACAGAAAAACTTGTACTGGTTCTATTGTACTTCGTAGACGTTCCACCCCAAACTCCCTTCTGGTGTGTAACAAAGTAATGAGACAACAATTTGTACACTGAAATGACTGTTTTTCCCTTCAAAGTAGACACCTAGTGACTCACTTACTCTAGCCAGACTTATTTGCCAAAATATTTATTTGCCAAAAGTATTTTTGGTCTCCTCTATAAGAACTGTGTTCAGAGGAGAAAACACACCCCCTCTGAATAAGCTTTATGAAGGAAAATCTTTGCTCATGGAAAGTGGAGTTGATTTTTGGAAACAGTCAAATGTCATCCAGAACAAATCTTGCTGAATAAGGTGGGTGAGACCACGGTGCATGGGTGTGCCTGCGCATAAGCTGTATATATATATACACATATATATGTATATAAAAATAATAAGAGCTAATTCTTATTGAGTGCTTTCTGTGCTTGCCACTGTTCTAAGTATCATACAGTGTTAACTGATTTAATCTTCATGACAGCCTTAGCAGGGAATATTATCATCCTCATTTCACACGTGATGAAACTGAAGCACACAAAGGTTAAGTGACTTGTCCAAGGTCACAGAGCTCTGAGCTGATAGTTATGAACGAGGAGTCAAAACTGTACTGAGCAACAGTAGTGCTCTCAGAGCCTTACTTTCCTCATCTGTACGATAAGGATGTGATAAGCTTTAGGAAGCGTTCACACATGTGTACATACATACATTCTTGCTAGCCCATGGTATTTCTAAATCACTCATTCTTGAGTGGCATGCTATTTTGCTTGATCATATGGGAACCTAAAGTGTGGCCTGTTCTTCAGGTCAGGACCATAAGAATAAGTGTAACCCATTATCTGTTCAACCATGGTCAGTGGTATTCACAACCTCAACACACAATCCTATGTAACACTGATCTCTCCTGGTTCTACTAGGATGGTATTTTCTGATTCCCAAATGATAACAAGTGTCTGTTAAGTGCATGAGCAGGTAGAGAGACGCTGGAGCCGTCTACTTGACATATGGAATCTTCTAGACAATCCAAGGCATATGACCAATGGACTTTAGTATTGTCAACAATGCGTTCAGTTCCTACGATACTAAATGCAGGGGAACCTAAGATGAATACAGAACAGTCCTTGAGTCTTAGCCTTGTAGAGGTGCCGCAGCTCTAGAACAGGATTTTCCAAAGTGCGTTCTTTATTCCTCTACCTTCTAAAGGCAGTGTGAGATTAAAAAAAAAAAAAAAAAAGATGGGATACGCTGGGTTCCAAAACACCTGCTTCTTTCTTGGGGGACCTCTTTGACATCCAGAAAATTGAGAACCTCCAAGAGAGAGGCACAGAATACAGATATTCCAAATAAGTTCCAGCATGGAACTCATTTCACCCAGAGCCCCTGACAGGGATGGGGTCTAGTGAGAGCCATGCTCGATGCTGTACTCTGGGGGACAGTAGGAAGTGAGTCCTGAGATACAAAAATTGAATAAGAACAAGCTATAAAAAGCCCTCCTCTATGACTTAATGTCATGGTCACTTAAACTTTCTGGGCTTCAGGTGCCTACCCTCCAGAGATAAGAACCTTGAATCAGCCAGTTTTGTAGTTTCCATGAAGACTCAGTAGGGCAATCAATACAAGCATACCTTGAAAACTCCATGTTAAGAATGCCATTTATTTTACTCTTTGCAAAGAACAGTTTCATCCACTGATGACCCCACAGCTGAGACCTCAGATTCCAATGAGGTACTAGAGAAGCTGACCTCAGAGAGCCCTCCTCAGTTATTTATTTCCAACTCTAGCAAAGGAACAATAAAGAAAGGGGTTTAAAATGGTCATTAAGTCCTGGGCCTTCCAAGGAAACTGAGGCTGGAAGTGGTGATGGGACCAAACTCATACTCCTCACTGAAGGGGCTAGGTCTTCCCATCCTGTGCAAAGGCCCATCCCAGACAATCACAGCTCTGGACGGCTCTTGGTCAGGTCTTCTACCCTGAGCATCTCTTTGGGACCAGGCTCTCAGGTCATTAATTACCTACACTAACTGTGATCTCTCTCTGTCCATCTACATCCAGATTCTGAAAAATGATCCCCTGTGCCTGAAACCAGCATCCAGTGGTCAGTATCTCCAGAATCAGGAAGATTGGGAGACTTATTGGAAATGTATTGAAATGGAAATGGTTTGTATTTTGGAGCCAGTTTAATTAGATATATCATTGAATCTGTGGAGGGTCAAATACACAAAAAGCAAAGTACTGGGAGGCAGTATCCCAAATGCATTTACATTTTAAATAAATTTCCTATGGAGGTCTGTGGCCCATACCACTTCCCCAAGAAAAGTCTGCACTCTCTTGAATGTGCCTCTCTGTGAATAGTCTCCTCACTAGAAAGCCTTAAATCAGTCAGGCCCTTCAGATCTGTGTATATTAATCCGGAAAAAGACTTTAAGATTGAACAGTTTTAAAAAAGACACATGGGATTATTTTTTGTCTAAAGCAATATTTAAATATAGCAAAGACAGAAGCAACTCTATCTGTGTACCTCCTACGTCAGAACACACAGCAGAAGTGTAGGTGAGGTCTTAATCCCAAAGATTAAGGTACAGAAGCATCATCTGAGCAATTATTTTATCCTGTGGACACTGTGAACCAAAGAGCTGGAAAAAATTTCCTCTTTGTCTTGGCTGTTGATGAGATTCCAAAGTTACATCTCTAGTGTCTGTACATGATAGACAGAATGGGTGCCCATCTGTCCCAACTTCACCTAGTTTCCCACTTGCATTTTTCCCTCCACTCCACTCCACTGAAAGTGAGTCACCCTCATTCAGAATTATTCAGGATTGGAAAAATGATGACGTTTAAATACTTGAGGGAATTTTTTGAAAAGAAAATAAGATTTTCTGTGGGAATTATTTTTGGTGATTGAAAATAAGGTTAAGGAGAATAACCACTTAAAAACTGACTCTCATTCATATGAGAATGTTTCGCAGAAGTAGCTTATCAAAATGGTCAACCACAATAACGATTATAACCCAGGGAGGTAAATAAGGCAAACTATTAGCTCAGGAAATCTATTAAAGGCACAGGATCTTACAACAACCCTGGCAATGAAACATAAACAGACTTGGGTGAATGGAAGGCTGGCCCCCACCTCCCCAGCTTTCTTGAGACAAACACTTTGTAACAGACCACAAGGCAGAAAATGGAAAACTACTGCACCTGGAAGACAGAGGCAAATTGCAATGGTCTATTCATTTGGCAAAGTTTAGATTTCAAGAGCCTTAACTACACTTTGGGGTAGTTAAATGGACAATGTTTTAGCACTGCTGCTGTCCAAAGCAATTAATAATCCCCATTTAGGAGTAGAATGTGTTTGAGATCCACATGTGGTAAGAATCACAGAACTTCAGTGATGGGCAGGGACTCAGAGACCATCCCAGGCTGGGTGGGAATGGTCTGCTAGAGCAGGCCTGAATGCAGAAGGCCTCCTCTCCAGGTAACCAGGAAGAACACAGTGATGGAGCAGCAATGCCTATTGGAGGCAATGAGGACAGGGCCGTGGGCTTACCAATTATTAGCCATTCCGTTTCCAGCCCAGTCCCCTCATTTGACAGAGCAGGAGACTGAAATATTCAGAGAAGGGATTTGATGGATGTCACGTGGGTCCCACGGCCCCCAGTCCAGTTTCTTCCCTGTAGTCCCTGCCTCAGCCAGATCAAAATTTTTTGCCTTTGTTCTTCTAGATTTCACAAAGCTTTCTATGAAGAGGGCAGCCTGTAATGAAGCAATGGAGGCACCAGTCTGATTTAGCTTTCTATGACAAGGCCATGGAGACTATAGACAGGCAGGCCTGGCACAGCACACAGGTCATTTTCCAAAAGGTCGTTAGGTGAGTTTTGGAATTTGGGTCTCAGAAAAATAATGCCGTAGGTGGCTAACCAAAGAGACAGAAACAAAAACAAACAAACCCCACCAAGATCAGCAAGCAAAACACCCGACTTATAGCCTTTTCAGCTCAAACTATACTTTCCTGGAAAAATGATGTGTTAAAGGGAAACTGCTGAAGTTCAGAAATGCAATTCAGGGCCAGAACCCACACCCCTCCCCATGTTTTGTCCCCCAGAGTGGGGATTCACCATGGTTTTAAGTCATCCTTAACTTGAGGATGCCGTCTGTTGCTGGAATAAGGCCCTCGGAACATTCTTCTCACGTTCTTTTCTTCACTTCCCCTGGTGTTTTCTGCCCAGGGCCTTCTCCCCAAGCTGGACTGTCTGGGGCGGGGGAAAGAAAGGCAATCCTCCAGGGAATTCTCCATCTAATCAAGCCCACAGCCACGGTAGTGTTGAAGGCTCTTTCCTGTTAGTAGCAACGAGCTAAAATGTATTCTCCTCCCATGCCATTCCCTTAACAATTCTTTTCTCTTACTTAGATCAGGAGCTGGCAAACTATGCCTGTGGATCAGGAGCTGGCAAACCATGCCCATGGACCAAATTGGACCTCTGCCTGTCTTTCTAAGTAAAATTTCATTGCAACTCAGCCAGGCATGTTCATTACTGATTGTCAATGGCTGCTATTGTGCTACAAGGGCAGAGCTGAGTAGTTGCAACATGGATGGCATGGCCCAAAAAGCCAATATATGTATTGGGTTGACCAAAAAGTTCATTTGGGTTTTTCCGTAAGATCTTACAAGAAAACCCAAACGAACTTTTTGGCCAACCCAATACAATCTGGCCCTTTAGAGAAAAGTTCGCCAATTTCTGCATTAGACCATTAGAGAAAATGAATCTTTGGGCACACAGTCTAAAGTGATTTCTCCACATATTAGAGGGAAGTCTTTTGGTAGGTTCTTCACCATATTTAAAGGGAGACTGCTGGGGTGAGAAACCTACACAGACGTCATTGTTCAGAGACCTAACAAGCACAGGTTTAAAAAGAAGTACAAAGAAAGAGGAGCACACGACCAAAAAGAGACACATAAAAGGCATGGTAAGAGGAGTAGTTACCTATTATTGTTATCTACTATTTTCTTCAATGAACAGAATGAACTTGAAATTTAGAACAACCAGGAAAGCATCACAGAGATGAAAGGACACCCACTAAAAGGTGGGGAGGTAAGAAGCTTCCGGGCACTTAGAAATGAATTCAAGTCCAATGGCACTTGCTGAATATGGTATTGGCTGAAGGGACACAGTAAAGTTCAGGAAATCATAACAAACACAGGGACAAAGTTCAGAATACTGCAGATAGGCCATGACCAATTTTCATAAATTGGAAAAGAGTAAATTCCAAAACCTTCCCATTAGAAAGTCAAAAATTTAAACTCTGGCAGAATCATTAAGAAAAGAACAAACACCCCAGTAGAAAAATGCACAAGTATTATAAGCTGACAGTTTTAAGAAACAGAAATAAACATGGTCAGAAAACATACGGCAAAGTTCAACTTTGCTGGTAATTAAATAAAAACGAGTAATAAAATAGCAATGAGATCCTACGTTTTGTCTACTGGATTGGCAAATGTTTGTAGAGACACATAAGGCTGGCAAGAATGTAGAAAATCAGGCCATATGGAAATCACATCCATATGGAAATGCAAAGTGGTATAGACTTTTTGCTGGGCACCATGGTAAGCTTTCAAATATGTACAACATATAACCAGCAATTCTACTTCTAGGAATTTAATGTAAGGAAATAACTATGAATAGGGATGTTCATCACAGCATTATTAATAACAACAGAAATTTGATATACATAAAGTCTAAATGAATAACTTTCATAGTTTGGTTACAAATACTTGTACCATAGAATATTTTCAGCCATTAAAACAGCACTTAACATGAGTTTATGAAACAGATGGATGTCAGTAACATAAACAAAATATACATGTGTCTATTTATTACTGCATTTATAATTATAATTATAATAGCTAGACACTGTATTAAGTATATGTTCTCTTATCAAATCTTGGCAACTCAAATAAGGAAGAGTAATAATAATGACAAGGATAGCTAATATTTATTGAGAACTTCCGTTATGCCAGGCACTTGGCCAACCATCTTATATGGATTCTGTCATTAAATTCTGACGCAATTGTATGTGGTAGACACTATTATTAATATCATTTTATAAAGGAGGAATACAAGCCATAAAAACTTGTCAAAGGTTGCACAGAAAGTGCAGGGTACAGGCAGGATATGAATGCACAAAGCAAGTCATTGAAAAGCCTGTACTCAACCACTATTCTATACTCTTAAGGAACTATTATTTCTTCCTGGGATGAATGGAAGCACAAAGGGATGGATAGATGGGAAGGTGAATAGAGGCATAAATAGAAGGGTGGATTGATGAATGGATGGATGGGTATAAGGAAGGAAGGATGGATGGATGGATGGATGAGTGGATGGATGGATGGAAGGGTAGATGGATAGATGGAAAGGTAGAATGGTGGACAGATGGTTAAGTGGAAAGATGGATAAATAGTCAGAAAAAAACCATAAAACTAGTTATTTCTTAGTAGTTCTTTTATGGTTTTATTTCCTTCTTTATGCTTTTTCAGTAATAACCAAATTTTCTACAATGTATTCCTTCTGTAACCAGACTACAGAAATATATTTTATATTAAAATAAATTACAATGCAAAGCAAAAAACAGTGCTCAAAATGTTATTGTTTTTGTATTCATCTCTTGCAAAAAGGTGATTTAGTTCTAGGTTGTGCAAGAGCTGAACAACATCCCCCTTCTCCGGCTATATATAGGCCCAGAAGAAAATTTCCAACACACAGCCAAAACACAAAGCAGCCTCCTGAACATCACCCAAGAATCTGTGGGCAAGTCCAGCCAACCAAGAGAAAATGTGCAAATGGGATTTTCTCCCTAAAAGAGACAGCCTTAGTCTAAAGCCATAGTTGGCTAGAAAATAAGGATGGGAAGGAACTTGGATTTTTTTTTTTTTCACAGCTTAGACTTTATATTGTGAGTTGATGATGGGAGGAAAAATAGCATGGCCACTGAAGTATTGAAAGGACTTTCATCCAAAAATTGGACAAGGCTGAACAATCTGAGAAAACAAAGTGGCCTAAGTCTCATCGGCTGAGAAAAACTTGGAGATGCCTTTTAAGTCTGAGCTGTTTCTAGTCCCATTGCATAACAGATGAGTTGGGGCAGTCAGAGTTTAAATTTAACGCACTTATTTCAGCAATGACATTTCTGAGCAAAGTTCTATGAGTGTGTTAACTTTAGGTGAGTCAAACACCACAACAAGGGACATGGAAAATAGATTCCCCCTGACTTCCCTTACTTCCCTCCTCCGTACTTTGGCTCGCCCTGGGCCATGTAATATGCCTCCAAGGACTTGAAAATTATAGGCACCAGGTTGCTGCTATTAACTAAATATCTTGCTTTGTCTGCTGCACAGACGACTGAGGGAGCCTCATTTTGTTAGCTGTCAGCTCTCCTAGTTACTAGAGCTGAATCCAGCTCGCTCTGCTGACACCCCCACCCCAGGGAGCCTCCCTGTCTCAACAACACGCCTCTGCTGGCTGCCAAACCCATCTAATACCTGCAGATTTCCTTCCCCCAGGACCGGAGGCTCTTGAAAGTGGTCTCCACTTTAAAAGTCTGTCAGCTAGAAGAAGATATCTGCATTATGTTGAAAGAGGGAAAAGGAAAGAAGCTTAGCATGTGTGCATGCATGAATTCAACCAACAAGGTTTTATTTATTTATTGAACTCCTAAGTGACACTTTACTATTAGCCAGACACTGTTCTAAAAGTTTTACTTACAGTATTTTTTAAAATACCCCCCCACAAACCATGGAGTGGATATTATAATTATGCTTATTTTACAGATGAGGAAACTGAGGCACCAGGAGGTTAAATAATTTGTCCAAGATCACACAGTAAATTGAAGAGTCACGATTTGGACCCAAGCAGTTGGGCTCCAGCAGTGAGCTCATTACCAACATGCTGTGTTCATTAAGCCCAACACTGTCCCAGGCACAGAGCAAAGACCAAGATGACCAGCATGATGGACATCTCCCCTTTGGTCTCCACAGACAACACCATGAAGAGTAGAGGCTGCCCCATCCCAGGCATGCTCTTACTAAATCCTCACAGAGGCCCTGTGAGCAAAGTGTGGATTTATATGCACCCCTCATACAGATGAGGAACTGAAATTTAGACTAAATATTACGCCCAGGGTGATGGGAAGATGCAGTGTCTAGACTAACAAGTGACAAAGCAGAGGCTTGGTATCAGCGTCTCTGAGTGGTCCTCATACCGCCTGCATCAAGAATCACCTGAGATGTTTGACAAACTATCCCTGGGTTCCCCAGTCATACCCAGTCTGAACCACTGGGCATGGAGCCCGGCAACCTGCATTTTGCACAAGCCCCCTTAGGCCACCAGGTGATTCTGACATACACTCAAGTCTGAGAACTTTATCTATTGTGCAGCTGTCTCTTTCTCCTGCTGCTACATACAATTGCAGTATATGGTGATGATGATGATGATAATATCATATAACACAGAAAGGAGTTCACATGTTCCGTGAGTGGACATTCCCTGCTTTTATTTCATATAGTTGCTTAGTAAGTCACATTTTCCACAATGAAACTGGCATAGCTTTTAAGCCCTCTCATTTCTTACCCCCTTCTCTTATGCTTTCTGGATTTAATGGTGTAAAACCCCATTGTCATAGCCTCAGGTGATGGCATTCTACAAAATCCTGTCTCTCCAACCCATAGAAGGTGATAATAAAATCCAGATAATTGAAATTAGTGAACTCTCTCATAGGACAGACCTCTTCAGACCTCTACACATTAGAGGCAACGTCTAGGATTTATTGAATACTTGAGTTAAAGCAGTAGGCTTATACATGCTTCCTTCATTTAAACAGTTCCATTTTAAAAAAACAAAAGATTATTTTTCTTCCTAATATCCCAAGAAGGAGAGCAGGCATTACGCATATCAGAGAGAGTGAACACAAAACAAAATCACTTGATCAAAATCCTACTAAGAGTATAAATAAATTCTTTAAAATTAAAGACCAGATTTTGTATGCCTTTAGGTTTGTTTTTTCAAAAAGTAAGGAAGGGAAAAAGGAGGGAAGCAAGGAAGGGATGGAAAAAGAGAAGGAAGGAAGAGGGAGAGAGGGCAGAGGGAGGAGAGAGGAGGAAGGAGAAAAGGAGCCACAGAAAATGAAGATCATCCTATTCCCTCCACTATTCTCTCCAGCACAGTTAACATTTGTGATGCTCCAGCTGCCCCCCGCAGGGGTGACCACTGTAAACTGCTGGCCAGGTCTGCCTTATGTGCATAAACATGGGTCAGAGAAGGTAGAGGTGCAGACTCTGGAGCCAGATTGCGTAGATTTGATCTGTGTGATCTTGGGAAGTAAGTGACTCTTCATGCCTGGTCTCCATGTTTGTCACACGAGGACGGCGTTACTATCCACCTCCTAGGAGGCTGGGAGGACCCACAGCACAGCAGTTGGACATTGCCTACCCTGTGTAATATTCTATTAGTAAAGATGGATACTTATGATGTTGTTAATATTTTTGTAACACTTGTGTACCTTACTTCACACCATGGCAGTAACTTATGAAAACAGAAGTGTAAACTGAATCATAATTTACCTGCTCTAGAAATTTCTGCTATTTATTTTTAAAAGTTCCAATGTGAATCTCACGTAAAAAGAAAAAATTGGTGTGTGTGTTTGTGTGTGTGTGTCTGTCTGTCTATTCAGGCTTTTCTAAATCAAGTTTGCTGAACTTAAGGTATTACTCTATAGCTAATTGTTAGATGGATTTTTTTTAAGTAACTTTTTTTGTAAAATAAAAATAGTATAGCCTCATTTTAAAAATATGAATGAAGGAAAGGAAGGAACGGAATGAAGGAACAAAGGAAGGAAGGAAGGAAGAAAAAATAGAAAGTCAAAGAAGAAAGCAAATAACGCCTGTAATCCAACCACCCAGAAATAACCTCTGCTAATATTTTGACATACTGTTTGCCAGCCTTCGATATCTTTTTGTTTTATTTATTTATTTATTTATTTATTTATTTATTTATTTATTTAGGCCACACCAGGAGGCTTACAGGATCTTAGTTCCCCGAACAGGGATTGAACCCGGGCCTCAGCAGTAAAAGAGCCGAGTCCTAACCACTGGACTGCCAGGTAATTCCCTCCACATCTTTTTAATGCACATGTTGTCATTTTTGTGAAGAAAGTGACAAAACATCAATCCAGAATGTCAATCTAGAAAATTACACAGACTGGGAAGACATTCTGGAACCCAGTTGTCAAAGATGTCAGTCACCATTATGATAAAACTGAAGTTACATAATGATGAGATTTAATATGGAAACCCATCTAAGAAAATGTTGTCCTATTGATGTTTTATAGCTATTTTCTTTTGTGGAATGCTCTTCTTAAAACGGAGCAAACGACCCCCCACTTCTCCCAAGTTGGCCGTGAGGAGAACACATCTTAGAGTCGATACCCTTGCAGGATCAGGAAAAAAGAGAGTAAGGAGGGGGGAACCTACAGATCTGTGACTCTGTTTGTAGCTAAATGATACCTCTGCATCCCCGTGTGCCTCAGCTAGTCCTAGGTCTGATGTAGGGGTAGAGTGGTACAGAGGCTAAAAATGCATTTTTGGTTATTTTTTCTTGCCTATAGTTAATCATTTCTTGTCTTTAAAACACATCAAGTGATGGCTAATAATGTTAATGATAACAGTGCTTATGGCGATACTAACAAACATTTATTGAGGTTTAGTCTGTGCTCCTTACTGTACTCTGCACTTTAGTGCATTGTTTCATTTTAATCTTCACCAGATAAGTAGGACACAGGTACCATTAGTGTGCCCATCTTACAGACTGGAAAACCAAGATTGAGAGAAATTACGTAACTTGCCTAGGGTCACACCATTAGTAAGTTACACAGCATCCTGGATCGACCCAGCATTGTCATGCTGGCTGTGCTGCCTCCCTAAGAGGGCTCCACCCAACAGGTGATGCCAATGGTGAAGAGAGACTCAAGGATGCAGAGGATGATGAACAAATCCCCAAGGTTTGGAGTTTTGTACAGGAAATACATTTTGGTTCTCTTTTACTTTCAAAAACAAACATTTTGTTAAGAAAATAATTATATGCTGAGCCTTCATGTACTCATTAGGCTACAAAAAATACAAAAAATTTAACTAAGAAACATCTTATAAAGAAGCCTAATATTAATGTTGATGAATTGTCAGGGGAGTCTCCTAGTAGGCTTTTTAAAAACAAAGTATTTAAAATCTAGTTGGCTTTATGAATGTATTATATTACATTCTGCTTTTTTTACTTAACATTCAATCATAGCATTTTCCCACATCTTTAAATATTTTCAGAAACATTATTTTCATGACTACCTGATTCTTGATAATATGGATGTGTCAGAATTTACATAACTTTTCCATGAGTTGTTTCTGAATTTTCCCTATTATAAATTGTGCCCCAGGTAACAAACTTGCACATAAAAACTTTAGTATATATTTTTAATTCCAAAAGTTTTAAATATAAACTGGATCTATAGAGCACACTACCAAATGTGGTAAAATAAAGCAAACTATGGAAGAGCATGAATTGTCTGTAGGTGACTTTATAACTCAATCATCATTAGACATTGAATAAATAAGATTTCTTTTCTCCTTTAAGAAGTCTTTCTCAACTAGCAAGGGGAAGAGTGTGTTAGCGGGGGCAGATTTTGTCAACATTTCCCAAGGCATCCAACCCCTTCTCTTCCTAGTGTGAAGATCATCTGAAATAGCCTAACACACCTTAAAACAACATGCTCCATCAGAGCCAGAATTATTTTCCATTTTCAAGTCCCTGATGAATTCTGCCTTTATTCTCAAGAGTTTGTATGGATAGATCAAGAAAACTATTTTTATGACCTCAGCATTCTATTTACTGTATTCCTTTAGAAAATTCTAGTCTATCTTTATTCCATTTAAAAGTAAACCTTAAAATTCCTATGTTCATCTTCTGCTTAAAAAAAAATTTCTGTTTTTATACACTAAAATGCATCCGCTTTATAATACTTTATTTATGATGGTAGACTGAGCTGAGAACCCACTTATACCTAAATTAATACCAATACAGATTCCTAAGAAGACACACACACACACACACACACACACACACACACACACACACACAAATAATCACATATGAAAGTTAATACAAGGATACCCGAAAGATAAAAATTAGATGGAATTATAGTTTAAAAAAAAAAAGCAAGTACTACTACAGAAGGTGGGGGTGGATCCAGGGCAGTGCCATTGGGGTGGGAGCTGGGAAGAGAAGCGGATACAGGGGGCACAAACCAAGTGATTAGCTATGGTTCCACAGGTGGAGCAGTCAGACAGCCTTCTCTCTCCCTCCCACCAGTGTGCCAGGTAACAACACTAGAAACGTGGGTGTCTGTCTCTAAGGGCAGCAGTGACTAATGGAAACTATCTCAGTGGGTACTAGATGGCTTTTTCTTCCTGACTGTAGTGGATGCTGTAACACACCTGTCAGATTCCTCTTCCGGGCTGAAGGATTTATCTTCCCAGCCTTTGGAGACAGCCTTCAGATGTCAGCCCTCCCTGGAACTGCCTTGGCTGAAGACTCTCTTCTCCCCTAAGGTGACAGTCCTGTCTCATAGCCCACATTCCATGACAGATCACCACTGAGGTATAAAGGCCTGGCTCCTTCACCCCAACTCAAGACCAGCCTGAAGGGCCATTCTCGCTTCAGAGCTCCCTAGGGGGTTGGCTGAGCATTTAGTGAGACCATGTGAGAGCCCAGCTTCTCCTCTACCCAATCCTACACCCACAGGTGGCAACCTCCAAAGCACTCTCTTATAAACTTCCTGCACACCAATCTACATCTCTGAGTCAGCTTCCTGGAGACCCCAACCTATGACATTACCCAAAATGCAGGCTTGGGCCCTCCTGCAAGGTGGCCCGGAGGTGCAGACTGAAGTCTCAACAGACCCAACTGCTTTCACATAAGTCTTGGATAAGCCCAGTCATCGAGTCAACCTTGGCCATGTGTCTTTTCCAAACACATTTCACTCTGATAAAGAAAAACAACAAAAAACACTTGAAACTGTTGTGGAAACAGTAAGAGCAACCACATATTCCATTTGAAAGAGTCAACACAAACACGGGGAAATCTTTTCTGAAGAGGCACTGGACATCAGAGAGAAATGCTTAAAGGCTTAAAAATGCTCTCACAAACTTTATCTCATTGAATTTTCACATCCCCACGACATGGGAATTATTTAGTCTGTTTTACAGATGTGGAAACTGAGGTTTTGAGTGTGAACTCCCTCAGTTGAAGCTAGGAGTTGTGTGTAAATCTTCTGAAGGATATCATAAAAATGGAGTTGACCTTAATATCAGTATTAGTATGGCAGGGCTGGTCAAGTTGTAAAATACAGCATCATATTGATATATAATAGAAAAGTTATTAATTCATAATTATAAAACACTTTTCACTACAGCACACATGACATGCTTGCTAATGGACACTGTTGGTCATTGATTTAGGCTATTAGAGCAGCAGCTGGCCTTCTTCAATCAACCAAGCGTTATCCATAACCAGGATGGACCTGGCAAAGGTCCAAAAACAAAGCAATTTGCTACTTTCCATTTCCCTAAATCCATCACCAAAATAATAGAGCAAACGCTTCCATTCAAATCACTTTTATATATGCTCAGGCTGAACTAGATGAAGGCCCTTGGCAGGCAAAACATTCAGTATCCACTTTAGTACCGTCGATATATGAAGCAATCAACCCAGCCGGGTACTATGTAAATGTAATGGCAAACATTTTAATAATAAACTAAAAACATTCAGACCACTCAGGTACCAGGGCCCAGTGCCAAGAGCCTGTTTTCGGGGTAATCTTGTGGGTAGGAAGAGAAAGAGGATATTGCACTGAATAGGCGAGTGACTCCCATTGCAAAGTGGAAGATATTTGGAGTGATAGGAAGAGGCTGAACAAAATCTAATGTATTATCAGCATACATCATTTACACATGGAGCTCAAAGTGGGGTTTGGGAGCCCATCATCAAATCACATTAATTGTTATAAATCACTACCCTTTACTGAGCAGTGTCTATGTGTCAGCCTCAAATTTGTCTTTAAGCATCTCATGGTATGCTTGGCTTTCAGAAGAAATGGAAGCTTAGTGAAGTTAAGTAACTTCCCCCAGATGGCAGAGTTAGGGTTAGAGCTGGCATTTAAATCCAAGCATTCGGACCCCAGAGCCTGGGTGTCTGCCTGCCTCAGATACTATGAGGACCAGAGCTGGCATGCTAACAAGCACATGCAAGGTCTGCTGAACTCCAGGCAACGCTTGATCTTCTCCCTGGAATGGTCTGGAGCTGGTGGGAGCTGGCTATGGGGAGGAGAAATGTACCAAAGTCTAGATCATGCATGTAGCTGGTGTCACGGTTACAGGGTGGGAGGGGACTGTGTCAGCAAATGGGGGAACTTGAGAAAATAGAGACCTTCGTGTCCTCAAAGAAGTTAGCAGCCCATGTAACATTTCAAAGACTGTTTGGTGCCTTTCTTTAAAAGCTCAGTAAAATCAGACCTGACCTGCTTTTAAATGTCTCCATCTCAAGATACTCAGGTGATGCCTATATGGGCATAAATGCTGAAGACGGAGTCTTGGTGCTTCAGAGTGGTAAAGACAAAAATTTTTGGCTTTTTGTGCTCAATTCACCAATAACTTCCTAGAGGTGTATAAATTCCCTAAAGGCTGCCCCTGTCTCCAACTCCCCACCAGTGGCCAGCATTGATCCCTCTACCTCCACCCAAACCTGCCTAGACCCATACAACACGGTGACCAAGTAGGCAAGCTTTCAGAAGCCCCAACCCATAGGAGAGGTTCCAGAATCAAGCTCTCCGCTCTCAACTCCTGGGTGGTTATGGAGCAGCCTGGGTTTGTGCCTCTAGGAAAAGGGACCATTTTATGGAAATGTACCTGCTTGCCCTTCTTTTCAGATTTTCCAAGTTGACCTCCCCCTTCTTTTGCCAGAGGCATCTGTTGCCTTAGGGAGGATTAGGATGTAGAATCAGGAATGCAAAGAGAGTGAAAGATTCAATATTCAGCCTAAAGACTTTAGTGAAACAAAAGTCTTGAAAGCCAGGCTTTACCAAGAGGGAAAAGGGCTTTTTCTACATTGCAAAGGTTTTCCTGTAAGCCTTAGGTAGAGCTAACTCAGGATTTCATGGAGAGGTTCCCACCTACCCTGAGACCATTTTAGCCTGGGAGAGGAGACAGGGGAAAGCTGCTGGACACAGAAACAAGACAGGAAGGTTTTCTGAGTCTCAGAAAGTCTGGCTTTACTCAGAGCTTTGTATTTTACAGTTGAGTATGTTTCCAAGCGTTTTACTCTGTCTTATTTCCTATGAGCTCAGCAGAATAAGAATAAAAAAGAAAATATTTGCACTTTCCCTTCTCCTCAAGAAGAAAGGCAAGGTTTGAGTCTCGCAGGCTCAGATTTTTCTAGCCCCCAGGTGAAACTGGAAAGGTGGCTTACTTTTACATGCTGAAGCTACTGGAAGTTTCTAAAAAAATGGATGGGGTGGAGGTGGGTGAAGCTCTACAGTTTACCGAGGATTAAATAAGGTGAGCTCTTTTTAGACTAGGAAGGGGTTAGATTCTGAGTTATGTCAGTAGGCCTTCTGGAACATTCACTGTGCATTTTCATATTTTAAAGGTCTGAGAAGTCCTATAGTTAAAAAAAACAAAAACAAACACAAAAAAACAGCATTACCCAAACTTATTTAACTTCAAACCATTTTTCCTCATGGTGCATTCCTATTACCATTTCGTAGAACAGCAATCCAAAGACATAAGTTTGGAAAATGCGGACTTAGAAAAAATACAAACTACCACGTGCTGAGAACGGAGACCACCCACATAACATGGCTTAGCTGTTAAGACCATGAACTGAGACCGCCTGTGTCAACCTGATCGTTTGTTCCCAGAAACCTTTGGCCAAGAAAGGTAAGACTCTAAACCAATAGAAACAACAACAACAACAAAAACTTCACTGTTTGTTTCAGGAAATTTATGAGGATCAATTTACCTGAGGGCACTGTTGGCTACCTGGACAAATAGCTCATTTATCAAAAAAAAAAACTTACTTATAAGACTTACTTCAAGACTTACCTTAAGACCTTGCTAGCATGTCATGAACTTTACCCAATGCCAGTTTCCTACCTTAAATCACAAGAGCCTGGATTCTCCCTCCCAAACCCCATAAATATCCATTTTGACTTCCACCTTCTGAAACATTGCTAAGGTTCTGTCAAAGTGGTGTTCCCTATGGAAGAGAGCTTTAACAAATGTATCTTTGCTTTATTAACATGAGTTATCTGGTGATATTTTGGGAAGTCGTACTATGAGCTGTTTGGCCACACGACTGAAAACCTATTCAATCTAGTTTTTAATTTATTTTATTTTTTGGCTGCGTTTTGGTCTTCGTTGCTGCACATGGGCTTTCTCTAGTTGTGGCGAGCAGGGGCTACTCTTCGTTGTGGCATGTGGGCTTCTCATTGCAGTGCCTTCTCTTGTTGGGAGCACGGGCTCTAGGCACGTGGGCTTCAGTAGTTGTGGCACACGGGCTCAGTAGTTGTGGCTCGCAGCCTCTTGAGCACAGGCTCAGTAGTTGTGGCGCACGGGCTTAGTTGCTCCTCAGCATGTGGCATTTTCCTGGACCACAGCTCGAACCTGTGGCCCCTGCATTGGCAGGCGGATTCTTAACCACTGTGCCACCAGGGAAGCCCCAATCTAGTTTTTTAAAGCTTACATTTCATTTGTGTTTGTTTTTTATTTTCATTCTTACATTAAAAATGTTTATTATATTGTTAAGCAAAATTGTTTAAGGCTTGAAAGTAAGACAAAAATGTGTGTGGTGGCGGGGGATGTTATTTCAAAGTCACATGTAAGCATTACTTAAAAAGTCCATTCAGGGCTTCCCTGGTGGCGCAGTGGTTGAGAATCTGCCTGCCAATGCAGGGGACAGGAGTTCGAGCCCTGGTCTGGGAGGATCCCACATGCTGCGGAGCAAATGGGCCCGTGAGCCACAACTACTGAGCTTGCGTGTCTGGAGCCTGTGCTCCGCAAAAAGAGGCCGCGACAGTGAGAGGCCCACACACCGCGATGAAGAGTGGCCCCGGCTTGCCACAATTAGAGAAAGCCCTCGCACAGAAACGAACACCCAACACAGCCATAAATAGATAAATAAATTAATTAATTTAAAAAAAATCTATAAAAAATAAAGTCCATTCAAGGATTATTTAATTATCTAAGAAAATGTAATTTGTTCACCTCATAGTTTACTACTCATTGAAGGTTGCATATTTAGTGAAATTACATGTTAATTTGTAGGTTTCTGTATAGTAGAAACATGAGTATTATTCAGTAGAAAAGATATCTTGTAGGATATCAACTGGCTTTGTATATAAGCTAGCAGACTGATTCTAAAATTTCTTTATTATTAGATCACCTACAAATACTTAGCTCTCCCAATGTTCTTTGAGTCACACTTATTATCTTATTGGTTTGCTTTCTAGTTGATGAGTGTGGACCTGTCTGCACTTTATATTCCTAAAAGAGTCATTTTTTTTTTTTAAAAGAAGGATATTTGTTTTACTTTTTTTTGTTAAAGGAATTCCTTTATTTTTATTTTTTATTTATTTACTTATTTATTTTTGGCTGCGTTGAGTCTTCGTTTCTGTGCGAGGGCTTTCTCTAGTTGCGGCAAGCGGGGGCCACTCTTCATCGCGGTGCGCGGGCCTCTCACTATCGCGGCCTCTCTTGTTGCGGAGCACAGGCTCCAGACGCGCAGGCTCAGTAATTGTGGCTCACGGGCCTAGTTGCTCTGCGGCATGTGGGATCCTCCCAGACCAGGGCTCGAACCCGTGTCCCCTGCATTGGCAGGCAGATTCTCAACCACTGCGCCACCAGGGAAGCCCCAAGAGTCATATTTTTTAACTTACTGAAAATTGTATTTTGACAGTTTTTGTTTTACAAAAGTATCAGTCTATAAAGCACTGAAATTAAACAAAGTGAAACAAAAACTGATCTTTCACTACAGAAAGTTTTAAAAGCACTGTCTTAACTCTCTCTGAGTTATTCTCTGCTGAAACTCTTGGAGCTTCCTTAGTTTCTGTTCTTCCTGAGGCCTCATCATTCAGGTCTTTGGATGAACCTGGGAGCCACACAATTTCCTTCCATTAAATACTTTTCTTTAAAGTCTTGAGTTGGTTAGGGTTTCTCATAACTGATAAAGTCACTGAATTGTAATTGCAGCTGACAAATATTTATGACAGAACAATCGAACCTCTCCCTAGGTACACAAATTGGCTATACCTATCATAAAAACATTCTTGATCAAAAATGTACATGATGAGAGCAAAAAGTTGGAATTGAGCTATCCCAAAACCAAAGCAGGCAACTTTGGAAATAAAACGATTTTTATGTACATCTTTATCTTAGGCCTCACTCACTCTAGAACCGCCTTGACCTTTCTCTAAAACAAACAAAACACCTGGAAGCTTAATCAGAGCTGCTGTGCACCAGACTCCATGCCTTTACCTGGGAGATGTTGCTTCTCCATCCCTCTAGAGTACAGACAAGGGCCTGGTTCTAGCCCATGCCCTCTATGCCCCTTTGGACTATGGGAATGACCACTGGGCCACATCCCCATGGGCATCTACCTGACAATCCTGGTTGCCCCCTACTTTCAGTTTCCTTCCCCAGTGCCTAGAATTTGATGCTGAATTCCTCTCCTAGCCTGATTTATCCCCACTCACCCTTGCTTTCTGTTTCTAATTCAACAAACTTCTTTCCACTGAAAAACGCAGTGCTAACCATATTCCTTGGAGGTTTTGACTCATATTTTGAACTGTTTTTCAAGCACTAATTATTTCTTTCATGTTCTTCAGAATCAACGTTTCCTCATTTGGAATTCCCCCTGCCCCCACGGAATTTAATGTATACGTATGAAAATTGAGACCAGCTTTAGCTAAAAATAGATCCTCTGGGAGGTCTCTGCAATCAGAGACCTGACTTGCGCAATTAAGAGGAAGCTGGATGGCTGATAACTGTTTGGGCTTCAGAGGAGGATGCAATAAGCTGGTGCAGCAGCTGGACACTTTTCAGGGGTGTCCTGCTAAGACACCACTTACCAAGTTGCTCACAAGGAGAAGCGGGGTTGTGTGGGGTGGCTGGAACCTGGAGGCTGGTCCACCAACACACTCTGCTGCCCCGAGAAGCAGCTGGGATGTGGAGAGGCCAGCTGAATGTTTCAGCAGAATTGAGGTCTGCAATTTTTCACAGGAATGTTCTCCTAAGGAGGGCAGCCTGCAACTCAGAAATCCAAGATGCCCCACATACCAGTGTCCTTGTAACTCACTTGGCAGAAAAACCCAACCTGAACACACATGGTGGTATTTGTGGTCCTTGTTTATCCTGGTTAGGGTAAATATCCATATGTGTCACTGCAGAAATATGTTTTATTACATGGTGCTGCCCCAGACCCCCCTGGTGGAGTGGGTAATATACAGCATATACATTTCACTAGCTTTTTCTAAATTCCAAAACACATCTTGATCTAAGGTTGGGAAGGATCACTTCTCAAATGCTTTTCAGGGAACATCCTTTTAATTTTTAGCCCTGTGAGGCTCTCAGGGGCACCCCAGTCTGTTCTCCAAGGAGAGGACTGGAGCACTTCTGTGGGAGGGAACTGGATATAGCCTTTCACATGGAGAGAACATGCAGAGTCAGGAGATCAGAGCTCCTTTTCCACTGCTGGTACTTCTTTTGAGATACTGGGTCTTTAAATCAACCTTCGTGCCTTCTTTGTTAAAATGGGATTTATAATCCTATCTTACAAAGGGCTGTTGACTTGATTAAATGGATAAAATGGTACCCCCGCCCCCTTTCCTAGATCAGAGTATCTTTTAAACTAAAAAACCTGTTCTCAACTTAGTGCTTCTACATTACCTGATCTCTCTGCCTAAAGGTTTACCAATGCCATCTCCACCTGGCTGGTTCCTTCTCCTAGTTCAGGTCTCAGCTTCTCAAAGAAAACGTCTTTAGCCACCCATTCTACCGCAGCCATCCAGAAATCTCTATAACACAACCTTGTCTTATTTCCTTCATTGTATATATCATCCACTTTTCACGTAAAAGTTTCCTGTTTTCTTAGGTGTGTGTTTATTTCTATCATGGCTGTCTCTCTCTTTCCATAAAAAATGAAAGCTCTAACACAAAAGGCATCTTTTTTTATCTGGTTCAAAGTTTTATCCCTTGTACCTAGTACAGGGTCTGGCATAAGGGATGTGTGACCATTCTGTGATTCTTAAATAATTGACTAAACAAATGGGACTCCATGTATGTCATTTCCTTTCCTATCTCCTATTTTTATCTCCAGAAAGAGAATGCAAATTTGGTTAAGTACAAAGAGTGCCTAGGGATATTCTGACTGGCAAGTGTTTGCACCTCTTGCCCTTTTGCTTTCAAGCCAACAAAAATTTCCATGAAAATTAAGATAAAAAAGGACAGACAGAGGGCATCACAATTATTAGAATGTGTGTGGATTTGATCTGTTACAGGATAATAAGATCTTCTGCCTTCTCAAACTATTTAAAGCTACGCTTAATCTTGCCCAATTTATGTTTTGGTGTTGTACTCATTAAGCAGCCCAATTCATGTGGTTCTAATACCTTAAATTCGGAGATGCTCCTGTAACATCTGTATGTTCCTGTATTCTTAACCCTTTGAAGAAAAACAGAAATAAAAGAGATTTATACCAGCTCCAGAACCATGTGAGTGAAGACACTCAACAAGTTGAAGAGTGAGGCCATATGGCAGCACGTAGAAGTTGACAGTCTTAATTAAGCAATCTGCTCACCAGCATCACCAGCGAGAAACCTGGCATGATGGCTGTCATCTGCTGCCACCTAAGAGACGTTTCCAACGTGCGTGTGTGCTACGTTCTAAAAATTCTCTCGCACGGACCACAGCCTGCAGTCGTAGAATGTTAGTACTGAAAAAGACCTTAGCAACAGAGTAAAACACCCTCATGGTGGACTCTTGCTTTTGCCAGCCCAAATCTTCCTGGACACCTTGACTGGTTCAGGGGTAGGTACGTGACCCAAGCTGGACCCAGAGAGTTAGCCATGGGGTGTTCGCTGGGACGCTTGGAAAAAGAGATGCTCTGGGTTGTTACGCTGGAAGAATAAAAGGCTGGGACTTCTGGTGGCCATCCTGGAGGAAACCCCTCTGAGAGTGAGGGGTACCAACACTATATAAAGCAGAGCTGAAGAATTAAGTGTGATATTGATGATATCATTAGAGCATCTAGATCCACATGTTCTTAAAGCCAGCTCAAACCTTGAAATTTTCAGTTGTGTGAGCTGATAATTTTATATAGTTTTGCTAAAGCCAGTTGGAGTTGGGTTACTTTGGATTACAACCAAAAGAGCCCTAATATACCCTCATTACACAAATGGGGAAACAGAGGTCCAGAGAGGAAAATGGTCATACGAGTCAGTGTTTGAGCTGGGATAAACTCCAGGGATGCTGCATCTCTTTTAGAAAACTTGTCTTCTAGACGTCTTCCCCAGTCTAGACCCTTGGAGTTCTCTGGGGCTCTGCTCTTACCCTTATTTCACATTCCGGTGCTTCTTAATCATGCTGCCTTCTCCCCTGCCCATCTCTCCTTTGATATGCCTCCCAACCATCCCCATCTCAGAACTTCTGAAAAGGCTCCATGCCAGCCTGAGCCTTCCCAGCTCTTCTCTCGTATCCGTGTCCTATTCTGAACTTCCAGAAAGCCAGCCACCCTGTCTGATCGCACGGCTCCCCTTTTCATATATTCCCCATATTGACAATTCAAAGCACTAAAGGTAGATTTCAAAGTCTCAGTCAGCGCCAGCCGTCCCATGCTCTTCAATATCTTAGCGCCATCCTCTTCTTCCTTTACCACCAATAACGACCACTGTCAATAACAGCGGTGGTATGATAAAAACAACATGTGTGTTTGGTCTTCTGTGGTGACTCATTCGACCCACACACCTGTCTCAGGAGCAAGGGTGACTTCATGGAGGTGAATGTAGATGCCTATAAGGGACAGGCAGAATAAAGGAGGTAGTTGATCGGATGACAGGAAGACAGTAGAGATTGGAGAACCACAGGGAAGGCCTCAGCTACTGTTATTGCTACACTACTTCCAGCAGCTAATATTTTAGTGCTTACGATAGACCAGCCACTTTTCAGAACCCTTTACATAGATGAACATTTAATCCTCAGAATAACCTATTGAGGTTGCTACCATTATGGTTCTTTTTCCAAATGAGGAAACTGAGGCACAGGGAGGTTACCCACCGCAACACAACTTGCCCAAGTTACTTAGCTGACACCGGGCTAACCTTGGATTTAGACTCAGGCAGCCTGCCTCTAGGATCTATATTCTAGAGGTCCAGTACTGCCAGAAGTTATGAATTTTTAAAAGTGAAATTCTCAATGTTGACAACGAACTTCTTTCATTAAACACTTCAGACTCCTACACTGAGCAGCCAAACAGGACATATCTGTGGGACAAATTTAGTCCAAGAGCTGACAGTGTGACACCTCTGGTCTATTTATTTCTTTCATTCCACTGATAAGAAAATTTATGCCAAGAGAGCTCTACCGCATCTACATTCCTCTTCTCCTAAGGCCCTCTCACCCTGTTACCTCTTATGTTTCCCAGTCTTCAAAGTACAACTTAGGACCCAAGTCTAATGGAAGGTTTCTCTAAGCATTTTACCATATCCCTCCCTAATGCGTATATGTGTTCTTTTTATTCTGCAGTTATTTTATTATATCACTTTACCTTTATGAAATGAGGTAGTTAATATGATGCATTTATGCGTACCCTAGTTAATATTAATTGATTACTCAACTGTTACAGATATGTTGGTGGCGGGGTGGGAGGCAAACCTGTAAAAATATTACATTTCTATAGGACTCTGTTTAAATATAGGAAAAATCAATGTAAATAGGAGTCCACATTCTGATCCAAAGTATAATCACCTTCATAATGATGGAGTGAATTAAGTGACACCAGAGTGATTTTCCTTGGCATATCACAACAGTTTAAACCAAATATACCACTTGAAACTCCAACTTATTCAGATCTATGTAGACTGTAGTACAGGTCACGCTAAATAATTTCACTAATCAGTTAATCAATCTCCCAACCTGAGAGTTAATACAAGTTAGTAGTACAGAGGACAACGAGAAAATGGAAAGGAAATTATCTTTGTTTTTTATTTCTTAAGCCACTAAAACTGAAAACAAAAGCAAAAGAACTTAGGAAGTTCTCAAGGATAGAGAATATATAAAGACAAAATCCCGAGTCAGCTTGAACTCAGGAAACAGGAATTTCTCCACCTGCTAGGTTGGAAAGTTCATCCATTTATTACCACCCAAATGAAATCTTTTCAGCAGGGTCAAGAGGGCCTTTGTTTTGACATTTAATTCACTAGCAATGTATTTCCTGCGTTAGGATGCAAAACACCTCTCACATTGCTTTTTCATTAATTGCCTTCATTTTTCAAGTCCCCTGTTTGATTTATAGTCAATTAAAAACACCCTCAAAAGCCATGACTCATGTATGTTAAGTACAAATACGATTTATGCAACACCATGGACTCCATGGATGACTTGGCTACTAACCAAGGTCGGTATCAAGGTGGCATGACCAAGAAGCGTCTTGGTGAAAGGAACTCATGGCGGAGGGCAGAAAGCAAGAAGCGCAGGGTCATGGACAAACTGCCACTGGATCCATCCAAAACAGGAAAAAGAGGTACTTTTTCTATATTTTTCTGTATTATAGAGGAAGAATGAACTTGTCCATGAACAGAAAAATCATAATGCAGTAGAAATTCTCTATTTCACCCAGGTTGACGAAAGTAGATGGGAAAATTAAGTGGCAAATTTCCTTGATAGGTCACCACCAACATCAACAACAGCTACAAGACACAAGACCAGAGAATTCTGGATAAGAGCCAGAGCACTGGAATCCCAGATTCAAATTTTGATGCCACCAATTATAAGCAATACAACCGTGGATGAAGTGCCTCACCTAGCCCAGCCTTAGTATCCTCACCTGTAAAATGGGCACATGAGGGTATTTTCCCCCGAAGGCCTATTATGAGGTTCAAGGGGACTCTCCACACTTAGAGAGCACACAGTAAATATCGGCTATGAAGGCCACAGATGCCACATTTGTCAGCACTAGGGGTGCCTTTAAAAATTCCCAACATCTGCCTCTAATGTGTGCACACTTGTTACATTTTCTAGAAATTCTCTTTCTTTCTGTCAGTATATGCATACAGCCCTTCATGAGGAAATCTCTTGAGTTATCCCTCCTCTCCAGGGAAATGAACATACTGAAACTTTAGAAGAATATCAGAAAAGTCAAGAGATTAAGTAACATCAACCTAATGCCTTAAATCAGTGATTTCCCACCAAAATGAGGTAAACAAAAACACTTGGTGAATTTTTTACAGAGCAAAATTTACTGAAATTAAAAGACTGCCTTCTCTTTTGTAGTTGGTCCTTACTCCTGTTTCATTTGTTTTTTGATACTAATGACCTTTTAAAAGAAAAGTCTGGCCACAGTAAATGGAAGTATTCTCACTCTATCTCATTTATTAGCTTGTTTTTTTTTTTTCTTTTTTCATATTCAGACTTAGAAAAATGTTTAAAAGTACACTCTTATCAATCCAAGATTTTAAAAAAATTCTACTGGCCCATGAAGTTCAAATCCTAGAATCACTGATTCAGATTTTTTTTTTTAATCTCTTCAGATTTTAATGTCCATGATTTGTCTTCTAAAAAGTCAGGTTTAGATGGCCATTATAAGGATACCAAACCTATCTCAGACCTCTGAGTAATAGTAATAATAACAACAACAATGGCAATGATAACAGCAATAGCAATAATGATAGTAATAATAATAACAGCTTCCATTTATTCATAACTATGTTCTAAGCATTTTTCCATCAATTACTGCATCAACTCTAGAAATAAAGACTGTAATTATCCTTCTTAGAGAGATGAGGTAATTCAAACTTACAGGATTCAGGTAACTCACTCTTGGTCACGTAGCTAACATGACTGTGTCATATGTTTGAACTCTAGTCAATGTGAGTTTTAAACTATATGACCTTAACCTCAATACTATAACCATCGGGCGGGTACAACTAGAGCCCATCCTTAGTAGAATTGTCAAAAGGTCCCTCCCTGGGTGTTGCAAGAGGGGGCAGGGAAGAAGCTGACTCTACTCAGTGGGAAGCATCCCCTGACAAGAAAAGCAAGATGTAGTCACAGGTACATGACCTTGCTGTCCTGCTTGAATGACCAACTTCGTCCTTATCCCCATGTAGGCCCAAGTTACTCAGAGACAGTTGCCTCCTTTGTGGTCTGGTTCTGTCTCTTTTGGGAGTCTCTTTTTGACTGGGGTCACTTTGCTTTGTTAGGATCTGTGTAGAGATGGTGAACTTACACCAATACTCGTGTTCCTCTACATTGCTCAGCTTCTTTTGCAGTTAGCTTGGCTATGTGACTAGGTCTGGCTAAGAGTGTAAGCAGAAATGATACATGTCCCTTTTGAGCTCAAGTGGTTAAACATCTGTGGTGCCTTCCCCACCCTTTTCCTCACCCCTCTATTCTCCAGCTCGGTGACTTAAGAGTGACTCAAAGGCCCAAGATGGCAGGACCAAGTTGGAAGTAGCTTGGGTCCTCGAGTTCCTGCGTGGAGGGCAGCTACTTGGAGGAGAGCTACCCAGGAAAGCAGGCAACCTGCATCCACATGACCTGAATGAGAAATCAACTCTTATAGTGTTAGGTCACTGGGGTTGTTTCATAACAAGCCTATTTTGACTAATGAGGCTTCTTTATTAAAAGTGTAATTACACAGGTTGTATTTTAGGTGAACCCAGGTGCGGCAATTTCTCTCTGTGTATCTGTGTTTGTGTGTGTGTAGTCCAAGAGGAGTGATCCATGAAGGATGAACAAGGGGGATGAAAAGCACTGACCGGATAGTGGCTGGGTGGCCAATAAGATGTCCTTTCTGGACACTGGAAGTTGGAGACATCTCTCCTTATAGAGGTTGGAGGATCATGAGTATGGTTTCCCTTGGTGAACAAGATGATCACAGATCCCTCCATAATGCCAGGAAGGTCTGTCTGAGCGGATATGGCAGGGCAGAATATTCTGTTCTATAATTTTTCAGGACACAAGATAGTCAGGGGCTTATCACTTGGTCTTTTTCCACATCAGATGGGTGGCTGGTCAGTTTTCCAGGCCAGATATTCTTCTGGAGCCTGGGTGTCAGCTGGGAGGCTGTAAATAGGGTCATTATCCAAATATTGTGGTATCAAGATAGCAGCTACCAGAACTGCATGACTTTCACGTTGCAGGAGAAGCAACCCCATCAACCAATTTAAGAGAATTCGGGGCGTTGGAAACCTCTAGGGACCTCCTGCAACAAACCCCTCACAAATTCCTCCTGGAGTCCGAAGGCCTTGAGTGGATATCTCCTTTCTGAGTTTCTGCCTTCTAAACTGTCTTCCCCTTTCTTCTTGTACTTCTCATTGAAAATGACAATAAACACATCCTCCCAGCTCACCTTTTAAGACTGAGATGAAGCCAGGAAACTTTTGTCCAAGTTATCTTGAGTTGGGGGTTTTGCATCATGCTGTGAAAGCTACAATGATAAAGCTCCCCCCTGGTTACATTAGAAGAAATAGTGGGATGCCATGTTTTGATCCTAGAAGCTTGTTGAAAATGGCCCTTTAAAGACGAAAGCAAGTCTAGTTAGTGGAAAGGAGAGTAGAATAAAGAGTTATTTGGATGTGAAGAAAATAAAAGGCTTTAGAACAACTGAGGGAAAGATGTATCAGAGTGAACAGTGAATAAAATATTAGGGAAATAAAAGGAGTGGAGGTGACCATTAGTAACAGTTAAAGCAGAAAAAGATAAGTCATTGAGAATTGAGGGGAAAGATGAAAAAGGATAAAAGGAAATATTACCGTCTGAACAAAAAGAGCAGGAAGCCATGGACAGAATAAACATTCCCTGTAACGCGTGCTAAAAGCTAACACAGAATTGGTTGAATATAAGTCTGGGGTATGAGCAGATATACTATGTCTGTAGGGCAGAGACAACATTTTCAGACAAGTTTATAAAATGGTGAAAAGCATAGACATAAATTGATTGATTGTGCTGTACTTTACACTTTCTGCAAGACAAAAATTCACAATGATTGGAAGCCAAATCTCTTAAATATTGCAAAGATAAAGGAAAAATGGAAAGTGTAACTGCCATAGGAGGAGTCCAAGGTAATGTTACTAACCTGGTTTCTTTTAGCCTCTGTTATTACCTAGATCATCAGCTTATATTTACACATCACTGAACTATCCCTAACCATTTTCTGGATCTTGGTAGTGGCCTCAAATATCTAAGTATTTTTAAACATTCTGGTTCTGCTTGATTCTTTCCAGTTTTCATCCAGATGTTAGCCTTGTGACAATATGGCCTTCATTCTGAGAGGTCACACCACTCATTGGTTTCTTGGCTAATCACATTTTTCAGAGATAGAAAGGTCTTGTGTTGGACCATAAAGAAATGCATGAAAGAAACTGAGACTGAGAGGGGAGGGTGGGAGGGAGACTTAAAATGTTAGTTGGTTAGGGGGAAAAGTCCGTTCAAAATTTTGTGCTTTTTATTTCCTCTTCCATGTGAAATAGAGCAAAATACATTGCTACTGCTTCTGGAAATCCAGATTTCCCAAACAGTATTCAACAGACATTCTCAAGTCTGTGAAAACTTTCTTCTTCATTTAGGCACAATTAACCTTATTCTCAGGGTTATACTCATGGCAACCTATGTTCACTGCTTTGAGATGAACTGAAAGGTATCAAACCAAATCTGCTCTTTGTATTTTTTTCCCTAGTAATATACATGGACCCACAATTTCACTGAGAAGGGGGCTAATCAGATTTTGCTGATCCAACAATTCACATACAAATTCACATATAAATTTTAAAATATCTTCAATCCCTATATCACTGACTTTTCCTGAACGTGCTATCATTGATAATCAACCCAGCTCCATTTAGCATTTACTAGCTTACACAGAATCAACAACCATAACCCACTAAATTACTTAGGAGATTAAAAAAAAAAACAAAAAACTACACAGACACACACAAAACTGTGATATTGGAATGTACAGGATGGTCTAGTTTAAATGAAAAAGGTCCCCCAAAGTATGATTGTTTCCAGCTTCTCAGAGGTGAATTAAAAGCTGTTTGGTGTCGTGAAGATTACAGAAGTAATCACATTTATGGGCCTGCTTTGCATACCAACTCTATTAATAATTTCCATACTCAGGGTGGCTTCACATTTCCACACATGTTAATATAGATGCCATTTGGGAATTGCTTGGAGAAAAAGAGAAAAGAAAGAGAGAAGGAGAAGAGAAGAGAGGAGATGATGCAGACGAGAGGAGACGAGAGCCAGAAAAATGGTATCTTAAACCAAGTTCCGTTTAAAATATAGTGATTCTGATAAACAGAAGAATCAAAAGACAAATGAGAGTTCGTGATGGCCTGACCCAGGAGTCACACTCAGGGATCAAATTAACATGAAATCACATACTGGAATTCACTTATTGTGCCAGTCCTGCACCTTGTCATTATAGACTCTAATTATTGAAATGACTTCATAGGCGTAATTGCATCAAGATGTGCATGGGCTTCACCTTGGAGGGCTCCCTTGATGCTCAACGTTGTATCTTCATTATTGTGTTCCTTTCAACTCTTAAAATGTGCTCCAGCCTCACAGAACAATCCAATCGAACAGGCTGAGTTTTCTTTTCCCCCTTTTCTTTAAACATGCCAGCCACATAGCACGGGAATGAAGGAATGTGTTTATCCTGAAAGGCAAACCTGGGACCATAAGGGCAAATGTACAGTTATCTTCCCTAAAGGGACCATAGAGCATCTGACCAAATTAAACCATTGTTTTTATATCCTTCATTCCCAAATGTTAAAGAATGCTGCTCAAGAGCCTACAATTAAAAGCTTATTTGTCTACCATCAATTTTAAATTCATCGTGCTAAAACTAAGCTTGTTATGCATTTAGCAATGCACTCCATGCCCTCATAAAGATAAAACAATATAACACTGGCATTAAAAATAGGAAGAGATTATAACCACAGATCTGAGCAGAGCATATTTTGAGGAAATTAATTGGATTTGGGGGGATTTGAGTTTAGAATAGCCAGTAGAGGTTTCAAATCTTTCAGAGAACTATCTTATTAGCATTAAGAATAAGAGTTTAAATTCCTATGCCTAAAAATTCCCAGAAGTTAACATCCTGCTCTCACCATTATTTTGATCCAATGCTATGTATGAGGTAGAACAGCAATCCATAGGAAGGCAATGGTCTGTTCTCAGGATCTGCCCAGAGGAAATGGATTTCATACATTGGAGGCTTGGTGGTCCCCTTTCCTGGGAGCAGTCAGGAAACGCTTATCGGTGATAAAATACTAAAAAGAGACACACACCACTCTATTCACCTCTAAGCTGACAAAGCCCTACCTCAAGACCTTCCACCCTGGGTCAAGCAGTGACATAAGAAAAACGATCAGAAAATACTTAGTTTAGGGAATACCGTATCCTGAGTCACATTCTTAGACATCGGCGAATAGGCCAAAAGCATCGTCAAGTGACACTGCTTACAGTTTAGAATCGCCTGGTCCTCGATGAATTCAGCTGGCTGATTGATATGGAACAATTTCTGCTGAAACCCAGGAGTGCAGTCCAAATCTTCTGCAGATGTTAGCAGCAGCACCTGAGAAAAACAAAACCATCAATATTTTAACAGCGGCTTATACGTTTGCCCTGCTAACTTTTACCAAATCTGTGACTTTTAGACACGAGCTGAGGTTTTAATTTCATTTCCCAAATTAAGAGGTAGGTTGATACCTCTCCTGTGGCTGCCAACCATTCGTTTTGGCAATGAGATTTGGAAAACACGCAAATGGGAACAGCTGCTGCAGTTTCCATTAAGTTGTCGTTAAAGAAATAACTTCCTCAGATTTTTACACCTGCTAAGAATCTCACCATGGTTTCCACGTGTGAAATTTCATTACAGAAACTGTCAATTTCACATGATGCCTGAGCTAAAACCAACTTCACTTTCATAGATGCAAAGGAACGCTGTCATCGACAAAGAGGAGGAAAACGCAACTATTCCATTGGAAGTTACTTCTAACAAGAATCCAGGGCCCCGTAGACCTTCACAGTCCGATATGGTGGTCATGAGCCACAGGTGACTACTGAGCACTTGAAATGTAGCTGGGCTGAAACTGTCAGTAGAAGAATACGTGTTGGATTTTGAAGACTAAATACTGAAAAGAAAAATAAAGTAAAATATGTAATTAATAATTTTTATGGGATTACGTGTTGAAATGCTATTTTACAGATTGGACCAAATAGATTCACTATTAAAATAAATCTTACCCCTTTCTTTTGACTCTAGTATGTTTGGTTACTAGGAAATTTAAATTTTACAGTTGCTTCTGAAGGCTCAGCTTTGTCTTTGCAAATCCTTGGGGCACTTCATCCGGAAGTCAAAAATTTAGTTTATGTGTTTTGGAACGTCAAAGTTATGTGAAAACACTCTTGGACAAGGGTTGTAATGAAGTCAGGTAAGAAATAGTCATAGGCTTAGTAGGCAAAGACGATAAGCAGTGTGAAGTTAGAGATTACCTCTTTTCCCCCATTTTTTATGCCAAGCACCTACCACATATACTGGCACAGAGAAGACGCTCCATGATACTTACAATACAATGATTGCTAATATGTTTCAGCCTTGCTATGGCAAGCACTGTCCTAAGTTTGTTGTACGCATGATCTCCTTCAATCTCCACAACAGCGCTGTGATGTACTTAGCGTGTTACAAGACACATTTTACTGACGAGGGGCCTGACATTCTAGAGAGGCTAACAATCTTGCCCCGAATCACACAGTTAGGATGGGTGGAGCCAGGATCTGAATCCAGGTTTAAGTGTTCTCTGATTTTGACAGAGCTCCGCCTACACCCTTCAGGCAGGACTTTCTGTATTTTTTTGCCTGGGACATTTCTCTGAAACCTGTGGGAGGCTGCTTTATCTGAGAATGGCGCCAGCGGGCAGTGTTTGGAAATTCACACCCCCAAGACCATCACCATAACTGATGAAAACTGCCGTGTGAATACCCCAGCCCTCAGGTGAGATAACGCAGAGGCAAGCGTTCTGTCTCCCACTTGGACTTAAGCAACAGTTGTCCACGGTGGTATCTGGCTTGATAACTCACCGTCCATTAGCTGCCTTCTCTTCTTTGGTTCATTTACTCATCCCCTGTTGGTATTTTTCTGACATCACCGTCCAAATAAAACTATTCTGCACTCAAGTCTTTGACTCAGTGTCTGCTTATTGGGAAACTAAACTTTGATACCAGAATGCAAACTCTTCTTTTTTTTTTTAACTTTTTATTTTGTATTCGAGTCTAGCTGATTAATGTTGTGATAGTTTCAGGTGCACAGCGAAGTGACTCAGCCATACCAGAATGCCAACTGTTAACCACTGCACACAGGCTGTTGAAGAAAACTCGTTATCATCCCCACCGGTGATCTCAAAGGAGTGTACAAAAGGTTGGAAGCTGTGGAACCAGGGCTTCTCTCTAAATACCAGCCCTCTGAAATGCACTGAACCCAAGGAACAAGAGGAAGAATCAACCTCCCAAGGTTCACCATGTGGCCGGCCTGAGAAACATCAGAGGAAGTGAAATAGGAGGGTCATCACCCTGACCGACATCATCCTTCTAAAATCAAAGGGGGGAAGGATGCTATAGTCGCATATCTGAGCACTTCTGTGTGTAAAACTTTCCCTTGCCTTGAGAGCAGGCTCTGGGTAGATCACGTCTAAGGCAATCATAACGCTGACATCCCAAGTGGTGCACACAGAAAATGCAGATTCAGGACTCAGAATCATTTGCTGGCAATTATGCAAGCAGAAAATCTATAACTGGCCAACGTTAATTCAGTTAAACATCAAGTGGTCAAGGGTCGCCTCCAGGCACCTTATGCCTACAATTATATGTTAACCTTATAATCAGCTAATTCTTCCCTCAAATCCCAGACCAGTAAACCAGTCATTCCTGAGGAACTAAGGCAAACGACATTTCTCCAGGGATCCTGAGCTAAGAATCCAGGACTGACTGAGAGTACAGGTGAGTGGAATTCCTGGTGCTTATCTCTCTGTGGCTTAGTCTCTGTCCTGGCCTCTTGGCAGGTTCTACTTAGGATTCCTCTGGAATCATAAAGGAAAAATAAACCGTTTCGAACCGCAGATGCTCAGGGAGGGTGAGAGTGGTGGGAGAACTCTCAGAGGCTCAAAGTTTTTTTTTTTTTTTTTTTTGCAAATTCTTGGGTCACTTCATCCACCAGGCAAAATTCAGGTTAAAGGCTTTGTAATATGAACACACAGCACTCTCCTGGGCAAGTGTGACTTAGCGAGGTAAGAACAAGTCAAATAATTCATTCACTCTCTCCTCCCTGTGTCCATTCATTCACTTATTCCCAAACATTTGTTAAACTCCTGGGATTCAGTGAGCACTTTGCTAGGTGGTGTCCTGGAGCTTATGGAGAAGCCCTATAAGACAATCATTAAAAGCATGAATTCCAGGGTTGTTTGACTTCGTTCATTCTTGGCTCTGCCCTTTACTGACTGTGCTATTTGGCATTTTTTCCCCCAGCCACTCTGGTCTCAGTTTTCTCATGTAGAGAAATATGGAAAACAAGATGTGCATTGAGAGTGGCCATGTGGGTTCAATGGAATGATACATATAAAGCAATTAGAATAGTGCTGCACAGGATAAGCAGTCAAGAGTGTTAACTGTTATTATGGACTATAAAAGGTGAGAGGCATTAACAAATCATAACTTAATTAATTGATTAACTAAAATTAAAACTTAACTTGAAAGGAAATCACGGCTCTCTTCAGGAGCATGTAAAAGCTGGGAGTCGGGAGTCGAACTTCACCTAGAGGAATCAAGGAAAGCAAACCCACTGAAGGGGCATTTCTGCTTTCATCTCAAAGATGGGTCAGAATTAGCTGGATAAATGGAGAGGAATATAGAGTGGTCTCTTTAACCAACACACACTTTGCTTTCACGTGAATTTATGCCTCTCTGGATTTCATGCAACAGATCTCTGAAACGACAAAACTGCGTTTAAAAAAGAATCCAGGGCTTCCCTGGTGGCGCAGTGGCTGAGAGTCTGCCTGCCAATGCAGGGGACACGGGTTCGAGCCCTGGTCTGGGACGATCCCACATGCCGCGGAGCAACTGGGCCCGTGAGCCACAACTACTGAGCCTGAGCGTCTGGAGCCTCTGCTCCACAACAAGAGAGGCCGCGATAGTGAGAGGCCCGCGCACCGCGATGAAGAGTGGCCCCCACTCGCCGCAACTGGAGAAAGCCCTCGCACAGAAACGAAGACCCAACACAGCCAAAAATAAAAATAATAAATAAGTAATAAATTTAAAAAAAAATTAAAAAAAAAAAAAAAAAGAATCCAGACTAATTTAGGGCTCCCCAAAAGCTGAATGTCTCGCTGAGCACTAGTGGTAGAGCGTTCGAGTTACTGCTGTAACCCCTTGATTTTTGTAGCGGATTTCAAATAGTATTCAGCTATGAGCTTACCATGGCTTCAACTTCAATAGCACTGAGTTTGGTGGTGGGATATGCAGAGGCATCCCTCACTGGTCTAAGATGATCACTCAGACATGACTCCAGAATTAGGCAGCCCCTTCTCCAATATCATCACATGTCACTCTTATAAATATGATACCTGGACATGCTTTTCCCCAAACTCTCTTTAACATTTCCAGAATATAGGCTATGAGTGACATTCCAAATGCATCTTTAATGCCATGGCAGTAACGGTCTTCCTATATGGTTCTTTTGTTCATTTATGCATTAGTTTGCACTTCATAAACAATAGGCAACCAATACACCTTTGAAAGCTCAGCAATGATCAAGTTTTATGATCACCAAAGGATTTCTATTACGTGAAAATTACAATCAGCCTGCTTATGAAGGCAGATTCACATTCAGACAGACTATAAGCACAGGACAGAGCCACAATGGTTCTGTATGAATCCCAGTTTACCAGCTGCCAGTTACTAGCTGTAACCCTCTGTATCTCAGTTTCCTCAGATAGAGTCTTATAGGTTGTCATGAGGATTAAGTGAGTAAACTATTGTAAAGAGCCTTGCACGGTGCTGGACACATAATAATTGCTCAATAAATGTTTGCTATTATTATTTTTACTATTATTATTATTATTTCTATGTATTATGTTTAAATTAATATACAGGATTCACTCATATTCCCAGGGTAGACACTGACAAATAGCATCAAAATATTACTTTTGTTTCTACTATAAAATTGTTCACTGGATAGACTGTGCTCAGAAGTATCAGAGGGAAACAGGAGGGATCTGAATCAGATAAAAGATAAGGAGAGAATTTGCACCTTGGGGTCAGCTGCACAGTAAGCACATCAGGGCCTATTGTGGACTGAGTTGGGCTGCTCTTGCAGGACACTGAGCATCCTTTAAAATGACAGCTCAGGGACTTCCCTGGTGGTCCAGTGGTTGAGGTTCCACGCTCCCAGTGCAGGGGGCCTGGGTTTGATCCCTGGTCAGGGAACTGGATCCTGCATGCCACAGCTAAGGATCTCGCATGCCGCAACAAAGACCCCACGTGCCGCAACAAAGATCCTGCGTGCCGCAACTAGGACCCAGCGCAGCCAAACAAATAAATAAATATTTTTTAAAAAAAGAGAATAAAATGACAGATCAGGGCTCTGTCCTCTATGTATGAGCCCCTGCCCTAAGCTTATGTACAGATGGCAAATTCTGACAACACACTCTTCATACCTGCTTCTCTTTTTAGCTTCCATTTCCGTGCTGCTGTTCAGAGCCTTCTCTTTTAAGAAGAAAGAGTGTTTGTTTATCCTCACAGGTGCTGAGGTGCTGATTCAAGAGCATAGCCAACTTTGGAGTTTGCTTCCAGAAAAATGATTTTTTTTCTGCCCCAGACTGCAGGTTGCCAACTGGCAGCATAAGGGATGGATCGGGCCAGCAGGTGTGGCTGCTTCAGCCAGAGCAGTCTGTCATAAAAGTTAAATTATCACATCCTGTCGAGCACACCTCTCTGAGCTATCCTTGCCTGCACGACTCCCTACGTTACTGCTCCCCGTCACTCAACTTAGTTACACCCTTGTCTGGCCCTCTAGGCATTTGAGTTTGCAACCCCTGCTTTAGACTTTGGAAATAAGCTTTTCAAGCAAAGAACTCTCCTTGTTATGAGTCTCTAGTTACTTCTCATAATAGTACCCACAGCTATGTGCTCCTGGCTCTATTGCAGTATTTTTGGTCATGTGACTAAGCACTGACAACAAAAGGAGGGTGGAAGGATTTTCACCACTAGTCCTGGGCCCTGAAGTGCCCTCTTTTACCCATCTAGGAAAACAGAATAGGAGGACTTCCAAGGTGGTGGAGTCATCCAACAGAACGATCAGAGAAATCAGTCACTGCTTAGAGGACAAGCACCTGGGAGAGATGCCCAGCAAGGAAACTCCATGTGCAGCCTGCGGTCCCTGAGATCTGGGGTTGTTTGTTACACTTGGCTGACTATGCACTAAACCTGGAAGGCATAAGGGCAGAGGGTTTTCTATACCACAGCATCATAGACTGTTCCAGAGGCCACAGAGAAACAGAAGAACTGAAGAAAAGCTTAACACAACTGTATTCGAAGCGGCCATAAATAAAAACAGAGAAAGTTACTGCCACAAATAATTATCTCAGCAGGCTGTGAACAAGCTCAGATCTCATCCTCTCTTAAGTCAGCTTCAAAATGGTATTTTCCAGATGAACTCGCTAGTGTCTCCTGGCCCCTTGTTGTTTTCCTTTCACTGACTCACTCGCTTTTTGCTATTAGGGTAGATGGACAGTTACTTTATCCTTGCCACAAAACACCTCCGGTTTACTCTTGTCAAAGTCAGTCCAGTGGAATCAGTTTGGAGGGGCTTAGACTGGCGGAGAAGAAAGGCTACTATCTCTGATTTGCAGGATATAAAAATGTTACAGCAATGTATCTGATTGATTCTTTATCCTGCCAGGGACCTAAAACCCTGAGTCCTGGAAGGGTTTATAAAGACACACCGCCTACAGGGAAAGCACAGAGAAAAGAAGCACTTCAAAGACACACACACACACCTGCACACGCACATATTGATATGTTCACTGTGAGTGTCAGTTCATGTCATCCACGCTCCCTGAGTCTGACCTCCTTGAAATATTCCTGGTGTTCTACAGCCTCTGGACACAGAACATCTGCCACCTTCCTGGCCATTAATGCACGACACTTAGAAATGATTTTGTAATTCTTGGGGAGATAAAGGGTCCTGTTGTTGCCTTCATACACAGTTTGAGACCAACATTCTAGACCTTATTTCTAATTGAATGATACTCAGTATCTTTTCCTCAAATTATTAAAAGGGAAGCTGCATATAACTGGAAAAGCATGGGACAAGAAGCCAAAACTAATCTGAGCCTGAATACTGGCTATGTGGCCATTTCTCTGACTTTTGGCAAATTACTTAAACTTGAACAGCCACTGTGTTTTCTTTAAATGAGCATAACACCACCTATGCATATAGTTCCTGGGGGACTTTAATGAGATAATGTAAAAAGAAAGGCTATATGGTAGACAGAATAATGGTCCCCAACAGATGCCCTCAGTCTAATCCCTGGGACCTGTGAATATCTCACACTACATGAAAAGGGGAATTAAGGTTGAAAATCACCTGACCTAAAAATAGAGTGATTATCCTAGATTAGATGGACCCCATGTAATCACAAGGATCCTTGCAAATGGAAGAAACCACTGAAGACTTAGAGAAAGAGATGTGACAATGAAAGCCAGGTCATAGTGATGTCATGTGAGAAGGACTCAACCTGCCATTGCTGGCCTTGAAGGCTGAGAAAGAGGCCACCAGCCAAGGAATGCAAGAGACCGCAAGAAGCTGGAAAAGGCACCAAGAAAAGGATTTTCCCCTGGAACCTCCAGAAGGAATACAGCCCTGCTGGCACCTTGATTTTGCTCAATGAGACTTCTGACTTTCAAAACTGTAAGATAATCCATGGTGCTGTTTTACATTGCTAAGCATGTGGTAAGTTGTTACAGCAGCCACAGGACACTCATATGGTTACCATAGTGTTGGCCCCACAGCAGACACTCAGAAAATATTGGTTCCCTTTACTTGATTTTTCAAGATATAATTTGGGCAAACCAATGGAGAGGGAGAAACAGAGGAGGGAAAGAGGAAGGTGGAGTGGAGGGAAACTGAGAGAAGGAGGAAAAGAGGGAAGGTGAAAAAAGAGTCATGAGATTGGTTCAGGATGGCGGAGTAGAAGGACGTGTGCTCACTCCCTCTTCTGAGAGCACCAGAATCACAACTAAGTGCTGAACAATCATCGACAGGAAGACACTGGAACTCACCAAAAAAGATACGCCACATCCAAAGAAAAAGGAGAAGCCGCAATGAGACAGCAGGAGGGGCACAATCACAATAAAATCAAATCCCATAACCGCTGGGTGGGTGACTCACAAACTGGAAAACAATTATACCACAGAAGTCCACCCACTGGAGTGAAGGTTCTAAGCCCCATGTCAGGCTTCCCAACCTGGGGTTCTGGCAATTGGAGGAGGAATTCCCAGAGAATCAGGCTTTGAAGGCTAGCGGGATTTGATTGCAGGACTTCGACAGGACTGGGGGAGACAGAGACTCCACTCTTGGAGGGCACACAAAGTAGTGTGCGCATCAGGACCCAGAAGAAGGAGCAGTGACCCTATAGGAGACTGAACAAGATCTACCTGCTAGTGTTGGAGGGTCTCATGCCGAGGCAGGGGGTGGCTGTGGCTCACCGTGAGGACAAGGACACTGGCAGCAGAAATTCTGGGAAGTACTCCTTGGTGTGAGCCCTCCTGAAGTCCACCATTAGCCCCACCAAAGAGCCTGTAGGCTCCAGTGCAGGGTCGCCTCAGGCCAAACAACCAACAGGGAGGGAACTCAGCCCCACCCATCAGCAGACAAGCAGATTAAAGTTTTACTGAGCTCTGCCCAACAGAGCAACACCCAGCTCTACCCACCACCAGTCCCTCCCATCAGGAAGCTTGCACAAGCCTCTTAGATAGCCTCATCCACCAGAGGACAGACAGCAGAAGCAAGAAGAACTACAATCCTGCAGCCTGTGGAACGAAAACCACATTCACAGAAAGATAGACAAAATGAAAAGGCAGAGGACTATGTACCAGATGAAGGAACAAGATAAAACCCCAGAAAAACAACTAAATGAAGTGGAGATAGGCAACCTTCCAGAAAAAGAATTCGGAATGATGATAGTGAAGATGATCCAGGACCTCGGAAAAAGAATGGAGGCAAAGATCGAGAAGATGCAAGAAATGTTTAACAAAGACCTAGAAGAATTAAAGAACAAACAACTAGAAGAATTAAAGAACAAACAAACAGAGATGAACAATAACTGAAATGAAAACTACACTAGAAGGAATCAATAGCAGAATAACTGCGGCAGAAGAATGGATAAGTGACCTGGAAGACAGAATGGTGGAATTCACTGCTGCAGAATAGAATAAAGAAAAAGAATGAAAAGAAATGAAGACAGCCTAAGATACCTCTGGGACAACATTAAATGCACCAACATTCGCATTATAGGGGTCCCAGAAGGAGAAGAGAATGAGAAAGGACCCGAGAAACTATTTGAAGAGATTATAGTTGAAAACTTCCCTAATGGGAAACAAAATAGTCGCCCCAGTCAAGGAAGTGCAGAGAGTCCCATGCAGGATAAACCCAAGGAGAAACACGCTGAGACACACAGTAATCAAACTGACAAAAATTAAAGGCAAAAAAAAAAATTATTAAAAGCAACAAGGGAAAAATGACAAATAACATACAAGGGAACTCCCATAAGGTTAACAGCTGATTTCTCAGCAGAAACTCTACAAGCCAGAAGGGAGTGGCACGATATATTTAAAGTGATGAAAGGGAAGAAGCTACAACCAAAATTACTCTACTCAGCAAGGATCTCATTCAGATTCGACGGAGAAATCAAAAGCTTTACAGACAAGCAGAAGCTAAGAGAATTCAGCACCACCAAACCAGCTCTACAACAAATGCTAAAGGAACTTCTCTAACTGTAAAACACAACAGAAGATAAGGACCTACAAAAACAAACCCAAAACAATTAACAAAATGGTAATAGGAAGATATATATTGATAATCACCTTGAATGTAAATGGATTAAATGCTCCAACTAAAAGACTCAGACGGGCTGAATGGATACAAAAACAAGACCTGTATATATGCAGTCTACAAAAGACCCACTTCAGACCTAAGGACACATACAGACTGAAAATGAGGGGATGGAAAAAGATATTCCATGCAAAAGGAAATCACGAGAAAGCTGGCGTAGAAATACTCATATCAAATGAAATAGACTTTAAAATAAAGAATGTTACAAGGGACAAGGAAGGACACTACATAATGATCAAGGGATCAATCCAAGAAGAAGATAAAACAATTATAAATATATATGCACCCAACATAGGAGCACCTCAATACATAAGGCAAATGCTAACAGCTATAAAAGAGGAAATCAACAGTAACACAATAATAGTGGGGGACTTTAACATCTCACTTACACCAATGGACAGATCATCCAGACAGAAAATTAATAAGGAAACAGAAGCTTTAAATGACACAATAGACCATATAGATTTAACTGATATTTATAGGACATTCCATCCAAAAACAGCAGATTACACTATCTTCGCAAGTGCACATGGAACATTCTACAGGATAGATCACATCTTGGGTCACAAATAAAGCCTTGGTAAATTTAGGAAAATTGAAATCATATCAAGCATCTTTTCTGACCACAATGCTATGTGATTAGAAATAAATTACAGGAAAAATAACGTAAAAAACACAAACACATGGAGGCTAAACGATATGTTCCTAAATAACCAAGAGTTCACCGAAAAAATCAAAGAGGAAATCAAAAAATACCTAGAGACAAAAGACAACGAAAACACAATGATCCAAAACCTGTGGGATGCAGCAGAAGCAGTCCTAAGAGGGAAGTTTGTAGCAATACAATCCTACCTCAAGAAACAAGAAAAATTAAAATAAACAATCTTACCTTACATCTAAAGGAACTAGAGAAAGAAGAATAAACAAAACCCAAAGTTAGTAGAAGGAAGAAATCATAAAGATCAGAGCAGAAATAAATGAAATAGAAATTAAGGAAACGATAGCAAAGATCAATAAAACTAAAAGCTGGTTCTTTGATAAGATAAACAAAATTGACAAAACTTTAGCCAGACTCATCAAGAAAAAGAGGGAGAGGACTCAATAAAATTAGAAATGAAAAACAAGAAGCTACAACAGACACTGCAGAAATACAAAGCACTATAAGAGACTACTATAAGCAACTCTATGCCAATAAAATGGACAACCTGGAAGAAATGGACAAATTCTTAGAAAGGTATAAACTTCCAAGACTGAACCAGGAAGAAACAGAAAATATGAACAGACCAATTACAAGCAATGAAATTGACACTCTGATTAAAAATCTTCCAATAAACAAAAGTCCAGGACCAGATAGCTTCATAGGTGAATTCTACCAAACCTTTAGAGAAGAGCTAACACCCATTCTTCTCAAGCTCTTCCAAAAAATTGCAGAGAAAGGAACACTCCCAAACTCATTCTACAAGGCCACCATCACCGTGATACTGAAATCAGACGATACTACAAAAAAAAGAAAATTACAGACCAATATCACTGATGAATATAGATGCAAAAATTCTCAACAAAATACTAGCGAACAGAATCCAACAGCACATTAAAAGGATCATACACCAAGATCAAGTGGGGTTTATCCCAGGAATGCAAGGATTCTTCAATATATGGAAATCAATCAATGTGATACACCATATTAACAACTTGAAGGATAAAAACCATATGATAATCTCAAAAAATACAGAAAAAGCTTTTGACAAAATTCAACACCGATTTATGATAAAAACCCTCCACAAAGTAGGCATAGAGGGAACTTACCTCAACATAATAAAGGCCATATATGACAACCCCACAGCCCACATCGTTCTCAATGGTAAAAAACTGAAACCATTTCCACTAAGATCAGGAACAAGACAAGGTTGTCCACTCTCACCACTATTATTCAACATAGCTTTGGAAGTTTTATCCACAGCAATCAGAGAAGAAAAAGAAATAAAAGGAATACAAATCGGAAAAGAAAAAGTAAAACAAACTGTCACTGTTTGCAGATGACATAATACTACACATAGAGAATCCTAAAGATGCACCAGAAAACTATTAGAGCTGATCAATGAATTTGGTAAAGTAGCAGGATACAAAATTAATGCACAGAAGTCTCTTGCATTCCTACACACTACTGACGAAAAATTTGAAAGAGAAATTAAAGAAACTCTCCCATTTACCATTGCAACAAAAAGAATAAAATACTTAGGAATAAACGTAGCAAGGAGACAAAAGACCTGTATGCAGAAATCTATAAGACACTGATGAAAGAAATTAAAGATGATACAAACAGATGGAGAGATATACCATGTTCTTGGATTGGAAGAATCAACATTGTGAAAATGACTATACTACCCAAAGCAATCTACAGACTCAGTGTGATCCCTATCAAACTACCAGTGGCATTTTTTACAGAACTAGAACAAAAAAGTGCACAATTTGTATGGAAACACAAAAGACCCTGAATAGCCAAAGCAATCTTGAGAAAGAAAAACGGAGCTGGAGGAATCAGGCTCCCTGACTTCAGACTATACTACAAAGCTACAGTAATCAAGACAGTATGGTACTGGCACAAAAACAGAAATATAGATCAATGGAACAGGATAGAAAGCCCAGAGATATACCCACATATGGTCAACTAATCTATGACAAAGGAGGCAGGGATATACAATGCAGAAAAGACAGCCTCTTCAATAAGTGGTGCTGGGAAAACTGGACAGCTACATGTAAAAGAATGAAATTAGAACAATTCCTAACACCATACACAAAAACAAATTCAAAATGGATTAAAGACATAAATGTAAGAGTGGACACCATAAAACTCTTAGAGGAAAACATAGGAAGAACACTCTTTGACATAAATCACAGCAAGATCTTTTTTGACCCACCTCCTAGAGAAATGGAAACAAAAACAAACAAATGGGACCTAATGAAACTTAAAAGCTTTTGCACAGCAAAGGAAACTATAAACAAGACCAAAAGACAATCCTCAGAATGGGAGAAAATATTTGCAAACGAATCAATGGACAAAGGATTAATTTCCAAAATATATAAAGAGCTCATGCAGCTCAATATTAAAGAAACAAACACCCCAATCTAAAAATGGGCAGAAGGCCTAAATAGACATTTCTCCAATGAAGACATACAGATGGCCAAGAGGCACCTGAAAAGCTGCTCAACATCACTAATTATTAGAGAAATGCAAATCAAAACTACAATGAGGTATCACCTCACGCCAGTTAGAATGGGCATCATCAGAAAATCTACAAACAACAAATGCTGGAGAGGGTGTGGAGAAAAGGGAACCCTCTTGCACTGTTGGTGGGAATGTAAATTGATACAGCCACTATGGAGAACAGTATGGAGGTTCCTTAAAAAACTAAAAATAGAACTACCATACCACCCAGCAATCCCACTACGGGGCATATACCCTGAGAAAACCATAATTCAAAAAGACACATGCACCCCAATGTTCATTGCAGCACTATTTACAATAGCCAGGTCATGGAATCAACCTAAGTGCCCATCAACAGATGAATGGATAAAGAAGATGTGGTACATATATACAATGGAATATTACTCAGCCATAAAAAGGAACGAAATTAGGTCATTTGTAGAGATGCTTATGGGCCTAGAGACTGTCATACAGAGTGAAGCAAGTGAGAAAGAGAAAAACAAATATTGTATATTAACGCCTATATGTGGAATCTAGAAAAATGGTACAGATGAACTGGTTTGCAAGGCAGAAACAGAGACACAGATGTAGAGAACAGACATATGGACACCAAGTGGGGAAAGCAGAGTGGGGGTTGCGGGGGTGGTGGTGTGATGAATTGGGAGATTGGAACTGACATATACACACTAATATGTATAAAATAGGTAAGTAATAAGAATCTCCTATATAAAAAATAAATAAATAAAATTCAAAAAAAAAAAAAAGAGACATGACTTTGGAACCCTTGGACAAGGCCATCAGAAAGTCATGATGTAGAAATAATGCCTTCATGCTCCATTCCTGAGCATAAATAGGCATAGTTTCTTTTCTTTTGTCTTAGCAATTGTTCCTTTGAAATGATGGGGTGGGTGTTTTGATCTGCTGTTATGACAGAGCAGTTGGGTTCATTTTTTTTCGTTAATTCCCTTAATCAAAATTTAAAGTTCCTATTATCTTCCAGGCCCTGGGCTACATGCCAGAGATGAAGAAATAAACAAAGCCCTTGATAAACTCATTATCTAGAAGGAAAGGCAGACACACAGGCATATAATATAAGATATAATATAATATAATATAATATAAAACTTTCTATTGGGAATTAGGAGGCAGTTCAAAGCAAAGATTCTTGAACTAGTCTACCTAGGTTCAGATCCCAATTTTACCAAGTAGTTGCTGTGTGGCCCCGGGCAAGTTACTTAACGTCTCTGTGCTTTAGTTTCCTCCTTTGTATGATACAGCCATTAATTGTGTCTCTTCTCATTGATTGTGAGATTCAATAATTTAACATAAATCAAAAGGTTTAGGACAGGAACAGGCTCATAATAGGTGCTACATGCTACCCATTGTTGTTATTTGCATTAATACAGAGGAATAGGTATTAAGTGTTATGAAAATACAGAATAAAGGAACAACACACACTTTGGATTAGAATGGGACATGGGACCACGTCACAGATTAGGCCATATTGGCAAGATGATTGATATTTTTCAAGTGGCAAAGTATAAGAAAGAAAGTTCCATGCAGGGATCAGGTAAATGCAAACACTAAGGCATGCCAGTCGAAGAAACGGAGAGCAATTTCCGAGGGGTAACAAGCTCTGGGTTGTTTTCAAGATTATTTGAAAGTGTTTTGTTGTCTAAAATAGGATTGAATTGACCAGACATGTCCTCCTTGAGTCTGGCTAAACGGGCTAAAACAGAGCCAAAACTTATTCACTCAATGAAGTCACGATTTTTGTCACAATAGAATTAATTTTTCACTCTTAAGATTCCAGGATTAATCAACTAGACAGTGGTAATGAAAAATTAGGAAGACTTGGTTTGTTGGCTCTTAATAGAAACTAGAGGCTGTACCTGCCCTAGAATTGATGGTGTTTGTGTCTATGAAATTTTGGTAATTAAATTAGTGCTGCCAAATGTCAGTTAAGACCTGCATCCCCTAAGTCAGTAAAGGAGTCCTTATCTGAGGTAATAGGACCTATTCCTAAAGGAATAGGTCTGGGATTTGAGGATTCAGCTCAACAGAAGATCAGGGCCTGAATCCATCACCTTGGCCAACCTCTAATTTCAGTCACTACAGTTCCCCAAGAGCTGAGACTTGCCCTGTAGAGTATCCTCAACCTTTTCACATTCTGCTCTGGGGCTTGTTCCTACACTACAGGTTACAGTGAGACTGAGCAGAGTTGGGAAATTCAGAGGAGTTAAGGCTCGCAGCACAGACTTCAATGTTGGCCTTGATGCTGGAAAGTGGCAGCTGGTTAAATGCCCCAACCTGCCTTCTTCCAGACCTAGTCCTCTGAGAGACATTTGAGTGCCACCGAGAGGTCCCAGTGGGTTGAGCCCTCGTTGTCCACAGCAGTGACATCAATGATACCTTGTTACATTGGCTCTCTCCCTCCTCCCCTGCATCCTCCTCCTGCCCCTCACCCCTGTTTCTTTGGTCACCTGCCAAAGGAAACTACCTGTATCTAGTCCTTTGTTTTAGGCTCTCAAGGGAACACAACATAAGACAAGCCCCAGGTATTAGTTACATATTGCTGCTGTAACAAATTACTACAATCTTAGTGGCTTAAACATATTTTATTACCTTACAGTTCTGGGTATCAGAAGCCTAAAATGGGTCCACAGGCTGTGTCCCTTCAGCAGGCTCCTGTTTCCTTTCTGTCTCTAACTCTGATACGCCATCTACATCCTTTAGCTCATGGCCTCCTTTCTCCATCTTCAGAGCTGGGAGCATAGCATCTTCTAATCTATTTGTCTCTCTTTTTCAATCATCATGTTGCCTTCTGTTTCTAACTGACTCCTACCACATCTCTTTTATAAGGATGGTTGTGATTACATCAGGGTCACCTGGGTAATCCAGGTAACAGTCACATGTTCTGGGAATTAGAACCTGAGGACCAGGGGACCATTTTCAGCCTACTACCACCCATGAATAACTTATATAAGGGAAGGAAAGGTGTATCTATAATACAATTATATATATATTTATTTATGGCTATTATTCTGTCATGAGAAACAGAGAAGGCAATCCTGCCATTTTTGACAGCATGGATGGAACTTGAGGGCATTATGCTAAGTGAAATAAGCCAGACAGAGAAAGACAAATACTGCATGGTATCACATATATCTGGAATCTAAAAAAAAAAAATAAACAAACAAAAGTCAAACTCATAGAATCAGAGAGTAGAAAAGTAGTTGTGAGAGGCTTGAGTGTGGGGAAAATAGAGATTGGTAAAAGGATATGAACTTTCAGATACAAGATGAATAAGGTCTGAGGTGACTATGGTTGATAGTACTGTGTTGTATGGTTGAGGTTTGCTGTGAGGCTGGAACTCAGATGTTTTCACAAAAAAAAAAAAAAAATAAGAAGGAAGGGAAAAATATGTGAGACGATGGATATATTAACTAACTAGATGGGGGTATCCTTCTCAATGTACAATATATGTGTGTCAGGTCACCATGACGTATTCTTTAAATAGCTTATAATTTTGTTTATCAATTATACCTCAATAAAGCTGAAATTAAAAAAAAAAAAGAAAAGCAAAAATATCCAAGAGGCTGTTGTTCCACAATTCCCCACATTCCTGGCAATATTTGCCTGTGAAATCAGGAAAATCTAAATGGATACCTTACTGATGGTCAATAGTTATATATCCAGGCCTGATGTTGTGTCAATTTAACAACTAACTATGACCTTTTCTTGCTTAGAAATAATTATCAGATCCTGCCTGGCCTTGCTGTGAAGTGGAACATTTTATTCTAACTGTGCAACTCTCAACACTTTCTTCTCTGCCAGACATTAGACAAGATGTCAGATTTGTCATCATACTGGAAGGTTTTTATTAATTATCTTTCAGAGGCAAAGTCCTTTCTGTAATTTATTTTTTCACACCAGGAAAATTCTTCTATTGAACTAAATGTCTATCTTGTTAAATTGGTTTTTTACTGCTAAAGTTTCTTGCTTTGAAAAGTTCCAGAAGAAAAGAAATAAACCCAGCAAAAACTGGTGGTAAGGTCAAGAATTGATTGTGTTAAGTAGAACACCTCATATCCTTCCTCAGCATGGAGTGTAATATGCATCTTTCTTTAAAATCTAACTGCCTAATTAATGTACAGTTAAGAGAAAAATGTCTCCAAATTCTTATTTGCCTGAATCAGAAGGAATTAAAATGACTGCTCTTTACATGCCAATTAATCATATTCTGAAGGATTCATTCATTGATGTAAGTAACATTTATTGAGTGCCTATTATGTGTCAGTGCCAAAATAGACAAAAATTAGTAAGATAAGGCCCCTACTGTTTAGGAACACAGAGCACAATTGGAAGGATTGATATGTAAATACCTACTTTTAAAACACAATTAAAAGTATAAGAATGGGGCTTCCCTGGTGGCACAGTGGTTGAGAATCTGCCTGTCAATGCAGGGGACATGGGTTCGAGCCCTGGTCTGGGAAGATCCCACGTGCCGCGGAGCAACTGGGCCCGTGAGCCACAACTACTGAGCCTGCGCGTCTGGAGCCTGTGCTCCGCAACAAGAGAGGCCGCAATAGTGAGAGGCCCACGCACCGCAATAAAGAGTGGCCCCCGCTTGCCACAACTAGAGAAAGCCCTCACACAGAAACAAAGACCCAACTCAGCCAAAAATAATTAATTAATTAATAAATTAATTAAAAAGAAAAAGTATAAGAATGGAGTAGGTAATCTAGTAGAAAAAGTCAAAAAAAGGACAAAACTCAATGTTGGGGGGTGTGAATAAGGTCTCTAGACAAACCACTGTCCTAGACATCAATTTGGTTGACTGTGCCTGTGTACCCTTACCTTTTAAACAGAAGAAGATGCACAGTGGGGAGGACTAGGAATGATGGTAATCCTTGAATTCCCTCTTCAGTGCTGCTACTAGAATTACTCATAAGGACTCAGATGTCTCAAGATGGAGACATGAAAAAATTCCAGATGATGAAAAAAATCCCTAAAGTCTTTGAAAACAAGTCTTTTTATATTTTTAATAAATTTATTTATTTTATTTATTTATTTTTGGCTGCGTTGGGTCTTCGTTGCTGTGTGCAGGCTTCCTCTAGTTGCGGCGAGTGGGGGCTACTCTTCGTTGCAGTGCACGGGCTTCTCATTGCAGTGGCTTCTCTTGTTGCGAAGCACAGGCTCTAGGCGTGCGGGCTTCAGTAGTTGTGGCGTGTGGACTCAGTAGTTGTGGCTCACAGGCTCTAGAGCGCAGGCTCAGTAGCTGTGGTGCACGGGCTTAGTTGCTCCGCGGCATGTGGGATCTTCCCGGACTAGGGCTTGAACCCGTGTTCCCTGCATTGGCAGGTGGATTCTTAACAACTGTTCCCCCAGGGAAGCCCCACAATTTTATTTTTAAAAGGCAAGAATTCTTGAGAAGATAGAAACTAGAAAATAATTTAAGAAGCAACTTTTTTCTGCTTTATATTTCCAGAATAGCAAGTAAGATAATAATATAATGTCTAAGTGGAACACAATGTGGTCTCAGATTTCAAGGGAGAAAAAAATAGAGGGAGACCTTCCAGCAGTGAGGAATACCCAGAATAATCCTGGCAAGTGTTTAACGACCAGCTCTCCAAGAAAGAAATGCCTTGATTTGTAACGTTTGCCAGTTTCCATGGTGTAAATATTCCCATTATGGCCAATTTCAAGCTACCAACGTGAAGTCACTAGATGCAGAGTGGGGAAGAGATGCGTGCACAGTTGGCTCCTATGAGCTGAGCAGCTCCAGCCCAGCACTGGGTGTGCCAGTTCCTAATCCTGGGTCATCAGGGCCAAGAATTTGCCTGGACTTTTGCAGGGCCTTTATGAGCATGACCCACCATGACACCAAGTAGAGCTTCCCTCCTTCCCAGGGTGACATTTTATAATCCAGGATGGGGTTACATTACACATCAAAACAGCCTGGAAAACTGTGACTAATGGAGCAAAATGGCCCACCATAATTTGGTTTTACAGTAAGAGAAAATGCAATGAATCCTTGATCCCTGACCTTGTGTTATTTAAATATTGTTTTTGATGTTTTATCCAGAGTCCTAGCTCAAATGATCAAAGATAATCCTGCCTTCTGACATAATTAGGGAGCTGCTGCTTTGCTAAGCTGGGGGATAATCAATATGACCTTGAAAGTTTGTCTATAGTACCATACTAACGTTCAGAACACACACAAGGCAGCCACATTAGTGTCTCCCTAGATACTCAAACATCAGCTACAGAATTTGTTCCAAGGACAAACAGGCTCTAACAGAGAGGGTGCAAATTATGCTGGCCAGCAGGCCACATATGACCACTATATCTGTTAGATGGCCTTTAGTTCACAGATTAATTGCTAACATTTAAATATCAAGGATTTTCACTAAGTACGTGGGTTTGAGACAGCACTGGGATTGGAGTCAAACAGAACAACACTCCATGCGTGATAAGGATATCCCCCTGATGGGCAGAATTTCACCTCCAGATGACCACCATCCATGCCTCTCTTTATTTGTCCCCACCGACAAATAACATCTGCCTTTTATTATCCTAGTTGTGCCCTTAGTTTTCCTAAATTAAATTTAAAAGTGATTTTTGGTTTGCATTTGTGTCTTATATAGATTTTTCTTACACCCAGGCCTCTTCCTTCTTGACCTCCCCGAGCACCCGAGCTTCCATTTTTCATCCACTAATATTCCTAGGAAAAGGGTCTCCCTTGAATGTGTTGCAGAGAACTCAACTGTGCTGCAGTGAAACTAAAACCACCTTAAAAGAGTCTCCAGTGTTCTCCTCTTGGAACTGCTTCCATATTTACTGTCTTCTGTATTCTGGGGAGCTGAGTCAGCCTGGCCCATTACTCAAGTTCATATTTTTTCAGAGCATCAGACCCTTCCTCTTAGCCCGCTTGTTCAAAGGCAACAACATTTTAGGGCAATAAAAGTGGCTTATTGCTGGTTTCCAAAGATCGAGGACATCCCCTCCCTCAGCTTCATTGCAGTGGCAAATGACCCCCCTCCTCTCTGATCTCTACAACAAGCAGGAAGAATCTTCAACCCGCTTCTCACTAAAAACAAACAAAAAAGGCATATCTAGATACAAATACACTAAGTCCCAAACCCCCTCCCTCATTATTATTTCTGCATTAAATTTAGGTGTGGATCAGCCAGTTTCTTCTTCCCATCAAGCAAACATTCATCAGGTTTTGAACTGAGAAGAAAGAAAACAGCTGAGCTGAAAAGTTTGAAAAGGACGGTATATTTTTTTTCTCATGTCTATTTGAGTCCAGAAGTTCAATTACCTGAAATTTCATGAGTCAGTCCTTAGGATATTTTCAGCTCAAGCTAGATTAATGCAATAGTCAAAGTTTCTGCTAATCCTACTACTCTTTCAGAGTAAGTTCGAACCTTCTAATGGAAAAACAATATATCTTCCCAGTAGTAAAATTTGGAGGAGAAGCGATCTTCTTCAAAAATTATACAGTGTAAAATATGATCATATGAAGGTATCCACACTAGGCTAGGAGACTACACTAGATAGTCAGACATCAGCTACAGACTTTAGTCTAAGGGCAAATAAGCAAGTAAGCAGAGAGGTGCATGTCGATGTGATGACCACAAGCCCCATCTGAACACTGTGTTAAATGGCCAGCAAGGCCAGCATCTAAGTGGGAGGTGCTGAGGGCCAGAACTAAGGCAGTGGGAAAGGGACTGGGGAGGAGGGAGAGCTGGGTCTCAGCTATCGCCCTGGTTTCCCTGGGACTGTTTGGGATCTAGCCCATAAAGTCCCGTCTCCCAGGAAACGCCTCAGTCCCAGGTATCCTAGCCCCAGAAGGAAATTGACATCATACTCAAATTGAGCCATTTAACTTGGAACCAGCAAAAGGATGGGCAGGGTTGGGGAGAAGGAACACAGGGCACAGGGATGCATCCCAGTAAGAGCAGGGCACATTAACCTCAGCTAAGCCTGAAGTTCTAGGAGACGAGATGGTTTCCAGACCCAACAAAGAGAGCTACATAGAGGGGCTCCCTGTGACCCCCAGGAGAGGGACACCGCAGACTGCAGACGCTTCCTCTCCTCCCTGCTTCTAAGCTCTTGCCCTAGTCCCCCAGTGGCTCAAGCATTGACTGGCAAATCACAGCCCACAGGCCAAATTCAGCCCACTGCCTGTTCCTGTGAATAAAGTCCTGGAACACAGACAGGCTCACAGACTACACTATGTAGTGTAGTCTCCCAGCCTAGTGTGGATACCGTCATATGATCATATGTATGTGTTGTCATGTCTGCTTTCACACTACAGTACAGACTTGCTCTCTAGGAAAAAGTGTGCAGACGCCTGGGCTATGCCCCTGGAAGCCAGAGGTCAGGGGACCTCCACATGGAGCAGAGGGCAAGGTGCAGAGGGAAAGGAGGGGGCCTGACGGGGCCAGTGAAGCTGCTCAGCACCCTCCTGACCTGTGACATCAGTCACAGAACTGGAGAACTACTGGGAGAATCTAGGCCAAGAAGCTGAAAACAGAGGCACCCACAATTACCCTGAGTGTAAACAAAGCCATGAGCTTCTCAAGCAGCCGTCCATGAACCAGTCCTTTCTGAATTAGGCTCCTGCAGAGAAGGTATCATTGTGGAAAGATGGGATTTGAAAAGCCCAGAGGCACTCAGCCTCTTCACAATATTATTTGTGTGAATTTTCTGCAAGTTCAATATTTTTAAAAAAACCTTTTTTTTTTTTCCCAAAATCCAAAGAAAATACTGTAAATTAGTAAACAGGACGTAGGGGTTTACTTCATTCTTTGGGACAAGAGCAATTAAATATTTCACAATAATTCTCAGTATCCGTGTGACATATTAATTGAGCACTTACTACCTGCCAGTCCTGTACTAGATACTGGAGACAACATAGCAAGCAGGACAGATGTGTTTTTTCTGCCCTCATGGAACTTAATTCTAGTGTAGGAGATACTAATGAACAAGTAAAAAATAAGTACAGAGGATAATTGCAGAGTGGCAAATTCTATAGAGAAATGAAAGCTGAATGACGTGGTGGGGAGAAGGACAGTAGGTGGCATAGAAAAGCATCTTTGATGAGGAGAATGATGAGAATTTTGTCTCGCCAAGCTGGGGGAAGATCATTTGAGGCTGAGGCAGCAGCAAGCACAAAGGCAAGGCTTGGTGCGGGGATACGCCCAATGATGCAAGGAAGGCCAGGGGGGCTGGAGGGCAGCACGGTGGATGAGGCCAGAGAGTTAGGTGAGGCCTTATGGCCTATGACGCTGTGCAGAAAAGAGTTAACACAGCAAATCTGAGAATGCAGCCTTGGAATGGACGGTTTGCAAGGTTGGACCTTGACTGGCATCTGGGAACTTGGATTTCAGGAGGGTTCCCACCACCCTGATAAGGGTGCCCACCACCCTGATAAGGGTGCCTCACTGTGCCAGAGCTGTTTGCACAGTGTGGTTTACGCTGCACCGCATCCTTCCGAGAGCCTGGAATTTCGTTATCTACCGGGCTGAAGGACCTCATGGGACCAGCACCCAATACAAACTCAGGGTACTCAGTCTCTAGTGAGTCTGCCTGGTTGGCAACATTTCACATCTGTCGTCACAACTCCTTGCTGGAGGAATGCTCTTCTTGTGACTCCACTGGGAGAGGACTCTTGTGCCTGGTTCCACTGACTTCACCCCATGTACCTTTTCCCTTTGCTGACTTTGCTCTGCATTCTTTCCCTGTAATAAATCTTAGCCATGTGTATGACTATATCCTGAGCCCTGTGAGTCCTCCTAGGGGGTCACTGACACTGGAGGTGGTCTTGGGGACCCTGACACAAACGGCGGTATTTCATTCATTTTCTCTGAGCCAGAACCCAGGGGAAGCACTTTACATAAACTTCCCCATGTAATCCTCACCACAAGTCTCTGAGGTTGGCAACTCCTTCCCGTTATCACTACCACCATTTTACAGATGGAGTTAATTAAGATTTGGGGAGCTTCTGTGCCTCACTCAAGGTCACCCAGCTGAGCCTGATGGAGAATCCAAGTGGTTTAACTCGCAATCGTATGATTTACCCTCTGGGGTCACCCACAGTATACACACAGCCTGCCGAAAACTCAGAGATTTTTTGCATATCTGTTTGACTTCTACTACAATGGGTTGCCCATTGTAAGACTTTAATCTATTTTATCATGAGATGCTCCACCGAAGCTCATTCAAGCTCCACCTCTTAATCTTGATAGTGATTTGAGACTTCGTTGTAAGAAAGACTGTTAAGATTTGGCAATAAGATTCTTCAAAGGTGATAAATATCCCTTTAAAGGGACTGCATATCCATTGACTGAACAACTCTGTCCTAACAATGAAAGTCACACTTGGAGGATGGAAGGGTGGGTTATGAAAATGCAAGTTAGAATGACTTTATTGGTTGAGCTGAATTCAGCTCCTCGTGTCACAGAGAAATGTGAGTCCGATAGGTTCCTACTAAAGCCAAGCCTGAGGCATTGTAGAATGCAGGCATCGGTATCAGTGGCCTTGTAATGGACTGTGATGTCTGCTGTTCAAAGTCAGCAGCAGAAAATGCCAAGATGCTATTATTTCCATTACTCTGGGACTTACTTGTCTTCTTCTGGAAAAAAAAAATCTCTTTAGGCCTGACTTCCTTTGTCATCAACATTTCTCAAAGTGGGTTACATATATCACTGTGGTATGTGAGATAATTTTAGGCAGTATACTCAGATGAACATTTTTTTAAAATTTTGGTTATTGTGTCTTTATTTCAATGTTTGCCTCCTATTTATAGTAAGAAATGCTGATTTTCTGTTTATGGTAATGACAGATAATGTCCTTTCTTAATATATTTGGGCCAAATAGTAAATTGATTTAAATAAAAGTAAACGTGAAAGAGAATATGGTTCTATTAAATATATATATTATATATATATATATATATATATATATATATATATATATATATATTTATATATATATATATGTATTTATATATATATGAAATATTTAAGTTGGAGAGACCCTGAACTGGATAACTTGTCTGGAAAGGTTTGCAGACAGGGAATTTCAACCAAAGGCAGGAAGAGTGAGATGAGATTAGGTAACAGTCAGAATCAAAAGAAAGTGAAGCTATGATAAACTTTACATCAGTGGTCCCCAAAATGTGGTTTCTGGACCAGCAGCTTCCCTATTACCCGGGAGCCTGTTGTAAATGCAGATTCTCAGGCCCCACCTCAGACCCACTGAGTCAGAAACTCTGGATGGGGGCGGCGGCACGGCAATCTGTGTTTTCACTAGTCCTCCAGGGGGGTTCCAATGCCCACGCAAGTTTGAGAACCACAGCGTGAGATGATTCACCATTCACTCACTCATTCATTCAATAAATGCAAATGAAGCACCTTCTATACACAAGGCGTACTTCACACTCAAAGCCTTGGGAAACCACAAAGGAAGACACTTTAAACATTTTACTAAAGACGCAGGACACACGCTGTGAGTGAATCATGGTGAATTCTGACGAGCAGAGCCTGAGCCAATGGGTCTCTGCTGTATGCAGAGGCTCTGGGGCTTGGAGCGTGATCTCCCAGATTGTTTGCAGGGGAGACAACCCGGTGTGACCAAGACATATATTCATTTTATTGTCATTGACTGATCAAACACTTATTGTCATAGAGCTGATGAAACATTGGCCAAGAATTAAATGTCCTTGGTTTGCTGGAGGCAAGTGTGCGTACAAATTGATCATCACAGTGAGGCAGTTCCGGCCTCCTCCTGTGTGTGAGCTGAGACCTTCGAGCCTGGGGAAACTTCTCCCTGGAGACCAGGAGTCATGAGGCCGCTGGTCAGCTCTGCCATGGCGGAGCAATTCCTCACAAACTAGGGTCGTAGGGCCATGTCCTAGGTTATATTCCTGTGGGTCAACTAACCGGAAATGGATTAAAGAATGATAGAGCAAGAATAAGGGCAGGAAGAGGAACATTTTGTTTCATCAAGGGTTACAGCAACTGAATTGACTTTCCCCAGGAAACTGGCTCGGTGAGGATCATATTTGCAGCTTAGAAGGCAGCCCCTGCATCCAAAGGTGTGGCAGCTGTGGATTTTAAATCCAAGCACTTGTGACTTTGAAAAGAGAGAAGAGATGGAAAAAATTTTTTTAATTTAATTAATTAATTTATTTTTGGCTGCATTGGGTCTTCGTTGCTGCGTGCCAGCTTTCTCTAGTTGCGGCAAGCGGGGGGCTACTCTTCATTGCGGTGCACAGGCTTCTCATTGCGGTGGCTTCTCTTTTGGAGCATGGGCTCTAGGCATGTGGACTTCAGTAGTTGTGGCTCGCGGGCTCTAGACCGCAGGCTCAGTAGTTGTGGCGCACGGCCTTAGTTTCTCCGCGGCATGTGGGATCTTCCTGGACCAGGGCTCGAACCTGTGTCCCCTGCATTGGCAGGCAGATCCCCAACCACTGCGCCAGCAGGGAAGCCCCAAGAGATGGAAATTTATACTGCACTTTCTCTGTGAATGTTGGAAGGAGCATAAAGTGGCCCAATACAGAAGCCACAAGTGCCTATAAGCATTCTTTGTAAGGGAAGAATGCACACTAGATTTCAAAGACTTTGGTATAAAAACAGGATGTAAAATATTTCATCTGTAAATTTTTATACTGCTTACGTGTTGAAATGGCACTACTTAGGTATATCAGGTTAAAGAAAATATATTACAATGAATGTCACCTGTTTCTTTTTACTCCTTTTAATGTGGCTACCAGAAAATTTTAAATTATGTACCTGTCTTGGATTAGATTTCTATTGCACAGCACTGCTCCAGAGCAGGAGGTTTGCTAACTTTTTCTTAAAGGTCAGGTAGTAAATATCTTAGGCTTTGTGGACCAAGAGGCAAAATGGAGGATACCATGTAGGTACTTAAGCATTTGAAATGGAACTGTTTAAAAATGTAAAAACCATTCTTAGCTTGTGCTTGTAAACAAACAGGTAGCAGGCCGGATCTGGCCTACAGATCACAGTTTGCAGACCTCTGTTCTAGAGCATAATGTGCCTCAAAACATCCAACGCACACAGCCCCACGGACCCAGCAGTCCACTTGTGTGGAGCCAACTGTGTGAGCAGACGTATATCAGGTGCATGGAAATTCAGATCCAAAGTTGATCTAAAGAGGCAAGGTGGGACTTGCACCAAGGCGTGTGGAGCTGCAAAGTTCACATTCTTAATCACCATGCTTCACCAATGTAGCCCCCTTTTTATTTTCTCCTTTTCTCATTTTTTGGGGAGAGTTTTTCTTATGGTTGCGTAGCCATGTCAGACAGCCCTGACACCATGCTCGGTCCCTCTTGAAATAGATAAACAAAAAGAATGCATAAGTGATTGGGACCTCCAAGTGGTTTTAAAATCTCTGTCTTGCTTCTCTTTCAGCACAAATGACCAAGGATTATGTAGCTCAGCCATCTAGTGCAGGCCTCTGCTTTTCATGCATGAAGCACTGACCTTTAAATTCATTTGAAAGATAAGAGCAGCCTGCCAGGTGGGGGATAAAAGGAAAGATCTCCAAGGGTCCAGTAGCAAAAACTGCATTCAGTGCATCAAGAGTTAATCCTCTGATGTTGCAGGTTATTAATACAGGAAATACAAAGCAGTCATATCCTATCTTTTGAAAGCAGACGAGCTGGCTAGCACTAAATTGAGAAAATTATTATTTATTAAAAATGAGACAGTCACGGCCCAGTGACTAGTCCTGATTGGGTTCAGAGACAACTCCCCACCCACCAGGCAAGTAATACGTTTTTCAGAAAGGTGTTTTGTTAAATGCGAAGTGCCAATAGCATTGTTATTCATCTGCTCTAGACTCCCACGTACGATCTTTGCACATTGTAACGGCATCAACAGTGAAAAGCCCCTCAACATGGTCATACCCCATTTTCTCTCCTAAGTAGCCTCTGTACTGTCAGCATGCTTAGAGCTGGGACTTCCTTCAAGCCTTGGTGTGGCTCAGGCATCCCCCTGAGACTATGGGACTGGAGCAGATGGAAGATAGACCCCATTAAGTGTCTGGGTTGGCATTAGGCTCTTCCCTGAACACACAAGAACAGAGAAGGAAAGAAGGGAATCATTTTCCATCTGCAATGACTGCAAAAGCAACACAAGGCCCTTGTGTGGTTAATAGAAAGAAGGTCAAAAGGGATGCATTTGGAGCATGTTTTCCAAAAAAAAAAAAAATTTTTTTTGACAAGGCAGTGAGCCCAAAAGGATAAGAATGGTATAGGCAAGGGGCTGTTGGATTCTTGGATTGAGGTTAGACTTTGAAGTCAAATACACCCTGATATGAATCTTCATGCCACCGTTTACTAACTACACAGCTTCTACTGAGGCATTTTCTTCTCCAGGGCTGAAGTTTGGTGCAGCCATGATAAGGGCCGTTTAGCTATTCTGCAGGGTCAGTGAAGGACGGGCACATGAATGTGCTTGGTGCACGGTAAGGAAGTGCTACCTAATAATTCACATTATTAACATCTGAAATCAGAAATCCCTGGCAAGTCGGAGATGTTTGGTTGCTAGAGCAGGCTCCTGGGAGATGGATCTGTGTCAACTGGCCTCTCACATCAGTTCTCCCTCTGCCTGCTATCTGTGAATGCTACCACAACATACCGACTCATTTTTGGAGTAAGAAGGTATAATTCCAGGATGGGAATTTTGTAGCAAATGTGTCATATCTTTCTAGCTTGCCCATGTAACAGACAATGCTAATCCATTGCTACATTTCTATGATGTTGGCTGGATCCAGCATCAGAATTCTTTCCAACACAGTTTCCTAGCATCTACTGTCAAATAATTGGAGTTGTCATTTGAATCAAAAATCTGCCCATCTTCCTTGGTACAATCAAATGTGTACACCATTTCAGTGGTTGGTATCCAGCAAATGATCAAGAAATTCATTTTCTTTCCATCTATTTCTGTTTTGGAATATACAGTTATTGTTTAGTGATGACTGATCTAGATATATGAGTTTATTGTAACATGGCAATGTTATCAAAATGATTTCAAATTGTTATTGTTTTCTTTGTGGTGGTAGTAGTTGAAAGAGTATGAGAGTCATATGTTTCACTGTGAATCTTGCACATCATTTATTTATTTATTTTTAAATTTTTGGCTGTGTTGGGTCTTCGTTGCAGTGCACGGTCTTTCTCTAATTGCGGCGAGCAGGGGCTACTCTTCGTTGTAGCCCACGGGCCTCTCACTGTACTGGCTTCTCTCGTTGCGGAGCACGGGGCTCCAAGCACGCAGGCCTCAGTAGTTGCAGCACGCAGGCTCAGTAGTTGTGGCACACAGGCTCAGTTGCTCCGGGGCATGTGGGATCCTCCTGGACCAGGGCTCGAACCCATGTCCCCTGCATTGGCAGGCGAATTCTCAACCACTGCGCCACCAGGGAAGCCCTTGCACATGATTTATAAATCTAATTATAACTGTGCAGAGTGACAGTAGTCTTCACACAGCCTTTAGGTAGATACATTTAGTAGAGAGCATTTTCTGATTTTCATCTGAATTTTTGTAACCATGTTGATAGAGCAAAAAAAAAAAAAAAAAAGAGGGAGGAGGAAGATGAGGATGAGAAGGAAGAAGAGGAGGAGGTGGGGAGTACCTATTTGCCCTAAAACACTTAAAACTATGAGAAAGACGATGCATTAATTAGGGTTGAAATGCAAGCTCCAGACATTGCAAAACTTATTTTCTAACTGGTTTCATATTCATAATTAATGGCTAATATTCTGCCATTTATAAGGAATTAAAATAAACAGTGGTTTAATGAGATTTCACTAGGCCACTTGCAAATACTCAATCAAATCTTATTTTTAATACGCGAAAAATGTCTCCTTGACTCAGTGCATTTAGGGTCAACAGTAACAGTCTTCATACGTAAAAGATTCCATTCCACTTTTAAAGAAGAAGTAATTATAAGATAGGGGTCACACAGAAGGTCTAGGTTTTGTGTAACTTCTATTCTAATTAATTTATCATATGTGGGATTTTGCTTTGGCTTCCAAGTGTTGATCTTTTATAGCTACCACGTTCCACGTGATAATGGGTTTTATTCCTTTAAAAGGTCATCCTTGATATAATTTCACCATTAACAGAGGGAATGTAGGAGCACGGGTGTTCCTGTGTGCCGTTGCATCGTGAAAAGTCATTCGGCAAAGTCCTGAGTCTTTTCTTCCCTCAGATGTTATTTAAAAACCAAGGGGCCAAGACATTTGAACAAAAGGTGAGAAATTCAGTTAGTCATTAAGAAGGCTGCCTTCACAACAGCAGCCCCATGGAAGCATGTGGATCAACAGAAATATTTGAATCTGAGAATGTGTTTTCTGTTTCCCCTTCTGTTTCATAAGTGAACTGACCTGGATGTGACTGTTATTTTGTCTTGTATTTATTTTGTGGCCGGTTTCCTTGGCGTGGCATGATCCACAGCTGGGGTCCGCAGACCTTTCATCATCAGGAAACCTTTGTGTTGCTGTTTGCATTGTTTCCTTCTGATGCTTCTCATCCTTTGAAAAATGTGGGTCTTCCAAGGAAACTGCAGTTACTAAGTAATAATTACTTCATTTCCCAGGGCCTCCCTACCCTGCCACTTAAAAAAAAAAATCAAAGACATACATAATTGCCAAATAGAAGCATCTTAGATAACCAACCAAGCTGAGATCATAGAATTCTGGCTCAAAGCATAGAAACTTGATGTCAGCCTAGCTCAGAATAAATGTATGAGTTCAGTCAAGATTTCTGAAATGCTGACAATTTGCAAATCACAATCACTGACTGCAAAGAAGTCCCTAGACTAAGGCAACTCACAACCATTGTGCATGCAGATGACCTGGGATCTTGTTAAAATGCAGATTCTGATTCAGTGGTCTGGGGCGGGGCCTGAGATTCTGCATTTCTGACAAGCTCCCAGGTGATGCTCATGTTGCTGGTGCATGGACCACACTTTGAGTAGCAAGGCTCTGGACAATAAGGGAGAGCAAACAGGGAACTGCGTCACAAGGTGTGGTTCAATTTCACCTCCAAGGAAGATGTGTTAAGCACCTTCTGTATGCCAGGCCCATTATAACACCGTGTACATTTTTATATGCAGTATAATGGGGCAATATATTAATATTTTTCCTTCAATGCCCACCCACCTCTCGCCACATAAAAATTCTGTGCATTCTAGAAAAGAGCCAGACTGTGCTTAGGATTGGGATTACTTCTACGGCCGTTATAACATGCACATAATGTCACTTTAACTGGCCTTCCTCCATGCATGGAATGATTCACAGATTAATTAACAAATGTTTATGTGCCAGATATTATGCTAAGCAGTAGGTTATGGTGCTAAGAGAAACAGATGTAGTCCCTGCCCTCAGGGACTGTCAAGCTAGAAAGACATGGCTAGGTAAGAACACAAAGAAATACGTAAGTACATATTTTTATATATATACACACACATATATATATGTGTATATGTATATATATAAAATGAGCGTTAGGAAAGAAGGGGGTGTGTTCTCTCATCTTGTGAGTGCTCCCAATCCTCACCCTTTTACAAGAAAATGAAACTATCTCCTCTTCGTCCCTTCCACTGGGTCACTCTCCACTTGTTCTAGAACATTTATTGTGCCAGGCACTGTGCCTGATGCAAACAATTTTTTTTTCTTTTGGAAAAAAAAATGTGATAACATTTTCCTTATAGGATTGTTGTGGGGATTAAATGAGGTAATATCTATGAAATGCTTACTCCACAGCCTGGCAAACAGTGAATATTTAGTAAGTGATAACGCTGGTTACTCTTAACATCATCTTTATTATTATTTTCCTAATGATTGTTACGGAAGTGGCATATGATGCAACAACCCTCAAAGGAGATGAAGGATTTTGACACATGGAGATGATGACAGAGGTTCTGCCGAGAAAACAAGTCTTTAAGAATTAGATTATTGCTCACACATTCAATAAATATGCCACTGGTTATTTGTGCTTGCCAGGGAATTAGGTGAAGATTAATTAATATTTATAAAGTATTTTGATATCCGTGTAATATCTAGTAAGCAATTAGTTCTGTAACACAAAGCCAAATCCTTTTCCATTCCAAACAATGTAAAACAAACCGAATACAGCTATGTAAGAAGGAACAGAATTTCATTAACTCCTGTTGTAGGAAATATGCAGTCAGTGGAATTTTTCCCCCCTTTTAGTAATTTTCTTGCTGATTTTCTCCGGCTTTCTACTGCATTTTCCTGCCTTACCCCCTGCAGCCCCAAATCAAATTATTTCCTCTTACATCACAGTGAAAACAGAAGTAGGATGAAGGCAAATGCAATTCTGGCCCCTCCTCCTCAGAGGGGCCAGTTGTGGCCCCTCAGCACTCCTCCTGCCTGGGAGGTGTTCTGAGTCCAAGAATGCACAAGTGGTTTATCAGGGAGGCAAGGCAGGCAGGGCTCCCAAAGGGCATAATTCCATATCCATCACCCTAGTCAGGTGGTGTTAAAAGCGATAGGTACCCTTCTTCTACATTTGCACAGAGAAGAACTTTAGGGCAGGGAATAAAAAGAAATTAGGCCAAGAGAAAAGATTGGTTCCTCACTGGCAGTGCTTGCTCAGGCTCTGTCCAGTGCACACGTGCGTGTATTCTGACAAGCCCCTGACTGACTTGACTGGATTCTCCCCACCCCTTCTAACGGCTTTCCACGCGCCATCCCTCCTTACGGACAGTATGTTGCTACACATCTATGAATCTCTCGTCCCCGCCTTTTTCTAAAGCCCATCACCCTAGCCTAAAAATTCCAACTTTGTGTTCACTGTGGAAGCTTCTGATCCATGAAACTTCATCTAAAAGCCTCGTCCATGAATCAGATACGAAAAGGAGTTACCCTGGAGGGAGCAGATGTCAGCGGCCAAGTTTCCTCTTCCTAGATGCAACTCCAGAAATGGTTCTGGGATGGTACTGAAAGTCTTATCCTAGTGGAAGCTTTTCTCATCAAATATAGCCGAGCTAAACTACCAGACTAAACCCATCTAGAAATGCGTCCTCTTTAGCCTCTTAAGATAGGATGGCCAGCTGTCTCTGCCCAGGACTGAAAGGTTGCCAGGATGCAGGACCTTCAATGCTAGGGGTGGAGCAGTCTTGGATGAACCGGGATGGTTTATCACTGCACTCCTCTCTCACCTCCCAAGGGAGAGTATCCTATCTCCATCAGGGAGACAAATCTGGTCGTAACAAACAGGATGCTCTGGCTCCATGCCACACTCATACCCTACGTGACCATCCCTACACCATAAATTCTATTATTTCCCCCCTTAACCATTATTCTTCTGTTCAAATAACCCAACCAATATCTGGCCTATTCTCTTGGAGTGAAAAGGGCATCGAGGTTGAGGATCTTTTAAACTTTTTAGACCTGATCCTCCCCAGAGACACCATGTCTCGCCTCAGCTTCCCCACAGTGGGGACTGTTTTGTGATGCCAGAGACAAGAGTTCAGACACTGCCCAGAAGGAAGCTAGCCTAGCTCTGTCTCCTGATTACCTTGAGTCTGCAGTACCCTTCTAAGAAGGGTAGGACCTTCTTCTCTAATCACCCTCACTTAAAGCACAGGACTTACCACTATGTCATGAAAACACCTTGCAGCTCCTTCCCAATTGTCTTCTAGGGCTCATTGGTCAAAACCCCTGGGCCCATCTCCCTTACTCACTGGCTAGCAGACCCTTGACTGGCCCCTCTGTATCCTTGGAGACTGTAGCTGTCTCTTTGTAACCAAAGCCCTCTTGTGGCTAAACAATAAATTCTTATCCAAAACAGCAAAGATGAAGACATCCTAACAGAAAGAAGTTCATAAGATGATTAAAGCACTATCTGCCTGGACAGTTACTAACTGAAACTCTCTCTGTCCCCTCCTAAAAGCCCAACAAGCATATTTTACTAAATTAACATTATTATTTTTTTATTTATTTTTAATTTTTATTTTTATTTATTTATTTATTTTTTTAACATCTTTATTGGAGTATAATTGCTTTACAATGGTGTGTTAGTTTCTGCTTTATAACAAAGTGAATCAGTTATACATATACATATGTTCCCATATCTCTTCCCTCTTGCATCTCCCTCCCTCCCACCCTCCCTATCCCACCCCTCTAGGTGGTCACAAAGCACAGAGCTAATCTCCCTGTGCTATGCGGTTGCTTCCCACTAGCTATCTATTTTACGTTTGGTAGTGTATATATGTCCATGCCACTCTCTCACTTTGTCACATCTTACCCTTCCCACTCCCCGTATCCTCAAGTCCATTCTCTAATAGGTCTGTGTCTTTTTTATTCCCGTCTTGCCACTAGGTTCTTCATGACCTTTTTTTTTTTTTTTCCTTAGATTCCATATATATTTGTTAGCATACTGTATTTGTTTTTCTCTTTCTGACTTACTTCACTCTGTATGAAAGACTCTAACTCCATCCACCTCACTACAAATAACTCAATTTCATTTCTTTTTATGGCTGAGTAATATTCCATTGTATATATGTGCCACATCTTCTTTATCCATTCATCTGATGATGGACACTTAGGTTGCTTCCATGTCCTGGCTATTACAAAGGATTAATCTCCAAAATTTACAAGCAGCTCATGCAGCTCAATAACAAAAAAACAAACAACCCAATCCAAAAATGGGCAGAAGACCTAAATAGACATTTCTCCAAAGAAGATATACAGATTGCCAACAAACACACGAAAGAATGCTCAACATCATTAATCATTAGAGAAATGCAAATCAAAACTACAATGAGATATCATCTCACACCGGTCAGAATGGCCATCATCAAAAAATCTAGAAACAATAAATGCTGGAGAGGGTGTGGAGAAAAGGGAACACTCTTGCACTGTTGGTGGGAATGTAAATTGATACAGCCACTATGGAGAACAGTATGGAGGTTCCTTAAAAAACTACTATGTTTTTAAAGAAATTAGCACCAGCAGAGCAAGGCTGAGGCTGTGTTGCCTGGGTATGATACGAGCCAAATGTGTCCACAGACAAAAATAACCTTGACTTTATCAACAGGCAGAGGGTAAGCAGAACATGCCAGGGGCTTGATGAATCATCCCAAAGCCAGCCATGTGGCATCTTTCTGTAATTAGCTCAATTTTGCATTCTTAGTACCTTTCCCAAGTCCCCTGAGAGCCAACTATAGTCTTTCTCAACATCTCCAGCTGTTGAAACTTGAAAACTCACCTCACTTTCCTGTGGTCAATATCTGCTAATGCCACATTTTAATCACATTTAGGTGTACATGCTCAATCCTTAAATTATCTACAGTACCTGCCAAAGTGTTTGACCAGCAAATCCACTAAGTTACTCACAAATCAAAAAAAGCTTATGGAACAAATCGCCACATTCAGTAATTTACAAGCACTTTTCATTGTATGAAGCAATTTAAAATCACTGGGGCACTTCACCTTTTTATTTTTCCCCCCATAAGTGCCTCAATCTGGAGGTTATTGGGATTCTATTCCTGAGACGAGAGAGGTAATTTATAACTTTTCCGGAGGACTTTTTATATATATACATATAATAGAAGCACCTATTTTAAAAATGATTGAGGTTCTGATCATGTGCAGCATTGAACAACTTAAAATTACTACAATGTTTAAAATTTTTATCAATGCTTCAAGTTTGGGATTGAATTTGAGATTGTATTTAGAAAATAAAAGCCACAGGACCATTCTATATCCTCATCCCGATTCATTATTAAAATCAGAAGTTCGACTCGGACGATTTAAACCTCCTGCCCCATGGAGGCATTGCAGTTCTCAAACAGTCTGACTTCATGCAAACGCAACTCTCTGTTTTCAGGTCTTCATTTGGCTCTTGTGTAGCTATTTATAGCAAAGTAGTTCAGAATCACCTCTCCCTTAGTAGACAATGCATCTTGAAAATATCTGTTAAAATTGTTTAGCTCTAGGAGAAATTGGACAAGGAGATTTTAGTCCTCACTCTTCACCAAATTCAAAATTGGATCAAAAACACTTTTCACCTAATGAGAAGTTTTTTTTATCATTTTGCTTTTGAAGCATCAAGAACAAATATGAGTTGCTTTGTCCCTAGAAAGTCAGGCATCATTTAAAATGGCATAACACAAAGTAGACTCCTGACATTTTCCTGCTGAATCCTGGTTGTGAAAATAGGGTCACACATGGTGGCTGAAGAGTGGGGTGCCCTTCACTGCTCTAGCAGGCCAAGGGGAGACCCACCCATGTTGTCTGACCATTATCTGATGTTTACTGATGAAAATCATAGATGAGAAGCCCTTTGAAATAAAAGTCCTTTATCCTGTCAATTTTATTTTGCTATGTTTTCATTTTGAAATTTTCCAGGAAGCAACCAAAGTGGAGGAAATCATATAATGAACTTCTCTGTATCCATCACTCCATCTCCGCATTAAACTCATGGCTGCTCTTTGTTCAAATGAAGTCTTCCACTTCCCCAGTGGTCTTAAAGAAAATTCCAGATATCATACTATTCATCTGTAAATATTTATAATGTGTCTGTAAAAGATTGAAGCTCTTTTTTTTCTAACACAAGCACAATATATTACTGCACCTGAACAAAAATAACAAGAATCTCTAAATGTCACTAAATATCCAGTCTGTGTTCATATTTTTCTAACTACCTTATAATTTTACAGCTTGTTTTTTAACAGGATTCAAATTGAAACCAAACATTATGATTAATTGATACATCTCTTACATGTTTTTTAATTCGTAAGAGCCCCCATTCATAATCTGGCTTGTTTTCACAGTGCGGATTTGGCTGGTTTCATTCCTGTGGTGTCACTGAACATGTTCACCTGACTACTGTATTTCCTATAAGTAGGTGGTTATATCCTAGAGGCTTGATCAGATTCAGGTTCAATATTTTTGCCACTAGACCACTTCATAGGTGGTGGCGTAGATTTTCTTCAGGAAATGAAAATGGCTGCTGGTCATCCTTTTCTATGACATCGGCAACCAATGATGGATATTGCCTAGATCCACTCATTAAGTTAGGGTTGAGAATGTATGATATTCTATCATTTCTTCATTTATTAGCTATAAAGAGAAACTCCCTTTATCAGGATAAGTATTTGCTTCTTTCCCTTCATTTACCAGTTTCTGAAATAATGAGTGGATTCCATCATCTTTGAAAGGTGACCAATAAGTCATTTTGAGTTTTCCCTTTCATTATGTACCTGTGGATTTAAACATATTTGATGAGTTTTAATCCACTAAAATTACTAATCCTGTTTTGTTGCTCAAATTGTCTCACCTTTGGCCTATTGATGTTGATGTCTGTAAATGACATGACCCTAATAGCATCATATAACTTCCTTGCTTTTTGATATGACAAGATTTTACAGATTTATATGGTACACTTCCTGTCTCAGACAGGAAATCCACCATTTCCCAAGAAAGCTTGGTTGCATTTGCTGGGAAGTGGTAATTAGAGATTATAATCTATTTGCTAAGGAAGCTCATTGCTACTGGGTTGGTCAGTATTTCCAGGCCTTTTTTTTTTTTTTTTTTTTTTGATTTATTTTATGGCTGTGTTAGGTCTTCGTTTCTGTGTGAGGGCTTTCTCTAGTTGTGGCAAGCGGAGGCCACTCTTCATCGCGGTGCGCGGACCTCTCACTATCGCGGCCTCTCCTGTTGCGGAGCACAGGCTCCAGATGCGCAGGCTCAGTAACTGTGGCTCACGGGCCCAGTCGCTCCGCGGCATGTGGGATCTTCCCAGACCAGGGCTGTCCCCTGCATTGGCAGGCAGATTCTCAACCACTGCGCCACCAGAGAAGCCCCTCCAGGCCTTATTAATACAGACAGAATACGTGAATTTTTAAGATAAAATACATAATGAATTTATATTGATAATGCTACTTCCAGTTCTGGGCTCTAATATATTTAATTAACCTCATTGATCTTAACATCTGTATTTTCTTCCTCCCACACCTTAAAATTCTAATTTTTCTGAAAACTGACTAATTACTCATTTGTTTTATCTCTCAGTACACACAATAGCAATAAAAATACCAAGCTACTTCCAACAATAGTATTACTGAAAACAGTTAAGATTTTCCTTTTCAGCTTTGTTAAAATCCCCTTTAAAGTGTACCCACTAATGGATGCAGTCAAATTACTGTGTTTTAAAGTCACTGGGGACAGTTCCCCTCTAGGGGTTATGGCCATTACCTGAGTACACATTCAGGTTCAATTTTTTCTCTGACTTTTGAATTTTATAATTGCCTTGTTATCTAGCTTCATCTTCTAATTTATGAAACAAGGTTTACTTTAAAAAGTCTATTTTTTCCCTGTTCCCTTGTTCCATACTTCTCACTTTAGGTAACTGTGTAGATTATGTTTTCCAGAATATTGCCACAGCAATATTTTTAGTTGTACACGCTCTTCCAGACCTTTCCACTTCCTCTCTAAGAGGTGAAGTCTGTTCTCTCCTCACCTCATTTGAACCTGGGTGGTAACTGTCTCAAAAAGTGAAATGTGGCAAAAGTGACACTGTGCGACTTCTGAGACTAACCATAAAAGGTAATACAGCTTGACCTGTTTCACTCTCAGGAAAGATACCTTTGGGGCCCCGAGTGAACATGTCAGAAGACCAGCTACCCAGAAGCCTCCAGGCTGGAGAGACCACAGACAGAAAGAGAGATGCCCCCCGGGGAGCCCAAGCTCTTCCAGCCCCCCCAGCTGATGCAGTCTCCTACTCCTGACCAGGATGTGTGAGTACACAAGCTTCTAGATGACCCAGATGATCCCAGCCTCAACTGCTCACTGCAGGCTTGAGTGAGACCCACATAGCTGAGCCCAGACAACCCCAGACTGTGAGAGAGAATAAAAAAAGTACTGATACTTAAAGCCACCAATTTTGTCAAGCAGTAATAGATAACTGGAAGAGTAACCTTTTCTAAAAATTATTATGGTTTAGTCTATCTTTTCTAAAAACTAAAAGTAAATTTGTATATAAATCTGGTTCCACCTCCCTCTGTAGATACACAGTAGCACACTACACACTTTTCTCCATCTCACTTTTTTCCCCCAAAGAGTATATCTGGAGGTTATTATGAAATAGTCTATAGCCATACCCCTCATTCCTTTTCAGAGCTGTATAGCACTCCTCTGTCCAGGAGTTCCATTGTTTATTCAACCAGGGCCCTTTTGATAAACATTCAGGATGCTTCAAATTTTATTTGTTTGCTTATTTGCAACTATCACTGTAATCAATAACCTGCGTTCTCTTTTGAACACTGTCAATGTCACTTTTTCTAATCAGGTGAGGCTAATGTACCTAGAAGTTCAAATGAGTTAATTCACGTAAAGCCCTTGGACCAGTGCCTGTTACACAGTAAGCACTCAGTACACATTAGCTATCCATATCACCAAAGAAAACCCCTTTCGTTCTGTGGGTGGGAGCCAAGTCAGTGGGGAGCGTGATTCTCACATCAGTGGAGCTGGGAACCAACCCCAGGATTAGGGGGCACAGATGGTCTGAAGGGAACACACTCACCGGAACCCTGGTTCTTCCCTTCTCCTGAAATGATTTCCTCCCACCTGGCTCCTTGCCTCCCTAGACCCTACACTTCATTCAGGATGCAGGACAGGGCCAGCATGACCACCCCCAACCCCCAAATAGACTCAGAGTCCTCTGTTACTCAAGGCCACAGAATATTGTTCTCCCTCTTTCAGGACACTTAGTAATGTTTGCAGTTTAGACAGCTAGGAGTGGGATTGTTTGGTGAGGGTCCTCCTTCCCTACTAGACAGCAAGCTCCGTGACTGTCTGTGCTCACTGCTGTAAGCCCAGCACCAACCCTGAGCCAGCCTGGCTCGTCAAGGCTCTCAACCATCAGCAATGGAAAGGAGCAATGTGGAGGGGGCCGGCCTCCGCCGAGAACCCCCTTGCAAGGCCACACAGAGCTCACCCCAGGACAAATTCACATGGGCCAACTCCAAGCCTAGGAAGTTTAGTCATCTACCTGGCGTTGCCTCCTCATTAGTATAAATTTTAAAAATAGCCTTATGCCAACACCATAAAGGTAATTTCCTCTTGAAAAGGACACTTACTCATTTGCTTTAAACAGTCATTGATGTTCCAAATTTCCCCTCAGAATTTCATGTCAATGATCCTATGGGGAATTTGAAAGTAAAACCAGACAAATAATGATGTGAGGAAAATGTCAAATGAGAACTGTGAATGCATTACAGACCTTCAACTAATACTGTTGCTGTCGGAGTTCAAGGATTAAATAGTCATCAGTTTGCAACCTTCCATGGGAGCCCATTTCTCCCTGACAGCAGCCAGTTGCCAGCTTGCCGATAATGATTGTTTCTGCTGTAATTGATGACTTTATCTAATGAGGAGATCATGGTCTAAAAGTCACAAGATTCACCCCTCATCGGTAGAGGCAGGTCCCAGGGACTTACTGGGAAAGACTCTGCAAGGAATGGGGCAGGCTTCTTCACATGAATAAAGATAGTCTACTATATGACTGCAGCCAGCATCAGCGCTCATGGTCCATTAAAAGGGTGGAATATTTACATTCAGGGACACACTCAGAAAATCTGGGGCATGAGTGCATCATCCTTATTAAAGAATGTCTCTTCAGACCCAAATCTCTCAGGTAGATAAAGTGTGAGTCTCACATTGACTCACATGTCTTTGGAAAAGGACCCTGTCTATCTCGTTCACCTTAATTTCCTCAGTGCCTATCACAGACCTGTCATAAAGTACATGATCAATAAATATCTGTCAAATGGATACATTGTTTTCTACTTCCTGGGGCTCTGGGAATAACCGCAGTACAGTTCCAGAAGCAGCATACCTGGGTTCAAACCCTGCCTCTACCATTAACTAGTTATAAGACCTTGGAGAAATTAAGTTCTCTGTGCCTCAGTTTCATTAGCTATAAAATGGGCATATAATAGTTCCTACCTCACAGGGTTGTAAGGGTTAAATGTGCTAATATCCATGAAGCATTTAGAACAGTGCCTTATGCATTGTGCAACATATGAGCTCTTCTTTGTGTTTTTGATTACAGGTTTGTACATAAACTGAATACCCAACATGTGCCAGGCCCTGTGCTTGGTACTTTACACACACTCTCAGCTATTTCAAATCCTTTGCAGTGGCGGTGTTCTTGTCATTTTATTTAGGTGGCATAAACCAATGATATTCCCAACAGTATCTTATTTAATCCTCCCCTTGTCCCTCGTGGCAGATACAATCACCTCACGTATACTGAGCAGAGCTAGGATGGACTTCCGGCCATCTAAGTGCAGCATGCCCTCTTCTACCCTCCTGCTGCTGTGGCTCTGAAACATTTCTCAGACCATTTCTAACACTAGCAAGCTGCTCTGCCCACTACTCCAGCACTCCAGCCCCCTTACTCTGCTCTGCTTTGGCTATTCCCATGGCACTTGTCACCTTCTAAAATACTATGTAATTTACTTTCTTATTGTTTGTATTATTTGTCTCTCCTGCTAGAATGTCAGTGCTACAAGCATAGAGATCTTTGCCCTTTTTGTTCAGCGATGTATTCCAAGGGCCTCAAAAGTGCTTAGTCCATCCGGGGCACTCAAGAAATATTGAGGGATGAGGAAGAAAAGGACAAGGGAAGAGAGAAAAAGGGAAGTTAGGAAATGCCTCCTACCCTCTTCAGTGCTACCTGGTCCCTGCTAAGTGGCGTCTCCTCCTGGATAACTCTGCCGCCATGAATGCACAGATCCCATTTTCCCCTGTCTCCCGGGCTGCAATCCTTCCAACACAAGGTGACTAGCGATGGGAAAATGGAAGAGGCAGCCGAGGAGTTAGGGAAGTCTAATCCTCAGATAGAAACAGCTCTGTGACAGACAGGAAGGAGGAACTGTGGGATGCAGGGAGTTTAGGGGCTTTTTGCAGAAAGAAAGAGATAGGACTTTATGAGTCCTTAGCACATTGCTCCTCACATATTAATTCTAAATTACGTTGAGTTAGGAACCAGCATTTGAGACTGGAATCTGCGTCACTATTGATGGCTGGTGGCTTCAACGCCTCCTTTTTCTGCAGTTACCTGAAATCTACCTTCATGCTTAGCAGGATAAAATATGTTATCCGATTAACTTAGATCAATTGATAGATTGTTTTGTAATTACAGGATTACTCATCTAGCAATCAGGAGATTACTTTGGGGCAATAAAAACACACTAAACAATGAAACCTATCCAGTTTGTGTGTAGAATATGCTTTTTTCCCCTCTCTCTCTCATAAAACTCAATCTTGTATTTCTTAGTATTGAATAAATAGAAGCAATCACACATGCCCAATGGTTTTGCTGAAAGAATATCCACACAATCTTCAACAGCACTCCTGGCAAAGCAGCAGTTTATGATTACTGATACTCAAAAAGTGCTCAGAGGGGAGTAGGTTCTGCCATTGAAAATGCTTTATAAAAGCATAACTCATTTCACCTTTAACCACGTTTTCTTCCTTATTCAAAGTTATGACACCACGAACAGCAGACTTGTTTTCTGATTGCAAATGTATGAGTATGCAAATGCAGTAGCAGAGAGAGAGCCATTTGTGGAGACTTGCCCTAGATCACTTGCATGCAGCTGAAAGATGTCTGTAGCCAGATTTGAGATGCCACCACTGCCTTTCTTTGTAAAATGCCCCCTTTTCTCTGGCTATTTAGCCAAAGGTGTTTAGGACATTTTAAGCACACCAAAAGGCCAACGATGACTATCTTGTTGTAATAATACTATAAACTCTAAATGAAATGCAAAATCTTTAGTGCCCCCCCACCCCTTTCTGGCAAACTTCTACTCATCCTTCAAGAGCCCATTCACATGCCATTCTCTCTTCTATGCTCTCATATAGCTTTCTATTTCTTTTGCATGGAAATTATCACATTATGTCCTAATAATTTCTCTATGTATATTTTCTAAGAGCAGCTCAAGGACCAGATATATAGTTCATTGTTTTGTTTTGTTTTGTTTTTTGCTTTTGCCCTCTTTCTATTAACATTATTTAAGCATTAGAATGGAATGGGCTTTCTTGTCTTTCAGCTCTTCGTTTGAATGTCAGTTTCATAACTTACCAGCTGCTTGAATGTGGGCAAGAAACTTAAACTTCTAGAGCCTCAAATTCCTCATCTATGTAACATGCAGAGCAGGGTTGTGGTGTACACAAAAAGGGAGACTAGATGAAAGCTCCTGGCAGAATTAGGCTTTCTGAAATATACACATGCCCACATCATATACACTCACACATCGCCCTATATATGCATGTGTGTATGCATGCATTCATATATAAACATGCATGCCCACCTCTATCTTCATATATGTGAACATCCATGTATTTATATAAAAATGTATATGTGTGCATGTGTGTATGTGTGCATTTATATATAACTAAGGTGTATACATACTCATGTACGTGTATATGCATGTATATATATAAACATAGATGTGCATGTGTGTACCTTCGTGTATGTTTGCATGCATGCATTATATATAACTATCTGTGTGAATTCATGTATGTGTGTGCTCATGCACTTAAGTATAACTATGTATGTGTGTGTATGAATATTTTTTCACTGTTGTTGTCATCACCCCTTCTCCTTGGAGGCAGCTGAAGCCCAGAGTGTAGATTTCACTGGGCTATATGTGCAGGGCCAATGGATTTAGCAGAAATACATTCCTAAAGAAATTGAGGACAACTGAGCTGAAAAGAGATGTTTGTTAATATACTGAGGACAGGAGAGGGTGGACCTGGATGCTGCTGGAAGCAGGGCAAGACCATAAGTTATGAGAGGAAACCTGCAAGTTCAGAGGTTCTACCTCCAAGTCACAGTAGAGTTGGTGGAGAGTGGGTAGAGAGAAGTGAAAGAAGAGGCAAGGCAAGCTACAGAATGGAATTTCATTGTTCTCTTAGCAGCAAAGCTTAGCCTTATTCTGATCAGTTCAGTTGGCTGATTCCTATCGACCTCACAAGTCTATTAAGGCTTAGATGTCTCATCTTCCAGGTCTCCCTTATCTTTACTCCTATGGAGTTTCCTTCCCACCACAGAACTCCCTTAAAGTCTGCGTTCACTCCACTGGTAGCAAGGATGATGTTGTTCTTTAATTGTCTCCTTTGCAGACTTTGAGTTTCAGGAGTACAAGGATTATGGTCTGTTTCCTGCTGAGTGTCAGCAGGTATTCCGTAGGGGGAGTGGTGGTGGTGATGGTGTTGCTGATGCTGCTGATGATAAAATGTCTAAACACAATCTTCCTCTAACTTGTGAACCTCATCTTCTATTATCTCCCCTTCGCTCTACAATAACCTCCTCGTGATTGCTCAGACACACGAGGTACCCTACACCTCAGGACTTCTTACCTACACTTAGAACATTCTCATTCCCTAACCTCTTTCAAGTCTTAGTTCAAATGTTGCTTTCTCAGTAAAGCCTTCCCCAACCACCTTATACACAATTATAACCATCTCTCCCCAATGGTGTCCCTCCTTTACTTTTCTCCATAGCCTTCACCAACCTCATGCACAAACATGCCCACATTTTACCTATTTTGTCATCTCCTCTCCTCTGGAATATGAACTCCTTGAGGGTAGAGACTTTTATCTGTGTGTCCACGCCTGTATCACTAGGGCCTAAACAGTGTCTGGCATAGCGTAGGTACTCAGTAAATATTCTCTGAATGAATGAATTCAAGTGGCGGTGCATAATTATTACCATAAATAGAAACAGTGAGAGCAGGAAGAATAGGGATGTGCCAGTTTGGAAGGCTGATGTGGATTTCTGTAGGAGAGAGGCTAACCTGAGGCCCCCGTGGGAGCGGACCTTTGGGCCCCTAACTTGAGTGCAAGGTGATCCTGCAAATACCCTTCCCTTAACCAGGATCAAGCCTGTTTCTGTCAACAATGCCCCAGACCAAGCATCCTAGCGTCGACTTACTGTCACATTCTTTGTAATACACTCCTTTTTATTCTGAAACAAAATGTAGTAATGTATTTTATCAGCCCTAAACATGTGTCTTGCATTCCGAAAGAACAGCATTTGTCTTTTTCCCAACAGTCATCTGTGGTGTTAAACTGCACATAATTAAATTAAAAGCATCCGTGAACTCTCTGAAATACAATGCTTTGAAGAAACCTCAAATTATTGTAATTAAAGCTGTTGAGACCCCACAGTATAATGGTGATCAACAAATAGTACCAGTAAAATGATATTCTACTATTAGGGACACTGCTCTTCAAGGTGGGAGATCCGCATATGAGAGCCAGGATTGGAAAAGGAGAGAGACTGCGAATGGAATAGCATTTGAAAGGGGGGCATTTTGGTGCAGAATTTCAACTAATCACTATTCCCACCTGATTTCTATTTGAGATTGGTGGGCTTTAATGGGAGCAGCTTGTGTCTGAAAGTGGAAATAATACCTAACATTTATCAAACACTTACCAAGTTCCAGGCATTGACACATACTAGCTCGTTTAATCCTCACGACAACCCTCAGGAATATGTGCCATTATTGCCTCCATTGTGCAGGTGAGAAAACTGAGGCACGGAGCAAAAGACAAGTAAATTGCCACTGGTCCTGCAGCCAGTAAGAGAAGGAGCTGTGATGAGGAGGCTCACATTCTGTCCTCAGCGTCTCTGACCCTTACCCAACTCTACTCCCAAGTTCTTACTGCATCGCTGTCCTGGTACCCTGCAGAGCTGTTTGCTAACCATGCAGTGCCTCAAAGTACGCCACTGTGCACAAAGGGGTACTTGCAGCTGAGCCTCGAGCATAAAGGACAAGAAAATAAATGAATGAGACATTTCTTACATGTGCTCCCTGGGCCTGGCACTTTGGCATATTCACTCTTGCCCTGGGGCTCAGTGAGGGCGGGGATCATGCTTGCTTTGTGCAGTTAACCCAGTATTTGAATAGGCACTCAGGTATGTGTTGAATGGATGGGTCTCTACAATGGTCGTACAAGGTAGGCAAGGTTTTCCCTACTGCATAGATAATAAATCGACTCTCCGAGAGGACAAGAGACTTGTTCAAGGTCCCACAGTCAATTAGAGAAGAGCTGATATTTGAAACCAAGACAGATTGAACTTTAAGATCTCTGTTTTCCAAAATGACTCCGGTGGCAGAGGTCACAGGTAGGAACAACATCAGACAATCTAACCTCAAAAAGTTTTGTTTCAGTTTGCTTCAGTGGTGAAGACTTAGAAATCTGGGGTTCACAGTATCCGTGGTGATGGAAAGAGACATGTAAAGGCTGGCCCTGGTTGTCTGGGGTCCGCATGGCCAAAGCAGCAAGGTTAGTGGCCACAGGCAGCCTCCAGGAAGCTGCTGCCTTTTCGAAGCCTTTCATCTTAACCCCAGGTATCTTAGTGTGCTATCTACAGAGAAGCACTTAAAAAGAGCACTTAAAAAGAGCCTGCCAGCTAATATCATTACTGAGCCCTTTGATGCATAGAAGAGTCCACATCAGTCAATAAGTTTTAGTATCTGAGTCTTGAGAGGCTTGCAACCCCAGCTGGATGCAGGGGTCAAAAGCAAGGCTTGGAAAACTCAGAGAAACTGTAGCTCTGATCCCAGGAAGAGGGACATTGTGGCTCTGAAGCCCCAAACCCATCTTCACCACAGATGCCTTCCCCAAGGACAGCACCCTTATTTTTCAACCACACAGAGCCCTTAAATCCAATCTTTCCTGCCCAGATAATGCCCCTCCCAATCCCAATTTCAAAACCCACTCAGGAGACATTAGCAGAACAGCTCAATTTCCAACTCACTTCAGCACCCATTCACCTACACATCCTACAGGTGTATGAAGCCCTTCAGAACTCAATGCCCCCAAGCCAGCAACAGGTGCTTCTAAGACGAAGGGACCTACATCCTCTCTGAAGACCTGCTTGAGTCTGCATTCCACCGGTACGACCTGGAGCAAACTGCTCTGCCTCCTAGAGCCACTGAAGGACTCCTCTTTAAGACAGGGAGCAATACACAAGTACCATTAAAGGCAGTTGCATCACTCATTCAATCATCTGTTCATTCATTCAACTCTGCTATAAAAAGTGAATACTTCTCCCCAAGTTTTGAAGTATATCTCCTCCTACCTGCTCAGGAACTATCATTAATCCCTTCTCTCCTATATATTGTCACCCCTGTCTCAAATGGATCCTTCTTATAGGCACATCTCTCCTACTAGAGGGAGGGAGGGAAGGAGGGGGAAGGAGGGAGGGAAGGAGGGGGAAGGAAGGAGGGAGGAAAAAAGGAAGGAAGGAAGGAAGGAACGAAGGAATGAAGGAAGGAAGGAAGGAAGGAAGGGAGGGAGGGAGGGAGGGAGGGAGGGAGGGAGAGAAGGAGAGAAAAAAGAACTTATTCGCTCTATATCTACCTTCAGCTACTTCACTATCTGTCTCCTTCTTAGCAGCTAAAATTCTTAAAAGATGTGTCTATAACTTTGGTCACCATTTCCTCTCCTCTCAAATGGCTTTCACCTCCATCACTCCATCACACAGCTCCCATATAATGAACACCCTCTGTTATCACTAGATCCAACAAAGAACTTTCAGTCTTTATTTTCAACCTTCTGTTTACTTGTATCCTGGCTTCTTACTGAAGCACCATCTCCTCTTGTCTTCCCACCATCTCACTGGGCTTTTCCCCATCTCTGTAGCTGCTCCTCCTTAGTCTCATTCATGGGCTTGTCTGCTTCTGCTAGCCACTGAACTTGAAATCCTTAAGGTTACTGCTTGCCACTCTTCTCACTCAGTCCATTTCCTCAGGGCAATTTCAAATAGAATGGAAGCTATAATTATTGTAACTATCCTAATGACCTCCTAGTATTTATCTACTGCCCTGGCCTCTCCTGCGGACTTTCGGATCCAGCAAGGTAACTCTGCAGGCAATGGGAAAGTAGTTATTCTCTTTGAGTATGATTCCCTCCAAGTGGGGCCATCTCACCAGTTCCTAAAGGCAATCTGTTTGCAAGATGACTGTTAAGAGATAAATAAGGTAGGAGATGCAGTGTGAAAGCAGTTACTGAAAGGGTGGCATGTTTCTATGTAGCTTGCTTCTCCACCAAGGAACAACTTCCCTCTACTCTGTTCTCACCCCAAGACTGATGGTAGAACCTACATATGCTTCTATTCCAGATATTTATATCCCACGGTCTATTTAGTGTTTCCATGGGGATACTTGAGAGGCACCTCCAACTCAACACATCCCAAACCAAACTCAGGGTAATCTTCCCTAAACCTGGCCCTTTCTGACATCCTCTTCTCAGTAAATCCAATAGTATAAGACAGAACCCTAGGGGTCACTCTCGACACCTCCTGCACTTCTATGTCAATACATCCCTAATTTTTGTAGACTTTTTCTGTTAACCATCTCTAATTCTACATACATCTCTCTGCCTCCGCAGTTGAGTACAAGACACCGTGACTGCTCATTTGGAATAATGTGACAGCCTCCTAACTGGTCTCCTTGCTCCCCCTTTTTCTCATTTTCTAGACACTGTAGTTCAGGGGTTCTTTAGATGGGAAAAATTCGTCTTTATTTGCATTAATCTCTAGCATTTCCTTTAAGTATGGATGTAGGCAACAAATCCCAGTAGTATTAGCAGTAACTCTGACTTTGTCATCAATTATAGAAAGAAATATTATATCACATTATAGTTGCTGCTGATATTCTGAAATATAATTTATACTCATCACTACTTCAAAATTATGATAGTTATTAAACCTGAGATTAAATCCTGTTATTTAAGGTATTAATAAAGTTTATATATACACTTCTTTATTAGTGTCTTAAATAACAGGATTTCATCACAGGTTTAACACATACTTATATGTATATGTATAATACATATATATATTACATAATGTATATGTGATGGTAAATGTTTTAACAACTGGCTCTTGGTGGGGGGGGGGGGTGTCCTGATTTTTAATGTTTGCCAGTTTTCATGGTGTAAATACTCCCATCATGACCACATTTAAGCTACCAACATGATATCACTGAACACGGAGCCGGAAAGAAATGTACACGGTAAGCTTTGACGAGCTGGTGGGAATGAGCTGGCCCTGGCACACTGCTACATAGATGTTATCTACCACAGATAAGTTTCTTTAATATTTTGAAAAATGTATCAAACTATTATAGTATACATATGATACAGTATAAGCAGAATCTGTCATAATCCTAAGTATCTGAATCTATGCATCTAAATACAACATTGTGAGATGGGGTCCACAGGCTTCACCAGACTGACAGAAGGGTCCTTGGCACAAAAAAATTAAGAACACTTGTGACTCTCAGAATAATAGTTGCAAAGAGAAATCTAATTAAGACTGTCACCCCCATGTCCAGATGCTGGCACCCCCAGACACACACACACACACACACACACACACACACACACACACACACACACACACACTGAATCCTGTTAACAGCTTCCCACTGCTCTTAGGACAAAGCCCAAATCCTTCAGATGACCTAAAAGGCTGTGCAAGGCCAAGCGCATCTCATCTCCTCTCTCTCCTGCTTCATGCTTTTCATACCCACGGCCCACAACTGACTGAAGGGTAGATTTATAAACGTCGGTCTGTGCGTCTCTCCTGGACACCCTCAGCCCCTACCACCACCACCAGTTACTTGGGAATCTTCTCTGCTGACCCTATGACACACCTCAGGAGCTGGGAATCAGATCCCAAAGTCTCAGAGTTGCAGGCTAATGCCACAGCCTGGATGGCCATGCTATCATACCACCATAAAAAGGTACCCTTGTCCCAGTGGGCATCTCTCTCCCCAGGCCACAGTGGAAGTTTTTAATGGGTCCCTCTAACACTCTGAGATCCTCTGAATACAGGATTGTTGAGGACATAAAGTTCCCAAGGATTAGAGGAAACTTTCCAATGCTTTCCCCAGAGCTGTGTTATCTTCCTTACTGACAGGATACCCTCATTATTCCTCCCATTTGGCAGACACTTGTTTCTTCCCGACTTCAGCAAAGAAAAAGGACAGGTTTTGCCTAATGAGCTGCTGCCCTAGGCCCTCAATCTTCTATATCTCTGTTTATTGCAGGTTACTCTTTTGTTAAACTGTGTGTGTTGCTGTGTACACAAAGAGTTGTCTCTGGATAATGTTTCATTTAAAGAGGAAAAAAATAGGCACCATGTCCTCAGCTTGAAGTGGAAAAGGTTTCCTCTTTCAATCAATGACAAAGGGCTGTCAGCAGCTAAGTAATTTCTAATCACTGTTGGCAAACTTGAGACCATGCCGAGACACGGGGCCATGGCAGGCTTCCTCCTTGAGGGATGCTGTCCTTAGTAGATGGGCTTATGGAGAATTAACTGAGGTGTCTTAAAAGCAAGTCTATGTATCAGCTAATCAAAAACCTGTCCCTTTTTTTCTTGACAGGCACCTTATGTGTATCTCGAGAAAGCCGTAAATTGTGCTAATCCACTTCTTTCACTGATGTCCAGAAGGAATTATTTTTGTTAATGGCCTGGTAAATCAGGAGACTTGTTAGTGAAACTGCTCAGAAAATGGATCTTGAAAATGAAAGCTATAATATTTGTCAGATTTCCAAATTCCCTCTTGGGAACAAAGATGGCAACTGTAACATATTTTTGAAATTCCATTACTTTAATACATCTATGTTGCTTGAGATATGGGATGCTAAGGAAGGCATGCACATAAATCAGAGTAAAAACATAAAACTAAATCCAAAGATAGATATTATGGCTGTAAATTCAGACCTGATTTCAGGGTTAGTATTCCGACAGATTTCAGTGTCATCGCTTACAAGCTTCAAAGATTTGCTCAGGCTCCTTTATGACAACCAGGCTACTTCCTAATGAGAGTGTGATCTTACGCCCCCTCCTCTGCAGGATATCCAAGTCAAGCGACCCCACTGCATCCTCTTCGTGAAGAAACTCACTGGCTTTCTGCACAGCACAGGACAGGGCTCAATTGCTCTCCCACCATTTACTAGAAACACTTTCTGGAGGAAAGGAACTCAAGAGGTGCTCAAACTCACTCATGTACTTGAAAAAAATACTATCATAATGCTTTGGCAAATGTCTAAAGTTTGATGATGTCAAATACTGGTGATGGCGTGAGGAAACGTACACTTTCATACAATGCCAGGGGGGCAGTGGCAGGCGACCGGGCACAACCCCTTCGGAAGGGGAATTTGTCAGGATCTTAAAAAATACATATACATATTACATACACAGATATATAAGTTATATACATACAGTACACACATACATACATATGCACATATTCACATATATATGTATATACTTTTTCACATCTACCTAGAAAAACTCTTTCACATGTGCACATGGGAACAGGTACCCTTGAATCCACATACTCACTATAGGATCATTCTTAACAGTGAAAACCAATAGGGAAAAGACTAAATGAAGTAATTTATGGTAGGCCATGAACATGATATAGCAGTTAAAATGAATGGGGTATTTCCACAGGTATTAACACAGAGAGGTGGCTAAAGTACATTTCAGAGTCAAATGGTAATGCTGTCAACATCTTAGAATAAGGAGAAGGGACAGATTCGGGGTATAGGAGAAGCCTTATTTGTGATTATTTAATTTTTTATTTGCCCTCTGGCTTAAAATCTCAGTTGTGCCATTCACTTACTGGGTGAGTTCTATGCCTCAATATTCTCATCTATGAAGTGGGGACAAATGCCTGTGCCTAACCTGTGCCTGGCACACAGCAGGTGCTCACCAAGCACTAGAAGCTTTTCCCTTGTCACCTTTCCAACATCATTCAATAAATAATAAATAAATATTTTAATATACTCAAGGATGGAGAAAGAACCTTCTTTCTGGTGGCTTTTCTCATGCTCCTACATATTGCCTTTTCAATTTTTGTGTCCATAAGCTCTCCTTACCCCCCCTTTCCTGTCAATCCCTCTTATTTCATCTTTGGCTTGTCTGCTATAAGGATTCAGCTCTGATAGCACTGTGGGAAAGCATAAGCTATTCAGTGACAATTTTTGACTAAGTGTCTTCACAAAATCAAATGTTATTATATCTGTAATTCCCCAGCAAGTAGACAGAGGAATATCAAAGGCTGTTAGATCTTGCTTAACAGAAATATAGGGAGATGGAGATACTAGAAAATGAGCTCCATTATTTCAAAGAGGAAGAAAGTAAATCATTTCATGCATGCAATGATTCAGCGATTCTAAAAAATTAGAAAAAACGGAGAGAAAGAAGGAGGTTTGGAGTTACCCCCGTCTCACTTCATTTCGCAAATGAGGAAACACATGCAAAAAAGTCACAGATCTGTCCAAGGTCACGGAGCTAGTTAGCTGGAGACCAGGGTAAGACCCTGGGATTTTTGGCTAGACTCTGTCCTCTCCTCCGCAATTTGTCCCTTGCCTAGAGCTCAGTAAGATATGCGTTCAAGAGATACTGTAATTGGGGAATAGTCTGTCTCCAGTTAATAAGTTGACCCTGGATAATAAGCAATTCCCTTTGATCATTTTAAGGGAAAACGAAACCACTATTTGAAAATAACCTGAGATACAGTTGAGAATGATGTCTTAAGTTCAGGAGAGCCTAAATAGAATTTGTTAAAATTCTGAAGAAACGTTGCTGTGGATCTAGTTGCGTTTACTTACCCTTCAACAGTTTTCCTCTACATACAAAATACTTCATTATGGCTTTGGAGGGATTAGATCTTGAGCTTAATTGTTCCTTTTACCCTTTATAAGAAACAGAGAGTATCCTTTCTCTTCTAGCAAAACATAAAGCCTTTAGCTTGAGCGTTATCCTTGAACCCACGAGGAGGGATCTCCAAGATACCAGGTCAATGGTTCCATCTTCCAGGGACTCTTAGCACCAAAATCAAGGCATGATGTCATTTTTACCTAGATGGTTTTTGCTCTTCTATTTCTTCTTTGCAGTTAAGTGTTATCTCCCACTCATCCACTTCAGCTGGGAATCCTGGGCCCTTGATCCCTGCCCTTGCCCTCAGAATCCTCCACTTTTCTCACTCTGCCCTTCCCAGATACCAGGCCTCTCCCTATCAGTCATGCTGTCCAAACTGCTAAAGTGAATGGTCTTCAACCAACAAATACTCTGTTTTCTTTTCCCTGCAAAACAACCAGAAAACTTCAACTCTTCTTTGTCTTCTGGGCAAAAAAATGAAAGTGGCCATTTGTTCAAAAGGATTAAACAAATAAAAGCAATTATAGCAGGTTATTTAACAATCTGGCCAATTGCTGCGTTTTTACATGGCATTTGGAACACTGGCCATGTGGATAAATGTGGCATGTCTGCTGTCAGTATAAGCAATTAAAGTCTTTCGTTTAAAAAAAAAAAAAAAAAAAAAAAAGCATGGTCTCAAATGCAAGAGCTTTTATTTGGAAACTAGAAGTTACTTATCATTTGGTCTGAAAACTTTATCAGTCTTGCTCTCTCAAAGACAGCTACTTCCTCTCCTACTTCTGGTTGTCCTGGTTTTCACCCTCCTGATGATTGCTACACCCACATCAGGCCCCACTGGAATATGCTAGAAGATATTATTCTCTGCAAATTTATTACCTATATGCTATGTTCCTCAGTTATATGTTGTCCTTATTTACTACGTCAGAATGAAAGCAAAGCCTTTTGCTTCTGTGGACCTAAAATTTCCCACTGGAGAAACAGAGCATATTCCACTCATCTTTGTTCCACGTGAGTTCCAAGACCAATATGCAAACAAACTCTCCAGATCTCCCTGCATGGAACTCAACTCTACTCAAGAAAAACAAACAAACAAAAAAAACCCAACATTCCAATCAAGCAGGCTGAAAGTTTGGGCAGGAATTAAATGAGATCTTCCCCCAGATTTTCTCTGCTCATTACCTCACTTCCCATCATTAATTCCTTCAGGAAAGGGATATTGTTGCTAAAAAGCAGAGAGAGATCAAGAATAAACAAGTTTAAAGTTTTAAACATCTAAGTTGTTTTTGTTGTTGTTGTAAGAGCCTAAGTTTTTATATTTCAAATCCTAAATCTAAAAGGAATCTGGGTATATATTTGGACTTCAATAGATGTGGAAGAAAGGCTTATGATCCAGGGTAAGCCCACCTATTATTGTCCAGATAAAAATCCCGTGGGTTGGAAGGAGAAGGAGAAATACAACAGATATGGTAAAAGGGACGACGGCATGTCTTCTCTCTGAGCTGCGTTTGCAAGCCCAGGTCAGGAAGGGAGCAACAGAATGGTCCCCACATGCTTTGGGAAGGGACTGAAAGAGCGAAGAGAGAGCTAGAAGATTTACATCACCCTTAAGCTTGGAAGGAGAAGACCGAAGACCAGACAGGTGTACCAATATCTCAGTGGATGCCAGGGTGCCTCCACCCATCAGGCACTGTGGCAGCATATAAGCTCAATAGAAATCAGACAGAAACCTGGGGATTTATGGAGATGATGAATGGACTTCACTTAAGTTTCTACCAACTGGTAGAAAGGGTGATCAAACTAGAAGTGTATGTAAAGTTTTAGAAGACAAAGACGGTTGTTTATTTGCACCCCAGGGTTTGTAGACAGGAGATCAGTACCTTCTCGACACACCCTCATGTCTGTCTGGTACAGTAAAGCACCTCCACATCACACTGCAAAGTCTTGCCTTTAAGGCAGAACTTAGACACTCCCAGGACCTCCGCCAACAAAAGCACCATTAGAAAACAGCCTATTTGAAAAGTTCCAAATCAGACTCTCACTCAGTCCCCAAATCATGTTTATATGAAATCTTTTTTGACTTTGACTCTAGTTCACAGAATGATATTCCACTTGTCATACTCATATTTGGGCATCTCTCATTGCAGTCTCCAACTATATGCCACTGGCTCTGGTTCCAGCTCATGCAGGCCTCCTGAACTACATTTTGTTATCCTGCCCAAACATAACTCTTCTGGCATTTTGCTAGATTTTAGCCTCATACATCAGTTTCTCTACAGACAGTTTGAACCAGCCATGCCACTCTGCATAGCTGAGATAAGCCAAGGATTGGATTTGGCCAGCTAGAGTATTTAATCATCAAATGAGCAGAAAGGCCAGAAAACACACAAATTTCCAGTTACTTTGGTCTTGAGGGTCAACAATCAACTTTATAATGTAATCACCTTTCTCTTCTTTGCATGGCCCTTCTTGGGTTGCACGACCAATCTCTTGATCAAGGGCTATCATATCTTGGTCCTAATAGAGGGAAGAATCCATGGAAGTGGTGGCTGAGTGAAGATAGAGGTTCCCCAAAAAGACAGACACAGTGAAAGTGGAAAACAAGTCCACACTCTCTTCTGCGATAACAAACTCTTGGAAATCTTAATGATGCCCCATGCTTTATGTTGGTGGTTTTCCTTTAAGCCTCTGGATAAGGAAAGATGGATAGGGTGAGAGTACCAACCTCAGACATATTCTAAGTAAACAACCATGAGTAATTCTGCTTAAAATAGAAGTGAAAATATGGATTTAGGTAAGGTGGGGAAAAAAACAAATTTGAGGAACTGGTGCACATTCTTTGACAACCTTAGACTGTTTTCTTTCCCTAAATTTCTTAATGTATCTTCCAATTTAGATACAGCTTTTTAACCCTAAACTGTGCGGACGGGTCATCAATTCATAGTTTTTTCCTCTCCATTGGGTACCTAATCTGGGGAACAGTGTTTAGTTATATAGCTTTAGCACTCACTATGTACCCTGGAGAGCAGGAGTAGGGAGGCTCCAACCAAATATTGAGTAACTAACACGAGCTATGTCCTGGGCTGGGTGTTTCATATATATCCTGTCCCCAATCCACACGGTGACTCTATACGGCATAAATTAAATCCACCATATTTCCTGCGGGGAAACTGAGAAAGAGGTGTATATAGTACAAACAGTATCCAATATGAATCCCAAGTGTTTTTTTCTTTCTCTCCTTTTTATCCTATACCACACCTAAAAGGCCTAAATTGATTGCAGGAGCATATGACTTGTTTTCTAAATTTCCATTTTGAAAAATGATGAGAAATTCACATTCTCTCTATATGTTGGCATGAAAAAAATTTTTTGAGTCTGAGATGCTCAGAGATCCCAAATAAACATTGCGGTTTGAGTCCTGGGTGCTTCATATTCAGTAACTGGGGAAGAGAGTACCCTGCCTCATCCTGAATTTTAAGATTCAGAGGAGGTCTGATGAACAAGGATGAATGTGGGTGTGCGTTTTTCAGAAAACAAATAAGAGCTGCCCTTCAAGGATAAAAGAGAATTATTCAAAACTGAGGTCAACTTAAATCTTTGAACTAAGTCTCCGTGGTGCTATCCCAGCACCAGGGACCACATCTCTGACAAGGAGAGGGTAGCTGAGCCGAGAGTGATCTAGACCTACCCAAGATCATTGAGAGGAACTGGCCCACAAGCAGAAATACAAACACTTCAGTACAATCTCTGCCTTTTGATAAAGCTGGGAGTGCCTTGTGCTGTCTGAACTCCACAGCCGGCAGTGTTTCTGCCTTAGAACAGCGCACTGGAGGGAAAAAACAAAACCAAAAAACCCAGGGATCAATGACTCCATCCTCGGGATCCAAATGGATGTTGTGGAGTCTCTGAAACTGCACAGGGTCTTCAATGGGGTTTTTCAAAGTGAGGAGGATGGCAAAGGGTAAGTGCACATCTAAGAAAGATGGGGGCAGAGTCTTCTGTGCTTGCTGGGAAACACACGGAACTTTGTTCTCTGGCAGCTTCCAGAACACTTCTCAGACAGGCAAAAGAGGGGGCTAGGCATGCTGCCTGAACATTTTGGTAAGGGTGGCTGTTCACTTCTCCCAGGTCGCTCAAAGTTAAAGCTGTAGCCACCTGGTCATAGTGCTCTGTCCTCATGCACTCTTTTTTTTTTTTTTTTTTTTTTTTTTTTACTTGTCTCCCCAGCTTTATTGAGGTATAATTTATTTATATATATTTTTTTAATTAATTAATTAATTTATTTATTTTTGGCTGTGTTGGGTCTTCGGCTCTGTGCGAGGGCTTTCTCTAGTTACGGCAAGTGGGGGCCGCTCTTCATCGCGGTGCGCAGGCCTCTCACTATCGCGGCCTCTCTTGTTGCGGAGCACAGGCTCCAGACGCGCAGGCTCAGTAATTGTGGCACACGGGCCTAGTTGCTCCGCGGCACGTGGGATCTTCCCAGAACAGGGCTTGAACCCATGTCCCCTGCATTGGCAGGCAGATTCTCAACGACTGCGCCACCAGGGAAGCCCAACTGAGGTATAATTGATAAATAAAAATCGTACATATTTAGGAAGAATAATATGATGACTTAATATATGCATACATTGTAAAATGATTACCAAAATCAAGTTAATACACCCATTACCTCACATGTGAGGTAAAAACACTGAATATCGATTCTCCAGCCACCTTAAAATGTACAGTATAATATTGTTAACTATAGTCATTATGCTGTAGAATAGATTCCCCAGAAATTATTCATCTTAAAACTAAAAGTTTGTACTCTTTGACCAACATCTCCCCATTTCCTCCATCCCTATTCCCTGGCAATCACCCCTCTATTCTCTGTTTCTATGAGTTCACCTTTTTAGATTCCATTAAAAAAATGGAATCATGCAGGATTTGTCTTTCTGTGACTGGATTATTTCACTTTAGCATAATGTTCTCCATCTTCATCCATGTGGTCACAAGTGGAAGGATTTCCTTATTTTTTATGGCTGAATAATATTCCGTTCGTGTGTGTGTCCCCGTGTGTGTGTGTGTGTGTGTACCCATATCATATTTTCTTAATCCATTCATCCATCAACAGATCCTCTGTCCTCAGTGTGCACTTGCCTAATGTTCATTTCTTGTCTCCAAGGTATGTGACAGGGAGAAGAAAGGTGCAGTCAGAGAGAGAGGATGGGAAAAGGGAGATGAAGCCACAGAGTGAAAATCCTTGTTTCCATTATTGTACTACACCTAAGGACCTAACAGTCCCTGAGAGTACCATGAGAATAAAAGAGCCACTGAATCTCTCAACAGATTCCTGTGTCCCTTTTCTTAGCAAATTTTGAGATGGATATCCTCCCCCAGTTTTGCCTCCACCACTAGGAGTAGAAAACAGCATTCAGAAAAGCTGTGGAAGCCGCCAGCTTCATCAGGGTCAACTCCTAGTTACCTGCAATGCTGGGTGTATCGCCGCACCTGTAATACTTTGGTGCACCAGGAGGTAATGCCCCCAGAAGCAGCTCTCAACCAACAAGAGGAAGTGGGTAGATAGATTCCCCAGCTTCCTTGCCCTGTGGGTGGTACAGTTCTAGGGTGTCTCTACACAGACTCCCAGAGGTCTTCAATGGGACTGAGCCCTACCCACCCATGATGGTTACATGACCATCTGCACACAACTTATTGCCTTCCTTTTATTCTCTGTACCACTCCCTGCTCCCTTACTGGAGTTTCCTGTAACCTCACAAATTATTTGCACTGAATCCTTTTGTCAGGATCTGCTTTGGGGAACAGAACCTAAGATGCAGGGGGTTGATATGAATGTAGATAACAAAATTTAAAACTGCCCTCTCCCTTGCCCCCATCTACACTTCTATAGAGTCAACATTTCAAGAACCGTTAAACAATTTGGGTTAAAAAAATAGTACAATTACTAGGAATCATTGTATATTCTGTGTATGGGTTGAACACTTTCCTTGATTACTGATCTCAGAACATCATGCTGGCTCCTCTTTTTGCCTTGAATCAACACCCTGGACTCAACAGTCAAGTATTGCTGACTCAATAGTCAAAAGTAGTAACCTCGTCGTTCTCAACACTGACTAACCATCAAGACTTCACATCTGCGATCAAGGGCTTGAATCTGCTATTTTCTGGCTTCATAGGAATTCAGGGGGCAGAGAGGTTCCTGAGTTTTTGCACCAGGCTAGAAGTTCCTGGAGATAGGGTGGATTATACAGGGTTTTTCCCCAAAGCATTTGAATCTATAAGAGCTAGAGATCTCTTGAGGAGCATCAAGCCAGGTTAGATGAGCCCACAAAAGGGACAATCATTCATGAACACAGTAGCCAGGTTAATTGGAAATAGGCTAAAAGTATGTTGGGAGATGGGATGGGTTAAAAGATTCAGGAGGAAACCTGTGTGTAACTCTTGGGTGTAACTCATTTTAAGTCACTGTAGGGCAGACAGGGAGTCTGAGAGTTTAGGAAGCCAAGCATTATTGGACACTTGCTGCTTCTTACAAAAGACCCAACATACTCTAGTTTCTCAAGAACTAGAAACAAGAACTCCTAAGAGAGCAAATGTAAAAATTCTAACCACTGATCTTAATCTACTCAATAAGGGTCACAAACATGTAACTTTATGCTGCTTTTGAGTTTCAAGACTTCCTATTCCATTTTTTACCCCTGTTTAGTGGTGCAAAATGTACCAAATTGGAGTTAAAAGGAAGAAAAAGGGAATAAGATACTTGAAAATCCACATGCTCAAATAATTGAATACTGACTACAAATGAGTAAAATAGCCAAACTTAACATGACTCTGAAATCCCAGAACAAATTTTAATAAGTACAGGATCAGTATTCCTTTGAGCTTTAGGTGAATCCTATTCTTTTTCTTGTATATAATGAGGTGTGCAGCTGCTGAATGGCATGACCAAACACAAGCAGTAAGCAAATATATGGTAAATATGGCCCAAATCATGTATCTCTAGCCAGACCCCATTATTTAGGATAACTGTCTGAAATCAGTGGTTCTTAACTTTTCTGGGTCATGAGTCCTCTTGTTAATGTGATGACATCTTTTGAAACATGTACACACGTGCCGCACTTTGCACACACTTGAACATTGATGGGCCTCCTAAAGTCCATCCCTTAGTATCTGTTCTGTGGATCTCAAGTTAAGAACTCTGATTTATGTTTTGAGGATCATTTGGGGATCTCTTCATTGAAGGGAAGAGTTTTAGAAGTGAATAGCCACCATTTTGTCTCAAGTTGGCTGAGAAATCCATTTAACTAGGTCTTGATACAAGAGAATCATAGAGGGTTTTTTTTTCTTTTAAATTTTATTTATTTATTTATTTATGGCTGTGTTGGGTCTTCGTTTCTGTGCGAGGGCTCTCTCCAGCTGCGGCAAGTGGGGGCCACTCTTCATCGCAGTGCGCGGGCCTCTCACTATCGCGGCCTCTCTTGCTGCGGAGCACAGGCTCCAGATGCGCAGGCTCAGCAATTGTGGCTCACGGGCCCAGCCGCTCCGCGGCATGTGGGATCTTCCCGGACCAGGGCTCGAACCCGTGTCCCCTGCATTGGCAGGCGGACTCCCAACCACTGTGCCACCAGGGAAGCCCCATAGAGTTTTAAAAGAGCCTGAGCCCACTGAATGAGACCCAACTTACTCATTCAGTAGTGAAGGGCGTTCAGTAAAGTTATCTAAGATATTCATTAAAAAATAGTGAAGGGCTTTTGGTATAATCTCAAATTTAATTAACTCAAAATAAATAAATGAAATGCGATATTTAGACAAGCAAACTTTATCTTATTGACAAGATAGACAGACAAATATGTAATAGTTAATGATCAACCAAGCATTCTGCCCATCTTTTTATCACAATGGCACCAACCATATCCACTAAAACAAAGTGCGGTTTCATTTGTGTGCAGTAGGCAGGTCCTCAGTAAACATCTGCTTAGAAAAGAGATGCTCTTTGCCTGCAACAGCACATCATGATGATGCAGCAGTTTCACTGTTCCTATTTAGGAGCCAATAAATAGTCCAATTCTGACAGCTACAAGCCTGGTAGTGAGTTGCCATAAAGCCAAAATCCATAGCATGAAGAAATAGAGACATATAATGGGAATGAAAACTCCACATTCCATTTGGAAAATCATATTCAGCAGCCACCATGCATTATTTTTCCCAAAAAGCACAAAAACAATTTTTTTCTGTTTGAAAAATGTCTCTATTAATTATGGAAACATAAAATCCCACACTGCATCAGAGACTGAACGTGGGAAAATGAACTGAGCTGACTTTTCCCCAGAAGCCACTGATGGAAATAAATGGGTCCAAATGAATTAATACTAAACAAGAGTTATCCATTTATTTTTCCTTTATTACAAGGTGGGGTTAGTAATTTTGGAAAAAAAGACTAAAGTGATGTGTTTACCCTGATAGCATTCCCTTAACGAGAGCTGCTTCTAGAAGCTAATGAGCTTTCATAGCAAACAGCTGGGTACATCTAGATATTAGGGTTAAAAGCCCATCTTATGGTAAATTACTCTAGACTCTAATTTGGCAAGAGTAAATGATTTGTGGTCCAACTGGGGATTTGGTGCCAAGCTCCTAGTTAGGGCTGTATACAATATCTCAAGACCAACTTTCATTTAGTATCAATTTACAAATGAATTATGTGTAAGCAACTGAATCATACAAAACAAAAAACAAAAAAACATGTATTAGACTTTTCTTTGATCACCATCTAGCTTTATTCACCTAGCGCTTTTCAAGATACTGAGAAGAACTGGGATGCGGGGGAGGAGGGAATTATTGACTTGTCTTTTATCTCCATGTTTATCTACTGTTCTCTGAGTGGAATTGCTGGGTTTGAACAATTCTAAGAGGTGTGAAATTGAGTGGTTAAGGGGGGACTCTGGTGGCATACTGCCTGGGTTGGAATCCCACCTCTGCCGAGTTCTAAATAACCAGCTTCCTTGGGCAAATTATTTCACCTCTCTGGGCCTCAGTTTCTTCATCTGCAAAATGAGACTCAAAACTGTGCTCACCTCAATATTAAATAGGAAGATCCATTTAAGCACTTAGCACAGTTCCCAGCACATGGTTCCCCAGTAAGTGTTAGTTATGATGTTGCTGCTGCTGCTGCTGCTTTGAATTATGAAGAAGACCAGAAGGATAAAGAGGGAGAAAAGGATAAACAAGAAGGGGGAAAATGACATTTCCTGAGCGTGTCTCTGCGGGAAACTGTACCTAACGCACTCAAATATGCAGATTTGAAGAATGCGACAAAAAAAAGAGACACTAACAAAAACTACTGAATGATGTGCACACCCTTCCTGTAGTCTACAACTACAGCAACATAACATGTGGGCGCTGCAAGACGTTGAGAGTGAAGCCACAACCCTCAGACATACAGCAGCGAAAGACTCTGGTCTTTACAAGTGACCAGAGTAAATAGAGCCGTTTTAAGCACTCAGTCAACCAGTGTCCTCATTCATTTGTTTTTATCTTCTTTACAAACATCAGATTTAAACCAGTTACCCAAAAGAAAAGAGGTTCAGTCAGCCTGGTCCCTTGCCTAATGGCCAACTTTCCTCCTCCAACAGTAAACCACAGTTAAGATTGAAAAGAAAAAAACCAAAACACAGCCACATCTGTAAACACTCAAATACAATGCGTAAGTTACTATACATGCAGCTCTTAGACTCTGGCTGATCTTGGAACTTTTTCTGACTCCCCAGGCTGCATCTTCTGCTATTCCTCCAAATCTCAAATGGGGAGCACCAGAGGGAGGAACAAGAGTGACTTCGGGGGATGTATTTCTCTGCCCACACCTTCGTAAATAGCCCTTTCATTAAGCTTTCTTCCAATGGCCCAATTGGAGCCGACCATGGTCTCCCTGCCAGGACCTGGCAATCATCCTAATGGGGTAAAGACCCCCACTCTAGCTGGGGTATGTGTTTTCCAGTACAGCGCAACTCCCAAACCAACCACTGACCTCCTGCCATAGGCCAGTCTGCGGCACTTATTTACAGTAACCACCTGGAATCTGTGCACATTTGTGCTTGTAACCCTGTCCTGGAGTGGGGAGCTGACTTCTAAAAACAGTGCTGAGTAATTCAGACATTACCCAGCCCACATTAGAAAAGCTGACCTGCATTTATAGCTCACCCCACTATTATCCCTTCAGCCTCCCACGTCAATTCCATTTGAAATGATGGTTGGGGAGTAATAACCAGAAATATAATCACATCATCACATTTCAAGACACCCTGCATTGAAAGCAGAGCTACAAATTTAAGAAACAGTCCAGGGGAAAAAAGAAAAGCTTTCATCTGGTGCATGAATATTTTCGGTACTGTGGAAAGAGCTTTGAAATCAGACAGACCTGAGTTCTAATATTAGCTTACTGGTTGTGCGACTCCTACTCAAATGCTTAATCGCTTTGATGTTCTTGTTTTCCAGATTTATAAAATGGGGATGATAACATTCACGTTAAATGAAATGGTATTACAAGAATAACCTGGCATCCAGTGGACAGTCAGTAAATGCCAGCCTCTTTTCTTTCATGGTTCCAGATCAAGACATTGAGTCTGCATTTGATTTTACTCCTACTTTAGTCATCAGAGAAAGTCTTCTCAACTGAGAGCTGCCTGAGGGAGAAAGTGTCTGATTACTTCACCGAGGCTCATTGATATCTTAAATCTGGACCTGTGATGATGGCCACTGCACGCACTTGAGCTTTGCTCTCGATAAAGCAAGCACAAACCAGCCATAAGAACACACTTCTCAGAGGGCTATGGTCTCTCTCTGTTTTGTTAAACATCAGATCTAAAGAAATCCTACCACAGGGTAAAACACACACGTACACACACACACACACACAAACACACACGCACACGCACACAGCCCTACAGGGGCTCTTGAAAATCTTATCATTATTCACTGGATTCTCACCCAAATGACAGACATACTTTGTAAATTAAATTACGATATGAACTTCAATCTAAATAATATTTTTTTTCCTAAAAAGGTAAATAATTAACAGCATCTCTTTGGGTGGGTTAGAGGAGGTCTCTTTGTTTTCTAGTAAAAAGTCAGCTTGTATATGGGATGGTGATAGGTTTTATGTCTTGAGCTAATTCAGATCCACTGAAGTGATGTGATAAGTCTTCTGAGGTCTTGAGGAGTGCAGTCACGGATTAGTAATGTCTGCTCTTGAAATGTGTAAGGGACTGACGTTAGCACGAGTATCACCTGTTTGCTACCTTTGATCCAGGGCTCTGGGCAGGCAACATATTATGGTAATGTCCTTTCTGTGGCTACTGCTGCCCTGGCTCTAAACTTATTCTTGAACTGCCTCTTGGGCTCACAAATGAGCCAGTTGAGTTGTGGATCATACAAGGCTCCAAAAGCTGGGTTCTACCAAATCATGCTTGTAACACACCGTAAACGGCAAACCTGATGTCACAGCAACTGAAAAGTCATCATTCTTTCCCACAGTGAAAGAGAAATTTATAGGAATAACTATTAAGAAACATCACAATATAAAAACTGGAGTCTTACCTCATCTGGACGGCTCAATTTTGAGGTCAAAATGTGAAACAATGAGAAGTTACTCCTGCCAAGCACATAGTCAAGGATGAATCAGATCAATGTTCACTGTGCCAGGCTCATTTGGAGGAAGAAAAAGATGACAGGATCCCTGCTCTCAATGGCTATTTGGTCCAGTTGGAAATGGCAAACTCCCATAGGTGATGTGAGCAGGGCTGACATTCAGCCAATATGCACAGACACAGCCATTGTAGAAACACTGCAATACTTCTGTGCCCCTTGGGAAAAGCTGCTGCTCTGAGACCCCTGAGTTCCCCTGCCCTAATGCACCAGCCTTCCTTTGGGAACCCCCAGGACCTCCTTATAATTCAGCAATTAAAGGGTTAATACATGTCACAGCAGGGGAGCTCCAGGAACCCTCTGTGGCCACTAGGGTCACGGTCCATTCTGATTGAACCAGGTAAGTACCTTGAATATCACACTTGGGCTCAAGTGTGGAATGCCTATAAGCCAAAATATCACAAATTTATATTAACAGTCAAAAGTATGAACTGAAATGATAATTCCTGAGAAGAATACACATGGAAAAATGCACCTTTAGAATGTAAGTATGTAAATTCCATGAGATTGGGGACCATGTCTGTCCTCCCCTGTTAAATCATAGCTCCTAGAGGGCTGCTTGGCCCAGAGTAGGGACTCAGTATCTGGTTGTTCAATAAAATAATGAATGACATTGGGTTATTTAGGGATTGTGCCCTGGGGAGGTGTTGAAGGGGCTTCTACAATGAAGAGATGAACAGGAATTGCAGAGAGGATTCTAGGTTGAGACTTGGTACCTCCAGGTACCCATGCACTCCCTCTATGCATCCATAGGGCACAGTCTAGGGTTTTAGCTAGTAAGAGAACTGAGCTCACCTGCCTTTGCTACTTATGAGCTCTGTTACCTTGGGCCAGTCATTCCACCTTACAGAACTTTTGTTTTCTGTTTGTAAAATGCCTCTCAGGGATTAAGTAATAATCTCTATTAGCTGTAATCAATGTACGTAAGGAACCTGACACAGAGGAAGCAGTCACAAGGCTGTAACCTCCAAGAGGGCAATAGGTTTGTCTATGTTGTTCACTGAGTTGCATCCCAGGGCCCAGAAGCATTCTTGAAAAACAGACACAATAAATGTTTGTTCAATGAAAAAACAACCCATATAAATGAATGGTGACAAATTTTCTTCATTGTGTTAAGTGAATAGGAACACAATCTGTTTGGATGCCCTCAAAGTCTATAAGAGATGGAGACTAGGATCCAAGATGGAACCTGGCAAAGAGGGGTCAATTCATGACCACAGCTGTTGTTTTCCTCCTGGTGGGCATCTGAAGTGGGAATCGGCAGCCCAGAGGTGGACCTTGGTGAGGAATGGGTCAGTAGTGTGGTGGTTAAGGGTAAAGGGTTTACAGATACCCTGCTTGGGTGAGGGCTCTATTCCATTATTTACCCATTGTATGATGTTGGGTGAGGTGTTCAAGCTGCCTAAACCTCCTCATCTGTAAATGGGCATCCCTCAGTGGCATCCCACTTCAGCCCATTGAGGCTGACGTTGGCATGGACCCTTGATGTCCAGTCCACTGGGACAACTGTCCATGAACTAGGGCAGTCAGATCAGAAGCTAACACTGTCAAGCAGAGCCCAGGGTTAGCTAACTGTAGACAAGAGGCCTCCTCCCCACCCAGCTGGGTGTGCCATACTGGCAAAAGGATTGGCACAGGCCTGATGGAGATGAGTCTGCAAACCAAAAACCAGGAGAGACTGCTAAGGAAATGCAGAGAGGGTGTTATTTCTTCAGATCTGAGACCAGTGCTGGTTTACCTTTAGAAAGAAGCAGACAACGCTGAGCACTGGGAGGAATCAGCATAACAGTTTTTCTAGACTATTCCACAGCCATGTTTTAGTCCTGAATCTTGGAAACAAATTGCTTTTCTGCCAGCACAGGAGGTAAGAGGGAGTTTACATGTTCTGTGAGGGAGGAATTAAGGCAGAAGAATCAACCTCGAAGGAACTGAAGTAAGAAAAATTGGTTTAAATTATTCCACAACTTCAGAGATAAAATATCATAACAGCTTGAAATGAAAACTGTAGTTTTTGAAATATTAAAGCTGAAGGGGTATTATATTTACAGGGTGTTCGGCTAAGGTATGACAACATAACTATTCATTTCGGTCAAAGAGAAATTAAGCCTGCATTTGAGAAAATGGGTTTGGATTCAGTATCATCAAATATTTTCTAAATTAAGAAAATGTGCTGGGTGCTACACGGGTCAGATGTGAAACTTTCAAACAATTATTTTATGTTGTGTACCCGCCAACCCTAGCAGCTTGTCACTGAAGGGAAATATCTGAAATGATTCTCCACCCCACCCCTAGATTTCCATCTCAAAGGAGAAAAAAAATAACCTCTTTGATGTTTAAGTGATTTGAAGCTGATCAACAGTGTTCTCAAGAACAACGACGAGGATTATGAACTGGTGAGTTGCTTGGAGGGTCTATGAACTGGTGAGTTGCTTGGAGGGTCTATGCCCTAGAGTTCCCTTCCCAGATTCTCCCAGTTAAAGGCTGCCCTCACTAAAGGAGTTTTGCAGACAGTTTTATCTGGAGTATTTCAACCCAGTGAAGGCCTGATGTCTCCTGATAGACTGACTAACTTAAAGCCACTCACCACTGCCCCAGGCTGTCCCTTATTTTTTCTAACGTCAAGAGGAACCACTCTGAGAGGCCCATCTTCTGCTTAAACGGTTGCCCTGTAATGCTGCCATCTCTAAGCCTTCCAATCTCTTTCCCTCTGAGGCCGTTCACAGAATTAAGGAACGGTTTGGGGAGCAGCCCTGTTGATTCCAAGCATCCTCAGTAGCACAGAAATCTACATAACAGACAAGAGGAAGGAGGCTGTGGAGAATAAAATGAGTGATACCACAGTTTGCTCTGCTACTATAATGGGCATAAAAATACTTTCAGGGTTTTGACTTTTAAATGATGTGGCCCAGTAGGGGTTCACTGAGCACAGGGCAGACTGACACGGAAATAAGAATAATCATTCAGGAGAATGGTCTTTGAAACTTGAGGTACAAAATTCAATTGGATAATGAAACACTGGGAACTCCACAGGGTACTTTTTCACCTCTATAAAGAACATTCAATTAAATGCTTTTTCATTTGGACAAGAGGGGTGGGGCTATTTCTTTCCCCTCTCTTTTCCACAGAGTGTGTCTTCTTGGCTTCTGGCCCCATTTTTTCCCCCTGCTTTTTATTGCCTGTATTTACTCCCCATCGCGATCCACAATGCCCACACACCCTGCTTTCTCACAGGTTGATGGAAATCCCCCACGTTGCCCTTGGAAATGGTCATTACCAAGGAGAGATACAATGGCTTCACTGGGTGATGCATTGGTGATGCTTCCAGAGGCTTCTGGTGCCTCCATTTCATGGGCCACTTGCTTAGCTGCTGCTGAAATGCCTTAGTGCTATGAAGGCTGCATTTAACTTAGCCATCTGTGAATAACTCCATCAGGGGCAGATTCAGATCCAAAGTCAAGACAGCTTCCTGGCCAGAATGTCATCCTGTCCCACACAGGCAAGCAAGAGTGATTTCCTGACACAAGAGTCCAGTGCTGTCGTCCCTCCCTTAGGAGCCCTTGGGAGCCCTTGGGAGTGTGCCATGCATTAAATGTGGACTTTCTTACAAATCAATTAACACTTGGCACTTTATAGTCTGGAATGATGTCACACGGCCTGTGTGTAGTCAGGCATTGGGTGATGATTTCAAAATTAATGGTTATTGGACTAGTAGAGGTAAACATTTCTTTCCTGGAGTGTGAAAGATAGGAGGAATACAAGAAATGAATAAACGGCTCCTTAGAATGGGGCCACACAGCCAATTCAATTCAACTCACCCTGATTGAAGGTCTACAGGTAACAGCCTTGAGGCTTGGTGCCTGGTGCTTGGTGCTTGGTACAGTGGCATATAAGGACAGTGTTGGTCTCAATGGTATTATAGTCTACCGGGGGGAGCAAGGATCTTAACCCTGGAGTCAGGAACTTGAGAGACCTTATAATGGTCCTCAGGGAGGGCAGAAACATCTAGAATTATTTATAAACAGAATCTGTACAAATAAGCATATGCACACATATGCACATTTTTCTGGGTAATAGATCCATGATTTTATCAGATTCTAAAACTACCATCTACTGATCTAGTATCTTTTTACTTTGTATTCCCCAAGCATGTGAGAATGGGTGTTGAATAAATGAATGGTGGTTGAATTAATAAGTGATGATTTCCTTCCATGTTGGAAAGGGCACACGGGCCAGCCTGGCTGTCAAGGGTCCTGTGGTTGCAGGACAGAGAGGTGGTGGAATCATCTCTTATCTAAGGTTGTGAGTATAAGAAGTCAAGTCATTGAGGAACGTTCAGAGTTGAATGGCTTGTATAAAGAAAAATAAAACTGAGAAGAAGGTCACAATAAGACCTCAAAGCAAGGAGAAGGCTGCACAGGTACTCCAAGTCAGAGCAGGTGCCAAGTGGTCAAAGGAAATAGGGATAAAGGATCAAGAGCAATAGGTCAAACCACACAGGTAGGAGGGCAGTGTAGGAGGATGGTGGATAATGAAGACTTAGGCAGGGGTCTGAAGGAGATTTTAAGAGCTTGGGCTGGAATCAGCCTTAAGTTCAAATCCTGCCTCTACTTTTTGTTAGCTTCTCTTTGCTTAGTTTCTCCAGCTGCAAACTGGAACTATAGCACTAACTCCTTGAAGGATTATTGAGAGGGATAAATGAGAGAACTCACACAAAGCACACAGCTACTGTTCAGAATAGGGCTCTGATTGAATTCTAGGGATGGGTTGGATCCCCTTAAAGGGCTGCAATTAGAGTGTACACTTGCTACCATGGTTTGGTGCTACTTAAGTGTTCCAAAAATCTGTTCACATTCATTTCTCTTTCTCCTCTCCATTCTCACTCCTCGTATGTGGCTCTTGCAAGGTACTGCCTATTATTAAACTAACTTAACTCTTTCCTTGTATAAATCAAAGCCTCCTCATGTGAAATTTCTCCATTTCCCTTTGAGAAGATGATTACTTCCCTGATAGGGAATTATCAGGACATCTGATAAGGGAGAAGAATGCTCTCAACTCTCCATTTGACTGCTCTCCCTCTCCTTCGCTACCATCCTCTCTGCAGCCCCCCAGCCTTGTACATTCAGCCTCTATCACATGGGTTCTCTGCACCTTGGCAATTCCACCCACATGCAACCGTCCTCGCATTGTCCCCAGTTACATTCTTTACCAATTCACGTGAAGCCACACACATTTATTATCCTGTAGTTTCTGTGGCTCAGGAGTCCGGTCACAGCTTAGAGGGGTTCTCTGCTTCGGGGTCTCACCAGGCTGCCATACAGGTGTCAACTGGGGCTGTGGGCTTATCAGATGCTCACCTAGGGAGGGATCCAGTTTCAGACTCCCTCAGGGTGTGGGCAGAATTTATCTCCTCAGGTGGTAGAACCAAGTCTCTGTGTTCTTGCTGGCCACTGGCCGGGAGCTGTTCTTCACACCTAGAGGCTGCCCACAGGCCCTTTCCCTCTTCACAGTCTCTCTCCCAACATGGCAGCTTACTTCTTTAAAGCCAGCATGGAGAGTCCCTCCAGTCTGCTGAGTCCAAGATAACAAAATGTTATTACAGAAGTGACATCCCATCTCCTTTCCATATTCTGTTGGCTGGAAGCAAGTCACAGATCCCTCCCACACTCAAAAGGATGGAACTATGCTGGGTGTGAACATGAGGGCCAGAAATCACGGGGACCGCCCTGTCTGCCACAGGTACAGTCTGTGCTTTGCTCTCACTTACTTGACCAAAGAATCCTTTTGTGAGCCTACTGATATGCCAAGAAGCTCTGTTTGAGAAATGTTAAAGTATTCAGTATAATTAGACATATTATATTCTCCCAATGTATTTTATAAGGGGTGTGTGTGTGTGTGAGAAATATAATTTTAAACTCCACTGGTCAGTTAGTCAGCACCCACCTAGAACTTCAGGAATGTCTCGATGAAGAAGCAACCCTTCATGTCGCAGTGAGCAGTAGCTAAGGAAGGGATATTCCCCTTAAGCAGAAGTGGATGCTGTTCTGAGACAGTGGTTGCCGAGGCTGGGAAACACCTATTTATTGCCTCATCACCCTGACTCTCCCCGGGACTGTGCCCCCAATGCCTGTCCACAGAAAGGAGACACTCTCTGTGCAGACTGGTCAGAAATGGAACCTGTGATTGGGACCTGAGATACGGTGGCTCTCAGAATCTGAAGACTGGCCTAGTGATGGCCTAAGACTTAGAATGGGAAGAAATCATTTAGACCTGTAGGCTTTGCTCAACAAAACTCTATTTTTCAAATAAAATATTACTTGACACTCTCTTTATTGAAACAAAGAGTGGACGGCTATGGTAGAACAGGGGTGTCCTGCCCACTGGAACTTCCAGTTGCCCCCATCTTTGTGCAAACTGGAATGCCCTTCAGAACTATTTCTCTTGCTTAGCTTCCTCATTATAAATTGTGGAAAAAAACTGAGCACCCAGGAGGTGAAGTGTCCTGTCAAAGCCACACCACCAAGTCTAGACCATGCATTCTCAGGATGCCTCCTTGCTATAACGCAGAGTGATCCTTAAAGGTGAGTTCTGTCTCCTCCCAGGGTACAATGGCCTCTCCACCCTCCAGCATTACCTTAAGAAGACCCTCCCTCATGAGTTCACAATTGCTGTCATTAACTCCCACCTTGAGGAATCAGATTGAATTAGCTCTTTGTGTAATTAAACCAGAGAAGCACTTACATTTTGTGACATCTCGAATTTCTGTGAGCAACTGAACATAGAAACTGAAGGACAAATGCTTGCCTCCCAACCCCTCCAAGACACCCTACGGGTGGGGTGGAGTGTGAAATCCCCAGGACAAATGGGAGCAGGCTGGATGTGGAGCTCCTCACAATGAGCATTAACAACCTGAATCTAACCTAAGCTCCTTAGCTCTGTGGAGGTTACAAGAAATAGTGAAAGCAGCAAAAGAAACCTCCTTTGGAACCCAGACTGCCCATGTTTTCACGAACACTCTCCCACAAAAGTTGATCCAAAGGCTTAACGAGCCAAAAAGCATTAAGAACCGTGCATGTAAATAATGTCACAGATTCTTGCTTCTTTAATTGGATGCAAATAGCATCACCTGGGCTCCACATCCCAGGATCCGTCCTGCTCTTTGTCACGCGGCACTCTAATGCACCGCGTTCTGAAGAGCCTGGCAGGAGAGGAAGACATTAACTGTGAGATCTGCTGGCTTCTGCCAAATTCACAAACGCTGGCAGCTAAGCCTATAGATATAATGAGGGATAATTTCATGCAAATTCTCTGTGCTATTCGCTGAGCTCCAAGATTAGAGATGTCAGAAAATGTAAGTGCTCCTCTGGTTAATAACACAAAGAACTAATTCAGTGTGATTCCCTAAGCTGGGAGTTAAAGAGCGTGATTGTGAACTTGTGGAGGAAGGGTCTCCTTAAGGTGATGCTGAAGTGGGCCAAGTGTGTGCAAAGGCTGGGGTACCTGGTGAGGGAAACAGAGCCTCCTTATGAGGGTCACTCTGAATCACACTGGGGTGGCGTACAGAGGTTCACGTAACTCTCAGGGCTTGGCTATCTCTCACGTACCTGCTGGAAGTGTGGGCAGATGTGATGGGCAGTAATAAGCTTACACTGCTGCTTGGAGAGGATTGTTCCAGGCCAAGCCAAGGCTGCAGGGTTTGGGAACAAAATCTGGAAGACATGTGTACAAAGGACATGCCTCACTCCTCTTCCCCTTCTAAAACAGACACTTGGTTCCTAGATGCATCTCTCCTAGTTTCCTGGACACACATTTTTCCATTTTTATATGCCAAATGATATTTGGTCATAGTGTCCAGAGGGCACTGACTTTTATTCAAACAGGGTACTTCTTGGAGATAATTTTACATCTTGTGAATGGTATGTAGCAATAGAATGCTTCAGGGGAAAAGATCACTCCATCCTCCTATTTATTGTGTCCTAGCTGTAGCACAGGGATTATGTGTCAGGCTTTGGATTTTCAGATTTAACTTTACAGGTTATCCTGAAGTATCTATGACAGTTTTGAGATTAAAACACACACACACACACACACACACACACACACACACACACACACACACGTCCTCCCTCTGGTACCCTCCATACAGTCACTGGAATAGACCTTGATTCCTAACTTTTCTAAAAGAAAGATAAGAAATCATCATCAATTGAGAATCCATTGGTGGCTTTATCAGTTATCCCATTTCTAGAATAGAATGTAACACTGGAGACAGACAAATCTCAAGCCAGACAGTATATGTTCTTAAAATCAAGAGCATGATTAATTAGTCATTTTCTTGGAGGCTGACTTAGGATTTGGCTCTGCTTCCGCAACTGGCTGTGAGATCCTGTAGAAACTCCTTAACCTCTCTGGGCTACAGATCTCTCTAATCAATTTAGGATAATAATTCCTACTTCTTAGGTTAATACTGAGGATTGAGTGAGGTGATGCATATGTTTAACATGTAATAAATGCTCAATAAGTAGCACCTAAGCCATTTTTGGTTGGTCTACATGATTAAAGCCCACAGCACAGATTTATATGATCAAAGTCTTTGCACATAGTCAGTATGTACTTAGAATTTTTCTATCATCATCAGGTATCAACCCCCGCCCCATCACACCTTTTCAATGGCAATTTCTTCCAAATAATGTAATGAGTCAAATGGGACACATTTTCTGTTTACTCCTCAGGATATATGTTCTGCGGTCTTTTTTAGTTTTGTTTTCCACAGTGTATATACCAGTAGATTGGTCATATCCAGCTATACAAATGAGTAAGCCGAAGAAGTCAGATTCATTATTTAAAAACTTTGGAGACTCTGTTTCCAGAAGAATTCCATCTACAGATATTTACCTTGCCCAGCCTGAGACCAGTTCAGTGGGGAACGGTCTTTAGTAATAAGACGGTGGGTTCGTTTTGTCCAGTGAGATAAAGAAGCTCTTTACAAGTGAATTGTATTTTATTTTATGGAGCTATCTCTTCCAAATAAGTGGAGCTATGACTCACTGGACATTATGAATCCTCACATGGTGCCTGCCGCTGTGGATTTACAAGTGTTTGTGGCCATGCACAAGTGAGGCATGTTTTACTGCTAAGTATCCACAATACTTGTCCAACTACCCTTGAAAATAACAGTTTTCTGATTTGAAGGAGCACAGATACATTGCAAGCAAGCCCTCTGGCATAGATATTTCCAGAAATGAGTTTACACATTTTCAATGAGAGAGTATCAGTTTTGTCCCACAGATTATCCTGAAATATCTAGGATGGTTTTTGGGATGAAACACACACACACACACACACACACACACACACACCTCCTCCCTTCATCCCCCTTCATACAGTCGTGAGAATATGCCTCGATTCCTAACTTTTCTAAAAGAAGAAGTCATTGTCAATTAGGAATCCATGTGTGGCTTTTACTGATTACCAAAATTTTAGAATAGAATACAAGATTATAGACAGCTGAATCTTGAGCCAGACGGTATATGTTATTAAAATCAAGAGCATGATTAATTAGTCACTTACTTGGAGTGATTTATCTTGTACCTCTCTCCACTGGTGTTGGAATTGCCTGCTGTGGATGTCAGGTGTACCACTCTATTATGAATGCTAATCAAAGTCCACAGAAGTGCAGACTGAGGGTGAATTTGAGCTCCACCAAATATCCATTTAAAAGAGCTGACTTTTATTAAATAGGCCTGAAGTCAAGAAGCCCATAAAACTACAGAGGAAAAGGATAAACCAGTTATGGCTAAGCTGTCTCACTCTCAAATGAGCCAAGTGCCAACCTGAGGCTGCCTACCTGGGATCCCAGGGCTGTCTTCCTGACTCATGTATAGATAAGAGTCCCATCTCTTCACTTCCCACACACTTTTCCAAGCCATCCCAATTCTGTCCATTTCACCTGCCAGCCCCCTAAACCAAGCACCCCGTCTCTCTCCTGAAAGACTGCAATAGCCTCCTCACACTGCCTCCATTAAGTAGAACAGATCTTTGAAAACCGTAGTTGATCATACCACATTTTTTCTTAAACCCATCAGTGGCTCCCCACTGCTCTTAGAAAGAAGCCCTTAGTCTCTGACTCAGCCCATGAAGACCTCTTCAATCTCACTCCCACCCACCTCTCCTGCTTCATTTCAAATTTCTCTCTGGCTTTTTCAATGTGCATCAGCCCCACTGACGTGTCGGAGGGGTCTAAAATGTTTAAACTTCTTTTCTGCCTCAGGACTTTTCACTTGCTGGTCCCTCTTCTGAAAATGCCCTTCCGCCATGACCCAGCCTGGCTGTCTTTCTGCCTGCCTGTCTGTAGCTCAAAGGTCACTTCTTCCCAGAAATCTTCCTCTTTCCCCTTCACCTCTCCCTAGAGATAATTACCAGCTCTCATGCTGCCCTGTAGTTTTCCCATGTAGCCCTTATCAAAATTGTCATTACCATTTTACAATTTTTTTCTCCTTCCCTGTATCCTCAGTTCCTAGCACAATGCAGTGTTCACAGAGGGCCCCCAATAGGTGAGGGGATCAAGCAACTATGATGAAAGCCGTGTGTCGGGGGACCACTAGCTGCCCAGCCAAATCAGGGCCGCTTTCTTCCTGAGCTCATAGTTGGACTACATTTCCCAACCTCCCTTTCAGGTAGGTGGTCATGTGACTGTGTGGGGAGGATATGTGCCACTTCTAGGGCAGACCACAAAAACCTCCCTGGGAGCAGCTCTGTGATATTCCTACTTTCTGGTGGACTGGGATATTGATATATTGAAAATGGCAGAGCCACCCACTGGCCTGGGTTCCTGAATGACTTTGTGGAAGAAACTCTCAGACCTAAACTGCTGGCCCAGAACTGTGGTGTGAGCAGGAAACAAAGTGTGTGCTGTTAAAGCACTGAACTTTCAGGCTCAATCTGATACTGCAACTTTGTCCCCCAAATTAATACATTAGGATACTAATACATAGGATTTCAGGCCCTGAAAATGAGTGAAAAATTGTTACACGCCCCCTTACATACACACATACGTGCTCACACCTCCATAAACATATATGTGGATCCCATGGAGAGAGAAGAAAAAAGCAAACTGAATTTCTGACAAAGTATAGTATTATGAAAAAAATCAGTATTTAAAAATGTTTTCTATCTCCATTTAACTCTTTCCCCCCTCTGCCTCAGTCTTTAATAACTAAGAATAGTCTGATTACTAGTGTTTCTTTGTAAGAGAGCTGCCACCGCCTCTTACATTTCTCCTTATCCTTACTTGTTGCCCTAGTAATTCCATATAAAGCCCTGGGTATGGAGGAACCCTTACAGTGAGAAGGGGAGGATCTCCCAAAGCAGTAAAAAATTAAGCAGTTTTCTTACTGAAATTAGAACGTCATCTAGCAACCAATTCTATTTAGCTTTGCCCCTAAGACAGTTCAGGGATAGAAAGAATCACTAGACAGATTTCGCAAACGAATAAGAAGTTCTCTATGTCCTTGGGGTTTCTGTCCCGTAATCTCGGGGCTGGGCCCCCACCTCCTGGAGGCTGCCTCTCTGTGCCCTCACAGCCCAACCTCTGACTCAAGCTGAGAGAAGGGCAGGTTCACACAGCTTTGCAAGCCTCTGCTGAGCAAGTTAGCCTAGCTGAGTTAATGACAATGCAGCCACTTAACCACCAGCACAAAAAGCCTAATCAGTCAGCTGGTTGGAGCTTCCTCGCCAGGAAGCCCACCCCTCCCTGCCTAGCCTTCCTTTGGCTATGGAAACCTCTGTACGTATTAGGAGCACCTGCTCATAGAGTTGTGGGGCCTTTGGCCCTAAAAGGGAGGAACTGAGCCCTTTTTGCCTCTGGGTATGGATCTCCCATGCTCCTGGAAGCCCATTTCTTCCACAGGAAATGTCCCTTGGTGCCAACCCTGCAATAACGGAACGGAACATTTTCTCACATGGAGCCACACCTGTTGTCAACAAGCATTTGCCTCCAGTCTATTTAAGCTCACGGGGAAAGGAGACTGTGTGAATCTCGGGCATTTTTGGCAATGCTAGGCCCGCAGCATCTGGGAAAGCTCCACAAAGTCTACGCTCTTGTTTGGGAGGTGGAGTTACCCCTGGTAACAGCTGCTATGTTTCAACAGAGACCGGAGGCCACTGGGAAAGGCATAAAGGCCTCACACAGACCCCTTTGCAGAGCTGAGTGCCAGGCATTTGGAGTTGATGGCAGCTTGTACCTGTTAGGATTCCTGCAGACTCATCAGCAGCAGGAGCAAAGCAGAGAGAAGGTCAGCTGCCGGCATGTGATTTGTGATGGAGCTGATTTTGTTGTATCGGTTTGGTTTTGGTCAAAGATGTCATCAGGCAAAGTTATGTTAAGCATCTACGTTGATTGAATATAAATTTACATTTTGGTCTGTAACCTAAGATGTACTTATCCACTTATAGTTCATTTGTTTATCACTTCATGCATCCATTTGTTTATTCTTTTCTCCTTTCCTTCATTCAGAACCACAGGCCCATCCCGAATCGTAGTTCTTTTGATTGACTCCCTGAGGCCCTACTTCAGTTTCCTTCACCTGCCTGGTGCCTTAATAAAACCTCCATAATTTCCACTCCCTGGTAGGGTCCCCACATAAATATGAATAGTTCTACTGAACAGCAAACTGATACTCTTAGAGAGAACTTAGGGCCTGGGCATTCATCCACAGCTCAATCCCCTGTTGTCATTTTCCCCACCCCAGTAGTCACTCCCATGTTTACCGTGTATAACATTATAGTTCACATATGCACGTCCTTTTTTGAATCATTCAAAGTAGGCCAGTCCTTCTTGAGAATTCCCACAGCAATATGGCATAGTTCTCTATAGTTGTACTCAGTCTTTTACTATGTAATTTTTGGTTTAGGACTCTTGTATGATATTATAAGCTCCTTAAGGACAGAACTGTGACTTATGTGTCTCTTTACTACCAATGCCTAAAGGTTTGATAAATGTTTGTTAAATTACTTTTTAAGGATGGGTGGTTGTATGGATGGATAAGAGTATACTGATGGATGAGAGGGTAGGTGAGTGGGTGGATGCATGAAAGGATGAATGGATAAATGGATTTATAGGTAAATAGGTGGGTAAATGGGTGGATGGATGGATGGATAAACGGATGGATGACAGATTAATGGATGGGTGGATGAATACAGGATGACTGGATGCTTGATGAGTGAGGGTGAGTGGGTGGGTGGGTGGCTAGATGAATAAATGAAGAATGACCTCAACCATTAGGGAGCCAACATGTACAATCAACAACATCGCTTACTTCCAGTAAGATAATCTCCAACCATTAATCCCTTAAGCAAACTCACAAACCCTAAACTGCCAGCAAGTAAAACAATTAGCAGGCCCCTTGTGGCCGGTATTCCCCAGAGTTGAAGGAATATGGGGAATGCTCTAATTTCCGCCTATTCGCCAACTGGTGAAATATTTCCCTGTGGCAACCCAACAGCATTGCTCTGGCAATAGTCAAATCTGTTCCATTACCTTTTATAAAATAATTTCCTGAATATTAAAACTGCCCCTTTTTTCCTTCAGAAATGATACCTAAAATGAACCTAGAGGCAAACTGCAGAAGATACCCATAAAACAAAAACTGACACCGAGGGAAAAAAGGGAGTCAAGCCCAGAACCCCCTGCCTTCCGAGGCAATCCTCACAAAGCAGTCCCTTCAGACAAGCAGGACAAGAGTTCTGATTCTTACTCCCCCAAACGTGACCTTGTTTCAAAGCCACACGGCTTTCCTCGCTCCAGTCCATGGTTAGTCAGAAAATGAGAGAATATATAGTATTCAGCGACTGCCAAATGTAGAATGAAACATAACCCTTGCTTTTGTGCGTTGGTTTATTACGTTTTTTATTACTACTGCTGTGTTATAGATGTCTCTCCTTCCTCCAAGGAAACAAGAGAACAATGAACCAGTTTGAAAGACAAAAGCTGTCAGCTTGGATAAAATTAGTCTGTTTTATTTTTTTATTAAAAAAATAGGAAGCTAATCATGCCAATTGTAATTTTAGTAAGTTATTTCTAATGTGAGTTTATTAAACCATGAATTTTCCCTGGAGCCAAACTAATGACCACTATTAGGTATGCTCTTCTATTTTAAATGATCAAATATTCAATGGAATAAGATGAAAATTATAGATAGTGATAATTACAAAATGTCAGCATCACCTGGAATCAATTTACTACTATGTCTCCTCGGGTGTGGAGAAGAATCAGTTTAAAATGAGCAGAAGACACGTTGTATGGGCTGCTGTCATTTATCCTTCGGGGACTGTCACGGCTGAATATTTATATCCCTTGCTCCCCTGCAGTTGTTTCTAGCCTGCTTGCTACACCCTTTATCAGACGACAAGGGAAGGATTGGCAAGGAGAGAGAACCCCACCTCCTTGAATCCCCAGGTCCTCCCCTGAATTTTTGCAGGGGATGTGGAGACAGAGCTTTCAAATAAACCAATTCTGTTGTAACCACTTGGGAGTCTATATCTGTGGTTTTCCTCTTAAATATATAGTACTGGCCTTCCCCTCCCCCCAGTTCCTGCAAATGAAAAGGGAGCAGGAGATTGTGTAATTAGATATATTGCAAGAAACGTTGCTTGATTTTAAATCAAGCTTTCAGCTGTGCTTCTTTTGTTTAGGTAAATCACCGATGTACCTGAAATCATGGGCAAAAGGAATTTGCTCTTGGCACAGAAGGGCAGAGACTGCAGCCCCTAAGGTGTACCTGTCAGGGAAAGGCGCAGCTAACATGATACACATATACAGATGTGTTTGGCTCTTCGGGGGACTGATCGATTTGCCAGGGCTGTCAGAGGTACCTGTGTGACAAGACAGGATGAGACCCATGACCCTCCCCCTGCCTCTTTTCTGCACTTAACCTCCCCCAATATCCTTCTGCCACCATCTGCTACACAAAAGAAACATGAAGGTAAACACACACTCACACACAGACACAGTGGGGCACTGCATCCCCCAGTCTAAACAACTCCAACAATTTGGTTCTGGCGGGAGAGAGTACCAGGGTAAACTCCCAAAGTAGAGCTGGTCGGTTACGGGTACATTTCTAGGTTAGTTTAAATCCTTATTTCCCATTCTTTCTGGCTTTCTTTCCTCCCTCCTACAGCCTCACCCTTTGGAGCTACTGATCATCCTTCTACATCCACTCCCAAACTCTCTCCTCTGCACAATCTACTTTAAATTCCTTTTGCCCCAAGTAAACAATCATTCCTCCTGAACACCAGGGAATAAGCCCTGCTGTGCCAGCAGCCTGATTTGACAGTGACCCTTGGACTCTGTACCGGAATTCCTGGAGCAGCCTTGGCTCTGTTCTGGGTGGATAGCCCTGGGAAGCAGCAAAGTGCAATGGTAGAGATATAGGTTCTTAAGCTGGACTGCTTCCTACCAGCTGCGTGACGTTGCGCAAGCCCTCAACTTCTCTGTACCTCAGTTTCCTCATCTGTAAAATGGATGAAATTATACCTACCTCCTAGGGGTTAAATTTTTCAAGTGCATAGAATGGAACTTAGCACACAGTGTTTTTACATATTTATTACACTAAAAAATAACTTCTAATAAGCTGATTACTCAAGCCTCACCCTTCCCCCTCCCCAGTCTTTACACTTCAAGGTTCCCTTTCATCTCTGCTACAAAGCCCAGCACCTTTCTTCACTCTCTGGGATCTCAACATTTCCATCTAAGATTGATTAATATACCCAGCTATCCCCAGGGCTGACTCCTGATCATCCTCTTTTCTCAGACCTACACTTGTATTTAAAACTATTCCAGGATTCAAGAACAAGGATAGTTCAGTCCCTGAGACAGCCAATCTAAGCATTTTAAATCCACTATTGAAAAAAGGAAGGGAGGTGGTAGTCTTTGCCATGTCTCATGTTTGGAAATGATTAAATATGGGTTTCTATTGCCTGTGTGCCCAAAGCACAAAGCTGTTGTAAATAACTAGGGCTCTGGTTAGATCTGAATTCAAATCTACTAGTTCTAGGAAGGAAATGTATGGAATCATAAATAATAAATAAGGAAGGGGATGCCTCCCTGCCAACCATATGTAATAAATACTTCTTGGTGATCACATCTTAAAGAAAGGAGGCAGATTTTTGTCTTGTTTTGGTGTGATTCCAAAGGCCATTCCCAAAGAGGAGCTGCAACGAGGTCTTAGGCAAAGTTTGCATCATGAGTGAACATAAAGTCTTCCATTCCAGGGAGACTACTTCAATGGCCAACACTTATTTTGTAGAAGGGACAAGGCAGCAACATGGAAATGCCCCCATCACCCAAAACTTAGCAGTAATCCTGGCTTTAGCATCATGGAACAAAGCAGGTGGGTACAAAATTATTGGAAGAGACTTACTATGTCTAGACACGTAAAGCTTGACAGCTATCCTGGGTTTCGCAGACTGGGATGTCTTTATGCTATGAAGAGTATGTAGACAGGTACAAGGGGCTGCATAATTTCTCAAGGCAAGCAAGATTTTCTGGAGAGACGATTCTACTCAGTGTAAGTAATTTGAAGCATTGTTTTGCATTAAAGTAATCACAGATATTGTGGTAGGCAGAGCTTAGCTCTCAATGATCCCTGCCTCCCCATATGCATGCCCTTGGGTAATTCTTCCTGTTGAGTGTGGGATGGACTTAGTGACTTGCTTCTAATTAATAGAATATGGCAAAAGTGGTGGGCTATCTCTTCCATGATTAAGTTACTAAAGACTGTGACTTCTGTCTTGTTGGCATTTTGGATCTCTGTTTCTTCTCACTTGTTTGCTCTGGAGAAGCACGCTGCCATGTTGTGAACTGTCCTACAGAGAAGTCTGTATGGCAAGGAACTGAAGGCTCTCCCCAGCCAACAGCCAGCAAGGAAGTAAGGTCCTAACAGCCTGCAAGGACAGAATTCTGCCAACAACCTCATAAGTAAGCTTGGAAGCGAACCCATGCGCAGTAGAACCTTGACATGACTGCAGCCTGTATGTAGCTAGAGCACCAACCTAAGCTGCACCCAGATTCCTGACCTACAGTAACTTTGAGATAATAAATGTTGTAATTTTAAGCCACGAAGTCTTAGAGTAATTTGTTATGTAGCATTAGACAACTAACATAGATATATTATGGACTAGGGTATAAAACTGTAAAGAAAGACAAGGCCTGTTGCATCTACTTAATGTTTCAGCTCATGTCCACACAGGGCCCCCCAAATTACCCAACTCTAGGGGCACTATTCACAAAGAACATAATGTGAAGTTATGGTACATTAAAACCCTGGAACCATCTTTACACTACATCTTTGCATTGTTACATCTTTTTGATTGTCAGGTCTGTAACATGTTAGCTATCTGACCTGTATCAGGTCTCACTTTGTAGATCCTCAGTTTCCTCATCTGTAGAGTAGGTGTAAGAATCTTGGCTTCATCAGTTTTCTGAGAAAGGTAAGCCAGATGTCTGTAAAATGCACAGTATTTGGCACATAGCAGAAACTGACTTTCAGCTCAGTAACTGAGTCTCTGGCTTTAATCAAAATTTCCAGGGCTTTAGTTCTGTGCAAAGTGCTAGGACACTTAGTTCTCTATCTTTATTCCAGCTGGAAATGGAACGTTCCACCTCTCCCCTGGCAGAGGAAAAGCAGAATGAAGTCACCTCACCAGTTCTGCTTTCCCAAGGCAGTTCGTCCTTGGTGTTTGATTATATCTTTAAATACCAGGTGTTTACTCTGGAAAGAAAACCAACTCCATAGTCAACCCATGTAGGTACAATGAAAATAGAAAACAGAACATGGATTTAACTTCCTCATTCAGTTAAAACCAAATAGATTCTTATGTGAAAGAAGGTTCATATTTGCAGGTTGTGTATTATTAAATTTGCCACTATGTCCATCTGGTCCCTTTGTGTGTCCCCATTTACTAATGTATACAGATTCAGAGACTCCCAATAAGCATGGCCGCTTATTAAAAATAATAAAGGGCTCCTGCTAAGTGAGCACCAACTTTGCGCTGGGCATTTTTGCGTACAGGTTTTGATATTCTCGCAAAGGCACGTGGAATAAATCCTGCCTTTTCCTATTGCTCTCTTCACACCTCCATCCATTCATGGAAAAAAAAAGCCATCAATATGTGTCCCAAACAGAATCTAGTCTAGGAACAAGCCAAAGCATATTTCCTTCAGCATGCACCCAAGCAAAGAACGAAGGCACTAATGTTGAAAGGATCAAGTGTGTATCTGGCCCTGTGCCAGGCACTATTTTAGTGGGTCTCAGGGAGGCTGTGAGGTGTACGAGTTAAGGTCACTGGCTGAGAAGCCAAGCTGCCTGGTTTTTAATCCTAGCTCCACCGTTTACTAACTTATTAGAGAATATCAAGCATCTTACTTAACCTCTCTGTGGCTCAGCTTCCTCAGCTGATGCAACAGATCTTAAACACTCAGCTCACCTTACTGAGGAATCAATAAATGTTAGTGATCTTACCCTTGACATAGCCTGTGAGATGGATATGATTCCACTCTGTTTTGTAGATGAGAAAAGTGAAGGTAAGAGAAGGCAAAATACTTCCCCAGGCTCATACAGATGGTAAGGGACAGAACTGGAATTCAAACTCATTCATGATTGAATCCAAAGCTGTGGCTACTGTAACTACTGAATTATGAAGCTCTGCTGAGTCTCCTGTAGGTGATGATAATAATGACCGCAAAATGGCTATTTCCTGTGTGCCAGGTACTGTCCTGAGAGCTTCACATGCACTTATCTCATTCACTCTGCATCACAACTATATGTACTAGGTGTAGTTTCCATTCCCATTTCACAAATGAGGAAACTGAGGCTTAGAAAGGTTAAGCAATGTGCTCAAAGCCACATATGGGTGGTGGAGACGTCTAATGCCCACCATACCCTGCCCTGTTCTCCTTCCAGGAACATGGGAGGATTACGATTCCTAAGACCACTGGGCAGAGCCCTTGAGGCATTCTTGCTCATGGGCTGTAGGCAGAAGTGACCCATTTCCTTTCCAAGTCAAAGCATCTCCAAGGAGACTTTCCCCGATGCTCTTCTCCCAGTGGTAGCAACTGTAGGAGCACATTTAGTCATGGAGGGGCAATGAGACAGGGCAGCCTCGCTTGCTCCGCCCCCTCACGGAGGAGTGCTCCCTGACTTGGTTTTCAAGAGGGAGAACTAAACCTGTGTCGTGAACAGGCTCTGAGACCCGTGCTGGTCTGTGATTGCAGCACAGCCTCACCTATCCTGGCTGACACAACTGGCACGTGGCATTTCCAGGGTTCAAACCCTAGACAACGAGAATAATAACTTTAACACAGGGTGGTGGTGAGAATTAAGTTATATCAGATAAAATATTACAGATAAGGAAAGGCATAGCACAAAGCAAAGCACATGGTAAATGCTGAATAAATGTTTGTCGAATAAAAGAGCTCTTTCTCTGAAGGTCAAGATTAAAACTTGAAGAATACATAGTGATAGCTGACAACATGCAGTGCTTACTCGGGGCCAGACATATTTCTCAGGGCTTTGTGTGTACAGACTCACTTATCTCTCACAATAACCTGTGAGAAAAGTACTATAAGTATCCACAATTTTCAGGTGGGCAAACCAAGGCATATAGAAATTAAGGAACAGAACCAAAGTCATATGCAGAAAATGGAAGATCTGGGTCTCAAACCCAGGCAGTACGGCCCCAGACCTACATTCTTGACCTAGTGGTAGACAGGCAGATTTTTTTTCCTTCTTTTTAAATTTTTTATTGCGGTATAGTTGTTTTACAATGTTGTGTTAGTTTCTACTGTACAGTGAAGTAGAGTTCCCTGTGCTATACAGCAGGTTCTCATTAGTATCTATTTTATACATATTACTGTATATATGTCAATTCCACTTTTTTTAAAGGAAACTCCATCGAATAATTAGGTGTAAAGGAAAAACAATATTCCTGGATGAATTAAGAAAAAGAAAAAAATGTAATGTTGGCAACATAAGAAAGGTTTTATTTTCAATTTGCTTCACTGAAGTTACTTTATATTTGTAAATGAATATACATACATACAAGTAGGTATACATGGAAGAAAACACAAAATGTGTTGGAGACCAGTGAGATTTGAGAGGCAGCTCTAGACTGTTATGGGATAAAACACAAGATAAAATACCCCAAACAGAAAGCTGTAATGAGCTAATATTCAAAGGAAACTTTCAGATATATCGCCACTATGTCACAGAGACAAGTCCCTCTATTACTTCCCCCTCCAAAACTGTTTATGTCAAGGGATTCCTGGGGGCCTTGAAGGGCAAAGCATGGCAGTAATGAAGCTAGAGTGGCAACTTTCAAGACCCTTCCACACATCCTCGCTGCTGACCACTGTATCAATCCAGGAATGGGCAAGCCAGAGAAAGGAAACGAGGGACTTTCACAAAGTGGCGGCTCTCATGGCAAAGAGAACCACAAACAATAGGAGGGACATTTATCTTTGTTGCCACAAGAGAATTCAGACAAGCCTGACTGAAAATGTTTCTGCTGGCTCAGCCCATCTCCCAGGTTTTCTCTGCCTTTCTCAGCCTCTGCGTCCTTTGCCTTGGGCCCCAGCCTTGAGCTGATTCTGAGAGAGGAAGGCAGTATACCTAGAGCTCCATCACTTGATGGGACGTGGGTACCATCCTTTCCACACCAAGACCCAACCACGAATTCTCAGCTTTGGTGCTCCCTCTACATTTCCTTTTCTGACAACCAGACATGTAAGATTAGGGTATTCCTGGGGCATCCTGATGACCCCTTTACCATCTTATGCCCCCATCATGTTGGCTGAGTCTGTAGGAAGTCGACCAGGGAGGTATTCTGGCTTCATTATTAAAAGATCTGTCTTTGAAATCTGACTTAATGTGTTCAAAGCTCAGCTCTTCCCCTATGACACTGGACAAGTTACTTCTCTAAATCTCAGTTTCATCATCTGTAAAAAAGGGATGGTAAAGATGATGGTGATATCTACCTCCTAGGGCTCCTATGAAGAGTAACCAAAGTAAGGCATCTAACTTGGTGCCTGGCACTGTAAATGCTCAATAGTTTGGTTAGCTATTATCTCGGTTCGTCCTAGGTTTTGTCTGTTTAGCACTTCTCCTTCCCAGGCCACCTCCAGGTTCGGAGACTCTGCCCTGAAATCCAGCTGGTCCCCCTCCTTCTCACCAGTGCCCTTCCTCTCAGGGCCCCCTGCCTCGCCCGTGTGTGTGTACAGGCAGGGGTGGGCTTCCTGCTGCATTTAGTGCTTGGTATAGATTAGCGCCGCAGCAGATACTATCACTGCTCCTTCCACATCCCCTCAGATCCCTTTGCCATTTTACTGCACACCAGCTCCCAGTGTGCTCCTAACAGCCAGCACCTGCAGTGGCAGGCTGGTAAATGTTTAACAACCACCTCTGGGGATAGGAGAGCCCCGATTTGTAATGTAAGCCAATTTCCATAGGGTAACTACTCCCACCATGGCCGATTTCAAGCTATCAATGTGAGGTTAACTAACTTGCAAAATTCCTAACAATTTAACATCCAACACTCACGAACAGTTACAAGCCAGTGCCTGCACACCATGGGCCTCTGTGTTTCTCTTTTACAAAGGCTGCATCCTGGATGCCAGGATCTGTTTTGCCAGGGAGGACAGGAAGTGTCTGGGCATTTATGCCCCTGTTCGTCCCTCATCCCAGAAGCCCCTAACCAAGGATTGGTGGGCTCAGAGGTATAAGTATTCAAGATCCCTCACCTCTGATGGGCCAGCACTGAAGTGTGACCCACACCTCTCCTGTTTCTCTGGGGGATTAGGCCAAACTTACCTCTGTGGGACTTTGCTTGACTCCTTGCTCACTCCCCCCCTTCCCAGTCTTACTTCCCCACCTCCCCATCAGTGCTGTCTGGGAACCTTTCTTACAAGTCACACTCACACAACTTCTCATCCAGAGTCTGCTTCTGAGGAACCAAAGTGACCGTTTTAACAGCGTGCATTCTAAAGCTCTGAGTTCAAGTCCTGATTCTGATACAAGCTGTTGACTTGGGAAAGTTATTTAACCTCTCTGAGTTTGTATTTCTTCATCTATAAAATGGGTCTAATAAAGTCCCTACCAGTAGGGTTGTTGGGAGAATGAAAAAAGATAAATCATCTAACAGGATTAGCATAGAGTCTGGCTCACGATTGTCCACCTGAGCTTGCACTGCCCTTTGGAATCAGAGTTTAGGCTCCTTGGCTGTCCTTTCCTGGAACAGACCTCCATCCGTCTTTCCCTCTGCAGAGGGAATGGGTCTTCTGGAAAAGCTCTGGTCCCATTTGACCAGCTCTGTGATCTTGAAATCCAAGCATGCCTTGTTCCTGAGCTCCACCCTCCCCCAAAAATCAGGGCAGCCAGACAGGGCTCAATGGAGGGCAACAAGTAACTAGGATCCCTCGAAGGGATGGGGCCAACCCTTTGTTCCTGATCCAGTAAAGTTCCTTGCCCCACTATCTCCACCTTCTCATGGCAGAAAATAGCAGTTGATCCCTAGCAGTGGTGAAACGAGCACTCATGAAGTGCTGGTGGCAGAACAGACTAGTAACAGACCCTCACCAAAACCATCAGGCAACCTCTACCCACACCCTTAAAAACACACATCCCATTGGATCCAACAGCACCAATTTTAGACATCCTTTCTAAGTAAAGCATCCTAAACTTGAAAAAGCTTTATGCACAAATATAACCAGTTTAGCCTGGTGCTTTGTATATAATTGGTGCATAATACATTTTGATTAGCTAATGACCGGCCTATCATTTATTATTGTAAAAAATTAGAAAGCACCTTGATCTCAATAGTTAAACACAAAGGAATAGCTAAATGTTATGAGGCTGCCTTCTGATTTTAAAAAATATGTGGCCATTAAAAATTATATTTATAAAAAATTGTAAAACAATGTGAAAAGATTTATGAAATAAACAAGTTTTAATTTATATTAAAGTCACAACTTAGTTTCTTTAATATACAAAGAAAAAATGTGGAAATATTGAGAACAAAAATGTTGCAATAAGGAAATGCTTAACCAAAATATGATATATCTAAACAGAGGAATATTATGCAACCATTGAGAACTGACTGTAAAAATTATAAAATGATATCTATTTATGGAATGGTAATACAGCTCAAAGCATAATTATTGCTAATTTAATTATATAGACTAAACTTAAGATGATTTTTAAGAAGGATATTTAATATATGATTCATGATGAGTCCAACTATATAAGAAGTAAACCAACTAAAAATATGTGCATAAAGGAAAAAGACTCTAAGTAACTACACTAAATTGTTAAGAATGATCATATTTGGATGGCACCCCTTGAGTGGTTTTCTTTTTCTTCCTTTTTTATGTCCCAAATTTTCCCTAATTAAGGAGAATTACTTTTATAATAAACAGCATTTTGATTGATTGGTTGAGTAACAACAACGCAATGTGCACACAAACACACATACACACAGACGAAATAATAAGGAGTGGAAAGCAAGGGAGCACATTACTATTCAAACACCCTTCTCTTTTAATGGTTTCCAAATTTGTTTTCTAACAAGGCTAAATCACAGCCATGTTTTATGGCAGGTAGCAGCCCAACCTAACCAGCAGATAATCAGACTCAAATGAGCACTTCCCAAGCCACAGTTACTCTTTGGCTGTCACTTCAGCTCTGGCGACATTAGCTGGGGACAGCAGCTGGATGAGATGGTGTGCAATTCAAGAACAAGAGAATTCAGAACTCTATGCTTATTAAAAATCCAATTCAGTCTTCCTTGCCTTGTGTAGTCTGCACCGTGCATTCACGGGCTTGCCATATCTCACCTTTGAAATCAAATTTCCTTTCTGCCACGTGCTGTTGCAATCTGTAGATTTAAGTCCATTGTTTCCAACTGAATTTTGTTTTTCAACTGCAGTGCAGTCAGGTAAGTATGTTCTCCCTGATGCATCAGAAAAACCAGCTCAGTGGAGGCCCACTGATTTACCACATGGTGGGTACATCCAGTTTCGTGAATAATTTATCATTTGCAAGCATGAAGGAAAAGCCAGGACACCATGGAACAGGTCATTTCCCACCCCCCGCCCCCCCACCCCACCACTGCCAGCAGCTACCATCACAAGAAAAAGGTAGCGTTCACCTAAGTACTATTTGTTCACTTATATCCTGGGCAGCATCATGAGACATAAATATCAACAGCCACTGACGTCCTTCTGAATGTTACCTCTTACCAAACAGCTTCCCCGATTGGAGGTTCAGTCTGGCATCCATAAAAACACAGGTATCTTTATTCCTCCTTCTTCCCTGATGCAGAGGGCATGATACCTTTTTAATACCCCATTTCCTAACATATGAGGATACAGTATAAAAAACCTGCCATCTGGCTCTTTCTTTTCTTGACGAAACCATTTACATTTTCTTAGTATAATTATTATTGTACAGTAACTTGTCAATACTCTTCTGCCATGGCACCAAATAACAGTTTAAGTATACCTGCAACTTTGATGATTTATTTGTTGCTGCATGCTTTCAAGTGCTGGCTAGGGATAATTACCAGGGAGATTATTACATGGTATTGGGTTAATTAAATATGATAAAGGCATTTGCCTGTGACATGATGGGTCTGTTTCAATCTAAATGATATAAAATGGTCAGGCTCATTGAAGGCAACATGGTGACCCCACAGAAGATTAGACCTAGCCAAAATAGAATCCTGCTAATGATGTTTCTGAATTTGATGTTCTATCTTGATTTCACTAGCTGTCTTTTTAATCAGAGAGATGTCATTACAATGATCGCTCTTGAACGTTCATGCCCAGCCCTCACGAGAAAGCAGGAGACCTTCAGACTACCTTGAAATATTGGCAAAATACAAAATATTAAAGGTGTAAAAGGGAGTCTACTGACACTGAGTTGCTTCTGATCTTCTTTGTTAGACTGAATAAGGATCAGTCTCAATTGAGGGAGTCTGCTGGGTTAGGGAAGTAAGAAACAAGAAGAGACAGATGTCCAGCAGCTGTTGGACCATTTTCCTCCTCCATCGGAGATATTGCTGGGCTATAAACGGATGTAAGCACTAGGCTGGAAGTCTGATGGACAAAACTTTGGGGACAAAGTTTTCTATTTTAATTTTAGAGCAACAAGAATAGAGACTGATACTATACCATATTTTTAAGACAAAAATTCACCTTATACCATGAACATTAATGGTTGGATGCTACCACGGTATGGTAGTAAAATGGCAATGAAGTGGAAAAAGTCTCCATTGCCCAGTTCCCATTTCCCTGACACAGTTGACAGATTAAACTGCTGCAAAGTCTACAGTGGCTGAAATGGTCAATTCAGTCAAATGCACGTTAAGTCCAGGCCCCAAAATATCAATAAAACTAATTGCTAGAATGAATAACCAGGTGAGAGGCGTCACTTGCAATCAGTGGGTCTGTACTGCAGCCTTCCCACGTGCAGGTTACCACGGGGAACAAAATAAGCAAACACCTTATGAAACTGTCCCAGTCAATAGTAAGAGACTCCCTTGCAATTTAGTTGAGAAAATAAGACATATGTTGCATGACTACGCAGCAAGGAGAAGCATTCCCACCAGCCACGAGGAAAATCAATCCAGTTATTTCGTACTTAGACAACTTACACGTGAGAGCAGCTACTCCTCACAGCTTCCCTCATCTCCCTCCTGAGCCGTCAGCCGCAACCCACCTCACACCCATTACTCACATCGAGCTGATCCCCTTGGCTCTTCTCCCTCTCTCCTCACTCCTTTTCTCTTTGGGGTCTTGCAGTGAACACCCTGGTCTCGCTTATTTTGGCTCTTGTAAGTGAAGAGTACCCCTCCCTGGGACCCTCAGCGCCAGTCTCCATCCCTTATTCTCCCCCAGTCCATGACCAGGAACTGATCACCAGCAGCAACACTACCCATCAGTGGGCTAGCAATTCTGTCCAAAGGAGAGAGAGTTCAGGCAGAAACCCGTGGTAGTCCTCAGAGGGGTCAGGGAGGTGCTGGGACTGGAGCAGAGCCCTGCAGGGAGTGCAGGGAATGAACAGGCAGAGGCCAGGGCCTCGTAGAGAGGAAGACTTCGAGCAAAGGCATTGAGCTGGGAAGGCAAAGGGCCGGGGACTATGGGACACAAGTGCGACTGGCACAAGAAAGTCCAGTCTGACACGGAGCAAGATAAAACGAGAAAGACTTTTGCTTGCAGCAACTCAAAAAATGTTGTTTGTACTCTTTCAGTGGGTGCACTGGTGCAACATGGGTTAATCTTAAAAACACAGTCATTGAAGGAAGCCTTGCATAAGAATACATGCTGCATGATTCCATTTATACCAAGTTCTAGAAAAGAAAAAACTAATCCATGGTACCCAATAACCAGAGCAGCGGTTGCTTTGGGGTTGTTGGAGGGTGGGTGTCAGAAGTGGTTAGGAAGAGGCTTGAGGGAACTTTCTGGGATAATGGGACTATTCACCATCTTGACAAGGGTTTAGGTTACAAAGATGCATGCGTATGTTAATTTCACCACGCGTAAATTTTACATCAAAAGAGAAAACGGCATACACAAATATTGAACTCTAGTTAACAATATGCGTGCTAAAGTATTTACGAAGAAAGTATATCAATGTCTACAATTTATTTTGAAGTGCATCAAATCAAAAACATAGGATGGATTAATGGATGGATAGAGGGATGCATAGAGGGAGAGAGAGTGGAAAAGCAAGGGGTAAAATGTTAAAGGTAGAATCTAGGTGGTGAGTGCACATGCGCCCACTGCACAATTCAACTTTTCCGTAGTTCTGAAGATTTTTACAGTAAAAAAAAAATTTTTTTTTAATTGTATGTTGGGCACAAATGGGCCTTGAAGATAAGGTTAAAATTCTATTTCACCCTCCAAGGACATCTCACATTTTGCACTGAGGAATGCTGAAAGAAAGCAATTCGTGGTGGGGGGGATTTAGCCGGACTTACTGGAATTTATTGAATAATGGATAATATATATTAGGTGATAATAATAGATAGTAAAGACAGCAACAACCATGGCTACTACTATTATTGCCACATTATGACCACTCTTTCTGTGTCCAGCGTTAGGCTAAGTGCTTTTAAGAACCATCTCATTTAATCCTACAACAACCCTAAGAGAGGGGTAGAAATAACCCCATTTTCTCAAGAGGAAACTAAGCTTCTGTAGATTAACTGACTTCACCAAAGCTAATGAGGCAGAAGGTTGTGGAGCTGAGGTTCGAACCTAAGCTTAGCCAAGTGTATACGGGGGACATGGATGGCAACTGGCAGGGCCAGGATGTGAACTCGGGTCTATCCAATCCAGAGTCTACAGAGCACCTTCAGTCTTTGTCACAGCACTTCACCTATCCTTGGCAGGGAGGTGCTTCCCTAGTCTCAGATCGGATCTCGTTTCTCTCCAGAGCTAAGGAGGGAGTTTCAATTCTTCAAAAACGGTCTGAACCCGGTGTTAAATATATCAGCTTCGCATTTATGAGTTTTGTAAATTATTCTCGGGGCATCTTGACCTAAATTCTACATATTTCCCTTGACTCAAAAGAGAGGTTGCACTAGACATTCCCCATTTTAGCAGGAGCCTAAGAAGACTCCAGCCTGGTAACACAAGATTGATTTTAATGGTGGACTTTCAGACAGTGAAGTGAAGTGGTGAGGAAAAATACTTGGGGGTAGGCGGCTCTTGGGGACACTTCATATCTTAAATTTGGCAGAAGAAACATTGGTATAGGATACAGAGTCATTGAGTATTCCCTAGGAAGCTTGGTCTTGCATCCTGATTTCACATAACTATAAGGAGGTGATTTTTATGAGAAGTTATTTAAGCCCTGTGAGAATTGGTTCTTTTTTATAATGAGGATAATTCCATGTACTTCTCAAGTCATTACAAGGAGAAACCCATGTCTGGCAACTCACAGGGCCTGGCCCTGAGTAGAAGCCTCAATGAACGTTTATTTCCTTTCCACTCTCTTCTCTGGTCCATGGGAAGAAATGACACTCAGAGAGTCGGACCGTAAAATACTCCTCAGAGTCATGTTTAACACTGGAATTAGCAATTATGCCTCCCTTAGAATGCCTTTCCATTGAGAAGCTCATAGTATAAAAAATCACATGCTTATGAAGCCAATTAATCTTTTTATGCCACATGACTTTCTTGTAATAAATACCATTCACAATATAGATTCCCCACTGATACTGGTTCCAGGCAGTGCCGGCTCTGGGAAGGAGCAATGGGATGACCGGCAGGGAGCTGTTAGTGGGTTTTCAGTCGGAAACAATGTAGTCTATGAGATTTTGACAGTTAAAATAGAAGGAGTAGGGAATCAATTTCATTTAAGACTTTTAGTGCTGGGCACTCAATGGAAACTTGTTGAATTGGGCTAAAGATGTGGGGGGCTTTTCACAAGATGCATAATGGCAGTATCTTTGCAAGGAAACCCTTATGGTTCTAGAGGGGTTTATAGTCTCAGTAATTGGGGTCTCAAGAGGTGTTTAGCAGAAAGAACTCTGAAATTCTGCAGCTCAAAACACCCAAATACTAGTCTCTTTAAAAAGTGAAAGGAAAAATGATATTCAATTTGCCTGAGGCATTCACAAACTATGTGGAGGTGAGGGGATTCCATGAAGAAATGAATGAATTAAGAATGAATGAAGTGACTGTGAGTTTAGTTCAACCTCACAGGATAAAGGGATGCAAATCCACAACCAAAGTTAACTCCAAAATGATTCATGTTCTTCATTCACTATCCAACACCTATTTATTGAGCAACTACTACGTGCTAGGCCCCATGCTATGGCCTCGGATACATCCGAGAAATAAATGGATGCAAATCGCAGCTTATAGTTTTTAACCCCATAAAGAAGGCAAATTGGATCTCAAAGTGCCCCCTCTGCTCTCACATCTGCTTGCCCAGCACCCTCACACTCTACAGTCCCATTTCCAGATGTAGATTTGAGCTCTCCCCTTCCACGTTTCCTCCCAGTCTTGTCATGGAGGGTGGGGAAGGTGAAAAACCTGGATGGACAGAATCAGCACCTCCTCCAGCAGGTCAGAGATAGAGGTGGGCTGGTTGCATTCCTTCATTCCAAATACTTGATTGCTTTTCGTTTTTTAATATGTGCAATACATGGAAACTTTACTATTACCCAGACCCCAGACCCAGATTATTGCATTTCATGCGTTATCTCATCTAATCCTCACTTGAAGCTGCAAAGTATGTATTATTTATATTACTGTTGTTGTTTGAATAGTTATCCCTCATTTAAAGATGAAGAAATAGGCTATGTGCAATTGCATTTTTTGCATTGTCATGGGGTATCTAGAAACTGAACTTTTCTGTCAACTACTTGGTTCCCAAGACCATAGTCTTGCCACTCTCATTTTCCTTTTAAAACTCAGGGGCACATTTATATATCTATAGAAAAATATATCTATTAAATTTATATATCCATTCCATTCATGTGTTCATTTTTTTCAATAAATATTTATCAAATGCCAAACATGTACAGACACTGCATTTTTAAGGTAAAGATTGTCTTTTGACTCAAATTGTTGGAAAGTCACTCAGATCTCCATGTGTATATTTTCATACTTTCATTAATTCAGCAAATAGTTACTGAGTGCTCATTATTGCTCTCCCAGGGCTGGGGATGAAATGGGGTCCAAAACAGGCAAAGAGCCTGCACTGATGCAGCCTGCATTCTAGCAGAGGAGATGAAAAATAAACAACTTTTAAATATTTACTACCTCATGAGATGATAAATTCTGTAAAGATAAAGCATGGTCAGGGGCCAAAGAGTGACTAAAGACAGAAGGGATGACCTCTGTGAAAAAGTAACATTCAAGTAAAAACTAATTAAAAGTAGTAACAAGCCATGAGGATACAGGGTGGGGGGGGTGGGGTGCATTCCAAGCGGCAAGACTAGCACGTGCAAAGGCCCTGAGGTGTGTTCTAGGACTAGTGAGGAGGCTGGTGCAGCTGGAATCCCATACTCATCTGCTTAAATGAAATCTACAAATGTCAAGGTGCTGCTGGTTATTTTTTACACAGTTGTACCAAGAATGTCCTGCCTTGTTCTTGCAATTTTAGAGCAGTTCATGTACCTCCAAGAGAGCTCTGGAAATAATCATTTTTCCTCAAAAAGTCATTAAGCCGCTTTAATCACTCCATGACAATGGCTGGATAATGAAGAGAATGCCCACCCAAGCCACTCAGGGCAGCCCCAAAAGTGAGAGCCTGCTCATTAGAAAGATATTTACAAACAGACCCAAAGAGACCAGAGCTCCCTTCTTGTTCCAACATAGCCAGCCTTCGCTTTTAGTCCCCAACTCTTTGTTCACGGCTTTCCAGGGAAACCCTCCCTCAAGTTCAGCCTGCCTACTGTTTGGCCAGAGGACTTTAATCAGTAGACATGGAAGAAGTGATCCAGCCAGGAGCACGGCCATCACTGAGCAGCCTGAGACAAGGGGAGCCGCAGATAAAAGAAGCAAAGCTGAGAGTTTCACTTCTAATTAGTGGAAAGTTAAAGTTGATTTGAATCATTAGAATTACGGACTTACGGGTTTACTAAATAACATCCTCTCACATATGTTTTCTATTAATACTCTGTGGTAGTTCCAGTTAGCTTCAGTGCTTGAGAACTGTGCTCATTAGGAGAAAATATTTTAGAAAAGTCGTGGGTAAAGTTTGTGCCAAAAAGTACAAGCTTGAATAATTTTCTTTTTATGAATAGTAGATAACAATTTAAAGGTAATCAATTCTAATGGCACAGAACTCTTAGAAATCTTGAGACTCGGAATATCTTTAGAGCCGGAAGAGAAGGTTAGTGATCATTGCATTCAATTCCCTCATTTTGTCTTGGAGGAAAGACAGAGTGGCATGGGTGAAGTCTGAGGTGCAGGTCACTAGGGGGATAGAAGGGAAACACCAGTCCATGACATGTTCTATTGCCAGCTGCCAGCCTTCCTGCCAATGATTTGTGGTTTCACTTTGCAACTCCCCTTGACACACCCCGTAAAAAATTCAGCGAGCTTTTCAAGTGCTCAAATTGTCATTTCTCTTTGTCTTTTAGCTTTTGTGCCCTTAATGCATATCTCGCCTGTGAGAACTCAGTGTAAACAGAAGCCATTTTTCTTGTTATCGAAAATTATTGTATTCTGATTTTTTTCCTGCTAGGATTTATATATATATAAAATCAGATAAGTTAGGGGAAAAATACTTATAAGCATCACTCCAAATTTCACAGCTTTGAACCGTTCTCATTTCTCCCCCTCAAAAATATGTCACATTCTGCTCATGACAATGCAACTTGGAAAACACTAACTAACAAATGGAAGTTGTTGAGATATGAAGCAGTGATGAATAAAATATGTTTTGAAAGTTTGCATGGCATTTAATCGTGCCTAAATCCTACTAACTCCTAGTTTGCTGTTACGTTTGAGCTTACCCAGCATATTCATAATGCAGTGATAAAAGTGACTGACCCCAAACAATTTATCAAGGAGCAGACACCTAGGTGGAAGAAATACGGAAACTGAGTTCAGAGAGTGCTGGTTCTGAACACCAGACTTTGGCCAGGCCCCAAGAGCTCTCTGTGCCTCAATGTCCTTACCTGAGAAATGAAAATAAGAGTGTTTATCCCATAGGGTTGCTATGAGAGTCACATGGAAATAATGTATGTTCCCCTTTAGTATGGTTCTTAGCATGCAGTAGAAATAATAAATACTGTGAAACCTGGCATATTTTTGTAAATAGGATTCCAAGCAGGAATCATCAAATAAGGGTTTAATGACACTGTAATATTAATAAAAAATAAATTTTTTCACTTAGTCCATATTGTTACAAAATCATAAAAGAAACAATGGTGAATCTTCTGCTGGATGTAACTGACAGTACACCAAATGATCATGGTGTGGCCATCTCCTAAACCCAATGTCCCTTCCCACCTCCCAGCTGAAGACAAGAATGCAACCCTCCCCCTCTGGAGAGCTGGCTGGGCCAAGGACCAGAGGTAACCGCCAACCCCATCATATCTAAATTTGTGTCATTACCAAGGTTGTGCTGCCCTCCTTCCCTTCACCTGCTTAGTAAGTACCAACGATGAGGTGTGTACTTATACCTAACTAACACAGATGCTCCTGTGCTTGGAACAGCCTTGAAATAGGTTCCCTGAACAAGATTTGTGCTCCAGAAAAACCTGATGTTTGGGAGAATTCTGCAATAAAATCACAGCGTTTTTGGAAAAGATGGGGTTAGGGCAGACCACTACTCCAGGTCTTTGCAAATTTGTAACCACATGATCAACGCAAATAATACTAATTGTAATTTTTTTAAGCTGGCACATTTGAAAAGACATGATAAATTCTTAATAATTAAAAGAAAAGTACAGTGAATAAAGGACTTTCCCTTTTAAAAAGTGAATGCAGCTTGATGCAAGGGTTGTGAGGAAAGGCCAAGGCTGATGAATTAAAAAAACAGAGGCACAATGCAGCAAGATGAAGGAAATTACTCCACAGGCACTTCTAAGAGCGAGGGTTTGGCCAAGTGAGTCGAAAGGAGAAACTTGGGGTGAACTGCACGTAGACTATTGTGTATTCCCCTTGTGTTTGCTGCATTCAGCTACATACTTTCCTTCAGTTGCTACTTCTTAGTGGTGCAAAATACCAATGTTCTAGGGAATATTGCATATGAACCAAAGTAGTTTTAATGTTGTATTGATATTCCCATATTTAATCAATTGCCTATGAGCCTGTTTGCACTATAAAAACATTCAGTAGGTAGAACAGATTTTATGTAGATGAAGAACATAATACGTGGTCCCTACATAGATAGCTCATGATCTTCCTTGAAATGGGTATAATATTTCATTGTCTTAGTTTGGATTCTCCCAAAATCAGAGCCAGAGACAAGGATTTTGGTACAGGTAATACATTTGGGAATTTACGGCAAGAAGAACAAGTAAGGATGTGGAAAAAAATGAGACAGAGAAGGGAGATACATGAATAAAGCTCATGTTAATGATCAGGTTCCTCCTGTGGGCAAATGAGGCCCAAATTGTCTCACAGGAGGCTGGGGCGGCTGGGGCATTTATCTCTCCCATCTGTTGAGAGTGACGCCAGGGAGTTAAATTCCCACATTTCCAGGAATCACCTGCTTGCTACCCAGCAAGTTCCCAGTACTGAGAAAGCCCTTAGAGAAGAGAGATAGACACATCTGAGGTGCTGCAAACTGTCCCCTCACATAGGTGAACACAGGTGGGCCAATGGCCTACGAATAAGAGAACCAAGGGGGCTGTTGCACATGTGTAAGGAAAGACTAGCAGGAGTTTCACAGATTTACTTGTGAATAAGAAGTGAGAAGAATCGAGGTGTGCCAATTCAAGTTATTGTCACATCCCAGGCTACCATGCCTAAACCTCAACGATCCTTGAATGTTCATTGGGTTAATCGTGACTCCATCCTCTGATAAAATAGAAACATCCCAGTGCCTGCCACACTGATGGCCTATTTTTACGAAAGTGCACAAGTCTGTGACACATCTTGAGGAAGAAGCCCTACATAGTTCCTTAAGCATAGGTGGCCATGTTCTGTATTGCATGACTCCTCCTCTGGGCACTGCTGATTGGCTCACAGTGGTCATGTGACCTAAGCGCAGCTCATCCATAGGCTGTCCAATAGTATTAAAGCTCTACCCAATTAGATTCTCCCCAGGAACTTGAACTAGCCAAAAATGAAAAGATTGCTTAGCTGAAAGGAGACACATACTAAAGAGACGCAGAAGCAAAGCAAATAGAGTGGTATCAACAGTGACAACCCAGTTACTAGAGCTGGGAACATAACTCTTCCTCCAGTTCCTCAAACAACTTACCTTTTCCAGGAGGCCTGGATGTCCAGCTATTCCCAAGTCCCCTGAGATTCTCATCACCCTTATTTCTCAAATCTCTGTTACTTAAATATAACCTAAGTATGCCCCTTTCTCTTCTTCCAGCTCAAAGAGCCAAGTTAACATTTGCCAGGAGATACACTGTTGGTGGGAATGTAAGTTGGTGCAGCCACTGTGGAAAACTGTACGGAGGTTCCTCAGAAAACTAAAAATAGAATTATCATATGATCCACTCTCGGGCATATATCCTGGGCACATATCCAGACAAAATTATAATTCAAAAAGATACATGCATAACAGGTGAATGAATAAAGAAGATGCGGTATATATATATATATATATATATATATATATATATATATATATATATATATATATATATATATATATATATATACACACACACACACACACACACACACACACACACACATACACACACAATGAAATACTACTCAGCCATAAACAAGAACAAAATAGTGCCATTTGCAGCGACACGGATGCAACTAGAGATTATCATACTAAGTAAAGTAAGTCAGAAAGAGAAAGACAAATACCATATGATATCACTTATATGTGGAATCTAAAATATGGCATAAATGAACCTATCTACGAAACAGACACAGACTCACAAACACAGAGAACAGATTTGTGGTTACCAAAGGGGAGGGGTGTGGGGGAGGGATGGACTGGGGGTTTGGGTTAGTAGATGCAAACTATTACGTATATTTATAGAATGGATAAACAACAAGGTCCTACTGTATAGCACAGGGAATTATATTCAATATCCTGGGATAAACCTAATGAAAGAATGTAAAGAATGTATATATGTGTATACATTGCAAATCAACTACACTTCAATAAAAAAATTAAAAAATTAAAAAAACACAACATTTACCAGGAGAGTATTCATCAAATCCCCAGTTCTGTTCAGGTCTTCACCCATTTGATACAAGAAAAATGTCTCTTGAGGTCTCGGGTTTCCACACCCACTAGACCATTGCTCTGATTACAGGTCCAGTCTTTCTTGCCTGTCAGGCTGGAGGGTCATCAACAAAGATGTGGATCATCTCCAAACATCCCCAAGGTTAAAGCCATTGCCTTTGAATTCACACACCTGCCAGAGAGATTTCCAGTCCCAAGATGGCTTGACAGGGACATTTTAAGAAGCTACAGCATTACTAAAGCTTGCATATCCAAGCTGTCATAGTCAAATTGCTTCTACTTGATCAATTACTTAGAAATTGAGCTTTAAACCAAAAGCTACATTGTTCTGGAAGCCCTCTGGACAGTGTAACTATCTCTTGCAATTAAATGTTGACATAATTCTTTCAGAGCTACAGTCTTGCTTTTGCTCCAAAGCTTCCTTCCAGGCATGTGAGAGCTACCCAATCCCAAGGCAAACATTCTTTGAAAACCTTTGAGTGAATGGCAAAGGTCTTTGGGTTTGGGGGTTTTGGTGAGAATTTCAAATATCAAGAAAACTGTTCAGATACAAATGAAGGTAGTTACGGTTATTTATTCAAGTGTCTGCAAAGGCCTGCTGTGAGCCAATCCTAAGCAATGAGCCAGGGGCACTGAGAGGGGTAAAAAGTGGTATCTGCCTTAGAGGAGTCTGAGCAAGTGGGGCAATAGACAGGAAAGTAGAAATATCACAATACAACGTGAAAATACTTTCACCACGGTATGAACTATGAGTTTGTGTGGGAAGTGAAGACAGAATGAGTCCCAGAGAGTTGGCAAGGCTATGTGGAGGGGGGAGTGTTGATACTTAGTGATTCCTGATGGATGCATAGAAGTTTGCCAGGGAAAGAAGAAGGAAAATGAAAGGTCAGTCCTTCAGCAGAGAATGTGCCAGGAACTGCTACAGGCGGGGATAGAGCAGTGGACAAGACTAAAATCTCTGCCCTCTTAAAGCTTACGAGAATCAAATGAGATCAAGTAATAATGGCAAGGTGATGGTCACACGTTGGTAAGAGTTGTTTTGGCTGTCACTCTGAGCATCAGACAATTTTATGTTCTAACAGGCACTCACAAGAGCATGATTTTCTGGTACTGCTGCCCTCAGGTACTGCTCATATTTACTGATAGAATGGTCCTCTTGAGCCTCTGTTTCCTTGTCTGTAAAAGGGGGAGAGGAGTGCTAATACTAGCTAATCCTTTAACACTCACTGACCTATTACTCCCTGCTTGACACTGTGCTAAGCACATAACAAGCACTGTCTCATTTAACGTTCCCCACAGTCCTGTGATCTCCATTCACAGAAGGGGAAACTGAGGCTGGTAGAGGCTAAGCAACTGGGGCAAGGAACGGCCAAACTACCTGCGCTGCCCAATCATCTCTGTTGCCAGGCAGGTTAAGGGAGACAGAACATGGGGAGGACTTTACACAGTGCTTGGTTTGTGGGAAGTGATCAACAATGTTGGCCATTATTATTATTACTAGAGATTGCCATGAATCATTACTTCTCCTCCTAACAGGAGGATATGTTTTCACGTGTCCGTTTGGGAACATGGGGCCTTCTCACCGTTCCCCCACTTTTTTGGCTATGTCTAATTGACAGCCAGTACTTCTACATCTAACCAATAAGTTCTTGGCCAAGCTACCCTATCAACAAATGAAGGTATGCAACTTTCACGAGCTACCTCATCAGAAACCTTTCCTCGACAGAGCTTAAACACTGAACATTTTAAACAAAGTTCACGGACCCAGTTAAATTTGAAAATACCACTTGCTTTACTGCCTCCAGCCTGTACTCGGGCAGCTTCCTCTACATAGAAGGCTCTGAGACTTGGTTTCTGCCTAAGGCAGAAGCAACCCAACTTGTAAAGTCTTCCTGACCTGTCTCTGAGGCCAGTTATGTTTTTAATGACTCTCTCCCTATTTTATTCATTGTACTCTTGTCCTTACCATAACTCCTACCACAGTTTTGGCATGCAACATATTTAACAAGGCATTTAATCAGAACAACTGCCTAGCACCCAATGAGGTGATAGAATGCCCACACCTCTTAAAGGTCAGCCATGCCACAACGGATTCTCAGCGAGTTTTGGTTTGCGTTTGGTTTGGTTTGGTTCCCACATCTTGGAGATTGCAGATTTTATTCATCTCAATTAACAGTAAATATCAGCTGAGTGAATACATGAATGAATGAATGAATGAACAAATGGACAATGGACTGAATAAATGAATGGATGCTGCACCAGAATGAGAAAATAAAAATAAGGAAACTGAAGACAGAAAGCTAGAATCTAAGTTTTAAAAGATTTCAGAAAATTGGAGACCCAATCAGAAATTACCAACCTGAGAAAATGGGGTTACAAGAAAAACTATTATTTGAACACGATTACTTCCTTAGAGACTTCAGATTAATCCTTCTGTGCACTCCCTCCTCTAATCTTCCCAAACACAACTTGCTTAAGCGGTTTCCTTTGTTATTCCCTGGTTTTTCTCTCCGTGCAATCACCTTCATCTAACCAGAGGGTCAGAAGAGAAGGCTTGTAAATGTTCTGCCCCCATGAGCCCTCATTTGGGGCTGAATGTACAGGCCACAACCCTGTAGGACTTGTGGGTAAGCCTCGAGCATCAGAGAAAGGGGGGAAGTTGGAGGAGGGCTGCAAGCCACGGCTAATTGTCTATTTAGTCTCTACAGGACCAACTGTATTTGGAACAACGAGAACACTACATACGTTTTATTAGGTCTATCCATGCCAATGTATGTGTATGCCTGTGTATGTATGTGAGCGTATGTGTATACACACACACACACATGCACACATACTTCTAACAAATTTGTTTTTCATTGTTATAGTAATGAGGACTTTGAAACTACTGCATTGGTTTGAGTTTCCCCTTAAAATACATGAGTGCTCTCACAAAATGTCATTTCAATTACAGAAACCCAATAATGAGCCAAAAATACCCTCCCATGCACTCTTGGCTCCTGAAGTACCCACTGACTGTGACAAGCACTAGTTGAGGTTTAGGGGAGTTTTTTGTATTACTAATAAAAGGATGCAAATGAAATGAGTTGGCTTTTAGAGATCATTCTTGAGAGTCTAGATAGCAAAGGTCTATCAGAAGCTGTTTTGCATTTTGCCATATCATCATCACAACAAAAGGCAGAGCTGCTTAGAAACTTAAATGAATTAATAAATAAACCAAATGATAACAAATATTGATCCAACAGCCCTGAATAGAGAATGGCCAACTAACTCACTTTGTGCAAAAGCCTTGTCTCTGCCTGATAAGTCTTAGCATTAGAGAAAGCGAAATATACGTTTCATGGCAATTCTCAGGAACCCCAAACAATTCCCACAAGAAACTTACCTCTCTTCCAGAAAATGGGAAGCTGGGTGGAAAGGCTGATTCAACAACTGGCTTACTTAATATGCAACAAATTGACTCTCCTAAAGTTCAGGCCCAGAAATGGATTCAAAACAGTAATTTTCCCTGGTGGTATGCATTCAATCACTCATTCAGCAATCATTTGTTCATTATTCAGCAATGATTATCAATGAGCGTCCATTTGTATTTAGGAATGAGAGGCAAGGAGAAGCATAGGATGTTAAAATTTATATTTTAGGACCCTGGGGCAGAAATAGACATAAAAGGGTTTTGTAGAATGCTAAATGAGAATCAAATATGAGGCATTAGAGTTACCACAGACTACGTTCAGTGTTGGGGAGCTTCCCACCCTTAACCCTATGCAATGAAGTACAGAGGGCAAAACACAGTCTTATATTCTTGAGCTGACATCCCAGTAGCTTTGAAGCCAACAGAAGCTTAAGCACTAACTGAAGAATCATGGAACGCTTAGACCTATAAGGGATATAAGACCGAAGGGATCATCTAATTTAGTGATTCACAAAATTTCCTGGATAATTGTTTCATAAAAGAAATATTTCATGGAACTTTAACCTATGAAAAGAATGAAAGAGGAGTATTCCCGGCTGAAGGGAGGAGGGGGTGCACAGGACTCCACCGGAGCCTCTCTTTTCTTGATGCTTGGATAGCTTCTGAGGTAGACCCACAAAATCAAGGTCTCCATGGAATAAAGACCATTAATCAAAGTCTAGGCCATTTATCTGATGGCAAAACTGAGATCAGGAAGAAACAGTGACTTGCGCAAGGTAACAAAGTCAAGTTAGGGAACAACTTGGCACTAGACTCGAAGTCTGTGCCTCACATTACAGCACATTGCCACTTGGTTAGGAGGTATGTTTTTGGAGAGAGAGACACAATTGTTTTGGATGCCTTGAATTCAAGGTGATGGTGGGACATCCATGTGACAGTGTCTAGGACGTGGTTCAATACACAAGCCTGAAGCTCAGCAGAGGAATAGTACAAATTTCTTAGACTTAAGTGTTGTCATCATAGAGAGGATAAATGATGTCCAAAGACAGAGTAGAAAGCCTCCAGTTAGAGGGTAGGAAGAAGAAGCAGATAAGAGATATTCGGAGAAGTCAGAGAAAAACAAGGACAAGAACATATCTGAATTCTTTTTGACACGGAGTTATATATTGACTCTGAATTATGCCAAAATAAAATATCTGTGGAGAGACACAACTGGAGATACCAACCATTTGCTCCTTCAGCCAGTCATTTCCTTCAACACCCATAGCCCCTTCTGCACTTTGTCGTCTTCTCACAAAGGCTGCTCCCCCAGCCCCATAAGGAAACAATGATATGTGGGAGCCAAAATGTACCGTTACCAAGAGTTGACTGTTAAATTGTCAGGAATTCTGTGAATCCAGATGTTAACCATAGATGTTATTAAAAATTGTTATATGTGCTTATTGTTAAACAAATTATCTTAAAAGCAAAGGCAACAAATACTCAAAATGCATCACTTTTTAATTACTGTACTTTATTTTCTATTATCTATGCTCTTAAGGTTACTTACGTCTATTTACGCATATGATAGAAATACTATAAAATGGGAAGCAACTATGCATCTCTTCTCAACTTCCCATTCAGTGATGCCATGTTGGTGTCTTGAAATCAGTCATGGTGGAGGTATTTACCATAGAAATAGGCAAATGGTACAAAGCAAGCCTGGGACACCTCTGGGGTCCCCGAGACCCAGTATTCTGCCTCCTAGTTCTGGCCCTTTGGAAGGTCTGGCTGAACTTCCTGACCCTGTGTCCTCCCAATAATTCCCCGTTTTTCTTAAATTTGTTTGAGTAGACGTTTGCTACTTTCAAACAAATAATCAATGACCAAGAATTGGACATTTTCAAAAGGAAAAGTCACATCACATGTTTTAGAGTTGGGGCTTGCATCAGTTCAGACTTGCGTCAACCAATCAAGAAATGTGCAAAGATCTATTCAAAACAAGATTCTGGGCTAAGTCACTTAGGAAGTGAAGGATTACAGAGGAGATTGTTCTAGACACATGGCGTGTGGTGGGGGAAGGAGTGGGACGAGAGAGGAAAAGGAGCCTGCAGAGGCAACACACCAAAGCAGGAAGAGAGAAAGATTTCCTTGCTACACACTGCTCTCTATCCTTCACTGCCAGGGCCTTTGAGCAGAAGTTGACAGTCCAGAGAAATTCACTATTAGTGCCATTACATTTCCAGTTATTATGCTATTCATTGTTCTCGCACCTTGGGCCATCTTATTTACATAACAAGAAGAGATTTGTGGAGAGGAGGGGCAAGCATCAATTGCCATGGCCTGCCTTGTTAGTTTATACTGTAAATAACACACTTGTTTCCCGTGCTGTTGTTCTGGGGAACATTCTATTAATTGCAGTCCTCACCTTGTTTTCGCCAAATTTGGCTGCGGAATTTTTAGAGGAATATTCAGATGGTTAGACATGGTCATTATTTGACAGTGCTTTAGCCAATATGTTTCTGGGAGACAGATACAACCAATAAGCTATGCCAGTTGAGAGCAGTGCTGGCCTACAGGGGCCAGCCTTCAGTGCATTTAGACAGAAGAATGATTTTCCATATTCACATGTGAGTGGACCCACATTTCTCATCCACCCACCCACGCTCGTGGTGATAAACAAAAGGCTATGAGTAGCGACACTCATATAATTTTTGTAGGGCTTAGGTGCAAAATGAAAATGTGGGGTCTCTTGCTCAAAAAACAGGCAAACATTTTTCCTTTTTTCCGCTGTCTTTCTCTGAACCTGTCATAGCGTTTTTCATTTGCTATTTAATGTCACGCTCCCTCAGGCAAGGATATTCATGGGGTGAGTATAAACTCTCCCAAGGTGCCTGGAGCTCTGCCCTTCGATTCTGCAAGTGGAACACATACACCTGATTCATCCCTCCTGCCCTGGAGCTCGCCGGTGGGAGTGCAGTGCTGCAGCAGGACCTGGGCAGGGTCAGAGAGCAGGTAGCCAAGAACCCATCTCAGGGAGATGAATGAGGAGGCCGAGGGAAGTGGGGCTGCCAGAGAAAGGAGGCTCCAAGCCCCAGACCATGCTCCGCTGTCCCACTGGACTTCATTTACAAAACACAAAGACAAAGAAAAAAATCTATTAAGAATTTCAAGATGGTGACCACAGAGCATTAACCTCCAAACTTCCTTCTGAGCAGGGGGCACTATGCAACTGCACGTGTCACATGCCCACAAGGCCATTCCTCACCGTAAACTTCTCTTTTTCTTGTCTGTCATGGTGACACCAGTTGGTACACACCTGGCTTTGTATGTAACAGCACATGCTGAAGATAACATACGATTAAGCAGTGAACGGGAAAGATGCTCAGGACGAGGGAGGAGGGGAGAAGTCTAGTGGAGTTGGCTGGGAAGACGACCAGCACCATAATTTTGCAAATTGCTGATGACTGTCTCTCATTCTATCACTGTTATAGTTTGAAGCTTATGTGTTTAAATGAAGAATATTTGAAGATACTTGTTTTAAGTGACCAATCCTAACCTTAAAAGTGCTCAGTAAGTATTTGCCAAAAGAATGTACTCAACCATAACAGAAAAGTGGAAATCAAATCTGCCTGTGCTTTTGGGAAAAGGAATCAGCTAAGACCAATTTCTTGCAATTCTCAATGTTAACAAGCTCCAAGTGGACTTAGAGAATTTCTCCTTGCTGTTCTGTCCAACCCCAATCAGCTGGAAGCATTCTTTCAGACATCTTTCCCTTTTCATCATCAAGAAAACAGAAGCCCTATCATTTAAGGCCTTTCTTCTCCATCTGAAGACTTTCTTAAGAGAACTGCGAGCAGAGTTGAGCTCAGCTTTCAGGAACGTCCTTGGAGTCTTCATGCGTCCTGTGCCAGATCACTCACTGATCTAGCAACACTCAGACCTGAAGGGGGTGAGCAAGGGGAGGGGGGTCTCTTCTGTGGGCCCACAAGAGAAATAACCCACAAGCTCCCCAAAAAGGAGAGAACAAGTAGTAAACCACATGATAAAGATGGAGGCTGGTTGAGACACACACTCAGGTCCAGCTCTCTTAAAGACCAGACATCCTTCCTAAATGTTCAGGAAACTTCCGCTCATTTAGATCAGCACTTGGCTTGTTTCCTTATCCACCAATAAAGATATTCTTATTTTTGGCCACAGACACTCCCTTGCTCCACAACCATCTGCTTCCTGATTTCCAATTTCCGCTGCCCCGTAGAGTATCACTGTCTTGGGGGGAACCTCCATTCGCTCAGCTCAAGCTCTGTCCTCCAGGATTTAGGATGAGAGTCTCCTTTTGGTGCAGCACCTCCATTTACTGTTTGTTGTGAAAGGTTCTTGTGGATTCTTAATCTGATCTTTGAGCCAACCCAGGTACTCTCCCCAGAATGCCTCAACAGAAACCTGCTGGCCTTGAGCTCCGCTCTGCATTTCTAGGGACAGGGAGCCCTTATGTTAGCAAACGTTAATTCTCTCAATCAGCCATTGGGAAATATATCACTGAGCACCTTGGATGCATCTGGTGTATGTTAGGTGATGGTGAAAATGAAAGGGAGGAAGGAAAGGAGAAAAGAAGGGAGGGAGAGAGAAAAGAAGGAAAGGAAGAAACAGTGGGAGGGAGGAATGGAAGAAAAAAATGCTCTTGTCAAGGCATGGTCTAGTGGACAACGCAAATCGTTAAAATATATGAAGTTTTAGGGGGTTAAGAAGGGTATGTATAAAATGCAGTGAGATCTCAGGTGTAGAGACACCTACTTACAACAACTGCATAATCCCAGGCTCTAGTCCCAGCTCTTCCACTTTGTACATGAATTTAAGCAAGTTAAAAACTGATGTCAAGTTTCTGAATCTATGGCACAGTCTTAATAACAGATTCTACCTCAGAGCACTGTTTTGAGGAATAGATGTTATCATACACAAAGTTCTCAGTTTAGAGGCAGCTATTCATCACCACCACCATGGTGCTGCTGATGCACTGGTAAAGTATTTATGCTTTTTCAGTGTAATTTTATAAATATTTCTTGAATAATGTGTACCCTCACATCCACTTTGGTTCCCCGTCAACCTGTACTCCACTGGCCACAAGGATGTTACAAACATTCCCATCCTTACTTAATCTCTCATTTGGCTTCCCATTTCCCTTTAACTGGATGAAAAACCCCTTATTTGGCCTCCAACAACCTGTGTGGTCTGCTCCCCACTTACCCCTCCAACTCAGGGAGCTACACCAAGCTCCCCGCTGGGAACTCCAGCCCAGCCCACTCTGGCTTCCTTTTTTTTTTTAACCCCATCATTTCACAGCAAATCCACACGTGTCTCTCCCTTTGCCGAGAACATTTCCCTAACCCTTAAACTCCTCCTGACCCTTCAGATACCAGCTCAGGCCTGACCTCCTCCTCCGTGTCCCCTGACTGGTCAGCGGCCCCTCCCACAGGCTATCACAGCCCCACATTCTCCTTCACCCTCATCATGGTGACAATTCTACATTCACATGTGATTGTGGCGTTCATTAATAATCCATTTCACCAACAAAAACTATAGACTCTAAGCCCTATGAGGACATAGATTTTTGTCTTCCTTGTTCAGTCCTGGGTCCTTAATGCCTGTCATAGCACCTGACACATAGTAGATACTCAGTAAATATTTATTATGTCATTTTCACTTGACACAGAGAGATAAGGGGGCAGAGAGTATCATAACCATTTCATAAATGAGGAAATGGAGTCTCTGCAAAGTTAACCAACTTGCGCAAGGTTTGAAAGTGGCAGAATTAGAGTGGGTGCCTGAATTCCATAAGGCTGAGATCTGTGCGTCTGCCTTACCATCGCTTCCACCCTTGTTTGGCCACTTCCATGACTGTTCCTGGTCCTGCTCCCCAGAATGGCCAAGAACATGTGAACACCTTCTTCCACATTGTTAATCTGGATACATTTGAAGTGAGTCTTCCTCCTCCACCCCTGCCAACATCAACCCTCATTTTTTTTCTCAGTAAAGTTTACCTCTGTCTTTAAACAATTCCTCACGCATGGAATTTCCAGGCTCCATAAGTCAAGCCTCTCTGAAGGTAAAGTGAACTTGAACTTCTTTAAGCAAATAGAGAGTGTATTGGTGCATGTAACTGGGAAGTCTTAGGTGTGACCTTTTTGTTCTATCTGGATCCAAGAATTTGAATGACGCCATAAGGTCCTTCTCTCTCCTCCCTTTTTACTCCTCTCTCTCTTTTTCATTCTCTCTCCATTTCTTGTCTCTGTTGGGCTTTTTATCCAACTCACTGCATCCATGTGGAGGAAAGTTGGATCCCACAGTTTCAGGCTCACCTAGTCTTTGGAACTAATTATTTCAGAGGAGCGAAAATGGCCAACACTCTGCAACATTCAAATTACTTCCCCCAAAAGACCCTCAGTTGCCCTATGTGGGTCATAAGTGTGTCTCTAGACCAATCACCTAGCCCAGACAATTAGAGATCTGATTGGCCGGGTTGGTGTAGGTATCTGTTGGAGTGATAGAAGCACATATTTGAAAGTTCAAGTAGAACTTCTTAAAATAGTCAGTGGTGGAAAGGAGAAGGTTCTGGGCAAACAAAAATGTAGCTGAAGTCTAGTATACAGGTCTCCCACCATCTTGTCCCTGTACAGAGAATCATCTATTACACTTAGACTTCTAGATATGCCCTAATTCTCTAGGTGGATTCTGACAAGCACAGTGGAACCAACATGCCTCACTTTCATATGATGTGCCACTATTGAGTTTAGAGTAGTGCCTCTCTCTCTCTCTCTCTCTCTCTCTCTCTCTCTCTCCATCCTCGCCTTTCTTTTTACAGATGCATCACATTGCTGACTCATATTGAGGTCATGGTCCAAAAAGAAAAAAAAACACACAGATATCTGTCACATGGAATCAAAGTTCAACTCAGAGAAGAATTTCCTCTCTGCTGATGACACTGCCAAGAGATTACTCAAAGTCCATTTTGACTGTCAAATTGCACACACAATTAAGGACACAGGTGATCGTCTTGTTCTGGAAGTCAGAATAAAAGCCGATACCAAGAAAAGCACACTCTGCTTAGTAAATTAACTTCCATATGCAATTGCAGTTGAAGCCCTCTTCTGTATGGGAACATGAATTCAGCTGCAGTATTGAGACTAATTTCCTGTGGGGTTTGTGGATCCAGTATCTTTTCTTAGTAGTTGTACATCACACCAGGGAGAAGCATCAATGGCTTTAGCAGAGCCCCAGCTATGATGCTGGAAGCCAGTGAGTCATATATTATAGACCAGCTGCTCTGTCAGATGGGGGACACTGAAGTACAGAGAACAGAGTAAAAAATTCTGGACCCACTGAGGACATATAAATGGATTTTTTTTTTTTTTTTTTTGCATTTGCAAAATACAGGGAAAGTCAAGTGCAACCTATTTCTTCCACTTAAGCCCAAACTTTTCAAGGTATTATCAACTCTCTAAAGCCACGTCTTGGTTTTTAAAAAATGGAGTTCACCTGAGTATAAATAAATGGCCTTTCTATTGTAAATCATAGCCTTTTGTCACTTGCGGGGAAAAACTACGTGAAAAAGACAGTTACAATTTTGCCTTTGGAATACTAATATTACGCTATTTCTAAATCCTGAAAGTTAACATAATTCACAACATTAACATCATTCAGACATTTTTTAAACATCTTTTGGGACACTTATTTGTAAATGGTTTCAAGGCCTCTAACCTTTCTACTTAAACAACTAACTCAGGTCTAGTTGGCATCAAAACAGTGGTTCTCAAACTCTAAGCATCAGGATTACCTGAAGGACTTAAACAGTAGCACCACACCACAGAGTTTCTGATTCAGTGGGTCCGGGGCAGGGGTCAAGAATTTGCATTTCTAACACGTTCCCAGGTGATGCTGATGCTGCTGGTCTGGGAACCATACTTTGAGGACCAAAAAAGAAATACGTCTCCCAGTATATGAAATAATCCAACCCTTTCCTTTATACCTAAAGTGTACATAAGAAAAAAAAAAAAAAAAGCTACCTGAATAAGCACTTCTCAAACTGAAATGTATACAAATCACCTGAGGATCTTATTAAATACAGATTCCAATTCATCAGGTTTCAGGTAGGGCCTGATATTCTGCATTTCTAATAGCTCCCAGGAGATGCTCAGTAGTACAGGCAAACATAGAGTAAAGGTAGCAGATCAACCACATATAAAGCTAGTAGGAAGCTTAAAACACAAAAGCAGTAAAATCATCTATGTCCACAGAGAGTAGTTAAATGATACATAAAACAAAAAATGTAAAATATGACATCAAAAACACAAAATGTAGTGATGTGGAGGAAAGCCGTAGATTGGCTAAAAACGTAGTATACATTGGCATGTAATATACACTATAAGGAATATGGTCAATAATATTGTAATAACTTTAGATAGGGATAGACAGTTACTAGAGTTGTGGTGATCATTTCATAATGTATACAAATGTCAAATCACTATATAGTATACCTGAAACTAACATAATATTGTATATCAACTATATTTCAATTAAAAAAATGAACAAGCTAAATACTCAGTAATGTGAAAATGGACACAACAATTATGGTTTATTAATTCAGTGATATATCACCATGAAAAGTCGCATCTATGAAGAGGCGTGATAACATGGGAAAATACTTATGTCTAAGGAAGAAAAAGAAAATTAAAAATTATATGCATCTTGTGACGATAACCATGTAAAATATTCTAAGAAAAAGAACAAGAGAAAGGCACAAAAATATAATTATATCAAAATTGCAGGATTATGGATGGTCTTAGCTTCTATTCTCCTTTTCAGACTTTCAGTAATGTCTTTATTACTGACTTTATGGTACTTTATTAACAGAGAAAGATCACATTCAAAATATCAAAATCAGTTCAGAGCTACACATCTTATCTTTGTTGAATAATGTGTTAAGGCAGGAAATACTACAGAAGCTTGAATTTCTACCCGAATTCCTGTGAACCAAAGCTGCTGTCTTTGGAAGGGCATCAATCTCACCCACGTGACTTCCTGAGCAAACCACATCCTTTTGTTTTACAGAGCTTTTAAAGTATGATGGTTTAAGGTGTAGACTCTAAAGTTAAAGAATCCAAGTCTGAATTTGGTCTCTAACCGTTTGTAGCTTTGCCACTAGACTGCATTTCTGCCACAAATAGAGCGTTTCAAACTTCACCACTCTCTGCACAAGATAAGAATGACCCTATGGATGCTGCCTCTGAGCTCTATGGCTATTTCTGTGTCTTGGGAGAGGCAGCCCTGCATGGTGGACACAAGCTCTGGGATTAGAGTGATTCAACTGGGCATCACTGCCATCCTGCCATTTTATAGGCTCTGCAACTCATGCAAGAAATCAAAGCTTTCGGTCCCAGTTTCCTCATCTACACCTCAAAGATATAACTGCACCTACTCCATGAAATAGGTGGTGAGGCTTATATGAGATAATGTGTATAGAACAGTCACCACAGGGCCTAGCACATGGTAAGCAGTCAAAAAATCACAGACACTACTTTTTAATCCAGGAATTATGAGAAAGGAGATCTCTGTCTCAACTGTGTGTGTGTGTGTGTGTGTGTGTGTGTGTGTGTGTGTGTGTGTGTGTTAGAACCCTGTTATAGTTCCTCCTTGGAGCTTGAAGCGTATGGGACTAGGTGGCTGAGGGAAGAAAGGACCAGATACCCTGAAGCCAGCCCAGAGATTTTATGTCTGAAAAGAGAGAGGGGTGATGCATTGATAGAGCAACTGGACCAACTGGGTTTACACAATCCCCTCCTGAGTTTCAAAACATAACTAGGAACCAGAGGAAGCTATCCCCTGCTCAAGCTACTGCTACCCATAGATGAGGCACATTTGGGTTCATTCCCTCTGGAGTGCAGGAAGTTGAAACTGTGAAAAATTACTACACGGGGGAGAACGTTAGAGCCCCAGATAGACACCACTTTTCAGTGTTTACTATAATTACTTGTGTCACAGTCATTCTTTTGCTTTGCTTTGGGGTATATTTGCTTCTCTTCTTGAGGAAGTGACTGGAAATTCTTGAGATGAACTGGGAGAGGGCACCGTCCTAACTCTGCTAGCTGAGCTGGGTGGAGAAATGGACCTGCACAAGAAAGGGAAGTAAGCTAGACTCATTTCCTCAGCTAAAGGCTTCTCTTATCTCTCCAGTAAGAAACAGCTGGAGAAAACTTTGCGCTTTAAAGGTGGGATTTCTTAGTCATCTTGTTTACCGTTCCTCCAAAGTCTAGAACAGCACCTGTCTTAAAACAGGTGCCTAATATATGCTGGATGAACAAAGCAATCAATCAAAGTAACAATTTAAAATTTTTCTATAAAAAATCAAGTTTACATAGTTTGAATAGCTTGATATATTTTCGAAGTACACTATGTTTACAACATCAAAAAATATTTTTATTTTGAAAAACAAATATACGGTGTTTTTTTTTAATGTAAAAGATGCAGAGAAGAAACTTTGGAAAGGAAGATGAGAAAACATTAACCGTGGGGGAAGGAGCACTGCTTGATATCTTTTGCACATTCATATCTTTTATGCTGACCAAGGAGACGACTGCTGAGTGTTTGGGTTTGTATCTTAAATTGTGAAAATGAGTTAAAGATGTGTCCATTCTTTGTCTACATGAAAAACCTTTTAATTTTCTTGTTAGAGCATTTGTTTCAAGACATTCCAAATAATGCCTTCAAAATATGTATTAGCACTACACAGTGACTTACAGTGGTTCAACTTAACATTTTTTCCACTTTACAATGGCACAAAAGCAATATGCATTCAATTGAAACTGTACTTCAAATTTTGAATTTTGATCTTTACCCTGTCTAGGGGTATGTGGTACGATACTCTCTCATGATGCTGGGCGGTGGCAGTGAACTGCAGCTCCCAATCACTCGACTGCAAGGGTTAACAACTGCTACACTTACAACCATTCTGATCCCATTCAACCATTCTGTTTTTCATTTTCAGTACAGTATTCAATAAATTATATGAGATATTTGATACTTTATTATAAAATTTAAATTAAAGTGTTAGATGATTTTGCCCAACCATAGGCTAGTGTAAGTGTTCTGAGCACGTTTAAGGTGGGCTAAGCTAAGCTATGATGTTAGGTAGGTTAGGTGAACTAAATGCATTTCCAACTTACGATATTCTCAACTTACAATGGGTTTATCAGGACATAACCCCAATGGAAGGAAGTTAAATCTGTAGTCTACAACCATTAAAATGTTCACTGTTGTTCAAAACTAGTTTTTCCCATAAGATGAAGCCAAAAAGTAAGTACTCAGTATTGTTTCAGATTTTTAAAATTATACCCCAAAGAGAGATGGTGCCAAAAAAGAAAAAAATAGTGTCCATGATGGACACGTGGAGTTTATTATACTATTCTGTTTACATGGTAAAGATTTCAGTATTTCTGTAATAAAAAAACTTGTAATGTTACTTATTATCTTATATCATTTTTTTCTAAACGTGCAATTAGTAATTTTATGCACTTAAAAATTATATTATGTCACTTAGACTTTATTTCAGCATATGCTGGAATTAAACCAACCAATTTATTCTTAATGGACTCATGGAGGAATTTTCAACATATCCTTGAGTCTTATAGGTTGCTACCAGCTTTACTCAGTGCATGATGGATAGTTTCTCTTTTTAAATATGGCATTTGTTGTGATATAATTTAAATTACCATTCTGCCAGGAGCACGTGTTCTTCAGAGTTACAATTATGCAAAGGGAAATTGTACATCACATTCCTACTTTATCTTCCTTTAGAGTCCTTGTTGCAGTTACTTTCACTCTAATGGACAATTACGTTAGAGAAAACAGGATTTCGCATTTATATTAAGAACAATTCTATTTAGAAAATTCATTTCAGTTCTTAATTACAGGAAAAAATTGAAAGCTATTCTAAAAATAAATAAGAGTAAAGACTCAAAAGTAGCAGAACTCACATGTAAAGTGCTATGGATAATCAATAATTTGCAGTTCTCACAAGCCCACTTAACAATACAAGTTACCGTATCATAATTATATGTTAAGAAAAATATTTTTAGATCTTTTCATTTACTATAAATGTTATATATGCTCATTATGGAAAATTTGGAAACTTAGACAAAAGCACAAAAATAAATTAAGATCACCCTGTGATTACTACACCTAGATGTAACTACTCTTAATATTTTGCTATATTTCCTTCAAGTTCACTTTTCTGTTCAGATAGGATGCAAATATCAATACCCCATTATATTGATATTTTACAAAATTGGCCTCATACAGTGTATTCTGTATGCTCTGTTTTATAACCTAGTATCTGTTGGGAAATATGTAGTAAACATGTTCCCCATTTTATTAACTATCCCTGTTAATAACTGCAGACTTCCTAGGCCAGTGTTATGTACACCATGATTTACCTAACACATCTCATATTGTTAGAAATTTAGAGTGTTTCTATTTGTTCCTGTTATAAATGATGCCACAATCAATGACCGTACATAATATTTTTTTTCACATCTCTATTTCCATTTGATAAATTATTTGAAGCCAAATTTCTGAGTCAACACATATGAATATATTTAAGTATTTTGAAACATGATGATAAAAATCTCTAAAAAGTTGTCATTAAAACTCTCATAAGCAATTCCAGATATCCATATCCTTACAAGCTGTGTTTTAGCTTTTTAAAAACATAACTGTCAATTTGAAAAGTAAAAATGGCATCTTCTGTAACTTTCATTTGTTTATTTATAGTTCATTTAATTATTAGTGAGATTGAACATACCTACTTGTGCCATGGCCATCTTTACTTCTTAAAAAAAAGGTCATTAAAAAAACCTCCTTCAATTCAATCCAACCACCTTATCTGAATTCTACCATGTTACAGGCATAGAGATAGAAAATTAATAAGACATGGACCCCATCTTCAAGGATTTCACAGTCTAGTAGAAAAATAGACATGTGAATGACCAATTCCAATCTATTATTATAAGTGACACATGGACATATGTATAACATGCTAGGAAACCACAGATAAGGAAGCAGAAAATTCTCCAGGGGATTAGTGAAGGATATGCAGAAGTTGTAAAGTTTCACCTGGGCTCTGACAAATGAATAAGAATTCACGAGGCAGGTGGGAGAAAGAAAAGAGAATATCCAACAGAGACTGATAGAAGGTCTCCTCTATCACTATATTGTGAAGGATATTTTGAAGCCAGCCAAAGATTTGAGCTCTGTCAGTGGAAAATAGGGATTCACTAATGGCTTTTTGAGCAGAGAATGGACACCGTAAGTTTTGGATTTTAGAAAGTGGAAGGAAAGGAAGATCTGGGGAATGAGAAAGAGAGAATCAGGTCAAGGGCAACTGCAAGATAATTTTAGCTTGATCTATTCAATGCGGAGCAATATATTTACTTAAAAAATACAGACATGAGGAAGAGGTAACCCCTTTGGAATAATCATTCCTTTTTTAAAATCCTAATGCACAGTAACTGTGATAGAATGCATTACTTTTCCCAAATGACTTGCTTTGGCCAGTGGGTGGAAGAGACTGTGTGACAGTTTCTGCCTAGACTTCAAGAAGTATCCTGTGTTTCCACATGCCAGTCTGGGATCTTTCGATCTCCACCAGGAAAATATGTACCCCAGGCAGCCCACGGTTCCCAGAAAATAAACACATATGGAGCAGACCTGAAAGAAACTCACAATTTGGAGCCAAGCCCAGCTGAGCCCAGCCTAGATCAGCTAACCCCTAGGCTGACCTACAGTGTGTCAGCCACTGAGTTTTAGCATGGTTTGTTATATGGCATTTTACGGCAACAGCTAAATGATACACTGGCATATTCCATTCCTTTAATTTAAGATACAGGCCATCTCTGTTTAAAGACACTTCTGAAGAACTTGGGTTGGGTTAGTACCTCGTGCATTATCTGGAAAGTGGGATAATACAATTGGAAGTCTGTAATGATTAAATGTAGCCCAGTCCTTCTAATTGTAGAAGGTCATCTCATCAAGTGGAAGTTGCTGATGAATTTCCATCTAGAATTAAAGTACTCACACATAGTACATAAGAAACCCATTGGCTATTGATCGTCCTGGGCTGACATGCATTAAAATAAAATACTAAATGGACAGGCATGAGTTCAGCTCCCTGTTGTAAATAAGAGCACTTGCATCTTTGTTGTCTCCCTTCTGATCATGTGATATGTAAGCAGCAGCCTGTTGCATCGCATGGAGACTTTTTAATCAGGTCATAAGAGGCTTTCTCATTCTGCTCATTAAGCTAAAGAAAGGTTTGCTAGGGAAATGGTCTACTAGATTGTAATTTGCTTTCACATGCAAATTATGGAATAATTAGTTTTGAATATCTAGAGATGTAGAATCTGGGTGTTTGACATATTCTCATATGTAGCCAACACGGAAAGTTCAAGTGTCTTTTCAGAAAAAAAGAAAGGTTTTTTTGCAAGTTAAAAGAGATTAAACAATATTCCATTCTGAATGTACAATTAAGGTAAATATTGCAGGTGGCATATATTTAGCTCACGATTCAGAACCAACTTTTTTTTTAACTTGTTAATATTTTGAAAAGGCTGAAAAAAGTCTGAATGTCACCACATTTCCCTTTTTTTTCTTTTTTTGCAAAGGCAAGGTGTTCTTTAAAATATGGCTGAACCAAGATTTAAATTATTTTAAATAATTAGAGGCAAATACCTGTGCCTTCCATTATCTTGAAGCAGCACTTCCTCTTCCAACATTTTTTTTTTTTTTTAAAGAAATACTTGGTTATGTAGGTCTTATGTCGCTACTATTACTTTATTTTTTTTATTTTTTATTTTTTAAAATTTTATAGCTACTTTTATTTTTATTTATTTTTGGCTGTGCTGGGTCTTCGGTTCGTGCGAGGGCTTTCTCTAGTTGCGGCAAGTGGGGGCCACTCTTCATGGCGGTGCGGGGACCGCTCTTCATCGCGGTGCGCGGGCCTTTCACTATCGCGGCCCCTCCCGTTGCGGGGCACAGGCTCCAGACGCGCAGGCTCAGTAGCTGTGGCTCACGGGCCCAGCCGCTCCGCGGCATGTGGGATCTTCCCAAACCAGGGCTCGAACCCGTGTCCCCTGCATTAGCAGGCAGACTCCCAACCACTGCGCCACCAGGGAAGCCCCCAACATTTTTTTAAATAAATAAGTCAAAGCTTCTCATTAGGCAAACGGGGAGTATAAGTAGGCTTAAATCATTTCTTACCTTTGTAAACTTACTTGGTCTTCTCTTACTATTTAACTTTAGTGAAACCAAGCATGTTTCATGATGGACTTCAGAAAGTCTGAGACAGAGCGAGATTCGTTGATTTAAAATGCCTCTAAATTTGAATTAAAACTGGAGTTCTTGGTAGAGAATTTCTCCCCTTTACAGGTAGGACCTGGCCTTTTGGGGCTGGGACATCTAGCAAGGTCTTGGCAGAGAATGATTTCTTTACCCGGTAGTAGAATTGGGAAGCTTGCCTAAGTCCACCATCAAAGCCCATTTTCTGAAAAGGACTTTTTTCCTGATTTGTAAAATTATCAAAAGATATAAATAGTTAAACCACATCTGATTAGGTTACTAACAAATTACCTTTATGGTAAAGAATAAAATTGTAAGCAGTCAGGACTATACTGTAGAATGAATGATGGGTAACTATCATATATACCTAAATGATAGTCAGTGAACAGTTCCTAGGAATGGAGAATGGTGAAGCTTTGTTCCCAAACAGAGGAATAATAAACATATTTTTTTAACTGCTTCTTTAATTCATTTCTTCAATAAATTGGTTGGTCCACCAAAAGGTTTTGGAAGGCCTATTGATGTGTGAGGCACGAGGAATGCAAAAATTAGTAAGACAGTCCCTGGCCTCCAGGGGCTGTAGATGTAGCAGGACAAATAAGACAAGACATGCTCATGAATAAAAATAGTCAAGGAAATAGGTGATACATGTGAAATGGAAGGCAGCACCAAAGTTATGTGAAATTTCAGCGCATGGAGAACTGATTCTCACGGAAAGAGACAGCATTTCCCTGAAATGCAGAGAATGGGTAGAATTTAAATATGGGGAGGAGGGAATACTAGGAAAAGGAAATAGTAGATATTGACATGGGGTCAGGAACCTGAAAGGTGTATTCTTAGTATAGCAGCTAGTGCTGTTTAGCTACAACATGGGGAAAAGTAGAAGAGTAATCTAGAAATGCATGCCAAGAAAAGATGGGGTAGAGGTGGGATTAAATACCAGGCTAAGGATCTTGGAAAACACTTTGTTAGACGTTAAAAGTTTTAGAGCAGGATGTATTAAAAGCAGCCTTCTGAAAAGAGAATGGACTAGAATGAGAGAGACATTGAGTGAGGACTCCAATCAAGGTATTAGTTCTGTCTGAGATGGAATTCCCACACCTTCACTCTCCTGGAGTTTGACATCAAAGAAACTGAGGGGCTCTGTGTGATATAACTCAAGTCAGGCAAGAAGTCAGACTGTTTCAGCATAATGAGGTACTGTAGACACAGGTTTATTTTCTCAGTGGAAAAGACTGATCTGGTAGCCATTGCAACTTTCACCATGAGACACCTATCATATTCTAGCAAGAAGAATATTCTTACAGAGCCAAGAAGATCTCAGCCTGTCCTGGATGACAGACTCACACGGAATCTAGTGAATGTGCGATGAATGGAGAGTTACGCAAGATGAATAAGTTCTAGAGATCTGCTGTACAACACAGCACCTTAACAATACTGCATTGTGTACTTAAAAACTTAAGAGGGTAGGGCTTCCCTGGTGGTGCAGTGGTTGAGAATCTGCCTGCCAATGCAGGGGACACGGGTTCGAGCCCCGGTCTGGGAAGATCCCGCATGCCGCGGAGCAACTAGGCCCGTGAGCCACAATTACTGAGCCTGCGCGTCTGGAGCCTGTGCTCCGCAACAAGAGAGGCCGCGATAGTGAAAGGCCCGCGCACCGTGATGAAGAGTGGCCCCCGCTTGCCGCAACTAGAGAAAGCCCTCGCACAGAAACGAAGACCCAACGCAGCCAAAAATAAATAAATAAATACATAAATTAAAAACAAAAAACAAAAAAAAACTTAAGAGGGTAGACCTTTGTGCTGTGTTCTTACCCTCAGAAAAGGGGGGGCATGAGGAAACTTTTGGAGGTGATGGATGTTTATTACCTTGATCGTGGTGATCGTTTCATAGGTATATGCCTATGCCCAAACTCATCAAAGTAAGTATTATATCAACTATATCGCAATAAAGCTGTTTTAAAAAAGAAAAAGGAATGTAGTGAAAAAAACTTGAAGGTCATGGAGGAAGAGAAGGACAAAGTAGTGTTGAGAAGGTGCTCTTTGTGAAACCCAGAGCAGACTCTGCAGGGTTAAACCTCTGCATCTGGGGCAGAGCTCAGGAATCAAAGAGACTAGAACTGAGAAGCTGCCCTTGAATTCCTACCACGTTATGGACCCTATGCATTGAAATATATTGCTTTAGAATAAAATATAAGACTTATGGGGCATTCTCTGGGACTCTGTTTATACCTTAGACTGCCTAACAGTACGATCATTTTGAAAGAGTCAGCACACTACGTGTGAGATAACACAGACCCTGTGGTATCACCCAATGAGGGGAGTGAAATGGAAATGGCATGGAAAGGCAACAGAGATAAAGAGATGGATGAGTTGACAGGATATGGCTACTGAGTCAATCTGGAGGGTAGCAAAGGGGGAGGAGTAGGAGAAAGTTCCACCTTGACCCTTTGTCCTCATCCTGGATGACTAAGTGAGCGGCAATAGCATTAAACAAAATTAGTCAGAATTAGTTTGGTTCCTGACACGATGAGTTTGTATGGCTTTGGGATATCCAGATGCCCAGCACACAAGTGAAGCTGTTCTAACTGTTCAGGAATGTATATGGAGATTTAGGCATTAGCTCCTAAGTAAAACTATGCCAGGAGACCTGAAACCAATGCTAATGGAGAAGGTATAAAAAGAGTAGAATTTTTAACAAATCACTTAGTTGTTTGGAAGAAGGAAAGGAACGAAGGGAGGCAGAGAAAGAATATTCAGAGAGGAGGAAAAAGAACCAATATTATGCTGCATCCAAGAAGCAAGGGAAGAGGAGCCAATAACTACAATGCAATAAAGAGGCTGAGGAGGAAGAGAACTGAAAGAGGCCATTGGACCAGGCAACATGGAGGTCTGCGATGACCATCAAGAGAGTCCTTTTCTTAAGGTGATGTGGGTAGCTATCACATCAAACTGCTTGAAGGAATAAAGGGGCAAGAGGGTGAGTGTGTCATAAGGAGGTGGAGATAGTGACTGAGTAGCCTAATTTTTCTAAAAATTTATTGGTAAAAAACTTGAGAAAAATGATAGTATTGGTAAAGGATCAAGGAAAGAAGACTTGAAATGAAGGCAATAAGCTAGCGGAGAGAGAGAAAAATATTATGATACAATGAACTTAAATTCAGCAAATGATTAGTGGGTTCCTACTACATACCAGGCACCAGATCTGCAGAACAAGACCTGGACTTCTACACACAGAACAGTATATTGCAATATTCTGTTAATTTAGACCATTAGCCCAATGGAGCAAGAATTGTGACTTGTTCACTGGTATATCCATGGAGGCTAGCACGGTGCCTGAGGCATGATAGACCCTCAGCAAACTTTTACGGAATCGGTGACCGACACAGTCCCAACCTTTAAGGGGTTCTTCCCTATCTTCACTTGTCTTTCACGTCTAAACTCAGGCATTGCTTCTTCCAGGAAGCTTTCTCTAATCTTCAAGGTGGAGTTAATCACCTGCCTCTGTGTGCCCATTACACCCTGGGTGTTCCTCCATCTATCTATCTTTCAGTCTAAAGAGAGAAAAACAAGTCAACAAGTGTTTTCAAGATTTTTACCAGCTCCTAAGCAATGGAGAGACAGAGACAGAAAAACCACAGTGTGGCTCACGGGCTGGTTTGGAAGCTCAGGGGAATTAAATTCTTAAGCATTTCAGGTTTTTCATGAATAACTCCCACTGGCTCTCCTTTTACTTCTGCAGGTTTTCCAGGGCTAGTCTGACCAGCTAGGCTGAATTCAAACGAGCAGAGAAGCCTCTAAATCAGGCTAGGGAGCATAGAATCTGTTTCTTCTCATGTTGTTAATCTCGTGTAAATAGCCAAGCCACACACACTGTAAGCAAAGCCTGTTAGACTCCATTGGCTGGCCGGGCACCTGCGTTAAAAATGCAACTTGCTAAACAGTCTACCCAGCAGATAGCTTTCTTTGGCAGAACCGTGCTGTTCAGTCTGGGAGGGAATTTGATAAAGTGCTTTATTGGGTGGCAACATTTTGGTCTCGGCTTTCCTCAGATCACAGTGGGATAATGAAACTGGAATCCATTTAAACCTTCCATTTCACCCCCACACGGCTCATAGACACCGTGTCAAACCACATCATGCTGCAAAAAGTGTGCTAAAATCTACGAGCCCACTCCTCCTATTACACACAGTATTCTTTGTCAGATTGGAGATAAATTATGGAATACAATTTCTTGATTTTGCCCACTCACGTAGCTATAGCAGAATCTCAAATCCAAGGCAATACCTCATGCCATGAAGATGCATAAGTAACTGTATTGTTTCATGCCAAGTTTAACAGTACTACAACATTCTTGCTGGCTGGTCGAAGAACAGTAGTACAGTCACTGCTGGGACAGACCCAGCCAGCCATGTGACGAGGACTTATATGCCCTGTCTCCCATGACAGGTTCTGTCCCACGGAGGTCACTGAAGCACGGGTGATTATGTCACATTTTGTCTACACACCCTGGAAAAGGATGATCCCAGTTTAAACTGAACCAAAGACCATCCGTGGACAATAATCATTGGATTTGGAGACTTTATGACTTAGACCAAATCTTTGGAGACTTTCCTTTTCACTTACTCCCCTTTACTGTGCTCCGCTGAGACGACCTTAGGACACGAAGAATATATGAAGGCTCTAGCATAAGGAATATTCAGAATTTGCTGACTGTTCACCTGGTTCAAGCCACCTTCATCTCTCAGGTAGGTTACTGAGTCGCCTACTTATTAGTCTGGCTTTGTCTCTTGCTCCCCACATCCTCTATGCGGTGGACACAACAATGTACCATCACATCCTACTTTAGTGGAGGACCCTGTGCCTCAACTCCTGGGAGTACAGTCAGCAAACAGTCCTCAGCTGTCAGCCGTTCAGGAGTTGTCCAGGTCACACTCCTTCATGGTCATTGTCATTGCCATTAAATGGCCTACGTTCCATGACTGATCAACACTGGAATATAAAGGCCTGGACATCTCAGGCCAAATGGAGACAACCCTGAAGCTTACGGAATTGAAGTTTACAAATTGGGTGACTACGTGAGTGGCTAAGGCTGTCACTGGGCTGCATTATAGCTGAACTTCTCTCTCTGCCCATTCCCGCTTCCTGCCCTCCTTCCCACAGGAGCCGATCCCAAGGAGAGGGAAACATCCTGCATGTTAAACTCCACCTCAGAGTTGCTTCCCCACCTGTGACAGTTCACAGATCACAAACAGCCCGAGTCATCCTGGTACCTCTAAGTGTGGTCAGGACTCTCGCCTGCTCAGAACCCTCTCTCCTCCCATTGTCTGAGAGGCTTTACAATGGCCCAGGAGACCTCACGGGATCTGCGCCCCACCTCCACGCTAACTTCATCTCCTCCCACTCACCCCCTGCTCACACGGCTCCAGCCATATCCGCCACCTCAAACCCATCAAGCACACTCCCATCATGAGACACTCATTTGCTGTTTGTTCCCTCTGCCTAGAACACTCTTCCCCTAGATCAGAGGTAGACAATTTTCTGTAAAGACCAAAGAGTAAATACTTCAGGCTTTGCAAGCCACAAAATCTCTGTTGCAACTACTCACACTGCCATTTTAGTACAAACACAGCTACAGACAGTGCATAAACAAATGGGCCTGTCTTTATTCCAGTAGACTTTATTTATGAAAATGGGTGGTGGGCCACATTTGGCCTGTAGGCTGTGGTTGGCTGGCCTCTGCCCTAGATAGTAATATGGCTGGCTCCCTCACCTCCTTAAGATCCTGACTCAGACATTGCCTTCCCTGACCACCCTATTGAAATTCCAGCTCCCAACATTGCTCCTTTCTTTCTTGCCTTATTTTCTTCGTGGCACTCATTGGTATCTGGCATGCTGTATTTTACTTATTGCTTTGTTTACCCTCCATCTTCCCCCACCAAGAGGTAAACTCAATCAAGCAGGGATTTTGTCTGCTTTGAGGCCCTTAACAGAGTGACTAGTATAAAATAGCTGCTAAACAAATGTTCATTGAATAATTGAATAAACGAGAGAATATTCAGGTAATTCAACATTTCCTCCAGTTTTTGTTTTGTGTATTTGTGTGTGTGTGTTTGTTTCTGTTCTCTCCATATCCTATGAAGTTCCTTTTACCTTTTCTATCCCCATAGAGAGAGGTGATTAAAAGCACAAGTCCTTCAGTGAGACCTCCTGAGTTTTAAACCCCAGCTCAGTTACCTAACACCTGTGTGACCTTGTGCATACATATGACCTCACTAAGCCTCCTTTTTCTCAGCTGTAAGATATAGACATAACACTGAATATATCATATGATCATGATAATGAAAAACACTCAACATAGAACCTGTCATTTAGATATCACTCAGTAGTACATGGGAGTCATAATCAGCCAAATCACTAGCTCTTTCCCTTGGCTAGCATTCTGCCAGGATAAGTATCATGTTTACAAATTGGGTCATCATGTGCCTTCAATCAAAATTCACATACACATGCATGAGATCACTATTTCTTTTACACATAGCTCAAAGAGATTCTAATTAAAATATAGGAGAATTATAATGACCATTTATTAAGTACTCACTCTGTGCCCACTGGTGGTCTGATAACTTTGCACATTTGGCCTCCATATAATCATGAACACAATGGAGACAATCAGTGGAATGATTTTCTGAGTTTCCTCCCATTGGCTGGGTATGTTGAGATGTAAACTCCCCTGCCCCATTTTGAGGACCTTGTCACAGTCGATAGAAACAATTACCATACACTGCAGAATATACCTGTGGAATAAACCTGGTCACCGGCTGGCATTTGCTTTAGGTGGGGACAGCAGAGAGAGAAATGGAGACATGCTACTTAAGAGAGCTTCACCTCCATCACTCCTTCTGGGGCCCTGGAAGTTAAATTTAAATTCCATATGAGAGCTCCCTCCAGGCTCCCAACAAGACTTTTCCTCCACAATGGGGTCCCGGATGCCTAGCTCATCCTCAGACACCTGACACAAGTCTCCATGAAACCAGAAACCCAAAGCAAGTAACAGACTCCCAGTGTATCTGAAAATATGTGCCGTTGGTCAGGAGGTAAATAAGGATTTGGAAATCAGCACTTAGATGATTGTAGTCACTAGTGAATGGGTTGGAAAATGGTCCTGGCTTTCACCTGGGATGAGTTGGTGGCCACTAACCACTCGTTTCTTGACCAAGGTTGAAGAGGGAGAAATCACTTTTCAACAACCCTCACTCCATTCCATTCATCTTCCTGCTTCAAATCATTTACAACAGCTTGATAAATAGATTTGTCCTGGCTGGTATTTAAAGAGACAGTCAATAACAATAGGAGAAATAATTACTATACCTGGAGAAAGTGGGCATTGATTTCAGCCATGACTGGGGCCTCAAAACTGAATTTCAAGCATGCTGTAGTAGAGTGATAGCAATTTATTACTTAACTCGCTGAATTTATACCTAACTTGGGTGGGATGGAGTTGATGCTGAAACTCTTAAATACAGAGCTCATTTTTTTTAATGACAGTTCAGTTCAGCTACAGATATATTGAGAGTCTACTATTTTCTAGAAACTGTGTTAGGCTCCAAAGACACAATGATAAAGAAGATGGGGGACTTCCCTGGTGGCGCAGTGGTTAATAATCCGCCTGCCAATGCAGGGGACACCGGTTTGAGCCCTGGTCCGGGAAGATCCCACATGTCACAGATCAGCTAAGCCTGTGCGCCACAACTACTGAGACTGCTTTCTGGAGCCCGCGTGCCACGACTACTGAAGCCCACGCGCCTAGAGCCTGTGGTCCGCAACAAGAGAAGCCGCCCCAATGAGAAGCCCGCACACCGCAATGAAGAGCAGCCCCCCGCTCGCTGCAACTAGAGAAAACCCGCGCGCAGCAATGAAGACCCAACTCAGCCAAAAAAAAAAAAAAATACACCACAGTTCAAAAAAAAAAAAAGATGGGCCATCCCTGCTGGGGACACTTGCATTCTTTTGGTGAAAGGAGATAATAAGCCACCACAAAACTCATTGTTTAACTATAATTAAGGCAAGCATTGCAAGGAAAGATGGGCATAATGGGGTGAACTCAATTGGTCTTGGGGAGATCAAGGGAATCTTTTTTGAAGAAGTCATTTAAGCTACAAACTAAAGTATGAGTAGGACTAAAATAGGCAAAGTGAGGAAGAAAAAGAGCTGTTTTGGGTGAAGGGACCAAACAAAGACCCAGAGGCTGGAAAGAACCTGCACCCTTCAAGAAGTGCTTGTAAAAGTTAACTGGCTCTCTTCAAAAACCAATATGTGAATGTATATACATATATAAGTTTACTATAAATGTTACTGATATCTGAGACAAGTAACATAATTTACAAACAACTGATATCTGAGACAAGTAACATAATTTACAAACAATCATGAAATATACAATATTCTCTACTGTAAATTCCACACATAGCCAATTGATTCTCAGGGAATGCTTTTGCTGATTTTTGTCAAACTCATATTTGTACCCAACCTATGGTCACAATTGAGGAACAAGTGTAGTTTCCATATCAATGTTGGTTGATTTTTTCACTTAAGTTAACAAGTAAGATGAAACTGAAACAATGAAGACATAAGTCAGAACTTCACTCATTTGTCAATGATGTGAGCAGCTTCAGTGGTGAGTCATACAACAGTTTTCAAATGTTGGAAGAATATGTCTTCTGGTTTTGGGGGGCTATACACAATGTAATAGCTACCAGATGCAACACATTTTTAAAATTCATTTGGCATTATGAACATTTTTTCCATCATTTTTATAAGTCTGGACTAGAGGTCAGCAAATCATGAACTTGCTGCCTTGGTAAATAAAGTTTTATTGAAACATAGCCATGCTTATTAGTTTATGTATTTTCTATGGCTGCAGAGTTCAGTAATTGTAAAGGAGGGCTTATTGCCCACAAAGCCTAAGATATTTATGATCCAGCCCTTTACAGAAAAACAGTTTGCTGACTGCTATTCTAGATCAACAAAACAATAAGTTGCAGTGTTTGCCTATTCTTGTGGTGTAAGTACACCCACCATGGCTGATTTTAAGCTACCATCATGTGACATCGTGGAATGAAGTGTTGGGAATAGATGTGGAATAGTAGCACATCATTATATAGATTTTATCAGACAGCTACAGCAGACCTAAATAACCTCAAAAGCATAGATAACAGTAAAATGTAGTAAAATTAATTAGGAAGTGATGTTTTGTATATTTATTACCCTTGTTTTTACTATAGCAGTCAATTGTAGGTTTACATAATATAATTTTTTAAATTAATTAATTAATTTATTTTTGGCTGCATTGGGTCTTCTTTGATGCACGCGCGGGCTTTCTCTAGTTGCGGCAAGCGGGCACTACTCTTTGTTGCAGTGCACGGGCTTCTCACTGCGGTGGCTTCTCTTGTCACAGAGCACGGGCTCTAGGTGCGCGGGGTTCAGTAGTTGTGGCACGTGGGCTCAGTAGTTGTGGCTCATGGGCTCTAGAGCGCAGGCTCAGTAGCTGTGGTGCATGGGCTTAGCTGCTCCGCGGCATGTGGGATCTTCCCGGACCAGGGCAGGAACCCATGTCCTCTGCGTTGGCAGGGGGATTCTTAACCACTGCACCACCAGGGAAGTCCCACTTAATTTACTTTTAATAATAGCTATATTTAACAACCAGCTTGGAAAATTCCTGAAAATCTAACAATTCACTCTCAGGGCTGGTATGAGCTGGCTCCAGAACAACAGTGCCCTAAACCAACTGAAAGATATAGTGTGTGGCTGGGGGTCAGAGATGGATGAGTGGAATAAGGCCAAGTGGGTGAACTAAGTAAGGTCTTGGAAACCAGATCTAGGAGATTAGGATTTATCTTATAAGAAATGGGATGCCATTGAAGGTTTATAGCTGGAAAGTAGCTTGATCTCTCTCAGCTCTTATCATCTAATGTTTTTAATCCCAGTAAACATCTTTGGAGTGATTCCTATGTGTCAAACACCATTCTAGGTATTTTACAGATATTAATTCTCACAAGCCCCTGAGGTAAGGTATTAATATTGCCTCCCAACTTTACAGAGGAAACAAAGACAGTAAACAATTAAACAACTTGCTCCAAGGACTTGATTAATGAGTGGTGGAGCGGGGATGTGTGGGGAAAATTCTAACTTTTCTCTCATTCAGGGGAATTTGACCCTGCAGAGATATAGGGTTCTCTCCAAAACATGCATGAGGGGGTTCATGACATAGAATGGATGGGTCTGTCCAAATGCTGCAGACGTAGATGGCAAAGATGGGTGGGGTCCATTGTGAAGGAATCTGGTGAGCAGATTTCTGTAGGTTGAGGCCATCTGTCTTCTGAGAGGAAGACTTTAGAAACTGACCACACAGGAACGTGCAGAACTTAGCAGCTACCAATCACATGTGATTTTTGTCCCAATAATTTAAATCCCTCCACAATCTACTCTGACACTTTCTCAGATCTCTTATCCTTTTATAAATTACATGAGCAAGGAGGGGAAGGAATGAATATATCAAGCTCTAACTGGGATGAATTCTTACCATTTAAATTTTAGGTAACTTCCCCAGAAGTCAAAGTTGATCTTTAAATCTAAGTGGAGCTAATGCATCTCTAAATCAAAATAGACCTGATTATTCTCAGAGAGAGAGGGAATAAGGAAGAACGGCTGCCAGTTAGAAGCTAATGTAGCTAAGTGCATCACAGACATTTATGATTTAAGCTGAAATTTTACTTTTTAGGGAAAATGAAAATCAGCCAATCTTCTAATTTGGTGCATTAGGGAGGAAAGAATCACATAACGGAGAGAATAAATGCACATCTTGCAACTGTAACCTCTAGCAATTTGCAAACCTGACAGGGATGTCCCAAATGTAAACTCCAGAGTATGTTCAAGAAAGAGAACAATGGGAAGAAAATTTTAAAACACAGTGACCACTGCTCTGTCATTATCATTTGATCTGTCACTCCTTCCTTGTGACCACCTGCTTGTAACCACTCTCCACTACCTCCATCCCCTTGCCAAAGGCCAGTTTCTGATAGCTATAGGTGAATTCTGAAGGATGGGGGGATGCTTGGAACATCATTAGAAAGAGAACAAAAATAGTTTTGCAGCAACTTAGATTTCTCCCTCATTAGTCAAAAATAGATCCCCACTGCTTTGTGTAAATAAGTCTTGTTCTAACTCTGGCCAGTGAACTAATGGCTTTGCATCCTCATGCCTCAGTTTCTTCACGTGGGAAATGGGGATACTAATCCTACCTCCCCCACAGTGTGGTTGGGAGAATTCAATGAGATGATAAAAGTGAAATGATTACATCAACAGTATTTCTCAGGGCTGTGCTATACACCAGGCACCATTTTAAGCACTTCACCTCTGCTAACTCTTAATTGTCCCTGGACCTTAGAGGGTGCTGTTACTGTTATTCCTATTTTGCAGATGTGGAAATTGAGGCACAGAGCAGTTAAGGAGTGTGCCCAAAGTCAGACAGCAAATAATGGAAGGAGTAGGTCTTACACAGATGCAGGCTATAATCTAGGGGTCAGCAAACTACGGTTTTTCAGTGAGAGACCACCACCTGTTTTTACAGAGCTTGCAAGGAAAGAATGGTTTTTACATCTGGAATTGGTGAAAAACATCAAAAGAAAAATAAGTTTGCGGCCCATGAAAATTGTATGAAATTCAAGTTTCAATGTTCACAGATAAAGTTTTATTGGAACACAGCCATATCTCTTCATTTATACATTGCCTTTTGCTCCTTTCACACTGAATCAGCAGAATTGAGTAGCTGAAAAAGAGACCTTGTGGCCCACAAAGGCTAAAATATTCACAGAAAATTCTTTGTAGAAAAAGTCTGCCAACCCCTGCTCTTAGCCACTACACGATACAGCCAACCAGTCTACTTGACCCCTAGGTGTTGAGGGACCCAAGGTTGAATTAGCTACGTCCCACTTTCCATTTGTGTATAACTTACTAAGTACCTGAGTGTGGGCCCATGCATTCACCCACTCACTTCTGGACATCTTTCCAATAAGCAAAATTAACATCTCAGGCACACTGGAAATGTCCCATGATTAATGAAATCTTGCCCAGGTTCCCAAAAGAGCTGAGCGCCTCTCACATCGGGCCATTTGGCTGGCACGGCCACTCTCTGCTCATCTGTTTTCACACTTTCACCTGAGAACCTCAATAATGCTCTTATCTCAGCCAAGAAAGGCACGGCCACACATCCTCAGAGCTTATTAAGTCTGTGCACAGAAAGGCAACTAGAGAACTGCAATAACTATCTGGGTTAACGAGTTAAAAATCACTCTTGCCTAAAATAACCTGGTAATGAGTGAGTCCTGCTATCATATTCATTAAAAAGGAGCATTTCTCAGAGAGCCAACCAGAATGGAGATTGTGCCAAAATTAGTTTACAATCAGAAATGCACTGCCAGGGGCACTGAATACAATTAACCAAAATAAAACAGAGGTAAAACACATAAGGAAAACCCGCCTAGTAAAGTTGAAGGGACCTTTTCATTTTATGATGAGAATAGCTAGCATTCACTGAGAGATTACCATGTGCCAGGAAATAGGCTAATAGCCTTTGTGGATCATTTCACCATTCTTTAAAATGCCCCAATGAGATGGTTCCTATTTTCATTCCCATTTTGCAGATAAAAAAATTGAGGCTCTGAGAAGTTGAATTACTTGCCCAAGGGGACACAGCTAAGTGAAGGAGCTAGCCTGTGATTCCAGGCAGATCTAGTTCCAAAGCATACAACTCCACACTCCCTAGGGATAAAAATTGGTCACGACAGGTTATAGGCAAAGCCAGGTGGTGGCAGAGCTGGGACAATTCAGAACTTGAGAAACAATACCACAGATGGGGATGAAGACACATGTGTACTGTTTGTAAAGAAGGAAAGGGGAGGAACATTTGTTTGATTGCCTCTAATTCCAAATCATCGTAACCATCATCATTATCATCATCATCATCAAAGAAGCTAATACTTATCAAGAATTTACCATGTGCCAGGTCCTGTTCAAAGCGTGTTACCTCAATGAGCCCTTACAATGCTATCTCATTTAATCCTTAACATTACTCTTTAGGTATGACCTATATTATCCCAATTTTATAGATGGGGAAACAGAGTCACAGAGATGCGGTAACTTGTCCTAAGACCCCTCAGCTGGAGTTTGAGGGTGTAAGATCAAACAGTCTGACTCCAGAATGCACACTTTTAATCCCTGCTTGTCCCTGACTCCCTCCCTTTGTGGACTAGAGCCCCAGTGCTTCTCAACACCTTGGATTATCAGGATGCCTTCCACTCTCTTGCAGGGCTCCTTGATTCTCTAGCTATTTTTTGCAGCACCTTTCCAATTGTATTAGCTGTTTACATGGCAGTCTTCTCCAACCACTCCATCTTCACACGAAAATATATGTGTGCACCCGCACGCACACACACACACACACAGTATGAACTTCTTCAAGTCAGTTATCCTGTGTGAGCCCTTCATCAAACACAACGCTTGACAGCACCGTGATAAACAGTGGAATGGGGAACGGTACAGTGACTAAGAATCCAAGCTCTAGCATACCCTGCCTCCCCACTTACTGTAGCTTTAGCTAAGTTATGTCTCGGGACCTCAGTTTTCTCATTTATTACGTGATAATTATGGCACTTACCATAATGTAGGATAGTCATTTGGATTAAAAAGGACTATGTGTGTCAATATCTTAGCAACACCCAGCAAATGAGCATTTGAAAAGAAAAACATTATTAATAAAACTAGGTAGAAAGAATGGATAGATGGATGGATGCATGCATGCATGCATGGATGGACATTTGGAAAGACGAAATTCTAGCTAAGAGAAGGGCTGGTTTAGAGAAAGAAAGTGAGAGAGAAGAAAAAGTAAAGGTTTTGTATATAATAAAAAGATCTTAAATCTGCACAATTGAGAAATCTCTCAAGCTGCAGGATCAGGCTGTGACCCACAGATAAGCAAGATGTTCATTTCTAAAACCCAGTCCAGCAGTTGACTCTGCTGGACATTCACCAAAGTTATTTCAAGATTCTTGTTCCCAGCACTATTTGTTAATGCCTACCAGAAAGCAGACAGGAGATGAGAATAGATAAAATAACAGGTGAGACTGAAAACCTCATCAAGGTAAGAGCTGCTTTGCTTAATACTGAGTCCCTGGCACAGAGCAGTCTCTTGTATTTTATAACTCTTTGATTAGTCAAGGTAGGCTAAATTCTAGATTTTAAGCAAAACAGAAACAAACCGCCACAATTTCAACAATTAATACCATGAAGAGTTATCTATCACTCCTGTCACAATCTATGTGGATCCTTTTATTTGGGGTGGGGGAGGGGTTTGATGACTCCCTGCAGTCGTGTAAGCCTCCTTCCATCTTGTGGTTCCGCTGTGCCCCAGTGGATCCTCTGCCTCTAGCTGGCAGACAGGACAAGAGAGCAAATGTGCGTGGAGGACGACACAGAAGTAAGGCTTACCCTTACATCAGCCTGCAGTCCACTGGGCAGAACCCAGCCTACGGAAGACTGGGAAATGTAACCTAGCTGGGTGCCCTGAAGAAAGAAGAAAATGGTTTGGTGAATAACTAGCCAGTCTCCACCACGGGGTTCACTAAATACGTGTTAAATGGAAAAGTGAATGTCTATTAGAAGCAAACGGGGACTTCCCTGGTGGTCCACTGGTTAGAGCTCCACACTTCCCTTGCAGGGGGTACGGGTTGGATCCCTGGTCGGAGAACTAAGATCCCACAAGCTGCGCGGTGTGGCCAAAATAAAAGAAAGAAATGTAGCCCACGATGGATGATACACAGTGGTAGGGAGGAGCCGAACATCTTCCTACATGCACGCATCTAAGGACACTTACTGCAAGTCACTACCTGGCTGGAACTCAGGAGGCCCTAGTGCTCCCTGTGGGTAACTTCTCACATGGAGGCCCTCCTTCCCTGTCCCGGTCCCCAGGTCCACCTATTCTACATTTGATACCTGCACCGGTGGCTGCTGCAGCCATGATTCCCAGATGTTGGGATGCTGGATCACACTAACCCAATGCCACCATTGAGAGTCAACTTTGGACATCTCAACTCCATAATCAAGTGAAAGAAAAACCCAGATTTAATTTCCAGTCAAGGTACCAGAAACAGTTTATTGATTTTTAAAACAGAAATGTGAGGAAACATGTGCCAAGCCCCTGGTGCCCACTGAAAGAGCAGTCAGAGCTTTACAGTACTGGAGATGCTACCAAACCAGGACACTTATCAGGCGGGCTCCTACTAAACAGGCTTGTGTATGCATCTGCATCCCCGATACTCACAAGCATCTGGAGGGCAGGGACTGAATTATTCATCTCTGACTCCTTTGCAGGAGGGCTGAGCAGAGCCCTGCACTTGACAGCACGTGCTACTAGTGGACATGTGTCCTTCTGGTCTACCCACCATCTCTCAGCTTCATGCAGCAGCACCCAGCTTGCCTTTGGGAAACCACCTCACTCTCCACATTTAATCTATAAAATTAAGGGTGACTCTGCTTCCAGCTCCAGAGCTGGTAATGTGACCTTGGCCTGGTCAATCTCAGCAGTCCACCTGGCGTTGTGCCTGGATTGGGGATGTTCACAGGACCCAAGCTGGGTGAATCATGGTCAGGCCTCTGCAAAGATGGTTGGAAAACAACAACTCTCTTTCTACAGGGCTGTGAAACTATGAGACTACAAATCTGGGCCTGCCAGCAGCTATTTGGTACCTCATGAGAAGAGCCTGCCTAAGACTGAAGTCACCACAGAAGAAAACAGAGCCAAGAGATGGAGAGAAACCAATTCAATTTGACAATAGTCAAGCCCCAAATTCAGTTGTTCCTGGAGCTCAATTCCCTGGACTTTTTCAGTTAACTGAAACTATACATTTCCCATTTTGAGTTGGGTATTAATCCCTTAAAATTTAGAGGATCCTAACAAAAGTAGGTTTCAGAATGCTTGTTGAATCAAACTGCAATCACATTTGGAATATTTTCTTCTATAAATGCTCTGCTGGGTTTCGATCCAAATCAAGAAGTCTCCCTTGAATCCATGTTCCTGCCTCATGATGAGCCCAGTTACAGTGTGGTCTCTCTGAGGATGGGACAATAGAAGCGAGTAGGGGAAAGACCTCAAATACATCGCACACCCCCACTACATTTTATGAAAGCACATAGTGATTCATGGGTTTCCTTCCATCTCCACTGCCATCAGCTTAGTTTAGCCTGTCATTTCCCACCTGGACTATATTCACAGCCTCCTGATGACTCTCCCCACTGCAGACTTATCCTCTCTGCTCCATCATAGTAACAGGAGTGACCCTAAAGCTTAGCTCATTGCATGTCCCCTGCTTACAATTACCAATGGCTTCCATTGAATCAGAGTAAAATTTGACCTTTTTACTATAGTATACAAAGACCAGAATGATCTAGCCCCTGTCTATTCATCAAACTGCATTTCTGGCCACTCTCTAGCCACTCCCTCCATCATGTACATGGTCACCTTTCAATTCTTCAAACTTCTCAATCTATTTGTCGACTACTGGCCTTTGACCTCGCTGTTACTGCCACTTGGAGTGCCCTTCTCCCAGCCTTTGTGAGCAATCTCAGGAGCGTTGGCCCTCTGCTCTAGCCTCTCTGGATGATTCACTAGTTCCACGACCTTCCATGTGCCACGCTCCATCCTGTGCCTTCTATTCCTCCCTCTTAGCTGCCTGAGAATCTCTTAGCCTCCCTGTGTCCCAGCCACCCTACATATAAGTGACTTTCCCAGCTGGTTTCCATTGGCTACATGGCAGAATTGATACTCCCTCATCTGTATTCCTTCAGCTCACCATGTGTGTAAATATGAAACCGTGGCACACGGTAATGCAGTCATTTGTTTATATATCTGAAGCCTCTACCAGACCATGAGTTTATCAAGGGCTGGGGCAATCTCTTATTCTTTCTGGTAGAACCTGGGATTTAAATACCACCAGCAATGTTGTAAGTACTCAATGAATGTTTGTTAAATAAAAGGAAGGAATGACTATTTGTTGAGTAAATTAACCAAGTGCTCTTGGGGCGAATTACTTAGCATCCCTGGCTGCAATTTCATCATCTATAAAATGAATGTCTGTGCCAGTAGTTCTCAATCATGGCTGCATCCTATAATCAGGTGGAGAGAGCTCAAAAATTCAGGTTCTTGATCTTACCTCCAGGAAACCTCATTCATTTATTCATTCATTTGTTCAGTGGATATTTATCAAGTGCCTACAACTTGCCAGACTTTGTTTCCGGGACAGGAGACCCACTTGTGAATGATCCAGACCAGAGTCTTGCCCTCATGGAGCTTCTATTCCAGGAATCATATTAGCTCATATTTTTTGAGGCCATGTGACACTCTAGCATTGAAATAATGGCTTTGCATACATTAACCTACAGAGTTTCTACCTCAGCCCTGGGAGATGGGACTCTTATTTATCACTGAGGAGCAGAGAGCTTCACTTGGCAACTTCACACCTGTCATAAGCATGGGAGCTGGCCCAGGACCTTGATTCCAAACCGGTTCTCCTACACCGGATTGCTCTACTGAAAACACATCTGGGAAAGCTCAGTGGGGCCCAGGTGTTGGGTTTAAGAACCACTGTGCAAGGTAAATCAATAACTTGTAGATTGCCACCCACTGTGACTGGCTCAAGCAATGGTTCACAAAGCCCTGGCCAGTGAGACCCAAAAGCCCTTTGAAAAAATACAGTACGACTTATACTTACTCAAACGCTTAAAAACAGAGGAAGCACTGGACCCTACTCTGTGTCTATCACTGCATTCACTCCTCATGTAACCTGTGACCTAGGTGTTATCACCTCATTTTACAGATGAGGAAACAGAGACTTAGAGAGGCTCAGGGACCCACCCAAGGCCATTCAGCAGTCAGTGATAGAGCCAGGACTTGAACCAGGACTGCCTGACTCCAAGAAAAATGCAGACTTTTAATTCCCAAGCTTTAAGCCTTCAATAACAGTATGAATCTCTCCATACCGTCTATCCCGGAAAGCCTCAGGCCAAAATTATATTACAGGCTGATGGCAGTGATTTAAGAGTGCTCTACTCATGGAGACCTCTGAGAGCAGGCGCCAGGGCTTGAATCTTTCTGTCTTAGCGGATTCAACCTGAAACCTCCCCAGCAACAAAACAGCAAAAACCTTCACACAGGACTTCACACATTGCAAAGAGCTTTCCTACGGAATATCTGATTTACTCTTCACAGCCACCCAGTGAAAGAGGTACTGACCTTGGCATGGACAGTACTCAGAATATTTAAAAATTGTTACAGCATTTGAACAGACACTGGCCATATGCACCCAATGTGGACATACCAGGGCGTACGTGGTGATGGAGCAGAGACTGGAGTAATGTGCCTACAGGCAAAGGAATGCCACAAATTGCCGGCAACACAAGAAGCTAGGAGAGAGGCATGGGACAGATTCTCCCCTAAAGCCTTCAGGGAGAGTGTGGCCTTGCTGATACAGGAATCCCCCTCTTTTCAAAAGTTTGCTTTACACCACTTCTCTTTTATGAAAAACGTACATTAGTGCCTGTCTTCCCCAACATAAAGAAATTTGAAGAGGATTTTCACTTTCACAAAACAAGGCGAAAATTGAGAATAGTATTCAGCATTTGTTTTGCGGCGAGTGGTTATTGAGGCAGCGCACCGCGACAGCAAGAGTGGTGCCACCAAGCTCCTTCCCCGAGAACTGCACCCAGCATCTCAGCATGGAGCCCTCATAGCTTTGAACTGTGTCCGTGAGCATCTGTGCTTTATCTCGATTTATTCTGTTCATCGTTTGTGCAAGATGTGCCCTAAGGTAATTCCTTCTTTGCTTTATGCCATTTCAGCTTAGGAATGGTTTCACAGGAACGCTCAATTTGGATTGCAGGGGAACCTGTACCTTGATTTCAGACTTTGTTGCCACCAGAACTGTGAGAGAATAAGTTTCTGTTGTTTTAAGCCACCTAGTTTGTGGGACTTTGTTCCAGCAGCCCTATCACACTAATACAGAGTCCCAAACCCTTTCTGCCATGTCTAGCTCCAAAGTCACCCAAAGGCCTGGCTTCAGGCAGCACTGGGAACTTAGAACCCTCACTAAGTTCATTCCTGAGGTATCACAGCTTCAGTCTCTCGATTATTAATTGTTATTAACTCACTCGGTTAATGCCCGGTTAATGAGCTTTATGGAGCACTTTAAGCCAGGATATGGCTTTTCTAAAGATGCCATGAGTGCCATGAGTAGCTCTCCACGATGCAGAAAGCACTCTAGTTCTGAGACTCACAGGCTGAAAGGCAATTGCGGCTGCAAACAAGTTGCGCGGCCATAATCAGCACAATCCCGTGCCGCTTACAACAAAGTCAGGCCGTCTTTCTGTGGGGAGACAGAGAGGCCTGCTCTCCGCTCTGGTTTCTGCTTGCACATTATTAACGTGTAATGAAGAGTAGGTTCTGCTTTATTGATCTTCAGGCCAGAGCTACATGCGATGCTGCCTAAGAAAAGCCCCAAAGGATTTTATTTGATTTTTGCACACAACAATAAGCTCCCTCGCCAGATCAGCTGCTGGACTGATGGGGGTTTCACCTTGAAATTGTTGACATGGTAGCAAAACAGGAATGTCTATATTTGCAAACGTTTGCTCAGATATACATCCCTGCTGTTTGCACCCTGTCAAATGCGTCCCTGGGAAATATCAGGCCACACTGAGGAAGGGGGAAAATGCAGCCCAGAAGAGGTCAGAACCACGAGAGGACACCGATGCGACGCGCAGCACGGAAAGGTGATGATGGGGTTTTGTCTTTGCAAAATGACAAGTTACAGTCTCAGTCAGCTCCACCTCCTTTCTTCCATTCTGCTCTCACAACATTCCTAGTTGGAAAGTTCCCAATGTAAGAACCCCAGAAATGCCCTTTCTCCCTTAGCTGTGTCATAATTTTACTGGGTGCCTTTTACGGGATATTTGGTGGCAGCTAAGCCATGTATTGGCTGCTACATGGTGTTGAAAACTCAAGAGCCAGCCTCTCCCCAGTCTGCTAGTGGCTCAGTTTTTTGGCTTGGCCTGAAGGCAGATAAGGAAATGGCTTTCCAGAATAGGTCAGATAAGATCACAGGACACGGAGCAGCAGGCCAGCCTGGCAGACTCTGCCCAAGCTGTCAGACAGTGCCTGGCCTCCTCAAGTCCCCTGGAAGCTTGGGGTTCAAGGTTGCTGACAGCTCTCTCCAGCCAACAGTAGACCCCTGCTGTCCCCATGCACCAAAATCGCACACATAAAACCCATCTGAGAAAGAATTCCCTCCTGGGCTCAGGTGTGTCCTTTGGCTTCTGCCCTGATAGGAATTGGTTCTTCGAAACCTTGGAAGAACATCTTGTGAAAAAGCAAAATTGACAGCCCATCCTGAGTCCGTTTGTCAGGAGGAAAGGTGGTGAGAATCCTCCATATGACCCTTACAAAGAGAGAGAGACTCAGATCCAAATTGGGACTAAGATGTTCCCAGGTTCTAAGGGATTCCTCTCTCCTAATTGCCTGCATAGCATGTCTGTTAAATTGAGATAACGCTTAAATAGGGCCCAAAGAAGATTCATGAGGGAGTCACAAAAATGATTAAAAGGTTGTAAAATTGGGGCTTATGGATGGAGGATATGGGGGTTATTTATCCTGGAAAAGAGAAAGCTGAGGAGGGACATATAAAGACTTCCTACTAGATTAAATATGTAAATAAGCAGACACCCAGCTGGCCTGGAATCTCAACCATTTGGCAGGGAGAGTGGATATTGATGGGGGTTACTAGTAGTTTTAAAATCCTTAGTTGCCTGCACAGATTTCTGAGGGGTTGGTTGTTGCTGGGTAAGGCAAGTTATGGATATGCCAGGTTCATTTTAATGAGCCCAGACACCACCCACTAAAAATCATTTCCAGCTAAGCGTGTGATGAAGGCGGGTTTTTTTGGTCCATCGCCACAAGCAGGGGCCTTGCAGGGTTCCTTGTATGAGGGCAGACTCTAGGACTCATCCCTTCTTCAGTTCCCCAACTAAGGTCAGGTGTTAGGAGGGACAATCAGGGGGCTGTGTCATACAGACAGAATGATGCTGGAAAGAACGTCCCCTCAGGATGATGAGCTGAGCTTGGCCAGAGGCAGGAGAGGTGTCCCCTCGCTCAGAAGAGGCATAACGCGCCTGCCCTCTGGTTCTACCTCCTGACCACACCGCGGCCAGTCATCCTTTCGCGCAATGTCCTGTTGAATGAATTCTCCTGTTAGAGAATCTATGTGTTTATTCGGCACCCCAAGGAATTCTCATGTGGGTGGTACCCCTTAGACTTGCTATTGTCTCCCCTGACTCCTTGTTCTTGCCAAGCATCCTTTGCCCCCCCTATACACACACAGCTGCCCAGAATCCTAGTCACTCAATAAGCATTTACTATGTACTCAGGTGGCAGGACTGTAAAGATGGCTGCCCTCATGGAGCTTAGAGTATAGCAGAGGAAGTAAGATAAGTAAACACATGATCTACATGAAGCTGAATATGAGGGCAGCCCCCAGGGAGGGGCAAAGCCCTAGGAAATTTCACTAGAGAAACTGATGATGGTTGAGAGCTGGAACTATCAACGGAAAAAAAACTCACAGCCTAAAAGTTGAGAATTATGTTTTATTTGGCGGGCTTTCTGAGGACTTCCCAGGTCTGAAGAGATCAGGGAGGAGCCAGGATATACAGGAGTTTTGCAGCAAAGACCAGGGAGTCAGAGCATCAAAAGATTACTGTTAATTAAAGAAAACCAGACATCTTACTGAATTCAGCACTTTTCTATGTATGGGAAGATGCAAGAGTCTGGGCTCATTGAAATCATCCCTTTGATATGCACCTTAGCTATCTAGGGCCAGCTTCCCATTCTTTCCCATCCTGAGTCCCTTCAGGGTGCACCACTGGGGACTGCTGCAGCGACTGAGGGCTTGATGGTGGGCACCCTGTTTGCTTCCATCCTGAGTTCCCTCAGGCTCACCACTGGGGACAACTGTAGTGCCTTGATGGCTGCAACATCCTTTGTTTACTGATATGGCGGGCAACATTTTTTCATTCACAGAACCCAGGAAGATTTCCAGGAGGTGAGCACACTGGGAATAGGTGGTCCTTTGCTGGAGTTAACCCCACGCAGGGCTATGGAAACAGCCAAGAATCTGAGAGACCAGTGGGTCAGCCATTTAGCTGGGGCTTTCGGGGAAGGATAGGAAAGGGTGGTGGAGAGATTAAACACTGATGAGGGTGGGGGTGCGGATCGTCGCTCATGGTGTGCTTTAATGCTGGTTTTTTTTTTTTTTTTTTTTCTCTTTTCTTTTTTTGGCTGCACCACGAGGCATGCAGGATCCCAGTTCCCTGATCAGGGATCGAACCCACACCCCCCACAGTGGAAGTGCAGAATCTCAACCACTGGATCACCAGGGAAGTCCCTAATGCTGAATTTTAACAGTAGTCATTAAGAAAGTTACATAGAAAAAACATGATGAGCGAGGCTCAGGGCAGTGAGTTTGGAGGTCATCATAGTCGGTCTGGTGACAGATAATAAGGCCATTTACAGAGGTTCCGGGGCAGGATTAGTTAGAATGGAGAAGAACAAGCAAGGTGCTCATATTAAGCTTTCCTTTCCTTTACATATAAATAGTATCAATGATAATAACAAATCACTGAAGTGAGTCCCGGAAGGGAGCATTCTTAAATAATTTTGTTAAGTTATGTGTTTAAAAGTAAAAAAAAAAAAAAAAAAAAAGTAATAAAATAAAACGTATTCTATAATTTAGACTTTCTCTAAATTACACCAGCCTTTAACTAATGAGTAGAAATTAATGAAGATTAACCATTTTGATACAGGAAGGGTTATTATCTTCATCAAGGTCATGCTACATAATAGCGTAGCACTATAGAAGTAGAACATTCAGTAAAGGAAAGGTTGCTGGATATTGCTATGTTGGTAAAAAAAAATACAGTAAAGTTAGATAAAATAATCTGATAGTATCTGTCCTCCGGGAGAAGTCTGGAGTGTAGGAAGGCAAGAGAGCAGAGATTAATGCTGAGGCCTCTGGATTAAGGCCACCTGGGTTCAAATCCAACCTCTACTGCCTAGAAGCTGTGTGATGTCCAGCAAGTGATTTAATGTCTTTGAACATCATTTCCTCAACTGTAAAATGGGATTAATAAGAGCTCCTAACTTGGAGCACTGCTGTGAGGATTAAATAAGATATTGTCTTTGAGGCACTGGCCACATAGTAGGAACTCGTAAGCATTATCTAGCATCATTATCACCATGGGGATTTCCCGAGTGCCCAAACCTGAGACTAAGTTTCCGTGTTTCATCAACAGCAACATATGGTGGGAAGACCCCTAGCCCAGACCATAGTACTGGATCATAGTCCTGGCTTTACCATGGACGAGGTGGGTGACCCAAGGAGAATACCCTTGATGTCTTTGAGCCTCAGTTTCTTGTCTGTACAATGAGAAGGCAGGTCTGCATTGTAATTCTAAACCCCTTTTCTTAGAAAAGCCATCCACTTTTTATCAAGCAGAATCTCCTCTTGAACCTTAATATCTACAAGAGAATAAAGCATAATTACCCCGGCTGATGTTTGCTCCCAGGGCCTGAGTCCCAGCTGCGTTCTTCACCCTATCCCTCTTGCACCCTCGCCACTTAAGGACCTGAGTCCCCCTCTCAATACTAGACCTCTGTAGAATACAGTTTAAAAACTATAGGAATAGGGTCCTACAAGATCATTTGGGATTCTAAGATTTTATCCTCATGGGAAGAGATGATCAGGGGCTGTCCAAATGGCAAGATGAAATAAAGTCTGTGATAAACCCTGAAGATATCTTTGTAAATTGTGTGCCCTTCCTGATCATAATTAGAAACTCCACAGTGCAGTCACTTACATGCTACCCTTTCATGTCGATTCCTGTTAGAAGACCTGGAGAGAGAAGTGGAAAATGCCAGGAGGTGTTTAAGATACAATGCAGTGCAGATGACTCGCCCAGACCTTCAGCTGCAACATATCATAACACTGATGCTGGACAGGAAGATTAGATGACTAGCTTCTTCCTTGACCTTGTTTATGCACCAGCTTTGTATTTTTAATGTTGGCCGTAGATGAAAAACAGGTGATACGGTCTACTAAATCAAATTGTTCTTTCATGCATACTTAAAATGGGATTATTTAATTCTGAAAAGTATATATTCAAATCTTTATATATGTATATGAATACATAAATAATATTATGATGTAATATAAAAATTTTATATATGTATATCAAATATATAATAAAGTATATCTCTCTATCAACCTATAGGTTGAGAATTTTTTAAGGCAGTCTTTCTCAGTCTATCCTAACCCATATGTCACCAAGCTCAGAAGACAGTGCTGACTTTGCCACAACCCTTTAGGGGTTATTCAACCTCACAGCCTCATCTGGAGCCCTTCTGGTTAGAGAACTTCCTTTTTTCTCAAACCCATTCCTTTCTTAGGCAGCTCTATCTATTTTGCCTTTCTTTATTGACCTGAAATCTGTCTGCCCATGATTTCTCCCCCAACAGTTCTAACTCTTCTCTCTCAGCAATGCATAGCAAGATGGCCACCCTTGCCTTGCAGATACACCAGGGCGGGGCCGCCCAGAGCCTTGGGAGCGGGGGGCCCCCACCCCCGTAGGTCTGGAAGGCCGGACCTCAGCTCCAGGACAACTGGAGGGCAGAGCCTCAACCAAAGAGGATTATCTCAAGTCAAGGTCTAAAGTAATTAGCCCCACTGGGTTTTGGTCTTGCTGGGACCCTCAGACCTGTCATTGACCCTTTCCTTCTTTCCTTTTTCTCCCTTTTGGAATGGGAATGTCTATCCTATGCTTCTCCCACCATTGTATTTTGAAAGCATATAGTTTGTTTGATTTCGCAGGTTCCCAGCTGGAGAGGAATTTGTCTCAGGTGAATCATACCTTGAGTCTCACCCATATCTGATTTCTATCCTATGTAGATAAAATTTTGGACTTTAGACTTTTGAGTTGATGCTGGAAGGAGATGACTTTGGGGACTCTTGGGAGGGAATGAACGTGCTCTGGTCATTTCCCTGTGTTTGGAGGATACACCTTATTCCTTGCCCTCCAAAGAGCCTGGCGGCACCCATACACCACTGTGCATTCTGATGGCTCAGTGCCTATCTGGTACCAGTTGTTCAAAATGCTGAATATCATGTCTGTGCCTATCTATTTCCTACAAATGTTTATAGCTCCCTCCTTATCTGCCATCTCCACAAAAAGTAAGTCAACTGGCCCTGTATACATACCTCATTAGAGATGGCTTTTGTTCAGTTAATGAAAAAAAAAAATCGAGCATGGAATTGCTGTTAATTAGTTAAGCTGGATACAACTAAATCAACTACTTGACTAAACTGTACCTCTGAGTTTATGCTTTAAGAAGCAAAGCAACTACCCGTGACAAAGACTATTTTCCTGCTTTCCAGTGGATGGTACACACTTCAGGACTCCAATCTGAGGTTTCTGTAGCACTCCCTGAGTTAAGTATCTTTTTCCTTTTGATGAAAGAGAACTCACTAAATGTAGAACCAAACGCAAACAAATTTTCTAACTTTGGAGTGGAGGGAGAAATTAAATAGCCAGAAAAAAAGATTTGGTTTGGAAAATGTTGTCAGCACATGCACCTAACTCACTGAAAACATTCTAAAATAAAAATGTCCCCTGTTCTTCCAAACATCATCCTGAACTGTAAATCCCTGCCACCACACTGCATGATCTGCCACCCACGTGGCACTCCATCTCCTCCCGCTTCTCCTCCTTGCTAACTACTGGGCAGTCGCAGGCGCCTCTGCTCCAGGGCTCATTCGCTGGCTCTTCTTAGCCTTCCATAACCACACAGCTCCCTCCAAAGGTACTCCCCGAGCGTCTCTCTATTTATTTAGAACACTTACTGGGATTGCTCTTATCTTGCAAACTGTTTATTTGTTTATCACCTGTCTTCCTATCATGCTACTAGGAACTACATCTGCTTTGTTCATCTGTATATCTCCAGTGCCTCAAATGGTGCGTGGTACATAATAGGGTTGAATAAGTGTTTGTAGAAGGAAGGAGGGAGGGGGAAAGGGAAGGAAGGAGGGGGAGAAGGAAGGATGAAGGAAGGGTGGGAAAAAGAGAGGGAAGGAGGGAGGAAGGGTAACATGAGTATGAACTTGATACCTGATCTGTATTTAAGGCTGCAGCCACAAAGGAAGATACCATTGAACCCATTAAATAATACACCAGATAACCAAAATCTGTTGACAAAGCATCCACACCTTCCTAATGCAGTCAGAATTCACTCAGGAGAGAAAGGGTGATAACTTGCAGAATCATAAACAAAATTAAAAAACATAACAAGTACATCTTCTGTCCAGAATTATGTAAAGCTGACATAAGCAAAGCTCTTAATCCTCTTAGACCATAATCGATTTTTTAAAGTCTTTAAAATTTGAAAACCTGAAGACCAAGTTTGAATGAAATATTTGCAAGGAAGAAGCAGACATGTGTCATGAAATATGTCCCCACCAAACAAAAAAAAATTAAGGGAGAGGAAAATCTATTAATTTTTTGAATGAGTTTTCGGCTCACCAGCCCAGTGAAATTTCCACTGCTGAAATGAGCCTGGCTCTTTTGATTCAGATGGGGACGACGGGAAGCTGAGCTAATTTCCAGGAACCTGCTTTGCTTCCCACATGTACCACTAGAGGCAATTGTATGGCTCTGCTAATGACACATTGTATTAGCATATTGAATTCTAATTGTTACATTTCTGAGCATTCCCTTGCTGGAGAGAAAGACGGAGAAAATCAAATCTTAAGTAAAAATACACGGGACATGTCACCTGTTCAGCGGGGCCCCCAGAAGCGCAGCTGCACCTTGCTCTCTCTCGTGCTGATACACATCTGACAGTCCATCAGGAAATAATGGCCCAGGAGAAGACTATTTGCCTGGGTCCTCCCACTTTTGTGGCCAGCAAGATTTTTACTATCCCTGGCTTTATTTTGGATAAATTGCAGGTTTTTGATACAGGCATATGCTGGGTCTCACTGATGCCCACGAGGAAATAGGAAACCTTTCATTTGCCTGTCCAGCCAGCAATGCACTGTCATTCACCCTCCTCAAGATCCAGCAAGGCAAGCAAGGCATGACCTCATCCAGCACATCTATATCCTCCTCCCTTGTCTGCACTGGGCGTCTTCCAATATCCTGTGCTTCATTTAACTGTTAAAAATTAATAAACATGTATTAAGTTGCTACTGTATGCTATGAACCCTGCTAAGACAGTTCAGACACTACCCCATTTACTTTGCACAATCCATGATACAGATATTATTCTAGACATTTAGCAGATCAGGAAACTGAGGCTCAAGGGGGTTAAGCAAATTCAGTTTAGTACAAAGCCTACTAATGAGCCAGGGCTATCTAATCCGTAGCCTTAGCTCTTGACAGCTGAGTCCTGCTTCCTCCTCCAGGATCCCTTCCTGGATGCCTCAGGCCGAGACAAGGAACCCAGGTGTGGCTGACTCTGCAGTGCTTGCTCGTCAGCAGTTCCACTCGGCACCCACCCTGGGGCAGCACTGAGCACAACGCATTGAGGCTACTGATCTGCTTGTCTCTCTACAGCTTCATTACATTCTGAGGTCTTTGGGTATAAAGAATGGGGCTTAGATACCTCTGCAGTCCTAGCACTTAGTCACTGTCAGTGTGGAATGAATGAATGAATGAATGAATGAATGAATGAGTGAATGAAAAGAGCGCTACACAAATGTTGAAGTAATGCTTAGATAAAATGGAACAATGCTGTGCCAGAGTTGACAGGCAAGAGAGCCAGAGCAGTCCCGACGGACACAGCCTTAATGTTTCATTCAGTAACATCTATAATTCAAACTTGAATTCAGCAAGCCAGACGCCCCAATCTGTGTGTTCAAACCACACTAGAGGCATGGTGCCCCCCCAGAGCCTGCTGTGGCCTGAGGGCTGCTTCCACAGGGCTAAGAGACCCCCAGCCTGCCCCACACCCACCCCTGCCCCTTTATTTGTCTGTAACTTGCAGTTTTAGAGCTTAAGAACATTCAAGCCACAACACCCGACTTTTTTCAAAGGCTTTTTTTTAGCTGCAGCAGTGTGATGGGTTTTTTATTTGGTGCTGTTGTAAAGGAGGGCCTAGGGATGAAGGAGAAAGGAGAAAAACAGAATGCCTTGAAAACAGAAATTGGAAACAGATAAAAGCCAAGCTGAATACAGAGGTGGCTATAATATGGATGCCTCAGGAATTTGTGAAGTTACCAGTGCTGGACAGGATTGCATTCTGAGTCAGGGTAGCACCAATGGGGCTCTCTCCAACTGACTTCCCAAAAAAGAAAAGATACACCGCTGTAAACTGGTGTCCACCCCCTCCATCCAAGGGCAAAGAGGAAGGGGGAAGCAGAAAGCAAAATCTACGAGCTGGGATTTGAGAGGAGCAACGGCCATTTTCTTATTGTTTACAAAACGATTTTTACAGTTTTTCCTTGTCTCAGGTAGCAAACCCTCAGACTTAGTTGTCATGTGCAAGTGGCTGACTTAGCAGGAAGCAGTGATATGGAGATTGGAGGTGACACTGGGATAGGAAGAAAGCTGACGAAGCGTTGTCAGTCTGGCTACCACCGTGTGCATCGATACTACTGGGATTCAGAAATGGTGTGGAACACTCCCCAGTGATGTGCCTCCAAAGGGGTGAGGGAGGTGGGGTAGTTATCCTCCGATCCCTATTCATCCCTGGTTGACAGCTGCTCCTGGGGTGTGAGGTCCCCAGCACTTCTGGCCTGCCCTGCATGCAGGCTGACAATGCTCCTGCAGCCACAGCAAGGGCTCATCCAGGGTGTGCAGTGAGAAGCTGCCAGAAGGAATGGTGAGTGAGGAGTAAACATGAGTGGGACACTAACAGGATGTGCAGTAGCCTTGAATTATATTACACATACTTTATGCTATCTTATGTTTGTGTGTATTAAGTGTCTGTAGGTATACATATACATGCATATGTAGTACACACATACACATATATGTACACACATATATCTGAGTGTATAAGTGTTTATGTGAGTGGAAGGAAACAAAAAAATGTAAGTAATGGTTACCTCTGCATTATTAATTGATGCCATAAATATTATGTACAAGCCACTGTTCTAGGAGTGGGAATACACCGTGACCAAACTAAATGAGGTCTTTAACCACACAGGGCTTATTACATTACAGTCCAGAGAGACAGAAACACACAAATCAACACAGAGGATACATTTTTACCAGGCTAACTGGTGTAAAGAAAACTGAGAAGCAAGAGAAAACCTCAGTCTAAAACTGAAGTTCTTACTGAGATGTGACTCATAAAAAAACAGGCAGGAAAGGGGCCTGAGGCAGAGGAAATAGCACACACAATGGCCTTAAGATAGGAAGCAGCTTGTTATCATCTTTATACTTTTATATTTGTAAATTTTCTGCAATGCTTACTTATGGTGAAAATCGGAGGGGAAAATACAATTATTTTTAAATATTCTTTGAGTGAAAGAAAGAAAAATCCAAACGAAGACTTACTGATTCTTAGAAATTTGACTGATACAACACTCCAAAACTGGTCATCTGCTGGGAATCAGAAAACCTCCATTAACTTCTCTTAATGGATGGCAAGTCCAGAATCAATCAATAAGTATTTATGGAGCTCATACTGTGTAAAAGGCACTGAGTTTGGGTCCTGGGGAGCACTGAGATGAGCAAGACAGTGGCCCCTTGTCATGCTGTCCATGTCTAGTAGGGGAGGCTGGGATCGTAGGAAATTTCATGATTAGATTTATCATGGTAAGAACCATGACAGAATATAGATAATACGCCCGGAGACTAATCCAGGCAGGGGCAAATTTAGGAAGGCTATCTAAGGTGCAAGACATTTGAACTGGGCTTCCAGAGTGAGTAAGCTTGCCATAGCCACAGAGGGTGTTGCAGACAAGAGAACAGCATGGACGAGGGCAGAGAGAGGAAAACTGCAGCACACTATGGGGAATGAGTCAATTACAGTGACCAGAAAATCTGCTACTTAGCATTCAGGAACAGAGGACCGGGTTGATGGAATGGCATGCCAGAGCACTTCAAGTGCCATGAATGACGATCATTAGCTGGTTTGCCGGCCACTCATCCCTTTCCCTGCTTCTGATAACAATGCTCCAGTTTCTCTGTGGAGCCACCCCTGCCCATGCAATCCAAGTCCATGGGGTTGGGAAAAGCTAACAATCCATCATCTCTGGCTTCAGAAGAGGATATGTGAGTACGGCCTGGCCAACCAGAACATCCCATCCTCTTGTGCATAGCAACTGGTTGAATGATGGGCACATGACCTAATGAGAGAGAATTTAGGTCAAAGATATATACTGAATGTGTTAGGAGAAGAGAACTCCTCTCTCTGCTGGAGCTGCCGAGGGGATGGACTGTACGTCTGAGTCTGCTGCTAGAAACCACTCTAAGACCATGATGAGAAAGGCTTTGTCAGAATGGAGCTAACAAAGAAGAAAGTATTGCTGAGTGAGGAAGCAAATAAGACATTTTCCTAATGGCAACTTTTAATGAACTGCCATGACGGAAACTAAGTCAGCTCTAGGTTTTCCAGTTGTGGAACCCAATAAACCTCCTTTCTTTCCTTCTTGAGCTAGTTTGGGGTAGATTTCTGTCCTTTGCAACCAAAAGCCCTAATTAGTATACCACCCTAAACATACGCCCACACAAGGACTCATTCATGAATGTTCAGAGCAGCTCTATCCGTGAAAGCCAAAAACTGAAGACAATCCACATGTCCGCCAACAGGTGAATGGATAAACAAAATGTGGTATATTCATAAAAATACTATTCAGTAACAAAAAGGAATAAACTGCTTACACATGCAACAATATAGATGACTCTTAAAAACATTATGCTAAATAAAGTCAGACACAAAGTACTGTATGATTCCATGTATATGAAATTCTAGAAAAATGAATCTAGTCTATAGCGACAGCCAATCAGTGATTGTCTGAGACCAGGGACATGTATGGGGATAGTCTGGGAAGGGGCACAAGGGACATTTTAGGGTGATAAAATATTCTATATCTTGACTGGACTGTGGTGGTGGTGAGGCAGGAGATAGACGGGCCCCAGGCTGAGCAGCTGGAGTTTGCCCCCTGTGGGCAGATACTCCAAGATGAAGATAACAGCAGGAGCGAGAGAAGAGGCTGGGCCCTGCCCAGATAAGAGATAAAGAGACCAAGTACTTCTCATTCTCGAGGTCAAGGAGACCTTCCCAACTACACATGGGCAGAAAGGCTCCTCGGGGGCCAAAAAGGGAGGGGGTGCCACCCCATAGTAATCAACCTACCCATAGGCCTCTTTGCTAGAATCCATCTTGGCTAAGAGATATACATGCACACAAGGGAGGACCCTGAGTTAAACCAAATACTGACTCAGAGCCAGGCAAAGCAAGGTGATTGGCCAGAGGAAACCTGGAAGAAATGCCCCGTATAAGTGATTCAAACTACCACGTGGGCACGACTCTCTCTGTGAGTAGTCTGCCCATGTGTCTATCCACAAGTACTCTTTCTCCTCCTAATAAACACTTTACTTGTTTCACTACTTTCCGTCTCCTTTTGGAAATTCATTTCTACAAAGCCAGCGGGCCAGGGCCTTGTCACTGGCCACTGGCTGTCAGGGTCTAGCGGCTAGGATCAGCGCTCTCACTGCCGCAACCCGACTTCAATCTCCGGCCGGGGAACTGAAATCCTGCTTCAAGCCACTGCAGGCCGAGGCCACCCAAGATCAGTGGTTACATGGATGCATAAAATCTGTCAAAACTCATAGAAATATATTCTTTTTTTTTTTTTTTTTTTTTTTTTTGGCTGCGCCGGGTCTTCGTTGTGGGCTTCTCTCTAGTTGCGGCACGTGGGCTTAGTTGCCCCGTGGCATGTGGGATCTTAGTTCCTCGACCAGGGATTGAACCCGTGTCCACTGCATTGGAAGGGCAGAGTCTTAACCACTGGACCACCAGGGAAGTCCCCAAAAGTAATTTTTAAACTCCCTTTGCTCCCATCCCATTTTTAGCATTTTAATTCCCTATAAAAATAAAGTTTACTGTGAATGTTTAGGTAACTAGAGTACCAAGCAAAATATACAGTAAAAGACACCACATTTCTTTTTTGTTTTCTGAGCATGTCCTGTCCTGCCTGGACCAAATTATAGGTAACTATGAACTACAGGTTGCTTTGAAGTCCAAGAAAATAAATAGAGGTTTGGGAAGTAAGAGACTTAAATAATGGGTACATTTTAGTGAATATAAACCTTAATAAAGTTGATTTAAAAAATAAATGCAAAATAAAAATATTTTCAGACAAAAATATATATACTGTTCTAAAGAGTCTTAATATCGTTGTACAGCAAAGGAAGAGCCAGTGGAAGTTTTTGAGATGAGGTTTTCCCTTTCAGGGTTGTTTTGCAGGAGGTCCATATGTTGTCAGAGTTCATTGTGTAGTGTGGGTAAGAGGTTAGGTATCTGGGCAGAACCCTCCAGATTCAAATTGTACATCTACCCATGTATTATCAATGTGACTTTGGGGATGTTACTTAACTTCTCTGTGCCTCAGGGTTTTTTTTGTTTTGTTTTTTGGTTCTGTTTGTTTGTTTTCATTTGTAAAATGTGGATAATAACACAACTTCAAAAGGCCATTGTAAAGACTGAATGAATATGCATGTAAAACACTCTGAGGAGAATAATAATGCATGCTCAGAAATGTTAAGGGTCTTAGTAATAGTGATGGAAGTATCAATTGGATGGGGAAAAGGATAATGGCAAAGGGACCATGTGGTGTGGCTAAGAAAATAGGACATTGAACTGGGGCAATGACCATGAGAATGAAAAGGAGATGTGAATTTGAAAAATATTTCAGAGGTAGAGTCAACAGGATTTGGCAACTAATAGATGGAAGGAAGAGGAAGAAATAAAAAAATTACTCAGAACTTTCTAACTTTGGAGGCTGAGGGGATGTTAATACTATTAGCTGGAGTGAGAAAAAACAGGATGAAGAACTGACTCATGGCAAAGATAATGAGTTCACTTTTAGCCACGTGGAGCTGAAGCTGCTCGCAGGACAGCAGGTTGGAGATATCCAGTATGGGTAGAAAGTAATACTTGCAGTGCTGCTTGCAATGCTCAGTGAGGAAAAAAAAAAAAAAAAAGATGAACCACCATAAAAAGAAGCAAACCACATTACCTCCTTCTGTAGCTGAAGAGATCAGATTAGTGTTCTGAGTAGTAATCATTGTGGGTAATCACTAACTACAGAGAAAACAAGGCTGGATGCATTGGGTTTCATACCAGAAAGCAATTAAAATGTATCCTGTCAGCAATGCCATCAGTGAAATCTTGCATGAGGGCAAAGAGGAGAGTAAGACCCACATCAGGATGTTCTAACAGGTGCTTTCTCTAGCTGCTTTCAGAATTCTAGGAGAGGGCTTGATGTCTCAGAATCTGAGAAATAATTAAGCTTAATCCACAATCTTAACTTCTTAATTCCTAGTGATATATATACATATATTACATCATTACTGGCCCTGATTTTAATGATAATATCTTTTTTAAAATACTGAGGTTTGATTTGACTATTTGAAAAAACAGATTAGAGCCCACTTACACACTAGCTCATGGGCGAGGGTTCTTTCCAGGATGTTCCCCTGGCACAGAGTGTTGGTGACATTTCGCTTGAGGTAATGATTCTCAAAGTTTTCCCTACAGGATATTATCTCGGGAGATGTTCTGGGAACAAAATGTTTCCATGGTCAAGATAATTTGGAAACTACTGCACATTCCAACCCTTTCTAGAATATTTAGGATGCACATTCACATATTAAATGCTTTAAGAAGTCCTGAAGAAAAAAATATTTAATTTTGTTTAACCTAGGTGTACCCCAGTTTATTTAGCCATATGTATCTTTGATTCCACACACTTTTCAGCATTCTGAGGAACTAAAATCCATAAAGTATACTTTGGGTAACCCTGCAAAAGGCTTCCATAAGCCGTACTTCTAAATTAAGCCAACTTCTAGAGTAAGCCAATGTTAGCCAATTTAGAATAACTGAGCAAAGCTTTCTGTTTGACAACTTGTAGGTAAGGGCCCAGCCAACTAATTAGTTGATTCATTTTATTTCCCTTTTTTCAGAAAGCTGTTGAGACATCGAGTTAGTACCACCTACATGAGCCTGCACAAACTGTATCGTTTACTGTTCAGGAAAACTAGATTGGACCTTCCTCTTGCAACAGCTAAATGATACTTGTCATAGACAAAAGAGATCTTCCGTTCTGTTCTGTGACATTGTTTAGGGTTGTGAGTAGAAAAAGGAAAAACACTAAAAGCTATATTTGTGGATTAAGTATAAAAATGCAAAATATATGTACTGATTACATTTTGAGTTAAGAAACTGTCGTAATCACTATGAAGACTTGTTTTAAACACGGTCCGTTAAACATAATTTCTAAAAGATTCCTAGCAGAGAGGAAGCCTCTCTGGTAAGCAGAGGTAAGGAATACATTCAAAGCAGCCATGCTAATGAAGTGGAGACTGGGAAATGCAACCTGGGAAACAACTGCATCACCTCCGGTACCCGTGAAATCAGCCTCAACTCAGCCTGCGTGGAAATTAACATGATTAGATGCTTCCCTTCCACCTGTGTAGCATGTGTTCTCAGGAGGGTAGACAGACCACTCTCCTCATGCTAGGAGTCCTCCTGGAAGCTCAGCCCGCAGAGGTGATGGAGATAAGCAGCTGCTCTTGGCGGCGCACTTAGGTAAACATCATTGGCCCTCCCAGCCTCCACGACAGCCAGACTCCAGTTTTATCAAATCAGTTCACTTCTCTCCCTTTATGAGTGTTAACCCCATATCTCTCCCACACCAGAGTGTCGTGAGGATCAAATAAAACAACAGATGTGGGCTTCCCTGGTGGCGCAGTGGTTGAGAATCTGCCTGCCAATGCAGGGGACACGGGTTCGAGCCCTGGTCTGGGAAGATCCCACATGCCGCGGAGCAACTAGGCCCGGGAGCCACAACTGCTGAGCCTGCGTGTCTGGAGCCTGTGCTCCACAACAAGAGAGGCCACGATAGTGAGAGGCCCGTGCACTGCGATGAAGAGTGGCCCCCGCTTGCTGCAGCTAGAGGAAGCCCTCGCACAGAAACGAAGACCTAACACAGCCCAAAAAATAAATAAATAAATAAGTAATAATTAAAGGTGCTAAATAAATAAATAAATGTATTAATCTTAAAAAAAAAAAAACCAAAAAAACAACAGATATGAATGTGTTTTATAAATAGGACATGATAAATTATTAGTAGTATGATTTTCTTTCCTTGTAAACCAGGGGTTGGCAAACTATGGCCCATGGATCAAATCTGTCCTGAAGCCTGCTTTTGTATAGCTTGTATACTAAAAATGATTTTGCATTTTTAAAAGATTATTAAAAGAAGATGCAGAAGAAGGAGAAGGCAAAAAAGAAGGGAGGAGGAAAAGGACAAGAATTATGTGACAGAGCCCATATGTGGCCTGCAAAACCTAAAATATTTACTATCTGTCCCTTTACAGAAAAAGTTTGCAGATCCCTGTTTTAAACAAAGAAAAACTGGCTATTTCTTTGCTTTCCTGTAGCAGATTGCAAAAATGGCTCTAATTCTTCACCACTCCTGGTGCCACGTAACCGTTCAGTGCCCTCTCACTTTGACACTGGCCTCAGCTACAGGCTACTCAGCCAATGGAATGCTTGCCAAACAGGCTTGAAAAGCACCCGTAGGACTGTGCTTGCTCTCTCTATGCCACTGCTCTGAGACCATGACTGAGCTAGCCTCCTACAAGATGGGAGGGTCATGGGGCAAAGCCAAGTCACCCCAATCATCACAGCCAAGACAAGCATAGATCAGCCAATAGCCAGCGGACTCCCAGACACGTGAGCAAGCCCAGCCAAGATCAGCAAAGTAGCTGACAGCTGACCCCATATGCATGAGCAATAAATGCATATGCTACTGTCATATGCTACTGAGGTTTTATACAAGCCAAAATCTATCTGATATATTTTCTTCCTTTTCCCCCACCACCTACAGAGGATGCCCCAAAAGATACAGTTCTCTGCTTTAGTCCTCACTAAGAGTAAGTTATTCCTACTAGCTCCCATCTTTGCTTTTGGATGCAAACATATGATTGATCCATGTACTCTCCACACCCAGCAGACAACACTGAAGAGGGTAGAGATGGCATAGCCTTGGAATTAGAGCTCTCATTCTTACCAGTGCTCAATCTTCCAGACTCTGGACATGGTATTACCAAGCCAAATCACTGATTAGAACCTGCCCCCCTAAGCTACATTCCATGGGTCTCCATTCATTCATTCATTCAAAAATATTTCTTCGTAGCTCCCATGTGGCAAGCACGGTGCTAACACTGACATATAGCCCTGATCTCAAGGAGCTTATCTGTGGGGCAGAGTATACCTTCCAGTCCTATTTCTTCCTCATCCCCACTGCCATGATGGAGTACCAGCAGATAATAAAGCTCCATAACTTTATTATAATCTATTCTTAGTAGTGCAAGAACAGATTCTATATACTTAAAACCATGTGGCTATGTTGAGCATGAAAAATTCAAACACACACACACACACACACACATACCAGAAATGCCTTGGTCCCTTTAAAGGTGATGAAATGGTGTTGTAGGACAATGTGGTGTGAGAGGGACAAAGCCTCATCATTTCTTCTGCAGGGAGATGTCTCTACCTCCAGTACCCATTAGAAACACGGATGAACTGTTCTGAAAGTAAACTTTGTTCAAACCACCTTAAAATTGAAAGATGAATGTACAATCCTTTCTTTGATGACATACTGTGGTGGTTTTAAAATACATCCACAAATTCTTCAATACTTCTCCTTCAAGAGGTGAGGCTTAATTCCTCTCCCCTTGAGTGTGGAGTTGGACTTAGTAACTCGCTTCTAATGAATACAGTGTGGTAAAAGTGATGGTATGCAACATCCAAAATTACACATAAAAGAAATCTGGTTCCATCCTAGCATTTCTCTCTCTGGGATATGTCACTCTGGCACGTTGTGTAGATATGATAGCAATTCTATGGAGAGGCCTACATGGTAAGGAACTGAGGCCCCCACCAACAGCCATGTGAAGGTGCCATCTTGGAAGCAGATTCTGTAGCCCAAGCCAAGTCTTCAGATGAGACTGCAGCTCCTGATACCATGTTGACAGCAATGTCATAAAATACGCTGAACCAGAACCACCTAGTTAAGCTGTTCATGAAATAATAAATATTTTCTTAGTCTACTGGGTTTTGTGGTGATTTTTATGCAGCAACAGATAATTAATAGACATAGCATTAAATGAATAAAACCAGCCATAGTTGACCTAACTGACTTGAGAACAACGAAATCATAGGATATGAATGGGAAGAGTCTTGTAGCCCACTTTCCTCAACACCAGAGTACATTTATCTGGTGAAGTAAGCTAAGAGAGTTCTGATTTTGTTGCTACCACCTGCATGAATGAGTCTGTTTTTACACATTTTTTGCCACCAAAACCAAAGGTGCAGGACTTCCCTGGTGGCTCAGTGGTTAAGAATCTACCTGCCAATGCAGGGGACACGGGTTCAATCCCTGGTCCGGGAAGAACCCACATCCCGCGGAGCAACTAAGCCCACGTGCCACAGCTACTGAAGCCCAGGCACCCTAGAGCCCGTGTACCACAGCTACTGAGCCCACGAGCCGCAACGACTGAGCCCGTGCGCCTAGAGCCCGTGCTCCACAACTACTGAGCCTGTGCTCTAGAGCCCACAAGCCACAACTACTGAAGCCCGCGCACCTAGAGCCTGTGCTCCGCAACAAGATAAGCCACCGCAATGAGAAGCCCACGCACCACAACGAAGAGTAGCCCCCACTCGCCGCAACTAGAGAAAGTCCACGCGCGGCAACAAAGACCCAACGCAGCCAAAGAAATTTAAAAAAAAACAACAACAACCAAAGGTGCAGAAATTGACTGGATTTTAAAGATGACCTCCATGTTGCCACATCAAAGACCTTGGGACTATCAAAATTTCTTATGTTTGCAAAGCAAGAGTGTTCTCATTACTTTTTACTTTTGAACATTATTAAGGTTTACTTTTTGTTTAACTTGCTGAATTTATGTCTTTTATGATTTTTTTTAAAGAAAGTCGCCCTCAATTTCTATCTGAAAAATCTAGTGACACTTGTTTTTAGTAAAGATTATTTTTTATCCTCTATGATGTGAAAGTGAATAGAATCAATCTAAAATGCAACACAATAGATTGTATGCAAAATGTGTTTATAAATGTTTACATCATGTCTTTTCCGAATGGGGAGCAGCCCAAAGATTTCTTCAGAGTCTCAAAAGGGTCTGTGATCACCAAAGGATTAACAATCACAAGTCCAGGGGTTTTCCCTTGTCAATCCCATCTATTTCACAGAGAGTTGATGTCACCTGTATTTCAGGCTTGAAAGTGAAAAAAGTAACCTCCAAAGAAGCATTACAAAGGCTTAATGTTGTGGAAAGAATTGACAAATGTGTGTAGATAAAGAATATATTTGGCAGGCTAGTAGATTTGGGACATTTATCTGCAAGACTGCTTTAAATGGGTTATGGCTAATTTAAGTCTGTGTTTAATGTCACTCAATATTTTGTATATAATCTGTTCAACATGAAATGCACTATCTTATAAATCCAAAAGTTATTCAGCTCAATTCTGTCAGGGTGCAGTGCATAGCACTGTGCCCTCATGTCCAGATCTCCTGCTGTTCCAACTCTGTGAAGAATCAATCAGTGACCTAACAATCAGGCTTCTTGCAAGAATTCAAACAGAGGTTTTAACCGTAAGTCATCAAAAGAGCTTCCCATCCCTGAAATGAGTGTTATGAGGGTTGGGTAGGCCTGGCCGAAGGACACCTGAGCCAACGATGTGGGCATATTTTCCTCTTCTGGACTCTAGCTCCTTTGGGAGCAGGACACACGAAAGCCAAGTGAGGGACAAAAGATGAAATTCCTCCTCCTCAGCCCTGGAGCCATACGATAACCCTGCCATGGGTGGTAGAGATATAAAGACAGGTCGAAGGGAGAGGAAATGGTGAAAAGTAGAGTTAAAGATAATTTATTAAACCCCTCTGGGCACGCAAGTGCTGAGTAGGAAGCCAAGGATTAGACACAGACAAACTGACACTTGCTGTCATTAGTTTATAGTATATTTGAGAGAATACAGAACTATCCAAAACACAAAATACTGAGGAAAACTTTGGGATGTTGTAAATATCCACTATGTAGACAGATTAAAGAGATGTGCTAGCAATTGGGAAAGACTAAAGGAGGAATGAAAATGAATGGCTCATATGGCACCATTCTCCCCTCTTGGCCCATGACAGATACCACCAATTAATGCCGGAACGATTTCCTGTGAAGCCTAGATATGGCTCCAGAATCTTCTTCCACATACGTACTAGGGAGTCACGACCACTCAATCTGATCTGACTTGTGAGACAAAGCCTGTCTGCCTAAATTCATTAGTCCAGAGTACACTGAAACACTAAATGGTTACTCCCCAAAGCACTGAGGATGCTGGAATATTGCACAGGTTACAGGAAAGGGAAGGCTGCCAACACACATTTAGGAAGGGGTAGAAGTTTTATAGTGAACAAATAGGAGGAAGATACAGCTTTAGCGTCTCCAGTAGCAAGGGAGGAGAAAGAGTATATCAGAGACCTCAGCAAGACAAAGGCATCTGTTGTCTGGATAATCTGTAACCAATGATGTGGTTTGTTTGGAATAGACTGGTGGGGAAATGCTTGCTCTTTAACTGGGGGGGTCTGGGAGCGGGAGTTTCCAGGAGGATACAGCAAAATAAAACTAATAAAACTTGTAGTCACTCAACATGGGCCTAACCAGTTCAGCCTTGGTTTCTTAAAGTCTAATCACTCTGGGAAGCTAAAGCCACATGCAAGAGGGATCTACCATCCCTTCCCCTTATCTGGCTTTCTTCCAGTGCTTTCTAACAGCTGAATGGCAGACAACACCACCCATTCAACAAGTCAAGCCAGAAACTGGGAAGTTATCCTGGATGCTCACCTCTCTTGTACTTTCCGTATTCAACCCATCACTGTATCATGTGGATTTTACTTACTGAGTAACTCAAAATGCCTTCTGCATTGCTCCATGCTGCATCCATGCTAGGTCAAGGCTTCATCAAGTCTTACCTGGACACTGCAACAGCCATGGGCCACATCCAAGCTGGTCATCTCCAATCCATCCCCTACCTCCAAAAGGAGAGCTCTTTGTAAAATGTGAATCCTTTTCTAATAGTGCCACTTCCCTGCTTACCCTTCATGGATTCCCTGTTCCCCCAGGCATGGAGTCTGGAATGTGCAACAAAGTCCACAGTCCCTCACCAAGGGTCTGGACTCTGCCTGCCAGGGCCACCTTCACGCTCCTGTCCACTGAGCTGCTTCCAGTTTCAAGAACACCTCGCACCTCCTCCAGCCACCAGGACTCTGCACGTGCTGTTCGCTCGGCCTTGGGATACTTAACTCCTCCACCACCTCTGGTTTCCACATACCTCTTCCACACATACATGTACTCACGTTTCCCCTTCAAATCTTGGTTCAAGGGTCACTTCATCAGAGAATGCTTCCCTCCCTGATTAGTCAGTTATCAGCACCTGTTATGCTCACTAAGCATACCCAAGACCCTTCTTTTATAGGACCTTCTCCTTTCTGTACAGCATACAGCTGTAGCCCCTGTATGCATAGGGATAATGGCATCCTCCTTCCTCCCTCTTGTAACCCAGGGTCTGCCCACTATAAACCCTCAAAAAATATTTATTGAATGAATGAGTGAGTGAATCATACTAGTGGTTCACTCATTCATCAGGCTTTTATTTAAATCTGGAATCCTACCAGAGAAGGGAAATATTTGGGGAATGTGAGGCATAGCAGTGGGAAAATTCACAAAAGAGCTAAGTATTGAGAGGTTTGGGGAGATGGTTTGGGGCCTGGGAAAGGGGGGAGGGGAGCTTCAGCTTAATAGTCTTAGTATAATCATAAGATAAATAAATTTGAAATAAAACAGCCTCCTTCTCATGCCTACAAGCTATTGATTCAGCTAAAAAGGCAATTACCCAAGTAGAATATGAATATTGTCTATCACACTGACATGGGAAAAAAGTGCTGAATGTTGCAGTGATAGTGAGCCGTCTATAAAAAAAACTTGGGGTGGTGAAATACCAAAGTCTGCGTGTCACATTTTATTATAAGTAGCTCAAATAACTCTGTTCAATCTCATTTGCTTGGAGCCAAACACTATTTTTTATTGTAAGGCGGAAGGCTGAGACATTTTCGATAAAAGTAGCTATAACCGGGAGTGTCATGTAAACTTTTCTGCATAAATAGCTCTATGGGCTTGTGAATAAATTAATTGGGGGGAAGCATTCTTGAGCACCTACTAAGTGCCAGGCACTGAATTTTTATGATTATATTGTATAAGTATATGATTTATTTTTATCTTTATTTTTAACCAGATGTGGACATTGAGAGTCAGAGTTTGTTCAAATTACTTGCTGAGGGCCATATACTTAGTAAAAATGACAGCATTTTAATCCAGGTCCTCACCATAACTTGGTGTGTCCCATGAAGTCATAGATGAGGAGTTTGAACCAGGAAAGTAATAAGATTATCCAGGGATGACAGAATCAACGAGTTCACTGGAATTTTACTGGAGGCTTTATGACTCTGGATCAATAGCATGAAACAAATGTCTTTTCCTACTCCTGCCCTTTCATGAAATATGCCTAAAGTGGCAGTAGCTCAAATAAATATTGGAATGTAATTATGCCTCGTAACAAATGGCAGTGGGCAAAGCAGCACTGACTAATGAGTTACTGATAGCACAGATCTTTTTGATGTGGGCCTGCATATTGGTATGTTTATAGAGTTCTCTACTTGGAGATTCTTGCAGAGCGCTCATGGTTGGAAGATGCGTGCCCTTTTATGACCCATACATGAATGTCGGGGTGAACGCCTAAATGTTCAGAGCTTGTCTGCATTCATCCTGGGACACGCAGTGGTCGTCCTGAGACAAAGCATGTTGCTTTCAGCAGGGGGGTAGACTGGAATGTCCTACACACCTGTGTAATCATGTACAAGGATTTTGCCAGCAGGTCCCCAGGTAATACCCAAACCTAGATTTTCATGCATTCATTAGTTATCTATTGCTGCATAACAAATTACCACAAACTAAAAGGCTTAAAACAATGCACATTTATTGTACCATGTTTTCTATGGTCAGGAATCTGGCCATGCCTTAACTGCTTCAGGATCTCTCCTGACGCATCAGTCAAGGGGCTGGCCAGGCCTGGGGTCTCATTCGAACGTTTGTGACGTGATTGCAGGTAGATTCAGTTCCTTTTGGGCTGTTGAACTGAGATTCCCAGTTCCTATTCGACTGTTGGGAAAAGGCCACCCTGAGTTCCATTGCCACGTGGGCACAGCAACTTGCTTTATCAAAGCCAGCAAAGGAGGAAGTGTGCTAGCAAGACAGAAGTCAGAACCTCTTCTAATCCTATCACAGAAGTGAGATTCCCTAGAGGTGTTCTATTAGCTAGAAGCAAGTTCCTCAAGGAGAGAAGATTACACAAGGCTGTGAATACCAGGAGATGGGATCATTGGGCCCACTTTAGAAGCTGCCTACCATGTATACTAAATATCAATGCCTATGCAGACTGCTTCCCAGCTACTGAGAGCTGCCCAGTTCTGCCACGAACATGGCTTCATGGGCACTAGGAATTCAGACACCATCCACTGGGGATCCTGCGTTTTCCCTCCTCTGGCTGCTAGGGACCACACCGCCATGTCATCAGTGTTCTGAGAAGAAGTGGTAAGGGGGCAAAGGAATGTCAGCTCTGGTGCTAAATTGTTGATGCAGTTTACCTAATTTAAGTCTCATAACAACCCCTTTAGGTAAGTGCTATCTCCATTTTGCAAAGGAGAAATCTGTTTCCTACACTTACCGGGGAGGTGGTGGAGCTAACACGTGAGCTCAGCTCAGTCATCTTTAACCATATCAGTCCCCTCATTACACCTCCTGATGGCATTCGGCATCTGCCACCACCTGCTCCCACCCTCCAACATTACGCCCTCCTGGACTAGTCGCCCACCTCCACGCTTGACCCCTTGTACTATTTCCCCTGCTGCTTTGCAAATTACTGCAAACTCAAAGCAACACAAATTCTTTCTTACAGTTCTGGAGGTCAGAAGTCCAAAATGAGTCTTGTGGAGCCAGGATCAAGAGATTGCCAGGGCTGGTTCCTCTGGAGTCTCCATCAGGGAATCAATTCCTTTTCTATTACAGCTTCTAGAAACTGCCTACATCCCGTGGTTTATGGCCCCATGACACCAAACTCTGCTTTGATCATCACACCCCTTCTCTAACTCTGACCTCCCCCTCCCTCTTATAAGGATGCTATGATGACATTGGGCCCACCTGGATAATCCAGGATGATCTCCCCATTTCAAGGTTCTTACCTTGATTACATTTGCAAAGTCACTTTTTGCTATATTTACCGGCGTCATTTACAGGTTCCTGGGGATTAGGACCTGGACATATTTGGGGGTCATTATTTAGCCGACCACACTCCTATAATCCACTTTCCCCATGGCCAAGGGAATCCATTATGAAGAACCAAACAGATGTTGTCACATCCCTAGTCAAATCTAGTCAAACCCTAATGGCTTCCATTGCACTGTAAACAAACCCCACCCCTCCTCGTATGGACCACCTCCTGCCGGCCTCTCTCACCTGTCTTGACACTTTGCCGGTTGATCATTAACTCTGACTGCTCTGGCAAACTTTCTGTGCCCTGAAGTCCCAGGCCCCTTTCTGCCATGGCGTTTTCACATTTGTTCTTTCTTCTGCCTGCAGATGGATTCTTCCCAGGACTCCACTGAAATCTGGCCTGGGTGTCAGGGCCTCAGAGAGCCATTCCTGCTGGCCCTCTTCATCACAGAAACCAGCTCTGAGACAGAGTTGCTTCCAGAAGGATTTTGGGAACTGTTCCCTGGAGACACCTCATTAGGAGGTGATGAAAGCAGGGATGGGCAAAGGGGCAAGCAAACCCACAATGAGATGGCTCCTGAAGCCTTTGTAGAACCTACAGAAAACTCATAGCTGGATGGCCCTTTAGAGTTGTCTCAGACAGAGGCAACAAGGCTGGGTTATTTGCCACAAGCTGCCCCCTATGAGGGGCTTTGAAAACAAAAACAAGCAACCGATGCTATGCAAAAGGAGATTACTAAACTGATTATGGTAATGATGGTCATCAAAATGACCATCATGGATAAAACTGATAAAAATCGGCTTTGCAGAAGAGTAGATGGACGGGGTAGCTTACTGACAATTTATCCTTGGAATAAATTTTTAATAACAGTGATTCACACCTGCTGAAAAACCCATTCTCACTAGAACCTGTGTGGGCCCATCTCTAATTCAGATATTTTCTCAAATCTACCAGGTAATGGCAGTTGAACAGTTTGACACACTGGTTCTATTTTGAAAAAAAATGTTTGGATGCAGGCAAGTTAGAGGAATAAACCTGAATAAGTACATTAAACCTGCTAGAACATGCCCATTACTTTATGCATGTTATTTTCACAGGCATGAACCTAGCAGGTGCGGAAGACGGCTGAGCCGGTTCGGTTCAGTTAAACTGAACCCTCTGATCCTGGAAAGATAAAATCCAGGTGCCCTGGTTCCCAGCATGGCCTAGGTCTGTGTTCCCAGGCACTGGCTGTGGTCAGGGAGCCAGGGCCAGAGTCAGTCTACTCTCACTCCCATCTTGGCCCAAGCATTTGCCTCCCTTTTTGAAGACACAATTGACCACGTGGTCACCCTGGTCCCTTTTCCTTCAGTTGTCCATCTGTCTGGTCATCAAACCACCAACCCAGGCCTCTCCAGTCTTCCTACCTTCTTTCACTGTATTTTTTTTTAAGTACTAAATATTGCAAATCTATTTTAAAAAGCAAATTATTGGGGGATACTCACTTGCCTCTCCCTTGGATCGTTACTTCCTTTTACAGACACTAACAGAAACATCTTAAAATGGTTTACAAGACATGGCACCCAATGAATGATCTTTTGATTATTAGTCTTTAAACTGTGTTATCATAGTTGCTGTTTTATGCAATAAATATCTGCGAGTCTCCACCAGATGCCAAGCTCAGGAAACGCAACTAAGTAAACACAGACTCTGCTTTGATGGATTTCAGAGTCTTGAATCATAATAGCGACCAGTGCTGGGCTCGCAACAGTAATTATTTGATTCAGTACACAAACACCCTTGTGATCATGGCCCCCTTTTTACAGGTAAGAAAGGTGAGGCTCAGAGAGGTTTAAAAGTATGCCTAAGTTATATGGTTTGCCTTCACTTAGGACTGCTCTGTGTTTAGGTGCTTGGTTTTGTGAGCCAGAAAGCATGGAGCCCAGCAGGGCATCCAGGACACCGCCTGGAGGTAGCGGTTACTGACAGGTTGTGCCAGTGTTGAACAAGAGGACCCTTGGCTTGTCCACATGAAGCAAGAGCCAAGCAACTGGCTGTGGTTATGCACTTTAGAGATCCCAGGCAGAAGCCCCAGTTATGAACAACTTCATGTAAAAACAAAGCCACAAACACTGGTCTCATTCCTGTGCTTGGACCACTGTTGCTATATAGGTCTGCAGTCACTGAAGGCCCGAATCCCTCTTGGCAATGCTGCAGTGTTGCAATGAACATGTGAAGTCATCCTGCCAATCCAGTTCCAAGCATGTTTGTGTCCAGAGGATGCCTGCCAGGTAGCCTATCACTTAGCGCTCATGATCATCCCACCCTGGCTCTGGTCCCACCCCAAAGATGGCCAATTTGAACAGAGGCCCCTGCTGGGTCACTACTGTAGGATCCACACTTTTGATGGCCTGAGATCAGAACGGCAAGCAACCATATTGCAAATTATCTCTTCTTTACCCTGCATAGACCACAGACCTCCTGTTGATACCACTTACATCTTGTTATAAATTTGGAATAAAGAACAATAAAAGCCCACTGCACAGTGCCCCACAGGCTAAGGATTTAGTTACTCTTTGTGCCAAACCCTGCCTTCTCCTTTATACCCTTTGAATTATGCTGTCTGTGGGTGCTAACCTCTCCCTGACATCAGTTTTAAAGCTAGAATCTATCCTAAGAAGGGACCTGGGCTGCCTGCCGTACGTAAACTGCTGACCTGCTCTCTTGACACCTACGTATAATATGTAGAAGTCAGCTCTTCCTCTCTCTCCCCAGTTGTACAATGTTAAGGCAGGTCCCTCCACCTGTGAAGAGAGAGAAGCAGTGGTCTTCCCCATCCTCAATGTCTTTGTTTAATTAGACAAGAGCTTACTAATGTTGAGCTCTCATTTCTAACCTTTTGATAAAAAACAGAGAATCCCCCAGTGGCTTCTCTCTGGGAGATACAGGGAGGAAATCTCTTGGTGTAACTTGAGCAAGATATTTTCTTTCCTGAATTATTCCACACGTGGGGTACGTTGTGGCCACGGATATTACCAGTATTTGACATAATTACTAAAACAAACTCTCATTTATTACTGATATTCATCACTCTATTTTCCCTGTGCAGTAAGTGGGACTCTGGGTTTTCAGTATAAGGAAGAAAAGTGTTCTGGGTACTGGAATCTTTCTCACGAGTCATCGGATGGAATCATCATAATAATCATTTGAGGAAATGAATGTTCTCATTTTTTAGATTTGAAAAACTGATGTTCAGAGTGGTTAAATAATTTGCCCAGGGTTGTTCAGCAAGTAAATGGCTGATTTACTGGTTGATTCCAAGACCATTCTCTGATCCACACATCATATTGCTGCCTCTGGGAAAAACAGAGAGCCTAGAAACCTGCATTCCTTGGTTTTTCTCCCCCATAACCTCTGCCCACACCAGTAACCAATGGCATAAGTGAAGCTAGCAGCGAAATATGTGCTAAGATCCTCCACATTTATAAGTATGTCATTCCTGAGGAATCCGATGATGATCTGTTCTGTTCCTCTCAGTGTCCTCTGCAGGACTAGGAGGGAAAGAGTTTGAAGATGTTACCCAAATAAGATGACTACATGTCCCAGTTTGCCTAGTAAGGTCCTGGTTTAGTCCACTTGCACCAGTATAATTATTAACAGCAGCCTCTCTTGCTCTCAAGGGTATGCTGGTTTGAACCAGAATCTTCAGTTTCCACATATACCAAATACATGTTCTCTGCAAATGGTAACCATCAATGTTGATGATTTAGATGATTATGCATTACATGAATTTCTGAGAAGGCTGTGGGAGAGTGGTTCTAAGGGTCATCATCATTTCCACTTGCAGTTAGGAAGAAAATGTTAACTCTGATTCACTACAGATAATGTGGAAGAGAAATAAACTTTTTTCTACCTTAAAACTCAGCTCTCTGTGCAAAGGCACCAGGCTTGTTTGTCATGACTTAACTCCCAGGGGTTACGTGGTATGTAAGTGGGAGGCATTCACAAGACGTGTACCTGAAAATCACTCATCAAAAAGATTGTTTATGTATAAAACCAAGGTTTAGGTTAAAGACCTCTGAAATGGCACCTAGGCACAGTGAGCATTCTGGAATTGGTCATACCTCTTCAAGGGACCCAACAGCTGAGCACAAGGTCTGGCAACCACGGCTAAGGCTTCCTGAGCCTAACCTGGTTGAATGCCCACTGGGCTCCTCACAGCCCGAGAAATCTATCTCGTGTACAAAAGCTCACATACCAGGACACGTGCACGCTCACAAATACACACACTCAGGGGCACACACACACAAATGCACACATGTATACACGTACAAACACATCTTTGTCACCAACTAATAGTTCTCGACCCAGATGTCACTTTTTACAATGTAGACATGATCTCATGATCTTTCAACAAAATTGAGGCTTTCCCCGCCTCACTGGATCATTTCTCCAAAATAAGTCTTGCCTGCCAATGGCGGCACTCAATTACTTACAAGTTTACCAGGTAAACACACAAAACATACATGTTGCTCTATAAAGTAGGTGATATACCCTTTGTCTTAAGTTTTGCCCAGCTCAGCTAAATTTGCGACACTCCAGAATATTACATGAAATAAGTCATTTTCAAGAAACTTTTTAAATCTGATTTTTTTTCCCTCAAAGATCACACACAAGTTTTTTGTTGTTGTTGGTGGTGGTTTTTTGTTTTTGTTTTTGTTTGTTTGTTTGTTTTCCTCCTCCATCCTTACCTTCTCAACTCTCAGAAGGAGACTGTGGCCTTAGGAAAGCAAAACCTGGATCAGGGGCTGAGGTCTGGCTTTAAGTTCAGGATCATGGTGTACTTACAAGTCATGTTTGTAGAGAATAATTCCCAAAATAATGCATCTTCTGTACCTTGCTCTTTTATGTCAAAGCACTCAATCATTTGGGAAAAGGGTCAAAAACAATTGTAAATAGTTCTGTTCTGTAGAACAAGTAAAGACTCCAGTTAGGAGCTGGTATTCATATTTTTCACAGAAATATTTTGGGAAGAGGTCTCCTTTATTGAGGTAACTCCCCAGATGTTGACTTCATTGTATGTACATTAGACTGAGATGGTGAGGATGTGGTATTCTTGACACAATTTCTATACCCGTGCTCATGACAGACATCATTAATCAACTGCAGCACACTTTCCTGATGATCTTCAGCACCTTACTCAGCACAGAGATCTAGGCAGCCTCTACATGACAGCTGACTCACAGAATTAACACTAGTTACTACCTCAGTAGAGACACATGATTGTACCTAAGGGACTGATGACCCAGAGACACTCATATCTGGTCCTAATGAGATAAGTAGCAGAAACACTTACATCAGATAGCTTACTCTCATGGCCACCTTTTTATTCTGAATCCTGGACCTGTGCTCTGTCAGCCTACCTTCTACTGCCTGGCACAAAGAGACGTCTGTAGGTATCAGAACCTGGGCATTTTCCCTATTATTGATCCATTTCCCCCCAATAGGCTTCAGTCCCTCACTCAAGTCGCTCACTCCCTTGAAACTTCTCCTCAGTCTTCCCACATTGATCTCAGCGAATCATTAATTCTTCATTGCTGGTTTTGATTGTTCCAATATAAATAAAGTCCTTGGGTTCCAATATAAATAAAGTTCCAACTTCCTAGAGTAGATCTAATAAAAGAGAGGGGGATAGAAAAGCTAAAGACAAATGTGCTATGATTCTATTAGCTCTACAAAGAATAAAGAGCACACATTTTTCATCAACATGGGAAACAAAAGCCTTCCTGTAACATATCTCAAAACTATGTGATGTAATATCTGCCACCAACAGAAAGAGAAAACAGCATCCACATCAAGTCTCTGCTTCCTGGGCTTGGGTCTTAGCCCTTCTCTCATTCCACAATTATTGATTGAGCTGGATGGTGTGGGTAGCCTGGTGAGCAAGACAAATGTGGTTTTACCAGGAAGCTGGATGCATTATTCAATCCATGATTGCCCACACGCCTTGCCTATGACCTCCATGATTTGAACCCTTGTTCTCCTGCCCCTTGAGAGCTGCTGGCCCTTCTGGTCCAACCATATATATGGACTCGACTTCTTATCTTAGCCCATCCTTGTGTCATATGATCATGGAAGAGGTAGCTAGAGGTCTCAATGCAATCTCTTAGCACTGGGTTGTCATTCCCTATCATTGAGGTGACAAAGTGTAGGCTAGGCTGGAAGCTTCATGGTACTACCACTTTGCAGCACCAAGAGTAGGCCCAGGAAGCAAGGCATATTAGGCAAAACTGGACTAGGATTTAGAACCAGAAAGGGGCAGAAAGGGTGCTGGCAAGCAGACCAGCTCGAAAGATGAGGCCAGAATGCTAGGCTCATACAGATCAAAGTTGGGCAGAAAGGGTCAGACAGGCGACCCAGATGTGGGAAAATAAGACCCAGGGCTGAGAGAGAGAGTTTAGCAAGAACACACCAGGGCAGCACCTTCTGATTGCAAATTGTTTTCTTTCAGAATGTTATTTATGTTATTACTATTACAACTCCTGGTTTTAAGATGAGAACACTAAGCCCCATGGTAATCAAAGTCGAATAACAAGGCTAAGTAAGAGAGAGAGAGCTAGTAAGTGGAGAGCTGGGACTTGAACACCAGGTGGAGTTGGGCACTGTTTCCTGCAGGTAGAGCCCAGATGCTCTTAGGCTTGGGCCGAGCTGTGGGCAGGGGCTGTTTGTCCTCTGCTATCTTGCTTCCTGTACGTGACCGGGCCATGGCTCAGGGGAAACACCAGTCTCTTTAGGTGTCACTGACTTCCAAAAATAGCAAGAGCAGGGGGTTAGGTCTTCCGGGAGATCCTTCCAATATTTTTCTTAGAAGTGAGCACATCTATTTCCCAATTAATTATCTCCATTAGCTAAGCTCAATTACTTTGTGTCCACCTCCAAGAATACAACCTTGCTCCTTGTAGACATCCCATTTGAATTTCCAAGGGGGCAAATATTGCCAGAAGCATGTTTTATGTAATTACATGGTGTAGATATTTCACTCTCTCTTTACTTAATGATTATTAAATACCGAAATTAACTTCCATACTTGGATGTGGATTCCACCAGTTTAAGAGAAAGTAAATATATCATGGGGTGTGCTCAGGGATGCCTGCATTCAGTGGCCTCCCCTCTCAGTTCTCACGATACAGCTTCCAGTGTTTCTCAGTGGAGACGCTTCCTATTCTATTCTGCATAAGAATAACCTAAAGAGCTTGATAAAAGCACATTCCAAGGCCCTGCACCTAGACTTACTGAAGCAGCATATCCGACGGTGGGGCCTGGGAACCTAACGCTGTTCACACTCTTCCTAGGGGGTTCTGTTGACACTAATGTCTAAGACTCAGTGATAGTTATTTGCCTGATACATGAAGACAGGCTTATCATGGGGAACAGGAGAGGCAAAACGAACACAAGCTGGTCTCTCCTCATACATATTTTAATAATAAGAATTCAATACATGCTATCTACTATTATTTTATAGTTGTTATAAATCCTCACACAAGGGACACAAGGGCTTGAGTTCTGTAGCTGATTTGGGAGATGCAGGCAGAACCAGCAGGTGAGGGGGAAGGGAGGCAGGGAGGGAGGCAGGGTGTTGCTGTCAGGTAACCACACAGGCGACTGGAGCTCAAACCTGCTGGGCCTTGGAGGCAGGTGAGGATCGTACACCCCCACTGCCTTCCCCCGCTGGAGGGCAAGGAGGCTCGTGTTTACTGACTCCTGTCAGTGCTTGGCTGGCCTCCTGGGGGCTGGTAATTCCCTGGCACTGCTGTGTGTGGACAGTGGGTGGGCACAAGCCGTGGGAGGCTGGGCTGGCATAAAGATGAGGAGCACACCTGAGGCACCAAGAGCATCTGCTGCCTCTCCCACCAACTTTCTAGCGAGAAAGTGTCAGGTGCGTTCTGGTGCCCTGCTCATACAGTGAATAAGAGACAAACATGAGCATTGTGAGAAGGAATTTCCCTCTCATCTATTTATTTATGTTTATTTAATTGTGGTAAAATACCCATAACATGAAATTTACCACGAGTGACACTTAGTGCATTCACAGTGTTATGCCACCATCATCATGATCCAGCTCCAGAACACTTCTGTCATCCGAAAGGAAACCTGTTAGTGGTCACTAATAACAGTAGTAGTCACTCTCCATTCCATCTTCCTCCGAATGCTGGCAACCACCAGTCTACTTTCTGTCTCTCTGGATTTGCCAGTTCTGGACACTTCATATAAATGGAATCATACAGTAGGTGGCCTTTCATGTCTGGCTTCTTTCATTTAGCATAATGCTGTCAAGATTCTTCCATGCTGTAGCATGTATCAATGCTTCATTCTTTTCTCTGGTTGAACAATTTTCCACCATAAGGATTATACTCCTTCTTATTGTTTTGGACACCATAGAGGTTTCTGAAAGATATGCCTGCAGGTCGACCACAGTGCTGGGTGCACCCTGCCTGCCATACCAGATCAGACCACACTCACCTCTATCCTCATTGGTGCGCCAAGATGCTGGTCTTTATGGGCTGCCTTCTCCTCTAGCTCTCTCCTCTGGCTTCCAGTTAGATTTGGCTAATGGAAGTTACTGGCAGGACATCACATAGGAGCAAGAGAAGTTAAGGTATTTTTTCCTCCTGTCAAACTGACTGTGGTTCTCTACAAAGGCCAGGGCTCCTGTCAGTGGTCCTCTCCATCAGGCTTCTCTCTCCAGGTTCTGCTGGCCCCTCTCTCTTCTTGTACTTTCAGGCCCAGAGGAAGTAACAGCTTCCGGCTGCTGGTAGCTCTCAAACACTGTACTGTCCTTCAATAGTTTTCCCTAAGTATTCTTACACCTTTGTAAATAGTCTATTCGATTTTCTTCAAACTTTCAGTTTGTGCGTGCCTCTTTCCTGCCAGGATCCTGACTAATACAATAATAACCAATGACAGAGTAATTTGTTAATATTGATAGTTTACTCAGTTACTGAAACATGTTTCATAGTGAGTATTTGTAACTTTGGGACCAAGCAATGCTCTGGGCCCCTGTGTGTTATTCCCACTTCCCAGCAGATGTGAACCAGACAGCAATTGTTAGAAGTCACTGCAAATTATGTAATGTGGGTTCTAGAATCACATCTCCTGGGTTCATGTCTCAGCTCTGCACCTTGTGGCTCCATGACCTGGGGCAAATTACTTAATCTCAGATTCATGACATGTAAAATGTGAATTATGGTGCCTAGACCAACTATGACTAGTAGACAATATGCAGAAAGTTCTCTGAACAGGGCCACACATTAGAAGTGCTCAGTAAATGTCAGCTATTGTGTTAACCCCCATTAGTCCTAGCTGCACATTCCCCTCTCCTGGTCTCTATCAGCGTCTCCTGGAACTACCTAGAAGTCCTCGCAGCTGGCCCAGATTCTTCCCAGACGCTGAGCCAGTGCTGACTAGAGCCGGAAGGACATCAGCACCTATTCTCTTCCGCAGCTGAGGGAGAGGGGAATGTGGAGACAGGCAAGTTCCCATAGCCCCTGGACCCTCCATTCCAAACAGGGGCCTCCTTACCCTGGGCGGTTGTGGTGGCCTTCCTTCCCCTCCCTCCCCTGCTCTTCATCACCAGCAGGAAGACCACCATGTGCCGAAGAGTTATTCTGGGATAACAGCCTTCTAAGCATACTTCATTTAACAGTCCTATCAACCCTATGAGGCATGGTTCCTTTTTAAAAATCTGTAGCAAATCTGTTCCAGATCCATTTCTTAAAATCTGTTCAAGCACAGTATTATGAGCTCCAGTTACGCAGGTGACATATGAATACATTTTCCTTGTTAAAGATCCAAAACTTAAATAGTATGAGGTTGCCCTTAGTATCCCCACTTTTCTGATGATGAACTTACAACTCAGATAGATTAAATAATGTTCTCACGTTCACTCTGGGAAGCAGCAGTGGCAGAATTCAAAACCAGGAGTGTTGATGCAAGAGCCTGCGTTCATCCTCACTGTTGTGCTGCCCTTACCCACAGGACTATCTTCTGCCTCAGTTTCTCTCTTTTGGCACCCGACCAGCCTTAACCTTCCTGGCTCATAAGCCCATTCTAGTAGAATGTGGCTCTTCATAAATGACCTTTAAAGCCCGTATCTAAACTAGTAGGCTGTTCTGGGCATCTCTCACACCCTGTTCCACATGCTTCCCGGCCACAGCTGTGAAAACCATCTTCCCATAGGTGTGATTAGACAGCACCTCAGCGGCTCTTCCCATTCCTGCATTCTGCCCTAGGGATTCTCAGACACCACAGAATGGAATGCCCGAGGAAACCTATGGGGTCACTCATACTTGCACGGCCTGGGAATGAGAGCTGACATCGCAAGGGCAAGCCTTGACCAATGGAGTATGGGAACTGTCCCCTAGAGACACACATTTTGGAGGTATTTCCTGTGGCTCTTCTTAGAGGGTCTTGGGAGGGTGCGTCTCAGTTGCCCAGAGAGGTGACCAACCTGTGTCTACCCCCTTGAATGGATGGTCCCTCTTTTTCTGTCTCACTCTCCCCATCCTGTTTCCTGGAATCACGCAATCAGTCATATTGGGATTTGCCTTCTGGGGTAAGTGCAGGCTAAGTCAGGGATGATGAAAGAATCATTTTGTTTTGTAAATATTTGTTGTGAGTAATAGGCTCTCCTTGCCTAAGAGAGAAGCTCCTCTTAGAGTGGCCCAGATCTTGAAGGCGAGGACTGCACAGGTTGCTGTCTCCTTAAACTCTGCACTCCCCACAGGCAGATGGGGCTGCCCACTGCACAGCAGTAGGCATGTGCCCTTGACCTCACTGAGAGATTCAAATATTTCTCAGTAAAAAAACAAACAGAGATTCACCCTCCTAACCAGTCACTCATGCTCCCAACATGCTTCATTGTCATTGTGAGAAGGCTATGTTTTGTTCAAGAAAAATGTTTGAGTACCTAGAAACAGCCAGGATTATGCAAGTCTCCAGGGATAAGAGGGTAAAAATAACCTAGTCCTTGCCCTTAGGGAGTGAACACTCTAGATTGAAAGTAGATAAGTAAACAGGAAATTCTGACACCTTGCAAAGAGTACTATAACTGGGGCAATCAATTGTGTAAGTGAAAATTGAGCTTCAAAGACCAAAAAAGAAAAAGAAAGAAGAAAAACTTTTCTACCTACAATGCTTCGCATATTTTTAAATTAATTAATTAATTTATGTATTTATTTTTGGTTGCGTTGGGTCTTCGTTGCTGTGCGCAGGCTTTCTCTAGTTGCAGCGAATGGGGGTGACTCTTTGTTGCGGGGCGCGGGCTTCTCACTGCGGTGGCTTCTCTTGCTGCGGAGCACGGCCTCTAGGCACGTGGGCGCCAGTAACGCAGGCTCAGTAGTTTGGCTCGCGGGCTCTAGAGCGCAGGCTCAGTAGCTGTGGCGCACGGGCTTACCTGCTCTGCGGCATGTGGGATCTTCCTGGACCAGGGATCGAACCTGTGTCCCCTGTGTTGGCAGGAGGATTCTTAACCACTGCACCACCAGGGAAGTCCCAATGCTTCACATTTTAAACCAGAATTAATAAAGGTAATTTTTACATTTATCCCGCTTTCTTTCTGGTCCTAGACCTGTGATCTATTTGAGATGAAAATATAAAGCATCCATCCATTTATCCATCCATCCATCCACCCATCCATCCAATACAAGTGTGTTTGGTCACAACAGTCTTATAGGAAAGAAAAGTTTCTGGTGCTGGATGTCCCACACAGGGACTTGGGGAGGCCGACATAAAGGGCAAAGATGACAGAAGATGAGTAATTTTCATGCAAGACTTCCATGTGGTGCTTCTTAGTATTCTGACCACGACTTGTTAAAATTATGCTAGACTTGTGACTACAGATTTCCTGGATCATATTTGCAGCCACTTTCCCAACAGGGACCAAGCAGTCATCAATCATTCTGAGATGGCCAATTTGTGAGAGCAAGGTCAGCAGCCAAGTTCACTTGGATTAGTCTGACTGGACACCTGAAGAAAGGCTTAACCAGGACACCCTGAAAACATCAAGATAGTGAAAAAAGAGGAAGAAATGCCTTGTTTCGACTAGAGTGTCTGGTTCCCACCCTCAAAATATCCAATGTGCACAGAAAAAAAAAAAAAAAAAAGGTAGAGTGTCAAACTGAGAACAGTATGTTAGTGTAGTACAATCAGAGGATCTCTCAAAAAAAAAAAAAATCTGTCATTGCTACTTTAGATATTAAAGTGTCTTATGTTTTGTGATCCAGGGACTGAATCCTGCCTCTGATACTTCTAAGCTCTTACTTAGAGTGAGCCCTAATTTCCTAATCTGCTAAAAGGGTCTAATTCTAGCTCCCGCACCCATGTATCCATGAATTCAGTCATTATTTATTAATTACCTACAAGTTGCCAAGCACTGTGCCCAGCAGTGCGGATTCAATGATGAGTTTAAAAAAAATTTCTTGCCCTTGTATAGCTTTGAGTCAGGGGGAGGTAAACACTAATCACATATTCACCATCAATAAATGGAAGTGATGTTTATCACCTGAGGTATGGGGGAGACGTACGTGGCATTATGAAAGAGAAGAAAAGGGGTGTCTGATCCAGCCTGACAGTAGAGCTGAGATCAGAAGGAAGAATGAGTCTGATTTAGGTAAAAATCTCAGGGATGGATTACAGGTAGATTCTTGACAGAGAAGGAAGTGTATGTAAAGGCCCTGGTACATGATGGTCTCAGCAAATGAACAAAGACTGGTGCGGCTGGCTGTAGAGTGGTGTGACAGGAAATCGGAGCAGTTGGTATTGCTAAGTGCATTCCATGCCAGGCCTTGTAGATCATGTGGAGGGTTTTTTTTTTATGTAATCCTCAAAGCACTGGGAAACCATTGAAGGATTTTAAGCAAACGAGTGATATGATCAGATGCATCATATTAAAGCTTTCAAAGGATGGCTCTGGCTGGGGAGAAAAGAGCAGATCGGAGGAAGGTAAAAGTGGCTATGTGGAGACCAGCTGGGAGGCCATATTGGTATCAAGGCTCAAAATGATGGTAGCTCAGATTAGAGTGCTGGTAATTAGATGCCCATTGCGCAGGAGTAGAAGTGGATGGATTCCCAATATACTTAGGAGGCAGGATTTAAATTTGGAAATGAGGGGAGGGCAAAACTGGGTGGATGGTGGTGCCATGGATTAAGGAAGGGAACAGTAGAAAGCAGCGAGGTTTGGAAGTGAATGTCACATGTTGGGTTGGGAAATGCTGAGTCCCAGGTGCCTTTGAGACATGAAAGAAGGATGTCAACCTGGCTGTTGGGTATACAGCTCTGGAGCTCAGTGATGACTAATCCGAAGGGCTAAGTATGAGTCATTGCTAGTCAGGTAGATAAAATTGAAACCATGGACATGGATGAGATCATTGTGAAAATAAAATAAATGTTCATTTACAAAGCACCTAGAATGCTATGGGACACAGATTGGTGTTAATGAATCTTACCTCCCTCCCTCCTTCCTCCTCTGTCCTTTGAACAATAGGATGGTGAGTGAGTTTGGGCAAGCCCCCTGGGAAGCTGGTTCCTGGGGAAGGACAGAAGAGACAGTCTGTTGCTTCTAGCTGCTCTGGTCTCCCAAGGATACGGTCTAGGTTCCGAATAGTTCTTTGAAGGAAGACCAATATGCCTTGCTCTTGACTCCTGAACCCTGATGCCCTCCCTACTCTCTGCTTTTTAAACAAGGTGTTTGTGTAAAAGAGAGAGGCTACAGAAGCTAAGCTGGATATGAAGAATAATTCCCTCTTCAGCGTGAACTTTAGCTGGCCCTCAGGAGGAAAGGCAGAAGGGAACACAGCATGTTCCTTGGCCATGCTTGCCGTGAGCAAGAAGGGGAGTCCGGTGGGTTTGGTGACCTCTGCACCAGAAACATTTTTTAATGAAATATTGGAAGTATCTAGAAGAGCATCTTAAACTTCAGGAATTGTAATGAAGCAAATGCAACTCTATTCAGCTTTGAAATATGTGCTGTAACATCACGGGGCTACACGGTTAATTCTTCTCTTCCTATCAGAGAAGGAGGAGGTCTTCATCCACTCGTACTGGCAAGCCTAGTGGGTTCTGGAAAAGCTCTATTTTTCTATGTGTGTGACATCTCTCATTTCTTCCTTCCATCAATTTGACATTCCACTGATAGACTAAAGCATTTTTCCCCAGTGCCCATTAGTAAGTTTCAAGGACATTTCCACATAGTATATAGAAATAATAGATGGGCCACAGGAATTTACGAAGAAATAATCTTGGGTTCTATTCAAATTTAAACCAAGAAAGCAATGACACAATGCGTATGTCAGCAAAATCTTAGGATAAAATTATCTCCTTCTAATTTACTGCAGTGTGACTTTTACACTTGTTCAATACACTGTACTGATCAAATACCACTTTTAAGTTGCAAAATTGTTAAGACAGCTAAAACGATATTCATTCCCTAACTATGCTGAGAACGTTTGAATCCTTTCTCCCTATTACTATCAGAATAAAAATAAAGGTATCCAGCAGTATTCTAAATGCCATGCTTCAAAGCTCTGAGACACTCTTTCTTCCGACACCTGATTGACAGATTATGGCTTTTGGATATCCATCAAATTAATAGATTATGACTTTCTGAAGCCAGAAACTATGCAATTATTGCCATGTTCTATCTTTAAAGAGATAACTTATTCTTTGTCATCCATTTATGTCTCAGAAGGCAGCCCCCGTCCCGCCAACACATACATATCATAATTATAAATAATTCGGTTCCTCCTGTCTTTTTTTCTTTCCAGTATGCCCCCATCTCGAACATCCACAAAATAATTCACTTTGAAACAATGTTAGCTTAGGAGATGGCTGACACGTCTTATATTTCTCAATAATGTTTTGCAAATTTAAATATTCACCATCTATGTAATCCCTGGTGAGAGTTCCCTTCTGGTTTTATGTATCTGATCCAAGAACTTCTCTGGAACAGAATTAGGAATACAAGAATCAAGATATTTTCAAGTCCAGGTACTTGGCCCTGCTGCCGTTAACTAAGCATTTCAATTTAGACATAGTAGAGACAGAGTGAGAAGATTTCCCTAACTATCTGGAGAATTGCTAATACTTTTCATGCCCCTTCATTTGCTTAGACCTCCCATTCATTTCAAATACCTTAAATAAGAGACGAAAACCAGGTAAGCCGATTGCAATATTAGTTGTAGTGCAATCTCTAGTCTGATTTAAAGAAAGAGATCTTTATAAAGACAATTTAGAAAGGGGTGAGATTTAAACTGTCAATCTTGCCAATGGAGATGGTAACTTCCCAAAACTGATGCAAGATGGCCACAGTGTCACCGAAAAGGGTCAAGGTTTATTGAACTGGAGTAGGATTTCCTGCTAATTCCCCTCTTGTTACAAATGAAAGCCTGTTTGCAATTCCGATCATAAAGATTTTAGAGCTGCACCTTCAAAAGTATGTTCTTAAAGGGGAAGAAAAACACAAACAGAAGAACCAACGTAAGCAGCTCTGTTCTCCCTCCTAGAGCCCTGGGGTACGCCTTTTGAAGGTTTGAAGGCGAAAGAAAACTTTTATTCTGTAGACTCTATCAACACACTAAGCCAACCCACATAGTAGAGACGTATGAACGAGAACGTTGCCAGATGTGGACGGAACTTGAAAGGTGTCTCAATCTGAGAGGATTTGGAGCTGCTGCCCATGCACTTGCCTCTGTTACTAACGCTCCCACACCGAATCACGGGCTTCTGTGCACACGCCTGGAACCCATGCCAATGGCATCATCTCTATGAAACCTGCCTCAATCCACCCTAACATGAACAGTCTTCTTCCTGCCCCAACACACACCATGCTTAGCTCTGTTACGCTTAGTTTTCAACTTCAAGTTTAATACAATTTCTTCAAGGGGACATTTCCCAACTCAGGTTAAAAACCTTTTCATTGTGCTATTTCATTCTCCCCTTTGTAACCTCCATGGCTCCTGGAATTATTTACCTAATATCAATCATCTTTTCTACTAGGTTGTTGAGTTCCACCAGGGCAGTGTCTATCTTGTTCACCACTGACAACCCAGTGCCCAATGAAGTGCCTGGATTACAGTCAGAGCTCAATAAAAGCTTGTTGCACTGAAAATTTTAATTCCCACGGTTATTTGTTTGAAGAAAAAAACACTTTTCTTTCTTGCTGGTAAGTTCCTAGAGAGAACTGTTATGTTATTCTCAGATCTCAGCATGAACATGAAGCTCAGGGAGTGTTTGTTTGTTTGAATGAATGAATCAATGAATCAATGAATTGTTGAATAAAGGACAGAAGAAAGGGACAAATGACTGTAGGGAGAAAAAATAGGAAGAGGAAATTAATCAACCGCCTACATTTACCAAATTCCTACTCAGGGCTCAGGACCAGGTGCTTTACTGGGCACTGAGGGAGGACACAAGAAGTAAAAATGTTTCCTTTCTTAAGTGAAACACCATACCCGTCACCTACCAAGAAAGTCACAAGGATTACTATGCAAACTAGCCAGTCAGTAATTCAATGGAAGGACTGTTTCAGGGAGAATGGAAGCAAGGCTTGTAAGAGACATCCCCAAGGCAGATAAAAGAAGAAATGATGGAAGTCAGTGGTTGATTACCCAGGGGTATGTGTAGGAAAGTGGGTGGGACAACATGAGCAAAGGGATTAGGGACCAACTGAGGGTCAAAAGGCATTGGACATTCTGACTCTGGGTAATTTCAAGACAGTAATATCAGTGCTGGAAATACGGTGGTTAGGGAGGGACTAAAACTGACCTTAGGGAGTAGTCATAGCATACTGATATACTGAGTTACGGTAATGGTGTATAAATGGGAGCTTAGAGAAAAATCAGAATAGAGAAATAGATGTATGAGTCCACTGAACAAGAATATTAGCTACCATTTATTGAGGGTTAATGATGAGCCTTGTACTCTGTTAAATGGTTCACACACATTATCTCAGGTGATCCTTACCCCAAGGGGTATTGTTATTAGTCCTATTTTATTGCTATTTTGCAGATGAGAAAACTGAGGCTTACGAAATTAAGTAATTTGCCCAAACTCACACAATTAGAAAGTTACAGAGTTAGAATGTGAACACAGATCTGCCCACTTCAAAGTCTTAGTTCTTAACTTAAGCACTGAAAAGCAAGGGAGAGAGTATAGAAGAGAAGATAGGAATGATCCCTGGGAGCATCTTAGAAGTGAAGACATTCTTTCCAAAACAGGTGATAGTGGCGGGGCAAGGCAGAGGGTGGGAGCGGGAAGTCATCTGGAGAAATTCCTCCTTCTTCAGTGAGGCACAATGTAAACGATGCTTACAGGAAGGGGGCCTTCTCAGGTACACAAGTTCCCTTACTTTTGGACATGTCTGCTTATACAAGAGGAGTACACATATCTCCTCTTGCATAAAGCAATAGGTCATGAATGGAAAAGAAGCCCTAAGGAAACCCTCAAGGTAAAAAACTAACGTCTTTAGCAACCTGAATATAGATCTAAGAAATTGAGTTCTAGAGAAGCTTTCAGTTGGGTTCACAAAGATTAGCATTTTTATCAGAGTCTGGGTAGATTACGGGTAGATTATGCTATTTGAGTAACAGTTAAGGGTTAGTGATAAAAGATACACCTGTGGATCTTAAAACTATTTTTATGAAGTTTGCTTTAAAGATTTATATGTTTTGATATTGAGTGTATAGATATTCTCTTCTTTAAAATTCAATTTTAAAAGTTTTGATTGAATATTTGTAAAGGAAGTTCCATAAATGTGGTTTTGATCAGGAAGTTACCATCTTGAATATTAGGAAAAAGCAGGGCTTGTTGATTGGCTCATGTGACCAAGGTACAATACCGCTGCCTGGTGATAGTGTATACAATACAATATGGTAGCAAAAATCAGTCTTACCTTTTGAAACAAGACCATAAAAAATCCTTCTGAGTTCCCTTCCGTTCTTTGTCGTTGATGACTTATACAGTTGTGTTCTTTTCTCATTTACTTTACTTAGGAGAAATTTATTGTAATGGTAACAGAGCATTAGCTTTGGCATTGGGCAAATGCCAGCTTTGAGCTGAGCCAACCTCTGGCTTTATGACTGTTTTCAATTCATCTAAATGCTTACGGAAAGCTGAGGTGAAGATTTAATGAAATCATAGACGAAATGTGCTTGGCACAGTGTCTGGCACACAGTAAAACAAGACATGATAATCATCATGTCATCATTGATATTGTTACTATTACTGTTATCTGTGATACAAGACCCTGGGAAACAGACCTATCTCAATGATACTGTGCCTCCAGGAGGATAAACCGTGGCAGCCATGGGGAAAATGTTTTGTTTATATTTCAGGTACTAAACAGCTGTTACTACATATTAGGACCAGATGTTCCGAAATGATATGCAACATTATGCTCAATTCTAACTTTTACTGAATTGCCTGTTGATGAAAAATGATTACTGAAGGAGATGATTTATTAAAGGGAAATCCATGGATGATGTATGTGTCTTTAAGTTTCATACCCGACTACTCCAGATTATGTGCCAGTCTATATACTCTGAACACTGCAAACGTTTGGCCCATTCTGAAAATCTATTGAAAGCTCATCCCCTATTCATAGCCCATCTGTCCTTCTACCTGCCAGGCCTGTGTACATCTGCCCTGCTGCACCAGGTACAGCAAACCTGGGCAGTATACGGTTACACAACCTTTGACCTCATGCTTCCTTGTAGATGTGAACTTTTCATTGATTTCAGAGTTGCTGTTGCTTTTGATTTTTTTTCAAGTGATTTTTTTCTCGTTTCACACTCATATGCCTGAAGGAGAATCCACTGGGGGAAAGTAGAGAAAAGAAAGGGGAAGGAAATAGCTCTAAGTTGTTTCCTCTTAACACCAGGCCAAAGCAGCCTGTTTTCTAACTCTCCTACAAAACCTTCAGGTTATTTCCTGATCCCTCTAGATGACTTTCAAATGTTCTGATTAGGGGGAAATTTGCAATTCAGTATGAGGTCAAATACTTTGGTGGTAGCTGGTAAATCCCTCTTTTGCTTTATTAAACCTCCCCAATAAATTCCCAGGCACAGAGAGTAGGCAGTGCAGTCAGAAGCCCATATACTCGGTGATTCAAGAAACCCAGGTAGAACTGATTCACTTTGTTATAAAGCAGAAACTAACACACCATTGTAAAGCAATTATACTCCAATAAAGATGTTACAAAAAAAAAAAAAAAAAAAGAAACCCAGGTAGGACCTCAAACCCTGCTACAAACAGCAATTACGCAACAGGGGCATTTGCTCCTAAAGGCAGGTCAAGAAGGAAAGGCACATAATGGCTTCTCTTTATTTCTTAAAGGTAAAATGTGCAAATTGCAAGAAATTCTCCATACTGAGAGAAAACAAAATACATCCTTGCCAAAGGGGCCAGGAGAAATATTTGGCACATAAGCTGCTTATAGAGATCCATTTGTCAACTCCGTAACTAGAGTTCAGGACATTTGGCTTTGCAAGACTACCAGCTGGGCTGGGATATATCTCACTAGAGAGAGTGATGATGGGAGAGCAAATGGTTCAGTCCAATTATATATGTTTAATTGGTCTAGATTCTAGAGGGCATACTCATACGAAAAAGTTTTGCCAACTAATCGCAAGAGAGGAAACAGCATCTTAATTGGGTGGCTTTACATAGGGCAATATTACAATTAGTTACAATGTCGAGTAAGTTATCTATAATGCTTTTTTTTTTAAATTTATTTATTTATGGCTGCGTTGGGTCTTCGTTGCTGCGCGCGGGCTTTCTCTAGTTGCGGTGAACGGGGGCTCCTCTTTGTTGCAGTGCGCATGCTTCTCATTGCGGTGGCTTCTCTTGTTGCAGAGCACAGGCTCTAGGCGCGCAGGCTTCAGTAGCTGTGGCTCACGGGCTCTAGAGCGCAGGCTCAGTAGTTGTGGCGCATGGGCTTAGTTGCTCTGTGGGGTGTGGGATTTTCCTGGACCAGGGCTTAAACCTATGTCCTCTGCATTGGCAGGCAGATTCTTAACCACTGCGCCACCAGAGAAGCCCTATAGTGCTTTTAATGAGAAACGTTTAAGTCCTTCTGGAATTTTTCCAGTCAAATTAATTCTTAGGACTGAAGACAGTATTACAAGTAATGTTATCAGAATTACAATTACGCTAGTACTAGAATGTGTCACTCAAAATAAAAGGTTCAATGGGTAAGTCCTAAAAGACCCACTATTGTCTCTGTAGACTTTATTAATGTGGTCACGGATAAGATATATCATACCTGTGTCCACTTCTCAGGAGCTCTGATAGGGCAATATGATCTACTGGGCTTGAAAGGCCAGGACAGGTTCTGACTGCCCTATACTGGGCATCTACGGGAACCATCCTTGGATCTGAGACTCAGTTTTATCCAACACGCTGTCCCCCTGTCTAACCATGCCCCAAAGCCTCCAAAAAGGAATGGCTCCCAAAAGGTGCCCAATGGTCTGCAGTGGGTTTCCTGCCACACCCTTGGGAAATATTGCTCATGTCTGAGCCTCAGAAAGCCCTAAAAGTGAGTCTGGGATTTTGCTGATCTAAGGCACATCCACAGCCTATGGGTCCAACTGATGCAGCCCCTTTGGTGTGGATGGTAATGAGAGCAATAACAAACACAATTAGGGTGCCACTGTGCTGGGCACACCATGGGCACCCTCTCATTTAATCTTCTAACCTTCTAGAATAATAACAGGCACTGTCATCATCTCCGCTTTCCACAGGGGGAAACTCATATCCATAGAAATTCTGGAACTTGCTAACAGTCCAAAGAGGCATGGGTCTGAAAACAAAGTAAGGGCTCATAAGGCCCTTTGGCACGGCCGCTCCTTGGCTTTCCCCGTTGTCTCCCAGACGCTGTGCTGGACCATGACATGGCTTGGAGTACTCCGGGGAGGCTGAATTGCTGATGACACCCAGGGCAGTAGTTCCCAAACTTTACTGTGCACCAGAATCATGAAGCTTATCAAAATACAGATGCCTGGGCCACACCCTGAGGAATTCTGAATCTGAAGGCCAGAGGCCGGGTCCCAAAAATCTCTTCATTTTTCACACATACCGTCCTAAGTGATACTGAATCACATAGTCCAGACTCTGTTTAAGGCAAAAGCACTACCCGAAGGGCTGGCCCTGGGTTGGAGCTGTAGGGTAAGAACCATGTCCCCTATGCCCTGAATGCTTCACTGTCAACTTCTTTTGTCCTTTGTAGAATGAAGGCAAGTCCACTAGAACCAATGATAGACTTGGCGATGTGTCCTAGGAGCCCTTTAGTTATCAGTGGGCTTGACACCTCTCTGGGGTTGGCAGTTCTTGTCAACTCTGCTTTCCCAGCCTGGACAGCAACACTCACCTTGTGACCAGAGCTCATGGGACACGGGGAACAACCAAAGTCTTAGACGCCAAGATTCAGTGGAGCAGTTGAACGGGGAAGCAATAAGCCCATGGTTTGTATGCTGTCTCTTGGGAGTCTTCGTAAACTCACGGGGTAGCTGGACCCTGTCTCCCTTGCAGGGTGTGAGCCATCCTACATGATCTACTTGGTATTCATGGCATCAGGCGCAGGGATGCGCTTTAAAGACTCAGAGCGCAGCGCTGGTAATGGTGTAGCAATAGATGGAGCAACATTCAAGTAGCGATGAGAACCTGTGTTAATATTAGGTCAGCCAGACAAATACAGGTGTTTCTGAAAAACTGTATTAGGCTTTAACTTATCTCATTTCAAGACTGCTTTGAACGTAGAGCATACAAAGATTGAAAAGGCAACCTAACACATAGTCGTGAACGCCTGCTGTGGCAGGGCAGAGGCACGGAGAAGCCCAGGGGCGTAGTGAGCAGGAGTGAGCTATGGGGCCGTGCACTGGGGTGTGATGGTGACGGCAATTTCGTGGCTGTCTCAGACTCAGACACACACTGCTGTGGAGCCTCCCGGCCTGGCTTGTGCCCAGCTGGAGCTCCGAGTGGCTCCGGTCAACTGCAGGCAGGGGCAGCGTGAGAGCACCCAGCTGCTGTCTGGCCTATGAGCCTCTCACCTCCTGCCCTAGGGGTTCCTTCTTGACTCTATGTCGTGATCCAGGGACCTTACCTTTGAAGGGGAGATTGGCTGCCTTACTTAAGTGTCTCTATTATTTAATGGACACAAAATGGTTTTGCCTGTGGCATAATTCCTACAACGAATGATAAGTCATCCATTCCCCTAAGTATACACCTGATTGCAGGAGCTTGGAAAGACGGAAAGACACCTAAAGGCAAACATACCCCAACTTCCCCGAGCGGGTTGCCCAGCAGCTATGGGCCCTGGCAAAACCAGGTGTACAGTAGCTGAAGGCAGAAGGGGACATTGTGACTCTGGCCCAGAGCTCAGGAACTTAAGCACCATAGTCTACTCCCTCTCATACAGCCTCTATGTGGACTTAAAGAGATTTATATACACAATAGATATGGCAGTTATGTTCTGTACAGTCACCATGAATAATGAATTAGCAAATAGTGAATCAACGCTCCTGGTGGAAGTACAGGGTTAGGTTCCTGCAGGCCTCTGGTCACAACATTTCTATCAATCAATCAATATATAACCTTGTCTTATGTGTTTCTGTTTAAAGACAACTTATTTAACATATCTTGCTGAATCATTAACATTGCACTCACAGCCAATAGTACTGTAACCCTCATCTGAATGAAGCTCATCTAACACACGTACCTTCTCCATAAGGTACATCACAGCCTTCTGCGCTTGTGGACACTAGACTGTGCTTCAGTATTACACCTGTGGGCCATTTTAAACAGCAAAATCACCAACAAAAAGCACAAAAATGCAAAGAAAAATGGCACTAAATACCACTAAAAGGACATTTGCTTGCAGTATGAGAGCTGAAACAAGAAGGCAGAGTGTCACCTTGTTGACACTAGGAACATGCATGTCGGACGACTCAGATTTTTCACTGGTCTGTGCATGACTGCAAATGACGGAGAAAACACTGTGAGCATTGGTTTGGGGGTTTACAAAACATTTTAGTGAGCAGGCAAATTCACAAATACAGAATATTTGAATAATAAAGATCAAATCTGCATGCATGAGTGTGAGTGTGAAGACATATATACATATACATACTTACACATGTATATGCATACATGTATGTATATAAAATGTTTACTTGAAAAATACATCATATTATTGTTATTGTTTCATATAAAAATCTGTCACTATGCAAAAGTAGATCTTCATTTTAATGAACTAAACAAACAGGAAACTGTAAGTATGGTCAATAGTCAGAGACTAACAACATTTTCTTCTCTTTGAAAACACTGAAAAAAATCACACGTAGAGAGTGAGGCTGTTTTAAGGAAACATGCAGAAGAAAGTGCAGATCCTTTCTCCCTACCATCAAAATGGAAAGACTTCCAGCCTTCTCCCTCAGTTATGCTTCAAAGTTATGGCTGACTTCTTTTACCCAACTACTGTGTTGACAGGACCCCAGGATTGTACTGGGCTCACTGGCTGGCACATTCCACGGGGTAGCACTGCGCTCTCATTCTCAAGCACCAGGCACTTGGCATGAATGTACTGATTAGCTAGTGCAAGTCACCGTCGGGAACCCAGAGGAAGAGAAAGAAGTGTGGCACTCATGCCCTCCAAGGACACTCCTTCCATCTGGGGAGGAGACACGCATCCACAAGAACAGGTACAGCAAATTGCTTTGCACTGTTGCTTAGAAAAAGTAATACTAATGTCAATGGAAGCTAACACTTTGTAGCACTTACTATGTGCCAAGCACTCACCCTACTTCTCCCTTTGACTTTGAGCAACCACCCTATGAGGTAAGGGCTAGTGATACTCTATTTTCCCCAGAGTGAGAATGAATTTCAAAGGTCAAGGAACTCTGCCCAGTGACCCATAGTTACAGGAGCAGAAGTGGATCCAGAACTGTCCTAAGAGTTCAAGTGCCTCATAACCCAGAGTAGAAAGTCTGTAATGCTGGATAGCAGAGATGATTTTCTGAAAGAAAGAATAAAGTATTTCTTCTCCAAGCCCATGCTTTATTCACATAGTACGTAAGCTAGCAGAGAATTTCCTAGGACAGAAATTTCCTAGGACAGTAAGGATAAGGGTATCTCACACACCTGCACACACACGTACACACACAATTTTAATACTTTTACACCAGCCTGGAAGATATCTTTTTGTTCCCCTCTTACGTGGCAGAGAAGCCCTCCCTGACCAACATGTACCTTTGGTTGAATATGCTTCCCAGGTGCTATTTGACATTTAAGCCCAGGGTATTTCTGCCTCATCCTAGAGCAGAGGCTTCTATCGACTCACCCAAAGATTAATAGTAAAATGTCCTCAGAATTGATTATAAAGTGCGTTTGTCTCCCTACCAGAACAGAACATTCAAGACAAGGAGGGCACGCCTGTAAGTGTGTCTTGAGAACAGTAGGGATGGATTTCCTCTGAATCAGCCCCCTTCTCTTCCCACGATGCACCTTCCTAACAAGCCACCTGGTCAACCCCACTCAGGTGCCCTCATTAACCAGGCTTTAACCAACTCAAGTCCCAAAGAGATAAACCTCCCTATTCATGTTTCTAAATTGTCTTCATGGGTTATCATCAAATTAATCTCTTTTTAAGTACAAAAGTAATGCATTCTCATTGAAATATATTCAGACAATACATAAGTGGAGAAAATAAAAAGCAAAGCTCTAGGCCTTCCATCTCAAGGCAATTACTACTAACAATTTAGTGATTATCCTTACACTTCTTCCTACACTAACACAAAAAAGTATGTGTGTGTGTGCATAATGCATTTGTTTTTTAAGGAAAAATTAATATTGGGTTGACCAAAAAGTTTGTCTGGCTAATGAATGTGTTGTTCAATAAAGTTCTTGGTGAAAGTGAAAAATGTGTCTTTTAGTTGTACTTAAAACCGAACGAACTTTTTGGCCAAACTAATGTAAAGTTTCGTAACTTGTTTACATGCAATACACAACACAGACCTTTTCATGTCAGAATATCTGTATTTACCTCGTTCTTCTGAGAATATGCAGAGTAGCTGATTATATGGATACACCATCATCTATCTCACCCAGCACTACCAAGCAGATTTCTCTGTGATGGTGGAGTTGTCCTGTATCTGCACTGTATAATCTGGTAGCCACTGGCCACATGAGGCTCTTGAGCACTTGAAAAGTGCCTCATGTGGCAGAGGGACTGAATCGTTCATTTTTCATTTTCTTTAATTTGATTAATTAAAATGTAAACGTGGTCACATGTGGCTAGTAGCTACTGTACTGGACAGTGCAGATATAATGAGTCCCCTAATTGAAGGGCATACATTAGTTTTTCCTAAATTATCTTCATTAGATATTCTGATGGGATGCACATCTGTGTGTGTGTGTGTGTGTGTGTGTGTGTGTGTGTGTGTGTGTGTGTGTGAATATCTGAGTTCTGCTAGCTCACTATTCCCTAATTGAGGTTTTCCCCAATACTTTGTGTTCTCTATAAATAATACGCCAGGTTCCTATAAACTGCATTCATTTGATGAAATAAAAGGCAGATGTGCCCATATATTTGCTGCTAACTAGCCCTGAGGCACAGAGCTTCCTATATCCATTAGCATCCTGTATGGAGTTGCACAGTTGCCCTGAAGCAACCAGATAGGCTGGACCTCTACAAGGTGCTACTGCTGATAGCTAGGCTTTCACCAAGGAGGTACCTACACTAATCCTCCACTTGGGAATAAGGGTCTGCTGGCTGCCTGGCATGAACAAGCTGGCAGCAACCTCTTTACTCAGTGTTTACAATACTGCATCAATAATAGTGCTCATATTAAAGCACGACAAGCAATATTTTAGTTTTTTTCTTAATGTCCCTTAATTACCCATTCCTATCTGTTCCTGCCCATCCCCAGAAGAGCATAAATAAGGGGTTTGGCTGCAGTTCATGTAATCAGGCTGTGACCAGAGCTAATCTGCTGCGATGGATGAAGTGTGTGTCCTCAGGACTATCTCTCGCTACAACATGGGGAGGGAGAGCTTGATGCCAACCTCACTGGGTCAGCATGAACAATGAGCTGATGCTGGAGCGGGATAAGAGGAGGCAAAGGAAATGAACAGCTGTACCCCTCCGGCATGAAACATCACACTGGCCCCTGGGCAGTCATCACACACTCAGCCCCTTCCTTCAGGACTACTTTGAAGGGACCACTGCCATGTTCCTGGGAAGGAAGAAGATGGTGGGTATTTGGTTTGTTTTTATGACTTCTTCAATGAACTTAATAGATTTTTTTAACCTAATGAATATTAAACTCTAACCAGTTACATCCTTCCAAAGACTCTTCTCATCTTTGTTAACATCCACATATACTTTCCTTTTATTGCCGGAACAAAATTGTAGCAGCATCAACAGACCTCTAAACAAAGGAAGGAAAAAAAAACCACCCATGATACTGAAAGCCCCACAAATCAAACTGTTTCCATTTTTCTGTGCTCCCTTTCTGTCTTTGTTTACATGTATACATAATTTATGTCTGAAACTTCTCTGGTGTCTTTGGTTCCAGGTACACAACGAATGAGATTAAATATAACTCAACCCTCCAGCGGATTTTCTTCTGGGCCCAAGGCCCTCTTATTTCTTCCACTTCTCCCTGGCCTCTGACCACTTCTGTTTTGCCAGGTTTTGCTCTAAGATTAATCCCTGTGCCATTTTTGGACCGCGGCTGGACTGACTTACTCTGGCCAACTGTTTCTCCCTCATGGATTTCCCCCAGACCTTTGCAGGCATGCTAAAGCCCGTGCTGGGTGGTTTCAGCAGATGGCCATTATGACTGGTGGTTCCTCTGCCGTATTTGATTGTTAAACATTTAAAATATCACTCCTGATATACCCGTTCGTCCCCCTTGACTTAACTTACTTTGGACACCCCCTTTTCATGGCCCCGCATTTGACTGTTTTACTTGTGTCTGCCTGACTCGTGTTTATCTTTGGGCTCCTCATCCAAGACTGACCCAGTATACTCAATTCCTTGAGGTTCCCTGGCTCCTGCGATTTCTAGGTCACCAGTTTTTCTCTCCTCCCTTTTATCAACAGCTTCCTCTGAGCCTAGAACCTCAGCCAAGCTGGTTGCAATCTGTAGAATAAACGCAGTCTTACTTTCTGCTTTTTAAACTGAACACACTTTTTTCAGATGGTGCTGTATAAGCCTCCCGATTACAGTTTTATTTTCCTATTGAGTGAGTGTTCCATAACTTCTTAAGTATTCTCCTAAAGCAATGGTTCTCACTGGGGAGCAAATCTGCACCCCCCACCGGGAGACACTTGACAACGTCTAGAGACACTTTTGGTCGTCACAGGTTAGGAGATACAACTGGCATTTAGTGGGTGAAGGCCAGGGATGCTTTGAGACATCCTAACTATGCACAGGACAGGCCCCACCACAAGGAATCATCATGCCCAAAATGACAACAGTGCTAACCCTGTCCTAATATTACACATTCAGATTTTCCCAGGATTTGCCATGAGGTTTTCATTAGTCCTCAAGGCCATCTTACTCACTGTTGTATTCCCTGTGCCTCACACAGTACCTGGCCTATGGTGGGCTCTTGTGAACGTGGTGTTTTATTTTGGGGGGAATATTTTTTTAAGGAAAATTCCCATGAAGACGTTTGTGTTCATGCATATGGTTTTTACATGTTTACAACAGTTGGTATATACTCTTTCCTTTAATGTAACTTTTGTTTTTACATTGCTTTTTGTATCAATTTCCACTTGGGAGTGGACTACACACTGCCATTTTTAATAACTTTGCACAAATACACACAGATAACACATGAGCTCTGCTAGTGCACTGCTCTTCTATAGCCTTGCTTCTGCCATCCTCCTCTCAATGCCAAGGCCATCTTTCCATTGTTATGACTAATGTTTATTCACACCTGTTTATAAATTATGTGTTTCTACCTTTAGGGTAATTTCTACAAGGTTGATAGTGAGCATTCTGATTCGAGTGGTATTAAAAGTAAGAAAGGAGTAGCAGGACCAGGGTCAAATAGAGAAGTTACACCACCTAGATGCTGAAACAGGTGATGGTAACCATTTGAAGAAGTTTTATAACCCTTGGGAACCATTAGCAACTATGTATGGTTTTTTCTTCTGGCATCATTTTCTATAAAATGGGGATATTACCTATCGCACCTCATCGGCAAGCACCCTGTTTGCAGCTGCTATGAACCAACCAGAGATGATGACCAGGAGGAGGTCAGAGTCAACACAAGACGATGGAGAATGCTTTGGGGGCTATGATCAGAGCAGTCCAAGAAAACTCACTCCCTTGAGAACCTTCTTTGGGGCTAATTTATCTGAATTAGCAAGTGTACAATCAAAGTAGAATTACAGAATCCTCACCACATACACACACACGAAAGGAAAAATGTACATTTTTTCCATAGTGCTTTCTTTTGTCAAGCATCTATTTTATACTAGGCATTGTGAATACAATGAGAAACTAACACATGGAGTATACGTTCAAATGAAGAGAGATAATCATGGCAAATCATCATTTCATCCATCATGTACTGGGTGGAGTCCTAAACTGTTTAGATATAATTTAATTCTCACAGTCACCCTTTGGGATCAGTTATTATTATTTGATAAATGTAGAAACTGAGGCACAGAGAGGTTAAATAACTTGCCTGAGTTCCTGTACCTAACAAGCAATAGAGACCTAATTTATACTTAGGCAGTACACCTCCACTCTTAATCAGTGAACTATACAGGTTCAGAAAGAAGTAAGTGTATCAAAACGTAACCAAGATAGGATTTATCCCAGGTATACAAGTCTGGTTTAATATTCAAAAATCAATTAATGTAATCCATCATATAAACAGGCTGAGGAACTAAATCACATGATCATATCAAGAGATGCAAAAAAAGCACTTGGCAAAATCCAACACCTATTCATGATAAAAAAAACTCTCAGCAAACTAAGAATAGAAAGGAACTTGATTTGATAAAGAACATCTACAAAATAACCTACAGCTAACGTCATATTTAATGCTAAGATCAAGAACAAGTCAAGAAGGTCCCCTCTCAGTGCACCTTATCAACAGTATACTGGAAGTCCCATCTAATGCCTATCTAAATCCTACCTAAAGATAAGAAAAGGAAATAAAAGTTGTACTGATTGGGAAGAAAGAAATAAAACTGCCTTAGTTTGCTGATAACACAGTTGTCTATGTAGAAAATCTGAAGGAATCGACAAAACTCATGAAAATAAGTGATTATGCCAAGTTTGCAGGAGACAAGGTTAATATATGTCACTCATTTTCCTAAATACCAGCAATAAACAAGAGAAATTTGAAGTTTAAAAACATAATGTCATTTACATTAGCACCCCCAAAAATGAAATACTTAGGTATAAATCTAACAGAATATGTACAAAATCTGTATGAGAAAATTACAAAACTCTGATGAAAGTAATCAAGGAACTAAATAAATGAAGAGATATTCCACGTTCATAGATAGGAAGACTCAATATTGTCAACATGTCAGTTCTTCCCAACTTGATCTATAGAGTCAACACAATCCCAATCAAAATCCCAGCAAGTTATTTTATGAATATCAACAAACTGATTCTAAAATGTATATGAAGAGGCAAAAAACCCAGAATAGTCACCACAATATTGAAGAATAATAAAGTCAGACAACTGACACAACTCAACTTTAAGACTTACCATAAAGCTATAGTAATCAAGACAGTGTGACACTGGTGGAAGAATAGATAAAAATATCACTGCAACAGAGTAAAGAGCCACATAATTGTAGTCAAGTGATCTTTGACAAGGGAGAAAAGGCAATACAATGGAGCAAAGGCAATACAATGGAGCAAAGATAGTCTTTTAAACAAAGACTGTCCAGCTGAAACAACTGGATACCCACATGCAAAATATTGAATCTAGACACAGATCTCACATCCTACACAAAAATTAACTCAAAGTGGATCAGAGACCTAAGTGTAAAACACAAAACTATAAAACTCCTAGAAGATAACATAGGAGAAAATGCAGATGGCCTTGGGTATGGAAATGACTTCTTAGATATAACACCAAAAGTATAATCCAAGAAAGAAAGAATTGATAAGCTAGACTTCATTAACATTGAAAAGTTCTGTTCTGCAAAAGATACTGTCAAGAGAATGAGAAAGTAATGCATAGACTGGGAGGAAATATTTGCAAAAGATATATATGATAAAGGACTATTATCCAAAATATACAAATACCTTTTAAAACACAATTATAAGAAAATAAACAGCCCAATTAAGAAATGGGCCAAAGACATTAACGACACCTCACCAAAGAAGATATACAGATGGCAAATAAGCACATGAAAAGATGCTCAACGTTGTATGTCATTAGGAAAATGCAAATTAAAACAACACTGAAATACTACTACACACCTATTAGAATGGTCAACATCCAAAACACTAACAACACCAAATACTGATGAACAGATGGAGTAACAAGAACTCTCATTCATTGCCACTTTGGAAGACAATTTGGCAATTTCTTACAAAACTAAACATACCATATGATCCAGCAATTGCACTCCTTGTTATTTCCCCAAAGGAGTGGAAAACGTATGCCCATACAAAAACCTGCACACAAATGTTATAACAGCTTTATTCATAATAGCCAAAACTTGAAAGCAAACAAGATGCCCTTCAGTAGGTGAATGGATAAATAAACTGTGGTACATCTAGACAATGGAATATTATTAAGCAATAAGAAGAAATGAGCTATTAAGCCATGAAAAGACTTGGAGGAAACTTAAATACATATTACCAAGTGAAAGAAGCCAATCTGAAAATGTATGATTCTAACTATATGACATTCTGGAAAAGGCAAAACTATGGAGACAAAGGATCAGTGGTTGCCAGGGGTTAGGGAGGAAGGAGGGATGAAAAGGCAGAGCACAGAGGATTTTTAGGGCTGTGAAGTATTCCATGTGATACTATAATGATAGATACATGCCATTATACATTTGTCAAACCCATAGGACATACAACACCAAGAGTGAACCTGAATGTAAACTACGGACTTTGAGTGATAATGATGTGTCTACTTAGGTTCATTAATTATAACAAATGCATCACTCTTGTGTGGGAGTTTGATAGTGGGTGAGGCTACGCATACATGGCGGCAAGAAGTATATGCAAAATCTGTATACCTTCCACTCAATTTTGCCATGAACCTAAAACTGCTCTTTAAAATGAAGTCAGTTTACATAGAAAACAAACTTACAGTTACCAAAGGGGAAAGGAAGTAGGGGAGGGATAAATTAGGAGCTTGGGATTAACAGATACACACCACTATATATAGAATAGATGAACAACAAGTCCTACTGTATAGCACAGGGAACTATATTCACTATCCTGTAATAATCTGTAATGGAAAAGAATATGAAAAAGAATATATATATATATATATAATATGAATGACTGAATCACTTTGCTGTACACCAGAAACTAACGCAACATTGTAAATTAACTATACTTCAATAAAAAACAAAATAAAATAAAAAATAAAAATAAAGTCTATTTAAAAACTGAAAAAAACAAATGAAACCAAGTGTAAACCTGTCTCTCTATCCAGCCTCCTATCCAAATGCTACCAGGTGCACCCTTGCTTCTCTCCAGCCGCTGCCATTCACTCTCCACCCTATGCCTTTGAACCACTCATTTCTCTGCTTGGAATCCCCCTCCCCACCCCCATATCCGCAGCTTTATTTGACCATCTCCAACATGGTGCCCACTCCCAGCTCAGATGTCACCTTTGGCTTCCCCACCCCTACTGGGCCAGACGCTTTTTCTCCATACCGCCAAATTAAAATCAGAGCACTTGCTGTTCTGCACATTAACTCTCTGCTTAATCCTCTGTCTCTCCCTGGAGATAAGCCAGGGTCTAAAGGGTGTGTCTAGGCATCCCAGAACCTCATGCAGACCTGGCACATATCAGGTGCCCACTAAATGCTAGCTGGAATTAAAGCACTTGAGTAGTGGGCTATTAACCCTAAGGCATCCTGTTTCCACTGCTTCCTATACAGGTGACCATGCCTGCTCTGGGCCTCAGTTTCCCCACTGCAAAGTGAGGAATAATAATAATAGCAACGCCTATTTCATTGGTTGTTGTGAGGACTTAATGAAATAAAATTGGAGAAGGAATTCAGAAAGAAATTTTACATATGTAAAATTAACATATGTAAACAAGAAAACAGACTGTGGAGGAGGTGAGCTTTTTCAGACTTCCAAATTGCTTTCGGCTTCCTCTACCGCACATAGTAACAGATGATGTCATTGCTTTGCCCTCCCTCCACCAATGGTTTCCCATCACTCTCAGAATAATATCCAAACTCTCCCCATGGCCCAATCTGTCTCCGGATCTCATCTCCTTTTCTTGGTCCAGCCACTGAGGTCGCCTCGCTATTTCTGGAACACACCAGGCATGTTCCTACTTCAGGGATTTTACACTTCTTCTTCTGCCTGGCGTATTCTGTCCCCCACAGGCCTACATGGCTGTCTCCTCCACTACAGGCAGGTCTCAGGTGAAATGTGCCCTCTCCAGCGGAGCCCCCGCCAACCCTCCACCCCTATGGAAAAGAGCATCCTGGTTACACTTTATCCCTGACAGTGCCTTGGTTTATGTACAGCACTTATGACTAACAGACTTTCTTTGCTGTTTGCTCCTCCCACTAAAACAAAAGCTCTATAGAGGCAGGGACTTGGTTGTATCCACTGTTGTTTTCTTGGTGCTTAGAACCATACCTGGCACATAGAGGGCATTCAATAAATGTGAATGAATGAGTGAATGAATGTATGAACTGATGAATCCCCTGAGACAGTGGGAAAGGGAGGAAAATCGTTTTGGATTTCTCTCTGAATTCCTTCTTCAATTCCTACAGCACACTGAGTACTCCAGAGCCAAGAGAATGAGCACAGGATGGAGAACACCAGCCCCAAGGCTTATTAGCTGCATGGTCATAGGCCTTGGCTACTTCACCTGCATGACTGGCACAGTCTTAAGACCCACCTCAGTGTTGTCAGGGTAAATGAGGTGACAGGAAAGAAAGCACTTAGCGCAAGGCTACATGGCAGTCGTTAGGTGTTCCCACGGTTCATATTATAATCTGAGAGCCTGTTCTTACCCCTTCTGTGCCCCCTGCCATCCAGCATGCAGGGGATTTGTTCTGCATACGAAAAAACTTATTTAAATCCTGGTTCCTCTTTTTAACTGTACAGCATTCATATCCTTACCCAGAGCCTGCTCCCCTGGGGTGTCTGCCCTCAAATAAAGGTTGTCAAACATTTTAAATGTTATTAAATTGTCCAGTAAATGGGGATGTCCAAAGCAGAGAGCCAGTCAATCAGCATTATTCGAGAGCTTCAAAAAGACAGAAGGAAACCATTATTAGGTTTAAGAATATTGCGTTCCTTCTCCCACACAGCCTTTATCTAAATCTTCATTTAATTGGCAGCCTTCAGCACTATTGGAATTGCATTCTGAGAACTAGGAGAAGTTTTCAAACATTCACGCAAGTTTATATGCCTGGCTCACAACTACTCATGGGAATGATCCTCTCCGCAAGGGATCTGGGGAATGCCCTGTCAGTGATGTTGCAGGGGCTGGGGAACTGACCTTGAATCAAAGAAGAAACTAACACCACTGCATAAACTCAAAGACACCGTCGGAGGTTTAAGGCAGAGAGAATAGGACCTGCTGTCTCCCCACACTCTACAGGTGGCTCCTTGAAGGCAAGAATTGGTCCCTTCCATCTCTGTATCCTCGGAACTTCCCCTACTGCCTGACGTATCGTGGGCATAAATAGATGTTTCTGGAATGGCTAATGAGGATCTTTGTGGTTTTATATAATAAGAGAAATTGGCGCTCAGGCCCAGGTGTTTCTATCCGAGTGGTTCTCACCAGAGCCTGGGCTGGAAGAGAAACCTTCTGATTTCTCCCCATCTCTTCCCGCAACAACCCCCCGACCTTGCAGTGGACTAACAAGTTTCATGTATTGTATGATATCTGCTGATCTCTGATCTGTCTCCTCCTCTCCTCTCTCAGTGCCTTAAATGGGGCCTTCAGCCTTCTCCTCTGGGACTACTGCAAAAGACACCTAAACATCTCCCATTTGCACGCCCATGCAGGCATAAGCATGCTGATTGTTAGATAAGCCAGGCTTGACAGTGTCACTCTGCTGCTTAAAAATCCCTCGTGGCTCCCGCTGCTTTTGGGACATTATGTCTGTGAAACAGTCCAGATTCCTCCCCTGCTGACCTCTCCTATGTCTACAGCCCCACACCCTGGGCTTCAGCCACAGCAAGCAACTCACAGCCCTCCCAAGCCCCAACTGCCAGCTCCTTCCACTCCATGCCTTCCTTCTGACTGAGGCCTTTGTGCAAGCACATCCCACCCCATTTTCTGACTGCCTACTTCCTGTTGATCCTTCTGGGTTCAAATATCAATATCAATTGAGTTCCTCAATCTCTCTGCTCTCCTCCCCCAGGTAAAGCCCAGTCCCTCCTCTGTGCTCCCAAAGGGCCTGAAGCTGACAATACTTTATTTCTTTATTTTTTAATTTAAATTCTACTGTGGCACTACAGGAAGTGTGCAAAGCCTCAGTATATAGCTCAGTATTTTCCACAAGGTGCCATGCAACTGGGGTCAAAAAATAAAACACGATCAGGTTCTCAGAAGCCCCCCTCCCGCCTTCTTTACAACCACGTTGGAAAACTGTCTGGTGGTATCTATCAAAGCCAAAACCAAACAGTTTTCCAAGCAGATGAATTCCCAGTCCCTTTCATCCTGTCTTGACAATGCTGACTGTTCTGTTTCAGCTTCTGAATCATAAGATCCCGCGGTCAGGGACTACAATTCTGTTACCTCCTTATTGCTGCTCCTGTCACAGAACTGGCACATGATAGGTTCTCTATAAATGTTGACCGAATGAATGAATGAACGAATGAGAGAGAAAGGTAAATAACACGCACTCTGTTTGGATAATGGTCTTGAATTTCTTCCAATCGATGCTTTGTGCATCTTCCTCATTTGGAACCTACAGTAGTGGCATGATTCTGGGTTCCCACTGAAACTCACAAAAGACCAGATGTCCTCTAGAGATTGTCAGAGGAAAAAAAGGCTTTAAAGGTCATCTGTTTTAATCAGAAAAACCAGAATTCTAGGTAAAGCAGGCCAGTTAAATTGGTTTGATAGCCAACCTCAGCAGCAAATGCAGCATCCAGCATCTTCCTAGATTGGTTCATTTCCCAAGATCTGTGATTTTTAAATGAGGAGTAGGATCAAAGGTCAACCTTACCCCCTGGAGCACAAGCTAAGTATGTGCTGTAATCACATCACAGAGCAAGCTTCAAAAGCCCGCAGTGTAGTGACGGCAACCACCTGTCTATCTTCAAACCAGATGAATGGCTTTCTGATGCCATATAATCAGAAAAGTGGATGAATAAAGAGCAGCCGATCCTTATTTAACCAAGCTCTCCTCATCTTGTCACGAATGAAAAGCACATGCACAATCCTAGCCCAGGTGAGAAAGAGAACCTGCTGGAAACTGCCAGAAGCCTATTATTTTCCTGTAACCTTTCAGAGCCTGGAGGTGTCACCAGTGACTGTCAGGAATGAAAAACAAATAATGCTTTTCCAAAGCACAAGACTCCAGGGAAATGGAGAGCCAACTCTACAATGTAATCCCTCCTCCCCAGAACCTGAGCCTTGCTCAGTACAGTGGTCTCCCCAGAAAGTGCTATGACATTAGCATGTTCGGAGAACTTTGCTTTGATGACTGTGACTGGCAAGAAGGGGGCAGCAACAATAGGTTGGCCCAGCAAGTTGTGGCTTTCAAAGTGCAGATTGGAACTTATAGCCTCCAAGAAGATGAAAGGCCCCAAATTCCTTCTGATTGGACAGATCTGGTCCTTCCTAAAGTCTCAGTCATGTCTGATCTTCCTTCCAGGCCAGGATCACGTTTCTAGCAGCCTATTCAATTGTCAATACCCATGATCCATCCTAAATCCTAAGGTCCAAGCCAAGAATCACACTCTCACTGAACCTGCTGGGAAATCACATGGTGTTGTTTCTGCTATCGAAGGCACTGCCGTGGAGAGGTGGGGATAACAGGGAAAACCCGCAGGGCAGAATGGGAAGCTATAAGGCCCAGATCTACTCCCTACAACTACCTGAGTGGTTTTCTTCCAATGGCTTCCCCTCTCTGAGCCTCAGCCTTCTCATCTGTAAAGTGGGAAAGCAACACCCTCCTGACTGAGGATCGAAACAAAGCACAATAAACTCTTTTCTCCGGTCTTAACAGAAGGAATTTAATGAATACACACCACCTCTCTCTCCCAATACAGTTGCAACAATAAAGAGTCAGGAGATCCAGATTCAAATCCTGATTCTGCCAATTATTTGCTGAAGAAGACAGGTCCCTGAGGCTCAGGTTCCTTAACTGAAAAACATCATCTGCAGCCTCCTGAGGGTTGAGTGGAGATCAAGGAAGAGGTTGTGTGTGAGCAAGCCCAGCAAAAGGTGACGTCCTTAGCTACAAAATGAGAGGGATCATAGTAACTCCCACATTCAGAGGCTTGAATCAGACACCCTGCATGTAAATACTTAGCTGAGTGCCTGACACATAGAGGATGCTCCATAAATGTTATTTTTTAACTTAAGTAATTATTAGGGTGTCATTTAATTAAATAATAATTAATTATTCGAGCACAAATGATGATGGTTGTTCTTAGCCTTACCACCGAAGCAAATTAAAGTTCTGTCCTTGGAGAGACAGTGTCAAGCTAACAGTATCTCCCTGGGGCCCCACCTGCCAGCAGGGGAATGTGTCTAATGGGGGGGTCTCTCTCCAACTCCCCCCTCCCCACAAAAACCACGCACCAGGTAGAGACCAGCGGCACCAGATAAGGCTCCTTAACACAGAAAGAGAAAAGCCCATTCCAGCCTGGCCAAACACACCCCTCAATTTCACCTGTTTTTTCTGTTTACTTTTTTAACTTTTCGACTTAAACTGCTTGCTGCCCTGCCCCACTGGGGCTCCAACCAGCCTGAACTGGTTCTCTTGCAGACTCTACTACGCAGTGTGCAGATCGATTTTTACACTGTGCAAAATCAATCTTGGGTGTGCAATTTCTCTGGTGGCTCAGCCTCGGGGAGAATGCTTCCTTGGCAGGTTCCATGATCTCAAAGGGCAGGAGTGAGCAGGCAGAGCACGATGCAGCTTGCCGGCAGCCAGCGCTAGAGAGGCAGGGGGATTTAGAAGGAGACTGCCCAGAGAACGGTGTTAAATTGAACCTCTTCATCCCAACAGCGGAACATTTGGGGTCTCAGTTAATCCTGAACCAAAATAGCCAGGGTAGGGGTTACACTCAGAAAGGCTAAGTGGCTGGGTTAATAAGGCTTTTAGGATTCCTCACGCCGTGTCTGCAGTGCACAGACTTATCCAGGCATCAGTTATAACAGCATAAAACTTTCCGGAATGGAGAAAGGGCGCTGAGTTCATGATGCTTGCTGGGGTCTGACAGATCTTCATCCGCCCCCTCCGAATCTTCCTAGTGCTTCATTACTTTGCTCCCTCAGCCATTCTCCAGTGCCTTCAAAACTCCTTCCAACTTTGCTTTAATGAGCAGCCTCTGTTTATTAACTCTTTGGTCAAAAAGAAAAAAAAAAAAAAAAAAAAGAAACCTAATACATCTCATTTCTTGCAAACTGCATAAGGTTAATTTCCATCTAATAAAGCTACGCATAGGGTGTTATGCAAAATCTATTTTCTCCTGAAGGATGGGAGAGCTGACCACTTGTGTCCCCAACAGTGTGATGTTGGGTTTCCAGACGTACGTTCTTGGGGCACATTCAGTGACTGAGCCTCAGTTTCTTGATCTATAGCTTGGGACTGTTTCCCAAGAAATGGCATTTATTGTGATGATTAAGACACCAAGATCCCTGGACTTCCCTGGCGGTCCAGTGGTTAAGAGTCCGCGCTTCCACTGCAGGGGGCACGGGTTCAATCCCTGGTCCGGTAACTAAGATCCCACATGCCACACAGCATGGCTGGGAAGAAAAAAAAAAAAAGACACCAAGATCCCCGCCCAGTTTGGATTTATATTGTACCAGGCACTGTGCTAAGCATGTTATGTGATTCAGTTCGTCCTCCTAAGAAGCCCATGGGACGGAGTTATCACTATTCTCCCCATTTGACAGATAAGGAAACTGGGACAAAGAGAGTTATGTATAAGACTTGCTCAAGGTCACAGGGCAGTGGGAGCTGAGAGTCAAGCCCAGGCGGTCTGGTGCCCTTATTCTTAACCAGTAATTGCTTTTCCTTTTTCCTTTTCTCCTTCACTTCCCCTCTCCTTCCCTTTGCTCTCTTACGTCCCTCCTCCTTTCTAATGTTGCATCTACTCCTTAGACGTGTGCCTGTTTTTAAGCTTGTACGTGTTCTGACCAGTCATTTCATAGGGTCCCCCACAACGTCCTGGCCCCCCATGCAGCTAAGCCGACTTCCCGTTACTTGACTGCAGTGGCCTTTTCAAAGCAGAGAACCAGTGGCCACTCCTTCTTCCTGCAGAATCTAGCAATTTCCCCAGCCCTTCTTTCTTTATCTTCTAAGATATCTGCAAGTTCCTCCTTGAAATTCCCTCTTTCCTGCTTTGACACTATAATACCCTATATTTCTTCCCCCTTACATGGTTACCAATCCATTCATCCATCATCCATCCATCCATCCATCTACCCATCCACCCATCCATCCATCCATCCATCTATCCAGTTTATTTAACAATTATCTGAGCTCAGATTCACCGTAAACTTGGACAAGTCATTTTACTTCTCTGATCTTCTATTACCTCACCTATAAAACAGAAATATTAAGAACATAGCTTATAGGATTGTTGTTAGGTTTAACTGAGAGAGCAGATGCAAGGAAACCTGGCTCAAAGAGGTGCTCAACACGTATTCATTGTCTCATTGCTAATTTTCTCTCACTCAATCAACCTTAAACTCTTGAGATCATTTCTGGCATTTTTTTTTTTTCTTTCTTCCCCATCAGCCCATTCACCACCAAGCCTCTAAAACCAGTCCTTTCTTTTCCACACTTCTTTTGACCTTTATTAGCTCACAAGCTGGATTTCTTGCCTTGGGTTTTTCTGGACCCAGTCCGTCTTTCACACCGCCCCCAGATTAATTTTTCTGAAATATTATTTTCCATTATGTTATTCCCTTCTTCAAAACCGCCACTGAACCTCCACTACTTATTTTTCTTCAATTTTATCTTCTTTCACTTTTCAAGTTTATTATATTTTTCATTATAAATGTAATATATACATATCAACGGAGATTTGTAAACTAGAGGGGAAAAAAATCACTCAGAAACCCATCACATGAACAAAACTGCAGTTAGCATTTTGAAAAATATCCTTTCAGACTCCATCCCCCCTTTTTCATACATAGAGACTTCTTTTGCTTAGTAAGAATCCTACTCCACACATATTCTCCTATTCAGTATTCATTTCTCGCTTATATGATTTTTTCATGTCATCATTGTCTTCATAACCTTCCTCTTTAATGCCTATGTAATATTCCATTGAGTCATTTAACGAGTTTCCATCTGCTAGAAATTTAGCTTATTTGTCAAGCACTTAGGAGAGCCAGGCACATGGCAAACACTCAATAAATGTTGGCTATTGTTATTATTTCTAATTTGTGCTATCACATATAATGCAGAGAAGTATTTCTGTACATCTTTTTCTGTATTTAGCTCTGTTTCTTTAACTTCTCAGATGTGGATTACTGGCCCAAAGGGCTTTACTGTTTTTAGGCCTTGTGATACTGACTACTGCAGATGCTGATGGCTTCCCACTGCCAAGCCCATATCCCCTTCTGGCCTTTCGTTAGTGGACCCAACTTCCACTGCAAGAATCTACACCTCTTTACCAAGGGCTTCCTCCGGGACCGGAGTCCATACTCAGCAGTCTGATAGTGCTCAAAATCAACGGCACCTGGGGCAGTTCCAAAACAATGCCCACCCAAATCTGTGGCATAAAGTCTGGAGCTCCCATGCCCCTCAGGTGTGATAACTCTGAGGTATTCCACACTGGCTCCCAAAGGTCCCCAGGTACCTGCAGTAGCAACTGGCTGAATAAAAGACCCTTTATGTGGCAGCCCTCCCTTCCTTGCTTTGTTTCCCCACCCCGCTAGAGTTTTCCCTGGCTCACCTTCCAAATGAAATTAACTGCACTCACATTCTCCTCTCAGAATCTGCTTTTTTTTTTTTAAATTTACTTATTTTTGGCTGCGTTGGGTCTTTGTTGCTGTGTCCGGGCTTTCTCTAGTTGCAGTGAGTGGGGGCTACTCTTCGTTGCGGTGCGCGGGCTTCTCATTGCCAAGGCTTCCCTCGTTGCGGAGCACGGGCTCTAGGTGCTCAGGCTTCAGTAGTTGCGGCGCGCGGGCTCAGTAGTTGTGCTCACAGGCTCTAGAGCGCAGGCTCAGTAGTTGTGGTGCACGGGCTTAGCTGCTCCGCGGCATGTGGGACCTTCCCGGACCAGGGATGGAACCCGTGTCCCCTGCACTGGCAGGCAGATTCTCAACCACTGCACCACCAGGGAAGCCCCAGAATCTGCTTTTGAGGGAACTCAGACTGAGACTGTGACACTTACAGGCAAATGACTAAAAACCATGCTAAATCCTATCCATTCACCTCCTCAAAGAACCAACTTCCATTTTCCAAAGTCTCATTGCTTGTTAGACCAAGATTTTACATGTTTGTCTTGAATTCCCATCCCAGTCATATCAGGTAGATATCACTGCCCTCATTTCATAGATTTGGCAATTGAGGCACAGAGAGGTTAAGCAACTTGTCCATGGCCACACAGCCCTGCAGTGACAGAGCTGGGATTCAAACTGTAATTCCACCTTCCCCCCAAGGCCTGAGCTCTTAACGCACATAGTGTACTGCCAGGCACTGCCTTATAATGATAGTAGGATTCTTTGGCTAAAATAACACTGGTACTACTAATAGCTGTCATTCATGTAGCACTGATCTAATTTCACATATTCACTGTCACCCAGAATGGCCTCCTCACTGCCCTCTGAATATGCTATGAGTATTTCTACCTCAAATTGGGACTAGGCTTCCCTCCAGCTCATAACACCCTCCCTTCCTTCTCTGGCTAAATTCTATTTCTCCCGCTATGGTCTTGATCACATACCATTTTCTTCTTACTCTGTCCAAGTCCACTACTGATACTCCTGACTCTCCCTCTGACTCGCTTTCCTCATCTGTAGATGGGGACGATAGTAAGACCTACCTAAGAGGGTTGAAAGAAAGCATCTAGCACAGAGCACACTTCATCAAAGGCAGGTAATGGATGGCATCTATGCAATACTGTCACTTTGACCTTCTATAACCTTTCCTCCCAGCACTTTCTAGCCCTCAACCAACCTCCATTTCTTTGCCCCACGTTTCACAGACCATTTCTTTACTAGTAAATTAAATGTCATGTGCTTGAGGCATAAGAAAAAATTATCCAAAGCTTGTAAACTAGACCAAAATGATTGATGGCAATCCTTTGAACATCATTCAGGGACAAAGGCCATGGGAAGATGTCTAGGAGCACGTTCTTAGCTCATCTCACTGCTTGCTCTTGATTGAGGCCTCTAGACTTAGAGAAGTCGCCAGTTACTTGTCGATTTTGTCCAAGTGGAGATGCAAATAATTTCTGTCTAACATAACAGATAATCCCAACAATTTAGGCATGTTGCACATTAACTAGTTCTTTTTCTAACTGAACAATCTCTTCCTAATATTTCTTTGTTAAATTGCTCATAAATACCCTAGCTTATTAAATACCCTTTGAAACTACCATCAGCTCTTACTGGTTTCCTCATAATCTAATGATTAACGGTCATATTTACCTGAAAGTCATGGTTTTACCTTTTGAAAAACTATACACGTTTGGGGCTTGCTTCCAGTTATTTTTTCACAGACCCAAGTTTCGATTCTGACTTTCTAGTAATAATGAGATGGGGTAGAGATAAAAATTCCTGTGTGTGCTGGGGGAGTATAAAGCTCTGCATTTAAACCAGGTTTTCTCACCTCACGCTATTGACAGTTGTGTCAGGGTAATTCTTTATGGTAGAAGGCTGTCCTGTGCACTGTAGAATACTGAACAACATCCCTGCCTTCTATCCACTAGATGCCAATAGTATCCCCTCCACCAGTTGCAACAACCAAACATGTCTCCCGACATCACCACGTGATCTTTGGTGGGCACAACTGCCCCTGGCCGAGAACCACTGGTGTAGACTGAACTTCTCAAGTAAGAATCATGGGCAGGTATCAGAAGGGTCAGCAAAGATTCACAAGGGCACACAAAGAATTATTCTGGGTGGGTTTCAAAACCCAATGGCTGTAAACCTAGCTGGCCTTGAGCTCTTCTCATAGACCCAGAAGTGTCATTGTCTTTTTATTATTCTTCCCTCATGTCTCGAATCTCCTCAAGATTAGCATCTGCAGCATCTGTGTCTGTCTGGTTCACCTTAGAGGGCCTGGAATTTAGTAGGTACCAATAGCGACTAGTGCTTAATAGGTGTAATATATATATTTATGTAATATATTTAAATTTATATGTATTTATGTGGATATATATATATATACATCATGTACATGTGTGTACCTGTGTATATGTATACTTATGTATGTTGTATATGCATATATACATTCTGTGTATATGTGCTATGTATGTATATACATCTGTATATACATGTATATATATATATTATGTATTGTGTTATATATGTATGTGTGTAGATATATATACACATATATGTATACATATATATGTATACATATATATACACATACACACATTACACACATACATATAAAATCAAAGGAGGTGTCTGCCAAATCAAATGAAGGGTAGCAGAATATACGACCCCAAAATATACCAGTTTGGCATAAGGATTATTTTGAGCTAAAGGCAATTGAGAAGAAGTGGCTACAAGAAAAGCTTACCGCCGTCCGGCTATTTGCCTTAAAGCAGGACAAAACTTTACAAAGGAGTCCTTCTTCCCCTCTCTACCTGGAAGGACAAAAGTTAATCACCGGAGACATCTTTGGATCCTTATCAATGGAGAAGGCAGACTTAAATCTGCATAACCTTACTCTTGTTTACCCTGCTTTTCCTGGTTACCTCCCCATAACTGGCCTCCCACATACTGTTCTTTCTCTTTAGTTTAAGAGAGTATTTAAACTGGAGTTCTAAGCCACCTCTGAGAGTTACTCATTTTCCCCTGGGTATCTCTCATGTATACATGAGTTATATGTGTTAACAAATTGTTGGTTTTTCTCTTGTTAATGTCTTTTTCTTAAAGAGCCCCAGCTAAAAACCTAACATGGGTAGAGGTATGGTTTTGCCTCCCCTACACAGACTGTCTCTTTGTCCTCACCCTAGTCTTCTGGTCTGCCTGTGTGGACAGAAATTTTCACCTAAAGGCATCCTGCAAACACAGCTCAGGGCCTCACAGAAGTAAATACCCATGGCCATAATGGGACCAAGCAGAACTTTTAGCTCCTACTCCTGTGTCTTGGTGATCTTCATTTTGTAATCTCTGCTTTCTGTGGGGGAGCCACGTTCCTAGCCTGGCTTTGTGTCTCCCTCCTTCACCCAGAAGAACACCAGGTAGTTCTCTCCCCACTAGCCCACTGGACCAGCAGCTTCGCAAACCTCAGAGAGCATCGAAATCCCCCGGAGGGCAGGCATGTGAAGACACAGATTGCTAGGTCCACCCCCAGAAGCTCTGACTCAGTAGGTCCTGGGTAGAGAATTTGCATTTCTGAAAGCTCCCAGGTGTTGCTGACACTGCTGGTCCTATAGGTCAAGCCCCAAGTTCTGAGACCCCAGAGTCCACACAGCTTGTTTTCCCACCCAAGTCCTGTGAATCTCTATCTCATGATGTCCTCTATGTAAGAATACCCTTACCCCTGGGAGTTTGGGGAGAGCATTGGTAATGCAGCCTTGGGGAGCATCTTTTTGAAACTCAAATGCACGTTAAAGTCTCAAGGATGTTCAGTCATGAAAAACAAAACACAACCTGGTTCACTTCTCTGTGCAACTTCAGAGTTTCCCAAAATATTAGCACATGCAAACCTATGTTTTCCAGAACCCTTATTAACCACCCACGGAACCAGTATGTCTTCACAATACACTTTGCAAAACAGTGCACTGGAGAAATGATGAGGGAGGGCTGAATCAGACACTCATGTGGCTTTGTATGATCCCCTGCTGTCACCGGGGAAGGCTTTAAGAATCACAGGGAGCCCAGCAGAATCCCTGTCACCTGGGAGCCGGCCGTGTGGGTGACCAGGTCTCAGCCAGAGGCCTTTCAATCCCCAGCTCCTGTTCCAGTCCAAACTGTGGCTTTTCCTCTAGACTGGAGACTCAGGAAGGTATTTACAGTCTCTTAGCTGTGCCTTTATAAATCCTTGCTTCCCAGGACCACAAACAGGCATCCTGGGCTGGTCAGGGGGCGAGCCCTGCTGCCCTTTCCTGTTGCACTGCGCATGACTAAGGGCTTTGTCACTCTGAATATTAAACATGAAAGAGAAATACAAATCAGCAACCCAAGGTTAAGGGCAGAGAGGAGTAACATACATGTTTAGGGAGCCTGGGAATCAAAGAACGTCTTGGATAGGTGGCAGGTGCTGATGGGGGAGTGTGCTTGGGATGGGGAGCAGGTCGTTGATTCAGACTATGATGAGTGCCTTAGACCTTAGATTGCCTTCTCTTTACCAGCGTTGGAAATCTTTAACTGAACCAGCCAAGGGGTGCCAAACATTCTTGTTAATTTGGGTAAATCCTTTCAGCAATTGGGTATCAACTGGAGTACAACGACAGCATGTCAATTCAGTTCTTTCCCTCACCCTCTTTCACTCCTTCTCCCACTTTCTCTCCTCTCCCTACCTCTCTCCCTCTCCCTCTCTCCTGCTTTTCCCTCTTTTCCCCTCCCTCTCTCTTCCTGAGCCACGTATGCTTATTACTTTTTGAAGTCAGCCACTCTAACACACCTCCTTCTCCTATAGTTTCTGGGTCTTACTGTCAGGACCCTACACCAGAGACAAGTGGGCCAGATGGGCATACTAACCAATGAGACAAAGATGGATCTTAATCCACTTTGGAAATCAGCAAAACAAAAGCAAGGAACCATTGCTTTATTTCTAATGGGCTAAAGCTACCTGCAACCCTGAATCACTATTGCTTTCAATTAGTAAAATGTGTGAAAACCAGTGTAGCAGTCAAAGGATGATTTGGGCCCAGAACTCCCTGGGTCGCTTGCCAGCCCCAAGTTTCTCGGTATCCTTCTGCCTCAGTTTTCTGATCTCTGAAATGGGGCAGACAATAGGGCTCTTTTAAGGAATAGTCAAGTTAGCATAAGTAAAACAAGCAGGATGCCATTAGCAAGTGGTGAGTGCCTGTAGGATAGGTTGTGTGTGCTCAGGGGTGGCACTTGCAGGAACCCAGAGGTTGGACTGCCCGAGGTCTGCTTGTTTTCCCGCTTAACGACAGCTTTATTGAGACATAATACACATACTATAAAGTTTACCCTGTTAAAATATGCAATTCTGCGGTCTTTAGTACACTCACAGAGTTGTGCAACCATCACCACTATCTAGTTCCAGAACATTTCTATCACCCCCAAAAGAAACCCCATACCCATTAACAGTCACTCCCCACTCCCTACTTCCCCCAGCCAGCCCTAGGCAACCACTAATCTACTTCTAGTCTATATGGATCTGCCTATTCTGGGCAGTTCTTTCCATTTCATGGAGTCATACAACATGTGGCCTTTTGTGTCTGGGACTGCCCAAGTTTGAATCTCAGCCCCAGAGCTAAAAAACTGTGTGACCTTTAGCCCCAGAGCTAAAAAACTGTGTGACCAAGTTCTCCTGGAATTCCTCCATCTGTAAAATGGAATTAAAATCATACTAGATACACCACAGAGTCATTAGGAGGATTGAATATACTAATTAATACAACTAAAGTACTCACACAGGGCCCAGCTCATAGTAAGCACTACTAAGATGTCAGCCTCCATTACGGCCACTACTACTAATATTACTAGTCTGCTGTTCCTCTGCCCCAAAGCATGCGACTGGTGGTGGGAACCCAAAGATGAACAGAGCACAAAGAACATAGCTCTTGCCCTCCCCCATGCACAGCCTGGTGGGGATTACATGATTAGGAAACCAGTTTAAATGAACACAAAGTCTTATCATATGCACATTTAACTAATGGAAATCTAGCTCTTCCACCAAAAAGAGAAGGAAAAAGAACAATTTAAATACTGCAATTAAATGCTATAAAATTATATCTTGCATATATTCCTTATTATGCACTGTACATCACTGCATGCATTATACATTGTTATATATTGATTACAGTACAAGGTTGCATACACAGAACCAAACACACTGCAATTTAATGGGCAACTTAGAGATCTCAAGGTTAATGATGACTCTATGTTTGCCTGAAACCTTGACTTTATAATCTAACCCTTGAGTAAAATGTGACTCTATTATGTGTCGACAACAATAATTCACAATGATTCCAGATAAATGAAATCAGCCAACAAGTAGTTGGTGGAGTTGGGCGTTAGGCTGAAGTAGGTTCCAGCTGGTCAACGCCTGTTTGCGAAGCACCGCTTCTGCCCTCCACAAGTTCACAGTCTCATTTTGAAAATAAACCACATAAACATACTCATAAGAGGTTGGTGAGTGGCAGAACTGGGTTTAGGAAATAGATGGAAATAATCTCTCACCCTACCAGCAGACAGGACAGGAAGATATGAGAAGGGCTGTGCTCTTCCCTGCCCCCATCCATCCCTTTGCCTGCTTTGTCATTCTCCAGAGCACACAGCACCACCTGATAGACATCGTGTATCTACCCATTCATTTTTTATTGTCTCTCCCGCAACCGGTATGGAAGCTCACTGTGGCAGGGGCTTTGTGTACACTGTTCACTTCTGTATTCCCAGTGCCAAGAAGAGAGTGAGCACTTAGAAGGTTGTCAGTAAGATGTGTTGGTGAACGAATGAATGAGGGTAATTATTTAGACAACCTCCACTTTTCTTCCATCTTCTGTTCCCAAAACACCCATAGTCTGTTCCTCCAATCTCAACTCGTTTATTCCTAAATTGTTCAAAAGTAGTGGGAAAGTATTCCTCAAAAATGAGGGCCTAAGGTAGCATTCCAGGGCTTTGGCATACTGGTACCATCTAGTGGGAAAGAGCATATTTGCAGGTGGGTGCTAAACTGAATTTGGAGGGTTTATAAAAACAACCACCACAACTGTTTCCTTTATCATTAACTCTACTGAGGAAGTTTCCAGTAACACATAATGGTGGCAACTGGAATCCCTTATATACTCATGTTCTACTCAGGGCGTGTACTGTCCATCCAAGCACCCGTCATGCCTCTTCATTTTTCTGCTCAGAACTTTTCTAAAACCATTGTTGCCCCCAGGGTCACAAAGGCTCAGCAGGGAATCACAGAGGAAATAATGGCACCAGAGGCCACCCTTGACCAATGGAAGGCGGGCATAGGTAGATGTATACTCCAGCCTCCTATCCTGCAGAGGGACCATTCTGAAGCGAGTTTTACACAGTTCTTCCAAGGGCCCCCAGCAGCAGTCAGCCTCCATTGCCCATGACAATAACCAGCTCAAAGATACACTTTTTATTGGCTTTCCTTCTTTCTTGTTTTACAGTCCTCATGTCTGTGACCTGGAATCATCTCTCACATCAGCTCCCTGCGTACAAGCCTGTGCCTCCATCACCGTTTGGGAGAACTCAATCCAAGATACAGGGTTTAGCACCAATATACCTTTGGGTGGTGAGAAAGCCTTAAGAATTGTAGTCCAGATAATTAATATAAAAGTTAAATTATTATATCTTTTAGAGCTGGTCTAAGAATTACATTCCATAGTTGACTACCAGCATCTTTACCTTGATCTAAGTTAACGTAGAATCCCAGTGATATGTGGTGCTAAAGAAGTACCACAGTTCTCATGAAGACAAGACAACAAAGAAAAAGTTCTGGTCTCTATCCCTGGCCTCTGCCTTATTCCAATTTGACCAACTGGTGAGGCAGCTAATGGTTTAGATGAGGGATCAGCAAACTACAGCCTGAGGGCCAAATCCAGCTCTGCCTGTTTTTGTAAATAAAGTTTTATTGGAACACAGCCCTGCCCATCTGTTTACATATTATCTGTTGTTACTTTTATACTACATTGATAGCATTGAGTAGTTGCAAGAGAGACCATATATTTACTCGATAGCCCTTTACAGAAAAAGATTACCTACCTGTGGTTTAAGTCATTGGTTGCCATAGTTTTGGATTCCCAAAAGCAAAATTTTAAGAAAAACAAAAAACAGAGAATGGCAAAGGTTTGCCAATAACACTTTAACACTAAGGACAAAAATGCCCTCTATGTATTAACCAACTTCATTTCACAAATTATAAGACATTTTAACCCTAAAAAGTAGAATGGTCATTACATCAGAACAATGAACATTCCATCCCCAAAGAGAGTAGTGGATAAGCTCAGAACAACTGCCTATCCCATTTAAAACTTTTTTTCAGAGCACTATCATTTTCCAAAATTATCATGTTTACTTATTTTTGTTGTTTACTCTCTTTCTCCCTTATGAGAACATAGACTCCATGAGGGCAGGCAATCTTGTCTTTCTTAATCACTGCTGCTCACCCAGTGTCAAGCACCCTGCTTGAGATATGGTCATTGGTCGGTAAATATTTGTTAAATGAATGACTTACTCAAATGTGGAGTGAATAGATTGGGGCACAGATACATCCTGAGAGAGGCAGAAAGGCAAGGTCACTGTGTGGGTGGTGAGGACTGGGGCAAAGGGGGAGTGTGTGTATCTGCCAGCACAGGGGCTCTGTGAATGCTCCCTACTCTATCTCCAGGACATGAAATGGTGCCAGGCACATAACAGGCACTCAACAATGTTCACTGAATTAGTGGCTACCCTGACTAAAGGTCCTTAAATTGAATTAAAAGGAAAAAAAGAAACCTCATCTAGTAAAACACACCTAAACTTCAGGTTAGATTCAGTCCAAGTGCAACCCACTGTAGATCTGAGTGTCTGGATATAGATACAGGCTGTGTATTTCTCATTTTCCTATAGATTGGGGAAAACAGTATTGTAGACAGTGGCACTCAGGAGACACTGGCTTGGACAATGGAGTTCCTTGGCATTCCCAGGGAGGAATGCCGTCCAGCTTCAGGGCTCAGCAGCAGGCAGGAAACTGCCAGAGAATTTACCTGCACGTTGGAAGCTGCAGAGGAGCCACACCCAGGCTGGGTCCTGGCCTCTGCGTGGCTGTTCTCCCTGGGATGACTGTTCTCGCTGGGGGAAGCATGTGGTGTGGGTAGCTTGTTTGTCCCTGGTCAAACACAAGGACTCATCGATAAAGAATACAAAATAACCCTGAGCTAACCCAGTTCTGAAGGTTGTAACCAGTAACCCAGAGAGGAGGTCCAGGTCCCACGCCTACTTTTAGAGACAAGGAGTTCAAAAATGAGGTCATCGCAGGCAGCTATTTTGACTCCAAGAGAGCCAGAGAACAAAATAGTCAAGGAAGAGAATTCTTACATCATTTGAGGGGACAAGGGAGCAATTTTTTATATACCAGGGAAATATGGAGGAAAACTCACATGCCCAGAAATCAGAAATGCATGGGTTCAAACCCTGATCCCAGTTCTTAGTGGCTGTGTAGCCTTAGGCAGATGACTCATCCACTCTGAACTTCTTTTCATCATAGATAAAAATGGAGACAAGAATAGTTGTCCCTAAGGGTTGCAGTGAGAATTTGAGATAATATATGCAACTGGCACTTAGCAGTAAATTATACAATAAGTTTACTACAGTAATTTGATTTATTTTAAATAATAATAATAATCATAAGTGCTCATGGTGTTGGCAAGCATACCCACGTACATACTGCCATGATAAAGCCTCCTGGGAACAGCTGCTGGGAAGATACATCTAGAAGATACGATCCCACCAGATCAAAAAATTTTATGAAGCATAAAATCTCCAGGAGAATGATCACTGGGGAGCTACCAACATGAGATTTGGCAAATCCTTCTCTGCGAAGCAAACTTTATTTTTTTAATGTCCGTACAATTTTAAGGACACAAGTATTTTTCCCCTCTAAGTCAGCCAGATGCTCAAGTCCATGGCCCCATGGTACCTTCAAGCCATAAACTGCCTTGCAGCATGGAGTATAAAAGTTAATGCAACCAGTATTCTTTAAGCTCCTAGCATTGGCAATCATGTGATGAAGCCATAAGCATACACTTATTTAATACTCACCTGCTAGGCAAGTGTAGAGAGGTGTAGCCTCTCCTTTTGTTTAGACACAGGAGGAAACAGAAGAAGAGGGAAAAAAGGTAACTTATCAGAGGTCACACAGCATGCAAAAGGCTGGGTCAGAATTCAAATTCACTTCTCAAAGTCTCAGAAGTCTCCCTGATCCTCATAAACTAAGACACTAGCTCCTCTGGGTCCCAGGAGACCAGAGGCCCTGATTCACCTCCAGCACTTCTCCTATTGAGGACCAGGACCGTGTTGTACTCATCTCCGGATCCCCAAATTAGCAGAATGCTTGGCACTTGCTAGATATCAAAAATTGTGGGAGGAAAGAAGAAAATATGGGAGGAACAGAGGGAGGGTAGGAGGAAAGATGGAAGGAAAGGAGAGAGAGCACAGCAGCCTCACCCCTTCAATACTATCTTAGCCCCTATTGTTTCCTATCGTAATAATTACCAAATGTGTATATTTCAGCTATTTGCTTTCTTGTTCCTTATTGGCTGCCCTCAGTAGACCACAAGACCATGAGAACAGTTTCCATGTCCATGTCCATCTTGTTTACCTATGAACTCCCCAAATGCTTCAGTAAATACTTAGCAAGTAGACAACTGTACATCCCTCACCTTCTGAGGATAACGTACCTGTGCTGCTTTTTTTTTTTTTTTTTTTTTAGAGAGAAAGCAGTTGTTAAACATTTAGCAGCATACCACTGCCTGGCACCCAGCTGAAGAAGATTACTATACCTAGGAACATAAACATCACCAAGGCTATATCTAGGATGCTGAAATGAAGCTTTGTTAGCATTCCCAAAGTGATTGCTGAAAATAGTAGATCATTATTTGCTTCATGTAAGAAATATTTCTAGTGCTGCTGATTGAATGTTCAAGAAACAATTAAAGGGCTTAGCAATGTTTCTCTCAAATATCTTTTGCATGAAAAGCCTCAGAGATTGGTTAATTATAAAGGCTACACATCAGTCACTCTAGCCAAGGGCATTGCCAGGCCCCACGGTGCCCATCCCAGATGCAAGCATGGATTGGTCTGCAGACATTAGCGTAACTTGGGGCCCTGGATGCCTTGCGTGAGGAGCATTGCTGCAGCCTGGCTAACACCCCCATGGGAAGAGCCCTCAGGCCCTGTTTATGATGTCAAACACACGGTTCCTTGTTTGGGCAAGTGGCTCCAGCTTTCTGCCAATTGGAAGAGCCAGAACTCAAGCTTGCATCTTTAACACCCCCCTAGCCCTTGTCCTGCCATCTCAAACCGAGCCCTGCCAAATTCTCCCCTAAATGTCTCTTGGATGCTCTGAGTAGGGTGTGTCTACTTCTCTCATCTGCACTGTCACTCCCTAGTCTAGAGCAACAAGAGTCCCTGCTCTTCCTATGATCTCAAGCCTAGACTGGCTTCTCCCTTCCATTCATATCCAGCTCCATCCACTAACTACACTGCAGCCAAATTACCTTTTCAAAATAGAAATCTGGCCTTGTCACAGTATACCCTCCCCGTGTTGCTTTCAATGACTGCCCATTGCTCCGGGACAAACACCAAAATCCTTGAGATGGCTGACAAGGTGCTAGCGGCTCTGGCAACCCTGGCTGTTCCTCACACCACTCTCTGGGTTGTGTGGTGTTTCCTCCTGCACAGGCTTCCCCCAGGCCGGGCCTTCTGCCTGGAATGCTTCCCCCATCACCACACCCTAGTGTTCCTTTGTCCATAAGCCGCACTGCTCCTCCAGACTGTGGCCCAAGCAGCAGGCTATCAGGGAAGCCTCCCAGACCCTTCATCTGGATCTGATGCCTTTCTTATATTCATTCATTCATCCATCCATTCATTCATTCATTCATGTTTACTGAGGGCCTACTATATGCCAGGCTCTGTTCTAGGCCCTGGGACTACAAAACCGATTCAATCAGACAACAACACGTGCTGTAACAGAGCCTATATTTTAGTAGAGGAGAAAGAAAAGGCACAGACAAGCAAAACATATAGAATGACATGATCTCACACAACTGTGTTTCCTTCCATCTAGCAGTTGTCTCTGTTTTGAAATATTTATTAATTGACATTGATCTCCCCTGCCAGGGGATCTCTTGGGGTCTGAGCCCCAAGGGAACAGAGACTGAATCAGCCTTACTAGCAGCTGTACCTGGAGCACACAGTAGGTCCCACATGTATATAATAGGTATTTATTGAATCCATTTGGTCCCAGGTGAATCTCCCTGAAGTCAAGTTGCTTGAGTGCTTGGGGCACAGAAGGGACAATTCCTAATACAAACCCCTAATGTCTCTCTGCACTTTGACAAGGCTCTCTGCAGTCTCTCTGGCTGTAATTTTGAGCCACAGCAGGAGTCAGCAAATTTTTCTGTAAAGGCCCAAATAGTAAATATTTTAGTCTTTGTGGGCCATATGGTGTCAACTCTGTTGTTATAGCACAAGCACAGCCATAGACGATTATATAAATGAATGGGCATGGCTATGTTCCAATAAAACTATTTATAAAAACAGGCTGCAGGCAGGAATTGGCCTACGGGCCATAGTTTGCAACCCCTGAGTTAGATGATCCCAGATGCCCCGCAGCTTACAGCAGTTGAAGGCGGGGCCTGTGTGGCCTGAGTCAGCCATGGGTTCTGCTGGCAGGGTCCAGCAACTCTCCGCAGACCCCACATTGTTTGACAGGGAGATTATCCCAATAGCTTGAGCTTCAGGCATTTGCAGTCACCATCTCCTGCAGCTCATGGAAAAGCAGTTCCCTGCCACCCTGGAGGAAAGAGACTTTGGCCTAGAGGCCGCATAAGGCAGGAATGAGGCTGCCACGTTCCTTGCAGGGTCCCCAGGCTCCTCCAGAGGCTGAGCTCACTTCCTGGCCCTGCCCAGGCATGCGGCAGGGCTGCTCTCAGCTGAGCAGCTGCTGCCCTCCACCCCAGCCCAGCCTGCGCTCAGCTGGGAGACACAGGGGCTTTGTGCTTCTGTAGCAGATTGGGTGACACTCACTGGGGCCTTTGAAATGAGACATGACATGTTAAAACGTGCCTATTGCTAAGGCTAATTTTCAGGAATTTGACTTCTGCTGGCAACTGACAGAAGAAAAACAATCACTTTTTTTTTGTATATGTATGTAGGTATATTTACGCTGATCTTTGGGGTCTGTGGCTACTGAAAACAATAGTTACCTGAGGCTTACCTGCTGGTACGGGATGAGTGGACAGATTAGTCTAGTATTTATGGAGCCAGAGGACATTAATTGTAGCATTAGCACTGCGTGTAGACTGTGGTGGGTGTTAACTGCTAAAAACAGTTACAAAAACATCACACAAACTGCAGTTGGCACTAGAGGTGACAATGTCCTGTGTATAAAAGCACTCTAGACAACAAAGCTATGAAGCTAACATTACCCTGAAGTTATAAATGCTCGGAGTGTTAGCTCAGTTCTCCCAGAGTTCCCTGCAGGACTAAGGACAGTAAGGTGTTGTGACGTTCTGATGATACGCATCCTGTGCGTGAGCAACACTGTTGGAATGGCAATGCCCGGGGTGTCACTGTACTCCAAGGGCAGGGATGCCCTTGCTGTAATACTTCGTACAGTGCACTAGGGCCTACATATTATCCAGTGGTCCCAGAGCCCCTTGGCTGCTGATGCATAACAATGTTTAAGGTGTACCAACACCCTGGTACCAGCACTCAGACTGACTGAAAACTGCAGTGTGTCACTTCTCTGGGTGTAACTATTCCACATGAAACAGTGACCTGGGTGTTGTGTTGCTCTGGGTAGCCCTAGTCACCTAATGGCATTGATGGTAATAATGTTCTCAGGGAGGAGGTGCAGTCCCCTTGGTCATGTTCTTCCAAAGTTCACATCCATGTAGTTCAATCAGAGCAATCAAAAAGGGGCTAGTCCCTTCCTTTCCAAATAGCCTATCACTGAAAAACTGACTACATCAGTTTGATCAAGGCTCAAAATTTGCAAAACCAGAAGTTCCCAATGGAAATGCCTACAAGGGCAAGTAGGTAAAATAAATGAGTACAATGGGCTGGGTGGACAGTAGGGAGTGGAGGGGATTGTGGCAAACTACAGAGGCATGTCCTAAAGGGGGCAGTAGTGACTCAGCTCCAGGGAAGAGTGGCCTTGCAGGAATGTGGCTCTAGGGCTGCCTAACCTTCTGACATTTTAAGAAATGCAAGAAACCTGTTTTGTTTTGTTTTGTTTTGTTTTGTTTTGTTTTTTAATGTACAATATCCTACTTTTCAAAACATTTGGGCCAAACAAGAGACATCCATGAGCTACATTTGGCCTGTGGCGTCTACTTTGCAACTTCTCCCTGGAATCTAGAGTTGCAGAATTGGGATGAATGGGCTTCAGCACCACCAAGTAGATATCTCGAGGTTCAACCTGCTATGCCAAAGGGCGACCCATTCATCTCCATGAGCCTTGGCTCAGACGGCATTTCAAGTTTGAAATGTCATTTCTTCTCCTCCCTAGCCTACCCTTAGAAGCTTCTCTCAGTAGAGAAAGAAATCACTTTCCACCCTAACTCCAGAATAAAGCCACTACTTCATATCTGGTGAAGGTGCAGGGGGTCCTACAGTCCAGCCAGTCATCATTTGTACAGTCTGCTCAGATAGAGGGAGCCAGGCCTGGGGTCCCCAGGTGGCTGCAGAGGTGATAAGCTGCGGGGAATTGTATTGGCAGCATCCTTCAGGAGGGTCAGATTCTCCCAGGCGTGTGGGTACCTTGCCCACAGCTAAGTGGAAACGATGCCAAAACCAGTGGTCACTCGATTGATTCTGTCCAACTGGTTATTGTAATTGGATGACAGACTGATATTTCCCTCTCCTTTTCAACTGGTGTTGCACGGTGAGTGCATCTGGCTAATGATTCGCTTTTCTGGGTAGTGACCTAATGGGGAAGATTATCTCCTTTCACAGGCAGAACTGTGCCTGCCGTTTGGCTGCCTAAAGAGTAAAACCAGGTCCAACCGAAGTCAAATGCCAGGAAATTTCAGAACTTCCTCACATATCATACTGCATTGTCTACCTTTGAAATGTTCCCTGCTCTAATACTCAGAGGGGATACATAGTTGAAGAATAAAATAGAACAGAAGCAACTACAATAGGGAAAAAAAGGAGGAAAGATACTCAGTGCAAAATGACAGGACTTCTCTTTAGGGGAGCTTGTAGAAAATAACTGAAAATAAGGAGAATAGTTTGGTTTTGATGGAGCTTCTACACTGAAGTTCTTTAAAATATGAGCTGTAGATTTAGAATTTTGTAATGCTGTGGATGGAGCCCTCTTCTGGAGAAAATTTTCAACAGGTATTAAAACAAGATCAAAACACACAGAGATGAACACACACACATAAACACACACACACACACACACACACACACAGAAATATGTAATACTGTTGGCTACTGTCATTCAGATGCGAATTGAATCCATAGTTTGGCCTTTTCCTTAGCTTCCACCAGATAGAAATTAACTGGACTCCCCAAGCAACTATCTTTTTGGAAGGAGGTAAAGAAAGAAAGATATTCTCCAGAACCCAGCTGTACTTTTACCTCAACAGTGAACTTCAGATTGAGACTCAACATAAACATCCAAATGCTGGTACTTTTAGATAATGCAGTTATTGGGTACATTGGTTTGTTGGGCAATGGCACTGTAACACACAGAGGATATTTCTAGAAAAAAAATAGATTTATTTAATGGAAAGCCCAAGGGCTAAAGATAGAAAAGAAGGGACGGAGGCAGAGCAGGAGATATTAGCTAAGATGACTGTTGGGGCTTTTAATATAGACTGTGGTATTACATAAATTCCAGATCACATATTCAGCCTTACAGTTTATTAAATCTCTTTGGGGACTTGCTAAAAAAGTTGTTCAGACATATGAACGCTACCACTTGGCAATTCCTTTCACCACTTATATCTCTGCTTCCCCAGTGCTTTTGAAATCTTATAGGCTGTCACATGTTGAACCCATCTCAGAGCAAGAGATGCCCTCTGCAATTCTCACAGTCTTTCCTCCCCATCAAAAGGGTTCTGCAAATAAACACTGCCCTTAAAATACAATATATGAAGTTGCAGGGGCACTAGAAGACACTGATTCTCATTTAAAATCAAGATTCTGACTCCAATAAAAACCTCCCCATTTTAAATCAACATCTCAGAATTCCGTGGAAACTTTAGTCACTCCCAAGTGACTGCTCTCCAAACCTGAACCACTCCCTAAAATCCTAATTCTTGGGGGATTACTCATTCATTGTTAGAACTTTTGCCTGCCTAGATGTGATACCCTAATTGGGTTGGGGGTGGGGGAATCATATTTACAGTGGAATTTCTAGCTCATGTCCTCTCTTGATTTGTTTCACATTCATTATTTATCATAGCCAAATTCCAGAGGCCACTTCTGGTAAGGGCTTACCCAAAATGCCCCAGGGGAGAAGAGAGGTGACTGCTCCTCAGCTTTGCCAGCTTCCAGCCATTGTTGCTTAGAATTCCTCTTCCCCCTTCCAAAATGCCTAAAACAGCAACCTAGCCAATAAACTTACAGAGATTGATGGCTTCCAAAGCCAGACCCAGAGTACTACAACTGTGGTAGAAAAACACACACATATTTGCCTGAACACCACTAAGGCCGAGTGACTAATTTGCTTTATTACATTGTTTTTCCCCTTTCCTCTGTTTTCTCTCTGCCTCAGGAAAGTTTTGTTTTCGCTTGTTGACTCAAAGGCTCCAAGACTCTCCCCTCCTTTTGCTACGGCACACAGAGCTCTGCACTTGAACCTCTTGCCGGTTCACTGATTTGCACCAAAATGATTTCCCTGCAAGGTGCTATTGCTACCAGGATATCAATTGCCGTCCTAATGTGGACATTTGCTCTGATTATGAATTACAATCTAAGAGAGAAATAAGCCTCTTAGGGCGGGCAATTAAATTCTTCGTAAAACCTCTGCTCCCCCATCCTAAAGAAACTGAGAGAGCTGACAGCCTTCAGAAGCCACCTGTGTCAGTCAGGCCCTGGGAGAGGAGACACACCAATTGCTTTGCAAAAGGCATTATGTAAGCCCCTAGTGCATGGGAATTGCTGGATGCTGTCATGTGGTCTGATTTGCTCGAAGGAAGACAAAACTTCGGCCAAACCCTGGAATCCACACTGAGGTCAAAACATGCCCACGGAGAAAAGGACTGTAAAGTCCTGGGTAAGGCAGTGGTAAGTGCTCCCAGACACCTCAAGCTCCCAGAGTGCTAGGCCTTGTGCTAAATGCATTACCTAGGACATGCTGTTGAATGCAATCCAATCTGCCTAGCAATCCTAGGAAGGTGATAAAATTACTTCACCACAGAGAATCTGGAAGCTCAGAGAGGTTAAGCGAGTTGCCCAGGTGGTACCACTAGCATATGGCAGAGAGGATCTGTCTGAATCAGAGGCATGCTCTGAACCACCCTGCTAAATTGGGATATATATATCTATATATCTATATATAGATGTATAGATATATATACACATACACACACACACTACCTCAGGGATAGAGTTCACAAAGTCTAGAAAACTGGCTCACAGACAGGCATAGGATTTGTGGCAGAACTTAAAGCTACAGGGACCCCAAGAGAATCAGCCCAAAGCCCTAGTAGAAGAAGAGTATGACTGGGCAGTGATGAATGGGGGCTGTGTATCCAGGGAAGAAAGAAGGCATGAGTTGGGAGGGGGCTCAGCAGCCAGGCACCCTACTCTGCCCCCAAGCACTATCATCCACCCTCACACCCAACTCTGAGTCACTACCATGGTTACTGCTTCCTGGGACACTGACCCATTTCCAAAGTCTAACCCCAACATGGATGCATCAGTGGTCTCCCCTTAGAAGGCTGCATTGCATCTCTGCATCCCAGCCAGCCCCTGCCTGGGACTCTAGCTGCCTCACCCTCCCTCTCACCCCACTCACACACTCACACATGTGCCTCTTCCCCTGGCATCCAGGAGTCCTGGTCAGGAACTCAACACCCATTTCCAGCACCCCAAGGCACTCCCTGTCTCCTTCCCTCCTCTCTGCCTGGCCCTGCCTTGATCTCACCCACCCACTTGTAGCCTGCTAGCTCATGCCAAGTCCCATAGGCTGCCAGGAAGGCCAGGGGGGACTGGGTAACAGTGCTCTCAGAAAACAGGCCCTCGAGCAGGGCTGAGCCTGCCGCCAGCCAGCACCTCCAGTCTGGCCTCCTGAGAGTACTGCTTTCCTGCCCACAAACTTCCTGAGATCTCCGAGATGCAGAGATGGTTGCTTAAGGACCACGTCTCCATCTCCCCCTCTCCCGGGTCGCCGGCCCTTCCCTCTCGCCTCAGCGCCCTGAGGGTTAACAGGGAGCTGCAGCCTGGTGGGCAAGGCTTGAACTTTTCTCCGCGCTCTGCGCCCGCCCGGGAACACAGCAGAAGCGGCATTAAGGGCTCAGGGCCGGAGCTCCAGCGGGCCAGACAAAGGGGGCGCGGGGGCGGGGGCGGGGGGGAGTGGGCCTGGGGCCTGGGCGAGGGGACGCGCTCAGGCCCTTCCGGGCCCGAGGTCAGGGAGGGAAGGGACCCCGATGCGGGCGCGGCCGGCGCCTTTGAGCGACAGCGGCAGCCGGGCTGCGGCGTTCGGCTGGCCCGAGGCGCCTTCCAGCGCGCCGCCGGGCTGGGCGAGGGGGCCCGGGCGCCCCGGGAAGTCGGCGATGCCAGGCCGACCTCTCCAGCCCTGCAGCCCGCAATCCCGACCCGAGCTGCGCTTCCCCGATCGGCGCTGGGTTGGGGGAAACCACGACTCCTTGGAGTCGCTTCCAGCTGAGTCTTCGATGCGTGAGCCTCCGGAGGAGGCGAATCAAAGTTACCCCACTTGATGTAGGCGAGAATGTCGCCCCTGCTTGCAAAAAAAAGAAGAACTCGGAGCTCTCTCCACATCTCCCGAACATATACATACACAACCCGGAGTGGGAAAGCAGGCCCACCCCCTCGCCCCCCAGGATCTCAGGGGCTGGGTATGACCTCCCTTCTGAGCCCCGAGCTGTCTTCGCCGCCGCGCCCGGAGTCCCCTGACCCCCCGAAAACCCCCTCGCCCAGCCCGCGCCAGGCAATCGGAAGGCAGAAACGGGGCGCGGGGTGCGCCCAGCAGCCTCTCTTCCCTACCTGGGACAGGAGAACGCACAGGACGAGCGGAGTTGTCGGCTGCATTTTGCCCAACTAGAAGCGCCTGGCGGCGTTTTCATTCATGCACGCGGCTGCACTGAGCATATTTTCCGTGGGAGCCAGGCTTTGAGGAGAGGCTCTGCCTCGCCAGCCAGCCAACTTCCCAAATAGATCAGCGGCAGCATCACGAAAGCATTGGGTAGAGGCTGATGACCAGGACCAATGGCTTTACAAGACGGATTCCTTCACAAAGCTCCCTCGTTTTTGCATGGCAGATACGGGGCGAGCACCTCGCGCAGAGCGAGCCCCTCGGAAGAGGCGGCCCGTTCGCTTTTTTGGACTGTTGGGGCCCAGCCCCACAAATCACGCTGGGCAACGCCAGATGATGCCACTTTTCCGAAGAATGGAATTCCACCGGGTACTGGCGGCCACTTCCAGCCCAGTGCAAAAGATTCTCTTTATTAAAATGTTAATAAGATCCACTTTATTTCCAATAAATCAAATAAAATGACCCCAGCAGTTCCAGCCCTTTCTACGCCAGGAAAGACTTGGCGGTGGATTTTCTTTTTTTTCTTTTTCTTTCTTATTTTTTTTTCAGTGTGGCCCAAGTCATGATGGTGTTTGGTGTTTCCTTGCCATCTCACAAATCACAAAGACGACAGATCAATTCTAGCTTGCAGAAAAAAATCCATCAAGGGGCAATAGATTTTATTAACTGCTCAGGTGAGAGTCTGACTGGCCGCCTACTCCAGAAATGTGCATCTGGCACCAAAGTTGAGGCCATGATTTGAGGAAACTTTTTTTCCCTCTCTCTGGATGTGTTCTTTTAGAAGCTTCTAGCTATCTCCAGGGATTGGGAACAGTAGTAACCACTGTTCGAGGGATTTTATAAGTGGGGTGCTATGGGAATGAGTGTAAGAGGGCTATCTAGGTCTAACTTTCCCAGTAGGAGTTTAAGAATATGCAGTAAAGACCTTACTTTCTCATTTCCATGCAGCCTCCTTCTAAAAAAATTTAAGGTGTTTTATAATATAGGACAATTTTTCAATAGAATTTATGCAAGAAAAATAAAAAATCTGGGACAGGAGGAAAAATTCAGAAAACTGAAATACTAAACCCAAACGCTAACGTATTTCCTCTGATTTGGATCTGAGCTTCCTGGTGGCCAAAGCAATAACAGAAACATTTAAATTACATAGTTCTTGTAGATACAAGTATACAAATATCTTCTGACATAATTTCCCCAGCAGTAAATACTGGACTAAATGTATAATGTGACATCTAATATAGCAGGACACTGTGCAATGGACCATGCCGAGATCCAGTGGGTTGGGCTGTATCCCCAGCATCTGGCACAGGGCCTGAAACATGGAGACAATCATTAGTGTGTGTTAAACAGATGTCTAGACTTAATCAAGAAGTAGCAGAGGGTGGGGTGGGGCAAAAAATCTGGAGCCACATTGCCTAAGCTTAACCCCCAGCTCTGCTACTGACTAGTAAGTTTCTCACTCCCTGTGCCTCTGTTTGATCACTGGTTAAATGAAAATATAAATTGTACTGAACTCACAAGTTTGTGGTGAGGATTAAGTGACAGAATAACCACTCATTAAATGTAAACTAATGCACTTTCTAAAATTGCTTCATTGTCAGCAGTTCGGTCATCGCATCTGATGAAGATGCAATGCCATCTGACCACCTGGCTGCATTAGCCAGCACTAGCCCAACAGATGGCAATGTTGGCCAAACAGCCCCCAGAAGAGCTCAGGAAAGGTGGATGCTGCTGCTTCTTCCAGTCTCTTCTGCTTTCCACTGTTCTCTTGCCTAGGTAGGCATCCACCTCTGAGTCTATTAGAAGTGCAGGCAGCGTTTGACAGATGATCTGATTGTCCCAGCTTGGAACCCATGTGTGTGGAGATCCATACCCACATTACCCACCATTAAGAGTAAAATAAAACAAGGTACTTTGAAGTCAAAGAGACTTCAGATCAAGGCATCCTGAAATACCCTAATTTTTCTCCATTCCAGGGTAGCAGCCATCTTGTCAATTAGAGGTCAACTGAGCTAAGCCCATGGATTTAGCAGACGTGGAGACAGAGAGAGAGCAGAGGACCTCCTGGGAGATGATCAACCATGGTAAGGGGTGAAGAGGGCAGTAAGATGATGTTCCAGCCACTTTTCCACAAGCAGCCACTTGGGCAGAGAAGCACTCCTAAGGGTAGGGTGTGTCCAAGGCTGCCTTGTCTAAGGTGCAAAGCAGTATTATTGATTTTATAGTTCTGGCAGCTCTTTCTGTGGTCTTCCCATCCCATCTCCCTTACTGCCACTCACCAAATAGGTCCAGTTTTCCCCATTTTTTGCAGGGTCTCACTTGCTGGCCCCCTTGTGCTTACTGTGGGGCCATGTGACTAGTTCTAGCAAATGAGCTGGGAGCAAAAGTGACAGGTGGAGCATTTAATCACCAATGTGAGGCAGACTGGTTTCCCTGGAATAGGTGCTGAGATGGAAATTTGTGCAGGAGGCTTACTGGGGAGTGTTCTCACCACAACCACTGCAAGAGGGAGGAAAACAAGACTGGCAGAGGGTGAGGTGGATGACTTTGCAGTTGCAGCAGAGGCCTCAGCCAATCCCAGGAGAGCTCTGAGGCTAGAGTGGCCCTTTAGAGATGAGCGTAACAGAGTCAGGGGGCTGTGCCTTAGTGCCCCCAGTGGGCCAGTTGTTGGCTGTTCCCAAGGGCAATATTCCAGTCTGACCTCAGCTTTGTCAGCTCAATAGAAAACTAAGGTGTGACCCATAACAGGTAACCGGAGGCTGTGATTCCCAGGCTGCAGATGACCTTGTGCATCTGATGGTACCAGTGAAGATGGATGTAGATTTGCCTGGCTGAAGTCCTGCTCACTCTGTCTCCAGCCAGAACCTGCACAGGCATTTACCAAAGTCCTGGGCTTTTGTCCTGAACTGTTCTACTGGCAGGCAGAGTGGCTCCAGGCAACCTCACCTGATTTTAGGTGAGTGTACCCAAAGGGCCAGTCTCCATTCCTTCCTACCTCAGCCCCCACAGGTTGAATTTTAGGGGCTGGGGAGAGTTAATTTCAAGAGTCTTCTTAGGCCCTGAGGCTCACGTCTAGAAACCATGGAAGCCAGGAAGTCAAAAAGATTGGTCCACAAAATGAGACCTGGATTGGGATCTCTGGACTTTACTTATATTGGGCAAGTTGCTTTTACTCCCCAAACCTCAGTTTCTTCATCAATAAAATGGGAATAATAACATAACACTCCAAGAACTGTTGTAAAAATTGATGTCACTTTTCCCCTCTATCCCCTACTCCCCTCTACTCTCAGAAAATGTGCATCTTGCCAAAAACATAATATCAGGTTTTGTTCAACAAAGACAGGAGAAAAATCATTTCACTCCAATGATAAGAGCTTCTGAAGAAGAAATCCATTTCTGTTTGTTTGTTTTGCCTTGTTTTCCCTTCAGCTCCCTAATGAGGGTCTTTTGGCTGATGCATTGATTGATGGTGGTAAGTAAATACTGAAGCTGAAAACCACCCCCTACCTACCCTGACTCTATCTCCTCCCACCCCAGCCCACAACAACCCCTGACTGCTTTTGCAGCTTGCAGCTGTGGGCTCCCCAGAAGCTGTGTCTGCATTCAGACACATTCCAGGTTCACACTCCTTTTCTGGGCACATCATTCTGGCTTTGGAGCTGATGGAATCATCCAACAGTCAGCAGCTGTCTCCTGAGGTGCCAGGGATTGAGACTGTTTCCTCTCATTAACTGACATGATGAAGACCTCATTTCTGAGTGTGTGGAGGTGGCCATGTGGGTGAGTGAAGTGCTTGTGTGTTATGTGTACAAGTGCATGGGTGTGTGTATATGAACAGGGGGCAACTGGTGTATCATCCAGCAGAGATAATTTGTTCAAATTTTGGTACCTCTGAATGTGCTGCTGTGATGAGGCATTTGAATAGACAGTAATAAACCAAATAGATGCCCTTACGAGATGTAACACTTAATCAGGTATGCCAGGAGCCCTTGGTAACTGGGATATACTGGGACAATGGGGAGGGAAGCCCATCCTATACAGCCTTGTAACAGGCTGAAGCTGAAGCTATACCTCTCCCAGTGGGATAGCCTGCTAAAAATACCCAGGATGATGACAGTACACCATCTCACAACACCTGGCCACCAAAAAGGACCCCTGATTGCTCTTGAGCCATGAACCTGCTTTATCTTCTTCAAAGTCCTTTATGTTACTTGACCTTATACTATAAATGGTCCTTGCATTACTGTCTCAATTATTCACTCCAACTTGCACCTATATCCTTTACACCTTGACTTTGGGTTTGGCCACACAAACCCAGTTATAAGCCAAGGCCCCAAGAGGCCCTGTGCATTTCACCTGGCTCTTGCTAGGGCCTCTGCCAATGAATGCCTTCAAAGGCACATTCATAGACTAGCTCACTGGTCAGAGGAGGAGAGATGAGCACCCCCATGGACCCAGAGACACTTGAGCAAGCCTAGCAGAGCCCCACCCAGATCAGCTGGCCCACAGTTATATGAACTAAAAATAAATAATTGCTCTAAATCAGGGGATGGTTTGTTATACAGCAATAGCTAACCAATAATTACATTGGCTTGTTTGTTGTCCGTCTATTCCTCTGGAATATAAGTCCCACATCTGTCTTTTGCTGCTGTGTGCTCAGCTTCTAGAACAGTGTCTGGCACATAGTAGGAGCTCAAATGATTTTTGTTGAGAAGATGCATTAAATGGCTTCTGTACTGAAAATTGTGATGCTGATATGAAACCCCCCTACATGTACTGCCCTATCAGAAATACTTTCTGATGGTGACAGTTCAGTCCTCCCACGTGGAAAGCATCCTATGACCTTGACAGTCTCCACTGCCACGTGGCCGTCTAATTCGGCCTATGACAAGGCAAGCTCTTCTTATGATACTCTAGACCAGTATTAGACAAAATAAGGAACATTCCACAGAGACTAGTGTGAACAGGCAGGTGCTTGGGGATCTTTGGTGAAGGACACTTGGGGTGAGACATCCTTCTGAATTTCCTCAATGTATGAAGAGCCCAGACATCTAAAAATTGGACAGAAAGTACTCCTTTGGCTTTTGAGGTACTGCACTAATATAGTGTCCTCTGAATACATTTTAATACAATCATGACTTCCACACTAGCACAGAGAGAAAACAGGGAGTGACTTTTAGGCCATCTCAATTCACCTGGCCTAACTGTCTTTAGGACTCCAGTCCCCCCTTGGTAGCAAAATTGGGCATTCAGACACCAATTTTATCCTGTGAACTAGAAGCTGTTAAAACCCCCCTCTAGGTGTCTCCCTTACCCAAAATTAGTGAGTGGGGTTATTTCTACACAGAGAATCATCTCAGCATCAATATGGTAAAGCAGTGGTTTTCAAAGTGCGGCCCCTAGACTGGCAGCATCGTCACCACCTGGAAACTTGTTAGAAATGAAAATTCTCAGGCCTCACCCCAGACCTACTGATTCAAAAACTTGGGGTTAGAGTCCAGAGATCTCTGTTTTACAAGCTTTTCATATGCATAGTTTGGGAACCACTCCTCTAAAGAACTCTCCGGCACTCACTTACATAGATTCATTCGTTCATTCAAGAACTATCATAAAGCGCCTACTGCATATTAGCCACTGAGCTGGGTAACAGGGAAAGAAATGAAAAAGCATGGTTTGTGTGCTTCAGAAAATATGACTCCTAGAGAGAAAGACCATTCTATTACAACGTGCTGCAGGAGGTGCTGAGAGAGTCAAAGTAGCCAGAGCTATATGGGGGGCTCAGGATGTCTTTAAGAAGAGGCAAGGGCTCCACTGTCGTTCGTTTCCACTGTTTGTCAAAACCATTATAGATCTCTACTTGACAGAAGTTGTACTTTTTGCATCTGTTGATGAGCAACTAAATAATAGCAAAAGGCAGCTCAAATTCAACACCTCCCTCTCACTTAATTTGCAGTGTATTCTTCACAATCTCATCTAGGTAAAATTGCAAATGGCAGTGTCTGTGTGGGGTGTGGGGCGGGGCAGGGTGAGCATTATTTAGAGTTGACAGGTAATGCTTAGTGTGCATTCAGTAAGATGCCTTCCAAAGATGCCATGCCCTCCACCTCCCTACCCACCACCTGTCTGTGGTCTAAAAGCAGGGAACTGCTGAGCCAGAGCAAAAGGGAAATAAGGAAGAGGGGATGCTTGGGGGAGGGGCTAATGACCAGAGGGATGGCAGAAGATAAGTGTGGGCAGTTTGAGGGTCCAGATTAGGATCAGTTTAAATGTCAACATCTGGAGGTTGAGCTTTATCCTACTGGCAAAGGGGAATCATCCAAACTGCTTAAAGGGAAGATTCAATATCTCATTTACATTTTAGGAAGTTCACTTTGGCCACACTGGAGGATGGACTGCATCAAGGCCATAACTAAGGAAGAGAGACCTTAGAAAACTATTGTACATACCATACAAAAGATAAGAGCCAGAACTCTTTTTCTTAGTTTTCTAACCAGTGAGTGGTATAGGAATATTACATGGCAATCTCTCCTGCTGCCTAGCAGTGTCTGGCACATAAAAGAAACTTATACAATAATAGATGAATGAAACATACTTATTAAATTACAGGAGATTCCTTTGAGCTCCGACTCTTCACCCTTCCCTGCATCTAATCCATGCCTCATTAATGGTGGAGTGAACTTCCTCATCTTTGACTTTGAGCTTGACCATATGGCTTGCTTTGGCTAACAGAATGAGGTGATGGTGGCAGTGTGCAGTCTGAGCCTAGGTCTTAAGAGCTCTCATGTGTTTCTGTTTGCTCTCTTACACCTCTGCCATCTCCATGAAAAGAACATTCCCTGGCTATCCAACTGATCCAAGGAGGATGAGAAACAGGTGAAGTTGAGCCACCTCCACCCATCCACAGATCTGTAGTGAGAACTAGAGTCTAGCTTAGATTAGCCAAACCCCAACCAACCTATGGATCCAAAGGAATCAATGCTTACTATTGCATGCCACAGTGTGTGGTTGTTTGTTATCCAGCAACAGCTGACTGATACATAAATGAACCCTCTTCTTGGGACTATGTACAGCTCAGGAAATGGGATAAAGGGTGAATACTTAAATAGAGCAGAGACATTTACATGGTGTGACCAATGTTTAATGCTTACCACAAATCCAAGCCCTTAATAATTTCTCAACTTATCAAATAGTCCTCTCCTTCCACTCACCTAATCCAAGTCAGCTGTCTCCTTGCAAAACACTAGGTTCCTATCTGAATATTTACTGCAAAGCTACTGAATCTGTCTCTGGTTGTTTTTCTTATGCCAGCATAATTGTGAGGCCATCACTTAACAATTACTTGGGAAAATTTATTTACAATGCAAGGCAGATCCCTGAATGTTTGTAGTGGATAAATTTATTTACAATGTAATCCACATCTGCCAATGCCTCTAGTAGATAAAATTGTGCTGCTGCTATAAAAAGCAACACACCTGGTTAATGGTTTCTGTGGCCTTTTATGAATAGACCAAGGTCAGGGCCACCATAATGAGCTGAGGAAAGTTAATCTGTGGAAGCAAGTTAAGCACAGAAAACTACATTTTAATGATTCTAAATGTGTGACAGCTGCCAGAATTTAACCAAATGAGAACCAGAAAAGGCAAATCCAAGACTCTTTTGTTTCTTAAGCTGAGATTTTATGGAGTTAAAATGGCCAGTGTGCCATTTCCATGATGTCAGGGATGACATCTGTCTTTCTCTCCCTTGAATACCTCTTGGCCACACATTGTATGGCTCTGAGTTGACATTCAGTAGACATGAGAGGGATGTGTCAATAAAACAGTGCAGCGCCATAGGAGAGGTCCTGTTTAGCCTTACACATCTGCTGTTTGTCATACCTATAATTACTGCAGCAAACAAACTATCAAACAATACACCTCTATTATCAGCATCCATCTCCTAGAGCAGTGGTTCTCAAACTGTTGTCCCACTGTATGTCCCCATTCAGTCCCAACACTCCACATGGAAATTTTGTCTACTGTTTCTATTGCATAAAACTCAAAAGGGAGTATGTCTTGAATTATAAAGTTCTCTCCTAACACATGACAGAAAAGGGAAATTGGCCACAGCCCCCAAGGCCTTGCAAATGATGGAGAGTCTGCCTCTCTCTCCAAATTCATTCCATTTCCACTTTCCCCTTGCTCACTGTGCTCTGCTCTTCTCTCAGTCATCAAGCATGCCAAGCTTTTCCCTACACTTGGGCCTTTGCACATTCTAGTCACTCTGTCTGGAATGTTCTTTCCTCTACTTCCAGGTCATTCATCCTCCCAGAATCTGTTTATATGTCACCTCCTCAGAGGAGAAGCCGTCCCTCACCAGTTCACTCTTTATTTAGCTCATTTCCTTATTTGTTTCCTTCATGGCATTTGCCATCCTTTGTCATTATTTTATTTATTGTTTGCCTCTTTCTATGTTTGTTTCCCTCACTAGACTATGAGTTTCATGATGGCAACTAAATATCTGTTTATTGATCATTGTACTCCAGGACCTAGAACCAGGCCTGGTCCATGACAGGCACTCAATAATCTTTTTCTTTTCTTTTTTTTTTTTGAAGAAATGAATGAACAGATGATATTATGGCCAATGAGAGTAGATGGACCAGTGGCTCTCTAGATGCATTAATCTTGTTAGGAATACCAAGTTATGGTCCAATGGCTGATGACTGCAGAACACTGCTAGAGAACCACCATGCAACGATGTGGTCAGGATTAAGTGTGCACACCTCAAAGCCTTATGTTGTATAAAACATGAGATCAAGGGTCCGGGGGCCCTGTGAGTGAGCCAAGTAAACTACTGTCTATTTTCTTTGCCAAGACCAAGCTCATATGGACTCCGGGGCACATCCTAGGTGAATTAAGGACCCAGTTTTCCCAAGGTGAATCAGGAGAGGCTGAGGGGGCAGGGGCACACCTGAGGAAATCTTGGTAGAGTACTTTCAACACGACTTTCTCTTACTTGACAGTTCAGGAATTCATCTAAAGCCTTTTCAAAGTGCCAGGTTCTTGTTCATGTAATGAATCTATCGATTCACTTGATGTCCCCAGGAGACTCTGAAGACCACAGAATGTCAAGAGAGAAGACAAAGAATTCTCACTGCTTGTCATGGAGCCTTAAGGGTGAAGACGCAGGTCTTGACATATTCCCAGAAGATGCTCATGACCCAGTTATTATTCTTTGGGGGTTAAATGGTTATTTATTTTAGGACTTCCCTACTTTATTGCTCCCAGCTAACTTGCCTTCCGTGCCCATAAATCATCCCTCTCTTTACATAGAAAGTAGAATAGGACAACAACTATTTATTCATTTCTTTGTTCATTCACTCATTCGGCAATTTGTTTTGTAATAAGCAACAAGATACAGTAAAAAAAAAGGAGTATTTTTCTGGAATCAAACTAAGTAGTTGATCCCTAGATTGCCGGACTCCTCCAACTCCCCAGTCTGACTTTCATACTGTTGCTAGAGTAATTTTTAATTGGAGCAGTAAGTATAAAGTATCTACCGTAATCTAGACATTATTTTACTTAGCAGTGAATAACAGCAACTTTGTTCCTGGCTTTTGTTCCTGTATCTGTTCTTGATATATATATAAAACCTTCAGCGGCTCCCCATTGCCTTTAATTCCAAATCCCTAACTTGGCATTCAGTGTCATACATAAAGATTCTACACGGCTGCTCTGCTTTATCTCCCACAACAAAGCTCAAGCACCAGCCATACAGAACATTCTAGCATTCACCTCACCTCATGCAAGGCTACTTCATTCCACAGGAACTTTGCACATGCTGCTTTCTTGGATTTCTCTTTTGCAGGCCTAGATCTCACAGCTCATCATTAAGTACCAATCACCTCACATGCCACTTCCTCCAGGAAGTCACCCCTGATCCACCCAGGCTGAGTTAACTGCACTTAGAACATGTCACTATTAATTTACTGGGGTCCCTCTCTGGACTATCAGCTGCTTAAGGTAAGAAACCAAGTTTTATTCTCATCGACATCCTCAATAAGCCCAGTGCCAAGCAGACATAGGACTTCAAAATAATATCTATGCATTGATACACACACATCATAAATAATCATGAGAGCTGTGATCTTTATGAAGTGCCAAGCACTTTTCCAAGTACTTCACACTCATGTTTTTCTCATTGAATCCTAGCCAGCTCCTTATGAAGTATGATTATCCCCTTTTACTGGTGACCAGTGACAGACAAACCTGCGCTGGGCTGTAGAAGAAAAAGCACTAACCTGGGAGTCCAAGCATCCGAGTCCTAAGCCAGTCTTTACAGCCTACTTGTGCCTTAGCAGAGAACAGGTCAGTATTCTCAAAGCCTCAGTTTCCTTGCTTGTTAATAAGCACAGCCTTTGGAGTCAGACACCCAAGGTTTAAGTTCCACTCTGTCACTTTCTAGAACAGGCCTTAGGTGAGCTACTTAACTCACCACCATTGAGCTCTTGCCATCTGCCAAGTTCTGACCTATGTGGTGGGAATAATTACAGAAATAAAAGTAACATTAATTGAGAATTGTTTTATTTAAACTTTTACTATTTTATCATTTATTTTAGTATCTATTTGAAATATATTTTATTTTATTTTTTATTTAATTGTTTATAACTATAATTAATAGCTAACTTTCATCGATAATAGTGATAATTCACTGGTCTAAGCACTCTTTATGTGTCAGATTATTTAATATTTATGACAATTTTAAGAGGCTGGTTCTATTTCTAGCTCCTACTTAATCCAAATGAGTAAACTAAGGCATACAAGTAGTGGACAGAGGGCTTGAATCTGGACCCCTCAACTACAGAACCTAATCTCTTGACCAGCTCAACATGTGCCTCTGTTTGTATGTTAATAAAAAGACAGACCCTGCCTCTCGCCTTGCACAACTGCTAACTCCTCGCAAATCTCAGATGCCTCTTAAGCAAAAGGGGCTGCTGATAGTTTCTACATCACAGATTGCTGTAAAATTAAATGACTTGACTCATGTAAAACACCTACTGACCACTTTTATGAGTGGGTTGGACTAGCTGTTCCATAGATCATCCCTTCCAATCCTCATGTTCTATGAAATCAACCAGAACTTAAGGGCCTCACACACCACCCAGCAGTTTTAGGAGAAGACAGTGGTCATCAAGGGTTTGGAATCAGCCCACCCTCCCCCAGGGCAGAACTGGGCACCTGTACAGTTTATGGGACTGTCCACTGAACTGAAGTTTCTAAATATTTCAGTCTCAGCCAATTCTGTGGCATCTAAGACTGGGTGTTCATGAACAGTGGTAACCTGTCACAAGATGGTAAAATTCTCACTGATTCCAGACAGCCACCACCAAAGAGCTCTAGCTCTAGGGCCTGGCCACATGGTTTCACTGCCCTCAAGATGGAAAGAACCAGACAACCAGATTGCACAGCTTTTGTTGGATCCTCCCCATCTCTCAGTTACATCAATCATAGATTCCTCATGGTCAGTAACCTTGGTGGGTACCCAGGTGTCTTGGAGCAGAGAGTACACCATACAAAGCAACAATGTCACTAGCAGGCACTTACCCTGGGTATCTTACAGATACTCCACTCCTCAATCCTTAGAAAGTTGATATCACTATCATTATCGTAGAACACCACCACTATGCTCACAATTTATGAAAGTTTGGGTGGGTAGCCCATTATTACTAAGAGTTAATCAAGAACACAGAGTGCACAGGATAATAACTCATTCATTCTTTCATTTATCCATTCATTCCCTCAACCATTAAGAAGTATTGATTGTGTCCCTTTCCTGTGCCAAGCACTGTTCCAGGAAATAGAGCTAGAATACAGTCGTGAACAAAACAGACAAAAGCCCCAGACAAGGAACTTGAATTCTAGTGTGGTGGGCGGTGGGGTGAGAAAAATGTGCGATAAGATAAATAGTGACAAGAGTTCTGGTGAAATACAGGCAGGAAAGGAGCAGAGAGCACATGGGAAGAGACTTAGAATTCCATAACTGCTAATGTTTTTTTCATGATTACTCTGTGCTGGGCATCATTCTAAGCATTTTACATGTATGCACTCATTGAGTCCTTCCGGCCACCCTAGGAGGTAAGTCCTATTATTAGGATCTCGTTAGAGATGAAACAATGAGGCACAGAGAGATTAGAGGCTTTACTTACCCAGGGACCCATAGCCAACAAGGGGCAGAGCCAGGACTTGATCCCTAGCGGTCTGGTTTAAGTTACTCCCTTAGCGAACCAAGGTGTGCAGCAGCCTCAGTACAGGATAGCTGGTCTAGACTCCTTTAGGTGCATGTTTGGGAGGCCCCTTCTCCTGTCTCTGCTCCCTTCTTCCTTTCCTCTGCCCCTCTTTCCTTCTTCCTCTCAGGCTTCCAGGTTCATCCGGTTACTGGAGTCCCATGAGTCCCACCCTCCTCCCCAACCCATGTCCCGCAGTGCTGCCTGCCCTTGGATCTTCACCTCTAGAGTGGGACACCTATAAACCAACCAATGTCTTCTCGCAGCTGTCAGGCCATAACTGGATGGGGCGCGAGACTAGAAGCCCTCTCTCCACCAGGACTGAGAATGAGGGTGGGTGAAGAGGGTTAGAGTGGCAGAGAATCCCATTCTGCCACCATCCCCATTTTTCAGATGGAAATACTGACCACAAAAATAACTAAAGGAGCTGAGTTGGGATTTGAATTCAGGGCTATTTGACCCTGAAGCTCTTATCCACTAGACTTTACTGTTAATTTCAAAGAGCAGGTCTGCGCCGGGCAGAAAATAGATGCTTAATTAAGTACTGGCTTGAAGAATGAAGGGACAGATGGATTCGTGAATACATAGGCCCAAAGAGATGGGCATGAGAAGCAAATAAAACAATAAAGGCATGTGCATGAAAGTGCAGCAAGGACCAGCACACTCTGGTTGATAAGCAGCTTTGGAAATACCCAGAACAAAACAGTCTTCACAAGTATTGCTGTAAATACAAGTTTGCAATCTCCTAGCCAGGCAAATCTAACCCTGTTTTTCAACTACAGTTTTACAGGAGTCTCTTGAACGCTCTTTTCCTTTTATAGACAAGGACAGGTGTGTTTAGGGGACATAATTTGGGACAGGCACCCGGTCAAGCTGAGACCAGCACCTGAGGAGGGAAGAAGGCACCCTCGGGAGAAGCAGAAATGCCAAGGTGACGGGAGAGGGAATTGTGCTGCTAATCCCTCACACCGTGACTTTACCATCTTCTAGTCGCCTAATAGCAGGGCACATAATTGGCAGAAAAGATCGCCCTGCCCTTTACACATGTGTCTGCAATTACCTTTCGAACTGGGGCGATAAGTGGCATGATTGGTTTCCTTGTGCCGACGCAGCCGCTTCTCGGCGACGGGGCCTTTCTCCTGAAGCTGTGGTGGGCGCCATGGGTCACGGGCACAACAGCTCCCGGCAAATGATCACCTTCCATCACTGAGGAGTAAATCCCCAGCTCCTTGCTAGGATCTGACCTCATCCGCGGCCTCCCTCCTTCACACATTCTGCTTCACACTGGCTTCCTTGCTGTGCTACATCACCCCAGCTTGCGCTTGTCTCTGTGTTGACATTTGCCACACCCTCTGCCCATTTCTTCTCATGCCTTCTTTAGGTCTGGGCTCACAGGTCACCTGCTCAGAGAAGCCTTCCATGAATACCCTTATTTAAAATATCTCTCTCCTACTCCCTAGCCCCAGGTCACACCTTTCATTCCTGTTCTTCTTCATATCACATACCACAGCATGATGCCATATCTTGCCTGTGTCGGCTTACATGTTTATTGTCTGTTCCTAGCTGGAATGGAAACTCTATGAGGGAGGCCTTTGACCTGATCGTCACTGCATCCTCAGTGTCCAGAAGGAAGCCTGCAACAGCGCGAGCATGCAAAAAATACTAGTGAAAGGAGTGACTGGACAGTGAGTGGATCCAGCACTGCAAATGCTCCACGTGCCATGCCATGGGGTGTGTACTTTATGAGTACAATGAAAGGCATTCGAGTGAAAGTAGAGAGCATGCATTCTGGAGACCCAAAGGCCCGGGTTTACACCCAAGTTCTGTCCTTTAAGAGGTTCTGGTCAGTCCTCTTGCACCAATCTGAGCCCCAGTTTCATCATCAGCAAATTGGGAAGGAAAATAGTAGCTCTCTCACTCAATTGTTGCTTGAATTAAATGAGGCAATGCTTGTACAGCATATTATCCTGTACCTGGCATATAAATGATTACAGCAATTCAATAAATAGTAATACATACTGGTATTTCTATTCATACAATGAGGATGGAAAAAGAAAGGGGCATACATGTTAGCTGAGTACCGGCTACATGGCTGGTATCCCTCCAGCTAATTTTGCCTGCCTGAAGTTACTCCCCCACAGCTGTCTTCTGAAATAGGCATGACTACCCCTGGTTTCTAGATGAGGAAACAGAGGCACCTCAAAACCAAATGGTTTGCCCAGTATCACCCCGTTCCTAAGTGACAGATCCAGACCTCAAAGCCAGGTTCTCTGCTTTTTCATCACACCAGGTTGCTTCTCTTGAAAATAAAAACAGATCACAGAAAACCAACAGGACATGGACACAAGCAGCCCCAGGGCACAGAAAATTTAGTTTAAGACTCAGTTTAAATTCTCCCTAGTCCTCCTCCATGACAGCTCCAATGGAGAAGGATTGCCCTTGGGTAGCATTGCCAGATAAAATGCAGGATGCTTAGTTAAATTTGCATTTCAGATAAAGAAAAAATGATTTTTTAGTATATAACAATTATTGCATACTTAATGATAGTTTTCTCTCCCTCCCATTTCTCTTTCTACCACCTTCCTCCTTCCCCTCCTCCTTTCGTTTCTCTCTCCCTCTCTCTCTCTTTTTTTTTTTTTTTTGTTAATCTGGCAACTTTATAGCCTTGCATTTCTTACAGTCCCTCACGGTGTGAATGTCTGTGAGCTAACCAGTGCTCCCCGCCAGGGCAGAAGTTTGTAGAAGACATTTCAGAGTGTCTGTGCACTTCGTGGCCCTCTTATCTGATAGTGACCCTACCCCACACACAAGGGTAGGCCCGCACCACCATGCTACCTGCCTGCCTGGAAAGGATCCCAAACCACTCTTACCAATCCAATTCTCTCTCTTGAGAATTTGAACCAAGAAAGTGGAAGATGGAGCTAAGTCAATGAACCATGAAACAGTCCAATAAATTTCTCTTTCTTTCTTCTTTTGTTTTTTTGTTTTGCTTTTGCTTTGGTTTGCTTATTTTGTTTCAAGTGGGATTTTGGCTCTTATAATCAAATCACTCTTGACTAGGCCATACCTCTCTTGTGGTCATTTTATTTGCCCAGAAGAGATATAAAATGACCCATATTTTTGAGTGCCTGGATGAAGATATTATTGCCTTTTAAAATTTCCCTAATATCTAATGTTATGTATTTCCTCAATTGGTTACATTTTATTTTAAATCAGAAAAAATACTATCCAGAGGCCCATCTAATGGAAAAGGTAACATGATTTAATGTCTTGAAAATAACGGTAATTCTAAGTGTCATCAGCTTTGACGAGCACCCTCCATCTCACATACCATCTGGATGGCACAGGCACATAAATGGAAAGGGCAGGAAAACTGCCTTCTCTGAAGGAAAGTGAAAACCCCACCCTACGCCTCCTGTATGGGGTGGATCTCTCATGGCAAGGGCCAGACTCCTTCGTTGCCCAGCATCTGTGGCCTCATCCTGGTCTAGTCAATGGATTTCTTTATACACCCCAGGAGCAGGGAAGCACTAAAGTTTTCCCCTGAATTTTGGAAAGTAAATTGGAGAATTCCAGACAGAGCAGGGAACTGCTTATCCCAGTCATAGAGGCTTAAGTCCCTCTAAAAATATCTGAGCAGCCGTGTCTGTAACAACTGTAAAGTCCTTCTCACTTGACCCTCCGTCCTGGCCCTGACCCTGGCCACCCCAGCGCTGCCCAGCTCCTCATCCTTATGGTCTGGCTTTTACTTCTGTCCTCACGCTGATGACAGTCCACAGTTAACTGAACTTCATGTCACATATTCTGAAACTGAAAAATCTCAGCTAGCAAGACAGCTGGAGTGTTTTACTCTGCTCGACCCCCACCATGACCCCTTTATAGATCTTCAAAGCCTTACTCTCTTGGAAAAATGCTAGAGCCCACTTAGAGACCCTGCATGTTTTATTGGACAAATATAGTGACTTCTTTCAAAGATAAGTTAACTGTATGTTTTTCAAAAGCCTTTTTGAAGTTTGCTAGCTTATGGCAAGGACCACCTTCCTCTCCTCTGCTGAGCATCACAAGACTTCATCTTTCCCCCACAAATGTCACAAGATCCCTCCTCCCCTGACGACCACAAGGCAACGTCCATAGGGGCCTTTGGCTGTACTCATGGATACTTTTTAAGCCTGGAACTTTATGTATTAAGGATCTGGGGTGTGGAAGTCCCAGGCCTCCAAATGGTCAGTATCCTCCTCTTTGCTTCCTACAGTGCGATTCTCATAAACTACAAAGTTTGCTTTAAAAAAAAAAAATCCCAGTCTTTTTGTTTCCTTGCTTTTTTACTCTGTAGATTAAAAGCAAAAATTGGCTTCTGTAGTTTTTTTTTTTTTTTTTAACATCTTTATTGAAGTATAATTGCCTTACAATGGTGTGTTAGCTTCTGCTTTATAACAAAGTGAATCAGTTATACATATACAATATGTTCCCATTTCTCTTCCCTCTTGCATCTCCCTCCCTCCCACCCTCCCCATCCCACCCCTCTAGGTGGTCACAAAGCACCGAGCTGATCTCCCTGTGCTATGCGGCTGCTTCCCACTAGTTATCTATTTTACATTTGGTAGTGTATATATGTCCATGACACTCTCTTACCCTGTCACATCTCACCCCACCCCCTCCCCATATCCTCAAGTCCATTCTCTAGTAGGTCTGTGTCTTTATTCCCGTCTTGCCACTAGGTTCTTCATGGCCTTTTTTTTTTTTTTTTTTCCCCTTAGATTCCGTATATATGTGTTAGCATACTGTATTTGTTTTTCTCTTTCTGACTTACTTCACTCTGTATGACAGACTCTAACTCCATCCACCTCATTACAAATACCTCCATTTCATTTCTTTTTATGGCTGAGTAATAGTCCATTGTATATATGTGCCACATCTTCTTTATCCATTCATCTGTCGATGGACATTTAGGTTGCTTCCATGTCCTGGCTATTGTAAATAGAGCTGCAATGAACATTTTGGTACATGACTCTTTTTGACCTATGGTTTTCTCAGGGTATATGCCCAGTATTGGGATTGCTGGGTCGTATGGTAGTTCTATTTGTAGTTTTTTAAGGAACCTCCATACTGTTCTCCATAGTGGCTGTATCAATTTACATTCCCACCAACAGTGCAAGAGTGTTCCCTTTCCTCCACACCCTCTCCAGCATTTATTGTTTCTAGATTTTTTGATGATGGCCATTCTGACCGGTGTGAGATGATATCTCATTGTAGTTTTGATTTGCATTTCTCTAATGATTAATGATGTTGAGCATTCTTTCATGTGTCTGTAGGCCATCTGTATATCTTCTTTGGAGAAATGTCTATTTAGGTCTTCTGCCCATTTTTGGATTGGGTTGTTGGTTTTTTTGTTATTGAGCTGCATGAGCTGCTTGTAAATCTTGGAGAGTAATCCTTTGTCAGTTGCTTCATTTGCAAATATTTTCTCCCATTCTGAGGGTTGTCTTTTGGTCTTGTTTATGGTTTCCTTTGCTGTGCAAAAGCTTTTAAGTTTCATTAGGTCCCATTTGTTTATTTGTGTTCTTATTTCCATTTCTCTGGGAGCTGGGTCAAAAAGAATCTTGCTGTGATGTATGTCATAGAGTGTTCTGCCTATGTTTTCCTCTAAGAGTTTGATAGTGTCTGCCCTTACACTTAGGTCTTTAATCCATTTTGAGTTTATTTTTGTGCATGGTGTCAGGGAGTGTTCTAATTTCATACTTTTACATGTACCTGTCCAATTTTCCCAGCACCACTTATTGAAGAGGCTGTCTTCTCTCCACTGTATATGCTTGCCTCCTTTATCAAAGATAAGGTGAGCATATGTGTGTGGGTTTATCTCTGGGCTTTCTATCCTGTTCCATTGATCTATATTTCTGTTTTTGTGCCAGTACCAAACTGTCTTGATTACTGAAGCTTTGTAATATAGTCTGAAGTCAGGGAGCCTGATTCCCCCAGCTCCACTTTTCGTTCTCAAGATTGCTTTGGCTATTCGGGGTCTTTTGTGTTTCCATACAAATTGTGAAATTTTTTGTTCTAGTTCTGTGAAAAATGCCAGTGGTAGTTTGATAGGGATTGCATTGAATCTGTAGATTGCTTTGGGTAGTAGAGTCATTTTCACAATGTTGATTCTTCCAATCCAGGAACATGGTATATCTCTCCATCTATTTGTATCATCTTTAATTTCTTTCATCAGTGTCTTATAATTTTCTGCATACAGGTCTTTTGTCTCCTTAGGTAGGTTTATTCCTAGATATTTTATTCTTTTTGTTGCAATGGTAAATGGGAGTGTTTTCTTAATTTCACTTTCAGATTTTTCGTCATTAGTGTATAGAAATGCAAGAGATTTCTGTGCATTTATTTTGTATCCTGCTACTTTACCAAATTCATTGATTAGCTCTAGGAGTTTTCTGGTAGCATCTTTAGGATTCTCTATGTATAGTATCATGTCATCTGCAAATAGTGACAGCTTTACTTCTTCTTTTCCGATTTGGATTCCTTTTATTTCTTTGTCTTCTCTGATTGCTGTGGCTAACACTTCCAAAACTATGTTGAATAACAGTGGTGAGAGTGGGCAACCTTGTCTTGTTCCTGATCTTAGTGGAAATGGTTTCAGTTTTTCACCATTGAGGACAATGTTGGCTGTGGGTTTGTCATATATGGCCTTTATTATGTTGAGGAAAGTTCCCTCTATGCCTACTTTCTGCAGGGCTTTTATCATAAATGGGTGTTGAATTTTGTCGAAAGCTTTCTCTGCATCTATTGAGATGATCATATGGTTTTTCTCCTTCAATTTGTTAATATGGTGTATCACCATTGACTGATTTGCGTATATTGAAGAATCCTTGCATTCCTGGGATAAACCCCACTTGATCATGGTGTATGATACTTTTAATGTGCTGTTGGATTCTGTTTGCTAGTATTTTGTTGAGGATTTTTGCATCTATGTTCATCAGTGATATTGGCCTGTAGTTTTCTTTCTTTGTGACATCTTTGTCTGGTTTTGGTATCAGGGTGATGGTGGCCTCGTAGAATGAGTTTGGGAGTGTTCCTCCCTCTGCAATATTTTGGAAGAGTTTGAGAAGGATAGGTGTTAGCTCGTCTCTAAATGTTTGATAGAATTCACCTGTGAAGCCATCTGGTCCTGGTCTTTTGTTTGTTGGAAGGTTTTTAATCACAGTTTCAATTTCAGTGCTTGTGATTGGTCTGTTCATATTTTCTATTTCTTCCTGGTTCAGTCTCGGCAGGTTGTGCATTTCTAAGAATCTGTCCATTTCTTCCAGGTTGTCCATTTTATTGGCATAGAGTTGCTTGTAGTAATCTCTCATTATCTTTTGTATTTCTGCAGTGTCAGTGGTTACTTCTCCTTTTTCATTTCTAATTCTATGGATTTGAGTCTTCTCCCTTTTTCTCTTGATGAGTCTGGCTAATGGTTTATCAATTTTGTTTATCTTCTCAAAGAACCAGCTTTTAGTTTCATTGATTTTTGCTATTGTTTCCTTCATTTCTTTTTCATTTATTTCTGACCTGATCTTTATGATTTCTTTCCTTCTGCTGGCTTTGGGGTTTTTTTGTTCTTCTTTCTCTAATTGCTTCAGGTGCAAGGTTAGGTTGTTTATTCGAGATGTTTCCTGTTTCTTGAGGTAGGCTTGTATTGCTATAAACTTCCCTCTTAGCACTGCTTTTGCTGCGTCCCATAGGTTTTGGGTCGTCGTGTCTCCATTGTCATTTGTTTCTAGGTATTTTTTGATTTCCCCTTTGATTTCTTCAGTGATCACTTCGTTATTAAGTAGTGTATTGTGTAGCCTCCATGTGTTTGTATTTTTTACAGATCTTTTCCTGTAATTGATATCTAGTCTCATAGCGTTGTGGTCGGAAAAGATACTTGATACGATTTCAATTTTCTTAAATTTACCAAGGCTTGATTTGTGACCCAAGATATGATCTATCCTGGAGAATGTTCCATGAGCACTTGAGAAAAATGTGTATTCTGTTGTTTTTGGGTGGAATGTCCTATAAATATCAATTAAGTCCATCTTGTTTAATGTATCATTTAAAGCTTGTGTTTCCTTATTTATTTTCATTTTGGATGACCTGTCCATTGGTGAAAGTGGGGTGTTAAGGTCCCCTACTATGATTGTGTTGCTGTCGATTTCCCCTTTTATGGCTGTTAGTATTTGCCTTATGTATTGAGGTGCTCCTATGTTGGGTGCATAAATATTTACAATTGTTATAGCTTCCTCTTGGATCGATCCCTTGATCATTATATAGTGTCCTTCTTTGTCTCTTGTAATAGTCTTTATTTTAAAGTCTATTTTGTCTGATATGAGAATTGCTACTCCAGCTTTCTTTTGATTTCCATTTGCATGGAATATCTTTTTCCATCCCCTCACTTTCAGTCTGTATGTGTCTCTAGGTCTGAAGTGGGTCTCTTGTAGACAGCATATATATGGGTCTTGTTTTTGTATCCATTCAGCCAGCCTGTGTCTTTTGGTGGGAGCATTTAATCCATTTACATTCAAGGTAATTATCGATATGTATGTTCCTATTCCCATTTTCTTAAATGTTTTGGGTTTGTTATTGTAGGTGTTTTCCTTCTCTTGTGTTTCTTGCCTAGAGAAGTTCCTTTAGCATTTGTTGTAAAGCTGGTTTGGTGGTGCTGAACCCTCTCAGCTTTTGCTTGTCTGTAAAGGTTTTAATTTCTCCATCGAATCTGAATGAGATCCTTGCTGGGTAGAGTAATCTTGGTTGTAGGTTTTTGTCCTTCATCACTTTAAGTATATCCTGCCACTCCCTTCTGGCTTGCAGAGTTTCTGCTGAAAGATCAGATGTTAACCTTATGGGGATTCCCTTGTGTGTTATTTGTTTTTTTTCCCTTGCTGCCTTTAATATGTTTTCCTTATATTTAATTTTTGACAGTTTGATTAATATGTGTCTTGGCGTGTTTCTCCTTGGGTTTATCCTGTATGGGACTCTCTGTGCTTCCAGGACTTGATTAACTATTTCCTTTCCCATATTAGGGAAGTTTTCAACTATAATCTCTTCAAATATTTTCTCAGTCCCTTTCTTTTTCTCTTCTTCTTCTGGGACCCCTATAATTCGAATGTTGGTGCGTTTAATGTTGTCCCAGAGGTCTCTGAGACTGTCCTCAGTTCTTTTCATTCTTTTTTCTTTATCCTGCTCTGTAGTAGTTATTTCCACCATTTTATCTTCCAGGTCACTTATCCTTTCTTCTGCCTCAGTTATTCTGCTATTGATCCCATCTAGAGTATTTTTAATTTCATTTATTGTGTTTTTCATCATTGCTTGGTTCCTCTTTAGTTCTTCTACGTCCTTGTTAAAAGTTTCTTGCATTTTGTCTATTCTATTTCCAAGATTTTGGATCATCCTTACTATCATTATTCTGAATTCTTTTTCAGGTAGACTACCTATTTCCTCTTCATTTGTTAAGTCTAGTGTGCTTTGACCCTGCTCCTTCATCTGCTGTGTGTTTTTCTGTCGTCTCATTTTGCTTATCTTACTGTGTTTGGGGTCTCCTTTTCACAGACTGCAGGTTTGTAGTTCCCGTTGTTTTTGGTATCTGTCCCCAGTGGCTAAGGTTGGTTCAGTGGGTTGTGTAGGCTTCCTGGTGGAGGGAACTAGTGCCTGAGCTCTGGTGGATGAGGCTGGATCTTGTCTTTCTGGTGGGCACATCCACGTCTGGTGGTGTATTTTGGGGTGTCTGTGGCCTTATTATGATTTTAGGCAGCCTCTCTGCTAATGGATGGGGCTGTGTTCCTGTCTTGCTAGTTGTTTGGCATAGGGTGTTCAGCACTGTAGCTTGCTGGTCATTGAGTGATGCTGGGTCTTGATGTTGAGATGGAGATCTCTGAGAGATTTTTGCCGTTTGGTATTACGTGGAGCTGGGAGGTCTCTTGTGGACCAGTGTCCTGAAGTTGGCTCTCCCACCTCAGAGGCACGGCCCTGATGCCTGGCTGGAGCACCAAGAGCCTTTCGTCCACACGGCTTGGTTCCTGTGACACCTGCTCCTCGCTTCCCTCCACGCTGCAGACTGTTCCTGCTCCTGCGGTCCACCTCCAAGGATTAGTTGTCTCCAGGCTTTTTAAATCAGTCTGTCACTTAACTATTAACACCAGAAAGTGGAATTATTTCATGTTTATCTCTGCATCTTCAGGCCTAACGGGATACCGGCATTCCACAAATATTTGTTGCAGGGAAAAGAGGGAGCTTTATGTTGCAGCTTCCAAGGCGCCAGTGGGGTCCCCCGGACTTCGTTTGCAAGAGTTGAGGGCCCGTCCGCAGGTCACCGGACAACGCTTCGTAAGCGGCTTCTGTAGTTTTGACCGCATCTCCCTGCCACCAAGTTCATACCCCTGTATTAGTTACCTATTGCTGCCCCAAAACGCAGTGGCTGAAAATAACAGTAAACATTTGTTATCACTCAGAGTTTCTATGGGTCAGGAATTCAGGAGCAGCTTAGCTGGAAAATTCTAACTTGAGGTAGTCTATTAGGGCCAAGAGATTGACCAGGACTACAGTCATCTGAAGGCTTGACTGGGGTTGGAGAACCTTCTTTCAAAGTGGATCCCTCATGTGGCTGGCAAACTCATGCTCACTGTTGGCAGCAGGCCCCAGCTCTTCTTCACCTAGTCCTTTGAGTTTCCTCATGTCATGGTGACTGGCTTCCCCCAGAGTGAGAGATCCAAGAGGCCAGGGTGGAAGCTGCAATGCCTTTTATGACCTAGCCTCAGAAGTCACACACTGTAACCACTGCCATACTTGATTGGCCCTCTGAGTCATCATGGGAGGAGATTACATAAGGGTGTGAATACCTAGAGCTCAGGATCACTGGGGGTCATCAAGGAGGCTAGATCCCACATTTACCATCTGACCCTTCCCTCCTCTCTCTGCTTCTGGTCACCACTTCACCAATGCTATTTTAAGTCCCTGGATATCCATACAAGGATTTATCCACCTGGCTGAACCCTTACCTATCATGCCTGCTGAAGCTGCCAATATTTAAAATTATTAAAAATGTCATTATTTATCAGAGCAAAGCTTTTCTCTTAAATATAAAATAGAGAATCAGTGAGCACCACATTGGCACCAGCTTATGAGAGAAAAGATGGGACTGCATTGGTGGACAAGAAGTTCAGATAGTCTGCAGGAAAACACGATTGACAAAAACAGACCAAAAAACGATCACTGCAATTCTGGGCTATATTAATAGCTCTAGAGTATGTTTCTTAAATGAGGTGACATTCTTACTGATGACTGAAATTTGAGCTTAAGTCTTGTAACATATCAGGAGGGGCTTTGACAACCCAAAGTAAGTTCAGAGATGAGGGAGCAGGGGTGAAATCCAAACTGAAAGCATAATAAAGATGCCAAGCATTTTACAATCTTTGCTATGGTCAGAATGTTTGCGCTTCCCCCACCAAAATCCATATATTAAATCTTAATGCCCAAGGTAATGGTATTAGGAGCTGGAGCCTTTGAGTGGAACCCTCACAAATGAGATTAGTGTTCTTATGAAAGAAATCTGGGCTTCCCTGGTGGTGCAGTGGTTGAGAATCCGCCTGCCAACGCGGGGGATGCAGGTTCGAGCCCTGGACCGGGAAGATCTCACATGCCGCGGAGCAACTAAGCCCGTGCGCCATAACTACTGACCCTGCGTTCTAGGCCCACGTGCCACAACTACTGAATCCCATGCGCCTAGAGCCTGTGCTCCGCAACAAGAGAAGCCACTGCAATGAGAAGCCCACGCACCGCAATGAAGAGTAGCCCTTGCTCGCCACAACTAGAGAAAGCCCGCAGCAACGGAGACCCAACACAGACAAAAATAAATAAATAAATTTATATATTTAAAAAAAATAGAGCTTGCAACAATACTACAAGTATAATTGTTGCAGGCAAAAAAAAAAAAAATGTCACAGAGCTCCCTCACCACTGTGACCCAGAGGAGGGCCCACATCACACCTAACCATGCTGGTCCCTGATCTCGGGCTTCCAGCCTCCAGAGCTGTGCGAAATTAATATCTATTGTTTGTAGACCTCTTGGTCTGTGGCAGTTTGTTACAGCAGCCTGAACGGACTAAGACAATCATTATCTCCAGTGCATTGTCTGACCTGTTTTCTTACCATCCATCACTTCCCTCAGTCTTCCCTTCCCACATTATCCAGCTTTTATCTCACCTTAGATTCCCCCATCAATAGCCTTTCACCAGGCCTACCCAACCCTCATAGCTTCCTTCACTTTTTCCCTCTCAACACCCCACAATGGGCCCACACTGCCCCAGCAGACTCAAGGATAATGGCAATGGCAACACTGCTCTCAGGCATAGCACTTTACAGTTTACCAAGTGCTTCCACATCTGTCTATTATCCCATCAAGTCAGGCTAGCCTTGGTCTCTGGAGCCCCACAGGAAAGCAACCAGTGGTAGGCACTTCGGGGTGCATGGAGCGGCCTATATTTCTTCCTTAATCCAAGTAAGAATATTTTAACATATATAGTTGTGCAAGCTCATGAAGCAGGAACAAGTTTATAGGTTCAGTTTAGGTTTATAGCCCAGAAAGCTTCAGTCACACAGCCACGGTCTCCCAGCATGTTGGTGGCAAAGCCAGAACCAGTAACCGGAGTATTGGGACACCCACTGTTTTTCCCCCTCTGCACCATTACAAAAAAGTCCTCCTTCGGGTTGGGGTGGAGGACATGGGAGGACGGCAGGAAAGTGCTTTCTGCTGTCGCAGCCGGAGCTCGGTGGTGGCACCCCTCGCAGGCTCCACAGAGCTGAACACAATAACGGTCTGCACTTATCAGTCCCCATTCATCTCCCCGTCCCCCTGTGACATTCATTATCGAAAACACAGGCACCAGGAAGGGCAGGAGTTAGAATCAGAAGAATGCACAGGCGCCCTTTGCCGCCTTTAGAGGCTTTCTTTTCCATTTCTAATAAACTCTGTTAAAAGCCTGTGCCTGGGCGTGTAAAAAAGTGGAGCAGGAGGAACAAAGCAAACATCTATTTTATTTGTGTGACAAAGGCTCATGGGAGAAGCTGGCTTTGGCATAACAACGTAGCTCTTCTCCTCGATGTTACATGAGTGAGCGAATTCAAAGGAGCTTATAGGAAAGACACAGGAGATTATTTGGAGCCTGGGAAGGTTTAGGGAGCAGAATCTGACAGGCACTATCAGAGCTGGGGGCTGAGACAGGTAACAAGGGGTTTCCAAATTTAAGCACAGCAAAGCATAGCCCCCTACCCCCAGAGACTCAGAACAGAGGGCAAGAGGGCAAGGGGAGGTTGCCAGAGGAAGCAGCTTAGAAAATTACCCTAAACTCTTGGCTTCCCAGAAAAAACTAGAAGCGGCTTTGTCCTTCTCCACCCCCACAATGCCAATACTTGCAGAGGGCAAGCAACTGGGGATCAGCAGTAAAAAACAAACAAACAAAGAAAGGCCTGGTCTACCAACCTGGAGGAAGAGAAGGGGGGAAGGTCACAAAGACTTGCCTGCTGCATCACTGGGTCCTCAGACCCTAGGGCATCCCCCAGAAAAGGCCTCCTGAGTGTCTACTTCTGCTCACCCCATTCCTTCTCCTCAAGCCTGCAAAGAAGACCCCAGGTCGACAGAGCCACAGGAGAGGCCCAGGTCTCCGTTAAGATGCATAAGTTAGCAATTCTCAAAGTTAATGAGCCACCTGGGAACTGGGCAAAATGCAAGTTCAGCGGATCCAAAAAGGAGCCTGAGATTCTGCATTTCTAACAAGCTCCCAGGTGTTGCTGCTACTGCTGGTCCACAGACCACACTTTGAGTAGCAAAGACATAAGCTTAAGTTTTCAAAACGGATTTGGTTGATAATGGTTAATGGTTAGAAATGGTCAATATGATTATACTACCATCCTTACCATCTCATCATCATAAGTAACTAAAACACTGGTTTCAAGACTGAGTTGTATGTTTGCAGATGACATGATACTATACATAGAGAATCTGAAAGATGCTATGAGAAAACTACTAGAGCTAATCAATGAATTTGGTAAAGTTGCAGGATACAAAATTAATGCACGGAAATCTCTAGCATTCCTATACACTAATGATGAAAAATCTGAAAGAGAAATTAAGGAAACACTCCCATTTACCACTGCAACAAAAAGAATAAAATACCTAGGAATAAGCCTACCTAAGGAGACATAAGACCTGCATGCAATAAAACTATAAGACACTGATGAAAGAAATTAAAGATGATACAAACAGATGGAGAGATACACCATGTCCCTGGATTGGAAGAATCAACATTGTGGAAATGACTCTACTACCCAAAGCAATCTACAGATTCAATACAATCCCTATCAAACTACCAGTGGCATTTTTCACAGAACTAGAACAAAAAATTGCACAATTTGTATGGAAACACAAAAGACCCTGAATAGCCAGAGCAATCTTGAGGAAGAAAAACAGAGCTGGAGGAATCAGGCGCCCTGACTTCAGACTATACTACAAAGCTACAGTAATCAAGACAGTATGGTACTGGCACAAAAACAGAAATACAGATCAATGGAACAGGACAGAAAGTCCAGAGATATGCCCACGCACATATGGTCACCTTATCTTTGATAAAGGAGGCAAGAATATACAATGGAGACAAGACAGCCTCTTCAATAAGTGGTGCTTGGAAAACTGGACAGCTACATGTAAAAGAATGAAATTAGAACACTCCCTAACACCATACAAAAAAAAAAACTCAAAATGGATTAAAGACCTAAATGTAAGGCCAGACACTATCAAACTCTTAGAGGAAAACATAGGCAGAACACTCTATGACATAAATCACAGCAAGATCCTTTTTGACCCACCTCCTAAGGAAATGGAAATAAAAACAAAAATAAACAAATGGGACCTAATGAAACTTAAAAGCTTTTGCACAGCAAAGGAAAACATAAACAAGATGAAAAGACAACCTTCAGAATGGGAGAAAATATTTGCAAATGAAGTAACTGACAAAGGATTAATCTCCAAAATTTACGAGCAGCTCATGCAGCTCAATATCAAAAAAACAAACAACCCAATCCAAAAATGGGCAAAAGACTAAACAGACATTTCTCCAAAGAAGATATACAGATTGCCAACAAACACATGAAAGAATGCTTAACATCACTAATCATTAGAGAAATGCAAATCAAAACTACAACGAGGTGTCACCTCACACCAGTCAGAATGGCCATCATCAAAAAATCTACAAACAACAAATGCTGGAGAGGGTGTGGAGAAAAGGGAACCCTCTTGCACTGTTGGTGGGAATGTAAATTGATACAGCCACTATGGAGAACAGTATGGAGGTTCCTTAAAAAGCTAAAAATAGAACTACCATATGACCCAGCAATCCCACTACTGGGCATATACCCTGAGAAAACCATAATTCAAAAAGAGTCATGTACCACAATGTTCACTGCAGCTCTATTTACAATAGCCAGGACATGGAAGCAACCTAAGTGTCCATCGACAGATGAATGGATAAAGAAGATGTGGCACATATATACAATGGAATATTACTCAGCCATAAAAAGAAACAAAATTGAGTTATTTGTAGTGAGGTGGATGGACCTAGAGTCTGTCATACAGAGTGAAGTAAGTCAGAAAGAGAAAAACAAATACCGTATGCTAACACATATATACGGAATCTAAAAAAAAAAAAAAAAAAAAAAAGGTTATGAAGAACTTAGGGGCAGGACATAGAGAATGGACTTGAGGACATGGGGAGGGGGAAGGGTAAGCTGGGACGAAGTGAGAGAGTGGCACGGACTTATACATACTACGAAATGTAAAATAGCTAGCTAGTGGGAAGCAGCCGCATAGCACAGGGAGATCAGCTCGGTGCTTTGTGACCACCTAGAGGGGTGGGATAGAGAGGGTGGGAGGGAGACACAAGAGGGAGGAGATATGGGGATATATGTAAATGTATAGCTGATTCATTTTGTTATACAGCAGAAACTAATACACCATTGTAAAGTAATTATACTCCAATAAAGATGCTAAAAAAAAAAAAAAACTTAGTTGTAGGCTGCAAAACACCCTACATAGGTAATTAATTTCCGGATGTCTGCAGTGCATTGCCCAAACACACCTGAAATCCAGAGAAACGTGTTCTAGAGAAGCAAAGGTGGGGGGTGGGGGGAGGCCACCAGAACGTCCAGATGATGTCTCTCTCCCACAATTAGGGGTCTTGGAGGAAATTCATTTCTACAATCCTGTGTTCAAATCCATTTCTCTTTTTGCCTCTTACTGTACTTAGGATGGGACCAAAATTATTCACCAGTAGGGATTCACCAACTTTCCCCTTCCCTGACTCAGAGCTTTCAGGTATCAAAGATGACAGAACAGGGATGCTGTCGGTGAGGGGGAAGTCCTGGGCTAGGAGAGCAAGAGGCTGCTGGCTCTGTGAGGGTTTCAGACACTAGGAGAAAAAAAACCAGTTCACCTGGATTATGTACATGGGTAGAGTCCACTGTGATCTCCAGAGCAGACTCTATCCCCTCATTCCAAGCACGCTGGCAAATTCTTACTATAGAAAACTGCAACAGCTACTCTGCCTGACAGTGTTCTCTGGTGTGGAAAGCTCTGGTACACAGAGCAAGCCGGTGGCGCCAGGGAGCTGATGTCCCCATGAGTAGCCACCGAGCATTGACGAAAAGATTTAGTGAATAAATACTCCAATTTCTTTGATCCTCAGGGGATGCAACTGGAAGATACGGCTGCAAAACTCCAAGAAACCCCCAGTGGGATTGGGCCCCAGTTGCCCAGACGGAAAACCAGTTTATTAACGCTCTGAAAATATCCTTCCTTCCCTGTTGTATGAGCTTCCTAGGTCTGCTCTAACAAATTATCATTAACTTGGTGGGTTAAAGCAAAGAACTTTATTCTCTCACTGTTCTGGAGGCCGGAAGTCCAAGATCAAGGTGTCAGCAGGGTCATGCTCCCTCTAGAGGTTCTAGGGGAAAAACTTCACAGCTTCTGGTGGCTGCTGGGACTCCTTGATTTGTAGTCACATCACTCCAATCTCTGCCTCTGTGGTCACATTGCCTTCTCTGTGTGCTTCAAATCTGCCTCTGCCTCCTTATAAGGATACATGTAATTGCCCACCCAGATAATCCAGGATCATCTGCCCCATCTCAAGATCTTTAATAATTACATCTGCAGTGACTTTGCCACATAACTTAACATCCACAGGTTCCAGGGATTAGGACATGGAAATCGACTGGGTGCCATTTTTTAATCTACCACACCTGTGTCTCTTCCCTATACCCCTCCCCCGACGGGAACTCCTGGGATCATTCCCCAGATAAAATCCTTGCACTCTAATCCTAATCTCAGGGCCTGCTTTTGGGGAAACCCAAACCTAGACAACCCCCTTAATTGTTTGAGAACATGAAGAAGGCCTATACTAGACTTTTTAAAATACAAACTTGCCATGGGACAAGACCAGGGCTCTATAAGTGTTCTTGCAATGAAAGAAGAGTTCTTCCTCAGAGCAAAAGTCAGTCCCTCTGGTTTCACTGAAGACTCTGCTCTCCTTCACCTTCTCAGGACCTAAGCCATGGTGGTGATCTCTCCACTGCCTTGGTGGTCAGCCCCACCCACCCCCCCGGTCTCATCTACAGTAATACACTTCCCACCTTAAAAGTAAGGTGCCACCTCCAGATGGAAAGCAGATGGACACATGCCACTGAGGTTGAACGGGGCTAGCTAACAGCTCATTCACTGGGAAAAATGCATCAACTTCACTTCTTCACCCTCAGCTCCAGACAGACTCTCACCGGCAGAGAGAACGAAGGGGGGCAGCTTAAAGGGTTATTCCTGCCTCTCCTTCAGAACCCCAACCCCGAAGTATGGCCACAGGAACACAAATGGATTTCTCTGTAATTTTCTTCCAGGGCCTTAATGTTCTCTTGAAAATTATTTTTGACCAAACAAGCTATGCTTAGGATGTGGTGGCCAGGATGGACTTCATAAAAGTTGAGACTCTTCTAAGTGCTTTCTCTGCCTATTGCATAAGTCCTCCCCTTTTGGAGCAGTACTATTTCGAAAATCTCCACTGCACACATAAGAAAACTTACCCCTGCAGGTGTTAAGAAATTAACTTATGGTCTTGCAATAAGGAAGTGATGGAGCAAACACTCCAAGCAGGGCCAATGGACTCCTGATCACTACTTCACACACTGCCTCAATTATAACTATAGGATCAGCTCCAGGCTCAGACCACGGCCACCTTGGAAATGCTGAGGAGTCTGGGTTCAGCTGGTCAGGAGCCCTGCCCCATGCTCACTGCCATTCCGCCCTCTCACCCCAAGTCACCTCCCAGAGCCTCCCAGTTCTCTGAGCTGCCTTTGACTATTTCCCGGAAACTGACACCAAGGTTGAGTGACAGTGACAGGAGCTCAGACCTCCTCCAGAAAGAGAAAAAGGAGCCCTGATTCCAGCAAGGGAGTGTCTATGCCCTTCTTGGCGAGAGCCTGCTAGCCAGCACCTTATTATGCTGCGAGAGTCCGCGCAGGCCTCTTTAAGCCCATTCATCATTGTTCCGCTAAGTCCATGCTCTGACGCAGTAGCCTTGATTGTATTTTTCCCACCGCTACCGGCTTCAGTAATCTGGAAAACGGGGCGATGGGTAATCATTCTCTTTGTCATTAGGGCAAATAGGAGAGTCTTCTGTGGACATGGCCTCCCAGTGTGGGTGAGCAAAAGGGCAGGCAGAAGTGTTTTAATGAAAGGGCTGGCTCAGGGAGGCCTGTTTCTAAACAGAGGCAGCTTGAAGATACATGGTGTTGTAGCATGGAGCACAGGGAGTGTAGTTCTGCTCAGATCTCAGGAGAGTCAGGGATGGCCCAGGGCTGGGCCATGCACGGAAAGCTTAGTCACTCAGGAGTGTCGAGGAAGCAGTCACTGGTTTCCAGGATGGCCATGAGAAGCGGGAGTGTGAGGCTGCCTGGAGAAAGGGCTGCCGGCAGGCCTAATAATCTGCTTGGCTGGGAACTCAGCACAGCTGTTAGGGACACACGCTCTAGAGTCCCCTACCCTGGGCTTCATTCCTGACTTCCCCACTTTTCTAGTTGTGAAGTCTTGGGCACATGACTTATCCACCCAGAGCCTAAATTTACTAAACAGTAAAATGGACATGACAAATATCAGTGGATTTGTGAGGTTAAAATGTCATAAAGTCCATTAAATGCCTGGCATATAATAAATTGCCAACACATTTTAGTTGTCATCAGCCTCATCATGGACAGAATGTGAGGCTCAATGATAGGGACACCTGCTAGGACTTAGAGATGGGACGGACATGTTTGGGTCTTCAGATGGTCCACTGTGTCCAAGCAGGGCCTTGGAGACAAAGGAAAGTGAGAGACTTTTATGAGTCTAAAAAAATTAAAAAACATATTAATTAGTGTAACACTAACTTCTAACATATAAACTCCCAAGTACCAGTGGCTTAACAAAACAGAAGTTTATTTTTCGCTCATGTAGCAGGCCACAGTAGGTGTTTCTGGTTGGAAGGCATCTCTGCCATCTTTAACGTGTGGCCCCAAAGTTGCTCTGCGTGAGGACAAGCGGCTGGAGAAAAGGGGAGAGCATGGGGAATGCACGAGGGAGGTATGCATCAAGCAGGCCAGGGAGTGGTGCGGATCACAACTAGCCCATTGGCTGGAACTCAGTCACATGACTCCATCGAGCTGCAAGGAAGGCTGGGAAATATCTGTTTGTCTGCTCAGGAGGAAAAGGAAATGAGTTTTGGTGAACACATTCGATGAATAAAAATGAACTTCAATTAATGCCTCTTCTCAAGAGGCCAGGCTCATTCCTGGAGCCTTGTCTTCAAGGTTCTGGGGGGGGGCGGTTCTGCATGGAAAGGCACTGTTGAGTCCTGTGCCCTGGAATTCCTCACAGTCATGTGACCGCCAATTCTTCCTTCTCTTTTGTCATGCCTTTAGATTCCAAGACCATGCACATGGCAGGAAAAATAATGTGGGGCATGTCCTTTCCTGAAAGAGTAGCGCACTGCCAACACATGATATCAAAAAGAAGTAGGAGAAGCTGACCTCAGTTTTTCTTAAGGATGAAGTTAGAAAGAGGGATCTGGTGGCTAACTAGGACTAGGCTTTGAGAAACTCTCTTAGGCACAAAGATCCTCAGTCTTCACTGTGAGGCCATGAGGTGACACATGCCTCCATTATTTTGGGCAAGCTGACCAAACCATACTGGCTTTAAGACTATGCCACTACTGGACTCTTAGTTATCTTGACAGCTGGGAAAATATGAATCGATGCTTGAATGGTTAATTATGTGTGCCACACTGTCATAACTTCAAGCCATAATATGGTCACGGTTTGATCTCCCAGGAACAAGAATTTTAACTAACAGCTCACTGATTTTGGAAAGAGAAGATATTCAAAACCATGCCCTGCAAGCCGATCATAAGCCATTTGTATGACTGTTGTTAGTATAACTGATGCTATGTTGGGCCCTTACAGTTTCTCTTGTCCTTTTGCTGACCCTACCCAAAACTGTACGGTGCAGTGAATCACTTCTCTGTTGTCAAGGGCTTTGTAGTTAATAGATATTGTTTCATGATCATTAGGACCAGGTAGCCACTATACTCTGTTAGTCCCCAAACAATGATGAAAACCTTCCCTGACATATTCCTGGTGCCCACAAGACTAGTTATCCATTCATAAATCTTAACTTAGGAATGCATGTCCTGTTTCCAAACACCTACCCCCTTGCCCTAGGTTAACCATAAAATTGTCCCAGTGGCCCCTCGGCGGTGCAGAGTGCAGCCGCGAACTCTTTCAGGTCACTGTCGGCCTGATCCAGACCCCACCCTGTGAGTAAGTTACCCTATAATAAACTGACCCATTGATTACATGGAGCTGCCTGCCTCATTTTTCTGTCTCAGAATGCCTTCTCAGTTTGGTGGGCACTTTTTGTTCCCTCCGTCCTCCAACACCATCATCCAAATTATCTGAGGGTCATTCTGATCAACTTTCAACTACCTGACAAGGTCACTGCGTAGTCAATGCCATCCAGGCATTCCATGAATAGCAGGAGAGTCACTCTGGTCCCTCCTAGAAAATAACTATATCTGGTGGCTAAGTACATGAAGATGCAAAAATAGCCTAGTTAATAACCATTTTGGTAATCAATACAAAATGATTTCTCTAAGTTTCAACTGAGAACTGTTTCACAGACATGGCGTTGATCTCTATTTCAGTTTTCCCATCTAAAAACCAGAAATATTAGTATTCCTCCCTATATAGATTAGCTTATCATTTGGTAAATATTCACTCCCTTTACCCAAACGTCATGGGAGGAGTACACTTCCCTGCCCTACCGATATTGGATTTGGTCATATGACTTGCTCTGGCCAATGAAATGTATCACTTCTGAACCTAGGCCTTAAGAGATATTATGTCATTCTGCTCACCCCTTTGAGAGCTTCCAACCTCACCATTCAAGACCTCCCCCCAGATAACTGCTACCCCATTATCCTGGGCCCAGGAGTGAAAATATGTGGAGCAGAGCCACCTGAGCCAACCTCAGCTGCCCCACAGATATATGGGTATAAGTAAATACTTATTGTTATGTGCCACTGAGTTTGGGGATGGCTTGTTACACAGCATTATGGTGGCAATATCTAATTGATACACTCTTCATACAGCAAGAATATAGCAGTAGGAGCAGTTTTTAACAGGAGATAACTTACATAGAAAATAACCAAGCAATTATCATGAGTTACTTAGAGGCCCTAATATAGGACAAGGTCTTTGAAACAGAGCTCTTGTCAGAGCCTGCCTATGGGTAGGATACCAAGAAACCTGCTTTCCTTCCCACAGAGAGTTTTGCTTGAGGCTCCATCTTCATTTACCCAGCAAGTGGAGTGGGAGCTTTGAGTTCATTCTGTTCTTTATTTGGAAAGATTATCATTTAATATCTTTGAAGTCAGGTTGGACACACAAATCCTATTTTTGATAGTGCAAATTTCCTCTTTTCCAAGGAAGGCAGAGACAATGACTCTGGCACAGATGGAGGAGATTTCTTCAGGGAAGGAAAGCAGCATTTAGGTTGGTGACTGCCTTCCCTGGTGAGCTACTGTATTCTTGTTTGGGGTTTCTGGGCCCTCAGTTTGGATAGAGCGAGACTCTTCAACTGAGATTTATAGCATGGAAATAGTCAACAAGAGCAAATGAATCAATCTGGGAAGCCATGTTGCCCTCCACATAGTATTGTTCCTTCTGCTTCCCCCAAGTATTTACCCTTTTCTTACAATCATTATTTATCTGATGAACCCATATTAAAGCACTTTCATGGGTATACTCAGCCAAAGGGTATCATAGTACACATGCTATGGTGGCTGCCTTTGCTTAAATATGTGGTTTTGTTTATCTGTTTAAGAAAGCATCATCTTTCCACTATGAATAAGTGCTAGGGGATATCAGTTTGAGTCCAATCATGTTCTACACTGTAGAGGGCAATGGGTAACTAAGAAATCTCCTTAGCTGTGTATTCCCCACCCCAACATTCTAGCAGAGTTCTTTTCCAGCCTAAGTCCCAGACAAGAGTGAGTATTGCTAACATTAGGAAGTTCTGCATGGAATGCTGCCACTTCCCCTCCCCAGCCTGTGCTCTTCTCAATCTACACTTCAATCTCATCTGTCCCCATGGCTTTAAGCATCATTTTACACTGACAACTCTTCCATTTAGACCTCTAGCCCAGAATACTCCTGAGTTCCAAATTCATTTAAAAAAAAACAACGGCCTATTTGATGGTTTACAGACATTTTAAACATACTATATCCAAATGGAATTCTCAGTCCACTCTCTCCCTCCACATACAGACACCAAACCTCCAAAACTGATTTTCCTCTGACCATACACAATAAATAACATTTTCATCTTTTCTAGGACTTAAATTGAGAATCTGGGAGTCATCCATGCTCCTCTGTCTCCTTCAGCCCCTTCAACCAATTTCTTACATACTGAGTCCTAGAGTCTATTTTCAAAACACATGAAGATTCCATCACTTCTCTCTGCCATCATCGGCTTAGACCAAGCATCATAATCTCTTCTCTGAACTCCTGCAAACGCTTCTACTTGGCCTTCCTCACTGCATCCTCCACATAATCAGTCAGTGATTTTTTTCTTAAATGTAAGGCATTCTACATCACATTTCTCTTCAAAACACTCCAGTGACTTCCTGTTGTAACATATTACCACAAACGTAGTGACTTAAAGTGACACAAACTGATTATCTTACAGTTCTGGAGGTCAGAAGTTTGAAAAGGGTCTTAATGGGCTAAAATCAATGTGTCAGCAGATTTTGTTCCTTTCTAGAGGCTTCAGGAGAGGATCTATTCCTTGCCTTTTCTAACTTCTAGAGGATGTCTCCATTCCTTGGTTCATGGCCCTGCATGACCTTAGCCTCTGCTTCTGTCATCCCATCTCCTTCTCTGTATCTGACCCTCCTGCTTCCCTTCTATAAGGACGCTAGTAATTCCATTGGGCCCACCCTGATAACCCAGGATCATCTCCCCATCTCAAGAGTCTTGGCTTAATCTCATCTGGAAAGTCTCTTTTGCCATGTAAGGATAACACAGTCGCAGGTTCCAAGGATTAGGACATGGTCATCTTTGGAGGCCACTATTCTATCTACCATACTTACGATCCCACTTAGAACAAAATTAAAAGTTGTTTCCCTGGCCTATAAGGCCTCATACAATCAGGAACCCTACTATCTCTCTGATCTCATGCCCTACCGTTCTCTCCCTGTTCAATCAAACCCCACCAGCTCCCTTGCTGTCCTTCAAAAGAGCCAAGCTTGCTCCATGTGCTGAAACTTCTTCTCCCTAGGAAGCTATCCCCTAAATGCCCATGTAGCCCACTCCCTCACGTGGTTCAGACCTTTGCCCAAATGCAACTTTTCGAAAGGGCTTCCTGACCACCTAACACAGACCCCAAACACACACACACAAACACCATCATTGTCTGTTCCTTACCCAATCTTATTTTTTTTCTTAGCATCTGATATAGTATATATTTATTTGGTTATTTATTAATTATGGAACCCTCCCTTCCAAATGTAAGCTCCATGAGGGTGGGGACCTTGCTTTTGTTCAAAGGTTTTTACTCAGTGCCTGGCACACAGGAAGCATTCAATACATTTTTGGTGAACATATGAATGGAAGAAGAATAAAAAGTCTATTGCATAAGTGCAATGGTTCACACACAGGGGACTGGCTAATTCTACCTGTTCAAGGAAGACTTAATAGAGAAGGGAACAGTTAGGCAAAAATTTGATGGATAAATACATATTTAGCAAGTAAACAAAACACCTAACAAGCTTTCTCAGATCTAATACTCCCTGGGTGAATGGAGTAAATTGAATTTGTGGACCAAGAAGTCCAAAAACTCTCTTATCTCAAGGAAAGTTACCAAAAGACTCCTTATCTTGAGCCACATCTATTGTTCAGATACTTGCTGGTTGACAATTCAGTTTTCTCCAGTTCTCCCAGGGCTGTTTGTCAGCACCAAATAAGGCAGGCTAAAGAGCTCAGGTGTGATTGAGGCAAATATCCACACTGAGTGAGGAGCAAGGGCCTTTCTGGTGGGAGACTTTCGGCAATGATAAAACTGAATTTAAGTTGTACCTTGGGAATACAGAATTTGTCTTTTTCCACTGTATCATGCATTCATATTCTACCACGTTTCATGATGCAGTTTTGACCTGTTCCCCTTAGGTGCCCATGGTCTTACGACCCTGTTCATGCCAGTACCCCGGTCAGGAGTGGGGGTCACAAAGGGTAAGATCTCATCCGTCCATGAAAAGGAGGGAAGCTGAGCAGAGCGATGTTAGTTAGTCCGACTCAGGCCAGTTGGACCTCAATTAAAGTGGGTAATTCAACATGGTCACTGGACAGTGACTTGCTCTGCCACCACCATGAGCACATGCCCAGTCTCACCTGGATGAGGAGAGACACTCGGGAAAAAACTAACTTATCCCAACAAAGATCATCCTAGGCTGATGAGCCTCAAGTAGGCCTGCTAACTGCCTGCAGATTTATTAGCAAGCCCAGTCCAGATCAACCACACCTGACCCAGATCGGCTGGACCACCCAGCCACCAGGTACTCATGAGAAGTAGCATATGGTTGTGGTTTAAGCCACTAAATTTTGGGACGGTTTGTTACATGGCAACTGCTAACTGGTATAGAGTAGATAGATGGCTTGTCCCCTGAAGGGAGTCAACTCATAGAGGTAGAGAATGCTGTGACTCAGAGGATCCATGGTTATGTTGGCCATTGCTGGGCACACTGGACCCAGAGTTCATTGGCCATAGATTCACATCTAAGAACTTGGAAAGGCAGGATGTGCTGCCTGCCTAAGCACGATCAGCTGACATGCTGGGGAAGTTCTGCTCCTGATGTGATGTGATCAGTAATTTTATTTTATCCATCTGGAAAAACAAGTCTGGGCTGATGCTGATGGCTTGTGAATGGCTCCGAAAAAGAGAATAAGTTCTCTCTCCACTCATGAAAGCATGAAAGTCTGCTCCTTGGCAATCAAGGTCAGGACGTGATGCTCAACAGTCCGCCTTCCCCTGCAGACTTAGCAGCCACCTGGAGACCTTGAAGAAGCAGTACTGACAGAAAACAAGCACAATTTCAAACCATTCCCTCTGAAGTTTTACCAGTGTTTGATGGACATGGCTAGATACTCCTCAGACAGCAGAGAATCGCCCTCTCCTTGGAATAAAATCAGCTGGACAGAATTTTTCTTTCCAAATGTAAAACGTTGTTTCCAAACAAAGGAAGTGAGATGTTTTCTACAGCTGCTCCACATCCATTATGCTTTGCAATAGCATTGTTCATGAGGTTTTTATGATGCAAAAAAAAAAAATAATTAAGATGAGAGGCACTTCTTGTCCCTGAATCTTTTTTGTTTAAACATGTTTTGCAAATGGCCAATATATCCTGTTACTTAGGTTAGCATCCAGAAAATGCTAGCACTTAATTATAGAATCAGCAGCTAATATGCTTAATGACTTTCCATTATACCCAACAATAGCTGCAGTGTGCTTTAAAAAATGCACTTGCATTCATATTCCTTTGACCTATCTATCAGAACCTTGAGGCAATCACACTCTAACCATTTATTAGTAACTGCCCTAGTTAACCTGAGGGTCATGGATATGGTGTGGTGTACCCACAAAGGGAAGGAAATGCCAAATGCCTTCTGGACAGAAGAGCAGAGTCTTGGTTCACAACTCACTTTGTGTTTCAAGAGCTTAGAGCTCGTATGTTTAATATTCATCAGGGCACCAGACTTCCCAGGAGCTAGTGAACTTCAGCTCTCAATGAGGCGGGTCATATGGGAAAAGGCCCAAAGTTAGCAGCTAAGAGAGCCCAGTGGAGATGAATGGGAGACTGTGATGTTGAGGAGCATGTGGGAAGAGAGGACAGTGGGTTGAACTGTGTCCCCTCCCCAAATTCATATGTTGAGGTCCTAACTGCCAGTATCTCAGAACATCACTGTATTTGGAGATAGGTCTTAAAGAGGTAGTTAAGTTGAAATGGGGTTATATGAGTGGTCTCTAATCCAATATGACTGGTGTCCTTGTAATAAAAGGAGACCGGGACACAGACAAACACAGAGGAACACCATGTGTAGACACAGGGAGAAGACAGCCATCTGCAAGCCAAGGAAAGAAATCTCAGAAGAAACCAACCCTGATGACACCTTGATCTTGGACTTCCAACCTATAGAGCTGTGAGAAAATAAATTTCTGTTGTTTAAGCTACTCAGCCTGTGGCACTTTGTTATGGATCCTAGCAAAGTAATATAGGCAGACTCTGGTCGTGTCCATATCCCAAGTCCAATAGACACACCACTAGACAGAGTGGTCTCTGATGGTCACAAATGTGTGTGCTCACAGTTGTGGTTCCTTTAGAAGCTTCCTACCCACCTCACGCAATGGGCTACATGCAAGGGGGATTCAAGCTCTCCTTAGGTCTTCATGATCTGAGGAACCACTGGTGGCTCGCCCTGAGGACTCTTCCCCTATTTCCTTTCCTGCTTTGCCTTTTGAACCTATTGCTCTATACTGGGCTGGTTTTCAGGTTTTCCTCCCTCAGGCCATACTCTCCCTGTTTGATCCAAATTCATGATCTTCAATGCCAAGGATAGCCCTCCAATCAGAAACTCTGCAGACGCTTAAGCCTAAACCAGATAAGTTTTGTTCTGGCCCATTGCTTCTCAGACTTTGATGTGTGTATGAGTCACCTGGGGATCTGGTTAAAAGGCTGATTATGACTCAAGTAGGTCTGGGTATAGCCTGAGAGTCTGAATTTCCAACAGGCTCCTGGGTGTTTCTGAGGCTGCTGGTGAGAAGATAACCTTTGAGTGGCCGGGCTCTAACACAGGGTTTTCCAACCTTGGCAATGTTGAGATTTGGGGCCAGATAATCCTTTGTGGTGGGTGTTGTCCTGAGCACTATCAAATGTTTAGCAGCATCTCTGGCCTCAACCCACCAGATGCTAATAGCATTCCCCAGTTGTGACAACCAAAAATGTCTCCAGATGTTGCCAAGTATCTCCAATGGTGGGGAGGTGTACAAAAATCACTCCATTTGAGAACCACTTCTCAGGCCTATATGCTTTACCTTAGGGCACTGCTTCCTGATGTCTTTCAGGCCACAGCATATAGCAAAAAGGAAAACCAACATGCACCCACAGTGTGCTGGACAATGGAGGAGGTAGCTTGCTGTAGGAAGGACTTCAGCTGCCCCAGGCCAGTGCTAGCCACCAGGACCAGCTACATAATTTACAGGGCCCACTGCAAAATAAAAATGTGGGGCCCCTTACTCAGAAATTATTGAGGATTTCAAGACAGTATCAGCAGAGGGCTAAACTAAGCACCATGTAACTATACCAGGGGCACATTCATGAAGCTGGTGCTGCCAGCCACTCTGAGAATCCCCACTGAAGGAATCCTCGCTGGTTGGGAAGATCTACCCTAAAGGATTCTCTGCCTGTTATCTCCCCCAGTACTGTGAGGATCACCAGTGGCCTGGTACAAGTTCGATAAGCTAAACATTGAACAAACTGTTCCCAAACTGTTCTGTTTTGTTCAACTTGTTGTTCAATATACTTCCCACCAAGAAAGTGAAGGATCTGATTCCTTTTTGAAAGCACCAATTGGAAACAAAGGACCAAAGAGGGTAAAGATTCTGAAGAACCTTGCTCTTAGTAAAGCTATTTGGTACAATGACAGAAGGGTCAACGTGGGTGAACAGAGAATTGAATTACTTGACATATAGAAGTTTCCCAGGTAAATTCCTCCTGAATATAAGGAGCCTGTCTTGGAGGACTCAGGCTACCAGCAGAAGTAGAGAGCCTTTGTTATCTTCTTCTCACTTTGCTTTAACCAAGATGTATGAAGAGTTGAAGCTGGGAGTTAAAGACTATTGGGCAACCAAAGCAACGATGCAGAAAAGTCAGATCCCCCTAGAAGAGCTGGTAAGCAGAAGAGAGCTGAGGTAAGCACCATTTACAAGAGGTCTGCCTGCTTCCTGGCACAAGCTGGAGCAAGCCATCAGCAGGCAGGAGCCGTGAATAAGCTCAGGTGAAATGCTCTAAGTGGAAAAATAATTATAAATGGGTCATGAATGGGGGAAAAACAACTTCTGCTCTGAATAGTGAGAGGAAACAGCTGAGTTTAGAGTAAAGGCAACCAGCCTTACCTAGATATTCTACCTTGGACTGGAGCACCACTTCCTTATTTTATTCTTATAGTAAATGTACTCATTTCCTAGAGCTGCTATAACAAATAACCAAAAACTGGCTGGCTTGAAACAAAGGGAATTTATCCCGTCTCAGTTTCGGAGGCCAGAAGTCTGAAATCAAGGTGTCAGCAGGGCCATACTCCCTCTGAAGGCTCTAGGGAAGTGTCCTTTCTCACCTCGTCCAGCTTCAAGACTCCAGATGTTCCTTAGCTGTGGCAACATCCCTACAATCTCTGCCTCCAATGTCACACACTCTGTACCTTTGTCTCTCATGACACTTGTCATTAGATTTAGGACGCATCTGGCTAATCCAGGATAATTTCATCTCAGGAGCTTTAACTTAACTACATCTGCAAAGACCTTTCTTTTCTTCCAAATAACATTCACAGGGAGCAGATATTAGGATATGGTCCTATTTGGGATAGGAGGCCACTAGTCAACCTTAGGAAATTTTTGTTTAAGACTGTTGTAAACAAAAATTAATATCATCATTTTTTTGGAAAATCTGTAATTTTTCACGTGCTGTGTTGGGGGAGACCCAGTTCACCTCCTTGCATGTTTCCATGAGTGCGCTTCTATCCCATTCCCCAGAAGAGAGTGGGACTGGAGTTCTTCTGGCCCCCTTTGCACCTCCTCACTTACTCATTCTTATGGGAAGGCCAGAGACTACTTTTTCGGTGGAAACTGGGGAAGGTTTGACATCCTCTGGCCCCTTACTTACCAAGGATAAGAATAGATAAGCAGGCAGCATAACTCTATTCCCCCACAAATAATGGGTAAGTGGGCAGCCAGAAATGCTTGGCTGGCTGGGAACTTGCTGGAAACGAAAACCCGGCTTCACTTCAGATAGGTCCAAGTTCTAGATATAGGAGTTAACTGCAAGAACACTCACTTTGACCTCAGGTCCAAGCTGTGTTCTCCAGCACAGTTAATAAAAGACCCTGAATTTTAAGGGTTTGGCACTGGCCTTGCTCATTAATGCATCTGAGGTTTCACTTGATAATCACCTGGTTCTTCCACAGGGAGAAAGGAGGTAGGATTAGAACCCTCAAATCTCCACTTTTCTATTGTGTCCCGTGTATACATCCCTAACCATGGTTCGAATATCCAAGGCAGGTGTCAGTATTGTTTACTGGCTCTTAGCTATGGAAACTGAAGACTGTCTGAAAAGACAATCAACATTTATAGCTGTAGCCTTGTAAATTAAAACTTAGAAAGTGATAATATATATTATATAATTCAAGAGGTGAATTGCATAATAAAAGTTCTGAACTTGACAGCAAAATGTCAACATAAAATTTTAAATATTTACTTAGCCATATGTTGACTGTAAAACATCAAGCATTCTCCAGAATGAAAGAATAGAGAATTACCCTCCTAATAGTGAAAAAAAAGAAACCACCTGAATGTCTATCAGTAGAGGATGGTTAAATAAATTCTGGTACCTCTGTATTCTGGGGTAGCATATAGCCACCAAGAAAGAAAGACACATTATGTAAAAGCAGAGGTTGCAGAATAATACATAATAGGGGATCCCATTTTTGATACAAGAAAGAAACCATAGATTTCTTTATGTTCCTATACGCGAAAATGCTAGAAAAAAAAGGCTACGAATATTCATAGTAAGCTGATGGCAGTGGTCGCCTCCGGGAAGAAGAGATGGCTTGGAAGCAGAGGGGAACAAGTGAATGGGGGTTTCACATTTGTGGAATCGTTTTGATTTCTGATGATTAGGACGTATTCTCTTGCCACTTGAACATTTCAAATAATCATGTCAATTAAGTAACTATTTTATATTTTGAAGGGTAATTTCTGGATTTTTTTAAAGGCCATAAAGGAATAGTTAGGTTTTATAAAAAAATAGTAGACACTAAAAAAATATGGTAACCCAAACAAGTATCTAGCTAGCTAGCTATTCACACACATAAGTATATGTATTTATACACATAAATGTGTGTAGATATATACGTGTGTATGTGATCATGTATAGTATGAATTTATTAACTATCTAATTTCATTTTACAAAATACATTGAGCAACCTGTGATTCTTTTTCAGAACCTTCTTCTTCTCTTCTTTCCTTTTCCCTATCTCCCTCTCTCTCTCTCTCACTTCCAAGCAAAATCAAGTTGCATTTAACAAAAGAGCAATTCCCTACTCCCCCTTCCACCCTGACTCTCTAGCATTCCCCTTGGATGTGCTTGAAGTGAACCAGCTCTTTACTCTGAGAAGTCACAGCAGCAAGACCTCCTTCATGCAATGAGTGTAGGTAGAGAAATCTCTGGTCCTGACCATGGGGTTAAAAGAAAAGGCTGTGTGACGTAGCAGAATCATCAAGGCTCTGGGAGTCACCATCGACCTAGTTTAGAATTCTGGTTCTGCCAACTTGTAATTAAATGGCCTGGCAGAATAATTCAGTCTCACCTGTAAAATGAAGGATAAAAATAAATGCTTCAGAGCGTTAGAGTGAGGATTCAAGGAGGTAACATACAGCAAACGTGCAGCTAGAACTGGGCCTGGCATGGAATCTGACAGAGCAAAGGCTGACCCTTGCCGTCCACTCACTGTTTTTGGAAAGTGGGGGAGGTCTGTCTTGATGACGAGAGGCCATGTGCTTTGAGCTGGCAAAGGCAGCAAGAGCAGCAGGAACGGCTGACCTGTTAACTCTGTGCCCCATGTCCCCTGACCAGGGACAAGGCTGGGTATAGATTCTGTTACCAAAATTTTCCAAGGACCCGGTAAACACACACTACCTTCACATCTTTCTCACTTCAAGGCAATTGCCTTCCAAACCACTTAAGCTTGATTCTTTATTTAGTCCCATTAAAGTACACTTTCTTGCCTCATCTTTTGGGGCAAGGCCAATTACATGAAATAAGTTTCTAGAATTCCCTAAAGGAAAACGCCACTCTTCCATTCCTGTTGGCATTTGACTAGGTTAGAATTACGATCCTTATTAGTAAGGTTCCATCATCTTTCTTTCTGTTTCCTTCCTCCACCCTCACTGACATCTTCAGCAGCTGGTCATTCCTTCCTTAGTATTCACAGTTTCTGAGTGCTGGGGACAGTGCTCCAAATTTCCCTGTGTGAATCAGATGCTAAAACTACAGCATCCACTCTTCTCTCAGAAAACCCCAACCCTGTCCACCCTCTTAGCTCCACAGTGTGCTCACTGGCTGCCAGTCTCCACCCGCACCCTCTTCTGCCATCTCAAGCTTCCTGCCCCACGACAGATCACGGGAAAGGTCCATGAAGTGAAAGTGAGCACTCGAGTGCCAGGCAGACTTTGCCTACACCCATACCAGCAAAAATCAAAGACTGAAAGGGTGGGTGAACATGGGCCAGGCTTGCTGTGAGTGTTAAATTACATAATGTACGTAAAGTGCCCAAGATAGCACGTGGCACCTGGTGGTGGTGGTGGTGGTGGTGGTGGTGGTGGTGACCACATGACCCTTTCCTCCTCTCCTCCCTCCTCTCCTTCTCCTTCTTTCTTCTCCCTCATCCCCCTCCTCCTCTTCCTCTTCTCTATTATTATTTTAACACTAATAGCAGCTGTCATTTTCTGATGCTCTTACCAAGTGTCAGGTCCTAAGCTAAGAGTTCACCCACAGCATTTCATTTAATCCCTATAACGGTTGTCTGCAAGGTGGACATTACTGAGTGCCCCTGACTGCAGCAAAGGCATTAATTAATAGTGAGATGTTGGGCTGTTGAGTGCAAATACCTGGGTTCTAATCACCACCTGGCACTTACTAACTGTTGGTCCCTCAGCAAACAATTTCATCTCTGGGAGCCTCATCTGTAAAATGGTGAAGTAACTATAGTAGCTACTGCGATGGGCTGCTGAGCGGTTTAAGGTCAGGGTACAGCATCCGGCACATAATAGGACTCTCTGTGTAGCTGCCCTCTCTCTCTCCCCATCCTCTTCTTCTGTTCCTAGTTCTATAGACTAAAACTGTCCAACAGAACAACGGATGCCCCAAATTGTATATGTAAGCCACAGACATAACTAAATTTCCTAGTGACCACATTTTTTTTAAAAAAAGGCAAAAAGAAACAAGTAAAATTAACTCTAACAACAAATTGTATCTAACCCTATATCCAAAATATTATCATTTCAACACGTCAACATGTAGCCAGTATAAAAATCATTAACCACATATTTACAGTCATTTTTTTAATACTCAGTGTCATCCAGCAGGGACTTGACACCTGCAGCACATCTTGGGTCACAGCAGCCACATTTCAAGGACTCAAAACTCACATGTGGCTGGTGGCTATGCTACTGAACAGGGCAGTGACAGACAAAGAAGATGGAGATAGATAAAGAGGGTAAGTCATCTGTCCCGGTCCACATGGCTCAGAAGTGGTATGACCAGGATTGAAACCATGCCTGTCTAGCTCCAAAGCCTGCCATGATTTTGTGATAGTCACATAAACAGTTAGATAGTGGCTCAAGGGCCTGGTTTTAGTTCCTCTAGGTCGCCACGTGGAATGATTATTATGCTCTAAGTGTGACTGGAAACCCAACCCTTTAGGCTGGCAGGTTGCCCTCCATCTCTCTAACTGCTGCTGTCACATTAACGTGCATATACATTCTTTTTTTTTTAAATTTATTTATTTATTTTTGGCTGTGTTGGGTCTTCTTTGCTGCACGCGGGCTTTCTCTAGTTGTGGTGAGTGGGGGCTACACTTGGTTGTGCTGCGTGGGCTTCTCACTGCGGTGGCTTCTCTTGTCACGGAGCACGGGCTCTAGGCGCGCGGGCCTCAGTAGTTGTGGCACGTGGGCTCTAGAGCACAGGCTCAGTAGTTGTGGTGCACGGGCTTAGTTGCTCCAAGGCATGTGGGATCTTCCCGACGCAAGGCTCAAACTCGTGTCCGCTGTATTGGCAGACGGATTCTTAACCACTGTGCCACCAGGGAAGCCCCTGCACATACTTTCTTGTGGGGAGTGGGGGGACCTCTCTCTATCTTGTTCTGTTAAGATATAAATAAGCTGCGTTTCTCACCTCCCTTCCCTCCCAGAGGCAACCTCTTTCCAGAAGTTGATATGTCCTTTCTACTTCACACCAGACCTTGGCAAGCCTGAGGTGTCCTTAGGGAGTGGGATGACTCATTGGTGCTGGTCTCTGGGGACAGTACACTACTTGCTTATTCACCACAGTGAAGGACACAGAAGCCTCAGTAATCTCTTCAAATCACTTTGAATTGCTTGGCTTAAATCCACGCATCTCTATCCCACCCCTCATGCTCCCCGATCCTTGAGACATTTTAGAAAGCATGTCTGCCAGCCTGAGGTGACCTTTAGAAGAGCAGCACTGATGGTCTCTCTTCATCCTTCCATTCCACCCTCTCAGAGGAGGTCACTGCGGAGCCCTGAGCTATTCTGAAAGGTGAGGACTTCCTGCCCTCTGTGCCAACGATTCCCGAGAGCTGGCTGGAGATCAAATTTTCACTTGTTCTTGAAAAATGAGCAACATTTTAAGTTTTGTCACAGAGCTAAATTTATTTAATATAAAAGGCGATCTTTGTTGGTTTCCAGCCACTCTCTCTACAACCACTGTGACGACTATTGGTTAGGGGTAGGGCCCCGGATACTACGGCCTGTGTCCCTTGGGTTGAAAGCTCTAATTAATTTTTATCGAATCATAAGTGGGCATCCTGGAGTCCCAGAAGCATGCACCCCAAACACTGAAACTAATCATGCAAGTTAAAGAGAAAAGAAAAATCCACAACATTGTATATAATTTTAATTTCCTCTATGAAATGGTGGTGAGAGTAGATGGTGGTGTACATTTGTTTTTGAATGTCCTTACTTGGCATAAGAAGTTGATGAGCCTATTTAAGTTTTCTAGAGTCATATATATATATATATACACATATATATATATATATATATATGTATATATATATATATATATACTCACACACAGTCTTGTATTTAGTCCTTAAAACTATTCTGCAATGTAGGTAGTATATAGATCTATAAAATCTCCATGTCTGGGAACTACAGATCTGATACTTGCCTAATGGCATGAGATCTGGAAACCCTTGAAGACTAATGAGAAATACCCGGATGAGCAACCTGTTTGTGAGGCAGCAAGAGAGGAGGGTAACTCAGCTCTGCCACTTCCTTGGGCTCATCACTTGGTTCCTTTTTTGAAACGGGTGGACCAGCTTCTTTCCAGCATGACACTATCACTGAAACAGCAGCTAACATTAATTGTGTCAGGCATTGTGCAAAGTGCCTGCATGCACTACCAACTTTAATTCTCACAATAGCTCTGTTGGGTAAGTTTAGGTATTCCTACAGTGGGGGGGATAAGGAAATCAACAGGTAACTTACCAAAGTTGCAGAGCTAGTGAGTGGCATGGTTGGGATTCAAACCCAGGTCAGCATGATTCCAAAGCTTGTGTTCGTAACTGCTGTGCTATGGTATATTATATAGCTATGTGGAAGCAAATAGAACATTTTGGGTGTGAAAATTATATACAGTGTTGTAGACTTTGCGTCTCTCTTTAACTTGGACGGCTAGCTCCAGTGTTTGGGATCATGAGTTGGGGATGCCAGGATGGCCATTTCTGATGTGGTACAAGCTAATTAGATTTTTCACCCAGGAGGCTCAGGCTGTGCCATCCTAGGCACCTGCCTGCCTGACACTGGCGCCAGTGGGAGTACAGGGAGAGTGACTGATGCAGGGCAAATACATCTCAGCCTCTTGCCTCGCTACTCAAAGTACACACTCCGTTACAGAAGGCAATTCATTGCCTCACATTTCTCCACCGTCTCCCTGTGTCTAACCTGCACACTGTGAGGTGTAATGTACAGGATTTTCTGCATACTGATCATTTTATCACCAACGTCTCCACATTTCATTCCTGTGAGAGGAGTTATAGTTACACTAAAAGGTCTAAATGAGGCAGAGTTCAAAAGGAGCCCAAGTTTTTCAGAAGTCCTTACTCTTGCTTCCATCGTAATTTCTCTACACCGCCGTGTACCACCACAAAAGACAAAGTGAGCAGGTTTGGAGCACCAGCCTACGGAACTATGGCTGCATCTGGCTGTGAAAAGGGGACTAGAATGAAATCAGTTGATAAACATGGCGAGCGACTTGGCAGACAGCTCCGATTTAGATGATCACTCAGCCAGCCCTGGGCATGACTTAGGTCCCGCGTGATAGCACAAGAAAATAGACTTGGTTTCTGCCACCCTGGAACCAATCTCGGCCTGCTGAGGATCAAAAGTGAGAGAACCGTATAGTCTCATCTGCACAACCTTTATGGGTATCTATCTACAGTTTGGTTCAGGTCCAGGCATAAACTTGAATTAAAGGTTGAAATTGATGACTCAGAGCTTAGCTGGAATTGCAGGCGAGAAAATGGATCTGTGTACTGGGAGGAAAATATGTCTGAGGATGAGAGGGAGAGATGGAAGAGCCAGATGCTCAGACCCACATCCCACCCGTCTGCCCCAGGAGCTCCCATTGAGTTGTCGCATTGCGGGCAGCAGAGGGCACTATTAATACGTTCCGAAGTGCACAGCACACTTGAAGAAACAGGAGGTTTACAATAAATTTGAGTGTGCCATTTGGGCGGGGGGCGGTCATAGGATTATAGTTATAGCCTTCATTGTTTCCTGTTCTCAAACTCACAGATTAACAAGATTCTAAAATAAAGAGTGGCTACAGAGTGAAACTGACTCCTTCATGGAACATCAAGATTTTAGGATCTGAAGCAGAAACACACACACACGTATTTAAAACAGAGTGATTACTATAGCCCAGCTTCATGATGCTAAACGCTTTACATGCATTATCTTATTTAATCTTCACCTCTATGTGGGTGGGTCCTGTTGCCATCTCCATTTTACAGATGACGAAACTGAGGCTCAGAGAGTCAAATGAATTGCTCCAAGTTACCAACTAGTGAGTGACAGAGCTGGGATCTGAGCCAACTTCAGACGCCAAAGCCCACACTCATAACCACCGCGCTATACCTCGTGGCAGGCATCTCTTGCATAATGTGAGAAGAAAGCACCAACTCCTTAGCCACCAACAGGAACTGAGATGTTGTGAACTCAGTGTTGCTATATCTATGCCTCATCAAAAGTTGTGAAAAATAAGTGTGCTTAAACCCTGCGAAAGCCTCTCTTCCTCCACCAGCCAGCTCCTGACCTTAACCCAACAAAATTCCTGGGTTAAAAAGTAGATGGCTTTGTTAGAGGTTAAGTCTTGAAAATCTGCATTGCAGCCCAAGGGTTTTATCCTCAACAGCAAACCTCAAGGTAACCCAATTTCTCAGGAAACCATAAAATTAGGAATTGTTCACCCCTTAGTCCATCTCTATCTAGATCTAGCACAGAGCATGGTGTGAAGTAAATTCTCAGTAAGTGATGAATATATACATTAATCAACCCACATAAGCCAATGACTCAATGACAAGTAAATGGAATCAAGAAAACCAACAGACCCCACAGGTGGTTGACGTTCTAGAGGTAACACACCATTGTAAACTCAGAATCTTATCATCTCTAAAATAGTCCACTTTGGAACTCCTATGACACTTAACTTTTGGATCCTTCTAGAAGGGCTGCTCCGGCTAATATTGCTCACTGTGTTCCCATAAACTAATCTAACAGGGATACCAAAGCTGTTCTTCTGGGAATTCTCAGTGTTTGAAGTGCATTATAGATTTTCTAATTCAATTCCTTTTCCAGGGATGACAAATACTTAGCATGTGTGTCTCTACCCTCCCCACTCCCCATGCCCAGGACAGACCTTGTTAATGGATCATGACACTCTTCCAACTGAGCCCGGATGGCCAGTAACAATCCATCAGACTGGATCCACAAGGTAAAACCCATTTATTTTCCTGACTCAAGACCTCTGGAATGACCAATTCAGCATCACAGCCAAGCAATGACCCAGCTCATGTCTGAACACCTCCACAGACTGGAAATACATTCTCATAACAACAGCATATTCCATCTTCAGAATTCTGTTAGAAAACCTTTCTTAGGGATACTTCTGGTGAACATAGAGACAGAACACCCATGTCTTCTATGCTTGCCTCTTTCCAAATTTTTATTAAAATACACTTGAAAATACAAATAACAGAGAGCAGCTGGCCCTTGCAAAAAAAAAAAAAAAAAAAAATGACAAAAATCCAAGGGGGAATCTTCTCTAACTGCATTGATGATAGGGATTGAAGGAAGAGCACATTTTTGGAATACATGCCATAAATCCTACCCTTTAATTCATAGCAGCATAAATGCCCCCAAAGAACATAGGTAACACATCAGATCCTTACTCCATTAAATTTCACTTTATGTTCTTTATTTCTACAGTGCCCAGGAAAGAAATGGAAGGCAATCCACAGGAACATCCTTCTAAGAGATCCAGAACTAGGATTATAGGAGATTCCTTCTCTCCCCATCAACGGCTCCTCTTAATCTCCATTCATTCTAAGACAGTAACATTTGACATGTGCTGTGGTGAGAATTAGTTTTGATTCTGAGATGCTTGGCAACCTAAGAGAATACCCTGTTACTAAAATTGCAGTCTCCCGTGCCCACGCTATACAATGAAGAACTGTGCACATAACCTGAGAAACCAGGCTGGGGTAAGAAAGGCCCCTCCCTCACTCCAGCAGGCCTGCAAACATGATCTTGTGCAAGTACACAGCACTGAGATCTCATCAGAGAGAAAAGTCAGCACCCAGCTGGGCTAACTAAGGGCGTTTGCCCAATCTGTTGACAAGACACCCCCAACCTTCTAAGGAAGTGCTAACAGGATTGCAGCAATATCACACCCAGTGCAAAGAGGACACTAACAAAATGACGTGTGGAGCAAATGAATAAAAGAATGACTAAATGAAGAGATGATAAAATGAACAAAAAGGGATAACGAGTTTCAGGAAAAAGAAGAACATGTCTCTGGAAATTATGCTCTTTAAGAAATGGGCAGACCATGGATTTTTGCAGAGCCAGGCCAGGAGCCACAGGGACAAACAGGTGGAGAGGGTGAGAAAGACAGCACATGGAGAGCTCGCTACTGAGACTCACTGAGAATTCAAATACTCAATAGCAGAACCTAGGTCCTCACTGGAGGCAGAGAAGAGCAGAAGGGACAATGTGGAAATTAAATCAGATATGTGCCTTTGACAGCTGAGAAAATCCCAGACGGACAAGGAAGCTGGGACTGTTTCTATAGGGTTCTCTCCATCTCATCACTTAGTCACTTCCATGGAGATGCCCTCCCTGATGATCTAAAATAGATTCGCCCATTTGCCCACTGTTTACTCACTATGTTGTGCTTTTCTTCACATTTTTTTAAAAAAAATTATTTTTTTTTTTTTTGGCTGTGTTGGGTCTTCGTTTCTGTGCGAGGGCTTCCTCTAGTTGTGGCAAACGGGGGCCACTCTTCATCGCGGTGCGCGGGCCTCTCACTATCGCGGCCTCTCTTGTTGCGGAGCACAGGCTCCAGACGCGCAGGCTCAGTAGTTGTGGCGCACGGGCTTAGTTGCTCCGCGGCATGTGGGATCTTCCCAGACCAGGGCTCGAACCCGTGTCCCCTGCATTGGCAGGCAGATTCTCAACCACTGCGCCACCAGGGAAGCCCCCACATTTATTTATTTATTTATTTATTTATTTATTTTTATTATTATTCTTTAGTGAACGCCCACTGTATGCTTCACACTTTATTTTATTTTTTAAATTAATTAATTTATTTATTTTTGGCTGTGCTGGGTCTTCGCCTCTGTGCAAGGGCCCTCTCCAGTTGCGGCAAGTGGGGGCCACTCTTCATCGCGGTGCGCGGGCCTCTCACCGTCGCGGCCCCTCCCGTTGCGGAGCACAGGCTCCAGACGCGCAGGCTCAGCAATTGTGGCTCACGGGCTCAGTTGCTCCGCGGCATGTGGGATCTTCCCAGACCAGGGCTCGAACCCGTGTCCCCTGCACCGGCAGGCAGACTCCCAACCACTGCGCCACCAGGGAAGCCCCACATTTATTTTTAGTATCTGTTTACTATCTCCCTGACTGGGAACCCCATGGGGACAGAGTCCTTATCTGCCCACTGCTAAGCCATTACCCCCAAAGGAGTACTGGGCATGTAGGAGGCATTTAATGAGTATTCATTATATGAATGCATGAATAAATCAGGGGAAGAAAAATTTACTACAACCAAACATAGTTTACTACTTCAGAGCAAGGGTAGTTTAATAATAGGAAATCTATAACACAATGCATCATATTTATAGGTAAATTTTAAAGGTAAACTGAAAAATAAATCAATAAAATGTAACTAGTCATAATTAAAAGCAAAAATTTACCATATTAGGAGTAAAAGAGAATTGACTTAATGTGAAATGAACACTAAGTTAAATCGAGTGTCATTATATTTAATAGTGAAACACTAGCAACATTCCTCCTAAAATTAAAAATTAGATAAGAGTCCATAATATCCAAAGTTATTTTTAATTTTTTCTAGGAGTTCTAGTCCATTGAGTAAGTTCCAGATGGGATAAAGAGTTAAATGTATATCTAGAACACTTTTTAAAGTTTTTTAAAAGTGTAAAATTAGCTGATTCTTCTCAAAGTATCCAAGCATCAAAGCAATGAAAAAGACATATATTTTTTCTACAAAAAGTAAAGCTTTTCTTAACTTTTAAAAGTAACAAAATACAGGAAAAATTGTTTTAAACCCCCACAAAGCGTGTGTGTGTGTGTGTGTATAGATCAATTATACGTCAATAAAAGTTTCAAAAATAAAACAAATTGATAATGCCTCAATATTTTGAGAATGCTTATAAGTCTGTAATAAAAACTCTTGAGCCAAATTTTTAAAATTTCAAGTCACAGAAAAACAAATTACAAAAGAAAAGCAAGTGTCCAAATAAACAAAATTAATTCAATGTCTCCAATGAAAAATGCAAAACAAAACAGTAAAATAGAATTTTATTTCAAAACTTTTCTTTTTAATGATCATGCTCTAGGCTTTTGAGGTGGAATGAAGCAGGTTCTCTTACTTACTGATAGCAGGAGAATAACTGTTGAAAGCCAAATGCTGAAATCTACTTTTCTGCCACTTCTAATCTATTCTCAACACTACAGCCAGAGTAATCTTTTCAAAGAGCAAATATGACCAGGCTACTTCCTTATCTAAATCCCTTCAAGGACTTCCAGTTGCTTCTAGAATAAAGATCTAAATCATAGCACAGCCTACATGATCCTCTATGGTCTGGCCACTGTCTCCCCCTGAACTTTATGTCCCAGTATCTGTCCTACATCAACAAGAGCCTTCCTCTCTGCACTCAGAGTTCCTCATTCCCTCTCATCCCAGCCTTTTTGACTGTGATCCTTTCTCCTGGACCACTCCTCTCCTTCTCCCAATTCACCTTTATTTTTCCCAGGTCTTAGCTTTATCTTCTATTCCCAGGGAAATTTTACCTGGTCTCCCTGAATAGAAGTTCTCCCAATAAAGTTTATTTGAATATCATGGACTTCTCCTTCCTGGCACATATCACGGTTTTAATTTTATGTTTGTTTTGGGTGGTTACTTAATATCTCTCTCCTCCCCTAGACTGTGAGCTCTCAGAAATCAATGGCCAATCTCTTTGTGTTTGCTATTGTAGCCTGAGTACCTGGACCATAAGATATGCTTAATAAATATTTACTGAAAGAAGCAAACTACTCCAGTTCATCTGGGCCACTCCTAAAATAGCAAGACCTAAAGTTCACCCATGCATGGTTTGCCAAGTCATATAAGTGCAGGACGCACACATTTCTGAATATAGCCCTATTATAGGGTTGAACAAAAGTGAAGTTACTATTCTCTGACATGCCACCATTAGACCACATCATCTCCAATTTTATTCTTATGTACATACTTGCATTCCAGGATTCCAAGGTGAAATGTTATGTTTATCCCTACTAAATTTCCTCTTGTAAACTAAGCCCATAATTTCAACGTTTTAAAGATCCTTCTGAATCCTGATTGTGTCAAATTCCATGTTTCCTCTAGTTTCATGTCACCCACAATTACTTGTCTTTTAAATTACTGATGAAGGTTGTATAATTACAATGATAACTATGAAGATATCTATCATTTCTTGAGCCCTTATTTAAAAGCATCAGGTCCTGTGCCTATTGGCACACTGACTCCTGTCACCTTCCTAACAACATTAGGAGGTGGGTATTTTCATCTCAGACTTTAGAGATGGTAAATCTGTGGCTCTGAGGATCAGTTAACTTGTCTGTGATCTCACAGCACATAAATGGAAAGACAAAGATTTGAACTCAGGCATCTCTGTCTCCTAAGCCTCTTTACATGACTGTAGTGGTTTTCAAACTTTTCTTAGCCATGAAGTCTGTTGCTTCAGGTAAATCTTACATGGAAGCCTGCCATACAGCTAAAATCAGAATAGATCTCTGCCTAGCACAGCTTCAAAATTACTGCAGCACATTGGACTGATTTTCACCAAAGAAGGCCTAAATCAGAGGCCTGGGTGAACCCCTAGAAACCTGTTAGATTCACAGTAACCAGTCACCTGTTCTGGAATATACTAGCGTATTCTGGAACATTTTAGAATACTCTGGGAAAGTCTATAATGATGGAAATGTTCCATTCTGTGCTGTCCAATATTATAGTCACTAACCCCATGTGCTACTAAACACTAGAAATGTGGCTAGTGTAACTGAAAAACTGATTTTTAAGTGTAATTTAATTTATACGAATTTAAATAGCCACAGAAATTATGAGTTGGCCTTATTTTATCAGCCTCTATCTCACACTTCCTTATAGTCTTTAAAACACAACAGAGTCATGAAAAGATATGGAGAAAACTTAAATCCATATTACTAAGTGGAAGAAGTCAATCTGAAAAGGCTACATACTGCATGATTACAACAATGTGACATTCTGGAAAAGGCAAAAGTATGGAGACAGTAAAAAGATCAGTGGTTGCCAGGGGTTGGTGTAGGAGAGGGATGAATAGGCAGAGCACAGAAGATTTTAGGGTAGTGAAAATAATTGTTATGATGCCATGATGATGGATACATGTCGTTATACAATTGTCCAAACCCATAGAATATGAGTTATAACACCAAGAGTGAACACTAAACTAGGGACTTTGGGTGGTTATGATATGTCAGTGTCGATTCATCAATTGTAACAAATGTACCACTCTGGTGTGAGATATTGATAATAGGAGATGTTATGCATGGTGAGGGCAGAGGACATTTGGGAAATCTCCGTGCATTCCTCTAAATTTTGCTCCAAACCTAAAACTTCTCTTAAAAAATAATATCTTAAAAAACACACACACACAGTTGATTAGGAATAAAAGTGTGACCTCAGGCAACAAGAAAGGTCTAGGAGAAAACACACACCAAAGAGCCATGTGCCCCCTACATTTCCCAGCTTCCCTTGCAGTTAGGTTGGGGCCGTGTGACTAATCTGGCCAAAGAGCTCTGAGTGGAAGTGACACAGGGCTCTAAGGCTGAGGCAATTAAGACTTAGTGTGCCTCAATTTCCCTCCCCCGAGGGAGGACACATGTTCCAAACAACCTAACTAGAAATGTATGAGAAGGCATTTCACATGAGAGAAATGTCTTCATTGTCTTAAGCTTCTGATATTTCAAGGTTAACTGTTACAGCAGCATTGTATTGCCTAAGCTGACTAATAAATAGCAGCAGAGAGCACTCAGAATTCTTGACAAAATGAGAACAACAAAGAAGTAGCAGAAGCAGGATTCAGAAAGGTGAGGAATCAGAGACGATAAACTCCATTAACAGCAGCAATGATTTTTGTGCCTTACCCTGGTGGAGAGAGGAAGCATTTTTATAATAATTGTGGTCCAGGTTCTAAACAGCAAATGATTAGGAATGGTAATCTCTATTCTGTTAACCTATAGTTTGCTTCTAAAGAAAAGTTTTCCCATAGCAAACACCATCTTGCTTCTTTCCTTCAGAAAGAGTCTTACGCCAATTATGTTACATAAGTGGAGATTATAAAACCTGCATTAGCAATGATTCCTCTGGCAGCTCCATGCCCCTGGAGCTGTCACTTGGCAATTGTTTAATGGGACAGATATGGCCGTTGATATTGGGGGTAATGTGGAAAATAGACATTTATGGCCACAGCTTATCAGACATTAATCCCTTTCTCTAATAGTAATTCCTGTCTGTGATGACTGCTAAATACCACCAGTTCTCTGCTCTTTCTCTGCGTAAAGAGTCAGTTGGACACCATTAGCTAAGACCCACTGCATCACTTGCTTTTCAAAAAGGTGCATTTTTTCAATAAATATTTAAAGAATGCCTTTCCTCTCAGATATGTGAGTCATTCATAGATTTCTCTGCAGAAACATCTCAGTTCTCCTGAACAGGGATGTCCAGACATCATGCAGAGGTCTACTGCTATCTCCCTGCCCCTTGAGGATGTAGGAAAATGTGAAATTTATTTCCAATTTCATGGCCTGCTGAGAGTTCCAAAGCTGTCAGGATAGTCTACTACAGTGTAGACTTGGGGAGAAATCTTGGGGCCGTCTGGTTATGCTACCTGCTAGCGCTGTGACCGTAGACAGCTATTCTCTCTGTCTCTGCACAGTGGACGCTGAAAAGGTGCTGCCTAAATCTCCTTGGATTCCTTTAACCGATTCTGTTTGTCCATCTCCCCACTTTGATATGCTTTTTTTCTTTTATCCCATGCCCTTCAGAAGACCATTATGGACTTCTGGAGCCACTTTACTCAAACAAACCGAGAAAGCCAGAAGTGCTGAGAGCTTACAATGCCCGAGCATGTGCGGCCAATGACTGGTGCGGGAGTATCAAAGTCCAGTGACCTCGACTCCATGCAGGGCAAACTCTGCTGTGTGATTCACCTCCCGATCTCCTGCACCAGATCAGGCTGAGGGTGAAATCTAACCTCAAGTGGCTGTTTCCCTACCCTACTCTCTCATACCAATTTCCCCAGGGAACACTTTCTTTTTTTTTTTTTCTATATAAACTTTTTATTTTAGAGTAGTTTTTGATTTACAGAAAATTTTCAGATAGTACAATATACTATATTTCCGATATGTGGGGTTCCCATATACCCCATATCCAGTTTAGACTATGTAAAAAATTAATAAACAGAAACCTCAATTAAATAGAGTTGAGAGACCAGAAGGAAAAGCTCTCACGTCCTGTGATGATAGCAGAGCCCAACAGGAAGAAGAAAGAGTCCTCTTCTTTCCTGGCCAGGCCTCAACCAATGAAAAGCCATGGATTCTTTGTTTACTATAGCCCTCCTAAACTCCTTCTTCTGTCTAGAAAAGGGTCTCTTTCCCTTGCCATGTGGGAACGTGCATGTGGTTCCCTATGGTTACAGACCCTGAATAGCAATTCTCTGCTGATCCCCGCCCCACCCCCAAAAAAACTTTTGCTTGGGGAAATATCTAGCAGTCTATTTGTTTTAGGTCAACACCTATTATTAACATCTTCCACCAGTATAATACATTTGTCATCATCACTGAATCAATATTCATACATAGTTGTTAAGTACAGTCCATACTTTATTCAGATTTGCTCAGTTTTTTGGCTAATTTCCTTTTTCTGCTCCAAGATCCCATCCAGGATCCCACATCACATTTAGTCATCATGTCTCCTTAGGCTCTTCTGGGCTGTGGCAGTTTTTCAGACTTTACTTGTTTTTGATGACCCTGAAGAGTACAGTAAGTGTTTTGTAGAATGTACCTCAATTGGGATTTGTCTGATGTTTTTCTCATGATTACACTGGGGTTATGGCTTTGGGAAGGAAGATCACAGAGGGAGTGTCCTTTGCATCTCATCATGCCCAGGGTACATGCTATCAACATGATTTATCATTGTTGTTTCACCTTGATCACCTGGCTGGGTAATGTTTATCAGGCTTCTTCACTGTAAAGTTACTCACTCCTCCCCCCACCACATACTGTAACCTCTGGAAGGAAAATCATTATGTGCAGCCTACACCTAAGGAGTGGGAAGTTATACTCCACCTCCTTGAGGGTAAAGCATCTATATCAAGTGCATCCATCCCCCAGCTGCTATGAGCTTTGGCTGCTAACTGCTCACAGCTGCTCCGCTTTTCCAGAAAACAGCCCTTGGAGGACCAGAAATCCGTCATCCAGAAGGGTACACCATTCTCCAGGGGCATCCCATAGTCAATGACTGGCCGATATAGGTGGACAATAGACCAATCCTGCTGCCTCAGTTCAGAGGACAACCTTGTGGGACATTTTATATCCCAGAGGCCTCCATGGGTCACGCCAAGACTAGAGGCCACTTCCCTGCTCAGCTTTTTTCCCTTCCCTCTTCTGCTGCCCTTACTCCCTCACAGTTTTTGGGTTTTTTTTCTTAAGAGCAATCCCTCAGTAAATCACATGTACCTGGATCCCTGATCAGACTTGACCTCCAGGAAACCAAACCTAAGGCATCTGGCAAATAAGAGTGGTCCTGGGGAAAAATGAGGGTGATGTTGAATCATTTGCTGGTGGGCAACGAAGATTTCCATCATTAGAGATCATCTCTGATGTGTGGGCACAATGCAATTGCAAAGACTTTTACCTGAGATAAACTGAAACAGGCTACAGGGGGAAGGGGAGGCCCTACCTGATGCAGTATCTCTGGCATTTGAGAGGTATGGGGGTGGAGGAAAATATGTAAGGACTGTGGAATTGAGTGGTTGTTGCTGAAAACAATGTTGGTTGATGCTTTGAGGAGAGAAAGTAACAGAGAGCAAAATGAATTTTCAATTTCCAGGAAAAAATAACCTTGAATGTAAGAGCAGGTATCCTGGGATTCCCGCCCTATCCCTTGATGCTCTAGAAAGCTACGTCACCTAAGAGGTTTCTCCAAATGACACTCTGGCCTATCTATGAATGATATCAAAATTTCTAGTTACTCAGCCAAATATATTAAAACAGGAAATCAAACTGTTTTATTCATCCTTATGAACCTAAGAAAACAGGAGACAGAGGAATCTTAGACTTTACAGCATGTGGGTTTTGTCAAAAAGATAGTTCCTCTGTCATGGGGGTTTACAGCTTTTCCCAATTCAATTAATTGGAATCTCACAGAAAAGCAAATGCTGTAAAATAAAAGACTCAAACATCTGGGACACCAAGCACAATCCAGTGGAAAACACTTATGCAGTCACAGCTTGTGGATGGGAATTTTAAGAGCCTTTATTTCTAAGAACCACTGCTCAGAGAGAGCGTGGCTTCTTTTAACAGCTAGTACACAGGCAGGTTTAGGTGGTGGTTTTTCTTAGAATGCAATTTAGTGAGCCTTCTCCAATGCATTCATTCAATCAAAATATATTAATTGAATGTCTCTTTGGGGCCAGCCATAGTGTTAGGGTATAATGGTAAGCAAAGTCATTTCTGTACTTACAGAGCTTAGGGTCTAACTCCATTTCAAAAACTCCTGGCCCAGAAGGAGAGAGTCATGGAGAGAACGTGACCCTGACAAGATATGTGACCGTTAGTCAAGGGACACAACCAGACTGAGGCACTTTCACCCTCTTTATTCCCTCTTAAGGCTCTCCATTGGCCAACCCAATCAGAGTCCAGAGGACCAAGGAGCCCCACTGATAGAGTTCATACAGATGAGCTACTGAGAGCACTGGGCAGGAGAAGGAAGCAGAGAAGACCTGGAGGGACAATGGAAGACAGTCAGCACACAGTCATGACCCAGCGATGATCAATAACTGTTATCTCAGCAAACTACTCCCCTCTAGCTGGCTACATTCAGCCTCCAGGATACTCTCATGGTGTCCTTTGTATGTAATTTTTCTCTCATTTAACTCTGAATCAAATACTCTCCTCCAATCTATTATATATGACCAGTGTTGTCTTTCCATATAGGAAGTTTTTGTCTTCCTGTGTAGCTTCTGGATATATAATGCTCACTCCCCTTCTCTTTCTATGGGACCAAGTTCTCTGGAGCAAAATTATTCCCTTAGAGAACTCTGGAATTCCTAAAAGATCATATTTAGTCTTCTGGTATGAAAATATTGATGGAGATAAAACCTGTTAAATCCCAATTTGACTGCCAATCTGTGTTCAGAGCCACTTTCAAATGAGAGCTCATGAGACTGTGAAAGAAAAGGTAGTCTGAAAATGGTATATACATGCCTAAAGGATAATGATGTATGATCAGAATTGTTACTATTAAACACTCACTCGGTACCACCGAGGAGAAGATTTTATAGCAAAGTATGACCTTGAGAGTAATGCAGCCTAAACTGAGGAGGATGCTGATGGTATTAACAAAAATGGTAACATTGGTACCTATCATTTTTCAAGTACCTACTAAGTGCCTGACATTATACTCAGCCCTTTATACATATTAATCTCATTTAAAATTTTATTGATCTGATTAATATTAATTTTATACACATCTCATTTAATACTCAAATTGATCTGATTAAAGAGGATTTTTACTTCATACAGCTTATCTCACTCAATACTTAAATTGATATTGTTATTCCAGCATGTTTATACATATTACTGTATACATTGTGTACATTTAATCTCATTTAACACTCAAATAGATATTATTTCAGCATTTTTATACATATAATTTTATGCATTTTTATACCTTTTATCTCATTTGATACTGAAATTGATAGTATCATTCCAGCTTTACAGCGCAAGGTACTGATGCCCAAGGAGTGTGAGGTATCGCTGAGAATCAAAAAGCTGGTAAGCACGGGAGCAAGGCTGACATGCAGGCCTGTCTGGCCCCCATGCTCTTTCTCTCTCCACCACAAATGAAAGGCCTCCCCCAACAGTAATAGCTGACAAGCGAAGACTTTGGCCCAGACTAGGCGCTGTGCTATTTCTGTGTGCACTTTTTGCATTTGATTTTCACAACAACGCTATGAGGTGGGTTCTATTTTCAATTCCTATTTTGCAGAGCTCAAAAATGGCACCCAGACAAGTTATAGTAATTAAGTGAGACTTGTACTATCCAGACATCTGCTGGGAATCTGGCTAAAAATAGAGGGTCTGGCGAGTTGCTACACTGGGGACGGTTTCATTCTTTCAGTGTTGATGAAGCAATGAGGTGACCTGCGACTGAGGGCTTAGCCTGGGTTAAGGAAGAAAGATGAGTTAGCAATGGTGAGGTGGCAGAAGGCCATAGGAAAGTAACTCCGTTTTCCTGAGGATCTTAGTCATTCAGAAAGAGAAAAACTAGCACTGGCAGGTACAAACCCTGAATTCTTAGAAACAGATTTTTTTTTAACTTGATATATCAGAGTTCTGTGATTATGAGTGACAGAAAGTGACTCTGGATACCTTAGCAAACAACAACAACAGCTCCAAAGAAGATAAAAGTATAGCTGTTCACTTTACACAGAGAAAACATGGGCACGGGGTTTTGTAGGCTAAATAGTTACATGACTTAAAAATAGATGGAAGATTCTAAAGAAAGATTGTAAAGACGAAATCCCAAATAGCTCCAGTGAGAAGGAAAAGGGGTGAAGTCAGCAAGGCGACACTGGCTCTCTGAAGGCATCGTGTCTTGAAAGGCTCAGTAACAAAGGCAGAGCATGTGATCAGAGAGACAGAGATGTGACATCCCACTGACCTGGAGGAATGCAAGGCTTTGGGGAAGGGGAAAGCCCAGAATTAATGCAGGCAACAGCCAAAGAAAAAAGACCAGGGTGCACAGCACATTTCCTGGGGAGTACTAAGAATGGAACTAACATGCATTGACCTTAATTGTTATAAGTTTGGCTTCTGGAGTCTGATGTAGCTGAGTTGGAATCTACCTTGTGTCTTAGACTAACCTAGTGACTTTAGACAGGCCCTTCTTCCAGATGGAGCTAACATCCTGTTTTCTTCAAGTCTTGGTTCATACCGTCACCTTTTCAATGAGGCTACCCTGACTATCCTATTTAAATCCTCTCCCTCCTCTCCCCAGCTCCAAGACTTTTAATCTCACTTTCCCTGTTCCACCCTTCCCTTTCCACAGGACTTATCATCTTTTATCATACTAAACAAGTTTATTATTATTATGTGTAGTGTATTGTTTATTGTGCAACCCAACCCACCACATACAATAAGGCTAAGGTGTTTGCTGATTTTGCCCAAAAATATATCCCAACTGCCTAGAATAGTACCTGGCACACTGTAGTGCTTAATAAATACTTATTGAATGAATGAATGAAGTTCCTTAATCTCTCTGTCTTGTCTGTAAAATGGGGACAATGTTCACTGTGTTTTATGGATATTAAATGAGATGATGCATGCAAAAAACACCCAGCATAGTGCCTGGCAAAAAATAGTCAATAGATGTAGGCAATTATCGTGCTTTTTATATCAATTAATTTTCTCATGTGATCCTCATGTTAACTCTGAAAAGTAACATCTTGCTGATGAGGAAAATATAATTTATAGAGATAAAACCAGTTGTTAGTTTGATCTAACATCAGAGAGGCTTCATTTGTGGGAACAGTATAAAGAGAAGGCTAGAAGAGAGGCAAAGGAATTCATGTTCCATCTTTTTCAAGCCTTTTCTAGCAAAGGATGGTTAGCCCCAGACTAGCACAGGGATAGAATTCCAAAAACAGTGATCAGATGTATGTTCAGCGAACATTTTACTTCCTAATGTGGTGATCACTAGAAATCATGTTGGTTCACTAGGAGGTATTTGTACTACATAAGTGCATTTCCTTCCTTGATAATGTTACTGTGATAATAGAGGAAAGCTATAGGCCAAGCACAATGTATCTTGATTTCAACAGAGTATGTAACAAGACCCCTTTTAGACTTTATGCATAAGACAGTGAAACGTAGGTTCACTTGTTGTTGGATTTATCACTTGGACCAAAGATCGATAAACTTTTTCTGTAAACAGCCAGACAGTGAATATTTCAAATTTTGCTGGCCATATTGTCTCTGTCAGAACTATTCAGTTTTGCCATTGTAGTGTGAGAAAAATAGACAGCCATAAACAACATATAAACAAATAAGTGTAGCTGTGTTCCAATAAAACTTTACTTACAAAAAAATGCTGCTGGCTGGATCTGGCCCATGGCTGTAGTTTGCCATTTCCTGGCCTAGATGGTGGAATGGCTATAATCCTAAGTGTGCCACGGACTGAACTGGCAAACAGTCTCTATTGCAATGATATGAGAATAGGCTGACTACATTTATGAGTGATACAAAGCTAGGAGAAATATCCAACATGATGGATGACAAAGTCAAAATTTTAAATTAGGCAGAGACACCAAAACTACCAGCCCAAATTAATGTGATATAAGTTCATGCCTAAAAGTATATTGTTCTTTGATTAACAAAGCATCATCAATAATGAAAATAAGCTACATTCTATCTATCAACGCAATGAAGGGAGAAAACCGCCTTTGGCAAAAATTGCTCAAAAATGATCTGGGGTCGGCCATATGCTTCACTTATTATTCGTTCACTCATTCATTCATTCACTCACTTTAGTTTTCAGCAACAAGTCCCACCTGCTTACTAGGCCCTATGCATAGTGCTGGAGTGGTTTTGATGATAAATAAAATAGTCTCAGTCCTTAAAGACACATAATATAATCTATTAGACAAGGAAGATGTCCCTTTATTCATTCATTTATTCATTCATTCACTTATTTGTTTTTTCAAAAACTAAATATTGCAGCCAACAATGTGGCAGGGCCAGATCAGCGTGTGGGGATGACAAAGGCAAATGAGATTTAGTCTTCGCCTTTGAGGAACTCTGAATATAATCTAGGAGATACATTTTATGTAAACAGATCAATTACAATACAGCATGGTATATGCTGTTTCAGAAACATGAATCGAATGTGTGAAAGCAGAGAAAATGAAACAGCTAATTCATTCTAGAGGATTCCATGAAACCCTAACATTTGAGCTGTTTCTACAAAGTGGATTAGGAGTTTTACTATCAGATGTTGATATACTGTTTAATGTCTGAAAGACTTTTGTGCCTGGTTACAAACAACCACAAATACTGTGCTTTGTTTTGATGTTCCATTTACTAAAATCAGTCATTAGATCATAGGTAAATTTTTCAAAACAACTCTTTTGGTAATGTAAATGTTGCTTACAAATTTTATGAACCTCCAGTAAAGAAATTAAACTACAATTACAAGCGTAGTCTCTTAGTTGGGTTTTCTGCAGAAGCACTCCCTGAACAAGGTTCAAGTGTGCACAATGTGGTTGGGAGCTGTAAGGGATGGAAGCGGGGGGCAGTAACTGGAGAATCAGTCCAGGTAAGGAGAGTCAGACCAGAAGGGATATGTTATCAAGCCAGCTACCATAGCTGGTGACTGAAACAATCTCATGAGGAAGCTGTGGGAAATGATATAAAGTTGTACCTGGAAGTTATCCTGGCCAAGGGGCAAGGGAACTGAGGTATCTATACTCCCACACCTGTCAGTCACTGGGTAGGGACTGTCACAGGATAGTGATAGGGGTAGTTAATTCCAAGGCACTTCCAGTCTACCCTGTGCACCTGTGCGGGTGGGTTCTGGAAGTCTGCAGACAGCCCAATGACAAATATGTAGTGCAGTCTGCCTGGAGCTGGGCTGGAGAGCATGGAAATGGGATTCTGAGGGCACACGGGTGAAATACCAGCAGCAGCTGCTACATGTACTATGTATGAGTCTTGAAAATTCCAGACACCTTCAAGAGCAGGCAAAATATACAGGCATATAATGCTTACAAATGTACTAAAACTTATTCTAAAACAGCAACGTCAAGCATTCCATTCATTGCTTCATTATATTTGTCTTTGTACTTCTTATTTTCTAGGGTTATTCCTATGTAGCTTTTATTTCTTCTAGGGTTTTCACTGTAATATTTTGACAATATTTCCTGGTTGTAGTTATTATGCTATACCCAAGTAAAAGGAGAACTTCTCAGGCCACTTGAGGTTAAAGATTACCTAAAATAATTCAAGCCTGGTCATAAGACTGAGTAAAGTCCATTCACTATATCCTCAAGATAGAACTTTCTAGATCCACCCTTTCACACCGGGCTTGCTTTTTGGCAACTTGGGGATAGCCTCGCAAACTGTGTACTTTGAATGTCGTGTTTGGCTAGCATTACACCTCTTTGCCTCTTAGTGCTGTCACTTTAATTTACTGATCTCGTCTGCTAGCATTATTTAAAACGTACAAATTTCCGTTTCTATTTTATTATAATTTCTACAGCTTTCTAGAGGTTTCATCTCCTAGGAGATGAGCAATTGGGTCTGGGTACTTAGCATGCCTCTTACGGACTTTGAGCTAATTAATCATTTTGGAACACTGACTTGAACCCTCCTCCTACTTGGCCATTATGCATGACCATCAGTATGATCTGTCCTGCCTACACTTTGAACACAATATACTTCGTTATTTTTGGAATTACTTGACTTATGCACACTTATCTAGTTTATTCTTTCTTAATTGCACTGATAGAAGCAAGTACAGATTTCTATTTTGCATGCAGACAAATACTTGATCAAAGAATATAAAAATATTTGGTTCTATGGGAAATGGAATGTTTTGTGATAAGAGCACAGACCCTGGAGCCAAATGGCCTGGCTTCAAATTTGGGGTACCCCACTCACCAGCTATGTAACCTTGAAAAGGTCACTTAACCTCTTGGTGCTGGGCAAAGGTGCGTCAGTTACTGCCATTAATGAGCCATGTTTAGCAATGACAGAACTGTGCTATTTTAAAATTGTGAGTTCACACTTTATATCCCTCAGTATAACAAATTTGTTTGCAATATTCCACTTTTTAGCAAGTGAGAGTTTCTTGGTTACTAAGATTTTATCTTATATTGACAGCAGAAAGGGGGATGGAAACGGAGGACACAGAAGTTCAGAGAGAACACTCTGTGGAAAGGCAGAGTAGGAAAGAGCATGCTGTGAGATAGATAATAACAAGAATGGGGGACTGGTGTGATCCTTGGACTCTGGAGCTGCTTCCTCTTACCTCCTTGACCAACGTGAATCCCATTACACTACACTTTTATAACACCTTGCATCTCTCCTTGTATTACTTATCACAGCTGCAATTTTACAATTATTTGTGTGGCTCACATGTCTATGCCTTCCATTAGACTGTAAGCTCCAGAGGACAGGAATGTATTAGGGCGAAAAACGAACAGATGCAAAAACCAAGATGGATTACTTGGAAACCACAAGTTTTGTTTGTTTGTTTGTTTTTGTTTTGTTTTTTCTCATTCAGCTAATATGTAGTTGGATGTTTGGGAGGCAGCCTTGCACACAGTGACCAAGGAACCCAGGCTTCTTCCATTTAGTGTTTCTACCAATACCTGGGTCATGAACATCCTTCTCTGGATCTGCTACATTTGACCAGCAGCTGAAGGGAGAGAAAGAAAGGAGGCTCATGCATGGAGAGTTTTAATGGCTAGCCCTGGTGGTAGTATTCCTCATGTTGACCTATTCTGATGTGGCTTGAACTACAGTATTTGGTGTTTTCGTGAGTGCTTTATTTCATTTAGCATAATGTCCTCAGGGTCCATCCATGTTGTAGCATGTGACAGGATTTCCTTCCTTTTTAAGGCTGAGTGATATTCCATTGTCTATATATGCCATATTTTGTTTATCCATTCATTCCTCAATGAACATTTGGGTTGCTTCCATCTCTTGGGATATACGTAACACTACTGAATTATACTTAAAAATGGTTAAGATGGTTTTAAAGAAAAAAAAAGTGATGTGGCTGGGCACCCTCTAGAAGTCCACCCCATAGTCATGGAACCTGAGATGGAATGATCTCCTGGACTCACAGTGGATAGAGATCTGATCTACCCGGGCTCCATATTTCTTGTTCCTCCCTTATGGGCAATAATAGTTTTAAAAGACTACTTCCAAGATGCCAAAGTCCTTACATGTCTGATGGTCTCCTTTTGCTGAGAGGTCTGCAACATGGGCTATTAAGCACTCTGGATTCAGAATGTAAGGGCCCCACAATGCTGGCATTCCAACCCTCCCAGAATTTCCAAGAGCTCCACTTCCAAATCTCCATTCACTTCCTCTGATACACTCCCCATTTGTGAATATACAATACAACTTGTGATTAGAAGTTCTGGCACTGAGATCAAACAGACCTAGGCTTCCAGACTGGCTTCTGCACTCACAATCTGTGTGTTTCAGGAAGTTAATTACTTTGCTTGAGCCACAGTTTCCTTGGCAGTGAATTAAGACTAATGTAAGTTCTCTCTTGGATATTTTCACCAGATCCACTCTCTATACATCCGAACCAACCTATACGGCAGACCAACCTATACGGACTATACCAGTGGTTCTCACCTGGGACAATTTTGCCCCCTCAAGGGACATTTGGAGATATGGAGACATTTTGGGGTATCACAGCTGAGGAAGTCGCTATTAACATCTAGTGAGTAGAGGCCAGAGATGCTATGAAACATCCTACAGTGCACAGGAGGGTTTCTTCACAACAAAGAATTATCCAACCCCAAATATCAATAGTGCAGAGGTTGAGAAATGCTGGGCTACACCAATAGGTTCTCTGCTCCTCTGGCTCCTGGTTGGCATTGGCCAATGGGGAGCCCTAGCAGAAATCAGGAGAGAGAGGAGTATGAAGTCAGGCTAGTCATTCCCTTTGCTCTAATTCAAAGGGGTTGCCTTGGGTTGGCTGTGTCCCTCCCCGTAGGCCCCTGCTCCACTCAAAGCAGGCTTTTCTCCTTCTGGGATCTAGCAACTGCTGCCTGGGCTCATTTCTTTGGCCTAAGGGTGGTAACAGCTCTGCTGATAGTGGCCCCAGGGAACCACACTTCCTTTTGAGGCTCCTTTGTACCTTGCCACATCTTTGTAAATAGTCCCCTTTCAAATAAACCCTCTTCAAATTATCTTAATTTGATGATCTGTTTCCTTTTGGGATTCTGGGTGATATCAATAACAACCTCTTAAGGCTATTACAAGATTTCGATGAGATAACAGATAGAAACATTTGGCATGATGTGAGGCATGCTGTGAATGTTCAGTAAATTATAGCCTTCTCACAGTTCCACTTTGGGCCTTGCTGTTACCTTGGGTTCTTTGGACAGACGACCCTTCCTTCATATGAGCCACCTGAAAATTTTTCTCCCTTTTTAATTTGCAGCATACTTGGATCTTAAGAGATCTTTTTTTTTTTTTTTTTTTACAGCTATGCTCTAGTGTCTAGAGACAGCCATTCTGCTGCAGAGCTCAAATATGGCATTAAAATATGCTATGAGTTGGGAAACCTTTGCAGAAATTCCAGGCCTGTCTCTCCTCTCAGAATGCAAGACATTATTTGTCATCCTGTCACATAAATTTGGAAGCAATGTCCATGCTGGCCTTTTTGTCTCTGGGTATCCTGACTCAGTAGTAAGAATGGATGAGCCTGATTTTTATTGCTGGTGACAGGAGGAGAAAGGTTGGGCTCCAGCCTCTGCAAGTAAGGTTGGATGAGATTCAAACAAGGCAAGTGAAATCACCATGCCCCTGCCCAAGAGAACATGGGGCCCTGGGCAGATTCACTGCAGGTAAAATGCAAGACCAGACTCCAGCCATAGAGTCTGTTTGAGAATATGTGGGAACTACTGGGGCAGCTCATTCAGTCAGTCACTCATTCATTCCATATATTAATATTTGAGAGTAACTCTGGCTCTTTTTCATTTAAGTCTATTCTATGACATCACCCTGAGTACATAGAACAAAAAAGTTAAAGGTAATAGTCACATTTTCATCCACTGTCTCATCCAGATCTTTTAAAAGCTCTATGTGGGGGGCATTCCTATTGGCCCATTTTAAGGTGAGGAGACTGAGACTTGGAGAAAGTCATTTGCCCAAGCTGCATGATGGTGAACTAGGATTCATAAGCAGACAAGTAGACTCTAGAGTCAGATAGACCAGCCTGATTGTAGGAAGTTACTTTGCGGACCCTCTGTCCTCTATAACACCAGGATTATGATGAACCACCCCACTGCCTGGCCCATGGTCAATGCTACGGCTGGCAGCCAGCACCATTATTAGGAAGTAAGGAACTTTGAGTCTGGCATCCCTGAGTTACGATCCTGCTCTGCTTCTCAACAGCTATGTCCCTCAGGCAAATCATTTGACCTGCCTGGGCTCAGTTCCCTCATGTGCCAAGTGGAGGATAGTAATGTCTGCCTTACATGGTTGTGGTGAGAACTCCACAAATGCAGAGGTCTCCGAAGTGGAGCGTGCGCACTCTGAGGCGGGATGCAAGAAGAAGGTATCAGAATTTTGATCTCTAGCTTATTTAATTCACTTCAAAATAAAAAAGGAAATGAAGCTTTACTCATATTATTGTATGAATAGACGCTTGACACCCATATTTGATCTGTGTGTCAGCTCTTTTCTTTCCTCTACAACGCAGATTAGCTGCTAACACATTCACTTGCTTTGATCAAATTCATTCGTTCATTTGCTTTGAGCAAATTGTCTTGTGTGGCAATTGATGTGAGACCAGGTAAACGGATTTAAGGATTATAATAACCAGTTTTTAAGCAAGTGCACAAAAAGGACAAGTGACTTTTAAAAAATCCTGCTAGGGATCTATTTCAAAACATGCTAACAAGGTAAGTATAAATGAGCACGCAAAAAATGATAGAATTCACCTTTCTTCTACTTCGTTAAGGTTTCCTCACGGGCTACCATGATAGGTAAAGAAAATGATAATATAATCTGAGCTGACAAAACATCGCCCCTCACCCATCCAAAGGAAATTATCATAAAATGGTTTATAATATGGATTTACAACAACTACTATTAATCACAATTTTTTCTCTACGTTTATCTTGTGCTTGGAGACGTTAGCTAATAATAGTACAAGGCTACCACAATTAGCAAGACATTAAATATTATTTATTCCAAGTTAGTTTCATTCTTTTAGAATTTCTCATTTTGTGTATGTTTTATAAGGTACTCAAAAAGCACCATCTGACACTGTGTAAGCAACTAATCAAGCGTAATTATATTGGTGATATGTGCTTAACATCATTTTTGTTGGTGGGGTGTACAATTTAAAAAGCATGGAGGGACTTCCCTGGTGGCACAGTGGTTAAGAATCGGCCTGCTAATTCAGGGGACACGGGTTCGATCCCTGGTCTGGGAAGATCCCACATGCCTTGGAGCAACTAAGCCCATGCGCCACAACTACTGAGCCTGCACTCTTGAGCCCGTGAGCCACAACTAGTGAGCCCACATGCTACAACTACTGAAGCCCGTGTGCCCTAGGCCTGTGCACCGCAACTACTGAGCCCACACACCACAACTACTGAAGCCTGCGCACCTAGAGCCTGTCCTCCGCAACAAGAGAAGCCACCGCTATGAGAAGCCCGCGCACCACAACGAAGAGTAGCCCCCTCTCGCCACAACTAGAGAAAGCCCACACGCAGCAACGAAGACCCAACACGGCCAAAAAATAAAAAACTTTTTTAATTTTTAAAAATTTTTTTAAAAATTAAAAGTTTTAATTAAAAAAATAAAAAGCATGGAGACCCCTGAGCTAATGTATATAATAATAAAGTCATTAATTCAAAAACTTCCATGCAGTAGATGCTCAATAAAAAGCAACTGTTATTATTAACAATTTCCCACTTATTGAGCACATACCACATATGATTATTTTTCAACTTAAAAAAACTTTATTATGGAAAATTTCAAATACCTAAAACATAGAATGAACTTACGACCCGTTATGTACCTTTATCCAATTTTGGCAATTATCATTTTTCCGACCCTGTTTTATCTCTTCCCCTACGTATCTTTCTGGAATATATTAAAGCAAAGTCCACATCATTTCACCCACAAATAATTCTGTATGAACCTCTAACTGATAAGGGCTTTTTGTTTAACCACCTCACCATTATCACACCCAAACAATCATCAGTAATTCCTTTAATATCACCTACCGTGCTGTTATTATTATTATTATTATTATTACTATCCTTTGAAACTGCAAATATGATTGGATCCCTCCAGCATCACCCCATCTCCTTCATGACCACGTCCACATGCCTCACAGAGGCCAAAACACACAGCACGACTGGCCCCTGCCTGCCCGCTTCTCTTTGCCCACCACACTCTCACTCAGGCACCCTTTCCCAGTTCCTTAAACAGCACCCTCAGTCCCTCCCCATTCATTGCCCATTCAGTGTTCCCTCTATTTGAATTGCCTGTCCCGCTGCTCTCCCTGTCAGCTCCTTTTCAACCTTCAGGTCTCAGCTCTAAGATCCCCTCTTCCCTAAGTAGGCCCCCAGTTGGCTGCTTTGTTCTTCCACTAAATAATGTTCATGTGTTTCACACCACTCATCACAAAGTCTAGGTTTGTTCCTGTCTCCTTCATTTGACTGGGAGGAACACAGTCTGTTACAGTCACCATTTTCATCCTGAAGTTGAGCTCAGCTCAGTGCTGAGCAGAAGGTAGCAGCCAACACATCACTGAAGACTGAAAGGAGGAGTGAAGCCATGGTCTTGCCCTGCCTCCTTTTCCATTCCTATCTCCTCTTCCAGCGTCTGCTCTTCCTGCTCCTTCGACTTATAAGGTCTTCCTCTTCCCTCTCAAGCCACCCCCTGTCATTCCACATCACATCCTACCCACTCTTCAAGTTCAAATACAGCATGACCTCCTCTGGGAAGCCCAGACTGCTTCTGTGCTCACTCCCTGTGCTCACTTCCATCACCAAATTCATCGTATCATTCATGTCTCTCACCCTCACCACACTCTGTGTCCCTTGAGAACTGGGATGGTTAAATTTACAGGTCATGTTGACTAGACTAAGTTGCGACAAAACATTGTTTCTGGGTGTGTCTGTGAAGCTGTTTCCAGAAGAGATTAGCATTTGAATCCACAGACTGAGAAAAGAAGATCTGCCCTCACCAATGCAGGGGGAATCATCCAATCTACTGAGGGCCCGACCAGAAGAAAAAATCAGAGGAAGGGCAAATTTATTCTCCCTTCTTCAGCCCGAACATTCATCTTCTCCTGCCTTTGGACATTGGCTCTCCTGGTTCTCAGGCCTTTGGGTTTGGACCAGAACTACACCACTGGCTTTCCTGGGGCTCCAGCTTACAGATGGCAGATTGTGGAACTTCTCAGCCTCCATAATTGCATGAATCAATCCCTCATCATAGATCTCTCTGTGGTTGTCCATGTATATCCTATTGGTTCTGTTTCTCTAGAGAAACCTGACTAATACGAGTATTAATACCCTGTCCTGTACAATGTCTGGAGCTCAGTGCCTAGGACATTTCCATAAAGGTGTTAGGACTGCATAAATCAATCAGCCAGGAGTAGTAGGAAGGTAAAGTTAAGCCTGAAGGGCCAGGAAATAGAGAACAAGTAATGGGGATCAGTGGGTCTCAAAGACATAACAGGACGTCATACCAGGAAGGTTTGGATCAGTAGATGAGATCCAAGACCCTGAACAAGTGAGATGGTTCTGGGTTTCCATTTAAGGAGATGCCAGGTGTGATCTCAGGGTGATGGCAACCCTTTAAGTAAATATAGAATAATCTGAATATAAGCTCCAATAGGAAAAAGCTTCCCTAGGGGAGGGATTTTGATCTGTACCATTCACTGCTATACCTGTGCCTGCTATATAGTAGGTGCTCAAAACAAAGATCTCTTGGATGAATAAATGAATGGGCTGGCTGAATAAAAGGCAGGGATGTGAACTGGATATGAGTAGAGACAGGAAAGCAGCTGTTTCCTCACTACCCCTCAGAACCACCTAAGGGAAAAGACCCAAACCTGCCAACCCTGTGACGATCAATACCATGCCTATCTCATTTAATCTTGTCTTTCCAATGCCCAGCAGAGCCTGGCACCTAATAGCACTCAATAAATCATTGTGGAACAAATGATTCTTTCTGTGAAATGGAGGCTAATATTACTTAGCTTGAAATGAATTAGGATTCTCAACACTCTTCAATTCTTCGGTGAAAATTCTGTATCAGTTCAATCTCTAAGACTTTTTTAGCCCTGTTTTTAAGAGTGTTGAATCAATTCCAACTTATCAATCAAGGTCAGATTTGTCACTGGAGCATCTGCTTGCTAATATGAGCATGTTTGCATTTTGTTGAGCCTTTTATTTTTATTAGCTTGACATACTAGCACATTCCAGGCTGTCTCCAGATCATGATATTGTCGTAAATGGGCCACCAATGCCTTGGGAACTACTGGTAGGTTGTCTTTGAGAAAAAAGGAGAGGTTCTGATGACACAGACTTTACAAATACTGCATTAAGCAGAGAGTTCTTCAGTGCAGGATTGCTCAGAGCCTTTGTTATGCTAATATGAACTTGTGATCCCCTGGGAGAAGGTCTCAAAAGATGGTAATCCCCACATTCTTTGTTGCTTAAACCCTATTTTTTAGGGCTTCCCTGGTGGTGCAGTGGTTAAGAATCTGCCTGCCAATGCAGGGAACATAGGTTCGAGCCCTGGTCTGGGAAGATCCCACATGCCGTGGAGCAAATAAGCCCGTGCACCTCAACTACTGAGCCTGTGCTCTAGAGCCCGCGAGCCACCACTACTGAGCCCGCGTGCCACAACTACTGAAGCCCGTGCGCCTACAGCCCATGCTCCGCAACAAGAGAAACCACCACAATGAGAAGCCCACACACCGCAATGAAGAGTAGCCCCAGCTCACTGCAACTAGAGAAAGCCCACGTGTAGCAATGAAGACCCAATGCAGCCAAAAATAAAAAAATAAAATAAATTTTTTTTAAAAAAACTATTTTTTAGATATTTGATGAAACACCCAAAGGATGCCTATTCCAAGAACAGTTTTAGAAATGCTGTTTTCAAGAATACCATATCATGAGGAGTTTTGCATTTTCTTAACCACTTAGTTTGCTAAAAATGACTGGTCTACCATAATGGAAGATGGTGCGCAAACTCATTCACACTACCTCATCCATTCCTCTTAAGAGCGGAAGCACCAGAATCAAAAGAGATTGGGTTTTGCTGTGAGCTTGACTTAGTACAAGTCTCAGCTCTGCTACTTAGCAGCTGTATAACATTCTGCAGATTAATTATCTCAGCCTCAATTTTCTCAACCATAAAAATAAGAATGAATACACAATAGACTACAGAACCATGATGGTAGAGGATGTCTTTGAAAGGGTGTAGCAAGGTCTGACACGTAGTAGGTGAAATTTCATTCATGGAGTGTCAGGCACTGATAGAGAATCTGAGGGTGGAGCTATAAACAAAACAGACAAAAATCCCTGTCCTTAGGAGATTCTAGCCCAGCAGAGCAAGAGAGAAACTTCTATAGAGTCTGGCTCCCTAGGTGATTCCAAGGGACAGCCAGGGTGGGCACCAGAACTCCAGGGCAACAGCAGGCGCCACTCATGGAAAGTCTATTGCCACATTCCTGGTGAAGGTGAGGAGGCTGTGAGTTGTCCTGTTACCAAGACCCACCTGAATATTGCCTCTGCATTGTGGCTGCATACCCAACAGGAGAGGGTGTCCTGACCCCGCCTCTTCCCCACTATGATGGAAGCACATAACAGCAGAGCACCTGTGTGGCCTCATAATGGAGTGCCTTTGGACCCACATGCCAGGCAGCCCCATGGTGAGAGCCAAAGACAAAATGAGACCAGTCAGGTCAAACCCATCTCCTCACCTGAATTATAAGATGAGCTCTCCATGTTTGATGCTGGAGACTGAGTCCATGGATACCTGTGGGTGGCACAGCCAGGTCAGAGGCCTGTTGATTCTGAAGAGACTCATACAACTTTTTGAAACTGGTGGCATACGCCCCAGTGAGCAGCTGCTCAGTGCCCTGTTTTGTACTTCTGCCTGCCAAGGACGGTGCTAAATGATCCACTGAGCTGCCTGCATCTTCTCCATTACCTCCCTGCCTGGGAGATGGAGAAGTTAGTCTCTAATTGTGCTTGCTTTTCTTCCTCTGCTTGCACCCCTCCCACTGCAGAGCGCGTACAGGCATTAGGCATTTAATTGTGCATGCCACAATTCACTGTGCCCAGGGTGCAGGCAGGGGCTGCCGCCTCTAGCTTCTTCACTCTGCAAACTGAGCACACACCGGCTCCTGCCCTGCCCGCTTCATGAATCATAGTTCATCACGTTCTCATAATTATATCATGTTGAAGGCTTGAAAGGGAGAGCCTAGCAAGCTCAAGAAGAAGGCGAAATATTTCGTTTATACCAAATGAAGAACACAACTGTGTGCACTTCCTTTGTGTATCAATTAGCGGCATATGGTGAGAGCAAAATGCGCTAATAAAGTTATAAGGAAATATAAGGGTTAGGGAGACTGCCGCTTCCTCACGGGCTCAGGCAGGAGCGTATGCTGCTAACACCGCAATTTCCAAACAGATTGTCTGAACACCTGCAGACGCTCAACGACCCTCCTACTCTCAAGTACTCTCCTTCGTGTCTCTTTCAACAAGATCAGCTTAATTCAGGGAGAGGTACCGTGCTTAGGTTGGAGAGGCTATGTGACAAACAAGCTTTGACTCACATGCCGACCCCAATCAGTTGGGACTGCCTGGAGTGCTGTGTTGAGAAAGATTCTGAGGCTGCACTTGGGCTCAGTGGGAATGAGGACTGATTATAGGAGTTACACTGTTTGCCTTGAGAAGGGCACGGGGCAAGGGAGATGTCTGTGCACACATTTGGCATTTCAGCTAGTGAAAAGAGTCTTAACTGAGGAATTGAGGTGGTGTGGTCTTAGGGAAGTCATTCACTATCCTCAGCCTCAGTTTCCTGATCTGTAAAATCAAGATGGTGATATTTCCTTTATAGGGTCATACTGAAGATCAAATCCAGTGAAGTGTTTAAAACTGCTTTGGGAACCGCAATGTATTTACAAACAGAAGGTAATGTAACTGCAAAAATATCTACACTCAAACAACTGTGTGTGTGTGTATGTGTGTGTGTTTGCTTCGCTGACACTCTAGGGAAGGGTTTTTCAACCTCAGCACTGTTGACAGTTTGCACTGGATTGTGCTTCACAGTGGGGGACTGCCCTGTGCATTGCAGGATGTTTAGTAGCGTCCCTGGCCGCAACTCACTAGATGCCAGTAGCAGTCCCCAAGGACCAAAATGTCAGTCAAAATATCCCAGATACGGCCAAATGTCTGCTAGGGACAAAACTGTCCCAGAATCACTGGTCTAGGTCAGTAGCCTTCCCCTCCGGCTGCACATCAGACTCACCTGGAGAGCTTTTAAAACTGCATCATTGCCAGTTTCCAAGCCCCAAACAAGAGATTTTTACTTAACTGGCCAGAGTAGGTGGGGTGCCAGCGTCTACCCCTAGGTGATTCTAACACTCACCCCAGAGTTGAGAACCTCTCACAAAGCTATATGGAATCCTTTCTGAGAGAACACAGGTTCTCCTCTCCTGCAAGCAAGAGGCTCCCCGGGCCTTGGCCATGTGCTCTTTCAGGGAAAGGCCAAGGGTCCTCCCAGAGGGAAATCAGGCAGATGGTTCCCCACACCCCAACCCAATATGCAATTTCCTTCCTCCATTCAATAACAAAAGTTCCATTTTTTAATGAGTATATGAACAATTTATCCTTTAACAGACGACTGAAGAATGTGATGGAGATAGTTAAACGTGATAGATATCCATGCTCGTCCATCTTAAAGCAACTTTTCAAAGACAATGAAAGCCCTAAGATCTCTTTGATAAAATGAAGCTAGACAGAAACATAGCAAGTAACATATGACTGAATACAAATGGTAAAATTAAAGGCAAACATTGTTGATGAGCTCACTAGAGCCTGAAGAATTGAAGCACAATATTAGCCTTGGTGGAAAATAACTTCATTTAAAATATGTCCTTCCTGCTACACGGCTTTCCTAAGGCTCTGAAAGCATTCTGTCTCTCTCAGCGTCTTGCTCTCTGTCACCAGGCATTTTCAACAGAATGAACAGAGAAGAGAGTTTGGGAATGAAAGTGAAGGATAATTGAAGTCTCGCCTTGATCTATTGTTACAACTGAATAGGCTGAGAGACAAACACTCCCAGAAGCCCTTCAGCTCCTGGGGCCTGCACAGCAGCCAGTCAATCAGTGTATACTTACTGAACACCCACCATAAATAAGTCACTGCATTAATCTCTCTGGGGGATTCTGAGATGGATAAGACACAGATCCTGCCCTCTAGGTGTTTGTAGTCTAGTTAGGGACCTATAAAACATAATCAATAATACTGAATAGTCTGAGTTTAACTCCAAATGAGATTCCAAAGAGAGATACCGAGCTGGGGGGTTTCAGATGAAGCTAAGTGAAAATTGGACACAGAGGCAGGGCAATCCTCGGTCCCCGGGAATCATTTCTTATGGACTGATATGCAAGAGGGCTGTTGGTCTCCTGAATGAAGGAGGGACACATGTGGTGGAGAGTCAGGCAGCTGAGAAAGGCATGGCATGATGCCCACCTCCACCTGGGACTCAGCAATCAGCGGTGTCCCTGCATAAGAGACAAGGGCATAACTAGAAGTAAAGGGATAAGGTATATAGGCTCCAAGGGAAGGGCGGTCTCCTCACGCCTGCGTGGAGAGCAGTGGCTGAACCAGCAGGGAATTGGGAGCTGTGCAAAGAACGCGAAGTTCTTGCCCTTCACCCTGGGACACAGGCAGCCTCAAGGGCAGAGCTCTGTTTCCCAGAAGAAGAAAACGGGATCTCAGTATGGAGCAAGGATGTTGCAAGGATGTCCAGCTCTGGGCAGAGCAGCATGAGACTGCATGTGGGCCCATGTGGAACGCCCTCTGGGGACTCCTGGACATACTCGAGGTATTGATTAGGAATCTGTCAGCAGACATCTTCATTCTGAGCTCAGGGGGTAGGGAGCCCGGTGGTACCAGTGGGAAAACAGAAAGAATGACAACTAAGCAGAAAACACAAAGACTTGAACATCAGGAGAAAAGCCTGTTTTGAGTATGTCTAATTGCAAACCTACATGTGAGGTAAATAAGCATTGCTATAAATAGTCAGCACTACGTGGGCTGAGACCAACAAGTCACTATGGCCAAGAGCCTGAAATCTCTCTTGACCAAGAAGGTTGTTCTTCAAGTGACATTTAACCCCAGGAGCCTCAGGAAGCCTGATTCAGCAGCTTGTGTGCCAGTGAGGGCTTGCCTGGGCCACATGAGGTACGGGGTGGGACTTTAGGACTGCTGCTGTTAATCCACTGCCTCATCCAAGCCCCCTTCCACTCCCTCCTCACAACCGGTCTCCTTGCCGCTAGAGCCTATGCTCCACACAGCAGCATAGAGTGGCCTTTAAAGCTGCAAGAGACCATGGTGCTGTCCTTCCCCTCTCATTTATAAAAAAATCCAAACGTCCTCCCATGCCCACTGGCCTCACAGGATCCACCGCGCCTGCTCCCCAGACTCATTCCCCAACTTCCTTTGTCTTGCTCACTTCCCTTCAGGGACAAAGGCTTTGTCCTAGACCTAGAACACTCTTAACTCATTTCATGCCCCAGGGCCTTTGTACTTGCTGCCAAGATATCATTCTTCATATATTCTCACGTTTGTTCCATCTCTTCATTCAGGTCTCTGCTCAAATATTATGTCCCCAGAGAGCTCTTCCCTGCCCATGTTCCCTAAAAGAGTGTCTATCCCGAGTGCTTAGGAGAGCACCTGCCATGTAGTGCACAAGTATGTATTAAATGAAAGAATGAACAACTCCTTCCCTAACTATGGGGCAAACTTCGGAGCACTCTAGCCCCCCTTTTGAAGACCTGGCTTTGGAAGCCACTAACATGCACTTCATGATTACAAAGTCCCCAAGACTAACTAAATGGTCCTCTTCTGTTTGTCACCCTCACATCACCTGATACATGTCCCCATCCCATCCCAGCATTCATCAACACTGGTGACTTACTATCTATTTTTGTTTACTTAGGTTTGCTTCTCTCTGCCCACATGAATATTGGCCTCCTGAGACAAGGGTTGTACCTGATTTGTTTATTGCTGTAACCCTAAAGTCAGGCAAAGAATAGGTGTTCAGTAAATATTTGTTGGCTATCCATCCAGCTAAGGCAGGATTTTCTTGCACCTACATTTTTTCGGTTAATATTTTTACCCCAGGGCCAAATCTTACATTTACTAAATTAATTAAATATCACTGCACTAGATTCAACTCCTCATTCTAGTCCACTGAGATCTTCGTGATCCTGATTCTGTCATTCAGCATAACACTGTCTTGGCCTGTCTGCAGAAACTTTATAAAGCTGCTACCCACATCGTTTTCAAGGCAGAGATGGCGGTGGTGGGCAAGCCCCTCCCTCTTCTGGCCTCCTCGCTGTCCTTGCTGGCCAAGTTGGGAAAATCAGGATATAGCCTCACCTCCCTCCTGTGCATGTCCAGCCTCCTCTACCCCACACCCAAGAAGGAGGACTACAGAACAGACCACAGGCTCAAGAACAGGCTAGACCACATTTTGAATCCCACCTTCTCCACTTACTACCTTGTAAATTTTGGCAATGGTGATTCTCTTTGCCTCCTTGCATCTGGTACATAAGACAATAATTCCTACCCCTAGAGTTGTTGTGAGGACGGAACACAGTAACAAAGTACGCAGTATCACACCAGGCATTTGACGAATGCATCATCTACGTGCATTTAAAAAACAAACAATTTGGAGGAAGAGGGAGGAGAATGAAACCCAGATATTTCATTGAGTCTTTTCAAGCCAATGGAAAAAAAATCAGCACATCTACAAATTAGCTGCCAGTCAGAGTTCATGTGGACAGTTGTGGTCATTGTTTAACGTTCCCCTTAAGGTCCCCATGAGTCCATGAACTTGAAGACACAGGACCGCAGGGCTTATACAGGGGGCAGCAGGGGGCTATGTAGGGACACAGGTAGCTACATGGACCCCAGATGGCAGAAGGAAGGCCCGTGGCTCCACACGCTCTCCACACTACCTTCCTCAGCACCAAAGCAGTATGTTCATCCAGCTGGCAGTTTTGCATCTACCTCACGCTCATTTAAATAATGGGGCAGACTGTAAAGTTGGGGAGATAATCATAAAAAGCTCAGGGAAAGTATGCAAATAGAAAACTCTACAAACTCAGAGGAGGCTGGGAGAACAAACATAATCAAGAGCATTATCAACACGCCCCAGGTGTGCAGGCGCTGGGAGCCTAAGGGGAGGGGAGCACATTCCAGGAGGGGAGCGGGTAGCCCCCACCGCTCCACCCTGAATCCGGTACCCATTTTTATTTATGGACTTGCTCTCTCTCGAGCTCCTGAGAATCCTAGAAGATGGAGCTCAAGCGCATTTTAAGAGTGGAGGAAAGTGGAAGTTAGATGTTTCCCATAATGTGTTATTCTCGATCCTGGTTCCTTAATACCCTCATCCTGATGAGACAGCCAGAGATGCATTAAAAATGATGCCAGCATCATCACCCCTCTGCTCAAAACCCTCAGTGGCTTTCCCCTCACTCAGAGTAAAGCCAAAGCCCCCACCCAAGGCCTCCAAAGGCATGCCCAAGGCCTCCAAAGGCATCCCCTGTCCCTCTGACTTCACTCTCTGCCTCCTTCTCTCACTCCCCCCAGCCACACCCTGCTTCTTATAGATCACTGGACACACGTGGGGCTCTCATTTCAGGCCTTTGCTCACCCTCCCTCCCCTCTTTCAACCTCAGCTAGAAGCTCTCAGTCTCATGGAGCCTTTCTCTGTCTAGGCAACCCTCCTCCTCAACTCTCCCGCTGCCTGCTTTGCCTTTGTTGGCACTCATCACCTTCTGATATGGCTTATATCTTGCTTCCTTCTTTGATTTATAACCTCCGTCTCCTAACTATTAATAGAATGTAAGCCAGTGACAACAGGGCTTTTTGTCTGTGTGTCCACTGATATCTCCCCAGTATTGTCAGCTCTACCTGGTATGAGGTAGGGGCTCAATCTAAATTTGTTGGATTAATTTTTTGCTGACTAAAGCTACACACATCTTTATTTTGAGTCTTCCTTTCTCTTCCCCTTTTTCTATCTCGTAGAGTTGCCAGGAAGTCCAAGGGAGCTAATTCTTTTTTTTTTAAGATTTTTTTTGATGTGGACCATTTATTTTTTTAATAGATCTTTATTGGAGTATAATTGCTTCACAATAGCGTGTTAGTTTCTGTTGCACAACAAAGCAAATCAGCCATAGGTATACACATGTCCCCATAGCCCCTCCCTCTTGAGCCTCTCTCCCATCCTCCCTATTCCACCCCTCTAGGTCATTGACCTTGTTACAATATGGCTTCTGTTTTATGTTTTGGTTTTTTGGTCGCAAGGCACGTGGGATCTTAGCTCCCTGACCAGGGATCAAACCCACACCTCCTGCACTGGAAGGCAAAGTCTTAACCACTGTACCGCCAGGGAAGTCCCTAAGGGAACTAATTCTTGATGAAATTACTTACTGCATTGCACCTGGTGCATGATACATACTTAACAAAGGTTGGATGCCCTAATTATTGGGCAAGTTTCACTTCGGTGTAAAGTGAGCTTTAGGATCAGAGCCTTCCTCATTGTGGCACCCAAGGAGAAATTGTGTAAAGACAGTGGTACAATTTGGCTCTATTCTCACAAGAAAGAAGGAACTCGGAGCAGGGTCCAGCCTGCTGGTGGAGCCCTCGGAGTCAGGCAGAAAGAGCTGGGATGGCAGAGGTGGAGAAGTCACAGAGAGGCTGGCTCACCCCACCCCTCAAACTATCCCAACAGCGATGCCGGCAGACACATGCATCTTGGTTACAGCTAACTATGGATGACTTTGCCCTCTGCCCCCCAGGGAAAATAATTTCCATATCACCCAAGTAATCAAGGTTCCTGCTGTAGCCAAACAACAAGGATTGACATGGCCAATGAGCTGGGCCATATTGCCAAAGGGTGGCCAGTTGCAGGCCCTAAGAGCTGAGGACAACAGAGGCAGCCCGTAAGTGGACACCAGCCCCATTACCGACACCAGCATTATAAATAGAGCCTTAAGAAGCCACTGGGCCTCTTATTGGATTGGCCCCCACCCACCCTTCCAGCCTCATCCAATGAGACTCTCACTCTCCTTGGAATGCCTCTATATCTGAGTCTGAGACACAACTTTCCACTCCTTCTCTTTCTCCCTCTGGTGAGTGTTACTTCCCGGCTTGCCTTCCAAGCACCTCCACTTACATCCTCCAGTGGCCCTGGGCACATCACTTCCCAGAAACAAGCCCATCTCCTCTCAACCTCATCATCCTCAGTTCATCACCACTTCTCTGTTTTCAGGCCCTCTGTCAAGGACAACAGTGGATTCCACCAGTCACACCCACAACACACTCTCCAGGAGTCTGCAGGACCGGTGTCTGGCCTGGCCTGAGTGCTCCTGTGGAACTCAGCTCAAAAGCATCTCTCCAGAGAGGCCTCTGCTGACCACCGTGTCTCCCCATCACTCTCTATCTGTATCCTCATGATCTCGCCAATCCTCAAAGTGTGGTCCCTGGATTAGGAGCAGCCGCATCAGCCAGGAAATTGTCAGAAATGCAGAATCTCAGCCTCACCCTAGACCTGCTGAGTCAGAATCTGCATTTTAACAAGATTCCCTGTCACCCATACGCACATGAAAGTTTGAGAAGCACTTCTCAAAGCCTGTAATTGTCTAATCTGTTTATTTAGTAATCACCTATCTCACTCCAAACTGAAAGGTAAGATCCATGAAGGCAGGGACATTGTCTATCCTATTTATCATTGTATTTCCAGTGCCTAGCAGCTGATACATGGTAGGTATCAAATAAACATGAAACAATAAATAAATGAATAAATGAATGACTGCATTTTCAAAGTTTCTTCAAACTCTAATGTTTGGTGATCAGTGGTTTTCTCTTTCTAGTTCATTTCCGTCTTCCTATTGCCCAAATTGGGCTCACATGCCTCCATCAAGCACTTACTCAGCAACTTCTGGATAGGATGTTCTATGCTGAGCCCTGAAAATAGTTAAAAGGTAGTATCTGCACATGAAAATCACATAGTTTAAAAGATTCTGGGAATTCCCTGGCGGTCCAGTGATTAGGACTCCATACTTCCACTGCAGGGAGGACTGGTTCGATCTCTGGTTGGGGAACTAAGATCCCACAAGCCAGGTGGCACGGCCAAAAAAGAAAAAAAAAAAAGGTTCACCCACAAGAAACAACTTCAGTCTTTCATCTGATTACATCTCCAGTTTCTAATCCCCCATCTATCTGACACTAAGCAGTAGGTACATTTTTCCATCCTTGGTGGCCAAAGAATTCTCCACTTTCTCTCCCCATGGGCTTGTATTTTTCTGACTGGATATCTGGATATTTTGTTCACACTCGTCATTGGAGCATTTCCTGCTTCTCCATTACCCATGAGCCTTTATCCAGTTACTGAACATATGGCATCCAGTCCTACCTCCAGCAGAAAACACCCCCATGACCACATATGCAATAGCCACCATGTTTCTCAGGAACTTCAGCCTTCACACTTGAGTGTCCTCATTTACCCACTTTGCATGGCAGACTGCCTGCCTTCAAACCCTGGAGAGCTTTGTTTTATGTCTAACTTTAACCATAACTTCCTTGTTTTCCCTTAATTAATAGTTTTCCCCCCTATGTCGAATATGCTCTTCTCCTTCCCTCCAGGGGGACTCCTCTTCATCCTTAGAGACTCAATTTGTAGTATAAGAAAATTTATTACCACCAGTCATTACATCAACAATAAAGGAGAAGACTCTATGATCATATTAACACATGCTGAAAAGACATTTGATAAACTCTTGCAGCCACTTATAATACATACTCTAAGTAAAATAAGAATCAAAAAGAAACATTTAAATATGATAAATGCTTTTTAACAGAAGTTACTAACAAGTTTTAAAATAAGAAAAAAATTCCATAAAAATTAAACACTGGACAGAGATGCCTACCATCAATAATAAATCGGTCAGCATTGTCTAAATGGTTCTAACAATGCAATAAATTAAGAATATTAAATAATGGACCTAAAACCAGAAAAGAAGAGGTAAAACTCTCTTTTTCTGGCTGATGATTTGATTGCATATCTATAATGCCTACATAAGCTATTTTTTTAATTCTATAATTAACAAGAGTATTTGATAAGATTCAAGAGTATAAGAAGAATTTGAGGAGAAAACAGATCCTCTATATGCTAGCAATAAGTACCTAAAAATGGAAATAGTAAAAAAAAAAAATTATAATAGAGGAAAAAATTAACAAGAGAGCCATAGGACCTATATGAATAAAACTACAAAATCTTATTGGATGACATAAAAAAGATTTTGAGCATAATGGAAATAGAAACTAGGTCCTTCATTAGGGAGATCTAATGTCATAAAAGTGTCAAAATTATACATATAAATATATAAAATTTAATGATACTCCTATTAAAACATGAATAGCATTTTACTTTCCTTTTCCTTGTAGGTAAAATAATCTTCAGTTTATATAGATGAAAAAAATGCTTGCGAATACTAAAATTTATATATACATGTATAAAGACTAAAGATGGAGGATTTGCCTTACCAGACACCAACACACACTACAAACCACTCTAAACAAATCAATATAATATTAGCATAAGAATAGATAAATTAGTCAGTGGAAAAGAATAGAGGATCAAAAAATAGATCCCAGTAAACCATTCAATGAGGAAAGAATGGTTTACTTAGCAAATGGCCATGCACAAATGGCTACTGAATTAAAAGAATGAAGTTGGACTATTATCTCATACCATATAAAAAATAAATTTTCATAGATTTTAAAAAGGTCTAGATATAAAATTTTATACAAAAAAAAAAAAAAAAATCACAAGAAAATGTATATCTGTTTATAGTCTAGAGGTGGAAGATCTTCATACCCAAAAGGGGAACCCTATGTTTTAAAGGAAAAACAAAGCATTTGTGTTCATTCTATATAAACATTAACTACAAACTATATACTATATCACTATAAACCATAAACTATCTAAACATAGCTAAAAGTAACAATTTACAAGTTAACAGAGAAACCAAAGACTTGGAAAAATATTTTCAATGCAGATGACAAATAACAGGTTAATATCTATGCTATACAAAGAGATTGACAAAGAGAAACAATTCCACAGAAAAGATAAACAAAGGATATGAATAGGCGATTCACAGAAGAGCAAACCCAAATTGCCAATAAATATAAGAAAATATATTCAAGCTCACTGGTAGTCAGAGAAATGCAAATTAAAGTACCAATGAGTTATTTCTCTATACTCCTGTCCCAGGCAAAAATTAAAAAGAGAGTTAAGACTTATTGCTGGTGGGGTTGATGGAAAAGTTCTCTCAGTTATTACTGGTGTAAATATGAAGTGTTTCTGAAAGCCATACAGATATATCTATTAATATTAAAAATACACATACCCTTCAACCCAGAAGCCCCATTCCTCCTATTCTGCCCTACAAAAATAAAAGCTTCAGTATCTAAAGATAGATGTTCAAGGACATTTATTACAGCATTCTTCAGAGAGGATAAAAATACGGAAAACAGTAAGTGTTCATCGGTAGCAGAATATGTATTAAATTATAGTATAATCATACCATGAAATATTATACTATGCAGCCAAATAAATAAAAACTGAGATTTAGAACAATTGCTGAAATTAGAACAACCGTAGAGTACAAGATACAAGTAAGTATGCATAATATAATACCATGTTTTAATGAACAAAACATTTAAAAACAAATCCTATGTATATGTGTATGTATGTATAGATATAAGTAATTATGTAAGAATGAAGAAATGTATAAAAAAATATGCAACAGGCTATTAGCCTGGGTTTATGATGTGGAGGGAGGGTCATTAGGGTAGAGTGGTGGCACTGACTAAGGTAGAGTTGGAGAGAGAGATAGCAGAGCAAAGCCAGCCCAAAAGAAAAAAGACTACACTAATGACATCAAAAAAGCAGTATGTATGACATGACTGTTTTGGGAAATGTGTGTTAGAAAATAAAAAACTAGCACTTGATCCAATTTACTTCTTAGAGCTCCATCTCTGACAGAGTAACATTTATGGTATGATATTACTCAGTCAACACAGAGACAACAAACTCCCCTGTAGTCTTGTATACGTTATGCACATGTTTGTATCTGTTTACTGGTCTAAAGAGAAGGGTATGGAAGCCAGCATACACCTCAAGTGGGACAGGATGGGAGGACAAAGGGAAGGGAGTGTTGACTGGAGGGTAATGATTACCCTTTATAAATGTATCTAGTTGTATGTTCCTACTGACTTTCCGTTGTTAAATATTCAGGACTTTTGCAAGATGGTTGTTAAACCTAGCCATTATTAAAAATTAAATTATACAAACTTTTAATTAAATAAATTATATTTTAAAAAGGTGATAAATAGACAATACTCATCATTTCTTAATCATTTTACTATTTTTACTATTATCTATGCTCTTGAGGCTATTTACACATATAGAATCAGTATGATAGAATTACCATGTTATGGGGTATGACTGCACATTTCTTGCCAGCTCCATGTTTAGTGACATCACATTGGTAGTTTGAAATCAGCCATAGTGGGAGTATTTACACCACAAAAATTGGCAAACACTACAAGCCAGGGTTCAATTTATGGCTTTGATGATTATCTAAATTTAAGAAATTGATGGAGAAAAGTGCTAATAACATAGATTAAACCTCAGAGTGCTACCAAGGCTGTTGCCCCAGAATCATATCCCTGCCCCTCCCTGGAATGGAAACCAACTGCTCTTATCTAAGTTTCAGGAGGAAGCTGCAAAGAGAAAAACAAGAACTGATTAGAACCACCTAGGCCCAAGATGGCAGAAGATGTGACTTCCAGTAGACCTTGAGCCCCATTATACACATACTGCAATACATTAGCATATGCTAAATGACACACCCACCAGCGCCATGACAGTTGACAACTGCCATAACAACAACCAAAAAAGCCCATACAAGGACTGAAAAGGAGTGTTGCCTCAGTTCCAGGTTCAAACCACACTCCTGTTCTTAGAAAACTCACGAATATGCCTCCCTCTCTTTCCAATTTCCTCCCTTTTACCTCGACCCTCCTACATGTATGGTGACTCAGTCCGAGTTGAGTTGAGAAGTTGATTTGTGAACTAAGTTCCAGCTTCTCCATTCTTTGGCCATTGAATGAAGCTTCGGCTGTTTCCGTCTCAGCATTGATTTTGTTATTGGCTGTGTGAATCTGAGCGGAAAAAGACCCTCCCTGGCCGAGACAAGAGGTCTCAGCCTGGGCTAGGACCCTGGCACGGGTCCAGGCCACCAATTCGGTAACAAAAGTGGGTGTATCTGTAGCTGTTATATTGTGAATAGCACAAAATATAGAGAGAATTATTCCTCAAGTTATCAAAAATTATTATCTGATTCAGCAAACATGTGCCTGACATCAATGAGGAACAAGTGAAGTTCTGACATGTTTTCACTGTTTCACTTTTGGTCTCATGTTAACATTATAACATTACCTTATTTCTTTGTTAACATAAATGAAAACATTCATCAGCAGTCATGTAGAAGTATACCTGTTTGTTAACTACAACCATAGGCTGGCTAAGGATATAAGAGTTTGGCAAAAATCAGTGAAACCATTCTGTGAAAAATCAATTGTCCATATATATGAAATTTACAGTAAAGAATATTGTATATTTTATTGTTATTTGTAAATTTTATACTATACATTCCTTATATCATAACTCTCTTATAATAAGTATTTGTATATATGTCGTATGTATGTTTGTTTTACGTATATACGTATTGTTTTTTCCCAGAAAACTATTTGTCAAACATTTACCAGCACACCACTGGTTGTATCACTTATCATAATAAGCATGTGCATTACAAAAAGCATAAACAAAAGAAAAACGTTAAATAATTAAATGACACCTCTTCAGGGAAGCCTTCCCTGGTTCTCTCAGTTTCTCCCTGCTTAATGTTCCCACAGTGTCCTTCAAGTACCCCTCTGTCAGGAGCAGTTGTCACGCTGCCCTGCAAAGCATCTGGTTCCTGTAAATCTTCCCCTACCAACCTGTAAGTTCTTTGGACTGTGTCGAGTCTTCTCTCTCACACTGCCACCCTGCACAGAGTAGCTGCCCAGCATGTGAATGAATCAATCAGTTGGAGAATCAGAATGAGGAAGGAGCACAGGACAAAGGCCCAGACCAGATTCAAACAGAGAAATGTGGGTAGGGATTCCTCAGAGTGCTTGCCTGGAACCCCAGGGTATCAGCCGCAATTGAACCTCCTAAGACTTTTGACTATAATTCTGCAGGTGAGCTCTCTTTATGGATTAATTTTATCCACAAAATTCTCAGCTCTTGGATTGCGAATATGCACAAGGATGTTTGCACACTCTCTTTGTTTCTTCTATCTGCTTTCTTTTTTAAACTCTCATTTTCAGGGTCTAAAAGTTACTCCTTAAATGAAGATATAACCTCATATTCTTGACAGGAACATGTCCTGGCCCCTAGTAGCATTTTCTTATCTCTTGTTGATGGGTAAACTAAAAAACTCAGCAGGAATGCTCATCTTGCCCTCTGAGAGTCTGGGTGCAGCAGCCAATCTGGATAACCATGACAGGGAGTAGAGATAGGCTGAGAAATATATTCTTATAGCGAAAAAAATAAACGTCTTTATTTCTCCAAGTGAAGGTATCCCTCTCAGCATGGGGATGCAGAATTGCACAGGAACTTTGAGCATGGGGTTGTCAGACAGATCCGGCCTCAAATTAGCCATTGGCCTCAGGCAGTGTGATTGATCTTGGTGGACCCCAGCTTCCTCATCTATAAAATTGGGATTGTAATAGTACTATGCCATTCGTTCATTGTAAGGATTAAATATGGGCTGTGAAATGAAAGCATCTGTGCACACGAAGACTTGTACACAGATGTTCAAAACAATTTTATGTGTAACAGTCAAACACTAGAAACAATCCAAATAGCCACCAATACGCGAATGGATAAACAAATTGTGTTATATTCATACAATGGAATACTACTCAGCGACAGAAAGGAATAAACTCTATCAATACATCACAACATGGATGAATCTCATTGTATTTATATTAGGTAAAAGAAGCCAAACAACAACAAAAAAGGACATATTGTATGATTTCATTTGTATAACATTCTAGAAAATGCAAATTTAGTGACAGAAGGCTTATCGGTGGTTGTGTGGGGACAGAACTAGGGCCCAGGGGAAAAGAGAATTAGGGAAGGATTAGAAAGGGGCCTAAGGAAACTTTTTGGGATGATCGATATGTTCGCTATTTGTGGTAATGGTTTCACGGGCATTTTCATATGTCAAAATTTATCAAATTATACATTTAAATATGTGCAGTTTACTGAATGTCAATTTTAACTCAGTAAAGCAGTTAAAAACTATATGGGATAACAGATGTAAAGTGCTTAGAGCAGTCTCTGGTATAGAGTAAGAGGTCAACAAATGGGGCCTCTTATGATGAAGATGGTGCTGAAGATGAAGAAGTTGGCAGTGACGATGACATTATTACTGCAGCTGTCACTCTTGGGAGGGAACACTGCTTCTTGCTTATATCCTTGGAAGGTCCACACTCCTTTCTTTTCCTCCATTAATCACTTTGACCATCTAAGGCCCATAATAGTTCTCACTCCCTCAGGGGCCCGGAGAGTCATTCCCTTCTGTGACTGTCAATATCCTCTGTAGCTCAAAACCTTTCTCTTCACTGAACACCAACTGAAAGCCTTGACTTTGAGTTCAAGCAGACATGGGTTGAAATTTGCTCTCTCACTTCCTAACTTGACCAAGCCTCATCTTTCTCATTTATAAACTGGGGATGGTAATAACAGAGATATAGTTGGCATGCTCAGAGGAGATAGTGTGAGTAAAGACCCGAGGCTCAGGGAATAAACATCCAACTACTCTTCTTTCCCTGAGTTCCAAAAAAATTGAGATGTGAGACGAGAGAGCTGCAGATGGAAGCTACCATAGCCCCCTTATTCCCAAACAAGCCTGAATTCAAGATGCCACTTAAGGTAAAATCAAACCTGATTCTTAATCCCAAACCTCAAAATTTGACAGGTTTATTCACATAGTAATGGCAACACTGAACTCAGACAGCCACCCAATATGAGGACATGAACAGGGTGTTTATGCCTGGAAAAGAATGGATGAATTATGCTTTCTGCGGGCAGCTCACTCCCAAGAGAGAAGAGGGGGTTTCTGAGCCAAGAATGTCAAGTTTATTATTCTTAAACTGTATAGCACATAAGTCTCTTCTCTCTCACCCTTCAATGGTGTGGAATGAGCAGAGCGGCAGAAAGAAGCCAGGGGTGTCACACTAGTGGAGTTTCCTCCAAGTGAAAGGAAACAACAGGAGTGAGGAATAAACATTCTCCCTTTAAAATACTATTTTCAAAAAAAAAAAAAATACTATTTTCACGCATTATTTGATGAGCAGGTGTACCACTTTCCCAACTACATTGTATCGTAATGGCTGAGCACACAGGAAACCTCAGTAAATACTCTGGTCATAAGTAATGAAGTCATCGTTTCGGAAGACAACGTGGGGAAAAGGACCTCCCCAGGGCAGCAGCCCCCTCTAAGTCACCTCTGTCGGCACTCCGTCAGAGTCATGGAGCTTACCACATCCCAAAGCCATTCACAACCCAGATTGCAACCACCAGCCCAACAGATCATATAACTATTACCCATGACTTCTGGATCAGTCTTAAATGAGATTGTGTCATCTTCCACATGGAATCCCTTCAAGTAGCTGAAGAAATTTATCCATATAACCTCTAAGTCTTCTTGGTAGAAGATTACACATACTCCATTTTTTAATTCTTTCCCACATATCATGGTTTCACCAAACTCTGAACCTCGTAATTCTCCTTCAGTGGACACACTCCCAACTGTCAATGACCTTCTTAAAACGCGCTACCTTATAAGCCACAGATGCAGTTAATCAATCTAATAATCACCAGTGAATGAAATCTGACTCCCTAAATGGCACAGTCTGTGGACAGAGCCATACACATCCCTAGGAAAGAATCAAAGCTTCCTTGTAGGTTCTTGGCAGCAGCCTTGCTCTGTTAACGCCTATTGAACTTGTGGTCAACAAAAGCTCTAAGGTGTTTATTGACATCAATTGCTGGCAAGTCAGGGTTTCCCAATCTTCTACTTGCACTGCTGATTTTTTTTACTTGGAATCCCACTTCTATTTCATCCTATTACAACTCACCTCTTTCAAGAGGCAGCCGCGTGAGGGAATTAAGACCACAGGAAGTCATCAGGCAGACCTGGGTACACGCTTTGATTCTCTGAGCTCCCATTCTCCCATCTATAAAACGGTAATGATGGTGCCCGTGTCTTGAAATTGCTGTGAGAACAAAACAAGACCATGCATGTAAATAGCTTAGCACAATGCCTGACACAAAGGAGCAAATAAATTAGTTTATTACTATGTTGAATACAAAATACTATTACGAGAAGACAAAGTAAAAAGTATGGGACACTAGGTACATACATAATTTGAGAGGAATTTATTGTAACTAATTGAGAAATTACTTTAGACCTAGGTATATAAAACCCTTGATATTCAGCATCTTTAGTTATTCTAAAGCCATTTGTTGGAGGGGGTGTGGTTATTATATACTCCGGTATACCTGTGAATTAAGAAATTTACAGATGTCTTAGGGAGACATTTCTTTCAAATGTCAACCATTTAAAACCAACCTACCTTCTGTGGAAGCCTCTATCATTTTTCCATGACGCCTAACAATCACTGTCAGCATGTTCTATGGTCAAGTCCTTCAACAGTCTGGGATGGAAATCCCATGGGACTACAAATTTGGACTCTACAGGGAGCTAGCTGCCTCCCCACCTGAATTATCTCTTATTCATACTTGTGTCACCCTATCCTTTCCAGTGCGAAGACACTCTTCCTAACTAGATCAAATAGAACCCAAGTAGCAGCTGGGTGGCTGAGCCACCCCCAAGTCATAGATCACTCTCTTCCCTCTTCATCTTTCTCTGAACATTTCTGTAAGGATCTTTCTTGTTCAGATTTGGCTTGATTGTGTGGCCCCAACACTTTCTGGAGTCTAGCCTTTGTATTCAATAGTACAGTGATGTATTAATCAATTTGAATTAGTCACACCTTTGATACCCACACCCTTGGCCATGGAACTTTGCAGGGCCCTCTTACTCTGGGCAGTGTCTTCTGCCTGATTTCTTAACTCTGGCCTCAGCCATGTGATGTGCTTTGGCTAATGGAATGTTAGCAAACACAAAGCAAGCTCTTGTACCTCTGCCACTGCCATAAGCACATTTCCTAGCTAGCCCCCAGACAATGAAAGTCATCCCAGTTACGCCCGCCAAGACCATCCTAAATCACCGAACAGCCACTCAACCTCCAGAAGGTGAGCGTGCCCAGCCAGGATTGTCAGAGCCAATTAGCCAACCGGTAACTGACCCCAAATACCCATGACCCCCAAGTCAGCTGAGTCCAGCTGAGATCAGCTAAATCCTTCAGATTTCTAGGCTAAACAAATGTCATTGCCATATGCCAATGATACTTTATGGTTGTTTGTTACTTAGCATTATTGTGGCAACAGATAACAGAAACAGTCTGCTCCACATGAACCTACATGAATTGTGTCTGGAAGACTTAAGAATAAAAAAGGTAGGGGAGCCTTTCTCCATTTCTATCAGCTACTCCTCATTGAAGCTTAAGTAGTAAAGAAAGCTTGATGAGTGACACTCATGGCTCCCTCTGAATGGCTGACATCATGGTCAAGAGTCCCATATCCTAAGCCCCCCAACGAGTGGAAGCTTGATGATTTCCTTGAATATAAAAAATTATCCAACTCCACCGAGAGACACAATCACCAGCCACAAAGCCAACACTCAGTTTGACACCAATACACTCAAAATGGATGGCTTATCTATTCTCTGTCACCCAGAACAATTTTACCATCACAAGCCTGCTTTTGAAATACGAAATGTTGAGAGTTAAAACTTCCTCTGCAGCTTGGATTTTTTTTTCTTCTGCAGAGAGCTATTTTAAATGCCCCCAAACTTGTGTGGGAGTACCAATCGGCCACAGTTAATTGGCCAGACTGTGAGCCTCAGCGATGCAACACTCTCCAGAAAATTAAACATAGACATGATTGTTACTTTGCTCTGTTATTGTGGCTACAGAATGGCAAACCAATCTGTTGAAACTGAAAAATCCAGCCGCTCAATTATCTGTCAGGCCTACACAGCTAAACATCCCATAAGTAGCTTTTTCCCTGCTCAGCTGAGGCGTATTTTGATTGAATATATTGCTTGCTTGGCTTTGTGTATGGCCAAGACTCAAGGTCCTCCTAACAGCCTGTCAGCTCCTTAGGAATAGGTTGGTCTTACGGATATAGACATTCATTCATTCATTCATTCATTCAACCTATAAATATTTATCACATACCTACTCTGAGCCAGAAACTGTTAGGTGTTGGGCATAATGAAAAGTTAAAAAACAATTAGTTAAATAAACAACTAGTAAGAGGTCAAGGCAGGAATAGAAGCTATGTTTCTGACTCTAAAGCAATGCTTCTCCACTGGGGGCAATTTTGCCCTCTCTGAACAGGGGACATTTGTTAGTATCTGCAGACATTTTTTGGTAATCATGACTAGAAGGGCAGGTGCTACTGGAATCTAGTGGGTAGAGGCTAGGCACACTACTAAGTGTCTTATAATCCACAACAGCCCTCACAAAAAAGGATTATCCAGCCCAAAATGTTAATAGTGTGGAGACTGAGAAATCCTGCTCTAAAGCCAGACACTGGATTAATTTCTTTGAAAGTAAAGTTTCCATCTAATCCATCATTGTATCTTCTGCCCCAGCACAGGGCCCAGCAAAGGCAGGTGCCCCATAAGTACTGGCTGGCTGGCTGGATGCATAGATGGATGGATGAGTATATGAATCTCACATCTATGGATGGTATCAACAGATGTATATAATGGGCATCGAATGAGTTATTTAGGCCATCAGAAATATAACAGATGGTTTAACCTTCCAACCTAGAATTCAGGTGGTTCCAAGAATGGGAACAATCTGGTAATTTTGACATGAGTTGCACAGGACCTGGTGGATTGTGCTCAGTGATGAATCTGGTGCTCCAGAAAGCCCCACATCTCTCCCACTAGGAAAAAGCCTTAGCCTTTTTCCTAGTCCCTCCTTTAACTGACATAAGATGTGCTGAGCTGTTCCTTCAAATCTTCCTTGCCTGAAATGAAGACAATCTGTCTTCTTTCATTTCTTAACCACTGGAAATGAGAGTGAATTTGTCATATCCAACGTTCTGTAGATACATTTGGCCAATTATTCTACTTTGGGTCTGAACTCATCCCTAGTAATGTACAATCTATTTTAGATGTTAATTTTTAACGGTGTGATTTTGGCTTGTCCTTCAAATGAGTTGACTAGAAACACTGATTTATTTTTATCCCTTTCATCAGTGCCAGGGAACAGAACAAATTACTCAAGAACATGTTCTCTTGCTTTGCTTCTCCGCCATGAGGGATTATGAAAATAAATGTCAAAGGACTGATCTTTGCTCTAACAGACTGTGCACCCCAGTTATGAATGAGGTCCTGAGTTTGTGCTGTGGAATGAGATGTCCCGAGGCCCGCAGGACCCTGTCCCTGTCTTTTGGGAAGCCACAGTAAGGAGGCGCTCTGTGGTGCAGGTGAGATGCCGGCAGCTGCTCCTGGTGTCCAGGATGGAAGCTCAGGTAGGATCCTGAAAATTGTTGACAAGTGTATGTCTCCCACTGGGTCGTATCCTCCTTGGGACAGAAGCCAGAACTTTCACGAGTGAGCTTCTCCTAACAACCTTAAATTTGGCTCCTCATTCAAAATCCTCCAAGGAGAATCACATATTGGAGCAAGTATTTAGAAAAACCTTCCTCTTTAAGATTCACATGAAATGTGTGAGTTTTGCTAACACAGGTCTGGTCAGCCAGGTTCAGCTGTCCAATTGCCTGCCTGGCCCCCTAAGCCTGTGTGCTGTACTTAAATTATAGTGTTTGGAAAACTACCAAACAACTGTCATTACAACTGCTCAGATGGGCCAGACAGACTTGGCCAAATCTAAAACAGGTGAAAAGAAAGAGTCCTTTGCTTGTTCAACAAACACCTACTATGCCAGGCAGGAAGCCAGGTACAAATGGCACCGAGCACCAGGCGCACATTCACTGCTTTCAGGTTGCTCCCAGTCCGCTGTGGGAGATGAGTACAGGTTTGTTTTGGTTCTGAGCCCCCGTCCTTTCCGTAATTCTCTAAAATCCAAAGAGAGATGCTGACCTCTTTGACTATTTTTTTTTTTCCTTTTTTCTCATTTTGGCTATGTTTACATTTCCTATCCCTTTCTCCACATTTCTGGTATCATCCTTGAAAAGGTACAAACAGGAAGTCTGGAGGCAGGAGGCTGCCAGTGTTGGTTCAGGGGTCACACTACCAGTCAAGGTCAGGATTCTCTGAGGTCCTCTTACTTTTTTTTCTTATGCTCATTGCTTCTTCATGTTGCAAAATGGCTGAAGGACCTCCAGGCATTATCTCTACAGGACACAGGAAGAAAAGAGAGACGCAAAGGCTGATGGTCCTTTCCAACCTCTTTCAATAAAGAATGGAAAAGCTTTCTAGAAAGTCCTACCATACGAGTTTGGCTCATATCTAGTTGTTCAAAACATTGGCACATGGCTACCTCTAGCTAGAAGGTGGCATAATAGAAAGGACTGTGGATGCAGTCAGTCAACTAAGCAAAAGGGTCTGTCAAGCAGTCCATCTGGAAAATATCACTGAAGAAATGGATACTCATAAAGAAAGTCTTTATGAAATTTAGGTTCTATGAATACATAAGAAGTCCTTGAAATCAGGTATTTGGGAAACTAGAGTTGTATTGCCTTGAGTACTTCTCATATATAATCAAAATTAATCATTTCATCAACTCTATGGGATAAATTTAATTGTTATACCATTTCACAGACAAAGAAATTGAGGTACAAAAAGGTAAAGTGACTAGTCCAAGGTCATATAGCCAGGATCTCATCCTAGATCTTTAAAAATATTTATTCACCTAATTCTTTCTTGATTCTGCCCTTGAGCACAAATGTGCACAATTAAAACTCACTGAAGCATGAAGTGTGTATACACATAACAAGCATTGGTGGGGAAGTGTAATAGACACATTTCCAAAGCAAGTAAGCTTCAAACCAAGAATTCCAGGATAGTTAAAAGGCCAATTCATCATTCACTCATTTGAGGATCCATGGAGCACCTACTGGATTCCCTCCCTAGGCTGAGGATATAGATGAGAAAGACACAGCTCCTTTTTGCATGTGGCTCCTTGTCCAGACATGTAAATGGACAAGTGGTCATGCAGAAGGGGACATGCTGCAAGAGAGGGACATACAGGGGACCATGTGAGTCCACTGAAGCTTCCTTTCACCCTGGTCCTTCTGAAAACAGAGCCTGGAGCAAAGATCAAAGTGAAAGATTCTTTGAGATGTGCAAGCCCAGGGCGTAAGGGTGAGGAAGAAAAGGGAACTGAGGCAAGAAAAAAAGTAATGTGAGGCAATGCAGGCCTACACTGGCCAGGGCTACACGGTGAGCCTCAAAGAGCCATCACAGGCTGTGGCTGGCTGAATAATGGTCCCCAAAGACATCCACATCCTAGTCCCCAGACCCGTGAATATGTTATCTAACAAAGGAAAAGCAATTTTATAAGTGTGATTAAGTTAATGATCTTGTGAAGGGGAGAGTGTCATGGAGTATCTACGTGGGCCTGATGGAATCACAAGAGTCGTTATAAAAGAGAGGCAGGAGTGACTGAGTCAGAGAAGGCAATGTGGCAACAGAAGCAGAGATCAGAGTGATGTGGCCATGAGCCAGGGAATGCAGGTGGCCTCTAGAAACTGAAAAAGGCAGGAAATGGATTCTCCCCAGAACCTCCAGAAGGAATGCAGCCCTGCCAACTCATTTTCTATTTACGACCTCCAGATCTGTAAGGGAATAAATTTACAGTGCTTTAAGCCACTACGTTTGTGGTAAAATTTGTTACAGCAACAATAGAAATCTAACGCACAGGTCTCTTAGCAGATGTGTTCACTTGGAACCCACGAGTTTTCTAGAAAGATTTTATGGAGGGAAGGAAAAGGAGCAGGACTATATCTGCATGGTTGCTTCCGAATGCCTCTCACTTCCTACTCAGCAAAGTTCAGCTTCTAGGGTGCTAACTTCCCTGCCCTTCCAGTTTTCACCTTAAAGCCCCTTGGCAGCTGCTAGAAATCCACATTCCATGCCCCACAGTAGCTCATGCTCATCAACATGGTCAAAGTGCTGACTAAGCAAAGGAGAGGTAGTCTAGGGAATCTGGGAAGTGCCAAGATTATGTCCAACACTGAGGGTGACTAACTCTGCTCAAGGGGAAAATCATCCAAATATTTATCCAGCTCCCTCTGCAGACTGGTGTCACTTATAGGAGGCAGTTTCGCCTCTGCCTGCTTAGCATCCAGTGCCCAGTTCTTTGAGCGACTATACACTATTTTCTGAGCAAACTGCCCTTCCTAACCCCATCTATGTCCCAAAGTGGGCTGACTCCCCCATTTATTCCAGAAGGAGGTGTGGCCCAGACTTAGCTCAGAAATTGGCAATTGGCTCAGAAACAGGCATGGCCCCAAGCCCAGCCAATCAGTACACTGCATCTCTCTGGCCACAGTGATTGGTTCAGGGTGGTGCCCGTGAACCAGTCAGTTCACTGGGTCTCAGTTTTGAAACATGTTAGAACTATTGGGAATACATCATCTTTCTTTACCCCATTCGTCCTGGAATTGAGAGCATGTCAGCCTGGAATTACCTAGGGCTACCATGTGGGCAAGAAGTCATCAAAAAAGGGGCAGAAAGTGGACTCCCTAGGACACCAGCTGGCCTTCTGCATCCAAGCATACCTAACTTGAGTGGACTTTACATGCACGTTATCCAATACATCTCCCCTTTTAACTTAACTCAGATTGAGGGGGTTTGTCTTTTGAAAGATTCCCAATACAGTACTTCCTCAGGGACACATTTTCACTTGCTGCCAACAGGAAGCCCTCATGTTAATTTAGATGCTTCCAGAGGCTGGAGTACTTAGGAAAGCCAGAGGCAGGCCAGAGAGGGGCAATGGCCGGGAACTTCTTGAGGACTTAGCAAGTCCTAAAGGAAAATCCCGGCTATGAGTTGACCCATATCTGCTGTACCTGGACCCTTTCCGTAATGGTACTGAATGTACCCCAACCCCACCATGGCCCTGGCCACGGCCACCTCAATAAGCATCCTTGAGATGTTGTTCTTTGTTTAGTTACACCTCTTCTTATAGAACAGGAAAGCAGCATAAAATCTATTTCTTGGGTGTGAACAACTCAAATGCAGATGGGAGGGATTCCTGACCTGTTTGCACTGTCCAGCCTTTGGTGCAGTTATTCTAGTGATTAGAAGTGGCCAATTCCAGCCTTCGTGAAATAGAAAATTTCTGCAATTGTCAACAATAGGTCTGGCCCAGGCTGCATCCAACACACCTAAGTCCCAAGCATGAAGGTCTCTTCCAACTCCCACGGCCCCTCTTCTGAAACCAGGACTCAACTCTCAGAATGAAGAAAAGGCTATTTTCAAGGCAGTGATTGCGTAATATATGGAATGTAACAAAAGGGAAACCCTCGAGCGCCATTACTTTGAAGGGTCTGTCCGTATTTTCATTATAGCCCATTTTCTGCAGTGATTTATCTTCAGCCATGAAGCTGGGCTGATAGCTGGGGCTTAGCACCCACGGGCCCAGCCCAGGAGAACTGTATGGAGTTTAATTTAGTTGGAATTGTTTGGCCAGCTCCATGCTGAGGACTTGCAAGCTACGAGTTAGGTCCAGGTTTGGGTCCTCTGGCACTTTCGTGGCAGTTCTTGTTTGGAGCATCCTCGGTAGCTCACCTGCAAATTGTGCTTTCCTGACAGGCTATCCAAGGTGAGGAACAAAAGCAGGAGAGTCATTTTTTATGCCCTTCATGGGGCTAACTTTTGTGGGGAGGGGAGAGGATTTATAGTTGTAATCCATGAATGTAGTTTATGCTTCTTTTCAAGTTAAAAAAAAACGATGTCATTTTTACTCAGATAATCATTTAAAAGTTATCTTCCACCTTCTCTCTTTATAATGGTCCTCAGATGACCCTTGCTTCCAGCCTCAGGTTCAGGCTTTAGGTCCTCCTGGAGAAGGTGGGACATGATCTGCAATGCCTCCAGCCCCAACACAGGTCATATGTCTCCTTGGACAGACAGTCCCAGAGCCCAGGCCTTGGATCAGCAAAGCCAAGTCTTAGAAATTAAGTCCAGAATGACCACCAGAAACAGCTCTTAGGTGGGCCCATGCCCAGCTGAAACCTGATGTTCAGTGTGTATCTGGATTCCAGCACGGAGTTTAGAATACGACCCAGAACCCAGCAGTCTCTCTCTAGAGTCAGACGAGGCGGGTGGGAGGGGATGGAAAATCAGCTTGAAAAAGGTCTTTCCTCTGTACTTTTCTCCCTGACCCTCCTGGGTACTAATAGCTGAGCAACATATGAACTTTCTACAGATTGTCTTCTATAAGCCATAGACCTGGCCATAGGCCCCTAGAGTTCTTAACTCATTGTCTTCACCCTGACCATCTTTCTCACCATCAATGACATCTATCAGTGTCAACTTCACCATCATCGATTGCATCAAGAATATTATAGAGAACTTACCCCAAGGCAGGCTCTGTACCACATGGTACACATGTGGTCTCAGTCAATCCCTGCAACAAGCCTCTGTGTAGGAGTTTTAAACTTCATTTTACAGTCAAGGAGACTGAGTCTTGAAGAGGAAAGGCAACATGCCCAAGGTTACCAAGTTGGGAAGCCAGGACAAACTGACCCAGTGCTCAAGTTCTGGATCACTATGGAACACTATCTATAAACACAGCATGGGCTCCCCAGGAAGCTGACTCAGACACAGTGTTTGAAGGTCAGCCTGTATATTAGGGGAAGTCCTTGGGATCAAAGTCTGTGGAAGGCAGGGGAAGGAAGCAGGAATGGGCAGAGGGGAAGTCAGGCTCTGACACAGGACCAATCTTAGCCCTGGCTCACCCTAGAGGGTGCTCTGGAGCTAGAAGGGTCTGCCTGTGACATTGCCCTGTCTTGGGCTAGGACAACTGTGTCTTTATACCCTGTATGAGTTTCCGATGGCTAAAGTAACAAATAACCACAAACTCAGCGGCTTAAAACAACACAAATTTATTCTTGTACAGTTCTGGAGGACAGAAGTCTGAGTTGGGTCTTACAGGGCTAAGATCAAGGTGCTGGCACAGCTGTGTTCCTTCTGGAGGCTCTAGGGGAGAATCTGCTTCCTTGCTGTTTCCAGCTTCTGAAGGCCTCCTGCATTCCTTGGCTTGTGGCTCTTCCTCCATCTTCAAAATGCATCACTTCTACCTCTGCTCCTGTCATCACATTCCTCTCTCTCTGCTTCCATCGTCATTCCTTCTCAAACTCTGACCCACCCGCCTCCCTCTTACAAGGTCCCCTGTGGTGACCTTTAGAATCCACCTGGATAATCCAGCATAATCTCCCCATCTAAGGCCCTTAACGTAATCACATTTGCAAAGTCCCTTTTGCCACATCAGGTATATAACAGGTTCACAGGTTCTGAATGTGGACATCTTATGGGGCTATTTCTCAGCCTGCCACATACCCCCTCGATAACTCATTCTCTGAGGGTCTTCCAGCTGAAGCAATCCCTAAAGGGGACTGACAGCTGAAGACCGTCTGCTGACCACAAAGCTGGGGCCACAAGTCCTTCCTGAAGGGGGGCCAGGGGAAATCTGCATGTCTATCACACATCTTCAGAAAATTCAGGTTCACCCAGCCCAGACCATCATTCTTTTTGCTTTAAAGACCTGCATTTGTCCAGCTTTGAATCCCAGCTCTAAGTTCCATCTCAGGCACCGTTACCAGGGTCTGCTTTCATCTTCCTCTCCTGCAAATCATTAATACTCTGATTTTACATTTATGACCAACTGTTTAAAGTACCTCTTGAGTGTCTGACCACAGCTCAATTGTCCATTACTACAATAATCATCTGTCTCTTTGTATTCAGAAAGCAACACAGATTAGGAAATGCAAAGACTGCTTTTGGCATTGAGCAGTTGTGTTTTGGGAGGCGTTTCTCCCCCTGCTGCAGCTCTGCCATATTGCAGGTAACTGTGAACAAAACAAGCAATAAAACTACAAAAGGGCTGCTGCCTTTTCCTATACATTGACTCTCAGTTACCTGTGCTAATGGCATAAGCGCTTCTTCTTAAGTGCATTCATTATTCCCAAGCAGCACCTATGACCTAGAGACTCACAGGGAAGTCAAGAAGGAATTTAAGAAACAGCCAGAGGGTGTTCTTTTAAAAAGAGTCATAAACTCACAACTTCTCCTCTGACCCTACCTTCTGAAATATCCCCTTTCTAGGATGTGCTTCTTGCAGAATGAATGATAAACACCAACCTAGTGGACAATGAAGTGCTAACCTATCACTCTATGTGATTCTGGAAAGGCTGTCAGCACGGAGAACCCAACCTCCCCTACCTCAGTGGGGGATACTGACTGCCAGAAGTCTGGGAGTCTGGAAACCACCAGATCATTCTCTCTCTTTCTCCCACTCCCACCTCCAAGTTGCTAAGGTGGTAAGACGTAAGTTTGGGGCTTCTGGAGGTCATGATGTTTGTCTGCTCAGGAGATGGAGAGGATTGGACCCCTGGCATCTTTATTGAACCCCTGGATCCAATCACGCCTAAAGGTAGCACCTAATCCTTTTCAGTTATATGAACCAATATATGCTTCTTTAAACCTAAGTTATTTGTAATGGGTTTCTACCACATGATACTGAAAGTGACTTATTACCTTTTTGCATCTCCTTCTAGATGTTCCTCAGTAGCCTCAAACTCAACACACCTCAGAATAAATTCAACATTTTGCTGTCCCTACAGCCGTATCTCCTAACTTTGCTGGTTTTTTCCCCAAAATACTTTCATTTTCTTCAGCCCCTAGCCCCCAGGCCCCTGTATGTCCTTAAAACCTCTCTCTCCTTCAAGCCACCTACCCCTCTCATTGTCTTCCTTCTGTTCTGGTCTGGTGACTCTCCCCATGGTACTGCAATAGCCTCCTGCATCTAGCTCTGCTCCCTGCCTTCCTACCTGATGCTTCGCCCCAAATGCTCATTTCACCAGCCCCATCTCTCTTTCTTCTTTTTTAATTTATTTAGGTATAATTGACAAATATAAATTATATATTTTAAAGTATAAAACTTGAAGTTTTAATGTATGTATACATTGTGAAATAATCATTACAATCAAGCTAATTAACATATCCACCACTTCACATAATTATTTTCTTTTTGTTCTTGTGTGTGTGTGTGTGTGTGTGTGTGTGTGTGTGTGTGCGTGTGTGGTAAGGACACTTAAGATCTACTCTCATAGCAAATATCAAGCATACAATATAGTAGTGAAACAGTGCACCTCAGATTGGGACTTGAACCCACATGCCGGGACTCAATCCTGGCCAAAACCCTGATGGGACCTGAACCCACACAGCCGGGACTTGAACCCGGCCAAAACCCATAGTCTTCCAACTGAGATCACACACCTGGTTTCAGGACTTAATGAAGCTCAGGTTCTTGATGTGTCATCGCAGAAAGAATTCAGTGAGAGACAAAGTGATAGGTAAGAAGTGGATTTATTTAGAGAGAAACACACAGACAGAGATTCTCACTGAGATTCTCCAGGCTGTCAAACTCTACTTCACCCAGAGCTTTTGTCTACTTTATATAATGGACTTCTCATCAAATCTTATTTGAACAAAGTAATGCCTCAATAACATACCAAAATTTGCTAGGGCTGCTGAAACGAAGTACCACAAACTGAGTGGCTTAAACAGCAGAAATATACTGTCTCACAGTTCTGGAGGCCAGAAGTCCAAGATCAAGGTGTTGGCAGGTTTGGTTTCTTTTGAGGGCTGTGAGGAAGGATCTGTTCCAAGTCTTTCTCCTAGCTTCTGGTTTCCTGGCAATATTTGACATTTCTTGGCTTATAGGAGCATAACTCCAATATCTACATTTATCTTTGCATGGCATTCTCCCTATGTACATTTTTTCTGTAATCAAATTTCCCCTTTTCATAACAACACCAGTCATATCAGATTAGGATCCACCCTATGACCTCACTTTAATTTGATTACCTCTGGGAAGATCCTATCTCCAAATAAAGTCATTTTCTGAGGTATTGGGGTCTAGGATTTCAACCTGTAAATGTAGGGAGGACACAATTTAACCCATAACACTCTACCCTCTGGTCCCCCAAATTCATGTCCTTCTTACATGCAAAATACATTCACCCCATCCCAGCAGCCCCCAAATTCTTAACCCACTCTGGAATCAACTCTAAGTCCAAAATCTCATCTAAATCAGGTATTGGGGTATGATACATCCTGGAGCAAAATTCCTCTCCATCTGTGAACGTGCGAAACCAATGAGTTATTTTAAGCTTCTGAAACACAGTGATAGGACAGGCATAGGACAGACATAGTGTCCTGGGCAGGACCAAGTTTCCTCTCCAGAGTCTGGATATCCTGGTATCTGCTTTCATCAGGGCCTTCTGGTGAGTGGTTTCCTGATGGGACCTGCTTCGTGTACCATCAAGCCTCTTTAAGGAAATCCAGGTTCATAGGTCTGTTTCCCACAGGTCATATCAGAGGTCAAAGCTTCCCTAATGTCCTGATGATATAAGAAATCTGGATAATCAAACACGTGGCAGATGATGAAGCACCAACCATTGTTCTTGATACCCTAGTAACTGGATTCTCACTCCTTCCTTCCTTTTAGCTTTCTGTCTGGGAATAAGTAGCAAAAGAGACAAATTCTGAATTTTTTTTCTTCCTTGCTAGCTCTATGAGGATCAAATATATGACGCAATATTCCCACCCTCTATGACTTGACATGGAGATGTCTGTATGAGTTCCTTTGTTCATGCTGGTCTCCTTGTGGATAGAATGGTCCTGGAATTCACTGTCTTGGAGCACAGCATGAGGATAAAAGTCCTTGAAGATCAATGACTTTCAACGACCAGAGACTCAAGAGCCTTTTGCTCTAGTTGGATAATGCGCTTAGGATTTTAATCAACCTTAACGTGTGGATTTTACACATTATTCAAGAACTCCACCAGCACCACATAGATCCTCCTGTTGACAAACACTCCATTAGAAGCCTGGTTGTCTCGGTGCAGCTCTGGGACCCTGTTGGTATGCACAGCAGTAGCTCCCAGAAGGACTGAAGTCAACACTTATTTGCACTCAAGCCAGATCTTTGGAAATTGGACATTTTCTGTTCTAAATAAAACTCCCCCAGTTTCTCCCTCTGTTTCGGCATTAATATCAGTCTTGATGTAAATGTTGACTTTTATGGTGATCGAGAAGGACGTGTATAAGAAAATAGCTCTGGGCAGGTGTGAAGAAATGCCCCAGGGGACCGATTGCTCCCACTGCTTCGTGGGACAGGAGCCCAGTGAGATGGGGACTAAGTCAGAAGTACTCATTTCTGCCTGAGACAGTGCCATCCTAATGAGCTCTAATTGACAGCTGGCTCTCAGCTTTTCCCAGGCTCTTTCAAGGCCTCCAGGCTGCAGGGTGTGTTAACCATCAGAGATGCAGGAGGACTGCACAGCCTAGGATGTCTACCAGGGACTGACTCAGCAAAGCACAGAGGGCCCAGGATTAGGTGTCCAGGCTCTGGCAGACCCAGGGGTTATAATTCCACTGGTTAACATCAGTAATATGATAGATAAATCACTTCACTTCCCCCAGCCTTGTTTTCTTTGTATGTAAAATGAGGCAATAGTTGTACTTACCTCCTGGGGATCAAATGTGATAGTGTGCCCAAGGCCCTTTGCCCTGTACATGTTATATAGGACATGCCCAATCTATGTAGACTTTCCAGGGTCCAAAAAATCTTAGAAAATCACCTCTGTGCATGCCCCAAGAGCAATAATAACAGAAATTTCAATAGTGCTTCCAGCAAGCACAGACAATGCATTTCTCAGAAATGATGATAATCCTAATGGTAACAATAATTATGACAAATTATTGTACGACAACTGTATGACAAACTGTCAAACAGTTAACATGTGTTGATCTAGACCCTATACTAAGCACTTTACAAACCATACCTCATTTAATGCTCACAATTATGAAATGGGTACTTACAGATAGCGAGGTGAAATAACATGTACCAAGTCACAAGGTCAGATCTGAATTTGAATCCAGGCCCATCTGGCACCATATTACACAAGAAATAGGCAGCACATTATTTAACTTCTCTATACTTCAGCTTCAATTGAAGGTGATAATTCCTGTTTCAGAGGTGATTGTGGGGATAAAATTGGGTACTGCATTTAAGGAAGATGCTGTGGGCATACACAGATCTGGCTAGGAAGTTGGATATTTTTGTCAAACCTACCAAGCCTTCCATGTACTCATTGGAGACACTGTGGTCCTGCAGCTGAGAAACTCATGGCAGCTATTAGGAGTCCACCCTGCAGAGAGGAAGAAAAGAAGCTAGAGGATCCACATCCCAGACAAGCAAGCAAGCGTCAGTCCCAAGCAATCTGAGTTTTCTTATTAAACCAGAAAGATGGTGTGGCAGGTACAATGCCCACCCAAGATATTCAGGTCCTAACCTCCTGTGATCATGTTATCTTACATGGCAAAGGGGACTTTGCAGATTATTAAATTAAGGATCTTGAGATGAGGAGATTACCCTGGATTATCCAAGTGGGCCCAATGTCATCACAAGGTCTTTTTAAGAGGGAGGCAGGAGGGTCAATGTCAGAGAAGTAAATGAGATTAAAGAAACTGAAGTCATGAGGACATGGGGAGGGGGAAGGGTAAGCTGGGACGAAGTGAGAGAGTGGCACGGACATATAAACACTATCAAATGTAAAATAGATAGCTAGTGGGAAGCAGCTGCATAGCACAGGGAGATCAGCTCGGTGCTTTGTGTCCACCTAGAGGGGTGGGATAGGGAGGGTGGGAGGGACATGCAAGAGGGAAGAGATATGCGGATATATGTTTATGTATAGCTGATTCACTTTGTTATACAGCAGAAACTAACACACCATTGTAAAGCAATTATACTCCAATAAAGATGTTACAAAAAAAAAAAAAAAGAAACAAGTCAGGGAGAGATATGAAGATGCTACACTGCTAGCTTTGAAGATGGAGAAAGGGGCAATGAGCTGAGGAATGCAAGTAGCCTTTAGAAGCTGAAAAGACAAGGAAAAGAAGTTTCCTCCAGAATCTCCAGAAGGAACACAATCCTTCCGACCCATTTCAGACTTCTGACGTCCAGAATAGTAAGAGAATAAATTTGTGCTTTCCTAAGTCTGTGATAATGTGTTGCAGCAGCAAAAGTAAACTAATACACTCTGCATCTCCTACAAAGCTGAACATACTTCAAACAAAGCTCCAACCAGCATAGGAAAACAGAAGGACAAAACCCCTTCTATGCTGTGCCATTGTGAGAAATCATTATACAGCTGGGCTTTAAAACAGATTCTGTTTTGTTCAAATCTTATTGTTAAATATTCAGAAGGAAAAGAGACATGGCCCCACTCAGAAAAGAATGTCAGCATTTTGCATGTGCAGAAAGCTAGAATGTAAACAGGATGATATGAAATCTTTTTGTAAAATTTGAAGCGATAGACATATGTACTGAATTATTGTTATTAATATGAATTTTCAAAACACAGAAGTGAGTTCCCAAAGTGGCACTCTGCAGGCTGTTCCACCACCCACCCATCTTTGGGACCAGAAAGAGCAAGGGAAAGGTGGCAGCCGGGGCAGAGAGGAAACCCAGCCTTTCTGAGAACTGGGAATAGCTGGGATCGTCTCAAAACTGCTCACATCAGACGATGAAGCGTGAATCACTGAACAAATGTGCAATAGAGAAAAACCACAAAACAAGCCTAGAGACAGAATGCTAATAGTCAGGCAAATAAGGGGAGACAAGTATTTGAATATTCATGAGCCTCTAATCAGGAGCTTTGGATGAAAACAGAAATGGTCCCATTGGTGATAACGTGCTCCACAGGAAGGAGAATCCTGCCTGAGGAAATGCAAAGAAGTGTGGACCAGACCTGTCCCACTAACCAGAACTCCCAGGACGTTGACCGGGATCTTTACAACCTGGTCCTACCAACAGTTTTCTTTCTTCATCTGTCACTCACACTACACTGAATTTGGTCTTTTCTTGCTATAGAAGGTTTCCACTTTTAGAGTTGGAAAGGGGAAGTTGGGGGGAAGAGTAATTATGCTTGGAACATCTTCCAACTTCCAGCCCTGGGCTACATGCTGTGTATATATTTCATATCACCCTCACAACCACCCTTTCATGTGGATATAATTATCCCATTTTACAGATGAGGAAACCGAGGCTCAGGAAAATGACTTACTGCCGATGTCAGAAAGCTGGTCAATGGCAGAGCTTAGATTTGAACAGCTTGTCTGTATCTCAGCAAAGCCTATATTTGTTCTTCTTCATCACACAGAGAACCCAGGATTCACTCTAGACTCATATATTCATGAAATGCACATAAGCATCTGATTGTATTTAGGCTAAAACATGGTATTTGGGGAGAGGAGTGGTGCAAGTCTGGGGAACAGGGCTCAGCTATACAGAGAAGGGAGTGGCTTGGAGAGGAACGGGGGTCAAGAACCCTCTCTGCAATGAGGATAAGGAATGCCAGCTGCCTGAATATGGGGCAATCCCACAAGAAGTTTTCTCATAATCAGCTGGTGTGCCCAGAGCAGTGAGGACAGAAATCTCAGGCAAACAGAGAAGGGCTGGGGGTCAGCATGGGCTGGGTGTGGTGGTACCCTCATGGATCCACGCATGCACACTTGGGCATTGTGCACACATGTGGAATAAGCTCCTGCTCGTGCTTTGCACCAAGCTGGCACTGGGACCAGCAGTAAATAAAACCAACATGGCATCTGGTCTCATGGGCCCAAGAGGCTACTAGGGGGAAGTGCACAAACTAAACAACGAAACAGAACTTTAGTTACAGACTGTGAAAGTGCTGTGAAGGAAATGAACAGGGACTCAGAGACTGGTGAGCGAAGAAGAGCTCACCTAAGTTGTTACCTAAGTGTCACCTTCTCAGAGGTGGTGACACTTGAGCTGAGACTAGAAGGATGAGCCAGCCTTGTAAGAATGGATGGAAAAATGCTTTTAGCAAAAACATAGAGTGAAAAAAGCATTCCAGACAGTGGTCAATATTTAGGCGTCACATGGGCAGTGGTAGGCATCAAGACCCAGCCGTGGTAAGACACGAGCCAACCCTCAAGAAGAGGATGAGCAGGAGGTCAGCAGGATCCCAGCTAGGGGTTTGAGGCAAGAATACGTTTCTGATGGGGGAGGAAGAGCTGTACTACTTAGCTGGGGAGATGAGAAACCCAGGGCAACTATATTAGGTGCCTACTATGTAACTGTCTTGTATGCTCTATGCAAATTATCACATTTATTTCTCATAATCTTTCACTGAGGTAGGTGTTATTATCTCTACACCAATTTTCTATTGCTATTTTTATTACTACAAATTTAGTGGCTTAAAACAGTGCACATTTTTTATCTCATAGTTTCCATGGGTTACAAGTCGAGCAGGTTTTAACTGTGTCCTCTGCTCAGGGTCTCACACAACTGAAATCAAGATGTCAGCTACGCTGTGTTCTCATCTGGTGGTTTGACTGGGAAAAGATTTCTTCCGAGCTGCCTCAGGTTGGAAGCAGAATTCATTTCCTAGTGGATGTAGGACTGAGGTCTCCATAGCCTTGCTGGCTATTGGTTGTGGACCACTCTTGGCAACTAGCAGTTGCTCTCAGGCCCTTGCCACACGGCCCCCTCCATTGATCCTCTCACATTTCCAACCTCTTTGGGCTCAGGAAGGGTTCAGTCCCATTTAAAAACTCACCAGTTAACTCAGGCCCAGCTAGATAATCTCATTCTGGATTAACTCAAAGTCATAGCCCAACATATTCACGGGTCCTGCCCTCACCCAAGGGGAGGGGATTATACTAGGTGTGCACACTGGAGGTGGGGGAGAGGGGCAGTCATTGTGGGGCAACATGGAATTCATAACTTATAATATTAACAGCCATCATCCTTCTAGCACCTTCTACATGCCAGGCACTCTTCAAGTGACTTGATATACAACCAGATAACTGTCACCTTGGATGTAAAAAAAAAATCTTTACTTTAAAGATAATGATACAGAGGTCAGAGAGGTTAACAACAACCTGGCAAAGGACATGTGACCATGGCGAGAAGAAGTCAGGACTGAACCCAAGTCTGTGCCACTTCGAAGCCCAGGCTGCCCCTAGTGGCCCCTGTAGCAAAGCCTGCTGCACCTGCCCCAAGGTCTTGCTCTCTGCAGATAGCTGGGTCCCAGAGGCCCCCAGAGGGAGCCCTTCTCACTTCCTGCAAGCCTTGAAGGGAGAGCCCAGAACTGCCCTAGAAGAGCTGCTTGGAGGGACCAGGAAGTGACCAGTGTACTGGGCCACACAGACATCACAGGGATCCTGGCCACAGCAGCCCACCCAGCAAACCCCCAACTAGGGAGAAGAAGGCACTTGGTCCAGGCTGTCTCCACCAGGACCGGAGTGCTCCATGTGTCTGAGGGGTCTTAGAAAACTCCTGAGTACACAAAGCAATGTCAGGAAGCCTTCCCCGGCCTGTCAGGGACACCAGTGACCAAGACTCCTACCCACAGACCCGTGGAGCCCATGTTGCACTTCCCAGGCCACCTGCCGAGTGGCCAGCCCCCACCCCTCCCCTTGCAGCAGAGCCTGAACAGATGGTTCGGAGTCACTCCAGTGGAAATTAATGGAGTCAGACTGTCCACACACTTCCTTTCAACCGTAGAGAAATATTTTCCATGAGTCAAACACCAGATGTATTTTGTTTACGGGGTAATTTAGCATTTGTGAGGGGTAAGACGCTAAAATCAGAGAAGAGTTGTGTTTGTGTTTCAGGCAGAACCAAAGCACACTCTATGCGCCGGCAGAAAAACTTTGGGCATCATTTCTGAGATGGAGCCTGGACCTTGAACTCAACACATCACTTCTGCAAGCACTCTGTGTCTTTACCTCGAGGTTCAGTTCGTGACCACGCTGGCTGAATTGGCCACAGCACTAGAGATGGGGGACAGGAGTGAGAGAAAAGAATGGGCAGCACCACTACAGGACTGAAAAGGTCCTTTTGGGGCCTAAGAACAGCCAGAAATTAACTAAATCGGCCTTCACTGGGATCACCTTTTTTTTTTTTTTTGATAGTCACAAAATTCTCTAAGCCAGCAGTTATCAAGTGGGGCCCCTGGGCATCAAAGGGGAATTTGTTAGAAATGCAAATTCTTAGGCCTGTCCTCAGACCCACTGAACCAAGATTGCTGGGTGGGGCCCAGCAATCTGTGTTTTAATATGCCCTCCAGGGGAGTCTGATGCTCATTGGAGTTAAGAGAACCACTGCTCCAAACACAACACCAGAGGTATACTTTTGCTTCACATCTAGCTATATAGCTTGACATAAGTTAGTTAATGTTTCTCTAACTCAGTTTTCTCTTCTGTGAAATGGAATACTGGTAGTACATAGTTTAATTTATTATACAAATTAAATGAAGAAATTCATTTAAAGTATTTAAAACTGGAACTTGCATAGTATAACTCATCAACAAACATGTCGCTATTATCATCATTATTTGCATTTGAAATCCACTGGGACAATAGCTGATAACATTAATAGCCACCACACTGTGTGTACTTGTTATGTGCCAGGCACTGTTCACAAGACTTGATATGCAAATAGATAATTGTCACACTGACTGTAAAAAGTCATTTTGTGGTACTCATTACCTCCATTCACTCATTCATCCAACAAACATTAACTGAACCCTATTATGTTCCAGGCACTGTTGGAGGCACAGGAGTACCATAGACCAAAGCAGACGAATGACTCAGCGCTTTTATTAAAATCATATGTGTCCGTGACACATGTAACTCAAAATCTCCTTCTAAGATTTCTCCTGGGAACCCCAAGGCCCCACTTGGCTCCTGCCCAGGCTGCCATTCTCTGCTCAGAGCCTGCCTCTGCCTCCTCCGAATCCTCCATTCTCCTCCACACTCTCTGCCACCCTCACCCCAGAACACCAAGAGTGCTTGCTTTAGGCTTTGGCCAACAATGCTCACTCCCTTGTGGGGCTAAGACGTGCCTCCCTCGGGGCCTATGGTTTTAGCCGTGTCCATGCCATGAAGGTGGCCAGAGCAGGGCAGATTCGGTTAGTTAATGTGTATTAGGGTAAGAAGATATTATATTAACATTTAAGAGGGTAAGTTATACACACACATGGGGAAACTTTAGAACATCCAGCCTCATTCACTCTCCAGTTGACATGATCCTAAGGTCTAAAATGTTGAATGTCCAAACACCTGCATAAATGAGTATTTATCTATTTCTTCAGCTACTTTGCATATCTTAATGCCTACAGCTGAAAGGTTTCAGATATATAATAATTAGGCCATTTGGAACCTGCAAATTGAGGTGTTGATCCTTTCTCCAGACAACTACTCATGCAAGGTGTAGAACAAGGTTTTGAAAACTGTAGCCCACAGGACAAATACAGAACATTGACTGTTTTTGTAAATAAAATTGTATTCAAATATAGACAGGCTGATTCATTTACATATGGTCTCTGGCTACTTTTTGCACTATAAGGGCAGAGCTGAGTAGTTCTGAGAGAGACCATCTGACCCACAAAGCCTAAAATAATTACTATCTGGCCCTTTAAGAAATGTTTGCCAACTCCTGGTCTAAAAGGCAAGACTTATACCGCCTACCTTAGAAGAAATCCAGTTAGCCTAGACCTAATTCACCTAATGAGATAAATAAAGAATGAGCTAGATCTAACAGAGGCGGTATAGAATATTCTCTAAGTTATTGAGAGGCACAAAAGGGCATAGTGAGCGTGTGTGTGTGTGTGTGTGTGTGGATAGTAAGCACCCATTGGTATTAATGAGGGATATGTAGACATACATGCGGACACACCCAAACATACAAATACTTGCAAATGGGTAGAAAATTTGGAAATTTTAAAAACATGAAACTGTCACACCGTGGTTGTCCCTGGAAGAGGAGCCTAAGAATCTGAACTTGAAGAGACACTCCCTTTTGACTTGTACCCTCTTGTTCTGCTTTTTTTTTAACCACATGCAGATTTTGTTAGTTTAATTTTAAAACAAGTTTTTATAAAACAGAAGTGTCACTTTGTGTATGACAGTGCTGCTCCTCAGGATCCGAAGGAGAAGGGGACATTACTGTTAGTCTGAAAGACCTTCCCCCAAACCCAAGACAATAGCGACAGTGCCCAGGAACAGTCCAGCATGCTGCAGCTGACTCCCTAACTTGCAAACTCTTGGGCCACAGTGTACGAGAAGCCAGTGTTATTAAAAGAGAAGAAAAATCAATAATCTGTCACAGAGAGGGCTTTGGAGTCAGATGAGAAGGCTCTGGATTCTGGTGTACCTCCAGCAGCTGTGAGACCCCCCAGAAGAGCAGTAACTATCAAAGCCCTCTGAGCCTCTGTTTCCCCAGCTGTGAGATGGGACTCACACTGCCCCACTCCCAGTGGCCTTGGGCAGGGCTAGCACTTGTGCAGCACGTGCCCTGTGCCAGGTCCTGTGCTAAGCACGTCACAGGCCCCACTGCATTTAGTTTTGACGGCAGTCAAACCATTATCCTCATTTTTCAGATGGGGAAACTGAGGCTTAGGAAGCCGTAAGTCAATTATCTAAAGTCTCAGGTACTAAGTAGCAGTCAGGGTACAAACCCTGCAGTCTCTGCATGTGTCCATCTGTCTCTCTCTCTCTCTCTCTTTTTCTCTGTCTCTCTTACACACAAACACACACACACATACCCTAGAATTGGAAAAGAGATGTCAGTCACCTCACTGAGCCATACCTAGCCCCTCTCCTCCATATGGGAAGTTCAGGCCTGCTCTGGCCTACAGGAGAGCCCCCAGCCCAGATTCTGTTGACCGGCAGGAGTCCTGAAGCCCTCTCTTACCCCCGAGTCCATTCTGTTTTATACCTTCATCTATCCAAGAGCTCACATCATCCTAAGTCACAGCTGTCTTTCTGTAAAGCAGGGATAATAACACCTATTTCACAGTGTGCCTCAGAGGAAAAAGAGGGCATGGCCCATGGCAGGGATAAGCAGGGGGCAGCTCCTGGTATTGGCTAAACACACAAAGCATGAGAGTAGGGACAACATCTGCCTCATCCCTGACGTAGATCATAGCTCAGAGCACATGTTCAATAGAAATTCACTGAGCCCATAAAGGAAGGAACTCAAATACTGAGCAACTGCCATTAGTGCTTGGAAATCAGCGCTGACAAAGACGGTCTTCCTGGGCACTGTTGGGTCCAAGTACGCACATCTGAAGTAAAACATGTAGGGAGAGAAACCAGAGGAGCAACGGCCTTGACCAAGCCCATCACATCTGCCAGGAACCCCATATGACACTTCACATGCTTTTTCTAATAACTACAGCAGGTCTGCCAGGCAAGTCTCCTCACCCCCACTTTACTGAGAAGGAAACTGAGTCAAAGAGACATTAGGGTACATGCCCCCAGCTGCACAGTGAGTGGGGGTAGGAGGAGGCAGGGCGAGGCTTCCACGTGGGCTACCAGTTGTCACAGTTTGGTGGTCCCCTCCTTCTGCTCTCCTCTAGAAGGGCAGTGGGGCCCCAGGTCGGCTGAGGTCCCTCCCAGCCAGCCCTGTACTCAGATCCCTTGGCACAGGAGTCCCTTCTCTCGGGCAAAAGCTCCAATGACTGCGCCTGTCGAGACCTGGACCTGCCAGGGACCTCTCCCCACACCACCCTACCCACAGTGCTCCCCACTAGACCCTCTCTGCTGAGGGTCCTCAGACCCTTGGGCTCGGCCCCACCCCAGGGAGGCCCAGGTCTCAGCCACGTGCCGCAGGGAGACTGTCCTTCTCCATAAGTAAGATTGGAAAGGGGAAGATTGGGACCTCGGTGGGGTGTTAGTTCTGCTGAGCTGTCTGTGTATGGAGCCCAAGCAAGCAGTTACACAGGGGAAACTGTCAAATGCACCAAAGACGTGGAAACACCAAGAAGGAAACAGGACTTAACAAGGAAAAGATGCCCTAGTCTTTTGCTGTGTGAAGATGCACAACCTCCATTTTATCCTGCAAGAGGTTAGAGGAAAGTTCAGCCATCAGTTCCCACTTTCCTGCCTCCACACCCAGGAAGGCTCAGGGGTACTCCCAGGACTCCCTGGAAAGCTCAACCAAAACCCTTTTTATGCATCCACAGACTTTACCACTCCTTCCTGCACCTCCAGCTCAGCCTTCCACACAGTCTCATAAATTAATGCCGTCAGTTGTCCTAGAAAAGCCTGTTGTTTCTGCTGCCCTTTATGTTCCTTGATCCCACACCTCCTGAAAGAAACTTCTGCATGTTTCTGCCAAGCATGGAATAGGCCACATGATGCTGACCCTCTGACCGCAACTGCCAGGGCCAGGGTGGATGCCTCACAAAAAAATTGGCATACATCATGACCAACTTAGTTAGCTCTGAGTTAACTTGTTCCTGGAAGGCATTTGCAGCTAAGATGCTTGGGCTGAAAGTAACATAAGCACAACTCAAACTTATTTTTTACAACTTTCTTAGTAATATTATTTGAGCAAAATAAACCTCACCCCACCAGTTCTTTGTAGTAGGCACTTGGCACACAGGGTGCCCTTAAGACCCTAAGAGACTTGGGCTGGACCCCAGCTCATCCCAAGGAAAACTTTGTTCTCAGCTGCCTGCCCCAGGGAGTGCTTGCCTTTCCATAAAGTGAATTCAAGATGGGAAAGGTTGAGATTTAGAATAAGGGTCCCAAATCTGCTGGGCCTACTAAAAAGAAAAAGCTGAGAGAGAAGAGGGAAGAATGTTTTGCCTCTTGCAACTGAAAAGTACAGAGGCATACTGCTTCAGGTAAGGCTGGATCCAGGGACTGAAACAACTTCAACAGGACTTGGTTTCACTCTACCTTTTGTGTATGCTTTCCTCTGTGTTGACTTCATTCTTGCACAGCAAAGCAGATGCTGGACAGGCTAGCCACCCTGTTTCTAATAGTTCCAGTAAAAGTTAGAATTAAGTCCCATTGGATCAGTTTGGGTCTCAAGCCCAACTCTGTTTTCTGTGGTTAGAGGGTAAAATATGCTGATTAGCTGGGCCTGGAGCCAAAGGAAAATGGAGGGACTAGCTAGAAAAAGGCACTAGGAATGCTGGCTGGGTAAAAATGAGAGATGGTCACAAGAGTTAGCTAGGGTGTAGGTCTGAGGCTGCTGTTCATCCATTCATTCACTTTGCAGACACTTATTTAGCAACACCTGTGTTCTGGACACCATGGGAGGCTCTGACGATGAATAAACCAGACAGATATAGCACCTGCTCTTAAGAAGCCTGGGTCCAGTGGGGAAGATGAATAAACACCCAGATAAATGGGGTGGGTATGAAGAGTGAAACTGATGGGAAGGAAGTAAACAGGGATGAGAATAGGAAATAATGGTGCCAGAGAAGGCCAAGTGGAATGGCAATTTGGACACCCATGTGCCAAAAAAACAAACAAACAGAAAGAACCAGCTCAAAGTGCAAAACCAGATAAGTCAGATGGTTGGCACAGATGTGCAAAGCCAACAGGCCACATTTTCCCAGAAAGAAGGGGAGGGAAGGAGGGAAGAGGGATACAGACAGGGATGTAAAGGGCTTACAGCTAGTTTTCTCCTTTTAGGCTCATACTGCCAACTTCTTATCATGAATCCCCTTACTCAAGTTTGGTCAAAGGGTTTCTTTGCCTTGAATAAATCACTCTTGACTATGGAATTAATTAAAAATTTCAAGACTCCTAACCTCATTAGTCGCCCACAAGACACTATTTTTGGGGCTCGTCCATTTTTAAATGATGCAAGATACCCAAAATTTTACTGGGTTATGGCTAAAAAGTACCCACACTTAAAAAAAATTATATATATATATACATATATATAATTATATACATACATATATATATATAATTATATATATGTGTGTGTGTGTGTGTGTGTGTGTGTATCTTGTGTTCTTAAGGATACACAGGAACTGAGGCAGTCTGTTCAGACACTCACTTAAATGCCAAAGCACCGGGTCCATTTCTTGAGTTCTCCTCAGAGGAGCTGCAGGCCCATGAGGCACAAAGAATGGTTCACTGCTGGTCCTGGAAGGCGCCTCATTCCTCAAAGATGCCCAAAGTGCAAACACGCATGCACAATGCACACACAGAGTACACAGAGCACACACAGACACACAAGTTATCTCCATGCACGTATATACACATGCACACACACGAAGAACACAAAGTGCATACATACACACACAAGGTACACATACACAAAATGTATGCATATAAACACACACACACAAATTACACACACACACACACAAAGTACACAAATATACACAAAGCACATGCAGTAAAACACACACACAGATTATGAAAAGTACTCAGGTGGAGATTTGACTACCATTCATTGAGGTCCTACTCACTGACTCAACACCAGGCACTGTGGTTAAAGGTGTTTTTGCACCTGCCATAACGGCAACAACTGAATGAGTGCTTACTAATCTTCCCAGCACCCCTAGAAGGCACAGTCTTATCATCATTCCCCTGTTTTAAAAGGAAATGACCTGCCTCAAGCCACACCTCTAGGTCATGGTGGAGCCAGATGTGATCTGTCTGTTGGACATCTCCCCTCTTTAGTCAACTCCATGCAGCTGTCTTTATGAATGTGCATGTGTGTATGCCCAGGTCCTGTCCCACGTATTGCGTCTGTATATATGTGTCTCCCTATGATGTAGATCTCAGCACATCACACATCTCAGGGTATAAAATGGTGCTCTCTGTACTCTAGACCACTGATGCCATTTCAGATTTATTGCATTTATTTAAAAACAACAAACATTCTCAATTATTCCCGCACTGCTCAGGACCATAATTTACTCAGAAGTATGAGCTATCAAATTTCTCAGGGAGTGCTTCAAAATGTCAGATCTAAAAGATGACTCCCATGTTGGTGAATATGAAACACCCATTTATATTTTTCATTTTTACTTTGATTTAATTTTCAGACAATTCAACTTTCTTCCCATGCCTGAGTGCCTAAATTCATTTTACTTGTCAAAAGAGACAAATTTTCATAATTACAAAATAAAACATGGTAGCCCTTCTTTGGTGACCGCATTATTTCACATCATTTTTTTTTCTGGATGAAAATGCCTTCCTAGTCTAGTTGGCTTACTTCTGACATATTTTTATTCAGTCTTTGCTTAGAACAAGGGTACAGGCTAAACATTCACTAATGTTTTGTTATGTTAATGAACATCTGTAAAAAGGGAGATGAAATTCCCCAACCCAGCCTGCAATGCTCATATCTTCTTTTCTGTAATTTGCGCTGAAAAAGTCAATTTTCTGAGATTACGAGCTGAGGCATGAAATATGCCATATCCTCTAATGATTCTTTCTGCCTTGACCAAAAAGCCCTCAAGTCCCATCTCCAGGTTCAAACAGGGTGCTCGTTTCACAGAGGTCAGAAGCATTTAGGGTTTTCTTACCTCAGCGACCAAGGACATGCACAGGATGTAGTGAGGGGGTTTTCTTTTTTTTTTCAACATTTCAATTTTATTTTATTTATTTTTTTATACAGCAGGTTCTTATTAGTCATCAATTTTATACACATCAGTGTACACATGTCAATCCCAATTGCCCAATTCATCACACCACCACCACCCCCACACGGCTTTCTCCCCTTGGTGTCCATATGTTTGTTCTCTACATCTGTGTCTCAATTTCTGCCCTGCAAACCGGTTCATCTGTACCATTTTTCTAGGTTCCACATACATGCATTAATATACGATATTTGTTTTTCTCTTTCTGACTTACTTCACTCCGTATGACAGTCTCTAGATTCATCCATGTCTCAACAAATGACCCAATTTCATTCCTTTTTATGGCTGAGTAATATTCCATTCTATATATGTGCCACACCTTCTTTATGCATTTGTCTGTCGATGGGCATTTAGGTTGCTTCCATGACCTGGCTATTGTAAATAGTGCTGCAATGAACTTTGGGGTGCATGTGCCTTTTTGAATTATGGTTTTCTCAGGGTATATGCCCAGTAGTGGGATTGCTGGATCATATGGTAAATCTATTTTTAGTTTTTTAAGGCACCTCCATACTGTTCTCCATAGTGGCTGTATCAATTTACATTCCCACCAACAGTGCAAGAGGGTTCCCTTTTTTCTCCACACCCTCTCCAGCATTTGTTGCTTGTAGATTTTCTGATGATGGCCATTCTAACTGGTGTGAGGTGATACCTCATTGTAGTTTTGATTTGCATTTCTCTAATAATTAGTGATGTTGAGAAGATTTTCATGTGCTTCTTGGCCATCTGTAGGTCCTCTTTGGAGAAATGTCTGTTTAGGTCTTCTGCCCATTTTTGGATTGGGTTGTTTGCTTTTTTAATATTGAGCTCCATGAGCTGTTTATATATTTTGGAGATTAATCCTTTGTCCGTCGATACATTTGCAAATATTTTCTCCCATTCTGAGGGTTGTCTTTTCGTCTTGTTTATGGTTTCCTTTGCTGTGCAAAAGCTTTGAAGTTTCATTAGGTCCCATTTGTTTATTTTTGTTTTTATTTCCATTACTCTAGGAGGTGGATCAAAAAAGATCTTGCTGTGATTTATGTCAAAGAGTGTTCTTCCTATGTTTTCCTCTAAGAGTTTTATAGTGTCCGGTCTTACATTTAGGTCTCTAATCCATTTTGAGTGTATTTTTGTGTATGGTGTTAGCGAGTGTTCTAATTTCATTCTTTTACATGTAGCTGTCCAGTTTTCCCAGCACCACTTATTGAAGAGACTGTCTTTTCTCCATTGTATACCCTTGCCTCCTTTGTCATAGATTAGTTGACCGTAAGTGCATGGGTTTATCTCTGGGCTTTCTATCTTGTTCTGTTGATCTATGTTTCTGTTTTTGCGCCAGTACCATATTGTCTTGATTACTATAGCTTTGTAGTATAGTCTGAATCAGGGACTCTGATTCCTCCAGCTCCATTTTTTTTCCTCAAGACTGCTTTGGCTATTCGGGGTCTTTTGTGTCTCCATACAAATTTTAAGATTTTTTGTTCTAGTTCCATAAAAAATGCCATTGCTAATTTGATAGGGATTGCACTGAATCTGTAGATTGCTTTGGGTAGTATAGTCATTTTCACAATATTGATTCTTCCAATCCAAAAACATGGTATATATCTCCACCTGTTGGTATCATCTTTAATTTCTTTCATCAATGTCTTATAGTTTTCTGCATACAGGTCTTTGGTCTCCCTAGGTAGGTTTATTCCTAGGTATTTTATTCTTTTTGTTGCAATGGTAAATGGGAGTGTTTCCTTAATTTCTCTTTCAGATTTTTCATCATTACTGTATAGGAATGCAAGAGATTTCTGTGCATTCATTTTGTACCCTGAAACTTTACCAAATTCATTGATTAGCTCTAGTAGTTTTCTGGTGGCATCTTTAGGATTCTCTATGTATAGTATCAGGTCATCCGCAAACAGTGACAGTTTTACTTCTTCTTTTCCAATTTTTATTCCTTTTATTTCTTTTTCTTCTCTGATTGCTGTGGCTAGGACTTCCAAAACTATGTTGAATAATAGTGGTGAGAGTGGACATCCTTGTCGTGTTCCTGATCTTAGAGGAAATGCTTTCAATTTTTCACCATTGAGAATGATGTTTGCTGTGGGTTGGTCGTGAATGGCCTTTATTATGTTGAGGTAGGTTCCCTCTATGCCCACTTTCTGGAGAGTTTTTATCATAAATGGGTGTTGAATTTTGTCAAAAGCTTTTTCTGCATCTATTGAGATGATTGTATAGTTTTTATTCTTCAGTTTGTTAATATGGTGTATCACATTGATTGATTTGCGCATATTGAAGAATCCTTGCATCCCTGGGATAAATCCCACTTGATCATGGTGTATGATCCTTTTAATGTGTTGTTGGATTCTGTTTGCTAGTATTTTGTTGAGGATTTTTGCATCTATATTCATCAGTGACATCGGTCTGTAATTTTCTTTTTTTGTAGTATCTTTGTCTGGTTTTGGTATCAGGGTGATGGTGGCCTCATAGAATGAATTTGGGAGTGTTCCTTCCTCTGCAATTCTTTGGAAGAGTTTGAGAAGGATGGGGGTTAGCTCTTCTCTAAATGTTTGATAGAATTCACCTGTGAAGCCATCTGGTCCTGGACTTTTGTTTGTTGGAAGATTTTTAATCACAGTTTCAATTTCATTACTTGTGATTGGTCTGTTCATATTTTCTATTTCTTCCTGGTTCAGTCTTGGAAGGTTATACCTTTCTAAGAATTTGTCCATTTCTTCCAGGTTGTCCATTTTACTGGCATAGAGTTGCTTTTAGTAGTCTCTTAGGATGCTCTGTATTTCTGCGGTGCTGTTGTAACTTCTCCTTTTTCATTTCTAATTTTATTGATTTGAGTCCTCTCCCTCTTTTTCTTGAACAGTCTGGCTAATGGTTTATCAATTTTATCTTCTAAAAGAACCAGCTTTTAGTTTTATTGATCTTTGCTACTGTTTTCTTTGTTTCTATTTATTTCTGCTGTGATCTTTATGATTTCTTTCCTTCTGCTAACTTTGGGTTTTGTTTGTTCTTCTTTCTCTAGTTTCTTTAGGTGTAAGGTTAGATTGTTTACTTGAGATTTTTCTTGTTTCTTGAGGTAGGCTTGTATAGCTATAAACTTTCCTCTTAGAACTGCTTTTGCTGCAGCCCATAGGTTTTGGATCGTCGTGTTTTCATTGTCACTTGTCTCTAGGTATTTTTTTATTTCCTCTTTGATTTCTTCAGTGATCTCTTGGTTATTTAGTAACGTATTGTTTAGCCTCCATGTGGTTGTGTTTTTTATGTTTTATTCCCTGTAATTCATTTCTAATCTCATAGCGTTGTGGTCAGAAAAGATGCTTGATATGATTTCAATTTTCTTAAATTTATAAAGAGGCTTGATTTGTGACCCAAGATGTGATCTATCCTGGAGAATGTTCTGTGAGCACTTGAGAAGAAAGTGTAATCTGCTGTTTTGGGATGGAATGTCCTATAAATATCAATTAAATCTATCTGGTCTATTATTTCATTTAAAGCTTCTGTTTCCTTATTTATTTTCATTTTGGATGATCTGTCCATTGGTGTAAGTGAGGTGTTAAAGTCCCCCACTGTTATTGTGTTACTGTCGATTTCTTCTTTTATAGCAGCTAGTAGTTGCCTTATGTATTGAGGTGTTCCTATGTTGGGTGCATATACATTTATAATTGTTATATCTTCTTCTTGGATTGATCCCTTGATCATTATATAGTGTCCTTCCTTGTCTCTTGTAACATTCTTTATTTTAAAGTCTATTTTGTCTGATATGAGTATTGCTACTCCAGCTTTCTTTTGATTTCCATTTGCATGGAATATCTTTTTCCATCCCCTCACTTTCAGTCTGTATGTGTCCCTAGGTCTGAAGTGGGTCTCTTGTAGACAGCATATATATGGGTCTTGTTTTTGTATCCGTTCAGCAAGCCTGTGTCTTTTGGTTGGATTAATCCATTCACGTTTAAGGTAATTATCAATATGTATGTTCCTATGACCGTTTTCTTAAGTGTTTTGGGTTTGTTTTTGTAGGTCCTTTTCTTCTCTTGTGTTTCTCACTTAGAGAAGTTCCTTTAGCATTTGTTGTAGAGCTGGTTTGGTGGTGCTGAATTCTCGTAGCTTTTGCTTGTCTGTAAAGCTTTTGATTTCTCCATCAAATCTGAATGAGATCCTTGCCGGGTAGAGTAATCTTGGTTGTACGTTCTTCCCTTTCATCACTTTAAGTATATCATGCCACTCCCTTCTGGCTTGTAGAGTTTCTGCTGAGAAATCAGCTGTTAACCTTATGGGAGTTCCCTTGTAGGTTATTTGTCGTTTTTCCCTTGCTGCTTTCAATAATTTTTCTTTGTCTTTAATTTTTGCCAATTTGATTACTATGTGTCTCAGCGTGTTTCTCCTTGGGTTTATCCTGTATGGGACTCTCTGCACTTCCTGGACTTGGGTGGCTATTTCCTTTCCCATGTTAGGGAAGTTTTTGACTATAATCTCTTCAAATATTTTCTCGGGTCCTTTCTCTCTCTCTTCTCCTTCTGGGACCCCTATAATGCGAATGTTGTTGCGTTTAATGTTGTCCCAGAGGTCTCTTAGGCTGTCTTCATTTCTTTTCCTTCTTTTTTCTTTATTCTGTTCTGCAGCAGTGAATTCCACCATTCTGTCTTCCAGGTCACTTATCCGTTCTTCTGCCTCAGTTATTCTGCTATTGATTCCTTCTAGTGTAGTTTTCATTTCAGTTATTGTATTGGTCATCTCTGTTTGTTTGTTCTTTAATTCTTCTAGGTCTTTGTTAAACATTTCTTACTTCTTCTTGATCTTTGCCTCCATTCTTTTTCCGAGGTCCTGGATCACCTTCACTATCATTATTCTGAATTCTTCTTCTGGAAGGTTGCCTATCTCCACTTCATTTAGTTGTTTTTATGGGGTTTTATCTTGTTCCTTCATCTGGTACATAGCCCCCTGCCTTTTCATCTTGTCTATCTTTCTGTGAATGTGGTTTTTGTTCCAGAGGCTGCAGGACTGTAGTTCTTCTTGCTTCTGTTGTCTGCCCTCTGGTGGATGAGGCTATCTCGAGGGGGTTTTCTTAATAAAACATCTCTTGTTTTTTTCATTTACAAAAATAATATGTGCCTTTTATTTAGAAATTTGGGGAGGGGGGGAGAATAGAAACAGTGAAAGCCAGAAAAAGAGGACCTATATAACTCCACCTTCCAAAGCAAAATACATCCAACACACTGATGTAAATTCAGATCATTCTTTGAAAAATAAAATTCACTTCTGACTTGGTCAGCTCTTGAATACTTGAAAAGGAATTCTTTATCATTAGAAATCTACTCTACAATTTGAAGAGGGGTTAAAGATGAAAATGGGAAGAAAAAATTTAATTCTTTGAAACTGTTCATCTGAATTGCAAAGTTCTTACCCAAAGGCTGTTGAAATGCCCAGTCTGGTCACCAGCCCCAATGCCCACCCTCCACCCCTGCAACTGGACATAGACCACTCCCAAAAGAAGATGATAGAATTTAAAATTCAATGGTCAAATAGGCACATGAAAAGATGCTCATCATTGCTAATTATTAGAGAAATGCAAATCAAAACCACAGTGAGGTATCACCTCACACCAGTCAGAATGGCATCATTAAAAAGTCCACAAATAACCAATGCTGGAGAGGGTGTAAAGAAAAGGGAACCCTCCTACACTGTTGGTGGGAATGTAAATTGGTGCAGTCACTACAGAGAACAGTATGGAGGTTCCTCAGAAAACTAAAAATAGACTTGCCATATGATCCTGCAATCCCACTCTTGGGCACCCAGACAAAACTATAATTCGGAAAGATACATGCACCCCTATGTTCACAGCAGCACTATTTACGATAGCCAAGACATGGAAACAACGTAAATGTGCATCGAGAAAGGAATAGATAAAGAAGATGTGGTGTGTGTGTGTGTGTGTGTGTGTGTATATACACACACACACACACACACAATGGAATACTATTCAGCCATAAATAAGAATGAAATTGTGCCATTTGCAGCAACATGGATGGACCTAGAGGTTATCATACTAAGTGAAGTAAGTCAAAAAGAGAGAGACAAATACCATATTTTATCACTTATATGTGGAGTCTAAAATATGACACAAATGAACTTATCTACAAAACAGAAACAGACTCACATATAGAGAACAGACTTGTGGTTGCCAAGGGGGAGGGTGGGTGGGGGAGGAACGGACTGGGAGTTTGGGATTAGCAGATGCAAACTATTATATATAGAATGGATAAACAACGAGGTCCTACTGTACAGCACAGGGAACTATATTCAATATCTCATATTGAACTATAGTCAATATTCAATTATGATAAACCATAATGGAAAAGAATATGAAAAAGAATATACATATATATATAACTGAATCATTTTGCTGTACAACAGAAATTAACACAACATTGTAAATCAACTATACTTCAATAAATTTTTTAATCAAAAAAAATTTAAAAGTAAAATTCAATGGCCCATAAATGCTGACAAGGGTGGAAAATGATGAGAAACTGCAGGATGAAGAGAATACACAGAGCAAGGTGGGATATGAAAGGGGGTGGCCATTCTCAACAGGGACTGACAGAGACAGCACTGAAAACACTCTTGATGCACGTCCATATACACACACTTTTATACACATATGGTCATTGTCACAATGGATCAGGGTCTCTGGGAAGCAGTCTCTGAGGTGGAAAAGAGCACACAGTAGTTTGCTCAGGTAATGCTTATGGAATTGCCACCATGCAAGGGACAGGATGGAAGCAGGATTGGGCATAGGAGGAAGCTGAGCTGAAATTCTCAACAAAGGCTTCAGATGACCCTGTGGGGAGCTGTGAAGCCAGGATGGCTCTTCAGAGTTGTCCCAAGATAATGTGAGAGGCCAGGCCTTTAAAGCTCATACAGTAATCAGTCATTGGATGTGGCCGGCCCTGGGCAAAGTGATGCTCTTCAGATGAGACAACTCCTGAGCAGGCTGATGTTTGAGGGCTGTGTGTCTACAGTGCTTCCCTCAGTCCTCAAGGCGGGGGGAGGGGAGGGCAGGGGAGGGGAGGGAAGGGAAGGGAAGTGAAAAGGGGGAGAGGGGGAAGGAGAAAGGACGGAAGCAGGGAAGAGGGGAGGGGAAGGGGAAAGGAGGGGAGGGGAAGGGAGGGGGGAAGAGGAAAGGAGGGGAGAGGAGGGGAGCGGGGGGAAGAAGAGAAAAGAAAAGCATAGGACACTTTGAACACGCCTAATAGGCTAATCAACAGGGCACTATGGACAATGAGAACAGGCTCACCCTGAGACACCATGACACTGAATTTATCAAGAATTCCCATTTTAGCTGCCACCAGAGCTACACTCCCAGATCTATGGCTGGTAAAACTCAATATTTCTAAAAATAATGGCTGAAAGAGCAGACCTCTAACCCCTTCATTTCCGCAGACATGTCAGTGCCTGAGCAGGGTTCTCAGCTCCCACACTGAGCTCACTGCGCTGTTTATCAGAGGCTTGGGGATGTCAGGCCAAGGAAGCACTTTCCATAGCAGGTCCCTTAGATGCCACCAGATGTCACACTGAACTCTTCTCTCTTACTCTGCACCTGGTAAGGTGTGCACTATAATTCTCATTTTTCAAATGAGGAAACAGAGGTCCAACATCTTGTCCAAGAACACCTAGGGAGCACGCAGCACCAGAGTTTGCATCTCATTTGGGGACCCCAACTTTGGGTTTATTCCACTATGCATGGCTGCCTGAGCCTGTTGGTATGACCATTAATTGGATCATGTTTACACCCCCATTGCCAACAGTGATACTTTTCTGTTCTCTGAGCTGCAGCCTTATTTTATTACAGTCATTACTGTCTATTACTGAGAGGTGTGACTCTCCCGTGAGTGGTGAATTGTAAGTCTGTGGTTTCCTAACAGGGAGGATCGGTCAATCTCTACAGAATGACAATGCACAGCAAGACACAGCATCTCACTTCAGCTTTAGGAAGACAAAGCTGAGCATCTTTTCTTTGAGAAAATCATTTCCCTCATCATTTGTCTAGTGTCCTAACTATAGGGAGAGAAAAGTTGCCTTAAACCCCATCTCTTTTGCCTTTTTCAAGCTTTATATGTCTCATCAACCTAAAGAACAGTTCTTTCAACAGAATACTGCAGCAAAAATAAAACTCATAATAAGAAATAAGAAATTCATAATAAAACCCCACAAGAATTCCATTAACCTAGGTACCACTCACCTTACATGGCCAGACTCAGACTACATTGGGTGCAATAATAATCCACATTTTAATAAGCTCAGGAAGATGCAATGTAAGTACCGGTTCTTCATCAAGTTACTTGACCAGCCTCAGCTTCAGTTTCCCCATCTGGAAAATATAAGGTGTGGGCTAGGTCATCTTTAAGAGCTCTTCCATTTCTAGCATTTCACAGTCAGGGTCCACAGACCCATATCTTGTTCTGCTTGCCATGGAAAAAAAGTAGAAAAGATGTAAAACTACCACCACAACATCACTCCCCAAAACAAGAGCAACAAGAAGCTTCCCTGGAGTGTTTGGTGCTCCATAATAGGACACAGTTAGAAAATGCTTATGTCAGAAGTTTGTTTTTGTTTTGTTTTTTTTAAATGTGCTTGTTTCACTATGCATGCAATAATAGAAACATTAGCAGACAAAGACCCAAAGCAAGCGGAAATACCACCCAGAGCTCATTGCAATGTTTAGGCTATAAATTGAAATTAAAATTACAAAAATGACACACTGGAAATTATTTTTAAAACTAAAAACATCTTTAAAAAATTGAAATGGCGTTCCAGTTCAGTGGTTCTGCAGGCGCCCCCCAACTTAGAATGTCTCAATTACAGCAACATCGCTGTTACCTTCTCAACTGAAATGGCACATGAGAGCTGTATAATTTACATTTGCAGTTTATAAAATAAATTAGGCAGAAAAGATTCTCATAATCTCAAACACATTCAGTTTACCAGATTCTACAAAGGTAAATGGACGAAGCATGTGACCCTTAAAGCAGCAAACAATAATACTAAAGATTCATCAATATGTTCATTAGATGAAATTTAATAAATGCATAGATATTCTCTTCCAGACAGTTCTCAGGCAATGGATCAGCAAAACTCTCCAAGACATGCTCCCTCCCAAACTCTGAATCCCACTGTTAATTACATGGCCTTTGACAGGAGTGCTAAGCTAACACACCATTGTAAGGCAGTTATACTTCAATAAAGAAAAAAAAAAAAAAATAACAACAACAAAAATCAAAACACCTAGTGGCTTTAGCTGGAACAATTTTAGCAAATAAATGATAATATTGCAATATAATCCTAAGAATAAAATAAATATCCTTGAGTCCATAATGATGAAACAAACAAATAAATAAACAAATGTAGAAACAAAAAAAAAAAAAAAAATGTAGGTCAGTTCATGCAACTTCTCAGCTCGACTCCACTTGGAGGAGGGGCAAAGCCCTCAAGGTCCTACATGATGGGGCCCCATCTCATCTTTCTGATCTCATTTTCGATATCCTCCCCCCTTATTCATTTTGTTCCAGCTACACAGGCCACTTTGCCATTCCTGAACTTTCCAGGCAAGCTCCTACCTCAAGACTTTAGTGGTTGTGGTACTCTCTGCTCTTCCTACATACATTCGTGCAGTGACTTCCCTCCCCTCCTTGAAGGCTTGCCTCACAGGCCCTGATCATTCTCCTTAATGCCATTACCTGCCCCTTCCCCCAGGCAATCGCACACCATATTACCCTGGGTGATGGGGTTTTCTGTCCAATAAAATGTAAAGCTTCTAATACACTATTTAATTGACTTATTTTTATGTCTGTTGTTTAACATCTGTAAGCTCCAGGAGGGCAGCAATCTTGGTTTTGTGATGCTGTATCTCTAGGGCCTAAAAAAGTACCTAGGAAGAGTAGACACAATAAATATGGGAAGGAAGGGAGGGAGGAAGGGAGGGAGGGAAGAAGGAAGGAAGGAAGGAAGGAAGGAAGGAAGGAAGGAAGGAAGGAAGGAAGGAAGGGGAATATGTATTAATAAAAAGAGCTACATTAGAATGGTAGATTTATCATCTTTTTTATTTCTAACATTTTATGCTATTATTATTATTAAATCCTATTATAATTTAACTCCAGAACATCTACATAGCAAACTATTGGCATTCTCAGATGGTATGTCTTAGAACTGCTTTTTGTTTTTCAGTGGGTTACTCAGTTTGAGTGTGTCAATGAGAATTGTAAATAAGAATCTTAAATTGTAGTAAACCTTTGCAATACTCCGTCTGATAAAAATATAAGTCAGGAAATCCTGCAAATAGTGTACAATTGCAGAGACAAGGGACAGCGGTCCCAGGAGAGTGTGCACGGTCCCTACACGCTGCCTCCAGTCTCTGTACTCTCCACATCCTTGTTGCTCAGTCAGTGTGGGGCTGTGGGTGAGGACACTGCCATCCCTCTTTGTTCTGCCACATCAAGTCAAACACTCAATCCATCTTCCTAACCATGTTTTGCAGGCCTACTGTTCATGAACTGTTTCTTACACTTTTCTGAGTATTTCTGGACCTTATAGTCCAGTTCCCAGGGTCTAGCATCATAGACTCAATTTATGCAAATTCAAATATATGCACGTGACCAAGGAGGAGGGAGAGAAGAAGGGAGGGACGGATGGGGTAGGGAGGGAGTAGTGGGAGAGAGACCCTGGAGGAACACTGGCCATGGGTGGCTTGTTGAGAAACACCAGGTTGGTCCCCAGTGTGCTCAAAGGAGTGACACATGCAGAACTTTATGAGCAGTTCAAAGGATTGTCAAAGGCCATTTAGACACCATGCGATGCCTCTTTCATGCTCTGATTTTAGACCATAAGCCTGGAGTTGGATTGGGCTCCATTATCTGTTTTGTTTTCCCAGGCCACCTCTGCCTTGGATTTGCACTTGGGTTTTGCACCAAACCCACCACTTCACATTAGTGCCCCACACCCACTCATTGTTACTGAGGACACGTTGTACACACACTAGCTCACCACTGGTCTGAAATGGATGAGATGTCACATACATTATAGGTGGTGAGGAGGAAGGAGGATGTGGGTGGAGGGGGGAGTACCAGCTGGGTAGCAAGCAACTGGTCAAGGAACCCTTAGTGTACTTACATTAGAAGTGCAAACACAGAAGAACTTATTCAATGAACATCTTGGAGGACCACCAACTCAGTGCCAAAGCTACTGAATGAGTAGAACTAATCAATGAAGGATAAATAAATGTGCAATCAATGACTATTGTGCTAAACAAGATGAGCTCTACAGCCTTCAAGCCAGTTCTAGTTCATTCAAATGAGTTCTAGAATGTCCAGCCAACTACAGAGACTTTGGAGATTCGACAGCATCCACCAGTTTCCTTGGAAAAGCTGCCAAGGTAGTGTCTGTGACTCCCCTGATGTCCTGGAAGAACGGCTCATATAGCCCCTCATCTATTTATTCATGTATATATTCTATTCAGTACAGAATTATAAACTCCAACCCATTCAAAACTACTTTGATGAGTTGATTTACTCAACAATTATCAGTAGAGCAACAATTTTATGTCAAGAACTTGTGCCAGAACTTCTTCTCTGTGCACAAATCCAGGCAGTTCCTTCCACAGAGATCAACAGTCCAGTGTTGTGCACATCAAGAGATGTGAGAGTAAATTCAATGTCCATTGCACATTTTTGCATTTCTACACTATGTCTTTTTTCCCCCTAAAAAGCAGGGAAACATCCTCTTTAGAACAGAAGCATCAAGGAGCCACTACTTACATTCATAACTCCTGCTGTTTCACTGTTTCTCCCTTTGTCCTTACGCATTTTTAGCTTCTATTTATAAGGACCCAAATTAAAATTTCAAGGTCAAAATGACATCTGACAGAGACATGAAAATTCTTAACTAGTTGTGTGGAGATGGTACTTATGAAATACTCAAAGGACATGTTGTATATTTTTAACTTGCTCTTAAGGCCTCTGAATTCAAATGTGAGGGCTTGTATCAGAAAACGAAGACAAATTACGTTATATGAAAGAAGAAAGGTTTTTTTTTTTTTCAAGAGATGAAAGATGCTTCCCACCTCTAATGAGACATGAATGACTCATCTATTCTTGGGAAAATCTGAAGTGGTCAGTTATTTGATTGCTTTTTCTGCTGTAAACACATCTAAGAAGTAGAGCATAAGAGATAAACAATAAAGGATGCTGCAAAATTCAAATAATGTTGTTTCTGTTACAAATGAGACTACCCTGAAAATGATTTTTAGTGCAAAATATGAGCTCTCTTTCATACTGGCAATATTTAAGTGTGGCCACTGAACCAACTGATTTTGGCTGAGTGCAATTTGGGGGGAGGGGTGGTCCTTCTTATCCATTAATGGGATTCACCATAATATTGGTCCAATTCAATCATTTAATAAATGAAAGCCACAAGATGACTTTCATCTTCTCTTATGTCTTGTCGGTGAGACACTATTCTACATTCATTTCTGTTTCTTTTTGTCTCCAGACCCTCTAAATATTTTGATAACTTACGAAGCTAAGAAATGTTCAATGTTGAAGAAAAACACCAGACAACTTTTTGAAATTCACTGTACCCCAAAGGCTGACGGCAAGAAAATACTTTTGGTGCATAAGAAAGAAAAATGTATTTGGTATGACTAGCTGTTAATATGTCATCAGGGTAAATCAAAAGTATTATTCTTGGGAATCGTAATAAAAGAAGTCACTTGAGACATGGAAAGTACAAAACTAATCACCAATAGCCTCTATCTTTGACTAGAACCTGGGGAAATTTTGAAAGTGTTCATTCATAGAGACACTTAAAAAGACATTGCCCAAATTTATCATTGTCATAAATTCCTGCTGACTAAAAAGTTTCCTTAGAGTAATTTACAATGCCCATCATAAAATAATTCATCAAAAGGAAACACTTAAATTTAATACAAAACTGTAAACTCCCAAGGACTCAGGGACAATGGTCTCAGCCAGTCTCCAGAGAAAATGGAGTGATCTATGACTCCCATGCACCTCAAGACTTGGTCTCACTTTCATCTGGCATTCCTACCTTCAGGGTTGTCACACAACTCTGGTGTGTTTGTTTCCCTCTGGGACTCCAGAAAGAGATGGGATTTTAAATAACACTCTGGTTCTTCACCATCCATCTCAGGGGAGGGGGACAGGAAAGATGTTGTCATCTGGATACACTAATGGGGTGACCAAAAGAACTAACCTGCGATTAGTAAAGCAAATACCTTGTGTCCATGTTCTAGCCTCATGGTGGAGGGAAACTATTCCACACTGAATGTTTCTGGAAGTCCCAATCACTCTATCTAGGCAGTTGGTTTCACTTTGTCTTCAGGCCAGGAAAGCTATTAGTTGGCTAATAGGTCCCTCGCAAGATAAAGAAGTCTACACACTGTAGAACGGGACCATCAGCTTTCTGTCTCTCTGCTGTTCTTCCCTACAAGCTCTTAACGCAGTTAATCCAATGCCTCTGTGCTCTAACCACACAATTCCCACTGCAGCTAGACCCCTCCATCTAGACGGTCTTGTTGACACCTCTAATTCCTTTCTTTAAAGTGAAATTCAACATCTTCCTCCAAAACCGGCTGTTCTGTCAGGGTCTCATCACCTCCCTCTTTACTGCATTTGAAACCTCCTTCAATCCTGATGTCCAAGCTTTATGCATCTGGCTTCTTGAACACCCTCATAGCCTTCTCTCCTACGTAGCACATTGCCAACAGGTTGGTCCAGCCAGCCATCTCATTCTCCACCTCAGAGTCTCTAATCTACTTTTGGTCTTTCCCTGAAGTAAATTCTGCACAACATTGCCTAATAAACCTGCCTAAAGCACAGCCCTGCTGATGTCACTCTGACATCAGACCTTTCAATAATGCCATATCTCCTACCAAATGCAGTCTACACTTCTTATCTAGCTTTTCCCTTCACTGTGATAACCAGCTACCTAGTTTCACTTCCCACTACTTCCTTCAAGCTACCTGTGGATGCATGAAATATTTCAACAGTACACTGGTGCCATTGCCCCTGCTCCTTCCTTTTCCTGGAAATATTTATCTCCACTCCTACCTGTTGAAATCCTATCTTTCCTTCCAGGTCAAGCTATGGTATCATATTATCTACCAAAGATTCCTTTCCCTAGTACCCCCATCAAAAAGCGGTTTTGTAGATAGCCTCAACCACCAGAGGGCAGACAGCAGAAGCAAGAAAAACTACAATCCTGCAGCCTGTGGAACAAAAACCACATTCACAGAAAGATAGACAAGATGAAAAGGCAGGGGGCTATGTACCAGATGAAGGAACAAGAAAAAACCCCAGAAAAACAACTAAATGAAGTGGAGATAGGCAACCTTCCAGAAAAAGAATTCAGAATAATGATAGTGAAGATGATCCAGGACCTCGGAATAAGAATGGAGGCAAAGATCGAGAAGATGCAAGAAATGATTAACAAAGACCTAGAAGAATTAAAGAACAAACAAACAGAGATGAACAATACAATAACTGAAATGAAAACTACACTAGAAGGAATCAATAGCAGAATAACTGAGGCAGAAGAACGGATAAGTGACCTGGAAGACAGAATGGTGGAATTCACTGCTGCGGAACAGAATAAAGAAAAAAGAATGAAAAGAAATGAAGACAGCCTAAGAGACCTCTGGGACAACATTAAACGCAACAACATTCGCATTATAGGGGTCCCAGAAGGAGAAGAGAGAGAGAAAGGACCCGAGAAAATATCTGAAGAGATTATAGTCGAAAACTTCCCTAACATGGGAAAGGAAATAGCCACCCAAGTCCAGGAAGTGCAGAGAGTCCCATACAGGATAAACCCAAGGAGAAACATGCCGAGACACATAGTAATCAAAGTGGCAAAAATTAAAGACAAAGAAAAATTACTGAAAGCAGCAAGGGAAAAACAACAAATAACCTACAAGGGAACTCCCATAAGGTTAACAGCTGATTTCTCAGCAGAAACTCTGCAAGCCAGAAGGGAGTGGCATGATATACTTAAAGTGATGAAAGGGAAGAACCTACAACCAAGATTACTCTACCCGGCAAGGATCTCATTTAGATTTGATGGAGAAATCAAAAGCTTTACAGACAAGCAAAAGCTACGAGAATTCAGCACCACCAAACCAGCTCTACAACAAATGCTAAAGGAACTTCTCTAAGTGGGAAACACAAGAGAAGAAAAGGACCTACAAAAACAAACCCAAAACAATTAAGAAAATGGTCATAGGAACATACATATCGATAATTACCTTAAACGTGAATGGATTAAATGCCCCAACCAAAAGACATAGACTGGCTGAATGGATACAAAAACAAGACCCATATATATGCTGTCTACAAGAGACCCACTTCAGACCTAGGGACACATACAGACTGAAAGTGAGGGGATGGAAAAAGATATTCCATGCAAATGGAAATCAAAAGAAAGCTGGAGTAGCTATACTCATATCAGATAAAATAGACTCTAAAATAAAGAATGTTACAAGAGACAAGGAAGGACACTACATAATGATCAAGGGATCAATCCAAGAAGAAGATATAACAATTATAAATATATATGCACCCAACATAGGAGCACCTCAATACATAAGGCAACTGCTAACAGCTATAAAAGAGGAAATCGACAGTAACACAATAATAGTGGGGGACTTTAACACCTCACTTACACCAATGGACAGATCATCCAAAATGAAAATGAATAAGGAAACAGAAGCTTTAAATGACACAATAGACCAGTTAGATTTAATTGATATGTATAGGACATTCCATCCAAAAACAGCAGATTACACGTTCTTCTCAAGTGCGCACAGAACATTCTCCAGGACAGATCACATCTTGGGTCACAAATCAAGCCTCAGTAAATTTAAGAAAATTGAAATCATATCAAGCATCTTTTCGGACCACAACGCTATGAGATTAGAAATGAATTACAGGGAAAAAAACGTAAAACAGACAAACACATGGAGGCTAAACAATACGTTACTAAATAACCAAGAGATCACTGAAGAAATCAGAGAGGAAATCAAAAAATACCTAGAGACAAATGACAATGAAAACACGACGACCCAAAACCTATGGGATGCAGCAAAAGCAGTTCTAAGAGCGAAGTTTATAGGTATACAAGCCTATCTCAAGAAACAAGAAAAATCTCAAGTAAACAATCTAACCTTACACCTAAAGGAATTAGAGAAAGAAGAACAAACAAAACCCAAAGTTAGCAGAAGGAAAGAAATCATAAAGATCAGAGCAGAAATAAATGAAATAGAAACAAAGAAAACAATAGCAAAGATCAATAAAACTAAAAGTTGGTTCTTTGAGAAGATAAACAAAATTGATAAGCCATTAGCCAGACTCATCAAGAAAAAGAGGGAGAGGACTCAAATCAATAAAACCAGAAGTGAAAAAGGAGAAGTTACAACAGACACCGCAGAAATACAAAGCATCCTAAGAGACTACTACAAGCAACTGTATGCCAATAAAATGGACAACCTGGAAGAAATGGACAAATTCTTAGAAAGGTATAACCTTCCAAGACTGAACCAGGAAGAAATAGAAAATATGAACAGACCAATCACAAGTATTGAAATTGAAACTGTGATTAAAAATCTTCCAACAAACAAAAGTCCAGGACCAGATGGCTTCACAGGTGAATTCTATCAAACATTTAGAGAAGAGCTAACCCCCATCCTTCTCAAACTCTTCCAAAAAATTGCAGAGGAAGGAACACTCCCAAACTCATTCTATGAGGCCACCATCACCCTGATACCAAAACCAGACAAAGATACTACAAAAAAAGAAAATTACAGACCGATGTCACTGATGAATACAGATGCAAAAATCCTCAACAAAATACTAGCAAACAGAATCCAACAACACATTAAAAGGATCGTACACCATGATCAAGTGGGATTTATCCCAGGGATGCAAGGATTCTTCAATATGCACAAATCAATGTGATACACCATATTAACAAACTGAAGAATAAAAACTATACAATCATCTCAATAGATGCAGAAAAAGCTTTTGACAAAATTCAACACCCACTTATGATAAAAACTCTCCAGAAAGTGGGCATAGAGGGAACCTACCTCAACATAATAAAGGCCATTCACGACAAACCCACAGCAAACATCATTCTCAATGGTGAAAATTTGAAAGCATTTCCTCTAAGATCAGGAACACGACAAGGATGTCCACTCTCACCACTATTATTCAACATAGTTCTGGCAGTCCTAGCCACGGCAATCAGAGAAGAAAAAGAAATAAAAGGAATAAAAATTGGAAAAGAAGAAGTAAAACTGTCACTGTTTGCGGATGACATGATACTATACATAGAGAATCCTAAAACTGCCACCAGAAAACTGCTAGAGCTAATGAATGAATATGGTCAAGTTGCAGGATACAAAATGAATGCACAGAAATCTCTTGCATTCCTATACACTAATGATGAAAAATCTGAAAGAGAAATTAAGGAAACACTCCCATTTACCATTGCAACAAAAAGAATAAAATACCTAGGAATAAACCTACCTAGGGAGACCAAAGACCTGTATGCAGAAAACTATAAGACACTGATGAAAGAAATTAAAGATGATACCAACAGATGGAGAGATATACTATGTTCGTGGATTGGAAGAATCAACATTGTGAAAATGAGTATACTACCCAAAGCAATCTACAGATTCAATGCAATCCCTATCAAATTACCAATGGCATTTTTTACGGAGCTAGAACAAATCATCTTAAAATTTGTATGGAGTCACAAAAGACCCCGAATAGCCAAAGCAGTCTTGAAGGAAAAAAATGGAGCTGGAGGAATCAGACTCCCTGACTTCAGACTATACTACAAAGCTACAGTAATCAAGACAATATGGTACTGGCACAAAAACAGAAACATAGATCAATGGAACAAGATAGAAAGCCCAGAGATTAACCCACGCACCTATGGTCAACTAATCCATGACAAAGGAGGCAAAGATATACAATGGAGAAAAGACAGTCTCTTCAATAAGTGGTGCTGGGAAAACTGGACAGCTACATGTAAAAGAATGAAATTAGAATACTCCCTAACACCATACACAAAAATAAACTCAAAATGGATTAGAGACCTAAATGTAAGACGGGACACTATAAAACTCTTAGAGGAAAACATAGGAAGAACACTCTCTGACATAAATCACAGCAAGATCTTTTTTGATCCACCTCCTAGAGTAATGGAAATAAAAACAAAAATAAACAAATGGGACCTAATGAAACTTCAAAGCTTTTGCACAGCAAAGGAAACCATAAACAAGATGAAAAGACAACCCTCGGAATGGGAGAAAATATTTGCAAACGAATCAACGGACAAAGGATTAATCTCCAAAATATATAAACAGCTCATTCAGCTCAATATTAAAGAAACAAACACCCCAATCCAAAAATGGGCAGAAGACCTAAATAGACATTTCTCCAAAGAAGACATACAGACGGCCACGAAGCACATGAAAAGATGCTCAACATCGCTAATTATTAGAGAAATGCAAATCAAAACTACAATGAGGTATCACCTCACTCCTGTTAGAATGGGCATCATCAGAAAATCTACAAACAACAAATGCTGGAGAGGGTGTGGAGAAAAGGGAACCCTCTTGCACTGTTGGTGGGAATGTAAATTGATACAGCCACTATGGAGAACAGTATGGAGGTTCCTTAAAAAACTAAAAGTAGAATTACCATATGACCCAGCAATCCCACTACTGGGCATATACCCAGAGAAAACCGTAATTCAAAAAGACACATGCACCCGAATGTTCATTGCAGCACTATTTACAATAGCCAGGTCATGGAAGCAACCTAAATGCCCATCAACAGACGAATGGATAAAGAAGGTGTGGTACATATATACAATGGAATATTACTCAGCCATAAAAAGGAACGAAATTGAGTCATTTGTTGAGAAGTGGATGGATCTAGAGACTGTCATACAGAGTGAAGTAAGTCAGAAAGAGAAAAACAAATATCGTATATTAATGCATGTATGTGGAACCTAGAAAAATGGTACAGATGAGCCGGTTTGCAGGGCAGAAGTTGAGACACAGATGTAGAGAACGGACATATGGACACCAAGGGGGGAAAACTGCGGTGGGGTGGGGATGGTGGTGTGCTGAATTGGGTGATTGGGATTGACATGTATACACTGATGTGTATAAAATTGATGCCTAATAAGAACCTGCAGTATAAACAAACAAACAAACAAAAAAAAGTGGTTTTGTTTTTCCATAAAACCTTGATCATATGATACTGACTGAATTTTGATTCACTTTTTAATCTTTGTACATATACTTCTTCTCCTATATTGGTCTGTGAGCTCATAAAAGGCAGGGATTCACCTTTCCCTGATTCAGCTTTGTATTACTCAATTAACATTTTATTGTTGAATGGATGGATGTGTGGATGGACAGAATTCATGTTCAATACATATAGAGTTGATACACAAAACCACAGAGCACAGAGGTCTCTATTATAAAACTTTCAGTCCCAGATAAACAGTACTCCCTTTCCTCTTCATACCCATGAGTCCTGGATAACTCCTGTCTAAGTTGTGATGTTGGCATTTAAAGAAAATTGCTGAAAAAGCAGCAGGACCAAGAATAAGGAGACAGAATGGATCATTGAGATATGACAATTTTCCATAGAAATCTGAAGACCTGGCAATCTTCAGGAGAATGTTAATCAAGGGAAAACCTAGAACGTACGGTAGACTGTAGAAATCAGCCAAGTGAAGACAAGGGAATGGAGAGAAGAGACTTACAGACATAAGAAAACAGCCTCCACATATGCTCAGAGGTTCTGAGCATGGAATGTCCAGGGAAAAGCAATAGTTGGAGCACAGTGTTCAAGGAACTTCGTGATAAGAAATAAAGCTGAAGATATGGAGAGGGGCATTCATTAAATATTGGCAACTTTCTGGAAACTACTCCCTTGAACTCATACCTTTTGCCTGAGTCTGGGTTGTTTTCCCCGAAGATCAGTTATCTGGGGAACTCAGAAGGGCCAGAGCCAATGAATGTTTGCATCAGCACGAAGTGAGGACACCAAACTGAGCCAAGGACTCAGTGAGCTCGTTGGGCATTGCAGTTGGTGTTGGAATTATTCAATAGAATGGTTGAAAGGTTTTACTATGATATCACAACTAGGAGTGGGGTGGAGGGAAGGTGCCAAAAGAAAGTTGGTGAAGGAATACGTATGGAGAAGCTGCCATCAGCCAATCAGAATCATTAATTGCAATCTAAGCTTCACTTTTCTCATAGGAAAAAATGGAACTAGCAATAATGACAACCACATAATAGACACTGCTCAGGTGTCAGGTACAGTGCTAAGCATATGATACGAGATTTTCTCCTCACAACGACTCTGTTTGGCAGGTACCATTATCCATATTTTACAGGTGAGGAAACTGAAGTGTACAGGGATTAAGAAATTTGCCCAAGTTCATACAGGCAGTTCATGTCTGAGCTGGGTTTCAAACCCAAGCAGATTCATGCCCTAGGGCCCCATAGCATTTATTCCCCTGGGCTCTACTCCCAAGCTTACAAAAGGCAGGTCTGAGCCATCAAAAGAACTGAAAAATCAGGCCCATTGGGAAAAGAGAAATTAAAAAGCCCTTGCTCTCCAGGCCCTAATTATACACAATCAGGAAAAAGAATCAGCTCAGAGGGCCAGCAAGTTATCCACAGCCCCAGAGCGATAGTGGATATCCCTTAGCCATCTGGGGCTAACAAACGGGAGGGATAGAGTTATAAATAAGTCCTTGCAATGATGACACTCATTACCCCATTCTTTAATAGTAATGAGAAATCAGTGAGTTACAGCAAAACCAGCAACACACACTCTATAACCCTGCAAGTCAGAGAGCCCAGGGAGACCCTTCTGGGGCTGCAGTTCTCATGCAGCAGGCCCAGCAGCGTTGGGTCAGGAGGATGGGAGAGGCTGAGGGTCAGACATCAAGACCTCTTGGAAGAAGAGAATTTTGATGTGGTTCTTCTGGAAAGTGGCAAATGTAGCCTGGTGTAAGGGCCTCAAGGCATTGCATGGAAGGAATGAAGAGCACGGAAGGAATGACAGCAATCTCTACACAGTGGTGATGACCACAGAAACTGCAGACAGCTCCGAGCCAGGGCTGCAGCCCACCTCTCACAGACCCTCTGCACGGTGATGGACAGGAGACCAGATGCCCAGGTCTCCCTGCAAGGCAGAATTTACTGTTCCAGCTGCCGGGGGAGCTGTCAGCAAGCAGCCTTGAGCTGTCAGCCCTCTCAGGAACTGCCTTACCCAAAGTCACACATCAACGTCAGATGGAGGCAGGGGGATAAAGGCCAAGCCATTTTGGCCCAAAGCAGGACAAATCTGATGGGCTGTATGGGCTCCGGAGCTCCTGTGTCACACAGCACAGATTTCCCTCTGCGCATCCACTTCCTCCCTCTGCCTTCCACAGGTGTTGATCCAAAGTGTGCTCCCTAATAAACACACCACATGTCAACTCTGTCTCACAGACCAATTCCAAGGGCAGCCAGCCTGCCACAAGCACATGGCCTGTGTTTAACTGTATCCTTGGTTTTCTCCTATTTGCCTACCTTAATTTCATTACGTCCTACACATCCCTCCGTATTAGGTAACCAGATTCAGGGATCTTCTGTGGTAAGAGAGAGACTAAAGGAGCAATAGGTCAACAGAGAGAAGCTAAATGACCTACATGATAAAGGGATGGGAGGGAAGTGGGATAAATAAGAACAAATCCTGCACAGGCTGGGAGTTGGGGGGGGTGGTTTCAAGGGTTGATGGATAACAATATCTGGGCAAAAGAGGACTGTATTGGTGATAAAATAGGTTTTAAGAGGAGTTACTAAAATTATGAATTGTATCCCCATTGGTGTTTTTCAAGAGGCACAAGTAAATACTGGAATCACTTTTTAATTACTCCTGAATGGTATACTGTGTGTTTAATATGTGACTCGACACAGAATATGAGATCCAGACTTTTATTGGGTATATTGGTCAGGGTAATTAACACTAGCTGCATTAATAAACACCCCCAAATCTCACTGGCTTAATATAATAAAGTTTTATTTCTCACTTGCATTCTAGTCAGCTGGGGGTTGGGTGGCTCCTTTTGGCAACTCTCCTCCAAGTAGTCCATCCTGTAATGCTGCCATTGTCCCCCAATCTCTGGGTCCCTTTGCCACCCTGATAGCTTCCCATTTGTCTCCAGCCGCATCGCCTCCCACCAAATCCTTGATCTACCTTTCTCCACCTTGCTATCTCCCCTGGAAGGCTAATCTCTATGGATTACAGATCACAGGGACCCTCTTGCCTCTGGCTTCCGGTTGAGTTTGGCCAAAAGGGATCCAGGCAGGAGGTCCCAGGAGGGAGAAGGAGGGGGAGGTTTATTTTTCCAGCTTCTTCCCCTGAGTCACTTGATAAAAGGTCTCAGTTCTCTCTAGGTGGTTCTCTCTACACCCCTCATTGTCTCCAGGCTGTAGAACCGGCTTGCACTTGGCCCTTCCAGCCTCAGATTAGTAACAGTTCTATTACTCTTTGTGACCAGGCACTGTAACATCCCTTGAGGTTTCCCTAAACCCCACCCACACCTTTATAAATAGCTCTTTAATTAAACTTCCTTGGCTGATGCTAATTTGAATGTATCTTTTGTTTCCTGCTGCAAACAGGACTGATACCCCCAGGAAAGAGAGCTGGGAGGCAGAGTATTCTGTGGGCCCAGGAAAGAGGAATGTGACCTGGGATTTAGTACATTGACCATTTTCTGTCACCCCCTGCCAGTGTTTTTTCTTGTGTTTGGTTTTGGGGTTTGTTTGTTTATTTGTTTTATTTGGAGAAGCAAATACTGTTTACTTGTAGGAATGACTTTCTTAGTCGTTTCTCTATATTTTACAATATAATTTTACATGAAATTTTTATCCTGCTTTATTTACTTATTTTCATTCAGTTCAACACACTTTTTTATTTCCATTGAGACTTCCTCTTTGACTCATGGATTATTTAGAACTACATTGTTTAGTTTCCACATGTTTGGAGATTTTCCCATTATCTTTCTGTAATTGATTTCTAGTTTGATTCCATGTGGTCAGAGGATATCCTCTGTGTGATGTCAATCCTTTTAAATTTCTTGAGGTTTGTTTTATGGCCCAGGATATGGTCCGTCTTGGTGAATGCCCCCTGGGTACTTGAAAAGCATGTGTACTCTGCTGCTGTTGGGCAGAGTGTTCTATGTCGATTAGATCCTGTTGATTGACGGTGCTGAGTTCTTCTATATCCTTGCTGATTTTCTAACTGTTCTATCAGTTGTTGAACAGAGGGAGGTTGACGTCTTCACCTACAATTGTGGATTTGTCTATTTCACCTTTCACTTCTATCAATTTTTTTTTTTGCATGTTTTGCAGCTCCATTGTTAGTTTCATACACATTCAGGACTGCTATGTCTTCTTGGTGGACAAACTTTTTATCATCATGTAAGGCCTCTCTTTGTCCCTGATCATTTTCTTTATTCTGAAGTCTCTTTTATCTGATGTTAACATAGCCACTCCTGCTCTGATTGCTTTTGATTACTGATATATCATTCTTCCATCCTTTTACTTTTATTCTTTACTTTTCCTACCTATAATGTCACAGTTGCAGTAAGCTCTTGTTCATGCAGTTGTATCATGTTTTTTTTTTTAATTCACTATCAATCTCTGCATTTTAATTGGTGCATTTAGACCATTCCAGTCAATGTATTTACTGACATGTTAAGGTTTAAGTTTGACATTTTGTTTTCCGTGTGTTCTCTCTGTTTTTCATTTCTGTTTCCTTTTTCCTGCCTTCATCTGGGTTACCCGAACATTTTTTTAGAATTTCACTTTGATTTATCTGTAGTGTTTTTGAGTGTATCCCTTTGTATAGATTTCTTAGTAGAAACCTTACTTCCATTCTGCTATTGAGCCTATCCATTGAGCTTTTTGGTTTTTGCTTTTTGGTTTTTTTAAGTTCAGTTATTGTATATTTCAGATCTGGAATGTCCATTTGGTTCTTCTTTAAAACTTCTCTTTTTTTAAAACTTTTCTGAAGCATTTTATTTCTTTGCTGAGACTTTGTATTTTTTTCACTTGTTTCAAGCATGTTCAAAATTGCCCATTGAAGCATTTTCATGTTGGCTGCTTTAAAATCCTTGTCAGGTGATTCCAACATCTGTGTCACCTAGGTGTTGGCATCTGACAACTGTATTTTCTCATTCACATTGAGATTTTCCCAGTTCTTGGTATAATGGGTGATTTTTCACTTGTATGCTGGACACTTTTCTATTATATTGTGAGACTCTGGTTCTTATTTAAGTATTATTTTCTAGCATGCCTCCTCTGATTCTACACCGCCTCATTACTGCCAGGTGGGGATGAAAGTCTAAGTTCCACACTCAACCTCCACTTAGGGGTGATGGGTGCCTCATTAATGCTGGAGGGTGGGACTCCTGGCTCACCATTAAGGCTCCCCTGGTACCACCATGGCTGGTGAGGGAAAGGCACCTCACCTCCTTACTGCTCCATCCTTGGTGAGAGTGGACATTTAGATTCTCCACTTGGCCTTGGCTAATGGGGTAAGGCAGGGGTCACAGATTTTTTTCATGGTGTTTGGATGGCCTGTCTTGCTACACTGTCCCTTTCCTGGCCTTTTGGTTAGAGAGAGAGTAGGCCTTTCTTAGGGATTTTTTTTTTTTTTTGATCTGCACCTATTACATTTCCAGCTTTGCTGGCTTCTCCCGAACCCAGTCCAGGATATATGAGACAAAAAGAAAACCCAAGGAACTCCATTGCCGTGTCTTAGGTCTGAAGATGCCTAGCTGGTCTGCTTTCCCCCTCCACCTTTCAGAGTCCTCTTATGTTTCTTTTATGGATAATGTTCAAAGGTTGTTTGTTTGAGTATATGTGTGTGTGTGTGTGTATATATATATATATATATATACATATATATATATATATATATATATATATATACACCATAGTCTGCCCTCCATATCCATGGCTCCACATCTGCAGATTCAAGCAACTGGGATCATCATGTAGTACTGTAATATTTACTGGAAAAAAATCCGTGTATAAGTGGAGATGCACAGTGAAAACCCGTGTTGTTCAAGGGTCAATTGTATATATATATATTCACTTTACCTCTAGGGTAATGTACCATGGATATTTTAAAACATACAGACAACATTAAAAGTACGAAAAATTTTTAAATTTGAAACAAAATTCTATGGATCACCTTGTGTACCATACTGGGAACCACTGCTTGTATTCCATTTGAAAAGCAAGGAGAGAAGGGCCTCCCTCCTGCAACTGGCCCTTGGATTCCACTGTGTTCCACAGACACCCCTCTGGAGCCTGTTCCTGTGATGTCCAGACATGTGTTCCTTCTGTGTGGCTCCTGTGCAGATCATGAGGAGAAGCTGCAGGTGTGACCCTCTGCCCTGCAGGGCACCTAGGGAGGGATGGACAGGCTTAATGTACCCCTTAGTAAACAACCAGTTATGCTGATAAACAAGACCCTGAAAGGGACACTAATCAATCACAGAAGGCTTTATGTGGTGACTCTTTCTACATAATGCCCCATGGGTAGCTGTAGTTTTAAGTACTCAAAAAAAATCAGAAAATCTATTCCCAAGCTTGGGTCCTGCTGAGTTTCTGTGGCCTCCAGCAGCTCAGCCTGTTCTTCAAGGGTGGTGCCAGTGCTGCTGCAACAGTTTGCATCTTTAAACGGCCTTAAGTGAAGGCAAAGGAGGCTGTCACCTATGGGGCAGGATTTCAAGTTAAAATAGAAGACTTCATGGCTTCAAACTGCTGCCTCTACTCTACTTCAAAGGCCTGAAAAACTTGCCTTCCTTCCCTCCCCTCCCTTACACACTCACTGGTATATAAGTACATACCTACATTTAGCATCTGTTTATTGAGCTTCTACTCTATATCAGACAACATCGCTAAGCACAGCATTGAGAGAAACCAAACCTGACACAATCCTATCATGAGCTAGTGAGAGAGGGATTCTTCTGCTGAAGCTCTGTTGCTTTAACTTATGGACGGCAAATACACGGCACATATGCTACACCTCTCCTCATCCACAGCAGACATCACTAGTCAATCATGTCATGATGCACCACTGAGCCTGCATTTGGCCTCAGATTCCTTCTCAACCCACTTTCCCCTGGAATCACTACCAATCAAAAACAGTTGGTCCACAAGATGGGATGTATTTGCCATCTCCAAAAGAAGGCTTTGTTCTCTGCTCCAGCTCTGCTCCCATTTAGATCCTTTGGATGGTTCCTGGAGAACAAAGAGCATCCATGTTCCTGAGACTCGGGGCTTATTATCTGGAAATGCTCTGATTGGCGGAAAACTTGGTGTGCACTTGATTACGCTTAATGTGAATCCTCCTCATAAACTGACATATTTTTAAATCAGGGAAGCAGAACATCTCTAATGCAGTGTTGTCCCTTCTTCTATCAACACATTATCATGAAGTAAACTACAAACTTGAGAACAAAGTTGACATTTAATGAATGTTTTCTTTAAAAAGGAAAAACTGTCCATGTGCACATTTGCAGGCTCCCTTGGGAAAGCCTTACTTTGTCCCAGGTTCCAAGATCTCATAGATAACCCAGCAAGTGAGAAATGAGCAATTCCATGTCTCACACATGTACTTTCCCTTGGCCCTGGGCTGGCTTGTTTTGTCTATAGTTGGGCTGCAGAATGGCACAAATCACCCTAATGGCAATTCCAGCACTGCCTTCTCTGGAGAGAAGTATGTCTTTGTGGTCTGCTAATATGGAATGGAACTGCAGGAAACACAAATTTGAAGCAAAACTCTGAAATGAATTTATTTAACTCTTCTTAGGAATAAAGTCTATTCTCATTATCCACAGTACTTATGTTTTATAAAATCACCACGAATACTGTATAAGTAAATAGTGAGCCACTGCTCCTAGAGGAAATATAGAGTTAGGTTCCTGCAAGCCTCTGGTCATAAAGTTTAGTCAACCAATTACTTTACAAACTTGTTTTATGTGTGTTTATATTTAAAGACACCTTGTTTAATACATATTGTTGATTCATTAACATTCAGTGCATGGCCAACTTCACTATAACTCATACCTGAAGGAAGCTTATATTTTCTATATAAGGCACATCACAGCCTTCTCGCACTTAGGAAAACTAGACACTATGTCTGCACGTGTGGACCATTTGAAATAGCGAAATCACCAACAAAAAGCACAGAAATGTGAAAAACGGGGCACTAAATAGACTGAAAAAGGACAATACTGTTTGCAGTAGGAAAGCTGAAACAAAAAGACAGAAAGTCCCCTGTTCGACATCAGCTGGAAACATGTGTAGGACACTTTACATTTTCCACCACTTTGCTCGTGTATGCAAATAACCAGAAAGTGCCACGGTATTGATATGGGGATTACGAATAAATTTCAGCAAATAGGCAGATTCACAAATATAGCATCTGCAAATGAGGGGGATCTACTCTCATGTTACCGCATTATTCAGTTTAAGCAGCATACTGTCACATTAGGAGGTCAGGAGAATCTCCAAAGACTTTAGTATGAAGAAAACTATTTTCAAATATCTGTGCAAATCCAGAAGCAATGTAGATTGCAATGTAGGATTTTTGTGTCTCCATAAACCACCCCACTCCCTGCTCCCAAAGTATCTCTAGGTTTATAGTACATTTGTAGCAAATGCTTACTTAGGAATTCTTTGTGGATTGTTTAAATTTTTCTTTCCCATTCTCTTTCTCTCTTTCTCCTTTCCTTCCTTTCTTCCCTTCTTTCTTTTTCTTTCTTTCTTTCAGCTGCTATTTAAGTATTCTTGTGGCACCCATTACCATTTTAATTTATTTGTTTACTTTGAATAGTTTTGCTAATTAGTAGTTAGTAAGTAGTTAAGCAGAGGCCACTGTAAGGATGAGAGAACCCCTAGCAATCAGAGTATCTAACCCTGTGTGACCTAAGTTTTAGCCTCTGCAAGACGCCTTGTCTCATCTAGCTCCACCTAGCCTGAAGCTCACTGACCAGAGTGGCCTGTGAGAAAAGAGAACCAGGTCAGATAATGTAGAAGTCCCAAGGAATAGCTGGTATGGACCCCTCCATCCTTGAATGTCTCAGGCACCTGTGCCTGGGGAAAGGATTATGTTGTGTTTCACTCTGGGGACACTTCTCAGGATGGGGGCAGATGAGAGGCTGGTAGGAAGAGAATCTGTGACTGGGTTGAGTGTTGCAATAGCCCCAGCCAGAGCCCTTTCCCCTTTGTCTATCGAGTAGGTTGGGTCAAGGGAAGTCAGCACATAAAAAATGAAGCAATGTCATGCCAGGGCGTCTACTGATTAACACTTCAGGAAGGCAATTCAACTTGGAAGCTTTGTGCCAGTTGCAAATCCTGCAGGTAACGTCCAAGAATGAATTTTCCATTGGGAGGTGGAGATGGCCATGCCATTGCTCATTGAGAATATGTGTGCTTTGGCTCCCTAGTACCTCAAGATCCATCCCCTAGATGCTAAGGGCTGTGGGTATGAAGGAGAGGATGAAAGAAAGAAAGAGAGAGAGAGAGAGAAAAGAAAGAAAGAAAGAAAAAAGAGAGAGAAAGAGAGAAAGGGAGGAAGGGAGGAAGAAAGAGAGAAAGAGAGAAAGAGAAAGAGAGAAAGAGAGAGAGGGAGAGGGAGAGAGAGAGAGAGAAAGAGAGAAGGAAAGAAGGAAAGAAGGAAGGAAAGAAAGAAAGAAAGAAAAGAAAGAAAAACAGAAGGAAGGAAAGAAAGAAAGAAAAGAAAGAGAGAGAGAGAAAGAAGGAAAGAAAGAAAGAAAGAAAGAAAGAGGGGTTTCCCTGGTGGTGCAGTGGTTAAGAATCCACCTGCCAAGGCAGGGGACATGGGTTCGAGCCCTGGTCTGGGAAGATCCCACATGCTGCAGAGCAACTAAGCCCGTGCGCCACAACTACTGAGCCTGCTCTCTAAAGCCCATGAGCCACAACTACTGAGCCCGCGTGCCTAGAGCCCATGCTCCGCAACAAGAGAAGCCACTACAATGAGAAGCCCATGCACCGCTACAAAGAGTAGCTCCCACTTGCTGCAAGTAGAGAAAGCCCACGTGCAGTAACGAATACCCAACACTGCCAAAACTAAATAAATAAAATAAATTTATAAGAAAGAGGAAAGAAGAGAGGCAGGGAGGGAGGGAGGGGAGGGGAAGGGAAGGGAGGGAGGAAGGGGAGGGGAAGGGAAGGGAGGGGAGGGAGGGAGGGGAGGAGAGGGAGGGAGGGAGGGGAGGAGAGGGAGGGAGGGGAGGGAGGGAGGAAGGAAACGCAAGAGAAACAGATTGAAATACTATGTGTCTAAACAATGCTACACACATAGTGGGCACTCCATTATATGTGTTTAATTAGGTTGAAAATATCTTTTGTGGGGAAAAAGAAAGAAGACAGCCCCAGTAGTTTGCTGCAGGTCAATTTTCACTGTAGGCAAAGTTGCAGTGGGCTTGAAATAATGGCACCAGCGCTTTAAATTGTTTGTGCAGGTACGTGTGAGCAGATGTTTGGGAAGAAAGCCAAATGCGCAGATTATCTTCCTTTTTCTTCATCAGCCTCCATTCCTGTCCTCCTCCTCTCACACACACTGGACTTGATACACAGCATTGATGTGGTCTTCCTAGGTGAAGTATTGGGGTGCAAGAGAGAACAGGAGCTTTAGGCTAAGTGCCGCCTGGATATGCACTGTGGGTTTTTCTTCCTTTGTAGGAAACATTTATATCAAACTTTTCTCCATCTCCCATATTGATTTCATCTGGTTAGCAGCCTCTGCTTCCAGCTTTGTCTGATTCTCTTTTCAAGCTGCACACAGCAGGCTTTATCCAAAGTCTAATGGAAGACTTCACCTGGCTGTTGTATGTTCTGTTTTCACTTTCTTAGTAAATCTTTTGGTAATGTAATGCCATATTTATGGATTTGAAAGTGAAAGGACCCCTAACACATCTTAAAAGTCCCTTCATGCGTAAGAGTTCTTTAGTAAATGGGCTTAACAAATGTCCATTAATTAGATGTTCATTCTGTTTTCTTCTTGCATTTGTCATTTTATTTTTATCATATCACCAGCACACAAAGTGAGTTAGTTTAGTATTTGTGTTACTTTAAGTATAAGTAAGTAAACATTTCCTGTACCACTGAGTTGCTGCTATTACAACTCACACACGAAATGACTAAAAGTTACTAGTTGGGAATTATGACAGAACGGCCTTGAGAACATAAACCATGTAAACAGCAACATGTGAGCTGTCCAACAATGTCAGGTGTGAGTTTACCTGTACAGACTCTGGAGAGAGATGGATTTATTTACACTGGTATGTACTCTACTCGCATTTTCATCATCTAACAATTTTCTACAAAAATAGCAATTAATCTGTAAACACCAGAATAGTTTCTAGCTGGTCTGTGATTTTTGACAGGGTATTTTATTTTATTTATTTTTTTATACAGCAGGTTCTTATTAGTTATCTATTTTATACACATCAGTGTATACATGTCAATCCCAATCTCCCAATTCATCCCACCACCACCCCGCCCCCTGCCATTTTCCCCCCTTGGTGTCCATACGTTTGTTTGAGAGGGTACTTTGTTTTCATGTTTTGTTGTGGTTGTTTTTTTCATTTCCGTTTTCATTTTTTGTTTCATTTCTGTAGATCTGTTCATAAAGTTGTAGTAGCTAAAGCTTTGCCTTTCTGGGAAAAGAAAGTAAGAACTAGGTGTGTACGTGACAACTAATGTATAGGAGAGGAGATACTTGAAGGAAGAAGCTTTAAAGAAAAAGTCAGGTGGCAGTTGTCAGGTTGTGAGAATTTCTTTTCCTATGGGCTACAGGATTTTGAATAAGTAAGTATTTCTCCCAAAATTGGGAATAGGCAAAGTGTTAATAAGTTAACTTTGTATTGTATGCTCCTTTAAAAAGGAAAATACATAATATAAAAGAGAAGAAAGCTTTTATGAAGAGTTTTATAAATGGATTTCTTACAGGATAACTTGTTCTCTAGCTGTGATCTTACCACTTCAAATAGTTGTAATTTGAATAAATTTCATAAGGGAAAGAATCAACAAAAATAATTCTTCAAGGAAAAAAAAAAAGAAGTCTGAAGTCAGGCAGTCCAGAATTGGTATGGGGACTGCCATGGTTATCAGGGATACAAACTTCTTTTATTTTATTTTACTTCTGTATTATTTTTTATTATATAAGTTTCATGTGTACAGCATTAAAATTCAACATCTGTATATACTAGAGTGATCACCACCACAAGACTATTTATGATCCATCATCAGCCTCCTTCTGTCTTGATGCTCCATCAATCGACAGCTTTACCTCATGGTCTAATGATGGCTGCTCAAGCTCCAGCCATCATGTCCACATAGCAAGCATGCAAAGGTCAAAACTGCCTTCTCTCAGTGAAGTAATATACCATCATACAGCCTTCCCATGTGTTCTACACAATACTTTATATCCAGAACTGGCCCCATTTATCTGCAAGAGAAGCTGAGAAATATGGTCTTTCAGCTGGGCATATTGCTGCTCTGAGAGAATTCAGAGTAGGAGGGATGAATAAATATTGGGAAGCAGCTAGAAGTCTAAAAGTTTTGGCTAGGAAGGAGGAAAAATGACACTAGAGCTCCCTGTCCTCAGTGGGCTCACCGGGGAGACAGAGGTAATGAAAGAACCACACCAATAAGGTGAAATCACAGCTGGGGTGAATTAGAGGTGAGCCTATTGAAAGGGGACTTTGGAAACTGAGCTGAGATGTGACTGCAGAGCTGAGGAGTTGATGAGGGGCTGTAGGACGGAGAAGGAAGCACTTCCTAGTAGCAAAGAGAGGTGTAAATCAGGCCAGACTGGGAGGCACAGGCCAACCCTGAGGCCCTACAGGTGAAACGTGCTGACTTAACTCCTTCTAGGAGACTTGGGAAGCATTTGCCAGAGTGGAGACGAAGACTCCATAACTGTATTCCCACTTTGGAAACATTCTGGCTGATGGGATGTGGGGAGGGGTCTTTTGGGGAGGTTACTGCAAAAATCCATGCAAGTGGGTGGTCACTCAGGGACTGACAGCGAAAATGAAGGAAAGCATGTAGTTTCCAAAAAGAGCCTGCCCTGAAGCACTCAGGGCACAAAGCAAGGGCTTTCTCTTGGGAGAACCACACTGTGGGAAGCTTCCTTCAGGCAGGCGAAACTATCATTTTCTGATCTGTATTCCCACCTACCTAATCCTAGGCAGCCAGGCACATTTCTGAGGAAATTGGGCAGCATTTAGAGACATGGGCTCCCTGTGGTCTCTGCATCATCTACTAATGGGTCTGAGGGGGCCTTTAAGAGGGAAACCAGCCTGGGTCTACATACAGCTTGTGATTTTTCTCTTCGTGCACTTTCCTGGCCCGCCCGCTGGGTTTCTGATGTAGACCGAGAGGCTAAGCCAGGTGAGCACACAGAGACTGGCAGGGGTCTGCAGGGAGCTCTCTCTGACCAGAGGCATCTGCAGCTGGTAGGAGGTGACAGGATGGTGAGGACTGAGATGAAGGGGTGCTCACTGTTTTACCTGCAGCGACTGCCTGGCCCAAAGCAGGCTCTCAATACATTTACTATTTGAATGAATGGATTAATCCATTAACTGTTGTGTCATCAGACTGGCGAAGTAGTAGAGGAGAAAGGAAGGGAGATTACTAGTGGAGAGGATAAGCCAGGAGGAAAGGTGGAGACTGGAAGGAGAGGTTTTGCATAAACTCTGCCTGCAGGGCACCCCCACCAGGTAAAGAGCTGTGCCTGCAATAGCTTCCTCTTCTGGTTCACACCGCCTCTGCCTATGTAGGCCCCGTCATCAGTGTCTGCGATATTCTCTCTAGCTCTCCGCTTCCCTGAAGCTCCCACTCACAATGCCTTCTCCAAGAAATCTGCCCACTCTTTCAGCCCAGCTTCTCACATCCTTCCTCCAGCTCAGTCCAAGTCCAGGAAATGCATTTACCGCGATAAATCCCTTTTGGTTCAGGCCCTAGCAGCAATATCTCACCTGGGGCTGTGGAGTCAGGCAGACTTGCTGGGGTTTGGATTCCAGCTCATATGTCTACAAAACTGGAGGTAATCATAGTGCCTGGTTTATCTGGTTGTGATAACTTAATAAGAGGATCCCTGTGAAACACTCAGCACCATGCCTAACTCCTAGTTCCATTACGGTTACTGCAGACAACCATGTTGCCTGTCCCTCTCTACCCCACATTCCTTCTTAACTTCAGGGCTGGTGGCTCTTTTAGCACAACCCACAACCCTTAAATTGGGCTATAAAAACAGTAAACTCATTTCATACAAACAGCCTTGCAAGAAAAGTTTCATTATTATTGCCCCCATTTTACCCGTGAATAAAATGAGGCACAGAAAGGTGAGGCAACTTGCCCAAGGGCACACAGCTTGAGCCAGAATTTAAATCCAGGTAGTTCAGCTCGAGCCCACCCAATTAACCCCAATACTCAAACCAGAAGAAACCACCATTCTTAGCTCCTCTCCATCTACAGAGATGCTGTTTTGTCAGTTCTCCACTGAAGAATCTGAAAAGCCAAGCCTCTCCCCTGCCCAACCTCACGTGAGAAATCTAAAGCCCTCCCAAGATGAAATTTCAAATGTCAGTGTCCAAGACTCCAAGTCCATGGGGCAATAGCAGGGACAGATCCCAGGCTGAGAGAGAGAAGGAAATCAGGTGGGAGGGAAGATGGAGACAGGTTGTTCAGGCACGATCCAGAGCAAATCTGAGCATCCTGAAAGGCAACCAGCTGGGAAAAGGAAAGAAATGTTTGCACCGTTCATTCATTCACTCATTGTTTGTTCTATTATTTAGTACAAGCATGTGAACAAGAAAAAACTCTTGTTCTCACTAAGCTTACATTTGGGTGCAGGAAAAGAGCCAGGATTCAAATCAGAAAAATAGAAAATGTAGGTATTAGAGGGTATTAAAATAGGGTAGTGTGATAGATCAGAGATTCTTTACCTCAGCTGCATATTAGAATCACCTGGGCTGATTTTTTTTTTTTTAATCCAGATGTCCAGGATGATCTCCAGACCAATTAAGTCAGAATCCATCGTGGGTGGGACCTGGGCAACAGTGTTTTTAAAGCCCCCAGTGTACAGCCACGCGGCAAATTCCTTGATAGCGAGGGACAGGGTGGCTGACTTGGACAGGCTGGTTGTGGAAGTCACCTCTGAGGCGGCAGCACTGAACAACGACTGGAATGTCCAAGGGGAGCGAGACATGCCAAGATCCAATGGAAGATCCTTCCTGGCATAGGGAAATGTTGGTCCCTAAGCCCTAATGCCCAGACTTCCTGTGTGTCTACAATTAGTAGCCACTAAGCTTATTTTCTCCTAGCTAATAAAGAGTGTTATCTACCAGGGTTCTGAGTGGCAAGCAACAGAAACTAGTTTTGATATGTTAAGCAGAGGAGTAATTTAGAGGAGGAAATTGGGGTTCACAATGGATGAAGCCAACTTGGGCGGATGGGAAGATGAAGGACCCAACTTGGAAAACGGGCATGAACCAAGTCAGTCTTAGAGGTCCAGGTGGCAGCAACTTTTGATAAACCAGCCTGACAAGGATTCTACCACCAGGCTACTAGCTTCTCCTGCAGCTGCCATCAAGGAATTCTATCCATGTCTCTGACCCCATTCAATCCTGACTGGCCAAGCCTTGGGCATATGTCCATTCCTCTGCTTCCAGAGATCCACCCTGCTGTAGCTTCCACAGTAGGAAGCAGGATAATAATTACCACCAATACTACACAATCTGGAGAGGAATTGGGTGGGAGACACCCAGGAAATGAGAACCATCCACCACAGACAGCATCAGTGTGCCCTTCCCAGCATGTGGTGCATGGGGTGTGATTATGTCAGTATTAGCTCAATGAAAGCAAGGGTATTGCCTTTTGTTTCTCTGCCTTATAATCTTCTTACATTGCATAATATTTCTCTTTGCAAACTGCACATCTCAGGTAAAGATTTGTTGAATGAATAAGATGGTTTTCATCTGTTTTCTTGCAAACGCCATCATAGAAAAATTTAAAAAGAAAGTCTAGATTGCCTTGTGACTCCATTACTTTCTTTTCCTTCCCCCATTCACCCTCCAAGTTTATCTTTCTCAAGGTTTAAGCTAATTATGGCCCTGATGCCCTTTCCCTAAGAATCACCCCATCAGCCTTCTCTCACAGGCTGGAGTGAAGGTCACGGGATGGAAGGATTCTGCCATGGGCCCCTCCCTCCCAGTTTTCTTCCCAGCACCAAGATGCAATTGCGCCACAAAGCAATTTATCCTCTTTGTGTACAATGCCCAAATAACTTGCCTTTTGAATGGTTCTGATTAAAGGATGAAAGAATTGCATTCTAAAATTTGCAAATTCATAATATCCTTGAAAAAAATGAACCTTGTGAAGTTAAAGTTCCATTTAAAAATATACTCTGAAAGACCTACAAGTTACAAGGCCGGTTTTGACAGACAGCTTTTACTGCCTTTGGCATTTCAGTAATGACCCCAGAACTGCCATTGACCTGCCAGCACACTTGGTAAAGTGACAGCCTGCTCGATTTCTTCCCCTATTAAAATGTGGTGGGAGCAGGCAGGAGGAAAGGGAGAGAGAATGGAAGGCAGGAAGGGGAAAGAGTGAGGGGAAGGAGAGAAGGAATAATGACTCCCAAAGATGTCCACATACAAATCCTCAGAACCATGTTATGTTTCATGGCAAAACAGAATTAAGGTTGCAGATGGAATTAAAATTGCTAATCAGCTAGCTGACCTTAAAATAAGGAGAGTATCCTGGATTGTCCAGGTGGGCCCAATGTAATCACAGGGGTCCTTAAAAGTGGAGAGGGAGGCAGGAGAGAGAGTCAGAGGGGATATGACTACGGAAGCAGGGTCTGAGAGATGTGAGAAGATGGCTTTGAAGATGGAGGAAGGGGTTATGAGTCAAGGAATGGGGGTGTCTTCCAGAAGGTGGAAAAAGCAAGGAAGTGGATTCTCTCCCCTGAAGCCTCCAAAAGGAATGCTGCCCTGCTGACACCTTGATTTTAGCCCAGTGAGACCTGTATGGGGCTTCTGACCTACATAACACTAAGGTAATAAAGTGTGTTGTTTTAAGCCACCAAGTTTGTGGTCATTTGTGACAGCAGCAATAGGAAACTAATGTACAAGCCTAGGAGATGAAGGAAGGAAGCATTTCTTGGTAACACTTGTGGGTCAGGTACTGGGCTGGAGGAACTAACGTGAGCTACTTTATTGGGCATTTGCGGTGCATTCTGGACATTTGAAGTTGATTCTCTCCTACGCAACTCTGAGCTCACTTGGATGTCAAGTAAGGAATGGCCATCCCTGGGCAGAAATGTAAAGCCAAAGGTTAGGGTGGACATTTAGATGGTAAAAGGAGATCATAGATAGAAAGTGAAAAGTCTTATTTGAGAGGCAGGAGATGAGATGGAGCATGACTGGGAACCTCCAATATGGAAAACCACCCTCCTGCATCTAACCCCCGTGGTGCATGAGGATTTACCATGACCTACGCACCAGGCAAGATATGGAGAGACGGTGCCAAACGAGATGGGCACTGGCCCCATGGAAAGTCAAACTTCAAAAGATGCTAAGTTCCAAGCAGGTCACAGCGAGATGCCAATCTACATCCACTGAGATGGCTATAACCAAAAAGACAGACAACAACAAGTGCTGACAAGGATGCGGAGAAACTGGAACTTTCCTACTTTTTTGATGGTATTGTAAAATGGTGCAGCCACTTTGGAAAACAGTCTACCAGTTCCTCAGAAAGGTAACACAGAGTCACCATATGACCCAGCAATTCCACTCCTAGGTATACACCCAAGAGAAATGAAAACATATGTCCACACAAAAACTTGAATATTCATAGCAGCATTATTCATAATAACCAAAAGGTAGAAACAACCCAAATGTCCATCAACCAATGAATGGATAGATAAAACCTGGTATATCCATAAAATGGAATATTATTCATCCATAAAAAGAAATGAAGTACTGACACATGCTAGAACATGGATGAACCTTGAGAACATTATACTCAGTGAAAGAAGCCAACACAAAAGGCCACACATTGTATGATTCCATTTATACAAAATGTCCAAATAGGCAAATCTATAGAGACAGAGTGTAGATGAGTTATTCCCTAGCACTGGAGTGGGGGATGAGAGTATTAGAGGGTGATAGCTAAGAGTAAGAGGTTCCTTTAGGGGGTGATGAAAATGTTCTAAAATTGTGGGGATGGTTGCACAATTCTATAAATATACAAGAAAACACTGAATTGCACACTTAAAATGGGTAAATTGAATGGTATGTGAATTATATCTCAATAAAGATGTTACCAAAAAAAAAAGCAAGCAAGCATAAAACACCTGAGCCAGGATCAAGGCTGAGCAGAGGCAAGCACAGGCTGATGGTGGATGCCACAAAGGTTTGTCTGGGGCGACTCTTGCTACCAGGGGTTGCTGACTTGAGGATCCTCATCAAGGCTGATAGCCAAATCTGCAGGGGCAGACTTGCTTCTTCCTTAATCTGAGGTATCTGACAAAGCTGAAGTCAATGGCTCAGAGGCACTCAGCTGCATGGTTCTCTTGGCGTGCCAGAATTCTGTCAGTTCTGAGACCACAGGAGGTCATTTCCTGTAGTGGCTCTAAATGGAACTTCCCAAATGGACCCTGTTGCATGGTCACCTTATGCCTCATCTACCGTAAGCTTCTCGGTCTCTCTGCTATTCAGGAGCCGGGGCTGTGAGGGCCCTTGTGGAAATAGGGTCGGCCTGACACTGCTAACAGAGAAAGGTATTCTAGTGGCCCCTTTTCTAGCCACTTTTGAAAGTTCCAATGCTTTAAGAAGAAGAAGAAAAAGGAGGAAGGGGAGAGGAGGAGGGGGCATTTGTGATCACAATGCATCTGAGGGGTCATTTTGTCATTGTCTGAGGCCACTAGTACTGGAAGCCCCTGGAGGGCAGGCCCTGTGACCACAAGTTCATTGCTCTGCCCCAGCTGTCCCAGCACCTGGCACATAGTGTGTTCTCAATAAATACTGATTGATTAAAGCAAAGGAGTAAACAGTGGCAGATAATATAAAATTCCAGTCCTTTTTTCCTCCTGCTGCCTCTAGTCTCTGTATAGAAATTTATATTTCAGCCATATGAATTATGACCCCCTCCGAAGCAAAACAGGCAACAGCCAGTTGGAGTTTAAGATTACATGTGTTATTTTTACTTTGGCGTCCTTATGAGCACTCTGTCACAGGAAGGGCAGCTGAGAATCAGATGCACTGAGTGTCCCAGGGTTGGGGTGGAACCCACTGAACCCAGAGAAAGAGCAGGATGGCCAGTGCAAGACCTCGGTCTCTTAGCAACAGAACTTGGGAAAGAGAAAGCATCAGAAACTGGGGTGTATGTATGCTGGTACCAAGATGTCTTAGTTAGGGTTTCTCTATTTGGAGGTTTTAAAACATGTCTACAGTCCTCCCTTCAAAATGAGGGCCTAATTCTTCTCCTTTGAATGTGTGTTGTACCTAGTAACTCATTTTTAATTAATGTGGAGGAAAGGCAAGTTGTGGTCAGCTGAATAATGTCCACATCTTAATCCCTAGAACCTGTGACTGTTACCTTAAATGATAAAGGGGACTTTACAGATGTGATTAAGGATCTTGAGATGGGAAGATTATCCTGGATTATCCAGATGGGCCCTAAGTAGTTGTGAGGTCCTTATAAGAGGAGGATAGAGAAGATTTGACTACTGAAGAGGAAGAAGCAGATTTGATAAGGCCAGGAGCCAAGGAGTGAGGACGACCTCTAGAAACTGGAAAAGTCAAGGGAATAGAGTCGCCCCTCAAGCCTCTGGAGGAAACCTTGCTTTTAGCCCAGTGAAACTGATTTTGGACTCCCAATCTACAGAACTATAAGGGAATAAATCTGTGTTGCTTTAAGCCACCAAGTTTTTGGCCATTTGCCACAGTGGCCATAGGAAAGATACACGTCATAAAAGACATTGCTGCTTCCACCTTGATCTCTTGGATTGTCCAAATGCCAGCTTCCATGTTGTGAAGATACTCAAGAAGCAATAAAGGGAATGTTTTCAAGCCAGCGACCAGTGCGGGCAACCGAAGCTATTCCACTGGGAAACTCTGGCATTCATCGTAAAACATGCACCTCGGCATCAACCCACGTGCGGGCCGAGGCAGCTGGGGTGTACACAGCAATTCTCATCAATCATTGGGGAAGAATTGTCCCTGGCACGAGGGGTGGGGAGGATGTTAATTCCTCAAGGCTGCCAGTCTGGTGGAGTAGGTTCTGGTGACCACGAGAAGAAATGCAGGTTCTGGCAGTTGGAGGTCAGAAGGGCTTCCACTGAGAGGGAAAGGGCAAGGGGATGTGGGCAGGGCTCTGGCAGCTTCTGCTACACCAAGGGATCAAGAGTGGGGAGATGCAGCAGAAGAGGAGTGCCCAAATCAGGGTCTGTGAGCAGGACGAGCAGACGGCAAGAAACTCAAATATGGATGTACTCTACCATTACTGCATTCCAACTGTGTGCCACCAGCAGTTAATATGCAGAATCCCTAATTCTTCAACAGCAAGGGTGGGGGAGGGGGTCACACCATTTCCATTTTGAAAATGGAAACACTGAGGCTCAGAGAGTTTAAGAGGCTTGTCCAAGATCACGCTAGGCTGGTGAGCACAAATGGGAGAGCAGCTCGTTTCCGAGTGCTCTCTCCTGCGTCTCCGGCAGCTGCAAGGAAACTGTCTTTAAAGCAGTAATAGCTTGTGTCTGTCTCCCGACAGCCAGTGCCCTTTCTGACTTCATGCCCCACGCATGCCAGTGTCATGCTACATTACTTCTAAATGTCACCTGCCAACCCACCTGCCTCTAATCACGTGTGCACACTTGTGTGTGTGCAGGCGTGTGCATAAGCACACACAGTCTGCTGTGTCACAGACATCACAGAGAGGCCCTTCCACACAGGAGGCCACACGTGGCACTCATCTTTCAGAGTTTAACCAGCTTACACGGAAGCAAATATTCGAAGTTTACCAAACATAAACCAAGTAAAACCTAAGTCAATCAAAAGTGACTAAACACCTCTTTAGTCCAAATACATGTTTCTAAAAGGTCACAGCTGGTGTAATTATCCATGCTAGACTTAGCACACATTCAGCTGTGTGCTTAAGACTGCCAAAAACTGGAATACATTCAGAATCCTTAAATAAGAGTCACCTTGTTTTCAGAAAATGCTTGGTTAAGTCAGGCCCAGGAGTGGGGGAGTTACTGGGGGAAGCCTATTAGAGTTTAATGACACTTTGAGAAAATGTAGAGGGAAACTTCATTGGAGAAGGAATAGAAGTACATGTCAGAGCCAATTTCTCATAATAAGTGTGTTGAGCCCTTTTTCTTCAAAGAAAATAACTCCTGACAAGTACAACAACAACAACAAAAGAACACAATGACAAAATGAGCAGCTCAGGAAGTCAGTCAACAGGAGGAAAAAATGAATACCTAAATGCCGACTCAGCAAGTGACCTTGGGAAACTGTGACCTGGGTCAGGGGAGGGGTGAGAAGCAATCACCAGTTTTCCCCCATCCTTTGGCATTTCGATAGGCAGAGCCCCAACCCAAAGTGCATCTTGGTGAGCATGCAACTTGTGCAGACGTGGTTCTTAACTGTGTTCTGTGGCACCCTAGGGTACTGTGCCAGAGCCTTGGGAACCGCCACAGAAAATGATGGGCAGGCAAGGGTAAGGGGTTCCCAGCTCTCCTGCCTCACTTGTACCAAAACAGTTCTTCTCTTACCTGCTTTAATTGCTTAGACTTCCACCTACAATTTTGTTTCAAGACAAGGTTGTTCTATTAAATAGATACCGAATTTGAAACCCTCAAGTTTATATAATGTCTGAGGCTCATGCCTGCCCTCGTGCTAAAGAGGAATTTACACCCTCAGTCAATGTCTTTCTGGAGAAGTAAAGGCCAGGATAAGAGAACCAGGGATAAATGGAGGAGTTTAACAGGCTGGTAGTTAGATTGCAGAGCACAGAGTTTGGAAAAATGTGGAAAACAGCAAGGGAGAGAGTACTAGGGGATGTAGGAATGTGAGCACTCAGAAAGGCAGGGATTTTTGTCTGTCTTCTTCACTCACTGCTGCATCCAGTGCCTAGGAAAGTACATGGCACACAGTAGGTGCTCAATAAACATTTGTTAGTCAGTGAGTGAATAAATGAATGAGTGAGGCACTCAGTGGAAGAGACCAATGGAGAGGCCATATACAAGGGTGAGGCAATGGGGTCAGCACTCTGGGACTGGGATGGTTAAATGGAATCAGCCAGTGGGGAGGAATGGCTGGCAGCGATTTGAACTTGGAGAGACCACCGGAGGCAATGAAACAGAGACTTGGGGAAGGGGACTGTGCATTCTCTAGGACACCTGAGAATGTCTCTGTGGGTGAGAAGGGAGCTGTTGAAGGCATCGACCTTGGAACAAAAGTTTGGCCATTTTCTCCATGGCCAGAGGGAAAAATAACCAAACTCATAGGAAACGGTATGGCAGTTCCATGTTTAAAGGACCCAAGTGAGACCCAGAAAACTTTCCCCTCAGAGGTCAGCCAACTCCAGGAGAGTTAATACCTGCATAAGTGGAAATGAGATCAGGGACAGGGTACAGCCAGGACTTAGATGGAATCTGTAATGCTTTACCGTTAAAAAAAAAAAAGAAAGGAATGAAGGAAGGAAGGGAGGGAGGGAGGAAGGAATGGGAAAGAAAGAAAGAAAGAAAGAAAGAAAGAAAGAAAGAAAGAAAGAAAGAAAGAAAGAAAGAAAGAAAGAAAGAAAGAAAGAAAGAAAGAAAGAAAGAAAGAAAGAAAGAAAGAAAGAAAGAAAGAAAGAAAGAAAGAAAGAAAGAAAGAAAGAAAGAAAGAAAGAAAGAAAGAAAGAAAGAAAGAAAGGGAGAGAGAGAGAGAGAGGCAGGGAAGGAGGGAGGGAGGGAGGGAGGGAGGGAGGAAGGAAAGGAAGGAAGGAAGGAAGGAAGGAAGGAAGGAAGGAAGGAAGGAAGGAAGGAAGGAAGGAAGGAAGGAAGGGGAAAGAAAGAAAGGAAGGAAGGAAGGAAGGAAGGAAAGAGAGATAGATCTAAAATCTCTGGAGGCAGCTCACTGTGGTGGTGAAGAGCACAGATTCCTTGAAGCCAGGCTCCCTGAGTTCAAATTTAGGGTCCTACTTGCTAGCTGTGGACCCTTGGGCAAGTGGCCTTAAACCTCTCTGGGCCTCAGTCTCTTCCTCTGTAATATGGGGACAATAAGAGCACCTCTCTCACACAGTTGTCAGAAGTAAATAAGTTATGCCATGATCACCTAGATAAGCGATAGCTATTGTTATGGATATGGCACACTGCTGACATTTGTTAAATACAGGAGTTGGCACAGTGGTGTTCATTATAATTTTCTTGTGTTTCAAATAATTATAGTTTAAAAAAACCAAAAACTTCCCCCAACCAAAGTCATATCCTTCTGGTTATATTCCCAACTCACAAGGAAATTAACCCTTTGAAACTACCAAAGAAACATATAAGAGGAGGACAGGGGAAATATATGCCAGCAGTTCTCAAATTGGGGTCCTAGGGCCAGTAGCACCAGCATCACCTGGGAATTTGTTAGGAATGCAAGCTCTCAGTTCCTGATTCCACTGAATCAGGAATCTGGATCTGAGGCTGGGCAATCTGGCACGCCCTCCAGAGGATTCTGATGCATGCTAGAGGCCATCACCCAAGAACAAATGAAGAACCATGTGGCTTGAGGTACCAAAGTGACCCATGCAGCTGAATGTCTCTGATACGTATTGATGCTGCCGCTGGCCGGGCATCTTTATCGGCATCACTGGGGAATCTATTCTCCCTACTAACCCTATAATCTACTCACAGGGGGTAGCCGGGAGAACTAGTTTGCCCAGGAGAAACCGCAATGTCACTTTTCCCAGCCCTACCTGGTGGGCTGGACTTGGCTTGACTAAGGTGATGGGACACCTCTTGTGAATTTCTCTTAGTAGGACCATCTGACCCTAACTCCAGAATATTTCATTGTTCATTCACAGAGATCATAATCTCGTAAATTCTCTCAGTGCCCCTGCATGCCCAATCCCCCAACCACCACCAGGGTACACTACACAGATGCCAGCAACAACCCCTGAGCCTTAAATGTTGCTTAGGGCAGTACTGTTTGTCCTACCCGCCCCTACCCTGGCATTTCCAGACAGGGAATTTCCAACAGTGGTTGTTGGAAATATGAGAGAACTATCAAAATGCTCTAAAAGCATCTTTGTAAGTTGTAAAGTAGATAAAATAAAAATTATGGGATTTGCCCTACAATGGTATACAGGCTACAAATTTATCATCAGGATAGAAGTTAAAAACAAAGACAAATTGTGAGCATAGTCTTCTGGGAAAGGTTGTACAGGGTTAGGAGTAACAGAAAATGATGGTTTGGGATGATTTAGTGCCTTTACCAGTGAATACTGAGAGATGCCCAATAAATATTTGTTGAATGAATCAATAAAATGGACTATTCACAGTACACACCTGTGTCTTCTCTCTCTCTGACACACGCACACACACGCGCACACACACACACACACACTTTAACAAGCCTCTACCAATCTATCTATGCCTGGGCATGAGGTCATGTCCTTTACTATGAAACTGGACATTTTTAGATGTCCTTCCAGTTGCTACAAAAATTTTAGCAAGAAGAGTACAAAAACATTATGCAAAGGTAGAGGAGCCAAATCCAGAACAAATATGGAGGGAGCACAAAAATAAAGCAGTGCTCATTGAACAAAGATGAAATTCTACCTCCTTCTAATAAAATTAATGATAATGAACTTCTGATCTAGAGAACTGGGCTGCTTGTGCCCAATGAAAGGACTCAGGGGGTGGAATCGCAAATGTCAGCAAAGTTAACTACAAAGAAGGACCTTAAGTGGATCAATCAGAGTTGAACTACTAGATAGAAGGATTAAGTGGCTAATAAAAGGGATGTTCTACTGACCTCTAACACAAGAGGGAGGAGATAATGAGATAAGTAAAGCTGGTGAGGATAATAAGACTATAATTATGGCCAAGTTCAAACTACTGAATGTACATTAGAGAACCCTCTAGATAACGTGAAGAGAGAGGAATCTGGCCTCTGGAAGTTAATGCTGCCTGCAACATTTGAGATGCTCCCAGCTGCATCTCCCTCAGACCAGTGTGAAGACAAAACCATCACAATGGGAGTTTCAAGCACATTAAGGTGGTGCTGGTGGTTCAATATGCTGAAAAGGGAATGCAGAAAGAAGTGAAGCCTCATCACCAGGAGAAACTCATTGTGCTCAGAAGTCTTGCCAAGGAATTATTTTTAACAATAACTGTTGTGGCCACTGTCCATAATCTCTTAAATTCTCTGAGCCTCTGCTATGTATATGGTGGTGAGGTTGGCCTTGTACACCCTGGGATGTTTAAGAAACACACACACATACATGCAGTGAGATTCCTGGTTTGAAGATAAAATGCAACAAATTAATAAGTTGATTCTTTCTGAATGTGGGAATTCAGGGTCTGATGATAAAACAGCAAAAAATAAATGTATTAAAGGAGAAGCATTTGGTTCAGGACCAGCACACAAGTCTCCCTTTGCATCTGTTTTTTGCTGCAGAATGCTTTATATAATTGTTCACTTAATCTCTTGGGTGAAATAAATGTATGGCAGCTTTACTACACTATCGATTCAAATTCTTACTGGAATGACAGAGCTATCCAGGGAGTTGTCACTGGGTTTCTTGAGTTGTCCTGATGGCTGTTGTATGCATTATTAAGGAGCACTCTGAAAAGGAAGTCCCTCCCTGCACGTCCCGAGCCAAAATCACTGATGGCACCACTGGGTGTTAGGGACCCTGGACTCGGGCCTGGTTGTCATGACCCAAAAGGGAAACTTTCAGTGGGTTTGCATCTGTGAGGTCAATGTGCCCAGTGGAGTGACCCTAAGGGACTCGGCTTCCAGGTTTTAGAACTGCAGTCCTGAAGACGTGATTGGACATCCACAAAGACAAGAAGAAATACAATTTATAGGACAGAGTTCCTGCAGGAAACAGAGGACACACTTGGGTCCAAAAAGAATTTAAGAAGGGCCTGTTTGCAGATGAGGACAGGGTTAGCAAACCAGCAAGGGATGATCAGGTATCCAAGAGTAGCATCAGCAGAAAGCCGTTACTTACCACCTCTAGGACTGAAAGGACACAGGGAGGAAACTGTACTTCAAGAGCCTGTTGGGATATGAGCACAGAGGCCACAGGTGAAGAAATGCCCTGCTCTCTCTCCTCTTGCCCACTGACCCCTGCCACTGCCCCACCAACCCCAGTGGCTGAGCCCCCGTAGAAGCCAGAGGAAGGCCACAGAGGTCAGATTACAGAGAGGTCAGACCGGGTGCAGAGTGGAAGAGGGCAGAGAATGGATCTAAGGGTGGAGCAAACGAGTAATAACCAGCCCCCACAGCTCAAGGGCTCAGAGTTTGAGGGCGAGGGAAGGCCTGAAGGGCTGACAGACAGGCAGGCAGGCTACAAGATCAAGTACAGCATCACACCGATGTCCCACTGATACCCGGAAGCCAATTCAAAGGACAGTGAAGACTCTTCTCATTCTGGGAGAGAGAAGCAGTCAGGAGTCTGGGATTTACAGTTGTGCAGACCTGGGATGGAGTCCTGGTTCAGCCTTGCTCTGGCCGTGTAACCTTGGCCAAGCTATTTAACTTCCCCATGGCTCAGTTTGCACTTCTGGAAAAGGAGCATCATACAGGATTATTTGAAATTGAATAATGCTTATAAAGAACTTAGCCCATTTCCTGACTTGTAATAAATGTTCCAAGATGGTTGTTACTTATACAAATTAGGAAATCAGTATCCCACTGAAGCTCCTTTAGAGAAAAGGGGGGAGGGTCATTATGAGGATGAGGAAGGTCCAGGAGAACTCAAGGGCAGGGGCACGGACTCTCTTCAGAAAGAGACCCCAGGCAGGACCCCAGGTGGTATCTGCTCCCCGTCTCCTGGTTGTACTTCTTTCTGTGCGTCTTCATCCTCCTCCCTCTCTGAGCACTTGCTGTCTCTGTTTTACTGTCCACACAGTGGACTGTGGCCACCCAGTAAGGTTCCTGAATACTGTCCAGTCATAATAATTTCCAGTCACCCAACCCCACCCTCTGGCTGCTCCTCAGCCCTAGCGCTGAAGTCCTGGGAGAGAGATTCGACTGGGCTGACTCAGGTGAGGAGTCCACTCGGGCCTGGTCACCCTCAGCCTGCTGGTTCTCTTCAGGTGGCCCCTGCAGATTCACTCCCAGCCCCTGTTTGCCTGCCCCCTGCCCTGGGAGGACTGCATCGAAGTTCTTCCTTGACTTTGGCTTCTGCTTGAGTGTGGTCAGTGGGGAGCCCCAGCAGAACAATGGAGGAAAGGAGAGGATGAGGCTGGGGCCCCCTCCCTGCAGGGTCAGCTGGGGCGGGCTATGTACCTACACGGAAGCCACAGCTGCACTCAAGGAGACCCTTTCGGCAGGATGCTTAGGTTCCAGTAACCATTCCCTCTTCCTGCCCCTTCAGGACCAGAGGTTTTAACAGCCTGGCTATTGCTAAACCTTGAGCACAGGCACTGTCCCTCATGGTCTCCCTACACCCCGCTGACCACACATTTTTAAATCGCCCCTTTGTTGGACACTCCTTGAATTAATTTGAATATGCTGTCTGTATCCTGCTGGGATCCTGACCAACACACAAGGCCAGGGAATGGAGATAAAGACTCTTAATAAATGAGGCTCCTAGGCCCTACACCCACTGGAGGTCGGGGGGTTATTGAAGGTAGAAAGCTCAAGGTGTTTCCTATGTTGTTAATGTTGCTGTCATTTTTATTATTACTAGTATTATAAACATCATTAATTGCTTAGAACTTCTACCCATTCTCAAAGACCAGATATTGGGTTGGAGTCAGCCTCTATTTCCCACACAACTCAAATACAAAAGGCCTCCAAGAATACAGCCACATGCATCCTTAAGGCTTGTACACTGTACTTCTCCTAGCTTCCTACATGAGCCTCCACAGTCCTTAACCTGAATTTTTTGCCTTTGAAAGAAAGTTATACTTTGAAAAGCCTTGGTGATCCCCAGTTTCTTGGGCCAAGTGGTGATACTGGCAGAGCTCTGGAGGACCCAGGGCTGACCCAGCTGCCCAGAGAACACAAATTTATATGCAAGATGACAACTCTGATCACTGGCAAGGGAGGGGATACAGCTCTCCCCTTTAAAGCAGGGCTCTCAGAATTACTGTCAAACCATGAAAAAGCTCAAAGCCTCAACCTCAAAGACTCTTCCATTCTAGCTGATCACACACCCCTCTCTCTGCTCTCACTTCCACCTAGAAAACATACTCTTTCGTCAGTGATTAAATAAACCACTAACCTGCTTCCAACATTAGGAAGAGGTTACTCCTATTTAACTGTTTACAATGCACCAGAAATCGCTGAGGGCACTGGGTACAAAATGCATGCTCTCCTTCCACTCTGAGATTACATGCCTGCTATAAGAGGTAGAATGAGCTCCAGTACTGGGGTTAAACATGCACATTCTTGATGACAAAATATATCGTTCCACATAGCAGAGGTCATTTTGTAAAATTAAAAGCAAACATCGAGTGGAATCATTTTTCCTGCTCAGGATGAGCCTTATAAGATGAAAATGAAAAGTGGAGAAAATAAGGATTCATTTACTAAGCCAGTCATCTGATCTTTTTCTAGCTTGTTTAAACATTTGTGAGTCCAGCATGGAGTCCCACTCTCCAAGCTCAACGTTTCCATCCAGTTGATCCTGCAAGAGAGTTATCAACGTGACCTGTTGCCATGGAAACAATGGTGAGGTCACATGCCCAGCACAGTGACTTTTTGGTGACTTTAGGAGAGTTAGATCTAGTTGAAACATCTAATTCTGTCATTTAATAGCTGTGTGACCTTGGGCACATTAGTGTAACTCTCTGAGCCTCAGTTTCCTTACCTGAAAATTGGGAACAATGGTAACAGCTCTCTCTAAGAGTTCTTATAAGAATCAAATGAGATCAACTGGGTAAAGTACTTGGTATGATTTTTGGCACTATATGTGCTCAAAAAATGTTATCTGCTCGTTGTTATTATAATTAGGAAGTTAAACCATGTTTTCATTCATTCATTCATAATCTAATTCATTTATTTCACAAATAATCATTGAGCTTTACTATTTACAGACGCTGATCTAGATGGTAAAGGTAAAATAAGGAACAAAATTGACAGAGTTCTGCCTTCACAGAGCTTATATTCTAGTGAGGGAGAAAGACAGTTAACAATAAACCATATATACATGAAATATTCTATCCGGTAGTGGTACATGCTATGAAGAAGCTTGCAGCAGGATAAGAGGAGAAAGGGGGCCGGTTGAGGGACAAGGGGAGCTATTTCAGATAGCATCCTCTCTGAGGAGACATTTCAGGAGAGACCAGAAAGCCCCATGACAGGACAAGCCTGTGGATGTGTGGGAAAGAGCAAGGGCAGGAGATGAGCGGAATAGAAAGTAGGTTAGGGAGACAGGGGCACAGAGAGAAAGGGAGAACACTCATGTGTCTAATGTTAGGAAGCAAGGACACTTGTGCATCTCAGACTGGTGAATGAGTGGGATAATGGAGGTTGTCAGAGCAGTAACAGGAAACAATACAGCATGGCGATAAAGACAGAAAGCCCCGGAGATTCCTGCTGCCTGTAAGAGAGTCTCAGCTCTGCCACTATCAGCTCTCAGTGTGGTCCCCCAATCAGCAGTAGCAGCATCACGTGAGATCTTACTAGAAAGGCAGAATCTCAGGCCACACCCTAGCCCTACATTTCAACCCAGATGATTCATAAACTCGCTGAAGTCTGAGAAGCACTAGCCTAGGACTTTTCACTTAACCTCTCTGGCTCTTAGAAACACCATCTTCAAAATGGGTATCATAAACATAATTCCCTCATGATACGGTTATTGTGAATTTTAAATAAGCTTGTAACAATAGAGTGCGCAGCCGAGTGCTTGAGACGTTTTGATGGCTCAATGAATCGTAGCTTTTGCATTTAATCCTTGGTAGGTTAACACACCAGAGGGCTAACACATCAGAGGGTCCTGAAGGTCTGAATTAAAGAGGATGAAATCCCTGTATCCTTCATGAAGCCCTGTAAGAACCCAGGCTGCTAAGGGAGTGTTCCCTTTGGATTCCTGGGAACTGTCACTGTTGCTTGTTGACTGCTTTGACCTCTACTTGGAACCTGTACAGAGGGAATGGTGACCAATTCTGCTGCACCTTCCCTGAGACTGCTGGCTCCAGAAAGGCCCACCCCCTTGATTATACAATGAAGGTCATCTTCACTTGTGAAGAGAGCACTAGAGCTTTATATCAGCAGTGCCTGCAGGAGGAGTCAGGTTTCCTTTAATGAAGGTGGTCTGCCGGGACCCACCCATGCTGCTTGACGCGGCTCCCCTGTGATTCATAGCTTTCACCAATGGTTTTCCTCCATGGGAAATTAGCTGGCTCCGGAGAGGCTCAAACCTGAATATTGGACTGGATACCACAATATTTCCAAGTGCAAAAGAGTGTTTCTCTAGCCAAGATGGCAGCTGTCAACCACCTCATTCCCAGATGTGTTACTATAAATCTCAAAACTACAAGTGTGTAGAAAAGCAAAATATGTTACGAAATATGAGCTTGTAACTTTCAATTAAGCACCACTGATAACATAATAGAGTAGCTAAGCAGTCGACGCCGCAGATGGACTTTGATTCCCCAACCCAACTCAACTCTCTAAGCTCCTTAAAGTTCAGTCTTCTCATCTGAACCTGGGGGGTGACAGAAGGACCCACTTCACAGGGGTGTTGTAAGAACTAATAAGATAGCACTTATAAAGAAACTTTGAATGTCCTGAAAGACACTCAACAGTCTGGAAATTTGAGCAGTCACCATGATTGTTATTATTGTCTGTGATCACTGAATCAAAGAGGAAACTCTCAGATAGATGGGGCCCATTCTTCAGCTATGAGAATATGAAGAGCAATGTTCTCCTGCCAACAGGGATTTAAAAAGTGATAAAATTGAACTGGGATGACCACAATGAGAATGAAGGGAAGCAAACATTCAGGAGATATTTCTGAAATAGGGACAGTAGGACTTTGTGACCTCTTGTGTGCAGGGGGTAATGAGAAAGAGAGTCAAGATTTCTAGTCTACATTCTTACATGTTCCTACATTCCATGGGGAACATAGGGAAAGGTTCATGAAAAAGGACAATGAGTTTAAAGGCAGTCTGCAAACTTTGGGGGGGGTACATGCTCTGAACAAGAAATGTATAGCTGTTCAGAATGCAGAGTTAAATAAACATAAGAAAATGTGCCAAAATCACTTGTCAGGAGGGAAATGCAAAGTGCAACCACAGTGAGGTACCAGAAAGGCTAAATTTAAAAGGACTAACAATAGCGAGAGTTGGTGAAGATGTAGAGGAACTGGAACTCTCATTCACTGCAGATGGCAGTGTAAATGGATATGACCGCTTTGGGGAAATGTTTGGTCGTATTTATTAAAGCTAAAATATCTTAGCAGTTCCACTCCTGGACATGTACACAGCCAAAATGAATACATACTCCACAAATATACAGGCATGAAAATGTTCCAAGTGGTATTATTCATAATTGACAAAAACTGGAGACAAGCTAAATGTACTAAATGTAGAATGAATAAATTGCAATGTGTTCATACCATGAAATAATGCACAACAATGAAAAAGAATAAGCTACTGAATATCATAGCCAAAATATTGACTGAAAATATCCAGATACCAAAAAAAGCACTGAATGATGATATTTATGTAAAGTGCAAGAACAGGCAAAACTAATCTATGAGATTATGAGAGTCAAAACGGTGGTTCCATTTAGGGGGTATTATCTGTGAGAGAGCACAAGAAAGCCAGCCCTCTGGGGTGGTGGAAATGTCTGTTTCTTGATCAGAGTGGTGGTTACCTGGATGTAAACATATGCCAAAAACAAAAAAAAAATCATTGTGCTGTACATTTTAAATATATGCAATTTATTTTATGAAGGTTATACCTCAATTAAAAAAGTAAATTTAATAACACAGGATAAATATTTGAGCAGCTCTTGAAAACAATAACATAAGAAGACTTGGCAATTCTGGAATGCAGTGGAACCACAAGGCTGAAGTGATTATTCAGCAATCGAAATAAGTTTTTGGCTCTAACAGGCCTATCAAACACTGTTTAAGGTCATTCTTGGAATGAATAGTTGTTTTGGTGTTTGTCAAGCATGGTCCCTGTGGAATCTGTAATAAGCCTCCAGAAGGAGGTAGATGAAGAAGGCTGTGCCTCATAAGCTCTCTCTGTCCTTATGAACCTGCAAGGAGCGTGGAAGAGCTGAGCACATATAACATGGCTGCCACTAGAGGGCACCACTGGGAGCCTCTGCCAGGACCAGCCCAGGAGCTGCGGCTCCCACTGGCTGCAAAGAGATAACCTTTGCACCACCCATCTCAATAGTGACCCACGAGCTTATAGTTCCCAAAAACAGCAGCAGATGGTGTGTCAGCCTGAGGTGGGACAATGATGTGAATTCTTCTGGGATGGCTTTGGTTGAGCTTCTTCCTTTCCTGGGTCTCACCTTTTAACTTTGCAAAAAGAAGAAAAAAAAAGCACAGCTCCTTCTAATCCTATAAATACCAAGATTCCATGATGCTGTAGCTGAGGAGCTCCTCTATTAGCTATCTGTTTATCTGATAAATACTATATGAGCACCTATGTATATTGGGGACACAACAGCAAACAAGACAGAAACGGCTCCTGTCCATATAGAACTTACCTTCTAATGAGGGAGACAGACAGGATGTGCTCAGATTGTAGTTAGTGATATGAAGAAAATGATTAGGTCTGATGTGGGGAGGTGACAATTTTAGTTAGGGTGCTCAGAAACTGCCTCTCCAAGGAGGTGGAATTTAAATTGAGGCTTCAACAATGTGAAGAAAGTGGCCATCCCAACAGCCTTGGGGAGAGCCTGGAGCAGGGAGAACAAGTGCCAAGACCAGGTAGGAAGAGCTATGCTTCCCTGCCACCCAGCAGGAGCCATCTGGGGGGGTACGGCGGTTAGAAGTGCCTGGCCCAGCTCTCTGCACATTTTACTTGGTAACAAGAGGTACCAAGGTGCTCTGGCTTTCCATCTGTCCTATCACAGGGAGGAAATGGCAATTTTCCACCAGCAAACCCCAGTATTTGGGAACTAAACAACCCAGGAGTTAGAACTCAGCAATGGGAGCAGGGAAACCTATTGGATTTAGAAATGCATTTGCTCAGAAAAGTAGTACATACACCTAGAGACAGTTCCAATGGGAAATAAACAACGAAATAGCAATTATGTGTTGGGTTCCCAGGTGGAATTACTCCTATGGAAGCAGAAAGGACCCTCAGCCCTGGTTCGTGCCCCCTTCCCCAAGCTCCCTTAGCACCACAGGTTTACACCACCTCTTAGTAATTATCACATTCGATTGCTATTATTGGTTTACATGTCACTCTCTCCTCATTAGGGTATAAGCTGTTAGGGGCAGAGACCACGTTGAGCTTGTCTTGCTGAGTGCAGCTCCAAGTTCATTAGCTGGTGCTCTATACACACTCAGCAAATGTTGGAGAAATGAATGCATGCACACATGTGTGAGTTAATGGATCAACTCAATTCAGCTGATACTTACTGAGTACCTACTACATGCAGGTATTCCTCCAAATGCTGAGGATACAGCAGTAAGCAGAACAGAAAGAAAAAAATATTGCTGACCTCGTGAGCTTTGCCTCATAGTGGGGGATATGGGGCAGACAGACAATAAAATCAATAAGTGAGGAGGCTGGGGTGGCTGCTGGAGAAGGAGCGAGGGTGAGAGTAGCAGGTGAGAAGCCAGAGAGTTAACAGAGGGCCCCAGGGTGCAAGACCAACAGGGCTTGTTAGGACTTGGCCCTGACTCTGAGAGAGATAAAGAGCCACCAGATAGCTCTGAACAAAGGATGATATGCTCTGCCTTATATTTTTTAATGATCAGGAAAAATTAACTTAGTATTAGAACTGAGGGCTAAAGCACCCATTCTGTCCCATAAGCACCAAAAGAGAGGCGCTCTGACAGGCACAGGAATAAAAGAAACACATCTGAGGCTCTCTCTGTGAGCCATGCAGAGAAAAAGCAGTCTGAACGGGACCCTGAAGGGACAGGCTTCAGAGCTTACCTGCCATGGTGCCAGCAATATCATCTGTCTCCTCACTCATTTTTTCCCAATTTTATTGAGATATATTTGACATATAACATTGTATTAGTTTCAGATGTACAGCACAACGATTTGATATATGTGTATGTTGTGAAGTGATCACCTCAATAAGCTTAGTTAATATCCATCACCTCATAGTTACAATTTTTTTTCTTGTGATGGAAAGTCTTAAGATCTACTCTCTCAGCAACTGTCAAATATACAACACAGTGTTGTCACACTGTAGTCACTCATTTTGAGAGGTAAATGCCCAGGGCGAAGAGTGGCCGCCTAGAAGGTGAGCATTGCCCAATCTTAGCCTCAGTCTGAGGGTCACTTCAGAGGCAGGAGCTGTCTGTCAGGGTTTCCAGGAGTGTGCAGAGACCAACAGGGCAGATGGAGCTTGTCTGGGGTGTGGAGCCTACTCTGCAAAACCCCTTTTCAGCAGCCACATAGGAGCCAGGGGCCAGGGGTACCATCACCTCACATGTGTCCAAAGGGATCACTCAGCACGGCCACTTCTTTCTCCTGTCCACCAAGAAGGGGGTCCTTCCTCCTTAGGGCCATACACTGAAACAGAAACCCTAAGGACCCCCTCACCCCTCTGTTAGCCGTCTCTTGACTTCTTGCTGCACCTTCTTCATCAGTCTCAACAAGTCCCTGGACTTACGCCATAACTGCTGTCTGTGATTTGCGGTTTTTTAACTGTCTCTGATGGTCAGAGAGAAACCCCCATTTCCATCTCTGGTTTTCCTTAGAGCCAGCAAGAGTCCACATCCCAGTGCATCTGCCTCCAATCCTGTCCTAGGCACCTACTGTGTGTGCCTACCCGGCTGGACTTGCCTTTGGGAAGCACCCTCCACCTCGCAAGTCCCTGAGGTTCCGGTGGGGCTGCTGTCCCCCTCCTGTGGTCAGTGACCTAGGACTGGCCAATCAGAATCATGGTGACAGATTCTGGTACAAGCCAGGCCCCTGATGGCCACCCTTTGCTGATACTATTTGGAAAGGGTGCTCTTTGCTCTGCCAGAATTGCTAAAGTGATGAAATGGAAGCCTGTAGCTACTGACGGGCCCCGACTCAGGGAAAGTCTGCCTGTGAGTAGGGCCAACACAGAGGAAAATAGAGCTAGAGTATGAAGAGGGACAGCTTCATGGCCAGTTCATCAGAGCACCTGGAACCAGCCAAGCCTGAAGCTGATGCTACCCTGGACCCTTTAGCTACAGGAGTTGTATGAGTTTCCTATGGCTGCTGTATCAAATTACCACAAACTTGCTGACTTAACACACATTTATTCTTACAGTTCTGGAGGTCAGAAGTCTAAAATCAAGGTGTTAGCAGGGCTGTATTACTTATGGAGGCTTCAGGGGAGATTCTGTGTCCCTGCCTGTTCTACTTTTTTGACTCGTGGCCCCTTCCTCACATTACTCCACCCTTTTTCTTCCATCCTCACATCTACTTCTGTACTCAAATCTTCATCTTTCCTTTATACAGACCCTTGTGATTACATTGGCCCACCCAGATAATCTCCTCATCACAAGAACCTTAATTTAATCTACACTGCAAAGCCCCCTTTGCCATTTAAGGTAACATATTCATGGGTTCTGGGGATTAGGATGTGGACACCTTTCGGTGCCATTATTCAGCCCACCACAGGAGTCAATGAATTCTTTGTTTGAGACAGTTTAGGCTGGGAATCTGTCACTTACAATGGAAGGAGTCCATGTACCCATTCCTAAATCTACAACATCATCTTACTCCTGGGGAACACACAAACCCTAGTATTCAGTTTATCCAGAGTTCTAATTTCTTTTTATCCCTTCAGTATTGTTTAATTTCAGCTGACAGTACAGAGTAGAGGTTACGAAGGCAGATTTTGGATTCAGATAGCTTGGGTCTACATCCTGCCCTTTCCACTTACGAGTTAAGCTTTTTAAGCTACAAGCCTCTTGATCTGTCAAATGGAGGTAATAAAAGCACCTACTTGAGACAAGGATAGTAAAAATTAAAAGAGATAATGAATGTACAGCGCTCACAGTACAAGGCCAGTGTTCGATAAACAATGCAGAGATGCATTCCTTCCATCTGGCATTACACTAATTTTACATACAATGTGTCTCAATTAATTGCTACATTTTTATTTAGCTCTTTTAGAAATAGCTCCAGACTCAGAGAATGAACCTCAGTGAATCTTCACACCATCTTCATTTTAAAGGTGTTGTCAAGCACTTCCACAGAACAAACAATTGAATAAAATTTTTGTGAGTCGCCCATGCCTCCCCTCCTTATCCTCTCCCTTCACTGCTAACATCATTCTGCTTCCAGAGTAACCCTCTCCTATCTGTGAGGTCTCTATTTTTCAGTCCCTCTAGGCAGAGTCTCCTTCATATCTATGTAATTTTGCTCTTTTCTCCAGCTTACCTAATAACCAGTTTTTCATATTCTTATAGAAAATGTGATTGCTCCTCCCTTCTGCACAATTCCACTCACCACTTAATGCTCCGGGGTTTAACTGCAGAAACGATTTCAGCCTCACACTCCCTGAGCATTCCATTCGTCATGGGATGCCGCCTGGGTGAAAGTCATGAGGTGTTCTGGTGGTCCACGCCTCAACAACATAACAGGGAACAACAGGCAGTGACCTTACTGAGTGGTTCAAGTTTGCTGAACTTGGGCTGGCAAGAGGCAGTCATTTGTGACAAGTGACAGTTATGCTGTACAGCTGATGGAGGCGGATATTTTCCTGTATTTTATACCCCAGATGCAGGCTAACTGGAAGAAACATGACAGGGAGTTCCTAGAGAAGGTCAATTAATACTGAACTTTTACTTGGACACCTGCACATCCCAGAATCCAACCTACCCACTCTCTCCTCTCCTCAACCCTCACCACAAAGAAATTCTTTGACATTTATCCCTACACATTTAAGAATTTTTTAAAATTCTTTTATACAATTAATCAAAATATACTTGTAGAAGACATCTTTATTTCTACCCAACCAGCTAGTAAACCCTATATGAATGAGGTAGAGAGCAGAAATCTCTTCATCTCACAGAAGGCATCAGGTCCTATCTCGGCTTCAGGTTGGTCTAAACTACCATGGTAGTTCCTTTCCTCTTGCCAGCAATTGGCCTAGGTGTAGGCATGTAACCAAGCTCTGACCAATGAAACATGAGAAGTCTGCTGAGAAGCTTCTCTTTGCTGATAAAACAATAGAGAGAGCCTCAGGTAGAGAAAGTCTTTTTGTTTCCCTGACTTTCTGCTTGGAATGGAGGGCTTGATGCTTGGAGCAGTGTCAAGCCTTTTCCCCTGTGAAGTAAAGGCCAAAAATAATCTTAGAGACACAACCCCAACTCTGACCCCATTGAGCTGCTAAAACAACTTCTTGTTATGTGATATATTTAAATTACCTTTATCATTTAAGCCACTATTAGTTAGGCATTTTGTTGCTTGCAACTGAATGCATTGTAAATGATATACCATTTAACTCTGTTTTCTAGGTGGACCATTAAGGAAAACTTAACCCTCCCTATGTCTGCCTTTAAAACTATGTGTTTACATACGGTGGCAGCATCAGTCATCTTACTGAACAACTTTTTAAATGAAGTCAAGTGTTAAGAAGTCCCCCAGGGTTTCCCTGGTGGTGCAGTGGCTAAGAATCTGCTGCTAAAGCAGGGGACACGGGTTCGAGCCCTGGTCCGGGAAGATCCCACCATGCCGCGGAGCAACTAACCCTGTGTGTCACAACTACTGAGCCTGCGCTCTAGAGCCTGGGAGCCACAACTACTGAAGCCTGTACGCCTAGAGCCCATGCTCCACAGCAAGAGAAGCCAACGCAACGAGAAGCCCGCACACCACAACGAAGACCCAACGTAGCCAAAAACAAAAACAAAAGTCCCCCAATGGTAGTTATATATCTTTGGATGCTCAATTCCCACTGAGTTGACTGAACAAGGCCTTTACCTCCCCTATGCAGTGTACTGAGTGCATTGCTGGGTTCTTATCACCCAAATATTACAGTACTTGATTATCTTCCTCCCTTTCCCCTATCTTGGCCATGCAGTGAAGTGTCTTGACCACAGCTTGCTATGTAGAAATAAACAGAAGGTAAAAAAACAAAACCAAAAACCTGAAATTCCCAGCTGTGAAGTAAGAGGAAAGCCCCAGGATGGAGCTGATTTCTAGAGAAAATGAAAGGAATAGAATCAGGAGCCATATTTCCCATGGACATTGCTAATTAAAAATGGTGGCTTAATCACACAGTCTCCAGTTTAGATTATAACTACCACATGACTTTTTTTACTGTGGCCTTGCATCTGATAAGGAAATTAGAAATCCAAATATAATGTTGTCAAGGGACAAATTAAAAATATTATTTGGGGGTCATTGGATTGGGGGAAGTAGTTGACCTAAGGCCTAAACATTTTACAACTTCCCTAAGGCACATCTACAAAAAGTGTTAACATGCCTGACGATACGTAAGACTAAGACCTAAAGCACTTAAATGAGCATGAGCTCACAAGCAGGGGAGTCTGGTGGAACTGCAGCTGGAAATCAGATGTTCCATACTGAGGAAACTTAAAGAAACACAGCCACAGACTCCCAAATGCAGATGCAGGTCAACCACTGCATCTGCCATGAAACAGGCCATGATACAGCAGAAACTAACACACCATTATAAAGCAATTATACTCCAATAAAGATATTTAAAAAAAAAAAAGAAAGAATCAGGCCAGTAATTCACGTTTCAAAAGGCCACATGAAGTGAAATTCATTCCCTTGGTGAATTTACTGGCTTCCAAGGGCTAACCCCTCAGTCTTAGAGGCTCAGAAAACTGACTTTTCTAGCACAGAAAAATCAGTTCCTTCTTCAGATGTGGAACTGTATTACTAAAGCTCATGAGACTTGTTATAAAGCTGGAATGTCAACTTATTAATGCAAAGTGATAAATGACTGGCATGGGAACTTTTAAAAGTTCTCCCAATTAATCCAGCCTCTTTGTAGAGCCCAACTTGTAAGGGGGCCAAATCAATTTTATCTTGAAATTTAATGGATTCAAAAGGCACTGGATTTGTAGGAGCATCACAAGAGATAACCTGATCCAGGCAATGCACCTTGACAATAGACCAAAGTCAACTGACTTTACTTCCTTCAACCATCTCCACAAGGGATGCCCTTGCCAATGGGAACAGAATTCTTCATGTTGGTTGGCAGTGCCACTTTTCCCTGGATGTCCACTGGTAAAAATTGCCTCCAAGATTGTCTTTTCCTTTTTCTCTGCTTTTGTGAACAGATTAAAATCCTTTTTGAGCAACACGTTTTTCATTAGATATGTTTATTCATTCAACCAGATTGCTGAGATGTCTTGTAGCCTAGAAGCCATTTCTACTTTTCCAATTGTTAAGACCCATTATGCATTGTTTTTAGGGCTTAAATCTCAGAATGTAATCCTGTTACCCTCTTTACCAGGCTCTTGGCTAATGTTCCACAAAAGCTTCCAAGTGGTTTCTATAAACTTCTCATTAGACCTTGAGTTCCACATTGGATCAGCAACATATGACCAACATGATTCTATTTCTACCTGTTCATTCACTCATGCCTTTCTTCCTTGCTTCACTCATTCATTTATTCAATATATCCTCATTGGGTAGCTGCTAGATATCAGATATTGTTCTAGGCACTAGGCATACAGCAGGAAACAAAACAAAAACTCTTATCTTCATGGAGTTCCTGTTCTATTAGGAGGAGACAGACAGTACACAAATACTTGTAATATGTGAAATGGTGAGGAGCAGTATGGAGAAAAATAAAGTAGGGAAATATATAGAGATTTTTGAGGGTAGAGTATGCAGTTTCTAAAACGTGGTATTGGAAACCCTCATTAAAAAGATAACAAGCCATGAGGAAATCTGAGGAAAGAGAGTTCCAGACAAAGGGAGCAGTGTGTGCAGCTGGAGCAGGGTGGGCCAAGGGAGAGAAGCAGGAGGTGAGGTCAGAGAGCTAATGTTGAGCCTGGGTCAAGTAGAACCCACACCTGTGTCTATCCACTACCAGATACATGGACGAAATTAAAACATACCTTTGATGGAAATGTTCTCATTCCTCTGGTCCACGTAAACAGGTGGGCTCTAGATCTTCAAATATTGTATTAGACAAACTAAAGGTACAAGCTGTCCCCATGTTCATTCAACCAATATGGTTGAGCTCCTATCATGTGTCAGCCCTTGGGCTAGGCCTGGATTATACCTTGGTGGAGATGAGCTTGTAATCTAATGGGGTAGACAGACCTCAAGCAAATAACTCCTTGATCTCAATCAAGATAACGGCTCTGCCAAGAAAGAAACTATGGATGCCTCAAAAGATATAGTCTAGTTTGGGAGGCAAGGAGAAGGCTTTTTAGGAGAACAAACATTTAAGGGAGACCCAAAGAAGAGAAGTTAATGAGGAAAAGGAAGAAAAAGCAGCAAGGGAAGTGAATTGCTCCAGAAAGAGGGAAGGGGGTGCAAAAAGACTGGACAGAAAGAACAGTGTGGGTGGAGGAAGGTGAACGAGAGGAAGGGCAACAGCAGATTGGGCTGGAGGAGTTGGTGGGGGCCAGACAAGCAGGTGAGGGCAGAACATTTGAGTCTGGATCTTATGTCAGCATAGTGAGAAGACAAGAAAAGTTTTGGATCATCTGTTTATACCTTCAACAGACATTTGTTCAGGGCCTGCTAGATGCCAGAGCTGTGCTCAGCTCCTGAACATCACACTGTGTAGCTCACAGCCCAGCAGGGAAAGCAGGGAAGTGGCATTAACTGGGCAACTATGGAATCCGCAGATTTGAAGCTCTCCACCATCTTAAATGTCTATAAGTCAGTGATATTATATTATTTACCACATTTATATATTTATAAAGTCAACAGCGGGGGCATTTTTTCTCCATTTTACAGCTGATAAAACTAAGAGAGGCTTAAGGAATTTCCAGAACCACATAGATGGTATATGATAGATTTAGGATTTGTGGCAGACCACATTTTCCAAATTTGGCCATCACAATACATTCTATCCCACACACTCCCTTTGCTAAGTGACCTTGACCTCCCTCCCATTGGGTGACAGAGACTACATCTCCTTACCTTGAACCTGGGTGGGCCTGTGACTGTGGTGGAAAGAATGGTATGTGATTCTCATTGTGTAGGGGAATATGTGTGTTTCTCCTTTACTACTCACACAGAACACTTCACCTCTGACACTTCTGGTCACCAAATGTGTGTGGGGTTTTCCCCACCAAGCAGTTCTCTGTGATATTAGCTAGGTGTCCTCCAATTCAGTTCAATTCTGACACTGTCTACCTGGAATTAGCATCAGATTCCACAGATTAAGGGCTCAGTCCCACAAGACTCAGTCCCTCAAGCCCCATCCCCCCAACACACACACACATATTTCAGATGCCAATCACAAGTTCCAGTTTGTCACCTGTACTTCTGACTGACTGGTTATAAACAAGCTTCCCACGACCCCCTCCTTGGGTTCCATAATTTGCTAGAATAGCTCACACAACTCAGGGTTTACTGGTTTATTACAAAAGGATATGATAATGGATACAGAGGTTTACTGGTTTATTATAAAAGGATATGATAATGGATACAGATGAACATCCAGATGGAAGAGATACATAGACCAAGGTATGTGAGAAGGAGCAAAGAGCTTCCACTATTCCAGCACCTCCACGTGTTCAGCAACTGAGAAGCTCCCCGAACCCTAATACCTTTCGGATTTTTATGGAGGCTTCATCATGCAGGCATGATTGATCACGAAGTCAATTTCCAGCCCTTCTCCCCTCCCTAGGGGATACAGGGTAGGGCTGAAATTTCCAAGCTTCTAATCATGGCTTGGTCTTTCTGGTGACCACCCCCAATCCAGGAGCCTACCAAGCATTGCCTCATTAGAAAAAAAGACACTTCTATCACCCAGGAAATTTCAAGAAATTTAGGAGCTCTGTGTCAGGAACCAGTGTTAGAAGACCAAACATTAGAACAAAAGATGCTCCGAGTGTTCTTATCACTTTGGAAATTACAAGGGTTCTAGGAGCTCTGTGCCAGGAACCAGGGGCAGAGACCAATGTGTGTGTGTGTGTGTGTGTGTACAGATGCCGACAGCCAGCATCAACCCCAAGATACCTGCTTGAGTGAGCCTTCAGACGACCCCAGATGTGGAGTCACTTCCAGTTTTCAAGCTTTCCCTGATAAGGCCCCAGATATCATGGAGTAGAGAAGAACCATCCCTGCTGAGCCTGGTCCAGATCCCTGCTCCACAGAACGTGTGAGCATAATAAACTAGGGGAGCTTTTACACCACGTGGATTGGGTAGTCTGGTGCACAGCTATAGTAGCTAGAACAGCAACCAAGCTCCTATTTCCTCACTGCAGAGCTCTCGAGCGCATAAAGACAGGTAGGACAGCATAGCAGTTAGGTGCAAGTTCCTGACACAGAGCTCCTAAATTTCTCTTGTGTGATGTTGGAAAGTTAATTACTGCTTCTCAGCCTCCATTTCCATATTTGTAAAATGGGGACAGTATTGAGTTGTTGTGGTGCTAAATCAGCTGACACATATCCAGTCTTAGCATATTACCTGACTCACCAGACATGGTATAAAAAAGTTAGACATTATTATTATGTCTAACACATTCATTTAACAATAAATGAACTTTATACAAACAGACTTTACACAAACTTTCAGGTGACTGAGAGGCAACTCAGTTATTCCCAACACGTTGTCATTGATTAAAACCCTCTAGGAATTTTTTAAAACTTTTCTTTAGGACTACTTTATGTGTCATATTAGAAGATAAGGCTCATTATTTTATAAGCACATATCATTTTTACTCCACTTTGATCATCTACCTTATTGACCAGGCTATTTCAAAAAATGAAACCCATTTTCAGAGTATAAAGGAACAACCTAATAAAGAAATGGGCAGTAGACTTGAAAGAACACTTCACAAAAGAGGATATCCAAGTAGCCCATAAACATATGGAAAAGTGCTCAATCTCATTGTAATCAAGGAAATGCAAGCTGAAACTGTAAGAGAACAATACACACCAACCAAAATGACTGAAATTAATTTAAGAGACTGACAACATAAAGTGTGATGAGGCCACTGAGATGGAGAAAAGCCACCCCTGACAATAGGAAGCCAGCCCATGGTACCCTTCTGTTGAACACGTTCTCCTGTCACACCAGACAAAAACAAGACCGCTCTGTAGTCATATCGGAACAGAGACAAAATTAGGAACACTGTACAAGTCACAAAATGACCAAACACCCCATACCTAGGCTGTCATGGGCTGAACTGTGTCTCCACTAGAGACATGGTAAAATCCTACTCCCTGGTACCTGTGAATATGACCTCATTTGGAAATAGGGCCTTTGCAGGTATAATCAAGTTAAGAAGAGGTCATTAGTATGGGCCTAATCCAATATGACTGGCATCCTGATAAGAAATGTACTAGAGACAGAGACAGACACACAGGGAGAACACCGTGTGACGGTGGAGGCAGAGGGTGGAGTGATGCCCCACAAGCCAAGGAGTGCCGCCTTGATTTTGGACTTTTCGTCCCCAGAACTGTGAGAAAATAAATTCTTATTGCTTTAAAACACCCAGTTTGTGATACTTTATTACAGCAGCCCTAGAAATCTAATATATCAGCTAATATGAGGGAACTCTGCTTCTTTACAAATTCCAGTTTAACCCCACTCCATTCTTCCTGTTTTCTGGATAAAAATGGCTGAGAAACCCAACTACAGAATTAACCCCACTTCCTGACAGCATCCAATCAAGAGCAAAGCCCAGATTCCTTGAACCCTCCCTAAAATCACCTAACAGAATCCCAAATCTTACAAAAAGTCTTCATAACACATTTTCTCCTGAGACACTCCACAATCCCCATGGTGTGCATTCTCCCTGTTGCAACAAACCAATGAACCTAATTTTGTCTGACTACAGGTGTATTCCTGGTGGTCTTTCGCTGCAGGGCATTGACAATGTGAATTGATATAACTACTATGAAAAGTTTCTGGTAATATCTACCAAAGCTGAAAATATACATGTCCAGTGACCCCAAAATTTTAATCCTAGGTATAAACTCAGCAGAAATAAATACCTATGTGCACCCCCAAAAATGTACAAAAATGTTCATAGTAGTATTATTCACACACACACAAAAACACTGGAAACAACCCAAAGTTCATCAATAATAGAAAAAATTAAGTAAATTACGGTGATTATAATTCTATTACAATACAATTCTATACAACAATGAAAGGGGATGAATTTATATAGACAAATTTCCCAAAACTGATACTGAGTAAAAAAAAGCTAGACATGAAATGATTTCATGATATGAATATGATTTCAACATTAGTTTCAAAAACAGATAAAATTGATTTATGTAGCAGAAGCCAGAATAATGGTTACCTAGAGAAGACATGTAGAGAGGCTGCTGCGAAGCTGATAATGGGTTATCTTTTCTATCTGAGTGGTGTTTACATCAGTATGTTTAATTTGGGATAATCCATAAAGCTGTATACTTATAAATTATGCAACTGTCAGGATGGATATTAATTTCAATTAATAAGGTTGATTTAAAACTTATTTATTCACATGTTGATTTTTTTTTATAAATTGAGATAAACTGAATTATTATACAATGTATTCACTTAATAGACTTTATTGAGCACCTACTATGTGCCAGGCACCAAGAAAACACAGAGCTCACATGCAATGCATGGCCCTCCCTTCATGTATCTTTCCTTTACAGTCAAATGGGGGACAGTATATAAAAATAAATGCACAGTAAATGAGGCAGAGAAGAAAAAAATGGAAAACGAAAGGAAGAGAGAAGAAATTCTTAGAGGAGCCTCTAAGAAATTCTTAGAGGAGCCTCAACATCGTACAAGTTCATGTATCTTGCGTGTGAAAGGAAATATTAAAATGATATATTTGACTATCACAAACAGATATACTGAAACACATTGCATTGATAATAAATTGCAATGTGCTTCATAAAATGTTGATATGGCTATATGTAATACATTTTCATCTCAAAATTTATCACTAAATTATTTAACAGTTTAAAACTGTATATATAGATCACAATTTTGTCAAAGTGGCAAAAAATGTTTCTATTTAAAAAATTAATTTCTTTGGATAATTTTTTCTTTCTTGATTTTTAGAATATTAAAACATAACTACCTGGGTATGGGGGGGTGGAGCATGGGGAGTAATTATCTTCCATGCTTCTATTTTTAACCATATCATCCATTCACTTAGACATCTCCTCCACCTACTCTTCCCCTACAGCTCACTTACTCATGCATCGAAGTCCAGCCAACCTGGACTCACACTGTGACTCCACCACAGCTATGTGATAAGTTAGGCAGAGAATTAGGAAAGAAAAATCACCCAGAAAATTTTAGTTCAACAGTTAAGAGCTCAAGCTCCAGAGATCAAGCGTCTGGTTTTAACCTTCAGCTCTGCCACCTGCTGTGTGACCTCAGACAAGTCCTTAACCTGGCTGTTCCCCAGTTTCCTCCTCTGCAAAATGGGGATAATAAAAATAGCACAGTCCTCATAGGGTTATGGGATTAAATGGAAAAAAATACATGAAAAGCGTAGCATACTGCTTGGCACATCATGGGTTCTTTCCCTCTTCACACAACCTCTGCTACTGGAAAACACACCTCCTTCTCTCACTCCCAAGCCTCAGTCCATGCCATCTGGAGGCGAGCAAATTCTTCTGTCCAACATTGCAATGGAAACCTTGAGCATGTTAGTCAAGCACCATACAGTTGCAAATAACAGAATCCTAAGTTAATACAATTTAAACAAAAGGGGTATTTAGTGGCTCTTGTAACTGTGAAGTCTAGGGGTAAAGGCCAGGATCAAGAGACTCAACAGGCCAGCAGGACACTCTCTTTCTGTGTGGTTCTCTCTGCCTGTCTGTCTCTATATTTGTGTATACCTCTGTCAACCTCATTTTCCTGCATGCTCCCTCCATGTTCCATCAAAGATGGCCATCACCAACTCTAGGTTTACCTGTTTACCAATGCCAGAGAACAGAGCGTGTCTTTTTTCCAACCGTTTCATCAAAAGTCCCAGGAGTGTCTCTGATTGTGCTTACGCTAGAACCAAGTGCTTACGCTTGAACCGATCAAGTGCTTACGCTTGAACCAATCATTGTGGCAAGGGGAATGGAATGACCCTTGGAGCTTAGATGGTGAATTCATCCCCAACCCAGGAAGATGAATACAAATTAGAGCAGAAGTGCTTCCCCAAAGGAAACTGAAATTACTAAACTGCCTACACCAGGTGACTTTTCCCAAGAAACAGTTGACATCTCTGGCCCATTCCCCAAAGTCATTTCTATAATAGGAAGTTTTCAAGGAAGAGTTCACACTGATTAAGTGGAATCACAGATGTAGGACAGTAGAACTGGGAAATGATTGCGTACAACCCCCTCATCTTACAGATGAGAAAACTGAACCTCTGAGAGGGGAAGGGACTCACCTGAGACCATAGAGTTGATTAATGACAGGGACAGGAAAAAATCAAAATCTCTGGGTACCTGGTCCACTGTATTGTTTTCTCAGTTTTTATTTTTCCCACATTCAAATATATGTGGTTAATATCCGCCTGCATGATTTCTTTTAGAAGAGGAGTCCCTCTTGATATGAACAGAAACTACAGGTGATGCCGAACAATGACTACAATTGAATAATGCTTGTATACCCTCTATCAGGGATGAACATCCCATATAGATGCCTAATACACACCCCTCAATGCCCAATGTAAAGCACTCATAGACTTCAACAAGGACTGTGACAAGGGAAAGATGAGACTTCAGTGAAGTTCTTTGGTTACTATCATATTCTAATTGAAGAGCAAGATGATCTGCCTTTGTGAGCATTATGAGGGTAGCAAAGGGGGATTCTTTGAACTTTTCATTCTTTGCCCTGTCTGGCCAATGGTATCATGAAACCCCCTGAAATAGAAAGGGACTTCAGTTTCTTATCTGGCTATGCTTAGGATGGGATGGACTCCAGGAAATCTTGGACTTAAGAGCTTATTCACACTTAACTTATATGAATTCAACAATTTGCATTCAACACAGAGAGGGGAAAAATTAAGCAGTGTGGATAATCTTGCAGTTTTTCACCGAAAAAATATCTGCTCCAAACTGATTGTGTAAGGAGAGGTATAAATCTGTAAGTAACACCTTTATCCAGAGCTCAACCCAAGACAACACAATCAGATTTAATGCTGGCAGAAAAACTGTCTGGGTTGGACTTATCAAGAAATAAGACGGTTAGTCTCCAAAGGAATTTGGAGGTAATTTTGGCCATGTAAGGTATTCACCTTAAGTGCTGACTCTAGTAACTCCACCTATGATTCAACGGCACTGTATATAATGAACAGCACAGAGAAAAGGTCACAAACAGCATAATTAGCTGATAATAAAAATAGCTAACACTTTATAGGACTGTTCTAAGCATTCTTACCTCTATTAACTCACTTAATCCTTAAAAACAACCCTAAGAAGTGAGAAGGCAGAAGTCTTTATAGATGAAGGAAATATGACCTGCCCAAGGTCACACAGCTAATAAGTGGCAGAAACCAGGGTATTAAGATATAAATGTGTGTTTTGTTCTCCCTACTGCAGGTTAGGTTTCTCTTTGCAAGCTCAGAAAGGTAACTGTGTCTTTGTATAACATTGTCTTGGGTGTGTTTTTTTTGGGCCAGAGACAAAAGCAGGCTTGCCAGGCAGGGAAGATAATGTCTTTCCTAGCTATTTTTTTTCAAAAGCTTTGCCTCTCTGAGGGATGTTATGGTGGGTTATACCATACTGAGAGAAGAAAAGTTTCTTGGACCTTTACAAGTAACTTGAATTGAGGACAGGTGAATATTCATCCAACAAGATGACAAGGACAAAAGTCCTTCAGGGTTTCCACAAAGGCTGGTTCATGCCTGGTAGATGTCAGTGGCTGGAGTGGTAATTGAACAGTTAGAGCTTTAGCCCCTGAGAACCACAGTGCCAACCAAACTTGGAACAGAAGCCTAGGAATTTTGCCTTCAAGTAACATCAGGGCTGGGAAAAAGAGTCTGGAAGTCGTAACCTGTGTAGGCCAGAGACAAATGGACCTTTCCCTGAAAACGCTGTCCTGCAAGGACATCCTGAGCCTTCATATGACCCTACAGGGGAAAGGCTGGGAGTGGAAGAAGCTCAGGTAAAGACAAAGATTGAATTTTCAGCTATTACAGATTAAACATGATTTGGATAACTAAAAGAATGTGACATTTCTTGCCCCATGGTGTTGTGGAATAAAATGCATCCCTGCTACATAGATAAGGAGCAAATTCCTGAGAGAGGGGACTAGAGTTAACCTTGGTAAGAAAGCGGTAGAAAGAAGGTCCTGGGGAGATGAAGGAAGTGATGAAACAAATTAGGCCTCCACATAGATTAACATTCCCGAACAAGACAAGGGAACAAAGGCATATCCTTGGCTGACTAGAGATAGGAGAACAAAGAAGAGACCACTTAGGGTTGCCTCCGGAGAGAATGATGGGCAGGGAGGGGAGTTAACATGATGGAAGGGAGCGAGGAGGAAACTAGGGGGAAAAGTGCTTAAGCACGTGTAATCAGTGTGCTGCTTTAAATCTGCCTGCTTTGTATGGCTTTTTCGCCACCACTGGTGGACTGATAGAAAAGACAGGATTGCAGGTAGACGGGGAGTTCGGTTTCATGACCTCTTTCAACACCAAGGTGACTTCATCTCTCCAGATAAAGACGGCGATTCTGTCTATGACACGTAACTGGTGTCATAATACGCATGATGCATGTGGGGTGGAAGGGCAAGAGAAGGACTGGTAGAGAAGATGAGTGAGGCGGAACCGGCAGGCCAGGGAGCCAATGGGCTCAGGTGGCCTAGCATCCCAAGGACAGAACCAGGGCCCATTCTACTACGATTTCATCAGGATATAGCAGGAGATGCCAGTTTTGAGATCAGATAACAGAAGTGTAGAGACTCCAGGCTGACCTGACTCCCAGTCCTAAAGTTAACTGGTAGGAGAAACTGACCACAGTGGATGGAGGAGGGGGAAGGAACAGAGTCTAGACTGTCCATGAAATCAACAGAGAAGGAGACAAGAAGGGAGCTGGCCCTCAGAGGCCTCCCAGTGCCCAGAGCTGATGCAAGCTCTACTGGAAACAGTCTCATGGGCAACATCACCTAATTCTAAGCCCATCTGTGTTTTAACAGGAGAGGGGTTAGTGGTGATGGTGAGCAGTTCCATTAAGCCTGAGCTCAGGATCAGTGTTCCTGAATTCAAATCTCTGCTCCACCACTTACAACCTGCCTGTGAAATCTTAGACTAGTTAACCTCTACCTACCTCACTTATCTCTTGTATGATTGAAGATAACTAATACTACCTGATTTGTAGAGTTATTATTTAGACTAATTAAACCAATTCAAGTAAAGCCCTTAATATTCAGGGTAACCCTACACTCCAGTTTGTCTGAGTCAGTACAGTTCATGCCTTTACCACATATAATTATTAGTAGAGCTCCCTTTTACTCTGAAAAGTGTCCTCATTTGATTTCTGCTTCTGGCCAAGATGGAATAACACGGAACAGAGTTACCATTCTGCCTGAAACAACTTTTTAAAGTGAACAAAGTATATATAACAATGATTCTTAAGCTATTGGATATCAGGGGAAAAGATAATGATTCCCTGAGAGATTGGCCCACTGCCTGCCTTAGCCTACTGCCTGGAGAAAGTTTCCAGGTCTCAATGTAGGTAAGGGAGATGGAACTGCAAGTCCATGAAAGCCAAGGCAGCTAAAGTTCTCAGAGCCCAGTGCCAGAGAAAAGGATGCACAGAGAGAGAACTCAGCTGCATAGGGTCGACCTAGAGAACCAATCAACACATGAGTGAGGAAACTTCCCCAAGTGCAGGGAGAGAAGCACCCAAAAGGATTAGAACAATACTCTGTATTAGTGGCTTCTCCCAACAGCCCAAATGAAAATCTCATAATGCATGGGACATTGGTTAGATTACTAAGGAGGGTCTCGCTTGAGTAGTAGGAAAATATTAATCCTAGATTAAAGGCTGCTATGGTCCTACCTAGCAAAGTTTAAAAGCAAGACCCACACGGATTAAGTTTTTCCCTAGAAATTTACTATGTTCTAGAAAAACTCTCAAAAATATTTATAGGAATACAAAATACTGTCAACCTAGAATTCTTTATACTCAGCAAAAGTATCTTTTGAAAACAAAGGCCAAAGACATTTTTAGACATGCAAAATCTGAAAGAATTTATAATCAAATCAACAGACCTGTACTACAAGAAACATTAAAGAAGGTCCTTTAACCAAAAGTAAAATTATTCCAGATATAAACCTGGACTGGGAAAAAGTAATTTAAAAAATCAAAAATTGTAACTGCCTGAGAAATACGATTTCTTTTCTTATCACTTAATTTTGTCATTTAAATATTTATAAAAGATATTAACTGTTTAAAAAAATATATATATATACACACACATACATACATTATAAGTATATGTATGTAATATTATAAAGTTATAAAATTATAAACCCTAAAGCCACCACTAAAATAACACAATGAGACTTCCCTGGTGGTGCAGTGGTTAAGAATCCACCTGCCAATGCAGGGGAAAAGGGTTCGAGCCCTGGTCTGGGAAGATCCCACATGCCACGGAGCAACTAAGCCCATGCACCACAACTACTGAGACTGAGCTCTAGAGCCCGTGAGCCACAACTACTGAAGCCCACGTGCCTATAGCCTGTGCTCCGCAACAAAAGAAGCCACCCCAATGAGAAGCCCACACACTGCAATGAAGAGTAGCCCCCACTCATGGCAACTAGAGAAAGCCCACATGTAGCAGTGAAGACCCAACGGAGCCAAAAATAAATAAATCAAATAAATTTATTTTAAAATAAATAAATAAATAAAATAAAATAACACAATGAAGAGTCACAGCTAATAAACCAACAAAGGAGAAAAATGAAATCATAAAAAATATTCAATCCATGGACTTCCCTGGTGGCGCAGTGTTTAAGAATCCACCTGCCAATGCAGGGGACACGGGTTCGAGCCCTGGTCTGGGAAGATCCCACATGTCGTGGAGCAACTAAGCCCATGAGCCACAACTACTGAGCCTGCGCTCTACAGCCCACGAGCCACAACTACTGAGCCTGCATGCTGCAACTACTGAAGCCCGCGAGCCTAGAGCCCATGCTCCGCAACAAAGGAAGCCACCGCAATGAGAAGCCCGCGCACCGCAACAAAAAGTAGGCCCCCACTCGCCGCAACCAGAGAAAGCCCACATGCAGCAACAAAGACCTAACACAGCCAAAAATAAAATAAATAAATTTATTTATTTAAAAAAAATTCAATCCAAAAGAAGGTAGAAAAGGAGGAAAAGAAATTTTAAAAGAGACAATAGAAAACAAACAACAGGATGTAGCCCACACAAATGTATTTAAGTCAAACACATCAATAAACAAATTAAACGTAAATGGCCTAAATTCCCCAATTAAAAATCGGAAATTGTCAAATTGGATAAAAAAGTAATACCCAATTACATCTGCCTATAAGAAACTCATTTTAAATATAAAGACAAGATTAAAGGTAAGAAGATGAAACTATATATACTATGTTAACATTAATCAAAATAAAGGTGAGAAAGCTATATTAATATCAGACAATATTAGATTTCAGAGGAAAAATACCAAAATTAAATATTGCCATTTAATAATAATAAAGAGGTCAGTTCAAGAGTATATAACAATTCTAAGTATTTACACTCCTAAACACAAAATACATAAATCCAAAACTGATGGAATTGCAATAAGAAATAGAAAAATTGGTATTTTTGTCAATTTCAACATTCCTCTCTCAATAATTGATAAGCCGTGAAATCAGAAAATCAGTAAGAAGACAGAAGACCTGAACAATGCTATCAACAAATTTAACCTAATTGACATTACTACAACACTCAACAACAGAATATACATTCTTTTCAAGTGCACATAGAATATATACCAAAATAGATCATATTATAGGTTATAAAACAAGATTCAACAAATGTATAAGGATTCAAGTCACACAAAGTATGTTCTCTGACCATAATGGGATCAAATTACAAACCAATAATTAGGAAGATATCTAGATAATCTTCCAAATATTTGGAAACTAAATAACACACTTCTAAACAACCCATGAGTCAAGAAATCAAAAGAGTATTCTGATCTCAATGAAAATGAAAACACAATTTATTCAAAACTTTTTGGATGCAAACAAATTTATTACAGAAATTTATAGCACTAAAAGTACTTACATTAGAAAATTAGAAAGGTCTCAAATCAATAAGTTTGGCTTCCACTATAAGAAAAAGAGGAGAAAATAAAACCTAAAGTAAGCATAAGAAAGTAAATAAACATCATCATGGAAATCAGTGAATTAGAAAACAAAAAACAACACAGAAAAACAATAAAACCAAAACTTGGTTCCTTTATAAGCTCAGTAACATTGCAAACCTGTATCTGCTAATCAGGAACAAAAGAGAAAAGACACATATTTCCAACATTAGAAATAAGACAAGTGGGGCTTCCCTGGTGGCGCGGTAGTTGAGAATCTGCCTGCCAATGCAGGGGACACGGGTTTGAGCCCTGGTCTGGGAAGATCCCATATGCCGTGAAGCAACTAGGCCCGTGAGCCACAATTACTGAGCCTGCGTGTCTGGAGCCTGTGCTCCGCAACAAGAGAGGCCGCGTTAGTGAGAGGCCCGTGCACCACGATGAAGAGTGGCCCCCACTCACCGCAACTGGAGAAAGCCCTCGCACAGAAACGAAGACCCAACACAGCCATAAATAAATAAATAAATAAATAAATAAATAAATAAATAAATAAATAAATAAATAAATAAATAAATAAACCCAAAAAAGAAAAAAAAAAAAAGAAATAAGACAAGTGATGTGAATACAGATTCTACATATAGTCAAAGGATAATAAGGAATATTGTGAACAATTTTATGCCAATATATTTGACAACTTAGATGAGATAGAAAAATGACTCAAAGACACAAATTTTCCGAGTTTACTTAAGAAAAGCTAGACTACGTTAATAGCACTATATCAAACAAAATTGTTGTTAAAACACTCTCACAAAGAAAACTCCGGGTTCAGGTAGCTTCACAGGAAACCCCTACCAAATATTTAAGGAAATAATAATACCAATTCTAGACAAACTCTTCCAGAAAGTTGAAGAGAAGGGAATACTTCTCAACTCATTCTATGAGGCCCTTTATGGTTTAAAAAAAGAGAGAGACAGACATACAAAACCAGAAAACTACAGCCCAGTGTCTCTCATGAATATAGATGAAAAAAGTCTTAACAAAATGTGAGCATATTAAATCCAACAATGTATAAAAAGGATAATACATCATGACCAACTGAGGATTATCCCAGGAAAGGAAGTTTGGTTTAACATTTGAAAACCAGTCGAAGTAATTTATGATAATTAGAATATTTTAAAGGAAAAACCATATACTCATTTCAACTGGTGCAGAAAAAGCATTCAACAAAATCCAACATTCATTCCTGATTTAAAAAAAGAAAGAAAGAAAACCTCTAGGCAAACTAAGAATAGAACTCCTCAACCAGATAAGGAGCATCTACAAAAATAATATAGCTAACATAATTCTTAATGGTGAAAGACTAAATATTTTACCCTTAAGTTCAGGAATAAGCAAGAATGTTCATTCTCATCATTTCTATTAAAGATTGTCCTGAAGTTCCAGCCAGTGAACTAAGGCAAGGAAAATAAAGACATTCAGGTTTAAGCAAAGCTACTTTAATCACCAGTGACATGATCATCTATGTAAACATAATTAAATAAATTTTAAATGTTTTTTAAAATCTCATATAACCCCTAAAAAGTCACTGGAACTAATGCAGGAGTTTAACAATAATTCAGCATTCAAGATCAATATACTTAAAAACCGTGTTTCTACATACCAGCAAGAAGTAATCAGAACTTAAAATTTAAAAACAATACTATTTACAATAGCATCAAAAATATGCAGGACATGTACACTGAAAACTACAAAACACTGCTGAGAATAATTAATGGTCTAAGTCAATGGAGAAATATATCATGCTTGTGAATGAAAAGACTCAATATTGTGAAGATATAAAATCTTCTCAAAGTGATATGTAGATTCAACCCATTGCTAATAAAAATCCCAGCAGACTTTTTTTCTGGTTCTAAAATTCATTCAGAAATGCAAAAGACCTAGAATAACCAAAATAGTTTTGAATGAGAAGAAAAAATGTTGTAGGACTTACACTACCTGACTGTAAGACTCCCTGTAGGCAATAATCAAGATAGTTTGGTATCAGTGAGCAAGTAGACAAAGATCAGTGGAAGAGAACAGAGAGCCCAGAAATAGACCCACACATGTATGGACAATTAATTTTTTACAAATATTCAAAGGTGATTCAATTGAGAAAGAATAGTCTTTTCAACAAATAATCATACAAATATACACACATTCATATATATGTATATATACATACACAAATACATGTATGTATACGTGTGTATATATATACCTCAACCCATACCTAACTCAACACACAAAAATTAACATAAAAATGAACAGAAAGCATCAAGCCCAGAAGAGTTCACCAGTATACTCTACTGAACATTTAAGGAAGATATTATACCAAGTATCTACAATCTCTTTCAGAGAATACAAGCAGAGGTAATACTTCCTAACTTATCCTACAGGGCCAGCATTACCTTATTACCAAAACCAGTCAAAGAAATTACAAGAGAAAAGAGACCAGTATCTCTCATGAACATAGATACAAAAGTCCTCAACAAAATATTAGCAAATCAAATCCAACAATGTATAAAAAGAATACCATCACGAGCAAGTGAGATTTATCCCAGGTATGCAAGGTTAGTTCATCATCTGAAACTCAATTAATGTAATCAATTACATCAACAAACTAAAAAAGAAAAATCACATGATCATATCAATATATGCAGAAAAAGCATTTGACAAAATCCAACACCTATTCGTGATAAAAACTTTCAGCAAACTAGGAATAGAGGGAAACTTCCTCAACTTGATAAAGAATAACTACAAAAATTCTACAGCTAACATCATATTTAATGATGAGAAATTTGAAGCCTTCCCACTAAGATAAGATACAAAGCAAAATATCCTCTCTCATCAGTAGTTTTCAACATTGTTCTGGAAGTTTTATTTAATGCAATAAGGCAATTAAAGGAAATAAAAAGTATACAGATTGGGAAGGAAAAAATAAAACTGTCTTTTTTCATAGATGGCATGATTGTCTTGTAGAAAATCCAAAAGAATAGACAAGAAAACTCCTGGCATTACTAAGTGATTATAGTGAGGTTGCAGGACACACGGTTAATATACAAATGTCAATTGCTTTCCTATATACCAACAATTAAAAAGTGGAATTTGAAATAAAAAAACACAGTACCATTGGAGTTCAGGTCTTTTGAGCATGAGCTGCCTATATTCCTTGCTTGACCCTGCAATATATGCTGTAATTTCCTTCATCCAAAACAAACAACAACAACAACAGTAACAAACCACAGTATCATGTACATTAGCACCAAGAAAAAAAAAAAAAAGAAATAATTAGGAATAAATCTAACAAAATATGTACAAGGTCTATATAAGGAAAGTTTTAAAATTCTGATGAAAGAAATCAAAGAACTAAATAAATTGAGAGATATTCCATGTTCATGGATAGAAAGACTCAAAATTCTCAAGATGTCAGTTCTTCACAACTTGAACTATAGATTCAATGCATTCTCAATCAAAATCCCACAAGCTATTCTGTAGATGTTGATTCTAAAGTTTATACGGACAGGTAAAAGATCCAGAGTAGCCAACAAAATACTGAAGGAAAACAACAAAGTTTCAGGACTAACACTACCCAACTTCAAGGCTTACTATAAAGCTAGAGTAATCAAGACAATGTGGTATTGGTGAAAGAATAGACAAATAGATCAATGGAACAGAATAGAGAGCCCAGAAATAGACTCCCATAAATATAGTCCACTGATCTTTGACAAAAGAGCAAAGGCAATTCAATGGAGCAAAGACATTCTCTTCAATAAATAGTGCTGGGGACTTCCCTGGTGGTCCAGTGGCTAAGACTCCATGCTCCCAATTCAGGGGGCCCAGGTTCGACCCCTGCTCAGGGATCCCCTAGATCCCACATGCCGCAACTAAGAGTTAGCATGCTGCAACTAAAAGACCCCGCATGCTGCAACTAAAAAAGAGATCCCACCTGCCACAACTAAGACCTGACGCAGCCAAATAAATACAAAAAAAAATTTTTTTTAAGTTTAAAAAAAAATAAAAAATAAATGGTGCTGGAACAACTGAACATCGACATGCAAAAAAAAATGAATCAGCACAGACCTTAAACCCTTTATAAAAATTAACCCAAAATGGATCGCAAACCTAAATGTAAATCACAAAACTATAAAAATCCTAGGAGATAACATAGGAAAAAAGCTAGATGACCTTGGGTATGATGACGACTATTCAGATAGAAGAGCAAAGGCCCAGTGCATGAAATAAATAATTGATAAGCTAGACTTCATTAAAATTAAAAACTCTGCTCTGTGAAAGACAATGTTAAAAGAATGAGAAGACAAGACACAGACTGGGAGAAAATATTTGCAAACTACACATCTGGTAAAGGACTGTTATCCAAAATATACAAAGAACACTTAAAACTCAACAATAAGAAAACAACCCAATTAAAAAATGGGCCAAAGACCTTAACAGACACCTCACCAAAGAAGATATACAGGTACCAAATAAGCATATGAAAGACACTCCACATCATACATCATCAGGGAAATGCAAATTAGAACAGCAATGAAATATCACTACACAATTATTAGAATGGTCAAAATCCAGAACACTGACAACACCAAATGCTGACGAGGATGTGGAGCAACAGGAATTCTCCCTCATTGCTGGTGGGACTGCAAAATGGTATAGCCACTTTGGAAGACGGTTTGGCAGTTTCCTACAAAACTAAACATTCTATATGATCCAGCAGTTGCACTCCCTGTTACTTACCCAAAGGAGTTGAAAACTTATGTCCACACAAAAACCTGCACATGGATGTTTATAAGCTGCTTTATTCATAATTCCCAAAGCTTGGAGGGAAGCAAGACGTCCCTTAGTAGGTGAATGGATAAATAAACTGTGGTACATCCAGCAATGGAATATTATTCAGTACTAAAAAGAAATGAGCTATTAACCCACGAAAAGACATGAAGGAAGCTTAAATACATACTTAACTAAAAGAAGCCAACCTGATAAGTCTTCATACAGTATGAATCCAACTTTATTCTGGAAAAAATAAAACTATGGAGACAGTTGACAAGATCAGTGGTTGCCAGGGGTTAGGGGAGGGGGAGGGATGATTAGGCAGAGCACTGAGGATTCTTAGGGCAGTAAAACTGCTCTGTATCATACCATAATGATGGACACATATCATTACACATTTGCCCAAACCCACAGAATGTACAACACCAAGATGAACTTTTATGCAAACCATGGACTTTGTGTGATTATGATGTGTTAATGCAGGTTCATCAATTATAACAAAGGTACCACTCTGTTAATGGGGGAGGCTATACATGTGTGAGGGCAGGGAGTATATGGGAAATCTCTGGACCTTTCCCTCAGTTTTGCTGTGAACCTAAAACTCTAAAATATAAAGTCTTAATTAAAAAAAAATAAGAAAAAATAGTAGTAGTATAATCCTACCTGCCACAGTCATAAAGGTGCAGAAATGAAGCTAGGTCTGATCTAAAGATAGGCCCTAACAGTAGATCTAGGAGTGGGGAGTTGGAGAGGCAGTACAGTACTAAGATGTGTACTAAGAGCTTGAGTTAGGGGGGTGGACAAAAATAGGTTAAAATCCTAGCTCTGCCATTAACTAGCCATACGACCTTGAGCAAGTGCCTAGCCTTCTCTGAGTTCTCAGATTCCTCCTCTATAAAGAGTGGTAGTGCACCTAGGGTAGCTGGGGGAACCAAATGAGATGATGCAGGGAAAGAATGGAAAATCATACCCTGCATACAATAACAACATGGCAGCTTTTTTAAAAGAAATAGAAAAACATAGCAAAGGTCTGGGCCAGGAGGGGATGCTGAGCAGAGATACTTACTTGGTCACTGGAGGCAAAAGTGAACCCCTAAGGCAGTATGCACTGTAGTGTGACCCTTGAGTACCAGGCTCTCTGCTAAACCTTGAGAGGCTTAACGGGCTTGGTTCTGTTTTCAGGATGAAATTGTAATAGGAAAAAAGTGTGCAGACTCTTTTTTTCTTTTTTTTAATAATCTAGCTAAATATGTTACTCTTCCTAAGCAAGTTGCTAATGGAACCATTCCACTGGCCACAGCATGGACTTAGCAGAACTGTCACAAATGTTTAGAAACAAGAATATCCCTCTATTGATGAGGATGTCCTGTTCTTGAAAAGTGGAGTGTCTTGGGGACAGACAGTGATGCTAGGGGACAGAAAGTAATCTGATGACAGCAAGGGAGAGACAGACAGAAAGCTAGACATATTTGTTTGCAGAAAGCAGCAGATGCAAGGCTGAGCTGATCTCTGAAGGTCATGCTCCTCTCAAAGTCCTTTTCTTAGGGGTTGTCTTGCCTGTGGAATACAGGCTGTCGATGTATAATTTTCCAAAGTTAAAAACATAATTCTCATATAAACAGTGAGTACATGACAAAGTTTTATTTAGCTTATTAATGAAAGAACTAGCAGGGTGACAAAACTGGATACAGAAATTGATACATATAGGACCCCTCTATTTGCTGGATAAAGATTGCTGAATTAGATTCTGAACTACAAGGCAATAAAAGCATAACCATTGGTGTTATTTTTCTACTGCACATAAATCATTTGCATCTCTATCAGACAAAAACAATTTGTACCTCTTCAGTTATTAGTAAACAGTCAAACAAAGTTATGTTCCCCTACAGCAGAGGTCAGCAAACTAAGGCCCATGGGCCAAATCTGGTCTGCCTCATGTTTTTGTAAATAAAGTTTTATTGGAATATAGTCACACACATTCATTTATCTATTGTTTATGGCTGCTTTTAAGCTACAACAGCAGAGTTGAATAAGTGTGACAGAGACCATATAACCTGTAGAACCTGAATTATTTATTATTTGGCTCTTTACAGAAAAAGTTTGCCAACCCCTGCCCTAAAAAGTCAAATAATCCTTAGGTGGGCTTCTTAGTCAGTACTCTAGCATGACATTGAAAGGATATGCAGGGATCAAATCATTACAATGTACACTTTAAATATCTTATGATTTTATTTGTCTTACTATACCTCAATAAAGCTGAAAAAATAAATAAAATAAAATTCTGCACAGGAAAAAAACAAAAACAAAAAGAAAGAATATGTCAGAACCCTTTGGCTTTACTGCCAAATATCAGCTAGAAAGACAGACTGATTAATCTATCAGATAGAGAGAGAGAGAGATTTTTTCTTTTAACAAGGCTAATTGCCAAAAACTATAACTGGGGAAATGCATGACTTTCCTTTGGAAAGGGTGTGTGTAGACTGCCTCCATTCCTAATGCAGAATTAACAGAAGGGTTACAAAGATGCTGAGTCAAAGGGTAAAATGTCCTGAAACTCCCCTTTGCCCACAGCTTCATCTTTTTTGTTCAGTTTTCTTTTGGTCAGGCCATGCCCACATAGCACTGAGCACTGAATTTGACCCTATCTCTGGCTGGGATGGCAGCTACTCCCTGCAAGTCCTGGAGGACACTTGGAGGCTCTCTTTGAGAGTGCCTTGAGTAAATGCAAGGGGGTGGGGGGCAGGGGAACTACAAGGATGTCCATCACAGAATTCATTATTGGCAACAAAGTAGAAATGATCTGAATTTCCAATGACAGAGCGTGCTTAAATAAAAAAGGCTTAAATCAAGTCACACAATGAATACTCTGCAGTCGTTATAAATGGTGATAATACTACGTATTTGTCAATAAGGGAAGACGTTCATTATATATTGTTGAAAGAACAAAGCTGGTCCCAAACAGCATACACAGTCTGATTTATTGTTTTAAAAGATATAAAGGAACAAAAAAAATGTGGAAGTACAAGCATGAACTTGATAATAGTTACTATCACTGGATAGCGAATTTTTATTTTCTTCTTTGTGATCATCTGGTTTTCTTTCTCCTAATTGTGCTATAGTAGGTATGAAGAACTTGTATAATAAATAAAATTAAGGAAAATTTTTAAAGGCTCTCCTCAAAGGAGCTGTGTTATATGAGCTGTTTAGAAACAGTAACATGATTTTGACTCACAATATACGTATTTATGTCAATACAGACTTTTTTTTATAAGAAGTATGTGTATAAATACTTCCCCTCAAATAATCTAATGCATCTATGTCATTATAAACCATTTTATATGAAGAGTAACTTTCCCAAAGAAGACAGGCTGTCATAGAGGAGCCAAAGAGAGAATGAAAAAAAGATTAGTAGGAGTTTATGTGCAATGCTATGGCAAATACTGAGGAGTCTAATGAGCTCGTTGATCCAATTAAGATTCTAATCATTTGACACAAATATAAACCAGTACTTCACATGACAGCATGTAGATTAACCCATATGACCTTATATCTAAAGAATGTGCCATATAAAATGGTGACTTTTTAGGGACAACAAATACTAAAAATGCAATAACATTCTTCTTCCTTTTCTCCCTTCCCCCCTTGTTTTTCAAGTGACATGCTTGACCTGCACCTGGCATCCTGTGTATTGCAATATGCCAGGCACTGTAAGGGTACAAAGAGCATGGACATCAATCCAACACCTCCATTCCAATCTGCTTGGATCTGTTGGCCACATACAATCTGTTCCTGAGGTCAAACAAATTCCAATGAAATCTGAACAACTATTTTACTAGGAATTTTCTGTTTTCACAAAACAACAAATATAAGATGACATGACTAGCACAAGATACATGTTTAATACATCCTTCAACTGCATGAATTGTAAATCTTAAATACAGTAAATGAATGTCTAGGTTTTAGTGAATGGTACTTCAAAATAGGAAAAAAATGGTTTTTTCCCCTCCTTTCTCTGGAATAATAGAGGGTAAGTATAGAAGTGACAGTGTCCACCTTTGTTCTTATTTCTTCCCAGGGTAGAGGACATGTGATAAAGGAAAGGACTGCAGAAAGAGGGGAGTTGTGGAAAATGCCTTGTAAATTTTATTAAAATATGAATAGTGACACATTTATCATTTTTCGTATGAGAGCAGCACTGAATAGGATAGACAGAACAAAACAGGCTTGGGTTGGACAAAAGTTCTTAAGGATGAATTTTAGTAGATTCTGATATCTTAGGTGAATTTGTAGGGAGAGGTACCTAAATCAAGAGGTTGTAGAATTTAGATAGACAAAGGAGAAAGAGCTAAAACGCACGCACAATTAAAGGAGGTTTAGACAATTTATATTTTTAAATGCTAGTTGATTTATTCATGTTGCTATGTTAATGCATTTGAAACGAGCATTGACAAGGCAATTGGGAAGGTGCCCAAAGGAATGATTCCACACTGGAAATTCGTGACCAGAGGGGCCTTTTTTTCAAACTGACATTAGTTTTTCAATGAATTAATTGCAAATTTCAAGAATTATGAGATTTCCTAAGTTATTTGTATTAGGAAATGAACAGGAAAACGTAATTATTTTTTCCCTCAAATAATATTTGAGATCTGAAAAGAAGCTATGAGCTATGTCATATTTCTTGAATCTTTCTGACAGTTTGTAATTACTTTTAATGCTGCTGTTCTCTAAATTATTAATGCTAATCTATCATGACAGGGGTTGAAGAGAACCAGTGATTATATGCCTTTTTACTAGCAAGGCTGGCTTTAAATAAATGTCTTAATCACAAGAAAATAGAAGAGTAGTTACCTTAAAAGAAATAGACTTTACCTTCTTTGGGGTCCCTCCCATCCCTTAAAATAAAATAAATGCACACTGACAACAGTTCAAGCAGGATGACAATCTATGCAATAATTTCTGAAAGTGACATCGTGTGATGACACCTGGTGATTCACAGACTCAAAGAGTTGTAAGGTGTCTTAAAGCTCATCAGCTGCCACTTGCCTTTCAACGCCTGAACCATCTCTATTAATCATGGCCAGTGGCTACCTGTTCTCTGCTTGAATATCTTCAGAATCACAGGAATTCACTCCCTCCAAAGGCATTCCTTTCTTCCTTATTTTGAGTCAAGATCTTGCTTCCTATAAATTCCACCTCCTGATCTTAGCTCTGTGTTTTGGTAGCACATAGAACAGGCAGTTCTCGTCACCCAATACATCCTTGGCAACCCTTCTAATATTTGGATATATCCTCAGTATTCTCTCTGGGTCTTCTCATTTCCAGGCTAAACGCTCCAACTTCCTTTAATACGCTCCATGAGATCAGGGGCCCTCTGTTTAATTCATCCATCTCTAGCACCCAACATACCATAGATAATAAATAATAGTCATCCCCCTTATCCGCAGAGGATATGTTCCAAGACCCCCAGTGGATGCCTAAAGTGGTGGATACTACCAAACCCTATATATACTATGTTTTTTCCTATATATACATACCCATGATAAAGTTTAACTTATAAATTAGTCACAGTGAGAGATTAAAGAAAACTAATAAAAAATAGAACCATTATAACAATATACTGTAATAAAAGTTATGTGAATGTGGTCTCTCTCTCAAAATACCTTATTGTATAAATTTAATGCCTTTTCCATCTTAACTAAGAACTTATCACGCACTGCACTGTGGTCATAAATTTTGCAGTTTGAGATGTGACAGCAAAACTAGCATGAATTTCTTTTTCCTTCTTCACAGTTTCACGGATAGAAATTCTCTCTTACCATAGATCTTAGTAACCTCAGCATAAGATTTTTTTCTTTCCTTATTAAGTCAAGAACTCTAATCCTTTCACTTAAAGGAAGAATTTTATGGCTTCTCTTTGGTATATCCAAATTGCCAGCATCACTAGTCTTGTGCTTTGGGGCCATTATTAAGTAAAATACGGGTTACTTGAACACAAGCACTGTGATACCACAACAATCGATTTGATAACCTAGAAGGCTACTGAGTGACTAACAGGCGGGATACGCTGAACAAAGGGATGATTCACATCCAGGGCAGTTGGGCGCAAGATTTCATCACACTCCTCAGAACAGAGTGCAATTTAAAACTTATAAATTGTTTCCTTCTGGAATTTTCCATTTAACATTTTCAGAATGTGGTTCACCTCAGGTAACTGAAATCACAGAAATCAAAACTGCAGATAAGGGGGGAGTACTGTAATTGAAAGAATAAATGTAATGAAACCGAAACCATGGAACTCAGAGTGGGACTTGAACCCTGTGCCGGGATTCGAACCCGGCCTAAACCCAGATTGGGACTTGAACCCACGGTCTTTTAATTGAGATCACACACCTGGTCTCAGGACTTAATGAAGCTCAGGTTCTTGATGTCTCCTTGCAGAAAGAATTCAGTGAGAGACAAAAGTGACAAGTAAGAAGTGGATTTATTTAGAGAGAAACACACTCCACAGACAGCGTGTGGGCCATCTCAGAAGGCAAGAGGCCCCAAAATACAGGGGTGGTTAGTTTTTATGGGCTGGGTAATTCCACAGGCTGATGAGTGGGAGGATTATTTCAACTATTTTGGGGAAGGGACAGGGATTTCCAGGAATTGGGCCACTGCCCACTTTTTGATCTTTGATGGTTGGCCTCAGAACTATCATGGCGCTGGTGGGTGTGTCACTTAGCTTATGCTAATGTATCATAATGAGAATATAATGAAGCTCAAGGTCCACTGGAAGTCAAATCTTCCACCATTGTGGACCTAGTTGGTTCTAACCAGTTTTTGTCATGTCCTATGACTATGTCATTCTTTGAAAGGTTGTGCCCTGCCCACTTCCCTCCTGTTTCAGTAAGACTGTTAATCATCTCTAGTTTTCCACATGTTTTCATTTCCAATGACTAACAAACCTCTCCAATCCTTGGCCAGTCACACCCAAACCCCTCTGTTAGGAGATGATCTCACCCCAATCTGCCAAAGAATGGGAGACTCATTCCCTAATTTCCTCTTTCTCCGTGTTTACACTATTCTTACTTACTTTACTTTGTTTCAAAGAAAAAGGCCTCTTATTTATCACCAAGGCTAATGCCACCATCTGAGCTGTTCTCCCTTCCACTCCTCCATCTGTTCTATTTCCAGTCTACACTTAATCTCTTTACAGACACTCCTTCAGTTTAACAATATGCTTGAGCTGGCTTCCTAAAAACTAAACTTTCCCTTCATCTTGGCTTTCCCTTAAAAAACTGCCATCTTTTTCATTACTACCAACATCTGCAATCATTTTCTATAGACGTACGGTATGTCTCCTTTATAAAATTATCAATATGTCATTGTTAATAAACACACACAAAGGTTAAAAAAGAGAAGTGCCACCCAAAGATTCAGATTCTGTGTGTGGTAAAAATGATTAGTGAGAGTGGATTACTAATAATGAGGTGTCAATCGACTAAATTCAGAGATAAACTGAAGGGTGAGACGAAGTCCTATTATCTAATAAATTAATGTTAACACTCTGGAAAAGGTTTTTATTGTTCAACATCAACGCATATTTATGCAGACACTGGAATAAAACTTATCTATCCATGAATATATTTTTTACAAAAACATACAGGCAGAATTTTGATGGTCTAAATTCTGTTGCAAAATGCAAGTGTGCCTTTTCTCCCCATTTTAAAATTCATTGTCAAAATTAAATGAATACCACATCCATATCCAACTTTAATTTTCAACTTGTGTTAATAATATCAGAAATCAAACCTCTAGAATACATTCTTATGTTTTCTTGTTATTAACTCCTCTTAACACATCTACGTGTTTTACATTTGTCCGCATCTCACCATTTCTTCATGGTCAGTAAAACAAGATCATGCTTGGGGGTGGGGGCAGTGGTCCTTAGAGCAAGAGGTTGTATTAGGGAATCAGAATGAGGCACATATTTGACAATAATTAAAACTGTAAGGCTTTTAGGAGGCACTAGGCTAATTAACTTGCGTGCATTCTTTCATTGAGTCCTGGAAGGTATAATATTGCCTCCATTTTACAGATGAGAAAACTGAAATTCATAGACGTTAAGTAATATGACATCCCAGGCTACGCAATCAGTAAGGAGCAAAGCTGTGACTCAAATACTAACTCTAAAATTAATACTCTTAACTAGAGCCACATTCCACTCCTTTAGTATTATTTAAACTCTTTCCCATGAGTTAAGAATTAGGACTTGGAAGTGCAGAGAAGTGAGTGGTTTATGCAAGCTCACCTACACTGTTAATTGTAAGAACCTAGATCACACAGCATCTGGAAGAAAAGATGGTTTCCAATCATCCCAGCTCCTTTCTCAGGATCCGCTTTCCCCTGGAAACCACTGGAGTTCTGATTGGGGAGCCATGGTCAGCTAGGAAGTAATTAGAAACTAGAGTTTGAGGGACAGGAGAGAAAAGGGGCAAGAGCTTGAGTCCCATTCCTTATTTGCCTATTCCTTCAGCCCTTTCCCCCACACTGTGACTCCACACTTAGGAAGCAGAGAATTAAACAAAAGCCTCTGCTGCTTCAGCATTTTTTCCTACAAGTATAGCTTTAACAGCAGCCTCTGTACTTGGGGAACCTGGCAATAGCAGACAGAGCTAAATATCCTCCTAGTAATGAAGAGGAATCATTTGGGTAGCCTCTACCCTGAAAAACACCTTTCCCCACCTAAGGTAAAAAATTAAAATCTACAAAGCCCACACCACTGCCAAAGCCACAGAGAATTTTTGCTGAGAACTCCTGCAGAGAACTTTTTCTGTACAAGCAGAAGACATTTTTGCAAACACATTTGCATTTGAAAGTACCAACACATCCTAAATGTGCAGCATATGCACAGATCTGTGCAGTAGCAATTAGGCACAGAAATAACCAGTGCAACTGAATTAGAGTTGATGAGGTTTTTGGTGTTCAAGGCAGCCACCTCCTTTATATGACTAATCCCTACACATTCTTGGAGTTTTAGATTAGATGTTGCTTTTTCTATGAAGTTTTCCCAGACCCCGGAAGTCTAGGCTGTGTGCCCATCTGATGAATTTCCCCTTGCATTTCTCCTACTCATAGCATTTGTCGCCTGAGATCAGTATTACCAGTTTACTTCTGAGTCTCTCCCACTAGTCTGTTGGCTTTGTGAAAGCTGGGACACGTCTTATACACTGTATCACTAGTAGGTCTCACAATGCCCAGCACAAAGTAATCGCTGAATAAATGTTTTTGAGTGGATTAATAATAAGCAGAAATGGGACATGGGACAGTTGCTTACAAAAAATTTTAAAATCTACCCAACTCTATTATCAGCTCCAATTACAAAATGTCATAAGACCAGGATGTGATGAAGTAAGTGGTGATCATATAAATGAGTCACACATATAGAACCATGAAAAAGAAAATAACAGGTCCAGACCATGATAACATCACGCTCTCTCCTGGATAAGAACTCTACTCAAAGTCTATTCATGAAGGCATTGGTAGCTGCATAACAACTATGAACTGGTGTTTACCTAACCTATCTATGCTATCTATCCATCTATCCATTTGTCCATATATCTATCTATCCATTATCTAGCTAGCTATCCATTTATCTATCAATTGTCTGCCTAGCCATCTATTTATCCATTCATCCATCCATCTATCCACCTGTGGTAAGTAAAATTTTAAAGATGCCCCCCCAAGATTCCCATTCCCTGGTTATTCAATCAAACACAAATCTAGGTACTGCTGTAAAGGGAATTTACAGGTGTAATTAAGGTTCTAATCAGCTGCTCTTAAAATAGGAAGATTATTCTGCATTTCCTGGTGGGCCCAATGAAATTACACAAGCCCTTAAAAGCAGAAGAGGAAGCAAAAGAAATGAGGCAGAAGGGGAAGCAGGGGAAGAGTGAGAGACTTGACCTGCCCTTGCTTGCTGGGGTCCTCAGTCTTATGATGATAAGGAACTGAATTTTGACAGACAACCTAAACAAGCTTGGAAGGGTATTAATCCCCAGAGCCTCCAGCAAGGAACACAGCCTGGGTGATACCTTGGACTTTGGACTCATGAAGCCAGGGCAGAGAAACCAACCAGCTGACCAGATTTCTGACCTATAGGACAATGAGATAAAAAAAATCTATGTTGTTTTAAGTCACTAAGTTTAAGCTACAGCAGCAATAGAAAACTAACACACCATCCATCAATCTATTAACCATCTGTTTAGCTATTATCTATCTATTATCACTTATCTATTACCTATCTATCAATGTTATCTACTTATCACTTATCTATTACAGCATATATAATCTATTATTTATATATTATCTATCTAAATAGTATCTATCCGTCCATCCATCCATCCATCCATCTTTGTTGCCTGACCTGGCCCAGAATTCTTAATAGCAGTCTTTTCTCCCTGAACCTCCCACCCCTGACACAGCCCCCCCTGCGCCCCCCCCAACCACCACGCACACTTTCCTCCCGGGAAAGACCAGCAACAACCACCAGAAATCCTGGGAACCTCTCCAACCTGCACTTGCCCTGGTATCCCCATCTCTTCCCATAACCTCTTCCTCTGCTTGACATTCTCTCTGCTTGATCTTCTTCCCTCCGGTTGGCCTTCACTCAAATAGACTGCTCATCTCTGGGTCCTGACTCCACCCCTGGATGCTCAACTCTACCCAGTAGGTAAGTACCCACTACCCCATCCTTAACCAACCCAGACTCAGTCACCCCAACCAATGAGCAGTACCTCCAAGGCCATGGCTGTCTAAGAAGGACCCCAGAAAATCATCAGGACATAGTTCATTTACTTCTATGAATTGGATCCATTTTGTTCTCAATAAATCTTTTCTCTTTATAAAGATCTGATTTCAAACAACTCTTTCAAACTATTAAGAGATACCCAAAGCAGGAAACTGTCACTTATATTCACCGTTCTGGTACTAAGAAGCATTACATCTTTGAGAATGGTGCCAGCACAGGGCCAAGGGGTCTACTGGGATGTGTTATCTTTCACAGCGACACTTAGGCAATATTTCTTTATAAAAGATACTGTGCTGTCGTTCTAAGGTCACATACCAGAACTGAAATGGCCATGTAAATCCAACCTCATAGAAGAAGAGTCAATTTTAACTATTGATGCCCTTAGAAATATAGGTCTCACTGCATATTACTTGCCATAGATATGAGGATTTTATGTAAGTATGTAACTGTGTATACATGTGTGTATTAAAATATATATAAATTTTGAGTCCTTGTTTCATGCCAGGCATCAGACATACACACTATTACCTGCATTTTCTCCTATAACCCTTACAACTCTATAAAATTTGTCCTGCTATTACCTGCATGTTGGAGATGAGAGGTTAAGAAATAAATCTGCCCAAGGTCACACAGCTAGAACACAACGGAGGTGGGATATAAACCCAAGGCTATTCTCTCAACTACTGTACTCCGTTTTGTTCTTATCATGATGAGAGTCACTGTGATGTTATGAAAGGAGCATCCTTGTTCCTTGGATAAATCACATCACATTCCTGGCCCTCACTTGTGAAATGAGGGAGATGGGCCATGTGCTCCCTCAGGCTCCATCAGATCTAATGGTCTGCAGTTTCCTGGATTGGCCCCTCTGATTGGGTCCTGCTCTAACCACGATGCCAGAGACAGATGGGGGTTACTAGGTATCATCACTGCCTTTCTCTTTTCTGCACTAACCTCCTGATGTCATGCACCTCATTGTCGTTCCCTTTTTCTAAAGATCATTTAACACTCCATTTAGTCACCCTTGATAATGCTCTTCTTTCCAAAGTTACAGTGAGAGGAGCCGTTTCAAGGTGATTTCTCTATACTGAGCACATGTCAAGCTCTGGAGATCAACTGGCCAGCATCCTAGTTCTGGAGCAGGTAGATGCAACAAGGCCAACACCAACAGCAGAAATAAACCAGGCTAGGGAGAGACAGACCAGTTATTTATCAGAAAAGAACCAGACTGTAGCTGACAATACTCACTTCTAGCAACACCCTTCAGGAACCATCCATCCTGACCCTGAACCACCAGGGGAGTAGTATAGCGTGATGTAAGGAGCGTAAACACATTTCATCTAAGTCACCAACTCCAATTGATTATGAGTGGGCTCCTGGAGTGCTGAGGTGAAACACCCTAGAAGACAGGTCTCAGCTCAGCAGGAAAGAGCACTGATTGATTAATGATGTCTGTCAGGGGCAGAGCATTTGAAAAGAGGCACCAGGCTCCTGGCTACTCACAGACCCTGCAAAATCAGTGAGTGGCACAGGCCGTGCAGTTAGATGGGCATAGGTTCAAATCTCAGCTCTCCCACTTACTAGCCGTATAATACTGGGAAATTTTCTTAAACTTCTGAGTGTCAGCTAAAATGGAATGGTTTAAGAATGAAGACTGAAATGTTTGGGCAGTGCTTAGCAAGGACCCACTAACTCATTAGCAATTATAAGTTTTCCCAAATAAAAAGCAGTGAAAAGAACACTGCTAACTTTAGCTGGGTGAAAATATTTTACTTCTCTCCATCTGTTGGATTGGTGCAGAAGTCACAAACTGGCAGTCATGGACTTAATCTCACCTTTATACCTATTTAAATTGGCTCACGTTGTTGGTTTGCACAAAGTCTAAATAATGTTTGAATTAGTTACAAGCTTATTTCACATTTTTTTAAAAATCCATATATCTTACTTCTTTGAAAAGCCTGATCTGACAACATTGGTCCCATTCTCAAATGGCATCAACTGGGGCTAACTGGTGGCTGCTGCCTTTGGGGGGATTCCTGAACATTTTTTCTTCCTTTCTTCATTATGATATATGTCATATATTCAGAAGAGTGCATAAAATATATGTACAGTTTAAAGAGTAATTATAAAGCCAACATCTATGTAACCAAGTCCCAGGTCAAGGAGTGGAACATGGCCAGCACCCCCAGAAGACTGCATGTCCTTCCAATCACAGACACTACCTCTCTCTAGGGTCACCACCATGCTGGCCTTCGTGAATAATCATTGTCTTGCTTTTCATTACGTTTTTACCATGTAGGTATGTATCTCTAAACTACGTAGTTTGGAGAACTGTATGGACATGAATTCTTATGGAATGTCTTCTTTTGGGTCTAGCTACTTTTACTCAACATTATGGTTGGAAGATTCACGCCGGTTGCCATATTCCATTTACTTTCATTGCTATGTGGGTCATGCACTCTTCAATTTCACTCTCTGTCATCTCTCCACCTGGCCCTATTATAAGCATCCGAATTTGTGCTTTTATATCAGGATACACGTCCCCCCAGATGCAGGGAAATGACTGCCATTATAAGCATGTTTGATCACTCCAACTAAGATTCCCAGCTTGTTCCACAGCCCTTCTGTGAGCTCAGCTTGCTGATAACCCCCAGGAGGCTTCAACCTAAGGAGGCTCAGTCTATCCAATTCCTCTTCCATGTCTCTCCTCAATCCCTGGTGACCTCCCCAGCCCATCCAGTAAGTGATCGGGCAGCCAAGGCTGACTGCACCATATTTATCGGTCTCTTCTTCTCAATAAGGAATTAAGAGACTCAGTGAATCCAAAGCCACAACACCCCTCTAGTAGCATATGGGGAAACTTGCAGCAGCTCTATCCATGGCTGTTTATCATTACTTTGGCTTTATGAGTCTTCATCCAGCTCTCAATCTGTGCCAATGGTTCCTCTGCCAACCCAATTTGAATTAATTTGACAAAGCAAAATTTTGTGATAAAATGTATCAGCTGCATTACTGGAATAAGATCTATGACTTCTGTGATCCTTTCATCTTCTAATTTAGCCATTCTATCAATAAAAGCAATCAAGTTTTCTTGGCAAATTTTTCTTTATAAATCAGCTTTATGGGTCATGTATCCACATTCTTCTTGATGTTTATGGATTTTCATTCCTAATATCAATTCCATTGTTTTACTACAATGGAAGTGAGACATCTAAGACAATGAGAATAGGGGTGTTTTCCAATATACTTCTGGCTATAAAAGTCAGGATCAGAGTTTCAGGAATGCTGAGTGGCTTTAGTCTACCAACCATCTGCAGCAGGTAGGGGAAAAAATTCCAACCTTTCAGGCTGGCATACAAAGTCCTTTGACCATCTGACCCCAGCCAGCCTCCCCAGTCTCATCCCTCTCTTGCATGAATGACCTGACAAGGCCCTGGTGTGCCATAGTCATTAATCCTTTTTTTCTCTCTCTGCAATGCCCCTGTGTCAGTTAGGACTCTTTAGGTTGTGAGTGATAGAAAGCCAAGATAATGACAGAAATTGGCTTAAGATAAAAAGGAACGTATTGGAGCATGTAATTTAAAAGCTCAGGGATAGTACTGACTACCAACTTCAGGCGTTCAGGTACCACTGGATCAGGACCTCAGCAAAGAGATAACTTTCCTACCCTCTCCTCCCCACCCTTCCCCTCCCCTCCTCTCTCCTCTTTTCCCCCTCTCCCTCTCCCTCTCTCCCCCACCCACACACCCATTCTGCATTACAGTTACATAAATGCTTTTGGTTTCTCCAGCATTTACATCTTCTCGCTTCCAGTCATGAAAGATAGAAAGTCTCTATGATACATTGGATGGTTTTTCTAAATTCTTCACTCATTCTATGTCATAGAATTATACATGTACAGCAGTAGTTCTCAACCGAGGGTGATTTTTCCCCAGTGGGACATTCGGCCATGGCTGGAAACATTTTCGGTTGTCACAGTTTAGGAGGCACATTACTGAGGCCAAGGGTGCTGTTGATATCTTACAATGCACAGTTCAGCCCCCACCACAAAGAACTGTCTGGCTCAAATGTGAATGGTGCTGATGTGAGAAACCCTGCTCTATGCCCTTAGCTGTGTGAACTGGCCGTGACTACGTTTCTCTCTTCCATTAGAGGCTACAAAATGCTGGGTCTGCTGCCCAGGCACAAACTGGCCTGGTCCACTTGGCTTGGACCACACAGTCTATACATAGACACCACACACAACTGTGCACAAGCTGCCCAGCTGAGGGGCGAGTGGGGCTGACCTGGGTCTGATGGCCCATGACCAGGTAGAACTCTCCAACCAGAGAGGATGTCTTTTTCCAATTTTCATGGATTCCCAGAAGTGGCAGGAGAAGAAGCCAGGCTCTCTCCTGCATCTCTAAGTTTATATTTTCACTTCTTAAGGTTTCTAGATAGTTCATGTTATTCTTTGTGATCTTAAGAAGGACATGATGAACTGCCTATTGCATTAGTAAGCAGACCTGGTAGATGACACATGTGGTTTCTAGGTAATTAGCTTCTAAGCATCATTCTAGGGTTCCCTTCCTTCCATCTGACAGCCTCACCAGAAGCTCATGGTCTTCTAAGAAACACTGTCTATTGTTGTTGTTGCAGGGTGAGGATATGGTTAAACACCATGGTGGTAGGCAGAAGTGTGAGATGCCCTCAGGTTTCTCATCTCTGGTATACAAGCCCTGTATAATCCCTGAAACTATGAGTATGATGAGGTATCACTCCCATGGTTATGTTATGTTAAAAAGACAGTTTACAGATGTAATCATGTCTTAAATCAGTTAACCAGAAGATAGGCAGATTATCTGGGTGGGCCTGACCTAATCACAGGAGCCCTTCAAATTTGGGTCTACAGGTCAGCAACAGAGGAGGTCAGAGCTTCAAAGCACAAGAAGAATTTAACATACCATTGCTGACCTGAAGATGGAGGGGCCAAGGTGGCAAGGAATGTGAGCAGCCTAGGAGTGGCCCAGATGACAGCAAGGAAATGGGAACGCAAGGAAATGGGAACCTCAGGCCTACAACCACAAGGAATTGAATTTCGCCAAAAGCAAGAATGAGATTGGAAGCAGATTCATCCCTAGAGCCTCCAGATGAGAACTCAGTCCAGCCAACACCTTGGTTTTAGCCCTGTGAGACTGTGAGCAGAGAACCCAGTTATGCAGCACTGGACTTCTGACCTACAGAACTGTGAGCTAATAAATGGGTATTATTTAAGCTGCTAAATTTGTGGTCATTTGGTATGCAGCCAGAGAAAACTAATACAACCGTGAATAGACCTGTAGTCACAGCAAATACCTCAGGCCCTTTGCTAACCACAAAACATTTACTTTCCACTAATCCCCACTCTCTTTCCACACCACTATAAGTGTGGATGATTTACCTGAGGTCTTGCAAGCTCAGTCACACCTGAGTAAACTGTTTCAGCATAAGACCAAAGGAATTTACTTTTCATAGAGCTAAACCACAGTTTCCTTTAATATTCCATTAATACTCAAGTTGCACCTGACCTTAATCACCCAGTAACGCTCATTTTAAGAGTTTAAAGCATATTACTTCTAAAACAAGATGCAAATATAGTATCAAAAAAGCAGTCACCCTAACGCTGGGCTTTATTGGGTGCAGCAGGATTTCACGGCAGGTCCTCCTGATTATTTAATATTCACTTTGTCTCCACCAGAGGCTGTGAGGCTGAATAGAGATGATGTCTCAGGATTGTTAAACATAACTCCAGAATGTGTGCCTGAAACACATTCTGGTTGCTAGAAGATGTAAGATACAAGAGGCAGGGCTGCTCTATGCTGATGTAACTCTTCCTACTGAATCCCCAAGCTCAGCCAGAGAAGAATTTTTAAGTATTTGGGCCAAATGTTCATCTTCCTGCAATCTGAGAGGTATTTAAAAAGTTATCCACCAGCTCCCACTATAATTTGAAAGATATATTGGAAAGAACTATTGCGACTTGGGAGAAGATGTTTTGATCATGAATTAAAATTTCATAACACCACTACAGCATTTTTGATGGTACTTTTGTCTGCCTGTGAAGCATTTCCCTTGAGTTCAGCTGTGCCATTTGCATTTTTAATATTTAGTTGTTTCTAACTCATGCCCAGACTTTTTGACCATGTTTATATTAGACTCTAAAGAAAAGCACTGGCAGTTCCCAGTTGTTTTCTACAGAATGCTCCTGTAAGTTGCTTTTAAGCAGATCATTGCACAAAAACACTCCTTTTCTCTTGGAAACACTTTTGTAAAGGAGTAAAATGTTTCTGACTAATGATTAGCGTCAGAAAAGTTATAGTTATAACAAATATGCAATAAAAGAAAAGATCTACCATAAACTCCTCTGGATAATTAAAAACTTACAGAAATTATACTTGTTTCATAAAATGAACATAAATATACCATATATACAGATTATGACTGTATTTAATATAAACCAATATAGTGGCTATTATTTAACAATTGGGCTTGTTTGTTTATATTTAGAAAGACCTTTTAAAATGTTGTGAATGGTCTATTTTGTTTTTAAAGTTTCTCAGGAGTTTTGGACCACATGTCAATATTCCCCCTTATAAGTTTCCTGGAGCAAGGAAACCATCATATTAATGGTCACAAAACTACCCTCAACTTCAGAATTATTTTTTTCAACAAAGCATTGATTAGCTAATTCGTGTGCATGTGTTTGTGTGTGCAGGTGTGTTTGTATATATGTGCATGTGTGTGTGTACCTACACAGGAGAACCAGAAGTCTTCCAGTCTTCCTTCTCCTCTTCCGATTTCCCTGCCTATCCTCCATACGCGACCCTACTCCACCCACCCACCTCCTCACTCCTCTCTGTCTTGACATCATACTAGTGCAGGTCCTACATAGCAAAATGTGAAGAGGTAAAGAGGAGAGGGATACTTGGCTTAACGGAGGGATGGCTTGTGGAGCAAAGGATGAAGAAAAGCGGGCTGGTGCTGGCTGATTATGTGGATATTACTATTTTTGCACCAGTTGACTACAGTATTTTCTCTACATCCTGCTTCCTCTCTGCTAGAGATAGACCCAATAAATAAATCAGTATAGTGGGAAATGAGGTACCAACACTAAATAAAATTAAACAAGCTTAACAATAAAATTCAAAACTTGGAAAGTGGCAGTAATCCCTATTCATTCTGCCTCTTCATCAACCTTGGAGACTAACTTGGAATTCTACTCATGTCAGTGCGGGGATGAGAGGGAGTGCAGGGTGGGGTGAGATACCTTTTGTGGTTTGTTAGTTACTTTTCCTACCCCATATATTCCTCTCTTTTCCCCTTCTCTACTCACAGGGGTGGACCCCTGACATGAGTTTACCTATCGGAGTATCCTGTTTTTCTGAACACAATGACGTAGGGCATGTGATTCAAGAACGGCCAACTGGGTTTCCTCCCTGGAATTGACAAACAGATGATGGAAGAGGGAAATTCCCTTTATGTTGGTATGAATAATCTGGGGCTGCCAACAGCCATTGTCCTTAGACACATGGAAAGAACTTGTCTGCCAGATGAGGAGAGCCAAAGACCAGCAGAGATAACAGAAAGGGATGGATAGAGGGATGGGTGGATGGACGGAGGAAATGGATAGATGGATGGAGGGATGAATAGAAAGATGGATAGATGAATGAATGGATGGATAAGCTCTCCCTTATCTCCTTTTAAGGGAACAGAGGTGCCAAAAACTGTGTCCCAAAGCATGAGGGTGTCTCTCTCCAATCCGATATTACATTCATAGACCATGGTCTTTAATCAAATTCATCAGCTACTCTGGCTTGGTTCCCCAGTGCTGGCAACTTGAATTCTCAAAGTCCCAGGGAGATTTTGAATGAGCCCCTAACCTTGAGCAAGAAAAGGATCTGAGTAACAGGCACTGTCTTCCACCAGCCTTCAAACCCAGAGCCATCACCTTGCACACTGCCAGGATGTGAATGGGGTCACATTGCATGCTTCCAGGAGATAAACGGGGTCTACTGGCATTGGACCAGGTGGTGGCCAGCCCCACCTTGTGTTCCATTCTTGGGAGAAACTCTTTTATCCTTTATCGAAGTCTTTTCCCAAATGGATCTTCAGCTTCTCATCAAGTAGACTCTATGGTGGTCTTTCCCTACCAGTGCTTAAAGCATGTCCAGATTTTAGGATAAACACTACTTAGGCCCAAGCTGGAATCCTGGCAGCCTGCGCTCATCTCCTTTTCTACCACTTGCCCCTCTGGCCTCTGCTGCCATTATTTGGCAAATGACGTGCTTGCTGGGCCAATCACTGGGCTGTAGAGGGGTAACATGATGGCTTCAGCCCCTCAGCATTTATATGGGACTTCTGAGCCTAAAGGAAAGACAAAACTTGCCAAGTATGAGGAATGATTTAAAGTCACCTTCTCAGAACATACCATCCAAGCATAATGTTTAGAACTTGTTTAAATCCTGATTCAAACAAACCAATAATAAAAAACACCATGTATGTTCCTATCAGGGAACTGAACACTGATTGGATACTTGATGCTAATAAGATATTTTCATTTTTTTACATGTGATAATGGTATTGTGATAGTGCTTTTTTTTTAAAAAAGAGTTCTTATCTTAGACATACATACTGATGTATATGCAGATGAAATTAAACGATGGCTGAGATTTGCGTCAAAATAAACCTGTCAGGGTGAAAGAGGTACAGAGAAGTAGGTGGGGAGAGAGATAAAGCACATCTGTTGAGAATTGTTGAAGCTGGGTAATGATTACATGGGGCTTCATTGTACTAGTATGTCAACTTCTGTCTATGCTTGAACATCTTCATAATAGAAAATTTAGAAATAATTTCAGCCATCTCAGAAGGCAGGGGTTCCAGAGTTTCCTCACTATAAGCAAGGGGATATATCTAGATTAGCATTTCCCAGATGCAGGAAACTTAGCTGCCCAGTGGAAACTGTCTTGAAATGTCTAGTTCTCACCAAAAATATATAAAAAAGTCAAGCTCTGTACACCATGCCAAGGTAAGCTAGAGAAAGCAATGTTCTATCAAACCACAAAGATCTAGAAAATATCTGTTTACACTCAAACTAAACAAAATTTTAGTAACATCTTAGCTCAAGCCAAAACACCATACCTCTACCTTCTGGAGTCAAAGAGGAGGGTATGGTTTCTAACTGGAGGCAGAAAGACAGTCCCTTTGAACACATCCAGTGACCAGAGGAACCCCAGGAATTCCTTCTCAGGTGGTCAGTTTAGACTAGATATTCATAATGTGGGCTTTCAATGCACCAACCACTTCTCAAACATTACTACTTCTATCATATCCATCAGTGTATTAGTCAGAATTCCCCAGAGAAACAGAACCAATAGGATATATATAGATACATAAATATATAGGTATAAGAAGAGATTAATTGTAGGAATTGGCTTACTTAGTTATAGAGGCTGAGAAGTCCCATGATCTCCCATCTGCAAGCTGGAGAACCAAGAAAACCAGTGGTATAGTTCAGTCAGAATCCAAACGCCTGATAATCACGTGGTGATGGTGTAAGTCCCAATCTGAGTCCAGATGCCCAAGAACCAGGAGCACTGATTTCCTAGGGCAGGAGAAGATGTCTCAGCTCAAGCACAGAGAGCAAATTCACCCTTTCTCCACCTTTGTATTCTATTCAAGCCCTCAACAGGTTGGATGATCCCCACCTGCATTCATGAGAGTGACCTTCTTTATTCAATTTATTGACTCAAACACTAATCTCTTCTAGAAACACCCTCACAGATACACCCAGAAATCATGTTTTACCAGCTATCTGGGCATCCCTTAGCCCCGTCAAACTGACACATAAAATGAGCCATCAGAATCATATTAGAAAAAGGCATTCAAGTATTCTTCCATGTGATATTCAGAGATGTGAGGTTGTGCCCGTTTTAAGCCAGTTCGGTTATAAGTCTTTCTAAGCAGCAAAATAATCCACATGAATAGAGGGCCCAGGGTACCTAACATATATATACCCACCCCACATTTATTTCTACCAAATCACTGAGTGTATCATTCCTGCCCTCTCAAAAAAGGAGTCTCTGCTCGGTTTTATTCATGGGAACAAAAGAGATCTCTGAAAACTGTGTGTTGAGACATATCACCCTGAACAGGCCTGATCTTATCTGAAAACTGTGTGTTGAATCACTCCATGGTCTGCTGTGCATCATCTTTACTGACAGTGAGGAAGATATTAGCTGTGTGGCAGGACTATCATCTGAGTATGGCTGGACACAGAACCTTTAAGAAATATTTGGCTTTATTTTCCACATTGACCCAGCAGGACTTAGTGAGAGAGGCAGATGGTGTGGTGAGCAGAATTCAGCTCTGGCTCTGAAGAAGGAGGTGCCACCTGAATATCCCCAAGTGTGTGCCTGGATGTCGGCATCTCCTTCCCTGCCTCTTGTAGCCTCTGATACTCCCAGCCCTTGTCATCTGTGGGTTCTGATCACCCTCACCCAGAGCAACGGAGGCCCACATCCAACAGGGGATGCAAGTTTCCTCCTTGCCTCTGAGTCAATGATCAGGTAAGATGAGTCCATTGCACCGTGTGTTCCCACAAGCCCATCCCCAGCCACACTAGCTGTGCCTTTCCTCCTTATTTAAACTCTGCACCTGTGGTTCTCAGCCATAAGCATGCATCAGAATCACCTGGAAGATTCCTTACATCACAGATTGACCACTCCACCCCAAGAGCTTCTATCCAATAGAATTTGCATTTCTAATGAGTAGCCTGGTGACACTAATGCTGCTGATCTGAGGACCACCCTTTTAGAAGCACTGCTCTAGAGCTCTCCTAGGGTCTGAAGCCCTTACCTGAATCCCAGTCTCTTTGGTTCGTGCCCTCTTCCTCCTTGGCCTGGACTTTGGCCTTAACCCCAGATGGCCAAACCAGAAAGATTGTGATGCAGGGGTTAGCCTGATTCAGCTTCAAGACTCCTGCTGGTTCACTGCAAGACCTCTACTTAGACACCATTTAGGATGGTCACCAACCTTGAAAAAGACTAAATTCTCCATATGTTCTAGGACACTGTGATTTAAGTTGTTGCTACTGCCTCAGTCCTGTCCTAAAATTGGAGTAAATTCCCTTAGTTCCTGTCCCAACCATCCCCAGGTTTCTTCCTGCCCTGCAGCACCAATGCAGGATAGTGTTCCACCCCCTACACCTCTTTTCACTCCTGGAAGCCCAGATCTCAGGCCACCGAGCTGACCCTGGTGCCTGCACTGCTGATTTGTCTTGTATTACTGTTACTACTACTACTACTGCAGCTGCTGCTGCTGATACTACTACTACTATATGCTTTTCCAGGACACAGAAGGCCTCTCAGTTCAAGCCCAATTGTATAAATAACTATCTGGGAAGAATTTGGTCAAATGCCTTTACTTCTCTGGGCCTCAGAAGGCCTCTCAGTTCAAGCCCAAGTGTATAAATAACTATCTGGGAAGAATTTGGTCAAATGCCTTTACTCCTCTGGGCCTCAGGGCTGGAAGAAACAATTTATAGATCCCAGGCTCCACCTGCAGATGTTTGATTTCACGGGGCAGAGAGTACCCTAGCTTTGCCATTTTCTCAAAACTTCCTTAATGATTATAGTGTGCTACCGGAAATGATCCTGCCTCTCATTTCACATTTAAAGAGACCAAGACTCAGAACAGTGACGTGTTTAAGTTCCACAGACAGATATTAGAATCTCACACTAGCATTCTGTCCTTCCAATTCCTAGTTCAGAGATCCATGTAGAAAGTGGAATAGATGCCAACTTCCCACTCCTAGGCAGGTCTGAACCAGAGTAATCGTTATCCAGCTTGGCTGAGCCTGTGGAGCTTGTTAAAATGGAGATCTGGAATCTCACCCCAGGCCTCCGGGCTGCATAGGGATCCCCGAGGGGGACACGGAGAAGAGGGTGACTGGAGCACTCCCTAGAGGCCAGAGCGTGCCGTCAGCATCCTCCAAGCCTCAGCACATTCCCTCTTCCAACTGAGTTAGTATCCTGGCTCTGGGTTTTCCCTCCATTCTCTGGCTGGGATGCTCTGAATAAACCTCACACCTTACTCTGACTTGGGCTCCAGATTTGAGGCCCTAGCTTGGCATCTTACCCTACGACCCTCACCTTCTCTCCCTCTCTCCCCAGCATCCCCAGCTGTAGAGGTTGTGTGCCTCCCTTACAAAGGACTTGATTCCATCACTGTTGGGCAAATCTTCAAAGGCCTTCCCTGCCCATACTAAAGCAACCCAGCCTATCCTCTCCGGGGCTAGAAAACTGGGCTCATTATACACACTATTAGCCATAAAGGCTTCAGGGGCTATTAGAGAGAAACAAAAGTTCCCCCAGTGGCTTCCGTGGATGATCTAAAATGTTTGTCATTTTCCTCAAACAATAGACTGTTACAGGGACATATAATTCAGCCGAGTCTGAGCAGACCCCTGACTCCTCACTGGTTTATTTATGTCATTTATTGGGAGCTATTAAAGAATTGTTTTTCTCGGTCAGCCAAATGCACTGATGGAAGCACATTGTCAGCCTTCAAAAACCAGAATCACATCATTGTCCAGTAAATATGTTCTTGCTCTTTTACAGAGTTTTTAAACCGTGCTCTATTGAGGAAAAGAAAAATGGTATGTGTGTGAGCATTGACTGAAATCCCCCCACGCTTGGGGGAGGGTCAACTGGGGTTCTGGTATGTTTCAACAAAACGCATCAATTTATTTGTAGAAATCCCATTATAGCTAATAGGAGTTAAAAACCATTTTAAAAGATAAGGATGTCTAGTCATTTCAAGATTATTTTGTGAAATGTGCCCTGCTAAAAAAGGAATGAGGGCTTCCCTGGTGGCTCAGTGGTTAATAATCCGCCTGCCAATGCAGGGGACACGGGTTCGAGCCCTGGTCCGGGAAGATCCCACATGCTGCGGAGCAACGAAGCCCGTGCGCCACAACGACTGAAGCCCGTGCGCCTAGAGCCCGTGCTCCGCAACAAGCCACTGCAATGAGAGGCCCTCGCACCGCAAGAAAGAGTAGCCCCCACTCACTGCAGCTAGAGAAAGCCCGCGTGCAGCAACGAAGACCCAACGCAGCTAAAAATAAATAAATAAATAAAACTAAATTAAATTTTTAAAAAAAGGAATGAATTTTGCAAAGAACATCACAAATCTACTCATACCAATTCTACTCACATAAAACAATTAAAACTAAATAAATCTGATACCAATACTAAATGCTTTTCTAAATCTCTCTTTAAATACATCAAGCTTGGAAATTCTCACTACTAGGAAAACATACGCTGCACACTTAGACATCAATGGCTATTCTCAGGCAACCTTCTTTAAGCAAGATAATTGGACAAAATTCTAAATTAACATGAAGGAAAATAGTACTATAATTTATAGAAATGGAAATTTCAAACATAAAGAACTTTCAGACTGGAGTAAATCATGTCTTTGAACCTATACTGCTCAACATGTTTAGTATCATCTTGGATAAAGATACAGAAAGAAAGCTTTTACAATTTACAGGGAAAACAAAACTGAGTGAAATAACTGATCCAATAGAGAGTAAAATAAAGATGATTCACATTGATTTTGACAGGCTTGAAGAAACTGTACCCTTTACTAAAGTAATTCTATTTTGCCTCTGGAAATTGATTCTATGGAAATAATCCTAAGAATGTTGGAAGAGGAAATAAAAAAGAAAAAGAAAACAACATGCATAAAGATGTTCAATACAGTCTTATTTACAATAGGAGGTATAATCATAGCACACAAATATTGGACAAATGTTTCAATAAATTAAGATAAATTCACTCAATGAAATATAATGATGCAATATTTATGGAAAGTTATATAATAACAAAAAGTGCTGGTTTTATTGTTAAGATTAAAAATCAGGTTATAAAATAGGGGATCAAAAGATTTTTTTAAATGTAACAGACAGGGGATAATAGCTAGAAGTATACCAGCATGGTAGCAGTTTACTCCTTCTTTCATGGTTGTAACTCCCACTCAAGATAATCATTTACTCTCTCCACCATTTAACATTTATTAAACACCTACTTGGGCCAGCACCTAGTGGGTGACTTTTCTTTCACTTTCTACTTCTCTATGATTTACAATTTCATATGCATGAAACTGCAATTTCCTTGAGAGGACCTAGTTGTAATAGGATTCGCTCACTGAAATTACAAACTGATATAGGTTCGCCCCTTTCTTTTAAATTACAAATCCTATCCCTGTTTTTTTTTTTAAACATCTTTATTGGAGTATAATTGCTTTACAATATTGTGTTAGTTTCTGCTGTATAACAATGTGAATCAGCTATATGTATACATGTATCCCCATATCCCCTCCCTCTTGCATCTCCCTCCCACATCTCCCTCCCACCCTCTTTAACCCACCCCTCTATGTGATCACAAAGCATTGCACTGACCTCCACGTGCGATGCAGCTGCTTCCCACTATCTATTTTACATTTGGTAGTGTATATATGTCAATGCTACTCTCTCACTCCGTCCCAGCTTACCCTTCCCTCTCCCCATGTCCTCAAGTCCGTTTTCTATGTCTGCATCTTTATTCCTGTCCTGCCCCTAGGTTCATCAGTACGAATTTTTTTTTTTTTTTAGATTCCATATATATGTGTTAGCATACGGTATTTGTTTTTCTCTTTCTGACTTACTTCACTCTGTATGACACACTCTAGGTCCATCCACCTCACTACAAATAACTCAATTTCGTTTCTTTTCATGGCTGAGTAATATTCCATTGTATATATGTGCCACATCTTTATCCATTCATCTGTCGATGGACACTTAGGTTGCTTTCATGTCCCGGCTATTGTAAATAGAGCTACAAGGAACACTGTGGTACATGACTCTTTTTGAATTATGGTTTTCTCAGGGTATACGCCAAGTAGTGGGATTGCTGGGTCGTATGGTAGTTCTATTTCTAGTTTTTTAAGGAACCTCCATACTGTTCTCCATAGTGCCTGTATCAATTTACATTCCCACCAACCGTGCAAGAGGGTTCCCCCTTTTTCTATTTTTTTAAGTCTTGACCCTTGAGTTTGTGTTTTATTATTATTATTATTATTTTAATATTTATTTATTTGGCTGCACTGGGTCTTAGTTGCAGCATGCAAGATCTAGCTCCCTGACCAGGGAATGAACCTGGACCCCCTGCATTGGGAGCACAGAGTCTTAACCACTGGACCACCAGGGAAGTCCCAAGAGGGTTCCCTTTTCTCCACACCCTCTCCAGCATTTATTGTTTGCAGATATTTTGATGATGGTCATTCTGACTGGTGTGAGGTGATACCTCATTGTAGTTTTGATTTGCATTTCTCTAATGATTAATGATGTTGAGCATTCTTTCATGTGTCTGTTGGCAATCTGTATATCTTCTTTGGAGAAATGTCTATTTAGATCTTCTGCCCATTTCTGGATTGGGTTGTTTGTTTTTTTGATATTGAGCTGCATGAGCTGCTTGTAAATTTTGGACATTAATCCTTTCTCAGTTGCTTCATTTGCAAATATTTTCTCCCATTCTGAGGGTTGGCTTTTCGTCTTGGCTATGGTTTCCTTTGCTGTGCAAAAGCTTTTAAGTTTCATTAGGGCCCACTTGTTTATTTTGGTTTTTTTCCATTTCTCTAGGAGGTGGGTCAAAAAGGATCTTGCTGTGATTTATGTCGAAGAGTGCTCTTCCTATGTTTTCCTCTACGAGTTTTATAGTGTCTGGCCTTACATTTAGGTCTTTAATCCATTTTGCATTTATTTTTGTGTATGGTATCAGGGAGTGTTCTAATTTCATTCATTTACATGTAGCTGTCCAGTTTTCCCAGCACCACTTATTAAAGAGACTGTCTTTTCTCCACTGTATATTCTTGCCTCCTTTATCAAAAATAAGGTGACCATATGTGCGTGGGTTTATCTCTGGGCTTTCTATCCTGTTCCATTGATCTATGTTTCTGTTCTTGTGCCAGTACCATACTGTCTTGATTACTGTAGCTTTGTAGTATAGTCTGAAGTCAGGGAGCCTGATTCCTCCAGCTCCGTTTTTCTTTCTCAAGATCGCTTTGGCTATTCGGGGTCTTTTGTGTTTCCATACAAATTGTTTGTTCTAGTTCTGTGAAAAATGCCACTGGTAGTTTGATAGGGATTGCATTGAGTCTGTAGATTGCTTTGGGTAGTATAGTCATTTTCACAATGTTGATTCTTCCAATCCAAGAACATGGTATATCTCTCCATCTATTTGTATCATCTTTAATTTCTTTCATCAGTGTCTTATAATTTTCTGCATACAGGTCTTTTGTCTCCTTAGGTAGGTTTATTCCTAGGTATTTTATTCTTTTTGTTGCAATGGTAAATGGGAGTGTTTCCTTAATTTCACTTTCAGATTTTTCATCATTAATGTATAGGAATGCAAGAGATTTCTGTGCATTTATTTCGTAACCCGCTACTTTACCAAATTCATTGATTAGCTCTAGGAGTTTTCTGGTAGCATCTTTAGGATTCTCTGTGTATAGTATCATGTCATCTGCAAACAGTGACAGTTTTACTTCTTCTTTTCCAATTTGGATTCCTTTTATTTCTGTTTCCTCTCTGCTTGCTGTGGCTAAAACTTCCAAAACTATGTTGAATAATAGTGGTGAGAATGGGCAACCTTGTCTTGTTCCTGATCTTAGTGGAAATGGTTCCAGTTTTTCACCATTGAGGACAATGTTGGCTGTGGGTTTGTCATATATGGCCTTTATTATGTTGAGGAAAGTTCCCTCTATGCCTACTTTCTGCAGGGCTTTTATCATAAATGGGTGTTGAATTTTGTCAAAAGCTTTCTCTGCATCTATTGAGATGATCATATGGTTTTTCTCCTTCAATTTGTTAATATGATGTATCACGTTGATTGGTTTGCGTATATTGAAGAATCCTTGCATTCCTGGAATAAACCCCACTTGATCATGGTGTATGATCCTTTTAATGTGCTGTTGGATTCTGTTTGCTAGTATTTTGTTGAGGATTTTTGCATCTATGTTCATCAGTGATATTGGCCTGTAGTTTTCTTTCTTTGTGACATCTTTGTCTGGTTTTGGTATCAGGGTGATGGTGGCCTCATAGAATGAGTTGGGGAGTGTTCCTCCCTCTGCAATATTTTGGAAGAGTTTGAGAAGGATAGGTGTTAGCTCTTCTCTAAACGTTTGATAGAATTCGCCTGTGAATCCATCTGGTCCTGGGCTTTTGTTTGTTGGAAGATTTTTTTTTTAAATTAATTAATTAATTTATTTATTTTTGGCTGTGTTGGGTCTTCGTTTCTGTGCGAGGGCTTTCTCTAGTTGCGGCGAGTGGGGGCCACTCTTCATCGCGGTGCACGGGCCTCTCTCTGTCGTGGCCTCTCTTTTTGCGGAGCACAGGCTCCAGACGCGCAGGCTCTCTAGTTGTGGCTCACGGGCCTAATTGTTCCGTGGCACGTGGGATCTTCCCAGACCAGGGCTCAAACCCATGTCCCCTGCATTGGCAGGCAGATTCTCAACCACTGCGCCACCAGGGAAGCCCTGTTGGAAGATTTTTAATCACAGCCTCAATTTCAGCGCTTGTGATTGGTCTGTTTATATTTTCTATTTCTTCCTGATTCAATCTCGGAAGGTTGTGCTTTTCTAAGAATTTGTCCATTTCTTCCAGGTTGTCCATTTTATTGGCATAGAGTTGCTTGTAGTAATCTGTCATGATCCTTTGTATTTCTGCAGTGTCAGTTGTTACTTCTCCTTTTTCATTTCTAATTCTGTTGATTTGAGTCTCCTCCCCTTTTTTCTGGCTGAGTCTGGCTAATGGTTTATCAATTTTGTTTATCCTCTCAAAGAACCAGCTTTTACTTTTATTGATCTTTGCTATTGTTTCCTTCATTTCTTTTTCATTTATTTGTGATCTGATTGTTATTATTTCTTTCTTTCTCCTAACTTTGGGGTGTTTTTGTTCTTCTTTCTCTAATTGCTTTAGGTGCAAGGTTAGGTTGTTTATTTGAGATGTTTCTTGTTTCTTGAGGTAGGATTGTATTGCTATAAACTTCCCTCTTAGAACTGCTTTTGCTGCATCCCACAGGATTTGGGTCGTCGTGTTTTCATTGTCATTTGTTTCTAGGTATTTTTTGATTTCCTCTTTGATTTCTTCAGTGATCTCTTGGTTATTAAGTAGTGTATTGTGTAGCCTCCATGTGTTTGTATTTTTTACAGATTTCTTCCTGTAATTGATGTCTAGTCTCATAGCGTTGTGGTCAGAAAAGATACTTGATATGATTTCAATATTCTCAAATTCACCAAGGCTTGATTTGTGACCCAAGATGTGATCTATCCTGGAGAATGTTCCATGAGCACTTGAGAAGAAAGTGTATTCTGTTGTTTTTGGATGGAATGTCCTATAAATATCAATTAAGTCCATCTTGTTTAATGTATCATTTAAAGCTTGTGTTTCCTTATTTATTTTCATTTTGGATGATCTGTCCATTGCTGAAAGTGGGGTGTTAACGTCCCATCCTAATGATTGTGTTACTGTCAATTTCTCCTTTTATGGCTGTTAGCATTTGCTTTATGTATTGAGGTGCTCCTATGTTGGGTGCATAAATATTTACAATTGTTATATCTTTTTCTTGGATTGATCCCTTGATCATTATGTAGCGTCTTTATTTGTCTCTTATAATAGTCTTTATTTTAAAGTTTTGTCTGATATGAGAATTGCTACTCCAGATTTCTTTTGATTTCCATTTGCATGGAATATCTTTTTCCATCCCCTCACTTTCAGTCTGTATGTGTCCCTAGGTCTGAAGTGGGTATCTTGTAGACAGCATATATACAGGTCTTGCTTTTGTAACCATTCAGCCAGTCTATGTCTTTTGGTTGGAGCATTTAATCTATTTACATTTAGGGTAATTGTCGATATGTATGTTCCTATTACCATTTTCTTAAGTGTTTCGGGTTTGTCATTGTAGGTCTTTTCCTTCTCTTGCGTTTCCTGCCTAGAGAAGTTCCTTTAGCATTTGTTTTAAAGCTGGTTTGGTGGTGCTGAATTCTCTTAGCTTTTGCTTGTCTGTAAAGGTTTTAATTTCTCCGTCGAATCCGAATGAGATCCTTGCTGGGTAGAGTAATCTTGGTTGTAGTTTCTTCCCTTTCATCGCTTTAAATATATCATGCCACTCCCTTCTGGCTTGTAGAGTTTCTGCTGAGAAATCAGCTGTTAACCTTATGGGAGTTCCGTTATATGTTACCTGTTGTTTTTCCCTTGCTGCTTTTAATATTTTTTCTTTGTATTTAATTTTTGATAGTTTGATTAATATGTGGCTTGGCGTGTTTCTCCTTGGATTTATCCTGGGGACTCTCTGTGCTTCCTGGGCTTGATAAACTGTTTCCTTCCCCATATTAGGGAAGTTTTCAACTATAATCTCCTCAAATATTTTCTCAGTCCCTTTCTTTTTCTCTTCTTCTTCTGGGACCCCTATAATTCGAATGTTGGTGTGTTTAATGTTGTCCCAGAGGTCTCTGAGACTGTCCTCAGTTCTTTTCATTCTTTTTTCCTTATTCTGCTCTGCAGTAGTTATTTCCACTATTTTATCTTCCAGGTCACTTATCCGTTCTTCTGCCTCAGTTATTCTGCTATTGATTCCTTCTAGAGAAATTTTTATTTCATTTATTGTGTTGTTCATCATTGTTTGTTTGCTCTTTAGTTCTTCTAGGTCCTTGTTAAACGTTTCTTGTATTTTCTCCATTCTACTTCCAAAATTTTGGATCATCTTTACTATCATTACTCTGAATTCTTTTTCAGGTAGACTGCCTGTTTCCTCTTCATTTGTTTGGTCTGGTGGGTTTTTACCTTGCTCCTTCATCTGCTGCATATTTCTCTGTCTTCTCATTTTGCTTAACTTACTGTGTTTGGGGTCTCCTTTTCGCAGGCTGCAGGTTCGTAGTTCCCATTGTTTCTGGTGTCCCCCTGCCAGTGGGTAAGTTTGGTTCAGTGGCTTGTGTAGGCTACCTGGTGGAGGGGACTGTTGCCTGTGTTCTGGTGGGTGGGGCTGGATCTTGTCTTTCTGGTGGGCAGGGCTGCATCCCGTGGTGTGTTTTGGGGGTGTTTGTGAACTTAGTATGATTTTAGGCAGCCTCTCTGCTAATGGGTGGGGTCGTGTTCCTGTCTTGCTAGTTGTTTGGTCCGGGACGTCCAGCACTGGTGCTTGCTGGCCGTTGGGTGGAGTTGGGTCTTAGCGTTGAGACTGATATCTCTGGGAGAGCTCTCGCCAATTGATATTACATGGAGCCAGGAGGTCTCTGGTGGTCCAATGTCCTGAACTCGGCTCTCCCACCTCAGAGGCTCAGGCCTGACACCAGGCCGGAGCACCAAGACCCTGTCAGCCACCTGGGTCCAAACTCTGGAACTCCACACTCCGGGGGCAGCCCTTTGGACGTGCTGCCTCTCCATTTCTGCCTGCCCCTGTTTTAAGGTCTCCAGGTCACCTGAGCCCTCTGCTCTTTCTGCTTCTCAGCCCTGAGAAATGTTATTTACTGCCTGATTGTAGGAGTTTCAGGCCCAAGAGAAGAGGCTCATTGACCTCTGCAGACTTTTTGAGCTAGTTCTACTCCTCCTTTGAGTCCTCTCCCCAGCAAACAAGAAGACAGTCTTCCCAAACCCACCCCCCAATCACAGGTGCACAGTCTATCAGTACCATCCTTAATAATGACCATTTGGGTTAACACGTGTGATAAAGTAAGATGTTTATCACACAGTCTCTGAAATGCCCAACACGCTCCAGACCATCTAATTCAGAGCACTGTGGGTTACAAGCACCTGAAACTTTCTCAATCCAGGCCTCAGGGCCTTGGCTCATGCTGTTTTCTCTTTGCAGACACTCTTCTCCCAGATGTTTACCTGGCTTGCTCCATTGTTTACTTCCTGTCTTTGCTCAAATTTCCCCTTCTCAGGTAGATCTCTACATACCGTTTGCAAACTCTTGACCACTCCCCACTCATACCCCAGCACTCCCTATCCCTTTCCCCGCTTTTATTTTCTCCATTGAATTCAGCCTTTTCTTGTGTACCATATATTTTACTTAGTATCTTGTGTACCGTTTCTTATTCTCCCACACTCCTGGCCCCAACCCAGTATCCCCCCCAAATGCAAAGTTCCAGGAAGGCAGAGATATATTTGTCTTTATTTTCTGCAGCTTAACCCCAGCCCCAAGAGTGGTGTCTGGCACATTATAGGCACTCAATAATATTTATGGAATGAGTGATGAATCAGTGGTGCGATCCTAAGGAAAACTGTGAATCATGGCAATCATTTGTACAACACGTGTCATTTACAGAGACCATTTGGCTGTCTCAGGATGTCTGTGTCTCGATCTCCTCTTCTTATAAGGACACCAGTCAGACTGGATGAGGACCCACATATATGACCTCATTTTACCTTAATTACCTCTTTAAAGGCCCCATTTCCAAATACAGTCACATTCTGCTCAGCTCATAACAAATAGCAAGCAGGTGACAGTGGTAGAATTTGAACAAGAGTCTCCCGACTCCAATCCATACCCTCCCACTCCACTGTGCTCCCACTCACCCAAGGATAGCCCCTGACCTGCAGACATGACAACCACCACCCTATGTGGACCATCCAGACTGCCCTGTTTCCTTCCACAGCAGGGGCTCCCCTACCCTCCTCTGTCTGAGCCAGACAGCGTGATTTCCCACTTCCTGGGATGGCATGTGACCCAATTTCTCTCCTGCCTTGAATCTTATTAATCCAGTTCCTCTGGTGCTTCAGATTCCATTGTGAGTCACGTGGGGACCATCCTCTGTGCTGTGTCATGTGCACAGAACATCCTTCTTACAAACAGCTCCCGAGGCAGTGCACAGATGTTGCAGAAGTCCACAGCCCAAATGATCCCCTTGAGAGCCCAAGATGCTCCTCTGGAAGGGCCAGTGAGAATTTTCTGGAGTTACAGCCCAAGATGACCAAGGCTCCAATTACCACGAGACTGCTCTATCATCTTGACTCCCTGAGGTCATCATCCCAAGTCTATGGTAAGTGTCCTTTTTTGCACTTCCTTTTTAGGGACATTTATTCAGCTCTCCCATAGTGTTTAGTATGTCTTGAGCATTAGACAGTCTCCCCATCTATCAGACACTATCATCAAAGGCTCAGACCAGGCCTAAGCAATGACCCTTTGCTGTTTCATTGCCACTCAGTTCAGATCCGATGTTGCTATTAAGAGAGACCAATTACTGGACCACAAAGCAGTCTCCTTCTACCGTCTAAATTTACAATCAAATCAGACTGACCAGGCAAATTGATGTAACCAACTGGTTAGTGATTGATCATTGAGAAACCTTTGAAGAAAAAATCTATTCAGTGGGTGCAGTCAAGCTTTCAGGCATGGTTTCTATGGAAACATGCTTTTGATGGGAATGTACATAAAGAAAAGAAAGACACATATCCGTGTTGTAAATACTGAGCTCCTTCCAAGTCTCAGGCACTGGCTGAGCCCTGGAATTACCACAATGAACCAGATGTGGTCAAAACCTTCAGTAAGTCCACAAGGCAATCGGAACATCTCATCACAGTTCAAGATGGTGAGAAACAGGAAGTTCGCCATGGGACATGGTGCCAAGGGAGACCAGGAGAGAATGACTCCCTTACCCTGGTGAGTCAGATAATTGACCTTAAAACGGATGCTGTCGGGTGGAGAAGGATGCTGGGACAGGAACTGGCGACTGGGGCTCAGGCTGAGCTGCCTCATGATTTTCGGTGTCTCCCAGCCCCTCTGCTGACCCTCACTCTACTGGTTTAGAGCACTTTTCCAGGGTGTCCTTGCCACATGATCTGGCCCAAATAGTCCTAGGCAGCGAGTCTACACTCCCATCTTCCTCCAAACACCCACTCACACTCACATACACACTCACACTCCCATGCACTCACACACATTCACACACTCACATACTCACACACTCGTACACTCTCATACACATTCGTGAGTGTGCACACACATACGTGCTTTCATTTTTCCCTTCAACCTTACACTCACTTTCAAATTGAAGTGGATCCTACAGATGATGGGGATACTGAAACAAAAGGAATCCAATATATAGGGCTATTTGCCCCCAAGACAGCATTCTCAAAGCAAACCTGATTTATGCCAGGACTTTTTCTGCACCAACTTCAGCCTGTTCTCCACACAGATATCAGAAGGACCCTGTGAAGATGCAAGTCACACTGTATCTCCTTCTAGTTCCAAACCCTCCAATGGCTTCACATCTCACTCAGGACTTTCAGACCGGCCCCTGTGACCCCACTCCCACCCCCTGGGATTCAGCCCCCTGGCCTCCTTTCTCAAACACTCCAGGTGTTCTCTCTATTGCGCCAGCCACTCCACTTGCTCCTCTCATGTCCAGAAACGGTCCTTCCCCAGATAGCTACATGGCCTACCCCCTTCACTCAAAACGTCATCTTTCCACTGAGGTCTTTTCTGGTTACCCTGTAGAAAATTGTGCCACTGCCTCTGCCACAGGCCTCTTATCTTCCAGTCCTGCTTTGCTTTAGTTCATAGTGTTTATGCCCTCTAATGTACAGTATACGTTTCTCACTTTGTTTTTTTTCCCCATTCTCTCAGGGAGAAGGCAAGTTCCCAGAGGGCAGGGACTGCTGTCAACTTGGGCCACAGCTGTTTCCCCAGCGCTTAGGAGAGTACTGGAACAGAGGACGGCTCCACAAATAAAGAATCAGCAGGAGATGGATTCATTTGTCTCAAGGCCCTCTAGGAGGTGGTGCAGTAATAGGACAATCATCTTTACACTGAGAGGTTCCAGACCAGAGCAAATGATGGGAGGGGGCTGAGTGTGACCCCTTCCTCCATCCAGGGCAGCACCATTTGCATTCATTTTATCTCTTTGAACTCCCAAATAAGACTGCCTCTAGGGCTTCCCTGGTGGCACAGTGGTTAAGAATCCGCCTGCCAATACAGGGGACATGGGTTCGAACCCTGGTCTGGGAAGATCCCACATGCCGTGGAACAACTAAGCCCGTGTGCCACAACTACTGAGCGTGTGCCACAACTACTGAGCCCACGTGCCACAAGTACTGAAGCCCGCGCACCTAGAGCCTGTGCTCTGCAACAAGAGAAGCCACCGCAATGAGAAGCCCACGCACTGCAACAAAGAGTACCCCCGCTTGCCACAACTAGAGAAAGCCCACGTGCAGCAACAAAGACCCAGTGCAGCCAAAAATAAATAAATTAATTTAAAAAAATAGTCTACAGTATAGTGTAGACTTTTATATGCACTAGGAAACCAAAAAATTCGTATGACTCCATTTATTGCAATATTCACTTTATTGTGGTGGTCTGGAGTGGAACCTGCAATAGCTCTGGGATATGCCCGTATTTTGGCATCATTTGAATCCCACCCCCCCAAAAAACACCCCACTAAATGCAAAATGTGAGTGACACAACTACTGAGCCTGAGTGCCACAACTACTGAAGCGGGCATGCCTAGAGCCCATGCTCTGCAACAAGAGAAGCCACTGCAATGAGAAGCCCGCACACCGCAACGAAGTGTAGCCCCCGCTTGCCGCAACTAGAAAAGAACACGTGCAGCAACGAAGACCCAACGAAGCCAAAAATAAAATAAATAAATGTATTAAAAAAAAAAAAGATTGCCTCTAATGAAAGATTTCTACTGCTTTAGATAATAGTTTTAAAACCACTGAGGAAAGAGCACAGAGACAAAAAGAAATAGACTGGAGTCCAGCTCTACTACCTATAACAGTGAGATGAAATATTGGCCAAGTCACATGTTTTCTGAGCTTAGTTTTCTGTATGTGAAAAATGAGGACAATGCCTACCTCCCGGGGGTGATATTAACAATATTTAACAAATGGTGAAGCACAGGTAGCCACCAATCAGAACCCACTGGTGTCAACATTAAGGGAACAGAGGATGGCTGTGCCTGGCATAGGCAGAAAGTCATTGAAGGACGGGTTCCCAAGTCAATCTCGGGACCTTCCCAGGAAATCTGGGGCCTTTGTGGTCCCTCTGGGAGACACGGAAGTGTGGGGGAAGAACAAGGCTAATTCAGGGTGAGCAATCAAAATCCAAACCTTCTGGCAGCCACCGTTGGAGTGCAGGCTCAGAATGCCCCAGAATGAAAATCCAGAGCAAAAGGTCCAACCCACCTTCTTCCTATAAGCCCTTGCCAGGGATTAAACAGCACACCCCAAAGCCACAGAAAAGTCATAATATGCCCATATTTTATCTGGGTCGTATTATGCACAGCATAGTTAATGTTTAAAAAGCATTTCTGCGATAAAAGGTCTCTGTGATAACCGGCGTGAATCACAAGGAAGCTGTGGCTGTGTTTAATTTGACTGCAGAAGAGGTTTCTAGTTAGTGGAGCATCGCCACCAACAGCCCCTTACTGGACACAGCTACACACAGCCAGGTGACTGCACTTCCAATCACAAGCAGAGCCTGGGACCAAGTCCCCGGCGAGTGCGTTTCCTGGCTGTGAAAGCCCTTTGTGCCCTGTCTGGTTTGGTAAGTGTGCTTGCTCCAATGTCTCTCAATTGCTGGGTCGTTTACCAGCATCTCCAAGGAGGATCTTCGAGTGACTGTTAGGAAAGAATTCTCTGCTGAGACTGCCTGACGGCAGACCTCTGTCGAGTCATTCTCTCAACTGTGTGAGCTGATGAAATGCATCAATTATTTCAAAGCACCAAAGTTTGACAATTTCTTCATGAAATTAATATTTTAGTCCCCACATAACGATGGGATGAGTAGAAAATTGACATGCCCGTGCTTTGCAAAAGGAACCAATTTCTCCTTGGCACAACAGACTTTGTTCCTGCCCATTCCTTCCCACTTCCTGCCTCTTTCACCCCTTGGCTCTACTTCTCTGGAAGTCTCAAGTGAGTGGGGGGTAGGGTGGGGATGCTCGTCTCACCTATGAATTGGCAGGTGCATGGCTGAATCTGATAGAAATAGGGATGATTTCTGGACCTAGGAAAACATGATCTACTAAGTCTAAAGAAAATACTCCCCTCTCCCTGGATTGGCTATGGACAACAGGTCAGTTGCCTGGCCCAGTCGTGTAGATTTAACTGCAGTGCCCAGTTTTAAGTGCACGTCACTTTCAACCTAATTCATAACTAATCAGAACATAACAATCTGTTACTAAAAATGAACTGTCAAAGTTGTATATCATTTACTCTTCTATGAAAGTATAAGTTGCATCAAGTTAATGGTTATCCCTATAATAATATGTTTTATACTTGCATTCCAACTTGCTTTGTAAACAATCAGTGTTGCCTTGTGGTTAAAAACTTGGACTCACAAGTTCGACTGCCTGGGTTCAACACCTGACTGCCATAGCTTCTGTGTCCATAAAGTTGATTCTGTCTAGTAGCAGGCATTGTACTAAAATTTCTGCACTGAGCATTGAACAGTAACACTTACAAGCATATAGAGTACTTAGTTTGTGAAATACTCTAAATATATATGATCTCAAGGAAATTTCCCAGCCCCATTGTAGAGAAGGAGGAGAGATTCTTTCATTTCTCAGGCCTTCTAATGGCAATCTCTCTGCTCTGAATGTTCCCCTTCCTGGTTGACATTTCATCATCCTTCAGATTTCAGCTAAGGTAACACTTCCTCCAGAAAAAGCTGTCATTAACCCAGATCTGTACTTGCAACCATGAACTGCCACTGTACCCTCAACTTCTGTGGCAGCATTGATTGCTTGCCAATCAATTGATTGTCATTGACTGCTTGCACTTCTGACCCCCACAAAACAGAAGCTCTGTGAAGGCAGGGAAGGTGTGCATCTTGCTCACCACTACATGCCCGGAGCTCAGCACAATGACTAAACCCTAAAAGGCATGTACTAGTTCCTTAATGCATGCATTATTGAACTAATAGGTGAATTCATTTGAAGAAATAGAAATTGAGACCCACCTATGGCAGAGATGTTTATCGTTCCCCCAGTACCTCTGTGTTCCCCAACATTTCCCAACCTCCTTGCAGTAGACAAAGTCATGTGACTAGTTCTGGCCAATGTGCTGTGGCAAAAGAAATGTGGTCCTTCAGGTTCAAAGCTTAAAAGAATGGATGTATGTGCTCCCTGCTCTCACGTCCCCTGGTACAAAGATTGGAGTGGCCGCTTGTTGAGAAGACGGAGCACCAAGATGGAACCACCTGGACCCTAAGTCATAACTTAGAAAAGAACTGACATGAAGAGGCCTTGGATCAGCAGAGGACTTTTCGTGAGTGATTGTAAACCCATGGTGATTCAAGGGGCTTGTTACCATAGCATAACCTAACCTGACCTGAATCATTCAAAAGATTTTCCAGGATGACACAGCACACTGGTATCCAAACTCAGATCTCTTGAATTCAAAAGCTTAAGACTGAGTGAATAATAAGGCTTTGCCTTTAATTGCTTATCAGCCTACTATCTTTTTCATCCTTGTATCTGGAATGGCAAAAAAGAAATATCTCATAAACCACCTACATCGGAAATCTCTGAGGAAAATGACTGGACATTTGCTCTCAATTTGCAGACATTCTCTGTGCCTCTCGACCTGCACATCCACTCTATTTATCCACAGCAAGAGCTGTGCGGTGGAAGGAGCATCCCTCTTTGTGAATGAGGCCACCTGTTCCTACGTTCTGATTTGAAAGATCTGAGTCTCTTCTCTGTGAGTAGGCAGACAGTCAGAGTTGATTTGCTGGATAGTTTCCTCAGATGTGATTACAGCACAATTACATTGATAATCAGCTAGGTGTGTGGTCAAAATGTTTTCTAACAACAACACCAAAAAAGCATTCTCGTACATGGAAAGAGGAGCCTTTAGGGAGTAGTTAATTTATAGGCTAATGTTTCCTTACATGAAATATGACTGCAAAGAAGGGTTCTTTCTATGAAGTTAGGCTACTGACAGGGAGACAGACCACGTGGGCAGGGATAGAGAGTCTTAATCATCTTACACCCTGGACAAGGGTGTAGAACTGGCCCCCTATCTTGCTTCATCACAGGGAAGTGCAAACCATGCATGCTTCTCTAGGAACTTCCTTCCCTTCTCCTCCAACTCTGCAGGGATACTTCTAACCCTTTAGAAAAAGAACACCAGCATTTAATGAGAACCTATACTTCATAGTTACTTTTTCATTCTCATTTAAACCAACAACCCTTTAAAATCGGTGTTTTCCCAGCACAGCACATAGTATGTGGGCAGCCTTGGGCAAGTCACAGAAGTGCACTGAACCTCCATTTTTATGATGAATTTTTATCATTTTACAGATAATAAAATGGAGGACCTACAGACCATGCAAGGCTGGAAAAGGGTCAAGCACTAGGGGATAGCTTTGATTTCTCAGGAAACAGATTCTGTGATGCAGAATTGTATGCAGGAAGCTTATTAGGGAGCACTCTCAGAAAAGAAACCCATGCAGGAGGAGGAGAAACTAGATTAGACAGGGAGAATTTCAGCTGTTATGCAGTTGCAGCATGATCTCAGTCAACCAATCTGGGACTGGTGGGCCCTTCAGAGTTGTCCCAAATTGAGGCAAGGGGGACACGGCAAGGGGGACACCGTATACCCCCTCCACACCACCATCTATGACTCATTGGAAGTTGGCTGGTCACAGAGAGGGGGCATAATCTTGGACAAGGCAATATATTGCCTATAGGCAGGGCAATGTCCAGGGAAGAACCCAGCTGTGAGCCATCAGCGAGCAACACATCCAGCAGCCAGGAAATGAATACCTAATTCCTGAAGGGGCAAATGGGTGGTAGACCACAGCATTCACTACAATGGTGAATAAGATAGACAAGAGATCTGCCCTCACAGAGTTTATCATCTGTGGGAGGGAGAGGGAGAGAGAAGAATAAACAAAGAATCAATTATTTGCAGTGCACCTGATGCCATTATAGACACACACTTGTATCCACTTAGCATGGGGGAACATATTCCTGGAATGACAGTGGTAACTACATCAACACCGTATTGAGTTCATTTGGGTTTGTGGCCTGGAATTGTACATTGCAAGAGGTCCTCAAATTCCCTACATCATGACTTGCCACCCATCCATAATTTCTTCCAGTGGCTGGTCTCAAGCTATTGTTAGACAAACCTCCCAAGCGTTTACAGCGCTGTCATGATGTCAGAGGCCAACCTTCCCACAACACCTGCTGTTCTCTGCCCTGAATTTGCCCTGCCGTTAACTCCAGTCATTGTCAAAAGGGTGTGATAGCCTCCAATGTGATACTCTTCCTTGGGTTCTCTGGGGCAGGTCCAGTAACATCACCTGCAAACCTGTCCCCAGTTACTAGAGTCAGAACTGTTCTCCAGGATGCAAAGCATACATGGCAGGAAGAAAGGCTCTTGCAGAGGAAACAACACATATTGCCAAACACACTCACTTCAGGATCATGCTGTAGGTGCTCACAGGAGGAGAACATTCCCAAGGTGTACAATGACATTTATTGATCAAGGTGTACAGGACAGTCAGCCGAGTCCCCTGCTCTCAATGACTGAGAGACATTAGCATGCAGGACATGATGAAGAAGAAACACACACACACAGAGTAGTGTAATGGATTTTTCATATTGAAATATTTTATAATTTATATATGGCTTTAGAATATATTTCAGAGACAAATAGCAATTAACAGTACTGCGCAAGGATGGTATTAAACAGAATGTATTTGCACAAATTGTATAGGAACTCATAAAAGGGTGACTGACGTAGGTGTAGGGGAAGAGGGAGGATTTTCTGGTGGAGCTGAGATCTGAAAGGTAAGTGGGATTTAACGATATTCAGGGGTGGAGGAGCATATTTCAGGCAGAAGCAACAGCATATACCCAGCCTGAGAGACGAGAGGGAGCATTTAGCACATTTAAGGAAAGAAGCTCACATGGCTGAAGCACAGAGGGTGAGAAGGGGAGTGAGGAGAGGTGAGGTGAAGATATAAAGAGAGGTGAGAGTTACCCTGAGAAGAAAGGGAAGCCATGAAGGGTGTCAAGCAAGGGGTGGGAAAATATAAGATTGTGATTTTGGAAAGAGGATATTGAAAGCCACCAGGCTCCTCTCTTAGACCATCAGCCCTCAGGGTGCTGCCTTTCTCAGAGCTGAGGATGTCTCCCCATCAACCCTGTAACCTGCTATCATCAGAATAGCAGTTCTCTAGATTTTACAGCCATATATAGTTATAGCCCTTCATGACTTCATATCATTTCATAATATATAGATACATTTCATAATATCATATTGATACATTTCATATATTTTATATACATCATCACAAAAATCCTATTAGGTGGACAGGGCAAAGTATAGGTAAAGAATTTTTACATTTTACAGATGGGGAAACAGATCCATGGAAATTATATAAACTGACTGCCATTACACAGATGATGAACAGAACCAGAACACAAGAGCAGCCATAGATGATACATAAATAAATGGGTATGACTGTGTTCTAATAAAACTTTATTTACAAAAACAGGCAGAAGTATAAATTTGGCCAATAGGCCATAGTTTGCCAACCTCTGCAGTATGGTAATGGTGAAAGGATAGACATTTGGATTAATAAAATAGAATTCCCAAAATAGGCCCAAACATATGTGGTCAATTAATTTTTTAAATAAAGGTACAGTAGTAAAAATCTTGACCTATACCACATTTCAAGACTAGGTCACAGATGTTAATGTAAATGGATCATTGACCTAAATTTAAAACTTAAAACCATAAAACACATACGAAAAAATTTTCACAACCTTGGGTTAGACAATCATTTCTTAGATAAAACACAAAACTATGAACTATAAAAGAAAAAGCTGATAAATTGGACTTCATAACATTTAAAACTTCTGCTCTCTGAAAGACACTATTAAGAAAATGAGGACTTCCCTGGTGGTGCAGTGGTTAAGAATCCGCCTGCCAACACAGGGGTCACGGGTTTGATCCCTGGTCCGGGAAGATCCCACATGCTGTGGAGCAACTAAGCCCACGAGCCACAACTACTGAGCCTACACTCTAGAGCCCGTGAGCCACAACTGCTGAAGCCTGCGCACCTAGAGCCCGTACTCTGCAACAAAGAGAAGCCACCGCAATGAGAAGCGCACACGCCGCAACGAAGAGTAGCCCCCGCTCGCCGCAACTAGAGAAACCCCACGCACAGCAATGAAGACCCAATGCAGCCAAAAATAAATAAATAAATATATTTATTTTAAAAATAAAGAAGAAAGAAAATGAAAAGACAAGACATAGAACAGTAGACAATATTTGCAAAACACACTGCTGATAAAGTACTTGTAGCTAGAATACATAAAGAACTCTCAAAACTCAATAGGAATAAAACAAAAAAAATCCAGTTTTTTAAAAATAGTCAAAATATATGAATAGACACTTTACCAAAGAAGAGCTGTGAATGCATGGTAAATAAATACATGAAAAAATGCTCAACGTCATTAGTAATTAGGGAACTGCAAATTCAAACCATAATAAATGGCTAAAGTTAAATAAAAAACTGATGATACCAAGTGCTGGTAAAGATAGAGACCAACAGCATCTCTTATTCGTTGCTGGTGGGAATGCAAAGTGGTGCAGCCAATTTGGAAGACAGTTTGGCAGTTTCTTAAAAATTAAACTTCACTTCCCATACAATGTAACAATTCCTTTGTTAGGTATTTACACAAGAGAAATAAAAACATGTCTACATAAATACCTATATGAGAATGTTTTTTATCAGTTTTATTCACAATCTCCAAAAACTGGAAATAAGTTGAATGTCCATCAACTGTTGAATGGATAAGCAAACTGTGGTACACACATTCAATTTAATACTATTCATAAAGAAAAAGGAATAAACTACTGACACATGCAATAACATGGATTGATCACAAAAGTATCATGCTAAGCGAAAGAAGTAAGACACAAAGGGCTGTGTACTGTATGATTCCATTTAAATGGCACTCAGAAAAGGACAAAGTCTATGGAGGAAAACAGATCAGTGGTTGCCAGGGGCAGGGAGAGGAAGAAGGGCTTGACGACAAAAAGGGCAAGAGACAACTTCTGGGATGAAGGAAATATTTTATATATTGATTGTTACAGGCTGAAAGTCATGTAACTGTATGTTTTGCTAAAATACATAGAACCTAAAAATGTGAATTCAACTGTATGTAAATTATACCACAATTATACCATAAAAAAACTTCTGAATAGTTCCCCAATTCTCTCAAGATTAAGATAAAAACAGACATCTTCAACATGGCCTAGCTGTGCTGTCGACACTATCTTCTATGAATCCACTATGTTAACCACCCCAAGATTCTTGTGAAAGTGAAGCGTCCACCCGAGATCATCTGAATCAGAACTTCTGGAGGTGGTCCCAGGAATTTGCATCTTTAAGCAGTATTTCTGAGAAATTCTGAAGTTCATTAAAGCTTGAGAATCCCTAAGGAAGAATTTCTGTTTGAGGCCCTACCCAGTTTCTCAGTTCTGTGCCTTCCCCACCCCTGCCCTACCCTCCCACCCCCCAGCTATCTGTACTTCAGCCACACTGGAAGCCCAAAACGTATGTCACCTCTTAGGGACACCTTCCAGGACATGCCCTAAGTGGGCCAGATGCACCTGAATCCCACTCTTACTGCACCCTGCATGTCTCTCTCCCTGCACTTCTCCCTGGGGAAATTCAATGTCAGACTGGTGAGAACTGGTACACTGCCCATCTCCCCAGGGAAGGTGCACTCTGTAAAGGCAGGGTCCTTACCAGCCTCATTTCCTGCCCCTATGTTTGCTGCCTAGCAATGTGCCTGACCTACAGTATTAACACAACAGCAAACTTAAACTGTGCCCACCAGGTGCCAAGAATGACTCTCAGTTAACATATGGAAATATTAACCCACTTAATCCTCACAACAACCCTATGAGATGGATCTTTTCATTATCCCCGTTTTATCAGTGAGGGAACTGAGGCACAGGGAGGTTAAAAAACTTGCCGGAGGCCTCAAAGCTGCTAAGTGGCAAGCCAGGATGCAAACCCAGGAAGCATGGTCCCAGAGCATGCGCTGGGAAGCACTATGCTGTGAGTTTAATATCTATCTGCTGAGTAAGCAAATGTTGAATGAATAGGAAAAATCAACTTGACTAACCAACAACACTGTTGGTATTGAACTGACACAAAAGGGTAGCTCTGCTGGTCCCCAATCTTTCTCAGACACTCCAGCTCTTTGTGGGGTGCAGAGAAGAGAAACCTGCACCAGGGTTTTGTGTCTCAGAAAACTTTCTGTCATCAGGATGGAAAAGAAAGCAGCAAAGAGAAGGATTTGCTGGCAGCCCATAGACTTCCCAACAATCCACAGCTCCCAGTACTCGACCACGTGTTTGCTTGAAGAGGATAATCAAGTCCATTTATCAGACATTTGAAAGAGCAGGGATGCTTTCTCTGGGCAGATAAGCAAGGCAAAAACAAACTAATTTGAGCCTCCTTTCTCAATACTTGGATTTCTCTAACTGAATCAGTCAGTAAGCTCTTAAGGAGGCTTTGGGGGCGTCGGAAAAGATAACAATGATTGCAGCCACAGTGATTGGTACCCAGTGGGACCACAGTCCTACAGGGAAGGGAAAATGAGGTCAGGCCAAAGGCATCTGGCACCAGGCAAACAGGTGGAGGGTCCACAGACCTGGAAGCCTATTGGACCCCTCAGCGGGTGGTCTTCTAAAGCACTGTGCCATTTCTCCTCAGCATGTCACCCCGGAGCCCAGAACTCCCCACTGCCTTACAACGTTGATAATGCGCCCAGATCCTGCTGGGTCCAGACAGGATCACGGTCCTGTAAAACAGTGCTTCTCCAGCTTTCCTATGCACAGCAGTCACGGGGCGGAGGTGGTGAAGCAGATTCTGATTCCTGATTCAGTAGGCCTGGACTGGGACCTAAGATGCTGCATTTCTGACAAGCTCTCAGCTGCTGCTCATCCTGCCAGTCTGGGACCACAGTTTGATCACAAAATTTGCAAAGGTCCACTGACTATAAAAGAGGAGAGTCAATTCCATCAAGATATTTGAAGAAGTATAAAAAATCCATTTCTCTAGACAACTAAAGATATAAAATCCAAACCAAACACAGCATACCCTTTTCCTCTTGCTTTCCAGACACATGAATTTTTCTAACTGGGCCGTCAGTCAGCCAGCACTTACTGGATGTTTTCTGAGCAATGGAAGACCCATGGTTTAAAATCAATCAGCTGTTATGATTATAATGACCCAATGTAATGTGTGTAGAAAAACTACAGTTGAAGGGAAGCAAGTAACAGGAGAATGTATCTGCGGTGCAGCTCACATTTCAGTGCATAATCTTTGCAGGGAATTGTCCATCCCATTAGGCCTCCTCCATGGTCCTCAGGATAAATGCTGATAAGAGGGCCAGTGGGAGAGGCAAAAAAAAAAAAAAAAAAATTTTTTTTTAAATAATTTATGGCTAGTAAAAAATAATTTGGAAAAAGTTTAGATTAGATGAATAAAAAGCTCTTCTAAGATTTAACAAAACCACATGTGAGATGGAAAAGAAGGGCATGGGGGGCAGAGGAAGTAGGGAACACTTAAAACTTCTGCCATGTTTCTTGCAAGTGATTTTATATCTATCACCTTCAAGGACACTCAAAATCACTCTGAAAGTGGACCCTGTTATTATCCCTATTCCCCAAATGAGGAAACTGAGCCTTCAAGAAGTTAAGTGATTGCTCATTGTCACTCCAACCAAGGTCCACAGGAGTCCTGCTCTTTCATGCTGACTCCAAAAGAGGCTAAGGAGTAAACGGGAGTCGTTGAAAGCACAAGTACATCTAAACAGCACTTTATGGCTTTCCAAGTCTCTTCACACACACTGTCTTGTTTAAGATACCAGAAAATAAATCAAAAGTTCATTTCTCAAAATATCACACGTCATGTGAAGACAGAGGCAAGGTTCTGGGCTCAGTGGTGAGATCGAAAGGTATGAAGTAGAAAGAAATGCAGCATCATAACGTCACAGGAAGGATACAGATAGGGAGGGTGAGAGAGAGACGCAAGAGCGAGGGGATATGGGGATATATGTGTACATATAGCTGATTCACTTTGTTATACAGCAGAAACTAACACAACATTGTAAAGCAACTATACTCCAATAAAGATGTTAAAAAAAAAATAGCAATCAATAGTAACACTGTTGGAGCTACAGCGATCGAATGCTTAAGAATGTCATGCGGGCTTCCCTGGTGGCGCAGTGGTTGAGAATCTGCCTGCCAATGCAGGGGACACGGGTTCGAGCCCTGGTCTGGGAAGATCCCAAATGCCGCGGAGCAACTAGGCCCGTGAGCCACAACTACTGAGCCTGCGCATCTGGAGCCTGCGCTCTGCAACAAGAGAGGCCACGACAGTGAGAGGCCCGCGCACCGCGATGAAGAGTGGCCCCCGCTCGCCGCAACTGGAGAAAGCCCTCGCACAGCAACGAAGACCCAACACAGCCAAAAATAAATAAATAAATAAATAAATAATTTAAATGTCGGTTAAAAAAAAAATGTCATGCATTCATAACAATGCCTGGAATGTCAGGAATTGTGCCAAGGGCTTGATGCACAACACCTCACCTAATCCTCAGAACAACCCCAGGGGGCATCATTATCTGGACGAGGAACTGAGCCTTAGCTGGCTAAGTAAATTGTCTAAGATCACATGGTTAGAACAAGGTAGAGATAAGATTCAAACCCAGGTCTCTGGACCTCAAAGCTCGTGTTCTTACCACTGTGCTCAGTGCAGATGAAGAAGAGTTTGGGGGGGATGACTTTCTGGCCCAAGTCCTTTCTAAGACATTTTGTTATTTGGCAACTGACTCAGTACCCCATGGACGCTCTAAGCTGGGTCCTTGGTGATGAGGTTCCTGTCTGAGACCAGTGTGTTGAGAGGCAACTGGAGGAAAGAAACCAAGCTCTAAGTCACAGAGTCAAGAGAGCAGAAGTTTACAACAGGAAAGAGGAAAGAGGAAATCTAGTGGAAGCTGAGTCTGGTCTGAGACCCTTACAACTTAAAGCACCAGATGAATTAGATATCCCACTCCCCAGTTTGTGTTACACCTTCTAGTTGCTTAAAGTATCCAACCATTTACTCATATATTCATTCAACAATGATTTACTTCCTCCTACGTGCCAGGCGCTGTGCTAAGCACTAGGTATAAAGCAGGAAACTAGACCAAGTCCCTGGTCTCATGAAATTTGCATGTGCCGTTGGGATGACAGACAATGCAAATAAGGATATAAGACAATGTCAGGTAGTGATAAGGGCCATGAAGAAAAATAAAGCAAAGTAAGAAGTACAGTGAGATGGGGATGTGGGTATTTATTTTCAAGTTTCTGTTGAAGTATAACATGCACAAAGAGAAGTACACAAGTCAAAGTTTATGGCTGACTGAATATTAACACGCTGAACACAAAAATGCTACAAGCACTCAGATCAAAAACAGAAGACCACGCTTCAGAAGTCCCTGCCATCCTCCTTCCAGTCACAACCCTGGATGGTGAAGGAAAGTTCTCTTGGAGAAATGACATTGGAACAGAGACCGAAATAAAGGAAGTGAACAAGTGAACCATGTGGGTATTGTGGGAAACAGTGTTCTGGGCAGAAGGAAGAGCAAGTGCAGAGAAGGAATGAATAAAAGGCACTTAAGGAATAGTAAGAAAGCAACTGTGTCTGAGTCAGAACAGATGGATGCATAGGTAGGTGGGTGGGTGGATGGATGGATGGATGATGGATGGATAGAAGCATGCGTGGAAGGAAGGAAGGACAGATGGATGAAAGAATGAAGTGAGGGGTAGGAGATGACATCAAGAGAGAGGCAAGAACCAGATCATATAGGGCTTTGAAATTAGGAACTTGATTCTATTAGCACTGGAAAACCTTTGGAAGGTTCTTAGCTGGGCATGGTGTGATCTCATTTGCATTTTCAGAGCTCAAGTGGAAGACAGATTTAAGGGGTAGAGTGGAACAGTGTTCCAGTGAGGGTGGGGGACTCCTGGGGTGGAGGACTCATACCTCCTCCCTTCTCATCCCGACCAAAACTTTTCACTACGCATGCCAGATGAAGGGGTCAGAGCTGCTCTGACTTGGATTCCCAGGAAAGCAATGTAGCCTTGGAGAGCCTCGCCAGCGGCCGAGGGGCCTAATCTCAGCTATAGTTCCCCAGTGGTCAAGCTGGACAAGGCAAACGACAGCACACCAGAATTCTCTCATGATACAGTCCGCAGACTTCAGAGTTCTGTCTTCATTACTTCCAGGCCTCTCCCCTCTGGGTCACTCCTCCACTCAGCACTCTTCTGCACCCCCTTAGACACTCAGTGTTCCTAAGCTCTCTAGCCCCTACCTTGACTCGGAAGCACAAAAATCTGATGTGCCAATTATCCTGGAACCTGAAACTCTTCTCATCAGTGTGTGGACTATCTCATTTTTTGCTCTTTTAGCCCCAGCTCCCTTAGTATGCAATGATTTCATTCTGTCTCTAGTTAGGAATTCCAGTCTGTCAGAAATAAGAAGTGGAGAGGTCTGCAGACAGAAGGAGGCAAGACTATTCTTTTGACCTCTTGGCTGATGCTGCATCCCTGACTGGCCTGGACACTGGTGACATGGTGAAGAGCCAGCACCCCCCATATCTTCTGCAGACAGCACCGAGATGCTGATTCTAGCTCTTCTTCCCCTAATCCAGCCTCCCCCGCCCCCACAGCCCTGGCCTCAGGACACCTGTCACTCCTGACCAACACCGGGGTCACGACCTGCCTCCTCCACGCTTCACCTGGCACCGGATGAAGGGCAGGTGAGGGGCAGAAAGGAGAAATTTAAGGGTTCCAGAAGTAGGAGACCAAGGAGGCAATCTGGCCAAATGGGCACCAAAAGCAGTGTTCTATCAATCCTCAATCCAGAGTAGAGAGGGACGGGGCAAGGGAGTCTGGGCATGGAATTAGAACCAGGATCTGTACTTCAGAGCATGCGGGGGAGACACAATTAATGCTAATTAGTGAGAAGGAAGAAGCAACAAGGTGGGAGTTGAAAAACTTGGATTGTATGCATAATCAATGCTAATCACAATATTTTATGGGAATTGTTTCCCATTTTATTCCTAATTACCACTTGCTACAACCATGATAAAGCGTATCACTAAATATAATCTCAGATTAACTTTGTAGTAAGTTCCCTCTGATTAAAACAGCAAATTCTCAACATGTCCAAGGAGTGATTACAAAGTACTGAGTTGTCCCAAAATTAACTCCTAAAAAGCATGAACTTTGCTGGTAGCTCAGGTCTCAAATAGGCTCCGAACACTCATTTCTACATGTTATGGTCATGGGTCTTGGATTTTCTCAGAAGGCCCCCAATTTAAAATACCCCATCACTGCTGTTCTCACGGGCATTCAGTTACAGGCCACACTGTGATTCCTACTTTTAGTTCAGAAGTATGGTCAGGGACTCACGTGATGTGGGTTGATAATCAAACTTTAGTTGGTCTGAGAACTTGCAAGTCAATGTGTCTCAGTCATCTTCGGAACACCTGTCTTCCTCAGCCAGGCCAGGAGAGTTTCCCGTTGTTGCATAAGAAGTAGGTGCTTTTATGCTCTCGTAGGTCAGTAATAAGGCACCGACTTTTACCTAGGGTTAACATTTGAAGACCTGGAAATTCCATCTCAGAAAAATCCTAGAAGGATAAGTCCCTTCTCCCCAGTAAGTCACGCACCCATTCACCAATAGCCAAACTATGGGATTTCTGGTCTGAGTGAGGAGAAAGTTGTTTTGACAGGACTATCACCTAGAGTCCTGCAGGATGAAATCCAGTCTGAAAGAATCCCAGTCTGACCCCATTCAGCCTGGGGCTTTTTGTAACCGGGCAGGGATTGCCTTACCCTAAATCATCACATCCTCCAGAGTACACACTGAGTCTGGTCTGTGGGTCAAGCTGTATCATTCAGCACAAAAAGTCCAAAGCCACGGAAATGGGACCCACTCAGGCCACAGCAGTTCTTAGCAGCTGCCAACAGTTGAAGCCAGCTCCGTCCCAGCTTCCCCCAACACAGCTCACAGGCCTTTCACAAAGTGTTTTAATGCTGAGAAAACTCAGCATTGGGTTTTTAATGTTACGGAAAAATCCGAACGAAGTTTTTGGTCAACCCAATACTAAGGGCCTATTTAGGGCCCATAATGGGCATGGGTGGGGGTGGAGCATTTGGCCCAGACACCATCTCTTCAAGAGCATGGATTTAGACTTTTGAGGTCACCCCTTAATGAGACTATTTACACAGTCCTTCTATTCTTGTATGTTTGTTAAAAGCCTTCATCTAGCCAAAGTAAACATTTAAAATGTGTAGTTTTTGTTACAATTTTGGGATTTCTTTATTTTTTAAACATACCTAGAGGCTGAACAAGTGAATTAGCTCAGGCCTCTAGAAAGCTAAGAATTCCTGTGCCTATTAGGTATTAAATGTACTAAATGTACTGCTCGGCATTTTAGGTAAGTTATTTCTAATTCTCACAACAAAACTGCAGAAGGGGCATTATTATTTCTATTATACAACTGATATTGAGAGGTGGGTATTATAATTTCTACTAACCAGATGAGATTGCAAGATGGGTAATATGATTTCTACTATACAGATGAGTTTGGGAGGTGGATATTATTATTTCTTTATGGGGATGAGGAAATGGAAACCTACAGAGTCTTAGAAGCTTCCTAAGAGCATACAGTTTAGACAGGTGACGCTATCAGTTGTGAAGAGTCTAGCCCTCAGGGGTGTATGAAAGCTCAGTTGCCAGGAAGCTGCTTTTTCAGGTAGGGGTCATGCAGCCCTATAGAAGCAGGATGCTTTCCTCTGAGATGGAGGAAACTGCCTGCAAACCTCTATGAAGGCTTTGCTCCAGCCAGCTTATGTCCTTTCAAATGTGTCTCCCATGAATCAGCAGAGCACGGGGATTTCTCTGACACCTCCATCACCCCCAGCACCTGTCACAGAGGAGTTCCACTAATGGATGGGACAGGTCCTGGGCTTTCAAAGCAATTTTGAAAAATGAATCTGAAACAGTGCATGCATGTCAAGGTTGCAGACAGTGATGCTTCAATGACAAGCATCTGTAATAATGTGACAGTACAGCTGCTAGGCTAGGCTGAAGAAGCTCAGAAACCTCCCTCTGGTTGCTGGGAATATTCTGGGCATTTCCTGTAGAGTGTGGTCAAGGCCTCAGCCCCAGAGTTCTGTGTACCAGCACCTACCAGGTTAAGGAGAGCCGGCCTCCACTCTAAAGCTTCTGCAGGACAGCAAGTGCTTTTCCAGGCTGCGTGCTACAGGAAGTCACACCTCCTGAGTAGAGTTCAGCTCCACTCTAAGTCACAAGGACAAACAGACCTTGTACACTTGCAGGGGTGACTCTAATGCTTGCTGGCTACTGCTTGAGCTATCTGTCACTGTCTATGCCAGAGGCCAGGGATGGGGAAACAGGAGGGTAGACATCTAGATTTGCCTACTGCATGTCGTCCAATTTCAGGCTGGCCCCCAAGTTACAAATGTGAGGAACCAACAGTGCCTTGTTTTATATATATATTTTTTTAGCTCTATACCCTGTTTCTCCAACTGGCAGCAGCCTCTCCCTCAACACTCTAGGCAGGGGTTCTCAACTGTATTCTGAGGAACCCTGGGTTCCCCTAGAGATGCCCCAGAGCTACCTTGGGGAAGAGAAGAGGAAAAAGTCAAGTAGCCAGTGTTCCAGGGTGGACACACCAGATTCAGTCTGAGCAAACTCACTTTGATCTGTAACTTACGCTGGGTTTTTACATAAGATATTCTTTGCCCAAAGAGTTTCATTGCTATTTTTTTTAAATATGGAAAGGAGAAGAAGGAAGAATAAAAGAAACCTGCTTACAGGGCACCCAGGTCTGCCCTATTTGAAGAGAATCATTCCATGGAGAGATAGATTTGTCCTTCCTGGGGGAGAAATGTAAGAAGTCTTCCTAATTGGGTGTCAGGACTTTAATTTGAAACAGTCTTCTCCAAAGAACCAAGGAGGTCTGTTCTCTCCTATCTGACCATCCTTGGTAGGGCAGAGATCAGGGGTGTCAAACTCAAGTGCCTGTAAGGGCCAGGCAGGAAGTATACAGAAAGAAGGGGCCTGTTGAATCTCTGTATTTTGCACCTGAAAGCTGCTACACATCTCCCCTTGGGGGTCATCTTGAGGAAATGATGGCCAGCGTTGCCAGAGTTTCTGATTTTGCAAGAGAAGTTAGAACTCCAAAATTGTATGTGACTTTTCCCAGACTTTAACGGTGGCAACTCTTCCCCCCAAAAATCAAAACACTCTGTGGGCCAAGCTACACATGTCTGTGGCCCCTCACTGCCAAATCTGAGAAATGGAGCAGACAGATTGGCTATCTTTACGGGGGTTGGAGAGAAGGCAAACCCCTCCTACCAAAGATATGTAGGAACAGCAGGGCTCAAAGATGCTGGCACTTGCTTCACTCTCAGGCCATGTGCTCCTGCCCATCTCCCTCCACTCCACTCCATCTCATCTGGCCAATTCCTTCTCCTCTTTTACCTCTCAATTCAAATGTCCCTTCTTTAGGACAACCCTTCCTTGACCTCCCCTCCTCCAGATTAGCTCAGAGCCCCTATCATAGCTGGTCTCTCAAAGCTACCCCCTGTGTTATTCTTTCCCAGCAATGAACACAACTTGTTTTTATATCTCCAGTTTTAAAGAACATCTGCCTCTCCCTCTCAAGTGTAAGCTCCAGGATAGTAAAGGCTGGACTTTCGGCTCTCCACTACGGATTTCCCACACTTAGAACAGTATCTGGCCCACGGAAGGCTCACAGATCTGTACGAACGTCCATGAATTAGCCCAGAGCACTGTGAACCACCGGTCACCAACCCACGTGTTTGTCAGAAACATTTAAGTTCCCCTGCCCACCTTCACCTTGGATTCCTTGTGGACTCTGCCCATGTCTTTGCCTGGTTGAATTTGGTGTCACTCATTGGTTAGTTTGGTACTTGATCCAAGACCTTCTCTAACTTTCTATCCCTATGCCTTGGGCTCTGCAGTTGCTCCCCTTGTTTTCTCCACATCCACAGAAACCCTGTGAGGAAGGGAGAAATCAATCATCAGCTCCACTTTACAGAAAAGGAAACAAGAGCTCCTGGAAGTTTGAGCAGATTCAGTGTTTAAACTTGGGGCTCTCTGAGTCCAACACCAGTTCCCTTTCTTCTGGGCTCAGTGTTGGGGAAGATGACTAAGAAAGAAACCCTGGCATCAAAAAAACTTAAACACCCAATATCAGTGATCTAAAAGTTTTATAGTTGTGAATATGCTATGCTTATATATTTAATATCAACATCCCTGCATCCTAGCCCACCCTTATTAACCCTTAAGCATGCTGTGACTTATACAGATAAATATAGTTAACAAATAGTCATGAATCAGGTGGGCCTGAGCAACTAGGACCCAGTACCTCCATGGTCATAACAACAGCAGCAGTAGTAGTGGAAGGAAGCATAGTTGCTAACATTTATCTAGAGCTTTCTACGTGCTAAGAGGCATTCTAATCTCCTTACCTGCAGTACTGGTTTGAATAGTGTCCCCTAAATACTCGAGCCTACCCAGGACGGCAAAATGTGACCTAACTTGGAAATAGGGTCTTTGCAGGTGTAACTAAGTTAAGGATCTTGAGATGAAATCATTGCATAAGAGAAGGAGAAGACACAGAGTCACAAAGAGAAGAAAACTCTTTTCTTCTCCATGAAGACGGAGACGGAGATTGGAGAGATACAGCCACAAGCCAAGCAATACACCCAGGTTTGCTAGGAGCCACCAGAAGCTAGGAATAGGCAAGTAAGTATTCCCCGTAGAACATCAAGAGGGACCTCAGCCCCACCAACACCTTGATTTCTGTCCTCTAGAACTGTGAGTGAATAAATTTCTGTTGTTTTAAGCCACCAAATTTATGCTGATTTGTTACAATATCCCTAAGAAACAAATAAACGTGCTTTGTGCCATTTAATTCTCACAGTAACCCTATGACGTATGACTGAACTTAGGAAATTGAGGCTTAGGGCGGTTATGTGACTTACCTGCATGAGCACATAACCAGTGAATTCTTAAGTCAGCTTTGAACCTGGTTGGTCACTCTCTGACCCCCTACAGCTACCAGTGGCCACTGACAAGACTTCCCAAGCCTCCCCCTGACTAGAGCAGAGTCCCCTGACATACTCTAGTTGCCAGTCTCTGTGCTGTGATTAACATCATTTACAAGGGACGGGGGGGGGGGTATTTCTTTTCAGAAAAATCTTATATTTGGGCTCCTCTCCCTCCTGAGTGCTCCAGCTCATGCCATCGAGATTGACCGTGTTGAGCTGTAATTTGGCTTCAAGTTATTCCTTCACTCTCCAAATAGAATATTTCAGTAACAATCGCAGCCTACTTACCCTCAACCTGAATTTAAAGCATATATGCTGTTCATCATCAAGCCTCTCCCTTCTCCTATTACCTCTCCTCCTCCCACCACCAAGAACCCTTGAGGGGGGGGCACGTGGGTCGCAAAACAGTAGGATCTCAGATAAGTGGAACACTCTAGCACATGCCCCTTTCAGTTCCAGCTTACATCAGCCTCCGAAACAGGCCTTCCTCCAGCTTCCATCCAAGAGGTCAGGAGGGGCAAAGTGAACATGGTAATTTTTCTAAGTGTCTTATTAAATTTCTGTCAAGTGGCTGAACATCTGTTCTCTTTTCTGTTTGTGTTTTGAGGAACAGATCTAGCCCAGAATCACAGGGCTTTGAGGGACCCCGTTCATGTATAATCACACCAAAGCTTTCTCTCAGGCCCTTGCCAAAGCAATTAGCAAAGCTGCTTTTAACCAATTAGGGCCATCTTTTCAGCTCCCTGAGGCAGAGGCTGCCTTCTCCCTCCCCACCACTTGGCCTCCATGGAGGCCATTTCAAAAGGCACAATTTGAACCAATTATGCCTGTCTTGTTATTATAATCATTAATCATCATCACTCTAATGACAACTAATAGGCTACTTCAAATCCCTTTCTGGAACATGATGGGGGCCTACATAAACAAAAACCAAATATTTTTTAGAGTGCTTCCAAGTTTTGTACAGTCCTTTCACATATAAGATCTTGATGGGTCTTCAGTGTTGTGAGGTGAGTTATTAATGGGAAAATAAAAAGAAGTCCTCCTCTGGCTCTCAAGTCACTCAGTCCACAGCCAATTATTAAATCATAAACAGCACTGGTTAAAACAAAAGAGGAGGCCCACAGTGTGGGGTGGTGGACAGAGAAAAGAGAAAGCTCTGAAGGTCTATGTCTGCATCACGATTCCCTATTTCCTAAGCCCAGTTTTCTCATCTCTGAAGTAGGCATCATAGTGCCTGTCCCACCAAGCTGTTGTGAAGACTCAATAACGTGGCACTTAGAAAGTTCCTAGAAGAATGCTTATCAAAAAATAACCACAATAATGATAAGGAATAATTATTGAGCTTTTACAATGTGTCAAGCTTTGTGCTCTACCCCCTGCATGTTTCATGCCATTGAATCCTCACAGCAACCCTACTGGTAGATGCTATTGTTCTGTTGCTTCACAATTGAGGTAAATAAGGCAAGGAGAGTCACGTGTCTTGCCCAAAACCATGTTGCTAGTAAATGCCTGACCTTTTTGCAACGCACACAGTTGCAAAAATGGTCAAGCGGAAACATCCCGATGAGCCCAGGACGCCGCTAAGAAGTCCCCCGGCACCACTCGTACCAGCAAGACCCAGCACTGCCGGCTGACAGGCAAAGCCCAGCACAGTGTGGAGGGAGCCCCGAGAACCAGGCTGTGCCCCAGCCTCGGCTGCAAGGACCTGGCCTGTCCCAGCTTGGCTGTTCTGTAACCTAGCCTGCACGAAGGTGATGACTCCACAGCCCAAGCTTAGGAGGCCAGCACTTCACCAGCCTGGGGCTTGGAATCCAGAAGGCGCAGGCAGCTGAGAGCTGGCCTCCCCAGGAGGAGCCTCCACGGCCAAGTTTGGGGCGTCTTCCCAAATGTATACCCCACCGAACCTTCATCAGATTTGTAAAACTAAAAAAAAAAAAAAAAAAGCCCAGTCAATCTGGTTCCCAAACAATACTCTAGACATTCCATATATGGTGTCTTTAAAAGACTAGAAAAAAATATCATCTGGAGAGAGTAGGGATGGTGGAGACAAGGGCACCACCTGGCACCATGTGGCGAAGGGAGAAAAGAAGAAGGATTTGAGTACATGATGTGTTTTGGTCACTATGCATGTGACTTGCTACACATCACCTCCTTTACCTCTCACGAAAGTACTTCAAGGTGGTATTACCATCTCCATTTTAGACATGAGGACCCTGGGGCAGACAGCAATGCTGACCCAGGTGGGCAGAGCTAGTTATTCAAGTCCCCTTCTGCTTCAGCTATAGCCCATGGTCTTCCGTCGATGTTTCCCAGGCTGTAATGTGCTGTCCAACCCCTTTCTCAGCATTGTGCCTGGAGTCTTCCAGCCCATTGCCTGGTCTCCAACCTTTTGACTACATGAAAATCAATGCACTGACTTCATCTGGTTTCCACAGAGCAATTTTCTGTCTTGAAGAGGAGCCAAGTAGCAGGACTTAGCCTCAGGTTAGTATCTCTCTGTACGGTGTAAGGCACTCAACACACATACACATCAGCAGCAACAACAACAAACTCAGCTGCTTCCTCCCCACACACTTCATTTCAGTCCCTTCAACAGTGTCCGCATTTCTGCTTCTATGCCTTTTGCCTAATCTCTTTTATATTTAGAATGTTTTCCATCTGCCATCCAGCCAATTAACTTCCTCATTTCATTTGAAGTGAAAAGTGCAATAAACGAGTTAAGAACTGGAGGCTCTGGAACCAACACTAAAGTCAAAGCCTGTCTCAGCCACTTACCTGTCTGGGTCTTAGTTTCCTCATCTATAAAATGGAGATAGTAATAATACCTCACAGGACTATTGAGGAGGTTAAAAGAGATAATAATTGAAAACAGCTTAGCACAATATCTGGCAGAGAATAAGCACTTAATAATGAAAACTTTAGATATATGTCACTCTTGACAAGTCCAACCCCTCAAATTTTTCTTATATTACCCAGGAGTTTAATGGTGGAATGTTCTTTTCCTATCTCATCAGAGCATCTGACTGGCATGGACCTCTCCCTTCCATGAGGTTGACTTGCCCATAATTAACCTTTCCAATCTGAACCTATACATGTGATTATAATCCTTCATTTGCTAGATAGATATGGACTGCACACACGTAGAAAATGAAGTCCCCACAGGGGTGTTAGCTTTATCTGATTGGAGCCAAACTTTTTGAGAACCTTATATTCAGACCCTGCAGTTCTTGGGCAAACAAGTAATGCTGTGTACAAAGAGGACTACTGGTTTCCAAGGGCTGGCGATAGGGCAACCCTCACAGACCCAGGGCTTCAGGTCCTGGCCAACGCGGTTCATTGGCTTAAAATATGCCAATGACTGTCAATGGTGGAGATTTTCAGAGACATCTTCCATGATGAAAAAGGGCACAGAACTGAGTTACTCTAAGAGACATGATCAATATAACTCTCCTGCTCAAGAACCTCCCATGGCTCTCAGCTGCCTGTAGCAGTGCTGCTCAAATATTTTGATCTCCGGTCTCCTTTCCAATCTTAAAAAATATTGAAGACCCCAAAGAGCTTTTTTTTTAAGGGTTATATCTATCAATATTTGCCATTTCAGAAATTAAAACTGAGAAATTTTTTAAACATTTCTTAATTCCTTTAAAAAGCACAGCAATAAACTTTGAGTGAATCTTTACCCATGCATGATTTTGTTACATCACGCTTTGGTCATTTGGAAAGTATTTGATCAGTGAGTTATACAGCTCTTCCTAATGTTGAGATATTCTATTACATAATATCAAATATTAAACAATTTTTTATTATACATGGCAGGGAAGAATTCAATGATTTGTAGTGCAGTTTGGTAACATTGCTATGATTTGTGCTAAGGTGTCTGAAGTTTTAGTCATCACTGCTTTTACTCCATCTGTATAAATATCAACAAAAGACAAATGATGAATTTATTATTATGAAAAAATTTTGACTTCATGGACCCCCCTCTGAAAAGGTCTCAGGGAATCCCCCAGGGTTCTGTGGACCACAGTTTGAGAACTGCTGGAATCAAGTGAGTAGTTAAGAGAGTCAGCCTTGGAGCCAGGCACAGGTGGCCCAAGTCAAATTTCTGCCACATGCTCAATGTGTGACCTTGAACAAGTGACATCCTCTCTCTGAGCTTCAGTTGCTTCATCTGTAAAATAGGACTAATGATAATTCCTACCTCATAGGACTATGTCACACAAAGTATTTTATATGAAGGGCTTAACAGAGTGCCTGGCACAGAGTACCTAATAAATAGTATATAGATTTTAAGTAAGTAAATCATTACAATGTGATATAAGTGCTAATACAGGTGGATACACAATATAGGATATAAAGGGGGAAAAGGCATCTATTCTACTTTGTATAATACACATTAGATGCATGCCTGTCTTCCTCATTCAGGATCCTGAACGAGAGAAAGGGGCTAAGCCCTATGTTGAATTTACATGCATTATCAGGTAGCCATATGCTTTATCTGTCCCACAGAGCCTCTCAGTGCCCATATGTAGTTAATGCTCATTATCAAATAAAAAGTAAGTAGCAAAAAGGCAGTAGTTTAGCTTAAACATGCATTTTCATTTGGATATGGATCTTTTTCAGGTTTTCTGTCTCTTGTTACATTAACTATTCATCTGTTACGCCTAACTGACAGTCACATTGCTTTCACACGCTGAGGGGAGACTTCAAATTTAAATACTCAAACTTCTTAGAAGTCTCCTTTGCTATAAAAAATAATATGCCTTATTCTTTTAGAAGTCAGATCAAAGTAAAGAGTGAATCTTTCCTCTAAAAACCAGCAGCTACTTCTCCCAGAAAAGATAGTCGTGTACATCTCTGCACAGTTGAAAAGTAAATTAGCAGTGTGCCTCGTTCAATACAAAACAAGAGAGAGTTATAAGCCTGCCTGGATGCTGAAATATGCCTCTGCAGGGGTACCCGGTGGCCCCTTCCTGCTCATCCAGACTGCCGGTCCTCACACATGCAACCTGTTGCTTACCCTCCCGGAGGCTCTATGGCTCCCTGTGGGCCTGTGGCTCTCCATGGCTGTGGGCTTTCCTTTTGTTGAGTCGACTGCAAGCTGCTTTATTTGCCTCTTCAGGCGTTCAGCATTCCCCATAACAAAGGAAAACCTGTGCCTCACAGATGAGTTGTGAGAGAGACGGTGCACAGGGCAAAAGAAGAAAACCCGAATTACTTTTGGAAAATGCTTCAACCTCAACCTGACCCAGACAGAGATGCCTCACATGGGATCATAAGTGGGAGAGGAAGGCAACTCCATTGCTCTCATAAACAAAGTTATAAGAGAGATATGTTTGGGCAGGGACAAATGAGTGACTTTACCTCATTTCGCCACCCATGGGCAGGCTTCTCCAATGTCAGGGTGCTCAGAATCTACTGGAAAGCTTGCTAAAAGGCAGATTCCCTGGCCCTAGCGCTTGAGTGATGCTGAGGGAGCATCTCTAGGTCACCCTTGAGAAGTATTCTCTACCAATTTGGATTTCCAAGCTGACTTCTATTTTCACTGTTTATTCATCCTTTCATTTAAAAAACATTCATCAAAGTACCTAGCAAATGCCAAACGCAATTAGTCATATACATGTCATATATATGTATAAAATATATATTATACATATTTATACTAATTATATATGTAGATACATTATATATATGAGATATAATATATACATATATGAGATACATAACAAACTTTGCTTTCATGGAGCTTAAGTTCTAATGAGACAAGTCAGATCATTAACAAATAAATAACGTATGTGATACATGCAAATGTTCATAGCAGCATTATTCATAATAACCAGAAAATGGAAACATTCCAAATGTTCGTCAGGAGATGGATGCATAAAATGTGGTATATCCATACTATGGAATATTATTCAATAATAAAAAGGAATGATGTGCTGATAACATGGTATATCATGGATGAACCGTGAAAACACTATGCTAAGTGAAAGAAAACAGACACAAAAGGCCACATATTGTCTGATTCCATTTACGTGAAATGTCCAGAAAAGGAATACCTATAGTTACAGAAAATTGATCAGCGGTTGCCAGGGGCCAGGGAGTGGGGGAAATGGGGAGTAACTGCAAATAGGCATGAAGGACCTCTTTGGGGGATTACAGTGTTCTAAAGCTAGATTGTGGTGACGGTTGCATAATCACACCCTTCAGTCTTGTGTGACTGAACAAACATTACTGCAAACAGGTTATGCTCCCCAACTCTCTGGATCTTGGGAGTAGGGTGAGCCACGACACAGGGCCCAACAGAACCATATAGAGAGGCTAGAGTCAAGCATGGTGTGAGGAGACTGGTGGACTCAGGAGTAACACATACTGACCCACCCATCAACCCAAACTTCAGAGAGAAAAGAACACGTAACTGTCAGAAACATGACAGAACAGCCAAATGGTCATGAAATCAAGCACCTAAATCATCCAACGTGCTTCTGTTACTCTGAGATGGATTAATAATATGAGAAGAATTAAGAGTCATATAGTAGCTAACATTTAACAAACCCATCCTATGTGCCAGCCACTGCTTTAAGCTTTTTATATGCATGAATTCATTTAGTCATCACAGCCACTCTATGAAATGGTATCTTTGAAAAAGGTTTCTATAGGATCCTGGTAGGATACAGATGGAATATTCAAATGAGGCAATTGAGGAGAGCTTAATAAAGGATCACCTACAAAGGTATAGGCAGTGTCCCAGGAACCAGCAGGCACTGGTGTGGTACTCCAAAGCTAGCAACAGCAGGGAGCCATCACTCCCCTGGGTCTGAAAGAACTTGTAAGGGGAGGGATGGGTACCAGCACCTGAAGAGAGTCACTATAGCTAGGAAAGGGGATAAAACCAACTCACAGTGACCCAGAAAGAAGGGAGCTAGGGGAATAAATTCCCCAATCTCACTCTCTTCCCTTTCTCCAATTTCCTGATGACAAATCTCATTGGACAAACCCATTTGGACACCACAGGACAAGTAAGCCCATTGATATAGCCCATATAAGTCAACCTCCTCAGCACACAGAAAGATGGAGAAGGGGGGAGAATTAACCTGGAGGGACAAATGAAAAATATCCAGTGAAGTACCATTACCATTAACTCCTGACAGATAAGGAAACTGAGGTCTAACACAGTGAAGGTACATGTCCAAGGGTATACAGCTAGCAGGCCAGAGCTGGGCTAGGAATCCAGGTGTTCTGGTGGCTGTTAACCACCACCCTTAGGCTGCAAGTGTTTCCCTTGACCCCAGCCAGGGTAGAAAATGATCAGTAAGCTCCTGGGAAGGATGACCAGGACTCCCCAGGGTTTTAAGATTAAGGGAAACAATGGTGCCCTAGCACACAATGGTAATCTAGAACCAAGGCTAGATCATATGACCCTGTACTCCCCACATGTACCTACACACAGATAATTTAGTTATGTTGCTGCCAGGGCTCCAGTCCGTGGGACAAAAGCAGCCCAGGTGTGGGTATCAACTCTTCAGCCAGGTCACTGAATGTGGCTCAAACACAGGCAGAAGGTTTCCAGTGGAAAATATCTTATACTCCTCCAAGTGGGTGCTTCTTTTCTGCCACCCATAGGCCTACAGAGCCTCTGAACTGTCAGGAAAACAAAGTTCATAAATCCCTGCTTGTCCTTCAGCCTCAGACAAAGCACCATCTGGGGAGATGCTTCAATTTGTACAATAAAAAAACCTCTCCAACCTTTGAATAAGAAAAAATAAATAAAAGTGCTTCACCCCACTCTGATTTGCAGCGATTTGCAGAATTGGTGTGCTATGGAATGGGCTATGGGATCCCTGAGTCCCCAGATAAACCTGGTTATGAGGGATATCCTTTATTTGACCTCTCAAACCCCACCGACTTGGCCTGCAGGGTCCCAGAGCTGTCCCAAGAAGACCCTGATCCCAGAGCAGTTGCCACCCAGGAGTCACCTGCTGGCAAGTTCACCCTTGAGGCCCCAGTAGCCCCATAGGAGAAGAAGGTGAGGTGGGTCTCTTGGCAGTGGCTGAGCTGACAGCTGAGTGGTGGGGCTGACATGGAAGGACAGCCTCTCTGCCACCCCAAGCCTTTGTTATCAAACAGCCCCCACAGGACGGCTACAGCGAGCACATCAATACAAACACAGGCAGCCTTTCAGAAGGTAGATGCCAGGCCTGCCATTAGCCGAGGTCCTGGGGGCTCCGAGCCCATCCATTTCATCCTTGACTTCCAGCTTTATTGTTCTGTGATGGGGAGGAAGGGACAGCTCTCCCCGTGTCCACCTTGTCTGCCTTCTCTACGACGCATTGTGATACTCTCTGCCCCAGCAGGTCGCAGAACCGAGCCAGCTTTATGATCGCTATCTCCCTGTTTCCTCAGTCCATGGATCTTTCTGTCCCAAATAAATCAATGTTACTATTTCTCCTTTTCCTCCTCGCTCTCAGCAGGCTGCTGCTCAGGCCATTTCTTCTAGATAATGAGCCAGGCATGCTCTCGAGCTGGGCCTGTGTGGGGCTCAGGCCTGGATGGAAACAAGACTACACAGTCCAAACCGGAGGATTTCTGAGCTGCTGTGCAGGTCACCCTTGGCTGGGCCATCACAGGAGTGCGGGACAGGGCATGGCAATGATAGTGAAAAGAGGAGGTTCAAAGGTTTCATCCTAAATCATCTAAGTGGACTCTGCAATTGGCCCACGGAAGACACTTCATCTTTATGTCAGCAGGGATTCCAATACCATTTCCAATTCAGACATCAAAAGAAGGACTCTACAAGCTATTTAGCTGAACAGTTTCCAAAGTAGAGACTTTAAAACAAATAAGCTCCTACATAGAATCCCAACATATATAAGAGGCAAGTGTAGCAATGTACCAGCTGATATTGAGAGGAGGGCTCAGGATCCTCCCCACTTTCACTCGCCATCAACCTCAGGGGCTACCCAAGTGTCTCCATAAAAACCCAGAGTTCTGCCAGATGTAGTGGAAACCATGAGTCAGCCCTTTCACAGGGTTGAAATTCCCTCTTCAGAATTTAGGGTGTGTTCCCAACTCTGGTCCTTTGTGGCCTTCTCCACACACACATCCGTGTGTCTGCCCCTGCCTGGCATTCACTGCACACCTTGTAGTAGCTGGTGCCAACCCTACCTGGAGGCTCTGCTCTCCATCTAGCCCCCACTGTCTCACCACTCCCCTGTAAGAATGGGCCTGACTGTGGCAGGGCCCCCAGCCCCGTTGTGTTCCCTGGCCCCTTGCTTTGCCTTTCATGCCCAAGAAGGCTCTCTTGACCTGCACAGTGACCACCTCCTCCCCAGGGTGAGTAATTTCCCTGAGACTTCAGAAATTACTTCGTGGTACTGTGGCATGACAGTTAAGGCTGCGAGCTCCAAGTCAGGCTACCTGGGTTCAAATCCTGACTCCTTTTCTAGCTATGTGACCTTCGGTAAGTTAACTGCTCCATGAATCAGTGTCCCCTTCTGCAAAGTCAGGATCTCAATCCATCCAACTTCATAGGGTTGTGGGAGGATTAACTGGGTCAATATATCACAGTTCTTTGTATGGCCCTGGCACATGGTAAACACCCAATAATTGCTACTCTACTGCACTCACTCTGCTCTCACCCCAGACTCGGTGCCAAAAGCCCAGCAGGAGCTGGGCCACCAGGCAGTTCTCTACCTCCCTGTTCCTAGTGCACACTTCAAACCACACTGCCACCTGCTGGTGGCCTGCACACATGCCAGGGGTACCTAGCCAAAACAAAACTAACTTACAAATTCATTTAATAAAAATCCATTCAATAAATATTTATTGAGCACTCATGCAATGCCAGGAACTATGCTATGTACTAGGGATGCAATAGAGAATAAAGGAGACAAGATTTTTACTCCCGTGAAGCTTACATTACAGTGACGTTTTTTCATCATAATATTCTCCCCAAGGAACCCAGAGGCAAAGGCTGACCCTGAGGGCTTAAGACAGACGCAAGAAAAAGTTCAGCTCCCCAACCCTGTGTTGCACAAGTGCTCGGTGGAAGCCTTAAGGCTAAGAACAAAATAGTAAAAGCACCACCGTGATTGTGACCAGTGTTTCCTTTTCCTTTTGGGCACAGAGCCTTCCTTGCAGTTATGGGTGGCCACAGAACCAAGTTTGGCCCATAGACAATGGGCAGAAGTGATGTGAGCCACATCCAACCCTGGCCCATAAAAACTGCATGAGATGCTCTCTATGCTTTTGTCCCTTTCTGGCAGCCCAGAATGGAGAGGACCGACCCACTGCCACCCATGACAAACTTGAGAGTCACCCATTGAAGATAGCAGAATCACAAAACAGGAGGAGGCTGAGACCCTGAATCACCACTTGGGAGAAAGTTGCTCAACCAGAAAACCTGCATTCGAGTTAGACAGAGGTGATAAATAAACTTTGAAATTTGGGGGTTGTATCTTATAGCTGATAACAATATTAATGTATAGAAGTGGTAAGGGATTGTGGGGAGCAATAGAGAAGCTAAATGAGAACATGAGATGGATGATGAATGAGATGATAACTCAGTCATATTCTGTTGCTCTTGTAAGTTTTTGTTCAACACTGAAAAGCAAATGTGGTTTATTTTTCCACTGAGCTCAGTAATAAAACATGAGCCATGAAAGGGGATTAGATGCCCACTGTTTTAGAAAAAGAAAAACATAACTTTAGTTTGACATGATTTCTGTCACAGATGAGAGGAGAAAAAAAAAAAGAAAGAAAAAGTACAAAGGAAATTCTCAAGCTGGTTGGAGAATTTAGAGGCATAGTCTCAGGCACAGAGAGAAAGCTCAAGAAACTTGGAGGACATATGACCAATTTCAAAGGCTGAGAAACATCTTAGACTGGAAAGCCTCAGACCCAGGGAGGGGTCTGATGAAATCACTAAATCACAGATGAGTTGACAGAAGACAAAAGCTGTATCTCCTCAATGCATGATCAGAATTTAAGGAATAATCCAAGCTAGCCTAAACACATCACGCAAGAGTGATAAGAAGAGATATGCCAGAAGGGACTCTCCTCCAAAATAACATTAAAACTGTTTTCAGTGGGGTTCCTCAGACCATGAGCATTGGAATCACTCAGAATGCTAGATGAAATGTATTTATATTTATTTATAGTAGTTAAAAACTGTAGACACCCCAAATGTCCATTAATAGGTGAATGGATAAGCTAAATGTGGAATATCCATACAATGGAATATTATTCGGCAGTGAAAAAGATGAGATACTGATAAATGCAACATGTATGAATCTCAATAACATTATGGTAAGCCAAAGAAGCCAGGCACAAAAGGGGTATACTGTATGTTTCCATTTATGTGAAACTCTAGAAAAGACAATTTAATCTATAGTGACAGAAAGAACATCTGTAGTTGCCTGGGGTGGGGGAAGGGGAAGTGGAAAGTGAGTGGGAAGTGGCACAAGAATGTGGGAACGTTCTCAACCTTGGTTTGGGTGGTGGCAACATGGGATTATAAATTTATCCAAATTCATCAAAATGTACACTTAAAGTGGGTGCATTGTATTGTTCGTAAAGTATACCTCAATACAGTTAATTTAAACATTAAAATTTATAAAATACAGGCCCATTGGAAGCAAAAACACTCCAGGAGCAACAAGCACACCTACCACTCAGATGTTGGTTTCTAGTACCATTCTCTAATACAAGGAATCAGGGCCTCTTGGAGAAATAGCTGGTTCTAGAACATAGGCAGAAATACACAGACAAGTCTTGAGTTTCTTATAGTGCCACAAAGTGAGGAAGTTCATAAAAAAAAAACAAAAAAAAACACAATGATGGAAGTATGTCAAACAGACACAGAATCAATTGAATCATTCCCAATGGCCAAAGCTGAAATGATCTGAGCAAGAAAATAAAGTGGTATTGGATATAACCCAAAGTTATAATATAAAGAGCCATGTGTCAGTCAAGCAATCAATCAGTAAGGGAGAACAGACAAACCTCTCATAAAGAAGAGTTGCAAATAATTTATGTAGATATTCTGCCCTCAAGGAGGTGGAGCATAACACCCCAGTCTTTAAGTGTGGGCTGTGCACAGTGATTTCCTTCTAAAGAGTACAGTATAGGAAAGAGGCAGGGAAAAGTATATGGTGGAGAAACCGAACAAACACGACCTCAGCCATGTGATGAAGGTCAACATCAACAATGATAAGTCATGTTGATAGTATGTGCCCTGATACCATGTGATGAGAATGGCACCTTACCCCTGTGATTTTCCCCAAAAAACCAATAACCCCAATCTAACCATAAGAGAGACATCAGACAAATCTCAATTTTGGGACATTCTACATAATACCTCACCAGCACTCGTAAAAACTGTAAGGGTCATCAAAAAACAAGAGAAGCCTGAGAAACTGTGGCCACAAGGAGAGATGATGATTAAATGTACTGTGGTACCTGGATGGGATCCTGGGACAGAAAAAGGACATTAGCTAGGAACCAAGGCAATCTGAATAAAGTATGGACTTTAATAAGAATGTGTCACTGTTGGTTCATTAATTGTGACAAATGTAAAATATTATTAATAGGGAAAATTGGGTGCGGATTATATGGGAAATCTCTGTACTATCTTTGCAAAATTTTTGTAAACCCAAAACTATTCTAAAATTAAAAGTTTATTAAAAATTGCAGTCCCATTCAATCAGAATCTCTGGCCCATGGTGCCCTGGAATATGTATTTGACACACTCAGGTGCATCCAAGAAGCCCTAAAGCAGTGGTTCTCAACCTGAGCTGCTCATCATAATCAGGATACCTGGACCCCACCCACTAGAAATTGTGATTCAATCAATAGGCATGAAGAGGGGTCAAACATAGGTCTTTTTCAAAGGTCCCCTAGTGAATCTATTGCACAGCCCGAGTTGACATTAGTTGCTTTAGGACATGTAGGATTCTTTCATTCATTCTTTTTTACTTCTACATCCAGTATTTCCTCCTTCCTTTCCCTAAAACATGTCACTTGCCTGCTTGGGGAAAAAGAAAAGCTGCCATGGGCCTGCAGAACACGGGAACCACTCCCGAGTGGGTATATTCCAGCCTTTGGCCGCCAGAGCCTAGCCATCTCCTGACTGCATCTTTGTCTACCCCTACGGCGCTGCAGGCACCGGACCCAACAAGATTGCTTCCTTCACTGCACCGTGGTCCACACCTAAGCCTCCTCTTTCCTGGGTGGACTTTCCTGCCTCTTCTGCCTGGCAAACTCCTCCTCATCCTTCAAAACCCTCCTCATCCTTCAAAACCCAGATCAGATGTCACTCTCTCTCTCTGAAGCCTTCCCAGATATCACCCTAGAACTTAGTCACTTTTCTCTTTTGTCTTCCCACCACACTTTTCTGACACCTGTCTTATCACCCACTGCATTGGATGGCAATTATTTGTTTGGGTGTCTCTGCCACATCACTGGAATGTGAACTCTTTGAGGATAAGAATCTGGCACTGATTGTCACTCACAGCCCCCTGTCCTCTCAGCACAGTGCTGAGCACAGAGTAGCTCCTCAATATTCATTCCTGTGAGTACTAGATGCATTAGTGAACAAACTCATTCTGAGGGCCTTAGCCTTGTGTTAGGGGAAATAAAATCCGCCAGCTAGGAGAAGATCTTTCTCTGTATCAGATGACCCATCTACTCTGTTCGTTTGCTCTGAAAGCGACATTCAGAACATTTCCTTAATCTGTTTGTTGAGAACTTCGTACACCAACTTAATGAACGGGCTCTCGTATACATAAGCCAGTCTGGATGTCAAGGACGCTGCTGGGAATATGAAAAGCAAGCAGACATCCCAGACTCATGTACCAGCCTTGAAGCAGCAAACACCTTGCAAGGAAGGGAGCAGAAAGAGGTAGGGCCAGAAGACCTGTGAATGCCCAAGAGAATTTTCACTGCCCTGCCCTGCCCTTAGCTCATACCCATGACCACCCTGTAAAGCATGCAGGGCAGCTGTTTCAAACCTCTCTTTCTTATGCGAGGAAACTGAGGCTCAGAAAAGTTGAGATGGCATCCGGTATCAGGGGCAAAGCCCAAAGCAGCCACCACAAAGGAGAAATTTGTAAAAGCTTCCTGAGAACCATACACTCAGTTCCGTATAAACTTGTGCTTATTTTTAAGAAGTAGCAAGTCAATACCCCCAAGCTCATTCAGGGGAGGAGCAAAGACTAGAATCTGATCTTCCAACAAAAGAAGGAAAGATTCTGTGTGGTATAAAAAAACAGGATCTAGGGCCACAAATCATTTGAGGATCAGATAAGAGTTATACACTCTCTTGCCAGCAAAAAATCCAGTTCTCAAGATTTTGCATAAAACCTAGAGTTTAAAAAGCTCTCTGAAATATGCAAGGACTATCCAGGGGAAAAGAGGACCTGGGTAAGAACCCCTGAGCTAGACAGTCCTAGGATCCCTTTAAATCATGACATTCCCTAATTTATCTTTTTAAAGACAAAAGTGCTCAGTATAGGCTGCAACATAGTAACTGCTCAATAAATGAAAGCTATTAAGTATAATGGTGTAAAAATAAATGTGAAATTAGTCTCTTTCAATTACAAGAGATAGAAACTCAACTGAAACTAGCTCAAATAAAATAAAAATTACTGGGAATATCAAGCTTGAGGCACAACAATTCATCTAGATTCTAGATGAATTCATCTAGAATCTGGATCTTTTCGGTTCGTCTTTCTTAGATCTTGGTTCCATTCTCAACCAGGCTGTCTCCTTATTGGGGCAAGATGGCCACCAGCTGCTCCAAATTCACATCTATCCTTTCAGTCACTCTAGAAGAAGAAGCAAGTTTCTTTTCCAATTGTTTCAGCAAAAGTTCAGGATCATCCTATTTGGAACACCTCAAGTCACTTAACGATCCTTGAACAAATCTCTAAGCCTGAGTGACAGCATATCCTAATGGGCTTCAGTTTCAGACCCACAACAAGATCCAGAGCTGGTGAGGCCAACCACCCAAACCACACGCATCGCGAGTGGGGAAGGGGTGGCTCCCTAAGAAAAATCAGTGTGCTATTACCAGAGGAAATGGGAAAGTGATACTGAATGGGCAGAATCAATCTATGTCCATTACAATAACAGTAAGCAGCAATCATATATAGTGGGCTATTGCTATTTAGAGTGGACCCAGCATGCTGATGTTTATTCAGTGCTGGTCTTGATAACTTTTTACATAGACATGGTGGTCCAAAGGCATGGGAAGCCTTTAGACGCCTTCATCCCAATAACAGCCCTGCTTGCTCATTTTAATTCATCTCCGTTCAAGAGAACAGCCCCAGTAATAGAAACCCTCCCATCTCCTTCAGCCCTGTCTCTGTCAGTCAACAGCCACTGTTACAGGGAGAAGAGAAAAATCTCCTATCACCTTGATAGGCCTCCTGCTCGGGTGTACTTTTGTTCCTTTACCTAACCCTGAAGTCTATCTTTATTTTCTCCCCTACTGAGTGGTTTGATGACTATCTACTTTAATCATTACAGAGATATAGAAATTTGCTAGGGGGGAAACTGTAATCCTTACAGAACAGGGATACCTGAAGTGCTTTTTCTATTAATGACCTCGGCCCTGAGAAGTAATATGAGCACCAATGATACATTGCCACCCTCCAGGCATTAGGAACGAAGACTTGCCTATCTGCCTCCTTGTCCTCCATCAGCAGCTGGCCCCAAGACATTGCTGGTCTGGATTAGATGGAGAAAAGGGCTTTCAACTCCATTCCCTCTTTCTAACCCGCTCTGGGCCACAGCCCAGCTCAGGTAAGCTCCCTGCTCTTGCCATAACTCAAACAGCCACCCCACAAGCCCCAGAAGAAATGATCTGCCTGCAGCCTTGAAGATGTGGTTATCTAGTTTTGTCTGAGGAGAACTCAACTCTTTTTAGGATAGAAAGTTTTAGAGGGGAGGGAAGAATGCTTAGTGTAATGAGAATTAAAAGGTATGAAAATTAAGAGTTGTCATCTAGGCAACCAAATTCTTTCTTCTTTTCTAAAAGCAAGGAAGAGAGTCCAGTGGTGATTTCTTCAACACTGAAACCTGCTTGTCCCCTGCTCAAAAGCCTTCCCTGGCTCCCTATTGTCTTAGATATAAAATCAACCTCCTGAGGGTGCCTTCCAGGTCCTGTGTGATCTGGCTCCTATTTACATTTCCAGCTTCAATTCTCTTTGCTTTATCCCTCCACTTTGCTCCAGCATGTCTTAAAGAACCCATCTTGCTCTTGCCACAAAGCTTGTTCTCTCTTTCTAATGTGTTTCTCTGCTTCGTTACTGTATTAGTTTCCTTTCACCACTCTAACAAATTACCAAAAATTTGTTGGCTTAAAATAATAAAACTGCACTTTCTTACAGTTCTGGAGGCCAGAAGCCCAAATTGGTTCCACTGGGCTGAAACCAATGTGCTGACAGTGTCGTGCCCCCTCCTAAGGTTCTAGGAGAGAATCCATTTCCTTGCCTTTTCTAGCTTCTAAAGCTACATTCCTTGCCTTTCTTGGCTCCTGATCCCTTCTGTCTCCAAAGCAGCATAGCATTTTGCTTCATTGCTCACACAGCCTTATTCTTCAGTCTCAAATCTTCCTGTGCCTACTTCTTATAAGGACACTTATGGTTGCATTTAGAGTCTACCTGGATAATCCAGTATAATCTCCCCATATCAAAATCTTTAGCTTATCACATATACAAGACCCTTTTGGGGGAGCTTCAAGATGGCGGAAGAGTAAGACGCAGAGATCACCTTCCTCCCCACAAATACATCAGAAATACATCTACACGTGGAACTGCTCCTACAGAACACCTACTGAACGCTGGCAGAAGACCTCAGACCTCCCAAAAGGCAAGAAACTCCCCATGTACCTGGGTAGGGCAAAAGAAAAAAGAAAAAACAGAGACGAAATAATAGGGATGGGACCTGCACCAGTGGGAGGGAGCTGTGAAGGAGGAAAGGTTCCCACACACTAGGAAGCCCCTTCGCGGGCGGAGACTGCGGGTGGCGGAGGGGGGAAGCTTCGGAGCCACGGAGGAGAGCACAGCCACAGGCGTGCGGAGGGCAAAGCGGAGAGACTCTCCGCACAGAGGCTCGGTGCCGACCAGCACTCATCAGCCCAAGAGGCTTGTCTGCTCACCCGCCGGGATGGGTGCGGGCTGGGAGCTGAGGCTCGGGCTTCAGAGGTCAGACCCCAGGGAGAGGACTGGGGTTGGCGGCGTGAACACAGCCTGAAGGGGGCTAGTGCGCCACGGCTAGCCCGGAGGGAGTCCGGGAAAAAGTCTGGAGCTGCGGAAGAGGCAAGAGACTTTTTCTTCCCTCTTTGTTTCCTGGTGCGTGAGGAGAGGAGATTAACAGCGTCGCTTAAAGGAGCTCCAGAGACGGGCCCGAGCCGCGGCTATTAGCGCTGACCCCAGACATGGGCATGGGATGCTAAGGCGGCTGCTGCCGCCACCAAGAAGCCTGTGTGCGAGCCCAGGTCACTCTCCACACCTCCCCTCCCGGGAGCCTGTGCAGCCCGCCACTGCCAGGGTCCCGTGATCCAGGGACAACTTCCCCGGGAGAAGGCACGGCGCGCCTCAGGCTGGTGAAACGTCATGCCGGCCTCTGCTGCCACAGGCTCACCCCGCATCCGTACCCCTCCCTCCCCCCGGCCTGAGTGAGCCAGAGCCCACGAGTCAGCTGCTCCTTTAACCCCGTCCTGTATGAGCGAAGAACAGATGCCCTTAGGCGACCTACATGCAGAGGCGGGTCCAAATCCAAAGCTGAACCCCAGGAGCTGTGCGAACAAAGAAGAGAAAGAGAAATTTCTCCCAGCAGCCTCAGGAGCAGCGGATTAAATCTCCACAACCAACTTGATGTACCCTGCATCTGTGGAATACCTGAAGAGACAACGAATCATCCGAAATTGAGGAGATGGACTTTGGGAGCAATGATTTTTTTTTTTTTCCCTTTTTCTCTTTTTGTGAGTGTGTATGTGTATGCTTCTGTGTGTGATTTTGTCTTTATAGCTTTTACCATTTGTCCGAGGGTTCTGTCTGTCCATTTTTTTTGTTTTCATTACTTTTAAAATATTTTTTCTTAATTATTTTTTATTTTTTATTTTAATAACTTTATTTATTTTATTTTACTTTATTTTATTTTATCTTCTTTCTTTCTTTCTTTCTATTTTTTCTTCCTTTTATTCTGAGCCGTGTGGATGACAGGCTCTTGGTGCTCCAGCCAGGTGTCAGGGCTGTGCCTCTAAGGTGGGAGAGCCAACTTCAGGACCCTGGTCCACAAGAGAACTCCCAGCTCCACGTAACGTCAAATGGTGAAAATCTCCCAGAGATCTCCATCTCAACACCAAGACCCAGCTCCACTCAACAAACAGCAAGCTACAGTGCAGGACACCCTATGCCAAACAACTAGCAAGACAGGAACACAAACCCATCCATTAGCAGAGAGGCTGCCTAAAATCATAATAAGGACACAGACACCCCAAAACACACCACCAGATGTTGACCTGCCCACCAGAAAGACAAGATCCAGCCTCATCCACCAGAACACAGGCACTAGTCCCCTCCACCAGGAAGCCTACACAACCCACTGAACCAACCTTAGCCACTGGGGACAGACACCAAAAACCACGGGAACTACGAACCTACAGCCTGCAAAAGGGAGACCCCAAACACAGTAAGTTAAGCAAAATGAGAAGACAGAAAAACACACAGCAGATGAAGGAGCAAGGCAAAAACCCACCAGACCTAACAAATGAAGAGGAAATAGGCAGTCTACCTGAAAAAGAATTCAGAATAATGGTAGTAAAGATGATCCTAAATCTTGGAAATAGAATAGAGAAAATACAAGAAACGTTTAACAAGGACCTAGAAGAACTAAAGAGCAAACAAACAGTGATGAACAACACAATAAATGAAATTTAAAATTCTCTAGAAGGGATCAATAGCAGAATAACTGAGGCAGAAGAACGGATAAGTGACCTGGAAGATAAAATAGTGGAAATAGCTACTGCAGAGCAGAATAAAGAAAAAAGAATGAAAAGAATTGAGGACAGTCTCAGAGACCTCTGGGACAACATTAAACGCACCAACATTCGAATTACAGGGGTCCCAGAAGAAGAAAAGAAAAAGAAAGGGACTGAGAAAATATTTGAAGAGATTATAGTTGAAAATTTCCCTAAAATGGGAAAGGAAATAGTTAATCAAGTCCAGGTAGCACAGAGAGTCGCATACAGGATAAATCCAAGGAGAAACAAGGCCAAGCCACATATTAATCAAACTATCAAAAATAAAATACAGGGCTTCCCTGGTGGCGCAGTGGTTGAGAATCTGCCTGCCAATGCAGGGGACACGGCTTGAAGCCCTGGTCTGGGAAGATCCCACATGCCGCAGAGCAACTAGGCCCGTGAGACACAACTACTGAGCCTGCGCCTCTGGAGCTTGTGCTCCACAACAAGAGAGGCCGGGACAGTGAGAGGCCTGCGCACCACGATGAAGAGTGGCCACCGCTCGCCGCAACTAGAGAAAGCCCTCACACAGAAATGAAGACACGACACAGCCATAAATAAATAAATAAATAAATAAATAAATAAATAAATAAATAAATAAAATAAAATAAAATAAAATACAAAGAAAAAATATTAAAAGCAGCAAGGGAAAAACAACAAATAACACACAAGGGAATCCCCATAAGGTTAACAGCTGATCTTTCAGCAGAAACTCTGCAATCCAGAAGGGAGTGGCAGGACATATTTAAAGTGATGAAGGAGAAAAACCTACAACCAAGATTACTCTACCCAGCAAGGATCTCATTCAGATTTGATGGACAATTAAAACCTTTACAGACAAGCAAAAACTAACAGAATTCAGCACTACCAAACCACCTTTAAAACAAATGCTAAAGGAACTTCTCTAGGCAGGAAACACAAGAGAAGGAAAAGACCTACAATAACAAACCCAAAACAATTAAGAAAACGGTAATAGGAACATACATATTGATAATTATCTTAAATGTAAATGGATTAAATGTTCCAACCAAAAGACACAGACTTGCTGAATGGGTAGAAAAACAAGACCCGTATATATGCTGTCTACAAGAGACCCACTTCAGACCTAGGGACATACACAAACTGAAAGTGAGGGGATGGAAAAAGATATTCCATGCGAATAGAAATCAAAAGAAAGGTGGAGTAGCAATTCTCATATCAGACAAAATAGACTTTAACATAAAGACTATTACAAGAGACAAAGAAGGACACTACATAATGATCAAGGGATCGATCCAAGAGGAAGATAAAACAATTGTAAATATTTATGCAACCAACATAGGAGCACCTCAATACATAAGGCAAATACTAACAGCCATAAAAGGGGAAATCGACAGTAACACAATCATAGTGGGGGACTTTAACACCCCACTTTCGGCAATGGACAGATCATCCAAAATGAAAATAAATAAGGAAACACAAGCTTTAAACGATACCTTAAACAAGATGGACTTAATTGATATTTAGAGGACATTCCATCCAAAAAGCAACAGAATACATATTCTTCTCAAGTGCTCATGGAACATTCTCCAGGATAGATCACACCTTGGGTCACAAATCAAGCCTTGCTAAATTTAAGAAAATTGAAATCATATCAAGTATCTTTTCCAACCACAACGCTATGAGACTAGATATCAATTACAGGAAAAAATCTGTAAAAAATGCAAACACATGGAGGCTAAACAATACACTACTTAATAACCAAGAGATCACTGAAGAAATCAAAGGGGAAATCAAAAAATACCTAGAAACAAATGACAATGAAAACAAGACGACCCAAAACCTATGGGATGCAGCAAAAGCAGTTCTAAGAGGGAAGTTTATAGCAATAAAATCCTACCTTAAGAAACAAGAAACATCTCAAATAAACAATCTAACCTTACACCTAAAGCAATTAGAGAAAGAAGAACACAAAAACCCCAAAGTTAGCAGAAGGAAAGAAATCATAAAGATCAGATCAGAAATAAATGAAAAAGAAATGGAGGAAACGATAGCAAAGATCAATAAAACTAAAAGCTGGTTCTTTGAGAAGATAAACCAAATTGATAAACCATTAGCCAGATTCATCAAAAAAAAAAGGAAGAAGACTCAAATCAATAGAATTAGAAATGAAAAAGGAGAAGTAACAACTGACACTGCAGAAATACAAAGGATCATGAGAGAATACTACAAGCAACTCTATGCCAATAAAACGGACAACCTGGAAGAAATGGACAAATTCTTAGAAATGCACAACCTTCTGAGACTGAACCAGGAAGAAATAGAAAATATGAACAGTCCAATCACAAGCACTGAAATTGAAACTGTGATTAAAAATCTTCCAACAAACGAAAGCCCAGGACCAGAAGGATTCACAGGTGAATTCTATCAAATATTTAGAGAAGAGCTAACACCTATCCCTCTCAAACTCTTCCAAAATATAGCAGAGGGAGGAACACTCCCAAACTCACTCTACGAGGCCACCATCACCCTGACACCAAAACCAGACAAAGATGTCACAAAGAAAGAAAACTACAGGCCAATATCACTGATGAACATAGATGCAAAAATCCTCAACAAAATACTAGCAAACAGAATCCAACAGCACATTAAAAGGATCATATACCACGATCAAGTGGGGTTTATCCCAGGAATGCAAGGATTCTTCAATATACGTGTCAATCAATGTGATACACCATACTAACAAATTGAAGGAGAAAAACCATATGATCATCTTAATAGATGCAGAGAAAGCTTTCGACAAAATTCAACACCCATTTATGATAAAAGCCCTGCAGAAAGTAGGCATAGAGGGAACTTTCCTCAACATAATAAAGGCCATATATGACAAACCCACAGCCAACATCCTCCTCAGTGGTGAAAAGCTGAAACCATTTCCACTAAGATCAGGAACAAGACAAGGTTGCCCACTCTCACCACTATTATTCAACATAGTTTTGGAAGTTTTAGCCACAGCAATCAGAGAAGAAAAAGAAATAAAAGGAATCCAAATCGGAAAAGAAGAAGTAAAGCTGTCACTGTTTGCAGATGACATGATACTCTACATAGAGAATCCTAAAGATGCTACCAGAAAACTACTACAGCTAATCAATGAATTTGGTAAAGTAGCAGGATACACAATTAACGGACAGAAATCTCTGGCATTCCTATACACTAATGATGAAAAACCTGAAAGTGAAATTAAGAAAACACTCCCGTTTACCATTGCAACAAAAAGAATAAAATATCTAGGAATAAACCTACCTAAGGAGACAAAAGACCTGTATGCAGAAAATTATAAGACACTGATGAAAGAAATTAAAGATGATACAAATAGATGGAGAGATATACCATGTTCTTGGATTGGAAGAATCAACATTGTGAAAATGACTGTACTACCCAAAGCAATCTACAGACTCAATGCAATCCCTATCAAACTACCACTGGCATTTTTCACAGAACTAGAACAAAAAATTTCACAATTTGTATGGAAACACAAAAGACCCCGAATAGCCAAAGCAATCTTGAGAAAGAAAAACGGAGCTGGAGGAATCAGGCTCCCTGACTTCAGACTATACTACAAAGCTACAGTAATCAAGACAGTATGGTACTGGCACAAAAACAGAAACATACATCAATGGAACAGGATAGAAAGCCCAGAGATAAACCCATGCACATATGGTCACCTTATCTTTGATAAAGGAGGCAAGCATGTACAGTGGAGAAAAGACAGCCTCTTCAATAAGTGGTGCTGGGAAAACTGGACAGGTACATGTAAAAGTATGAAATTAGAACACTCCCTAACACCATGCACAAAAATAAACGCAAAATGGATTAAAGACCTAAAAGTAAGGCCAGACACTATCAAACTCTTAGAGGAAAACATAGGCAGAACACTCTATGACATAAATCACAGCAAGATCCTTTTTGACCCACCTCCTAGAGAAATGGAAATAAAAACAAAAATGAACAAATGGGACCTAATGAAACTTAAAAGCTTTTGCACAGCAAAGGAAACCATAAACAAGACCAAAAGACAACCCTCAGAATGGGCGAAAATATTTGCAAATGAAGCAACTGACAAAGGATTAATCTCCAAGATTTACAAGCAGCTCATGCAGCTCAATAACAAAAAAACAAACAACCCAATCCAAAAATGGGCAGAAGACCTAAACAGACATTTCTCCAAAGAAGATATACAGATTGCCAACAAACACATGAAAGAATGCTCAACATCATTAATCATTAGAGAAATGCAAATCAAAACTACAATGAGATATCATCTCACACCGGTCAGAATGGCCATCATCAAAAATTCTACAAACAATAAATGCTGGAGAGGGTGTGGAGAAAAGGGAACACTCTTGCACTGTTGTTGGGAATGTAAATTGATACAGCCACTATGGAGAACAGTATGGAGGTTCCTTAAAATACTAAAAATAGAACTACCATATGACCCAGCAATCCCACCACTGGGCATATACCCTGAGAAAACCATAATTCAAAAAGAGTCATGTGCCGGAATGTTCATTGCAGCTCTATTTACAATAGCCAGGACTTGGAAGCAACCTAAATGTCCATCATCGGATGAATGGATAAAGACGTGGCACACATATACAATGGAATATTACTCAGCCATAAAAAGAAACGAAATGGAGTTATTTGTAGTGAGGTGGATGGAGTCAGAGTCTGTCATTCAGAAAGAGAAAAACAAAACCGTATGCTAACACAGATATATGGAATCTAAGGGAAAAAAAAAAAAGGTCATGAAGAACCTAGTGGCAAGACGGGAATAAAGACACAGACCTACTAGAGAATGGACTTGAGGATATGGGGAGGGGGAAGGGTAAGATGTGACAAAATGAGAGAGTGGCATGGACATATATACACTACCAAATGTGAAATAGATAGCTAGTGGGAAGCAGCCGCATAGCACAGGGAGATCAGCTCGGTGTTTTGTGACAACCTAGAGGGGTGGGATAGGGAGGGTGGGAGCGAGATGCAAGAGGGAGAGGATATGGGGATATATGTATACATATAGCTGATTCACTTTGTTGTACAGCAGAAACTAATACAACATTGTAAAGCAATTATACTCCAATAAAAAAATTTCTAAAAATTAGATTTTAGGTTCACCTACATTTTTACTCTTTCAGTGCTCTTCAGTCTTTATTGTAGACCTGATTTCTCCCCCTTTAAAATTTCCCTTTAGCTTGAAGAACTTTCTTTACCATTTCTTATAGTGCAGGTAGGCTGGCACCAAATTTGTCCAGCTTTCCCTCATTTAAAAATTTCTTTGTTTTGCCTTCATTTTTTAAAATATATTTACTCAGGATGTAGAATTCTATATTGAGAGTTTTTGGTTTTATTTCAGCCCTTTAAAGATGTCATTCCATTGCCTTCTGGCCTCCATTGTTTCTGATGAGAAATCAGCTCTATTTTTATATTGTTCCCATGATGTACATGTGTCTTTCCTCTCTCTGTTCTTAATATTTTCCCTTTAACTTTCCTTTTTGCCAGTGTGACTATAATGTCTAAGAAGGGTGTTTTGTTCTGTTTTTTAATTTATCCTATGTGGGGTTCTCTGATTAGTTCTGTTAAGCTTCTTAAATTTTCAGTATTTTGTTGTTGTTGGACCAGGATTTTTTTATGTCTTTAAGAAAATGGGAAAAAAACCAAATACAGAAAGACTATTTACTCACTGCAAAACATTCAGAAAAAAATCAAAACATTTTAAAGATGAATGTCATCTGCAATCTCACTGTGGGATATTTCCACAAATTTTTTCAATGCAGTCCCCCCACATTTTACATAAAAGGAGCAGCAAAGTCACAGCAATAGGCTGTGTCATGGAAGTGTTGAGAATTGTAGCTTTTTTTTTTTGCAATCAACTAAAAGTATAACAGTTTGTTCCTTTTGATTTTTTTTCATTTTTAATTAAGCATTCAAATTACCTTTTCCAAAAGAGCAACAAAATCTACTTTTCTATGTTTCTCAGAAAAAAAAATAATGTATCACAGACTGCAGTCAATCAAAATTGGTAGTGTTCAATCCATGAATACCAACAGTGTAGGGTAATCATATAATGACTTCAGAGAAGCAGAGGTAGGTTTTTTTCTACTCTAACCCCATGAGTCTACACTTTAAGCAATGTTTTGGTTTGAGGAGGGACAGCATAAGAATAGCGCTGTCAGTCTGGGGCATTTGAGGAAGAAGAAATCAGTTCAGACCAAGACTCAAAATCACACCATAAGACAGATGGTTAAAGGAATCAGAGCTGTTTTTCTTGGAGAAGGGACTCTTCAGTAAAGATAAGCCAATAGGCTTCAAATATCTATAGATTTGTTTGGTTTAATCATTTTTTTAAAATCAGGAATTGGGGGTTATTTTCTTACCTAAACTATTTGTGTTGAGATATAATTCATGCGCCATAAAATTCAACATATGAAAGTATACAATAGAGTGGGTGTTGTTACATTAAAAAGGTTGTACAGTTATCACCACTATCTAATTCCAGAACATTTAACCACCCCGAAACCCCATACCTGCTAGCAGTCACTCCCTATTCCTCCCTCATCACAGCCCCTGGAAACCACTAATCTATCTTCTGTCTCCATAGATTTGCCCATTCTGGGTATTTTATATAAATGGAAATGTACAACTATGTCGTGTTTTGTGACTGGCTTCTTTCATTCAACATGATGTGTTTTATATCTATCCATTCTGTAGCTTGTATCAATACTTCATTCCTTTCTATAGTTGAATAATATTCCATTGTGTAAATAGATCATATTTTTAACCATTTTAGTTGATGGACATTTTGGTTGTTTCCACTTTTTAGCTATTATGAACATACTGTGAACATTCATGTATAAATTTTTTTTGAAAACCTAAGATTTCTGTTTCCTTGGATATTATACCCCTGATTGCTGGGTCAGTTTCATTTATTCTTGAAGGCAAAGCCAATGCTAAAAGCAAAGAATTTTCTACCACAGGAAACTATGTTCACAATGGAATGAACTTCATTGAAAGATAATAAGCTGTCTGTACCTGGAGAGGTAGCAGAGCAAACTGGATGAGATTCTTGACAGAATATGGAATGTTAGACTAGCAAGATGCAGGACTATAGAGTTTAGGAGCAAATATTCTGGTGCTTAACTGCTTGAGTTCAAATTTCACTTTTGCTACTTGCCAGCTATGTGCCAGCTTTGGGCAAACCACTTAATCTGGTTTAGCTTCTGAATTTCCTCATATTTAAAATAAAAACACCTAACTCCCTGGTATTAAATTACATACTATATGTAAAACTCCTGGCACAAGGCCTGGCACAGAGTAAGTGCTCGAACAATAGAAGCTGTTATCATTACTACGATCATCATGAGACTTGAGTTTTAGAAATCCTTTTTTAAAATACAAACTGGAGATCCCTTTATCATTTTACTCTTCTACTCACTCATACTCTCTCCATTTCTCAGTTCCTCCGTGTTTTCTTCTCCAAATAAAGTTTTCCAGACATAAACAGATTAAAAATCACCTGGAAGCTAACCCAAACTCTCTATCATTCCACGGAGAACTGGTTTGATTCACATTTAAAGGAGTAAATTAAAAGGTGTATTTGTAACCAAGATATAATTCCTTGAGAGGACTCCGGTCTCCTTTAGGTCAGCAGGGCCATTATTAGGTCAGATGACCTTACACGTGTCCCTTCCAACTTTCCCATGAAGGAGCTCAGAGAGTTCAATTCACCTGCCTAAGCAGTAAAGCCAGGATCAAACACAGTTAATAGAATACGGCGGAGTGGGGACCTCAAAACCTGGGTCCATCTAACTCCAGAACACAGCTGAGTGTATTACCAAATGAATAGTTCATCAAACAAATTAACAAAGTTGTTGAAAAAATGCCAACATTTCTCTATTTATCCAAGTAAAGTGTATAAATATATATATATATATTGCTTACTGTATACCAGGCACCAATCCTGAGCACTTTACATGTGTTAATTGGCTCAAACTTCATAACAGTCCCATGAGGAGGAACTATTATTACTATGATGATGTCCATTTTACAAATAGGCAAATGGAGACACGGAAAGATTAGTACCTATTCAAGATGACTCACCTATTATGTGGCAAAACTGGAATTCCAATGCTGGCCCTGGAGCCCATGCTGTCACCCATTATGCTATGTTGCTATAGCACAAAGAGAAAAAACTGACAGTAGGTAATTTGCCTACCTACTAAACCTTTACTTCTCCCAAGATGCCCCCCTTCTTGTCAGGTGTGAAATCTCCTGTGGCCAGAAGAGAGGTCCTATATCCTAGATATCACTGAAGTAGCCTGAGTCCCAAGCAGGAAATTCCACAGTATTCCCAGACCCAAAGCCACAGGAGTACGGAAAACACTCTCCTTTTACAAGAAGCTTAGGGTTCTCTCCCTGTTCTGGATGCATCAGCCACCCCTGCTCTTGACTCCTGGTTTCTGCTCCTCCTCTCTCTCTGCTTCTTGTTATTAATTACCTCCGCAGACTTCTGGTGTCTTCAGCCCAATAGTTCTGAGCTCATTCTGTCTACCCAGAGGCTGGTTACTCATAACCTGCACTCTGCCTCCAGTCACAAGCTACAAGGCCCTGCATCCCACAGGTTAGTGATAACACTCAGCCTCTTCTTTCCTGATGTGCTGGGACTGGAACTGTGTCCTCCGGCACCCCTTTCACCCTGTATAACACATCACCCTTTGCTTTGGCTTCCAGTCAGACAAGAAAACGAGCAAAGTTCTCACTCCAGTGGGCAGCAGGCATTGGGATTCTTTCAGAAAAACACTTGCTCTTCAGCATGACATAATTCAGTTAGCCTCCACCCACTGCAGAGATACTCTGAATCTCTCCTCTTATATGAACCAAATGGCATCTTTGAAGAAAGCACTTGAAATTGCCCACATTCAGCATCACGAGATTACTTCTAAACATTTCAAAAGCTATGTTTGCATTCGAAATATATTTTACTTTTATATGACTCAGTTGGCTCATACCCCAACCCCATTTTATGGTTAAAGAGAATGATGCTAAAAGGTTTTAAATTATTTACTTTCCATCAGTGGCTCTCAAAAGTTAGTACATGTAAGATACACTTCAGGTGAGCAACAAGAATGGGTCTGTTGTTCTGGTTTTTAAAAATCTGCATTTTCAAAAAGGAATCTTCACTGATACCCCCCCTCCCCTCCTGTCACCCCTCATTTATTCTGATACAGGTAGCCCAATACTCTGAGAAATACCTCAACAGAGTAAGTAAGGGAGTCTGTGGATAGAATTCAGGGGTCTATGCATTTAATAGGAAAAAAGTTTCGCATCTTTGTTTTCAGTATCTTCTTATTGAAATTTAGCATTTCCTTCAATAATGAACGTAAGTAGCAGACCGTAGTTGTATTAGCAGGGTCTGTGATGTTGTCACCAATACGAGTTACAGATATTTTTATATCACACGGGCTTTGCAGCTGTTTCAAAATACCTTTTACATTTCACCAGTTCTTCAAAATTATAGTTGTAATGAGACTTGCTGCTATATCTCATCAATGTATTTTTTAAAAAGCACATGGCAAATTTCATTTTATTCAGTATTCTGATAATTGTAATTTAATAGAATTGGTGGCTTTTGTAATCCAACATGTATTTTATGCATTTAAAAGCATTATTCTGAGAAGGGTTGCACAGGATTCACCACACTGGTTAAAGGGTCACTAAATTTAAAAGAAAAAAAAAGTTTAGGAACTTCTGTTCTCAGACCTTCCCCTCAACACCTCTAACTGCCACGATGCTCACCTGACTAGGGAAGCCAATCTATTGGCTGGGTTGAGCCAATCAGGTTCTCCCTCTTAATTTAAGAAACAGCCAGCTGTCAGACTGGAGAGACTCTGGGGATAAAAGGTGTGGAATCTGGGCTGCAGTGAGTTCTACTGAAAGCCACAGACAGACATGAAGAAGTTGAGAGAGCTGGCCTGCACAGAGCAGGCAAAGTGAGGGAAGCAGAAATTAGCTCCATGGGTTCCAATCTATGAACTGAGATGGGCTAAAAGAAAAAGGCCATTCCAGTTGCCCCATGGCTCAGCTGTTATTTCCTGTCTTAGACCTTCATGAGGTTCACTTATCTCCTTATATTCTCTCTCCCTCCCCTTTCCTAGTTGGGGTTTCTGCTCCTCGTAACCAAGGCCTTGACTGCAACTGCCCGTGTGCCCCTTATTACTCATTCCAGTGTCTGTCCGTATTCATCCACATCATCACTTAGGTTGCATAGTGGTAAAGAGTCTGTATGTTCAATTCAGACTTCTTGAATGTATCCTCTGCCACTTTCTGGCTTAAGAACATGGGCAAGTGGCCTAGCCTTTCTTGTCTTATCTGGAAAATAAGGACAAGTGCCTCCTTGTCTTATCTGGAAAATGAGGACATTAACAGGATCTACCTAAGGTGAGCATCCAATGAACTAATACATGTAAAATACATGCCTGGTAGGGAGCAAGTGCTTGGTAATTGCACGCAATTATGACGATCATTGTCCCTGAGTCACAGGCCTTGGACTCTACATGATCTGTACCTGCTCACCTCATTTTTCAGCAGCACAGCCCTAATCAGAGCTAACAGTGATAGACAGGCCTAGTTTGGGACCAGGTGCCTCCATAAATTGGCATTCTCAATCAGCAACCCTAGACTTGCTTTTTGCAAAAAGTTTCCACGTCATGAAGATTCTCAGAGTCTTGTTCAAGTATTAGAATGGATTTACTTTACATGAGATAATTGTTTCTCATATGCTGAGGCTTCTCTACTTGTCTGGGCCAAAATATACTACATCTCCACTACCAGGCAATTGGCTCAGGCCCTTGCTAACACTGGGACCCCTTAGCACATGGAGTGTGCTGGATACATGTGAGGAGCTGCATGCTCTCGCGGGAAGGACAGTTACTAATGTACCCCTGAACTGAACACAGTAGCTCCAAGAAAGGACAGCCACCCCTCCAGGCTAGCCACCTGATCATGCACATCTCCTCCATAATGTGACCCTGAGCGCTTCCTCTCTTATTTACAAATACCATCTAGCACCAGGTTCTGAACATAAACACACAGTGGAGCAGCTGCTGCTTCCTGGACACACATCTACCCTGGAGGGCTGTCAAAGAGGCAGAGGCACAGAAAGCTTGCTCCAAGGGTTCAATTTCAGATCTCATATCTACTTGGCTTAACCTCTGTACCTCAATCATTGGCATACACATCAGGGAAGTCACCTGGGGTTGATGTAGAATGCTAGAAAAGCTTGTCTGAGATTTTTTTCCTAACCATCAGGCAGTTTCATTGTTGCCTTTGGGTTTAGTTCTTTTAAGTGATTGATGGGGGGAAAAAACTTCTAAAGTTCAACTAGACTAAGAACCTCTATCCAAAGAAGATGAATAATGTAATTAACCAAGATAAGTGCTGGTCTAATTCTTAAAGTCTACTACAGACAAAGATTGTGAAATCCCTCCATTCTCTCACTATACCCTTTAATCATGCTAACATTAGGAAAGTTATTAGAATAATAACAATAATAATATTAATAACAGTGAATGAGTATTTAATAAATGGTAGCTATGTGCCAAATAATTTCCTAAGTATGTTACGTGTGTTAGTTCATTTAACTTTCATAAAAAATGCAGCAGGTGCTATCATTATCCCAATTTTACAAATAGGCACAGGGAGGCTAAGTGATTTGCTCAGGGTTATTTATCCTACTAGTCATGGCAAAGCCAGGATTGAAGCTGAGGTACCTGGATCCAGGGCCAACTGCTTAACTAAGACATGATTCTGTCAACCAGCATTCCTTCTGCTACAAGTTGAGCCCATTTTCCCTTAAGCATCTGTGGAATATAATAAAACCACTTAAAACAGCCTTTCCCACTGTCCTCAAAGATGGGAAAGTATCTCTTCACCCCTTCACCTATTTCTCCTGCAGACAGCTTTGGCATGGACTGCCCAGGTCCTCTGCCAATGCTGCCACTGAGTTCCTATGCAACTCGGCTGCATTCTTTTCTGGGTTCTGGGTCCAGAAAGGGTAACTAATCTCTTATTCTTACAAGATTCAGATTGTCACGTGTGCCCACTCAGGAGAGAATGTAAAATTTGGCCAGTTTTTTACCCATTCAGCTCCTGGACTTTATCAGGGGAATCAAGGAGTATTAAAGACATCTCCAGATTTCTAAAATCAAAGATTTTACCAACACACATCCTTTCTGCATCTCTGCCACCTTCCAACTTTTTCCATGGCCACTGCTCTGTACATTGCAAATGAAAATGAACGTATCTTTCAGCTCCATTCCAGGCTCTCAGTAAGGATTCTTAGTTCCCTGATGCCTTGGCTCAAGTAAACACTTCCTTACCTAGTGATGAAGTGTCACCATCATAACTGCACTGTCCTAAAGGACCATCACCTGAGCTTTGTGTCACAACAGAAGACACTAGCACTCCCTCGACTGGGTGTTGGGCTGGAGGGCAGCGTGGTAATGTCTTGCCATCTGGCCTTGACCTGGTTTTCCAAAGTGGGATCTTTCAGACATATGCCTAAGCCAAGCTGTGTGTCAGCTGAGGGTCTCCATATTCCTACTCACCACAGCTGTGGCATCAGCTTGGGCTAATAATATGGATGGAAGTGAAGTGTGTCACTTCCAGAAGAAAGCTTTGGGAGCCTGTACGTGATCTGTTTGTTTTCCATGCCGTGGTCACAGACGATGCCCCATCAGCATGGGTGTTAGAGGCAGGAAAGGTGGAGCAGAGCAACCAGCCAACCCACTGTGGACAAGTAACAAGAGCTAGAAATCATCCTTTGTTGCAGTCAGTCAGCAAGACTTGAGCAGCTGTTACTGCAGCAGAACATAGCCTATCCTGATTGCTGTACAGCAGAGACTCTTATATTAGGGCTTCCCAGTCTGGCTGCACGGTAGAATCATCTGGAGAGCTTTAAAACAACAATGCCTGGACCCATTCCAAAGCACAGTGGTTAGTATGACATAACCACTCTCTTTAGATAGTGAGACAATACCACCGTAAATACAAGGACTAGGGTATGCTGGGTATTTTTCAGACTGAGGTTTGAGGGGAGAGAGAAACAGCAATGAGTTGCTGAGTATATAGAATAATTTAATGCCTTTAACGTCAATTTAAGACAACAGTGGCTTATGGGTATCTCTAAGTACCAAATGGTATGTTTATTAAACAACACCAAGGAGCATTGAGGTGTCTCAGTTGGTTGTGATTATTCTGAGAAATGTGACAGTTTTCCTGATCTACCAGCAGATATTCCTATCCTAGCCAGTTTAATTAACTTGTCATGTGGTTCACTGAGTCTAGAAATGCAAAATTATCTGACTGTGGCCAGAGATTTCTCAAACATAAACCTGAAAAAAAACCACTTTTCATTTACTGCAAGGAGAGAAAGGGAGGAGGAAGGAAGAATTCAGAAACAACATAAATGTATTGTTGCAATTCCATTTTCCTAGAACCACCCTTTGTTTTAAAAACAAAGAGAAACTAGTTGGACACATGACAAACGGACAAAACCCCAAATAATTAAAACTTGCTCTGGAAAAAAAAAAATCCCCATTATTAGTATGCCTGGGGAGATCGCATCTACGAAGCAGCTGGGCTCAGCTAGTCTCCAAAGATAAGCAGGGAGGAGGGAAGAAAAGGTTTTTATGATGATGCTGCTGATACCCAGAAGAAAGCCACCCTCTTGATAATTGGCAAAGATTTTAAAATTAAAATACTGCTCCCTTGGCAGACTCAGAATTGCAGAATTACAAGTGCATGGAAATTTTGTTTCACTGGGAAAGAAGACTCTGGGCAGGAAAGATGGGCTTCAGATGCCTCTTTTGAAGTTGAATGAAAACTAACAGCCGTGCCAGTCACATCTTCACCTCTGGACCACCAGACTCGTATTGATGGCATGAACGGCGGAAGGCAGCTTCCCTGGGTTTTCGGTTTGCTAGCGAACAATGCCTGAACTCAACCAAGAGGAAGCCAGAGACTTGTGGCCCTTTCTCAGAGGCGACGAGGGACGCTGACAGAAGTCAGAGAGATGAGGAGCCCATTCATAAATGACCAATTAACTTTCTGCAACGCATTTGCCTGTGAAATATGTAAACATGGTTTCTAAAAACTAGGATCACAGGCAGTCCTTGGGAAGTGAAACAGTTTAGGAAGACAAAGCTTAGAGCTTTAAAAAAAAATTTTTTTTAAAGGAAGAAAATTTTCCTACTAAGTCCCCACTCCAACATACACACATCCCTGGCAGACATTGTTAATCAGTCATGGCTGTCATTGCTGCTGAGTCCAGATGTGGCCAGAATCCTCAATATCTTATTCCAGGTAAGATACCGGCCAATTCAAGTTAGCATGCTCGATGAGCACTATGCTCTCTGTTTCTGAACTTGAGATTAGGCAGAACTTCCAATGCATAGCAGGAAATCCAAGCACATGCCAAGAGTTGCATGGGGCAGACACTGTTGGCTGCCTACCCAACAACCATTCACCCTTCCTGAAAAAGTTCCAGTTTTGCTCAGGTAGCTAACTCCCTCCTTACACAGCCATGTGCCTCAAAGGAGGTGGACCCCATTCTCCTCCCAGGAGGTAAATTATGCATGGTTTAAGCCAACTACACTGCTCCATTTCATCTGCCAGTGATTGGTTAGACTGTGACATAGCACTGGCCAATGAGACTTGACGGGAGGGCTGGGGGAGTATCTAGGAAAGGTTTTCTTTTCCCTAAGAAGGAAGAGAGGGAGGGAGGGAGGGGAAAGAAGGAAGCAAGGAGGAAGGAAGGAAGGGAGGGAGGGAGGGAGGGAGGAAGGGCCTGTCTTCTGCTGGACACTCATATTTGGATGTGGTACTCGGACCACCTTGCTACCAAGGAAAAAGCAAGGCTGAAAGATAAGCCATTATGAAAAGACTGTCAGAGTAAAATAATAGACAAAACCTGGGCTTTTCACCCACTTTAGGACTTCTAATTATGGGAGATAAGAAATCCTCTCTTCCATTTAAACAAGCTGAGTTAGGGCTTTTGTTTCTGGTTGCTGAAAAATTCCCATCAATACATAGAAGGGGTTCTGAGCAGATGGGCAGAAGAGATGCCAGAAGGCAGACCAACAGCCACAAAAGGTAGAGAAAGCAGCACCACATGTTGCTGATGTCAGCAAGCAAGGGGCCCGCTCATGGTCTGAGTTTGCATTCCAGACCAAGCAAGGCAGGAAACCTTCCTAGGAAAAACCCAGTTAAGGACAGAGCCAGGACTGCAGCCCAGAAGGTTGAGGACAGATCCCTAGGTTCCATAACTGGGGACAAAGTAAACAGAAGAGAAAGGGACCACCGTTCCCCAATCAATCATGTGCCAAGCACTCCTCTCACTCAACGATTCTTATAAACTCATAAGGTAGGTTGGTTATCCTCCCCTTGCAGGTGAGGAAGCTGAGGCACAGAGAGACTAAATGACTTCCCCCAGGTCATCAGGCAGTCAACAGCAATACTGGGATTTGATTCAGGGTCTAACTCTGAAGTTCAGTCTCCATCTACTGTATCATGCTGCCTTCCCAAGAAACAAGGTAGGAGCTAAAAACCAAAATCGAGTTTCTCCCAGTTCTAAGTTCTAAACTTGAGCTTCTTTAGTACCTTGTCTAGTTACAGTACTGGCCTGGCTTAAAACTAAGGCTGCTGGTGAGGACTGTGGCTTGCTGGGGAAGAAGGAAAGGAATTTGGGACCAGCAGCCAGACATGTCCCATTGATGGTGAGTGCAGGACCCAGACCCCATTGGGCTCTGCCACCAATAGCAAGAAACACTCGCACCTTATACTTGCTTGTGGTGCCACTGAAGGAGCAGCCTGGGAGGTCCCCTGTCTGCAATCTGCATGCTAGTTGTCAATGTGGAGTAGCCATCAGACACATCAAGCCCATGAGTTTATTGAGAATAAGACCAATATTCAACAGAGGTATAGAAGTTAACAAACAGATCTGGAGTCAGAAAGGTAAATAATGTATTAGTTTTCTATTGCTGCTGTAACAAATTACCACAACCTTAGTGGCTTAAAAGAATACACAGTTATTTTCTAACAGTTACGGACATCAGAAATCCAAAATGGGTTTCACTGGGCCAAAGCCAAGGTGTTGGCACGGATGCAGTCCTTCTGGAGGACCTAAAAGAAACTCCATTGCCTTGCAGCTCTCAGCTTGTAGGGCTGCATTCCCTGCATTCCTTGGTTCATAGCCTCTTGCTCTATCTTCAAAGACAGCAGCATAACAGCTTCAAATTTCTATCTGCTTCCATTGTCATCACATCATCTTTTCTCTCTCCTGCAGTCAGATCTCCTTCTTATAAATATGCTAGTGATTACACTTAGGGCCCATCCAAATAACCAGGATAACCTCCTCAGGTAAAGACTTAATTATATCTGCCAAGTCCCTTTTGCCATGTAAATTAAACATTTCCAGGTACTGGGGATTAGGACCATAGGTAACTATTCACTCCACCACTTATTAGCTATGTGATCCTGGACAGTTTACTAAGTCACTCTGAGTCTCTGCTCCTTTATCTGTAAAATGGGATAACAATGATACCTAACTCACAGGATTATTGTAATAATTTAGAAAGAATGCATGTTAAGTATTAGCCCAGTGCTTGGCATACGAGTGTCACTGTAAGTGGAAAGAACTCCAAGTTTGGAGCCACATCATTCTGAGTTCTAAGTCCAGCCCTCCCACAAGTCAGCTGTGCACCCCTGGAAAATCACATCACCTCTCTGAGTCATTTTACATCTGTAGCATGGGAAAAACATTGGACCACTGTTCTCTCTGAGGGCACTTTAGAAAAAGAAATGATACTGCCATGTGTAATGAGCGTACCATAGAGAACCATTAAATCATAAGGATGAAGATGGGAATGAGAATGGCAGGAACAGTAACAAAATGTATTGAGCAGTTCATGCAGCACACTAACAAAAAAACAAACAAACCGATAAAAAAAAATGGGCAGAAGACCTAAATAGACATTTCTCCAAAGAAGACGTACAGATGGCCAACAAACCCAGGAAAAGATGCTCAACATCACTAATTATTAGAGAAATGCAAATCAAAACTACCATGAGGTATCACCTCACATCGATCAGAATGGCCATCATCAAAAAATCTACAAACAATAAACGCTGGAGAGGGTGTGGAGAAAAGGAAACCATCTTGCACTGTTGGTGGGAATGTAAATTGATACAGCCACTATGGAGAACAGTATGGAGGTTCCTTAAAAAACTAAAAATAGAACTACCATATGACCCAACAATCCCACTCCTGGGCATATACCTGAAGAAAAACGTAATTCAAAAAGATACATGCACCCCAATGTTCACTGCCTCACTATTTACCATAGCCAGGATATGGAAGCAACCTAAATGTCCATCAACAGAGGAATGGATAAAGAAGATGTGGTACATATATACAATGGAATATTACTCAGCCAGAAAAAGGAACGAAATTGGGTCATTTGTAGAGACGTGGATGGACCTAGAGACTGTCATACACACAGTGAAGTAAGTCAGAAAGAGAATAACAAATACTGTATATTAACGCATATACGTGGAGTCTAGAAAAATGGTATAGATTAACTTATTTGCAAAGCAGAAATAGAGACAAAGATGTAGAGAACAAACATATGGATACCAAGGTGGGGAAGAGGAGGGGGTGGGATGGCTTGGGAGATTGGGATTGACATATATACACTACTACGTATAAAACAGATAACTAATAAGAACAGACTGTATAGCACAGGGAACTCTACTCAGTGCTCTGTGGTGACCCAAATGGGAAGGAAATCCAAGGAAGAGGGGATATATGTATACGTGTGGCTGATTCACTTTGCTGTACAGCAGAAACTAACACAACATTGTAAAGCAACTATACTTCAATTAAAAAAAAATGTATTGAGCACTTATACATGGCAGGCATGGTTCTACGCTCTCTGGATCTAATCTTCACAATTGCTCTGTGAGATAGGAACTATCGCCATCCCATTTTGCAGATGAAGGAAAAGACATAGAAAGGTTAAGTAACTTGCCCAGGGTCACACAGCTAGAAAGTGCTTCTATTAGTTTCCTACACTACTGTAACAAACTACCACAAGCTGAGCAGCTTAAAACAACAGGATTTTTTTCTCTCACAGTTCTGGAGACCGGAAGTCCAAAATCAAGGAGCCAATAGGGCCACACTCACTCTAAGGACTCCAAGGGAGGATCCTTCCTTGCCTCTTCCAGCTTCTGGTGTTGCCAGCAGTCCTTCATGTTACTTGGCTTGTAGATACATCACTCCAATCTCTGCCTCTCACGGAGTGACATCTCATGGGATGGAGCAAGCATTTCCCCAGTTCTCCTGCCTCCAAGCAGCCTCAAACACAGGGGTAGCTACTGCACTGTCATGGTCATGGATGGCCCCAGGGCAAACAACCCTGGGAATAGCCCCCCAGTTCAGGCTCTATGAACCCATGTTTCACTCAGAACTGATTTTACTTCAAACCAAGTCCGAGCCCCATTATCATTACTTAATTTCAGTGTAACGGCAGTGTGAAACCGGGCTTTTACACAATATATCATCCCTACAGACTTGGATGCTAGCAGGACACAGCAGAAATACGGCATCCCAACTTCCCAATGTACTCACAGCCATCAGTATTGATGGCATGTCATCAATCAAATCTGGCAGGCTTTTAACGTGCACTCATGTTTAACTGAGCCTTACCATGCATTACAATGGAATATTTAAAACTATGTACACATTTTATCAAGACTTCATGACCACTAAATGCTCTCTGGTTTGCAGCTCCAAATATTACTCATTTCATCTAGAGAGGTGGCATGCAAAAGTAAAGAAACCAAGCGGGAAGAGAGTGTGATTAAGCACAGGGCAGGAGAAAGACACCATCAGAATCTGCTGCCTGATCCAGCCCTACGCTCCAGGCCAGGCCTCCAAGCATGGACTCACATCCCCTCCCACTTGCTTCCTTCTCAACCTAATGGGTCTTCAGGTCAAGATGGCTGATTCGAATCCCAGTCCTCAGGTGAGCTTGGCCAGGCTGCTTTACCCCCATCAGGTTCACTGTCCTCATCTGCAAAATGGAGATAAATTCTACCCAACTTGGGAGTTTCTGAGGACACAACCAACTCTTACACATCTACAGGTCTTGGCCCAAGTGTCACCTTCAAAGCGAAGCCTTCTCTGACTACCCCTTTTTTCAATTTAATTGCCACCACTCCCCCATCCTAGGCACGGCCAATCCTTCTTACCAGGCACCATTTTTCATTGTACTCATCACCTGCTCACAGATTCTCTGATTCACTTATGTGTTATGTGTACAATCTGCATCCCCATGCCAGAGCATAAGGTCAACAAAGGTGGGATTTATGTCTATTCTGTTCACTGACTTACTCCCAGTTCCTAGAACAGTACCTGGCACACAGTAGCTCTACTCAATAGATGTCTGTTGAGTACATGAATAAAGCACACAGTTGGCCCTTGATGAAGAGTTCACATTTGCTGGGTGTAGACAGACGGAATCTAGAGAACAAGCACGGGAAGAACAGCACGTGTGTGTTTAGCACAGACTGTGAGAGACACTGCAGTGAGTTTTGTGAGCATTACCCCCACCAATTCTGGCAGGCAGCTGGCAGTCTCCCACATTACAGATGAGAACTCTTGGCGTTCCTGCCCTGAACCTGCTGAATAGTCATGGTGTGACCTCAAGCAGGTCACTTGACTCCTGACATGTCTTCTCCTCTACGGCTCCTTCTTGTGCACTTCTACAGGACTCTGTCTTGTCCCTCTGCCACAGGAACCACACTCCATCATAAATTCCCTCTCCTGAACCAGCTGACCTACATGCAGGTAGAGCCCATGACTTACCCATTTCTGTGTCTCCATCACCTGGCAGTTGTCCCATATACATAGAATGAATAAATTAATAAAGGTAAAATAAAGAACTCAAACTAGAATCAGGGACAGCAAGTAGTGACATATGTATTGCCACCGCCCCCAACCCCAAACCTTAGAGCACAAAAAGAGTGAACCTTCATATTCTTTCTAAGCATGGACTCAGCCTCAAGATCCTCCTCCACAACTCACTGCAGACAGCCATTCCCCACCCATTAGAGTTGGCAGAGCACATGTATCAACCGTCCCTGTCACAGAAATGGTTGCTAGAAGAGCACCTAACCCGCTCCCTCTGCTTGGTGGGCACACGTCCTACATTTCCCACCCTTCTTGGAGAGAGCTGTGCCATGTGACAAGAGTCCCAGCCGACGGAATATGTGTGGGAGTGATGGGCACCACATCCGGCGCTGGCCTGTCCACACCGCCCACATGGGAGTTTCCGAGCTCCTTTCTCCCCTCTGAGGATTGATGCAGACAAACACCATGACCTTAAAGTCCTCATGTGGAAGATAGTGGATCCACAAGATAAAAGAAGCACGGAGCCCCAAGTCACCTCTTGGAGGAGAGCCATCTGCCAGCCAGGAAGGCTCATTGACAAGAGCAAGAAATAAATACTAACTACATATTCAGTACTCCATAATTCGAAGTTGTGTGTTACAGAAGCTTGCTTTACTTTAACTAATATACCTGGACTACTTTTTCTTTGTTTCAAAACCTTTCTTCTAGTTCCACAATCCTGTAATTCAAAAACTTTTCATTTGTTATCTAAGTGTCCAAAAGGTATTTTCTAGTAGCTTAATGAGACGTGTACTTCTGGGTGTTTTATGTCATGTTACAGGGCACTATCCCTTACTGTTCAGCAAGTAAACTTTTAACTCTGGGAAACACATAAAGAATTCCAAGATGTAATTCTTCAAATCACGGATCATCTTTTTGGGAAGATATTCACATGAAACAGTTGGCTATCCCAAAGCACTATCTCAAAAAATGCAGCAACAAATGACATGATCATTAGGAAGTAATACAACTACATCACTACCTTTGTGCCTTGGGCAAATTACTCACCCTCACCCACAGCCAACACCCCAGATTTCCATTTCCTCTTTCAATAACACATGCATAATTGCACACACCTCATTGGATCGAGGCTACTGTAAGTAAATATGGGTGACCTGCTTATAACAGTAACTGGCACAAAGTACGTATTCTATAAATTTTAGCTACCATGTGTGACAGGAATGATAGATCACTGTGGGCTAGAACGGCAGAAAATGAGTGTGGTGATGGATAAGAAAGGATATGATGGGGGAAGGAGGTAGGAGCAGGAATGTACATATTATGTTAAGGAAACAGTGAGGAAATCAGTCTAGATATGTTACAGAGACTTTGAAGCAAGGGATAAGTCTTACCAAGACTAGTTTCTGAAGGTCCCTAAATTCTAAAATGAGAAATCAATAAGTACTTTAACTTCTTTTTTGGAAAAGTGTGTGGTGAAGGAAGGATAGAGACATGACTGAATAGATGGAGGGATGAAAGGAGGAGGGAAGAGGGCAGGAAGGAAACCAAGAAGAAAGAAATGAGGGAGAGAGAGAGAGAAAACAGGAACGGTAAAGAAGGTTTGTCATTTGGGATTTGACAGTGTAGCATAGCAGAAAGAAATCATGCTTTAGAAGTAAAAAGACCTGGAGAGAAATTTCAACTCTGCTTTCTATTATTATATGATTTTGAATTAATTGCCTTTTCTCAGTAAGCCTTGGTTTCCTACTATAAAACAGGGGGTCATAATCCCCATATCACATGTCTGCTTGATGATAATTAAATGAGTAAACCATACAGGGCCTGGCACAGAATCTGCCGGTAGGGTAAGTTCCATTAGTCATTCACTGATTCAACATTTATGCAGCACTTACGAAGGCCCTGCAGTTGGATTGAAATTATGTTCCACAAATATTAGCCTTCCCTCCTCATGCTATTTAGTTAGCAAAAGCCATGCTTGCCGATGCAACAGCACTGAGTGCTTGGTCCCCAGCCAACATTTGGCGAGGACCCAAACCGGCAGTCAATGGGAACAAGAACAAAAGCCCAGAAAATGCCAGTTTCACCAAGTCCTGAGCAGTGTTTCGAGTCTTCACGCATCTCTGTCGGGTGTAGGACTGAAAGGCAGTCAAGTGTGGTGATGCCTTCCCCTCCTTTCCAGAACAGAAACAAGCCCTGGTCTAAGAAATAAGAAAGCTCCCCTCCAGATGCGCTTTCTATACCTGGCTCCCTTCCTGTCATCTGCAGTCAAAAAAGGGCAACCTACTCTTTTTTTTTTTTTTTTTAAACTTTTTTTTTGGGTTTATTTTATTATTTATTTATTTATTTATTTATGGCTGTGTTGGGTCTTCGTTTCTGTGCGAGGGCTTTCTCTAGTTGTGGCAAGTGGGGGCCACTCTTCATCGCAGTGCGCGGGCCTCTCACTATCGCGGCCTCTCTTGTTGGGGAGCACAGGCTCCAGACGCGCAGGCTCAGTAACTGTGGCTCACGGGCCTAGTTGCTCCGCGGCATGTGGGATCTTCCCAGACCAGGGCTCGAACCCGTGTCCCCTGCATTGGCAGGCAGATTCTCAACCACTGCGCCACCAGGGAAGCCCCAACCTACTCTTTATAATTTCTTAATTGGGCTAAAATTTCTGCCTGATTCTTTCTGCATTTGAAGAGCTGGGGAGGGAAGAGCCTCTCCAGCAGAGTTAGGAATGATAGTTACAGAAATAGACTCTCATCCAACCCTCGGGTGGGCCGGGCATGGTGTTCTCATCAAACAGTAGGCTTGGCTGAAGAAACAGCCCTCTTCTCAGAAAGCAAGAGTAAGTCTGCCAGCCAGGAGGCACCCACCGCTGCCCCACAAATGAAGAGGTTCCTGAGACTGAGAGCTATTTTGGCCACTTCCCCTCAAACCTAGCAGAAAACGTGTCCTGCTGAGAGACGGCAGCCCCCGCCTGTGGTTCTGCACATGTGGCTCACACAGCAGGACACCAGAGGCCGGCCAGTGCTGATGGTTCCTTAATGGGCTTGTTTGTACCCCTGAAACACCTGAAGTGTTGGAAAAACGTTAGTGGGAGGAGAGGGGAAAGAAGTGGGAGAAGAGCAGAATGGTCTTCAAAAATCATCAGGAAAACTGTGGCCTGAGTGGGAAAGAAAACATGAAGCAAGGGCTGCTCGCCACAAAAGTGAAGCTGGAAACGAGAACACTGCCAGCACCTAGCAGAGCAAGGGCTCTGGAGGCGACGGACTTCAGGGACTCATGGGGTTCTGCCCAACAGTCTCCTTTGCACGGCCAGCCACATAATTTGCAGGACCCAGTGCAAAATGAAATGAAATGAGAAGCCCCTTGCTCCAAAAGCAGAAAACCATGTTGTTAATGGCACTAAAATATAAAGCTTTTCTTTCTTCCACAGCCTTTCTCTCAACTTGTCATGATGCTTTTTATGTACGATTTAACCTCATTCTGAGTACAGAAAAATTAAAATTTTAAATTATTAGCATGAACTTTCACCTTTATGTTGTGCGGTACCAGTTTAAAATGCAAATTTAGGAGCATTTTACTCATATGTGGAATCACAAAAATTACACAGTTCATATTCCATAGCTTGTACATGCCTATGAATGTCATCCTTACCGTAACAGTGGAAACACTGCACCAAACTAATTCAACTGTCTTTACTCCACTTCTTGATATGTGCACTTTCCACCAACACTCTACCTCTGGCTTACTGAAGAAAGGAAAAGGAACTCCGGGTTGCCCAATCTTTCCCTTTCCTTCTCTGTCATCATTTTCATCCCCAGTGGTTGCCTAACACAGGGAAGTAACGTGAGTAAGAAAGGCAGGATATGCTAGGGCCCCTTGGTCACTCGCATTTCTTAGAATGCCATGACGTTCTTTCTTTGTTCAAAGCCAGTTCTGGTTTGAATGGAAAGCGTGGCCTGCTGCGGCTGTCGGCTCCCTCACTTGATACTCAGTAGTAGATGTTATGTACTTACCTTGTACTTGGCTTTGAGTCTCCCTGAACTCCCACGCATGGTGGGCCCCCTGGAATTCTGTGCTCTCAGGGCAGTGAAAATGCGATATGCAAACAGGAGGGCAAGGATCAGTGGACACACACATACTGTGTGTCTCCTCTGCTCACATGCATGCTTCACGGGACTTCACTTACAAAAGACAAGTTCAGAGATAAAATTTTCTAGAGCTTCAGGATAACTATAGCAGAGCACTAACACGAGTATAGAGCCCCTCTGAGGGCAGGGCACTACGTGACTGCTTGCCTGTGAGTTGATAAGCTTCTCCAGGGAGCCCCGGTCAAGCCAACAAAAACTTTCCTCCTAAATGACTGGATTCAATACCCCACATGCTCCAGGGTGTTCTTTCTAGACTCAGGGTCTTTACCCTCTGTAGTGGGGTGAACAGTGTCCCTCCAAAAGATATGGCCAAGTCCTAAGCCCCCATACCTGTGAATGTGATCTTGTTTGGAAATAGGATCTTTGCAGATTAGCTAAGGATCGATAGATGAGATCATGCTTTAAGGTGGGCCTTAAATCCAATGACTAGTGTCCTTACTAAAGACAGGAGAGGAATATTTGATATACACAGACATAGTGAAGAGACACAGGGAAAAAGGCCATGTGAAGACAGAGGCAGAGATTGGAGTGATGCTGCAGCAAACCAAGGAATATCAAGATCCACCAGAAGCTAGAAGCAAGAAGAATTCTCACCTAGGAAACATGGCCCTGTTGACACCTTGACTTTGGACTTCTGGCCTCCAGAACTGTAAGAGAATAAACTTCTATTGTTTTAAACCATAAAATGTGTGGTAATTTGTTGTGGTGGCCCTGGGAAACTAACACACTCATGCCTTTCCTTCTGCCCGGGCTGCCTCCCCCACCCACATATATCATGCTATTGTATGGAAAGCACCTAGCAGAGCTTGTGGCACATAGCTTTTGTTCAATAAACAGTAGCTAAGATAGAACCTTCAAAAGCACAAGGACTTGTCTATCATGACTCTATCCTCGGTGCCCAGCACATGGAAGAGGTTTGCTGTGTAGTTTTTAAATCAGCAAGTAAATTAATGAATGAATTTCCCTTTCAGGTTCAACATAGGTTTGACATTTACCCAACAATTTCCCCCAACACCCTGTGAGTAAATTAAACATATCTCTTTATATTGCTATAGTACTGTTCGTGTTTATTCACTCATCCATTCAGTAACTATCTGAGGGCCTACTATGAGCCTGGCCCTATTCAAGGTGCTTTTTAATTTTATCCAGTGTTCACTATATGCCAGGTGCTGTTTTGAGCACTTTACATATATTAACCCATTCATTCTCACACTCCTATAAGTACTGTCATTATCCCCAATTTCCCCAGATAAGAAAATCCAGGCTCAGAGAGGTACGGCAACTTGCCCAGGGTTATACAGCTTGTGAGTGGCAGAGCCAGGGTTTAAACCCAACTGACCCTAAGCTTTCCATCAACACACTACACTGCTATGAAGGTTAATCTGGGTTGTTCTGACTACCTCCAATCACCATGTATGTATACACATTGTAGCACTTATCACATGGTGCTGAAATTTTGTACCCATCTGTGAGCCCTGAAGGTGAGAGCTGTAAATGTCCATCTCTGCATCTACCTAACACAGATGGGTGCTCTGAAACACTGAAAAAAGTGAACAAATGCAGTTCATTTGTGATCAACCCTGCTGGACACCTGCCAACAAACTCAGAGGGTTAATTTTAAGATCTCTGTCATTTAGCTGAAGAAACCTCTCAGTCTCAGGAGATCATGGAAGAAAGAGAATCATCACATCTGGGAAGTGCCCACCTTCTGTAACTTGGTGCCATCTCCAGGAAACCTCCCCAGTCCCTTGTGACACTTGTTCTTAATGAAAAGAGAGAAGGACTGGGCATTTGAGTTTGAAATCCAGGACCCTATAGAACAGGCTGTGGTGACTAATACCACAGCTGCCATTAAACCATTTCTAGAAACTGGGCCAACAGGCTTCTCAGGTGAAGAGAAGACAGCTCCTCATCAACTGTTCTGACCTGTTTCTCAGCCATGGGAATGAGCTGGGGAAAGATGTTGTAAGCCCACCCATCCTGAAGCCTTCAGGGATGTCCTAGTTCAAGAGTACAGGAGTACATCTGGGCTTACCATGGACCCTGGGAGGACATGCTACCAGAGGAATGTGCCTTTAAATACACTTTCTGGGCTACATGGAGTGCTTTTTAATGTCATAGAAGTAAAATGCAAAATCATGATCAAGGGCCCTGGAACCATGCCTCCCAGTACTGGTGATATTCAAGTGGACTCACTGATCCCCTTATGCCTTTTATGTTTCTATCTATTTATATTGATTTCTGTTTCTCTAGTTCTTAAATGTAAGCTCCTTGAGGGTTGGGCATCTTCCATCTTCACCACCATATCCTGAGTCTGGTGCTGGTAGGCACTCAAATGTTTGTTGACTAACAGTCTATTATGTGATGCTAAAATGATTGGATGAACGGCTGCCAAGTTTGAAGCCATATCAGTTAGCTATTGCTACATCACCAACCACTCTCAAACCGAGTGGCTTAAATTCATAAGCATTTACCATTGCTCATGAGTCCCCAGACCAGCTGGGTGGTTCTGATGATCCAGACCAGGCTTGTTTGAGTTCAGCAGGGCTGCCTCATGTGTCTGTGGGCAGCTGGCAGGTTGGCTGGAGGCCAGCTGGCCTAGGATGGCCTCACTCACATCTGGTCATTGGTTAGCCATTGAGAGGATTTCAAAGGTAACTGGGTCACAGGTCTCTTATCCATCTGGCCACGCTGGTCATGCCTCTTACCACATGGTGCAAGGCCTAGGCTCAGGTCTGGCATGCCATCACTTCCATCACACTGTGTGGATCAAAGCAGGTCACAGGCCTGCCCAGAATTCCCAGGGATGGGAAAACAGACAACACTTCTTGATGGGAGGAATTGCAAAGCCACATCACAAGGGGTCTATTGTGGCCATTTTTGCAGCCTACCTTCAGGTATTTTTCCAAATCTATGGCTAAAAATACAGATTATATGTCTTGCAATGCATTGTTGGAAGTTCCTTGAGGGACATTTCAAGGAGATGGACTATTAACTCTGGGAGCTAATGCAAGTCTTAATTTGTCATCGTGCTGCTATGAGGCTCCAAGAGCATCAGTAGTAGGGATTCAATTATTTGAGTTCTCCCAGTGGGAAGAAGGAGTAAAAATAATTAGAATTATGATGATCATAACTTTTAAATAACAGACAAAGGAAGAGGAAGAGTAATATCCATTGTATAAGTCCCAACTACGTGCCAAGCATAGGACAGGGCCTTTTGTATATATTGTTCCCAAAGAGATCTTTTCAACCACTTCCCTGATGTGGAGACAAGCTCAGAAAAGGTAACCAACTTGCCCAAACAGTGGTGACAGAACGCAAGCTCAGGTCTGCCGACTTCAGAGTGAGGGCTTTGTCCATTAGGCCAAGCTCACATATGAACATTCCAGGAAGAGAACACAAAGTGGGGAAGTAATTCACTTTACATGGCTTGACCCTCTGGTACTTAAGAACACTCTGGCCCTGCAGTGCCATCTTGCCTGGGCTAGAAATACCTTCTGGTCAATGCTGGGTCAGAGTTTTAGTAGCCATGAGGGCAGCTGCGTTATTGAGGTTTCTATTGTCTGATGACTTGGGCAAACAGTAAAGCTTAATTTTATTAACTCGTATTGATTTACATAGCTTGGCTCTTTCCACAAAGAGGAGGAAACTTACAAAGAAAACAACACAGCTGAATATAGAATCCCAGAAATCAAATGATATTAAAAAGACATTCCCAGAACCATTTTTTCCATTGCATCTTTTATTGTCCTATGTGGACAAAATGAGAAATCACCATCACAGAATCTCAGCCCTGGAAGAGGCTGCGGTGGGTTTCAAACCAGAGAACATAAAAATCACTGGAGAATGTGTTTAAAATGCGGATTACTCAACCCCACTCCCAGAGATTGATTCAGGTGGTCCGCGTGAAGCCTTAAAACGTGTTTAAGGCAATTCTGTTGTGAATGGCACAAAGATTACGCCTTGAAAAATCCAAACCCCTTAATGAAGGACATCACCTTTCTAGCACTCACTGCTATACTAAGCACAGTGCTGGGCTGCAGAGGTAGAAAGATAAATAAGAGGAGAACCCCTGTCCTTAAGAAGCTCAAAGTGGAGCCACAGAAACAGTGAATTACACAACCAATGGTGACACAACTTATTCAGTGCCACAAAGTTAAAGAACCCTTCGAAGAATATGGGTAAGTTTCATCTGTTAGGTATCTCTGTGGGGAGTGATGGTTAAGAGTTCAAGCTCTGCAGGTGAACTGTCTACAGATGATATGAATCCTGGCTCAGAATTTTCTAGCTGTATGATCTTGGGCAAGGGACTTAACCTCTCTGGGACTTGGCTTTCTCAATTGTAAAATGGTGAGAAGGGTAGTACCTACCTTATTAGGTTGTGAGGATTCAATGACAGAATACATGAGTAACATGTTATATCTCAGAGTGTTAATCTGTGCATTGTCTATGTGTTTTCCTACCCTGGGTGCTGCAAAAACTGTGTTAATGTTGATGGTGGTGGTGATGGCAATGGTAGGGTAATGGTGTTAATGGTGATGGTGGTGGTGTGATGGTGGTGACAGTGATGGTGGGGATGATGGTAGTGAACATGGTGATGATGATGGTGGTGGTGATGGAGAACGTGGTGGTAGAGACAGGAGTGGTGATGATGGTAATGGTGTCTAACCTCTCCTCAGTCTACCTGGAAACAAAAACAAAGACTAAAATAAGCTACAGCCCAAAGACAAGAAAAGAAAGATCCTAATGCCTGGTTAAGAAGCAAATTCTTCATTTCCCAATTCCCAAAGAAAGGTAAGACAGATTTGGGGTGAGTAGTAAGAGAGATAATGAGTTCTATTTTGGCTAGTAAGTTTGAGAATTTCCAGCTATAAAAGTGGTTCTGTAGCTTTGGAGAAAGATGAAGGTAGGAAATATAGTTTTGACAATCAGTCACACACACAGAGAAGGTACTGGGAAAAGAATATGCAGGGGAAATCTGTAGAGAAAAAAGAAGAAAGAGAAGATACAGGGGCAAAGTTAGAAGCCAGGGCAATGGTACGACCTCTATCTAACGTGAGTTATTCTTTAGGTACAGTAGTTTAGTCAGTTACAAATTCAACTAATTTCTATCTTATCTGAAAAAAGATATCAAAGGAAACATTACTTAATTCTGCGCTGAAATCAAAATATGCAACATGTATATTTTCAACATGATCTTTCGGTCTAATAATCTTACTAGAAGGTGAAATGTCAGTTCAACATGAATGTTCTCAGCAAACCTATGCTATGTCCAGTGATCCTTGTTTTCTTTTCTATGGGATCACAACTACCACTTTAAAAATCCCTCTATAACTTCTCCAGGTATCTTTTTCAAGGTTTTATTTGCAATTTCAAGATTCTACCATTTTCCCCTTTTTGGAAAATTAGAACATTTGCCCCCTACAGACATCTAGCAGCTCCCCTACCCCTCATTATGTCTCAAAGATCATATGCTATAGCTTCACAATTTCAGTTGAAAATTGTCTCTTCTGGTATATAACTCATGTTGACCTGTGACCTCTGAATTCATTCAGTGATGCTCCACATTCTCTTAAGATATCCTCACCCTTCAAGTGTTGATTCCTTCTAAGGCACATGTATTCTTACCTGTCCAGTTTGAATACCCGTTTCCTCTCCTGAGACAGTGAAAGCATGGTGCTCTGGGGCAGAATCTTGAATTTGCTGGACACCCGATTCATGGGCTGTTCATGGGAGGCCATGTTTTACACCTAGAACATTCCTTCCACGTGTGCCTGCTCCACCTCTACATCTGTCCTGAAGGATCTGACCACTATTTGTACCAGCTCATCTACCTCTGCTCCATTTCACACTTCTTGATCTACCTGCCCCCAATCTGCTCTTGGTCACTAAAGAGACTGATTGGGATTCTTGTGACTAACCAGAGAAGGAGAAACCCTTGGCTAGAAGCAATATTAAAACCTATTTGATATTCCTAAAATCTAAATAGGATTAGTTAGACCACCCTGAAGAATTTGGGAGGGCCCCAAAATTCATTTATTTATTTTACCATTATTTATTGACCTCTTAGGTGCTAGACACTATGACAGCACTGAATTTACAATGGTGAGCAAAATGATACATAACCATGGCCCACATGAAGCTCAAAGTCCACCAAGGAAGAGAGATATTAACCCAATTAACCCACAACTAAGTGTAAAATTCAGACTCCTAAGTACTATGAGGAAGGGTAGGGTAAGTGATTCTTCATGAATGTAAAATAGGAATATTCTGACCTTTTGGGGGATATAAGGAAAGGCATCCTTGAAGAAACGACCACAGAGTTGAGATCCAAAGGCTGCACAGGAATTAACCAGGTCAGGGTTTCTCACCCCTAGAGGCATATTAGAATTACCTGTAGAGCTCTTAAAATGCTGATTACCAGGCCTCTCTCCAGATCAATGAAATTCAAATCTTTGGTGGTAGGCCCAAGCACTGATATTTTTAGGATCCTTCGTCCTGCACCCCAGACAATTCTAATGTGCAGCCAAGGTTGGGAGCCACTAAACAGGGAGGGAGAGACTGGGGGTGAAGAAAGGGCAGGTGCAAAGTCCCATGAAGGAGACAGACATGGCCGCTGGTGGAACCTAAAGAAAGCTGGTGTGGCTTGAGCATGGAGAACAAGAGGGAGCTCTTGTAGATGAGGCAGGAAAGGAGGGCAGGGGTCAGACAGGACCATGCAGGCGGTGTTAAGAATTTTAGTTTTTTATATTAACATCAATGAGAATCTAGTGAAGTTTTTTGTTTTGGGGTGTTTTGGGGGTTTTGTGAGGTTTTTGTTTGTTTGTTTGTTTAATTATTTTGGCCATGATCAGCTTTGCATTCTGAAAAGATCTTTCTGACTTTCTGATAGAGAAAGATTGGAGGAAGCAGGTGGGACTAGAGCTGGAAGGAGAAAGGGGCGCCCACCTGACCTACAGGCTGAGAACTGGAGGACATACAAAGACGACTTTCCCCAGGGTAGTGGAAGAGGGCAGAGTGAGGTCTGTCCATGAGAGAGACGGGCCTTGCCAAGCAGGCAGAGCATTCTGGCAGCCTCAGAGAGCACTAATCAACAAGTTTGGCTGAAACCCCTCTTTTCGGGAGCACCAGGCACAGCGGCTTCAACAGCTCTGCTTGGCACAGGGCTGGGCGACACTGCCGCAATTCAGGCAGCCCGCCGGAAGCCATATGCCCTGCTTAACTCCTCCACTAACCTACTGCTTGCAGCCATGCAGACATATGCATTCTTCATATGGTTACAGCGTCTTAAACTCCTGAGGAAGTTGGGTGGAGGGATGTTCCCACCCAGGCATGGTGATGGAGAGGAAAATTGTCAGAAGTATTTCTTGGCTGAGATTGGCAACATACACTGTCACTTGAACCTATCAATAGACCAGGCTGATGATGTTTTTCACTTAACACCTAGCGATGAGGCTGTCAGAAACTGGCAGGAGATCCCTGCATGCCCTGCCAAGAGAGAAGAACATGAAAATCTGTCGAAATTCATGCTTGCTAATAAATATACCCCTGGAATTCTTTTTTAAGGAACCCAGGGTTTCAGATGTCTAGGCAACATTTGCCAGGGATTCAAAAAGCCTCATCAAGCCAAGAGGTTTCTCTCTAGCTCCAGTTTTCATGTGACTTTGGCTTGCTGGCAGAGGAAAGGGTGAACCAGAGGCTTAGTGAAGGAGGGGCCCCAAAGATACTAATCATTGTAAATTCTAGCCTGGGAGCCTGAAATCTATGGGCAAAGTGAGCAGACACATGACAGTGCCCCTAGGCTCCAGGCATGCCCTCTAGGCCACTGGGACCAGATTCCCAGTGCTACCTACATCAGGAGAGGGCATGGTGGCGCTGCGGAGGGTTCAAAGGGGAGATTAAATAACCAGAAGTTCATGCTGTCTGGTTGCTGTGCAGTCGTTGGTGCTGTTCAATGAACAGGCCCAGTAGGATAGCACTTCCCCACTCCCTGGAAGCTAGGTGAGGTCATGTGGCTTGCACAGGCCAATGGAAATAATGCACATCACACTGTTGGGTGGAAGCTTTAAGAGCCAAAGTACAATTTGCCCTTGTGCTTTCCTCCTGCCCCAGTGACTAGCAGCAGTGACTGCTCCATTAGCTGGGTCCCAGAGCAAGGATGGCACAGAGGAGCACCCCAGCTGGCCTGCAATAGACATGGAGCTTGACTGGAAAATAAAAGGAGTTGTTATAAGTCACTGAGATATGAGGATTGCTACAGCATAATTCAGCCTACGTGCTGTTAGAGCCATTTTGAACAATTCCTTCTCTCTTCCCTTATTGCATACTTACTGCAACATTTCTGTGCTCTGATCTACCACAGATGATTTGGGGTAAGGGTCTTAAACTCCCTAAACCTCAGTATCTTCATTCCTAAATTATGAATAATAATATTATCCATGCTATAAGGTTCTTGCAATAATTAAAAAAGTAATGTCTAGAAATGATTAATTTTTATTACATGCCACGAATAGTCAACATAGCAGGCTTTAGATTGCCATCCTTAGAAAGGTCTGCTTACAAGCTTGGCCCTTGGCTAGTATCTGGGAACTTGGATTTTAGGAGCATTCCCACCATTCCAAAACTGATAAAGGTGCCTACTATATCTAAACTTTGTACAAACAATATGGTTTATGTTGAACAACTGCTTTTCTTCTGGGAGTCTGGAATTTTTGCACATGCTAGGCAGAAGGTGTCTACATGACCAGCCCCCAGTAAAACCCATGGGCACTGGGTCTCTAACAATATTCCACAGTAGACAACGCTTCACAATTTTGTCACAACTCATTGATAGGGGAATTAAGTGCATCCTGTGTGACTCCACTAGGACAGGAATCTTGGAAGCTTGTGCCTGCTTTCCTCCAGACTTTGCCCCATGAGCTTTTTCCCTTTGGTAATTTTGCTTTGTATCCTTTCACTGTAAGTCTTAGCCATGAGTCCAACGATATCCTGAGTCCTATGAGTCCTCCATATGAATCACCAAACCTGGGAGTGCTCTTGGGGACTTAAAGTTATGGTTTGCTCTAAGTTAACAATAAGTATAAAAAGATAGTTAACAATAAATGTAAGTATTATTAATATTAAAAATAAAGGGACACACATTTATGATAAAAACTCTCCAGAAAGTGGGCATAGAGGGAACCTACCTCAACATAATAAAGGCCATATATGACAAACCCACAACAAACATTATTCTCAATGGTGAAAAACTGAAAGCATTTCCTCTAAGATCAGGAACAAGACAAGGATGTCCACTCTCACCACTATTATTCAACATAGTTTTGGAAGTCCTAGCCACAGCAATCAGAGAAGAAAAAGAAATAAAAGGAATCCAAATTGGAAAAGAAGAAGTAAAACTGCCACTGTTTGCAGATAACCTGATACTATACATAGAAAATCCTAAAGATGCCACCAGAAAACTGCTAGAGCTAATCAATGAATTTGGTAAAGTTGCAGGATACAAAATTAATGCACAGAAATCTCTTGCATTCCTATACACTAATGATGAAAAATCTGAAAGAGAAATTAAGGAAATACTCCCATTTACCATTGCAACAAAAAGAATAAAATACCTAGGAATAAACCTACCTAGGGAGACCAAAGACCTGTATGCAGAAAACTATAAGACACTGATGAAAGATATTAAAGATGATACCAACAGATGGAGAGATATACCATGTTCTTGGATTGGAAGAATCAATATTGTGAAAATGACTATACTACCCAAAGCAATCTACAGATTCAATGCAATGCCTATCAATTACCAATGGCATTTTTTATGGATCTAGAACAAAAAGTCTTAAAACCTGTATGGAGACACAAAACAGCCCGAATAGCCAAAGCAGTCTTGAGGGAAAAAAACGGAGCTGGAGGAATCAGACTCCCTGACTTCAGACTATACTACAAAGCTACAGTAATCAAGACAATACAGTACTGGCACAAAAACAGAAACACAGATCAATGGAACAAGATAGAAAGCACAGAGATAAACCCACGCACCTATGTTCAACTAATCTATGACAAAGGAGGCAAGGATATAAAATGGAGAAAAGACAGTCTCTTCAATAAGTGGTGCTGGGAAAACTAGACAGCTACAAGTAAAAGAATGAAATTAGAACACTCCCTAACACCATACACAAAAATAAACTCAAAATGGATTAGAGACCTAAATGTAAGACCGGACACTATAAAACTCTTAGAGGAAAACATAGGAAAAACACTCTTTGACATAAACCACAGCAAGATCTTTTTTGATCCACCTCCTAGAGTAATGGAAATAAAAACAAAAATAAACAAATGGGACCTAATGAAACTTCAAAGCTTTTGCATAGCAAAGGAAACCATAAACAAGACGAAAAGACAACCCTCAGAACGGGAGAAAATATTTGCAAACGAATCAACGGACAAAGGATTAATCTCCAAAATATACAAAAAGCTCATGCAGCTCAATATCAAAAAAAGAAAAAACCCAATCAAAATATGGGCAGAAGACCTAAATAGACATTTCTCCAAAGAAGACAGACAGATGGCCAAGAGGCACATGAAAAGATGTTCAACATCATTAATTGTTAGAGAGATGCAAATCAAAACTACAATGAGGTACCACCTCACACTGGTCAGGATGGCCATCATCAAAAAATCTACAAACAATAAGTGCTGGAGAGGGTGTGGAGAAAAGGGACCCCTCTTGCACTGTTGGTGGGGATGTAAACTGATACAACCACTAAGGAGAACAGTATGGAGGTTCCTTAAAAAACTAAAAATAGAACAACCATATGACCCAGCAGTTCCACTACTGGGCATATACCCTGAGAAAACCATAATTCAAAAAGACACGTGCACCCCAATGTTCATTGCAGCACTATTTACAATAGCCAGGACATGGAAGCAACCTAAGTGTCCATCAACAGAGGAATTGATAAAGAAGATGTGGTACATATATACGATGGAATATTACTGAGCCAGAAAAAGGAACAAAATTGCGTCATTTGCAGAGACATGGATGGACCTAGAGACTGTCATACAGAGTGAAGTAAGTCAGAAACAGAATAACAAATAGCATATACTAACATATATAATGTGGAATCTAAAAATATGTATAGATGATCTTATTTGCGAAGCGGAAATAGAGACACAGACGTAGAGAACAAACGTATGGATACCAAAGGGGAAGGGGCGGGTGGGATGAATTGGGAGATGGGGATTGACATATATATACTATTGATACTATGCATAAAATAGATAACTAATGCAAACCTACTGTATAGCACAGGGAACTCTACTCAGTGCTCTGTGGTGAACTAAATGGGAAGGAAATCCAAAAAAGAAGGGATATATGTATATATATAGCTGATTCACTTTGCTGTACAGTAGAAACTAACACAACATTGTAAAGCAACTATATATATATATATATATATATATATATATATACATACACACACTCCAATAAAAGAAATAAATAAATAAACAAAACGGAAACACACAGAAAGAAATGAAAATATCTAATTCATAGATAACCACAAAACAAAAACACCAGGACAATGACTTGTATCTCAGAGGTACTTACTCAACTACCAACTACCAAGAATGGTGATTTATCTAGCCTAAAATCCCTGAAGTACCCTCCCGGTGGGACCAGCGTTGCCCACAGGTACTGAGTCTGTCCCTAACTGAGATCTGCATAGAAGTAGCTGTTCCTAGAGTAACTCAATGAAAACTACCACAAAGCTAGGAACAACAGGAGCCGACATCTAGTGAACACTGTTCTCCACCTTCTATACACACCATCTCATTTAATCCTCACAACAGTGCTCTGGTATAGGCACAATCGCTGTCCCCACAGGTGAGGAAACAAACACAGAGAGGTTTAGCCACGTGCTGACAGGACAGCTTCAGAGTTGAGGGAGCAGACTTGGGAGTCCACCCAAACTTGGTTCCCATGTCAAAGCTGTATGAGTTTCTTGGGGATGCCATAACAAATTGCTACAAACTGGAGAGCTTAAAACAACAGAAGGTTATTCTCTTGCAGTTCTGGAGGCCAGAAGTTCAAAATTAAGGTGTCAGCGGGGCCATGCTCCCTCTCAAAGCTCTTGGGGAGGATCCTTCCTTTTCTCTCCCAGCTTCTGGTAGCTCCAGGTGTTCCTTGACTTGTGGCTTCATCACTCCCATCTCTGCCTCTGTCTTCATGTGGTCTTCTCTTCTGTGTCTATCTCTCTTCTATGTATCTCTTTATAAGGACATTTGTGATTAGATTTAGGGCTCACCCAGATATTCCAGGTTGATCTCAAGATCCTTAACTTAATTACATCCGCAAAGACTTTTTTTCCAAATAAAGTCACATTCACAGGTTCTAGGGATGAGGACTATCTTTCTGGGGCCATCATTCAGCCCACAAACACCAACAGCTAGTTCTATGCCATTGCAGGCCAGTAATTTAAACTTTTGGCAGTCAAGTGAGGCAGTGCATGAAAAACGTTCAGCATGTGGTCTGGCATATTATAAGAGCCCAATAAACATCAGTTACTATTACTGCCCTTCATCACACAACTGTTGAGAGGAGGAACTAGGATTTGAACCAGGTGCACATAACTAATATTCTTATTTCACTCTGAGAATAAAGAGGGGGGCTTGGAGAAATCTTTGCAGACCCAATGATCACCCACCTATCAACCTACAGTCATTCTGACTAGGACCCTTTGACATACTCTCCTGGTCCAGAGCTTGAGAAGGGGCTGAACTCTCCCCAGATCCCCTCCTGAGGCCCTCAAAAAATTATCCTGGAGAATCTCGGTTCCTCTGTCTCACCACCTCAAAAACCCTGACAGTAATTACAGTTGCCATACTAGAGTGTTTTGAGGGTTACTGAGTTAATGACTATAAAGTCTGTGGAGCTCTTCAGAGGGAAGAAGCCACAAAAATCAGATAAATAAAACAGTCAATCGGCACGTGTTTACTGTGTTCGCAGGGTGCATAGCCCTCTACTCGGAAATAAAGATTAAAGAGGAGAAAAGCAAAGAAAAAGAAGGAGCAAAGTTAGTTCAATCAAAGTCTTTCCAGGCCAGAGTACAAGACCAGCTATAAACTAAAGATCTAGAGTTCTCCAAGACTAAAAAATGAAAGAGATACCCACAGATCAATAAGAAAAAGGTAAAGAACTTGATTAGAAACAAGGGGAGGCAAAAAGAATTTAAGTAGGCAGTTCACAGAAAAATAAAACTAACCAGTAAGCAATAGAGTGATGCTTAACTGTTCTCATAATTAATCAAAACAATAACAAGATACCAGTTTTCACTTATCACGTGGGCAATTTTTTGATTTTCTGATACACAGCGAGGGAGTGAAGATACAGGCACTCTCCATCCGCTTCTGGGGATTTGGAACAACCTGTCTGGAGAACAATGAAGCAAGAGCTATCACAATTAAAAATATATATGCCCTTTGACCCAGCAATCTCACAGCTAAGAATCTGCCCTAGGAGTACACTCACAAAAACACACCTGGCCATAAAAACATATTCATTACATTACTGCTCTTAATGACAGAAAATTGGGAACAACCTAATGTCTGGGAGTAGTGCACTGGTTAAATTATGGATAATGTACATGGTAAACACCAGGTAGATGTAAGCAAGCATGAGGTAACTCTGTCCACTGGTAGGAGAGCATGCCACGGCGTCATAATAAGAGAAAGAAGCTAGAACAAAACAGTATGCACAGTACAACCCTTTTATGAATAAGAATATGGGGGGCTTCATATATAAGGATGAACCTCGGAATGTGCTGTGAACCTGGATCTGCACTCGTGGCTCTGCTGTGACCAAAGGGCTGCCCTACAAGGAGGTCATCAGGGTTAGGGTTGGAGCCTGGAGAGACGGGAGATTTATTTTGTTTTCTTTGTGAAAGCCAAACTCCACTCAGATTCATCACAAGAACAAGGAAGAACATAGTGTACTAAGATCCTGAACTCGGAGCCAGGCTTCCCAGGTTCAAATTCCAACTCTAGTGCTGCTTACTAGCTGTGTGACTTTAGGCAAGTCACTTCACCTCTCAGTTCCTTAGTTTCCATAAAATAGCAATAAGCAATACTTACTTCGTAGAGTTGTGGTTTTTTTTTAAGTGGAAGCAGGTTTTTTTGAGAGAGATATACATTCCATAGGCAGAATGCAGTTCATCTCAGAAGGCGAGAGCCTTCGTAGAGTCTTTATGAAACATAAATGTGTTCTATCTGAGGAGTACTTCAGACAATGCTTGGCAGATAGCCACTCCCTCTGTAAATGCTGTTAAGCAAGTAAATTGGACTCAAACACCGAGTCCTCCATCTCCTGTATCCCAGTGTGACTCCCTCTGTTGGTGTGGCCCCAAACACCCAAGGGAAAAAGAAGGAAAAGAAAGGTGCCTTTTACGTATTCAGTGGGCCACTCTACAGGATGAAGTCATTTTAAAAAGGATAATTAGAGCTCCAATTGGTTTTCATTTTATTTCATTTTCTTGCCTGCAGTTAACAAGCACGGAGATTGTGTTACTTCCACAGCAGCCAACAGCAAAGCCGCCTGGTTCCCCCTATTTCTCTAGCAAACTGGTGAAAGAGAGAAGCCTACTGGTGCAAACTGCTCTGATGGGAGGAAGCATCTAAAATGCATTTTAATTTCAATTTGTGTGAAGCTTTTGTATCAAATTACGGATCTGGGGCATGATGCGGCTCAGTGAAGAACCCCATTTTCCATCCATTTGGATGTGTTCGTTGTGCTGTCAGGGGGTAAAATAATTAAGGCTGAAAACCTATCTCCACTGGAGACCGTCTACTGGTGTCCCACTTCCTGTGTTGATCAAGTCAGGGGACAGACCGATGATCAGTATTCCAGGACCAGCGTTGCCCCCGCCCCGGAAGTCCCAGACCAGCCAAAAATCCCCAGTCAAGGAGTCCGAGGGGCTTCTCACTTAAATGTGATCATGCCAGTGGTCTGATGCCAACAGCAAGCCAAGGTTGCCTAAACAAACTAAAACAGAAGCTGGACGAATTCAGTAAAGCAGATGAATTCTGCAAAACCACTGAGTAACTGGTTATTAGGCAGCTGAATTCACCTAATTGCGTTTACGCAAGTCAGATTGCGTCTGCATTTGGAGGCCAAAGCAATCAGGCTAAAAAAGCCACACTTGCTTACATATTTTTTTATTCCTCTGGTCTGGCACAGCAGGTGGTTTCCTTGTGGTGCACAAGTTCTGCTGTATAAAAGGATCCCCTTTACTGGGACTGTGCACCCATCCATCCCCAGCTCTGTGAGTGTTAGCTGCTAACAGGTCACAGGTGTCTTCCTTCTCAAAGAATGGCTGTCATCTAGGAGGAGTCATGTCATCTAGGAGGATGCATGCTGTCCCCAAGCCTCACTACAACCATCAATCCAGGAGCCACCAATGACTGGCTTAAACTGGAATCAAAGGGTAGCCTCCTTGCCTCAAGAGAGAATAACTCTGCACTGTGACTCATATCCAGAGCAACACCCTCCATGAATCAGGCCAAGGCTAGATTTTAATCAGGGACACAGCCCTGATTAGCAATCCCCTTTCATCTTGTCTTCCTCACTCTCTTATGGGGGTCTCCTGAGAGCATTCTCTCAATAAATCATGTGTACCCAAATCCCTGTCTCAGGCTCTGCTTCTAGGGAACCCAACTGTATTAGTTTCCTATCACTGCTATAACAAATCACCACACATTTAGCAACTCAAACAATGCAAATTTATTACATTACAGCTCTGGAGGTCAGAAAACTGACCCAGGTCTCACCAGGCTAAATCAAGGTGTTGGCAGGGCTGTCTTCCTTCTGGAGACTCTTGGGGACAATCCATTCCTTGCCTTTTCCAATACCTAGAAGTCACCTGCATTTCTTTGCTCATTGCCCTGTATCACTGCAACCTTTTCTTCCATTGTCACGTCAGCTTCTCTGACTCTGACCCCTCCCTCATTCCCCTTATAATGATACTTGTAAATATATTGGACCCACCTGGATAATCCAGGCTAATTTCCCCATGTCAAGATCCTTCACTGAAGCACATCTGCAGAGTCTTCTTTACCATGTCAGGTAACATACTAGTTCCAGGAATTAGGATATGGACATCTCTGGGGCCCCTATTCCGCCTCCCACACTAACCTAAGAGAATATGAGAAGCAGACCTAAGAACCAGACTCAAAGGAAGGTATTCTGCCGTTGAATCACTAATTGGCTGCCTGGCAATGCGGAGTCCATCACCGAGGGGAGATGGGGCATCATCCGTCCCTGGCATGTTGGCACAGTGCAATTACTAAGACTTCCACCTGTGGATAACTGGGACAGGCTATAGGTGGAAGGGGATGCACTGGCTTATGTAACATCTCTGGTGTTGAGGAGGAGTGAAAGATACAGTAATTATCAGGACTGTAAAACTGGGTGGCTGTTGCCGAATACCATGAATGCATCGAAGAGAAAAGATTGGCAGCCGCATGGCAATCGTTCAACAACTTAGAGCACATTGTGTTGTGTCAGAAAGCCTCCTTGGCAGTATTTAAAGAAACCCTGATATTCTTCAGGATGAAAACAGAGCTGAAGAACAGACACAGGACTTAACTGTAAGAATGGCAGAACTTCAGAGAAGGCTGAATTTTCAGGCTAGGCACAGGTCCTACAATCAAGTCAGGACCTTGATGGGAATGAGTGGGACTCCGAGAATTGGGGTGGAGATATCTGGGAAGATGCACTTGATTACCTTTGACCCTAAGAGCCCACTGAATTCTCTGGGCCTGCCAAAGTGTCCTCCTTTCTCTTGTTGGAAGACAGGCCCCCTTCTTTGCTTGAAGAATAGCAATGCCTCAAGTGGGGCAGGTGCCTAACAAAGCAACGTTCCCACCTCCACTGCTGGCTACCAGACCAATACCAAGCGTTGACTCTCAGCCTAAACTAATGAGCAGGTGTTGGGCCTGCTAGGGAGAGAGGGATGCATGCCATAGTAGCCACAGGACCCTGGCTAACATGGCTGGCAAGAACCAGGAGAGCATGACTGGAAGTGAATCCCGAGGGTACTTGGTCGATGGGGGCAGAATACAAAGCTTTTTGGATAAAACAGAGTTTATTTCATGGGGAGCCTTCCTATGACATAGGATTTAAGTCCCGGCAAAGCTCTGAGATACAAGTCATATGCAGCAGGGAATGGCTCTTGGGAACTTGGACTTAAGTCCCTCAGGATGGGATGCAAAGGAGAAGGGGGCTGTGGGTAACAATTTAATCGAAGCCAACTATTAGCAGTATCGTTATGATTTGGGAGTCATTGGTAAGGTACCTGGAAAAAAATCTGAGCTGACATTCTAGGAAGCCGCAATTCTTCATGGAATCTAAGGGAAAGGAAATTCTACTTGCTGGGGGAATTGTACTGCCGCCTCCCTTAACCAGGGGTAACCAATGTGACACCATGTGAGAAAAAGAGCAAACACAGCAGGATTGAGGACTGCTATTCTTAGAAAGTCCTGCTTGCAAGATTGGCCTTCGGCTGGCATCCGGAAATTTGGATTTGAGGAGGCTTTCCACCATTCCCAGAACTGAGAAGAGGGCTCACTATGCGTAAGCTATTAGAACAGTATGACATTTTTACAATGAACACCTGCTTTCCCCCTGGGGCTCTGGAATTTGGCCATGTGCCAGACAGAGGGTATCTATGTGACAACCTCCAATAAAAACCCTAGGCACTGAGTCTCTAGTGAGCTTCCCTGGTGGACAGCATCTCAAGTGCTGTCATAACTCATTGCTGGGGGAGTTAAGCACGTCCTATTTGACGCCACTGGGAGAGGACTCTTGGAAGCTTGTACCTGGTTTCCTTTGGTCTTTGCCCTAAGCACTTTCTCCCTGTGCTGAATTTGCTCTGTATCCCTTTGTTGTAATAAATCATAACCATCAGTACAACTATATGCTGAGTCTATGACTCCTCCTACCAAATCACCAAAGCTGGGAGTGGTCTTGAGGACCTCCAACACACACCATGACAAACAGATATACATAGTTTTCTTCATACACATTTATCTGGGCCCTCCTGAGGGTGAAAAGCTTACTGAATCATGAAGAAAATGCCCTCTTACCCCAAAAGTTGTTTCTTTTCCCTCTATCTTAGGGGTTTGGCTTTCCCTTGAACCACTGTTGATGTGTTCCATCTTATTTAATGTATAAGGGATTTGGTTTCATACTTAGAGTTATATTTCTTCACCTTAGAAAATAGAATTTTTCAGAACTTCTTCTGGGGGCTCCTTTCCCATTCTCAAAGTATAGATACAGACTTTTTATCCCACTGCCTCCAAAGATCTCCAAAATGTTAGAAATTTTAACACTCTTTCCCCCTAACTACAATTTCTAGACTACAGTTTGCATAGATAAGTGGGACCAAAATCCTTTTGGACAGATTTCATGTTCTGACAGTGGGGGAATGGGGAAGAAGACTAGGATGATGCTGTGGGAGCCCAGAAGGCACCTCCATCAGACCAAGGCTTCCTGAGCCTCTCAGTTGATCTTAAAGAAAGACTAACAATTATCATAGTTGACTAAGTCTTAAAGAAAGACTACAAATTATCATGACGAAAAACTTGTCAAAGGGGACCATTTGAGTAGAAAGGACAGGAGTAAGAAATGGCTTGGGTCATTCCAAGAACCTGCAAGGAGCTCAGATCCTGGAGTAAAGGGGTGGGGAGATGACTTAGTCAGGTGCACATGAAAGGTACCCCCTCTCAATGTATACTAAGGAAAGGGAAAAGTTACTCTAGCAGTAAAAGCATGTATGAAAGTGTGTGTGTACATAGCTGAAACCCACAGATCATCTCACCAATTGCCCCTCAAGTTGCTACAGGTTAACAACTCTGACTGGAACATTATTTTTCTCTATTCCTCTATTCTCTAGTCCTCTATTCTGGGTGCCCCTCTTAGGCAACTTCTCTTCCAGATTCCTCTGCTGCCCCTATTTCATGACCAAATTTCTCAGCCCTCAGATCTCCTCTTCTCTGGTCCAGTCTCATTAGGCACAAGATGACAGCGCCATAGTTTGATGCTTAGTTGACCTGTATTCTGTTCCAGCTTTGGAATTCTTACCCCATCCTGTCAATGCATGATACCCGCCATAAGGACAGGAGGTACTGAGTGGCTGTCCTAGACAGGGTCATGGCCGGAAACAGATGGCATGCTTCAGGGAGGTGGCATATAAAGATGTGGCAAGCTGAGGAAAACCCACAGGCCACAAAGCCCCGGGGTTGGCAAAAGTGGGAAGTGTATACCACCCTCAAGATTGAAGGGACAAATGAAGGAAGTATTACCAAAAGTCAAAAAAATCTGTAGCTTTGGGAGAGGGCCACCTGATAGGAGCTGTGGTCCACCACAGAGAAACACAACCACTACTAACCTGCGTCCCACCAGGAAGTGAACCACAAATTCAAATGTGTTCAACTCCATTTCATTCTTCCTTCCCTCCAATCTCCTGCTAGTGCCTCCCATTGACCAAACCCAAAGAGAAACCAGAGGGCAAGAGAACTCACTGATGAATCTAGACGAGCAAATGGAAGATGCCCAGCTTAATGGCTGAGTACATATCAAGACACACACAGAGAAATAAATTAAGGTACATTCCAGAAGCTTTTATTTATATGAAATAGGCAACAGATTTCAATATGCCAAGAGAATTTAAAAACTTGTTTTAAAAATTGGAGGGCTTCCCTGGTGGCGCAGTGGTTAAGAATCCGCCTGCAAATGCAGGGGACACAGGTTCAAGCCCTGGTCCGGGAGGATCCCACATGCCACGGAGCAACTAAGCCTGTGCACCACAACTACTGAGCCTGCGCTCTAGAGCCCGCGTGCCACAACTACTGAAGCCCATATGCCTAGAGCCCATGCTCAACAAGAGAAGCCCGCGCACCACAACGAAGAGTAGCCCCCACTCACCGCAACTAGAGAAAGCCCGCACGTAGCAACGAAGACCCAACGCAGCCAAAAATAAATAAATAAATTTATTTTTTTATAGGTAAATAAATAAAATAAAAATTGGAAACGCAATTTTGTGCTTCAATAGCACACACCTTGGTAGGCAGCCAGCTATTAACGTACTCAGGTATCTGGAGTATCCCACCCCCTCTAGTAGGCTGATAAAAGATGCCACTTTAGAACAAGATGGGAGCATTTGGAGATACAGCTAGGCTCATCAGTGCCTCTCTGGGATAGTAGATACAACAGAGATTTTGCTGACTGTCTGCTCCCACAGTGATGCTGGCACTTTCTAACAATCAGGTGTCTCATAGGATCCATTTCACTTTTCTGCAGTTACCAGATGTCAGTTGTGATCCAGCAGAGACTTTGCTCTTGCCTTACTACTCAGTCACCCTGGGGTCTTGTTTCAAAGGCTATCTGTGATGAATGTCACATTTCCACAGTCAACAGGTATTAATCCTAACGAATACCACTTATCCTGGGTTCTCTCTGACAAGTGGTAGGAAAGACCTGCATGAAATGAAAACTCAGATGTTTGTGCAACTTCCCACTCAAATATGCTTCTTGAGAGTTCCACTATAATTGAAATCACCAGTCCCCCAGAGGCAAAGGGCTTAGAAGTGGTTACAGACTGAAGGGATGACAGAAACGGGGAAAGACTGGGAGAATGTGTTCCTGCTCCTCTAGGTGGCACGGGTGCGCCACTTGCACAGGTGAGCAGAAAAGTGCCCACGGAGATTGTGTTCACTTTCCCTTTAAAACAGTTTAATAGACAAAAGGTGGCTTTGTAGCCTTGCCATTAGGTAACATTCCTGTAGTAAGAAGATTTTTCTTTCAATTAACAAGCCTCTGAACAAGCAAACTAACTCATTTCTAGACATCATCCTCCTTAGGCACTGTAGGAGAGGGAGGGTAGCATAGCAGTTAAGGGCTCAGGTTTTGGAATCAGCTTGACTGGGTTTAAATCCCAACTTTACCACTTAGTAGCTATGGAACTTTAGGAAAACCACTTAGCTTCTCTGGGCCTGAGTTTTCTTACCTCTAACTTCTTATCTGTTACGAGGTAATTTTAGCCCTTCCTCACTGAGTTAGTGAGAAGATTAAGGGAGAGAATATATACAGCTCAGCATAGTCTCAAAAAATTAAACATAAAATTGCCATATGAGCCAGCAATTCTACTCCTACACAAAAGAACTAAAAAACAAACACTGATATTCATACACAAATGTTCACAGCAGCACTATTCACAATAACCAAAAGGTGGAAACGCCCAAATAGCCATCAATAATGAATGGATAAACAAAATTTGTAACATCCAGACAAATGGAATAACATTCAGCTATAAAAAGGAATGAAGTACTGATGCATGTACAATAATGGATGAACCTCAAAAACGTTATGCTGAGTAAAATAAGCCAAGCACAAAGGCTACATATTATATGATACCATTTATATGAAATTATCCTCAGGAGTCTAGAAATGAAATACAATAAGATATGGATGAGGAAGAAGAGGAATAGGGCATACACAAAAGAGAAAATACAAATAGCCAACAAATACACAAAAAGATGTTCATCATCACCAGTGTTCAGGGACTTCACATTGGCAATTTTTTTTTTAAAAAACACACTTCATTCACACGGGCAAAAATTAAGAAGTTTGCTAATGTCATTGATGTGGGGAAATGGTTACTTTCAAATCGCAAGTAGGAGCATAATTTGGTACAGGTGCTTAAGAGGGCAATTTGCCAGTTACTTATTAAGGTTTAAATGTGCATCCCCTGGGACTTAGCAATTCCACTTCTCATATTCACCCTGGAGAAAGGGAGTCCACAAAGAGTCATGTTCAAGGATGTTCATTGGAATAGTGTTGGCAATAGCAAAAAACTGCAAATGTCCTAGATGTATACCAACAGGGGACTATCGGAGCAAGCTGCCTCGTGTACTCATATAATGAAATACTACCTAGTAAATAAACTAGTGCGGGAAATCTGTATGTCCCAACACAAAAAAGTCTCTAAGATGAGGTGCGGAAGGAAACACACACACACTAAACAATACTACTCATTTTCGATGATGCAAATCTATGGGTGAAAATACGTACAAATAGGTTTAAAAGGATCTATACTAGTAAGAGGCTTCTCATATGGAGGAATTCCCTAGGAATTGCTGGTGATGGTCAAAGCAACTTGAGGCTTATTTGTAATGTTTAATCTTTTTTTAAATGTTCATGCACCATCTATGTGGTTGAAAAAAATGAAAATATTTAAGTGGTTGCTCTGTGGATGTGTTTTCAGCAAGGACATCCTGTGATGTTCCACTTTGTCACAAGCTTAAAACTCTCATAGTTCCTCCCAACCAATACTATTTTCCCTTTTTTTTTTTTGTTCCTGATTATACTATAGTGACTCTCTAACAATTCACTACATTATAACCTTGAACTTTCCCCAAGTTTCAGAATTAGTGTTTGAGACCCATTTTTTTTCCATTTATAAATGTATCTCCCTTTCAAAAAAAAAGCCTCCCATCAGACTCACATGCCCAAACTTGGAAATGGAAGCAGGTCTGCCAAAGAAGCAGAGCCTGAGGCAGCCATTCGAAGGCAGCAGACTCAGCTTCATTGTCTTCTGAGGGCTGCAGTGACAAAGTACTTCTCTCCCTCTGGTGTGCTGTGAGCAGGACACATCTCGGGCTTTAAACCTGGGGCAGCGGGAGTGTGGTCTTTGTCAGTGTTATTCCTGGCTGTGTGGTCTCTAGACCTGTATCCCAGCCTTCCCAGAGATTCTGTGAACTGCACAATACCATTCTGATAAAGTTATTTTTCTGCTGAAATTAATCAGGGCTGGTGCCTATTATTTGCATCTGAGAACGCTGACTGACTCTGTGATCTTGGGAAAGTTAGCTAATTTCTTGTTTCTTCATCTATAAAAATGAGGATAATCATATCTATCTCACAGAGTTGCAAGAAGATAAAATGTATGCCATATATTTAAAACAGATATTGCACATATGATATATATTTTAAATGCATATATATTAATATATTCACGGAATATATTTTATGCACTTATATGAATCTATTAATATTATTTCTACATATAAAATCTGTATCAAGGTAAAAAATATGAAAACACCTGACCTATACCTTTTTCCACAGGGTTGGGGGCAATGAAACATGATGGATTCTTAGAATGTATAGTAGATAAACTGCAGCAGATTTCCACTCTTAATATCTCAGATAAATGGAAAGGCAAATGATGTACAGCTTTCAAGGGGGCAGGAAAAGTAAGTTAAGAGATGGCATTTGTGGACCTAAGCTTAAGCACAAATAATCACTCCAAACATCCTGTGGCTCACTTATTTTGTGTATAATCTGCAGTGACCTTTCCACTGAAGGCCAATTTTCTGATACCAAATAACTTCCAATCACAGCCCAGCTGGCTTGACTGCATTCACAGAAATCACCCATTCTAATACCAGTCACAATAAACATCATTAGGATTGAATATTTTCTGCAAAATGACTCTCGAGCCCTAGAGTGAAGTCCACAGCCAAAGCAGGTGACATCAAGATTAACGACTTTGTTGGGTGCCCACACAGGCGTTCCCCTGTCAGCCCAAGTAATCAAGAGGTGGAGGATGTAATGGTTCGGAAGGGCCTCAGGGATCCTGGTGTGCAAATTAGTCTGAGCATCAGATTCTCTAGAGCCATAAATCCATGTTCCCTGTCTGTTCATAGGGAGCATGTAACCCCACAACAGGTCCTCTAGCTACTCTATCAGCCAAGGAGAAGTGAGGTTGAAGGTCCCCATTTCCCCGCCCTGTGGGAGCCTTCAAAATGATAAGCCACAACAAGCAGAGACAGAAATGGAGCTGAGCTGAAAACCAGTGTGTCTTTTCCTACTTCTCTCTGGACCATCTGCAGAACAGATCCAGGACTTCCTGGAAAATTACCAGGGCATCGTCAGTGTGTTCCTTGTTAATATTTTTTCACCTGAGGACTTCAGGCTTCCCCAGGACATTCTTTCACACATCCAAACAACAGAAGAAGAAGAGAGGTGGGAAGTACAAACCCCAAACTTAAGTGGGGAAAAGGCAGCAGCAAATCTCAGCCTGAATCTAAAGCTGTCCTCTGCTTTAGTCTTAAAATAATGCTTGATCAAAAGGAATTACAGCCACTCTTCCTCCTTTAATTCAGGAACTGGTTAACACATTTTAAAATGAAGGGGTCCCCTCAGCCATCTTTCTTCTTCCTCCTACCCATACTCTAATGATTTCTTCAGGAAAAGAGTTTATAGGTATATTTGTCTCCCTAGCATACTTTCCTCATTTCTCTGGGAACAGAACCCCTGCTCTTCCCTGTAGGAAATTTTGTGTGGTTTATGCAGGGCCAAACTTGCTATTCACAGCCCCCCATCCCCTGCAACACACACACACACACACACACACACACACACACACGCACGCCTTCCAGCCATGATAGGTATGAACACCATTACTCAGAGGTGGCCAGTTCAGATGACCATATGACCTAAGTCAGTCCAAGCAGAGTCTCCTCTGATATACGAGCACCAGGAGAATGTCTCTCTCTTGCTCTAAAACTATGAGCCATAAGGATAATATAATCTTGAGCTCCTCTGGCCATTTCCACAGAAATATGGAAGAAGCATTCTGCAGTAGGAGAGAATGACACCAACATCCAAAGAGAAAAGAGGTAAAAGGATGAACAGGAATAAACAGAGTCCTGATGCTATCATATGAGTCATTAAAGGGATGCTCATTAATAAAAGAAGAAAATCAAAACAAGTCCATTAATTTGTAATAAGAGGTTTGAGTTTAGAAATGGTGAATGAGCAAAAGGCAAGTTGACTCCACAGGCTATAAATAAGGGCTCAGGCCATGCGGCAAATCCTTGCATTTGTAGCCCAGCTCTAAGTAGGTGCTTTCAGATACCTTTTGTTTAGAGCTGGGAGGTAGGAATTCCTTGTAACTCACACCAATTTATTTAACAAGTGCCTGGCTAAGACTTTGATGCAGAGAGCTACTTAATAGTTGTTTTATTGAATGTTTGTGATCTGATAAATTCAGGAGACGGGGGTACTATAATCTCCCTTGATCTTAACACTCTGCTTCTATTAATTCAGCTTAGGCATAGAGCTTTTTCTCCACCATGTCACAGAATTGTCTCTAATTGTGTGCTGTTAAGCTGGGGCTCTGCTATCCCATACCTCTGCAAGTTACTCTTCAAGGTCCATTCTTGGCTGTAAACTTATTCCTATTCAAATTCATCTTTTAGTTTCAGCCTATCATCTTGGTCTGTCAACATGATGTGGAACCCTGACTCCATCATCCAGTACATAAACTCTTTCCTGCCAGCTTTGAATCATTTGGAAATGTAACAGGTTCGCCCACTACAACTGTATCCCAGCCACTGATATATACAAACAAGATAACAGGAAGGTCCTACAATGTGCTCGTGGAGAAATTTGTCCCGCCCTCCAAAAAAATAACATTAGCAGAAGATCTTCATATGTAGTTAAACATTCAGTTATAAATCAACTTGTTAACTTATCCAAGCCATGTTTCACCCTGTTGACTATGGGAGTTTTATAAAATACTTTACCAGCTGCCTTGCTGCACATCATGCACTTCATGCCTCCAGGCTGTTACAACGGTACAATAAACTGATCATAAAAGGAATTAGAGTTGGCTCAACATGACCAGTTCTTGATGAAACCATTGTGACTCCCAGCAATCCTAACTTCTTTTTCCACCACCTCATAAGCCATCCGTTTAATAATTCAGTCTGGGATTGCACCATTCACTAGTGTCAAATTCACTGGCTGGTAGCCTCTAAAACAACCTTCTTCCTCTTTCGAAACTTCAAAATTTGTCTATAGTCAGTCTTCAGTCACCCCTCCTTTTTCTGTTCAATAAACAAATATTTAAAGAATGCCTGCCATATGTAAGGCATTTGGCATAGAGAGAGAAGTAAGCAGACGAGGTTGCTATTCTTGTGGAGTTTAGATGAAGACTGCTGACAATTGTATTTCAATCAAGGAAACATAACACAGGAGAATCAGTGGTGTGATTCACCAGGTCTGTCTTTGGGGGGAAGAGGAGATGTGAGTTACTGACTTTGGCTGCATCTTCCTAGTATTCTCCCTGTCTCACCTTCAACTCCCCCACCCCATTTATACACACCAAGGAATTTCTCCCTCTTCTCGGGCAGTTCTAAGAAAAATAATGAGACAATGGCCAGCAACTGCTGAGTAGGAATGTTTACTGGAACAAATATCAGAGGGTTTTTGCTGTCCACTTTAGAGAACTATTTGCTACAGTCAACCAAGGAGATATAAATGAGCAGCACACAGTAAAAAAAAAAAAAAAAAAGATGTGTCCAGGATCAAGAACTCATTAGAAATTTATGCATTAGCCAAAACTTCACCTTTCAGCCCAGTGAATAGCCCAGTATTGACAGTACTTGCCTCACTAAATTAGAAAACCCAAGGGCAAGGACATGACTATTTACCCTCAGACTCCCAAAGCAATGCTTGGCACAAAGCAGATACTTGAGGGAGATTAACTTCATTCATGGCCTTGAGGTTTTCCAGTTCCTTTTGTTAAAGAAACAGACTCTATCTTCCCCCCTCTTCAGTCTGGGCTGAAGTGTGACTTGTTTGGCCAACCAAATGCAGCAGAAGTGCTGTGTGCTAGTTCCAAGGACAGGCCCTCAGGTCTGGTGTTGCCACGATGTTCTTACGCCTCTGCCATCACCGTGAGAACACTGCAGGACTAGCATGCAAGGGTGAGAAACCAATGGGGAAGAGCCATGTTGCCTTGGTTTCCCCTGCCTAGGCCAGACTACACTAGTCAACCCCCTGAGTGGACCCCAGGCATGTGAGCAAGCCTCGCCAAGATGAGCAGAGCCACCCAGCCTGTTCCCACCTGGCTTGAGACACATGAGCAATAAAAGTTTATTTTTCATTGTTTGTTATACAGAATTATCTTTGCTATACACCATTCATTTAGTGGTACTGCTCGAATATAAGGACAAAGAGAAGGGGGAGAGGACATTTTAACACTTGTTAAGAAATTTGCCACATATGTGGTATGTACCCTCATGGTTTTTGTTTTTTGTTTTATACATTTATTTTATTTATTTATTTTTCGGCTGCGTTGGGTCTTCTGTTGCTGTGTGCGGGCTTTCTCTACTTGCTGTGAGCTGGGGCTACTCTTCGTTGCAGTCCGAGGGCTTCTCTTTGCAGTGGCTTCTCTTTTTGCGGAGCACAGGCTCTAGGCGTGCAGGCTTCTGTAGTTGTGGCACGAGGGCTCAGTAGTTGTGGCACACGGGCTTAGTTGCTCCACGGCATGTGGGATCTTCCCGGACCAGGACTCGAACCTGTGTCCCCTGCATTGGCAGGCGGATTCTTAACCACTGCGCCACCAGGGAAGCCCCTACCCTCATGTTTGACATATGCTTCTTATGCCAAAGGGCTCTCAAGGAATAGATGTAGAGATGGAAAAAAAAATCTGCCCATCTGAGTGTCATAAATATATTGAGGAGAAGCAGATACCAGACAAAGGAGAAGGGGGAAGTTCAAAAGTACCATCTTTGTATCCTATGTAGCAACCAGCACCATAGATTTTATGCTTCAAAGTTCCAACAGGCCCTCGAGATGAATTTCATCTAAGCCTGGAGACCTGAGCTCATGTCTATAAGCCGTGCTGGCTTCCTGCCTTCACATCCATACTGAGCCCTGACTCCCTCCCCTTTCTTCTACTTTTTTTCTGTAGCGAAATTATTCTCCTTGGTATACAAGTCAGAATTCAAACAGCAACTGAGTAGTTCTGCTTTCTCTCTCATCTGTTAAAATCTCCACCAAGCAGTCCTTCCCTTGTTCATCCATTTTTTCCCCCAAATGGAACTGAAAGCTCTTTTCCATTGTTTCTTGAGCTTCAGCTCTCTACGTCTTGGATGGAGTGAGACAGTTAGGAGCACAGGTTCTTGAGTTAGACAGTCATGGGTTTGAATCCCAGATCTGCCACGTAGTAACCACATGACCTTGAGAAAGTTTCTTAACCTCTCAGAACTTCAATCTCCCTTTCTCGAAATGGAAAACATCATCATATCCACATCAGAGGGTTGTTGTGAATATTAAATGAGAAAATGTAAGCAAACTGCTTAGCAGAGTCCCTGATGCATAGCTGGCACCCAACACCCAGCAGCCAACATGATTCTTTAAGTACAGCGACATTCTTTTGAGTTAGGGGATAAGTGTTTATTCTTAATCCTTTGTCATTTTTTCTTTTTATATGCTCTTTTGATATCTGGACTTTTCAGAGAGTTCCACATACAAATACAAGGTTACCTGTCAACATTCTTCCTTTTAATCTTTATTAGAATCACTCTATACCAATTTCTAAGGTAAGACATTGATCAAGATTAGACTTTCCATTCCAGGACAACAGAAAGCCACACCAATATTAACCTGGCTTTAAAATTATGAATGACGAGGTTGGATCCTGAGGTTACATTTGTCAATGCCTGCTTGCTTCCCTGCCAGCCAGTGGCTTTCCACTCACCCCGTGGTTTACACCCAGGCCTTCTAACCACTAACAGGAAGTTTCACTTCTTTCTGGACCATCCAGGTCAGCCAAGGTTCTGCCCCAGGCCCTCTACTCATGTGTTGTACTTTCCTTCTAGTCTGGCCCATCCTCTCCCAAAGCACTGGTCTCAACCCAGGATACAGGCCTCACTGCCAGTTCCCTTGGGATGGTTGATTTTATGTGTTGACTTGGCCAGGCTATAGTACCCACTTATTCAATTAAACACTAGTCTAGATGTTGTTGTGCAGGTGTTTTGTGCATATGCTGAACGTCTCCAATCAGTTTGAATTATTTTTTTAACTTTTTATTTTATATTGGAATATAGCCGATTAACAATGTTGTGATAGTTTCAGGTGCACAGCAAAGCGACTCAGCCATACATATACATGTATCCGTTCTCTCCCAGACTCCCTTCCCATCCAGACTGCCATATAACATTGAGCAGAGTTCCCTGTGCTATACAGTAGGTCCTTGTTGGTTATCCATTTTATTTATTTATTTTTTTTATTGGAGTATGGTTGCTTTACAATGTTTGGTTATCCATTTTAAACATAGCAGTGTGTACATATCAATCCCAAACTCCCTAACTATCCCTTCCCTCCACCCTTCTCCCCTGGTAACCATAAGTTCATTCTCTAAGTCTGTGAGCCTGTTTCTGTTTTGTAAATAAGTTCATTTGTATCATTTCTTTTTAGATCCTGCATATAAGCGATATCATACAATATTTCTCTTTCTCTGTCTGACTTACTTCACTCAGTATGACAATCTCTAGGACCGGGCTTCCCTGGTGGTGCAGTGGTTGAGAGTCTGCCTGCCAATGGCAGGGGATGCGGGTTCAAGTCCTGGTCTGGGAGGATCCCATGTGCCGCGGAGCAACTAGGCCCATGAGCCACAACTGCTGAGCCTGCGCGTCTGGAGCCTGTGCTCCGCAACAGGAGAGGCCGCGACGGTGAGAGGCCCATGCACCGCGATGAAGAGTGGCCCCCGCTTGCCGCAAATGGAGAAAGCCCTAGCACAGAAACGAAGACCCAACACAGCCAAAAAAATATATAAATAAATAAATCTCTAGGACCATCCATGTTGCTGCAAATGGCATTATTTCGTTCTTCTTAATGGCTGAGTAATATTCCATTGTATATATGTACCGCATCTTCTTTACCCATTCCTCTGTCGATGGATATTTAGGTTGCTTCCATGTCTTGGCTATTGTAAACAGTGCTGCAATGAACATTGGGGTGCATGTATCCTTTCGGACCATGTTTTTCTCCAGATATATGCCCAGGAGTGGGATTGCTGGATCATATGGTAGTTCCATATTCAGTTTCTTAAGGAACAATCATACTGGTAATGGTTGTACCAATTTACATTCCCACCAACAGTGTAGGAGGGTTCCCTTCTCTCACACCCTCTCCAGTATTTATTGTTTGTGGATTTTTTGATGATGGCCATTTTGACTGGTGTGAGGTGATATCTCATTAGAGTTTTGAGTTGCATTTCTCTAATAATTAGTGATGTTGAACATCTTTTCATGTGCCTCTTGGCCATCAGTATGTCTTCACAGGAGAAATGTCTATTTAGGTCTTCTGCCCATTTCATCAGCTCCTGCTCAAGAGTATGCAGTCTGACAGCCTTCCTACAGATTTTTCAGACTTGCCACCCTGCAATACACATATATACATTGGTTCTGTTCTCTACTAGAACCCTGGCTGATCCACTCCTCCTATCCCAGGTACCCCTGCCACCACCACTGACCATGCAGCCAGATCCCAAATAGCCAAAATCCAAACTGACTGCTCCTCCAATTCATGGCAAGACCAACTAGTCCCTAGTCACAAGGTAAATTGATCAGGCTGACTGTCCTGTTAATATTATCAACACCAAAAGCCAATAACATTTCGCTGAGCTATTACTATGGGCCAGAGGTCATGCTAAGCACTCTTTATGCATTATCTCATTTAATCCTCATAGCACCATACATAATAGGAACTATTATTATTCCTATTTCTCCAAGGAAGTGATTGAAACTCAGAAGCTTTACGGAGCCTAAGTTCACCCAACTCTTAAGAGGTAGAGCCAAAATTCACACCTACTCCAGTAATATCCTAGTCCCAGCTTCCGTGATTACTTGCTTAGGCTACAATATCTGTGTCCTGCTCCCAGTCTTACCTAAATCTGTTTTTAACATAGCAGTTATAGTGGGCTGAGTGGTAGCCTCCCAAAACACATGTCCACCCAGAACCTGTGAATGTGATCTTATTTGGAAAAAAATGTCTGCAGGTGTAATCAAGGACCTTGAGATGAAACCATCCTTGATTAGGGTGGACCCTAAATCCAATGACAAGTGTGCTTAGAAGAGAATGGAAGAAGATACACATACAAAGACCAAACGAAGATGGAGGCAGAGATCGGAGTAATGCAGCTACAAGCCAAGGAATGTCAAGGATTCCAGCAACCACCAGAAACTAGAGAGGTATGGAACAGTTCCTCCCTCAGAGCCTCCAGAAGGAACCAACCTTGCTGACACTTTGACTTTGGACTTCTGACTTGCTGAACTGTGAGAGAATGAATTACTGTTGCTTTAAGCCACCCAGTCAATGTGGCTTAAATTTTTTTGTTATGACAATCCTAGGAAACTAATACAGTTGTCAAAGTGATGCTTTAAAAACATAAATTAGATCATGCCATTTTCCTATGTAAAACCCTCCAGTGGCATCATATTACACTCAAGCAAAATTCAAACCCTTTACTCAGGCCCACCAGGTCCCATATAAACTGGTCTTGCCTTCCCACCATACTCTCTGTATTCTCACTCCCCCAGCTCAGTTCACCCCAGCTACACCTGCACTCTTTCTGTTTCCCAAACGCTCCAAACCCATGCCTGCCTTAGGACCAACTGCTCCCTCCACCTGG